>NC_140585.1:492349993-495341190 GCF_964204655.1 Triturus cristatus
GCTAGATTATTGGAGATCTGTGGGTCTTATTTCCCAGGCAGAGCATAAGTTTCTTAATGTCGATTCACCAGTAACACCAGTACTATACCTCATACCGAAAGTACATAAGAGTGTTAGTAAACCACCAGGCCGTCCGATAATTTCGGCGTTGGAAGTTTATTTAAGAACACCTCTAGGTTTTTAGATTTTTTCCTGGATGATTTTGTGAAAAACCTGTCATCTTACACTAAGGGCATGGCATATTTTTTTTTAAAAAGCGTATGACATCAATTGGGAAGAGAATTTTATTATGATAACATTAGATGTCTCCTCCCTTTATACCAGCATTGCACACGAGGACGTTGTAAGGGTGGTGCAGTGTTATATGAGTTCGCGTCCGCTCACACTGTATAGGCATCCAGAAATGCTGGTTGACATGCTCAAATGGTGTCTGAAGAATAACATCTTCTTATTTGGTAAGGACCTGTATCAACAGGTTAGAGAGAGGGCAATGGGCACCTGCTTTGCTCCAGCTATGCTAATCTGCATATGGGCTAGTGGGAGGAGAAGGTGCTCACCGTAGAATATGCCCAGGAGATGTCCAATAAAGTGGTTTTAAGGACCCATTACATTGATGATCTTTTCATTATTTGGCAAGGTGACATACCATCAGCAGAGGCATTTATTGAGAGGATTAACACCAATGGCCTAAATTTGAAGTTTACATCACATTTGAGCAAAGAGGAGGTCCAGTTTCGTGATCTCCCAGTTTACATAAAGGAAGGCAAAATAAATACCAAAACATTACGAAAAAGTACTGCGGGCAATACAATACTCCATGCTTGCAGTTTCCAACCTTCCCAATTGATGAATAGCATGTCATATGCTGAGAACTTGAGGATGAAAAGGAACTGTAGCTGCCCTAACCAACTGTATTAAGCACAGGAGGAGTTGAATGAGAGGTTTGAACTGTGGGGATACAGTTAAGCAGTTTTAAGAGCAGCTAGAGAGAAGGCGAATGCAAAGCCTAGGGACCAGTTAATATTTGACAACTCAACTAATGTCAGGGAGTCCAAAGAAAAGCAGAACCACAATTCCGATTTATCGCAGGCTACATTAAACAGCACAAAAGCATTAGATCAATCATGCAGAAGCATTGGCATGTACTATGAGGGGATGCCTTGCTGAGAAAAAAGTCATTGCAGCAGGCTTTGGTTACAAATTGCCCAGGGACCCCACAACAAACAACTTGGCTCAGTGAAAGCAAGGGCTTCAAGAGATGCTACAAGTTTAAGGCATGCAGGTATGGAGAAAATACCACAGAAGTACCATTACCGTTTACAGACAAGACATGGCAGATCATGAAGCCTTTGACCTGTAGGAGCCAATATGTAGTATATGCTCTCAGGTGTAGCTGTTTTAAATTGTTCATAGGCAGTACAATTTTACCAGAGCATCAGCAGCTCTTACAACATATTAGAGCGATTAACCACTTAACCGCGGTTCGAATTCCGCCACGGTGCGCCGGTTTAATTAGGTGGGCGGGGCCGCGTCGGCCAACAGACGTGCGCAGCACTACGGAGGTAGTGCTCGCGACGGCCGTTGGCCGACAGAAGCAGCGAAGGGGTTGCAGGGATCAGGCGCACCCCATGGCCAGACATTTCCAGCAGTTTCATGATAAGTTGGATGATCTGAGATCCTTTGTTTTAGATCAAGTGCCACAAAGACTGAGATGGGTAACAGAGAAAGGTGCCTGAGACAAATCGAAACGAGATACATTCTACGCTTCAATAGTAAGATCCCCAATGGCATAATACTAAGGAAGCTCTTTATTTCCATCCGTAGAGGCAGAAAAAGAAAGATGATGACTAACTGCTAGATGAGCCAGAGGGTAAATGATGTACTTATGGTTAAAAGCTCTGAGGCTCTCTCAGTGATAAGTGATTAATTGAGTTCATGAATTTTGAATCACTCCTTTTAATATCATTGAAATTAATGCACATAGTTTTTTGCACTGCACTTTAGTTTTTAATTTGTGTGTGACCAACCTTGTTGTTTATTGAAGGATCGAGGGCACTGGCTCAAAACAGTGAGGAGAAACAATTGATTGAACAACTGTGGGAAAGCTGAACACAGTTTAATTTTCATTGCATTTGCACATGATCTTTCATTGGAAGGTATTTCATGTTATTATGAAATAAGAATAGTAATGTGATATTTGCACAAGGCACAGGTCTTTTTATTGTATAAGAGACATTGCACAAGGCACTTTTTTTTGTGATTGTACATAGAGTGTTTAAAAGGCCCGGAAGTTTGGGTTGGGCAGCACAAACGAGGCATTAATCAGGCACTTGCCTGAGATATGGTGAATGAAATTAGCCCATATATGCTTTTAGGGCATTTTAGCAATTATTTTAATGTATTTGAAATGTTCAAAAATTAACAGAAGCCGTTTATTTGCTGCTACATATCATAACAATTTTAATGTGCTAACACTCATTTGCCCAACACACATGCCATTGGGTCTAGAGACTTTGATTGCATATGTCACCTTAGTTGTTATAATGTTGCAGTGTAACTTTATTTATTCTTGTCGAAACTTTGTTCACAATGTTGCACTGTCACTTTAAAAAATTGCTTTGGTATAAAAAGCAAAACGATGGCGGCGACTTCAGATTTGACAAAGACCTCTTGCGCGGTCAAACCACGTTACCTGATTGTGTGTGGCTGGAAATAAAATCTGTACAAAGCAACCTCGAGCGTGCTGAAGTCTGTTTCAATTTGTGGGAACAGCTGTTTGTAAGAATATATATATATATTACCTACTGGCAGTCGCCAATAGGTAGTTATAGTTAGGACCTATTTTCCAAAGGAAATCCGCAACATTCTATTTGGAATAATGTTGGCGCCGATTGACGAATCTTCGCGAAATTTTCCAAACTTTTGGCCAGCTCCGGTCCGCTCCTATCCTGAAAATTTCACAGTGATTCATCAAGTGGGGGCCGTGAAAAAAGGGGGGGTCCCATAACGCATTTTCCTCATGCATTTTCCCATAGGACCTGTTGACGCAGCTACAGCCCGAACTGCTGAATGGAATTACACCAAATTTGGCAAAGAGGTAGTCCTCAGTTCAGACTCGTGCCTTTTGCTTAAATGGTGTAAATCCGTTCAGTAGTTCCTGAGAAAATTAGAGTTAAAAAGATAGATATATCTGGGCGGAGCCTAACCACACATCTCATCGTGAGATCTGATTGGCTGTCAGTACTTCATCCAAGAAGTGTTGGCAGCCATCTTGGGACCAATATACATGATAGCACCTCATTAAAAAGCATTGCAGTTAATAGAAGGTTTTAGGACTTTAGTTACATTATAAATCATTTGTTGATGGTACCATACTCATTTTAGGAATTGTGGTGTGTTCTAAGGTGATTTTACCATGTGAAAAAGCCTTCTGCTGACATATCATGAACCATGTTTGAGAGAAAACTATTTTCTCATGCTTTTCCCACAGAGGTTTGGAAGGTGATCTATAAGCTAAACTGAGAGCATATTTTCTGTAAATTCACATTATCTTTCTCAGTCATGTGAGAGTGAAGTCTGACATTCTCAATAAAACATGTACATCCAACAAGGGCAGAGACTGTCAGTTGATTCCATTGTGTTCTACTGCAGCTTCCCAGAGTGTTCTAAAGAACAACTAGAGCGCTACCAGTCCTACTTATGACAAACGTATTGCACACCTGAAGCCATCTTGATTGGAATAAAGTGATAACTCTTAAAACATTTAATTTAAAAAGCTACAAAATGAGGGGGTTCATTTTGACATAGAAAGTATGATTAGTGCTGCAGAAAGAAAAATTAGGGCACATTTTGAGTGACTTCTCAAATCCTCTTCTATTTCATTAGAAAATTCTGACATCCAGACTGAAACATGCACTTTCAATACCAGCAGCAGACTTCCCTGGTGAGCAGTAGCTTTACTACAGTGATCTAGTAAGCAACTAGAGTGCTAACATTCTGAATGTATGGCAAATGTGTGAGACATCTGAATGCCTTCTTGATGGAATCAAAGTAAAAAACTGAAAGTATTTCCTACTGAGGAGACTGTAGTAAATGAGGAAATTAGGAAATTTCATAACAAATAAGTCTCCCAAAATGGCCACCAGAGACAAAGAGCCCAAATGTAGGCCAAATATCACCCAGATGTAGCCCAAGTATAGCCCAATGACAGAATGTCCCAGAGTGTTCTAACGAACAACTAGAGCGCTAACAGTCTTACTTATGACAAAAATATGGCACACCTGAAGCCATCTTGATTGGAATAAAGTGGTAACACTTAAACATTTAATTTACAAAGTAACAACATTAGGGGGTTCATTTTGCCATAGAAATTATGATTAGTGCTGCAGAAAGAAAAATTATGGCACATTTTGACTTCTCAAATCATCTTCTATCTCATAAAAAAATTCGGACATGCAGACTGAAACATGCACTTTGTATACCAGCAGCAGACTTCCCTTGTGAGCAGTAGCTTTACTACAGTGATCTAATGAGCAACTAGAGTGCTAACATTCAGAATTTATGGCAAATGTGTGACACATCTGAATGCCTTCTTGATGGAATCAAAGTAAAAAACTGAAAGTATTTCCTACTGAGGAGACTGTAGTAAATGAGGAAATTAGGAAATTTCATAACAAATAAGTCTCCCAAAATGGCCACCAGAGACAAAGAGCCCAAATGTAGGCCAAATATCACCCAGATGTAGCCCAAGTATAGCGCAATGACAGAATGTCCCAGAGTGTTCTAACGAACAACTAGAGCGCTAACAGTCTTACTTATGAAAAAAATATGGCACACCTGAAGCCATCTTGATTGGAATAAAGGGGTAACACTTAAAACATTTAATTTACAAAGTAACAACATTAGGGGGTTCATTTTGCCATAGAAATTATGATTAGTGCTGCAGAAAGAAAAATTAGGGCACATTTTGACTTCTCAAATCATCTTCTATCTCATAAAAAAATTCGGACATGCAGACTGAAACATGCACTTTGAATACCAGCAGCAGACTTCCCTTGTGAGCAGTAGCTTTACTACAGTGATCTAATGAGCAACTAGAGTGATAACATTCAGAATTTATGGCAAATGTGTGACACATCTGAATGCCTTCTTGATGAAACCAAAATAAAAAACTGAAAGTATTTCCTACTGAAGAGACTGCAGTAAATGAGGAAATTAGGAAACTTCATAACAAATAGATCTCGCAAGATGGCCACCAGAGACAAAAGAGCCCAAATGTAGCCCAAATATCACCCAGATGTAGCCCAAGTATAGCCCAATGACAGAATGTCCCAGAGTGTTCTTAAGAACAACTAGAGCACTTACTGTCTTACTTATGACAAAAGTATAGCCCAATGACAGAAGTGTGCAAAATAGGGGTGGGCGGAGTTTGCGAAATTCCCTTTTGCTAATTATCGCGAAAATGTTAAAAATCTCCGCGGAAATATCACGAAGATGCAGAAGTTTTTTTCCAGCCCGTTCGCGGTATTTTTTGCGTGGTCGCGGCTCGCCAACTTACCCATGCGGTTGCTCGCGGGCGCAGCCATCTTGTTTTCACTTGTCTCGCGGTGCATGATCACGAGAAGAAAGACGTGATCGCGCGACGAATGACGTTACTGTGGACGCGAACTGTCGCGAGACAGCGCAAATGGCTACCAACAATCCAACATCTCATGGAGAATGCGACTGGATCGTGAAAACTTGTCGGCGAACGCTGGGATTCAGGTAAGGCAATCGCGCGCACGCGAGAATGTATTATTTTACAGCGCGAGGAAGCCAAAAATTTCCAGTAAAATGCGGATTGCGGAAACTTTGACATTTTCGCGCTCTCCGCGGAATGCGAAAATGTCAAATTATCACAATTTCCGCAAGCGGAATGGATTTTTAGCCCAGGTCTAGTGCAAAACACTTATTTTTTGTGTATTTGCAGTTTTATATAGTGCAGACTTGTCAGGTATTGGAGTGCTTTACATGAGCATTGGTTACATCACACAAGATCAAATTCATTTTGGTTGTAGACATGGGGAGATTAAGTGATTTGACCAGCATCACAGAATGTTGAGCTGAAGCAGAAACTCCAACCTGGTTCCCCAGTTGCAAAGTCTGCAGCTCTGGAAGTAACACCATATCCTCTCCCCTAGGTGCAACATTTAATCAAGTGGTCAACTGGATAAAAAAAACATAAAGATTACAAATAATTTAAAAGTTCTTTGTCGCTATTTGAAAACTCAGAAAATACGTTCTCATTTTAGTTTTTTAGAGCACTAACCATAATTTTGATGCAAATAAGACCCTCTCATATATGTAAATTCTAAAGGAAATGGTCTAGGTATTACAGTTTTGATTACATCAAGATGACGTCAGGCGTTCCACACTTTTGTAATAAATATAGAATGTTAGCAATCTAGTTGTTCATTGGGATACTGTTGAGAGGCAGAGGCCAGGGGCACAGACTCTGAAAATTGAAAGCAGGTAGGAGAGTCCAGAGGCAACAATTTGACCACACTGGGCAGGCAGGAAGGGCAGTGGCAGCACAACAGACTATGGAGGGCAGTGGAAAGGGGGGCAGGGGCAACAAACCAACAATACAGGACTGGCAAGAGAGGCTGTGGCAATATAATAGACCATTGTGGGCAGAAGGAAGAGGCAGTGGTAGTACAACCATACATGCCTACAGACCCATTTCAGCCAGGAAACGTCCAATGTTTTTAAGCTCAAATGGGCTTTATTTGATCTGTCTCCTGTCTACAATCTCCTCTTTTTCAATGTAACTCAAAGGGGAAAATCAATCCCCCAGATTTTTTCCAAATCTCCCTCTTACCAAGTTCAAAATGTTCGCAGAATTGGGGTAATGGACATGGACTCGGATAACAGAGGACAGGAGGGACATGGAGAGGTGCACCAAACTGACCCTACAGGGCAGGCGTCAGGGTTTGCAGCAGCACAATACACCACACATGGCATGTGGGACGGGAGTGCAGCACAGCAATCCATAGAAAGCAATAGGGAGGGGACAGGACCATGCACATGGACAACAGATAACAGAGGGGAAAGAGGAAATGGTAGCTAGCTGACCATAATGGACAGCCAGGAGAGAAAGCTGCAGCATAACAGACCATAAAGGGCAGGAGAGACGGATCAGGGGCATTACAATGGAACAGACAAGCCAGGAGGGAGGGTATAGTGGTCTAAAACATGGAAACAGAGGGCTGCGGGCAAGGGGGCAGGGCAGGAGCAGCAAGATGACCATGGAGGTCAGGCAGGATGGGCACTAGAAACAAGACACATCATGGAGAGCAGCAATGAGACTATGATGGCATGCACAAAGACCATGGAGGGAAGGTGGGAGGGGGTCAGGAGCAGCTAGCTGACCACACAGGGAAGGTGGGAGGGGCCATGGCAGCACAGAAGACCATGCATGGAAAGCGGGAGGGTTAGTGGCAGCACAATGGCTATGATGGGCAAGAAGGAGGGTGCAGGGGCATACACAAAGGACCATAGAGGATAGAAGGGAGGGTCAGGACCTGGGCACAGACAAGAGAGTTCAGGTGAAGGGGCCTCACAACAGACCGCGCAGGGCAGGCAGGAGGAGCAGTTGCAGCACAACAGACCAGGGAGGGCAGAAGGGTGTGGCAGTAAAATGGACCATGGAGGACAGGAGGAAGAGAATAGGGGCATGGTATGTGGACAGGCAGGGTGGAGGTGGCAGGGACAGGTTACAGCCATCTGACAATGCTAGGCAGGTGGGAGGGGAGTGGCAACTCAACAGAACACTCAGAGTAGATAGGAGTGGCAGGTCCATGGAACATGGTGGGCAAAAAGGATAGAGCAGGGGCATGCACAAAGACATCAGAGGGAAGGGGGAAGGAGAATAGGGGCAGCAAGCTAAGCACAGAGGCTAAGCAGGAGGTCAATGATGGGCCATATAATTGGGCAATGGAGGGCACGAGGAGTGGACTGGTACATCATGCTAAATGGAGGGCAGTGGCAGCATATCAGACCATGCATGGCAGGAGGAAGGAGGCTAGCCCATGGATTCAGACAACAGAGGATAGGGAGGAGGTGGATGGGGTAGCAAGCTAACGGTTCAGCGAAGGTGGGTATTAGGAACTTTATTGTTTTTAAAATGTGTGTCTGTGCGAACCACTTAAAATATGAACAAGTATGCAGCATAATCTCACTTTTATTCAGGAAGAAGAGGATGTTTGTGACTGCGACTCTGGGCTCACTTGGCAGAAACACTCCCTGACCCTCCATCCCCATCGCAAAATGTAATGCCCGTGAACAGGGTAGGTGGACGCAGTGTTATATAGAACATAGTCCTGAGAGCACGATTGAAAATGAAAACTAGATATAGTATATGGAATAAACTATGCAATAAAAAGTGTGATATAAGATGAACCGGGAGTGAAATATAATATGCAATACATTGTGCGCAATGACAGATTCATTGGAGAGTGCGAGATAGCACAGGCACTAGCGCGTGCTATGCGATATGCGCCTTGGAGTGTAATATGCACAGGGCAGTGTTGTGTAACCTAACTAGTCTCTAAAGTTGTAATATAAAATATGTGCTGGGGAGTGTAACGTTGCATATGCACTGTGACAAAGATATGGATCCCAGATTGTAATATGTATGGCATAGCACTGTGCGTTATAACATAGGTGTGAGCGTGGGGGAAGGGCGGGCCGGAAACACAGACGCGGAGGCTGGATGTAGTGTGCAATCTTTAGGGTTTTTATTCAAGTCAACAGGTTCGCGGGGTGATTTATACACAGTGGACTCCTTTCTTCCTCTCTTGGCTTCTCTCTGTCTTCTGGTTCTTTGGGGTTGCTCTTCGCGATAGTACTCTTCTCTGTGGTGGCGGCTCCTGTCAACAGGGTGGGCTTGCGGAGGCTCATGCAGAGAAGAGAGACAAGAAGAGGAGCCGTCAACTATTTTCTCTACGATTTAGCTACACCAGTCACCTCACCCGGTTGGTGCACAAAACAAAAGGATACGTGCCAAGCTGAGAGTAAGACGTCCAAAAGGGGGGCTTTTTGGGATGAGGGACGTAAGATCTATAGGCTGTCAAGGGCCGGGGTATAGGTAGCTAGGAGCACCATAACAAAAAGAAAACAAAAGGTAGGTGGTGCAAGAGGACGGAGAGTGTGGGTCCGAGTTTGTTAAGATCTGTGCCCCTCGTGCTGTGCAATGCCACCCTCCCTACCTCACCCCCGGTACTGTATGACCACCCGCTGCCCCTTCCCCCCTATTCCCTGTATTGATGGACTCACCGGCTCCGCCGCAACACTCCGGGATTGCGGCCGCTCTCCAGCGCTCTCACTCCACTCGTCCTCGGTTTCAGGTCCGTCCGCATCCTCCTCTCGGTCGCCGTTTTCCTCTGCTTCTCCCTCAGTCCGGCTTGCCTGCTCCTTTCCCTTTGTCTGTTCTCCTGCAGTGTTGTGCTGTTCCTCGGATCTCCTCTGGGTTTTCTCAGGTCTAGGGCTTCCTGTTCCGGGGTCAGTCGTGACGACTTCCGCTATACTCCGCCTCGGGACTGGCTCCTGGAGGGACACATGACACGGGGCGGGGTTATCGGGGTCGGAGGAGGTTCCCACTGGTTCGGCAGAGATTGCGGATGATCTCCATGCTGGTACCCTCGATATACAGGTACCGCGCTGTCGCGCCTATGTGCTGCCTCACAAAAGGCATCGAGGAAGGCACGTTAGATGGGTCAATATAACCCGTGCGAAGGCAAGTGTGGCATGACATATTCACGGGGTGGTGTTACAGTGCACATGGGCTAGAGAGTGTCATAGCATATGCACTAGCTGGTGGAATGCAACACGGAGGTGTGTGGCACTCGGCGGGCACTGGTGGGTGTAACACAGCATTGGGCTCAGCCAGGAGCATGCTGTGACTCTAAAGTGAGGTTCGTCTCCTTTCCAGAGAGTAAAATAAAAAGTATTACACATCCGGCGGTGGATGTGTGTTTTATTAACCATGAGGGGGGTTTCTTACATAGTTTGGTCGAATTTTTGTCGAATCTCCTTTGAATGGCTTGGTGTGCGTGTGTATTAAATGTGCCTGTTAATAGCTACCCATGTTTGTATAAATAAACGACAAGGGTGTCTACTTGGAGAGTACCCACCAGCGGTGGTGCCGGGATTAGGCACGGTAGGGCGTCAGACACGTCAGAGCTTCAGTAGCGGTGTAAATACATTCCACGTGGATTCATCGTATGCATAGTCGCCTTTTAATGAATATCACGCAAATCGTCATGGTGATAGATACATACGGTTTCTCCAGCATGTCCTAGGTGTTTCTATAAATATATATATTTTTTAAAATAATAAAAAACAAAGGCCGGCCCCGGGGGATGGATTCCCCGGGGCCATAAGTGGCCTGAGGAGGGGGACAACGCAGCCCCCTCCTAAAGATTTTTTTTTTAAAAAGGCCATGACCTGGGGGTTGGGGTCCTGGGCCTTGGGAGTGCCAAATTAATTTTTTTCAACAAAACAAAAACATTAGGGTGCAGGCCCTGGGGGATGGGGTCCCCAGGGCCAATAAATTAGAAAAGGAAGGGGGACCACACAGCCCTCCTTCTTAAAAAAGTAAAATAAATAAAAGACTGGCATCGCTCCGGAGGCCATGCCCCCTCCTTGCAGCACTCTGCAAACGCGCCCCCAGGCCAGTTGTAAGTTGGGGAATTAATTCCCCTTCAATACTGAGGGTCCCTGAGGGCCAACTAGCCCAACAGGTATCTCCAGTATGCGCCAGGGAGCTGCGTTGCAGACAGGTGTTCTGAGGCCACGCCCCTTTTTACACCTCTATGCAACGCAGCTCTGTGGCACTTACTGGAGGTACCTAGTGAGCTAGCTTGACCCTAGAGGCCCTTAGGATTCAAGGGGACTTAATCTCTCAACTTAGAACGGCCACAGGGCGCGTTTACACAGTGGTGAAGGGAAGGGATGGGGCCTGAGGTGACGTGTGCAAACACGCCCTGTGGCGTGTTTGAAGTTGGGGAAATAATTCCGCTTCAATCCTGAGGGCCGTTGGGGGTGAACTAGCCCACCAGGTGCTTCCAGTAAGCGCCACTGAGCTGCGTTGCAGAGAGGTGGTCCAGGCCGTGCCACTTTTTACACCTCTCTGCAACGCAGCTCTGTGGCGCTTACTGGAGGTACCTAGTGGGCTATTTGGACCCTAGGGACCCTCAGGATTCAAATGAACTTAATCTCCCAACTAAAAAAGGCCACAGGGCGTGTTTACACAGTGGTGAAGGGAGGGGACGGGGCCTGAGGTAACGTGTGAAAACAAGCCCTGTGGCGTGTTTGAAGTTGGGGAAATAATTCCCCTTCAATCCTGAGGGCCGTTGGGGGTGAACTAGCCCACCAGGTGCTTCCAGTAAGCACCACTGAGCTGCGTTGCAGAGAGGTGGTCCAGGCCGTGCCACTTTTTACACCTCTCTGCAACGCAGCTCTGTGGCGCTTACTGGAGGTACCTAGTGGGCTATTTGGACCCTAGGGACCCTCAGGATTCAAATGAACTTAATCTCCCAACTAAAAAAGGCCACAGGGCGTGTTTACACAGTGGTGAAGGGAGGGGACGGGGCCTGAGGTAACGTGTGCAAACAAGCCCTGTGGCGTGTTTTAAGTTGGAGAAATAATTGCCCTTCAATCCTGAGGGACCCTGGGGGCCAACTAGCCCACCAGGTGCTTCCAGTAAGTGCCACTGCGCTGCGTTGCAGAGAGGTGGTCTAGGCCGTGCCCCTTTTTACATCTCTCTGCAACGCAGCTCTGTGGCGCTTACTGGACTTACCTAGTGGTCTAGTTGGACCCTAGGGACCCTCAGGATTCAAGGGGACTTAATCTCCGAACTTGAAACGGCCACAGGGCGTGTTTACACAGTGGGGAAGTGAGGGGACGGGGCCTGAGGTGACGTGTGCAAACACGCCCTGTGGCGCATTTTAAGAGGTTGTTTTAATCCCCTGCCCTATTATATACTAGGGGCTTACAGAGGAGGTCATGCTAATCACAGGGGGACCCCAACGCATAGTGTTCCCTAGTGTATGTAGGTGTTTTCACTGTATTCTGAGTGTCTTTTAACATAGCACTGTGTTATGTTGACTTCACAGTTGATTTGCATATTGCTTGCCTCCTTCCCCCGCGCGCCCCTCCCTCCTGCGCGCGGCAGCCTCCAGCTGGAATGTTGACAGCTGGACGTTCTAGGTGACAGTTGGGAGTAACGTCATTTGTTAAGGTTGCACTTAGCCTCCGGTTGAGTGTGTCGTCCTGTAGAGTAATAAACTTACTTACTACTAAACCTCCTGACGTCTCATCTTTACAATTTGGCGACGAGGATGGGATACGAACCCACGCGTGCAAAGCACAATGGATTAGCAATAAAGAGAAAGTGAAATTCGTGGAAGACGAAAATTTCCGGCCATTTAGAGAAGTGATCAATCAAGACCATTACATACATCTGTTCCTCCTGCCATCTTACTGGACCCATTATATCCACTCCAACTCTCTCCCACGCCATGTTAGGGCACTCTAACGGTTGGAGTGGAGGTCTTAGGACAGTTTGGGTTTTATCTGAATTCTCACAAGGTATACAGTTTCTCACAGCTCTCTCAATCTGAATGTCGCACCCAGGCCACCAATACCAGCTCTTTATTCTTTGTTTTGTTTTATTTATGCCGAGATGTCCTTCATGGCATATGTCAATAAGTCTCTCTCTTAAAGTTGTAGGGGGTATCACCTTACCCTGTCTTAATATTAAATCATTTTCCATTGATAGCTCGTTCCTTAACTCCCAGAAGGCTCGCAATTCCTTCCTCATGACCCCTTTCTTGGGCCATCCCACTACGATGTGTCTTCTAACCTCGTCTAAGGTTCCATCTTTACTATATTCCCTCCTTCCATGTTTCTTTAGTTATACTTGGAAACTCTTCATTCACGTTTGCGACACATAGTTCTTCCTCCTTCTCTGCTTTTTCCACATTCTGCAAGGGTAACCTACTAAGAAAATCAGCAACGACGTTCTTAGTTCCTGGTAAGTACTGCACTTCGTAGTTGTAATCCAATAGTTTTATTGACAATCTTGCCAACCTAGGTGACGCATTGAATAATCCCTTTACAGTGAGCACTTTTGTCAAAGGTTTGTGGTCACTACGTAAAATGATTCTTTTTCCCCATATGTACTGTCTGTAATGTTCTAGTCCCCAACAAACATAACTGCAAGGACATCAACCTGGAAGAGGGGGACTGTGTGAGAGTAAGGAGAAGTGGTAACATTGTTAAAGGACAAAACAGGTTCTCGAATCCGTTATTGGTGGAAAAAGTATTTTGCAATTCAGCACGCCTCAGTGATGGAAAAGTATGGCATGCCTCCGCATTGTCTGTTTGTAAAAGGAAGGAGAATGAACCAAGTGACACAACTAGTCATATACAAAAGAGAAAGGAAGAGGACAGTATTGGATTTGACAAGCGGGGTCGGATAGAACTAGATTCAACAGATTCGGAGGAAGATGGAGATCACATGTCACAACAACACGAGGGACAAAACAGTGGAGAGGATCAGAGAAGTGAAGTTATTGAAACCATAGGAGTTAACAGAGAACTGAGTACAAGCAAATCTGAGGCTTTTTTTGGACATGGTACTGATAACGAGTTGGAGGGGGGACAGGAAGCTGTTGAGCTAAGTGGAGAAAGATGTGTTCCAAGTACCAGTACCACTAGTGGTTCCATGGGTCCTAGTGACAGACAAGACCCTAATAAAGAACCGGGGGGGGAGAAGAACAATTTGGAAGAGGAGGCCACCACAAGTAGATGTGGGCGTAGCGTGGTTAAACCAAGCAAATACAAGGATTTTATTTGTGAATAAGTCTTACTTGTTCTACACATTTTATTGATGTTTTTCCTCCCTACTTTGTTCTTCTCTTTTCTAGAAGAGGAGATGTGTTATGTTGACTTCACAGTTGATTTGCATATTGCTTGCCTCCTTCCCCCGCGCGCCCCTCCCTCCTGCGCGCGGCAGCCTCCAGCTGGAATGTTGACAGCTGGACGTTCTAGGTGACAGTTGGGAGTAACGTCATTTGTTAAGGTTGCACTTAGCCTCCGGTTGAGTGTGTCGTCCTGTAGAGTAATAAACTTACTTACTACTAAACCTCCTGACGTCTCATCTTTACACACTGGCTCTAGGACTGGTTAGTCAGACTCAGTTACCACCAGTATCCCTCTGAAAAATTTGAGGGTACAGGAGGATTTTGCAACAAGGCTTCTTTCTACTCTTCTGTTTGTTCTTTCTGCACGTTATCCATCTTCCTGCACTTTTCTTCGTCTTTGAGGACTTCTGTTGCTTCTTTCTGCATTTCTTTTTTTTCTTTCTGTGCGTTTTTTCTTCTTTCTTCACATGTCCTATCTCTGTAGGCATAGTTAGAAACTAGCATTTAAAAAACCTTTGAAATTCACTGAAAAAACCATAGGTTTCAGGGCCGTTCTAGTAAGCTGGACTTTTCACTCGTACAAAACAATTGAAATTCCCCCTTTATAGTTAGTTCAGCTAACTATAACTCGTGCGCCCGCAATGCACTGCTGATGACATCACATATTACATCACTCATGACATGGTCAGTGACATCACTCATGACATCACTGATGACATCTCAATGATCACCCATTCATTTTGATGCTGCCCCCTATGTACAAGGGTGGCTTACATAGGAGGCAGCTCCAAAATTAAGACCAGGAAAATCCTGGTCTTAAGTTGGCAAAACGAGGAGAAATGCATTATTTCTCCTCGTTTATGCTTTTTCCATGTGTGCTGTCTTGTGGAAAAAGCCATGGTTTGTTTATGTACAGGAAGGGATGCCTTCCTGTACATAAACAAACCAAAAAAACAATGCCTTTTTGGCATTTACATGTGTGCTGAATGAAGCAGCACACATGAAAGTGATAAAATGGCATTTTAGGATTGTTTATGTGCAGGAATGGACACCTTCCTACACATAAACAATCCTCCCCTGCACGCAGACACCCTTGCACTCTGGTGCAAGGGTGCTTGCGTTGGGGGAAACGCAAGGCTGCACCACATTCTTGTAAATATGGTGCGCAGCCCTGCATTTCAGAAGTGGCGGAGGGGGGCATTATGCCAAGGAAGCTAACGCCACGCTCTGCCACTTCCTTGTAGATATCCCCCTTAAAGTGTCCTATTGTAATTGAATCCTGTCTAAGTGATAGCTTCCCATTAAACCAATGCATGCGTTTTTGGCAACTAATTGGAAGTTTCCCTAATGGCTTTCACTGTGTATGGTCTATAAGGGTACTTTGGGGCATATCTATGAAAGGTTTGCATCATGCTTGCACAACGCAACGAGGTACATGCATGATGCAAACCTCTAAGTCAGATTTAGGAAGCCACTTTACGTGGCTTTAAATTGCTTCATAAATATGAAGTAATACAACACAGCGCAAATTGCTGTGTTGCATTATTTTGCCCCAGGGAGGCGTTCCATGAGCGTTGCGTGGGTATTCCCACACACCTCCCATGGTTTTCGATGCATTTCCAGATTGACCAAACCTGATAAACCTGGAAATGCGCCAAAAAGATATGCCTCCCCAGGAGAGGCGTAACAATGAGAAATATATCTGTATTCGTCCTTGTTCGTTCCTCTTTCTATGTGTGCTGCATTCTGCAGCAAAAAAAACGAAACCTCTCAAGATTGTTTTTGTGCGGACGGTGCCCCTTCTTGCACAAAAACAATCCTGCCTATAATGCAGGCACCCTGGCATCATAATGCCAGGGTGCCTGCATTGATGCTAGGCTGCTAAAACTCCACCAGCACAAGGGCAAGGGACAGGAATGCGCTGCATTGGATAAGTACGGCGCATTACTGTGCTTTCTCTGTGACGCAGGGCAGCACTGTCCTGCACCACAAATGTCATAAATATGCCCTTAGTTTGTCGGGGCCCTGCATTGGGCACCATGTGACTTTTCAGGGGTCAATCGTAACCACCATTCCTACATTTTTCTTGGTCCTAAGGAAAGCACAGGTATAGCAAATTCAGAAGGTGAAAAACAGAAAGTTTGTGTCCCAAAAATCTCTACTAAACTTAAAGAAGGTTTGCATTTGGGATGTCATAATAGCACATTTGTAAGAGTCATTGGGTTTTAAGAAGAGATGGTTCCCGTCATCTATTCCCGGCGGATGATCACGCACAAAAAAAACTGAAGCTCCCTTGTTAAATTTTTTTTTGAAGCCATTCTACTGCGCAGCATATGTAAAAATGTTTTAGCAAATATTACAAGTTATTTTGGGACTCTAAATGATCAAAGAGTAAACGACAACATAGTAAATTAAATAGATTTCCTTTGTAACAAATCCTGGCTATTTATGATTAGCGATTAAAGATTTACAGCTGTGAGGGGTGCACATTATTTGTCCCATACCCGAACTCTGAAGGCAAACAGCCCGGAGGTGCCTGCAAGGACAGTTCATATTTCTGAGAAGTTATGATGTTGTCAGGGTGTAGCCTTGATTGATGGACAACACACGCCCCACGATTGAAATATTCCTCTCTTCCTGAAAGAGGCGAAAATGCTGCTTTTGTATTGATTCTCAAAAGCTCTGTGAGAAAAATATCTTCCTCATTTGTGATGTAAGATGAGACAGCTAATAAGAATAAATTCAACATTTTACACATACCATCCCTTTATACTGATAGCAGAACACTGTTAAGCATAAAAGCAAATTATTATAAAAGCTAAAAGCACGCTATAAAAACTCCCAAAGGATATAACACAAATTGTCATACAATGATGGCCTAAATGCAACAAAATAAGTAAGAGTTGAAAATCAGAAACAACGTCCGCCCTAAAATAATGTTTGGTGTGAGCGCGAGATGATCAGCACAAGTACAGTGAATGCAAAACACATGAAATAGGTTTATGCTCTTCCATGTGAATTGAGAAATGTTTGCTGTGGATCACATGTGGCATTTCACTCTTATGCAGTTTAAGAGGGGGGTGTGCCTTTGTAGTTCACTTACAAAAAAGTGAACTATGCATCTTCATATAGTCAAATGCTTACCATAACTTAAGGGACTGGCTAACTGTCTCTCAATAACAAAACATCAGAAAAACCAGCAAGGGGGGTCAGCCACACAAAAATGGATTTCCTACACTGTACTTACACTAATTGAAAGTGAATACAGAGGAGACTACTATAGACGTTATATAGTAGTAATGTGAGAATATATAGTCTATACCTGAAATGTTAGCACACCAAAATATCAAACATTAGATTGATAGGGAAACTAAAGAGGAAATTTAGAGTCGGTGCATTCCACTGTGCTCTTGGAATACATCCATAGGAGGAAAGTGGTTAGTTCCCATAATACTAGAATAGGGCAACTCTTGTGAAATTCGATCAATGGAAGATGTTTCACAGTTGATAGTGTCCCCTATGAAGCATTATACCGCACACACTCACCAGCATCGATCTCTGACTGATTGTGCTGAGGACCAAGCTGGATTCACCCAAATAACGAAGGGGCGTATTTACTAATAATTCACGCAATGCAGTGCTGCAAGGCAAGTTGCACTGCTGCGTTGTGTGGACACAAGGGTGCTGAACAGTACTATATTTATCAAGATGTGGTGTGTTCAGCTCCCTCTATGTGCTGGCACACTTGTGGCTGCTTAGCGCTAACGCAGGCACCCTTGAACATTGGTGCTAGTTTTACAGACAGGGTTGTGCAGAAAGGAATGTCTCCTGCACAATTTAGGGGCAAACCCAGGTTTACTGGTCTTTGTAAATCTGGCTGTGTGTCAACATACATGGGTGATGCATGGGATTGCCCATGCCGCACCAATGTAATGCCTATCTGATGCAAAATAAAGCAGGGCACCTCTCTGTACTCTGTATTTATTAAACCATGCAAAGTCATGCAAATCGACCTTGCATAAATGCTAAAAAACATTTTGCATCAGCACTGAGCCACAAAAGTGAGGCTACCCTGACGCACGATCTTAGTACATCTGGGCCGAACAATGCACAAGTACTGACTTAACGACTGAGCATGAGGCCTTTCTGATTGACCATGCCCCTGTCATGACTACAATTGAAAAAATGTAAATGTATCTGTTTTTGAACTATATCATTGAAAGTATTTGAAGCATTACTCATTCTTCCTTAGCTGTTTACAACTTACCCGTCATATGCATCGGATACTTTCTGGGAGGTCTGATGATGAAAAAATTCAAAATATCGACTTATCAGGCAGCAAATATTGCATTTTGGACCTCAGTGGTTGAATATACAATTTTCTTTTTGGCTTTTGCCTTGGTCTGCAAAAACTCAACAGTTGCTGGCATAACTGTCTCTTATGGAGGGTAAAGTATAATTTAGATTTAATTTCACTTACAGTCACAAATGGATTTTTAATTCCTTTTGTTTTGATTCACCGTATTAGTGTTCAAACTTTATGCAGCATGTCCTTTTCCATGAACAGTATTTAAAATGGTGTATTTAATATTTAGTTTATTAGTGAGAATGTTTAAATCGAGAGAGCCTTGTGATATTGCTGTGTTTATTAAAAGAAATCTCAAAGTAAACGGGCAGATACCTTTTCCAGTAGTCACCAGTAAATCTGCTTCCATATGTTCTGCAAACATTTATAATTGTTTTTCTGTTTACTCCTGACCTTATTCGCTCTTCACATTTCCATCCAGAGGAGCTCTGTTTCTCTGCTGCAGCAAATCATTATGGGGCATATCAACAACAACCGGCGATAATTATCTCTTAGCGCACTTAGCGCTAGGATAATTATCGCCGGCTAGCGTGAATTTTTATCGCTGAGATAGCGTGCTATTAGCAACGCTTATCTCAATAGCGATAAAAATCCTCACGCTAACAGGCTAACGTGAGATTATCGCTGGAAACCCAGCGATAATCTCACGTTACCTTGTTGATAGGGACAGGCAAACTTAGCCATGATATCCTCCTTCCATAGGATATCATGGCTAAGTCTGAAAACTAGCAGACGTAAAAAAGCAGCGTTAACCGCGGTTAGCGCTGCTTTTTTTGTCTCTAACAGGGTTAGCGACATTCTTGATAATAGGAGAAATGTCGCTTAGCGACATTTCTCCTATTATTTTACTCTGGAACGCCCCCTTTGCATCTCATTAGAGATGCAAGGGGAAGCGTAGAGTAAAAGGGTGCTAACATGCAAATTTGCATGTTAGCACCCTGTTGTTGATAGGGCGCTAGTTTTATCTCTGCTTTTTTGGCTTTTAAAGCCAAAAAAGCAGAGATAAAGCCCTTGTTGATATGCCCCATTATTTGTAAAATGGGATATGCTCGGAAGTTCTTATTTAACAGCTCTGACAGTTCCTTCCCTGTTTTTTACCCTAGACATTTGTACTCTGGTTCTACCATAGTCACATCTTTGAGTCATAAAAGTTACGATACTCCTTGAAGGCACAAATGCAGAGCTGACCAGCTGTTATCAAGGGCCTGATTTGGACCTTGGTGGATGGGATACTCTGTCACAAACATGATGGTTATTCCGTCGAGGGTTTACAAATTCCATAGGATATAATG
The DNA here is from genome assembly GCF_964204655.1 of Triturus cristatus. Lineage (NCBI taxonomy): Eukaryota > Metazoa > Chordata > Amphibia > Caudata > Salamandridae > Triturus > Triturus cristatus. The sequence continues at coordinate 492,369,619 of NC_140585.1, forward strand.
GAATTGTAATTTGGCGGACAGGATATCCGTCACATTTGTGATGGAGTAACCCTGTCTGCCAAACTCGTAATCAGGCCTTTATAGACATTCACCTCACCCACTATCAGGATGCAAAACATGCAGAAGGGCATTTTCCCTTTTAAAAATAAAAAGCAAGAAGAACCTTCTGCAATTTTACCCCAATGAAAGAAAATATATTTATTAATTGGAAGGAATAATTTACCTTTAAAAAGGGACACTAATCAAAGTGGCCTCATGTGAGACAGTTATTTCCAGACTTGTGTGAAATAACCTCCTCACCATCCTGGGCCTATTTATGTCCTTATGGTTAGATATGCTGTCATAAATATTCAGCACATTGAATTGTGCATGAACAACCCCTCTGTAGTTCTGCAAGTGAGCGGTCTGACATTTGTGTAGTGAAATCAAAATCCTGGTGTAGTACTTTAACTGCATGCTGCAAAATCTGCTATTCAATTAATATTAACAATTGTTTTTAGCATTCCACAGGAATCAAATATGGTCCATTTGCAGTCGGAGTGCAATGCTGAATGCAGTTGCGCAACAAATGTGTGGGACCCTGTTTGTGGAGCCAATGGATTGACCTATGTTTCTGCTTGCCTTGCTGGATGTGACTCTTCCACGCTTACTGGAAATGAATTAGTAAGGTGTTAATTCATTTTACTTTATTTCTTTTTCTTATATTAATGAATAATTCTGATCTGAAATGCAATCAATGTTATATTATGTTATGAGGATATGTATACTGTGCTTATCACTAGGCCTGGGCGGTAAATTCCGTTCCGCTCGCGGAATTTGCAGAATTTGGGTAAATTCACGTTCCGCAGAGAACGCGGCATTGCCAAAAATTTAGTAGAGTATGTCAATCGGGATTCTAGTTGAATAGCCAGGTCTTCAGCTTCTTGAGGGAGCTTGTGTAGGGATGTGGAGGTCATGATGTGGTGTGGAAGTTCTTTTCAGTATTTGGCAATAATGTAGGAGAAAGCGAGTCCTGCTGATTTGCTCCTGCAGATGGGGGGTATTTGGGCGAGGTGGTGCGTGGCTGAGTGCAGTTTACCTGGTGAGTTGGTGGAAGATGTGGCAGTAGTTCAAGTAGGCAGATCCGATGTTGTGTAGGGCTTTCTATTAAGTGGGTTAGCAGTTTGAATTGACATCGCTTCAGGATTGGTAGTCAGTGTAGCTCTCTGAGATGGGAGGTGTGTGCTGTGGGGGATGTTGAGGATGAGTCTGGTGGCGGCGTTCTGGGTGGTCCAGAGTCTTTGGTATGAGTTGATTTAAGATGCTGGTGTAGAGTGTGTTGCCGTAATCTAGTCTGCTGGTGATGATGGTCTGGGTGACCGTGCATCTGGTGTCAGTGGGGAGCCATTAGATAACTTCACAAAGCATTTATAGGGTAAAGAAGTAGGAGGAGGTGGCAGTGTTTACTTGTTTGGCCATCATGAGTCTGTAGTCCAAGATGATGCTGAGGTTTTTGGCATGGTCAATGGGGGTGGGCATGGGCCCCAGGTCTGTTGGCCACCAGGAGGAGTCCCATGAAGAACTCTTGTTTCCTAAGAGCAGTACTCTTTTATCCGTGTTGAGTTTTAGTCAGTTCTTTTTCATCCAGTTTGCTATGTTTGACATGTAGGGGGTGAAGCTGGTTCTAGGTGTCTGGTGTTTGTCTGTGAGGGAGAGGATGAACTGGATGCCATCTGCATAGGAGACAATATTGATCTCATGAGATCTTATAACATGAGCAAAACAGTCACCCAGGGCCTAGTCAGCAGCAGACTCGACTACGGGAACGCCCTCTACGCCGGAGCCTCGTTCAAGCTCATCATCAGACTACAGAGAATGCAGAACGCCTCTGCACGCCTGATCCTCGACGTCCCACGCCGCGACCACATCACCCCCACCTGAGGAACATGCACTGGGTCCCCATCGACAAAAGAATCTCCTTCAAGTTCCTGATCCACGCACTCAAGGCACTCCACAAAACCGGCCCAGCCTATCTCAACAGTCGACTCTCCTTCTACGTACCCAACAGGAAACTCCGCTCCGCTGACCACGGCCTGGCCACGGTCCCACGTATCCGGAGAACTACTTCCGGAGGCAGATCCTTATCCCATCGCGCCGCCAGGACCTGGAACACCCTCCCCCTCTACCTATGACAAACCGAAGACCTGCTGACCTTCAGGAGACAACTCAAGACCTGGCTATTCGACCAATAGCAGCAACACCCCCCCCCCCCCAGCGCCTTAAAACCCACACGGGTATGTAGTGCGCTTTACAAATTATGTGTGATTGATTGATTGATAACATGGGCGAGTGGTGACATGTAGTCTTTGAAGAGGATAGGGCTCAGTGATGAGCCTTGAAGGACTACGCAGATGAGGTTCTTAAGTTCATAAGTGTTGGGTGTAATCCTGACTCACTGGATCCTGTCAGAGAGAAAAGAGGCCAGCCATCTCAGTGTGCCCATGTACTCTGGAGTTCTGGAGTCTTGCGATGAGGGTGCTGTGGAGATTGTGTTGAAGGCTGCAGGGAAGTCGAATAGGATGAGTGTTGCGGTTTCCCCTTTGTTTATGAATGGATGTCATCAGTTCCTGCAATGAGAGGAGTTTCAGTGATGTGGTTGCTAGGGAATCCAGACTGCTAGATGTCTAGTAGGTGGTGTTGTTTAGGATGGTTGAAGAGTTGTTCATTGATACCATTCTCCACGACTTTGTATGGAAAGAGCAGGAGTGAGATTGGTCTGTATTTGCTGAGCTCTGTTGGGTGTGACGTGGGTTTTTTCAGGAGGGCAGTGATTTCTGTGTGTTTCCAGTTGTCCAGGAAGGTTCCACTTTGGATGGAGGTGTTGATGATGGTAGTGAGGTGGGAGCTGAACAGAGTTCTTCCTAGGCTGTAGGTATGGTGGGGTGCAAGGGTCGGTGGGGGTCCAGGAGTGTATTGTTCCCATAATTTTAGCTGTGTCTTCTGGGGTGAGGGGTTTCCAGTTTGTGATTTGGTGGTCTGATTTGGTGGTGGTAGGCAGCCGGTAGATGAGTTCTTGCGTCTTGCATTGGGGGGGTTGAAGTTGCTGTAGATCTTTAGCATTTTATTGTGAAAGAAATCAGAGAGGTTGTCGCGGAGGTCTTGTGAACTAGTGATGTAGTTGTTGGTGGCTGGGGGTTGGAGAATTCTTTGAAGATATTGAAGAGTTCTTTGCAGTTGTTTCCAGTATGAGAGCTAGGGCTGTTTTTCTTGTCTCATTCAATCAGAACATGTCATTTAAGATATTATTGATACTAGTTAGAGCATGTCTATCCTTGGCTCTGTTCCCCACATTTTTACAACGTTTGAGGCTGTTGCTCCATGGATGAGCTAGTCTGCATGTGCTCTATTTAGAGAGAACGATTTTAAGTCTAAAATTGCCAGCCAGACCTGTCACTGTGGTAAATCAACTGTTTATGTGCAAAGGCTTTGCACAGTGTTAAAAACTATTTATATAGGGCATAGTAATGAAGGAAAATATATGTACATGTACCTAAAAATGTAAAGTATGTTTTAGTGGAACAAGTTTGCGCCAGCTATGCTGCAGACCATAAACTGAATGTGTAAGAATGAGTACAAAGTTAACTCAGTAATCTTTGATGGAAAAATGGTGTCAGAACCATTTTGTTCTGAGACTAGTCACTTTTGCTTATGGTTGTTTGTCATATAGTTAGGGGGGATGCAAAACAGTGACCACCCTTTTTCCTCTAGTTCTATAACACCTTCTTCAACAGGAGAAAATCAGGTCAGAGAACCACCAAATGTATACCATACACTAAACCAGATCTGAAATTATCATTGGCATGGTCAGACCAATAATGCTTATATGTTAGCATCCCAGTAGACCACCATGCCTGTGATTGTAGCCAATCATAGTATGATGCTTCTAACACCCTTTTTAGGTCTCGCTGAGCCCAGCGCATGCACTGGCTCGGAGAGACATTTTGTAGGTGAGTTTTCAAAGTGCTGCTGGCTGGCCTAGCGCTTGCGTTCACGCGATCGTGCACGCGCGAACCTCCAACCTTCAGCAGCACTTTGAAAACTGTGCTTTAGCGCGTCATCGTGATCACGATGACTTTCGCTTTCAGAGCGATCGCGATGACTTTCGCTTTTACAGCTGCACGGCCAATGCTTGTTTGTTTTATCTCGGCTGCAGTCCACCAGCCTAAATATGGAGGTATGTTCTTGTCAAACATTTTAACACCTCCTGTATTGTGCTTTCATAATACAGTGGTGAAAAGCATTTGCACTTGACAGTACACTATTTGCAACCCAGGCCATCTAATAGTGTCAGGGAAAATATGTTTTGTAACCAGGCTCAGTGCCTTTACGTGAGCCTGGCTCCTGGGTCGGGGGTCACACACCTCAGAGGGGAGGTCTTGACTACCTACCTACCTTAACAGTTTGCTGCGGGCAGGCACCTGATTGGCTCACACATTCCTGCGAAGTCCTAAAGCAGTCCCCCACACACGGTGGCATTCATTGGTAAATTAGTAGGTATGTGATCATCAGATTAAAGTAGAACCATGAAGAATTGGACGCAGTTTTAATGCCATAAGTAGATAAAAACCCCACGCTAATTTACACAATTTCTTGTTTTTTCCATGCAAAAAAGACTGAGTTCTCATCCTATAAGCGGATCTGTGGTTAAGAAATATCTATTAATAGCCGCCGCCCGCCGCAGATGTGTAATTGTATTCCATTGCTGTGACACTTTAATAGATATGGCCCTCTAAGGCGCCCCGTATTCCCGCCACAGCCTGAATAGCTCCTTTGCCATAAAACAGTGTGTCACTGTGTTTTCTTGTGCAGGAAAGCCGCGGTTCATTGCCTTCTGCATCAGACGACGCATGCGGGACCCCGCACCTCTAACAGGCTGATTGAAAGAAGTGCTGATGAGTTTAAGTGCGTCATACGTTCAGCGGCTGCACACGCACATTGGACAGACGGTAATTGTGATGGGAGTTGTCGACTCGCCCCTGCCCCCCTTCACTCCCTGCGATTAAATCCTCTGTCTAGAGGCCACGCGCAGATCACCACAGACGCCGATCCCGCTTTGTGGTGGAAGTGTCTGCCCAAAATAGAGGCAGTGATATGTGTTTTGTAAAGTTTCTCAAACGTTTTCGTTGACATGACGTAACCCACGTTAGACAGCATTGCGACCCTGCAACCTCCATTCTCAGCATTACTCAGTTATGATTCACATCACATGTTGTCTGCTGTTAAACGTGCACGTGCCATGAACAACCAAGGGTAACCCTTGAAGGGTAACCCTTGAAGAGTTGTCTAAGAGACTTTAAAGGGTAGTGCGAACTTCTCAAGGGGAGAGCCGCTCTTTTCGTCTGCTTTTTTGGGCCACCTTGCTCCTGAACCAACACATATATACTTAATTAAAAGCAGAACTGGCCTCATGGACGTCAGTTCACCAAAATGCCACGGGTAGCGGAAGTGACAATATACACCCTTTGACCTTATTGACATCAAACAAAATCACATCATGGGATCTTGACCCTGAATTTTCCCCAGGAAGTGATGTCACTTGACCTGAACCCGGATGATATCACAATAATTGACATCACTGAAGCTACATTTTAAACATGTAGTTAAATAAGGGATACAGTACCCCCTGCCCTGCATCATAAGGATATTGCAAGTCACAGAGGAGTTACATAACCATAAAGAGGAACGAGGCCAAAGGACAAGTTCCTTTAAAATGTTATAGAGCTCTGAAGTGACTTGCAGCATCCTTCTCATATACACCAGGGTGTATTTTATCCCATATAATGCATGGTCACACCACTACCTGTCCCACAAACCATTCCAACCTTTGGTATGTAGCTATTTCATATGAAAGACAGATGTTTGCAAACACAAGAATGACAAGCATTTGCAATGCAAAAGGTCTCGCATTTACGCATGTTTGAGCTATTGACATTGTAAATGACAATGCCTTTTATTTATGTTTTGGTTTTTAAAACATAAATAAAAGGCATTGTCATTTACAATGCCAATTGCTTAGACTCGTGTAAATGCGAGACCTATTGCATTGCAAATGCTTGTTTGTCCTTGTAGCCCGCTAGGCACCAATTCCAGTGGGAGAGATGCTGACCCGAGAATTGGTTTCATGTAAACAAAGGAGAGGGATTGCTCATTTTCCTGTCTATACGTTTGGGGTCAGCACAGGAATTCTGATCAAAGGAAGAAAGGTTCTGCCATTTTGATGTTAGGTAGAGAAAGGCAATGTGGGATTATTTGACGAAGGGCACATAGGAATTGCTACAAAAGCAGGTAGGTATACCTCATGGAACTTTTTCCCTTTTGGTTAGGAATGGACCTGGGGTAACCCCTATCCACAGGCTAGGACCAGGCATCAATTTGACACCCCTGGGAGCCCACTTCAGAACACTACTGGACCTGTGGAATAGACTCCAAGGCCCTCCTGTTATGCTACAAGGACACAAAAGCTGTAGGAAGCCCACAGGAAAAGGACAGCTGACTACTTTTATCTGAACCTACTCTAGACCCCGCTGGTGGCTTCATTTGTAGTCAGTCCTACCCCTGATTAATGTTCCTGAGGGCTGGAACACTTGGCTTGGAGTGTACTCCTCCTGCCTAACCCTAGAAACCTGGTAAATGTTTTGCTAAATTTATTCCTGGAGAACCATTGTTGGACTGGGACCAACCTGCCAGATGATCTGCATAAGGGGCATCACTGGTAAGCCTGACTTTGATACAGTTCCCGCTACGTTCTTCCCCACAGCATAAAATCTGATTCAGTGTTTCCAACGCCGAACAGCATCCAATGACCTTGCACCCTTTTAGACTACAGCCTGCTGCCTGGCTCTGATGAGGAAATGTGAACTCAAGAAAAAAGTCTAAGTCCAAAGATAGAAACTTACACTTATACCTTTATTGTCCCTTTGACAATAAAGGTACAAGATCAACTAGGACAGTGTCTTGTTCACCCTCTGTTTACAAACAAGTTACTTAACTTATGTAATGCTCTCTCTGGTGGATACTCTGTGGAACATTTGATTTCTCACCTAGTGATTACTCCCCTTGTGAAATATCCCAAAGTGCTAAACTGGACCCAGAAACTTAAAAAGCAGTGCTCTTGTGCAATGGTAGATGATGCCATGTGACTCTCCTACAACCTAGAGTCTCTCTGGAAGAGATGAGTGGAGCCATATATACGTGGTACCCAAGCAAGCTGATGTCAGTTTCTTTGGTAAGTTTAACAGATCCAAGAGGTGTGGCTAGGAGCGTCAAGATGCTGGTCGCACTCTAATAGTGCTTTTGACCTCTCTGTCATCAGATCTCATGCCACTGGGACACCCCACCTATGTCCGAATTTACCTCTCACTGCCCCTCGACTCATCTGCCATGCAGCTTGGTGATGGCATGGTGTGATTGTCCCATTTGCATGGTGATGCCAGAAGCTCAGTCACATGTCCAACATGGCAGATGGCTCCCGAGGTGTGTCATGTGTGTCACTTTTGTGAACCCATTAGGCCAGAGCAGACCCTAGAGTGATCCAGAGTGCTGCCGCCTTTGGGGTGCTGCTTCCTACTCCTACACACCCTCCCGTGCCCTGGACGAGGACCTGCATATGCAGTGGGTTGTGAAAGTCTTATCTTGACCCTAGAGGGAGGTATGTGCAGAACCCTGTGGCCGAATCAGACAGGGGTGGTTCCCTGGGAGGATCTGGCCACTGTGGGCCCCCGGGGGCTGCCTGTACCCTCCTGTGCCCTGGGCCAGGGGCTCACGCATGATGCATTGTGGTTGTGGCCTGTGTTCTGCCCGGCCTCCTATGGAGTTGTGTGGTTCTGCTCTAGAGAGCCCTCAGACTTTCCTTGAGGCCGATTACTGGTGCACTGCCCGCACTGAGGACCTGCCTAGCCGGGTGCGGGAGTTCTCATTGAGGCTTCTATGAGGCACCCAAGCCAGGCCTCGACTCATCCAAAGGCCTTGACTGTGCACTCTGCTCCTGTAGGATGTGGATGTATGACACTCTTGCGGACTCGTGCCCACCGGGTGCCACGACTTGCAGGCTTCTGGACCTCCATTGCTCTTATGGTCTCTCTCGAGCCCTCGTGCTTGGGGCATGGGCCTGACATTGGGTTCACGTAAACCTCCCCCTGCACCAGATACAACCGAGCATGAGCCCCATCGCTGCAATGCAAACTTGACTGTCCCAGGCTGTGGCTCTCTCACTGCAGGCGCACAGCACCGCCCTGGCCCCTGCGGGGCACTCCAGCCACACCATACAGTTGCCACTGCTCCAGATTTGGGCTCAGCCTCGTATGTGTCTGTACTGTTTTTGCTGCTGGGACTTGTATGTGCAGCTGAGGTGGCAGCTTAGGCGATGTCTGGAGAGTCAAGATACTGGTGCCCCCACGTACTTTGGTCAGACCTCTTGTGAACAGGTATGAGCATACTGATGATAATGCCTGGACGCTGAGCCCTGGAACACCTCATCGTGGAGACTCATAGGTGTAGCTCTTGATCCCCTCCAATGCTTCATAGCCCTTCTGTTTCCCACTACAGATGGGGTGGTAGTGCTCGACTAGTGGCTCCGGGGTTTTGAGATTTGCTAGCTGCCTCCCAGGACCTGATGTTGCATAACCAATGGTGTTTCTCTTTGCAATTGACCCCCCTATGACTGTGGAAACCTGAGGAACCTTCCCCTACACCCTGCTGTTGCCTTACATCCTCGTCCTTTGCTCAGTTAACCTGAGCCTGGTGGCAGTGGCTTAGCCCAGCCTCTCTCTCTCTGCTGTTTTTGCATTACCTTAGTGGAGGCCCAGCACGACTCTCCTACATTGCTCCCTGCTGCACTTGTGAGCCTCCCTAGCACATTGACTGTGCTCATCCCCTTGGGCCAGAGGAGGACTCTACTCTAAAGAGATCGGCTGTTTGTGCTGCCACAGAAGTCGCGACAAGTGGACTGAATCGCTAACGGCAGCACACTGTGCAGTGATGCAACCTCTGCACCATGAGTAAAGACAAACTTGTCTGTCCAGCGACCTCCCAAACTCAAATGGATCAGTGCAGCACCGGACCGGATAATCACAGGTTGCCAACTTCCTTGAAACCTGAATCAAATCCTCGATGCCTACAGACCAGCTGTGACCCTTGTTTGCAGTGGAACCAGCCCAAAGGACACTGACTCCCAAGCTGTGTCCAGGTGCTTCACCAAGGCTGGCGATTGCTCGGATCTTTAACTTCAGAGATAGAGACACACTCTTTCTAGAGGCCTGTTTTTGCCTGGAACACCTCTGTGAGGATGCCAAAGCTTCGTCTCATTTTGACTACACTTGGGTGGTTCAGCAGCAATGCCGTTCCTACCAGGATGTCAAGCAGAAACTCAGGGCACTTGGCCGTCAATACCACCTTTTATTTCCTCTGAGTACTCTATACCAACATATCCCACTTTTTTGACAACCCAGATTCTGCCTGGTTGTGGATCACGAAGGAAAGCCCACTTCGTGAACCTGCTGATACCCCAAAAAGAGTGACCAGGACTACTGAGTCATCTGAGGCTGCAATGGTGCCCAAGCCACTGTCATATCGTACTCGCTCAAGAAAAGGACACCACAACAACCATTCTAAATCCTCCACACAGTCTCCCCAGGCAAGGGCTCAGACTCCGTCCCCAATGCACTCCCTCCAGACCTCTGAAGTAGCTGAGTACCACCTTGATTGAGAGGACCCCTTGAGTTAGCATTGGCGCTCCACACTGGATATCAAACAGACATTGATTTCTCTCAGAACCCTGCTCTGTGACTCCTTCATTGTTAACTGCGGTTGTAGTCCACCACTCCATTTCCATTTCTTTGGCTTTCTTTCTACCTCTGTTTTCATTTTCAGGGTGACAGATGCTTCTTGGGGGGAAGTATGGTGTGTGGAGGGTGTTGGGGGTGGGGCTTCAGTACAATGTTACTTTTGTTGATTGTTTTGATTTGTTTGTATAAATGTTTGTTCTTACTTGCACTCAGACACACCTTTATACTATACCGCGCATACTATAGCCTGAGTCCTGAGGCACCGCTCCCTAACATATACCACAGACACATACTCTGGCCTGCTGCACCGGGGAAAACTCCTCTCCCACATTGTGACTGCACACAACCTCTTTTACCTTTTGTATGGCGTCCCTATGAGTTCTGTCCTGGAATGTCAACGGTCCCCTGCACCTTGTGAAAAGCACTGAAGTCATCTGTTTCACACACCACCGCCCTCCACCGCCCTGAGGTCCTCCTGCTCCCACCTCATGGTTAACCACTGCTGTTGTGTAGTTCCTAGGAATTCCCCAAGACCTGTGCATTTTACTTTATTTTTACTTTTTAGTGGCATTTATTAGAAGACATATTACAATTTAATTAACGTATCACAACTGATCTTGAACAGATGGTACAATTCAGCACAAGACATTGCCTATAAGACCTTCCCACACCTTCCCTCACTTCGGACTTATATTTTGGATTAACCTTGTCATCCCATGGTCTCGGGTCGATGGGGAGGTGCAAATATTACCTCTGTATGTATTTCATATACCCCATACCTTGTCCCACTTCTTCGGGCATCCTCTATTTGTGTAGACTGCGCGTTCAGCTAACATGCACCAGTCAACATCCCGTTCCCATTCAACTGTAGTTGGTGGCTTAGGGACCCCCCCAACTATGGGCAATGTTATGCTTTGCTAGCATAAAGCCAGTGGCTGCCCATATTTGGTCCATTTGATTGAAGTCTGTGGCTTTCCAAGCATTGAGCAGATTTAGCTTAGGGGATAGCTCTAAGGCAATCCCACATAACTCTCCGACCACCCTGTTGACCACCGTCAGAATGACTGAATCAAGCGAGATTCCCAGAGTATATGGTAAAACGTGCCTGTCTCCCCGCTTCTCCGTTTACAGTCTGCGGAGCTACTGTGGCCCATCTTGACCAATTTAGTGGATGTGATGTATGTGCAGTGCAACATTTTCAATTGGACCAGCTGCAGTCTTGACGGTATGGCCACCTCATGTGGGGAGGACAGCGCATTACGCCATTCCTCATCTTCCAAGTCCCCCACATCATTCTGCCATTGTGTATATAGCTGTTTCAACAGGTCTGGTGAGTTGTTAATTAATTTCCGGTCAGTAAGCGAAATAGCCTTGCTTTCCATGGGATCTGCAAGTAGTCTGTCCTCAAGTGGGGTGGCCCCCGGGATCCCGGCTGTCTTTCTGGTTGCCTGCAGTAAGGCATGTTGTATTTGCAAGTAGCGGAATGTTTCACCTATGGACAATTTATATTTGTTTTGTAGATCCGCAAATGTCACTATTTTAGCCTTCTTGACCAGATCTCCAACTTGTGATATACCAATAAGCTTAATAGATGTCCCACAAAAGCTGTTTGGGAGACTGCTACTGAACCGTCTCCAAGTATGGATTGCAGAGAAGGACATACTGAGCCCATATCAAGCTGGGTTCAGAGAGGGTGTCTCCACAATAGACCAGATTTTCCGATTCAATATTTTATATTGGAAAACCGTGACTATGGGTGGAGGCACGCTGTATACGGTCTTTGTCGACCTGCGAGCAGCATTCGACTTGGTGCCCCGCGCAAAACTATGGGCAGTTCTTAAAGATCTAGACGTACCGGGTGACATCCTATCCATGTTGATGAGGCTTCACCGGGGCAACGATGCCAAAGTGAGGTGTGGCAGGGGAGGTGCTCTTTCAGAGGGTTTTCCCGTGGACACAGGGGTCAGACAGGGCTGTGTGTTGGCACCGACCCTGTTCTGCCTCTTTGTGAACGGTGTTATAGACTTCCTGACAGGGCTAAGCTATATTGACGCCCCAGTCTTGAATGGCAGGAGGGTACCCGCAATTATGTTTGCGGATGATACCCTCCTGCTTTCAAAATCCCCGATGGGCCTTCAGAGAATTTTGGACGGATTCATGAATTTTTGCGAGCTTCGTGGTTTGGAAGTGAACGTGACCAAAACCAAGTTCATGACCTTCAACCCATCCTCTTCAACCCGCCCAAACCCCACGATAGGACACGAAAGACTAGACCGGGTTTCCACATTTGAATACCTAGGGGTCACCCTGAACCAATCTCTGACCTGGGACACTCACATTACTAGAGCAAATCTGAAACTCACCCAACTTACAGGTGGCATATCTAGGATGATATCTAGGTCCTCCTACAAGCCACTTGGCCCACCTCTTCATATTTATAAAACCCAGGCCAGAGGTGCAGTAACTTATGGGGGTGAGATATGAGGACATGCAGCGTGTCAGAAGCTGCAGATAACCGAGAACAAATTTATCAGGCAATTGACCGCTTTACCATCAAGCACCCCGCTGCTCCCCCTGAGACTGGATCTCGGCCTAAGACCAATCACTGAAGAGTTGGGACTAAAGCCCCTGACCTACTGGCGTAGAATATGGAGTTCTTTAGAGTTATCTAGCTACAGAGCAGAATTAGAAGAAATTTTGCGCCTCCAAAGGTGCTGCAAATACTCTGGTTTAAGTACATTAAGAACACTTTTGAAAGGATGGGGAAATCGGAGCTGTGGCTCGACCCGCGGAGTGCTTGCCCCAGGATCTCTCGCAGATCGTTGGCGGAGGCATACCGCGAGTACAAGCTACAGGCTGCAATCGAATCCCCCTGTCAAGATTCGTTGTCCAGACACTTCCTTGCTACCAAGGATCATTACCATTTGGAATTGGTCCTTGATGAAGTTAGCCCACCACTAACACGGAAATTGTATCTGCAGTGGCGTTATGGAACACTCCCTTTGAGGGCCCATACGGAGCACTGGCATAAAACGCTGACCAGCCCTAATTGCCAAGTATGCCCTCTTATGCGAGAAGATGATTTACATATGATTTTTTTCTGTCCTGCTTACAACACTCCACGCAAACATTGGCTTGTCCCACTTCTTAGGAACTTAGGCTTCAGGGAGCATCGTCCTGCATTTAGAGTTTTAAAATCTGATCTGTCTGCCCCCACTGTATGTCCAGTAGCTAAATTTCTAACCGCAGCATGGTTTATCCGTAATCGTTTTATGTCTAGATAACAACATACTTTTAAAATGTTTTAAGATTGGTTCATGATTTTATCACTGTCTTTGCTTCATTGTCAAATTGATATTGTATTTTTTTTCCATGTATCTTTTATGGTCCTTAGTGACCGAAATAAAGATTTGATGATGATGATATCAATGACATCCCATTTATCGAATCTGCTATAATTAATTAAATTGCCCAGGGCTGCTCCATGCCAAAGGGGTGTCATTTGTGTCAATGTATTACCCCAACCAAGTTTTGTGGTGGTAGTGTGCCACATGGCAACCGAGAGAGCTGTGGGTCCAGTGAGCTGTTGTCGATGCAGTTTTGCATACAGTGCCACTCTATACCCTCCAGACCCATCAGTCATCTGTCCATCGGACATGCCGGGTCTCGCTGTTCTCCATACACCCATTTATTAATAATTGAAAGGTGGAGACGGGGAAGCTTGCAGACTGACATCAGTGCAGCAGGCTATAACTGGCAAGGAGGGGGAGTGGAGACCTCGCCATATACCAGGCAACAAGTGAGCAGGAGCCCCCCCATGGAGGTGCTGTCGGGGGTGAAGCGAAGGGCTGACTGATCGCTGATGGGCGGAACCACTCACAGGGACGCAGGAAGGTGACTATCAAGGGGCTACAGTGGAGAATATGGGGGATACACATTGCACGTCGGTGAAGCCTCGGGAGAATCCTCACAGGCTGGTCCAACAGTAGGGAGACCACATAGCGCAGTGAAGGTCATCACTGGTACAATCCACGGAGAGGGGCCTTGAGAATACGGCTGTGCGCCCTGGTGCTGCACCGTAGCGTTGAATACCACAGGGCTTGATGACGGTGGCGCTACCCGTAGCAGGATAAGAACCGTACGCCAGCCTAGGACTAAACAGGCTACTGCGAACCTGGTGCAAACACGTAGGGCTGGCCATGAGTTATAGCTGAGGGTCGCGCCGCGATAGGATGCTACCTTTCCCCACTGGCTGGCTTGCGGACCGGACGGGGAGCGATCCACACACAGCGTCCTCGCTCCGCGGACCCCTTGGTAGACAGGATAAGAGACTCAGGCTGACTGTAATGTTTGAAGCCCCGGTGATCTAAAGTAGTTCCTAACGGATGCCCGACCCGGATGCTGGCCATCAATGGCGCAAGATAAAGACTCCAAACCGCAAAAGCAGGGCAAGATGGACAAATTCACTAAACCACTGCAGGTGCCGAATCCCACCGGGTCGGGCCCGGCTGACCCTCCCGACAATGCGGTCCTCCTCCAGGAGATCCAATCCTCAAGAGAGGTGCTCGAAGGCAAGATCGACGAGATTAAAATAGATGTTAACCTGCTCCGTCAGGATCTCCGTAATGAATCCGAAAAAATAATCACAAGCAGAGCATCGCATCTCTGAAGTCGAGGACACTACTCACACACTACGGGGCAAGGTCACGGCCCTGACGACAACCCTGAAGGAGGTCCTCTGGAGAGTTGATGACTCAGAAAATCGGGCACGATGAAACAACCTGCGTTTCCTCGGATTTCTGGAGGCAATTGAAGGGGCGGATGCAGGTACTTATTTACGTAAATGGTTGTTGGACATGTTCCCTGATACCCATTTTTCACCCTGCTTCATCATAGAGAGAGCACACAGTATAACGGGGGTCAGGCCGCCGCCGGGAGCACCTCCGCGGCCGCTGATTGCCAGGTTTCTTAATTATCAGGACAGAGACACTATTCTCAGGGCGTTCTGCCAGGAAGGAGAAATTCGAATGGATAACGGGAAGATCATGGTATTCCCAGACTACTCCCGATAAGTTCAAAAGCAACGTAAAACATTTGATTCTGTGAAGGACAAACTGCGGCAGCTGCAAATTACGTATATGCTCCTCTTCCCGGCTAAACTTAAGGTGATCTTTCAGAACAAGACTCTGTTCTTCAACACCCTGGCTGGAGGAGCGCCCCCTGCCACGAACACCCCATGAAATGCCGCGCTCTGGGAAAGCCCCTTCACTGCCTATTAATACTTTTAGATCACAAAACTGTGCACGGAGGAACATAAAAACTGCACCGAATATGATGCTCAGACCAACACTCTACCGGAACAGGAGAGTGGTGGAGGCTGTGCCAAGAACATCAGACTCGGAGAGCGTCCCACACCGGGGCAGTCCGTGGCAGAATGCTCTGATCAGGGCATCAGCACGGACTCGGAAGAAGAGCACCCCTTGATGCACAATATTAACCTCCTGGAATGCACGGGCGAGAACAACGGTGACACTGGAAAGGACACTTGGACACTATCCATGAACAATGATGCTGAGGACTAACGATTGGCCCGGAGAGCAACGAGAGTAGCAGACCGGGAAAATACATTGCACACCACCACACATGCTCTGCCCCGATTCTATCCCTCCATTTTGTATTGGTTTGCCTTTTCTTCCTTCCTCCCTGGTAGCTCCATCCCTCCCCGTCGTCCCCCTCCCTCCCCCTCCGCCCTCCTTTCCCTGCCCCTTGTTCCCCCCGTTCCCCCCCCCCTTTTAATTTTAGTTTTGCGTTTGCTAAAGTGGATTCGGAAGTTGTCAGTCTGGGACTCAACTGCCAGGACTGCATAATTAGGGGTTGTGGGTTTATGGGGGGGGTTTAGAGGGACTGAACAAAGTTTGAGACACTGGGTTTGGGGGGTGGGCGATAGACCTCGCCAATATGATCACAACACAGTTGGTCCTGTTGACCCTGGGGATGGTCGGATGGATGTTGGGGACGTATGGGGGAGGTATTGGGGAGTTGGGGACTTGTTATAGTAACATGGCAAAACAGTGGGATTGCAGACACTTGTGGATCGCAGGGGATACAGCAGTGGAGAGAGGGAGATGGGCTGGATGATAGGCCTAACACTACCCGCCGTAAAGATGGCTATGCATGATCAAGGGCAATACTCCGTCCTTTCATGGAATGTGAAGGGAACGGGGAATAAGATCAAGAGAGGATTAGTTGCCGTATATTTTAGGAGACTGAAGCCGGATGTCATTCTCCTACAGGAGACTCACCTAAAAGGTACTCAATGTGGTTTTCTGGGTAGAGGCGCGTACAAAACACTAGCACACGCTGGGTTTTCCACTGGAGCACTAGGCATAGCAATATTAATTAGGAAAAGCCCACCCTTCCGCCTAGAATGCACCTTGGCGGATCCAAATGGAACCTATGTTGCGGCTAAGGGAATATGGAACAGACGACATATTACCTTTATTAGCGTATATGCACCACCTAGGCTCCAACGTCAAACACATGATAAGCTTGCAGTAATCCTGTTGGAGGCTGGTTCAGATACACATATTATTGGGGGTGATTTTAATGACGCAATGGACCCCATGCTTGACTGTACCACTGTTATGGGAAGGGAGTACACAGAGACACTGCTGAAACGGTTCACAGACACACTAGCACTCACAGACCTGTGGCGTAGGCAGCACCCCCAGACCAAGGCTTACTCCTTTTATTCAGGGGCCCATAAAGCCTTCTCAATAATAGATTATCTATTTGCTCCGGCAGGGGAACTGGGGGAGATATATGAAGTGGAGTTTCTGGCGAGAGGCCTATCGGATCACTCGCCCCTGCGTCTCACAGTACGTACTTGTACACAAGGCTGATTTAGGGAATGGAAACTTAATGCTTGGGATTTGAAAGATATGCAGATTGCGAAAGAACTTAGGACGGATACGGAGCTTTATTTTAAAGAAAACATGGGGACAGTAGACTTGGCTTTCACGCTATGGGAGGTGTACAAACCCGTACTACGGGATAGGGCACAAAACATCATAAGACAGACAGGCTGCTTGCATTGCTTAGCAGAAAAGTGCTAGTTTCTAGGTGGGTAACCCAGTTACAGGAAGAGGATGGACGGACTCATAATACCCAGCAGCAATAGCTAACGCGTTTGCAGAGTACTACAAAGCTTTTTATGAGCCACGAGCCCTGGCCGACACTCCGCAAATACGGTAATATCTACGGGCAATAGAACTCCCCAGGCTAGAGGACGAGGACTCGCAGTCCTGAGACAGGAAGATCACAAAGGAAGAAATTATGATGGCCATCAGCCAGCTAAAAACAAGGAAAGTTTCTGGGCCTAACGGGCTTCCCCCAGAATTTTCTCAGCAATATGCGACGCTGTTCTGCCCGCACCTCCTCCAACTCTACTTGGAGGCACACGAGGCAGGAGGCCTCCCTAGGGACTTACGGACTGCCACAATAGCGGTAATCCCTAAGAAGGACCGATCCCCAGAACAGTGTAGCTCGTACCGCCCTATCTCGCTGATCAATCTGGAGACCAAAATACTTGCCAGGATATTAGCGAATAGGCTCACAGCGGTGATCTCCAGTCTCATTCATAGAGATCAGTCGGGCTTTATGCCCAAAAGGTCAACTAGGTTTAACCTGCGAAGACTGCATACTTGGTTGGAAGTGGTAAACAGAAGGGATGATCCACACCTCGTACTGTCCCTAGACGCCGAAAAGGCGTTTGACACGGTACATTGGCCTTTTCTTATATCTGTACTGGAGGAAGTTGGTTTCGGACCGGTGTTCCGGCAATGGATCGCCGTATTATATGACAGACACGTGGCGATGGTCAGAGTTAACGGGGTGCTATCACGGGAATTCCCTATAGGAAGAGGCACTCGTCAGAGCTGTCCTCTATCCCCTCTACTCTTCGCCCTGGTACTGGAACCCCTCGCCTGTGTGATACGAACACACCCACACATAGCAGGTATTCGGCCGGTGGGTACGACAGGGCCCGATGAACGCATATCCCTATATGCGGATGATATATTACTGTATGTGACAAACCCAGAAAGAACACTCCCAAGCATTATGGAGAGTTGCGAGGCATATGGTGCTCGTGCGTGTTATAAGGTTAACTGGGGAAATCCTATCTGTATCCGGTGGATGGGAGTGATGGGTATACCTTAGGCACAAGCCAGCTCCAGGTGACCCGTGAGGGTATTAAATACCTAGGCATTTATGTAACCACGAATGCGAAACTAGCATTGGACCATAATTTATACAAGGTGCTCAGGAGGTTTTGCGAGGATATGGAGAGATGGAGGTCCCTGCCGTTGACCCTACTGGGAAGGGCAGCATTATACAAGATAATAGTGCTCCCCAAATTTCTCTACGTGCTACAGAACACCTATCAGTTAATACCAGCGGAAGTGTTTAATAGAATTGATGCTGCACTGCGGACATTTCTTTGGGATGGAAGGCCGGCGAGAGTAGCACTGGCTACACTGCAGCGTAACCAATAAAATGGTGGCATTTCCCTGCCGGATCTTCGGGCGTATTACTGGGCTGCCCATTTAATTGTTGTAAATGAATGGGAACACATAGAGAGAGATCACCCTACATATGCCCTAGAGCACACACAGTTCACTAAACACCCGTACACATACTACATATATGGGGGAGAGGGGCTACACAACTCCTTACAGCGACGCAGATTGTCCTGGCAGCATGGAAGCAAGCGGAAAGACAGATGAAATGGGGTGGCCGGGTAACTAGGGAGACCCCGCTATGGGTTGGTAACCACCTGCCGGAAATTAAGAAGGTGCGTGGTTTTAGGAAATGGGATCTGCTGGGCATCTCACAACTTAAAGACATATTTAGTTAGTCACTTTTGCACACCTTCAGACCAAATATGACATGAACACAGCCCAATGCTACAAATACCTACAGTTGACACATGCCTGGCGGGCACAGGGCTTAGATACTGATGACATCCTCGAGTATGCACACTTAGAGGGACGACTCTTGATGGGGGAAATAGCGGAAAAAGCAGTCTCTTGGACATATAAAACAATAATAAACAATAAGCCAGACAACCTGCTGAAATCACAAATGAAATGGGAATCCGAGCTGGGGGAGATGGACGACTTGGACTGGGAAATGGCACTGATGCATCCTCGAGAGGTAGCCTGCCGATCGCGCCTCAGGTTGATTCAATATAAATATTTGCATAGAGCATACTACGACAGGATGCGATTACACTGCATAGGGAGGGCGGAAACATCCACCTGTCTGCGATGTCTAGGGTTGGAGGGTACATTTTATCACACGGAGTGGGAGTGTTCTAAGATTCAAAGGTACTGGACGACTCTGATGGGTGAGATGGAAAGTGTTTTTGGGGAAACGATTCCACTTAGTCCCTCGTTTGTTTTGCTGGGAATCTCCACAGACATTGACCTCCCTAAGCCTAAGTTGGTCTTGCTGCATCTAAGGTTGGTAGTCGCAAAACAAGATATAGCTAGGGCGTGGGGGGCCACGGCGGTTCCATCTCTTGCTGAATGGAGAAAGAGCATGGACATGTATATGCTAGGTGAGAAGACAACCAATAAAGCACGGGGCTGCCCTAAAAATTTTTGGAAAATGTGGAAGCCATGGCTTACACATTATGGACTCTCGCTCTCCGATTCACAATGATCTTATATGGTTGGGTATATGGTAGGAATGGGAAGATGGGGCACACGATAATGATTTGGTGCACACTAATATTGTTTGATTCTCCTTTACTGCTGACTATATACGCAGCTGATGTCTATTTGCGCATGTTTACATACTCTGCTGATAACCACTGTTATTGTTTTGCAATCAGAAAAAATGTCAATAAACATATTTAAAAAAAAAAAAAAAATGAAAAGTGGGCAGCCCAGTAATAGCAATGGATATCTGGCAGGACAATTCCCCCATCATACCACCCACGGACTAATTTAGGTCCTGCGATACGCAGTAGCTTCCCGTCCCAAAGCAGATTACTAACTTCTCCTTCAATTGATTTAAAATTCGCCTCTGGAACATTATAAGGAGTGTTTTGCAGCGCATACAGGAGCCGCGGCAGAGACATAATTTCATATATATCGCAGCTCGTCCCAGTAATGAGAGAGGCAGTGTTCGCCAATGTCGGACATCATGCTGCAGCCGCGTCAAGGGGCCCAGTAGGTTTCGGTCATAGAAAAGCAATGGATCAGCCGTTGCATATATGCCTAAATATCAAAACCCATCTTCCTCACAGCCAGGAGAGTCGGTGCTGGCCCATAGAGTAAGTAAACAACCGATTTGGACCAATTAACTGTATATCCCGAATACTTGCTGTGATTCAAGCAGATCTGGAGAATTCTGTTGATTGATGCACTAGACATATAGTAAAATGTACGCGTAGAGTGAGAGTCTATCTCCCCATTAATTCGTTCATTTAAGTCCCCATATCAATGGGTCCCTGCATAGCCAACATGCTAGGGGCTCAAATACTAGAGCGAATATAAGGGGAGATAGTGGGCAGCCCTGTCTCCTCCCTTGGCACAAAGTGAATGCGATAGACACATGTCCATTCACAACAACCTGAGCAAGTGGCTCGGCATAAAAGAGTTTGATCCATTCGAGTTAGATAGTCCCCAATCCCATACGTTCAAGGACCACTACCATATATGGCCACTCGACAGTATCAAAGGCCATCTGTGCGTCCAGTGAAAGATTGGCTGCATTTTCGCTAATGGTGTGTTTTCTAGCGAGCACACCATTCAGACGGCGTAGATGCATAGCTGTGTTGCAGCCAGGCATGAATCCAGATGGTGTGGGTGGACCAGTTTTGCAATTATAGGTAGCAGCCTGTTGGCGAGCACGCAAGCACTTTGGCTAGGACTTTTGTTTCGACATTTAATAATGATATTGGTTGGTATGAGGTGAATTCCTCCTCCAGCTTCCCCGCCTTACAAATTACGACAATAGAAGCCAGTCTTTGGTCTCTGGACAACGTCCCAGCGGATTTACTCTCACGATACATTATTTTGATGAGTTCAGTTGGGAGACCGTTTGGTCCCCTGGCTTTTTCCGATTGTATACTGTATATGGCTGCAGTGACGTCCTCAACAGTAATATCGTCCTCCAGCCTCTGCTGGTCGTCAAGGGTCAATGTCGGAATTTGTATGTCAGTTATCATATCCCTCACCTCTTCTATGGTAGCCATTCCGACAGGTGTGTAAAATCCCTTATAATATTCAGTGAACCTGTCTTCTATGTGTTGCGTGTCTTGCAGACAAGTCCAATCCTGCCCATGTATGACTCTGATCCAGCAGTCCGTCTTTTCTTTCCTCTCCAACCATGCTAATAATTGACTTGCCCTATCTCCCTGTTCGTATATCTTATATACTTTGGCCCGGTGTTTACCTCTGGCTAGTTCATGTGCTAGGTCCCTGTATTGTTAACTCTTCAGTTCCAGGACATGATTCCTGATCTCATCCTGAGTGTCCCTTAGTGTCTGCTCTCTTGTAAAAATGTCTCATTCTAGTTCAGTTAGGGCTAGGGATAGGGTCTGGCCTTTGATTTTAGCTTTATAGGCCTCCCACCAAATCTGGGACGATTGGACCGTCCCCACCTTTTCCTTAAAGTAATTGTCTGTGTCCTTAATCAGATTTTCCTTGATAAATTGAGACACCATGGACTAATCGTTAGGCCTGGGCAAAATTTCCGTTCCGTTCGCGGAATTTGCGATAATTTGGCATTTCTGCGTTCCGCGGAGAGCGCGGAAATGTCAAAATTTCCGCATTCCGCAGCTTTGCGATAATTTGGTTCTTGCTCGCGCTTTAAAATAATACATTCTCGCGCGCGCGCGATCGCCTTACCTGAATCCCCGCGTTCGCCGACAAGTTTTCCCGATCCGGTCGCGTTCTCCATGAGATGTTGTATTGTTTTAGCCATTTGCGCTGTCTCGCGACAGTTCGCGTCCGCAGTGACGTCATGCGTTGCGCGATCACGTCTTTTTTCTCGCGATCATGCACCGCGAGACAACTGAAAACAAGATGGCCGCGCCCGCCAGCAACCACATGGGTAAGTTGGCGACCCGCAACCATGCAGAAAATCTCGTGAACATGCCGGAAAAAAACTTCCGCATCTTCGCGATATTTCCGCTTTTTTGCGGAGATTTTTAACATTTTCGCGATAATTTGCGAAAGTCGCTTTCGCAAATTCCGCCCACCCCTACTAATTGTAAGTGTCCGGCGGGTAGGGGCAGTGCTTACTGTGTATTGTGCCTGTATGGGAGCATGATCAGAGATGCCCCTCATAAGTGTTGCACTTCGGTGAATTGGTGTGCAGAATCAGCCAGAGTCAATATGTAATTGATTAGAGATTGGCTTTTATGAGCAGCTGAGTAATAGGTGTATTGTCGTGCTTGTGGGTGAGCCGTCCGCCAAATATCCATCAGGCCCAGTGCTGCAACAAAATCAGCCATAGCATTGAGGGATCGCGTCATGCCTCTTGGGGGTATCTATCCACCTGGTCACAAAGTGTCATATTAAGGTCCCCACCCAGTACAATTTCCCCTTCTGGTAAGGCAAGAAGTAATCTGCTCAATTCCGGCAAAGACACATTATGAAGAGCAAGAGGGATATATACCAAAAGGATATTCATATTTCTACCCTCCCAGGTTCCTAACATCCCAGCGAAGCACCCATAGTTATTTATGTGTGTCTGAGTCACTATAAATGTAAGACTTTTCTTTATTAGTATCCCAACCCCTCGGGAACCTGTGGTGAATCCCACGTGGACAATAAGTTTGTAACCCCTTCTGCCCAGTGCCTTACAGATATTCCTAATCAGGTGGGTTTCCTGTAGCAGAATTTTATCTGAGGCCTGTCTTTTGATGTATTGGAGCACCACCCCCTCTTAATCCTATCGCTTAACCCATTGACATTCCAGGAGAGCACATTCAATGCTCTTCAAGCCTCATGGTGCTGGGGCACAATTAAGTGTCATATTACTCAAGGGGGGATGTTGGTGTGCCCTTAGTCCCTGAGGAAAGGGCAAGTTGTTGATGTCTCATGTGATTACACATGATAGTCATAGTTTGTGTGTGACAAAATGTATGCACTCGATTGGGCAGCCGTGACCTAATAGTGAGTATGTGTTGTATCCAAGTAACAGGCAGTGTGACACTTTTAAACCATGAAAAAAACCTCAACTTCCCTAGATTCCCCCACCCTGCCTCCCTGCAAAACGGCCTTCAAACTACCCACCACCCCAACAATGCAGAGCCCCCGTTGCCCATCCATCCCAGTTTCGTAGGAGATATGGACCAACAGGACTCGATCCCCCACCCCCGTCAACCTCAAACATACTTACAACAGAAAATCTATCGATATAACATCTCAGTTTGTGTACTTTGGCAGTTCTGCTCCGGGGCACCGCCCCATCGATTCTTCATCACCGTGCGGACATGGAGCTCTATCTGAGTTCAGAGATAGCACAGCTAGGCCATGCGCCCTGATGGTCACACAAGTGGCATCTTTGTCTCTCTCATGTGTCTCTAGTGTTGCCCCTGCCATACAACATCATGCAGGTCCAGACCAGCTATTTTCTATTCGTTCTGCATTTGTGGTGACGCTCTCTTCATGAACTGATGTAGTCCCAGTACGATTTTTCACCATCCGTCTCCAATGTCTGTCTGAGTCATTGGGGCCTCCAACTTGTCTCCAGCCATCGAGCCATTCCACGCTGCCTCTGGCTCCGTGAAAAACCATGCTTTGCCCTCAGCCTCCACCCTGAGTCTTGCAGGGAATAGCATTGCATATGGGAGCTCCCTCTCCATAAGGGCCTTCTTGACTTCAAGGAAACTTCTGCGCTGCCGTTGAACCTTTATTGTGAAGTCCGGGAAGAAGAGAATAGTGCTGTTATCGATTTTAAAGTGGTGGGGCACATCCCGCAGTTTGCAAAGTCACATCCCTGTCACAAAAGTTAAACACTCCAGCCAGTATGGGTCTGGGGTGCTGTCCAGGTTTGAGTCTGCCACCCGGTATTCTGTGTGCCTGTTCAATAGAGAAATACTTGGAGAGCATCTTGGGCAGTAGCTGCTGTGTGATTAAATCCTCCACAAATAGATCTACAGCATGGCCTCAGCTTTCTCGGGGACTCCAATAATTCTAAATTTATTTCTCCTGGCCCTACCTTCGTAATCGTCAAGTTGGTGCAACAGGGCTCGAGTGGTAACTTGTAGATCCTGAACTTGTTTCTCAAGGCCTTTAGAAGTGGTAGTTAGGGCCTGCGTGACTTCTTCCACCTCCGTTATACATTCGTCAATTTTACGAAAGACCACTCTGATGAGGGCAACTTCAATCAAGACTGAGTCAATACGTGATTCAAGTGAGCTGCGTGTGCCATGACTGCCATGCGGATATACGGCTGTGTGGGAGCGGGTTGCTACGAGAGCTGATCGTTAGTTCTAGGTGTTGTATCCACCTGCGCTTTGGGTCTGTCTTGATTCTTGAGCCATGCCATCTTGTCCAATTTGGGTTGGTGTGAATTTGGGCTGGTGTGAGCCGCGTTTTCCTTTGGTGCCAGACATGGTATAGCTTGTGGTATGTGGTAACCTGGCAGTGCACGAAGAGAGAGGGTGGAGTCTCGGGGGCCTCACCACTGCCTGCACGTCTTCTTCGACCATCAGCCTGTTGGCTTACCCCACTGGGCTTAGCCCCTCCCGGCAGAGGCAATACAGTAGTCTGTATTAGTGACACAACCACCAACTCCGGGACCATCTCGGGTCTTTCGACAGTCCAGCACAGGTAGAGGCAGCACCCTTGGATGACAGTGTAATGTTGTGCAAGCGTACTCGGCTGTTGAGCTATGTGTGAATCAGGGATCCTTATTTCGCGGTGTCTCGGTAACTGCTTGCCATCTACAGTGGTGGATGTCTTCCACCACCCATACAGTCCATGCCCAAATTTGTGCCTCACTGAAATGCTCTATCACCACAAACGGAGGGTCACGCATCACACCAGAAGTCGGGGATCATCAAAATTGGCGATGTGCGCATCCGGCTGCTTCTCCCAACTGCGGGGTCTGTTACTGTATAAGCAGGCTGTGAATAGTGTGCCCTCCATGTGGCGCTGTCCCTGCGGTGATACAGATCTCATTAGCGATGCTCAGCTAGGGCCCCCTAGGCATACCGTCAACCAGGACAGCAGCCCCAGTTGCCTGTGCACTGGCAGCGTCTCCTGGCACGGGCTAAAACTGTATGCATGTGGGCGCCTCTGCACTTGCAGCCTCTCACTGTTCCAGACGTGGCACTCCGCCGGGACGAGCAGTCGCAGATCGCTGCACCCCGGATCACCAGTTGCTAATTTCCAGCCAGGACGCTGACCTCTAGTACTGTTCGCGGCCACCTCCCACGGCCTCGCTATTGCGCTATGTCGCAGTAGTAGGCCACCGGCCAGGCCGCGGATCACTCCCCGACACCAGCAGCGCCACACCGATCCCGACCCCGCCGCTCCGCTTCCACGGGCATTTGTAGTTTGCTGTATGGTGGACTCACTTGCTGCCAGCTTCCCGCCAGGCTGCTGACCGCAGATCCAATCGCGGCCGCTTCCCATGGCCACACCAATGCGTGATGTTCGGCCGCAAGGCCCAGACCAGCTGCAGACCGCAACAAGCTGCCGGCTTCAGGTAGAGTTCCGCTAATTTCGGAGCCGCAGCTGACGATATCAGCGGTTACAGCCAGGCATTCTGTTATTCCGGATAATGTACCGATTTACGGGGACAAGGTGGGATCTGAGCCGGAGCCGCGTCAAAGTGCGGCCATCTACTCAGTTGGTTGGCCACACCCCCAGACCTGTGCATTTAG
Organism: Triturus cristatus; assembly: GCF_964204655.1. NCBI lineage: Eukaryota > Metazoa > Chordata > Amphibia > Caudata > Salamandridae > Triturus > Triturus cristatus. Next base: position 492,395,353 of record NC_140585.1, read on the forward strand.
GATGACCTAAACTGAGGGCTTGGTGTACCAACCGCTTCCGGACACCCACACAGGATATGTCAGCCATTAGAGCAGCTAGCTCTACAGTGCCACTACCACCCCCCTGTATCTTATAGTGGTGTAGGTAGTTTCTTGCAACCACTGAACATAACAACCTTGATTCCTCATCGTAGAAAACAGTACAGTACTTTTCGCTCAGTCACTTGTGCTCACTTATTCTCAGAAAATACACAGGATGGCGATTAGGAGGCTTCAATAACTATTTATTGGTCAAGCGTCAGTCTTGTGTAAAACATATTTGCTGTGACAATCAGAAGACAAACGCATACAAAAGAGATTGCAAGTACCAATATAGTATATAGTAGATACATTTCTACCATAGTACTAATAAGATGAACATAAGCAGTTCAGAAAAAAACAGTAGTACTTGCCTATTCCTAAAATACACGCCCTAAGTAATTTGCCTAAATGTAACTAGCCTAGATCTGTATATGTAGCATGTGTATGCGTATATATAGCCAAGAAACCCCTAGTGATGAACCAGCCCCTTCACCTGATGATAGAGAATGAAGGACCCCGTCTTTGCTTCGAGGATGACACCCTGCAAGGGATGTCAGACCAATGTATGTCAAAACTTCAGAATGCAGGATCCTGTGTCAGCTTGGAAAGAATTCTCTGCTAACTTGCAGGGGGAAATGAGGGTCTTGTATACTAAAGTGGTCACTCCAGGGTTTCTTCTAGAATTGATGTTTTGAAAACAATTATAAATGTTTTGAAAACAATCAAAAGTGTTTTTCCAAACAAATGCAATCATGCACAGTGGGCTGTTGGTCAAGGATGAAAACAAGTGGTGACCCTTATACAGAATTATTATGCAGTGCCTGTGAATGTGTTTATGTGCGTCAGGTACAGAGATTATGATAAACCCCTAAGAGCCTTGTGTCGAAGAGACAGGGGCAAGCTACTAGGTAAAAGGTCACCTGTTCATAACTGTTATTGTCGTGTCGATGGGAAAATGTGTGTGAAAAGGGGCGTACATGACAGGACTAGCCTAAAAGACATGACACTGCCCCTTTTTGGCCCACAAAAGCTATGACAGGATTTTCTGCTCGGGCTACACCCGTGGGTCTCAATAGAGGAGTATCTTCTTGCGTCGCTCCTTCCTTTTGACTGTCTCTTGTGATGGTTGAGATCCCAAGGCCTCTTTCTTGCAATTACTGGGATGCTTGAAGGCCAACCAATCAACCTGATAAGTGTCTATGCTCTCCCATTGGCCCTCGGCACCTCCCTATGGGATCTTTCAAAGATCCTTCTAGACCTCCCACAGAGGCTGCCAATGCAGTTACTGTCCCGAGGTCCCCCTCTGCCAGGGCGCAACACCAAAGCGGTTGGCTACTGTGATGCATGGAGTTTATGGAAACCACGACACTGCCAATTCACACACACCTACTGACACATAGACCTCGTCTTCATGCCTGATCATGACTGTCACACCATCTCTCATGCTCAGATTCCTCCCTGAGGCTGAGGTCTATCAGGCCACGCTCCTCTTCTCCTCCATCTTGGCTTCCCCAGGGAAGACTCATGTCAGATGTGGCAACTCACCATGTTGTATCTTCAGGACAAGCTCTTTGTCCAGGCCCTTGGCACTGAACTGCAAGCATAACAGTAACAAAGGATCAGTTGCTTCTGTTGGCACCCTCTGGGCACCCAGCAAGGCAACTATGTGGGGCTATGCCAAGGGACGAATTTGTGCACAGGAGCATGCCCTCTCCCTCCATACTACCCAGCTGGACTCTCCCTCCGGATTCATTCATGGCATACCTCTTCATCGCTTGTCCCAGACCAAAATACGGATGTTGAACGAGCCTTTCACTGCTGATGAGATACTCCTGGGCCAGACAAACTCCCTGCAGAGTACTGAACAAAATTCTGTGATGTCCTGACTTCCCAACTTCTGGCCGTTCACAAGGGGGTAGCATAAAAGGGCACCTTTCCCCCAGAGGTAGGCTCCGCCACGATTGTGTGATCCTGAAAACTCAGCCACTGTCAGCAGAACGCGCTGACTACTACCCAATATTTATCATCAATAGTGAGGTTAAGATCCTTGCCACACTGCTGGCCTCCATCTCAAGCAAGTCCTCCACACTTTCATACACCTAGTCCAATGCGGCTTTGTGTCGGGCTGTAGCTCAAGACATTGCCTCCAGCACCTGCATGTGGCCCTGGCCCACCATCTTTTCCTTTCACCCGACCTTTCGCCTCACCGATCGATTTCGAATAGGCATTTGATACGGTGGGCTGGGGCTACCTGCGACTTGTACTTCTGCATACCGGGATTGGTGACTATTTTTGTGGATTTATCCAAGCCTTATATTCCAACCCCCCTCGCAAGTCCAGATCAATGGTGTTAATTTTAAGGCCTTCTCCATTAGATGAAGGACTAGACAGGGTTGCCCTCTGTCTCCACCCCTGTTCATGCTAGGGATTGAGCTTTAGGGGGGCCTCAGCTCTCTGGGTAAACCCCTCTAAATCAGTATTAGTACCCCTGGCCCAACCCGAAACTGCTTTGACTGGCAAGACAATATTCCCATCCTCCATCTCAGTGTCTCGGTGGGACTCCAACATGAACTTACCTGGCACCTTAACCTGGAGCCCCTGGTGCGTAAGGCTAAATCTGACCTTGATAGATGGCAGTCCCTTCCTCTTAATGTGGTGGGTCGCATATCTCTCTATAAAATGATGATCTTACCTAGGTTTCTTTATCTTTTCCAAACTTTAGCACTCCTCATACTGCGGACGTGGTTCTCCTTCCTGTGGCAATGAACCAGACTATGTCTGGCCCTTGCTCACTGCCAATGTCCCCCATATGACGGTGGCTTAGGTATGGCCAATATGTACCTTTTACATAGCCTCTCACCTCCTGATGATTCAAGACGGTTTAACGGGGAATGGTCGTATCCTGCCTATCGACTTGTGTTCTCCCACTTGGGCTTCTCCCAAATAGTTACTGAGCATGCTCTATGGCTCGCCAATCCCTCAAAGCATTCCCCCCATGACCAAGACGGTTCTTCAGACTTGGAGGGCCGCCATGTGTCACACTCATTAGGACACAATACTCATGCAGCAAACTCCGCTCTGGCACGGTACCTGGGTGCATGAGGTGGTGCCACTGCGAGGCTTTAAGAGGTGGAACCTTATCTCTGTTTCACAGTTGGGTGATGTGTAGTCAGGGACATTCATGTGCTCCTTCCAGGAACTCCAAGAAACCTACACCCTTATCAACACACAATTATACAAATACCTTCCGTTGCGTCTCGCCCTTCAATCCCATTGTAGTCAGGGGCATTCATGTGCTCTTTTCAGGAACTCCAAGAAACCTACACCCTTATCAACACACAATTATACAAATACCTTCCGTTGCGTCTCGCGCTTCAATCCCATATCTCTCAGGTTGAGTCTCTCCCCGAGTTCAGTCCACTTGAAGCAAGCTTCTCATGGGTGCACTGGGCAAAGGGTGGATCTTTAAAATTAATCGAGCGCTGATCATTAATGACAAGCCACCCTAAATCCCTTGAAGATGACGATTGTCGAGACGCACTGATGACATCTAGGGTTATTACTATCTCTTCCAGGCTACGTCTGATTCAAACTTACTACCTCTATGGTGCTTATCTTTACCCTGCTAGACTACACCAGGTGGGTCTCCTCCCTGAACTCACTTGCCCCCGATGTAGTGAGACTTCCGCCAATTTCTATCATATGGTGTGGCTGTGCTTCAGGATTCAGGTGTTTTGGTCAGTGATGGTGGGTGAGTTGACTGAAGTGATTAAATGGGAAGTTACCCTTTCTACCTTGATGCTCTTGTTAGGAGTTCTTGAGGGCTGAAGAAGAACTAGGACTGAGCGAGCATTCTTAGGCATACCCTTTATGGTTGCCAAACAAGACATTGCCACCCGCTGAAAAAGCCCATCCCATCCTACGCTCTCACAGTGGCGATGGGGGGTGGACTAGTGTGCACAACAAGAAAAAACTGTGTGTGAAGCACAGGGTTGTCCCCTAGAGCACGGTCAAGTATGGGGGAAATGACTTAGTCAATTACCTTAAGGCTCTACTCAGGTTTGTGTATGCTGATATTGCCTTGTCCTATGATACTTTGAAATTTGATAGCCTGTACCGTGGTCATGTGATGTATTGTTTTTGCAGTTTGCTGATGGTGTGTCTTATATTCTCTTTGCAAAATGTAATAAAATTGCTGAATCAAAAAACATCTTCAGAAACACACGGAGCCTATTAGCATAACGAAAGGACCAGTATGCAGATTTATAAATGGGACCTTTAAGATGGAAAAGAAGACCATTCAACAAAATGTGGAGGTGGGAGGGTGATGAGGAATCTGTGGTTCAATAGAGTATCCACCAAAAAGTAGGTTACCGAAGGTAGGTAGATTATTTTTCTGATAGATACTACTAACAGCAGATTCTTCACCCTGTAAATAGATACCAGAGCAGTATCTTCTAAGGCGGTGGGTCTGTGGAATGGCTCTGAATAAAAAGAACTGCCAGATCGAATGGGCAAAATGCCCATTCAAATGGACCTGATTGCTGAAGCAATAGTGCCTTATGAATGTGCGCACTGATGTTCACGTAGCAGCCTGGACGAAATGAAAAAGTACCCTGCTGTAATTTGCATACATTTGGGAATTTTACATTACACTTGTTACACGAAATTCCCAAATTGACACCATTACGCCACTACGCAAAATTCGGAGCCATTCACAGTAAAAGTTTACGGCAAAACACGCATGCCCTTGAACAACTGAACGCGAGCAGCTGATATTTGTGTTGCTTTTGTTCAATATGTCTTTACTTAAAAAATTAACATGAGACCACATTCCATACTAAAATATAATGTGAAATGGTGGGTTTGCATTGTGCACAATTATGCGCAGTTTTGCATAATCTTGATGAAATTTTGCATAATTATATGAATTTTGCACACCCCTAATTTTCAGGACAGGCACTTTGCAGTACATGTAGCAGTAGCAGCAGTGGCTCCAGTAAGTAGAATAAGCCCTCAGGCCTTCTCGAGGGTGCTACATAGGCACTGCGAGCCCGATTCACAGAACTAACTTAAGACAAAATCCTAAACTTACTACCATTTTCGTATTCACAGAAGGCACTTACTCATTTTGGTATTCACCGAAGACACTTACTCATTTCGGTATTCACAGAAGTTAGGAGTCCTAACTTTAGGACTCCTAAATGCCTTCTGTGAATACCGAAAGTCTTAAAATTTGGATTGTTCTCAGTTTAGGAGTCCTAAAGTTAGGACTCCTAACTTTACTGCTACTAAACTGAGAAAAATCCTAATTTTAAGGCTTTCGGTATTCACAGAAGGCATTTAGGAGTCCTAAAGTTAGGAGTACTAACTATACTACTACTAAACTGAGAAAAATCCTAATTTTAAGGCTTTCGGTATTCACAGAAGGCATTTAGGAGTCCTAAAGTTAGGAGTCCTAACTTTACTATTACTAAATTGAGAAAAATCCTAATTTTAAGACTTTCGGTATACACAGAAGGCATTTAGGAGTCCTAAAGTTAGGAGTCCTAACTATACTACTACTAAACTGAGAAAAATCCTAATTTTAAGGCTTTCGTTATTCACAGAAGGCATTTAGGAGTTCTAAAGTTAGGAGTTCTAACTTTACTACTACTAAATTGAGAAAAATCCTAATTTCAAGAGTTTCGGTATACACAGAAGGCATTTAGGAGTCCTAAAGTTAGGACTCCTAACTTCTGTGAATACCGAAATGAGTAAGTGCCTTCTGTGAATACCAAAATGAGTAAGTGCATTCTGTGAATACCAAAATGGTAGTAAGTTTAGGATTTTGTCTTAAGTTAGTTCTGTGAATCGGGCCCTGCATACCTGGTTTTAAAACTGTCCATCATGATATGGGCTGCTTCTGTGCTGCCTTGCCTTTCTATGCTACAGAGAACCCCACAAAGAGCTGATCGTCCACCTGGTGGTCCTTGGAACAAATTATGTAAAAGTTCAGCATCCTCATGGTATGACAAAAGGTTTTTGCAGAAACATATGCTGCAAACCTTTAAGAAAATTTTTGAACAAGGACGGCTGGTCAGTAAAATGTAATAAAGCTCAGAGCTGGCAGATAACCTTTGACAGTGCCCAATGTAAGTCCTCGCTGGGTCACAGATAAAAACAAATAGCAACACATCTGACAATTCGCCATGCAATGGATCCGTAGGAATCCACAAAGTTATCCCAGTACGCAGTGTACACTGTTCCCATGTAATATTCTGCACTTCGACTGATCTTGGCGCAAATTGAAAGTCCTTGTAAACAGGTAATATACAGGATTTCTCCCAGTTAGTATAAAGTTCTGACATGTCTCATAGGGGCATATCAGCAACGAGGTGATTGAAAATTATCGCCGCTTTTGCTGCTGGTGACGCCATCTTGAAGAATCCCAGAAGGCTGTGCAGGAAGGTTGAAACAGAGGCAGAAAGGTGATGTGGCACCTCCAGACAGACGAGAGGTGCATCCCTTCTGGCCCTACTTAAAAGGTCTTGCGCAGGGGGGAGAGCTTCTCTTGGGTGTGCTTTTCTGCTGAACACTGGGGCTGGAGGCTGATACCATGGACAACTGGAAGGAAGAGCCCTCTCTCTGTCATCTGGCCTATGAGCTCTGCTTCTGATTGCCCTCAGGACCAGTGGAGCACTTCCCCAGGACCAGGGGCTCTGGTCCCTTTGCACCCCTGAAGAATAAGTGGGGGAAAGACTGCGCTTCTGTGCAGGAAGGAGAGAAGCCCAGAGAAAGATCAAAGCGAAAGGCTGGCACGGGGAGCCATGAAAACCAACTTTCTGCAAAGTTTTTTACCTTGGAGGCCAAGAGACCAGAAGAGAGTTCTCCAGATGGGTAGGGCTTGCCGCCAGGAGCCAAATGAGACCAGAATCGTGTAAATCAGCAAAAGGAAGCCTGAGATATGTGCTGGTGCAGTTTAGCCACCTATGACCTTTTTGCCAAAAAGGTGAAAAAGCACATATGACTCTGCCGCCATACCTCAGCTTGCCTCTGTGTGGGCCAGGGCCTGGAGGCTGCCCCCTAGAGCAGGAAGAATGCGGGTAAGTGCAGTTGCACTTTCCCATAAGCAGAAGGACCCTGAGTCCTGGAAGGAAGATGGAATAAGGAAGCACTGTCCCGCTCCCCCGCAAAAGCAGGGAGGGGCCCAGGACTCCATCCCTGGGCTCTGAGAAGAAGATCCAATGAGGAGACACAATCATGCTCCCCCCGCCTAAGCAGTGAGGGGGCCCAGAACCCCATCCCTGGGCCCGTGAAGTGACATCAGCCAGGGAGCACCAACGCGCTGCCCCGCAACTGTGGGAAGAGGCCCAGCCTCCCATCTCTGGGCCCGATGCTTGGAGAATCACTTGTTTTGCCATTGTCGTAGCCCCAGGGGGATGCGGTCACCACAAAATTGAAGCAAAGGTGCAGGGGGGGCTGCAGGAGCAGCTAAGTCTTCCCGCAAAAGAGGTCAGAGTCCCCGCCCTAAGTTGGATGGGACTTCAAAAGCATAACCCCTCAAGGGTTTCCTGGCATTTTGAGTATTTCCTTGGCTGGAGCTTTCACTCTACAGCTGAGAGTGCTATCCTCACTAGGGGCCAAAACTATGGCTGCAATCATTGTGACCTAAAGACGTAAGTTTTAATGTTGGTAAACACCCTCTAGGGGTGAATAGCTGTGATTACATGTGTAGTTATTGCAAAGGTGATGCTCTTTAGGAGCTATTAAAAGCGCGGTATTATGAGAAGAATGCTGCAAACACCCTCCAGGGGGGAATGATTATAATTGCATAGTGCAGTAATAATAAATGTGATGCCTTTTAAGGGCAGATACTAATTTGCATTATTCATGTTAACAGTTATGATGAGCACACAGCTCTTACAGTCTTGCTTAGACATCTACTCTTGCTAATGCTTTATTTTAATAATGAGACTAACAGCCACTCGTGATCAAAGGTTATATGCTTTAGTGCGAGTATTAAGTATCCTCAGCCATGGTTATATGTAATTATTGCATTTATTCCTATGATGAACTGCTTGTTTGAATAATGAGGTTAACAGCCACTCGCTTTTGTGCCAGTATTAAGTGCTCTTATTTCAACTTATGTTCAATCCCTGCAGTTAGGGACAAGATAATGTTTACACATGTGAGTTGTAGTCTTAGACCCCCATGTGGGAGGGGTAAGAGGGATTAAACAATGCCATCAAGAAGTATTTCCATCAGCTTGTGTATATTTGTAAATTGCTGCATGGTATCGAGTTGTGTACTACAATGGGGTGTTTGGTTCCCGGTCAAGGACAAATGTAGACCCATTACTTGTGCAGGCCACACAACTAATGACTCATTTTCTAACAGAGGCCTTCTAACATACCCTACAATAACATGTCTACTCTCCCCGTCCACTATCTTCATGGTGCACATAAAGGGGAATCCTGTTCTCACATAAATAAGCCCCTCCATTGCTGTACCAACCTAGCGAATACCAGTTCTACTAAATGTGTCCATTGAAAGAGTGTAAATCAGCTCCTCTCTGTCTTAAATTCCATGTCTCTTGCTGTGTATCCGATCCCTCTCAATCAATCAATCAGCTTTATTCGGCAATTAAGACATAAAAGCACATTTACAAACATTATTTACAGTTATATAAATTACCTAAAAAATAAAATAAAATTCCAATTAAATTTTTAAATGTCCGTCAAGCTAATTCTTCCTTTAAAAAAGGTGAGAAATCACAGTCATGAAGATAGAACCAGCTCGTATCAGCTTAAATTGCACAGGGGATAACATAATATAACATTATGGTCGCATTAGTTGCCTACTTATGATAACAGCAGCGGGTGGTGTTAACAAGATGTTGTATTGTTTGTGGGTGAGGAGTTTACATTGAGTCTCAGAGCTTTTGACCTTATGCCCCAGGCCCATCCTATGAACTTAGCCACTGCTATACAAATTGGGGGTGCAGGATCATTGCACAGAATGCGAAGGGCGATGGCATATCTTCTGATGCCCATAGACTTACAAATTGGTTTTATCCATTTTTTCCGTGGTGTTACATACATTGGACAAAAGAATAGTACATGTCGTATGTTTTCGCATTCTTCTACGCATCTATAGCACCTATCATTACTAGTACCTGGTCCCCCCCATCTAGAAGTAAAATCTGCAACTGGTAATGTACCCACCCGCAGCTGAAAATATAGCTTGCGATCGGAGGTTTTTTCAATAATGTCCCAAAACTTCTCTTTGAGCGGTTGGACTTTTAGCTCTAGGAAGCGGGACGTTAGATGGGTGGAGAGGCCTTGGGCAGTTTCTAGTTTATAAACCCATTCCCAGTACATCATTTTCAACTTTTCTTTGGAGGGGAAAACTGCACATGCAGGGTTTTTCCAAAGTTCAATCAGGCCTATACTACCCAAAAGGGATTTTATCTCAAGCAACCAGGTTATTTTTTGGGACCTATCGGATTCAATTATGTCCACAAAGCCACTCCTATAGTGCATGAGTTCATCTGTGCACCAAAGTCGACGCCAGTATAATATTGGACGTAACCTCGCCAGATGTTCTAGGGGTTTTTTGCCAAGATCCAATAATAGGGGAAGCAATGGCGTACTAGGTGGAAGATTTGTGACTTTGCGAAGAAAAGCATTTTCTAGGACCTTCAGACTATTCAAATTGCCAAAGCCCCAGAGCTCAGCCCCATAAAGGCATGAGCCCAGGACCGACGTTCCATAGATTTCTAGAACTGGAGAGATTGGCTTTGTGAGTGAGTTTTTGAATCTGGATAGGAAAGCCCCTGATTTTTGTTTATGTTGCAACACGGCGCGGTCTAGTTGGCAACCCCAACGCATGTCTTTTTGTAAAGTTATCCCCAGATAAGTAAATGAGGTAACCTCCTCCAAAGGTAACTTGTTCATGTATATTTTCCCTTTGAAGGATTTTGATCCGTTAAATGACATAAATTTGGTTTTTCCCGTGTTAACTTCCAGACCCCTTACAGTGCAGAATTCTTCAAAACACCGGAGGGCCTTCGATAGGCCACTGGGGGTCTTCGAAATAATCAACGTGTCATCCGCAAACATGAGGATAGGGATGCGTACACCGGCCAGAGCAGGTGCATCGGTCGGGTCAGTGAGAGGCGACCGGCCACCCTGTCGACGAACAGTGAGAACAGGGTCGGTGCCAAGACGCACCCCTGCCGCACTCCCCTGCCGACCGGGAAGTCCTCGGTCACCTCCCCCATACCCCCCCACCGCACCCGGGCAACGTTTTCCTCATGTAAGCAGATGATCACGGAGAGAAGCTCAGGAGCAATACCCATTTCCCCCAGAACCTGCCATAGCCTGCTCCTTGGAACCAAATCAAAGGCTGCTTTTAGGTCCACGAATACTGCGTAAAGGGCACCTTTCCCCAAGACCACCGTCTTCCAGTATAAGTTGACAAACCGGAAGACTTGGTCAATAGTACTTATCCGGGAACGGAACCCTGCCTGCATTGGGCTCAAAATGTCATAATCGTCAATCCAGAGTTGGATTTTGTGGAGGAACAAGCGGCCTATGATCTTTTGAATCGAGTCAATTAGACTAATTGGCCTATAATTACTTGCAATTGTTTTATCCCCCTTTTTATATACTGGGACGATTTCAGCGCCCTTCCATGAGGACGGGATGACGGCTCCCTGAGCAATTGCATTTGCAAGTTGCATAATGTAACAAGACCAGAGACTTCTACCGTTAACAAACATGTCTGCAGGGATTCCGTCCATGCCAGGGGCTTTTCCTCTGACCACTTTGTCCAAGGCTCTATCTACATCTTTTATTGAGAATATGGCCTCAGCGTAAAATACAAATGAGAAGGTCTCAGAAAGACTGTTTTCACACGGTGCGGCATACTGGGGTTTGAAATAATCAACCCAAGCATTTTGCGCCACGTTGTTTTGTGGCCGCTCTGCAATGCCACCCCTATCCCATTTGTATGTGTCCCAGAAAACTTTACTATTCTTATTCCGGGAAGCATCAAGTAGATCCTTCCACATTTCAGTATCCCAAGTTGCCTTTGCCTCTTTCAGTGTCTTCCCATAACGAGACCTGGCAGACCTTACAAGTGATATGTCTTTCTGTTTGAGTGCACTGCCAAGCTCTGACCGGGCTTTCCTGCACTCATTGTTATACCAGCCCTCTTTTTTATGAAGTTTGGGATTTCTACCGGAGGTGGGTTTAAGAAAGTATTTTCGCAGGCCCGCGAAAAGCGTGGTGTGGATATCTGCCACTAGGTGATGGGAGTTTTGGCCCTTTACCTGTACACCCAATACTTCTAGTGCAGAAATTACTTCTCCATTTATTGCCAGTAGGGTCTTTGGATCCTCAGCAATCCGGTCCCATTTTAGGTAGCGAGTGTTATTAGACAGGAGATGCTCAGACTCATACGTGACTTGCAATGGTGGTGAATGACCAAGCAAGGACGTATTAAATGATGAGACTAATGGATGATGATCGCTCTCTTGCCGATTAACTACCTCCATGTCTTTAAAGTGGGGCCAGAGTTGAATATGGATCAATAAATAATCGATTCTACTTGCCCTACGACCGTTGTCAAAAGTATTTGCACCTTGTTTATCGGACAGACTTCTGCCATTCGCTGCTCTCATGTGATTACCTAAGCAAAGGCCATTTAACTGAATTGCGGCCTCCGTCCACCTTTTTGCTGGTGCAATCTCAAGTGGTGGAATTCCCCAATTAACATCTTCTTCTTCAGTAAGCTGTGATATGTCATCAAAATGCAGTGGTTCAAACGATGTGTTAAAATCACCTGCTATAATAGGCAGGATGTTGGGGGGCAGGGAATCGATTGTTTCTTCCAGTAATTGTACAACTGGAGACCTTTTTCCCCCCGGAAGACCTCGCGCATAAACATTAAAAATTTCTAGGTTAATCCCAGACTTTGGGACAATCTTTACAGATAAAATATCATCACTGGTGCTAAGTCTTTGGGTCACTCGACATCCTAAGTCTTGCTTTAGCCATATAGTTAGCCCGCCAGACAGCCGGCCTCTTTTGCTTTTTAGGGCTGGAATATGGAAGTTGAGAAATCCATTGCATACAAGGGGGTCTAGTAACCATGTCTCTTGGAAGAGACATATATCAAATTTGGATATAAAACCCAACCAGTCAGGGTCTGCTATTTTTGGGCCTAGACCGGCTATGTTCCAGGAAATTATGGTCAATAGGCCACTATCAGTGTAGCCTCCCTTATCTAGTCTTAAACTCTGTCGTGATGAGCTTGGGCTTTCTCTTTCTAGGTGGATCAAATTGTTACTAATAGGGGTTCTCACGTTGGTTGTAACACCAGAGTCAGCTTTCCCATCAGAGCCAACTAAGGCTATGGTATAACTTAACGGTAGTATTACCCCAGTCTCAGTTGTTGGTTGGAGTTTTACCCCCTTCAGGTGCTGGTCCAGTATTATTTCCTTGGAAGAACTATTTCTAACCTTACCTTCCTCTATTAAGGTAGTACATACTACCCGTTTTTCCACAGAGATTATGGCTGGTTTACTTATATTGTTCTTTTTACGGTGAGGGTTTAATCGTCAATCACAGTCTTCCAATCCAGAGGACCCAATTGTCTTATACTGCATATTAGGTTCTCTGGGGTTTCTGGGCCGCGTGTTAGAATCTCTCTGGCCACAACCCGCTAAATTGGGTTGTTGGTAATCACAATAGAAGAAGGACAATGGCAGAGAAAGAATTGGAGTGCAAGAGTTAGGATTTTGCCATTGACAGATGTGCTCCACTGCCTTGGTATCTCTAAAGTTAATTATAATGCAATCACCTTCTATTGTTTTCTTCTTTGGGCCAACCCAATTGACTCGACGCACAAAGAGAATTTCTGTTGAAACATTTGGAGGCAAGGGGCGGTTACAATTTAACCAGTATACACATTTATTCCTCAACTCCCTGTAATCCTCCCTGGTATCTGTGCCCAGGGGCTTAACCCCTGCCAGTATTATCGCGTAGGGTCTAGACTCTAAAGGGAGGTGTATGTTTGGGAATTTTCTTGTCGCCGGATTACTAAATGCTTCCCTTCCTGGCTGTTTTAATACTGGGCTACTGCTTACTGCTGCAAGTCCATTCCCCCCACTCGCTATGCTACCTATTGTAATGGTCTTGATGGTATCCCGGGTAACCTGTCCCGGCACTTGCGGGTTGGTATTTATTATAGGTGGAGTGGTGGTGGGTACAGTATTAGTAATAGTAGCACTTTTATTGAGGGGCATAACTGATGATTTGTCGCATGCCTGGCATTTGCTAGCATTTTTCTGCCAGGACTGTGCTGCCGAATACTGCAGCTCCAAACAAGTCAATCTATTTTCAATCCCATCCAGTCTGTCATAAATAGGTTGGCAAGTTTTATAAAATATTGCCTCCATTTTTCCCCAAAAATCATCTCCCACATTATGCAGATCCTTGGGGGGGGCTAATAAGTGAGATGTTTGGTCACCCTCTTTTCCATCCTCCAAGACTACTCCTGGGTGGGTGGTGGATTTTTCGACATTATCCACAGGAGTGATTCTCCTTGTCTTTGCAGTTAGGCCAATATTTGGCGGTTCTCTGCGTTTCCTTTTAGATCTCTCGGTTTTCCTGCTTTCCTTGCTCTTTGGTGGAGGTATCTTGGCTTTAAGGTTCATAGTAGATCGAGTCTTTACGCTCTCAGTAACACCAGTTGTTCGTAGCGACTTTGATTGACCCATTTTTGATCTGGTATTAAGATTAACTCCTTCAGAGTCTGGGGTGCAATGAATTGAGTTTCTCTGGGGGGAAGAATCATCGTCATTTCCCGATGCAACCAGCATAATACTCACATCATTATCTGGTCTCTGTTCCGTATTACGCACCGGGGAATGTGCGTGAGTGAGATGTCCCAAAGAGGAACGTTTGTCTGTAAGAGAGCCCAGCGACAAGCGTTTTTCAGTGTAGTCAATCTCTTTGTCCAAGATGGATGATACCCTTACAAGGAATTGATCAAGTGTGCCAACCAGGGACTTCCGTCTCGTATCGGGAACAGCAGACATCGTTTACAAATCACTTTGGCTGCGAATTACACTTAGATGATTAGATAGACGTGACTGACCTTGGTAATGATCTCCTGGCTTCTTCGCAGAGGGTGGGCCCGACCCGACCTTACACGGCCTCTAACGGGCCCGCCCTTGGTCCGGGCTTCGTCCGGCACCCGCCCAAGCGCGTCCCGCGAAGCGGGAGGAGCGGCGTTCTTTTGAGCGCCTCAGGGCGCTTTGGTGACGTCAAAGGGCGCTAGGGCGCCTGGGAGATGTGGTCTCCCCTCGCCGGGGCCGCAGGGTGATGTGGCGGCAACAGCAACGGCAGAGGGACACCCAGCGGGGCTGCAGCGGCACTTAGGTGAGCGGATGAGGGCAGGGCACCAGCAGCCTCCCCCTCGCTAGTTCTGGCTCCAAAAATGTCAGGGTTCCTGATTCGAACTTCCCGCTCCACCGAAGGAGCGGCGTTCTTTTGAGCGCCTCCGGGCGCTTTGGTGACGTCAAAGGGCGCTAGGGCGCCTGGGAGATGTGGTCTCCCCTCGCCGGGGCCGCAGGGTGATGTGGCGGCAACAGCAACGGCAGAGGGACACCCAGCGGGGCACCAGCGGCACTTAGGTGAGCGGATGAGGGCAGGGCACCAGCAGCCTCCCCCTCGCTAGTTCTGGCTCCAAAAATGTCAGGGTTCCTGATTCGAACTTCCCATGTGAGAAACATGTGTATATTTGCCTGAGGTTCCATCATCGATTACCTTGATGTGCATGAGCCGAGAGGTGAAAGCAGCATCGGAGGGCTGTCCAGTCCTGTCCCATCTACCAGAATGCTGATTCCTGCTACAGGGATTTGACTAGGATATAATGTGCTAAGACCATGTATACATTGGCTCAGCCAGGCAAGATAAAAGTACATTCCTCCAGCTCTAACTACCCAGGGCATAATGACAACAGCCAATGGCCCACAATATCAAAACATTAACTGAATTGTGATTTATTCACCCTGGCCCAACTGGACCAACGAGTCCTAAGGGGGCAAGAGCCTACTTCGTGATGGTGCTACTCTCTCAACCTGTCTTTACAACACCCTCATCACATAATCTCCAACCAACACTACACAGATCAGTACTTAATGGCCTCATACAATAGGGAAGAGCCCTAAGGACTCAAACATATCGTCAAAGCACATCTCCTTACCCATACTCAGGGATACAAGTAGTACTGTTTTGTCTCTTTCTAATGCTTATAAATCAGCAACAGTTCAAATAGTCAGTTAATGTTGAGGTTGACTACTTCCAGGTGTAGAGAGTGCTTGCAGTGGGCACCTAAATCTGGCAAAAGCTACAGCTGGATTGTCAACGCCACCTCCACTGCTGCTGCTTGCTTTTGGACCACTTGCCTTTTTGAGGGCAGACTCACCTAGAGGTGCCTCTGTAACTTTGCCTGTTATGCTTCTGATGGGGAGGGTGATGGCACATTGCATTAGCGGCCCCACTCTTGTATGTCTTCACCCACTCCCATGCCCAAGGGGAAGCATAGAAAAACAAGGCCTTTCTGTGCAACATAACTTTCTGCTTGGTCAGGAACATAAGCATATAGTGTAGTCCTTGTTCTCACATTTCCTGCCTAGCTTCTAGAAATTACATCTTTCACCATTGAACCATCAGGGTGTAATCTGGGTAGATGGAAATGGAGCTGTTCTCCATCTGCAGTCTCTCAATTACCCAAGCTTTTATGAGCAATTCATCCCACTCTCTATAGTGGAACGGACAGTCAACCATTGGTCTTGGTGCTGCTTTAGGCAATTGGAGCCTCGCTGCCATCCTGTCTGCCCTAGCCAATGCAAAAAATGTGGGCAAGCGTTGTTGCACAACTTCCCCAGCCAACTATTATTTTAGGAATGTAAACATGTCTATTTCCTCGATGTTTTCCAGCAGGCCAACAAATCTGATATTGTGTCTGCTGAAGCCTTCCGTATCTTCTGCCATCCTGTCAACTGACCCATTTTTAATACATCTCCAACATTTGTTTCCGCATCTTATCTACTGTTGGATGTATTTCTCTCATTTATCTATGAGTTTACAGTGGTCATCTCCCAGTATGCCCAGTTAGAGTTAAAACTTTATCGATCTTACCTTCCAATAGTTCTTTGAAGCATAATGGTCTCCAATAAACAGTAACGTTTAGTAGCAGTTACGGGTCCCAGCAGATTCCAGGCCATCGGGATAAGGCAACGTGCTGTCCTTGCCAGAGTGTTGCCTACTTTGCAAGTCTTTTGTAGACCTGCCCATTATGTAGATCTTCTGGAATGATGTTGCAACTGTCCCCATAAAAGCCCAGGTTATTGATACAGTATGCTCTCCTGCAGTAAGACACTGCTTTTGTCACCTGTAGAGGGGGCTTCACTGTGGGCCCCCTAAATCAAGTGTGCTGTTAGAATGGGGAACCTCTGGTTGGCACAGGTAGGTACTTGTGACAAGCAGCGGTCCCTTCTTCTATTCAGGGCGAGAGAATTACCCCTTCAGAACAACCCCTGCTCACCCTATAGGTAGTGTGGCGCGAGCAGTCAGGGCTAAACTTCAGGGCGCTAGTCAGTTAAGCATTTATGATCACACACAGTAAACCACAACGATCCCCCACAAATGGACACCAGGCGTAAGTTGTATCAAAAATACGGATGCTTTATATAAAAGATTCTTTGTTACGCAGGCATGTACAAGACCATCAATAACGGTTGCGAAATGGAAGCCACAAGATGATAATCAGGCACTGTTCTTTTCTTTGGTAACTTATTCGATCACGAGCGCTTCACAGGGCTCGGTTGAGTCGGTCCAGTCACGATGATGCGCAGTGCACCCGGGGTACAGTGATACGGGGAAATCAGAACGTTGCGGACCCCGAGTCCGATAGAGAGTTCACTGTACCTGGGAACGTGCGATGTGCTTGGACGAGTCTTCGGGGGAGATGCAGGTTCTGCACCTCGCAGGTCTCCGGATCAAGAATTCAGCGGGCGGCTCTCGGTAGACAGGTGCGGCCCAGGGCCTCCGACACGGACTGTGCGGGAGGTCACTGCGGAGGGCGGCATGGTCAGACTCAGGCTGGGAGGTGAAGCAGGGCGGCCGGATACGTTACGACGTACGGGCGGCCGTCCGAGGCTTGATTTCACTTCCCAATTAGAAATCCGGCGGGAGGGCGAGAGGGCACCAGGCACGCTCCAGTGGCAGGCAGGTGACAGGGAAGCGGGGCGGCCAGACTCGATGGGTCCAGAGCGACTCAGGTAGAGCAGGGCTCTCGGCGAGGAGAGGCGGCCAGGCTTCTGGCTGTCACGGCCCTAGGAGGGGTGGCAAGGGGCGCAGAGCACTCCGGCGGGAGAAAGCACACGGCTCGAGTTCTCAGACGAGCGGAGACACGGTGAACCCACTGGTCCTGGGGTTCAGTTCAGGGGGCAAGCTCTTCTTCCAAGCCCTTGGAGATAGTTGAAGAACAAAGTGCAAAAGTCTCTTTCAGTCTTTTTCCTCTCCTTCCTCAGCAAGGCACCTACTGCAGGCCAATCCCTCAGGTCAGGGAAAGTTACTCCTCCTTCAGCTTCTTCCAGGTCCTTCTAGTCGGGCAGAGTTCCTTCGTGGTTCAATCTGGATCTGATTTCTTAGGAGCAAGGCTCCTACTTTTATACAGTGATTCTTTTGTTCTTTAGCGCCAGGGGGCCTGGGCCTCGCTCAGTCCAGTTCTGGAGTACTTTGTTTTGGTGACTCTGCTCTTTCCTTTCAGCAGCAGGGCAGAGACATCAGCCGCTCCACAGGGGGCGGAGCCGGCTTTGTGGTGGCAGAGCACAGGTCTATTCAAGAGTCAGGGTGTACTCCTCCCACCCATCCTGGGGCAATCTCTCTACCCACCACCTGGCAGCCTACCTGTCTCCTGGAATCCCCCCAGCCCTGCTCCTGTACTGTTGCTAGGCAGAACACACACCCACAGCAGAGGCGGACTGAGATGGTCAGGCACGCAAAGGCTAACTTTCTAAAAGTAGCATTTGCAAACCCAGGATATTAAAATAACCTTTACTAAAAGATGTATTTTATTATCCCGAGTTCAGGCATACTAAACATGACTTCCTACCATGCTCTCTGAGTCCACTGGGGTCACAGCGTGTAGCGATCCCAGTAGCCCATTCTGGCCTATGGAGAGCAGGTAGCCTTCAATAGTGAAAAACGAAAATGGCTGTAATTCACTATTAAGACATGCCACACACATCAGGGCATGTCCTACCTTATGCCTACAATGCACCCTGCGCTTGGGCCTACCAGAGGGGTGACTAACATGTAGTTAAGGGAAGGTTTAGGGACTGGCAAGTGGGGACACTTGCTCAGTCAGCGCGACGGTACCAGACCGCGCGCAGGTTCTGCAGTGGCAGATCCTAGAGACATTTTACCCCGCTGCTTCGGTGGGTGGCACAATCAGTGCTGCAAGCCCACTAGCAGCATTTGGATATACAAGCCCTTGGCGCCCCTGGTGCCCTCTACAAGGGACTGACAGTAAACCAAATATGCCAAACGTGGAAGTCAATTCACATAATACATTTTACCATAGGGAGCACTTGCACTGTGGCACTGGATGGCAGTGGCACAGTGCCCTGAGCAGCTAACACCAACACAAAAACACATTGAGGCACAGACAAAAAATGGAAGGGTGACCCACGCCAATGGTACCAGGTCTAACATGTGCATGGACAGAAAACACCAAAGAAATCTTCTGACAACCCCAATCACAGCCTGCCCTTTAAGAACAAAAGTTTCTGAAGCAGCAGAGAAGAAGAAGGTGGGGTGACACACAAAGTTCATGGCTCTCAGTCCCTAGCTTTGTTATCAGACCTTATAATGCTAGGAAAGAGCTATACATCCAGCAACCACTCTATGCACATATATCAGCGCACTGCACATCTAGGCATTGGGCATGTATTGGTATCCACTCTCGGCCGCAGTAAGGCTCTTATGTCCACTATACTGCACTCGGGGGACTGCTGAGATGAGCAAGCCTCTCCTTGGAGCGGGTGTTAGTTAATTAAAAAAAGTTATTCCCTGCAGACTCTGCGTACCTCTTCTGCCCCCGTCCTGTATCCGGGTTGCCACCACGCAGCACCCCTCAACGTATCTGCTCCCTTTGTGCCAGTTCATCACTCTTGATACTGGCCCCCTTGCTTGAAACTTGGAGACAATTGGGGCGGCAAGCAGAAGTCATTTTTCAGATCAGCGGTGAATAAGCCTCACCACTTCTGCGCTGTCATCCGATGATTTTCTGGCTCATCCCTGCCGATGTTATACAGTGGTAGCCAGTTTGAGCCTGAACCACCACACTTTTTTCGGTCTGTACTCCAAGACACCTGTTGGGCCAGTGGAGTATGTTACGGGGACCCACGGCATCAGGGGTTCGGAGTGATCAGATTGGTGTCTGGAATGATCCTCCAACAACTAGATGACCGGGGATGTCAGAAGGCCAGCGAAGAGCTCAAAAGGTAGCTGTCATCTTTTATCAGGGCTAGACGACACCTTCCAGCAGGAAAGTCTTAAGCGCCATTTGAATTACCCGCAACTCCATCAGGCTGATGTTGTGGTGGCGGGTCTGCGCTCGAAACCAGAGTCCTTTTATTTTCACCTCTCCCAGATGGCCTACCAAACTCAGTAGTGTCTGTCACCAGTCTCGTCTCTGGGTGGGGCAGGGAGAGCAGTCTGCTACTGGTCCAATTGGGGTCAAGCAGCCGTCAATGCACATCTTTAGCACTCTCCTCCAAATCCTTGATGGAATCAGGCAAGTTCAAATGGTGCTGTGCCCAATGAGACTTTAGAGCTCACTCCAGAGCTCACTTGTGCCATCTGATGTGGTCAGCAAGCAGTAAGCCAAAAAGCCTCAAAGCCATCCTGAAACATCGGGATCATAGCCCAAATGTTCTTACCTTGTGGACCTGGAGAATAGGACTGAATATACATTGTATCCGGAATGTCTCAGATGAAAAAATGCCACTTCGAAGGAGTTAGGTGTGACTTCACAGGTTGATTGAGAACTGCAGCGAATTAAGGAGGTTTGCCATCGCCTGAAGGTGGTCCGCAACTGAACGTAACAAGCCCGCTTTCAACAGCCAGTCATCAAGACAGGGGAAGACTTGGACCCTGACCTCCAAAGGTACACATCGAGTACTGCTATCACCTTTGTGAACACCCAACAGGCAATGGTGAGATTGAAAGGCAGATTCTAATTATGTTAGCCATAATTGTTTTGTTTGGAAATCTGTTATAAATTTTGTAATGGTTTATCTCATTTGATTCCAATTATGTTGTTCACAATCATTTTGTTGTTATCAATTGTGCATCAACTTATCTCATTTGTACAATATTTGTCTAAGTCCATATATTGTATTTGAATGTATTTTGTTACTTTCCTATTTATTAGTAAAAATACCATAAAAGTATATATCAAACCTTTTTATGTTAAAAATTTATAAAATAATATATTTTTTTAGTAATAACTGTTTTCTGGTAAAATAATTGTCATTGTTTAGTATAGATCCACTTTTTATTTATTTCCTAAAAGTTTATTTACAAATAATGTTTTAACCCTGATTTAGGAAACTTACTCAGGGGTACCCCCTTTTTCTACAAATATGAGATGGAAAGGCAGCACAGCAAACTGAAAGTTCTCATGGCTCACATTGAACCACAATGTGGGCCGGCTGGACTGGGCTGTGAAAATAGACATCCTACTGATCTAAAATCACCATGCAGTCTTCAGGATAAAGGGCAGAAATAACTTACAAAGTGATCATCTTGAATTTGTCCAGATTAGGACATAGGACACTGTCCTTCGTGGGCACAAGGAAGTAATGGGAATAACATCCAGTCCCTACTTCAAAGACTGGTACCCTCTCTATGGGTCCTGTGGCCTAATGAGCCTGCATCTGCAAGTGCAAAACAGAAACATGGTTCTTTGGAAGCTGCTATGATGCAGTTGCATTGGTTTGAAAAGGGATTGCATTGCATAGCCCCATTGGACAATGTGAAGGACCTACTGAGGGATGTCATGCTCTGCCACTCCTAAAGTAGTTGCTGACACTGGCTTCCACCAGATGACTGTGTGCCCCTAAGGGCCCACTAAAGAGGTTTTGCAGTGTTTTCAGAAGGTGTGGGGGGGGTTAAGACGTATTCTGGCCCTAATGGCATAGTTATTGTCTGTTGGGGCCAAAGCCCTGAACACAAAGGGGTGGGATACCTGTTGTGCGGGTGGCAGGGCCAGATACTTCAGATACGACAAGCTCCTGGCTTATCTTCGAAAAGGGTGAAAATATTGGGGGGAATGTCAGAATCATGCCCAAAGGCCCAAAGAGCGTGCTGTAGCCCAGCTCTCTTTAAAACACCCCATGGACAAGTCTACCTTCTCGAAGAACAGTACGTAGGAACAATGGTCCCAGAAAGCAACAAAACAGTGTACAAAATCCAAACATAAATTCAAGACGAAACATAAGACACAAGGTATTTGTTGCACACAGTGTTTTATTCACACTGGGCATCGATCTCTTAGTGAAGGTATTTACACATTATTGCATGTGAAAGTGTCCCTAGGCGGGAACGTGATGAGGCGGGGAGAGGGTGGGATGATAGTGGTTCAGTGAGGATAGGGAAGTGATTGCAAGATAAAGTGTGAATAAAAAACAGTACATCACTTAAAAAACCATGTGGCTCATTCATCGAGCCTATTAATCACAGTTTAACAGAAACAATACGCAGCCATGGTTTTAAACAGTAACACAGTATACAATATCTGTTGTTCACGCTGGCTAAATGATTAAATGTCGATGTTTCGACCCCAATAGAACAGTAGGCTGTTGTATCCCTTACGCCGGGGTCTTCATCAGGACAAAAGTGCTGGGGATGAGGCAGGAAGTGATCTAGGGAAGGACATGAAAAAGCCTTAGAACCATATTTATGTAAACCAGAGTTTCATCTCTATATATATGAACTGAATCCAAGAGCCATTATTACCAAAGCATGCCCAAATGAATTTGCATTGAAGACTGAACTTCACCGTTTCTTTAGAAAAATCCGCCTGAGATATTTTTTCAAGCAGTTGCCCTCACCCGGTGCAACCTCTCAGACGGGACTGAGGATTTCTTCTACGTTTGTTCCACCATCAAACCATATGACTAACAAGATCCTAACATACAAGAGTGTTGTCCTAAGAGACATATCCAAAATACTGAAGGAACATAAGCACACCAAGTATAACATCACCAAGCTGGAGAAGGATGCATTGACATTCCTGAAGAACAATAAGGACATAGTTATCAAGCCAGCGGACAAGGGTGGGTGCCATTGTGGTACAAAACAGAAATCCTGAACCTACTCCAAGATGGAGTGAGTTATATGAGGATCGGCTCAGACCCTTCTAAGGATCTAGCTCAAGAGATACTGGCAATTACCACTCAAGGCCTGGACAAAGGCTTTCTAACGAAGCACAAGTTTATGTTTCTGAATCAAAAGCAACCCCGGTTACTCACCTTCTATACACTACCGAAGATACCCACTTAAACCACCTGGACGTCCCATTGTCTCAGGATGTGGCTCAATGCTGGAACCTTTGAGTCGATATATTGATCATTTCCTCAAACCCATAGCAGAGGCAAGACAGGCGTACCTTAGGGATACAATGCAAACAATCAACCTTGTTGACCAGCGCCCCTTTGACCCCAACAGGCAACTCCTTGTGACCTGCGATGTTGTGTCCGTCTACACAAGTATACTGCAACAAACTGCCCTGGAAGTAATTTGTGAAGTTTTAGACCAGCGTGTGGCTCCTATGACGGTGACGACAGAGTTCATCATAGATCTCCTACGGATTGTCATGATGAAGAACTTTTTCTTTTTCAATGGGCATTTCTATTTCCAGACTAAGGGAGTAGTAATGGGGGCTGCCTTCGCCCCGGACTTGGCCATCATCTTCATGGACCACTTCGAAAGATCTTTTATATTTGGAGAGGAAAATCCCTACCTGGAGAAGGTATCCCTATGGAGGCGGTGTATCGATGATATACTTATGATTTGGACCGGGGATTCTACTGAACTGGAAAACACACAAGATGATGGACGGAATGTTGCACATTGGCAAAACATTCCCCCCCAGTCACAGATCTGGGTTTAATCCATAGTTATTTTGCTCACCACGCCACCCCAGTTCAGACATGGCCATATGCAAATCAGTCTTGACCCTGTGCCTCATGGGAACAGTCCAGCCTGAACTGCCAAGCCATGTCTTCCCTGGACCGGATTCAAGCACCCTAGGACCGGTTTCGGGGTTTCACCCCTCTTCAGCCAGGATAGCTTGACTCCAGTGGCGTAGTGAGCACGGGACCCACATCTGGGCATACCCTTCCCACATGGGGCGAACAGCAAAACACACAAGATGATGGACGGAATGTTGCACATTGGCAAAACATTCACCCCCAGTCACAGATCTGGGTTTAATCCATCGTTATGGGGGGGCGAATGTTTTGCCAATGTGCAACATTCCGTCCATCATCTTGTGTGTTTTGCTATTCTACTGAACTGGGCCTGTTCCACTCCTGGCTCAATGACCGAAGCCCTTATATTCAATTCTCCATTCATTCTGACCGGAGTGAAATAGATTTCTTGGACGTAACCATTAAGACTGAGGACAATCAACTTTACACTACTTTGTACCGTAAGCCCGGGAGACCAACTCCCTTCTTAGGTACAATAGTCATCACCCCAGAGAACTCAGAGACAATCTCCAGTATGGGCAATTTCTGCGTATCCGCAGAAACTGTTCTAAGAAGACTGACTACCTGGCACAATCAGAAGATCTGAGGAATCAACTCATGGAGAGAGGCTACCCAAAAAGGCTTACCAAAAGGGCACAGAAAAGGGCTTGGTATAGCCTTTGTGAAAACCTGCTCACACCCAAGGAGAAGGACAATGGACCAATGGATAGGATGATATGAATCACAACCCTCTCGACGCAGAGCCATGCCATTAAGAAAACCATTAATAATCATTGGGGCCTAATAATTGATGACATAGAGCAAGACAGCCTCCCGATGCATTCCTTCAAAAAAGCCAAAAGCATCAGGGAACACGTTGTATGCTCTTGTTTAGAGACTTCTGAAACACCTTCGATCAGATCCATGTGGAATCTACCTCCAATACAGGGCCACTTTAAACGTGGGCATTGCAAAGCATGCCCAACAACCGTTCAAACGAAAGAGCTCACCTATAAGAACCAAGTGAATCCCTTGAAAACTTTCTCCAACTGCAACACAAATAATGTAATCTATGGCATTTTATGTCCGTGTGATCTCATTTATATAGGCCAAACCCAACAGAAGATAAAGGCCCGGATTCTCCAGAACTGTAGCCGGATATGATGTGGGATGCAGGAAGCACCGCTTGTGGAACATTTTGCTACTATGAACCATAATCCTGATGAATTACGATGGGTAGTACTAGAGAAAGCATCCCTTGGCCCTAGGGGAGGAAACATTGGTGCTATTCTTAATTTGAGGGAATGTAAATGGATATCCCTCCTGGACTCCATTTGGAATGGTCTGAACGAATCTGAAATCAGCCACGCCCAGTTTGCTTGCCTGTCATTTGAGCAAAACACATGTAGCAATTTTCTCATAATGTGCTGGGTGCCCAGTTGATATAAGGCTTTTCTATTCTGTGCTTCACCATAACAACTGTGTAAATATGCTTCAAACTATGAACTAAGCGACATGTAAATACACCAGCAGATGTCACAATTTTGCATTTTATAATTGTGTTAATACATTAGCGTGTTCAATGTCAGCATGGTTTCTCTGACTTCCATGCATGACACGGATGTACGAGTTACCCTGTGACATAGGGCATATGTAACCAATGTGCATTTTTACTGTGTTTATCTATTTCCACACGAAATGTCTGCAATGCACGAGCTATTTTGTGAAATTGAACGGTAGTATTTAATGTACATCATGAGACTGTTCCTGTGACAAATGCCATCCGAATACCCCTGGTCTCGCAGTATATTATTTATACAAACCTGCATCAGCACTGTCAACCCACACGGCTCGACTGGCCCGGTCTGCCCATCTTGAATCATACCAACTATTTACAGAATTGCAACACTTCTGTTGCTGAAGCGCCTATATAATTGTTAGGCTAGGATGTTCTGCAATTCTTTTTACTAACAGTGTCCTTGAAAGGGAGTTGTTGAGATTTAATAATCTGGACAGGAGTCTTTCTTCTCTGACTCCACCCGCCCTGTCCTAGCTACCAAGCATTGAGCGTCTGCACGCTTGCTGCTGACACGCGTGATTGACGGCTTTACATAAACAGCTGTCCCGACTCCCCAGCCTTTCGGTTCGCTCTACTCGAACAGAGGCATCTAAGCAGAGCAGAGGTGAGTTTACTGAAGCGCCTGGTCCTGCATGACGTGGTATATACACCATTTCATTTTATTACATGGTTTCACCAAATTAAACCTTCTTCCCCCCCTATTTTATGTTTTCAGTAAACAGGAGCAGCCTGGCCTGCACTCCATAGCACATGTAATTGCCCTCGCATCCTCACGCTCGTGCTGATGCTGCACATTTTTTTACCTACTGTAACGCTCCGTTCTAATTTAAATTTACACACTTTAGCCACAGATTTATTTGGATACAGTGCGTTTTTCCGCTAACTCAGGTACAAGTCTCTTCCCCCGCGTATCTTGTTCTTTATGCTATTAGAACATAACTATGAGGTGGTTCAATTTAAATTTACGTTGCTTTATAGTGGTTCCGTTCATTACATCTTGCAGATTATTTTCACTATGTCAGTGACATCCCACTAACCCCGCATGACATAGTCCAAGTTCAACATTTTATAAAGTAAGAGACCATCTTTTGGTCCTTTTTACCTATTGATATCATGTTTTCTCTCAACTGATCCTGCACCTTAATCTTGCAGGTGCTTCTTCGTTATCACGCATTAGGAGCCCACGCACCCTTCTACGCCTATAGCCTCTGTGTAGAGGCTACTTATGGTAATAATGGCTCTTGGATTCAGTCCATATATATAGAGATGAAACTCTGGTTTACATAAATATGGTTCTAAGGCTTTTTCATGTCCTTCCCTAGATCACTCCCTCCCTCATCCCCAACACTGTTGTCCTGATGAAGACCCCGGCGTAAGGGATACAACAGCCTACTCTTCTATTGGGAAAACATAACAAATGATGGACAGAATGCAGAACAATGTCATACATTCACCCCAGTACAGAGATCTGGGCCTAAATCCATCGTTTTTTTTGCTCACCATGCCATTCCAGTTTGAACCCAGCCATATGCAAATCAGTCTTGACCCTGTGCCTCATGGGAACAGTCCAGCCCGAAATGCCAAGCCAGGTCCTCCCTGGACTGGAAACAAGCATCCTAGGACCGGTTTCGGGCTTTCAGCCCTCGTCAGCCAGGATAGCTTGATTCCAGTGGCATGGAGAGCAAGGGACTCACGTCTGAGCATACCCATCCCACGCGGGGTGACAAATGCAAAAATAACAAATGATGGACAGAATGCAGAACAATGTCATACATTCACCCCAGTACAGAGATCTGGGCCTAAATCCATCGTTTTTTTTGCTCACCATGCCATTCCAGTTTGAACCCAGCCATATGCAAATCAGTCTTGACCCTGTGCCTCATGGGAACAGTCCAGCCCGAACTGCCAAGCCAGGTCCTCCCTGGACTGGAAACAAGCATCCTAGGACCGGTTTCGGGCTTTCAGCCCTCGTCAGCCAGGATAACTTGATTCCAGTGGCATGGAGAGCAAGGGACTCACGTCTGAGCATACCCTTCCCACGCGGGGTGACAAATGCAAAAATAACAAATGATGGACAGAATGCAGAACAATGTCATACATTCACCCCAGTACAGAGATCTGGGCCTAAATCCATCGGTTTTTTTGCTCACCATGCCATTCCAGTTTGAACCCAGCCATATGCAAATCAGTCTTGACCCTGTGCCTCATGGGAACAGTCCAGCCCGAACTGCCAAGCCAGGTCCTCCCTGGACTGGAAACAAGCATCCTAGGACCGGTTTCGGGCTTTCAGCCCTCGTCAGCCAGGATAGCTTGATTCCAGTGGCATGGAGAGCAAGCCACCTTTTTCGTACCGCTTTGTTCGCCATAAGTTGGCAGGGTATGCTCAGACGTGAGTCCCTTGCTCACTTTGCCACTGGATTCAAGCAAGCCTGGCTGAAGACGGCTGAAATGCCAGAAACCGGTCCTAGGAAGCTTGTTTCCGGTCCAGGGAAGGCATGGCTTGGCAGTTCGGGCTGGACTGTTCCCATGAGGCACAGGGTCAGACTGATTTGCATATGGCCATGTCTGAACTGGGGTGGCAGAGTGGGCTAAAGAACGGTGATGGATCAAACCCAGATCTGTTGACTGGGTGTGAGTGTTTGATTGGTTCTGATGCTCCGTCCATCACCACCCCCTTTTTCGTACCGCTTTGTTCGCCATAAGTTGGCAGGGTATGCTCAGACGTGAGTCCCTTGCTCACTTTGCCACTGGATTCAAGCAAGCCTGGCTGAAGACGGCTGAAATGCCAGAAACCGGTCCTAGGAAGCTTGTTTCCGGTCCAGGGAAGGCATGGCTTGGCAGTTCGGGCTGGACTGTTCCCATGAGGCACAGGGTCAGACTGATTTGCATATGGCCATGTCTGAACTGGGGTGGCAGAGTGGGCTAAAGAACGGTGATGGATCAAACCCAGATCTGTTGACTGGGTGTGAGTGTTTGATTGGTTCTGATGCTCCGTCCATCACCACCCCCTTTTTCGTACCGCTTTGTTCGCCATAAGTTGGCAGGGTATGCTCAGACGTGAGTCCCTTGCTCACTTTGCCACTGGATTCAAGCAAGCCTGGCTGAAGACGGCTGAAATGCCAGAAACCGGTCCTAGGAAGCTTGTTTCCGGTCCAGGGAAGGCATGGCTTGGCAGTTCGGGCTGGACTGTTCCCATGAGGCACAGGGTCAGACTGATTTGCATATGGCCATGTCTGAACTGGGGTGGCAGAGTGGGCTAAAGAACGGTGATGGATCAAACCCAGATCTGTTGACTGGGTGTGAGTGTTTGATTGGTTCTGATGCTCCGTCAATCACCACCCCCTTTTTCGTACCGCTTTGTTCGCCATAAGTTGGCAGGGTATGCTCAGACGTGAGTCCCTTGCTCACTTTGCCACTGGATTCAAGCAAGCCTGGCTGAAGACGGCTGAAATGCCAGAAACCGGTCCTAGGAAGCTTGTTTCCGGTCCAGGGAAGGCATGGCTTGGCAGTTCGGGCTGGACTGTTCCCATGAGGCACAGGGTCAGACTGATTTGCATATGGCCATGTCTGAACTGGGGTGGCAGAGTGGGCTAAAGAACGGTGATGGATCAAACCCAGATCTGTTGACTGGGTGTGAGTGTTTGATTGGTTCTGATGCTCCGTCCATCACCACCCCCTTTTTCGTACCGCTTTGTTCGCCATAAGTTGGCAGGGTATGCTCAGACGTGAGTCCCTTGCTCACTTTGCCACTGGATTTAAGCAAGCCTGGCTGAAGACGGCTGACATGCCAGAAACTGGTCCTAGGAAGCTTGTTTCCGGTCCAGGGAAGGCATGGCTTGGCAGTTCGGGCTGGACTGTTCCCATGAGGCACAGGGTCAGACTGATTTGCATATGGCCATGTCTGAACTGGGGTGGCAGAGTGGGCTAAAGAACGGTGATGGATCAAACCCAGATCTGTTGACTGGGTGTGAGTGTTTGATTGGTTCTGATGCTCCGTCCATCACCACCCCCTTTTTCGTACCGCTTTGTTCGCCATAAGTTGGCAGGGTATGCTCAGACGTGAGTCCCTTGCTCACTTTGCCACTGGATTCAAGCAAGCCTGGCTGAAGACGGCTGAAATGCCAGAAACCGGTCCTAGGAAGCTTGTTTCCGGTCCAGGGAAGGCATGGCTTGGCAGTTCGGGCTGGACTGTTCCCATGAGGCACAGGGTCAGACTGATTTGCATATGGCCATGTCTGAACTGGGGTGGCAGAGTGGGCTAAAGAACGGTGATGGATCAAACCCAGATCTGTTGACTGGGTGTGAGTGTTTGATTGGTTCTGATGCTCCGTCAATCACCACCCCCTTTTTCGTACCGCTTTGTTCGCCATAAGTTGGCAGGGTATGCTCAGACGTGAGTCCCTTGCTCACTTTGCCACTGGATTCAAGCAAGCCTGGCTGAAGACGGCTGAAATGCCAGAAACCGGTCCTAGGAAGCTTGTTTCCGGTCCAGGGAAGGCATGGCTTGGCAGTTCGGGCTGGACTGTTCCCATGAGGCACAGGGTCAGACTGATTTGCATATGGCCATGTCTGAACTGGGGTGGCAGAGTGGGCTAAAGAACGGTGATGGATCAAACCCAGATCTGTTGACTGGGTGTGAGTGTTTGATTGGTTCTGATGCTCCGTCCATCACCACCCCCTTTTTCGTACCGCTTTGTTCGCCATAAGTTGGCAGGGTATGCTCAGACGTGAGTCCCTTGCTCACTTTGCCACTGGATTTAAGCAAGCCTGGCTGAAGACGGCTGACATGCCAGAAACTGGTCCTAGGAAGCTTGTTTCCGGTCCAGGGAAGGCATGGCTTGGCAGTTCGGGCTGGACTGTTCCCATGAGGCACAGGGTCAGACTGATTTGCATATGGCCATGTCTGAACTGGGGTGGCAGAGTGGGCTAAAGAACGGTGATGGATCAAACCCAGATCTGTTGACTGGGTGTGAGTGTTTGATTGGTTCTGATGCTCCGTCCATCACCACCCCCTTTTTCGTACCGCTTTGTTCGCCATAAGTTGGCAGGGTATGCTCAGACGTGAGTCCCTTGCTCACTTTGCCACTGGATTCAAGCAAGCCTGGCTGAAGACGGCTGAAATGCCAGAAACCGGTCCTAGGAAGCTTGTTTCCGGTCCAGGGAAGGCATGGCTTGGCAGTTCGGGCTGGACTGTTCCCATGAGGCACAGGGTCAGACTGATTTGCATATGGCCATGTCTGAACTGGGGTGGCAGAGTGGGCTAAAGAACGGTGATGGATCAAACCCAGATCTGTTGACTGGGTGTGAGTGTTTGATTGGTTCTGATGCTCCGTCCATCACCACCCCCTTTTTCGTACCGCTTTGTTCGCCATAAGTTGGCAGGGTATGCTCAGACGTGAGTCCCTTGCTCACTTTGCCACTGGATTCAAGCAAGCCAGGCTGAAGACGGCTGAAATGCCAGAAACCGGTCCTAGGAAGCTTGTTTCCGGTCCAGGGAAGGCATGGCTTGGCAGTTCGGGCTGGACTGTTCCCATGAGGCACAGGGTCAGACTGATTTGCATATGGCCATGTCTGAACTGGGGTGGCAGAGTGGGCTAAAGAACGGTGATGGATCAAACCCAGATCTGTTGACTGGGTGTGAGTGTTTGATTGGTTCTGATGCTCCGTCCATCACCACCCCCTTTTTCGTACTACTCTTCTATTGGGGTCGAAACATCGACATTTAACCGTTTAGCCAGTGTGAACAACAGATATTGTATACTGTGTTACTGTTTAAAACCATGGCTGCGTATTGTTTCTGTTAAACTGTGATCAATAGGCTCGATGAATGAGCCACATGGTTTTTTAAGTGATGTACTGTTTTTGATTCACACTTTACCTTGCAATCACTTCCCTATCCTCACTGAACCACTATCACCCCACCCTCTCCCCCCCTCATCACGTTCCCACCTAGGGACACTTTCACATTCAATAATGTGTAAATACCTTCACTAAGAGATCGATGCCCAGTGTGAATAAAACACTGTGTGCAACAAATACCTTGTTTCTTATGTTTCTTCTTGAATTTATGTTTGGATTTTGTACACTGTATTGCTGCTTTCTGAGACCATTGTTTCTACGTACTGTCCTTTACCCAGGTCACAGAGACTAGTTTTGGGTTAACCCTTCTTAGGTAACTTGCTCGAAGAACAAGCAGGAACCTTCAAACTCCATTAGGGATGCATGGACATCCTCAGAGAATCCTGTCGACCTCATTCATGCGTGGCGCCTCAGAACTACACTTGCAGCAATAACCCTTCTGAGAGAACTAGTGGTGTCTAGGCCCGTGTGGATCATGAAATTGTCTTCTTCTCGGCCATCCTGGATGGTATGGGCTAGGAAGGCTGAAAGTCATTTGGGATTGCTGATAAGATCTCAACAACCATGTCTTGGAGTGTGTGGGTGTAACATCCAAGGAGGCAGCTGGCATTCATTGACCTCTTTTCCATATGTTTGGACTCTATCAGGCAAAGTAGTTGGAAAAGTGTCTGGTTTGACTCTGCTGGTGGATACATGTACCACCAA
This sequence comes from Triturus cristatus, assembly GCF_964204655.1. Lineage (NCBI taxonomy): Eukaryota > Metazoa > Chordata > Amphibia > Caudata > Salamandridae > Triturus > Triturus cristatus. Next base: position 492,426,876 of record NC_140585.1, read on the forward strand.
ACACTCAGGAGCTGGGTTACTTGGAGCTGTTCTATGGTTATGGGCAACCTGTCAATTGATTTTGGCAGAACATTACATTGCCCACGTACCTATTAGCATATTAATGAGGGATTCATTGAAAGATAGAAGACATTTAGCCAGTGCACAACTACACTGAAGGAGCTCAGTACGGTTTTTACCTCCTTTGTGGGGTGGTGGGGGTCTAAGACTTCAGTAGATCCCCTAATGACTGCCGCGGAGGATATGCTTCCTTCCGTTGCTGGTCTAGGGGGGAACCAACCCAGTGTTGGGTGAGATATCTAACCCCATGGCATTCTGTTGGTTCATGTACTAGATATCCTCATCAAAGGGTGCGGAAAACTCTTTCCCATCACCCCCATTGTCATCTCCATAGGTTTTACTCTGGTTTGAGTTACCAGAAAGTTGATGTAGTGTATGTGTGCGACTGTGCAGTAATGGTATGGTGTCAGAATTAGAGGGATTATGTATTGGCTGCTCCCAATTAGGATCCAGGCACTATCTTGTTATAGATGAATTTGGCTCAGAGTTAGACACCGCAATAGGTTGTGGATCCTCTTTCCGCCCTGGTTGCGTCGGAACTGGTGTTGATGTCCCAAGGACTGGACCCGATGTCAACACCTACACCAAGCAGAAGCTGAAGTGGGTTCAAGGGTCACAGATGATGAACAGGGTGGATCCACCATCAGTAGCCCAACTGGAGGGCCTGTGATTCCTTTGGGCCTGAAGGCATGCCAGAGGGAGCCAGAAGAGTGCCTAAAGTGCATAGCAAGGTTGTTTTTTAAACTTCTACCTGTAGCAATGTCGCTGACAGACCCAGAAGCTCATGATGCACTGGGACTAGTGTAAGAAGCAAATCTTTTTGAAAATGGGAGTGAGACCTAAAGGCACGGTGATGCTCTTGCACTCTCCCTGGAGAACGAGAGTGAAGGGAAGGGGCTGAGTCATGCTTGACCTTCATGACCTCCTTTTTGGACCTAACCATCTGTGGGAGTTGGGGTGGGTCTGCAACCTCGACTTCGACAAGGAGCAGGACTAGTGTGGAGAGTTAGATGGCTTTTGGTTTATTCTTTGAGCAGCCATCGCAGACCTTGGAGTCATGTGCCAAATAGAAATTCTCCTCATTGAATGAAAGAAAGAGGAGCAGAGCTCAGGATCCGAACCGGACGGAATGATATCAGCATGCATAGATGGTGCTTACATGCAGCTCTTCTTATCACTTCCGGAGTGGAATAAGGTTGGTGCAGATTCATTAGACACCACCTACTGACGTGCAGGAGCACTGATTTTTGAGTTTCCGGATCCAGTCTGGTGCCTGGTGATGTTAGTGATGTCATTAATCACAAGGGGAGGAATCTGCAGTTAGAAATATCCACCAGAAATGTGCTAATGTAAAATTTGCTCTGAAGGTATAAAAGGGGACATTATTGCACAATATGAAACTCTGTAAAACCTAGGCTTCTAATTCACTCAAGCATCATTTAAAATAAATATCAAATCGCTACTATGTGACATGTAAAACAAAACGACGTGTGAAAAAAGTTTGATTTGTTTATTAAATATATCATTTGAGCTATGTTCTACTTTTTTAGGTACTGACCAACTGCAGCTGCGTTGAAACTCCGGTCCTCCCATTCATGAATGCAACTGCATTTCCAGGCCACTGTCCAAGAGAAGAGGCTTGTGACACAATGCTGCTGTATTTCTTAATAATCTCAATGGTCTGCTGTCTGATCTATTCATTTGGAGCTATGCCTGGATACATGGTCCTAATAAGGTATAAAGCAGTGATTCCTGTTACATAAACGGTAAATAATCAAAGTCCGACAATATGGAGTTTTTTCTTTCCGTTTCATAGTATTGGTGTGGGGTTGGGGTTGGAGGGAACAGCACTGAACCATAATAAAACATCTGAAAGTGGCATATATTTTGAACTGAAAGCATGTCTGGAAATTAGCAGTAATTTTGAAAAGGTGTGGCAATTGCAAAATAAGCACACACACCGCTGATAAATAAGTCAAACTATCCTTGCAAAGGCATACACCAAAGATTTGTGTCGTTGAATTAATCTTCAGGGAGATGTATGAAATCATAGCCTTGTGGTTTCCCTGTCAGATGTCTAAATCATTTGAAACCTGATTGTCAGAGAAGTGAAAATCTACTCATGGGTTAGATTGAACGTGTAATTACCTTTTTTTCTCATTTTCTCTAGCATGCAAAACATTTTTCTTTGCTTTGCGTAGAAACCCCTTGCCATTCAACAAAAAATAGGGTTCTTTGGTACACATTCGCATAGTCATGACACCACGTATTCCTCACTACTTTTTGAATTAGGAAGAATCTTAGTGAAATAAGAAAAGCCCACAGTGCATACCCACCAAGTTGTAACTTCATAGGTCGCCTGTGTTCCTCAAGTCCGGAAACTGACTCAGGATCTACAGTTTTTCTTTTCAGTGATCAGTATTTGCATATATGAAAGTGAGATCCAATTCTATCCACAGACAACTAGCATTGGCTACAAAAGTCGCTAATGGAATTTTCACAGCTTCTTTCTGGAATGTAATCCAGATTCCCCTTCGATCTATGCAAATACGATCATGATCTCAACATGTAGTGGCGAATTGGTGAATTGGTATGTCACAGTGGCATGACTGTCCCGTGGGCTTACAACAGTCAGTTGAGGTTGTGCATTGAATGCTTTTATTTCCCGTTACAGAAATTTTTTGAAGTAACTATCGAAGGAGTCACCTGCATCAGCCAGTATTGGTAGATGTCTGCCAAGCATCATATTACTGAAGAGGTCTATGTACCAGCCAATGGCCTACCTTAGACTATGTATGTGAAGGATCAGCATCAAACAGAAATTAGCAATTCCCATTCAAAAGTATAATAGATCTCAAAGAAAACTGCCAAAAATTGGTTTGTTTTCCTTTTTTGTGTACACTGTAGCCAATCACAAGTAAGATGCTGTCAGTAGTTCTTAAACCTGGTTAAAGTGTGACAGTTTCTCTTCTACGGAATCAATTCCAAGTGGCCCAGTAATGACAATGGTGCACATGCATCAAAATAGGCAATTGGGATTCTTTAATTGTGATTTTTAAAGAATCACAATTAAAGAATCGCAATTGTCTATGCATGTAAGGAATCTCAAAAGAATTTGCGATTTCTATACATTTCTTAATTGCGAGTCACAAATTGCGAGTCACAATTAAGGAATTGCTACTCATTCATACCTATGGGCCTAGAGACCCATAGCAATCAATGGAAATTGCATGCGCAATTTGCGAGTACCAAATAGGTACTAGCAAATTGCGCATGCAATTTCAAGGGTGCAAGGGTGCCAAAAGGACACCCTGTTGCACCCCTGGAATTGCCATGTGCCCACACGTTGCAGACACACATGCCCCAATGGCATGTGTGTGTGTGTAACATGTAACTCTGAAAAATGCACTTTAGTGCATTTTTCAAAGTTTTCGCAAATTACTGTCCAGTTTCATTGGATAGTAATATGCGACCCCTAATAGCGAAATTGCTATTTCAATTTGCATCATGCATTGCATTTAAGGAATTGTAATTTGCGATTCCTTAAATGCAATCACAATTTAAGTAATCGCAAATTTTGCGATTCCTTAAATTGCGATTTTTGCATTTGGGATGCGACCGGTTTTCGCCTTGATGCATCTGGACCTATGAGCCTGGCAACCACAGAATTAAAAAGTTTGTTTTTCTCAGCAGCATGAAAGCACTGATTCCTGCATGTTATTAACGAAAATCTTGTAATCCCTATAAATTCCGTTCCCATGGAATTACCTGGACCCATGGTAGCTGTGAAATAGGGTGAAGATAAACAAACAACTAAATTAATTAATGCATACATAAATGAATGGAAGAAAATCCACCATGAGCACAAAACAGATAACCATGGGCCGTCTTGGGCTAACAAACTCCTACACAGATAAAGAGAAGGAAGAGCATTTAAGGGATTTAGAACAGAACAGAAAAATTTGACGTTTTTTTTTCTTCCGAAAACGCATATGTTCGGTTAAACTGTGGCTGTCCAAGGGAAAGACTTTTCAAGTTGTGGTTGCAACGTAGGAACAGGATGTCCACTCCCACCCTCGTCTAATACGTTTGATTTTAGGTCTCACTAGAACAAAACACGTACTGGATCACAGGGGTCTGTGAGGTTTGTGTAATGGCAACATTTCATTTTAAGATAGATCGGATCAGATTTTTTATAGTTATATGAGTCAGACATAGCGCTTTAAAGAGGATAAGTTCCTGGACCAGGAGCCAATGCAGAGAGGTAATATGGAATTCCACTAATTTGGTTTTGGGTGTTCAAAGAATAAGGGAGGCAACTGCATTTTGTACTTTCTCAAGACGCTGAACAGTGTATTATAGAGCACCCAGACAAATAGCTGCTGTCATCAGAAGTTGACCATGGCTTGACAGTTTTACAATTGGGGAGTGAGAGCAAAATAACGGTTTTGAATTAAGTATAAGGTTTTAAAAAGCATATAGTGGTTGCTCGATTAATATTACTAGCAAACAGAACACTGTTGTCACATATAACACCAAGATTCCTAACCAAGTTCTTTGGCAAAGGGGGAGTGCCAGTTCTTCCAGCCACCAGTGGGTTGAGCAAACCGATGCTTGACTTTCTAGAAGTAACATCTTTAATTCTTCTCTATTGAGATTTAAGCATCTCTGATCAATCCAGTTTGCCATAGAGGGCATGCACTAGCAGAAATTATCTTTGGTGGATGCATTGTGCTTAAAGATGAACACAGAGGATCTGTGGGTCATTGGCAAATCCCATCACTTTAAAGGCAGGATTGTCAACAAGGGCATGGGGAGGGGACGTATAAACATTGAACTGTTTTGTACTCAAAGTGAAGCCTTGAGGGACACCGCAGTTAAGAGTAAAAATGGATGAGCAGAAAGGAGGCCTATTAACTGTTAGAAATAGGGTTATTGGTTGACTGGGGTGTGAGCCCTGCTCAAGCAGCATCCATATTCCTTGTCAGGTAAGGCACAGGCAGACTTCAAACTAACTGGTGCAAAACCCCTGGTAGCTTGGTACATAGCAGTCAGGCTTAACTTGAAGGCAATGTGTAAAGGATTTGAGCACCACATCAAACAGAGAAAACACCACACAAGCATATCCAGCACCAGATACAAAAATAGAGCCTAATTTATTCAATAAAACAAGACCAGAACGACAAAAATCCATTCAGTAGAACCAGAGTAATTATTGTTTTAAGAATAAACTACAATATAGCACCTAAAAGCATGAAGTGCCAACCATCTGGTCGCGCTAGACTAGATCAAATTCAAAAGTTAAAGCTGACCGCGATGGAGTGCAGTTCGGATTCAGTTCCAGATTAGTCCAGCTGAAGGTTTACTGCTAGAAATTGAGTTTATGGTTGGCAGAGGTATGCACCCTGTCCAAGCAGGAACCACAATCCTGGTCAGGGTTTGTCAGATACACACCCTAAATAAACCTCTGCTCACCCTCTGGTAGCCTGGCACAGAGTAGTTAAAGTATTTGTGCAACACTGAAAACAGTAAAACAGTGAAAACACCATACAAAAAAGATACCACACCTAGTTCTAAACATAGAGCTTAATTGAATGAAAAAAACAAGACCAAAATTACAAAAATCCAATAAGTATAACCGTCGTCATGGATATTTAACGATTTAACTGGAATGTACTGCATAAAAGCATAAAGTGCCAACCGGGGCACTCAGATTACACTACATCGGGTCAAACCCAAAAGTTCAGACAACCACAATGAAGCATGGGTCGGATCCAGGGACCAAACTTGTCCCTCTGCAAGTGCCTTGTTTGCGTCATCTACAAACATCTGATATGTGGAGCAGAGGAGGTGATGCGTTGTTGTCAATCCTTAGGATGTAGGCGATGCGTCTGTTCCAAGCTGCACAAAGTAGGGGATGCATCAGAAAAGCAGGTGATGCACTGCGCTGCTGGCGAAGCAATGTACTCGATCCTTGGAGAAGCAGCATCGTATCGTTGTCAAAGGTGATGCACCAATTCCAAGCGCCGCAATGATTCATGGATTTTGGCAGTTGCTGCACTTTATACGCGCTTCCAGGGGCCCAAGACTGGATTGGCACCAATTGGCAGGGCAAGACTCTTATAAGGCAGAGTTCAGGTGCTGTAGGTAGATGGGTTGGGAGCCTTTGATGTCCCTGAGACTTCAAACAGGAGGCAAGCCAGCAAGCCATTGGAGTAACTTTGGTTCTAGGCTATAGAGATGCAGGCCCAGTCCTTCTCACTTCCAGGCAAGGAGGGCATCAGGTGAGCACAGCAGTGCAGGAGTTCAGCAGAGTGACCGTCCTTCCAGCAGCACAGCAGTCCTTCTTCCTGGCAGAGTATCCAAAGGACCAGAAATGTACTGAGTTGATGGTGTGACGGGTCCATTACATATTCCCAGTTGTATCTGTGCAGTGGTGGAAACTTCAAAGAGAGGCCTTGGATGTACAGAGAGTCCCTGCCCTTCCTGCCCTGGCTTCAGACATACTACAGGGGAGTGTGCAGCCCTTTGTGAGGAGACAGGACACAGCCTATCCAGGTGTAAGTGTCAGCTCCTCCCTTTCATCCTGCCAAGAATGGACCATCAGGATGTGGATGGCCCATCAGGATGTAGATGGCCCATCAGTAACACCTAAGCTCTCTTTGTGGGTGGCTGTCTAGAGGGAATGCACCCACCCCAGGAGTGTATCCAGAGATAGGCAGAAGACACCAAATAGCTAAAGTACGAAAATGCCAACTTTCTAAAATTGCTATTTTCTGAATTACAATTTAAAATCTAACTTCACCATTAATTGGGATTATAAATTGTATTTCCAGAGACACCAAATTTGGGAGTCCTATTTCTTTCCAATTCGAAATTACATGTATATGATGTAATAAGGTAATCCCAATGTTGACCTATGGGAGAGATTGGCCTTGCAGTAGTGAAAAACGAATTTAAGAGTTTTTGACTACTAGGACATGAAAAACTTAAAAGTACATGTCACACTTTCAAATACACTACACCCTACTCTTGGGCTGCCCAGTGCCTACCTGGGGTGTGACTTATATGTATAAAAAAGGAATGTTTAGGCCTGGCAAGAGGGGTAAATTGGCAGATCAACATATCAGTTTAGAACATCAAATGTGTACAACACAACAATTGATGTGGTGTCCTTATGAGTTGAGAGTCTGGGGGAAATGCCATTTGCAACTCTAATGATCTTGTTTGGAAAACGCTTGTGTGTCTCCCACTAAACCAGGCAATTCCAAGATTTAGACGCGGTGGGCTCACTCATGTAATGTGACATGCTTCATCATAGGCCATTTCTTCCCACCTTGGTGAGATAGTACTACCAGGGCGGACTCGACCACAAGTTGGGCTATTCCAAGATAGTTCTTAGATATTATTCTTTTTTCTGTATAACTTGGGTCCATTTATTTCACTAAAAATACCAAAGGGTATACCACAAAAGTATCCTTTTATTACAGTGGTACCCTGAGTATAATTGAAATATACAATAAGTTATTCACAGGGGTTTTCGTGGATGCTATGATTGTTGCATACCCACAGATTAAACCAACATGTTTCTGCCCTTTTAAAAGCCTAAATTGTCTCGGGCAGTCATTAGGGTTATTCTCAGAGGCCCTGACATTAATTTAAAGTGAGGGTAAGAAAATTCTTAATAAAAACAGAGGAGTCTCAATTCTCTAAAGGTAAACACCTGTATGTTATACTTTTGAAGGAAAAAACCAAAAGGAGATGTTGCAACAGCATTAGATACATCAGGCATGTTACTGATGTTACCATCCAGATCTTCATTACCACACTTCCAGCCTGTGGTGCAGTATTCTAACAGTAGCGGCCTTTTAAAAAAAAAGACATACATATTTTTAGACAGACACCCAACAAAAATCGCACTGGTTAGACAACATTGTGTCTCCTGCTAAACATGGCAATTCTTAGAATTGCCAAGTTTAGCAGGAGACACACCAGCATTATCCAAACAGGATCATGAGAGTAGCAACTGGTATTTCCCCAGACACTCTTATCATAAGGACAGCACACCAATTTGTGTGTTGTACAGTTTTTTTAGAGGCAGGCGTGGGCCCTTCTCAGCCTCTCTTTTCTCCCTGGGTGTTTGTGTATTAATTTAGAATAGCACACACAGGCTCTGCAACGTCAGGCCTGAGACAAGTTTAAAGGCTATTCAAGGAGTTGGCATGAATAGTGCTGCAAGCCTACTAATAGCATTTAATGTACAGGGCCTGGGCCTTATAGGAGGGGGTAGGAAGAAGGCAAAACGTCTGGGGATGACCATGCAAAAATGTCAATTTCCATCATTAGCTGTGTTCTATAAGTGAGAAAAGAGCAGATCCATCCAAGAGCATGTTTTAAAGTCCAAATTTGACTAGTCTGCATAGTGACTCTCCAGATAGGTTAAAAGCTGAGTATTATTAGCTTTTTTCAGAATTTTAGCTGGGAGAGGAAACAGTCAGGTTTTATATGGGATTGAAAGCAGTGAGGTAGGTCCACTATTGGAGACTTGGGGGGGGGGGGGGGCAGCCAAATGCTTCTTAAGAAGGGGGTGATAGGAACATGTTTCCAACTTGATGACATAATCACTGAATCTAGACAAAGATTACAGGGCCCGATTCACAGAACTAACTTAAGACAAAATCCTAAACTTACTACCATTTTCGTATTCACAGAAGGCACTTACTCATTTTGGTATTCACAAAAGACACTTACTCACTTCGGTATTCACAGAAGTTAGGAGTCCTAACTTTAGGACTCCTAAATGCCTTCTGTGAATACCGAAAGCCTTAAAATTAGGATTTTTCTCAGTTTAGGAGTCTGGAGCCAGGGCAGGAAAGGAGGTCCTATGTGAACTTCAAAGCTTTCCTCGAAGTCTCACTCACTTTAGAGGCACAACTATGTATAAGTACTGGACCCCTGACATCCTGACTTCAATACACTACTGGACCAGTGACCACTCTGCCAGGAAGAAGAACCGCAGTGTTGCTCGACGGACTGCCACTCTGCAGGACTGCTGCTGTCCTGACCACTTGTCTTGCTGTGCTCTTGCCTTACTGAACTGCCTTGCTGTCTCCTGTTGTCCTGCCTGGGTGTAAATAACTGAATCCGCATCACTTGAACCCAGAGTGACTCCAAGGGCTTTCTGACTTTCCTCCTGTTCTAAGTCCCCGGGATATCATAGACTTCAACTACCTGCATCTGCATCAAGCTTCCCTGCAAAGTGGTGCCACACCTGTCATGGACCTTTGGAAGTGAGGCCTAATGTGCTTCTACAGCCAGAACCCCTGCATCCTCAGCAGAACCTGCGCATCTCAAACCTTTTTGTGAGATGGAACCAACGTATCCTCATCATTGCGCCTTCGGAGCGAGCGCATAGGGTTCGGAATTAATGCATCGCCTAATGCGGGAGCAGCAGCCGCGCATCTCACTCCAAACCACTGCATCACTGCAGTTGCATGGAGAAAATCAACCGAGTGACTCAACACTGACACATCGCTTCGGCTGCACCTCGCATCTTCAACGACGCATCACGGAACAAGGTACTTTGGTTCAGCAGGCCCAAGTGGGTCCCTGTTTCCGGCCCGTGATCAATCACAAATGGCCTGAACTTTTCATTTTGTTCCTGCCCAACATGACCAGATAACCCATTTAAGCATTCATTGCTTCTAAGCATTATTTTTCATTTAGTTTTTAAAAATTAATATCTGGATTTCTATTTATTTATATAATTAAGCTCTAATTTCCTAACTAGGTGTGGTTTCATTTTGTGGTGTTTTCACTATGTTACTGTTTGGAGTGTTGCACAAATACTTTACACATTGCCTCTTAATTTAAGCCTGCCTGCTCTGTAACAAGCTACCAGAGGGTGAGCACAGGATAATTTAGGGTGTGTTGTGACTTACCCACACTAGGATTGTTTTTCCTGCTTGTACAGGGTACATGCATATGCCAACCAGAAACCCAATTTCTAACAAGGTGTGATCGGAAAGAATGCCAAAATGAAAAGCCTGTTAACTAGAGGAAAGTATCTCAGCTCTCTTCCTGAGAGCGTCAGGTGAGTGTGGTGCTGGTTAGAGGGTGGACTGACCTGCAGGTTCTCCAGTCCTTCTAGCGCTACCTCAAGGTTGCCCATGGTTTTATTAGTTGAAGGTGGGTAAGAGGATTTTTAGAGGAAAGGTCGATCTATTAGAGGTACATGCCTCCTTGCCCTACCTCAGAGTTGCACGCAGTTTTACCAGTTCATGCTTTGGGACCAATTTTGGTCACTGGTGCTACCAGCAGGGATGGTGCAGTTCCCTGATTGATATTTGTAAATATATAATTAATCCTTATCATGATGTCATATCTGGAATTTTACAAGTCTTTGCTATGCATATATTTGTTGGCTTTAAGTGCTTGCCGCTGAGAAGAGATGTATATAGGATCGTTTGTGATATTTCCCTGCAATGCTATGTGTGAAAAAGTTTAATAAAGCCATGCATGATGCTTTGTTAAGTAAAATTAGGTTATCCGTTATCTCCTACTGGGAATACCATTGATGTTCTCCATGAGTTTTATATGTCTCACTAACATTTTGGTTAGGTTTGTGTAGAGCAACAACATTGCACATGTTAGTGAACTATAGTCACATGTTATGAAATATGGGGCAAATGGCAATGTCTGATATACTGTTCACAGGCCCAATTAGAGTTTCACGGTAAAGTACTCTCTTTCCCAAACCCTGTCTTAAAAACTCTGAAACCGTAAACCCTATTTAGAGTTGGAAGGGCCATCAGCTTACCATCGGGGGTGCCTCCATTGGCACCGTTTACAGAAAGCTTTTCTGATGGAGTGCTGGCCATCGAAGTAAGAGATTCACACTATTTAAGCTGACGTTTGATGCCCCATTTATCTATCTGTCAAACAGAAAAATTCAAATAATGACCAGACCGCCCCCACAATCTGGGAAAAAACTCCCTGGGTGAGTGTCATTAGTTATTTTTTTATCAAAACAAACTCCCACCCTGGGAGTTTGTTTTGAAAAGCAAACTGTTTAGTGACTGGTTGTTAAAACTAATGGTGGCCATTCACCAAACTATGGCACTATCATAGGAACTGTAGAAGGTACAGAGGTCACTGTGAAGATCTTGAAGTGTGTCAGGCGGTGGTCCGTCAGAGTGGGGGACATAAAGTCCTCTGCCACCCTGATGGATGGTGAGCCATGCACCATACTCTAAATAGGGCCCATACACCTTGTCACTGACATTAGGACAGAACACGTGATGTTCCTGCTTGCAAGCAAATGTCTTCAGGCATTCCCGGTGCAAATTAAATGGGCAGTTAATGAAACAGTTCCTCGCAACAACATACCTGTATCACATTACATTTCAAAAACTGCTCCTCAAATAGTATTCACTTAAAAATGTAAAAGTGGCCTTCACTTATTAAAAGAACAGTTTGAAAGGATAAGGGGTGTACTCTTGCCATTTATGTTCCTAATCCTTGATTTAGCAATAATTTAGACACAGTAAACCATTCTGAGAAAATACAGTGCATGCCTTCTGCATTGCAGCAGAGCAATGCTAACTTGGATACAGTAGGAAGCCTTGTTGGTTTGCTATTGGTTATTCAGAAGGTTAAAACCAAAGCCAGGGAGTTGACAACTTTAACACAAAGCAGTCAATTGCTGCATCAAGGCAAAGAGGGGTGGTGGGAGAAGAGTGAGGCGTGGTGCTAGAAGAAACATCCGATCTCAAGAAACTCATTGTGCGTTTCTACATAACCAGGTACTTGCAGGGTCGTGATGTCGTATGACATTCACGACCATGGATTTTCTTGCAATCACATGTGCAAACTAATTAAAGAGCATTTTTTAGTATTGAACATGTAATTGATGTCTTTTTTTCCCCTTAGGAGCTTGAAACCAGAAGAAAAGTCCCTTGGTTTAGGTATTCACTTGTTAACAGCAAGAGCGCTTGGTAAGAACAGTTATTTAACAGACCCAAATATGGACTGTTTAAACAACTTTGAAAATGTGAGCTATTATCGCAAATTGCTCAAAATAACTTTATTTTGTTTACTTTTCTTCCATGTAAGATAAACTACTGTCTAAAGTTATTAGTTAAAAATGATGGCCAGAGGCATTAGTCAGTGCCAGACAGGAGAAGCAAAAGAAGCGCTAGTTAAAGCGCTCAAAACCAGCCCTGTTCCCTTTGTCTTTTAGCACTATCGCTCTCTTTCCATCCATCTATTCTCTTTTTCTCCTCCTCTCCTCTCTTTCTTGCCCCTCTCTTATTGCTTTCTCTGTAACTTCCACTGCTCTCTTTCTCCCTCGTGTGAAGCCTCCCTGTATCTGCTGCAATTATCCTGGGGGAGCTGGGGAAAGTTACAGAGACACCAGGAGTGGCCCTGGACTTACAAAACCAGCCTCCAAGGGCTCCAGTCGATCAAGGAAATGCCTCGTGAAATAAAAGGCCTTTCCGCCCTAACACCAGTTCTCATACAGACAACATAATATGTACTCATTTTTGTATAATGTTGAAAAGGAAAGTGTTTTGTCTGCCCCTGGCAAGCTGCAATGCTTTGCCTTTTACCTTTTTGTGTCTGGCTTGAAAGCATAGCTGTCAAGCGAGACATTAAGTGATCAACTTAAAAAAGGGGCTTTGGGAAGCACTGCCAGGAGGAGGGCTTTGACTCTGCACATATGTTGGAACCCAGGAGTACGTGTTTTGATTGTGCAGACGTTGTGTGCTTCCACAAAAAAATTGCTTGCCCTCCACGCATCCGTGATCATTTTCTTAATTTTTCTACTGCCCGAGCTTGAACTTTCAGGGGCACACACATGCCATTCTAATGCTATGTCCTAGGTAACTAGATAATTTACAGTGTTTGTTTTCTATGGCAGCAGAGTTGAGTGGCGGATAGTGATTAACTGTGGACTTCAGAATGCAGTTTTGTGTTAAAAAGCCCAGGGGCTACACCAATCTACATGGATTTTTAGATCTGGTTGGAAAGTGCAACTGTTATCTGACATATGTTATCAACAAAAAAGAGTTTCAGAGTCCTTTTGAGACTGGTGCCTAAGGTGCACCCACTCCACCCACTTGACTACAGGATTTGATTATGTGTGCTTGTTATGTTATGTGTATTGATGCAGTGAGCTAATTATCTGTGAAGTTATACAGGTGCTTTGCAGATGGCAGGCAGCTCTCTTCTGGCAAGGTTAATCAAAGAACCAGGTATTCCGCTTCTTGCAGAACTTGAGAAGGGATGAAGAGGCTCTTAAGATGGAGTCCTAGATGGAGGCTTTCCTTCCGAAGATCACTACTTCAGTTTTGTCTGTTTTTAGTTTGAGGCAGTTGGTTTTTATCCATATGCTAATTGCGATCATGAATGCTGCAAAGCTGTTTTTTGCAGTTGGGGTTTTGTCTGACAGGGAGAGTATCAGTTGGATATCGTCAGCGTAGGAGGGTATGCTTATGTTGTAAGATCAGATGAGGTCCGGTAGCTGAGCCACGGATATGTTGAACAACGTTAAGCTTACTGATGATCCTTGGGGAACGCCACACACGAGGTTTTTGGCCCTTGAAGTGTATGCTGGCAAGTTTACTCTTTGTGTTCATGCTGTGGGGAAGGAACAAACAGGGCTGAGGGTGGGTCCTTGTATGCCTGTCTCTTGCAGTATTTTCATCAGGGTACAGTGGGACACTGTGTTGAAGGCTGCATAGACGTCAAGTAGTATAAGGGCTGCTGTGTCTCCTTGGTCAAGGACAGTCCTGATGCCTTCACTTCCTGTGATGAGGGTGGTCTCAGTGAAGGGGTTCAGTCAGAAACCTGATTGTGTGTTGTCCAGGAGCTGAGTGCACTGAGGGGGTGGGAACATTGTTTGTTCATGGCTTTTTCCATCACTTTGGCCGGGTAGAGTAGAATGGAGATTGAGTGGTAGTTTGCTAGTTGCTTGGGGTCTGACAAGGGTTTCTTTAATAATGTGTTGACCATCCCATGTGTCCAAAGATCTGGGAATATCTTGGGGGTGATGAAAGTGCTCATGATGCGGGGGGGAAATTTTGCTGATAGGCATGGATCCCATGTTATAGATGTGGCAGGGGTCTGTTTGTGCCCCCCAGTGGATGGTACTCGTAATACCGGCTGTTTCCTCTGTGTAGAATGTTTCCAAGACCGTCAGGGTAGTTTTATTGGGTGTAAGAGGATAGAATGAAGGGAGAGCGTAGGATTTCAGTTGTGTGTCTAAATTGTTGCATATGGCCTTGATTATTTAGCTGAAGTATTCTGGGAGGTTGTCACATAATTCATGCGAGGGAGTGATGTAGTTGGTGGTGGTGGTTGGTGGCTGAAGAAGTCTTTGATGAGTAGGATGCAGTTGCTGGAGTCGATAGTGATAGTGAAGGGCATGAAGTCAGCAATGCTGTCAGTGAAGGTAACTCTGGGTTCTGGTGGTCGGTAAAAAAGGGTTCTACTTACATTTTATGTTTCTGATGTCTGTACTTTGAAGTGCATGTATTCCATGTGGGGGTTTGCAGATTCCATAGTTGTAGTGCAGTTGAAGGAGTCCTTGAATACGATTGCGATATCTTCTCCTTCTCATGCCAGTCTGTATCCTGCTGGAATAGCTGTGGTGATGTCAGGTGCAGCTTTTCAGGTCAGCTATGTTTCCATAAAGACGAGGAGATCGGGAGCAATGTTGTGTAGGAGGTCCCAGATTTTCATGGCAGGTTTGCAGAGAGTACGGGTATTGATGAGTATGTATGATAGTTTGCCTTGGGGTGTGTGTTTATGGGTGGGTGGGGAAGGAGCACTGTTGGTGGGTGAAGTGTGTGTGGTCGGTATTGTGTTACAGTTGAAGTGACAGTGAGTGCAGGCAAAAGCTTCTTTAATGTAGCGCTGTGTAGCATGGCAATAGTGTGTGGATGTGCACCCTTGGTTCAAAGACAGGAGGAACTCTGTGGAGAAGGGAACAGGTGTAGAAGGACCCAGTTCTGTTGCGCTAACTGAAGTCTATATACGGATGAGTGCAGGCGGGCTTGCCTTTGTCCGATGCACATCTGGCCTGCTGCCACTATTTGTAGTTCCTGGGAGGGGGCGGGGCAGTGAACGGTGCTAGTGTGGAATGGGGGTTGGAGCGGCAGCGCAGGAGTAACAGGTAAGGAGAGGGGGAGGACGAAGGTGTTCAGGAGGTGGGAGGCAGGAAAACAGAGCACAGGGGGCCACAGAGATGCAACAGAAGGTTGAGAAAGTGCAAAAAAGCAGAAATATGTATGGGGGTAGGTGAGGTTTTCCTGCAACTTCTAGCGGCACTGTACTCTGCTCCTATGGCGCGTATTCGAATCGGCTCCCTGGTCACTGACCCCATACGAGTTTGCAGGGGCACGAGACAGGGCAGCCCCTTATCACCAATACTGTGCGCCCTGATGGCAGAACCCCGGGCTTGTGCCCTACGGGAGTATCATGGTCAGAGAGGCATCCGCTTCCTGAACTACTGTTTAATTGTCTCCACATATGCGGACGATACGCTTCTATATGTCAGAGACCCTGAGACCAACCTTTCTCCCGTCTTGCGCGAGGTTGTCCTGTTTGGCTCCCTGTCCGGTATAAGGGTCAATTGGAGTAAATCCATCATGTTCCCCCTTACCTCGGTTATGGCTCGCTTTGAACCGGAATACCCCCTCCAGTGGACTACTGAGGCGGTACGATACTTGGGGATCAAGCAACACACTGACTCGGAGGTTGTCCTAAGGGAGAACTACGGAGTGGCTGTCTCCAAGTTGGAGGAAGATGTTGACAGGTGGATGCGTCTCCCCTTGTCATTGATGGGCAGAGTCTCTATTATGAAGATGATTGTCCTGCCGCGATTCCTCTTTCTGTTTACGAACATACCCATGGTTTTGTCCAAGAGATTCTTTCAGCGCCTCCACTCCCTAATGGTGAGCCTGGCGTGGGCGGGCAAGCAGGCATGCGTTGCTTGGAAGATATTGACATTGCCTTATGCGATGGGGGGCATTGGAGCCCCTGACTTGGAATTATATTATAGAGCTGCCCAATGCTCTCACGCATATTATTGGATACATGGACCGCCTGACATCCCGCACATACGGATCAAAACCATAGTTGCCGCTCCCAGGCCTCTCCCAGCTTTGCTGTTCGCGCCCCATGACAGACGCACGGGCATAATGGACTCTATCAAATCAGTCGCACACGCTTGGCACTCTTTATTAGATGCACAGGCCGGAAATATACTGTACTCTCCGCTGGCCCCTCTCGATTGGTGCCACTGGCTTGCTTCTTGTAATGATAGGGGGGTTATAACCGCATTGCAGACACTAAATGTACATACCGTGGGAGACCTCTTCACGAACGGTACAGCCCGCACCTGGGACAATGTATCCGACGGAGAGGCAGGGCCGACCCCCCTGGCGCAATTCCAATTTCACAGACTTAGACATGCTCTCCGGGGCCTTTTAGGTGAGGATATGGCGGAGCCCCCTGAATTCTTGGCACTAACTGCAGGTATTAAAGCACAATCACCCGCCAAACTAGTGTCCAGACTGTATCACATTACATTAACTACTAAGGGGGATGACTACACCAAGCCGCGGCTGGCATGGCAGCGAGACTTGCAGGTGGATCTGACGGATAGCAAGTGGCTTTACTGTTGCTCGAGCACTAAACAAATATTGCTCAATGGACGCCATAGACTTGTGCATTTTAAATTCCTAAACAGGGTCTACTACACGCCGGAACGACTATACCGCTATGGGTTGCGCGAGGGACCTCAGTGTGAACGATGTGGTGAGCAAATTGCTGATATCTTTCATATGGCCTGGGTATGCCCGGGGGTTGCTCGCTTCTGGGGAGACGTATTCACGGAAATTAATCGCATCATGGACTTGACGCTGACCGCAGACCCGATCCTAGCCCTGCTGGGTTATTCCAAGCCTCTTCCTAAGCCATACAGACAGCTAGTGGACATGGCATTTCTTTTGGCTAAGAGATGCATTGCGCTCTGCTGGTTTCGTGGCCCAACACCTACGATTGCACAGTGGTCCAGGGACATGATGTTCTGCTGCACCCAAACAGACTATTATCGCGAATTACTACCACCTCGCAACAGACGGAAAAACTTTTGGGCCCTGTATATGACGAGACGGAAGTCCTCGACAACTACTACCCCTGACGACGCTCCACTTCCCACGACTGCTGACCTCCCGGACTGTGACTCTGCCTTGTAACGTGACCTTCTGCTTGACACTATCTGATCAGCTCCCTCATATTTATACCCTTCCAATAACAGCACAGACGATAGGGAGCCCTTTGTCATTCTGTGGATAGGACTTTCCCAATGTTCACTGTACTGTCTTCTCATTTCAGAATGGTGCTACATGGTGTGTTTATTTGATTATCACATGCAGATACTGTCACTTGGAATATGTCTCTGTTTTTTCCCCTTTTGTTTATTTGCTGATTTGTATAAAATCCCAATAAACATATAAAAAAAATAATTAAAAAAAAGATAATTTTGAAAGATAAAGGCTTCATTGAGAAAAGTTATGGCAGCTTTCGTAGGTTTGCTCCGTTATTATAAAATGTTATGGCAACACTAGTAAGCCTGAACTATTTATAATGAAAAGTGTGTATTAAATACAATAGACTTTTGAGGATGGATTGATATTCCACTGGGCTAAATCTGTAGATAGGTATGTCGTTAGATCAAAATTTCACAGATTACTGTAGGCAAGGGTTTTGGTGTTCTACCTGAATAATCCATGGGGGTAAGAGATATGCACTAAATTAATCCTTGATAGGCTATATTAGTAGAGACAGTGTTTTACTTTGCCAACTGTAATTGTGTATACATTTGTACTTTTATAACTGTATGCCGGATCGTTGCCCTGTGGAAAGCTTATGTTCAGCACACTAGGATTGAGTTGGTTATGTTAACAAGCCAATAATAAAGGTTATAGGAATGATGGTTTATAATGAAATGTTATGGTAAAGGCAGTAGGCCTGACATATTGATTGTGAAAAACATGTGATTTTGGTGCTAGTTACCCCTTCGATAAGCCGTAGGTAAAGATGATTTAAATTCGTAAATCTTGTTAGGCTCTTTTAGGAGAGGTAGTAATTTGCTTTGCCAACTGTAATTTTTTTAATTTTATTATTTTAGACAATACTTAATGGTTGCCTTGTGGGATAATCAATCGTACTACACGAGTTCTCAGTTGGTTATGGTGACAAGTCAATGATAACAGCTAGAGGCCTGATTGATTTGCTAAGAAAAATATTTGCCAAATGTCTCATCTATCTATTTTTAAATGTTATGATGTATGCAGTAGGCCTGACATATTGATTTTAAAAAATATATGGCAATGTCAATAAGCTTTTAAGGGTGGATTGTTATTTTTCTTTATTACAACCTACAATTCGGCATTTTGTTACATGAAATTTCACAGATTACCATTGTAGGGAAGGGTAATGGAGTTGAATACAGCCTCTGAAAAACCCTGGGGGAGAATATTTGCACTGCACTAATTCTTGCTAGTATCTCTTGTTAGCTGCCTCTCAGGATCTTGTAATACAAAAGCCACTAAATAATACACACATCCACATATATAACTAATGTATATAACTATATAAATATTTAAATGTTCAGATACATTGAGGGCCGTTGGATCAGCTCTATTCTACCATTGTTCTGTCTGTGTGTCATTTACACTTTGTTCTAGCGATGACAGCAATCTGCATTGGGCAATGGTTCAATCTTCATCACTGTCTTTGGCCCTGCGAATTGCGGCATTTCCTGATTATGTGTATGAAGCCACCTGAAAACGAGTGTACTTCAGTGGCCGGGCTGGTTAGACAGTCATTTTTTTCCCTATTATAGTTCCCCTTTTATTTCTTTGCTTCACATCTTTATATTTTAATGTTTCTTAAGTAGATACTACTGCTCTCCAGGCACTGCTAACGGGTCGCTTGCTTGCTGATCATTTAAAATTCAGTGCACTGTATCCCACATGGCCACTTCCTCTAAACAAAGATATCATTATGGACGATTGTTGACCACAGTATAGCATTGTTTTACATTTGTAAGTTGGCCAATATGTTGGTTTTAAATGTGGCAGCCATGGTTGAACTTTAAAACAATAATACCCTATTTGCGACATGTAGATTCACTGCTTCATTTAGTTTTGTTATCCAGTATGCGCCTGCTGTGACGAGACAAAGGCATGTTTTCTTTTCAACTTGTATTCTTTTAATTTATCTTGCATATGTTGTTGAGTTTGAGCATGTTTTATTGTTATTGTAATTGTGTCAGAGAGTGAATGCAAGAACTGCAAGTGGATTGATGAATCGATGCATGAATCCATATGAGTACAAATATGAGTAACAGGTTCATGTATGATGACTTACTGAGTGCATAAGTCCATCAATGACCCAAAAGGCAATTTAATTCATAAGCCAGACCTATTGGTATTGCTAAGGCTTATTTTTCTGTTGACTCTGTTGTTCACCTAGCATGAGCTTATCAATCACGTGATCCCACTGAGGGCCCTCCAAGATAAATGACCATGTGATCGCAAAGGCAGGAACCCTAAGCACACCCCTTCTTTAGAGAGTGGCTACTGTTCTCCCTGACCAACCTATGACAGACAATGTTTAATAAACAGAGCACACAGCCTTCATTCTGATGAAGTACAAGTGGGGCGCCACTTCTGATAAGTAGAGTGTGACCTCTGCGGACATGCTGGCAAAAGTTTCAATAAAGCTCAACCCTCCGTTACTTTTGCTTACTAGCCAGCTGCATTTTAATGTACACCATGCAAGGCGGGGGATATCAGGCACATTCATCTGATTTCTCTGTTGACCTTGCTGAAAGTGCAGAAGGGAGCATGTGTGATGGTATGCTCATGAGCACTCCCACTCAGCTCTTTCACAAAATAATATCTGCTACTGCAGTTCTCATCATGTGTGGGTGGTCACACACTATTTTACAGCCTGATAACATGCATATCAGACAATAATCGCAGATCCCTGGAGCACTATATCTGGTACATCAAGTTCAGCTGTGCTACTTCTTATCAGCAATTGTGTTGCTGCGTTTATGGCCATGGAGGTACGCCTGCTGTGATGTGAGGGAAGTAGAGACAAAATGGTGCTCTGATGACAAGCACGAAAAATACTTAATTATTATTCTATGAGTGTGGGGGTTGCTCTGCTATTCTCAGCAACACTATGCCGCACACATCAAAGTGCATCTCGGCCCTCACTATGTTAGGTGCAGAGGATGGCAGTAAAAGAGCAAAATGTCTGTTAGAAATTGGGTTTCTGGTTGTCAGTCGGTATACACCCTCTGCAAGCAGGAACCCTCCCTCTAGTCAGGATGAGTAAAGAATACACCTACGTTTGCCTACGCTCACCCTCTGGTAACTTGGCACAGAGACGTCAGGCTGAACTACAGAGGCAATGCGTAAAGCATTGGGGAAAACATACAGTAGCCCAGTGAAAACACCTCAAAATGACACCACATCAGTTTGGAAACATAGCCAATATTTATCTAATGGAAACAAGACCCAAAATGACAAATATCCAACATACATAAATCAAGATATCACTTTAAAAATGTTATAACAGTTCAGTTTACATAAAACTGTGGCTGCATTACTTTTTGAGCATAAAGTACCTTGAATGAATCAAAATCAAAGATAAAAACAGGTGCAGGAGAGTTGAGGCTCCAGAAAAGCAAAGCGAAACGTCAGTTCCTTACTCTCAGGGAAGGTGATGAATCAGTTCCTTACTCGCCCGGAAGGTGATATGTCGGTTCCTTGCTTCCAGGGAAAGTGATGCATTGGTTCCTTACTGCCAGCCATGGAGGTGATGCATCGGTTTCTTACTACGAAGGGAGGTGATGCTTTGGTTTCTTATTGGGAGGGAAGGTTATGCATTGTTTCTCCAGACACGCAGCCTCGGTTCCTTACTGAAGCCCAGCGTCGATGTAGACTTGGCGCACAGGTGCTATGCATGTAAAATCCGGTCGTGCTGGGATGATGCGGCAGTGGCGAAGCAGGCACTGCATTGATTTTCCAGCAGGATATAGGTGAGGCGTCAAATCTTCAGCAACACAACAGGGCCTTTGTTGGAGTAAGAGAGCGTGTTTTGAATGTTGGAGACATGGTGCTCAAGAATCCAGCTGCTGCGATGTTTGGGCCTCATGACAGCCGCTGCATCAATTCTTCTGCCAAAGCGATGGATTGATTTTTCAACCGCACGGCGAGCTTGCGGCGGGAAAAATAAGCACTGAAGTCCGGTGCATGGATTTTTGGGACTTGAAGCAGCAAAACCACCTAAAACGTCCCAGAATTAGAATTGGCACCACTTGTCAGGTCAGAACTCCCACCGGAGTAGTTCAGGGGAGCTATAGGTGAAGCCTTTGATGGCCCTGAGACTTTTAACAGGAGGCAAGCATGCACAAGCAGGATACAAAAAGCACAAGACCAGTCATTCTAGTCTCCAAGACAGAAGCAGCACGCTGTAGGCAAGCACAACACAGCAAGAAGCAGAGTGGCAGTTCCCCTCCTACTGCTTCTCCAGCTCTTCATCTTGGCAGAATCTCCTCTTATTCCAGAAGTGTTCTAAAAATGGGGTGTTAGAGGTCCAATACGTATACCCCTTTTGGCCTTTGAAGTAGGTATACTTCAAAGGAAAGTCTTTGTAGTCCTAAAGATCCTGCCTTGCCCTCCTTTGGCTCCAGACACTACAGGGGGGATGGAGATAGCATTGTGTAATGACAGGCACAGCTCTATTCAGGTTTCAGTGACACATCCTCCCATCACTCTAGTTCAGGAAAGCCCATCAGCCTGGTGATGGGCCATCAGGATATGCAGGGCACACCTCAGCTCCCTTTGTGTGACTGTCTAGAGTGAATGCACAAACAGCCCCTGTCAATCTAAATCAGACATTGATTCCACAGGCAGGCAGAGACACAGAATTAAGGGTGGGCGTAGTGGGCGTAGTGGGGCTACGTGAAGCAGCATGTAGTGTGCCCAAATCTACGCACACTACGCGCTTCGCGTAGCCCCACTACGCGCCACCCGCCACCCACCCACCCTACTTTTAAAAGATTAAATTAATTTGTAATAAAGCAAATTAAAGGCACTTACCTGACGCGCGGCGTCTCCCGGGGCTCCCTCTTCCTGTTTTTCAATTTTCCTGACAAAAGCGCATGGGCGGAAGCCCGCGCATGCGCATTTCTTGCGAGAAATGCGCATGCGCGGGCGTCCGCGCATGCGCATTTGTCAGGAAAATTGAAAAACAGGAAGAGGGAGCCCCGGGAGACGCCGCGCGTCAGGTAAGTGCCTAATTTACTTTATTACAAATTTATTTTTCCTTTTAAAAGTACGGCGGGCGGGAGGCGGGTGGTGGGCGGCAGGCAGCTACGCTTCGCCCACGTAGTGTGCGTAGGCGCTGCCTGCTTCGCCTACTTCGAAAACTGCGAAGCAGGCAGCGCTACGTACACTACGTGGGCGAAGCGTAGTGTCACGCCCAGGGTTACACAGAATGGGAAAGCTTGAAAATTCCCAAAGTGATATTTTCAAATACACAATTTAAAAAACAACTCCACTAAAAGATGTATCTTTAAATTCTGAATTCATGGAGCCCAAACTCAAACTATATATCTCTTCCCACTTGACAGTTACACTTGTAAGATGTTATAAGGCAGTTCCGATGATAACCTATGGGAGAGATAGCCCTTGCAATAGTGAAAAACTAGGTAGCAGTATTTTATTATAAGGACATATATAACACACAAATACATGTCATATCTTTCACACACACTGCACCCTGCACTTGGGGCTGTCCTGGGCCTGCCTTTGGGGTGCCTTACATGTTGTAAAAGGGAAGGGTTAGGCCTGGCAGGTATGTGCACTTCCCAGGTTGACATGGAAGTTTAAACTGGCACTCTCAGACACTGCAGTGGCAGGCCTGAGACATGACTACAAGGCTACTTGTGGGTGGCACAATTAGTGCTGCAGACCCACTAGTATACTCTTTACTGGCCCTGGTCACACACAGTGCACTTTACTATGGACTTACTAGTAAATCAAATATGCCAATCATGGATATCCAATCATAATCACAATTTACACAGAGAGCACTTGCACTTTAGCACTGATTAGCAGTGGTAAAGTACTAGAGTTAAAAAACCAGCAAAAACGAAGCCCAGGATACACAGGCGGTAGAAGCAAAATGATAGAGGAAATCATGCCAAGGATGCCAGGTCTAACAATGTTGACATACACATTTAAGCAAGACAATAGGTGAAGTGGGCTGTGACACTGTTCTATATTGTATATTATGGTGGGCACAAGCAAAATGTGAATGACCAAGTACGTCTTAAGGATTTTGGGGGCCCTGGGCCAAAAGTACTTTGGTGTCCTCTGCTCAGAACAGCTTTGAATATATGATACAGTTACAGCTCATTCATGCCATCTTAGACCAGGTCACTGACAGTGCACAAGCACACTGGCCAAAATTCTAAATGTGTTTACACCTAATATTCAGGGATAGTGATGTGTGTTTACAATATTGTAACACAGCAGCAGCTCGCTAATATTACTGCAAATAATCTCTTTAAGCCCCTCCCATTTCTCATGTTTGAGGTCCTGTTTTGATCTTAAAAAACTTTTTTATGGCTGTTGCATAAAACATAAACACAACATTTTCTGAAAGATGTTTGTAATAGACTCTCACACATTGCCCACTTTAAAAATAAATTAAAACAAAACGCAATCTGTTTAAAAGAATTATCCAAGTCCTCAGGGCAGACCTCTCTCAAGAGCCCACTTTGCACATGCCTTAAAACGAGTCTGTAAATGACATTGCAACAGACTAAGGGATGATGAGGGCTGTTAGAAAGTCCATATGTGTATGTATGTACATTTTAAGAATTTTTTTTAGAAAAACAAAAGGTCTTGGCTAACTCCAGTCCTAAAATGAGATATATCTGCCACCATGCTTACACTATTTCAACAAACTATTGGGAAAACAGTTGAAAACTTAAAAACTGTTCAAACTCATAAAGAACAACGCAAAAGCATCAAAACTCACCCACACCTGCAAACTGAGAACAGAAGTGCACATAATTCTTAAAATATTTAACTATCAAAATGTTGACAATCAGCAAATGCATCATGCCTGAATCTCAGCCGAATCTGAAGATCATCCTCATTCCAGCAGATAGAAAAATGTGTCAGATTGTTGATTCCCACATTCTATGATGATAGTCCCCGACCATTGGTCCACATTCATTCTACTTTAACCTCTTGTGTGCACATGACAGAATGGTTACGCCATGCCCCACAGTGCTTGTGTGCCGCGGACGTAACCATTCCAACCTCTGCACACAACCACCAAATCCCTCTGCTGTAAACAGTGTAATGACGATAGGCGCACATGGCGTGCCAACAACATTACAATGAAAGTGAAAGTGAAATTAGCTGTTTGACTCATCTCACTTTCACTGCCAACATGCTCTCAGGGCTATTGGAAATGATACCACCCTTAGTGGATCCCTGCTTGGGGATCGTGGCAGGAGGGCGATCCCCAAGCAACGATCCACTCCATTAGGCACCAGGGAGAGGGGAGCCGCCCCTTGGGCAAGGGCTTTTGCTCCACCCATATTTTTAGGCCAGATCAGTCATTCTGCCCCCCAGGGGGGGCTGAAAGCCCACTAGGCACCAGGCATTCTTTTTGTTTGTAAACATAGGTGTGGGGGCTGCCCAAAATGGGCATGCCAAGGCCCCCACCCCCCAAAAAAATAAAGGAGTCTTTCTGTAACTCCTTTGGGGGAGATTGGGGGTTATTAGATGGCCCACTAGGCACCAGGGATTCTTTTTTTTAAAGAGGAGTGGGAGCTGTCCACAATGGCCATGCCAATGCCCCCATGGCCCCCAGATACTAATAATAACAGTCTTTCTGCCCACCCCGGGGGGCAGAAGGGGATTATTAACCCTGATTATTAACCTCGATCTGGCACCTGGAAGCCAAAAACACAGGTGCTCCCCTTGCAAACATACACTACTCCAGGAGGGAGAAAAGGGGTCTGAGGGAAAGTTTACCGACCAAGCTACAGTTCCAATCCCCAAAACCTATAACAAACAAACAGTGAGGAACTGGTGGTCTAATGAAACAAAACTTGTAGGGAACAGAACTACCAACATCCCAAACACAAAGATGAACTTAACTACTTGGGATTATACCTATGTACAGCAGAGATCACAAAAAGTTGTCAGGATTTCCATCAACTGCCAAGAGAGGCCAGTGTCATCATCTGGTCATCCTTCAATCTTAGCCACTCTTCCTCAAATCCTTGAGGGAAATCGTGTAGCAATAAGATTGCAACTGAACAAACAAAGTCTAGTCGCAGAAGGAGAGAAGCAAAAGGTGGCTGATCAGTGTGATCACGAAAGATAGTAAATTATCTTTTGCTTGATGGAAATAGTATTAGTGCAGTGCAGGACAGTGAAATTTAAAAAGGAGTTGGAGAAGAGAGAAACAGCCTTTAATCACCATCTCTGTGCCAATCCTATTAAAAACATATTAAAGCAACTTTGAACAGATAGGTTGCTTCACAGTGGGTCAACTAGTTTCAGCCTAGATGGAACAGTGTCCGGCTTTCTTCAGGACCTATATATCAAATGGAGCTACTGCAACAGTGAAATAGTGGTTTAAAACAAAATTGTCAAATGTACAACCTTGAGTGATGAGATCTCAGAAAAGGCAGGGTGAACTTCACTCCTGAAACAAATGGAGAAATCAAAGTATTTATTGTTTTGAGAGATAGGTATAGTCTAATAAGTTCCTTACAAGTCTAAACAACGCATCATTCGAGGCGGTTCTTTATAAGCAAATGCCAATAATTATTGGCGCACTGTAATAGTAAGCTATTAAAGCTGTGCACTCACCTGCACCTTTCTAGATACAGACCTCACCTCACCTGGTCACTAACTCAGGGATGGGAGACCCCGCTCTACAATGAATAAGAGAGTGGATCAGTGTTAGTGTGATGAATGCTATGTACTCCTTCACAAATGTTTTAGAATACTAATGTAGTACTTCTTCTTTCCATTATGTCAACCAAACATTCAAAACATACAGACATTCAGAAGGGGGTTAAATGTCTCGGGACGGATCGTTCTCCGAGAGGAACACACACACATAGAGACATTTACTGTGCGACCTTCCTAATCAGTTGTCTAAAAGGAAGGAAACGGAAAACAAGTGGCCACATCCGTAAAGTTTGAGCAACGATAGATACAACAGTCTCTGTAAGTGAGAAGAAAAATGTGTCTATGAACACTCAGTCGAGTGGTCACAATGGTGTTTGTATCATGTGGTGATTTACAAGGTAATTTAAAACCCGGGTCAGGTGTAGTTCACGATTCAAAGTAGGGAGATGGTTGGAACATCTCGTGTACTGGGAAAAAAATGGGTGAGTTCTCATGTACAGACGACATACCAGTGAGAAGTATTGTACTGTGCAGAACCTCAAACTACGCTAATGCTTGGGCAAGCTTCTAAATGTTAAAATTAGAAGAGAACGATTCATGCACGTGTAACACTCACCTATCCGTCGGTGCCTCGGGCTCCCCTGTGTGTTTGTGGGAGGTACCGAGGCGCCGATCAGGTGATGCATTTATGTGTATGCGTGGCAAACTAGCCAGTGCCAGTCAGAGCATACGGTTAGGACTACGAGATGACATCATCTTTACAGGAAGTAGTAGTTCAAGCAATGTGCTTGTACATGGCGACAAAACTGTTGTCAATAAAATTACAATATGACCACCTGGTTTAACGGGAATGGTCGTTCCACAGCCCGCAAATACTAACAATGTACGTTGTGGGGACAGATGCATGAGGCGGACATGAAAATGTCTATCCGCAAGGTACCAGAATAGTGGTGTCAAAATAGCCCAAAGAGGAGTGTTGTACTGCGCAGAACCCACATTACGCTAATGTTTGAGCAAGCTTCTAAATGGTGAAATTTGAAGAAAACGATTTATGCACGAGTAACACTCACCTATCCGTCGGTGCCTCGGGCTCCCCTGTGTGTTTGTGGGAGGTACCGAAGCGCTCCCCTTACAAACCCAGGTCCTTTTGTGATAGATAATTCTGATAGATAGTTCCTTGTTGCGGGTACTTGGTCCACTCACACAAGCGAGGTGGCCTTTTTATTAAGAGATCAGAGGGAATGCTGGGTGGTAGGAAATTTGTCTTGGCCTGGTCATCTCACACAGGAATGTTAGGAAAAAGTTTTGTTTTTTGAGCAAACTTTGAGGTTTGCATGGAATGCTGGGTAGGGAAACATTGAGAGATCCATGCAAGTCACACCTCCCTGGACTCCCTTGGATGTCTTGTTTTCAGAAATGTCTGGGTTTGGTAGGTTTTCGTAGATGCTGGCCGAGCCCGGGACCAAAAACGCAGGTGACTCCCTCGCAAAACCAAGTTTTTTTTGTGATTGATCATTTTGAAGTCTCCACAGGATGTTTTGTGCCATTTCCTGTCATGGGAACTTGGCATACCCATACAAGTGAGGTCCCATTTTTATCGGGAGACTTGGGGGAATGCTGGGTGGGTAGACGTTTGTGGCTACCCACAGATTCCAGAACTTTCCATCACAGAAATGTGAGGAAAATGTGTTTCCTTTGACAAAGTTTGAGGTATGCAAGGGATTCTGGGGAACAGAACCTGGTGACAGCCACACAAGTCACCCCATCCTAGATTACCCTGGATGTTTAGTTTTAAAAAATGTACAAGTTTGTTAAGCTTCCTGTTCGGAACACAACACACAGCAAAGTCCTTTCAAGCAGGGGGACACACCACACAGCACAGTCCCATAGCCTGTCCTTAGTTAAATCAGCAAACGGCAGGCCAGTCCCAGAACACACAGCTAGGGTCAGTCCTTCTCTTTAGTCTCTTCAGCTGTTCTTCCTTGGCAGAGGTTCATCTTTACCAAAAAGTAGTTTCAATCCTTTTCAGTCTTGATCAGTCCAATGTTCAGGGGTTTCCGCTCTCATAGTTATACCCCTAAATGTCTTTGAAGTCTTTGTGTTCAGGGGCACTGACACCTGTCCAAACCAGTTCTGGGAGTCTTCCTGCCAATGACACCTTCTTCCTTTGATAGTGGAGGTACGGTTCCTCGATCACTCAGCAGGAGGTGGAGCCATTCTTTTATGGAAACAGCACAGGCCTCTTCACATCCAGGGGGCTACTCCTCCCACCTACACTCCAGATGCAGGTCAGCCTGTTGCTGTCTCACCTACTCCTCAGGGGCGTAACACAGGCCCCCACAACCCCGAGGTGCAGTGGCCCCAAGCTCCAGGGCCCCCCCCTCGGCACTGCATTCTGGCCAGAGAGCTTCTGATTGAGCCTGGAGGGGGCCCCTCCTCATACCGTGCAGGGAGGACCCCTCAATTTTCGTTACACCAGTGCTACTCCTCCCCTGGGTCAAGACATTTCCCAGATCCTATCACTTTCAAATCCAGACAGTCAATCCACAACCAGGCAGAGACAAACAGAATTGTTAGAACAAAAAAACCATCCACTTGTAAAAGCGTGGTTTTTAAACACACAAATCAAAATCCACCTTCACAAAAAGATGTGTTATTAAATTGTGAGTTCAGGCACACTAAACTTTACCTCTCCATCTTAAGCCTATGGGAAGATAGGCTAGAAACATATTACACAGCCTTCCCCATTCTGTCCTATGGGCTAGATGGCCTTGCAACATTGAAAAACGAAATGGAGAGTATTCCACTGTTAGGACATGGTACACATCTCAGTACATGTCCTACCTTTCACAGACACTGCACCCTGCCCAGCGGGGTACCTTGGGCCTACTATTGGGGTGTCTGATGTGCATGGAAAGGGAAGGGTAAGGCCTGGCAAGTGGGTGCACTTGTCAGGACAACATGGCAGTTAGCAAACTGTGCGCACGCACTGCAGTGGCTGGCCTGAGTTCTCTCTTTAGGGCTACTTGTGTGGGTGTACAATTAGTGCTGCAGGTCAACTAGTATCATTTGTATTACCAGCCCTGGCACACATAGTGCACTTTACTAGGGACTTTACTAGTAAAGCAAACTTACCAACTATGGACATCCAATTAACATGACACTTTATACAGGGAGCACTTGGACTTTGACACTGATCAGCAGTGGCAAAGTGCCCAAAGCACCTAAGTCGGCAACATAATGTCAGAAAAAGGTCTAGGAGGAAGACAAAAAAGTTTAAGGAACTTTAGTCGCAAAGGGCCAAGTCCAACACTTCCCTAGGTGCCGGATACGGAAAGGTCCAAAATCTACTGTACACTCTACACAAATGACCCCTTGCTGAATTAAAAATGTTGTATATGTTTCAGAAATGTATAGCTTTCTAGGATCTACTATTGGTTTCAAAGCTCTGTTTTTAATATAAAATCAGGGCCTTCGGTGGTCATATCACTGAAAATACACGATTTGAAAAAAAAGTATTGTCGACAGTGGCTCGTGGAAGACAATTTCTATGGACTGGAATCTAGAAAATGCTAAAGTGATTGTGGTATTTTACTGACTATTGCTGATCGTTTTCTATCAAGAAAGTTAAATAGAGGCAGTTTCCGGAAAAAGAAAAAAAAGAATGTCCCTCAGCAGAAAGCAATTCTGATATTTTACTGACCTCTGCTGGTTGTTTTCTAGCAAGACAGTTGAATAGAGGCAGTTGAACAGTAAAAAAAGTCCCTAAGCGGAAGCAGACAAGTCCTAGGGCTGATCTTCAGAGCCCACAAAGTACATACACATATAAGTATATACTAAAGTGTATAAGTATATACTAAAGTATATACAAGAGGTCTCGAATGCTCGACCTAAATAGTCTTTGTCCCAGTAAAATGCCAAAACTGAGTAGAAGATTTTGGTTTTCTGACAAAAGTCTGCCTGTTCCTGAAAGCTGGGAAGATGGTAATTTTAGCACCGTAAACCATTCAATGATACAATTTGCAAGGGAAAAAACAGATGCTTTCTTCAGCATCACTTTTCCCCCCAAAAACTAAATGTTGCTGTATTTTGGCTAATTTCTCGATCTCCTCCAGGGGAATCCACAAACCCCTGGGTACCTTTAGAATCCTCAGGATGTTGGTAGAAAAGGATGCAAATTTGGCATGGATACCTTATGTGGACAAAACGTTACAGGGGCCTAAGCGCAAACTATCCCAAATAATAAAAAAAGGCTCAGCACGGGTGGGGAAAGGCCTAGCAGCGAAGGGGTTAAAATGGTTTTCTTCTCCAAAGCCTGATGCCACATAGCCAGTTGCTCGCTTCAAGAAGGCATGTTTTCAGACTCCCTATAAGTGGGACAAATCACCTATTTACAGCACACAAAAAAGAAACAAGAATGGGACCCAACTCTCCTGTCAAATTATAGTCCAGCTCCTAATCTTCTACCTTTAGGCAAACCTTTTGGCAAATGCAGAGGGACGGCTGATGTAATATCACTGGTAACCTATGTCAGTTCTATTTCTTTGCTCAGAAATGAGTACCTAGTATTCTACTACCATAGTTTGCAGTGTCCCTGGAGATGCTTTGTGGGGTGCTTATATACTGCTAGTAACTATATTGTGTATTAACTGAAGGAAGTTATTAGCCTGGAAACCAGGGAGTGGTTTGTGCTGTATTTATTAATGGTACAACTGGTATAAATTGCGTTTGGGGAGAGCATGAATACAGTTACAATTAATGGATATTGTAACATTCTTATCCATTTGTTTTACCATTTCATCGACACAGGTTCATTTACTGGAACTGTAAAGTATTACTAATTGCATGATTGTGTTTATTTCTTCTGTCCACACACCACACATTATGTTAGTTTTCTGTAGAGAGCACGGCATTGCCAGGAGAGTGAAGACCCATCCTGAGGAATGCCCATAGTAAAGAGATGGCAACTAAGGGGCAGAAACATGTAGAGGCATTTGATTGTCCATAGCTAGTATTATTTCTAATAAGGCTGTGAGGGGCTTACAAATAAATATTGACATTGGCTAACCATTACACATTTTTAGTTTTAAGTCACGTATTCGTCCCTGATTGAAAACAAAGTGCTATAACCAACTCAATGTTTACTGTCAATATAAATATGACCTCACTGTTACTCTATAAAGACCTGCCATATAGAGCTTCCTTTACCTTTGAATGAATTAATGAAACCAATTTGTAAATGCCCGAAGGCGTCAAGGCGCTGATAGCGGTTAGTCTTACGAAAGGAAAAGGAGGAAGAATTACAAAAAATCTGGCACTGGGAATCATAGAGCAAAACTCCAGATTGTTAAGGCCTTACGAAAAGGAGCATGAACTTGCAAACTGGAGATGGAATGAGGAAGAGAATTCCAAAGCTTAGAGGCGGCCACTGAGAAGGCTCCGCCTTCCCACCTAGCCTTTCGGCACTGAGAAATAATCAAGAGATTGTTCCCTGTGGAACGCAACTGTCTGGATCCATCTCAATAGACCATGTAATTTATGTGCAAAGGGGCTTAAGGATGAAGCATGTCACACACCGTGCATGAGGATCATTATCCTTTAAAGAGAAATCCTGAGGAGGTTCCTAACTAGGAAGTAAGCATATTCAAATCTACAAAGTGGCAACAGTTTTGGATCTCCCCATATAAGTTGCCCGAAAGGACCCCAGAACTTTTTATGTGAATCAATATCGAGGGGGGAGATTAATATATTTCTGAAGTGTAAAATGAAATGAAACAAGACTGCAACCTTCAATAGGGAAGTGTTATCAATACTTCACTCTGTGTAGGTAATTGGGGTTCAACAGAACACCGCTAAAGCTAAACTCCTGTTGTCTAGAAAATGTAATTAATTTACGGAATGTGAAATATATTTTAACATAGCCCTGCTGAAGTATGTTCTGAACAACATACACATCTTTCTCCATGGTCCTACCTCATCCATGCCTCGGTTGGACTCTACCTGCTAGCTACCACTTTAGATGACTGGCAACACAATCCTCAGGATTGAGGGGGAGACCCACTAGGCCCTCTAAGAGGAACATATGAAATCCATTATATTCCGGCAATACTTTTTGCATTCAGAGAAGGGAACCAAGCGATTCAGCAAAGCCAGGCTCTTCAGAAACCCTGATCCAAGTGTTGGCTTAGGAGAGGGTATATAAATTAAAGTGCATATAGCTAAACTCGAGCCGGGAGGATTGGGGAGTAAGGTGGAGAAACAATGTGTATGGAATGCATGAGGGATCTCAATGTAGTGGAGACAGTTATTAACCAAGCTGGATTTTAGATGCATGGAACGTTGGGATAGTGAAATTGCATCATTTTGCTGCAAACGTGAGAGTTTGAAAACAGGGGGTTTTAGTTAGTTTGACTAGACCTCATCATCAATGAGAGGCTGATTTTCCTTCAAAATACCCTACCAAAAACTAAAGGGAACATAAGTTTGCAGTGTGCGCTGTTCTATAAAAATCCTACTTGCCTTCCTCTGTTTTCAACCTCTGACCTAGCATTTTACTCCCAGGGTGGTGGCACTAGTTTACAACTGGCACAATGGGCTTCATTGACTGACATGCCTGTGAGAGAAGCCTGCGTACCCCTGTGGAACATTCTTCATCTGGACAGAGGCCGCAGAAGGCTTTAAGATAAAGGATGTCATTGCCACTGGGGGAAAGTTCAAATTTTTTGTGAACCTAAAATAATTGTGGGGATTCTCTTGAAACTGGGAAAAGTGGGCAGGACTCTTAAAGGCAAGTCATGCAGATTTGAGGATTTTTCCTTAAGGTAGTAGTGGAGGTCAGGAAAAAATGTCAAACTAGACTACTGCAATGGGCTCTATCTTGGTATGCCTGAGAAGCAACCTAATAAGTTGCAAATTATCCAGAATGAGGCTGCTAGGTTCTTGTTAGGAATCCCCAAGTTTTACTCAGTCAGAAAACACCAGCAAAAGCTGCGTTGGCTCCCAGTTAAGGTCCTTTGCATCATTAAAGTCCTTTGCATTACCTATAGGGCACTTCATGATACTTTTCCGCAGTTCCTTAGACGCCTGCTACACTGGTATGCCCCTAAAAGGCATCTTCGCTCAGATGGAGCTCAATTGTGATAGCAACTCCGAGATTTTTTAAAACCAGCTGGGGTGGCAGAAGCTGTAGGGTGGCAACCACTAAACTCTGGAACAATCGTCCCTTTTCCATTAGAACACTTTTGACCTTATCTGCTTTGAGGAAGGCCCTGAAAACTTGGCTGTTCAATAAATAGAGACCCTTGCCTTACATGAATTTGCCTACTCCTGACCACCAGCGCCAAGACACCTCTGAGTATTCGTGCACTTAATACATTTATGAACATAACATAACTTAACAGCCTTCATTCTGTTGAAGAACGAGCGGGCCCCACTTCTGATAAGAAAATCATGACCTCTGCGGACATGCAGCAATAGTTTCGATAAAGCTCAACCCTGCGTCACTTTTCTTTGCTAGCCAGCTGCATTTTAATGTACACCATGCAAGGCAGGAAAAATCGGGGACATTCATCTGATTTCTGTGTTGACATTGCTGAAAGTGCAGAAGAGAGCGTGGTGATGGTATGGCCATGAGCACTCCCACGCAGCTCTTTCACAAAATAATATCTGCTACTGCAGTTCTGAACGTGTGTGGGTGGTCACACACTATTTTACGGTCTGATAACATGCATATCAGACAATAATCGCAGATCCCTGGAGCACTATATCTGCTACATCATGTTCAGCTGTTCTAATTCTCATCAGCATTTGTGCCCCTGCGCTCAGGGCCATGGAGGTTTGTCTGCCGTGATGTGAGGAAAGTTGAGACAAAATGGTGCTCGTGGGAAGCAGCTCTGATGACCGCACCACATATACTTAACCAGTTATTACTCTATGTGTGTGGGGATTGATAGAAAGGGCTTCAGGGATCGATATGAAGAGCAAGTGGGAGACAGGATTACAGCCAAATTCTTGACATCAAGGAATATTTTTATCCACTTAAGTGCCCAAAATCTGATACCCATCCATTGAAGCCTAAGAGTGAGTTTAGGTTCAATCGCTTTTTTTTAGAATTTCATCAGTACAGCATATGTGGGCATGCCCAGCTCACATTCAGCAAGGCAAACCGTTTGACAACCCC
Organism: Triturus cristatus; assembly: GCF_964204655.1. Taxonomy (NCBI): domain Eukaryota; kingdom Metazoa; phylum Chordata; class Amphibia; order Caudata; family Salamandridae; genus Triturus; species Triturus cristatus. The sequence continues at coordinate 492,461,154 of NC_140585.1, forward strand.
CCACCTGTCTACTACTTTAGGAGACAACAGACCATAAGAACCACAACAGAGGTTTGTCAAGTACAAACTCCCCTAACCAAATTGCCAGCTCAGTGTACCAAACACAGTCTGTGGCAGGTCCTTGGCTGTCCTAAGTGAGGTGATCTGATGATTCTACTCATGACACTGTAGTAAAAGCCCTACTAGGCACATGTACTTGCCATGCCATAGCATATTTGACCAGGGATGTAATCTGAGTGGCCCTCAAAGTTCTCAGACGTTTGAGCTGCATAGCGTCTCTTGTGAAGAAATTCAGTAGCAGGTCTCATTTCCTTCTGAATTGCTTCACAACCCTCAAGACAATGAGAGAAATATATGTCATTCCTAGCACATTCTACAACCTATTGTACTAGTTTATTTTTTAACTTGTTTTTATTGATTTAAAGAAATTGCAGATAGCATGGTATTTGACAGCTGGCTAATTGGCATTGAATGGATTGAATTTATAGTCATGTACTCCTCGAGTCGAGTCCCCGCCCTTCTTTCCCATTGTCTGATGGACTCAACGTGGATGGACTGTTGAGCTCCTTCCTGGAATGTCAGAGAGGGCTTTTGGATTCCTTCAGTGCCCATTGTTTGCCTCCTATGCTGACCATATTTTATTCCATTTCCAGGTCAGCCCCTTCCCCAGTTTTTTTTCCCGCTAGCATGCACCAATCCATTTGATTGCTCCATTCGTTTAGTTTAGGGACCCCTCCACTCCCTATTTACAGCAGTGCTGCATTTTGTTACCACCAGGCGAAGTGGGATCCAGATTATTTGGTGTGTTGTGGTCGCTTCTTCGCCCATAATGTTGAGTGGGGTTTGTTTCAATGTCCCTCTATGTGAGTCCCCCAGCTCGCATGAAATGCAACCCATCATTGATTGTCAGTGTGAGTGTATTGCTGGACATATGTAAATGACTTGATAGAAGGATCCCAGTGTCTCGCAGCATTGTAGCACATCTGCTTACATGCCCCTCTATTTTAAGCAGGGTGGATCTTGAATAATATTCATATGTGTTGCCTTGCACAGTTTTTTCCCACCATCCCAGCGCTTTGAAACCTTCATGGGTAATCTCCCTGATTGATTGATTGGTATTAGTTACTGATAGCATGTTTTGGCATCCAATAGCTCTTCCACCGATTTGAAGAACACATTGTTTGTCAAAAAACACAATAATTGTGGGTTGAAACAAATTCAATTGATATATAAACTGATGACACATCTATTGTCACTAACCAAATGATACTCTCCCTTTCAGTGTCATACAACCTTTTTTAAAAAGTCAGTCATATCTTTCATACAAGAGCCAAAGTTCACGAAATGTGGTGAAAGAAACTTATCTACAAATGTACACATTTTTTCAATTAAGTTTCCAATTCCCGATATGATATTTCTTCCGAGACAGAAGCTCAATCATATCATTCGTATAGTCAAGAGTGATGACGTTCATTAACTACTGATATGTAGTACCTGTATTATTTAGATCTTTCAATTCCTCATTTGTATAGTCCTTCACATTCTGTATGACTAAGTTTCCAACATTATCGACGCTTTTTCTAATTATATATTTTTTCATTCTGAATATTAGATATTATCTGTTCACTTTTATTCAATTAATTAATTATTGCATGCAATTCTTGAAAAATAATGTATTTCACATTTTGGACAGTACAATTTCTCCAATGTTTCAATGATCCCCAAATCTTCCAAAGTTGGTAAAAACTTTGGGGCATATTATCAAGAAATGGCGTTAAAATTATCGCCGCTTTAGCGGCAGAAAACTTCCGCTAAAGCGGCGAAAATGAGCTTGATAATATGCCTTTGAGAATTCCCATAGAAGCCCATGTTCTGGTGTCAATATGGGCTTCTATTGGAAGTCTCTGCGGCATATTATCAAGCCCATTATCGCCGCTTTAGCAGCAGTTTTCTGCCGCTAAAGCGGCGATAATTTTAACGCCGTGCTTGATAATATGCCCCTTTGATTTCAATTTCGCATTCGGATACAGTGTTTGTGACATGCCTACATCTAAGTCATGTGCAACTATGTTTACCAAACATCCCAATCATTATTTATAGGTATAAAAAAGATAGTGTTTTCCAAATCCTGTTGTGAAGGCTTACTAGACACTATTTTCTGCTCTACCTCAGATTTTGTTTTTCTTTTTGGTTTTCATTTTCTCGTGAATTATATTTAAATACTATTCACTCCCACACCTCTTTCTGTGGAATAGCTTAATCCCTTGTCCTTTCAGTACAGTGTATGTAAAACGATTTCTGGGCCATATTAGCAACGCTTTGTGATAAATATTGCAAAGCACGCTTAGCGCTCATTTTCTTAAAGCCGGCTATCGCTGGATTTTATCGCTGAGATCGCGCGTTATTAGCAACACGTATCTCCAATGTGATAATAAATCCAGCGATAGCGGCGAAATGCCTGTTCATCGCATGGAATCCAGCGCAAATAGGTCAGCGATAGGGGAATGCTTTCTGATATGCCCTGGTGGATTCAGCCCAACAATCCTCCTCCCATTGTGTAGATAGGTAAGAAGTGTTGTGAGCAGGTGTAGAAATTCCAGCGATGAATGTGGTTAGCGCGACTTTTGTCATCGCTACCCAGGTCCGGGGCCTCATTGCTAATAGGGGGTAGGTCTGTTAGCGGCCGTTTTTGTAGACTTTTGGTTGGGAACGCCTACTTTGCATATCATTAGTGATAAATATCGCTGACATGCAAAGCGGCACCCAATACGTTCGCTTTCGCCATGAAGTTGTCGCTAACAGCTGTTAGCGACAGCTTGCTGATAGGGCGATAAAAATATCACCGCTTTGGCGGCAAAAAGTGCCGCTAAAGCGGCGATACTGCCCTTGCTAAAAAGCCCCAATGTTCTTTAATTCTAAAGTATATTTACCTTTAACCAGTAGGTGGTGAAAAGAGACTTTGGGTTAGATTTACAAGCCCCTTGTGTCACTTTTGCGTCACTTTTAACATGAGAAAAGTGACGCAAAGTGGCGCAAGGGGCTTGTAAATCTGCTCCTTTATACTTTTGGTTTGTTGTATCTGTATAACAGAACAGAAGGTTTAGGTTGCCTTTTCGAACTAACTTGTTTCCATAATGTTCCGCAATGAGTATTTTTAAAGAAACGAAAGGGAGAGGACTGGCAGCATAAAACATCAAGGGGCAGATTTACGTTCTCTGGCGCATCCCTGCAAATCAGCAGGGATGCGCCAGGGAAGGTGCGTCACGCAAGTTTGCCCTTGCGCCACTGCAGATGCGCCGCATTAACAATATGGTGCATCGTGGCGCAAGGACAAGCAGATGCGTGACGCATCTGCTGGCGTAAGGTTGGCGCAGTGCTGAAGTTGTGTCGCAAGCGCGACGCTACTCCAGCACTGTTCCAACCTGCCCTATCCCTAACATGGTGCGTCACGCCTTACGCCTGCTTGAAGCAGGCGTAAGGATTTGACGCACTAGCATCGGAAAAGTGACTGCGTGAAATCTCGTAGATTTCACTGCGTCACTTTTCTGAGGCTTTTTCTGACGAAACGCCCACCCCGCATACATTAAACCTGACGCAGGTTTAAAGTGGCGCAGGGCTTTACAACGTGACGCATCTCCCTAGATGCGTCACGTTGTAAATCTGTCGCAGCATGGCGCTAGCTTTGCGCCGCCGATGCGTCACAAAAGTGACGCAACGGCGGCGCAAAAGTGGCGCACAGGGCTTGTAAATCTGCCCCTATATATATTGTTAGTTCAAAAGTTTGAAAGCGGAGTATTCCTTGAATGAATCGTTGCTAGAAGAGTTCAAATGCGAGTAAAGGATGTACTGAAACTATTTATGGTATGTAGGCATGTTCGGACGTTTTTTTGTTGTTTTTTTTAGCATTTGCATTACTTTCTTTTATCATTTGCATTATCCTGGGGAGGGTTATGCTATGCCAAAACACGTGTCAGCTGGGGTGATGTTGTGCACGCAAGCTTTTAAAATGTAGCCTTTGCTGGAAGATGTTTGGTTTTTGTGGAGCAAGAGTCTGGAACAAATTTTTGAAAGTTTGTGGAATTATCTTGACGTCTGGGCATTTCTTTTAATTTTTGACCAGTTTGAGGTGGGATTATTGTAAGAGTCAAATCATTTGTTTACATTTTGAAGTGAATGTGTTGCTGGCAGTGTTGACATCTGCCCCTCGACACCAGTACCAAGAGAAAAAGAATATTCCTCGTTAGTGAAACAATTGGGTGACATGGCACGTCAAAAAACGGTCCCCTCAGCTTCATGGTGGACGGATCCAACTCACCCAATCAGAATAGTATGAGATTGAAATGCTCTAGAAATAGGCAAGCACAATATTAGGGAGTAAAACCATTGAATCAAGCGCGTACTACAGCAATAAGCTGCAAATGCATCCTACCTTGATCAAGCGGCTTAACCAAATAGCGCACTAGCATCTGAGTAGGGTAGTAGTTATGTAATCTACTATAATTATAAGTATTGGAAACAATTGGCTTTAGCAACAGGTAAAGCTGTCTATAGTTATGTGCATTTGTAAAGGACTCTATCAAATGTATAGGATAGTCAAGACCTAAAAAGCGTCATGAAGCTGCACGTCACTTGTACATGCTAGGGTGCCGTTTGACTATGTGCACATTACACAAATATTGCATACATACCTGTTTTCACACTTAGCACACCCAGTTTTTTCAGAATTCCACATCACAATCATTTTTGTTAAAGTATGTATGTTAGACCTGATAACGCCGGATTCTTATCTTATTTTACCATCTCTTATCCCTCTTAAGAATCCTCGGCCGACTGGACCTTTTTACCTGCTGTGAAGTGTAAAGGGGCGAAATCAGTCCATCCAAACGAGACCAATAATCAATTAATTACCACTCTAAAGAATCACTAACTCGGAGTTAAGTTTAGGGGGTTTATTACAAAGCCAAAAATAACTGAACATACAAGCACCTTACGACGAGGGTAAAAAGATACATGGGAACTAATACAAAGTTTAATCTACGCAGTAGCCTAACTCGATGAAGCATAAAAAGAATAATGAACTCTAAAATTATCAAACAAAAGATAACTGCTCAGAAAACGTTGTCAGCTCGTGAAGACTTCCTAAGAAGTACACTCACGTTGAAGGGGTCAGTAGACAAAGCTACAGCATCATTCTAATTCTTCTCCCTCTGTATTTATCCCTTACACCTGCCCTCTAACGCCTCACTGTCTCATCTCCTAACTCATCCCTCGGGGCTCTGTCCCTAATACAAAATGCACAACATGGAAGACACACCTTCGTTCCACTTCTTCTAGCTGGACACCTCCTGGAGGTGATTTTCAACCGAAACCTGTACGCCAACCAATAACGGTCTTAATGTCCCTGAGTCACAGGCTCCCTCAGCCCCGAAAGTATCGGCTCCTCATTACCGGCATTCCTGGAGACACTTATAGCAACTCTCCTCCATACCTAACTCCTAAAACAAAAGGTTAGTGTTTGCTTTGGTAACCAGGACGACGTCCTTGCACCTGCAACAGAAGCTTGAGAACGAGAAAACCTTCCACTCACAGAAATCTGCTGACTACCTCCAAATAAGCCTTTCATTACAATATATGAACCTTCAATCAGGCTTTCGCACCTCATAAATCACACTTTAATAATCATTGCCTCTCAAGCATTATTTTCATTACATTCAATATATGTGTAATCATTTCCACACATGCAATCTTTAATATGGTGCACGTCTAAATCTATGCATTGCATTGCACACAAATAATTCATTAGGCACTTTGCAACAGGCAGTTACATTTTGAAATCACAAACTCCTTTGACTAACACGCATTACATTTCTAACATTACATTCACATTTTATTATTACATTTACTCCTCTAATGATCATCTGTTAATACAGCATAGATTATATATGTGGGTGTGGAATATGCACGATTATGATGCACCCCTACAATTTTCGGAACAACATGGCGCTCTATCAGACCTTTCAGCCTTAGGGTGGTCTTCCCCCAAACATTTTGCCTACTTACTTCCATTTTTGATGCTGAAATTTGTTTTTATTGGCCTTAGTACTCTGTGCACTTTACTACTGCTAACCAGTGCAAAAGGGCATGTGCTAACTACCCTAAACATAGTTTGATTGGCTTACAGCTGATTGACACATTTAATTTACTTATAAGTCCCTTGTAGAGTGGTAGACCATATACCCAGGGCCCGTAAACGAAATGCCACATGGGCCTGCAGCACTTATTGCGACACCCACTTAAGTGGCACATTAAAACATGTCCCAGGTCTGCCACTGCAGCCTGAGTGAAGTTTTAAAATGCCATGTCGACTTGGCATTTGAACCCCCTTGCCAATCATTAAACTCCCCTTTTATTACATATATGTCACCATTAAGGTATTCTCTAAGTAGCCTATAGGACAGGGCGCTGTATAATTAAAAGGTTTGGCATTTTTTTTAAGCTTTACATGTTCTGATAGTGAAAATAACCTAAATTCTGTTTCACTAGTGTGAGGCCTACCCCACCCATAGGATAACATTGGGGATTCCTTATTACATTTAATACGCTATAATTTCTAATTGGGAGTAGATAGTTATATCATGTTTGGTATCTTGAAATTGTAATGAAAACCCCTCTCTAATGGTAAAGTCAGATTTTCCATTACAATTTTGAAAATGCCACTTTTAGAAAGTTGCCATTTTCCTGCCCTTAGTTGTTTGTGCCTCCAGCCTGTCTTGGGTCACATATCTGTGTGAAGCCCATAGTTATACTTTGTGAATTCTCCCCAGACAGTCACACAATACAGGGATTAGGTATGCCTCAATGGGTCATCTACTGCCAGCATGGGGGGTCGAGCTGAGCACAGCCCCACTTTCAACTGAATAGTGAGTGCTCTGCCTTCACACAAAGGGCCATATGACCCCACATTGTCACTGTTGCTAGCTTGGAGCCAGGACAGGGGAGTCAGGAAATTCCATGCACTTCACAGAACCTTTCCAGAAGCTTCTCCCACCTTCTAGAAGACAGGTACCAGGGTATAAAAATTGGACCTGCAGAACTACTCTTCCGGTGAATCCTGGACCTACAGAAATACTCTTAGAGGACTGCCTGCTGCTGTGAGCTGCTGTGTACTCTGCAAGACTGCTGCTGCCCCTGGAAGGATTGCTTTGCTGTCTGGAGTCTGCCTTGAACCCTCAGAGACCAGCGCAGCTGTTGAGCCCTACATCTCCACCTGAACACAAGACTACCAGACTGACTTCAAAGGCTAGTTGCTGGCCTCCTGTTCAGAACCACAGGGACATAAAGGCTCCTACCATCTTTAACCATAACCTGGACCCAGCCTGAGTGACTCCCGAACCCTCAAGTGGTGTCCCACCAATCTTGTGCCCTTGGTTGTGGTGCTAAATGTGCCTAGATGGTCAATTCCCAAAACTGAGGACTTAGACACAATTTGGCCAAAAACTCGTCTGAGAACCAGAAGGAGACCAGGTCCAACCTGCTCGTGTATCTGCCCCAGGTGCATCGCTGGTCGGATTGACTTTGCAGCCTTTTTTGCTAAGTTCTTCTCCGCAGCAGCAAGTCCTTTTCAGTGGTCGTTCGCCAAAGGGATGTACTGCCTCTTGGGACTGTCTTCGGTTACTGCCCTCTGACTTGTCCCGCTGGAGATTTTCAACTTCCATGTTAGAGACTAAGGCCGAACATAGAACTATTCACTGTGGCTGCTACTTAAAGCCATCCGACCACTAACTTCCCTCCCCGGACACCTCTTGCAGCCTTGCCCTGCTGAACCTTACTGTCTCTGGCACTTTTTCTCTGAATTTTTTTAAAGTACAAAGGTAAGTGCTGGTCGGGTCCAATCCACTTCTTGTATCTGAACCGTGCCCCATCGCAGTCAGGCAAATTTTCACTTTGACCCGTTCTCGCTCGACTAGATGTCTGAGGTTGGCACTTTAATCATTTAAGGGCTAGCTTTTACTAAAAACTTTGAACAAAATCATAGCTCTAGTTTTACTGATTGGATTATTGTCATTTTGGTGTCAAGTAATTTATTAAAAATTACTCTATTGCTCGAAATTGATGTGGGATTTTTCTTGTGTTGTGTTTTTACTTTATTACTGTTTGTGTGCTGCATAAATACTTTACACATTGCCTCACTCAACGATAAGCCTAACTTCCTTTTGTGCCATGCTACACAGGGTTAATCACAAATTAATTTAGTGACTTTGTGGTTCACCGTGCAGGGGATTGTGGCCGTTGCTTGACCAGGGCTCACACCCAAGTCAACCAATAACCCGATTTCTCATAATGTAGTATTCCATTTTGTTTGTAATTTCACCTGCCATTGTGAAATAGTTTCAGGTGAATTACTGGGATGCAAATACAGGTTCGTCTGACTGCAGTAGCTTGTAAAATCATTATTGGTTCTATTATAAAATCTTAGTTATTTAACTCTGATGATTTCAGTTACAAGCTTTTCGTTACTTATTATACATACGTGTTGTGCCATGAAAAGCCTTGAATCCAAGGCCGATTTCTGAACTATTCCAATTTTAACAATGCAATAAATATACCTTATTTGACTTTTCCATAAGCATTCCTACTAAGATGGAAAAACAAACATGTGTATAAATAATCCGTCCCCCTTTCGACAATGCTTGTGCAACACTACAAAGATGCCACCTCCTGCTTGTTTCTGTTGGCTTTGTTGTATGGAGAGTATGTATTGAATGCAATAGGTTTAGCATGAATGACGCAAGTGCCATTACATATCTAGCATAAAATGAGTCCCCTAAAGTCTGCAGTTGAAGCCTCCAACTCATCCAATCCAAACACTGTGAGACTGAAATGCTCCTGGATGGGACAAAAACATGAATAGGGAACCACTACTAGAGCAGATGTGTGAGCCATTCAATCATGAGCAAAGAGCTGAACCAAAGCCTCCCTAAGTGTATGTTATTTACTGGAAACATGTATATAGCAAATACTTAAAAAGGAACCTCTTTGCCTTGTTCACAATGATTTCTTGAAGCACCAAATTGACCAGCAAAGAAAATAAAGGATTCATCCAGAAGAATTATTTTATATAATGCTTCTAAAATTAATAAAATCAAGTCTCGAGAGCAATGGTCCATATGTAGAAACAGATTTTACAGTTACATACCCTGCGATTTGCATTATCACTGGGTTTGTGACTACAAAGACCCATTTTTAATAAAGTTTGTTCTGTGGATGATACTAAATCACATTTGAAAGGGGTATGAATGTGACGTTCCTTCCAATTTGCCATTTGGTATGGTATGCTTCATGATTTCGTGACCACATATCCGGTCGCAAATCAATTCAAAATTTGCTAACTTGGGGCGTGGCTTGGCGCCGACAACAATGGCCGCCTAACGCGACAGCTCCACCGGAGCCGGGGCTCTAAACCCCCGTAATATCCTTGAAAATCCGTTTGAGGGGGGACAGAGCGGCGATATAAGGTTCGGAAGTGGCACGGCACCCAAGAACCCCAAAAAAGGCCGTCGAATCCGAGCAAGGAGCCCTAAAGAGCCAGTAAAGTCCAACGCCGGCGACGCCTCTGAGAGGATGCGCCCAGGCTGACGAAGTGTGGGCGTGAGAATCGCACGAGGGCCCGGCGGAAGAGCGCGAAGAGGCCATAAAGAGTGCCGGGATCGTGGGGCTCTCTCAGGCGTCCCCTCCCGTTGCCTCAGGCGAGGTGGGCCCTGTATGGCGCCGTGACGGAGGATCACTGGGAGTACACGAGCGGCTGGTTGACTGGGAGGACGACGTGCATGGACTGAGAGGAGGTCCCTGCGCGAGGCTTATGGCGGTACCCTGAGCCTGTGGGGACGGCTGTTGCTGCTCAGTGAGCTGACGTGCGGATCTTCTGGGAGCCGTGTGAAACGCCCGGAGCTGCACATATGGTAACGTGGTGGTGAGCGGATCGAGAGGGGGTCCGGGAAGGCGTGCGCCCGCACTGTGCCCGCCTTGAGATTCTGGCTGCGCGGCGGGAGCGGAGAAGGCGCCTGGGCCGATTTGTGAAGAGGCAAGAGCCCGAACTGGGCCTGTTGGGCCCACCTCATACTCGATTGGACCCAGGACAGAAGGCGCCGTTGCCGGGAGAGTTGGGGCCTACTGTGACGACCACTGTTTGATCTGGGGACGGCGCGGGAGCGGGTGACGCGCTCCCAGGGGCTGCATTGCGGTGCGCACGATGACTCCCCCAGGGGGGACCTTGCAGGGCCGATCCACGGGTCTAGATGAACGCGCACACACAGGGGGTGCAGACATATGACGTCTGGGAGGCCTGCATGAACCGGCATGAGTCAGGACAAACAGCACCGCATCTAATGGGCCACATTGATCACATCCGTGTCCTGGTGAGAAGCTGAGACAGTTAAAAGCACACTGACACGCGAGAGAACCGAAGGGAAACATACCTTCGGATTGCTAGACACCCCTCCCGCTGGGATCCACGCCTGGGGACGACTGGTGCGGGCCGCTGGAGGCATGGAGACAGCGGACGCGCAGCAAGTATGAGACCCAAAAATGGCGCCGCGATGCAGTCCAACAAGCTGGACAAATACGCCATTCCCAAACCGACGACGCAATCCGACGATAATGCAGGGAGAACTTCAGGGGGAGTCTGAGCCGTCCCTGCAGTCCATCATGGCGGCCAGTAAGGGGCTGGGAACCACCCTTGAAACAAAAATGGACAAAATGTCAATCGAAATGAACCTAATGAGGGCTGATATGACCAAATCTACGGAGCGGGTCAAAGACACTGAAATAAATGTCACAGACTTCCAGACAACCACGAAACGATTGGAGGAGAGAATAAACGCTCTGACTCACCAACACCGCCAGATGGCAATGAAGCTCGAGGACCAAGAAGGGAGGGCCCGGCACAGTAACATCAGAGTGGTGGGGGTCCCGGAGGGACTGGAGGGGCCTATCGTTGACCTATTCCTGGAGGACCTCATCCTAAATCACCTCAAGCCTGCAAGGCTATCCTCTCTCTTCACGGTGGAAAGGGCACATAGGGCACCGGTCCCTAAACCAAGGCCGGGAGCGGCTCCCAGAACTATCATCGCAAAGATCCTGAATTATAGAGACCGGGATGCCATCCTACAGGCAGCAAGGACCCAGGGAGACGTTCAATATGAAAACGCGAACATTCGGTTCTTCCCTGACTTCACGTTGAAGGTACAACAGGAGCGGCGGTCATTCGAAGGGGTGAAAGCAGCCTTGCGACAGCGCAGGATCAAATATATGATGTTTTTCCCAGCGAAGTTAAAAATCCTTGCGGATGGGAAATCACTCTTTTTCACTGACCCACAGGAGGTCCAGAACTGGCTGGAAGGGAAGTCGGACCAGATGAAGGGCTCCAGAGCCACCGTGAAACGTAAAGAACCAGAACAACGAGAGGCGTGACCACGGGAGAACTTGTTGACCAGGAACTACGTACTGGGCAGCAGCCCGGGCCGTGCACCAAGATAACGAAACTGGGAGGAGCAGGACTTCCGTGCCCCCGCCAGGGAAAAACTGCACAAAACCGTAATGTATAACTTGGGAGGCTCTATCACAAGGAGCAGCAGAAAGGGGGCCCACTGTTTTATGTAACGATCATATACCTCTGTGCTGCACTTTGGGGATGCTGGGGAGATGAGTGGTTACGCTTGGGACCCATTTCATATAGTGGTGGGTGGGGTCCCTCACTTACTGCCACGACCGGTTCCACCTGGGAGCGGCAGTACCGCTCTGGTACCCATGTCTGGTAGCTCTGTTACTGTGAAACGGTGGAGACAAACTTGGGCGGCTGGGGTCGGCTACTGACCACTTCCCCAGGACACAGTTGTTCACTCTTTGGGGCGATAGGCACTCTGCTGGTTGGGGATGTGGGTAGTTTGGAACCTACATGGCAGGGTAGCAGGGAGGGGGGATTGGGCGTCGGAGGCACTATGTTTGTTGTTGGGGAATGGTGGGCGGGGGGCTGGGGGGGAGTGGGAGGAGGGGGGAGTTCTTGTTTGTTATGCAAATACAGAGTGTTTGTACGAAGGATTGTAGGCATGGTCCATGAATGGCTAGGGACGACCTCCTTTCACACCAGACATGCATTGGGATAAAAGTCTTAAACTTATAAGCTGGAACGTTAACGGGTTGGGGGACAAATTAAAGAGAAGGATTGTGCTGCAACACCTCAAACGACACTCCCCAGAAGTTGCACTACTGCAAGAAACGCACCTAATAGGTAACACGTGTAGAGCACTCAATAGGTGGGGCTACAGATTGGTTGCACATGCGGGGTTTACTACCGGATCTATAGGAGTAGGGGTCCTTCTAAGCCACACCTTCCCCTTCGAAGTTCAGCGCACATGGACGGATCCACTTGGACGCTTTGTGGTGGTCGCGGGGCGATGGGAGGGGCGCACACTCGTACTGGTGGTGGTATACACCCACCTGGCTTGCAAGTTAAATCCTATAGAGACCTTGGCACCTTTCTACTCGGGCTTCCAGAGGGACGCCTAGTGATTGGGGGCGACTTCAACGCCGTCCTTTCGGGAGCGATGAACAGACATCCACCCCGAGACATAGGACCGGGACAGCAGTGGCTTCCTACCTTCCTTGATGCCTTCGGCTTTATCGATCTCTGGAGGAAGCGACATCCTGATAATAAAAAATATAAATTTCTGTCGGGGGCCCACCATACGCTCTCGAGAATTGACTATATCCTTTCTCCAGTACAGGCAGACATGCTAACAACAGACATCAAGCACTTGCCTAGAGGAATCTCTGATCATTCACCAATATGGGTCCACCTTACGATTGGGGACAAAAGAGTTGAGGGCATAACACCTATAAATCCATGGTATCTGAAAGGTCCAGAAACTAGAGCAGCACTGTGTAAGGTCATTGAGCAATACTTCCTCGATAACGAGGGCACCGTGGAATCCCCAGCTACTTTGTGGGAGGCATTTAAGACAGTGCTCAGGGGTCAGGACATCTCGGTGGTCGCGGGCAGGCGAAAAGAGAAAGAAAAACAGCTGATTGAGGTCGAGCGTGAAATCGCTCGATTAGAGGAGAGAGCAGGGTGCGGCCTAGACGACGACCTCGCTCACCAATTGCAGCTGAGAGCGGTGGAATACAAATCAATAGCCACAGACGCGGCACAAACTTTGTCGCGTGACAGGGACGGACGTATATATGATCAGGGTGATAAAGCGGGCAAGCTTATAGCCTGGCTAGACAAAAAAGAGAAGATGCAGAGGGTCGTACCCGAGCTTAAGAGTGCTTTGGGGGTCATCCTCACTGAACTCCATGATATAGCTAGAGAATTCGCTATGCATTTTGAAAGGGTGTACCGGAGAGACTCTGAGTTCACGGAGAGCGACTCTTCTGAATTTTTGGCAGACATTAAACTGCACACTCTCTCTGAACAAGATCGCGACATGATGGAGGAAGACCTCACTACGGACGAACTGGCTAAGGCAATAGGAGATCTTAAGGTAGGCAAAGCGCTAGGGCCCAACGGCCTTCCTATTGAACTGTACAAAATCAAGCCAGATAAAATAGTGCCTCATTTGAAAGCTATGTTCTATGATAGTAAGAAACTTGGTAAGCTGCCAAGGGATCAGCGCATAGCAACATTGGTCACTTTTCCCAAACCCGGGAAACCAAGAGACGAATGTACCTCGTATAGACCAAAATCCCTTCTAAATGCAGAGCCTAAAATACTGGCTAAGTTGTTAGCTAACAGACTCCGCCTTATTATAACCAAATTAGTGCACCCGGACCAATCGGGATTTATACCCCATTGGAATACAGCCCTCAATCTACGGCACCTGCACGGAGTGCTGGGGCGCTGCCCCGGAATCCAAGAGGATGCAGTAGTGGTCTCGTTAGACGCCACCATGGCATTTGATACCCTAGAATGGGAATACCTCTTTGCGGTGCTTCAAAAGATGGGCTTCGGGCCCAACTTTATAGGGTGGATCCGCCTTTTATATGCAGATCCGTTGGCACAAGTAATGGTCAATAATAAGAGGTCGGAAGTGTTCGCCCTGGGCAGAGGTACCAGATAGGGGTGTCCTCTTTCGCCGCTATTATTTGCCCTCTCCCTGGAACCGCTTGCGGCATGGATCCGAAGTGATGTCTCTATCCATGGACTTCACTGGACTGAGGGGTGGGAGGATAGAATTTCGCTTTACGCTGACGATATCCTTCTCTACCTCTCTTCCCCTGCGCGTTCACTGAGAGTAGTGTTAGACATTTTTGCCAGTTTTGGACAAACTCAGGTTTCCGAATCAACTGGAGCAAAACAACGATCTATGTACTCCACGGGGCCACTCCTTTGCTACCTAGGGAATGCGCGATACAGGTTGCGGTTGATGGATTTCGATATCTGGGCATATATATAACCGCTGATGCCAGGGCTAGATACGAAAGGAATTTGATTCCTCCTCTGCAGAGATTACGAAGAGATGTAGAAGTCTAGAGACAGTTGCCCTTGTCCCTGCTCGGGAGAGCAGCATTGTTTAAAATGATGGCTTTGCCTAGATTCTTATATGCCCTCCAGAACTACCCGGATGTGGTACCAAATGCATTCTTTCTGGAGGTCGAGTCCCTACAGAGAGATCTACTATGGGACGGTAGACCGCGGATAGCGCTCGGTAAGCATACGCTCGGATGGTACGATGGGGGTATCGCCCTGCCAGACATCAGGAAGTACTACTGGGCGGCGCATCTGGCGGCAATCAACCAATGCCAATACGGAAACGGGGATGACCCAGCATACGGTATGGATAGGTGGTTGCTGCCTGGTAGAGATTTCACAAGAGCACTTTACTCCAAACCAACCAGGTTCACACTTACAGGACCCACGAAACACGCTGTACAGCTGTGGCACGTAGTCAATAGAGCGCTAGGATGGGCCAATAAGCTCACTAGGGCCACCCCCCTATGGGATGCTGAACAGCTAGGAACTTTGGGGCGAACAAAGAGCTTTGACAAATGGGACCTCATAGGCATCTCGCACATAAGGGACCTATGGGGGAGGGAGGGAGTGGTACCGTTCCCTACATTGCAGCAGACATACGAAATGGCTGAATCGGAGCGCTTTCGCTATGCACAGATTAAACACTCCCTGCAGGCAAACATACCGGTTGGTAGGGAGCTGCCTGAGTCATCCCCACTCGAGGACCGGCTGCTCGGCGGGCACCTATCGGAAAAATGCATATCCCTCACATATAAAAAGCTTATTCACCACACCCCCGATCCCCTCACTGCCCTTAGAGAGAAATGGGTAAGGGACGGCCTTGAAATGGACGATGAAGAATGGCAGGAGGCACTCTCATCGCCAAAGGAAGTGGCCATATCGGCCAAACTCAAGCTAGTTCAACTCAAGATCATACACAGGGCTTATCTCTCAGAGAGGCAATTAAGGCTTAAGGGCAAAAGCATAGATGGGCAGTGCAGGAGACGGTGTGGGATGGAAGGCGGTTTCATGCACATTCTTTGGGAATGCCCGTTGATTCAAGACTACTGGCAAAAAAATTTGCAATGTATGAGCACGATTTGGGGAATCCTTCTTATGCCCGAGGCCAAGAGATGCCTGTTCAACATCTGGGAGCCCACGGATCTAAATGTGAAGGGGAGGATATGGGCCACACTGGGGCAGATGATTGCTAAGCGTAATATAGCGCAGTCATGGGGAGTCGCCGCACCACCGAAACTGAAGAAATGGAAAGAGGACATGGGCTGGTGTATGGTGAGAGAGAAAACAGTCTATGTAGCCCGGGGATGTCCCAAAAAATGGATTGCAATATGGTCTAAATGGAATGTGTATCGGGGAGGGCTGTGCGAACCCCCACATATCCCATCACCCGAGGAACATTGTATGGTTTGAATGTCACTGCATGGCTGGTAATTTTGTACGCTATAGCGAAAGTACTGTACTGATGCCTCTAAAATACGGCAACTAATATGACGTACGATACCTATATCTGTAACGCATGACTCTGTTGTTTCAGTTCAATCAACAGATTTTAAAAAAAAATAATAATAATTTGCTAACTTCTCAGAGGAGGTGGTAACTGATTCACAAAGGGGAAGGGGTTCCATATGGCTCCCTTCCACTTTGGAAATCATGGTGCCAACCTCAAGTGTAGTAAGTAGCAGTCAAGGGGACAACTGCCTGCTCCTCCTAAAGATTTTCAATACAGGAGAGAACACCAGTGCTTAATGTATAAATAAAAAAGTGCCAGGGCCCTCGTCAGAAGGCCACTGCAGCTTGCGTGCCCATTCCTCCTCCAAGCGATGCCAGTGACAGTACCAACATACCTACTAACAATCATACACCTAAAAGTGACATTTCAGGCTATTCCAGTCCCCCAAAGCAATAGGAATGGCTTGGGTGGCAGGTATTAGTCTATTTTGAAGGAATAATGAATTAATAAACAACTGTTGTTGTTCTGATCTATAAATTAGATGAACAGTGCCATCATTTGGCAAACTGTCATAAGTGCCGATGTTGACAATTAAGTCCCAGTGCAGAGCACCGCAAACCACTTGCTCAAATTAAGGAATGAGGAACATGGGTTGCTTAAAAAACACAAAAGTTTTTTTTAGAATGCAATCCCTGGGATGATGGCTTACTGTCCTTGAAGCCAATCACGGGGTCACAAATTGTGACCTGCCTAATTGACCCACAGAACATGGTAGAAAAACGAATTTAGTATTCCTGAGCTCAGAATATTAAAATACATCTTTTAGTGAAGTTTATTTTTATATAATGTGTTTGAAAATACAACTTTTAGAAAGTAGGTATTTTCTTACCTAAGCCATCCAGTGTGCTCTGCTGTTATGTGTATTGGCTATCTGGTTTTGGAGGGACAGGGCAGGCTGAGTCAGACCTGGGTTGAATAGAGAGATCTGCATTGGAGTATGGGGAGGGGTAGCTCCTGGACCTGAATAGGGCTGTGCCTGGCAAGGTGAATGCTGGCTCCACCTCCCACTGTGCATCTGATGGCAGACCCCCTCTTTCTGAAAGGAAGGATGCAGCCTGGTAAAAAAAAGTGCTCCAGGGCTGGGCAGAACTGGTTCTGGCTGGGTTCAGTGACTTGTAGCTTCTGAGAAAAAAGACTTTTGGGGTATAAATATCTGTGCTGAAACCCCTACAAGTTGTATTGCTCCTGGACAACAAGAAGAACCTCTGTCCGTGTAACTGAAGGAATCTGCAGGAGAGGACAGTCCTTGTGCTTGTGTGCTGTTTCTTGGACTGGCCTGCAGTGGTTACTACTGGACTTGGAAGAAGAGGAAAAGGACTTCGAAGGAACTTTTATTTTTGCTACAGCAATCACCCAAGGGCAAGAAGAGAGCTAGCCTCCTGCTGGAGTCTCAGGCACATCAGACTCCACCACCAGCCTCCTGTTTCCTCCAAGCAAGGATTTCTATCTGCAGGTGAGGCTCCTGTGAGTTCCAGGGCCTCTAGTTCTACTGTGGAGAAGAGAGTGCTGAAAACCGACGCTAACTCCCGTTAGCGAGCTGCCGCAGCTGAAGAGCGTAAAGAAAATCATTGCGCTACTGCTACTGAGTGCTCGCTACCGGAGATCATCGCATCACACGTTTGCTTGCTGCCAAATGCTCGCTAACCCGAAGATTATCGCATCGCATGTTTGCGGGCCTCCAAGTGCTCGCTAACCAAAGATCATCGCATCGAGTTCATCGATTCACGACATCGCAGCGCAGACGCCGAGCGTTCGCCATTTTCATCGCATCAGGATCGTCGCTCCCTCGCGCGGCGCCATTTCTTTTCATCGCAACAAGATCACACACGCAACAGGTTCAGCACATCATCCTCCCTTCGCGGCAAGGATGTCAACGCATCGCCGGCTTAGCGTGGAGAAGTTTGTCGCTTTGTCCTGCACACAGATCAGCGCATCATCCTCCCTTACGGCAAGGATTCAACGCATTGCTGGTCACGCGTGAGGAAAATCATCGCTACAACTCCTTAGCGACATTTTGGTTGCTTTGCTACAGAATCCAGGTAGTTTGTGAGTAAAAGGGTCGCAGAGACCACTGCCTTGAACTTGAACTGAACTCCTCTTTGCACTCTTTGAACTATTTTTGCAGCTTTTTAAGAGTAACCCTATTTACCTAGTAATGTGGATTTTTACTGTTATTGGTCTTGTGTTAAGTCTATATATAAAGATACTTATTTTTTATAACAACTTGTGTGGTGTCCCTTTGTAGTGTTCTCCACTCTGTTACAGTGTATGGTCATAAATGCTTCACACACTGCCTCTGAGATAAGCCTAGCTGCTCGTGCTACGTTACCACAGGGTTGAGCAGGGGTTATCAAAGGGTGTAGGCCGCTTACTCTGACTTAGAAAGAAGGGTCCCTACTTGGACAGTGGCCAGCCATTGCCAACTAGAGACCCCCATTTCTAACATTGGTGGTCAGCGGTGAGGATCTGGACTTTGATTTATGATCGCATACAGTAATTATATTGTACACTACTAGTGAGTGCAGACCATAACATAACCACGTACGTTTTTGAGGTTTTTGATTGTATTTTTGATTGTTATTGCCAGTTATTGCTACAATGGGCAAGCCCAGATCCAATGCCTCTGAGGATCTCTCCTGGGAAGAAGAGAAATTAGAAACCTACAATGCTAAGCAGCTCAAATATTTTTGCAAACGCTTCACAGTCCCTATCACAGGTCTCAATAAAAGGGAAGAGTATTACAAGGCGCTGAAGGCCTGGTTAGAAGCCAGGGATGCCCCTAGGAATATGGAAGAGGCTGTGGAGGGGGAAGAGAATGCAGGAGGGCAGCCGGATGAAGTGGTAGATTTGGTGGGAGATAAAGCAGTTTCTAGCCCGGGCACTAGTGTGTCCTCAAGGGGTCTGACTCCAGAAGAGATGGAGGACAGGGAGAGAGATAGGCAGCATAATATGGAGATGGCTAAGCTTGAAATGGATGGTCAGAGGGACCTAGAGAATAAGAAGTTAGAATTTGAATTGATGAAAGTGAAACTTGAGCATGAGAGAATATTGAGGGAGTTGGAGATTAAAGCAAAGAGTATAGAGATCTCCCCCTCTGGTGGCAGCATACCAGTAGTGCATACTGAGAGTAGAGTGTATATACCTAGGGAGGTTATTAAGGATTTCCATAAAAGTGAAGATATTGGGCAATGGTTTGCTGCTTATGAATTAGCTATGGTGTCCCACCGGGTCCTTGAGAAGGACTGGGGAGCGGGGTTGTGGGGTCGCTTTGTGAGTGAGGGAAGGGATACCTTGTTGGACCTGCCCCCAGAAAGTAGGATGGTTTATGCCCACATGAAAGAAGCTTTGATTACCCGCTATGGTTTGACCCCTGAGATGTACAGGCAGAGATTTAGGACCTGCACGAAGCTAGAGGGTACCACGTGAGTTGAATAAGTGTCTTTTTTTTGCAGAGCAATGGAGTGCTGGGTAAAAGGTAGAAAAGCAGAAACTTTTGAGCAACTTTATGATTTGATTGCATGGGAGCATTTATCTAGTAATTGTTTTCCTGAGCTACGCCAGCACCTGATTGATTGCAAGCTAACTAACCCTAGGAAGCTTGCTGAGGAGGCGGACCGATGGGTGAGCACACGGGTTCGCAAGGGTCCAGTGGGAGTCAGGTTCGCAAGGGTCCAGTGAGAGTCTTCGCCAAAGGTGGGCAGGGTCCCCAGCAGAGAGGTGGGGGGACAGGGGTAAACCAAGGGAGTTCCACAGAGGGCCCCAAAGTAATTCCCAAGGGAACCAAGCAGTGGTGTCCCAGCCTCCCCAAGATAAGAAGCCAGTGCCCCCGACAGGTAGGCCTGTTCAGAGGGGACCCCTTACTTGTTTTAAGTGTGGTCAAGTGGGCCACAGATACTTTGATCCACAGTGTCCTCAAAGGGATGCTCCTGCACCACCCCGTGCACCACCCCGCCAGCTTGCTAGTGTAGCCCTGGGAGGGGAGGAGATGGGTGCCCAAGGTGGGTGGGATCCCGTAGATTTGACCCTGGTCTCATTAGGAGACTTTGAGATGGTCCCTAAGCCTGCACTGCCTGATAACACTAAAAAGTACAGGCAGTGGGTGACCATCAGTGGCCATAGAGTGGAGGCCCTAAGGGACACAGGAGCCAGTATAACTGCTGTCAGCTCCCGGTTGGTGTCCAAAGAGCAGGTTGTCCCCCATGCATTCTACCCAGTAGTGTCCGCAGACAACTCAGAGAGCCAATGTGAGGTGGCTCAGGTTCCCTTTGAGTGGGGGGGGGGTCTCAGGAACTCTTCAGGTGGCTGTGAGGCCTGCCATGCCTGTAGACTGTCTGTTGGGCAATGATTTAGAGAACTCCCCGTGGGCTACGGTGGAGAGGAAATCTCACTTGGAAATGTTGGGTCTGCCTGAGTGGGTGTGTGCTACCACTCGGTCCATGGCAGCCAAGGAGGGTGTTGAGAAAGATCTGGAGCCAGAGAGTATGGCCCAGGTCCCTGCCTTAGAGAGAAGGAGCAGGGGGCGCGGGAAGCCGGCCCCCTTGGTTGCCATGGCCCAGGAGGGAGCAGACCCTGAGGGGGATGCCCTGGAGCCTACCGGGGAGCAGAGTACCAACCTGGGGGACCTGCCTGAGCTGACCCATTGGCAGCAGGAACGAGGGCCCACCAGGGAGGAGTTTTGTGAGCAGCAAAGAGTTTGCCCTTCTCTTGAGGGTATGCGGCGACAGGCTGCAGCCCAGGCAGCAGGTGACATGTCTGGCTCACATCTGATTTATTGGGAGAACAGTCTCCTGTATAGTGAGCCTAAGGCTGCTGAGCCGGGGTCAGCCCATGTGCTGGTGGTACCCGAGTGCTTCAGAGCCTCCCTACTGGGGTTGGCTCATGACATTCCATTGGCAGGACATCTGGGGCAGACCAAGACCTTTGAGAGGCTGACAACCCACTTTTATAGGCCCTAGATGCACAAGAGCTCAGATAAGTATTGCAGAACCTGAGAGACTTGCCAGGCAAGTGGGAAGAGTGGGGGAAGTTCAAAGTCCCACTCCAGCCCTTTCCAGTTGTTAGTAGCCCATTCGAGCGAGTGGGCATTGACATTGTGGGGCCTCTGGACCCCAAGACAGCCATGGGCAACAGGTACATCCTGGTCTTGGTGGACCATGCCACCCAGTACCCTGAAGCCATCCCGCTCAGGACAGTGACGACCCCCGTGGTGGGACGTGCACTGATGGGGATCTTTTCCTGCGTGGGGTTCCACAGAGAGGTGGTGTCTGACAGGGGGACCAACTTCATCTCCCAGTATATGGAGTCTCTGTGGAAGGAGTGTGGGGTAACTTATAAGTTCACCACTCCTTACAGCCCCCAAGGTAATAGTCTGGTTGAAAGGTTCAGCCGGACCTCAAAGGGCATGATCATGGGCCTAGAAGAGCCCCTGAGGCGTAAGTGGGACGTCCTCTTGCCATGCCTGTTATTTGCATACCGTGAGGTGCCACAGAAGTCCTTAGGGTTCAGTCCCTTTGAACTACTCTATGGCCATCCGGTAAGAGGGCCTCTGAGTCTGGTCAAGGAAGGCCGGGAGCAATCTTCCAGGAAACCTCCCCAGATGTATTTAGCTAGATGTTGGCCTTCAGGAACCAGACTCAGCGTTTCAGAAAAATTGCTGAGGCAAATCTGGAAGCCAGGAGAAGAGGAAACATTGGCACGACCAGAATGCCACTCTGGTCGAGTTTCAACCTGGTCAGAAGGTTTGGATACTGGCCCCAGTGGAGCCTTGTGCGCTCTTTTGGATCTTTTTCTGAGTCTCTTCCGCCACACTGCCTGCGGTTTAAGGACTGGAGGCAGCTCCCCCCTTTGCCGCCTCCCTTCACTCTTGCTCAAGAGAACACAGCTGTTCCAGGACCCCAACTATATTAAGTATGAACATGTCCATGCCTATCCCCATCAGGTGCACCTCATCCTCCAAGTGGTAACCCGGGGATCTTAGGTTAATCAGACCATGCCTCACAAAGCCCCAGCTATTGTCACTACATATCTTTGCCATGATAATGTTCTATTTGCGCCTGGATTTCTCAACCGCGCCATGATCTATGGTCTCCCTCCATACCCTGTGTACTATTATTACAGACCATATTACCTCTGCTGGGTGAATTAACTTAGCTAGCGCTGCAAGGTCCGTCATTATCATTTCTAGGAGGCTTCTCCTCCCTATGGCCGCTAAATCATTGCCCCCCAGGTGAACCACCACCGCGTCCGGCACGGTGCCATGCTGTAGTGCCCTTTGCAATGCAGGAAACAGCTACTCCCAATTCATCCCTGATTGTCCCAGCCAGGTTACTTCTGTATTAGGGAGCCAGATCCCTTCGAATTCACGCCGTGCCGCTGCCCATTGTTGTGCCTGGGTATTGTAAGAGTGCCCCATGATCCATACTTTCCTACGACACTTTGGTGGACCTAGATGAAGGAGGGGTAAAAGACAAGAGCTCAGTAAATCGTTAGGCGTACATAACGTTTGAAACTGCTCGATGCCCAGCACCCCACTGCCTTGATCTGTTCTGCGCCACAACCCAGGTCCGCTGCAGGGGTTGCAGCCCCTATCCAGAAGGAATGCGACCTGAAATCCTTTGGCGTAAAACCCGCACTTTTCAGGGACCTCCGCATTACCGCTATGAACTGAAACTGGCTGAGGCATGTCCCATACCTATGTGTAAACAAAGGCCCCCCCACAGGCCCTCCCTGCATCATATAATCTTCGACGAGGCAGACAGGGCAGCAAGACTTGTCTTTGAATCATTCTATACTTGTGTACTTCCCTTTGCCTTCCTGATCTGTTTTTGAACGGCGTAAATAAATTACAATATACCCTGGTCCGAAGCTTACGTCTGTCCTGCATATGCACGCCGTTCCCGGGTTCCTTTTCACTGGGGCAATTAGTTCACTGATCCTATATGCCCCGAAAAAGGTCAGTGCGCATGCTGCCTTGAATATTTTGAGCTCCTGTTCCCCGTTGCATAACCTTTCCATCGCGACGATTCCCTCATTAGGACACCAAAGTCAATTGGCCTTCTCTTGACTGTAGCTACTGGTTGAATTCTCCCCGAGCCCTTCATGGCCATTTAGCATACGAATGACCTTGTGGGATCTCTCCCTGTCATTCACTTGGTATAATAGGCCACCACGCTCAGGTGTGCCTGGGCCTATGATTGGGACTTCCAGCTTCAGAAAGCCCATTCAATATACTCAGTCACCTCCTCATGGTCTATACTCTGCACCCCCCCCCCCCGCTCCAGTTATGTCCAAAAAGGTAGCCCAGCACTTATGATAGCAGGTCTCCATCTTGGGGGCCAGTGCGTTGTCCAACAATGTCCTTGGTCAGTGTCCAAAACATTTTTAACGACAAGGTGCTCCAATTCCAATCACACAGCAATAAGAAATTATCAAACTCTTCTTACGCAAGAAATCTTCATTTTATTCCATGATGTCCTTCTTTCAGCAAACTTTACTGTTCACAATAAGACTAGCAGTTGTCCCAATTTTTTCAAATGGTGCAATTATGCCCATCTGGGCCTTTTACTGCATCACTTGGGATAGCACAATTCATATTTAGGCAACAATTAAAAAAAAAAATTATAATGTCCCAAAGCATTTCGGGCTTTAATTTGCCCTTCGTCAGGGGTAGCTGTTCAATTAAAACGAAACCTCTATTAGTCTTTCATATCAAAGCACTGTAATATTGTACACTGATACATACATTAATTCAACAATGTTTACATCTGATAGTTCGTATGCATGTGATTTAACCTTTTCCAACCCATTTTTCAATACGAGAATCAACACCCCAATTCAGCAATTCCAGTGCCTCATTCCTAAACATAAATAGTGAAACACCCTTGTCAAGTATTCCCTGAACGCGGCAACCTCCCCCACATCCATCCTCGATCTAAAACCTGCCATACAAAACTACATTATCAAGCAAATCCTCAACCGCATAATGTGCTCTCCTCCCACTGTGGCCCTACATGCATTAATGAAACTTGCTCCTCAACCCTTTCACTCAAGTAAATTTCTCGTACCCCCAATCACTTTCGCTCTCTACTCAACACTATAACCTCTCCAAGGATAATTCCAAACAAAATACCTGCTCTTCCTCCATCGTGCATTCAAACAATATCCACCATTCCTTTCTTCATACCCAAATCAACCAACGGATACTCGAGCACCTGACTCCTCCCCTTCCTCGCTATTTAAACTCTTCCCCCTACTAGGCTTCCTCACCACACCCAATCACAGTTGTCTTAAACTCCCTACCACAGGAACTATGTGTCCCAAATCCCCATGCCTCTAGTTGCCAACCCTTCCCTCAGGTTCCCAATTTTCTTTGTAACCCTAGTGCAAAAAGTGCCATCAGTTATTTGTAATTACCTTCACCTCAAACTCACAAAAACCATGTAACCCACAATCCTTTAAGTGAGCTATCCACCTTTTCTCAAAATCTAACTCAGTGACTAAAATTAGTCAGTGTCCACCAAATCCCATAGTTCCTCTGTTACTGGTGTCATAACTTGGTCAGCCTCCGATGTGAGTTCAATTAACCTGCCCCACTGAAAACGAGAAATTGAGTCAGCTATTGAGTTTTCTAGACCTACAATGTGCCTTTCCCTGATTGCTATGTTTGCTGACAGCTGGCACCCGACCAGGCTCCGAAGTAGTTTTACTACTGCTGGGCCTTTTGCCATCACCAAGTTGATGGCTTTTACCACCAAATGGTTGTCTGACCCTAGGATTATCCGTTTGTTGGCCGGTTTGTGGCCCCATATGGTAAAGGTCACTACTATGGGAAATACCTCTAACAGGGTGATGTTTCCAGCGATCCCATTTTGGTGCCAGCTAGTTAGCCATTCAGCTGTGGCCCATCCTGACCCCAGGATGGCCCAAAAGCCGTGGCTACCTGCTGCATCAATATAGAGCTCTAGTTGTTCAGCCCACACCCATGGTTCACGCCACATTAGGGTACCGTTGAACTTGGCCAAGAAAGATTCCCATTTCCCTAGGTCCTCCTTCACTCCTTGTGTAAGGCGCACCTTGTGGTACTTTTGTGATAAACCCTTGGTCATCCAGGCAAAGCATCCGACAGTAGGCCACCCTACTGGAATTACTGTGGTGGAAAAATTCAGTTTACCCAGTAGCTGCTGTATCTTGCCTAGCATTGCCTTTCTCTGCTGCTGTAGCATTGCTGCGTAGTTCAGCAACCTTTTCTGTTGGTAGCTTACATGTCAGAGCAACCAAGTCTAGTTCAGTCCCGAGGAAGAATAGCTTGGTGGTTGGGCCTTTGGTCTTGTCCTACCCTAGGGGAACTACTAATTCTTCTGTCAGACCCTTAAAATGGTGGAGGAGGATCGCACACTCCTCCATTCCTGCTTTCCCAATGAACAGAAAATCATCCAAGTAGTTCACCCGCCCTCCACTCCCCCCGCGGTGGCACATTCGAAGTTCCCATTTGAGAAAACTACTAAATGAATCAAAATAAGAGCAGGATATTGAATAGGGGTGGGCGGAATTTGCGTAATCGCGTCACGCAAATCTCCGCGAAACGGTAAAAAATCTCCGCGAACACGCAGAAATTCCGCGAACACGCGGAATTGCTTGTTCGCGATACTTTTTGCCTGTTCGCGATCGCTGTTTGCGTGCTCGGGGTGAAATATCTCGCGAACACGCATATTGAGAACGCGAACAAGCAAAAAATTTCGCGAAGTCGCGGAACGCAGATTTTTGGGCAATTTCGCGTTCTCCGCAGAACGCGAAATTACCCAAATTCCGCAAATTCCGCAAACGGAACGGAATTTACCGCCCAGGCCTAATATTGAACAGCCCATGTGTAAGCATTTGCCATAGTAATAGTTCCCCTCAAGTTGGAAACCTAGGAGGTGGTAGCTGTCTGGGTTCACTGGCAATAGGCGAAATGCTGACTCGATGTTTGTTTTTGCCAGCAGTGCCCCCTTCCATGCCTATTTAATCAGATCTACTGTGCTCTAGCCAGTCATTGATGGACTTCCCATGTGGGTGTGAAAGGTGATGTATAAGCTGGTATTTCCTGACTTCCTTCTTAGGTACCATGCCTAACGGCGAGACTTTTAGTTTTGGTAGTGAA
This sequence comes from Triturus cristatus, assembly GCF_964204655.1. Lineage (NCBI taxonomy): Eukaryota > Metazoa > Chordata > Amphibia > Caudata > Salamandridae > Triturus > Triturus cristatus. Next base: position 492,487,332 of record NC_140585.1, read on the forward strand.
GGGGAGGCGAATGGGCTGGCCACTCTACCTAATTGGGTCTCCTTTTCCACCTTGTGTCTAGCCACCTCGGGGTTGTCCCATACCGATTTCAAATTGCGGCTAAGCTGCAGGGCCACCGGTCCTTTGCAAGGGATGGGGAACCCAGCCATGAAACCTTCTGCCAATTATTGCCTGTGTGCTCTCTTCGGGTAGTTATTTAGTAAATACATTAATCTCCCCGTTTTTATGGGGGTGGGCAGAGGCAGCCCCTCTCCGCCACATCCACCACTGAGTGACACCCTTCCCTGATGGCTATTTCATTGCCTTGCCTTTGTCTCTGCCGGTACCTATCCCTTGTGACTGTTTACATCGTACGGCAGGATGGTTGCCCCCACAGGCCCTGCAGCTCTGCTTAAACCTGCATGCGGACCCCCATTTGCCTTCATCTTTATTGCACTTCCAATATGATGTGACTCGGGACTTCCCCGCTTTATTGGCAGTTTGGCCTTTGCCCCTGAAACCTTGCCCTTGGCTCTCATATTTATCTTGAAACCCTGATGGACGAAAATTGGATTCCCATAAGCCTAGCCCTTTCTTCGCTGCAACCATGTGGTTCGTGAAGCCTTCAAAGTCTTGGCAATCCCATTCCATCACTGGCCAAGTCTGCATCTTCTCCCTGAATCCTTCATCATACCTCAGTCATGCTTCTCCCTGATACTTTTGCTGTGTTTCATGCACTCTCTATTAGTATAATATTAGTGCTGCTGCACTCTGGAGGAACCTTTCTTTTAACATGCATGCCAGAGTCCTGAAGGCCCTCAGCCAGTTCTCTATGGTTTTTTCCACTCTGGGCTTGTGTCTATCCCTTCTGTCATCCTTTTTGTCTTGAGCTGTGAGGTCTAAGCCCGCTTGGCGCACCTCTAGCAAAGAGAATATGTCTATAAACTCCTTCCTCCAAATTCTCTCTTTCACTGTTAGTGGGGTTAGATTTGCTAATCCCAGGGGAATTGTGGTAGTAGGTGGGTCCCCCAGGGAGGGGCATATATACTCGCTTGCCGGCTTCCCACCTGGGTCCTGCCCTTCCCTGCCCCAATCTTGTCCGGTTAGTCCCTCTCAGGTCCCGCCGCGCAACCTTGCTTGCTCTGCGATGCCCTCCCTGTGCCTGTGCCTTCTTTGCTCTTTTCCCCTTGTGGGCTTTTCTGCCTGACACCTACCACTTTCTTTCCATTCCTTTGCTCAGGATTTTGCCCCACCCGTTGAGCCCTGTACTTGCTTGGGGTCCCCCTCCATATGGGGCTCTCGGCTAATGCCACCAAGGCATCCATGCCGCAGGAGGTGGCTGCCCTTGACCCCATGCTTCCCCTTGGGATTCCTGTTGTCCCCCCTTGGGCTTGCTAGCCAGGGGGGCTGAAGGGGCTATGGCCCATGTGTAGTGTAATTGCTTACCCCTAGTTGTGTGCCATAATTTGTGATATTCCCAGTTTGTCCCTGCCCTCTTGTGCACTGCCCGCCCCTTTCGCTTAGCGCATCATGCTCACCGTGTCCGCTGCCCGATGTGAATCTCTGTAGGTTGCTTGCTCCTCGAGGGGCCGCCGTACTGGCCACAAACCCCTCTTCGTTGCTGCTGCCCTCTCAGCCATCCGAGTCGGTCACCACCTCGGTGAGTTGGCTGCCCAGATCCTGCCCTTTTCTCTGCTCTTCGGGTTGTGGCCCCACCACCCTTTGTCTTGAGGCTGCAGGAGGAAGCTGTGGTGGTTTTTTTGCACCTCTTTGCCAGGTTTTGAAAGGGCTGCCATTTTGGCTGCAGGCCCCTTCTTGCTTGGCCTTGCGGGAGGTACTCAAGCTTGCATAGGTTTTGGCTTGCCCCTCCGTTATGTGGTCATCCATCCATGTTTTCCTTTTAGGGCCACCAGCGCTCTTGTTTTTCTTAAAAGCTCCTCCAAATTGCCGCCAACTCCAGCCAGGTGTCCTCCTGTGGCCTTCTCAGATCCTTTTTTGGGGCTGTATTGCTTCCCGGCATACCTCTTCTCTCATGTTGCCCCACATCCCCACGGACATATCTTCTAGTTGAGTTGCCTTTCCTCCAAAGGGCAGGGCTGTTACCCTTAGTTTCCTGCCCCCGCCCTGCCTTTGGTTCTTTCCACTGCAAGACGGTAATTTAAATTAGAACTGTCCTGACTTTCCACGCCTAACTTCCCAGGCAAGTTGTCAGGCACAGCTGACCCAAGGCTGGCACACTTGTGGGTCCATAGTCAATTTCCAAAGAGGCTTAGAACCTTAATTACCCATTGCTGAACCAGAGTTTAAATCCTCAGTTTCGAATCCTCACATGATAAATCCTTGGTGCAAGCAATGATAATTCTATTTCCATCTCTGATCCTTTGCTCCCTTAGGCGCAGCCCCGTCGACACAACAACCAGGGTCCCTTCAGCCGGCCCCGTGCTTTTGAGCCGAGTGCCGCACATGCCGGGAAAGCTTCCCAGCTACCGTTTCAACTGACTTCTGAACCCGGCATTGCTCCTAACGGCTGCTGCGCCGCTCCAAGACGCCACTCATGCCGGGGAATGCTTCCCATCTGGTGCTGCCCCTGACGTCTGCTCCCGGCATTACTCCAAGCGCCTCCCCATCACAGGCTGCTTGGCTGCAAAGAAGCTCCATACAGCTGCAGACAGGAGGCCGGCCGGACCCTCTGCTCCCGTTGCTACTTCTAAGAGGCTGGTGGGACCTCCAAATTGCAGCCATACCTGTCACTACGCTGGTTACCGCTGGTTGCCGCCTGTTCCCCTCGTCACCCCGGCAAGCTGCTCCTCTGCTGACTGCCGATTCTCTCCTTAATTCTCAGGCGGGAGCGAGCGGGTCCTCCTTCCTGCTGTCGTCAGGCTCCTGGGTGTCCTTCGCAACTCTTCCTCCTTCGGCGACTCTTCTTCAGCAGGGATCTTCACTGTGCGACTGCTCCGGTGCCCAGATAATGATTCTGATACGCTTGGGGGGTTCGGTGGCTGCAGGGGGAACCCTGTGCCCCTTTTGAACGCCCCTTACGCTTGGCCCTTTTTGCCCGGATTGGGCGGATAGCGGCTAGCACAACAGTCTCTCTCTTTTTGACTGCAATATTCAATGGGTATTTGATATAGATTCACCACTGATCACTGTTTTAAACACCCCCCAAAATATAGCGACACAGGACACCAAACTCGGATTTTGGTTTTAAAGACCAGGTCTAGCAGCTCAGATGGCTGCAGCCTCCATGGCCTATGTACTTTTGTGTAGGCGGAAGAGGTGTGGCGCAGCAGCCAGGGTGACTGACTCTGGAACCTTGGGTCTCATGGTTCGATCCCTGGTGCCGGCGGCAGATCATCCCAGTGACCCTGAGGAATTGCCCGCTTAATCTTCCCGACAGCCCCCAGCGCCTTGACACCCTCGGGTAATTGTTCGCGCATTACAAACACTGTACATTTATAGTCAATATAACTATAGTAGATACTAATTTACTGCGGATGTTTGCCCCATGGGTGAGCTGTTTCCCCCTTTAGAAGGGCCTCAAAGTTTTGCACTGCAGACGTATCTCTACCCAAGCAAAAAGCTAAGACATGATATGATTCGTCTAAGGGACAGCGACAGCAAGAAACTATCCTCTTATATCCCAACTCTGACTATTCCACTATTCCAACTTCCTCCAGTTCCCCTGCAGTCCTGAAATATTGTGCCAATGAAGGTGTTTGCCTCTTCAGGTGTTATACATAGAGAATCAATCTTAATGTTTATCATTGCCAGGCTACCCCTCATATCCAGCAGGATAGATTTGATGCAATTATTCTGCCTGAAGGGCAGCTATGAAGCTATTGTCATAGCCCTGGGTAGACGGTATCAGAACTAGGTCCAAGAGTAGATAATGCCATATCTGGAAAAAAACCTACAGCACAGTGAGAGACTGGCACAAGCTTGTTGTAGTCCCAGGGATCTGCAACACTGTCAAGTCCTTTAGGGAGACCACTAGTCCGCTTCCAAGCCTGTCATTCGAGTAGCGGCCCAACAGACTCCTTTACTCATCCGAGTGGCCCAGACTTCCTTCCACTGCAGACTGCACTCACCTTGTCCATCTGTATCCTCCAATCTCATTCTTCCACTGTGAAAGCAGCAGGCGGCCCTACGCAGGCCAGATGTCATGGCGGTGGCTCTGGGTAACTCAGGTCAATGCCTGCAAAATCCCTCATACATTTTATCACTGAGCTCCAGTGTTGCAGAGCGAGGATGCACATGCTACGTGTGTCCTCTGCCGGGCCCAGATTACCAACTGCCAAACTTCCACTCAGCCTTCTGATGAATTCTGCTGCGTCTTTGGGGGCTGCAGCAACTCTATTGTGCTCCTGCAAGTCAGTAAAGTATGTACATTACTCTAGCATAGCCATATTGGCAGTATATGAGGATAAATGAAAAGGATATTTGATCTAGCCACAGAAGCTAGATCAAAGCACAGTCATCCTAGTTAGCACCATCTAGCGCCCCACCCATGTAAGCTTCTTTACATATCAAGCTGCTAGAAAATATTGAGTAATATTTAGTCTGTGATGAATAGCAGAAGCCTAACCAGGCCATACTCTGATGCTATCTGGCAAAAATATATTAATTCATCATATATGTGTTTTTTCATTTAAAATAATGACACAACTGTATACAAATGAACAAATACATGAACAGAAAATAGCACAGTATCGAAATATATATATAATATTTGCTTACATTTTCTTACTTTCAGGTGGAATTCCATCACCCATAATCTATGGAGCTTTGGCTGACAGCACATGTCTAACATGGGGAACTACAAGCTGTGGTGAACCTGGAGCCTGCCGGATGTATGACTCGGATGCATTTCGGTAAAATCAATGTTTAATTTTTAAAAATATCCAATCTATTTTACATTGAGTAATTAACTTCAGATTATTTAAAGAAATTACAAACAAATATGAATACCTAATCAAAACATAAATTAAAATAACTTAAAAAAAGTGATCTGAAAATAGCTCAGTAAAATTAAAAAACAATGCAATCATACAACAAATATTAGACTTTCAGGGATCAAATTTACTACTTCCACTCAAAAGTGAGCAACAGAGGCCAAAGAATTGGACTTTGGAGTGGTCAGCAACAGTAGTCAAATCAAAAATAAGCTTCATTCGATTTCACAATGTAAATCATAAACGCATACAGAGAATACTATACATTATCCGAGTTAGAAGACACTGTCTAAAAATATTTGTTAAAACAAGTACAGTACAAGTAAAATTATCAAAGTGATTTACATTATATCATTATATCATTAAAAAGGTAAAAATAAAAGATAAAATGTTGATCAAAACTACTTTCTGAGGATAATAACAGTCCATAAATACCGTGACAAAACAACAAATATATACAAACTCGAAAGAGATTGTAGACACAAAAAAGCTGGTCAACATTGCACAAAGTTTAGAGATCTTAACAATGTCTTAATTATACGCTTTCTCAGTTCTGCAAGGGCATTTCACGAAAACATGTGACCAGTTATTTATGTTAGGAAAGCTAATTAGATGATAAAAGATATTCATCCTAAACTGTGTCAATACAAATCTATGGCGGAGATTGTCTACATTTATGCAACAGTAGTCATAGAGTTAGACTTTAGAGTGGTCACATTTACTATTCTCACTCCATCATAAACAATGGCAGGGGAAGTGTTGGACTTTGAGGGGTCAAATTTACTAGTTAGTTTAGAATGTAAACAACAGTAACAAAGGTATTGGATTTTGGAGGGGTCAAATGTACTATTCCCAATCTATCCTACATAACAGAAGGGAAATTGTTGAACTTATAAGGGGTCACTTTTTCTATTGCCACACTACAGTAAACTACAAAAGAGCAAGTGATGGACATACTATTCACACTCAAACCTGAGCAACAGTAAGAAACGTGTTTGACTATGAAGGAGTCAAATTTACTCTTCCAAATCAAACATTAGGAATTATTACCTACTGACAATTGACAGTAGGTAGTTACAGTTAGGATCTAGTGTCCATTGGAACAGTATTTTTTTATTTGCCAATAACTTTAGTGCCATTTGACGAATGTTCGCAAACTTTCCCAAAACTGTTTGCAGCTCACTTCAGCTGCTGTCTTGAAAGTTTCTGGGTGATCCGTGAAGCGAGAGCCGAGAAAAAGGAGGTGTCCCGAAACACGTTTTCCCAGTGTTAATTTCAATAGAAATTTAGACATTGCTGCAGCCGGAACTGCTGAATGGAATTACAACAAAGTTGGCAGTAAGGTAGATATTGGTCCATTAAAGTGTCTTTTGTTACTAGTTGTAAATAAATTCTGTAGTTTTGGAAATATTTAAAAAATCCTCAATTGTATATATAGGGACATTAAGAATCCATGACTCCTCCCAATCCCATGCTGAGATCTGATTAGCTGCTAACACTTAATGCAAGGAGGTGCTGGCAGCCATCTTGGAAATTAGGCTTGAGCAAAGTTACACCAAAAATGTTAAAAAAGAGAAGAGGGCAGGGTAGGAATACCCTGACCCCCTCGGCCCCTTGCAGGAGTCCCATAGGACCCACCAGGGCAAAAAAAGTTTTTAAAAACGATTCTCATTGGGAGCTGCATTGAAGCCACGGCTCCCTCTGAAATTTTTAAAAAAAGAGAATCACAGGCTCCCATGCTTCTCTGTTGTTTGGCTCCCAGGTGGGCCAGGTCCCTGGGGCATGCGGCCATTAATCTTTGCAAGAAATGGGGGGTCTCCTGGATGCCCCCATGCCCTGGGGACCTCCACCTCCCTGGGGCTTATTCATAAGTAATGGAGAGTTTACGCGGACATCCCTTGCCCCAGGGACCGCCACATCCCCAGGACAATTTATCATATTTATGCAGGGGAGGCCAATGAGGCCTCCTCTGCAGCTGTGGGGACCACCACCTCCCCGGGGCTAATACAAAAGAAATCGGGGGGCCTCGAGGACCCCCTTATGCCTCGGAGACCACCAACTCCCCAGAGCAGAACATAGCAGGCATTACAGCAAGAAAGGAGAGGGCCATGCAGCACGCCTCCTGGAGCCTTAGATGGCCCTAGGGACCACAACCCCCCAGGGCCGACTCCTGCTATGTCCCGGGGTGCCCACTCCGGCCAAGCCACACCAAATTCTCCGCTTCCAGCAAGCGAGAGCTCAGAAATGCTCTTGCTTGCTGGAAGCAGAGCAGAAGTGCTTTCAGACAAAGGGAACTGCATGTTTAGCAGCTCCCTGTGTCTGAAGGGCAATGCTGTCTTCCACATGAAGCTGGCAGGGAACGTGGGGTCTTCAGGCTCCCACATGGTCCCAGTGGAGAGTGGGTACTTTGGAGGCACCCACAGGAAGATGGCAGGCCTTGGGTAATGAGCTCCCCTGGGCCAAATTAGGCCCACTACCCTAATAAAAGAATAAAATAAAATAAAATATATATGCCTGGCTCCCTTTCTTAACCATTCAGCAAAGAGGCCTCCTGGCCCACAAAATGTTTGGGGGATGAAGTCCCCTTTGCTGTTGAGGGCCATTGAGGGCCAACAACCGCTCATGTTACCTCCAGTAAGTACCACACAGTGGGATTGCTAAGTGATCGTCAGAGGCCCCATCCCCTTTCACCACTACTCTGCAAGAGCTCCTCCTGGCACACTTCTAGTTGGGGCTTGAAGTCTCCTTGCCTCCTGTGGGTCCTTGGAGGCCAACAGCCCATCCAGTTACCTTCAGTAAGTGCTGCACAGTGTGATTGCTGAGAGGTCATTGCAGGCCACGCCCCCTTTCTCCACCACTCTGCAAACACCTCTCCTCATGCACTACTGGTTGGGGAATAAAGTCCCCTTGGATGCTAAGGGTCCTTGGGCGTGTGAAACCCCTTCTGTTACCTCCAGTAAGTCCCACACAGCAGGATTACTGAGAGGTCTTTGGAGGCCATGCTCCCTTTCTCCACCACTCTACAAATGCACCTCCTGGTACACCACTGTTTGGGGGATAAAGTCCTCTTGGATGTTTATTGTTCTTGAGGCCCATCCATTTTCCTATAGGGATTTTAAACATGACTAAAGCCCGAACCGCTGAACAGAATTACACCAAATTTGGCAGACAGCTAGATTTTGGTCCAGAAAGCTTTGGTGTTCTGCTACGCAGAACTCCACAAGGGGCACAAAAAACTCTGCCGTGCAACACGGAGCTTCGCAAGTGGTGGAGTGTGTTGGATAAATGCTGTTTGCAGTGATTTTCAATGGCAGGTGCTTGTCTGCACTGTGCAATCATCACAAACGGCACCATGCACAGCACAAGCAGGCACTGCTTCCTTTATGCCATTCAAGTAGATTTTTACTTGAGCGCCAGCTTTCTCAAAGGGAGTGGACAGTTTCTCAATGCGAGCGGTCGCAAACATATGCAACCACTTGCAATGAGAAATCTGACAGCTTGTGTTGAGAAATCTCGCAAGCAGGTTGACTTTCCACACTCGCACTCTCTAACTTGATGCTGACAATCGCGAATGAGGAAAAATCTCGTCGGGAGGTGGACTTTCCTTGCGCGCGCTCGCCAACTGTATGTTGACGAACGCAAGCAAGGGAAAAAAGGTTTTTCAGACTCTGCGAGCTCCGCGTAACGCGGAGTGCAGAAATCTCCGCAAACTCTGCAAGCGAAGCGGAGTTCACTGCTCAGACTTATTAAAAAGTATAAATATCTGGGGACTTGGATCCTTGCAGTGGACTCTTGATCTGTCCTGCAATTTGATTGGCTGCCAACACTTCAACAAGGAAATATTGGCAGACATCTTGGGACTTGGCTTGAAGCCAATTCCCCCCCAAAAATTAAAAATGAAAGAAAAGGGGGCAGGGTAGGAATACCCTAACCCCCAGATATGGTGGGGGTGTCCCACAGGGACCCCCGAGGTTAAAAGCATTTTCATAAACTCAATTTTGCATTGAATGTGTGGCTCGATCCGCTGAAAAATTGAAAAAAAACATGTGGGCTCCTGCACACCTTTTCTCAGGAAGCCCCTGGGTGGGCCAAATCCCAGGAGCATGCAAAAAACTTAAAGGTGGTACCCAGGGGACCACCACCTCCCCGGGGTATTACTCCTAAATTATGCAGGGAGGCTACAGCTTGGGGAACACCACCTCCCAAGGGATATTTAGAAAACTAGTGTAGGGGAGGCCCATACAGCCCTGGGCGCCGCCACCTCCCCAGGGCTAATTGAAAACAAATTTGGGGGCCTAACAAACCTCACCATGCCCTGGAAAAAGCCACCTCCTGGGGCTGTGTCTTTTGCAACGGGGAGCCTCAGGGACCACCAACTCCGTGATGTCACTGATCATATCATGAGGGATGTAAAATGTGAAGTCATAAGCAGTGCATTGCCGGGCGTAAGTTATAGTTAGTTCAGATAACTATGACTGCTGAATTTCCATTGTTTTGTATGAGTAAAATCTGACCCTAACTGTAACATGCCTTTAACCTTTGTTTTTTTTCAGTGAATTTCTGAGGTTTTTTAAATTATATTTCCTAACTATAACGTCACTGTAACATTTGGTAAGTGTATATATTTATATATTTATATATTTATATATATTAAGCCTGGGTAGAGTTCGCGGAGTTCCGTGGAACTCTGCAAGGTGCAAAAAAAAACTCAGCAGTACTACGCCGAGCTCTGCGAGCGGCAGAGTTTCTTTAGATAACTGCAGTTCGTGGTGATTTTCAGTGCTTGTCCGCACTGTGCAATCATAGCAAACAGCATCATGCACAGCGGAAGTGGGCACTGCTTCCTTTTTTCCGCTTGAGTAGATTTTTACTCAAGCGGCAGCTTTCTCAACGCGAGCGGACAGTTTCTCAACTCAGCAGTCACGAGCATACGCGACCACTCGCAATGAGAATTCTGACCTCCCGTGTTGAGAAATGTTGCCGGGAAGTTAATTTTCAATATTCGCGCTCGCCTACTTGATGAACAAGGAAACATCTTGCCGGGAGGTGGATTTTCCTCGCCCGTGCTCGCCAACTTGATGTTGATGAACGCGAGCGAGGGAAAAAACTCTTTTCTTAACTCGGTGTGCAGAAAACTCAGCAAACTCTGCGAGCAGAGCGGAGTTCACCGCCCAGAATTAATATATTTATAAAAATATAATTAGATATACACACATATATGTATATGTGTGTGTATGTGTATATCTAATTATTGTTTTAAATATATAAAGAAACATTTTTCCCATGCAAAATTTATAAAAGAATAATCATTTTGAATTAGTATATTCACATTTAAGAATACAAAAATAAAAGTATTTACTAATTGAAATCATTGCAAAATATGTATATTTAAAACACTTCTCAACCTACTACCCAAAAATTCCAAGACTTGCGAAGACAATTTAAAATCATATTTGAGAATATTTAGCAGTTTACACATCACCCTCTGTACATCACCGGTCAATCTAAGTCTCAATCGCCATGCTGAGATTAAAACGTTCGACAGTGAAAAATACAATCAGCTTGTTTTAGTCCAACTTGAATAAACTTAAGGCAATTTTATATTGTATAATATGCAATGTTTGACAAATAGGGACAATCCATTTCCTTCTTATATCTGTGTGTGTGTGTCTAAGCTTTTCAACAAAAAAAAAGCAAATGTGCCTCAGAGTCGGCACAGGACTTACAGGCTGGGCAGATAACCAAAATTGGTTGTTACAGGTCACTTGCTACAGAAGCAGTTAACTTGTGAAATCCCACCCTGAAATTTATGAATATGGATCTTGGTTCTGGTGGCTCCATTTGATATAGAAAAGGCTCAAACTGTAAGGAAGATTTGAGGTCATAAAACTTCTCAGTTGACCTTTTAAATTTTTGCTTCCTGGTACCATTTTTCAAAAACAATTTGCAATATCTAGATTTCACAAAAGGCATTAAATGTTTAAAGACAGAGTTCAGCTTGTCCCAGACTTCAGCGAGGCGCAATAAATATAACCACAGTTTAACATGTTTACAAAGGGTAAGTGTCCAGTTGTTTTAGTGCCAAGAAAGAGTTCATATAAAGTTCCAATTGGATACTTGACTATAGTCTCACTCAGTACAATAATCGTCTTAAATTGACAGCATGTGTGATTTTCTGCGTGCCGAAGTCTTATCATGGCGGGGGCGAGGCCATAGGGATACTTTGGGACATGTTTAGCAAAGACTTCACAAATGTATTTTTTACTTTTGTTGGGCTGGTCAAATTACAGTTTCTAGTGTCACTTATTACTTGAAAGATATTTGGGTATGAAAGAGAGGCTTTTAGGAAGGACAGGACATTGCCTCCCATAACACAATAAACTAACATGAAAGTATCCTGACACCCTTTCATGTGAGTTTTTACTCTTATTGACCCTACATTTTTTTCAAATTTAAGGAAACCAAAAGTTTTTTTTTAGCAGAGTCTCACACATCCTATTGGTGTCATGCCTCATCATCGAATCTCACCTGGTCCCTGTAAACCAGGGTGGGCTCAAGCACATTTCAGGGAGCACTTTGGGTATATTTTCCTGATATGGTCTTTTCTATCTAAATAAAGAAAAACTAAAGGACACCCCAGTTTCTCTTAATTTATGGGTTTCTTTGGTATGATTTAAAAAACTCACTAGCAGATGTGTTTAAGGTTGATTATTACCCTTGCACCCTATTCTTTAGTCAACATGTTTCAGCCCCTTCTAACCCCCTCTATGGTCCCGGGCTTTAGTCAGGACTTAGATTTTTATTTCACAATTTTTCCTACTTCTTTGATGTTAAGGTTATCACGTCATGTCATTAACTGTCTTGGTCATCCATTCAGACTACACATATACACACAAACAAAAACCGGCCTACTTGTCTGTTTCCCAGCACATTAGGGGCTTAATTAGTGCCTGTGATTATTGTATCCTTTTAAAGATTTTGGAACATAGAAACAAAGATAAAAGAGAATCAATCAATCAGGTGTTTGTTAAGCACGACTACTCACTCGTGAGGGTCTCAAGGCGCTGGGGTAGGGGGGTTTCGCAGGTTCCAGTCCATCAAGGAGGGGGTCTGTCGAAGAGCCAGGTTTTGAGGTTTCTTGTGAAGATGGGGAGAGATGTTGTCTGTCTGAGATGGGGAGGAAGGGCGTTCCAGGCTCTGGCCATGAAGCAGGAGAAGGAGCGGCCGCCTGATCTGGTCTTTCTGGTGCGGGGGACCTTTGGGGTGCGAGGAATTTGAGTCTGCTTCTAAGGTATGCTAGTCCGGTGTCATGGAGGGCCTTGTGAGTGTGGATGAGCATCTTGAAAGTGACTCTAGCTTTGATGGGGAGCCAGTGGAGTGTGCGCATGTGCTGGCAGATATGGCAGTGTCTTGGCAGGTTGAGGACCAGTCTTGCGGCGGCGTTTTGGATGTTCTGTAGCTTGCGGGTGAGGTTTTTGTTTATTACCGCATACAGTGCGTTGCCGTAGTCGAGCCTGCTGGTGACCAGGGTGTGAATGATGGTCTTTCTGTGTTCAAGGGGATCCATTTGAAGGTCTTACGTAGGAGGCGGAGGGTGTGGAAGCAGGCGGACTAGACGGAGTTGATCTGGTGGTCTATTTTGAGCTCTGAGTCCAGGATGATTCCCAGGTTGTGTGCGTGGTCCGTGGGGGTGGGCGGGCTTCCGAGGGCAGGGGGCCACCATGTGTCGTTCCAGGCATTGGGGTTTGGGCCCATGATGAGTACTTCCATTTTGTTAGTGTTTAGTTGTATTACAGGAAACAGTGGTCCCTGAAACCAAACGATAGAGCAAAAAATGAATATAGTCAAAATTGAAACTATATTATAGCCAATGTCCAGCCGGGCATGGCATCTTTAATAAGTAGAAGTTCTTAACAGTGAACCAAGAAATGTAAGTAGAATTTCGGTGGGACACAAGCCTGTATCCTATGACTTACATACCAAGTTGACAGAAAATGAAAAAACAAATTCAGGCAATTACATTGATGTTTCTTTTTAGAAATAATGAATAGCGAAACATCTGGTATTCACATTGCCACCTTCACACTATATTACATACAGCAATATTTAAGGTGTAGGGTGGGCAACAGAGTCGACGGCGTTTCGATCCTTATGAAAGAGATACAGGATCATCATCAGGACTTAATTGGTTAAATTGCCCTTATTTAGAATGCCTGAGTGAACATCGGACAATAAGGCAAACGTGAAACCAACATAAATATGGAAAAAATTAAAAGGGGAGGGAAGGGAAAAAGGGAAAAGAAAATAACAATCAATCGATTTGTATTTACATATAAACATAACATTACGCATCAAAAAATGGCACTACGTCAGATCAGGGGCTCGTTCCAGTGTGCATTCTCATGCAGAAGTGACATAGCGAGCATTTGTCTTATGGCAGCCAATGTCTAAGCAGAAATACGGAAATAAACGCTGTTTAAAGGTAACGCTATAGAAATAAAAGACCTCATGCCAGACATGGTATGCTAGTCACTATCACTTGTTGGGCGGTGCGCTGTGAACCCGTGAGGCGTACGAGGGTGCTAAGTGAAGAAGCCTGTGGTATCTGAAGGGTAATGAGAGGGGTGACAAGGAACGGCAGTGGAGTGGGGGTGAGTGGAAGGGGGATTACCTCATGTTGCCACGGAGGCAACGGAGAAGGTGCCGATTCGCGATCTGGCAACGTTGCGTGAGAAATAAGAGTTTAAGGTAGGAAAATGCCTGTGAAGAAATGGATAATATTAGAGGGGCGAAGCGTGGAGGTGATTGCGTAGGACATGCCGTGAATGAAGGGCTTACCTACGGACAAATACTTCCAGGAAGAAGGACACGGATAGGTCTGGAGAAAGAAAGTAAAAGAAATAAGGATCCGAGTGTAAAGAGCGGGACATCCGGATCGCGGGTCCGTAGTGGCAAGGCTTACCTCAATAAACTGGAAGAAATGGGTTCCGTGGCCATGCAGTGTGTTCGGACGATGCCATGCAGTGTGTTCGGACGATGCCGGATAAACTGTGGAGGCAGAGATGTGATGCTACGTAATGCAGGTGTTTAAGGTCATGTGGGTGGTCACATGGTAGATCATGTGATCAGGGAGCAACGACGTGCGAGTGAGAAGGCGATAGTCGGTAGAATCAAGGCGCCATGTTGGAAGGGTGATTAGATGATGAGAAAAGTAGCCAGCGAGTAGAAGGGTGAATAGAAGAGAAGAGGAATATATCAAGACAGTGAATGATACCCGTAAACCGCATACTGTAAAGGATTTGCCTTATATATATACATATAAATCAAACATATAATATAGGTGGAACAATAACCATCAGACATCCTGTAATGGGAAACGAATAACATTGTTCACGGAGCCTGGCAACGAGGTGTGGTACCCACGAGGGTGTGACCCAGATTAGGTATTAGTCATTGTTCAGAAAATTGTAGAGTGAAATGAATCCAAAAAAAAGGTTCATAGCAAAGCGGTCCAGTCCTCAAGGCGATTCAGCCCTCCGTGTATGCTTCCTGTCTTGAGAATCCATTTCAATTCTTCTTTGTTCAACAGTTGGGCCAGATCAGCGCCCCTGGGTGGGATCTTCACTACAGAGATTACGGTCCAGCGTATTTCATTCTCAGTGTGGCCCTTGGCCTCAAAATGTTCGACCAATGGAGCGTTTGGAATTTTGCATCTTAATCTGCTTCTGTGCTGGCAAATTCGTACCCGGATTTTTTGTGTGGTCTGACCTATGTAAATCATATCGCAGGGACATAAGATAGCATAAATCACATTACAGGTGTTACAGTTACTGAATTGTGTGAGTGGTTTACGTATATTTCCATATACAAATTCCTTGCAGTCATTGGTAAAACCACATACAGAACAATTGCCACATTTATTATGACCAGTCACAGATGGTAACGACCAATGGTCATGAAGGGTACCCGTGTTTGTGGTGCTAGGGAGGGCTGCTCTGACCAAGTGGTCCTTAATGTTCTTGTTTTTCTTAAAAGCAAAGAGAGGTTTCTCTAGGTTAAGTATTCCAGCATTAACTACACTCCAATGCTTCAGAATGCTTTTCCGTAGTTTGTGTGAGGAGAGGGAAAAAGTTGTAACGCATACTATGCGATTCTCTGATTTTTTGTTTTTGGGTTCCAAGAGAGTGTCCCTGGGACAGTACCAAGCTCTTTTGGGGGAGTTTCGGATCAGTCTTTTGGGATAGCCTCTGGAGGTTAATTTGTTGCTTAATACTTTAGCTTCCCTGAAATAATCCTCCTTAAGGGTGCAATTGCGTCTGATGCGGAGATACTGAGAATAGGGAAGGGAGTCTCTAAGAGCTCTGGGATGGTTGCTGCTGTATTTCAACAGAGTATTACGCTCAGTTGGTTTTCTGAACAGGCTAGTGATCAGATACCCATCTCTGTGAATTATATTGAGGTCAAGAAAAGGAATGGATATTTTGTTGTGTGTGAGTGTAAATTTCAAACCACCGCAGTTGTTGTTCAGCCAGTGAAGGAAATTTTCGAGCATTGTCTGGGTGTCATGCCAAATAAGGAAAATATCGTCTATGTATCGTTTCCAGAGTGACATGGCAGAGAAAAAAGGATTGAGTGGGACCAGTATACAGTTCGTCTCCAGAGCATTCATGTAAAGGATCGCCAGATTCGGTGCAAAAACTGCTCCCATCGATGTTCCTTTAGTTTGCTGATAGTAATGCCCGTCAAACAAAAAGAAATTCCTGGTCAAGCAGATCTCAAGAAGTTGCAAAATAAAAATGGTTGGAACTGCGTGTGGTCTGGTGCGTGTCTCTAAAGTTTTTTCAATAATGAGCAATGCATCTCGTTGGGGGATGTTAGTGTAAAGAGACTCAACATCGAGAGTGCAGAGTGTATCAGTCGAGGGATCAAAAATGTGGTTTTCTACCAATGTAATCATCTGCATACTGTCTCTGACATAATATGGTGTAGATGGGACGAACTCCTTTATGAAAAAATCTACATATAGGCCTAGTGGCTCTAGAATGGAGCCGCAACCGGAGACGATAGGACGTCCAGGGGGGTGTTCAGTGTCCTTGTGAATTTTGGGTAGGGTGTAAATAACTGGTATTCGAGGAGCCTTAGCATTCAAAAACTGGTATTCGAGTTTAGAAAGGAAACCTTCATCTAGACCAGATTTGGTGGTTTGATGGATAATTTGTTTAAGTTCGTTAGTGGGGTTAGTGGGTAGTCTACAGTAGTGATCTGTATTCCCTAGCTGTCTTAATATTTCGTTTCTGTAGGTAGTGGTTTCCTGGAGTACTATTCCACCCCCTTTATCAGCAGGTTTGATGACTATCGTGTTGTTATTCTTAAGAGTCTGAAGTGCTGATTTTTCTGCCAGCGAGATATTGTAAGGAATATAGTGGTGTTCTTTGGCCAGTTGTGATAGGTCATTTAATACCAACTTTTCAAAGGTGGAAATCTCCGGTGGGACCATATTGGCCGACGGGGAGAAAGTAGAAGGAGGCCTCAAAGGAGTGTTAGGTGCTTTGGGTGCAAAAGGATTTAACAGGAAATAGCTATGTAATCTCAGTTTGCGAAAAAATCTCAAGACTTCTGTCTGTAGGTCGAGAAAATTAGTTTTTGCGATGGGTACGAATGAGAGACAGCTAGGGAATACAGATCACTACTGTAGACTACCCACTAACCCCACTAACGAACTTAAACAAATTATCCATCAAACCACCAAATCTGGTCTAGATGAAGGTTTCCTTTCTAAACTCGAATACCAGTTTTTGAATGCTAAGGCTCCTCGAATACCAGTTATTTACACCCTACCCAAAATTCACAAGGACACTGAACACCCCCCTGGACGTCCTATCGTCTCCGGTTGCGGCTCCATTCTAGAGCCACTAGGCCTATATGTAGATTTTTTCATAAAGGAGTTCGTCCCATCTACACCATATTATGTCAGAGACAGTATGCAGATGATTACATTGGTAGAAAACCACATTTTTGATCCCTCGACTGATACACTCTGCACTCTCGATGTTGAGTCTCTTTACACTAACATCCCCCAACGAGATGCATTGCTCATTATTGAAAAAACTTTAGAGACACGCACCAGACCACACGCAGTTCCAACCATTTTTATTTTGCAACTTCTTGAGATCTGCTTGACCAGGAATTTCTTTTTGTTTGACGGGCATTACTATCAGCAAACTAAAGGAACATCGATGGGAGCAGTTTTTGCACCGAATCTGGCGATCCTTTACATGAATGCTCTGGAGACGAACTGTATACTGGTCCCACTCAATCCTTTTTTCTCTGCCATGTCACTCTGGAAACGATACATAGACGATATTTTCCTTATTTGGCATGACACCCAGACAATGCTCGAAAATTTCCTTCACTGGCTGAACAACAACTGCGGTGGTTTGAAATTTACACTCACACACAACAAAATATCCATTCCTTTTCTTGACCTCAATATAATTCACAGAGATGGGTATCTGATCACTAGCCTGTTCAGAAAACCAACTGAGCGTAATACTCTGTTGAAATACAGCAGCAACCATCCCAGAGCTCTTAGAGACTCCCTTCCCTTTTCTCAGTATCTCCGCATCAGACGCAATTGCACCCTTAAGGAGGATTATTTCAGGGAAGCTAAAGTATTAAGCAACAAATTAACCTCCAGAGGCTATCCCAAAAGACTGATCCGAAACTCCCTCAAAAGAGCTTGGTACTGTCCCAGGGACACTCTCTTGGAACCCAAAAACAAAAAATCAGAGAATCGCATAGTATGCGTTACAACTTTTTCCCTCTCCTCACACAAACTACGGAAAAGCATTCTGAAGCATTGGAGTGTAGTTAATGCTGGAATACTTAACCTAGAGAAACCTCTCTTTGCTTTTAAGAAAAACAAGAACATTAAGGACCACTTGGTCAGAGCAGCCCTCCCTAGCACCACAAACACGGGTACCCTTCATGACCATTGGTCGTTACCATCTGTGACTGGTCATAATAAATGTGGCAATTGTTCTGTATGTGGTTTTACCAATGACTGCAAGGAATTTGTATATGGAAATATACGTAAACCACTCACACAATTCAGTAACTGTAACACCTGTAATGTGATTTATGCTATCTTATGTCCCTGCGATATGATTTACATAGGTCAGACCACACAAAAAATCCGGGTACGAATTTGCCAGCACAGAAGCAGATTAAGATGCAAAACTCCAAACGCTCCATTGGTCGAACATTTTGAGGCCAAGGGCCACACTGAGAATGAAATACGCTGGACCGTAATCTATGTAGTGAAGATCCCACCCAGGGGCGCTGATCTGGCCCAACTGTTGAACAAAGAAGAATTGAAATGGATTCTCAAGACAGGAAGCATACACGGAGGGCTGAATCGCCTTGAGGACTGGACCGCTTTGCTATGAACCTTTTTTTTGGATTCATTTCACTCTACAATTTTCTGAACAATGACTAATACCTAATCTGGGTCACACCCTCGTGGGTACCACACCTCGTTGCCAGGCTCCGTGAACAATGTTATTCGTTTCCCATTACAGGATGTCTGATGGTTATTGTTCCACCTATATTATATGTTTGATTTATATGTATATATATAAGGCAAATCCTTTACAGTATGCGGTTTACGGGTATCATTCACTGTCTTGATATATTCCTCTTCTCTTCTATTCACCCTTCTACTCGCTGGCTACTTTTCTCATCATCTAATCACCCTTCCAACATGGCGCCTTGATTCTACCGACTATCGCCTTCTCACTCGCACGTCGTTGCTCCCTGATCACATGATCTACCATGTGACCACCCACATGACCTTAAACACCTACATTACGTAGCATCACATCTCTGCCTCCACAGTTTATCCGGCATCGTCCGAACACACTGCATGGCATCGTCCGAACACACTGCATGGCCACGGAACCCATTTCTTCCAGTTTATTGAGGTAAGCCTTGCCACTACGGACCCGCGATCCGGATGTCCCGCTCTTTACACTCGGATCCTTATTTCTTTTACTTTCTTTCTCCAGACCTATCCGTGTCCTTCTTCCTGGAAGTATTTGTCCGTAGGTAAGCCCTTCATTCACGGCATGTCCTACGCAATCACCTCCACGCTTCGCCCCTCTAATATTATCCATTTCTTCACAGGCATTTTCCTACCTTAAACTCTTATTTCTCACGCAACGTTGCCAGATCGCGAATCGGCACCTTCTCCGTTGCCTCCGTGGCAACATGAGGTAATCCCCCTTCCACTCACCCCCACTCCACTGCCGTTCCTTGTCACCCCTCTCATTACCCTTCAGATACCACAGGCTTCTTCACTTAGCACCCTCGTACGCCTCACGGGTTCACAGCGCACCGCGCAACAAGTGATAGTGACTAGCATACCACGTCTGGCATGAGGTCTTTTATTTCTATAGCGTTACCTTTAAACAGCGTTTATTTCCGTATTTCTGCTTAGACATTGGCTGCCATAAGACAAATGCTCGCTATGTCACTTCTGCATGAGAATGCACACTGGAACGAGCCCCTGATCTGACGTAGTGCCATTTTTTGATGCGTAATGTTATGTTTATATGTAAATACAAATCGATTGATTGTTATTTTCTTTTCCCTTTTTCCCTTCCCTCCCCTTTTAATTTTTTCCATATTTATGTTGGTTTCACGTTTGCCTTATTGTCCGATGTTCACTCAGGCATTCTAAATAAGGGCAATTTAACCAATTAAGTCCTGATGATGATCCTGTATCTCTTTCATAAGGATCGAAACGCCGTCGACTCTGTTGCCCACCCTACACCTTAAATATTGCTGTATGTAATATAGTGTGAAGGTGGCAATGTGAATACCAGATGTTTCGCTATTCATTATTTCTAAAAAGAAACATCAATGTAATTGCCTGAATTTGTTTTTTCATTTTCTGTCAACTTGGTATGTAAGTCATAGGATACAGGCTTGTGTCCCACCGAAATGCTACTTACATTTCTTGGTTCACTGTTAAGAACTTCTACTTATTAAAGATGCCATGCCCGGCTGGACATTGGCTATAATATAGTTTCAATTTTGACTATATTCATTTTTTGCTCTATCGTTTGGTTTCAGGGACCACTGTTTCCTGTAATACGTATCTACCCAAGGTCCCTGTCTAATTCCTTTGGGTGCCCTTGTTCCTCTTTTGATATAGTGTTTAGTTGTAGGCAGCTATTTTTCATCCATTTGGCGATGGCTTCCATGCCTTCTTGAAAGTTGTTTCTGGCGATGTTGGATTTGTTGTATAGGGAGAGGATGAGTTGGGTGTCGTATGCATATGACACAATGTTGAGTCCGTAGGTTCTGACGATGGGGGCGAGCGGAGCCATGTAGACGTTGAAGAGCGTAGGGCTGAGGGAGGACCACTGGGGGACTCCGCAGGTGGTAAGTGTAGGGTCTGAGAGGAAAGGGGGGAGTCTGATACGCTGCTTTCTTCCAGAGAGGAAGGAGTGGATCCAGTTGAGGGCGTTGACTTGGATCCCTGCGTCGTGGAGTCTGCGTAGTAGGGTGCGGTGAGAGACTGTCAAACGCCGCTGAGAGGTTGAGGAGGATGAGGGCTCCTGTTTCTCCTTTGTCCATGAGGCCGACGCCATAGCCGTGAGTGGTGTTGCCTGCGTTCCTGTGCGCCTGCTGCACCCCTGGCCGCAGGGCCCCGTACCAGTCCTGCCAGGCCTGGCGCACCCAGGCCTCAATGCACAGCTGCCGACACCGGCGTATGTCGATGAGGCCCTACCACGTGCCGGGGCAAGCTCCAAGCCTGAGTGCCGTGAACCTGGCAGCTTCCTCAGAGCATCACGGCCTTCGCGACACCAGCCCTCTGTACTCCCTTCTCGTTGAGGTACACCACCTACATGCAAAGCAAAAAAGTAGGTCACACATTTGAAACTGAGTCTTGATTACACTATGGCAGAGAACATCAATTATGACAGACTTTATCTCACTATACTACCATCGATGTGGTGCCACCAAGTCTGTGCATCGCATTCCATCCACAGGTGTACGTGGACCCACGCAGAATACTGCCCTCGGGCCACGCTGCTTTCCAGTCGTTCGCACATGTTCGACTAGGTCTTGATTTGTCAATGGCAGAGTACATATCATTGCACGCAAGGAGAGGTGTAAGAGGATGACGCGTTTCAGTCTGGAGGGTAAAAAGATCATCGTTATGGAGGTGATCGAACACTACCAACAACTGATCTGGTGTCACTAACTCTGTGCATCGCAAGACAATGACACGTGACTGTGGGCCCTTGCTGACCGCTGGCTCCGGCCTACACTGTGGGCGAGTAGGTCACACATTTGGGACTGGGTCTTGATCATACATTGTCTGAGTACGCACATTAATGCAGAGTTTACATCACTGTACTGCCTTCGATGTGGTGACACCAAGTATGTGCCTGGCATCCCAACCACACGTGTCTGTGGGCCCTTGATGACTACATCATCAGCCTACACTGTGGTCTAGCAGACCTCATGCCAATCCAATCCAGTCCATACCAGGCAGGACACATCATCGTCGCTGACTGAACACCCGCTCCGCTCTGGTGCTTTTGTCTCCGTCAACCACAAGTCACCCCCAAATGTCATGTCAACGTCGTGTGTTAGAGTTCCAGAAGGAGCTCGCTGAACCGCGTCTGGCCCACGCTGACTGCTGCCTCAGGCCCACACTGCAGTCCAGTAGGTCACACTATTCGAATTCTGTCTTGATTTATTTATGGCTGACTTGATGTCATTGTATAGGCCTCAACGCAGACTGCATACACTTTCAGCCCCGGTGCCACTAAGCCTGTTCCCCGAGACCAATGGACACTTTCTGTTTGAACTTTGGTAGCAACTGAGTCCATGGGCCTGGGGCTGTTGTCGCCATCATATCAGTGATACTGACTTTGTGGCTAAAATGATGCTGTGGCATTCCACTCCTCCATTTGCTGTTTCTGGACAGCTTCCACCCTCTGCATCATGCCCTGGAGGACACCTTCCACTGTCCCCCGCAACCCTCCGCCACATACACCTCGGACATTGATGAGGACCCGCTCAGCTTGCGTAGCCCATCTGACTGCACCGCAAGTCACCGTCCTGTGGCGGGGTGCCTGTGCCGGCCGCAGGGCATCCGGGGCCACTAACTCTGTGCTGGTCAGGTCCGGGACCCCTTCTTCTGAGATATTGGATGGCCTCTGAGGTGATGGCCTCGGGGTTATCAACGCCATGTGTCTGTGGCCCTGTGCTGTCCACTGCCTCCGGCCTCAAATGTGGCCCACCAGGTCTCACACATCAAATCGAGTGCTGACCGGCCCGGATGTCGCATCGCCGCAGGAGGCATACACCACCACCACCAGGACGAACTCCAACCACCAACTGCCAGTGTTGAAACGGTCATACTGGCAGACTGACGGAGTTGCCCGCATCTGTCGTGGATGCCATCTTCTGCCTGATCTCCTGCTCAGCACTCCAGGTGCCCCTAACTCTGTGCACCACAAATCATCGTCCATTACTGTTTTGGTTATGTGCTGTGGAGAGCCTATGCAGCAATGTCACCTCAGGCAGTGTGGGAGACCTGTGATGACAATGAGGAATATGATGCAGGTGTGACACCCCCCCCCCCACTGCAGCTGCATCAGGAATGTCCAGAAGGGACACAATCCTAGACATTTTCTTTACATGAGCACGCTCAGCTCTGGGGCCCCAACTGCAGCACACTGAAACTCATGGACACTTCTGTTTGTATGTTGGGAGACCTCTGTACTTGCTCCGGCTCCGTCCATGTTGCTCAGCAGTTGACTCTGTTATGCAGGTGTTTTCTGTTTCCATTGAACTGGTGTCCACTGTTCAAGTTGTTGCCAGCACCAAGCACTCCGTGCGGGCTGCCTTATACTCACCCCACACATATCCAGCACAGGCGTCACTGTACATATGGCCCTGCCAAGAAAGGCGCCGGGTGCACATGCCCGTAGTCAGTTCAACATGATATCTGTGTGTGTCCCTGTCGTCTTGTTGTATGCATGAGGGCCCTGGGTCCTAGGACATTACATTGCGCTGTGTACAGCTGATGCAGACATGTCATCGCAGGCAGCGGGTTAGAGCTTGGACATGTAGCTTTGTCATCACCCACTCAATTCGTAAGGGCAGTGGACTGTGCCATCGTACGCAGAGTCAACGAGGGTATGTGACTGATATGTGCGTGCCCCTGGGCATGGTTCTGTATTGGGAAGGTGCATTTGCATGTGTCTCTATGGCAGTGTGGGTCTCCTTTGTGGGGAGTAGGTGGTCCCTGAAGGGTAATAGACACCCACGTATGTGATCTAGTTTGCCTTCCATGGGTTCGGACCACACCCGCACCTGTTCAGCCACCTCCTTTTGGCATTCTGACACCTGGCATTGGAGTGCCATGTGTGGGTCGGTGAAGTGTTGTGAGCCTGCCGTACTTGCGGGTGCTTCATGCTGTGTGGTCTGTTGCAGGGGCTGGGTTCTCCTCTAAGTAGCTTGGCTGCCCTGGTTCTGGTGGTGGGTTGCGTGGGATGTCCATGGGCTGTTGTAGGGCATCGGTGTCGCAGGTGTGGTGGTCCTCTCCGGCATCACTGATATGTGGTCTTCTGTGCTCTGCTGGAGGTTTTGTGAGTCCCTCTGCAATGTAGAGGGGAGATGCATGTTGACATTGTTCTTTTTTACATGCAGACTGTATGGCAATGTACATTGTGACTGTTTTAGAGGTGCAGGATTTAGATGTGGGACAGTGTACATTTGGACTACATGATGGGTGTGAGGTTTTACGGGTGCATTTCCATTTCACAGCTTCCAGCTCTGTCATATATGGTGGGCCTGTGTCTGCACGTGTGCAGAGCCAGTTGTGTCTTCTGCTCTGCAGTGTCGGGGTTGTACATTGTACCACATTGTCGTCAATGTGGATGTGCTGTTATTGCTATGTGTGTTGGCTACAGTGTGCCACGGGGGTGAGGGACATGATCCAGGGTCATTGTGGGTGTGCAGTGTGCTACACATAGTTGTGCATGTGTGCCATTGTGTCCATATCCCCCCTCTCCCCAGTCCTTGGTCTTTACTTACCCTGTTGATGTTGTGTCAGGTCCTCCCGAGCTGTGTCCGCACACCCAACTCCTTGCACCGTCTCCGCACTGTTGACTGTGGCCTCCGTTTCCTCCAGGTCCTCCTGTGGTGCAGGACTCCCACCTTCTGCCACCGTTGCTGCCTTCCTGTTGGCAACGGCTTTGTGCATGGTTTAGATTTTCACATCATGCCAGCGCCTATTGGCCTCCTCCGTTGGCCTCCTCAGCACTACAACTGCATTCCAGGTGGTCTGAATGTGGGTCAGTTGATGGTTGTGTTCTGTCACCTCTGTGACGCTGGTCTTGTTTTCCTGTGGACTGCACCCTGTCTTCCTCTACCTCTTCTCCTTGGCTTTCCCCAATCCCGTTGTTCCTTGCTGATGGTCTGTGTGGCTAGTGGGGTTCAGGTTGGCCTCTCCGCTCGGTCAGGGCGCATCCATGTTGCTGCGCACTTTGGATTCTTTCTGGTGTGTTGTGTTTGTTGCTTTTATAGTGCATTTTCCCACCAGACATGTGGGATTTGCAGGCCTGCCACTGGTTTTTGCTGCTTTTTGAATCGCGATTGGCCTCATCGCAGCTTTTTTGGTGTTCGTGTTTTGCATTTTGGCAGCGTGGCGTGGATTTTATCGCGGCTATTTGACGCGTTGTCTGGTGACTATCGCATGGTACCGTGGTGTTGTGAATCCTTGGTTAACACGGCGTAAGTTTCCCGTGATAGACTGCGATGTTGAAGGTTGCGTTAAGTAACTTTTGCGATGGTTATCACACGTTCTTGAGAATATACCCCTAAGAGTGTTTGTCAGGCTGACATTTGTTCCCCTCCGCCCTTAAAGATGGGCCCGCTACTGAGGAATAGAGTTTTTTGAGAAGTGAAAGTCAGACTCTCAACTGCTTTTCTCATTAAGCTGAGGCTGACTGTTTGAGACTGTAAGAGTCACCTACTTCTGCTGGCTACAATGTGAGATTTTGAGTGCTCGTATATTTTGTATTTTTCTCTATAGCCCCTTCTAAGTAGATTCTAGTTCACTGAGATTCTGCGTGCAAGGGAAGAGAAGAAAATGAAAAGAAGTAGAATGTAGAAGAGAAGGAAAAATCCATAAACAGTTAAAACATGAAATCCCACATTAATTTTATTAACTGTGTTCAAGAAATTGAGTTATTAGTTGAGATAGGGACCTACCTCAAGTAGTAATCACAATTCTTGTCAGGGTGAATGCTTAAAATTACCAAATTAACCTGAAATCAACCAGTTGGTAGCTATGGCACAGAGGGGAACAGCTTAACTTAGAGGCAGTGCATAAACTATGGGGCTCATTTACAAAGAAATTATACAAAGTGGCACTGCAAGCTAGCTTGCTACGCCACACCATAAGGAAAGTGCAGGGATGCATTGTGTTTACAGCAATATGATGCATCTATGTCTTTTCTTTTGCAATGGCACCATCTAAGCAGCCTTGTGCCAAAACAGACACCCTAGCGCCATGGCTCAAGGGTGACAACATTGAAATCCCATTCATTTTGTGTGGGAAGGGACACCTTCCTTTGCCAAAACACTTGCTGCCCCTCCCTTCGGGAGGCACACGGTTTTGACGCATTCCCAGATTTACAACATAGCGTAAATCTGTGTCAAATACCATGGCCGTTGAGTGGGAACTTCACCACAATGCCCATGACATGCCACCCCAACAAAGAGTGGGGCAACACAGCGACGTGCGCTGCACTGCCTCACACCATATCTACAAGGCCATGAAAAGTCACGCAGGGTGGCTTTCCATAGCCTCATAGATATGGGCCTGCACTGTGGGCCTCTGAAGCATCACAGAAATGATGCTCCAACGGCAGAAATGTGCCACAAGGGCCTTGAAAATAAGTCCCTATGTATACAATACTCAAAAAGTAAGAAAGTCAAATTACAGCACAAAAGAAAATCTAAACCAATTTAGAAAAATAGACCACGTTTTAATAAATAAAATGACACCCAAACAACAAATTCCAATTCGTAGAACGAGAGATATAGTTTGTCTTTAAAAATGACATCAAAAAGCACTACGTGCCAGCAATGGTCAACAGGTCTCCCTTAAGGGTTCGGTTTAAGGCTGACTGCAATGGAGCACAGGTCGAATGCAAAGACCAGGTTTTCCTGGTCACAAAGTTACCTTCTCACTTAGAAGTGTATATTGAGGTAGAAAGTATTGAGCGTGGTTAGACAGCTGACTGGATCTGAGGAAGGGCTTGATGATAATTGGGAACCGCTGCTGGAGAACTGTACAACGATTGGGGGCTGCTAAACGTTGGGTCCAATGAAGCCCTCAATTGAATGCTGCTCAGTATTGAGTCCAGGGAAGAGGTTGATCCAATGCTGCACGGTGTTGGATCCAGTGAGGCTATTGACGAAGGTTATCAGCATTGAGGCTCGGCATCAAGTCCAGCGAAGCTTTCCCATTGGCAAGGAGGGGTATAGTCTGAAAACAAACAATGGTCCTGAACCTTGGGGACAGTATTTGGGGGTCAGGACTCACTCCCACAGGGGCCTGCAGTGCAGAGGGAGCCAGATCAGGCCCAGATGTGTCCGAATACTGGGAAGCAGGAAAAGTCCTCTAGAAGCTCAAGCAAGAGGTCTGCCAACTGATCCTAACTTCTGGAGTCCTAGGTACAAGGCAAGCAGGTCAAGTGTTTTTTTCAGGGTCTTCAGTCAGCTGGGCAGTCCTTCTTCTGAATCTTTTAAGATCCAGGAGTGTTCTGAGGAAGGTACCGGCAATGCCACATTTATGACTGATGCCAACCTGTGGATGGAGGAAACTCCTGGGAATTTCCTAACCAATGGGATGAAAGTTCCCAGGGTTGATCCTATCCACTGTTGCAGTAATTCCTGTGGGTATTGCTGTAGACAATACCATAGTACCCCTCTACGATCAAACTCAAAGTCGCAGAACCTTTCTTTCCCTGTACAGAGCTCTGGTGGCTAATCTAGATGTTTGCCCTGAGAAAACAACATCCCCCTCTGTGGTCACTCAAACCTGTTTCTAGAGCACCCCCTCTCCCACTGGGCCTGGTGCCGGACTGGCAAGGTAGACAAAGGATGTGCTAGGGAAAGCCCTTTTGAAATTTAATTAAGTGCCTAGATGGTCAGCCTGGCAGAGAAACAGAACCCCTCCCCAAACCAAAGGCTTTTTTGTCCCTTTCTCGTAAGTAGTTTATACCTCACCACAGGAGAGCTATCATCTACCAGGTAACCGTTAAAATAAATACAGAAAGGCCTTTAGATGCTTTAGACAGCAAAGTGGGAACCTTCTAAAAGTGACATTTACTCAATAGGTAGACAAAATTTGACTTTACCTTTAAGTTGGATTTTGTTTAACTATAAAAAAAGGGTCCGTGAATTATTATTTTTCTAGCTGCTACGAACACAAATCTAGCATTTGAGGGTGTAATAATATCCTCCAGTGTCTTCCTCTGAAAGCAGCCAGTATTGCTACAGTGAAAGTTGCTTTTTAGGCATTTTCATGTAAGGACATGTGAAACATTATCCTTTTATATGTTGTACTTTTAAATACTATGCACCCTGCCTTATGAACAGTAAGGCCTGTATTAGGGTTGACCTAGTAACATTTAAAAGGAAGGTGTAGTCTTGTCAAAAGGATTTATTTTGACAGGCCAAATTGACAGTTTTAAACTACACTGCCAGGCTACAATGAGAGGCCTAAGGTCAGATTTGTTGTGTCACCCCTGGGTGCTAATGCCCATTGGTGACATTTAACTTACAAGCCTTGGGTACACATGGTTCCACATACTATGGGATTATAGGTAGGTCAAAGATGCCAATAGATACCAATTCCGTTATGTTTAGAGGTAGTAGAGGCACTTTACCTCTGGCTAGCAGTTCTAAGGACAACAAAACAATGACTGGAAAAATCTTGGGTTATACCACACAAAAGATGGTAATTTCCGACAAATACCTATAATCTTTCTTAGCTAACATTTTTTCTAGATTTTCTTGGATAACCCCACAATACCCTAGATACAGTGAGGTGCAGTTGGCACGCCATGAAATATTTGGATTATTTCATGAGTGCCCCTTCAGATTCTATTGCTATTTCACTAATTCAGTTCATAAATATGCTGTCAAATGTCCCATTTCGGCCCATTTTTCCAAAGTTTCTATGTTCAGGAGAATCATCGAAAAGCCCTGGTAAAATGACTACTTGTTCTTTCTGTTTCCTTGCTCAGTTCAAAACTCGGCTGATATCAATAGTACAAAACACACTTGTTTTGTCAGATAGCAGTGTTCGCGTCGACCCTGTCTATCCTATCATGTTCAAAAGCTGTCACAGACCATAACACCCACTGAGGTGTACTTTGCCTCCTGTGGGACAAAAATCTGCCTCTGCCACTGCAGGTGATGTCTACAACTAAACAAAGAGAAGATAAAATGACATTTCAAAGAGTGACTATAAATAGTATTCTGGCAAGTGCTGCACTGTAAGCTTGATAAAGGAACTTGTGCAAATGTAAAATTCTCCATTTTACAGTGGTAAATCCACAGTGAATGGGCTGATTTTACATTACTGCCTATCTCTAACTCAGGTTTGGAGTATCTTACATAATTTCTCAAACAGTACATTTGATGAAACCCTCACAGCTACAGATGTGTACTTAATCCCGAAACAGTTTTTGGTGCAATGTCTATGTCAAAGGGCATCAATAAATGGCACTTTCTGATCTGATCTGATCAGCCGTAGTGATGGGGTACAGAATTATGCAGAACATGTTAGATAAATATGAGATGCATGTTTTACCCAGATATAATATTTTCTTTTTGTAGACTTCTCTACCTCGGATTAACAGCACTGCTACGTGGAGCTTCCTACATACCATGTGTGTTCATCCTGTTTATCTTAAACAAACACCGCCATCAGGAGTGGGAGAAAGCTAAAACAAATAAAGAGGAAGAAATATTGTCCAGAGATGCAATGAATATGGATGAGATGCAGGAGATCAAAACTTTACCTGAAGAACAAACAAGCATACTTCATTAGAACAATAAAAAATGAAAACAATTACTCATTCACATCTAATGAACTCCTGGATGATTCCTTTGCCTATTTTTAATACTTTCATGTGTGTAAATTGTTTTTGTGAAAGAAATCATATTTTGAACCTTAATGGAAAATCAGATAAAAAAAAAAACCAACAGTAATTAAATAAAAAAGTCACACATTTTTCTGTATGTGTACAATATTTTTAAATGACATGCTTCAATAATTTACCATTGCACCTGTCATTTGGAGGGTACAACACAATTTTGAAATCAATATAATAGTGGTAGGTACAAGTTGCAATATATCGCATTTCAATAATATCACATTCAAAACACCTTTGTACCGCTATATTGTTAGGCATATATATATTTAGCCTTCTTAATTCCATTCATATCTACCTCTAAAGGTAAGTGTGAATAGAGTTACAAATAGCAAGTATTTACCTTACAATAAATTGGTAGAAAAATGTCGTGGAAACAGCATTAATGCAGATTGAGATTATTGTCCTTTATAGAGTGTCTATAATTCACACAATATATATTGGAACATTTGTTTATATTTCAAAGGTTTGGGATAGAATTACATTTTAGAAGAGAACCAGAATTTAAATCACTTGCCTGTGACTGTTATGGTAAACAATGTTTATGACAAACGTTTTTCCCGCATGGAATCACAACGCGGTCGTTACAACGACCGCGTTGTGATTCCACATACCATTACTCCGCAAGTCGGAACAATGACTTGCGGAGGGGGGGGAGGTGTTGGATTTAAAATCCAACACCTTCCCTAGTGTCCGCACCGACTGGAGTTGGAATAGTTAATTATACTATTCCAACATCCAGCGCCCCCCCCCCCCTCCGCAAGTCGTTGTTCCGACTTGCGGAATAATGGTATGCGGAATCACAACGCGGTCGTTGTAACGACCGCGTTGTGATTCCATGCGGGAAAAAAGACTGCGGGACAAAGACCTATATTCGACTGTTATAGATAGAAGGAAATGATCTAGATCAATGGTGATGGATAATATATGAAAGAGAATAACAGAATTAGAAAAATGCATGGGACAAAACAATCTGCTGAACACTGTCACTAATAAATAATAAAGATAGATTTATCAACAACGGTATTGATATATATGGATCATATTGATGGTCTCAACACAGCAATACTGTTTGAATATGAGACTTTTGGAAAATGTTCTGATTAAAATTTGATAAAAGTGTGGCACAACATCATTACATAGTTGATAGGGACAAATAATCCACACTGGTGGAAAATCATTTCAGCGCTATGAAGGGATCAACACTTTAATTTAAATACTTAGCATGATTTATTGCAGATCAATCAATCTGAAAATCAACTATGAAAAGCCAAGAGTCTTAAAAAACATGGAAGGCGGAGAACTATTATCAAATCCCTTTAACTGTGAGGTATCTAAGAAGAATTGTTTTTGCAGTACTAAAAGTATGTAATTCACTAGAAATCCAAAATATACTATCCGAAATATACTAAATAACAATCAGCTTCTCTGAACAGGCCTCATATTCCAGACAAACACATAAACGATGTATTTTTAACTAAGAAAAAACAATAACATGGAAGTGTCTATCTGTCCACTGGCCAAATACTATTTACCAGGCTGCCACCAAAATAGTGCATATTCTGTGCTGTTTATCTGGCCATTAACTAAATAGTGGAGATAATGTACAATTTCACAAGTGGCCAGATAAAGAGTGTGAAGGTCGTCTTTAGCCAGACATAAAGAAAAAAGGTACTCCATGCAACGGTAGTGTGATGGCCATCTTCTAATGGGGATGCAACGAGTGTGAAGCATTTGAAAGTAAGTGCATATACAAATGTAAAGTAGTTTGTAAAAAGGTAAGTGCATGAATTAAGCTAAGCTGTTTACAGATGAAAAAAACATAAAATCAATTTTTAATTAAAACAAAATTGATGAGATCTTCTTAATGACTGAATAAGACACAAAGAAATCAAACAGATTGCTTCTGGATGTGGCAAATTATATTATATGCTTTAGTCAGGGAGTGATTGACTGTAAGCACTGAATACTAAGTATGGCTTTAAAGCATGTTACATTAATGTTTTATTCACTCATGCGCAAATATTGGTTTTTTTAATGTTCAAGTTGCTCCTTTTGATAATTATTGAGGACTGGGTTTTTCTTGGTCTTCTTACAGAAGACCTGGTTCTAGCCACGCCTATGTGGAGTTCGCAGAGTTTTACTCTGCTGAACTCTGCGAAGTGCCAGAAAAACTCCACCGCACCCCGCAGTATTCCACCAGCAGCGGATTCTGTTAAGTCACCATGCTCGCACTGATTTCTAATACAAAAGAACCTGCCAACAACTCTAAATAGTTGATATGCATATGCATATCTGATTCTATAATCATATCTGGGGTAGGGCCAAAGATTGCTTTCCCGTTCCAAGCCACCAAATTCTCTAACCACCATGCTAGTTCCACTTTTGCCTCTGAATCTAACATTACCTCCTGAGAATAGCTCACCCCTTTCTTCAGATACAAGGTCCTCATCCTCTGCAAAGCACGATAGTGAAGGGGAGCTGGGAATACTGCTTGAATAGAGGCTGTTAGGAGCCCTATAACTCTCGCTATTAGCCTCAAAGGAACCAAACTGCTCGTTAACAATTTCCTGACCTCCCTGCGAATCTTCCTGACTTTCTCCATCAGTAACTTCAAGACACAATCCAAGGTCGAGATCTGAAAACCAAGAAATACAGTCTCCTGATTGGGGACCAAGCAAGATTTCTTCCTGTTTACTATAAACCCCAAATCCTCTATAACCCTGACTGCTAAGGTCGTGTGTTCCTGCGCTTGTTACTTGTTCTCCGACATTATGAGAATGTCGTCCAAATGAATAATTAGTCTTATTTCCCTTGACCGAAGCCAGGCTGCTATAGGATGCATCACCTTCGTGAAGCACCAAGGGGAAGCAGTCAAACCAAAGGGGAGGCTCTTGAACCTCCACGTGGTCCCTTTCCAAATGAACTGCAACAGATCCCTCTGATTTACACAAACAGGAATGGTTAAGTAAGCATCTTTTAAATGTAGGCGAGTCAACCAGTCTCCTTTCCTCAACACATCCCTCAATATGTAAATACCCTCCATCTTGAAATGGTTGTATTGCACCCACTCGTTCAACTCCTTCAGATTTATGACAGGCCTCATTGTCTTGTCTTTTTTCTCCACCAAGAAAGGATTGCTTATAAAACCACCTGAACTCCCTGCCTTTTCTATGGCACATTTGCTTTCCAACTCCAAGCTTCCATGCTCACTAACTCTTCCTGTTCCTTTGCGAATCTTAGAAGAGGAGGCCTCCTTACCTGATTTGGACTTTTTACAAAATGTATTTGATAACCAACAACTATCTGAAGGACCCAAGGATCTGAAGTGACTTCCTTCCATCTGTCTAAAAGGAGCGCAAGCCTGCCACCCACCTTTGGATGAGTAGATAAAGGGTCTTTTCACAAACATACCTTGAAATCTGCTTCTCCTTTCACCTCTAAAACGGCCTCTTCCTCCCCTCTGTCTTTGTGGATAGAATCCAGGGGTGTAGGAACCTGATTGATAACCCCCAGAATGGAAACCACCTCTCGTGAAGGAGCCTCTTGAAACACCAATTCCTCGGCCGGGGAAACAGCACCGTAATCTCCCGGCCGTGCCAAAAACTCGCCTAATGTCTTTTTGTGCCTTTTGAATAGAATTAAATGCCCGAGCATACTTCGCCATCTCTTTTACGAATTCTTCTCCAAACAGTAAACCATTTGCCGAATGGCCAGACTCTCTACTAGCGAGATCCGCCAATTTAGGATCAATTTTAAACAAAAGACTCTTCCTCCTCTCAGTACACAGAGAAGCGTTGGCATTACCCAACAAACAAATGGCCCTTTGGACCCATTGGCGCAATTCTACTGTATTAACAACGCTGTCACTTGTATATGCCTCCTCACAAAGATCAAAAATCTTTGTCAACAGGCCAAACACGTCAAGGAGACGATCCTGGCACCCCTTGAGCCCTTTTTCAAGTCCTCTTCTTGCGTCCCTGCCCATCTTATTAAGAAAGGTAATCATTTTAGCATCTAATTCTGGAGTGTATGCAACTTTGTTTGCAAGAGAAGGTCTTGGACACTCTGACCTCAGACGTGTCCTCACTTCTTTAGGCATCGCTTTCCTTATCCAAAATTCAACGTATTGAGCAACATGCTTAGTCGGCACCCATTGAGGAGAAAGTGGGTGTTGGATGGTATTAGGGTCAAACATTAGCTCGCCAAAGGGATCCGTCACCTGATCCAATGAAACAACATCCAATTCTTTCTTAACCTTCTTTTTAGTAACCTCCTCCTCATCCGAGGAGCCAAAATCAGATGAGCATGAAATTACAATGTCCCCACTGCTTGAGGACTCATCGCAGACTAATGTTCTACGATCCCCTTTATTGGCCTTTATAGCCTCTTTCATAGACTCCGTTAGAGTTTTTTCCCTGATGCCTTTCTTTAAAAAGGCCCCTTTTCTTTGGCCATGCTTCTCTGAGGTCAAATGTTTCCTTTTTCTTTCGACCTTTTGGCCAGAACCACTAGGCTTTGGATCATCCAAAACCTCCTCCACAGACCAAAACTGTTCCTCCGAAGGAATAGTTTTAGCGAACTTTTTCTCTATTTTATTCATACAATCATCCATTTTCTTTCCAAGCTGGGAAGCCAGTATGGACATAGCCTTATCAACGCACTCCTTAACCTTACCTTCCAAAATATCACTACTTTCATTATTATTCTCCATAATAACTCTTCCTCACAACAGTGACAAAATCTTTCCCAAAACCAAATATCAAATATCTAAATCACAACACAGCACACCTTTTTAAAACCACTAACTATCCTCAAAATTTAAGAATGATACATTTTCTTTGCTCAATACGAACACTTCCCTCATCAAAAAACTGCCAGGTGAACTCCTTTGACCGTCGTAATGATAAGAATGTCACTGTGACTGAAAATAACCGATTTCTGGCACTTTTGCTTGTCCAAAAGATGGCTGCCAGACTATCATAGACTAGAAATGAAAATTCCCAAACCAAAATGGCCGCCGTGTCATGTGACCCATAAAACGGTGGCCTCTAAGGAACAAGAATCAAATCAACTGAGAAATCAACAAATTTAGATCTTATCCCTCGATGTCCAATTTTGTCTAGACCAAACCAACTAATCGTGAGTAACCTTAATTTAATACTTTGTCCGCTACTAAAATGCTTTTGTCAATGACCGCGCTACCGGCAGTAAGAGACGCGACCGTTATTGCAGTAAGAGACGCGACCGTTATTGTCGCACGCTTGTCCGCACAACCGACTGAGAAATACTTAATAAGGGAATGGATGGTATGAACCAAGCACAAACTCGCATGGACATACCTAAGTCGCTCTCACAAACTTTTTCCTCGGTGATCGTCCTAGCGGTATATTTTAAAACACGCACGCTCACCGAAGCAGCATTTATAATATCATAATTCCCAGAGATTATTCCATTTAAATCATGTGCTAGCGCTATTCAAGCTTTGTGATCGTGCCCAATGCCCACAACTATCGCGCTATAAAATAGATGGGGAAAAAAACATCTTCATAATACCCTTTAAATCATGCGCGAGCGGCAACGAACCTTCGCGCTCATGGCAAACAATACGATTAAACATGAATCATGTCTAACATTGTAATCATATTTAAAATCTGGAAAAAAACACATTAAATGATTATTTACTATGCCTAGCAAAAATAAAAATATAATACAACGTTTACCAAAAATACAAAAATTAAACTCTATATTCTAAATGTACATAAATTTACCAAAACATTACCAAGTTATAATGGATTATTTAAAAACAATTCTTTTCCTACAATATTTTCCTTCAAGATCATCATAAGTTAATATTAATGATCAATTAGGAGCGAACTTATCTCAGCTGTGAGCAGCAACAAAAGAAGGAATATGGCTGCCTCTCACAGGTTTTTATTGACTTTGGAATGCACAAGTAATGTTCTAAATTCTTTACATTGTTTGATGTTGCTGCTGTGAGTTAGCAATTAAAGATATATGCATAATATTGGCCTCCGTGCCTTGCCATAAAATCAAAGGGTATGCAAACCGGTCTCTTCTTAATTCCAGAACTCCGCTTGCAACAATAAAAGATGCCTTGAAACAATAATAAAAAGGGAAAAAATATAAACGAAGAAAAAGGCAATATGTTCAAAAGTTAGCCTAATGGTCCTCAGGTGTCAGTATCATGCAATAGACCACCAGGCATATCAATCAGAGCACCAGCGCCAGCATAAAAGATGTCCATAAGTTCAAGCAAATATACAGGGCAGACATTGCACTGCGCAATAATACAGTGTATCATATAAAGTTGAGGCAGAAGCACCACTGATATAAGCTATTCATAAGGCACCAGCTGGATAGCTTATAACTTGTATAGAGTTTCTGGAGGGGATATGACAGTCCTCCCCATCTAAAATGGACACTCACAACTCAAGGGTGAGGTGCCTCCAGATGTTGTCTATGAAAAAGACGCAGTAACCTTGGCGCATTAATTTCTTCCTTGGGTTCCCATGAGTCTTCTTCCAGGCCGTATCCTTTCCAGGAAATAAAATACCATAGTTTATCATTTTTACCTTACTGTCCTTAATTGTTTGTACTTCATACTCAGTATGGTGTGTCTGTGCAGGGAGCGCACGTTGAGGAGGATGCATTGGTGCGGAAGTCTGGAGTGGGTGCGGCGGTTGAAGGAGTGCTGTGGATGGTGAAGGAATGTCGGCAGTGTCGGCAGGAGAATTGGCCGTGGGTGGTGTTCGACATCGACAGCTGGCAGTTGCTGTTTCTACTGGTGTTGAGTGTGAGAAGGGCAGCTGGGTTATAGCGGTGGAGGGTCGGAGTTCCAGGGTCCCTGACGCTGGTTTCGGTTGGGTCGCGGACGGGCGCAGACAGGCTTGCCTTTGGTGCAGCTTCGGCACGCTAGCAGCCCCAATTGAAGCTCGTCGAATAGGACGTCCCTACTCGCTCCGACCAGATAACACTGGATGCATGAATCGGTGTTCTTCTTGCCGTTTGGGCTCACGTAGTTAAGGACCTAAAAGGAAGCATAAAGATGGGTGTACAAGTAGTATTCTGACAAGCCTATGATAACAGGTGCAGAGAAGGTGGGTTGAATAAACCTGAGGTGAATCACGTGCGGAATTAGTTCCGTGCACACATTTAAACACACTGCAGGAATACACAGTGGCTATTGATGCAGTCTATTGTTATGGAATACGCCCCTATTGCATATGGATTAGATACATTTTTGGAGTGATTGATGTTTCTTCGTTTTGAGAATTTGGATTATCCAAGACCTAACCTTTGCCCTGAAGAATTCCTGTGAGGTTGGGACAAAACGCGTAGGCTGTGCTTTGAATGTACCTTGATATATATGTACAACTATATGAAGATATACAAATAAAATAAAATAAAAATAAGGACACAAAGAGTATTGTTTTCATAAGGAAAGAGTGGCTGTGTTGTCTCCTATTTAAATGAAACTCCCACTATGAAGGAATGATATATGCTCAATGCCTTAAATAATTGACACTCTTTGATGTAAGCTAGTAACACCTATGATTACTGTGCTCCTCTACCCCTGCTATTTTTCATCTTGTTAATTCTGGGTTTTTGTAACTGTTGACCCGAAGAGTGAGCATTATAGAAATAATTTGGATGAACAGTATGCGGCAATTGCATACCACAACCATTTTTTCTGTTGTTATATGCTGTCGTAGATGTGCCTGATCTTGTGGTGGAAGAAGGTGCCAAGTTTGTTGCAAAGGTCTTGGGAGGGAGGTCTCTGTGTTGGGCCTGGCGAACTCCTTGAAGATGGCGAGGAGTTCTTTGTTGTTGTGTGCATTTGTGTTTATTCTGACTTGGAGGGCAGTTTTCTTTGTGGTTTTGAGGAGAATGTGGTGATAGTGTCTTTGAAGGTTGCATGGGTTTCTGTTTTTTTTTGTTCCTCCATCTCCTCTTGAGTCCTCTACAGGTGTGTATGGACTCGTGACGGGCTGGGGGGAACCAACTGGCTTTCTTGGAGTTTTGCATGCTGGGTGCCTTTTTGAGGGGTGTCAGAGTGTTGGAGCAGTCCCATAAATATAATGCATCACACAACAGCTGTCCATCCCTGATTTTTGCTTGACCATTATCGATGGCCCCGGAGGGGTGCCCCCTAAGATGGATACTTACTTATACCACTCTGCATCACTGTGCGGGCATCATCTTTCATTCATTCGGTGCAACATACAGTGTTATGGTGTGTGAACTTCCCCAAATTGACAGCCAATTATAGTTCTTTTACAGCTGGTCATTTGTTTACAGATGTCTTCATGTTAGGGTGCTGGTACAATCATTTGGTCTTGAGTGGAAGATTATGCTGTACTCACAAGGATGTTTTTAGTGTGCTTTCAACCTATATTAAAATCAAAATGTTTCTGTTAGTGGATTCTTTGCCTACATCACATGTACATTTTATAATCTGGACTTTTGTTACTAACTAACATATGTTTATATCTGTTGATTGAATAGCAAAAATGGAATTACTAATTGCTTCTTCCATCAGATTTGGTTTCATAACTTGTTTTATCAGTCCAATAATATAGAATTGTTTGTCCATACATTATTTCGTGTGTGTGTTATTCAACGAGATAACCCTATGTAGTGAATACTTTCCTGAAAACTGGGGGGCAGATTTACAAGCACCTTGCGCCACTTTTATGTCACTTTTCCCATGTTAAAAGTGACGCAAAAGTGGTGCAAGGGACTTGTAAATCTGCCCCTGGATGTTTAAAAATATTTGATATTATCACCCATATACCTGTATTGAGATACAGAGCGTGGCAGTCTGCAGTAATTCACACACATTTTCTCTTAATATATGCAACATAGGTGGGTTTCCACTGGCAGTGGTCCCACATAAAATAGCTGCCTCTGTTGTCGAGATTTATGTTGCAACTCCTGAGGCGTTTTGTATCATATTTTATATTGCAGGACTTTTATGACAAGATATCCTTAAAATGAAGATTGATGCAGTTGCATTTGAATAGTACCGGTGCTGAAGAAATGTTATCGGCTCCCCAAACTTTGTGTGTTTTGGAACGTTGGAACGGAGACGATCTGGCACTTGTGGTTATTTTATGTTATGTTATGTTATGTTAGTCATTTTATAAGGCGCGCAGCTGCCCCAGCCAAGGGGCGTCCCGGCGCCTGATCAGGTACCACAACACAACAAATCGATGCTGGGAAGGAGAGGAAGGAATCAGTCAGCAGTTGGGAACAAAAAAGTTTTTATGGCGCGCCTAAAAGAGGTAAGACTGTTCAGGGCTCGAATATGGACAGGGAGAGAATTCCATAATCCTGCCGCTAATACTCGAAAGGAGCGACCTCCCATCCTACTCAGTCTAAACCGTGTATTGGCCGCCAGATGGAGAAATTCCGATCTAAGAGACCGCGTAGGAACATAGGAGGAAACAAGCTTAGCGAGGGCTGGACGAGAGGAAAGCTTCAAGATTTTAAATATCAGGCAGAGAGCCTTAAATTTAATTCTCTTTCTGACCGGCAGCCAGTGGAGAGAGGTCAAAACTGCAGAGACAGAGCACTGTCTAGGAAGGCCAACGATGGCTCGCGCCGCGGCATTCTGCACCCTTTGCAATCTAGTAGCCTCCGCCTGATTCACTCCGAGCAGCAGCGCACTCCCATAGTCCAGCCGAGAAAGAATGGAGGCTTGGACCACCAGTTGCCGAGTAGGGGGGTCGAAGAATTTGAGGACCGGTCTCAGCCCTCGCAGAATACCATAACAGGTAGCTGCAACCTTCTTCGTGTGGCTGGTGAAGGAGAGTGTAGGATCCAGCCAGACCCCCAAGTTCTTAACTTCGGCAGCTGGGATGGGAGTCACCCCCAATTCTGGAGGCCACCACTGGTCTCCCCAGAGCTCCGCCTGCTTTCCTAAGATCAGGACCTCGTTTTTTTTGGCATTTAACTGCAGACAGTTAGTTCGCATCCAATTTGCCACGGCTATGAGTCCTGCACGGAATCTGGGAGCGTTCACCTCGGGATCACCACTGAGTGTCACCGCCAGCTGCGTGTCGTCGGCATACGATGTCATGGTTAAGCCACATTGTTTGACGAGTGCAGCCAGCGGTTTCACATATAGGTTGAACAGAGTGGGGCTCAACGCAGAGCCCTGCGGAACCCCCAACCCCAGTGGATGGAAAGAGGACTGACAAGGTGGAATAGCCACTTTAAA
This sequence comes from Triturus cristatus, assembly GCF_964204655.1. Lineage (NCBI taxonomy): Eukaryota > Metazoa > Chordata > Amphibia > Caudata > Salamandridae > Triturus > Triturus cristatus. The sequence goes on from NC_140585.1 coordinate 492,526,769, forward strand.
AAACCGGTCCGAGAGGAAAGAGCGAAACCATTGGAGAGCAATCCCCTCAATTCCCACTCCCTCCAAGCGCCGGATCAGAATGTCGTGAGACACCGTGTCAAACGCGGCGCTCAGATCTAACAGAAGGAGCGCCGCTGTCTGCCCAGCATCCAGCACCGTACGCAAGTGCTCGATCATAAAGAGCAGTGCAGTTTCGGTGCTGTGTTGTGCACGAAAACCATTCTGGCTCTGGTCTAGAATGTTATTTCGAGAAAGGTGGGCGGACAAGATGGAGTTCACATGTGCCTCAGTAACCTTGGCGGTCCAGGGCAGGAGGGAGATGGGACGGTAGTTTTCTGGTAATAGGGGGTCAAGGTTAGGCTTCTTTAAAATTGGGCTGACCACTGCCTGCTTCCAGGAAGAAGAGACCACGCCCGATGTGAGCGATAGATTGATCAGATCCAGTATAGGCTCACGACATAAGGGAGGAAGAAGTCTAAATACCTCTGGCTTCAGCGGATCTAATGGAGAACCGGATTTAATTTTGAGGCTCAGAGTATCGAAGACCTCGTCAGACATTACTGGCAGGGAGGACAGGGTTTCATGAACCGTAGCCATCACACCAGTTTGCTCAGCACCAGGCACAGATGACGTAAATCCTCGGTAAATCGCCTGCACTTTCTCCACGAAAAAGGATGCCAGACTTTCACAGTGAGAGTCCGTGCAGATTTCCACCGAGGTGGCCCGTTTCCCCATAAGGTCTTTAAGAACCTTAAAGATTAATTTAGACGGGTTGGGGCTATTCTGAAACTCTAAAGCATAGTGTGCGGCCCGGGTTTGACAGATTGCCCTGTGATAGATCTTAAGCTGGGCAAAATACAAAGATTTCAAGGTGGGATCAAAGGATTTCCTCCACGCCCTCTCAGCTTGCCGGCACGTTCTCTTAAGCTCGGCAAGAGTGTCATTATACCATGGGCTGGGAACTTTAGCATGGCATTTCGACCAGCGCATCGGTATAAGAGAGTCAAGGGCGGCTAGGACCCAGTTACGAAACTGCTCGTATCCTTGTTCCACATTCAGCAGATTGCCCAGGGGCTGCGCCTCCAAGATCTTATAAAACTCCTCCAATTTGAGCTAATGCCAATTTCTTTTAAGGATCAGTCTATCCACAGGTTTAAATTGTGGGTCATCTATAGGACATGAAACTTTAACCAGCAGATGGTCAGTCCAGCCTACCACCATCGGGTCAGAGACCCTAGCCCGCTCCAGTGTGGTAAAGAAGGGGTCAAGGATATGACCTCCTATGTGGGTAGGGGAGGTAACTAGTTGGATCATTTGCATGGCTTCAGGGTCCGCTAGAAAGGTATTAATAGGTGCTGATGACCCCTGATCAAAATGGATATTGAGGTCGCCTACGATGTTAAAATTGGCACATCTCGGCGCTAAAGAGCTAACCACGTCAGCAAGAGTGGCCTTGAAGACAGTGTCGTTCCCTGGCGGGCGGTAGATAAGCATACCGCTAAGTGTAAACTGATGACTGAAGGCTACCTTAAAAGAAGCGCTCTCACACGCTGGTAAGTCAAGAGCTTTCCATTCAGCCGGGAAGTAAGATTTTATCACCATAGCTATGCCACCCCCTCTAGAAGTGCGGTTAAGAGTGAACACTGTGTAGTTGGAAGGGAATGCCAGATTGATTATTGCAGTGTCCGCATCCTGAAGCCAAGTCTCAGTGAGGAAGATGAGGTCAGGAGAGTCCTTTCCGATCATGTCACGTAAAGACTGATGGTGCTTGACCAACGATCTCACGTTCAGACTCCAGATGCTAAGCACACGCTCAGAGATATTAGTACGTGTATTTGGGGCATTCCTTTTCACAGAGCGCACTCCAGACGGGGTATCGAGTGACAAACTGCCACAGGCACAGTCATAAGGACCCGACAACGGGTGCACAGGATCATGAACACACACCGTGAGCCTCTCTCTAATAGAAAGCAGAGCGGCGCGATTGTACCTGAGCGTCAAGGTATTCTGCATGATGGTAAGATGACTAAATGCCAGAGTCCAGGCCCCGCTCATGCTTCCTCGACGCGGACGAGCGCAGACGGGCAGGACTCTGGCACGACTCCGGCTAAGCGACGGCGTCCCACTGCACGGTCCCGCTGCGCGGGAGAGGACGACTTTAAGTAGGCGTCGCAATGAAGAGCTCGAGCGTCGGGACGCTCCAAGATGGCGCCCGCCTAAATTTCCACTAACCCAAGCCAAGATGGCGCCCACAAGAGTCCAACCCCGGGACCCGGACCGGCCAAACAGCGGTGCACTTTCCAAAAATTAAATGCAGGTAAGGGGACGAGTACCCAGGCAGAATAGTAGTAAAAGCAAGGGAGAATCCAAGCAAAATAACGAAAATACAAAACTGGTAGTTTTAAAAACACAGCGCAATGGCAGCGCGACCTGCGCTAATGCAGCACCTAATCTGAGTGAAAGACAAGCGAGTCCGCCTTAAGTAGGCGTCGCAATGAAGAGCTCGAGCGTCGGGACGCTCCAAGATGGCGCCCGCCTAAATTTCCACTAACCCAAGCCAAGATGGCGCCCACAAGAGTCCAACCCCGGGACCCGGACCCGCCAAACAGCGGTGCACTTTCCAAAAATTAAATGCAGGTAAGGGGACGAGTACCCAGGCAGAATAGTAGTAAAAGCAAGGGAGAATCCAAGCAAAATAACGAAAATACAAAACTGGTGGTTTTAAAAACACAGCGCAATGGCAGCGCGACCTGCGCTAATGCAGCACCTAATCTGAGTGAAAGACAAGCGAGTCCGCCTTAAGTAGGCGTCGCAATGAAGAGCTCGAGCGTCGGGACGCTCCAAGATGGCACCCGCCTAAATTTCCACTAACCCAAGCCAAGATGGCGCCCACAAGAGTCCAACCCCGGGACCCGGACCCGCCAAACAGCGGTGCACTTTACAAAAATTAAATGCAGGTAAGGGGACGAGTACCCAGGCAGAATAGTAGTAAAAGCAAGGGAGAATCCAAGCAAAATAACGAAAATACAAAACTGGTAGTTTTAAAAACACAGCGCAATGGCAGCGCGACCTGCGCTAATGCAGCACCTGTATGTGATAATATGATATTTGTTTCAGTAGAGACAGTAATGATGAAGTAATGCTATGAGATTTCATTTCATTTTTGTCTCGCATACACATTGCTTCTTGGAATATTATATGCATATGCTCTAAAATTAAGAAATCTTGGGCTATTATCTATTTATAAAATCTCTGGTTTTCATTATGTTTTCCTAATCATGTACTCAAGTCCCTTTACTAATCCCCAAACGTGTTCACATAGCTTTTGTAGATCAGTTCAGTTAGATAGTCCCCTTCAGGTCGGGATTAATTTATTCTCTTGTTTGTGAGCTGAAGAGTGAGATAGAAAGAGCGAGAGCACTGGTCAGGACACGTCCTTCTCTTCCCTGGGTTCTCTCCCTATGGCTTCCTGCCCCCTTCTCCTTCGCTCGTCCCCCTTTACCCTGTTTGCCTGTGGGCAGAAGAGTGAGCAAGAGAGTGTAAGCAACGACGAGTCCTTATCCTTCTGAGATTCCTTCTTGACTGAGCTGACTACTTCCTTTCTGCAGCTAAATGTGGAGGTAAGCTCCTCCCTACATTCTGAGTTCTTTGTGATTAGCTGATAGATCGCTTCCCTCGATTGTCTATTGGTTTTAATAATAATAAATCCATATTTTGTAAAGCGCTAAAATATACCCCCTTAAGGTTTCAGGGCGCTGGCCAGGGTCATTAAGTGAGCTAGTGCCCAGAATAACAAGATACAGAGCTGCTCTGCCACCGGCACCAGGGATCGAACCGTGTTCGCTTTTTGCCTCAAGGCGTCCCTTGAGCTGTTCCTTCAACACTGAGCTTCACTCCTGGTCTATCATCAAAGGTTTGTACAGTTCACATCCAAAATTCAGCCAGCAAATTCATAAGAGGCTAATGAACCAGAAGGTTTTGCTCTAAACATCTTTCTTGAATAAAAAAAAATATTTATGGGTAATGTTATTGGTGATATTGATGGTAATATAGATACTGAACAGTATTAGTGGTAGATAAGCAGTTTTGTTTGGGTTCCAATTTCATTAGAAAACAAGTATTGGCAAAACCAATAGGTGTGCGTTTAAAAACCCTAATGCCGGCAGTGTAATAAAACAAAGAAATGAAAGGTTATCTGTGTTGAAGGCTCCATTACCTTCTATACAGTCGCGTTTTTATTTGCTGTGTGAAATGAATGGAAAGGGAGCTTTCAGTATAACTCTTCTCGGGTTTTAATGACATACAAAGCAAAAAAGGACTGAAATGAAGGTTCCATTGCCACTGGTCTTGTTTGAGATTGAAACAAAACAAGAGGAATGTATAGAAGCCAAGTGAGCATTCAATGTAGACTTCCTTTCTTAGCTAAGAAATAAAATAAATGGAAAAAAGCATACCATGTCCTAATTACACTATTGAGAAGAAACTGTGAAGAAACAACCACTGGGGCAACAAGAGGGTGTGGCAATGGCGGGCAGGGAAGGTAGGATCAGACAGAGGAAAAAAGAAGTGTGAGTAGGAGGAAGAAGAGAGGGTGGTGTTTAGGGAGAATGAAAAGCACAATGGGAAATAATGAGGGACAGGAGGAAGTATGGAATAGAGAGGGTGGCAGTCTAATGGGTGATGAACGGACAAGGAATGTGGGCAGGAGGAATGAGAGGGCATGGTGGGCAGGGCTGAGCAAGGAACCTATATGGAAAAAAGTGGGTTAGGAAGAAAGACCAAGAATGGGTGGTATGCAATAGAAACAAAGAGCAAGACACAGGACAGGGAGTTGGCAGTAGCAGACAGAAAGGGCTATAGTTGTAAAGTTGTGCCTCATGCAGTTAAATTCATGGGGCCCGATTCACAGAACTAACTTAAGACAAAATCCTAAACTTACTACCATTTTGGTATTCACAGAAGGTACTTACTTATTTTGTTATTCACAGAAGACACTTACTCACTTCGGTATTCACAGAAGTTAGGAGTCCTAACTCTAGGACTCCTAAATGCCTTCTGTGAATACCGAAAGTCTTAAAATTAGGAGTTTTCTCAGTTTAGGAGTCCTAAAGTTAGGACTCCTAACTTTACTACTATTAAACTGAGAAAAATCCTAATTTTAAGGCTTTCGGTATTCACAGAAGGCATTTAGGAGTCCTAAAGTTAGGAGTACTAACTTTACTACTACTAAATTGAGAAAAATCCTAATTTTAAGTCTTTCGGTATTCACAGAAGGCATTTAGGAGTCCTAAAGTTAGGACTCCTAACTTCTGTGAATACCGAAAAGAGTAAGTGCCTTCTGTGAATACCAAAATGAATAAGTGCCTTCTGTGAATACCAAAATGGTAGTAGGTTTAGGATTTTGTCTTAAGTTAGTTCTGTGAATCGGGCCCATGGTCTGCAAAGAAAGGAGCCAGATACAATTAACACCTGATAGCATCAAATCAATCAGACAATCAATTCGGATTTGTAGAGAGTGGATAATCACCTGTGAGGGTATCCAGGCACTGGGTTCCTGCTCGGATCAGTCAAACAGCCCAGTCTTGAATCATTTTCTGAATTCAGGGAGAGAGGGTGCTTTTCGGACTTGCTGGTGGAGGCTGTTCCTAAAATAGGCAGGTCAAAAAAGCTCAATGTTTGAAAAGGTGGACCCAAAACCCACCCTAGCTATATTGTAAGCAAAAGGTCAGGTTGACAACTGGTCTATCCAAAGAGACCTACAAATGAGCATCATTCTGGCCAGGAATCAAACGACAACATATCCCCTTAAATGAACAAACTACAAAAATTCAATATTCAGCTTAACATATAATGGAAAGAGTTTATATGTACAAATAAGTAATGAGAACAATTCAACCCAATGCTTGCACAGATGTCTCTGAGCAGCTTTTGGACATTCCACACTTCTCATCTCTCCAACATGACAGTGCTTCAAATGATCTAAGTGATCCCTCGTGGGTTGGACTATTTCAATTCACGCTTCCATCCCGATCTTCCCATCCTTGTTCACACCCATGCATTTAGTTTGAAATGCCATGAGCTGCACCCAGTTACTCTTTTGCGTCATCTATATACATTTCTTGGTACTTACGCTACTTTTCTCTAATTTCCTACATGTAGTGTAAGCTCATTTTCACCTTTATCCATCCATCCTAGGTAGGTTCCTACCCCTCCATAGGAAAACGATCCTTCTCCTGTGACACTAAGAGGGGACGCTTCTATTTGCCTGCACCTGCTGTGTTTGCTCCTTGTTTCTTGCCTCACTGCCTGGGCTGGTGAAGGGATACTGCGCTACTTAACACTGGACACTGCCCATAATTGTACCTGCCACTGGGAGCGAATCGCGGACTGCCTGAGACTACACTTCCCAGAGGGCAGTGCGGTCTCGCGTGAGGTCTACAGCCAGCCAGCTGGTTTATAAAATCATCTGCCGGCTCCCGCGGGGCGAGGGACGCCTCTATTTGCCTGCACCTGCTGTATTGCTCCTTGTTTCTTGCCTCACTGCCTGTGCTGGTGAAGGGATACCGCGTACTCAACACTGGACACTGGCCATAATTGTACCTGCCACCGGGAGCGAATCGCGGACCGCGGACTGCCTGGGACTACACTTCCCAGAGGGCAGTGCGGTCTCGCGTGAGGTCTACAGCCAGCCAGCTGGTCTATAAAATCATCTGCTGGCTCCCGCGGCGTGGGACGCCTCTATTTGCCTGCACCTGCTGTGTTTACTCCTTGTTTCTTGCCTCACTGCCTGGGCTGGTGAAGGGATACCGCGCTACTCAACACTGGACACTGCCCATAATTGTACCTGCCACCGGGAGCGAATCGTGGACTGCCTGGGACTACACTTCCCAGAGGGCAGTGCGGTCTCGCGTGAGGTCTACAGCTAGCCAGTTGGTCTATAAAATCATCTGCCGGCTCCCGCGGCGCGGGGCGCCTCTATTTGCCTGCACCTGCTGTGTTTGCTCCTTGTTTCTTGCCTCACTGCCTGGGCTGGTGAAGGGATACTGCGCTACTCCTCACTGGACACTGCCCATTATTGTACCTGCCACCGGGAGCGAATCACGGACCGCGGACTGCCTGGGACTACACTTCCCAGAGGGCAGTGCGGTCTCGCGTGAGGTCTACAGCCAGCCAGCTGGTCTGTAAAATCATCTGCCGGCTCCCGCGGCGTGGGACGCCTCTATTTGCCTGCACCTGCTGTGTTTGCTCCTTGTTTCTTGCCTCACTGCCTGGGCTGGTGAAGGGATACCGCGCTACTCAACACTGGACACTGCCCATAATTGTACCTGCCGCCGGGAGCGAATCGCGGACCGCGGACTGCCTGGGACTACACTTCCCAGAGGGCAGTGCGGTCTCGTGTGAGGTCTACAGCCAGCCGACTGGTCTATAAAATCATCTGCCGGCTCCCGTGGCGCGGGACACGGGCGGACTCGCCCGGGCTCGCCCGGATCAAGGGCGGGCCCGTCTTTGCCCGTCATCGGCCGGGTGAGGCTGGGCTGGGCCATGGCTCTTAGTTGGTCAGTTGTAATTGACTTTATGAAGGTACTGGGCATATAAGTTCTATTTGTGCGTACTAAGTGTATTGGAGGACTTTGTTTTGTCTGGACCCGAGTGGGCCTAACTGTTGGTATTAACTGTTATAATTTGTCGATGCATATTAAAATTTAGTATGGGAAAACGAAAAACATCAACTGCCCCGCCCAAGAAGAAGCAGACAAAACTGGGGGAAGGGCCTTGTCTATCTTTATTGAATTATTTGACTGGTGCAATGGGTGCTATTGAAAAGTAAATCTCAAATGTGGAAGAGGCTATGATTTCAGATAAATCTAACAGCATAGAGGCCCCTACCGCACCCATTACTGTTAGAAATAAAACTAATATAACAACTGACCCCCAAATGGATCCACAAATGGAAAGGCCCAATAGTCCAGATGGTCCAGAAATTAGAAGTTGCTGTGTGGTAGATATTTCCGACCACATAGCTGACACTGACTCAGAGAGTGATATTCAGCCACCTTTGAAACAATCTCGAAATCCTGATAGCTCTCTTAAACAGAACATGGAAGGCAGTCTAAAGGCTCCGGTTACGATAAATTCAAAACAAAAAAAAGTAATAAAAATGGTTAGAACACCGGCAAATAATAAAACCAGTGGGTGGGACAAAGCCTCAGCTAGTTCTGATGCACGGATACAGACTGAACTTATAAATATGAATAATAAATTGGAAGCTCTTGATACTTACCTCAGGGATAGTCTAGGAAAACTGAATGGAGAATTGGGAGTAATAGAAGATGCTTTGACTAAATCCCGCAATATGTGTGAGTTTTTAACACACCCTAAGGCTGTACAATATGCAAAAAACGATATTACTCTCTTAGATCCTTCCTTATCTATACAAGTGCATAATCAAAGTTCACAACCAATGCCTGGGAGTGGAACTGGAAATGCGGGGAACAGCCCCAGACCATCTATATATAATGGATGTATTACTAATCAGTATGAGGAGCAAAGTATGAATAGAAAGTTAAATGTAACTAGAGGCCTAGAGTTTGAGAAACAAGTCCCATACATAGATATACCCCCGGCTGTAATTCCTTATTCTGTGGTACTAACCAATGTACCAAGGCTGCGTAAAGGGACTGAGGAGACATGGGAAAGTTTAAGAAATAAATATTTATCCTTGCTGGGGGGGTAGAATAGGTTTAACAGATTGACTATTTAACGAGTTCAAAATGGCCAGAAGGGTGGGCTCGATAGGAAGGGGAAAAAAAGACAAGGAAGGAGATTGTGTGATTTTGAATTTTAAAACCCCGTGCCTGATTGAAATAATTTTGGGCAGGGTGCGTAATAGTCCAAACTGGGAAGATCAGATCAATATTGTGCCACTAGGATATTTTTATAAACCCAGTAACTTTGGTTATGTCACTCAGAGAAATGTCGCACGACCAACAATTTATGGTACAAGTTATGGAATTCCCATTTCCAATCGTTTTAATATGTTACAGGATTTGGAAGTAGTGGATTGACAAAACGGCCCGATAGTATCTGTATAAATGAAGTAACTAAGATATCTAGTGTACCCGGTAGCGATAGAGTGCTAATGAACTGTATGGTTGACGTTGGCCTGGGGGACTTGATATCTATGGGTACACATGAAATTATAGAACATCGGAATATAACTGTTGCTGATTTAGCATTGAGTGTTAACCCTGGGATTTCTGTCATTATTGATGATATGTCCAAGATAATAATGGATGTTAACCCGGAGTCTAGTATAGTAGAAAGTCCGTGAGTCCCCAGTGATATGGGTAGTTGCAACTTCATGTTCTGGAATATAGCAGGCTTAAAATCTAAACTGAATAATGTATTGTGGTATAATTTTGTACAGCAATTTGAAGTTTTCAGTTTACAGGAAACATGGGTAATAGAATCTATACATATTAATGGTTATGGAACCTTTCATACCAATGCTATAGTTTCCAAACATGGTAGAGCAAAAGGGGGGCTCTGTACGTACATTTTGAATTTAGTTAATCTTGAAAAGGTAGATCTGGTATGGGAGGATTGTTTTTATCAAATTATCAGACTAAAGGTTGATATAAATTGTTTAGTAGTAATCGTGGACTATTACAACAATATCCCCCAAAACTTACTGGAAGGGGTTGTGAAGGACATACAGGGACATCTATATAAATTGCAGGAATCAGTGAGTAAAGATTTGATTATGATATGGGGGGGAGACTTTAATACTGCTTTATGCCTACACTCGGATAATGGGAACTGTGGTTTTACATATGATTTGGAGACTTTTCTTCCACACTTCCCGCATACAACGTATGGTGAATGTTTGAATGAATTAGTATTCGAGTTTGATTTGGGCTTTGCAAATTTTTTAAGTTATCCTTCTGTGACTCTTGGCCCTACGTTTAATGGGCATGGATCCTTCTCTACGATTGACTTTATATTGGTTTCTAATCGCTATGGCTCAATTATTGATAATTTCTCCCAACACCAAATTGCTCTGAGCGACCATTCTGCTCAGAGCGTGGGTTTATCCCTATTTAGACACAATATAGGTAAGGCTAACAGCCCAAATGCTATTTTAGAAAATATTATTTTAACTGGCCAAAATGGTTATACCTTGAGCTGGGAGAAAGTGGTACCCTCAGATTTTATGGCTGGGGTGATAACAAACTGTTACGGGGCGATTAAGGTATGTCTGGATGAAAATGCTGCACCTAAGGATATTATGGACAGTTTTAGTATAATTATCGATTTCATTAAAAAGGCGCTTACTATTAATATAAAGCTTAGGAATCACGGTGAAGCGAGAAAGGGCTAGTTTGATCCAAACTGTACTCGGGCCTATGGAAACCTCAAGCATCTCCTGCATAAAGAAGTTAAAGATAGGGACAAAATTAGAGAGGCACGGAAAGAGTATAAGCAGGCTCTAAAAGGCAGAAAAGATCATTTGAAGGTAGAAGCATGGACAACCCTCCGTGAAGCTTCAATTGCTAAAGATCCCTGTGCATTCTGGAAAGCAGTTAATGCCCCCTTTCACAAAGAGAAGGTAGTACCTACTATGGAGGTGGCTATCCCTGAGAACAGATGGATAGAGCACTTCTCGCTTTTGTATGATGATATAACCCCACAGTCACATGAAATGGAGGGTATTGAGGGTGACTGTGACACACTATTAAGGGACATTACAGAGGATCAAGGCTTACTGCCTAGGGTCCCTGGGAAAGTAATGTCTTTTGAGCTTAATGAGGTAATATTGGACATTGCTGCACGTTCGGGAGGTAAGGCAGCGGGGCCGGATGGCGTCCCTGTCGATATTTTTAAAGCTAATATTGCCCTATGGGGCCCCCTATTGACACAAGCATTTAATGCATCAATTTTGAATGGTTTTATTCCAACATGGTATGAGTCCATCCTTGTCCCTATATTTAAAAAAGGGGATAGGAACGACCCAGACTGTTATCGACCAATATCGTTGTTAGATTCAACAGTAAAAATAGTAGGTTGGGTTGTATTGAACAGGCTCCAGGACTGGGCAGAAGAGTGGTCGGTGATAAGCGACTTACAATTTGGTTTTCGTAAAAAATTAGGTACTATTGAGCAGGGCTTAAATGTAAATATTTTATTGAATAAGTACATTAAGGCAAAAAAGGGGCCCTTGTATTTGGCCTTTGTTGACTTATCATCGGCATTTGATAGTGTAAACCATAATAAGCTGTGGCGTATTTTAGAGGATTTGGGTGTCAAATTAGTTTTAATCTCCTTCATAAGAGAGTTTTATTTAAGGGCGAGGGCACGGGTACGGCTTGGGATGGCTGGAGAATGCACGATACACTTTAATGTGAAACGTGGTGTTAGGCAGGGGTGCGTCCTTGCACCGTTCCTTTTCACTCTGTATATAAACAACATTGAAAAGGTTTTAGTTCAAGAATGTAAAGACTTGAGGTTGGTCAGCGCCCCATACCAGCATTATTATACGCGGACGATGCGGTCTTAATGGCACGCACCCCGCTGGGATTGCAAAGGGTGGTTTCCAGCTTTGCTAATTTTATGTCTGAGAGAGGTCTCACAATTAATTCTTCTAAGACTTTTACAATGAATTGTGGGACAGGGTACATAAAGACAAAATCTATTTATATAGATAAAAAACGGATAGAAACTACAAAGATATTTTCCTATCTGGGGATATTGTTAGATCGTACGGGTTTACGGGTGCAGGCTGTCAAAGCAAGGAGACTGCTATACATTAAGACCCTATCGGCTCTATCTAATTTCAGTAGGAAATTGGGAAGATGCCCAACGGTGGAACTTTTAGATATTTATAAGGTGAAATGCATTAGCGTTGCTACGTACGAAGCAGGCATATGGGGATACTCAAACGTGGCCTCACTCCAGGTAGTTGAAAATATATTTTTGAAATTCTTACTTATGGTCCCTAATAGTACTTCCTCCTTTGTTTGCCACGCTGAACTAGGACCTTTATATTTGGAAGACATTATAAGGATACAACTAGTCCTATTGTGGCACAGGATATGGATAACAGAGGAGACAAACTTTAACAGGAGAGTTTTAGAAGATTGTAGGGGCCTGGACGGGGCAGTAAGGATTCGATGGTTGGCATATGTTAAATCATTCTTATACAATATAGGACTCCATGAATTTTATGATAAACCGCTAACTATGGTAGGGACGAGCAGGAAAGATTTAAAGAATATCTGTTTGAATTGCCTGTCGGAACAGAGACTGAGCACTGAGCTGAATAAATCCTCGGTTCAGGCACACAATCTCACATTAATAACCTTTAGTCTCCAACCGTACCTACGCTTGTTTATGAGTGACTATGATCGATTTTTACTTGTGCGTTTTCGCCTGGGTACTTTTTATAGACTAATAACTCTCCCTGTTGCTAATGACTGGTCCAAACAGCTCTGCAAATGCCCGTGTGATGATACCTCTGACCAGTCTACAATACACGTGCTATTTTTTTGTAAATTTTATATCCTGCAGAGAAAAATATGGATTGTCCCTGTTCTAAAAGAATTGGGTATGAGGTCCTGTCGCCCAGCTTTCTTGGCACTCCAACAATTAGAGACAGTTTTTATTGTAGCCTCAGTAACGACTTAAAAAAAAAATGGTTTTATATTTAGGAAATTGATTCTAATGTGATTAGAAGTAAATTAAATTAAGCATACATATGTTGTTTTTTTTATGCAGTATTTTATCATGTATTTTAATGTATAAATGATTTGTATGTGCTTTTATGGTTATATCTTTTGTGTAACCGAATAAAGTATCATTGAATTGAATTGAACTGTGACACTTAGGTGTTCTCCGGTATAATTCCGAAGCATTTATAAAGATGCCTTACTTCCTGTGCAACTCACTTTCCAAGATCAATTGTATATTCTCATTCAAAACATTCCAATCCATTTTGAAGTACTGCTATACTACGATGGTTAATTTAATTTTTCCCTTAGGAAACGTTCCATTTGCCAGAAGAGAACTGGGGACCATTTTCTGTCACCACCTCTCTAAGACACCTGAACGCTTCACTTAGGAACTCCATCACGGAGTTCACCACATCCAAAAATTTCACCTTGGGTCATTTAAAAAAGAGATAATCCACTAAGACTATGTTAAACGTCCTAATGCCCCTTATGAAGAACGGATCACATAAGGCCAAACCAAGCTTTTGCCATATCCCCTTATGGAATACCAACAGTGTTACTGGTGTTTTGTATGATATATGTAACTTATAACTCATAGTGCAGGGTAGCTGCCTTTCAATCATCATATTCATCCCTGGCCAAAAAAAATACCATCTGCACTTACTTTTCATTACAGACATACCACAATCTCCTTCATGTAACATCTCGATGAACCTACCTGCTAACATCCCTGGCGCCTCCATCTTATTTCAACAAACTAAAGGAGGAAATATTTTGAATACCATACAGTGCATGTATATGGTCTATCCAAGACCAGTAAGTAACGGCACCCAGGTAATTCGGTGCTCACCTTTCATTTGTCTCGGACTTGTGTGAGATTAAAGAAGAGTTTTTATGGATATAAACCTGGTCATATATATATATATATATATATTATCTACTGGTGGTCGCCAGTAGATAGTTATAGTTAGGACCGTGTTTCCATAGGAAATCTGAAAATTCTATTTTGAATAACTTTGGCGCCGTTTGACGGATCCTCGTGAAATTTTCAAAACTAATGGGGCGCTCCGCTCAGCTCCTACCCTGAAAGTCTCGGGGGGATTCGTCAAGCAGGGGCCGAGAAAAAAGAGGGGCCCAAAACGCGTTTTCCCCATGCATTTTCCCATAGGACCTTTAGTCGAAGGTACAGCCCGAACGGCTGAACAGAATTACTTGAAATTTGGCAAAGAGATAGTCCTCAGGTCAGGGATGTGCCTTTTGCATATATGGAGTCAATCTGTTCAGTAGGTCCTGAGAAAATTGCAGTTAAAAGCACATACATATCTATAGCCGCGCACCGTGCGCGCACCCTAACATGCGCGAGCGTAATTCTGATTGGTGGATTCATGACAGTCAACATTCGAATCGGTCGAAATCAGGAAGTGTCGTCCGCCATTTTGTGTGTTGTATGTGTGACAGGGAAAAAGAAAGGTGGAGAACGTGAAAAGGGGGCAGGGTAGAGAGTTCCTGCCCCCCCTAGCCTTTGTCAGGGGGTCCCTGAAGGACCCTTAAGGGTGAAAAAAAACATTTTATCTTTTTTTCAAAAAATCGTGGGGTGCGCGCACGGTGCGCGCAACCTCAGCCACCATTTTGAGTTTTAGAGGTAGAAGAGAGTTAAAAACACAAGTGGAGAACGTGAAAAGGGGGCAGGGTAGAGAGTCCCTGACCCCCTAGGCCTTGTCAGGGGGACCATGAAAGACCTCTTAGGTCTCAAAAAAAAAAAAAAATTTAAAAATAGCGCGGGGTAAAAATAACATTAAAAAAATAGATTAAAAAATCAAGTATAAGTGTTTAGATGTTGGTTGGCTCTAAAAAGAGCCGTTGTGTTAATTGAGTGTTTTTTTGTACCTACAAGTAAGTACCGATGCAGAGTCTAAAGTTCAAGAGGAAGACTCTGTTGCCTTCATCTGTGAAATGAACACCGTCTCCTCTATAAATGCCTTGCATGTTGTAACGCAAGTTGTTGTGGTATATAGAACCCATACCATAGTCTCCGAGGAAAGCAGAAACAGACTTATTGACGTGCTTTCTTGCTTTGTCAATCTGTGGACAATATTGGTTGGACCAGTTCCACTTTTGCCTTTGGCATATATTAGAATATACAAAGGTAGTTTGTGGAAAAAGTGACATCAATTGCACAAAGGTGTCCTTAACAAGCATTTCCAAACCTACCCCAGTTAAAGTGCCTAGGTCATTTCCACCACAGTGCATAATTATAAGGTCAGGCTGTGGGAGATGTAGAAAGGATTTCACCAAGGGCATTAATTGGTGCCACTTTAACCCTCTCTGACCAATCCATTTAATGTCTACATTTGGCAAAGCAAGGTCTTTGAAAATACCTCTTTTTTCTGCATACTTTTCACTCCAGAAGACATAGCTATGACCTACAATCCACACTGTGAACATCTTTCAAGGAGATCTGGATGCACTCAGAAGGTGTCTTTCAGTAGAATGGCAATATGAAAAGAAAGATAGTTGTTAAATGGAGGCTTACAAACTTTTTTTTAATAAAAAGAGCTCATTGGCTGTTTCAGATCATTCTACACTAAAAACTAGGCTGTAAGTTCAAATTTTTAAAAGCATGTTTTGTATTGGTTCAGAAAAATGTGTACTCTCAGAACATTACTTTAGATTTGCTGTTAGGTTTGAAAAGTCAAGCATTCTTGCTCTTTGGATTAGAAACATTGTGTGCTGAGCTTCTGACCTCTCTGCTCACACCAGTGTTCCATGGCCTGTTGCTATGGTAGGAGGCAGAAGTCATGTGGGGGGTAGGGATCATTTGGAAAGGGTTGGAATTTGCAACCAATAGAAATGTGTGTTTCCATTTGAAAAAATGTGGGAAGCACTGTGATTTGAAGTTAACATGTATATGTGTGAAAAAAGAGAGGGAAACACATTGCCATTTACTGGTTCTGCTGAGAGGTGTACAGTTCAGAGATTCTGGCTCTGATAATCTGCTGTGTGAGTGCCACATATCTTTCTCAACTAACTACTTTTAAAGGTGAGTTATGAATTTGAGAGGGGATGTATGTGGTGTATTTTGATAAAAAAAATGTAAATGAGATTCTTGTTTTAAAGTTGTGTTTTACATTTTATGTTTTGGAAGATATTTAACTGCCTTGAACTTGACAGATATTATGGAGTATGTCTTCAAAATAAGTAAAGGTGTACTGGTATCAACCAGGAATATTGTTTTCTGCCTAGAATCACACCATGAGTCTGTGTGCACACAGGAATTTGTTGTCAGAGATTTAATTTGTGGTGGTCTGGTTCTGTAAGACTTGCATTCGTAGGAAAGGGGCAGCTTGTTTTCTTGAACTGTGATGGTTTGCACTGTGTGGTATTTCAGATAGCAGTGTGTAATGCTAACACATTTAATGTCACTAACGCTCATTTCCTTTGCTCTAGTCTAATCACTCTCCCAGGTTCCACATGCTCATGCTCTCATGTAGCTGTTAGGACATATGCTCTTTTCTGCCTCTCAAAATTATAAGGAAAATGTGTCAGGCTCTTACAGTAATAATCACTTGTAAAACCACAGAGGTAAATGTGCTTTGAAATTACCAAAGAAAAATCGTTTTCTGCCTAGAATCACACCATGAGTCTGTGTGAACACAGGAATTTGTTGTCAGAGATTTAATTTGTTTTGCTCTTGTTCTGTAAGACTCGCATTCATAGGAAAGGGGCAGCTTGTATTCTTGAACTGTGATGGTTTGCATTCAGCAGAAATCACTATCTCACAAATAAGAGGCAAATGCTAACACATTTGAAAACCACAGGGTAGATTTTCCTTCCACACCTGCCATGGGTGAGGTAGATCCTACATGTTCAAAACTGCAATTAACCCTTACCCCACATGTACTCTTACATACATCTGTGCAGTCTTCATGCAGTTCTGCAAGCGTCCATGCAGATCTCTCTTGTACCTGACAATACACAGTCTCCAGAAGCACGCTCTTAGCACACAGGGAGTTGCTTCTCCTGCACTTCCATGCTAAGTATTCAGCACTGTGTGGTATTTTAGATAGTAGTGTGTAACGCTAACACATTCAATGTCACCAAGGCTCATTTCCTTTGCTCTAGTCTAATCACTCACCCAGGTTCCACATGCTCATGCTCTCAAGTAGCTGTTAGGACATGTGCTCTTTTCTGCCTCTCTAAACTATAAGGAAAATGTGTCAGACTCTTACAGTAATTATCACTTGCAAAACCACAGCAGTAAATGTGCTTTGAAATTGCCAATGAAAAATCATTTTCTGCCTAGAATCACACCATGAGTCTGTGTGCACACAGGAATTTGTTGTCAGAGATTTAATTCATGTTGGTCTGCTTCTATAAGACTTGCATTCGTAGGAAAGGGGCAGCTTGTTTTCTTGAACTGTGATGGTTTGCATTCAGCAGAAATCACTATTTCAAAAATAAGAGGCAAATGTTAACACATTTGAAAACAACAGGGTAGATTTTCCTTCCAAACCTTCCATGGGTGAGGTAGATCCTACATGTTCTAAACTGCAATTAACCCTTATCCCACATGTACTCTTACATACATCTGTGCAGTCTTCATGCAGTTCTGCAAGCATCCATGCATATCTCTCTTGCACCTGACAATACACAGTTTCCAGAAGCACGCTCTTAGCACACAGGCAGTTGCTTCTCCTGCACTCCTATGCTAAGTATTCAGCACTGTGTGGTATTTTAGATAGTAGTGTGTTACACTACCACATTCAACATCACCAAGGCTCATTTCCTTTGCTCTAGTCTAATCACTCACCCAGGTTCCACATGCTCATGCTCTCAAGTAGCTGTTAGGACATGTGCTCTTTCCTGCCTCTCTAAACTATAAGGAAAATGTGTCAGACTCTTACAGTAATTATCACTTGCAAAACCACAGCAGTAAATGTGCTTTGAAATTGCCAATGAAAAATCGTTTTCTGCCTAGAATCACACCATGAGTCTGTGTGCACACAGGAATTTGTTGTCAGAGATTTAATTTGTGTTGGTCTGGTTCTGTAAGACTTGCATTCGTAGGAAAGGGGCAGCTTGTTTTCTTGAACTGTGATGGTTTGCATTCAGCAGAAATCACTATCTCACAAATGAGAGGCAAATGCTAACACATTTGAAAACAACAGGGTAGATTTTCCTTCCACACCTGCCATGGGTGAGGTAGATCCTACATGTTCAAAACTGCAATTAACCCTTACCCCACATGTACTCTTACATACATCTGTGCAGTCTTCATGTAGTTCTGCAAGCGTCCATGCATATCTCTCTTGCACCTGACAATACACAGTCTCCAGAAGCATGCTCTTAGCACACAGGCAGTTGCTTCTCCTGCACTCCCATGCTAAGTATTCAGCACTGTGTGGTATTTGAGATAGTAGTGTGTTACGCTACCACATTCAACATCACCAATGCTCATTTCCTTTGCTCTAGTCTAATCGCTCACCCAGGTTCCACATGCTCATGCTCTCAAGTAGCTGTTAGGGCATGTGCTCTTTTCTGCCTCTCTAAACTATAAGGAAAATGTGTCAGACTCTTACAGTAATTATCACTTGCAAAACCACAGCAGTAAATGTGCTTTGAAATTGCCAATGAAAAATCGTTTTGTGCCTAGAATCACACCATGAGTCTGTTTGCACACAGGAATTTGTTGTCAGAGATTTAATTCGTGTTGGTCTGCTTCTGTAAGACTTGCATTCGTAGGAAAGGGGCAGCTTGTTTTCTTGAACTGTGATGGTTTGCATTCAGCAGAAATCACTATCTCACAAATGAGAGGCAAATGCTAACACATTTGAAAACAACAGGGTAGATTTTCCTTCCACACCTGCCATGGGTGAGGTAGATCCTACATGTTCAAAACTGCAATTAACCCTTACCCCACATGTACTCTTACATACATCTGTGCAGTCTTCATGCAGTTCTGCAAGCGTCCATGCATATCTCTCTTGCACCTGACAATACACAGTCTCCAAAAGCACACTCTTAGCACACAGGCAGTTGCTTCTCCTGCACTCCCATGCTAAGTATTCAGCATTGTGTGGTATTTTAGATAGTAGTGTGTTACACTACCACATACAATATCACCAAGGCTCATTTCCTTTGCTCTAGTCTAATCACTCATCCAGGTTCCACATGCTCATGCTCTCAAATAGCTGTTAGGACATGTGCTCTTTTCTGCCTCTCTAAACTAAAAGAAAATGTGTCAGACTCTTACAGTAATTATCACTTGCTCAACCACAGTAGTAAATGTTCTTTGAAATTGCCAATCAAATATTGGTTTCTGCCTAGAATCACACCATGAGTCTGTGTGCACACAGGAATTGTTGTCAGACATTAAATTTGTGTAGCTTTTATTGTGTAAGACTTGCAGTCGTAGGAAAGGGATAGCTCATATGATATGTTTTGAAAAGCTCATAAAAAATATAGTAATATATATAAATTACATAAAGGTATTTTGTTTTTTAGTTTCTTTCAGGTATTGCTGAACAACACTGAAATAAATTAAAGATGCCTATAAAATCAAGAAAGAGAAAAGAACAGCAACAACATCTATATTTGAAGACAACTGGACAAAAAAAAATAGTTGAAGAACCTCATGTTGGAAAAAAGAAAAAGCCTTCTGGTAAGCAGACTAAGGATTTTAAAAAAAATATCTTCAAGCAAAGAAAAAATGTAAGAAATATATCCACTGGAAATAGTGTTTCAAGTAGAAAACAACCAGAGAATCAACAGAATATACTGAATGCTAATGTACAAACGGAAGTAAGAAAGAATGAGTTAAAAAGAAAAATAGATATTAAAAACATTCGTAGAAAAATGTTTGAGAGAAGAGTGATGTTCAATTTGCTAAAGGATGTGAAAAAATATAGGAAGAAAGCCAAATTTTTTAAGAAAAAGAAACATATAGAAACAATTGTTGCAAAGGCTTTGGAGTTAAAAGGGAAACTATTCATTTTAATTTTGAACAGGATCCGTACATTAGATAAATTAGTGAATGTGATGAAGTCAAAAAGCAAAAGAAAAAGGGAAGTGAAAAAAAAACTTTTGTAAAGTGTTCTTAGGAGAATAGAAGCATAGTTCAAGTACTGAACCATTTTTTAATGAAGAGAGTTATCTTCAAAGTAATACTTTGCTGCATGCAGTTGACACCAGTGGTCGAGCATATGAAGTTAAGGATGGTTGTGTAATGGAAAAGGAGAAAATGGTTCCAAGAAATGAGGAAGAAGTGTTAGCTGATGAGGTTATGGGGAGACGTCCTAAAGCCCCAGTGTACACTTGGAATTGTAGTAGTATTTGTACTGTACGACAGGAATCTATTGATAAATTTCGTGACTTTCTAAGAGAATATAGTAAAAAAAAGTGTTAAACAGAAGATTAAGGTGCTTCAAAGACTAGATCCATGCAGAGTGAGAGAGAATACTGGTTTGCAAGGACATTCTCTGGCTTGTCTTTCTAGGAAAGTTTGTCAAAGTGTTTTTCACCATTTTAGGACGCTGGCAGTTCATCATACTGAAATGAGAAAGTTTGTGAGAAGATTGTATGTTGCTAAAAGTCCAGCACTAAAGTTACATGAGTTGAATAGTGCTCTGTTCCATGGATCTGTAACAGATGTGAAGAAGGTTTGTGAGGATATTGAGTTTTGTTACTTTGGTCCAGAGCAAGAAAGTGCAGGAAATGACACAGTTATTGAAGAAAATGTGGAAGAGAATGTAGAACCCACTGTTAGTAAAACATTTGAAGATCAAATGACAAAATTTACTATCATCTCTATTGAAAGACCAAATATTACTTGTATTTGTTGCCGCAGAAGCCATTACAAAAAGCAAACAAGGAAGGTAGATCTCTATAAAAAAAGTGAAAAAGAAAATAATTCTAAGTGGAAGGATTTTGCTACATATTTATTTCTGGAAAATTGGTTTGATTTGGGTGAAGATCAGCGTATTTGTAAATATTGTTATAACAAGTTAGAAGAAAATAAAATGCCTGCTAGAGCTGTACATAATAATTTAGAATTGGTTGATATTCCTGCAGAACTTAGTGATTTAAATACGTATGAGTCTATACTCATTCAATGTGTCCATCCGTTTCAGACTATGGTTCCTATGGAGCCAAAACAGGCAAATTACCTCCTTCCGATTTACAAAGAGGTTTAAAAGGAAGAGGTTAATGGTGTACCTACAAAGAATAAGAAAATTTGGCAGGAGCTGGTGGATGTACGAAAAGTACAAAGAACAAATTTATATTTGAAAAGAAATAATAAATGGTATGAATCAATTTATATGGATGAAGATGAAGAAGATTTACTAGCAGACGCAGGAATACCAACTGGGCAAATTGAAAAAGTGGATAAGTCAAAAGAAGAAGAAATTTATGAACATTTCAGCATACATCCTCCTCATTCTACCGAAGTTATGGGAAACACTATTGATCTCTTTCAGATGAAAAAAGCAAAAGGAACTCCCGTGAGTGTATGGGAGGAGAGCTTGGAAGCTCGTTGTTTTCCCCAGCTGTTTCCTACAGGAAAAGGTGGATGATATGATGAACGTCCAGTACAGATTCCTGCTTCTGAGTATCGGACTACAAGGTTATATGCTGAAGATCCAAGATTTCGTCAAAGTATTCATTATTTGTTCCATCTTTTATTTGAAAGTGACTTATCAGCACTATCTAATGCAGTAAATCACATTTTGAAAACTGGAGTACATCTACATAATGTGTCTGCAAGGGATTTTCTGAACAAAGTGCAACAGCGAGATGATCATTTGGAATCACAATTAATTAATCTGATGGCTTGTCAGCGTGGGACTAATGAATATTGGTACCGACGCCATGGAGAATTGAAATGTATGTTACGGAATTTAGGAACTCCTACATGGTTCCTTACCCTAAGCTGTGCAGAGTACGCTTGGGATGATTTACTGGATTTTCTTCGAGAGGCAAATTAAAATATTGAAAACATCCAATACAAGACAGCAGGAGAATTGTGCTCATTGGATCCGGTTAATGTTTGCAGATATTTCAATCATAGATTTGAGGCTATGATGTCCTTCATCTGCAATAAAAAAAATCCACCTCTTGGAGAAGTTGTGGATTTCTTTTGGAGAAAAGAGTACCAAGCAAGAGGTGCTCCTCATATTCATATGCTGTTGTGGATCAAGGATGCCCCAAAATTTGGAACAGATTCTGATGATGCAGTTTTATCTTTCATTGAAGAATATGCAACATGTGCTATACCTAAAAGCACAGAAGAAAAAAACTTAAAAGAGCAAGTTTTACGTTTCCAAAGTCATCGGTGTGGAAAATACTGTCGAAGAAAGTACAAGAGTAAAGATAAATTCTACACAAAATGTCGATTTGGATTTCCACAACCTGTTCTTTCAAAAGGAAGAGTAAACAGTTTTATGTCAGCTGTGCGACATACTATTACAAGAAAATCGCCTAAGAATACCTACAACCTAAGAAGAAAAGAAGAGTCAAAATATATAAATGACTACAACTCAGTCATTTTATCCATGTGGAATGCTAACATGGATATACAGTATGTAGCTGACAATTCTATTGCTGTTGCTCGGTATGTCACATCTTACATCACTAAATCTGAGAAAACGGAATTGAAAGAAATGTGGGAAGAGATTTCTCACGAGAAGACTGTCAGTAAAAAGCTATACAGTTTCAGTTTAAAGATGTTATCGCATCGAGAAATTGGATCCTACGAATGCTCAGATAGGTTATCATCTGCAAGTCTGTACACCAAATCCAGAAGAATAATTTGGGTAAGTTTAGGCCTTGCAGGAATGCGAAATCGGGTACTGAAATCTATTCGAGAAATTGAATATTTAGCAGAGTTTGAACCTGAAAGTACAGACATTTTAAGAACAAACATGTTGGACACATATTACCCAAAGAGAAGTCATCATCTTGAGAACATGTGTCTCTATGAAGTGCTGCAGAACTACATTTATAAACGGAATGCAACAGAAGACATCAACAATGGAAAATATAAAGTCATTGGTGAGGAAGGATGTTTGGTAAAACAAACAAAAGGAAGTTTGATTAATCACAGGAAGCTGAGTTGCGACACTACTGACAAGAAGGAATTTTACCACTTAGCACTTTTACAGTTGTTTAAACCATGGCGCTCAGAGGATGAATTATTTGGACATTTTCAAAGCTATGAAGATTCCTTTAATGCATGTAAAGATACCATTGAATGCAGTACTTTCACAACTTATGTAGAAATGTTAAATGAAGAAATTGAACAAGAAGCAACAATTGCAGCTGAAGTAGCTAGAGACAGTTCTCAAGACAGTCAAAGTTCTGGGACGCTCAGTCAAGATCCCCTAGGACAACCAATCGTAGAAAATGAAGCTGCAATAGCCATGACTGAAGTGGAAACAGCTATGAATCAAGCTCAGGAAGATTTAATAAACTTACCAAGTTTGGAACAGCAACTGAATGATGAACAACAACAAATTTATGAGGAAGTCACAAAACAAATTGATCATGGATTACTACATGAAAATAAAGAGTGCTCATGCACATCATTTGAACCAATCAAAATGTATGTGAGTGGACAAGCCGGAACTGGAAAAAGTTTCTTGATTAAAGTAATTAGAAGCTACCTACAGAAAAAAACAGATTCAACTTTGTCTTGTGTTGTTACTGCTCCAACTGGGTTAGCAGCATATAACATAAAAGGAATTACCCTCCATCATTTGCTAATTTTACCAGTAGAGCATGAGAACAAAATACAATACCACAAGCTAACAGGAGAAGCATGTTTTGAAGTTGCAAGAGTATTGAAAAAAATGAAAGTTCTCATCTTTGATGAGGTAAGCATGGTATCAAACTTAATGCTTGCCTTTGTGCATTTAAGAATGCAGCAAATTCTAAAGACAAACTATGACGTGCTATTTGGAGGAAAACATGTTATAGTTTTTGGGGATCTACTGCAGCTCACTCCAGTGAAAGGACAACCAGTATTTCAAACTCTTACACTTGAAGACACAAAAAAGTCGTTAGGAAGTATAGGTAATGTGAAAAATTTGGACATACTTTGAGTATAAAGAACTCATTACCAATATGCGGCAGGCAAATGATGATGATTTTTTTTTTTTTTTTTGTACAAGCAATAACCTCATAACCTGGCAGCTTTAACAAGTTCCTATCTTTGTAGCTAATATGTGTCTCAGTATGTAATACTAAATGGGGATTATATAGCTTAAGCTCCGCTTGTGCTAACCGTCTTTTATTCTTGCAATTAAGGCCAGCGACATTCCATACTAAACAACTGAGTCTAAGCATTACAGAAGTGTTGGAATATCAACAACTCTAATAAAGACTATCATATATATCAGCTTTTCTTTTTTATTATTTTCAGTAAATATAGCTATTGTGTTGTCATTTTTATCATTATTGACTACCACCCGTGAACCCTTGCTCCAAACCCACCCCAACCTGGACCTTCCCCCAGAACCCCTGGGGGAGAACACCCCCTTGTTCATGCTGCCGTTTTTGGGGCAGCCGGACTGAGAAGCAGCAGTGGATAGCTCCCTCTGACCCTCTAGCCCCCCCACTCTATCCTAAGAAGAGGAAAAGAAACAAAAAGAAATGCCACCCAGAAAAAAAAAAAAAAAGATTGTCGTATCGCATAATTGACTCCCTGACAAGTGACCCAGTGACCCAGCGTTTATGACCAATTTTGCCTAGACAAAATACTAAGTATGATAAACAATCTACTAAAGCCCTAAAGCCCTAAAGTAGATAATTATAAGTATCAGGAATTTATCGGAAGTTCTTAGCCAAATTTTGATAATACGGTCTCAGCTTCCTTAACATCGGTAAAAACATATGTGTGGCCGCCTTTCATTACTTTCAACAGGGCAGGTTCCTGCAGGAATACCTGTCCGCCCAAAGATTTAAAAGGGTCGATTAATTGCCGCAACTTCCAACGTTTATCCATAGTGGCTTTGCTCAAGTCGGATCTAACAAAAAACGTGACATTGTCAACTTTCATAGGGGAGTGAGGCTTGGCTTTAGAGGAAACGGCTTGCCGTAGTAGATAATTGCCAAAGTAAATCAGAAAAGGCCGTGGAAATTTGCTCTCTTTATTTCTCTGAACCAGAGGTAGCCTGTGGACCCTTTGTAGCTGGGAATCCCAGTCCCAGTCTGATAAGTCTGGAAAAGCTCTCCGAAGAAGGTTCACCATATAGGCCCGCGGATCAGATCCTTCTGAACCTTCTGCTATCCCAAAAAGTCGAAGATTCTGCCTTCTTTGGCGATTCTCCATGTCTTCGAGTTTTTTCTGGAGACTTGATATCTGTGTATCATGTTGACTAGTTAAAGTCTCAACCCGTGCAGATGTTTCCTCGATGCCAGCAACCCTTTGTTGTAACTCCGTCACTTCTTGAGTAATTATGCCAAATTTGTTGGTAACTTCTACTAAAGACCTCTGTATTTGACAATTATCCTCTCTAAGCTGCAGGAAGTGTTGTTGCGCCTCATTTCTATGATCTGTCAAAATTTTTAAGATCTGATCGAAGGAGGAAGGGTTACTTTCTGCACTCCCAGTGTAATCTTGGGCAAGCAAAGCCACTGAAGTGCCTTCAAGAGTTGAGGGTGTTCGTTGAAAATCTAGATCAGTAGTTGTTACTGCAGTAGAAGCAATAGAAACCTGGGAGTCAGATGAGAGAGTGCCTGTATCAGCAAATGAACCAGTCGAGGCAAGTTGAATTATGTTATCTCCAGTTGTGGCAGGGCATTCCTTTAGGTGCTCTTCTTCTCCAGCAAGATTAGTGCCTGAGAGTCGCAAGGCCATATTCTTAACCCCTCCTTTGGCTTGTATCCACCTTCGCAAAGGACTTTCGTCAGAAATAGCTTTACCCCGTGGCTTCAAAACTGGGCCTGAAGCAGACAAAATGGAGGCATTGAGAATCTTCCCTTTCTTTATTTTATGTTTCGCTTTTGATTTTCCCTTTTTGGGGCCCGAATGTCGTATGGGAGGGCTAGACGTATCTTCTTCTTCTTCCTCAACTGAATCTTCATAATCATCGATAGGGCAGTCTTGGGTTTCCTTACGATTCGTTTCATCTTCAGTTGATAAAGGTTGCACGCCCGTAGTAGGAGATGTCAGTGTATCTAAGCTCGTTTCCGTATATTCACAAGTGGGATGAGCGCTGCGTGGGCATTCAGGAGGTTTCAGAGTGTCAACCATGCATGTCCCCTCCCCAGCTAACATAAGAGTCTCTGAGGATGCCTCTAAATGCCTAGATGCCTTGCTGGATAGGATATGATTTGTTTCACCATTGTCGCTGTGATTCTCTGATTGTTGGTTTATAATTAGTCCACAACCAGTACCATTACCAGTCACAGTCACAGCGTCGTTGAACACTAAAGGCGAGAAGGGCATGGGGGGACTGACAGAGACCGCATTGCTCTCAGAAGTCTCAGAAATCAATATGGAGCCTGACCTACTCTGGATATCTGTAGAAAGTAAGGTAGGTCGAATGATCTGCTTACCGGAGATTGCAGCTGTTTTCTGGGCTCTCCCTGCGTGTTCTGTCGTAACCTCTGAGGCCGCCGAGGGAGCCGCCAAAGAAACCCGAGGGGCCGATATTGCAACACTGTTTCCAGTCAAGACGGAACTTTCAGTGATGATGATTATGCAAGTATTCTCAAAGATATCAGCATTGGACTACTCACAGAACATGGCAGAAAAGCTTTACAGAGTCGATTGCTATGTAATTTGTTCCTAACAGAACAAATTGTTCCAGAGAAAATATACAAGAAAATTGCTGGAAAAAATACTGCAATCTGCTTAATGCCAACACTACATGAATGCTCTGTATTCAATCAAGAACTTTTGAAATTGGAAAATGAAGAGATTGTCAAACTGGAAGCTGTGGATAAAATATAACATGAGGGAATAACTATTATATTGACAAGCAAATTGACAACTAAATTGGATTCTCTAGAGAAAAACATATCGAAAACAGCTGGTTTAGAAAAAAATCTTTATGTATGTATGAACTGTCAAGTAATTTTAAGACGTAATTTGGATGTAGAAAAAGGGTTAGTTAATGGAGCTATGGGTAAAGTTGTGGGTTTTGTTAATTACCAGAAAAAAGATGGAATTGAATTTTTAAAAATAAAATTTGATCAGATTGAAAAGGTTAAAGACATTTATCGTTGTTCAGTTCGTTTCTTGCTTGTGAAAGACTTATATGTACGTAGGAAGCAGTTTCCATTTTCTCTAGCATATGCTGTAACTATTCACAAATCTCAAGGATTAACTGTAGATAGTGCTTTTGTAAACATTGGATCTACTATGTTTAAAGAAGGTATGGCATATGTTGCTTTGTCACGCGTGAAAAAAAATTCTGGTTTATTCATGATAGACTTTGATGAGTCAAAAGTTAGTGCTGATGCAAACTGTGTAAAGGAATATAATAGATTAAGAAGAAGCTATGCTCCTCATTTAGGTCAGTATCCTGTGTTTGAAAAACGTGTTGTTTGTCGGAAAAGGAGAATTGAGAATATCTGTAATGAGGATGTACAGAAGAGTAAACAAAAGGAGAATGATGTGATTCCATGCAAAAAGGAAAAGGACAATGTTGAAGAGGTTGTTGGTTGTCATTTTGAAAATAGCTCTGGTGTCAACTGCTAGTAGTGCTGAATGTTGTATTTTATCTTGAATGTTTGCAAGAGCAGATAATACTAAATCATGAAAAAAGATTCTGTTCTCTGCTGAGTTTTCTTTTTGAGAAGCTGAGTAATGATAAAACTAAAATAGAAAGTGCTTCTGATGTTAGAAAACTTTTAGATGTATGTTCAAGATGTACACAGTTTACTCAAAATGTCCAGCAAGATGCACAGGAATTCTTGATGTATATGCTTATGGTACTGGAACATGAAGGGGTAGAAATAGAAAATATGTTTGGTCTCTCTTATAAATGGGAACATAGTTGTGAAAACTGTTTGAACACATGCAGCTCTAATGTTGATTCTGAAAGGTTCATATATTTAACATTACCAGAGAGTAAATCAGTGACTTTTAGTAAATTAGTTAAAGATGCCAATCACAACATGGAATGTTCTCAATGTAAATCAGACATGTTATCAACGTTATTTTTAAATAAATATGGACAGTATGTAATTTTAATGATGCAACGTTGTAGAGCTGATGGTACAAAATTGGACACTTTAATAAAGAAGTTTACAGGACATCAATTATCAATATCTGGAAAAACTTTTGTTGCAGTTGCAATAATTTTCCATGATGGACCTTCTATAACTTCTGGTCATTACACAGTTTATCTAAAATGTAAAAAAGGCTGGACACTGTGTAATGATTCTCAATTGATTTTCAAGCAACGTTTGCCTGCAGAATTACCAAATTCCTACTTAATTTTTCTAAAACCAAAATTTTAGATACAAATTGCAGCATCTGAACAAACCATTATTTCGATTTTAATGGATTACCATTGGTTATTTCACCAAAAAAGAATTTAAAAATTACCATTTGGCCTCATGGAAAGGTAAAAATTTCTCTTGTGGTCTTCTTTGACAGATATTATTTTGGTGTATGTGCTTAAGCAACAAGATTTACAGACGTTATTTATTGCAAATAGTTATTGTTCTTAGAAGATATTTTTATTATATATGTTACATTTCTATCAAGGTATGTTTTACTGAGAAAAGATTCAGGGCTTTTTTTAAACAATCTTTCAGATTGTTAATTTTTTTGCCCACTGTTAAGTGATGAATGCAATTGATTTCACAATTTGCAGTGAAATTCAATATATTCTGAAAACAGCAAAAAAAGGGCAAAAAATTACTTTGTTAAATATGAAAATATGTGTACTGTATTCTAAAATGTATTCTTAAATATTAATACTTTTTTTCTTTTTTTTCAGATCGAGAAAGAAAATGTAGGAAATGTAATCCTTTTTTCTAGCAATTAAAAAAAAACATTTATTTATAATTAAGCTATTTTGTTGGTCAGGTAAGTTTGAAATATCTGTATTTCTCACCCCTTCACTTTCATGCTCCCTTTTCTTCACTTCTCCTCACTGTGCTTTTCTCATTCCCCTTCTCTCTGTCTTCTTCCTTTACTGCTCTTTCGTAACTCCCTTACTCCTTCTATACTACTCCCCTAGGTTTACTGCCTCCATCACTACTTTTTCAACCATGTGTCTCTCCCTGTCTCCATGTGTCTCAGTCATTCTAACTGCCTTACTCCTTCTCAGTTCCTTGCTCTCTGTGTCTGATTCTGTCTCTCTCCCTTTGTCTGTCTTACCCTTAATTTCCATTACATCTCTTGGGCAGATTAACAAGGCCCCTCCGCCACCACTATGTCACTTTTCATAACGTACTGGTGGCGCAGGGAGCTCATTCATATTTACAAGGAGAGGAAAAGCCACCCTGCATGACTTTTCCTCTCCACATAAATACAGCCACTTCACATGCAGCAATGTGCATTGAAGGGGCGTTCCATGGGTGTTGTTTTGGGTGTTCCCACGCAACACACAAAGAACTAGACACATCTCCAGGTTTACGAGAAATTGTAACTCTAGAGATGTATGTGAATGCTAAGCAACCCTAGAGGTGGTGTTGCGAGGCACAACGAGGAGAAATGTTTTTATTTCTCCTCGTTTTTTCCTCTTTTAGTGCGTCCTCCATTCTACAGCACGCATTGAAAGAGGAAAAAGCCTCTTGTGATTGTTTTTGTGCAGGAAGGTGTCCCTTCCTGCACAAGAACAATGTCCCCACCACGCAGGCATCCTTGTACCATGGTGCAAGGGAGCCTGTGCTGGCGCATGGCTGCAGTTTGTAGGCCTGCGCAGGGGAAGCATAGAGATGCATCAAAAAAATCGTATAAAAACTAGAATTAAAAAAAAATGTAAGTGTTTGGGTGTTGGTTGGCTCTAAAAAGAGCCATTGTGTTAATTGAGTGTTTTTTGGTACCTATAAGTAAGTATCGATCCAGTGTCTAAAGATCAAGAGGAAGACTCTGTTCCCTTCATCTGTGAAATGTACTCTTGCTCTTTGGATTAGAAACATTATGTGCTGAACTTCTGACGTCTCTGCACACACAACTGTTACATGATCTAATGCTATGCTAGCAGGTAGAAGTCATGTTGGGGGTAGAAATCATTTAGAAAGGGTTAAAATATGCAACAAAAAAAGTGTGTTTCAATTTAAAAAAAAAGGTGGAGAACGTGAAAAGGGGGCAGGGTACAGAGTTCCTGACCCCCTACCTTTTGACAGGAGGTCCCTGAAGGACCATGAAGGGTGAAAAAAACATTTTATTTTATTAAAAAACACAAAGGGTGTGCGCACCGTGCGCGCACGGCGGGGAAAATTAAAAAAAAAAATTATTAAAAAAAATAATAAATTCGATGTTAGGTGGCTCTAAAAAGAGCCACTGTGTTAATAGAGGGACAGAGGAAGGAAAGAATGGCAAAAATTATACGGTGCCGCATGTGTGCTGCCGTATCTTGTTCTCTATTAGGGGTATGCTGGTCTCCCCCAAAGCAAGAAGAGCATAACACGTATTGCACCGTATATGCACCCTCTCAAACAGAGGGTGAATATCCAGAGGAGCAGAAGAAGGTGAAGCTGCCACCGCAGAGGAAGTGTTCGGCTGAGCTGCCGAAGATGTACTCGGCTGATCTGCTGCGGATGTGCTCGGCTGAGCTGCAGGAGGGTTTTCTCTAGTAGCTCAAGCATAAGCCACAGGATGTACATCCCTAACGTGCCTGATCATAGTGTAGATACTAAAAGAGTACTTCTTCTTAGGATCTCCTCTAGATAAGACACGTTTACAAAGAATGCAGGTGACTTTGGGAGCATTCACTTTCTTCTGCCCCTGTGGAAATGTAAAAAATTGCCAGACAAAAGAATCTTTCTGTTTCCTCTGTCTCTGTCTGACAAGGCTCTCCTGCTCACTCCCAGAAGATGACTGCTGCTCTGCCATTGTATCACAAAAACAGTTCAGCTCCTTCTCCCAGGGAATCAGAAGTAATAATGAGGGGAATGGGTGTGGTGTTGGAAGTTTCTGGAACTGAAACTACTTTAAACCAATGAAAAGTGTTGTTTCTTGATCACATGACTTACCGTGCGTGCACCGTAAGCTTACGGTGCGCGCACGGTACAAGCACGCATGCGCGTACGTAAGACGTGCGCATGCGTGTACGGAGCACGTGTGTATGACGCACGCGCGCATGCGCATTCGGAGCACAGGCGCGCATGCGCGTACGGCGCATACGGAGCACGCGCGCATGTGCAAAAAGAACAAGCGCGCATGCGCGTAAGGAGCATGCGCGTATGCATCGCAGACGAAGTACGCATGCGTACGTAAATCACATACACATGCGCACACGGAGCACGTACGCATGCAAACTACGTGCGCCCACCGTACTTGTACCGTACCGTATGCGCACCATAAGCTTACGGTGCGCGCATGGCAAAAAACCCTTAAAAAAACAAAAAACAATGTTTAGAGGTTTGTAGAAGATATTAACTATGCTGTTCAACTATATTTAAATTTTTTTTTAAAAAGGTGAGCCATTCCATATTGCAGGATACAGTAAATCTATAATTATATACATAGGTAGCATATTGTTAAAAAAAAAAAATAATAATATAAAAATACATTCATAAATTTGCATTTAAAAAACCTTTGAAATTCACAGAAAAAAACGTAGGTTTCACACACGTTATAGTTAGGAATTAGCATTTAAAAAACCTTGCAAATTCACTGAAAAAACCATAGGTTTCACACACGTTATAGTTAGGAATTAGCATTTAAAAAACCTTGCAAATTCACTGAAAAAAACATAGGTTTCACACACGTTATAGTTAGGAATTAGCATTTAGAAAACCTTGCAAATTCACTGAAAAAACCATAGGTTTCACACACGTTATAGTTAGCTGGACATTTCTCTCATACAAAACCAATGAAATTCCCCCGTTATAGTTAGTTCAGCTAACTATAACTCGCGCGCCCGCAATCCACTGCTGATGACGTCACCTATTTCATCACTCATGACATGGTCAGTGACATCACTCATGACATCACTGATGACATCTCAAATGACATCACTGATGACATCACTGATGATGTCATCCATTTAGTATGTGTTTCTGCACAGTTTTAATATGTTTAATAAATATAGGGAAAGGCCTGTTGAAGAATGAGTGGGTGTACAAGTGTGTAAATGGATGATTTTCTGTGGTGCGTAACTGACTCTATAAGTGAGTCATTAAATGTATCTTACTGCAGACTAGTGACTTAACTGTGTAAATGTTTGTATGTGTCTGTATGTTGGTGTATAAGTGGCGGCATGGTTTTGTGAATACCTATATAAGTGTCTATATGAGTTATTGATTCCTTGTCTCAGTATCTGTATGGGTTCCTGAGTGTTTGTGTGAGTAGGGTGTGTGTGACTCTATGCATAGATGTGTGAGTGGGTGATTCATTGGGTGCATGGTTTTAAGAGTGTATCTGTGATGAACTGTATGGTTGAGTGAGTGTATGTATGGGTGTGTTAGGGATTGAATGTATATCTCAGTGGTACATTTGTGACTAACTACATATGTGAAAGGCAGTATATATGCGTGTAAGAGTATATAAGTGGGTAGATGTGAGAGTGTGTGATTGTGCGAGTGACTGTATGGATGAGTGTGTGCTTGTATCAATGATTCTATAAGAGCGTAAGAATGTGATACTATTTTTATGAGTAAGTGAACTTGAGTGTGTATAACCGCATAGGTGAGTAAATGGGAGTGTGATTATTTGCATGACTGAGTAGGTGTGAGAGTACCTCTATGGATGATTGGTAGTGTGTGAGTGTCTATATAGGTGTATAAATGCATATGATAGTTTTGTATGGAGTGACTGTAAGTATGAGTGACTGTACAGGTGAATGAGTGGAGGTGTATGTAGACCTAAGAGTTAATAAGTGGGTATGTAGTTATTGGTATTGCAGTATGTATGGTTTTGAGAATGGAACTCTTAAATTTTCAGTCGGTGTATGAAAGGTTATGTTAGGGGGTGAGAAGATGTGGTAATTTATCACATGGATGACGTCATCAGTGATGTCATCAGTGATGTCATTTGAGATGTCATCAGTGATGTCATGAGTGATGTCACTGATCATGCCATGAGTGATGTAATATGTGACATCATCAGCAGTGGATTGCGGGCGCGCGAGTTATAGTTAGCTGAACTAACTATAATGGGGGAATTTCATTGGTTTTGTACGAGTGAAATGTCCAGCTAACTATATATTTTCAGTGAATATATATATATATATATATATTTCGAATACTATGTATACATGTGAAAATGTGTCGATCCACCTGTTTACCTCAGGGGACAGAAAAAATGGGTGGAACTGACGTCAGCACGCCGACGGGGTCCTCTTATGGCTCCTATGGCGTCATACAGTGTCGCGAGCGGAGCCGTGCTAATATGACATCGTCGTCGACGTGGAAGAGCTAGGAAAGAATTTGCGTGGAATGCTGGTGCAGAGGATATTCACCTAAGTATTCAGGCTAGGCCTTTGGGAGCAACTGTTTATGTTACCACTCCAGAAACCGAAACCAGTGATCCAATGGCAGAGGCCCTGCAGATAGCACACAAGGAGGGGAGCCCAGTCGTGTGCACCGGCGGGGCAGCAAAGTGACAAGCACCACTACCCACAGAAAAGGTAACGAGGGCACTGAATAGCACAGGATCTTCTCTTTGTATCTGGCAGGAACAACAAGGTTAAAATGCCCTAGTTCCAAAATGTAGAATTAGCGCTACAACGGTCTTCAAGAGGACCTGCGATGGATGACGCTTCTGCCTTCCGTACACTGGAGGTGACACATGGGTCACGCAGTATGGTCATACTGCGGTGGGACGCACACTCGTTGACCTCTCATGGCACTGCTCCACACTTTGGGGACAATGCTTTCCATTAGCTGTGTTTTCTGATGAGGTATCGTGCAGGCCCCGTCCAACAGCAGAACCCCTTTAGATCCAAACAGACTCTTCCACTCTCTCACCGGGAGTGAAACCAGGCCACGAGGACACTTTCACAATACAACAGCCGGGAATGCACTTTTCGGTAAAAAAAACCCATTCCTTACTCCTAATTTATCAAAAAAATGACTCACTGAAGAACAGGGGCCAGCTTCGATTGGTAAACAGCCGTTACAACGAAGTTTTTACTTTGCGATACAATTACAGTGCATGCATTATCACGCATGCCTTGTACATCGCAAAGTCATTACTACGCATTTTTTTAAGAACACATGGTCATTTACCACGCATGCCTTTACAACAAATTTTGTTGTAAAGGTATGTATGGTAAATGACCATGAGTTCTAAAAAAATGTAGAGGATCCACGTCGTTGTAAGGAAACAGAGGCTGTTCCGTTTCCTCACAACGACGTGCACCACCCCTCAGAGACGACATGAAGCAGGAACCACGAGGGGAGAGGAACCACGAGGAGTGAGAGGTAAGGGGGGTTGGGCATGGGGTGGTGGTTACTTTTCTAGGGTTTAGGGTAGTGCAGTGGTATTTGAGTAGTGTAGGGGTCGTGCTGAGGGTAGTGTTTTAGGGTTTAGGGTAGTGCAGTGGTGTTTGTATAGTGTATGGGGTCATGCTGGGGCTAGTGTTTTAGGGTTTAGGGTAGTGCAGTGGTGTTTGTGTAGTGTAGAGGGTTGTGCTGGTGGTAGTGTTTTAGGGTTTAGTATAGTGCAGTGGTGTTTGTGTAGTGTAGGGGGTCGTGCTGGTGGTAGTGTTTTAGGGTTTAGGGTAGTGCAGTGATGTTTGTGTAGTGTAGGGGGTCGTGCTTGGGGTAGATTTAGGGTAGTACAGTGGTGTTTGGGTAGTGTAGGGGTTGTGCTGGGGGTGGTGTTTTAGGGTTTGGGGCAGTTCAGTGGTGTTCGTGTAGTGTAGGGGGTCGTGCTGGGGGTGGTGTTTTAGGGTTTAGGGTAGTGCAGTGGTGTTTGGGTAGTGTAGGGGATCGTGCTGGGGTGGTGTTTTAGGGTTTAGGGGAGTGCGGTGGTGTTCGGGCAGTGTAGGGGGTCATGCTGGGGCGGTGTTTTAGTGTTTAGGGCAGTGCAGTGGTATTCGGGCAGTGTGGGGGGTCGTGCTGGGGGTGGTGTTTTAGGGTTTAGGGCAGTGCAGTGGTGTTCGGGCAGTATAGGGGGTCGTGATGGGGTGGTGTTTCAGGGTTTAGGGCAGTGCAGTGGTGTTCGGGCAGTGTAGGGGGTCATTCTGGGGGTGGTGTTTCTGAGTTTAGGGCAGTGCAGTGGTGTTTGGGCAGTGTAGGGGGTTGTGCAGGGGGTGGTGTTTCAGAGTTTATGGCAGTGCAGTGGTGTTCGAGCAGTGTGGGGGTCTTGCAGGGGGTGATGTTTCAGGGTTTAGGGCAGTGCAGTGTTAGTCGGGCAGTGTAGGGGGTCTTGCTGGGGGTGGTGTTTCAAGGTTTAGGGCAGTGCAGTGGTGATCGGGCAGTGTAGGGGGTCTTGCTGGGGGTGGTGTTTCAGGGTTTAGGGCAGTGCAGTGGTGTTTGGGCAGTGTAGGGGGTCATGCGGGGGGTGGTGTTTCAGGGTTTAGGGCAGTGCATTGGTGTTTGGGCAGTGTAGGGGGTTGTGCTGGGGTGGTGTTTCAGGGTTTAGGGCAGTGCAGTGGTGTTTGGGCAGTGTAGGGGATCATGCGGGGTGGTGTTTCAGGGTTTAGGGCAGTGCAGTGGTGTTCGGGCAGTGTAGGGGGCCATGTGGGGTGTGGTGTTTCAGGGTTTAGGGCAGTGCAGTGGTGTTCAGGCAGTGTAGGAGGTCGTGCAGGGGGGTGGTGTTTTTTGGGTTTAGGGCAGTGCAGTGGTGTTCGTGCAGTGTAGGGGTCGTGCTGGGGGTAGCGTTTCCCGGTTTAGGGCAGTGAAGTGGTGTTCGGGCAGTGTAGGGGGTCGTGCTGGGGGTGGTGTTTCAGGGTTTAGGGCAGTGCAGTAGTGTTCCGGCAGTGCAGGGGACGTGCAGGGGGTGGTGTTTCAGGGTTTAGGGCAGTGCAGTGGTGTTCGGGCAGTGTAGGGGGTCGTGCTGTGGGTTGTGTTTCAGGATTTAGGGCAGTGCAGTGGTGTTCGGGCAGTGTAGGGGGTTGTGCTGGGGCTGGTGTTTCAGGGTTTAGGGCAGTGCAGCAGTGTTCCGGCAGTGCAGGGGATGTGCATGGGGTGGTGTTTCAGGGTTTAGGGCTGTGCAGTGGTGTTCGGGCAGTGTAGGAGGTTGTGCTGGGGTGGTGTTTCAGGGTTTAGGGCAGTGCAGTGGTGTTCGGGCAGTGTAGGGGGTCGTGCTGGTGCTGGTGTTTCAGGGTTTAGGGCAGTGCAGTGGTGTTCGGGCAGTGTAGGGGGTCATGCAGGGGGTGGTGTTTCAGGGCTTAGGGCAGTGCAGTGGTGTTTGGGCAGTGTAGGGGGTCGTGCTGGGGCTGGTGTTTCAGGGTTTAGGGCTGTGGAGTGGTGTCCGGGCATTGTAGGGGGTCATGCTAGGGGCTGGTGTTTCAGCATTTAGGGCAGTGCAGTGGTGTTTGGGCAGTGTAGGGGGTAATGTTTGCTGGTGTTTGAGGGTTTAGGGCAGTGCAGTGGTGTTCAGGCAGTGTAGGGGCTCATGCTGGGGCTGGTGTTTCAGGGTTTAGGGCAGTGCAGTGGTGTTGGGGCAGTGTAGGGGCTCGTGCTGGGGTAGTGTTTTATAGTTTAGAGCAGTTGTGCTTGTGTAGTGAGAGGCGCATGCGCTGCATCGCTAGGCGAGACCTAAAAAGCATTGTACCAAGATGGCTGCCAACACTTCCTGGATTGAAGTGTTGGCAGCCAATTAGAGCCAAGATCGTGCTTGTGTAGTTAGGTCCCGCCTAGATATATAAAGATTTCTTTCCTTTAATATCTCAAAAACTACTGAACAGATTTACACCATTTAAAAAAAGGTCTCTTTATGAACCAAGCACTACCTTTTTGCCAAATTTGGTGTAATTCAGTTCAGCAGTTTCAGCTGTAACCGTGTCTAAAGTTTCCTATGGGAAATTGATTTTTTGACTTCTATTTTTTGAATTTCGCATGAACTACTGTACGGATTTACACCATTTAAAAAAAAAGGTCTCTTTCTGAACCAAGTGTTACCTTTTTTCCAAATTTGTCTTGCATGTCGTAACGCAAGTACGATGGAACCCATACCATAGTCTCGGAGGAAAGCAGAAACAGATTTGTTGACGTGCTTTCTTGCTT
This sequence comes from Triturus cristatus, assembly GCF_964204655.1. Lineage (NCBI taxonomy): Eukaryota > Metazoa > Chordata > Amphibia > Caudata > Salamandridae > Triturus > Triturus cristatus. The sequence goes on from NC_140585.1 coordinate 492,563,797, forward strand.
TGTCAATCTGTGGACAGAAATGATTGGACCAGTTCCATTTTTGCCTTTGGCATATGTTAGAAAACACAAAGGCAGTTTTAGGGAAAAGTGAAAACAGTTGTGCAAAGGTCTCCTTCATAAGCATTTCCAGACCTACCCCAGTCAAAGTGCCTAGGTCATTGCCACCACAGTGCACTATTATGAGGTCAGGGTGTTGGATTTGCATGAAGGATTTCACCAATGGCATCAATTGGTGCCACTTTAACCCTCTCTGACCAATCCATTTAATGTCTACATTTGGCAAAGCAAGGTCTCTCACCATACCTGTTTTCTCTGCATACTTTTCACTCCAGAAGACATAGCTGTGCCCTACAATCCACACTGTGAACATCTTCAAAGGAGAACTGGATGCACTCAGGAGGTGTAATTCAGTAGAATGGTAAAAAGAAATGAAAGACAGTTTGGAAATGGAGGCATACATATTTTTTTTTTTTTTTTTAAACTGATTGGCTGTTTCATACCATTCTACAATAAAAACTAGGCTGTATGTGTAAATTTATAGAAGCATGTTTTGTATTGGTACAGAAAAATGTGTTACCAAAGAACAGTACTATGGATTTGCTGTTAGGTTTGAAAAGTCAAGCACTCTTGCACTTTGAAAATGAAACATTGTCTGCTGAACTTGTGACCTGACACCACACAGCAGTGTTCCATGAGCTGTTGCTATGGTAGCAGGCAGAAGTCAAGTTGGGGGAAGGGTACTAGGCAGAAGTCAAGTTGGGAGAAGGGTACTTTTTGAAAAGGGTTGGTTTTCAACCAATAGAAATGTGTGATTACATTTGAAAAAAAGGGGGAAGCACTGAGATTTGAAATTAACATGTATATGTGTGGAAAAAGAGAGGGAAACATTGCCATTATCTGGTTCTGCTGAGAGGAGAGAGGTGTACAGAACTAAGATCCTGGCTCTGATAATCTGCTGTTTGAGTGCCACATTTCTTTCACAGCTAACTAATTTTAAAGGTGAGTTTAGAGTTTGAGAGGGGATGTATATGGTAAATTAAGAAATGAATATTAGAATTGGAATTCCTTTTGTTGAAGTTGTGTTTATCATTTTCTGTTTTGGGAGAAATTTAAATGTGAGGAACATGTAAAATAATATGGACTATGTTTTCACGATAAATTAAGGTGTACTGGTATAAATAAGGAATACTTTAAGGGTTTGAGGTTGCACTCAGTAATGCAAATACATTCAGCATCAGTAAGGCTGGTTGCCCTTGCTGGAGTGTAGTCAGTCACCCAGGCTACACATGTTGCTGGTCTCAGAAAGCTGTTTGGTATTGCTCTGGTGATTTTACATTTGCATTAGATGGAAAGGGGGAGGTATATTTTTCTGCAGAAGCAGACTCTTAGCACACAGCCAGCTGCATATCCTGTGGAATCATGCATAGTATTCACAACCGAGTGGGGTTTGAGGTTTCAGTCAGTAATGCAAATACATTCAGCATCACTAAGGCTGGTTGCCCTTGCTGGAGTGTAGTCAGTCACCCAGGTTACACATGTTGCTGGTCTGAAAATGTTGTTTGGACATGTGCTTTTTTAAGAATCTGAAAAGTGGATTCATAATGTGTCAGTCTGTAACAGTACTTATCACTTGCCAAAAAAAAGAGTAGTAAGTGTGCTTTCAAATTGGCAAAGAAATTTCGTTTTGTGACTAATATGAAAACATGACTCTGTGTGCAAATAGGAATTACAGGCAGAGATTTATTGCGTATTGCTCTGGTGATTTTACATTTGCATTAGATGTAAAGGGGGAGCTATTTTTTTGTGCATAAGCAGACTCTTAGCACACAGCCAGCTGCTTATCCTGTGGAATCATGCACAGTATTCACAACCGAGTGGGGTTTGAGGTTGCACTCAGTAATGCAAATACATTCAGCATCACTAAGGCTGGTTGCCCTTGCTGGAGTGTACTCAGTCACCCAGGTTACACATGTTGCTGGTCTGAAAATGTTGTTTGGACATGTGCTTTTTTAAGAATCTGAAAAGTGGATTTAAAATGTGTCAGACTGTAAAAGTACTTATCACTTGCCAAAAAAAAGAGTAGTAAGTGTGGTTTCAAATTGGCAAAGATATTACGTTTTCAGACTAATATGAAAACATGACTCTGTGTGCAAATAGGAATTACAGGCAGAGATTTATTGCGTATTGCTCTGGTGATTTTACATTTGCATTAGATGTAAAGGGGGAGCATTTTTTTTATGCAGAAGCAGACTCTTAGCACACAGCCAGCTGCTTATCCTGTGGAATCATGCACAGTATTCACAACCGAGTTGGGTTTGAGGTTGCAGTCAGTAATGCAAATACATTCAGCATCACTAAGGCTGGTTGCCCTTGCTGGAGTGTAGTCAGTCACCCAGGTTACACATGTTGCTGGTCTGAAAATGTTGTTTGGACATGTGCTTTTTTAAGAATCTGAAAAGTGGATTTAAAATGTGTCAGACTGTAAAAGTATTTATCACTTGCCAAAAAAAGAGTAGTAAGTGTGGTTTCAAATTGGCAAAGAAATTACGTTTTCAGACTAATATGAAAACATGACTCTGTGTGCAAATAGGAATTACAGGCAGAGATTTATTGCGTATTGCTCTGGTGATTTTACATCTGCATTAGATGTAAAGGGGGAGCATTTTTTTTATGCAGAAGCAGACTCTTAGCACACAGCCAGCTGCTTATCCTGTGGAATCATGCACAGTATTCACAACCGAGTGGGGTTTGAGGTTGCACTCAGTAATGCAAATACATTCAGCATCACTAAGGCTGGTTGCCCTTGCTGGAGTGTACTCAGTCACCCAGCTTACACATGTTGCTGGTCTGAAAATGTTGTTTGGACATGTGCTTTTTTTAAAATCTGAAAAGTGGATTTAAAATGTGTCAGACTGTAAAAGTATTTATCACTTGCCAAAAAAAAGAGTAGTAAGTGTGGTTTCAAATTGGCAAAGAAATTACGTTTTCAGACTAATATGAAAACATGACTCTGTGTGCAAATAGGAATTACAGGCAGAGATTTATTGCGTATTGCTCTGGTGATTTTACATTTGCATTAGATGTAAAGGGGGAGCATTTTTTTTATGCAGAAGCAGACTCTTAGCACACACCCAGCTGCTTATCCTGTGGAATCATGCACAGTATTCACAACCGAGTGGGGTTTGAGGTTGCACTCAGTAATGCAAATACATTCAGCATCACTAAGGCTGGTTGCCCTTGCTGGAGTGTACTCAGTCACCCAGGTTACACATTTTGCTGGTCTGAAAAAGCAGTTTGGACATGTGCTTTTTTAAGAATCTGAAAAGTGGATTTAAAATGTGTCAGACTGTAAAAGTATTTATCACTTGCCAAAAAAAAGAGTAGTAAGTGTGGTTTCAAATTGGCAAAGAAATTACGTTTTCAGACTAATATGAAAACATGACTCTGTGTGCAAAGAGGAATTACAGGCAGAGATTTATTGCGTATTACTCTGGTGATTTAACATTTGCATTAGATGTAAAGGGGGAGCTATTTTTTTATGCAGTAGCAGACTTTTAGCACACACCCAGCTGCTTATCCTGTGGAATCATGCACAGTATTCACAATCGAGTGGGGTTTGAGGTTGCACTTAGTAATGCAAATACATTCAGCATCACTAATGCTGGTTGCCCTTGCTGGAGTGTAGTCAGTCACCCAGGTTACACATGTTGCTGGTCTCAGAAAGCTGTTTGGTATTGCTCTGGTGATTTTACATTTGCATTAGATGGAAAGGGGGTGTTACTTTTTTATGCAGAAGCAGACTCTTAGCACACAACCAGCTGCTTATCCTGTGGAATCATGCACAGAATTCACAACCGAGTGGGGTTTGAGGTTGCAGTCAGTAATGCAAATACATTCAGCTTCACTAAGGCTGGTTGCCCTTGCTGGAGTGTACTCAGTCACCCAGGTTACACATGTTGCTGGTCTGAAAATGTTGTTTGGACATGTGCTTTTTTAAGAATCTAAAAAGTGGATTTAAAATGTGTCAGACTGTAAAAGTATTTATCACTTGCCAAAAAAAAGAGTAGTAAGTGTGGTTTCAAATTGGCAAAGAAATTACGTTTTCAGACTAATATGAAAACATGACTCTGTGTGCAAATAGGAATTACAGGCAGAGATTTATTGCGTATTGCTCTGGTGATTTTACATTTGCATTATATGTAAAGGGGGAGCTATTTTTTTGTGCAGAAGCAGACTCTTAGCACACAGCCAGCTGCTTATCCTGTGGAATCATGCACAGTATTCACAACCGAGTGGGGTTTGAGATTGCAGTCAGTAATGCAAATACATTCAGCATCACTAAGGCTGGTTGCCCTTGCTGGAGTGTAGTCAGTCACCCAGGTTACACATGGTGCTGGTCTCAAAAAGCAGTTTGGACATGTGCTTTTATCAGAATCTGAAAAGTGGATTCAAAATGTGTCAGACTGTAAAAGTACTTATCACTTGCCAAAAAAGTAGTAGAATGTGTGCTTTCCAATTGGCAAAGAAATTTCGTTTTCTGCATAATTTCAAAGCATGACTCTGTGTGCACACAGGAATTGTTTTTAGATATTTAATTTGTGAAGGTGTTATTGTGATTTTCACTTCTAGGAAAGGGGTACTTAGTATTTTAAGATTTGAAAAGATCATAAAAAATGTAGTAATATATTTAAATATAAAAAAGGAATTTTTTTTTTGTTTTTTTCAGGTATTGCTGAAGAGCAGTGAACAAAATTTAAGATGCATACAAAATCCAGAGTAAGGAAAAACCACAAAAAAAAACTATGTTTGAAAACAACTGGAGGACCTAAGTTAGTTGGAGATGCTCATGTTGGGAAAAAGAGAAAGTCTTCTGGTAAGCAGACAAAAGATTTTTTAAAGAACATCTTCAAAAAAAGGAAAAATGTACAAAATGTCTGTACTGGAAAGAATGTTTTCAATAGAAAAGAACAGGAAAAAATTGAGAATTTAGTTAATGCAAATATACCTTCTGCAATAACAAAGATTAACTTAAACAGAAAAACAGCGTTTAAAGAGATACGTAGAAAAATGTTTCAGAGAAGAGTTATGTCCAATTTGATAAAGGATGTGAAGAAATATAAGAAAAAGGCAAAATATTACAAGAGAAAAAAAGAAATTGAAGCCATTGCAGCAAAGGCATTAGAATTAAAAAGGAAACTATTCATTTTAATTTTGAATAGGATGCGTACATTAGATAAAATGGTTAATGTACTGAAATCACAAAGCAAAAGGAAAAGAGTAGTGAAAAGAACAAACTTTTGTAAAGTGTTTTTAGGAGAATGGATGCATAGTTCAAGTAGTGAACCTTTTTTTAATGAAGAGAGTTATTTTCAAAGTAATAGTTTGCTGCATGCAGTTGACACCAGAGGTCGTGCTTATGAAGTGAAAAATGGTTGCATAATGGAGAAGGAGATAATGGTTCCAAGAGATGAGGTACAAGTGATGGCGGATGAGGCTATGGGGAGACGTCCTAAAGCCCCAGTGTACACTTGGAATTGTAGTAGTATTTGCACTGTGCGTCAGGAATCTATTGATAAATTTCGTGAGTTTCTAAGAGAATATAGTAAAAAAACTGTAAAACAGAAGATTAAGGTGCTTCAAAGTCTAGATCCATGCAGAGTGAGAGAGAATACTGGTTTGCAGGGTCATTCTCTGGCTTCTCTATCTAGAAAAGTGTGTAATAGTGTTTTCCATCATTTTAGGATGCTGGCTGTTCATCATACTGAAATGAGAAAGTTTGTGAGACGGTTGTATTTTGCTAAAAGTCCAGCAATAAAGTTAGATGAATTGAATAGGGCTCTGTTCCGTGGATCGGTATCAGATGTAGAGAAGGTTATTGATGAAATTCAGTTTTGTTACTTTGGTCCTGAACAAGACAGTGCAGAAAAGGACACAGTAAATGAGGAAGAAGTGGAAGAGAATGTAGAACCCTCTGTAAGTAAAACATTTAATGATCACATAACAAAATTTGCAATAATCTCTAATGAAAGACCAAATATAACTTGTATTTGTTGCCGCAGAACTCATTATAGAAAACAAACTCGGAATGTTGATCTCTACAGAAAGAGTGAAAATGAAGATAATTATAAGTGGAAGGATTTTGCCACATATATATTTCTTGAAAATTGTTTTGAATTGGGTGAAGATCAGCGTATTTGTAAATACTGTTACAACAAGTTAGAGGAAAATAGAATGCCAACCAGAGCTGTACATAATAATTTAGAATTGGATGTTATTCCTGCCGAACTTTCTGAATTAAATACATATGAGTCTATACTTATTCAATGTGTTCATCCGTTCCAGACCATAGTACGTATGGAGCCCAAAACTGGTAAATTACCTCCTTCAGATTTACTGAGAGGTTTAAAAGGTAGAGTGGTGTATTTGCCCTTGGATTTGAAAAAAAATATGGAAACTATTGATGCAGATACTTTGAAAACTGAACCATTAGTTATTCTGGTTAATGGTGTACCTACAAAGAATAAGAAGATTTGGCAGGAGCTGGTAGATGTACGGAAAGTACAAAGAGCAAATTTGTATTTGAAAAGGAATAACAAATGGTATGAATCAATTTATATAGAAGAAGAAGAAGAAGATTTACAAGAAGACACAGAAACACCAACTGGACAAATTGAAAAAGTGGACAAGTCAAAGGAAGAAGAAATTTATGAACATTTTAGCATACATCCTCTACATTCAAAAGAAGTTATGGGAGACAATATTGATCTGTTTCAGATGAAGAAAGCAAAAGGAACTCCCGTGAGTGTATGGGAGGAGAGCTTGGAAGCTCGATGTTTTCCCCAGCTGTTTCCTAAAGGAAAAGGAGGACGATACGATGAACGTCCAGAACAGATTCCAGCTTCTGAGTATCGGACTACAAGACTATATGCAGAAGATCCCAGATTTCGACAAAGTATTCCTTATTTGTTCCATCTTTTATTTGAAAGCGACTTGTCTGCACTATCTTATGCAGTAAATCACATTTTAAAAAGTGGAGTACATTTACAAAATGTGTCTGCTAAGGATTTTATGGAGAAAGTGCAGCACCGAGATGATCATTTGGAAACATAACTGATCAATCTGATGGCTTGTCAGCGTGGGACAAATGAATATTGGTACCGACGCCATGGTGAATTAAAATGCATGTTACGGAATTTAGGAACACCAACATGGTTCCTTACCCTAAGCTGTGCTGAGTACGCTTGGGATGATTTACTGGACTTTCTACGAGAGTCAAATTCAAACATTAAAAACATCGAATACAAGACAGCAGGAGAACTGTGCTCATTGGATACGGTTAATGTTTGCAGATATTTCAATCATAGATTTGAGGCTATGATGTCCTTCATCTGCAATAAAAAAAATCCACCTCTTGGAGAAGTAGAAAAGAAACCACAGTGGTAGGGACAATTTGCGCTGGGAAATGTAGTATTGGTACTTGTGTAAATGAGAACCCTTGCTACTAGGTTAGCAATACGACGACCACCAACGTCGTAATTTAGGCAAACAGTGTTTACCTATAACATCAACAATTTATGAAAACCGAGCAATAGGGTTCAGAGTAAGATTCAAGTAATGGTGCTAGTGCACATCAATAAAAGTCTCAAATTAAATTCCAGCTGTTCAAGTCTTGTCTTTATTTCTTGACAAAGCTTCTTCGTTGCAAGCCCCCTGCCAGCCAACACGTGTTTCGTCCTGACTATATTAGGTCATGGACTTCATCAGGGCTGCAGGCAAAAAAATAACCAAATTCCATAAGTGTATATTACTAGTCAAAAAACATACATGCAACTGTACTGACATCAAAAACTATAATGCTAATTGTACAATTCATTGTACCAGTTAAACCTAATAGATAAACGTAATGGTCGGAGCAAGACATATGATGTGTAAGTTCACCGAAAGGTAAGGGTTATAATCAGTGATTATAGGAAAGGAAGCGAAACGCCAGAAGAGGAGTAAAAATTATTAGGAGAGAACCCAATGAGAAACCAATAGATGTGAATATCAAGTAAGATCAAGAAGCTGTATATACCTTGAGAAAAAGACAACTACTAACCTAGACACTAGTGCCCTAAGTAAAGGCAGAAGAAAAAAGAGATATTTTATAAGGCACCTAATTCCAAGTGACCCGCCAGTAAAGTTAAGTCAATGCCTAGTGTGACCTAGTAATCTATATTAATGCTTTAAAATTCGAACAGATAATACATTAAACTCACCAATACTTGGTGTGATCAAGGGCTTTGTCTAATAAATCCAGAAGCCTAATACTGCGTCCACATACTACAAATAAGCAAGAAAATTATCAACATAATTAGTATTCAATCAAGAGTAAAATCCTCTGTTAAGCGCCAGTAGTATAAATATTAAAGAGCGTACCAGTAAAGTCTCAGGCTGCTGGCTTATTTCCAATTCCTCAAGTGTAACGATCTGTAGTATTCAGCTCTAGTAATCAGTCATGTGACCTAAGGCAGGAAGAAAAACGAACTTTACCGCACTATCCGCTTAATGCCAAGGACACTAGTTCGGAAAAACTGTCAGCTGTAATCCATAAGCAGACTAATACCGCCAGCAGACGGCCATGAGATAATATAATATTGGTATAGTGCCACTAACAAAATAAAGTAAAACCGTGAAGTAATGGCAACACAAAATCATAGAGCCCTATAAGCTCCTTTGCCTAATTATATTAGCATCTCCATGATCTAATATTCCGTCTCAAATTAACACCTCAAACGGTTGATATATCTTAAATTATCCCATCGGACTTGAACTACGCTTACCTCAGTGCGTTTAGAACGGTCCGATATCTCGACCTCGTGTAATCATCTCGGCGTGTTTCTAGATGTGGAACTTTTTGTTGAAGACATGTGCATTTACAGCCGTATGCACAGAAAAGAGACAGCATGTTATTCAGTTCTGCATGCAGCAAAGGCTCATCCTAGGACGCAAATTAATTCGATTCACCATGGAGAATTTCACAGAGCACGTCGTAACTGTAGTAAGGATACTGATTTTATTAACTGTGTAACAGATATTGAAGTGAGATTTTTGGATAGGGGTTATGATCAAAATATAATTGAGAAGGCAAAAAAACGAGCTAGTCTTCTCAACAGAAATGATACTTTAAAATCACATCATAACCCTAAGGGTAGACAAGAACAGCTAGTGAGAAGGATAACAAATTTCCACCCTTGGTCTCATAAAATGTTTAATATACTCAAACGCCATTGGAGTCTTCTCACATCAGACTCTGACCTTAACAAAATCCTGACCAATTACCCAAGTCTTACCTACCGTAAAGGTTTAACAATTCGTAATATGGTCAGCCCAAGCTATCCTAAGAAAAAAGTTGATACTATCTCTTGGCTACAGAGTAGAAGCTTGGGTTTTCATAAATGCGGAGATTGCAGTATGTGCAAACATGCTTTATCAGGAACTAAAGAATTCACATATAATGGATCCAGAAAATTTCACATAACCCAGTATATCAATTGTAATACCAAATTTGTCATCTATGTCATTATCTGCAAATGCTCAATGATTTATGTGGGCAGTACGGTTAGGAACCTTAAAACTCGAATTGCGGAACACTTCAGAGCATTGAAGAATATGGATGACAGATACCCTATAGTTCATCATGCCTTAGAATGCTCAGAGCAGAACAAACAACAGAACTTTAAATTTCATGCACTGGAATCAGTACCAAGTGACATTAGAGGTGGAAATCGAGAACTACAGCTGCGGCAGTCTGAAGCACGCTGGATTCTGAGGTTACATGCGGTGAATATGGGGATTAATATTGAAAATGAATTACAGTACTTTTTGGGTATTTAACTGAATGTGTATCTATATTACTCCTGTTCACGTAAGCCTCAGACAATGATGTTAGCTTCAAACAACACTGTTAAAAATGGAACAATTACTGTGAATAACCCTTTGCAACTTTATTATGTGCTTCCTCTTTTAGCCTTTCTATGTGTTTACTGGATAACTGTAATATCTTGTTCTATGACAGTGTATACAAAATACTATGTTGTGCATTACTGTATGCCTTGCCTTACAGTGATCTTGCTATGGTGGGGTCACATTTGGTTTCTGGTAACTCATCTTTTTCCTTTCCTTTCTTTTTCTTTGGAGTTAATAATTTACTCAATAGATAATTAGTAGCTTGTATATTGCATACCTATCGATTGTTCAACCATCTTAAATTACTTTAGTTCGAGAATGATTCTTACAGAAATGCGTGTTTAGCTTCAGAATTTAGTTATGAATTACTTCTGTGAGTGAACACTCTATATTAACGCCACAGGCGTCTCAGTCCTTCCAAAGATGGCGCGTTACTCAGAAACCTTAATTTTGACGCGATGATCCCGATCCAATATGGCGCGCCAATTTCGATGTACTGGTAGCCAGCAACTGTTATGAGAAGAAATTAGGTAATGGCAGCCTTCTCTTATAAACATATTGTTTATTTTAGGCTTTGCCTTATTCAGTTTAATTTATTAGTATGATTTACGCTGTTCGTTGAATCACATTATGTACCGTTCTAATATGGCGCTCATCGGAAGCATGATTACCGAACTACAGAGTCCGCTATCTAATTGGACTATTTATTTCCATCCCAACATGGCGCTCATTGCTGACGCCGAGATGATTACACGAGGTCGAGATATCGGACCGTTCTGAACGCACTGAGGTAAGCGTAGTTCAAGTCCGATGGGATAATTTAAGATATATCAACCGTTCGAGGTGTTAATTTGAGACGGAATATTAGATCATGGAGATGCTAATATAATTAGGCATAGGAGCTTATAGGGCTCTATGAATTTGTGTTGCCATTACTTCACGGTTTTACTTTATTTTGTTAGTGGCACTATACCAATATTATATTATCTCATGGCCGTCTGCTGGCGGTATTAGTCTGCTTATGGATTACAGCTGACAGTTTTTCCGAACTAGTGTCCTTGGCATTAAGCGGATAGTGCGGTAAAGTTCGGTTTTCTTCCTGCCTAAGGTCACATGACTGATTACTAGAGCTGAATACTATAGATCGTTACACTTGAGGAATTGGAAATAAGCCAGCAGCCTGAGACTTTACTGGTACGCTCTTTAATATTTATACTACTGGCGCTTAACAGAGGATTTTACTCTTGATTGAATACTAATTATGTTGATAATTTTCTTGCTTATTTGTAGTATGTGGACGCAGTATTAGGCTTCTGGATTTATTAGACAAAGCCCTTGATCACACCAAGTATTGGTGAGTTTAATGTATTATCTGTTCGAATTTTAAAGCATTAATATAGATTACTAGGTCACACTAGGCATTGACTTAACTTTACTGGCGGGTCACTTGGAATTAGGTGCCTTATAAAATATCTCTTTTTTCTTCTGCCTTTACTTAGGGCACTAGTGTCTAGGTTAGTAGTTGTCTTTTTCTCAAGGTATATACAGCTTCTTGATCTTACTTGACTTTTGATATTCACATCTATTGGTTTCTCATTGGGTTCTCTCCTAATAATTTTTACTCCTCTTCTGGCGTTTCGCTTCCTTTCCTATAATCACTGATTATAACCCTTACCTTTCGGTGAACTTACACATCATATGTCTTGCTCCGACCATTACGTTTATCTATTAGGTTTAACTGGTACAATGAATTGTACAATTAGCATTATAGTTTTTGATGTCAGTACAGTTGCATGTATGTTTTTTGACTAGTAATATACACTTATGGAATTTGGTTATTTTTTTGCCTGCAGCCCTGATGAAGTCCATGACCTAATATAGTCAGGACGAAACACGTGTTGGCTGGCAGGGGGCTTGCAACGAAGAAGCTTTGTCAAGAAATAAAGACAAGACTTGAACAGCTGGAATTTAATTTGAGACTTTTATTGATGTGCACTAGCACCATTACTTGAATCTTACTCTGAACCCTATTGCTCGGTTTTCATAAATTGCTCTTGGAGAAGTAGTGGATTTCTTTTGGAGAAAAGAGTACCAGGCAAGAGGTGCTCCTCATATTCATATGCTGTTGTGGATCAAGGATGCCCCAAAGTTTGGAACAGATACTGATGAAGCAGTGTTATCTTACATTGAAGAATATGCAACATGTGCTATACCAAAAAGCACAGAAGAGAAAAAGCTAAAGGAGCAAGTTTTACGTTTCCAAAGTCATCGGTGTGGAAAATACTGTCGACGGAAATACAAGAGCAAAGATAAATACTACACTAAATGTCGATTTGGATTTCCTAGACCTGTTCTTTCAAATGGAAGAGTAAACAGTTTTATGTCATCTGTGAGACATACTACCTACAACCTAAAAAGAAAAGAAGAATCAAAAAATATAAATGACTACAACCCAGTCATTTTATCCATGTGGAATGCTAACATGGATATACAGTATGTAGCTGACAATTCCATTGCTGTTGCTCGATATGTAACGTCTTACATTACTAAATCTGAAAAAACTGAATTGAAAGAAATGTGGGAAGAGATTTCTCACGAGAAGACTGTCAGTAAGAAGCTGTACAGTTTCAGTTTAAAGATGTTATCGCATCGAGAAATTGGATCCTACGAATGTTCAGATAGGTTATCTTCTGCAAGTCTCTACTCGAAATCAAGAAGAATAATTTGGGCAAGTTTAGGCCTTGCAGCAATGAGAAATCGGGTACTGAAATCTGTTGGAAAAATTGAATATTTGGCCGAGAATGACCCAGAAAGTACAGATATTTTGAAATCAATCATGTTGGACACATATTATCCAAAAAGAAGTCATCATCTGGAGAACATGTGTCTCTATGAAGTGCTGCAGAACTACATTTATTCACGGAAAGCCGCAGAAGACATCAACAATGGAAAATATAAAGTCATTGGTGAGGAAGGATGTTTGGTGAAGCAAACAAAAGGAAGTTTGATAAATCACAGGAAGCTGAGTTGCGACACTACTGACAAAAAGGAATTTTACTACTTGGCTCTTTTACAGCTGTTTAAACCATGGCGTACAGAGGATGAACTACTGGGAGAATTTCAAAGCTATGAAGATTCTTTTAATGCTTGCAAAGACAGCATACAATGCAGTACATTGTCAACTTATCTGCAAATGTTAAATGAAGAAATTGAACAGGAAACTACAATTGCAGCTGAAGTAGCTAGAGACAGTTCTCAAGACAGCCAAAGTTCAGGAACACTCAGTCAAGATCCCCTAGGACAACCAATCATTGAAAATGAAGCATCAATAGCCATGAATGAAGTGGAAACGGCTATGAATCAAGCTCAAGAAGAATTTATAGACTTACAAAATTTGGAAAGACAACTGAATGAAGAGCAGCAACAAATTTATGAAGAGATCAGAAGCAAAATTGATCACGGATTTCTACATGAAAAAAAAGAGTGCTCATGCACATCATTTCATCCAATCAGGATGTATGTAAGCGGACAAGCTGGAACTGGAAAAAGTTTCCTAATAAAAGTCATCAGAAGCTACCTACAGCAAAAAACGGATTCTACTTTGTCTTGTGTGGTTACTGCTCCAACTGGGTTAGCAGCATATACCATAAAAGGAATCACCTTACATCGTTTGCTAATGTTACCAGTGGAGCATGAGAACAAAATACAATACAACAAGCTAACTGGAGAAGCATGCTTGGAAGTTTCAAGAGTATTGAAGAAGATGCAAGTTCTCATTATTGATGAGGTGAGCATGGTATCAAACTTAATGCTTGCCTTTGTGCATTTAAGAATGCAGCAAATTCTAAGGACAGACTATGACGTGCTATTTGGTGGAAAACATGTCATAGTTTTTGGGGATCTTCTACAACTTACTCCAGTTAAAGGACAACCAGTGTTTAATACTGTGACACATGAAGACACAAAGAAGTCATTGGGAAGCATCGGTAATGTAAATATTTGGTCCTTCTTTGAGTATAAGGAACTTACTACTAATATGAGGCAAGCAAACGATGAAGAATATGGAAGTATTCTGAAAGATATCAGAATTGGACTACTCACAGAAGTTGGCAAAAAAGCATTACAGAGTCATCTGCTACATAATTTATTTCCAAAGGAAGAAATAGTTGCAGAGAAGATATACAAGAACATTGCAGAAAAGAAAAGTGTCATCTGCTTAATGCCAACTCTACGTGAATGCTCAATATTCAATGAGGAGCTTTTAAAATTGGAAAAGGAAGATATCAGGAAATTGGAAGCAGTGGACAAAATTGAGGATGGAAGAATTACTATCACATTAACAGGCACACTGAAAAATAAATTGGATTCACTAGAGAAGAACATTTCCAAAACAGCTGGATTAGAAAAAAATCTATATGTTTGCATGAACTGTAGAGTATTTTTAAGGAGAAATTTGGATGTTGAAAAAGGTTTAGTTAATGGAGCTATGGGAAGAGTTGTGGGTTTTATTAATTATTGCTGCTCAAGAAGGACTACCACTCATCGGCATACTAAGACGGCGGTCCGGCCGTCGAGAAAGCACCACCCCGTGACAAAGGGGGCCGTGAGGTCGGATGCACCGGCCTTGAAGCGGAGGAGCGGCGTGGGATTGAGGACGTTTCTTCGTGGCAGGGGTTCACTAAGGACTTTATCCCTGGCAGTAATTGTGCAAACGATAATTTTAAAATGGTGAAATAAATTGCACTACATCCCCCATAATGCCTATAACAGCATTTTATTGGATGCTCCATTCAGGGGCGTGTCATTGTGGGCCAATGAATGGGGGAGCAGGCACACCCCTGCACTTCCTTTGAAGCCTCCGAAGAAGCGATACAGCGAAACGCGTCAGGCATTGCAAAGGCTGCTTTAACCAACCTGCCAATTCGAAGCTGTCCGTACCCTTGACTGAGGCTGGTAACCTCCGCCGTCCCCTCGAGTGCTGCTCAAGAAGGACTACCACTCATCGGCATATATATATATATATATATATATATATATATATATATATATATATATATATATATATATATATATATATATATATATATATATATTTATATTCACAGAAAAAACCATAGGTTTCAGGGGTCTTTTAGTCAGATGGCCATTTCACTCGTACATAACCATAGAAATTCCTCCGTTATAGTTAGTTCTGCTTACTATAACTCGCGCGCCCGCAATGCACTGCTGATGATGTCACATATTGCATCATTCATGACATGGTCAGTGACATCACTGGTGACATCACTGATGACATCTCAAATGACATCACTGATGACATCACTTATGACATCATCCAGTGAATGTAGTTTAGTTTGAAATTTAAATATGTATTATATATATATACCAATCTGTATTGTAGATTGAGTGGACATATAACTGTCTGGATGGAGGATTTAGTAGCTGACTGACTGTCAGTTTAAGTGAGTAATTAAAAGTGTCTCACTTAATACATGGATTAGTAACTAAACTATGTGAATGTGTGCATCACTGTCTCTGTTGTTGTATAACATGCTGCATCAGTTGGTCACTAACTACATGAGTGTGTATATTAGATATTGATTAGTTGGGTGAGTATTTGTACGGGACACTGTGTTTGTGTGTGGTTGGATGGGGTGTGTGTAACTCTATGCATAGATGTGTGAATGGTTGATTGACTAGGTGTATAGGTTTAATGCATGTGGAAACTGTTGTTTGGGTGACTGAGTGTATTTATTTGTGTGTTGGTGAGTGAATATATGTTTTAGTTGTACATCTTCAACAAAGTAAAAAAATAAAAGGCATTGTATGTCAGAGTTGGTGTATATAAATAAGTATGTGTAAGAGTCAGTGATTGTGAGAGTAACTATATGAATGAGTGTATAATTGTAATGGTGATTTTTTGACATATTAACTATGAGTTACTATGTGTTTGAATAAATGAGGTGTTGTTGGATAATTGTGTAAGTGAGTAAATGTAAGTGTGATTAATTTTTTTCATGAGTGAGTAGGATGACTGCATAACCGACTAAGATGACAGCTGATGTGTCAATGTCTATATATGTGTATAAGTGCATTTGATAGAGTTCTATTAATTAGTGACTGCATGTTTAAATGATTCTGTTGTTGAATGGGTAGTTGTGGGTGTAGACTTAGGAATCAGTGAGTGGGTATGTAGTAACTGGTATTGGTGTGTCAATGGTTTCAAATATGGTACTCTGTATTTTACAGTGAGTGATGAAAGGTTATACTAGTGTATGATGAGGTGTATCAGATTGTCACGTGGATGATGTCATCAGTGATGTCATCTGTGATGTCATTTGAGACGTCATCAGTGATGTCACTGATCATGTCATGAATGATGCAATATGTGACATCATCAGCAGTGCATTGCGGGCGCACGAGTTATAGTTAGCAGAACTAACTATAACGGAGGAATTTCTATGGTTTTGTACACATGAAATGGCCAGCTAACTATAACACCCCTGAAACCTATGGTTTTTTCTGTGAATTTCTAAGATTTTTTAAATGCTAATTTCTAACTATAACGTCTCTGAAACCTATGGTTTTTTCAGTGAATTTCAAAGCTTTTTTAAATGCTAATTTCTATATATAACGTCTCTGATGAAACCTATGGTTTTTTCAGTGAATTTCAAAGGTTTTTTAAATGCTAATTTTTAATTGTGATAGTAGTTATACCTATTTTTTTGTACTGATTTTCTACAGTTTTTTTAACTGTTCATTTATAAATATTTTATTCATTAAATAACATTATATATTTTTCTGAAAATTGCAAAAATAAAACATTTAAAAAAAATTCAAACTGAAATATTGATACTTTTTTGTTTTTATTTTTCATCTTAATATATTTATATTATTTTCTATACAAAAAATGTTTTTTCCCCAAAAAAATTCGGAGTCGCGCACTCAAAGCGTACACATCACTCTGGGTGCGCGGATTCTAGCCACTATTTTAGAAAAGTCGTGAAGGATCCTCGTACGGTGTGCGACGGCTGCGTATTTTTCAGTTACATCATATACATTTAATATTACGTGATGTGTGTGATTGGTATGCGACCAGTCCGCGACTCCTGCTCCCGCGCATTCGTGACACATGCGCATTACGGTACGAGATGCTTGCGCGGTGGCGGGTCCCACGTGATGTCATATAAGTGTTGGGGCACGCTGGGTGTGCAACTCCCGCAAAAAAATGTTATGTTCCAAAATTATATGTATGTGTCTTTAATATACTTATTAGGGTACGAGATTATCTAAGATAGTCATAAAAATAACATATTTGTACTTATAATAAACTTATATTATTTATAAATATATTTTCGGTACGGGTACGTGCATCGTGAGTGCAGAGAACCAGGTCAGCAGAGGTGCTGTAGAGCCAGAGAACCAAGTCAGAAGAGCTGCTCTAGAGCCTAAGAAGCAGGTGAGCAGAGCTGCTCTAGAACCAGAGACCCAGGTCAGCAAAGCTGCTCTAGAGCCAGACACCCAGGTCAGCAGAGCTGCTCTAGAGGCCGAGAACCAGGTCATCAGAGCTGCAGTAGAGCCAGAAAAACCAGGCCAGCAGAGCTGCTTTAGGGGGAGAGAACCAGGTCAGCAGAACTGCTTTAGAGCCAGAGAACCAGGTCAGCAGAGCTGCTCTAGAGCCAGAGAACCAGGTCAGTAGAGCTGCTTTAGAGCCATAGAACCAGGTCAGCAGAGCTGCCCTAGAGGCAGAGAACCAGGTCAGCAGAACTGCTCTAGAGCCAGAGAACCAGGAAGCAGAGCTGCTTTAGAGCCATAGAACCAGGTCAGCAGAGCTGCTTTAGAGCCAGAGAACCAGGTCAGCAGACCTGCTCTAGAGGCAGAGAATCAGGTCAGCAGAACTGCTTTAGAGCCAGAGAACCAGGTCAGCAGAGCTCTTTAGAGGGAGAAAACAAGGTCAGCAGAGCTTCTTTAGAGCCAGTGAACCAGGTCAGCAGAGCTGCTCTAGAGCCAGAGAACCAGGAAGCAGAGCTGCTTTAGAGCCATAGAACCAGGTCAGCAGAGCTGCTTTAGAGCCAGAGAACCAGGTCAGCAGAGCTGCTCTAGAGGCAGAGAACCAGGTCAGCAGAGCTGATTTAGAGGGAGAGCACCAGGTCAGCAGAGCTGCTTTAGAGCCAGAGAACCAGGTCAGCAGAGCTGCTCTAGAGCCAGAGAACCAGGTCAGCAGAGCTGCTTTAGAGCCAGAGACCCAGGTCAGCAGAGCTGCTCTAGAGGCCGAGAACCAGGTCAGCAGAGCTGCTGTAGAGCCAGAGAAACCAGGTCAGCAGAGCTGCTCTAGAGCCAGAGAACCAGGTCAGCAGAGCTGCTCTAGAGGCAGAGAACCAGGTCAGCAGAGCTGATTTAGAGGGAGAGCACCAGGTCAGCAGAGCTGCTTTAGAGCCAGAGAACCAGGTCAGCAGAGCTGCTCTAGAGCCAGAGAACCAGGTCAGCAGAGCTACTTTAGAGCCAGAGACCCAGGTCAGCAGAGCTGCTCTAGAGGCCGAGAACCAGGTCAGCAGAGCTGCTGTAGAGCCAGAGAAACCAGGTCAGCAGAGCTGCTCTAGGGCCAGAGAACCAGGTCAGCAGAGCTGCTCTAGAGCCAGAGAGCCAGGTCAGCAGAACTGCTTTAGAGCCAGAGAACCGTGTCAGCAGAGCTGCTTTAGAGCCAGAGAACTAGGTCAGCAGAGCTGCTCTAGAGCCAGAGAACCAGGTCAGCAGAGCTCTTTAGAGGGACAGAACCAGGTCAGCAGAGCTGCTTTATAGCCAGAGAACCAGGTCATCAGGGCTGCTCTAGAGCCAGAGAACCAGGTCAGCAGAGCTGCTTTAAAGCCAGAGATCCAGGTCAGCAGAGCTGCTCTAGAGGCCGAGAAGCAGGTCAGCAGAGCTGCCGTAGAGCCAGAGAAACCAGGTCAGCAGAGCTGCTCTAGAGCCAGAGAACCAGGTCAGCAGAGCTGCTGTAGAGCCAGAGAAACCAAGTCAGCAGAGCTGCTTTAGAGCAAGAGAACCAGGTCAGCAGAGCTGCTCTAGAGTCATAGAACCAGGTCAGCAGAGCTGCTCTAGAGTCAGAGAACCAGGTCAGCAGAACTGCTTTAGAGCCATAGAACCGGGTCAGCAGAGCTGCTTTAGAGCCAGAGAAACCAGGTCAGTAGAGCTGCTTTAGAGTGAGAGAACCAGATCAGCAGGTCTGCTTTAGAGCCAAGGGACCAGGTCAGCAGAGCTGCTCTAGAGCCAGAGAACCAGGTCAGTAGAACTGCTTTAGAGCCATTGAACCGGGTCAGCAGAACTGCTTTAGAGCCAGAGAACTAGGTCAGCAGAGCTGCTCTAGAGCCAGAGAAACAGGTCAGCAGAGCTGCTGTAGAACCAGAGAAACCAGGCTAGCAGAGCTGCTTTAGAGGGAGAGAACCAGGCCAGCAGAGCTGCTTTAGAGCCAGAGAACCAGGTCAGCAGAGCTGCTTTAGAGCCAGACAACCAGGTCAGCAGAGCTGTTCTAGAGCCAGAGAACCAAGTCAGCAGAGCTGCTTTAGAGCCATAGAACCAGGTCAGCAGAGCTGCTTTAGAGCCAGAGAACCAGGTCAGCAGAGCTGCTCTAGAGCCTAAGAACCAGGTCAGCAGAGCTGCTCTGGAGCCAGAGAACCAGGTCAGCAGAGCCGCTGTAGAGCCAGAGAAACCAGGTCAGCAGAGCTGCTTTAGAGGGAGAGAACCAGGTCAGCAGAGCTGTTCCAGAGGGAGAGAACCAGGTCAGCAGAGCTGCTCTAGAGCCAGAGAACCATGTCAGCAGAACTGCTTTAGAGCCATAGAACCGGGTCAGCAGAACTGCTTTAGAGCCAGAGAACCAGGTCAGCAGAGCTGTTGTAGAGCCAGAGAACCAGATCAGCAGAGCTGCTCTGTAGCCTAAGAACTAGGTCAGCAGAGCTACTCTAGAGCCAGAGAACCAGGTCAGCAGACCTGCTGTAGAGCCAGAGAAAACAGGTCAGCAGAGCTGCTTTAGAGGGAGAGAACAAGGTCAGCAAAGCTGCTTTAGAGCCAGAGAACCAGGTCAGCAGAGCTGCTCTAGCTGACACTGACTGACGGACACTGACTGACTGACACTGACAGATTGACACTGACACTGACTGACACTGACTGACACTGATTGACTGACACTGACTGACTGACACTGACTGACTGACTGACTGACACTGACTGACTACTCTCTACTACTCTACAACTCACTCTCTACTACTCTCTCTCTACTACTCACTCTCTACTACTCTCTACTCTTACTCTCTACTACTCTACTACTCTCTACTACTCACTCTCTACTACTCTCTACTACTCACTCTCTACTACTCACTCTCTACTACTCTCTACTACTCTCTCTCTACTACTCTCTCTCTACTATTCACTCTCTACTATTCACTCTCTACTACTCACTCTCTACTACTCTCTACTACTCACTCTCTACTACTCACTCTCTACTACTCTCTACTATTCACTACTACTCTCTACTACTCACTCTCTAATACTCTCTACTACTCACTCTACTGCTCTCTATCACTCACTCTCTACTACTCTACTACTCACTCTCTACTACTCTCTACTACTCTCTCTCTACTTCTCACTTTCTACTACTCACTCTACTACTCTCTACTACTCACTCTCTACTAATCACTCTCTACTACTCACTCTCTACTACTCGCTCTCTACTACTTGCTCTCTACTACTCACTCTCTACTACTCACTCTACTACTCTCTACTACTCACTCTCTACTACTCCCTCTCTACTACTCTCTACTACTCACTCTCTACTACTCGCTCTCAACTACTCTCTACTTCTCACTCTCTATTACTCACTCTCTACTACTCACTCTCTACTATTTGCTCTCTACTACTCTCTACTTCTCACTCTCCACTACTCACTCTCTACTACTCGCTCTCAACTACTCTCTACTACTCACTCTATTACTCACTCTCTACTACTCTACTACTCTCTACTACTCTCTCTACATCTCACTCTACTACTCTCTCTACTACTCACACTCTACTACTCTCTACTGCTCACTATCTACTACACACTCTCTACTACTTGCTGTCTACTACTCACTCTCTACTACTCTCTACTACTCACTCTACTACTCTCTACTACTCACTCTCTACTACTCCACTACTCTCTACTGCTCACTCTCTACTACTCACTCTCTACTACTCTCTCTCTACTACTCACTCTCTACTACTCCCTACTACTCACTCTCTACTACTCACTCTCTACTACTCTCTCTCTACTGCTCTCTACTACTCACTCTCCACTACTCTCTCTCTACTACTCACTCTCTACTACTCACCCTACTACTACTTTCTACTAATCTCTATTACTCCCTCTCTACTACTCACTCTACTACTCACTCTACTACTCACTCTCTACTACTCCCTCTCTACTACTCTCGACTACTCACTCTCTACTATTCTCTCTCTTCTACTCTCTACAACTCACTCTACTACTCACTCTACTACTCTCTACTACTCTCTCTCTGATACTCACTCTCTACTACTCACTCCCTACTACTCTTTACTACTCACTCTCTACTACTCACTCTCTACTACTCTCTACTACTCACTCTCTACTCTCTATTACTCACTCTCCACTCTCTACCTCTCTACCTCACTCTCTACTACTCTCTACCTCTCTACCTCTACCTCTCTACCTCTACCTCTCTACCTCTACACCTCTACCTCTACACCTCTACCTCTCTCTACATCTCTCTACACGCACACATATGCACATATATATATGCATATATCTGCATATGCATTTATATATATGTATGTGTATATATATATATACATACATATATAAACATATATATAGTCTGCATATCTATATAAATACAAATATAAATGCATGCATACATATACATATATGCATACATATGCATGTTATGTACATGAAAGTTTGAAAAACACGAATACAAGCAAAGCTAAAAAGCCACCTAATTACAAACGAGGAGGAGACCTATTGCATTTTCAATGCTTGTTTACTTGGTTCCATCAAAAAGGCATTCAGATGTTTCACACATTTTCCATACATTCTGAATGGTAGCTCTCTAGTTGCTCATTAGATCACTGTAGTAAAGCTACTGCTCACCAGGGAAGTCTGCTGCTGGTATTCAAAGTGCATGTTTCAGTCTGCATGTCAGAATTTTTTTATGAAATAGAAGAGGATTTGAGACGTCAAAATGTGCCCTAATTTTTCTTTCTGCAGCATTAATCATAATTTCTATGGCAAAATGAACCCCCTCATTTTGTTCCTTTCAAATTAAATGCTTTAAGTGTTACCACTTTATTCCAATCAAGATGGCTTCAGGTGTGCCATACTTTTGTCATAAGTAAGACTGTTAGCGCTCTAGTTGTTATTTAGAACACTCTGAGACATTTTGTCATTGGGCTATACTTCGGCTACATCTGGGTGATATTTGTGCTACATTTGGGCTCTTTTGTCTCTGGTGGCCATCTTGGGAGACTTATTTGTTATGAAGTTTCCTAATTTCCTCATTTACTACAGTCTCCTGAGTAGGAAATACTTTCAGTTTTTTACTTTGATTCCATCAAGAAGGCATTCAGATGTGTCACACATTTGCCATAAATTCGAAATGTTAGCACTCTAGTTGCTTATTAGATCACTGTTGTAAAGCTACTGCTCACCAGGGAGTTAACTGGAAGTCTACTGCTGGTATTGAAAGTGATTGTTTCAGTCTGCATGTCAGAATGTTTTAGTGAAATAGAAGAGGATTTGAGAAGTCAATCAAAATGTGCCCTAATTTATCTTTTTTCAGCACTGATCATAATTTCTATGGCAAAATGAACCCCCCTCATTGTGTTCCTTTTAAATTAAACTACTGACTCTCTACTACTCACTCGCTACTAATCTCTACTACTCACTCTCTACTACTGTGTACTACTCACTCTCCACTACTCACTCTCTACTACTCACTCACTACTACTCTCTACTACTCACTCTGCTACTCTCTACTACTCTCTACCACTCACTCTCTACTACTCTACTACTCACTCTATACTACTCTCTCTCTACTACTCTCTCTCTACTACTCACTCTCTACTATTGACTCTCTACTACTCACTCTCTACTACTGATTCCCTGCTACTCACTCTCTACTACTCAATCTCTACTACTCGCTCTCTACTACTCTCTACTATTCACTCTCTGCTCCTCACTCTCTACTACTCAACTACTCTCTCTAATACTCACTCTCTACTACTCACGCTCTACTACTTTACTACTCTCTACTACTCTCTCTACTCCTCACTCTCTACTACTCTCTACTACTCACTCTACTACTCTCTACCACTCACTCTCTACTACTCTACTACTCTACTACTCACTCTCTACTACTCTCTACTACTCTCTCTCTCTAATACTCACTCTCTACTACTCACTCTACTACTCTCTACTACTCACTCTCTACTACTCTCTCTCTCTGCTACTCACTCTCTACTATTCTCTACTACTCACTCTCTACTACTCTCTACTACTCACTCTCCACCACTCAGTCTCTACTACTCTACTACTCTCTACTCTCTCTACTAGTCACTATCTACTACTCTCTCTACTACTCACTATCTACTACTCTCTACTACTCACTACTACTCACTCTCTACTACTCTCTACTACTCAGTCTCCACTACTCCACTACCCTCTACTACTCACTCTCTACTACTCTGCTACTCCCTACTATTACTCACTCTCTACTACTCTCTACTACTTGCTTTCTACTACTCACGCTCTACTACTCTCTACTACTCACTCTAATAATCACTCTTTACTACCTACTACTCACTCTACTACTCACTCTCTACTACTCTCTACTACTCAGTCTCCACTACTCCACTACCCTCTACTACTCACTCTCTACTACTCACTCTCTACTACTCTACTACTCCCTACTACTCTCTCTCTACTACTCACTCTCTACTACTCACTCTCTACTACTCTCTACCACTCACTCGTTGCTACTCTCTCTACTACTACTTACTCTCTACTACTCACTCACTACTACTCCCTACTACTCACTCTACTACTCACTCTCTACTACTCTCTACTACTCACTCTCCACTACTCCACTACCCTCTACTACTCACTCTCTACTACTCACTCTCCAATACTCCCTACTACGCTCTCTCTACTACTCACTCTCTACCACTCACTCTCTACTACTCTCTACTACTCTCTCTCTAATACTCACTCTCTACTGCTCTCTCTCTACTGCTCTCTACTACTCTCTACTACTCACTCTAGTACTCACTCTCTACTACTCACTCTCTACTACTCACTCTACTACTCACTCTCTCCTGCTCTCTCTCTGCTACTCACTCTCTACTACTCACTCTCTACTACTCTCGACTACTCACTCTCTACTTCTCACTCTCTACTATCCACTCTCTACTACTCTCTACTACTCACTCTACTACTCTCTACTACTCACTCTCTACTACTCACTCTACTACTCTCTACTACTCACTCTCTGCTACTCTCTACTACTCACTCTCTACTCTCTACTCTCTATTACTCATCCTCTACTCTCTACCTCTCTACCTCTCTCTACCTCTCTCTCTTCTGCTCTCTATCTCTCTACCTTTCTACCTCTACCTCTCTACCTCTACACCTCTATCTCTCTAACTCTCTCTACACACACACATATGCACATATATATGCATATATATGCATATGCATTTATAAATATATGTATGTGGATATATATATACATACATATATAAACATATATATAATCTGCATATCTATATAAATACAAATATAAATGCATGCATACATACACATATACATATATGCATACATATGCATGTTATGTACATGAAAGTTTGAAAAACACTAATAAAAGCAAAGCTAAAAACCCACCTAATTATAAACAGAATTGCTTTAACTTAAACGAGGGCGAGACCTATTGCATTTTCAATGCTTGTTTACTTTGGTTGAATCAAGAAGGCCTTCAGATGTGTCACACATTTACCATAAATTCTGAATGTTAGCACTCTAGTTGTTCATTAGATCACTGTAGTAAAGCTACGGCTCACCAGGGAAGTCTGCTGCTGGTAATCAAAGTGCATGTTTTAGTCTACATGTCAGAATTTTTTAATGAAATAGAAGAGGATTTGAGAAGTCAAAATGTGCCCTAATTTTTCTTTCTGCAGCATTAATCATAATTTCTATGGCAAAATGAACCCCTTCATTTTGCTCCTTTGCAAATTAAATGTTTTAAGTGTTACCACTTTATTCCAATCAAGATGGCTTCAGGTGTGCCATACTTTTGTAATAAGTAAGGCTGTTAGCGCTCTAGTTGTTCTTTAGAACACTCTGGGACATTCTGTCATTGGGCTATACTTGGGCTACATCTAGGTGATATTTGTGCTACATTTGGCCTCTTTTGTCTCTGGTGGCCATCTTGGGAGAGCTTTTTGTTATGAAGTTTCCTAATTTCCTCATTTACTAGAGTCTCCTCAGTAGGAATACTTTCAGTTTTTTACTTTGATTCCATCAAGAAGGCATTCAGATGTGTCACACATTTGCCATAAATTCAGAATGCTAGCACTCTAGTTGCTCATTAGATCACTATAGTAAAGCTACTGCTCACCAGGGAAGTCTGCTGCTGGTATTCAAGGTGCATGTTTCAGTCTGCATGTCAGAATTTTTTAATGAAATAGAAGAGGATTTGAGAAGTGTGCCCTACTTTTTCTTTCTGCAGCACTAATCATACTTTCTATGGCAAAATGAACCTCCTCATTGTGTTCCCTTTTAAATTAAATGTTTTAAGAGTTACCACTTGATTCCAATCAAGATTGCTTCAGGTGTGCCATTCATTTGTTATAAGTAGGACTGTTAGCGCTCTATTTGTTCTTTAGAACACTCTTGGAAGCTGCAGTAGAACACAAAGGAATCAAATGACAGTCTCTGCCCTTGTTGGATGTACATACTTTACTGAGAATTTCAGACTTCATTCTCACATGACTGAGAAAGATAATGTGAATTTACAGAAAATATGCTCTCAGGTTAGCTTATAGATCACCTTCCAAACCTCTGTGGGAAAAGCATGAGAAAATATTTTTCTCTCAGACATGTTACATGATATCCCTTTTCAACTAGGAGCTATAGAGGGAAAATGCCAAGCCGCCATCCACTCAACATCTATCAACACCAATAATGGCTTGGCATCAAGAGGACTAATTTAGCCAGGTCCTGGGCCTCTTAAATTTCAATTAAAACAACCTGCAATACAGCCCTTCATTACCTCACAAAAAGTATGACAACCCGCCTCACAAAAATAGTCAGGGAAGTCGATGTGAGAAGTGAACCTCAGCCTTCTATATACTCCCGAAGGTACATAAAGCACAACGGCCGCTCCCCGGGCGCCCGATAGTCTCGGGAATTTCCTCTATTCTCGAGCCACTTTCTCAATTTGCAGACTTTTTCTTAAGAGAGTCTGTCCTGAGACAACAATCATATGTCCAGGATACAACAGACATTTTGAATATTCTTAATGAGCTGGAGTTTGACTCATCGCAGCAGTTTCTGCTTACTATCGACATTGAGTCACTTTATACCAGTATCCCCCAGGAGGCCACGCTGGTGGCAGCAGCGAAGGCCCTGGGGGAGCAGGATTGGTTTTATGACACGCCCCAATCATTTGTGCTCCAATGTATTGAGCTCGCCCTTACACGTAACTATTTTGGTTACAAGGATGACCTGTATTTACAGGTGTCCGGAACATCGATGGGCGCAACTTTTGCGCCCAGTCTGGCCTGCATTTATGTAGGCCAGTTTGAGGAACATTTTTTGTATCACACATCGAACCCCTTCCAGAGACACATTTGCCTCTGGAAGAGGTATATTGACGATGTGTTGTGCATTTGGAAAGGGAATCAGAACACCCTCCTGGAATTTTTGAATTGGCTCAATAGTCTCGACCCGTGTCTAAAATTTACTTGGACATTCAGCAATGAATGTGTGGTATATTTAGATCTTGACATTAAGGTACAGGGTAAGGCCTTGAACACAATGGTTCATCAAAAGGGATCAGATAGGAATTCACTCCTACACTACCATTCATATCATCCGAGAGCCTTACGTGACATCTTGCCGGTAGGCCAATTTTTTAGGTATTGACGCAATTGCTCCACTGTGGAGACCTTTGCTCAACAAGCAGATGAGCTCTCTAGTAAGCTGATACAAAGAGCATACCCCAAAAAAATCATCAATAGAGCGTGTAAAAGAGCACGCAACACACCACGGGAGGCGCTCTTAGAAAGGAATAAAAGAGAGACAAGTGATTGCCTTACGGTGGTTATGACTTTTGACCCTTTGGCCTCCAAGATTAGGCATTTGATGAGAAAACATTGGTCATTGCTGTCCACTGCAGATTTCAAAATGCCACAACCCAGATTTGCATTTAGGCGTGCAACGAATTTAAAGGATAAGCTAGTGCACACGCGACCACAAGCTAAGCAAAGATCTTCATCATTGCCGGCTGGACATTACCCGTGTGGTGGATGTTCAGTTTGTAAGCTGACAGAAAAGACAAATTATGTTAATCTTAACAGTGATAAAAAATGGCATCTGAACACCTTTTCAAATTGTAATACAACAAATGTGATTTACAGACTTACCTGTGAGTGTGGGCTACAGTACATAGGTCTAACTACCAGAAAAATAAAGATACGGATACAGGAGCATTTGAGTACCATTAAAGCCGGCAAACTCACCACGCGCCTGGTACAACATTTTGGTGAATCCAAACATGACCTGCAAGCCTTGAAATGGGTTGTCTTGGAGAGGGTGTTAGCTAGTAATGACACTATAGATAAAGTGCTGGCAACCAGAGAAGCCCGTTGGATTTACACTGAGAAGGCGGATCTAATAGGCCTGAATGATCATATTGAGTGGAATAAAGTTAGCAGATAGTAATACCACTCCATTTGATCTTGTGGGGCTTATGTATGACCTGATGGGGGATGTTTTAAGAAATGAATACGAGAAAGGCAGTAGTTTCAGAGGAAAATTGCTAATCTCCCGCTGTGAAAAATTTTGATAAATTTGTGTTTGAAAAAATGAGTGAGGTTGTTCATGTGTCTGTAGAAACTCGTTGTCTATTGTATAGGGAGATCCCCTTGTAAAAAAGACACATATTGATCCAGTTCCACATTAGCAGTTCACATAGTTTGAGGAATATATGAGCTAATCCTATGTGTTTCCTTTAATGTGCGAAATTGCTTTGTTGTGGTTGATTATTAAACAACTGAACATCTATATTTGAGCATCTTATGAACGACAGGGGCCCCAGATCGAAGTCTGTTAAGGAATTGCAGGATTTTGTTCCTTGGTAATAATGACACAAACTGATCTAGTTCCAAAATAGTTGTTTACATGGTTTGAGGGACGTGTATGAGAAACTTGTGTATTACATTTGAATTGTGCTGTTGTGCTGGATAATTAAACAATTGAAGATCTGATTTAGAGCTGTCCGTGAGCGATAGTGACTGCTCTAAGATGGCCGCCGTGGTCGTTGTAGATTCGAGCCGTCGCTATTATTGGCCGCGTAATACGTGAAGCGGAAGGAGGGGCGTGGCATAGAGAGACTACATCAGTGGTGAAGCGAATTTGACTTGAGGCGGTGACGAGATACAGATCGCTCCGACACTGGTTACGGTGAGAGTTCCTAGAACCCCGGTACAAAGGTGGCAAAATGCTGCGGATGCGCATGGTGGCATGGTGTGCCGGGTGTTGGTAAATGTGAGTGCGGTGAATCTTTGTGCTGCTGTAATGAGTCCAAGGCGGGTCCACGTTGAGCAATGATGTGTTGATGAAAACGGATTTGTGACTAAAACACTGCCGGTGTTTGAACATGACTGGTTTTTAGAGACATGTAAAATGAGATTGTAGGTGATGCAGTGAGAACATACTTGTGGAAATCACCAATTTTAATATGCATTGGTACTTGATGAGAAGTTGCAAACCTCTTTTCCACAGGTGGAACACGCGCTAGTTTCAGCGCACTTCCGAGAATCGGGAAAAAGAATATTTAATACAACCCAGATTGACATTGTGAAGGCTGGTATGAATGCCCTCGGCCTTTACATGGTAAATACACCTATGGGAACGAACATTTGGTGTAAATGATGAATGGTTGGTCCATGTTTTATTGAAGATTAAATAGAAAATTGCCATTCTATTTCTCTTCTTTCCTGTTTTTTTATACAGCCCTTCTGTAACACAAAAGTGGATGTCCATTGAGGCGAGTGATTAAAACCCTATGCCCTGATGAAATTGCCACAGTAAAGATCAATGGCAATGAACATGTTGGCCTTCCTTATAAAGGTTACCGACATATAGTGCTTTTATTTTTGAGTGAACTCACTGGTTGTGAATAAAGAGGGTGACCTAAAGTGAGTTTTCAACTCAATTTTAACATTGCTTGGAACACTTGTTCTTGGCAACACACTGGGTTTTCATTCTATTTCTCTGTTTATGGGGACAGCAAAGTTTCCATTTAAAAAATTTTTCTTTGTCTATTCACCTTTCCATTACTAGACACTGGTTTTCTTATCTTTATGAGTTGGCAACCAATGATAATAAAACGTGGGCATACCAGCGAGAACCAGCTGGCAGCCTTTCTGGTGTTGCGTACGTGAGGTGCCTTCTCATCATTCACTTTTCACTTCTCACATCGACTTCCCTGACTATTTTTGTGAGGCGGGTTGTCATACTTTTTGTGAGGTAATGAAGGGCTGTATTGCAGGTTGTTTTAATTGAAATTTAAGAGGCCCAGGACCTGGCTAAATTAGTCCTCTTGATGCCAAGCCATTATTGGTGTTGATAGATGTTACATGATATGCCAGCAGAAGGCTTTTTCACATGGTAAAATCACATTAGAACACACCAGAATTCCTAAAATGAGTATGATACCATCAACAAATGATTTATAATGTAACTAAAGTCTTAAAACCTTCTATTAACTGCAATGCTTTTTAATGAGGTGCTATCATGTATATTGGTCCCAAGATGGCTGCCAACACTTCTTGGATGAAGTGCTGACAGCCAATCAGATCTCACGATGAGATGTGTGGTTAGGCTCTGCCCAGATATATATGTGATTTTGATTTTCTCAGGAACTACTGAACAGATTGACACCATTTAAGCAAAAGGCACAAGTCTGAACTGAGGACTACCTCTTTGCCAAATTTGGTGTAAATCCGTTCAGCAGTTCGGGCTGTAGCTACGGCTAAATGTCCTATGGGAAATTGCATGGGGAACCCCCTTTTTTCACGGCCCCGGCAACACGAATCATCCCGAGACTTTCAGGATAGTAGCGGACCGGAGATGGCCAAAAGTTTTGAAAATTTCACAAAGATTCGTCAATCGGCGCCAAAGTTATTGGGAATAAAATGTTGCAGATTTCCTATGGAAAATAGGTCCTAACTATAACTACCTACTGGCGATCGCCAGTAGGCAATATATATATATATATATATATATATATATATATATATATATGTATTTTTATTTTTTTAGGGTCCTCACCCACAGCCCACAGGTACCACCTGTGGCTTGCTTCATCATTGGACCCTCACTCACACACACATAAGGTGTGAGAGTGGACTCTACCCGTTTGGAAGCAGAGTTCTGTGATAACTGTGAGTGAAGGCAGGGGATCTTGGTGAGTTTAAAATAACCTCTGAAACCTACATATTTCTTTAATGGCGTAGGTTTATGGGCTAGATTAAAAGTATGAAAAGTGACACTATATTAGCATATAATGGTCTCAAATGTCTAATTGGCCGACATGTTTCTGCCACAAACTGTCCCGAAAGGTCAATTGGCTTTCTTCAGGACCTGTGTGTTTCCCTGCTAGTTATATAAACAGCCTATTGGCATGTACAAATCACGTGTTTTTTTTTAAAAGCATGCACATTTACAGACAGACCATACACTGAGGAGCTTTTCCTTGTATAGTCAACTGCTGAAACAAGAGAAATTCATAATCAAATTTAGGTGTCCTAACATTTTTTATGTTCACCCTTAATTTTGTGCCTAATAAGTGCTAAATGGTTGTTGTGTTGTAGCCAGTGACATTTCTTACTATAAATACACATGACCGACACACAACATTTAAAAACTTCAGACAGACAATGGTGTTTTACACCCGATAACAAAAAATGGAAAATAGAGTAAGGAATGCCTACAGGTCTAGGTCATTTTACCGACATTATAAATAAAGAAAGATTGGTATACCTGGAAGTCACTATTTTTAGTAAAAACGGAAAGCTATACACTGACAGCTACCATAAACCAACAGCTAAAAACAACCTTCTACAATTTGATAGCTTCCACCCTATACCACTGCGTGAAAATCTACTGTACGGACAATTTCTTTTGGAAGCATTTTGGGGCATATTATCAAGGGCGGTGTTAAAATTATCGCCGCTTTAGCGGCAGAAAACTGCCGCTAAAGCGGCGATAATGGGCTTGATAATATGCCGCAGAGAATTCCAATAGAAGCCCATGTTAACACCAGAACATGGGCTTCTATTGGAATTCTCAAGAGCATAATATCAAGCCCATTATCGCCGTGATAATTTTAACGCCGTTCCTCGATAATATGCCCCTTTGTTTGGGAAGATGAGAATATATCTTCTGTAAAGATTTCTCATTCCTTCTTAAGCTTTGGTGCCTCCATCTTATTGCCATGGTAAGCAAGCCTCCATTCCACATTAGTTTATCCTGCACCATCTTAAAACACAACCTCCTTAGCTCTTTTCCTTTGTCATCCTTTTTTAAACAATTCTGGATCTCCTTACTATCTGCATTATGACTTGTGTCTCTCATCCACACTTTTTGGTGTTGCCCGTCCTACCACTTTAGAAAAATAAATCTACTAAAAGTCTGTGGTTGGTTCTTAATTCAAACAGACCTCCACACACAGGGTGGGCGGAATTTGCGAAATCCACTTTCGCAAATTATCGCGAAAATGTTTAAAATTATCGCAAACAAGCGGAAATATCGCGAAGATGCGGAAGTTTTTTTCCTGCATGTTCGCGAGATTTTCTGCATGGTTGCGGGTCGCCAACTTACCCATCTGGTTGCTCGCGGGTGCGGCCATCTTGTTTTGAGTTGTCTCGCGGTGCATGATCGCGCGACGCATGATGTCACTGCGGGCGCGAACTGTCGCGAGACAGCGCAAATGGCTAAAAACAATACAACATCTCATGGAGAACGCGACCGGATCCAGAAAACTTGTCGGCGAACGCAGGGATTCAGGTAAGGCGATCGCGCGCGCGCGAGAATGTATTATTTTACAGCGCGAGCAAGAAACAAATTATCGCCAAGCTGCGGAAAGCGGAAATTTTGACATTTTCGCGCTCTCCGCGGAACGCGAAAATGTCAAATTATCGCAATTTCCGCGAACGGAACGAAATTTTAGCCCAGGCCTAACACATAGATAATATGCCCAAGAGCCCATCAACATGGCAACGCTTCCTTTTCAATTAATCATACTAATCAAGTATGGCATTCTGGAAAAGATCAAGGTTTGCTTACAAAGTTCCTACAGTAGGCTTTCCCAATGACATTTGCCTTGTGTGCATGGACACAAATGCCGCCACTCTTTCATTGCCATCCATTTCTTGTATAAGTACTGTACCTGATTCATACTTGCTGGCATTCGCAACCATAATGGCACAGCTATTTATATCGTACAGTTTCAACGCCACAGCATTCACAATACTTTCCTTGATCCGCTAAAATGGTTTATCACGTGCAAACAACCACTCATGGTTTAAAAAAAAAACCAATTCTTGAGAAATGTAGTCAATGCAACAAATTACTAGCAAAATAAATAAAAAACGTACATTTGTTGCGGTCAGTCAAGTACACTTATTCAAATATATATTCATGAAAAGAAGAGTCAGCCCTCTTTCAAAGTATATGTTTCTCATTAGGCCAGCATCCTCCCCACATATTTTGGGGGGTGGGTCTACTGTTAGGCTACTCCCTCCCCTGTGTTTCTGTGTCTAGATGGCACTGTGCCACTGGCACTATCTGTCTTCACCTGACCCTCCTTTGCCAGTAAGTATTGCCTTAAGGGGTTCCAGATGTCTCTAAATCAAGATTGCTGTGGGAGTAGTTCATTATATATCTCTGACTGCATGTTACATCACACTAGATCTTTCACACAGTCTTTGGTTCGGTGTGATCTGTCACACGTCGTTTCGCTACCAGAAGAGCCAATGCTATGAATTTCCTAAATGGTTTAGTGGCATCATACACATATCTCAACAGTGCCATTAAGGAAGCTGGGGCTAGGCTATCTCGATCATGGTACGAAACTTAGTAAAGATCTCACTCCAATAGTGAATCACTACCCAACACTCCCCAGCCAAATGGTGGAAATCCGCCCCTTGTACGCTACATCTCTGACACGTGTATGTGTTGTGGATCCTCGATGCTTCAAGCTCGCCGGAATATTATATATAGTGTACTATTTGGTGCTTGCCATTTTCTGACAATTTTTGTCTGCAGGCAGCAGTAGTTCCATAGATCATTATCAATCTTCTGGCCTATATTCTGTTCCCAGCTAGTCCTTACTCTATCCTGAAGGTCCATCCTTGGCATATCCTGCATGCCATGGTGTACATCTCTGACATTAGTTTGGAGGGGTCTTTTCAAACAACAAGGGGACCCAAGTAAAGTCAGCCAGGGACCTCAGGAATCAATTATGTTGTGCTACAATGGTCCCTAGGGAGGTAGGGATAGGAAGTAACAAATGAATACAGATCTGGTCTGTATTCATTTGTTACTTCCTATCCCTACCTCCCTAGGGACCATTGTAGCACAAAATAATTAGTTTGGACGGGAGCACTTTTGCAATCAGGAGAAATAGTAGTTGGTCACAGTCATTAGGTTCTGCCGAATACATTGGTTACCATTCCCATATAGTACGGGCTACTTAGTGATATATATATATATATATATATATATATATATATATATATATATATATATATATATATATATATATATATCCAAAACCAAGTTCCCTTCAGAGAGAAGAAGAACGAGCCACACCAGCATAACAGGTCCAGCAGCTTTATTCGGCTATTCAGGGCATGACGCGTTTCGTAATCAAACTTTTTCAAATGCCTTCAAATCGTGAATGCTTTCAAATGTCCACCTTTAAACCAGCTTGTCTCACTGCGATTGGCTGTAGTCATCTGGCAGGTACTAGGGAGCGTCTCAAAACTCGGCACTCCGAGTCTTCTCAGAGGCAGTCAATCAGCGTAGGTACTACCCAAGTGGGCGGTGACTGCCTCTTCTCCCAATGTACCTGGGTCTAACTTGTGGTAAAAGCAGCTGGCCTGGACTTTCACCCCCCCGCAGACCGCAGCCGAGACCTCGGAACATCCCAACAGTGCAAGATGCCCCCTCGTGCAGTCACGGTCCCTCCAGCGGGTAGGTAACTGCTGCGAAATGCGGTGGTTCAGTGTCTCCCCGGACTACGAGGTATATCCCAAAAGTTTGCCACTAAGCACTGAACAATTTGTGGGGTGGGGGATCAGGTGCGCTGTATATATATATGTGTCTAGCGTACTGTCCTTATATTCCTGTAAGGTCAGGAAGGCACCTGCGTTGTATGTATCTCACATGGTATGTAGCTGCCTATTCGTCAGTCTCCTTCCAGTCACTGGTTCACCTCACACCTAGGTGGGGATTGTTCAATATGGACATTGCCGGAGAATATATAATTTCGATTCTCACTATTTTCGCCAATCGCTATCATGCCCAGACCGTACAAAACCACTGTATTCATCTATCTAGGGGGAGGCTTTATGAACACTGTTTTCAGCAGGGAAACAATGTTTACCACGGAGTCATTACCACGATCTGCCTTTACAATACAGTCACCACCCCACTGTGAAGTTACCACGTGTTCCTTTACCACAGAAGTTGTTACAACGACTTGCTTAACGGGAGACGTTGTTGGACTGGTGTTGGATTTTAAGTCCATCACCTTCCCTACAGTTGCAATGACTTTCGTTGGACTAGTCATTTATACTACAGCAAGTCGTTGTAACAGAGCAACTCCTTGTAACAATTTGTGTGGTAAAGGAATGCATGGTAATATTGCAGTTGGGGTAAAGACTGCGTTGTGAAGGTATGTGTGGTAAATGCATGCAGGATTCCTTCATACATCCTATTCAGCAGGACAGGTACAGCCATTCCCCTCCTCATCTCATAGTTAGGTGCCTGTCTGATGTTATGAAACCAATGATGGGCGTACTGTAATTGGGCTATTAAGTAAAAGACTTCAAGATTCCATGTCACAAACCTCTCCATGGCATATGGCAATGCTATTGTTTTGCAGTTTATTATTGCTGTCTTCCCTGCTTAAGCAAGTTTTACAATCAAGGAGTTCAATGTTATGAAGCATTTTTGATTGAGCGTGAGTGGAGGCTCTGGAAAAGGTGTGGGAGGACTATTATTTTCATTATATCGATTCTCCCCACCATGAATTTTGAGAGGCTATTTAATTTATCGATATTTGTGGTTATCGTTTTCATACATACCCCATAGTTGGCTCGGTGCAAAGTGTCTAATACTTGGTGATATTGTCTCCCCAGATTCCGAACCGGCTCCTCACACCAAATCAATGATAGTCCAAAGTGACTGACTTATTGGTCTATATCATTAAAAAATAAAGGGGTTACCCAAAAGAGGCTGTAGGACCTGGGTACAATTCAGTACAGACAACAAAGTGGATCAAAGAAAAAATACAAAAAGAGAAACAAAGTCTAACAAAATATACAGTATTACTCTTAGTATATTCCTGTAAGCAATTAAAATAAAGAATTGGAGTACAACATAGGAGCCAAGAAATATGCAAATAATTCAAAATGTTTTAGAGACTTGTAGTATGTACACATAATTCAAAAGCGTGAAGGTTGCTCCATAATGTGCCAAGAAGTGCTGAAAAAAGTACTTGTGCAAAGGTGACAGATGACTGAAATGTATAAAATAAAAGCTAGCAAATACACAGTGCGCAGTGCATGCAGGCAACTGCATGTAGCCTGTCTGAAATAGAGGTAAGTAAACTAGTGAACAACCATGGAGTAGAGGTATGTGCTTGACTCCAGGTTGCCCCACTCATCTTGTTCTGATGAATGTTATGCATGATCACTTGTCTCTGGGCCGCAACTTGACAACCTTATTAATCTAGCCAAGACTGAACTAGTATCCTCACAGAGAGAGTTGATTGATTCAAGCACATGTTTATAAGTGACAGTGGGCGGCCCACACTTGTTTGGTGGCATGTCTAGCTTTAGGAGGGTGATCACCACTGCCTCGTGCGTCATTTGTAGCAAACATCCAATTGCCATAGTTTCTTCGAAAACTTCCAGTAAGGCAGAGGCAAGTTCCTCTAAATAATCTTTATAAAATTCCCCAGTGAGTCTATCACTACCAGGTGCCTTGTTGTATCCCCATGTTCTAATTGTGCTACGTTCCTCTGCAAGAGAGAGCGGGCATATACGGTTTCCCGTTCTGCGCTCTTCTCCAATGCCAAAATGACTTTCTCAAATTATTGAGTGATATCTGTCATGCGGTGCAGGTAGGCCCCAGCCGGCATCGGACTGGGTATGACTATGCCGCAATGAGGGAGACACACACATTGCTTAGGGTGCCAGCCGGAAGGTCATGAGCGACCCTGGCCCCTTTATTTATGCTCTCTGGCCATGCCTGGCCAGAGAGTGATACATAGTGTGGAGGTGCTTCCGGGGACAGGGGAACACTGGAAATAAGCAAGACCGCTACATCCCATCCCAAATCAGTTATTTTTCCCCGGTAATATTTCAACAGTTCAACATGCAAAATCAGCCAGTCTTTGGCTTGGTCGAAAGTTCGGCCTGAGGTTATATCGATGTTGACGACCACTTGGGTTTCTTGGGGAACTGGTCGTCTCCCCTCCGCCGGCCTTGGCTTGAGGGCCGTGCTCAGCAGCTGCCGTCGATGATATTTGACTCTGACGTTCATCCTCAATGTCATTGGGTTGTCCTCCATTATGTATGATGTCTTCACTCGCTGTCTGGTCAGAGTTTTGTCCCACAACGTTTGCCGCCGGCACTCTTTTAAACCATTAATTGTTTCTGGTTACTACCTCTCTGTTGCGCTCGGCAGTAATAGCTGTCCTTCGGACTGCCCTCACAGTCCATAGGCTGGTCTCGTACGGAGTGCGGACCTTTCCTCCGCTCCTGCGATTTCTTAAGAGGACAGCACATCCTGGGAGTATTGTTTGAGTTTGTGCTCTTCTTCGGTGATTCGCTTTGTCATTGTTTCCTAATCTTCTGGCTTGGGTACTTGCGGAGTCGTATGTCTCTGGTTCCCAGTTTTCGACCATGGGGTGTTGCAGGGATTCTGCTCATGCACAGAACTATGCGCAGGAAACCAGGACCTCAGTGAATTGCGGTGTACCAAAAACTCACCTCAATTCACTGAGGTCCTGGTTTCCTACTCATAGTTCTGTGCATGAGCAGAATCCCTGCAACATGGCGCACCTAACGTTTGGTCCTCTGATTTGAAACGCCTTAGTAGTGCATATATTAGTCCACGACACCCTCACTCTTGTTTCCGGATAGCGGGAGTGATGGTTTTAACCTACCTGTTTGTACGATAGGTTCTCTCAAGCTTGTCAATTAAAAAGATTTTTATATTTCTGAACCCTTGTGCTACTGTAATATCCATTGTTGTCCTTCTCTGTGTCCTTATGGCGGTCGGTATTGCAGCGCATAGCCGGACACCTCTGCGACATCATTTGATGCAGTTTGGGGTGCCGGACGATGGGATGGCTGTTATTTTTGTGGTGAGTGCCGATGCATCATATCCCTACGAGTTGTTTTACTCTTGGGTGACTATGCCGGCAGTGAATGAAGATGATGATACGTTTCACTCCTAAACTCCCACGCGGATCCCAGCAAATTATACGCCATATAGGACGCAGGAGATTCCTATTTCAGCCTGGCAGCATCGCATTTGGTTTAATGGCGCCCTTCCCCATACGGTTACACCGGTTCGAATGGGCCCTTTGTCAATTCCAGGGGCCACTTGGCTGGTACTGGCCGGATTTACACCTCATCCTCGTTATTTGAACTTTGCGGTGGATGAGTTGCGTGTCCTCCATACAGCCCTGATTACTGTGTATCGGGCTTTAGTGCAATACGTTTCACGCAACGTACAGGTGGGGGCACCTGCTGTTGCGGGACAGCCAGCTGACCCGGCCGGGGTTGTTATTAATCCCGTCATGGTTAATTCGGTAATGGGCAAGCGCCCCCAGAATATGGACGATTTACCTTATTGGCTTGCTGAGAAATTTGACCAGCTGGAGGCAGTATTTCCGCACTCTACTCTTGTGGAGAAACACAGGATCCTCACCATTAGTTTGCAGAAAGACTTAGTCCCGGAGGTGTCCGATTGTGACAACTGGGGTAAGGTTTTTGCAGCGGTCTACTCGAAGTGCTTCGGCACCCCATCTATGGCCGTGCTTCCCTCCGTCATCAAGCGTGTTCAAGATCAACACGGTCCGGAGGCGGCGGTCGAGTTGGGAATGCGGCTTGTCGGTGTGTTCGATGTAGTTACCACTCTCGTCCTTGGTAACCTCAAGGGAGATGCGGTACACTTTCAAGTGGCTAATGGTTTAGCCCGCGTCAACGAACTCGATAAGCCCCGAGAGTTGCCTAAGATTATTGCGGAGGCTTATAGAACTATTGGCAGCAGTAGTTTAGGGATTAAGCCTACTATTGTCATTCCTGACCTACAACAGCAAACTAAGGTGAGTTCGTCTGTAAAAGACGATCGTCCAACTCTTCCTAAACAAAATTGGAGAACAAAGAACAGCAACAGAAACAGGGGTCCCGTCCTGCGTCTCCAGTACAGTCGACTGGTGAATGCACATACGATTTGCGCGATCGCACTTGAATTAGGTCACCTGATAGATTTCAGGTTACTGAGCAACGTTCTCCTCGTTCTTCACAGGAAACATCGGCCTCACAGTCCGGTGGCGGAGAACGTGGCAAAGGTCGGGGTGCCCAACAAGGTCGTGAGCAACCCCGTCAGCCTGATGGTAAAGGCAAGCAGGACGAGTTTGCACGTCAACGTCCCCCGTTTCAGAAGAAGAAAGTTGCTGCACTAACAGCGAGGTATGCCACAGATAGTGAGAACGCAGCTTCGGAACCTGACATGGGCACTAACGCTGCTTGACAGCGCAGCAGAGGGTACAGTAGTGCGGCAAGCACTGCGTTCATATCTGGAGGCGACAGCAACTGATACATTCATAACAGTAGAAACTGCTGATACTAGAGTGGCTCCCCCTGACAGACTATATGACATAGTCCTCTTAATTGAAGGTGACATACAACGTACAATACAAGGGATTTTTTTTGATAATCTGACCTCTTCCTATGACATTCTCTTGACGGAGGCGGACTGGCCCACGGCTTTCATTTTGGATGCTCCTAGAGGGGAGGAGGTGATCCTCCCGTCCTTTGCGCACACAGTGCCAAAGGAGCACGCTGACAGGTTTGCCGAAGAGTGGGCCCAGGTGCTTGCTCCAGCGCTGTACCGTACTCAGGTTGGGTGGGATAAATTGTCGCCACGCCATGAGATTCCTTTATGGTCTATGCCCCAGCCACAGCCCCAATATCCCATGCGCCGCGAAGCTAGATATCACGTCGCTGAAATCCTTGAGCAATTGGAATATCAGGGTGTTATTGAAACATGTGTGTCACCTATTAATAATTCTTTATTCACTGTAACGAAGCCTGATGGGTCGTACCGCCTAGTTTTGGATTACCGGCATTTGAACTCTCATTGTCGGATGTGTGCTGTACAGAATACCTACAGTTCTGCCCTCATTGATAGTCTTGTGAGAAAAAGGTTTAAAACCACACTTGACATATCCAATGGCTTTTACAGCCATAACCTGTTCTCTATTAGTAGTCAGTGGACAGCGTTTACTTCTGGCGGCAAACAAAAACAGTTTAAGAGATTAGCCATGGGCTATAAAAACAGCCCTGGCGTCTTTGCCGCAAGTGTAGTCTCTCTATTGGAGAGCATTGACCCTGATGCATACTCGTATGTTGATGATATCTATCTCACAGACGACGAATTATGGCCGCATCTGTGTCGCGTTGTTCGCATCATTGTTATGTTTGCGGACTTCGGTTACAAATTCAACTTTGCGAAGTCCCACATTGCAGAGTATACAGTGTTGTTTTTGGGCTACAAGCTCAACAATGAAGGTAAAGGGCTAGCCCCTCACTTCTTGGAGAAGTGCGCGTTTGCGTGCTCCAACGACACTGAAGAAATTACAATCTTTGCTGGGTTTTCTGAATTTCGGGCGTACGTACATTCCTGATTATGCCCAGCGTATCAAGCCGCTGGGACGTTCAGGCCATAGAGGCATTATTTTCTGATTTAAAATATTATGCCGCCTTTGATGCTGAAGATTTGTATTTGGACACTGCTAATTATGGGGAACTGTTTTGCTATCAACAATATGGCAATCATTTCCTACATAAGGCCAATACGTTTTGAAATTTTGTAAATTATACGCAATGGGAACATTGTCCAACGCCAATGCTAGGCAGCTCCAACACACTGGTGAACAAATTTGTATATTTTTTCTGATTTCAGTGTTTCAAGACCTGCTGCCTTTTATTTTAAAGTGGCAGCAGAGTCTGCCTCGAAGGTTAGGCTGACACACACTAAATTGTTGTATTCCAAATCATTTATGGATGATTTGGCCATCAAGGGTTATGATCTGTGGAAAGCTACTATTGATCTTAAATCTGTTTGGGGTTCTAAGACATGGCAGGTACGAGGAACAGAAGCTCTGCATCATGCCTGCCTCATCCCAAACCACATGTTGTTTTTGAATTCTACTATTTTCAAACCAACTGCTTTGGATTGGCTACTTCTAATAAGCTGAATTTCCCCCTCTATTCCTGATCTGGGTGCTTATCCTAATTGGGATAATCATACAGATCTGTCCCTTGATGCGTTGCAGTCATACATTACTAATACATCCTTCAATATTTCCAAATTAAATTCGGAAGGATGGTTAACATGGCAGACGAGCTCAGATTCCTGTCAACATCGTTTTTTGGGTCTGCAACCTGGGTATACGCAGGTTCGCGTAGACCCCCGCTTTGAATCTTCTCATTCAGTTACTACTTACTCTGTGGGGAGGTTATGCCAATCTTGGCTGCCACATTCCACCTTGGCATCTGTTAAACTTCATTTATCTAAATTACATGACAAAATAGATTTGAATGATTTTGTTAAGGGTCCTGTAGGGGGCAGGTCCAAAAGATGGGTGTATGCTGTTTATACCGAAGTTTGGAAATTATCGCAAATTGAAGCAGCTTCCAGATTGAGAGCCCTTGATCAAGCAAATTTGGAAAAAGTACTAGCTGTTATCTATAATAGCATTAACACCCTTTCTTCCAGGATTTACACATTAGATAATATCGTTTCATCTGTTGTTGATATTGTGCAGGATGATATGTCTGTTTTGTATCATGGTCAAAATCAATTACGTTCTATAATGCAGTTTGCATGGACTTTGCAAACGTTAAAGGCTGGGAAAGTCCCCTGGGACTACATGAATACTTCGTCTTTATTCCTTCCCTTTAATCTGACTGCGAAACAACAATTCATGTCCATGAAAGATGCAACATACTCATTACTGCATATCGAAAAGTTAGAACCTTTGCCTTTCTCTGTGGCCGAATTGAACTCTGCTGTATGGCTTATCCACGGGTTAATCACATTACCATTTCCTTTGTTTAAGTTCAGTTCGTGCATGAAACATTATGCCCTAGGCAGATATGAACCATTGGGTACTGCTTTCCTGCATGAAGTTTGGTCACTCTCATTTACATACAGATGCATGAGGGAAGGTAAAGAAGTTTATTTCAAAGGTGAGGAGTGCACTTCCACACCTGATCACTCAGTAGTCTGTAGGCACATCCAATTGCATGGCGCGTGCAATGTGCAAGCACCAAATTTAGCATGCGTCCTGAAAGGGATTCCAGTGCCAGCTATTACGCCATCTTTCACGTTGTTAGCTAATGGTAGTTATTTGCTTTTAAATAATGAAGCTTGCTGCGGGATGCTAGTGGGGATTCCCTACATTGTGACTGTATCACAGAGGGTAGTCTGCTGTAAAAATGTCCTTTTCCCACCCCCGCATGGGCGGCTGGATGTGTCCATCTGGCCTTCCATTCCAACCTTGAAAGCAGAGTTCAACAAGATGAGCAGAATAGGGGCTCTATTGTCTCAAAAAGAAGTTGCTCTGACTTCATCCCTTGAAACATTTGTCCTTCACATAGCAAACACCCGCACCGAGGTGCATGCGCTTTTAAATACTGATCTCCCACTTCATTTCGGTGCCCTAATTCAGACTATATTTAATGCCTCGTCAACAACTGGCTTGGTGCATTTTTTCAAAATTGTGGGCTCCGGCCTCGTGACCAACTTCCAAACTATTTTTGGTGTGATACCGGCATTTTTGCATTCTATTTTTTCCAGCGTCTTTGGCGGGCTCCCGTTGATTCTCGCCCTCTCGGCTGGTGTGCTGCTGTTGGTCTGCTAACTGCCCAATGACTGCACAATTTGTGTCACACTACAGCCTGTCCCGGCTGCTCCATCTTCGTAACCGAATGCTTGAATATTATGGAACATTACCACTGGCCACCCTGAGCATAGCCTATGGATTGTCCTTCCGGTTTTCCTACTTTACGTGCGTGCAACCTGTTTTTCATTGCCTAGATTGTCCTTTCGAATGGGATTATGATCGACTGATGAGTCCCTTAGTGGCTCATGAGTTGGACAGTTCTGGTATCAGGATTATGGCCTGTGGAGCGGCACATGGAGTCCTAGGGAATTGGGACATCTGTACGGAGCGTATGACTTCTTGGCAAGAAGTTATCTTGAGGAACACGCCAGTTGTCCTTTGATGGTGCTAGAGGCCCCAGTTGTCGAAGAACATGTATGTTCGTTTACCTTGCTGGACTGGATGGCGGGCACTTTTACAGAACATTCCAATGACTTCCTCATGGAAGCTGTTGCTACTTACTGTGCTTAAACGTTGATGGATTAACTTGGATGTCGTCCAGCTTTCCTTGTACGACCCACACATTTTTTTTCCTCCTTTTTTAATTTGACATTTGGGCTCGCTGAACCTTTGCAAGATGTTACGACTTTCCATTTCCTTTTTTTTCCCCTTCATTTTGTTTTTTATTACGTTTTTTTTCTTCAAACTTTCACTCCCCTTTATTTGGATTTCCAATACATGCACTTGGTCCCGCTCTGTCGAACTTGAACTCTGCCTCCACTACAGGGGAGGCTGCCCCGTCGCGGCCCTGCCAGCATCAAGGACCATGGAGATCTCTGTGTTGTGCTGTGTGGGGTGCTGCGGTATTCTCGTAAGAACTTCTGTAACTCGACTTCTGGGTCTGTTTGTTCAGCGATTGCTATTCGTTGAATTTTATTTATTGTTTGCATAAATCGTTCTACTTCGCCATTGGCCTCTGGCCACTGCGGTGTAATACGGTGATGTTTTATTCCCAGCCGGGTGAGGATGTCTCAGCATTCGGTGCCTTGGAACTGGGGACCGGTGTCCGTTTTGATTACGTGTGGCAATCCAAATAGTGCGAATACCTTCTCCAATACTGGCTGTAGGTGGTTAAACGTGGTGGATGGCAGGACTTCGACAATGGATATTTTGTGTAGCTGTCGACTAAA
Source organism: Triturus cristatus (assembly GCF_964204655.1). NCBI lineage: Eukaryota > Metazoa > Chordata > Amphibia > Caudata > Salamandridae > Triturus > Triturus cristatus. The sequence goes on from NC_140585.1 coordinate 492,607,634, forward strand.
ACAGTTGTGACTCTTCTGTATGGGAAGCTCCCAAAGTCAAGGCTCACCCATGACCAGAGTGACGGTGCAGGGTCTTCTGTTATTACTGGAGCTGGCGCTTCGGGGTTCCCGGTGAGTTGGCAGGCCCTGCAGTTTCGCACGACAGTGTCTACTGCTTCTTCCAGTCCAGGAAACCGCATTTTTTCTCTCATCCGGGACTTCATCCTTCCGGTGCCTTGATGTCCTTCATGTGCTAACACAGTCGCATGCTCTTGGAGACTTTGAGGAATGACGAAACATGATCCCCTCAGTAGTGCGCCACACTCAGCGATGCTGAATTAATCTCTGACTCTCCATGCTTTCCCCAACCGGGTCCTGTCGAGACTGTTCCACCCCTGAGTGTTCTGGAGAAAACCTACCCAGGATCCTTTCTGTATGGCATCTGTCACTCTTTTGACTACCATGTCGGAATCCATATGAGCCTTTATCTCGTCGATGGAGAGTGCTTGAGGGCATGACCATTGGGGAATCATGTTGACAAATTCTTCCATCCTCAGCTCTTGATCAGAGTTTACTTCTGTGGGATGTGCTGGGTGACGCGCCGGGTCTGTATACAAGTTCAAGTCAAAAATGCTGCAGTTGAATCGCCCACCTCTCGATCCTGGGTGGGGAATGAGGTGCGGTCCCTTTGAAGAGCGGAAGTAGTGGTTGATGGTCCGTTACTACTCTGAACGGATGACCGCTGACATACAGGTGAAAGTGATTACACGCCCACTTGATGGCAAGTGCTTCTCGTTTGATTTGAGAATAGCGAGTTTCAGTTGCGGTCAATGCTTTGCTCGCAAATGCTAGCGGAACCCAGACACCTGGCTCTGTCTCTTGAGTTAGCAGGGCTCCAGGCCCCACCGGACTAGCGTCTACTATTAGTTCTGTTGGTCGAGGCATGTTGAAGTATGCCATAGTTGTGCTGTCTAGAAACGCCGACTTCACCTTGTGGTACGCCTCCCCTTCCACCTGAGTCCATCGCCAGACAGACTCCTTTTTGGTCAGGTTTCGCATCGGCTCTGTGATAGTGGCAAGGTTCGGAATGAATCTCCCACAGTATGTCGCCATGCCCAGGAAGCTCCTGACTTCTGACGCGGTTGTGGGTGTGGGGGCGAGTTGAATTGTCCTGCGATTTTCTTGGGTCCACCTTCACCCCGTCCTGACTGAACACATATCCGAAGAATTCAATGGTTTTCTTGAAGAACTGACATTTCTCTTTGTGGAGGGTTACTCCATGTTCTGCCAGACGTTTTAGGGTGGCTCTGAGTCAACGATGGTGATCCTCAATTGTTGCCGAATGTATTAGGATGTCATCACTGACGTTAATGACCCCTTGAAGTCCTGACAGAATTTCCTTTACCGCATTCTGGAATATTTCTGCTGCTGACGATATTCCAAAGTTTTCTCTTTTGTAGCGTCGAAGCCCTAGATGCGTTGAAAACGTGGTGATGTACCTGCTTTCTGTAGCCAATTTGAGCTGATGGTAGCCGGCGTTTAGGTCCAGTTTAGAAAACCACTGAGACCCGTTGAGGTCAGGCAGTATGTCGTCGACTGTTGGCGTCAGGTGTCTCTCTCTCCTAATCGCTTGATTAGGCATCCTCATGTCAATGCAGATCCTGATTTTTCCTGGCTGCTTGGGTTTTTCGGCGATGACCATGGGAGAGACCCATGGTGTTGGACCTGTCACTTTTTCTATTACTCCCTGCTGTTCGAGCTTCAAAATTTCTTGTTCCACTAGCGGCCTTAGATTAAACTGGATCCTTCGATGCAGTAAAGTGACGGGCTTCACCGTTGTGTCAATGTGAAGTTTTACTGGTGGTCTCTTCATACTCCCTAGATCTTCAAAGAGCTGTGGGAACAGTTCTAGGATGTCGTCTGTTTGGAGTGACTTCACTGCATTCACAAAAGTGACCAGACTCAGGTCTTCAGCTGTGTGACTTCCAACTAGTATATCTGCTTCCCTGTCGACTACATGGAATTTCATAGTGACTTCATGGTCTTCTGACTTGACTTGTACGGACATTTTTCCTTTCAAGGGAAGTAGGGTCTGTCTTCCGCATGAGAGAATTTTGACTTTTGATGGCACGAACGTCAGCTTTGGGTTCAGTTTCTTATAGTGTTGAAACCCCATGACATTTACTGACGCCCCAGTACCATTGATGGCTATAACAGGCGACCCGGCGATCTTGATGGCGCACGTCGGTTGCGTGCGTCGCCTCCGCTTGAGGTCATTTATGAATGAGATTAGATGGCATTCCTCTTCATCCTCTGTGGAGGAGTCTTCCAAGTATTGTCGACGGTGTGCCGCTGTCATTGGTAACTTCGAGGTGGCATGTTCTTCCAGTGTGAAGTGCCTCACCGTTCTGGATGGGGGCTTGCGTCCTGTGATTCCTCTGCTCCATGTTCCTCCTCGGCATACACTTGCAAAATGGTTGGGAATGCCACACTTCGTACATGTCTTGCCTCTTGCCGGGCAGTTGTCTTGGGGGTGTTCTTCCTTCCCACGGTATCCACTCTGTGGCTGTCGTGGGTTTCTAGCAGGCCACCTTCCTCGCTCACTGCGGGTAGTCACTCGAACGGCGTCTACTTGCTCTGTTTTGACAGTTGCCGTTTGTTCGGTTGTTGGGTTGAGTGCAGCTTCCATGGCGGATGCCTGGACGTCTGATAACTCATGTGATCGTGCCAGGATCAGTATGTCTTCAAGAGAGATGCGTGGCTGTCGAAGGATGAGGGTCCACAGGGTCTTTTTGCGGCACCCTTGGATTACTTGTGCCTGCACTTCTTTCACCTGGTCATCCTCGGTACATGTGCTTGCTAGTTCACGGAGAGGTGCATGAAACGCGTCCATGGACTCTCCTTCCCTCTGACGAGCTTGCCGTAGTTTGAAGCGCTCATAATCAGGGTTAAGCTGAGGGTCAAAATGGGCATTTAACACTCTAACCGCTGCATCGTAATCCGTCTGTGGCCCCGTTTTCGGGAGATGTGCAAACAGCTTGTATATTTCGCGCCCTGCGAAATGCAACAGAAGTGATCTTTTTACAGCTCCATCAGTTTCCGTGGTTGCTATAAAATAGTTGTTGAGACGTCCGATCCACACTTTCCATCTGGGTGACGCTGTTTTAGGGTCAATCAGTTCGCTAAACGGGGGAAGTGCGCTGACCTGGGAGTGTAGGTGAGACGGTGTTGCTGCAGGGGCGACTGGCTGCGGTGCTGCCGCTGCTGCCTGGTCAACCATGGTCACTTGCTATCTTGTGGTCTTCTCCAGATGCGGTTTTACCCTGGTGTGGTCTCTTTCCGGTGTTGAACACTGCTGCCAGCGATTTGTGCCACTTTCACAGTCTTGAAATGTGCTTTTGCTGACGTTTGTAGTTTCTTTAATGTTGTGGGAGTGGCTTTTGCCAGTGCTTGTTTTTTTAATCCTTTGCCAATGCTTGTTTATTGCATGTGGTGATGCCTATGCTTCCTCAGTGTGATTTTGTGCTCAGCGGTGGCCACTTCTCTGGGATCAGCGGAGCGCTGACATCGCGCTCATCTCCATTGTCTTTTTTTTTGTTGCTTAAGGGAGTCAGCAGGGTGCTACTGCGCGTGGGCGCAACAATTTCTTTGACGGGGGCTCAAACGGCTTCACTCCGGGAGCATTCCATGCATCATCGGCAGAACACGCGAAGCGGGCGCTGGGGTCTCCGCTTGTGCTGACTCACCGACAGAGTCGACGATGCAGGGGATGCCAGGGCGATTCCGCTCTCGCGCTGATTTTCCCGCCGTGTGCGGACGTGCCGGCCGTGCTGTCTCGCACTGAAATTCTCCGGCATCCTGGTCGTGGGTAATTCCTGGTGTTGGTGGGGGCTTCACCATCCCACCCTCGTCGCCAGTGTCATGCGGCGCAGGTAGGCCCCAGCCGGCATCGGACTGGGTATGATTATGCCGCAACGCCGCTCAATGAGGGAGACACACACATTGCTTAGGGTGCCAGCCGGAAGGTCACGAGCGACCCCGGCCCCTTTTTTTATGCTCTGTGGCCATGCCTGGCCAGAGAGTGATACATAGTGTGGATTGTGGAGGTGCTTCCGGGGACAGGGGAACACTGGAAATAAGCTAGACCCCTACAATATCCACACCAGCTTTGCTTCCTCCAGATTCATACAGCTGCACACAGTATCTAGTGAATTCCTGCATTATTTAATTGGCTGATATTTAATGGTGCCATCCCCGCCTCTACCGAGACCACAACAGACCCAACCTATGGCGGGCTAGTGAGTTTGGCGATTGTGCACCCCAGTCTGTCTCCCTCACCACAGGACCGCACTACGGTGTATAAGTTAAGGATTTTTTGTTATATGTCTATCTCTTTTTTGTATTCCTAAAGTTTAACACGGAGGTTTATGGTGCCCCTTTCACAGTGTTTTGCGCCAAGGCTTTGTAGCTCAGCCTCCAGTGAAGCAAATCTATGTCACATTAATTTGAGTAAGCCATGTTTTTTTAGCTATACATTCCTCTTGTATTATGGCCTTGTAGTCTACCGACCCTGTGTTCTTATTAAAGTAGTAATCTAGGGCTTGCCTAATCTTCTGTTTAAATGCAGAGCCTAACAGCATAGTAGAGGGCAGGTGCGTACATGGTCCGGGATTGTCAGCATGAGTAGGACAGGAGAGTGGTCCGTATAGGTGTCCATTAAATGTTTCACGTCTCCAGTCCAGGTGATGACGTCTTTTGTGCCTAACCACTACTCAAGCCTAGAGGCCAAACCAGTGGCCAAAAGGGAGCATGTGCATCCTCGTTTCCCGGGTATCGTGCTCTCCACATATAGATAAGGTTATAGTGGGGCTGCAATGGGAGTTGTCTTCCACATGTTAAATCGCCCCTGAATAATCAAATAGCAGTCCTCGCGGTCTGCTGCTATGCCCTGCAAATGCATGCATGCATGGCAGCACTTTGCAAATAAATATCACCATCCCCTAGCATAAGTTGAGTATGAGGCAAAAAACTATAAGAGCTCCAGTTCTTGGCAACATTGAGCTCACGTGCACCTCCCAAGTGTGTCTCCTGTAAGCATAGTATGTCTCTTGCATTATGCGTGGCATTTTCCACATCAGGAGATTATCTCCTAGTCTCCATCTAATCCTCAACAGGGTAATAGGTAGCGAGTGAGTATGCAGTCCATGTCGATTTGAACATAATAATATTCACCATGACCAATTTCTTCCCCACCCACCCCCTTCCTACACTGAATCCCAACGTTCCACTCGATTGTCACATTCTCAATTGAAAAATGTTCATACAAAAACAGCAAACCATACATATATGCCGAAGCAAGTGGAGGACGGCTGGATATCTCAAGACTCTTTAATCACCTCTTTAGTTGACAGGAAGGGGAGAGCCTCCCAGCTCTATAATCTCCACAGTCATTCTCAGATACAGTCTGTACAGTTATGGGTTTTTTACCACCCTTGTGCATTCGGGCTTTCCCGTCTCTCAAGTATATCAGTGGTCCCACGACTGGTTCCGACAGGAAACATCACACTTAACATCTGTTGAAGCACATTGTCATCTCCATCTTGGTGGTCCTGCTTTGCAGACATTGTGATCAGTGCATCCATCACCCAGAAATGCACAGTTTGCCCCATCACTGAAGTCCTCATTCGCAGCTCCAACCCGCTGTGGCTTTGGGGATAATAAGACTCTACAAGCATTGTTCAACATCACCCAGGGCATCTGAGGTAGGCAGCACCATGGGTTTAGTGTTCTTACCTCATTTCTGAATTTAATTGTTTAGGAATTCAGCTGCCTCTTACGGACATGGAAAAATATGCATCATACAGCCCAGGAGAATGCTTCCTGCACCGCCATTGTGAAATTAGGGTATATCGAGACCTTATTATCATTGTGTACCAAGTCTCCTTTTTCTCTGGCCAATTGGCGAATTCTGTCTCAGTCTCGATACCACTATAGTTTAGCTATGACCGTATGCAAGGGGCCTCCAGGTATGGGTGACTGTGCGAGGGAGCAGTGCACTGTCAATTAAACAGGATTTATAATGTGCTTCTAGTTGCCCATGAGGGCATCCGGGTGCTGAGAGCCTTGCTGTTGTGGGTGGAATAAGTTCTTGAGTCCCTTTCTGCCTTCTGGAGAGGGAGAAGCCCGAAGGTGGAGGGGAATGCTGTTGCAGGACTTCACAGTGAGTTAGGAGAAGGAGCATCCTCCATTATTGATTCGGCAGATGCAAGAGGTGTATATGTGGGAGAGGGAGCCAGTCTGGAGGTGTCTGAAGGGTTTGTGAAAGCTCAGGCGGTGTTTGGTGTATGCTGGTCCTTGATGGTACAGGCATTTGTAGGTGTGGGTCAGCATCTTGAATTGACATCTCTTGCACATGGGGAGTCAGTGTAGTCAGCCACTATATACATCAAGGACAAATTCTCTTGACCAAATTATGAAGCCAGCATTTCTTCAATGCAGTCTTCCATCTTCCTGGTCCCAGTTGTCTCCGGAATTCCACGGATTTGTACATTGCTCCTGCAAGATCTAGTCGCCAAGTCTTTGTTGTGCAGTTTGAGTCTCTCTATATCACTCGCAATTTCTTTCTGTGCTTTCCAACCACTCTTTTATCCCATCGAGGCAGCATGTTAGTGTGCCACCTTGCCATCAACGGATGCCAGACTATTGCGTACCTCCAGCAACAGGGCTCATATGTTCAACTCCACCACGTCTGTATCATCTGACTCTAAGTTCTGTTGTGTACTCACCCCTCTGGACTTTTGTCCTGTGGTTGAGTGCTTTTTTTGGCCTCAAACTGGAGCCAAGATTGTTGTTACTCTAATTTCCCCATCTCAAGCTGGTGGGTATGTACTGCTGCTGTAATCCTCTGCTGTTGTATGCAGAACCCTCCTGTATGATGTAGTTGCTCAGGCAGTCCCGCCGGGCTTGCGTATATTGAGATGGTTAGAAGTAGTCCTCTCAGCTGCGGCCCGCACTCCTCATGTGCAGATCATGGTGCAGGTACTCATGTGCAAAGGTTTGTTTTGCCGCACCCCTAGTGGGACCCATCAAGCTTGGCCATTCCTGAGGTATGTGCATTGTTGGGACCCCTCTTGCCTCTGAGCAGTCACTCTCTTCCCATTTCCAGTGGCCCCATACCACCAGGCCTACTAGGCAGCCACTCTAGGCATGCTTCCTCTTGGCTTCACCGTGGCCGTCACCCACACTGCAGCACTTAAAGCAATTAGCTGCATCATTGTGTGGTCATTCTTGTCGGATTTCTAAAATGACATTGAGAGCTCAGCTATTTTGGGGTAATCTTGTCTCGATCTCCAGAGCCCTCCAACAACCACTCATACTTGCCATTTTTCTTCATTATAGCCCCTAGCCCATTTGTTAAGTTTGAGAAGAGCCCCATGAATTCAGTGTAATTTTTGCAAGGGGCAAGAATGACTGCAACTCTTCCTTGTTTACCAGATATTTTACATGCTCAATTGCAGCCACCAGCTTCATTTTTGGAATTAATCTATCACCTGACATAGAATGCCCCAAGTACTCCACCTCTCTTACTGTAAAGCAGCACTTGCTCTCTCCCACAGTCAGTCCAGTGTTACTTAGTATCATTAACACTCAATCCACCACTTGATCATGATCATCTCGATCATTTCCCTATACCAGAATATCGTCAAGTAAGTACTTCACATGTCTTTGACAAGTAATCTCTGCTTTGCTTGCTGGGGTACTGCTGAAACAGAGGCAAATCCAAATGACACTCTGGCAAAGCTATACAACCCTTCTGGTATATGAAAGTATGTAAAATGTCATGATAAGGCGTGTAATTTTATTTGATGGCAAGAATTAGATAAATCCAGGAAGAAAGCACTTTACCATCACAAATAGTGGCCAACATATCACATGTTGAGCAAAGGCTCCCTCTCTACCTAGGCATAATTGTTTAAGTTCCTTCTGTATACACACATAGGGATTCACCCACTGAGTTTCCTGGATAACACTATGGGTCTCACCCATTCTGGATCTTAAACTGATTCAAGTACGCCACTATTTTCTAACTGGTTCAGTTCCTCTAGCAGCACATTCCTCATTGCCAGCGGGACACTCCTTGCCTTGCATCGTATTTCACAATACTTTTGTAACAAAAGCCCCTCAAATAACCCAACTCACTAGTAAACAGCTCAGGGTATCTGTGCTTCCATATCAACACCTCATAACCTGCTTCATCCTTGCATTATACTTAATCAGGATAGTTAATATTTAATAGAGTTTACAGTTCTTGTTGATCTTTCCATCCTAAGAAATTGTTATGTTATGTCAGGTCTTCAGCTTCTTCCGGAACTCAAGAAGTGAGGAGGAGGCTCTGAAATGTTGAGGGAGGTCCTTCCATGTCCTTGGGTGTGATGTAGGAGAATGAGCAAGTCCAGTTTTGCTTTTACAGATGTGGGGTGACTGTGCAAGTGAGAGTAAGGCAGAGAGTAGGTGTCTGGTGGGTTGATGTAAGTGTGTGCGGCTGTTTAGGTATTGTGTTCTGTGTTGTGTAGGGCTTTGCATGTCTGTTTGAGAAGTTTGATTTTGCGCTCGTGAATGGGGAGTCAGTGAAGCTTCTTGAGGTGCGTGTAAAGTGGGTGCAGAGTGGGAGGTCGAGTATGAGTCTTGCAGCTGCGTTCTTGATAGTCTGGGGAATCAACCATAGATAGTGTTGCCAAAGTCCAGCCTGCTACTGAAGAATACTTGTGTGAGGGTCCATCTGGTGTCTGAGGCACCATTTCAGATCTTTTACAGCATGCATAAGATGTGGAAGCAGGAGGTGCACACTGCTTTGACTTGAGCCGATATATTGAGCGTGTCATCTAGGATGATCCCTAGATTTCTTGTGTGGTCTGTGGCTGTTGGTCCTAGCTCTGACAGCCACTACATGGAGAGGTCTTGTTGCCAAAGAACAGTACTTCCGTCTTCGTGGAGCTTAGTTTCTTCCAGTTGCTTTGCATCCAGTCTGCTTCTATGGTCATGCAGTTGGTGAAGTTGATTCTGGTGGTGTTTGTCATACCCTAACTCACTACATATGTAGTACATAATTTTTGAAAATAATTCTGCTTCAAAAAACACAATCAATGGCAATCTCACACCATAATAACTAACTGAGGAAATGGTGAATTTTTATACTCATACATTCCTTAACCTCTTGAAAATGCCTTGATCTATTATGGTATAGAGAAGACACGAATGAGGCAAAAAAATACACATATTCTTTTTCTCTCTGTATCCTACATTATGGTGGTTTGTGTTGTTCATAATAGGTGCGGACACCTTGTGTATCCTCCTCTTCACATACAACTTTTTATCATGCTTAACCGTATTTGCACTGCAGTAATCATGTTTGCCTTTGTTTGTTTTTTGTGCCTTATCATGGTTGCTTCGTCAGCCAAATAAAGTAATTTGAAGCTGAATCTGAATCAGTCAGTGCCGGGGTCTTCATGGCCCAGAACAAAGCAGCACTCAAGGCGGATAGAGACACCATGAGAATCAGGGGGCATCCCGCACTACTGTACAGAGTCCAACCCCCAGGAAAACTACCATTACACACAAACACAGTGGTCTCCACATGGAGGGAAACGACGGCAACCTGGGGTGGAAAGATACTCTCAAGGAACAGACTCCACTGTGGAAAAATGAGGTTCTCAAGGAGGTGGGCAACTTGGACGGTTTTAGAAAGTGGGTCACAATAGTGAGCTCTTAGCACTGTGAATTATGTACATGTGGGGAAACGTTCGCCTATGAAACCCTAAGCCCAGACTACCAACGAGAGGCCACTGGATAATGGAGTTACCTCCATTTCAGACACACCCTACAATCACATATTCCTCAGGGCACCCACCTAACGGAGTACACCCTCCTGGAGGACAGGTTGCTGCGCACACCCTTAAACAAAAAAAGGGTCATTAACGTATAAAATAAAAATACAGACACACAGCAGTCACTAAAAGCAAAGTAGGAGCATGCCCTAGCAGCACTTGAAGAGGAGGAATAGGAGGAGGAAATGCAAAGCCCATGTAAAATCCCCATAAGGTCTCTGCATGGTTCAATTCCAGGGCATACACATGTCATATTACTCATGATCACAACTATATCACATCTATATAAAGACACAAATGAGGCAAATAAAATCCACATCCTTCTGTATGTATCCTACATTATGGTGTTTTTTGTGTGGCTCATAATAGGTGCACACACCCTGTGTATCCCCCTCTTCACATATACATTTCTATCATGTTTAACTGTATTTGCACTGAAATAATCATGTTTGTCATCGTTTGATTTTTGTGCATTTTCATGGTTGCTTTATCAGCCAAATAAAGTAATTTGAATCTGAATCAGTCAGTCCGTGGGTCTTCATGGCCCAGAACGAGGCAGCACTCAGAGCGGATAGACACACCATGAGAATCAGGGGGTATCCCGCAGTACTCTACGGAGTCCAACCCGCAAGAAAACTGCCACTCCTATGAAACCCTAAGCAATGACTACCAACTGGAGGACACAGAATAATAGAGTTACCTCCATTTCAGTAGCACCTAAAGAGGAGGAATAGGAGGAGGCAATGAGAAGCCCATAAAATATCCCCATAAAGACATGGTCTCTGCATGGTTCAGTTCCAGGGCTTACATATGTCACATTACTCATGATCACAAATACATAAAATGGGGAGAAATCCTGTGCAACAATGCATGAGAGATTGTGGCCAGCAAGACTCCTTCTCCTATATCATCTGAGACTGCCCCCAATTCCCAAACTATTGGAGGGCAATACAGAAAGTAATGGCACAAGGGATGGGACTCCCGATACAATAACCGGTTAAGTGGTTCATGCTTAATATATTGGGAGATTACACAATGCCCAAATGGTGGTGGAAAACTGAAAAAAGTGTTTGAAAAACAAAGCAGCAGCACCTTTAGGAGAAATTAATCCCCTTTCCAAGGCAATTTTAGAAGCAGGACAAAGACAGAGCATTAGAGTCACTATACAAAGACTACAAAGAGGGGTGGGAAATCCAAACGTCTATCACCACTCTCCAATAGACCACAGATTGCAGTCCGCCCAAAACGTGGGAAGGACTTATTGCAATTCAGCAGTAGTTGTGATTGTCACTTGGTTTGGTATTGGTAAAGGTGAAACTGATCATTGGAAGAAGATGGTGCGTTAGATGTCTACCAGCAACCGTGTAGTGGTCAGAGGACATGGACTGGTTCATGCTGGCTGAAAAAGTAGTATACGAGGGATGATGTTTCCCCAAACAGTGGGAGAAAATAAGGGTGTTCTGGAGAATGTATCCTGGCATCCAAGGAAATGAGTGGTCCCAGCTTTTTCGTGGGTACAAATGAGCGGCCAGATTCAAATATAATCCCTAGGTTCCTGGCAGTTGAGACAGTGGAAGGGGGAGTCCCCAACTTCAAAGTCCACCAATTATATGAATCAGGGTAATGCTTAGTACTAAAAAAGAGGAACTCCATTTTATCATAGTCAAGCTTGAGCCAATTATTGCTCATCCAATTGCCCACTGAATTTAAACACAGTTTAAAGTATTTAATGGCCAGGAAAGTCATTCTCGTAGAAAGATAAAAACAGCTGGGTGTCATCAGAAATCTCCCTGAGACCCCAGAATTTAACTAGGCTCAACAAGGGCTCCAGGTAGATAGTAAAATGAGTGGGGCTCATTGCTGATTCCTGTTGCACTGCACAATTCAGAGGTTTTGCAGAGGAAGAAAAGGGAGGGGATTGTGTCTTGCCCTCCAAAAAAGGTTTGAACCAAGATAGGCCTTACTTTGGATCCCCAATTTCTTGAGCTGCTTAGGAGAATCTCATGGGAGATTGTGTCAAAAGCTGAGGACACATCAAGGAGTACCACCTTTGCCACAGAATTGTCATTGAGAATTTCCTTAATAAACTCTGATGCTTCCAGCAAGGTTTATTTGGTCTTATATCCAAACCAAAAACCAGAATGAAAATGATGATTTGCCTCCAGAAAATAAGACACTTGTCTATTTACTAGCTTCTCCAGCATCTTAGCACCTGCAGGCAAAAGAGAGATGGGTCGTTGATTGCTTAAAATATTAGAGTCCGCATTGGGATTCTTAAGTAAGGTAAGTAGGAGACCTTGTTTGAAGAATTTAGGAACATGGGCCGATTCAATAGATTCAATAGAGGAGACCATCAGCTTATTCAAAATTGGGTTCACTATTGTGGATGCCATTTGGGAAATGTCAAGTTAACATTGATCAAGAGGGTCACCTGACTTGTGTTTAGCCAGCTCCATTGGGAAATCTTCCAAGGATATAGGACTACATTTAAAAAGGAGGGGTTGAGACGATAAGTGATCATAAGGAAATGGTTGTAAAAGGCGCAAATCTAATTATGGGAAGAACTCAGAGAGTTCCTCACATAAGTTTGCTGATGGTGTAGGCTTTTCATAAGAACACTCGGAGAGAGAAAGGAAATAATCAATCAACCAATTCATATTTTTAGAGCACAACTAATCACCAGTGAGGGTATCCAGACACTGGGTTCTTCCTGGGATCAGTCGATGAACTAGGTCTTGCGTTCTTTTCTACATTCGGGGAGAGAGTATGATGTTGGGAGGTGAAGGGGGAGAGTGTTCCAGGACTTGGTGACGTGGTAGGAGAAGGAGCATCATCCACTGTTGCTTAGGCGGATGTGGGGAATGAGAGCAAGAACAAGGGAGGCGGAGCGTAGGAGTATGGAGGGTTGGTGAAAGTTCAGGAGGAGGTTAATGTATGCTGGCCCTTGGTCATTAAGGGCCTAGTAGGTGTGTGTCAAGATCTTAAATTAGCATCTTTTGTGGATGGGGAGCCAGTGGAGGTAACTTTGTTGGGGAGGTGATGTGGGTATATTTGGGGAAGTGTAAAATGAGGCTGGGGCTGAGTTCTGTTTCGGCTGAAGTCTCTTTAGGAGTTGGGTGATGAGTGCTGAGTAGAGCACGTTGCCGTAATCTAGCCGGTTGGTGACTCGGGCTTGAGTGATGATTTTCCGGGTGTTGACGGGGAGCCATCTGAACATCTTTCAGAGCATGCGAATGTTGGTGAAGCAGGCAGAGGCGACTGTGTTGATCTGGCCTTTCATGGTGGGTTTGCTCTCCAGGATGATGCTGAGGTTGTGGATGTGGTCTGTCTATGTGAGTCCGAGTTAGAAGGGCCACCAGCTGTCGTTCCATGGGGAGGCATTGTTCCTAAAAATTAGCACTTCCTTCTTGTCATTTTTGAGCTTGAGGCAGTTAGTCTTTATCCAGTCTGCATCTTGCCCCCTCCCACTCCCGGGTCTGGGAGTGCATGCAAAGGGGCACATGTTGTGCGCCCCAGGATTCCCACCCCTGTTCCTGTCACATCGGCAGTCTGCTGTTAAGGCTTTTATATGAGCCTAACAAAGCTGCTGCCCTGAGACCACTGAAGCACTGCTCGGACGGCCTGGATTAAACTCTGAATCTGGCAGGCGAGCACACCACAGGCTTGGCAGTCCTCCAGCGGATGCAGTAGTGGGGGTGCCATAGGAGGACCGCCAAACTTGTAATCAGCCCCTATGTCTCAGTCCTCCCTTGAAGTGCAGGAAGGTACCCCTGCACAGTGAAAGGAAGAACAGCTGCTTCAAACAGCTGCTTTATCTTTCATGAGGGCCGCATGAGTTTGCGAATGCCCTGGGGCCAGTGCATTGATGGTAATAGGATGGGGTGAGAGGTGGGAGAAGATGAGAGGAAAGCCTACATAACCCTCTAGAGCCTGGGCTATCAAGATACAAAGCAAAAAGAAAAGTCTCCAGCAGGACCAATGTGTCTCAACTTTCCTTTTTTTTTAAATGTATAAATGTGTAGATGCAAAAAATCTCGTGATGAACATTCCTTTTTTTTCCCTTTGAGACCCCCCACCACCACCGCCCAGCCATCCTCCCACATTGAAATTAAATACATGTGAAAAAACAAAGAAGAGCGCGGGTTCCACTAATGACACAGTCTACGGCACAGTTATATACAGAGTGCAAAAAGAAATAAATACCTGTGTATTTTATACAATATATCAGATTCAGTGCATGTGCTAGTTGAGAAAAAAAATAAAATAGGCTTCCTGGTCGAGTAAGCCACAGGGCGTAAAAGAAGAAGATAATAAATCCCAAGTCATATGCTTATTATGTGCGATCCATCCTATAAAGTGCTTGTGCAATTATCCCTTATTTGATCAACCCAGTTGGACAAATGCTACCATATTTTAAGGCCCTTCTTCCGTGCCCTGACACCTTTCCGAGCATAGATGGATTTTTTCAGATTATAGGTGGACAGCAATCGGGCCAGCCACTGTTGAAACACAGGAGGACCTGAATCTAGCCAAGAAGTAGAAACACAAAGCCTGAAAATAGCCATCGAAATTAAGCCTGAGCAAAGCACTACGCTACGCTCGCGTAGTTTGCGAAGTTCGCGCTACTTCGCACTACGCGAACTGCACGAAGCACAGTGCGAACACACGTAGCGTAGTGTTGCGTAGTGCTGCGGTCATTTTTTGCTTGCTCGCAGTCCTCAACATCAAGTTGGCGACCGCGAGCAAGCAAAATGACATCCTGGCGAGACTTTTTCCTTGTTCGCGATCAGCAACATCAAGTTGGCGATCGCGAGCATGGAAAATAAACCTCCCGGCGAGATTCCCAACGCGAGGAGGTCAGGTTTCTCATTGCGAGTGGTCGCGTATGCTCGCGACCGCTCGCGATGAGAAACTACCAGTTCGCGTTGAGAAAGCTGCAGCTCGAGTAAAAATCTACTCGAGCAGCAGAAAACTACAGCTCGCACTGTGCAAGATGCCATTTTCAATGATTGCACAGTGCCGGTTGCTTGTCCGCACTGTGCAATCATTGAAAACGACATCTGGCACAGTGCGAACAAGGTACTACGCAGTTCGCGAAGTGCTACGCGTAGCTCGCGTAGTGCGAACTGCACTTTGCGTAGCTTTGCGAAGTGCTACTTCGCGAACTACGCCCAGGGTTAAAAATACGTAATAATTCTCTTCCGTCATTAAAACTCCCTTCCTCTTGGATGCCCAATAGGATTAAAGTTGGTGTCATTATTACATTCAGCCCTAGTTTATCTCCAAACAATTCCCCCATCCGATTAATAATCGTTGAAAGAGTCTCACAGGTTGCAAACATATGAACTATTTCTGCTTTGTGAAGGGCACAACGTGGACAACGAGTTCCTTTCCCTCTACCCCACTTTGAAATGCAGTATGGAGTAAAAAACAGGTTTTATAAAATTGGATCTGTAATTTAGATGACATCAATGCTATCTGTGAGGTGGAAAAAGCTTAATGGAACTGGATACCTGTAATTCCAAGTTTAGCTTGCCACCTTTCTGAGGATGGGGTCCAAGGGGCCATAATTGGCCAAAGAAGAGGGGCCACGCTGCCCACCTCAAAAAAAAAAAAGAAGGTTGGCCAGGCTACATGGGGATGGGGCTTCCGGGGCCACGGATGCCGTGAGGAGGGGGCCACGTGGTCCCTCTTCTTGTTTTAAAATAAAAAAGAAATTGTCGCAGGCCCCGGGGATGGGGTCCCTAGGGCTAATACGAAATAATAGAAGTTGCAGGGTTTTTTTTCTGTTAAAGTTAGGAGTCGCGACCCCAGTGCGGGCCCTAGTGCAAACGCGATGGGTGTGTGGCTCTCAGCGTGGCCCTCAGTGTAAACCCGATGGGTGCACGGCTCTCAGCTCAGCCCCCAGTGTAAACACGATGGGTGCGCGGCTCTCAGTGTGGCCCTCAGTGTGAACGCAATGGGTGCGCGGCATCTCAGCATGGCCCCACAGTGTAAACGCGATTGGTGTGCGGCTCTCAGTGCGGCCCCCAGTGTAAAGGTGATGGGTGCGTGGCGCTCAGTGCGGCCCCTCCCTGGTGTCACCGCGATGGGTGCGCAACGCCATCCAAATGTTTTTAAATAAATATATATATTTTATCTAAAGTTAGGTTATATGTTGGGTTATTGAGTGGCTCTAAAAAGAGCCGTGGTTTTCATTGGGATTTTGTTGTAGCTACATGTAAGTGTTGATGCAGAGCTTCAGGTTGTTTAGAAAGACTCGGTTTCCGTTATCTGTGAAGTGTACACCATCACTTCTGTAGATGCCATTCATATCAAAACGTAGATTGTTGTTATAAATGGAGCCCATCCTATGGTCTCTGAGGTTAGCAGAAACAGCTTTATTGACATTCTTTCAAGCTTTCTCAATCTGTGGACAGAATTGATTGGACCACTTCCATTTCTTTATTTGGCATATGTTAGACTATACAAAGACAGTTTGGGGGAAAAGCAACATCAATTGTGCAAAGGTGTCTTTCATTAGCATTTCCAGACCTACCCCAGTCAATGTGCCTAGGTCATTGACACCACAGTGCACAATCATGAGGTCAGGGGGGATGGAGATGTAAAAAGGTTTTAACCAAAGGCATCAATTGGCGCCACTTTAATCCTCTCTGTGCAATCCATTTAATGTTCACATTTTGCGAAGCTAGGTCTTTGTCAATACCTGTGCGTTCAGCATACCTTTTGCACCAGAAAACATAGCTATGTCCAACAGTCCACACTGTAAGCATCTTGAAGGTATGTCTGGAAGTGATGAAAAGATGTCTGTAGCTGAGGTAGTCAGTTGGTAGAATGAGAGGTGTCTATAATAGTGGACAAGATGCACTTTTAAAAAAAGTAGAGAATTGATTGGGTGTTTGAGAATATTGTACATTCAAAAATAGGGTGCATGTTTGTGTGTTTAAAAAGCATGTTCCTTATCGCTTAGTAAAAAACGTTTGAAAGGTACAGTAGATAGGATAAGCTGATATATTGTAAAGTCCACCACACCTGCTGGTTGCATTTGCAACATTGAGTGGTGAACTTGAAAATATGCTGAACTTGTGACCTGTCAGTTAAGTTCAATGTTCCATGAACTGTTGCTATGGAAACTGGCATTAAGCAGAATGGGGGAAGGGTTGGATCTTAGCTGTGGAATTAATATGTGGAATTGATATGTATATTTAAATGAAATGTAATTAAAGTAATATTTTCCAAGTCAAGAATATCTTTTGGTGTGTTCTTAAAAAATAGTTGATTTTTTATTTGTAATATGTTTTTGAACTCCTGTGTGGGTTTCGGCTCTGTCGCAGTGGGATCGTGACTTTAGAACCTTCAAGAATGAATTTGGGCCGTTTTAGAAGTCAGTTGGTAAGGGTTAATATGACTAACCAATAGAAATGTGTTTTGAGATTTCAAATAATGAAGGAAGGAATGTGATCTGTTACTTACATGTATTTGTGTGGAGAAAGAGAGGCAAACTATGCCAGTGTTCTACCTTGCTGAGACAGGTGCATAATTGATTGTGTGCCTGAGAAAAAACTTTTATGAATTTGTGATATCTGAAATTCTACAAATCTATTTGGAAGGTGAGTTATACGTTTGTGAGGTGTATTATGGATGTGGTTATTTTAAACTTTAAAAATAATTCAAAATCTGTGGTGTTTGAAATATATTATTAAATGTACAGATGTGTATTATAATTTTTTTATTGTAGTTACATATTGTTTGAATTATTTTATTAATAGTAATATGTGTAGTTTGGAAGATGGATTAGTTATTGTGGTAGTTTGATTTAGTGTGGAGATATGTATATATTTAGTATACCGCATAATTTTAGCTGTTGCTTTAAATTTGGAGATGGAATCTGTCAACTTTTGAGGTGTCCATGGACTTCTGTCTGAAGTATGTTTCTACTTGTAGATGCATTTTGATATGTGTTTTATAATAGAAGGTGCATGATATATAACAAAGAGATATTGTTGCTTTTTATGTGGTAGGCTCAAGACTGTGACTACTAGTAGAATGGTGATGAAGCAGCACTAAAGTGTGGTGTGAAAGATGGTGACATAAGGTGTTATTAATTAGGCTTCTTTTATTAAGTTTCTAGAGAGGTACAGTTGAAATATGCCGCATACGTTTTGATGATGGCTTGAAATCGGAAGTTTGGTCTGTGGTTTTTTTAGGTTTGGATATTGTTATGGTACAGACATATTCATGAATGGTTTTAGTAATGTGGTGAGAATTTTACTAAAGAGATGTGAAGGGTTCCTACTTTCTATTTGGGTAAGTGTAATATTATAATTAGTTGTAGAATGGATAAGCAGTAGCCTTAAAGTGAGGTTTGAGATGTTTGTAGAGATGTTATTTATTATCGTAATTTGTATGATGTGAAAAAAGTTATATTTAACCCCTTCGACGCTCATGACGGAACGGTTCCGTCATGAGCGTCGGTTGAGCTGTGCTCATGACGGAACCGTTCCGTCATGACCACGCCCGCGCAAGCAGCGCTCAGCACAGCGGGGGAATTTGCCCCGCATGGAAGGGGTTAATATATACCGCATAGTTTTCAGTGTCTGTTTGAAAATTGAATTGTAGTCTGTGAAGTTTGGAGCTTTGTATGGTGTTGTGACTGAGATATGTGTTTACTTGCTCATACACTTATAGAATCAGCCAGGCAGTACCTTTGCACTCCTGTAATCACTCAGGCAAAACTTAGTACTCCTGCAATCACCAGAATAGTACCCGTGGAGTTATAAAATCACCCGGTTACTTTCTATGGATTCCAGTAATTTCCCTGATATTACTTCTGCTGTCTTGCAATCACCCAGGCACTTGTTTTGTACTACCGTACAGTCATGTAATGATGCAGGCTGTGCTTATGCAGTCAAATAATAACACACACACTACCCTTGTAGTCATAGAATCCTGGCACTACATATGAATTGGTGTAATAATTCAGGCATTAGTGCTTCACTTATGCAATCATGTAAGCACTATCTATGCAGTCATGCAATCACTAAGGTATTACCCATGCACTCTTTCAATCATGTAGCCACTACTCATGCACTTATATAATCATCCAGGCACTACTGTTGTACTTGTTCCATCAGGAAGGTAGTACATTTATAGTTTTGTAATCACTCAACCAGTAGACATGCTGTTATAAAATCACCCATGCGCTATCTTTGTATATAGGCACTATGACTCATTTCTAATCCATTGACTACCCTTGCAGTCATAAAATCATCCAGGCCCTATTGTTGTATTGATGTATTCACCGAGGCATTATTCAATGAATGATCTATGCCTTCAAGTGCTATTCACACAGTTATCCATTCACTGAACTTCTATGTGTGCACTCATACAATTAGCCAGTTACTATCTATCCTCTCCTATAATTACCCAGTGACTACCCTTGCACTCATAAAATCATCCAAACACTACCCATGGAGTCATGCAATCTCTTAGGCACATCTATTGTATACTTATTTCTTTTAGATATGATGATGACTTGAAAAGGTACATACGTATGTATGCACGCTTTTAACAATAAAGAGAGACTTATGGTTGAGTCATTTAATAGTATGCTGGTTTATATTTGGCTAGGGCCAACACTCATGAAATTATAAAAAGACCCAAGTAGTACCCATGCAGTCTTTGAATGATCCAGGCAGTACACATACACTGCTGTAATCACTCAGGCATTACTGCTGCACCAATGCAATCAAGTAGGCACTATTTATGCAGTCATGCAATAATTAAGGTATGAACCAAGCACTTTTTTTAATCAAGTAGCCACTACTTATGCACTTATATAATCATCCTAGCACTTCTGTTCTTCGAGCTTCGACCAGCTGAGAAGAGACTAGTACTGGAGAGTTGGAGGTTGAGGGGCCCTAAGAAGACGCAGTGTAATAGAGAGAGGGGGGCAGAGGTGAGACAAGGTTACTGGTGGGGCAGGACTAGAGGTGGGGAGGAGCTGGGAGGGGCCAAAAGTGAGACGGGGCAATAGAGGGCTGTGAGAAGTTGGCCTGGTATATGCTGTCCACTAGTTATAGTGGACACCTTGCACCAGTCCAAATAACCCCTTATTGATGATAGGTTAAAGACAACCTTTATTGAAAGCTATCCTAGTGGTAGCTATGTAGAGAAGCCTTCAGGCTAAGTCTTGAAGGAATGTAAAGCAGCTTGTTTTACCAGACTATAATCTCTTGAATGGCTAAATGAAAGGAAACCACACCAGGTATATCTATATAAAATATATGTATTTATTACTAAACACATCCTACTAGTCTCTTTATGAGGCTAGAGGACAAAACACATAAGTTACACTTCAAATATTACAGGTAAGTAGCACAAATACACGTTAGGCCCTAGGGGAGAGCCAAACCATATACTAAAATACTGGTATAAGAACCACGACTTAACTAGACAGAAGGCCTAGAGCCTGTAGAATCGCTGGGACCCCAAGGAACCACCCAAGGTAGTGACACAGAGAACCCACGAGGGGCCGTGTGCAGCGTGAGAACACAGCCGCAAGCTCCTGTTAGCTTCTATGGGGATAGTCGCGGTTAGATTTTTAAAGATTAGAGACACTTAGAGATGGGCTAGGACCAAACCCTTTTGGACTTAGACAGTTCCAGGGTCAACACCCACGGGAGCACCGGAGTACTCGAGTTACCTCACCCAGGGAAGCCGGGTGCATAGGTGTCAAATGGTGTTGGGTCGCGTCATCGTTTTCAATGGAAGCTGGCGAAGAAGTGCTGCTGCCAGGAAGATGCGCAGTGTCCGAAGAGATCCAAGCCTGGATTGGAGATGTGAAGAACGTGAAAGCAGAGGGGACAGAGTCTGGGTCACTTGCCAGTGACCAGGGGCACGATAGACAAATTCCCACCGATGTCGGGTGGTTCTGGTGAAGAATGTGAAGCTTGACTCTTCAGCCACGAGGACCAGGAGGTGTCGAGGACAACCAGGAGCTGGATTCAAGCTGTCCCACAAAGGATGTCGAGTGCTGCAGCGTCGGGGCCCGGATTGGACGCAACATGCCTTGGTAACAGCAACCCACGCAGAAAGGAGAAAGATGCTTTGTTGCAGACCAGCAAGGTCTTAGGGACTCACCACGCAGTGGAGAGTCAGGGCACATCTGGAGCAACCAGGGAAGCCCAAGTAAAATCAGAGTTGCCTTTACAGGGAGCCACCAGTCGACGGACCAGGGATCGTGAAGGAGCCTCAAGCGGAAATGCAAGAAGTGGCTTCACAGAACACTCGTAGAGTGTAGGCCCACAATCTTTTGTGCAAAAAGTGGCTTGGGGCTTGGGCTGAAAGTAACCCAAAGCACAACTTCAGGAGATGTCGAGAAGTCAATGCACTTGCAAATGTGCACGGTGTCCAGGAGTTCCAGTTCCACGTCACTCACGAGGGCTGCGGGTCTCAGCATAGCTGGGGACACTCGTCAGCCTCAGAAAAGTCTGGAAATCCTCTTCCTGGGCTGCAAATACTTCAGGGGCTGTCGGGAGCTTTGGAGATGAAGACAGGCAAAATGCTTTGTTGGTGCCTGCCAAGCAGGGGAGTTACTCCTTGAACCCAAGGGAGATTTCTTCCGTCCTCCAGTCTTGAGTAGAGCGTTGAAGTTCCAGGATTCAGTTGCAGAGTTTCGTCCAGGGATATTTAAAGTATTGTGGCCAGGGGTTCCTTCTTTATACCCAAGGAAGGGGTTGGACTAACTCAGGGGACACACCCATGGGAGGGTTTGGAAAGAGGGGTTGCTCCAGTTTCGCGCCAGAGCAGGGGCTGGTAGCCCCTGAACCGGTTTGAGCTGGACTATGCACAGGGACACCAAATGTGCCCCCAGTGCAGGATTTGAAAGCACTCTCTGAGTGCCCCCACCCAGCCTCAATACACAAAAGCCTGTCTGGGAGGTGATGACACCTCCCTAAGACAGGAAACTTATTGTCCAGGCCTCCCCTGCCGCAGTTTCGGTCAGCAGCAGGAGGCCAGACTCGTGTCTATGGCTCCAGCATCCATTTTGTGATGCCAAGGCTCTTGTAAGTTGGTGCCGGGTATGCCGGTGCTGTCATGTCTCTCCCTCTAGAAGGGTGGGATCATACTCCCACACCAGTTACTGGTGTGGGGATATGATTCCAAGGTGTTTGACACCAAACACGACATGTTTCCGTGCAGCCAGTCCAAATTTGGCATTTACCGTTAGGTTATAATGCACTTAAGTGTATATGGTCAGGCTACACCACTGACAACCCTGGAGGATAGATTCCAAAGGCTGCAGAGGGGCTCAGCTCATGCCTGGGCACCCTCTCACATATAACCAAGCACCCTGCCTTCAGGATTGATAAGGCCTGCCATAGGGGTGACTGATAGGTTTCTATGTGCAGTGATAGGTGAGATATAGTGAACCTATATCTCAGTAAGTGGTGCATGCACCACCTTACCCAGGCTGTAGTAGCAGACCTGTGGTGTCATTTTGGAGGGATTTCCAGGGGTGGCATAATACATGCTTCAGCCCTGGTAGGCCTCTGGGGTACCTACGCCCTGGGTACATAGTCTACCATATACTAGGGACTTATAAGGGCATCTCAGAATCCAATCTGTTATGTACCTAGGGTACATGGTATCAATTTATAGAGGAAGCAGCAAGGCTGGGGTCCTGAAAAACAGGGCCCCAGCCACACTAATGTCGCAAAACAGTGTTACAGCAGCAAAAAGGGGTAACCATATGAAGCAGATCCTACTCTCCTACACAATCCCCCCCGAAATGCAGGGACATTAAGCTAACCTTGACTGGTTGAGTCTTCATGTTCTAAGTGGAAATATCTGGAGATTCCATCTGCATTGGCATGGTTACTCCCAGGTCTATGTTCCACTGTATAGTCCATTCCCTGTAGGGAAATGGACCACCTTAAAAGTTTGGAGTTTTCACCCTTCATCTGTTTTAGCCATAAGAGGGGATTATGGTCTGTCTGAACAATGAAGTCAGTACCAAACAAGTATGACCTCAAGGCCTCCCTCTCAATGGCTGACCAACGTTTCTCTCTGGGGGTCAGTTTTCTGCTTATGAAAGCTACTGGCTGATTCAGACCTTCATCATTCAACTGTGACAGTACAGCCTCTACTCCCAACTCAGATGCAACTGTTTGCACAATGAACTTTTTGGAGTAATCAGGACTTTGCAGAATGGGAGCAGTGCACATGGCCTGCTTCAGGTCATCAAATGCCTTTTGACAGCTAGCTGTCCACTGAACCTTTTTGGGCAATTTCTTGGAAGTAAGGACATTCAATGGAGTCACAATGGATCCATAACCTTTTACAAATCTTCTGTAATACCCAGTCAGGCCGAAGAAGGCTCTCACCTGAGTCTGGGTAGTGGGAGCAACCCAGTCAATTATGGTCTGGATATTGCTCTGTAGTGGTTGAACCTGGCCTTCCCCCTACAAGGTGGCCCAGGTACACAACCTGACTCTGCCCTATCTGGCACTTAGTAGCCTTGATAGTTAGGCCTGCCTTTTGCAGGGCCTCTAAAACATTCCTCAGGTGGACCAGGTTATCCTCCCAGGTGGAGCTAAAGACAGCAATATCATCTAGATATGCTGCGCTATAGTCATCCAGGCCTGTAAGGACTTGATTCACCAACCTTTGGAAAGTGGCAGGTGCATTCTTCAAACCAAAGGGCATTACCACAAATTGATAGTGCCCACAAGGGGTAGAAAATGCTGTCTTTGGCATTGCATCATCAGCTAGTCTGATCTGCCAGTAGCCAGCTGTCAAGTCAAATGTGCTTAGAAACTTGGCTGAGGCCAAAGTATCAATTAGCTCATCTGCCCTTGGGATGGGATGGGCATCAGTCCTAGTGACTGCATTGAGACCCCTGTAATCCACACAAAACCTCATCTCTCTCTTGCCATCTTTGGTGTGAGGTTTAGGCACAAGGACTACTGGACTAGCCCAGGGGCTATCTGAGGATTCAATGACTCCCAAATCAAACATCATTTGGACTTTTGTCCTTATACAGTCCCTGACATCATCAGATTGCCTGTAGATCTTATTCTTCACAGGCAGACTGTACCCAGTGTCCACTTCATGAGTGCACCAGGTGGTCTGACTGGGAGTCAGAGAAAACATATGTTTAAACTGGCTGAGACGTTTTCTGCAGTCAGTTTGTTGCTGGACAGTGAGGCTGCCTGTCAAGGCTACACCGTCTCCAGATCCATCATCAGGGTTCTGAGAGAGCAGGTCAGGAAGTGGGTCACTCTCTTCCTCCTGTCTCCCATCAGTAGCCATGAGCAGGCTCATGTCTGCCCTGTCAACATGTGGTTTTAGTCTGTTGACATGAAGTACCCTATGGGGACTCCTGAGGGCTCCAAGGTCTACCAAGTAGGTAACCTCCCCTTGCTGTTCAACAGTTGCATGGGGGCCACTCCATGTGTCCACAGGCTCCCACACTTTCTGCCCTGGCTGGTAAACAGTCAGCACAGCCTTTTGGTCATGCCAGGACTTTTGCAATTTCTGGCTAGCATCTAGGTTTTTAGTTGCCTCTTTCATATACTCAGACATCCTGGAGCAGAGACCAAGTGCATAGTCCACTATGTCCTGTTTAGGGGATTTGAGAGGTAACTCCAATCCCTCCTTCACCAGACACAAAGGACCCCTAACAGGATGGCCAAATAAAAGTTCAAAAGGGCTGTAACCAACCCCCTTTTGAGGCACCTCCCTATAGGCAAATAAAAGGCAGGGCAAAGGATGTCTCATGTGCGCCTAAGCGTTTCTGGGAGACCTTTGATCATGCCCTTTAATGTTTTGTTGAATTTGGAGGATAGATTCCAAAGGCTGCAGAGGGGCTCAGCTCATGCCTGGGCACCTTCTCACATATACCCAAGCACCCTGCCTTCAGGATTGATAAGGCCTGCCATAGGGGGGACTGATAGGTTTCTATGTGCAGTGATAGGTGAGATATAGTGAACCTATATCTCAGTAAGGGGTGCATGCACCATCTTACCCAGGCTGCAGTAGCAGACCTGTGGTGTCATTTTGGAGGGCTTTCTAGGGGTAGCATAATACATGCTTCAGCCCCTGGTAGGCCTCTGTGGTACCTATGCCCTGGGTGCATAGTATACCATATACTAGGGACTGATAAGGGCACCTCAGAATCCAATCTATTATGTACCTAGGGTACATGGAATCAATTTAGAGAGGAAGCAGCTAGACTGGGGTCCTGAATAGCAGGGCCCCAGCCAGACTAAAGTCGCAAAACAGTGTTACAGCAGCAAAAAGCAGGGGTAATCATATGAAGCAGATCCTACTCTCCTACATGGGCCAGATGTAAGAAGTCAGAGCAGAAGTGGGGGCTCTGAGGTGAGATGCTGCAGGGGGTAGAGTGGAACCAGATGTGAAATGGGACATCCGGGGAGGGGGACAGA
The DNA here is from genome assembly GCF_964204655.1 of Triturus cristatus. Taxonomy (NCBI): domain Eukaryota; kingdom Metazoa; phylum Chordata; class Amphibia; order Caudata; family Salamandridae; genus Triturus; species Triturus cristatus. The sequence goes on from NC_140585.1 coordinate 492,632,949, forward strand.
GGTGTGATGCAACTGTGGTGCAAAGGTTGGTAGAAGTGACACAGCCCCAAAGGGAGGGTGCCCAACATGAGACAGTGGGTAGAGGTGGGTCCTTGGAGATAGGGAGCTAATTCTGGGAGGGCCTTCAGCGGGACAGCAGAGCAGTGATGAGGGGACATGAGCCTTGGGATACAGCTTTTGGGAGTGGGCCGGATATGACACTGTGCTATGGGATAGGAACTTGAGTTGAGAAGGTGCTACTAGGGGAGGAGGTCCAGAAGTTAGACAAGGCTGCAGGAGCTGGGGTAGAGCTGACAAGTGGTGCACTAGTTCTGAGATACAGTAAGGGAGCAGACCTACCAACTTAAAAATTTATTTTGCAGTATGAGTAAGGGATGGGGCTTTGTAGGGGTTAAGCCTCGTCCTGAGAATTACCTAAGAGACACTTTTGGCCCCTCTCCTTACCAACCCCTCTCCTCTCAAAAAAAAAGTTTGTCGAGACTGTTGCTGATGTCCTCATGTGTTTTATCACCTCTTAATGGACATCGACTCTTCAGAGGTTCATAAAACGAGCTGGAAGTTCTCTGTGCAGTTATTCCGAGCTCATCTTCCATGCCGCCATGCAATATCTTCTGCCCTCTGGGTGACCGTGTGAAGGTAACCGGTATTGTCTGACACACAATGGCACCGTGTGAGTTGTCCTGTCGGAGGCAGTGTCTGAGGAAGTGAAGTTAAAAGTAAGAGAAGACAAAAGGGAGCGGGGTTCAGAGATGACTTGAGCCAGTGCAGTGAGGGAACCTTTGTAAGGCTGGGCAGCAAGGGGTGAAGGGACAAGATGTGACAGAGGGCTGCGAGTGTATGGAACAGGAATGAAATGCAAAAGTAGGCAGAAGGTGGTCAGGGTGAGAGAACCAGATTTGTGACGAGGATACATGTGTAGGGATGTCAGAGGTGACAAACAGGGGAGGACCATAGGTGAAACGGGAGAGTGGAGCAAAACGTGAGATACTACAACAGTGGGTGAGGGATAGCAAAGATTACAGAGTAGTGGGTAGGGGGTGTTCAGAAGCAAAATAGTGCATATTGGGAGTATGGCATGGCTAAAATTGAAGAGAGGGGCAAGATGAAAAAGAGGTGAAATGTGACCGCAGTGGAGGGAGGCCAGAGGTAAGGCCATGCAGTCGAGCGAGGGGGACTTGAGATAACATGAGAACGCTTGTTCGCTACACACCATGTGGGGCTGGTCTAACTTTTACTTTGTTCTCTCTGATTCACTACTCGTGTCTCTTTTTGGTGCTCTCTGAAAGAATGTCTATGAGTACATATGACTGGGTGGGAAACCTGGTGCTCTTTAAGGTCATCATCTACTATTTACTGTGCTTTGAAAGTTGATACAATTAAATATTTATTGAAAAATGTGCTGTAAAATTCAGCATTTTGGTCTGTCTTTTTCAAAATGTTCTTGGGGGGAGAACCCCCCCAAACCGCCCTAGTAGTGGTGGGGCTCGCTCGCTGTGCTTGCTCACTACATGCCGGATGAAGGCTGGTCTGGCAAAATTTTCCAGGGTTGCTTTCAGTTTCCAGTATGACCCTGTCGGTCATGCAACAAATCAATCACACTCTCATTTACTCAGCTATACAGTTATACACACACCACCTCACTTATTCATACAGATACTAACACATACTTACTCTCTTATACAATCACTGATACAAGCACACAGTCATCCATACAGCTACTCTCACAATAACTCACTCTCATATATCGTTATTTATATACTCCAACACTCATCTATACTGCCTTTCACATATGTAGATACTCACACATGTACCACTGAGACATCCATTCGCTCACCCACACAGCCATACACACACTCACTCACTCATACAGATCGACTCCTGAACCCATACACCCAATGAATCACCCACTCACACATCCATGAAGGATGTCCCACCCACCCACACAGACACTCAAGCACCCATACAGATATTCAGACAACTAGTCAATAACCCATATAGACACTCATGTAGATACTCACCAACCCATGGAGCCACTTACACACCAACTGACAGACTGATACAGACATTTACACAGTTTAGTCACCAACCCATGCATTCACTGAGACACGTTTATTCACTCACTTATACAGACAGTCACGCACCTACTAAATGATACAGTCAGACACGTATACAACCACTCATTTTTCAATACACTTTGACATATATATAAAACATATTCATATTTAAACTTTACAAAAAACACAGTCACTGGATGATGTCATCAGTGATGCCATCAGTGATGTCATTTGACATGTCATCAGTGATATCATCTGTGATGTCACTGACCATGTCATGAATGATGTAATATGTGACGTCATCAGCAGTGCATTATGGGGGCACAAGTTATAGTTAGCTGAACTAACTATAACGGCCGAATTTCTCTGGTGAAATGTCCAACTAACTATAATGTCCCTGAAACCTGTGTTTTTTTCAGTGAATTTCCAAGGTTTTTTAAAAGCGAATTTCCAACTATAACGTCCCTGAAACCTATGTTTTTTTCAGTGAATTTCAAAGGTTTTTTTAAATGTGAATTTCTAACTATAATGTCCCTAAAACCTATGGTTCTTTCAGTGAATTATTTTTAAATGCTAGTTTCTAACCATAACGTACCTGAAACCTATGGCTTTTTCAGTGAATTTGAAAGGTTTTTTAAATGTGAATTTCTAACTATAACATCCCTGAACCTATGTTTTTTTTAGTATATATATATATATATATATATATATTCACTGAAAAAACCATAGGTTTCAGGGGTGTTATAGTTAGCTGGACTTTTCACTTGTACAAAACCATTGAAATTCCCCCGTTATAGTTAGTTCAGCTAACTATAACTCGCGCGCCCGCAATGCACTGCTGATGACGTCACATATTACATCAGTCATGACATGGTCAGTGACATCACTCATGACATCACTGATGACATCTCAAATGACATCACTGATGACATCACTGATGACATCATCCAGTGAATGTGTGTTTTTCTGAAAATTAAATATGTTTTATATATGTATATCTCAAGGTCGATGGAAGAATAAATGTGTATATAAGTGTCTAAATGGATGATTTGTTTTTGAAAAATTGATTGTGTAACTGACTGATTAAGTGTATCATAGTGAATACATGGCTTAGTGAGTAATGTTTAAATATGTAAATATCTGTATCAGTCTCTCACTTTGTGTATAAGTCGCTGCATGGGTTGGTGAGTAGCTACATGGGTGTCTATATAGGTTATTAGTTGGTTTTTTGAGTATCAGTCTGAGTGTCTGCATGGTTCGGTGGGGGGTATTACGTAGTGCATAGGTGCATGAATGAGTGACTCACTGTTTGTATGTGTTGAACACAGCATGTGTGCAGGACTGTATGGGTGGATGAGTGTGTGTATGGGTGTGTTAGTGAGTGAATGACTATCTCAATAGTGTCTTTATGAGTAACTACATATGTTTTAAACTAGTATATGTGACTATTGGTGTATATATGTGAGTATATGTGAGAGTGAGAGATTGAAAGAGTTCCTGTATGAATAAGTATGTGTTTCTATAAGTGATTGTTTAAAAGACTAAGTATGTGTAAGTTTCCGTAGAAGTAAGTATGGTGGTGTGTGTATAACTGTATATGCAAGTAAATGTATGTTTGATTCTTTATTAGCATGAGTGACTATGTGTGTGAGTAACTCTATGGATGAGTGGCATTGTGTAACAGGATGTATAGGTGTATGAGTACATATGATGAGTGAGTACATGTATGAGTGACTGTATAGGACTGTTGGTGAATGAGTGGATGTGTATGTGGATCTTAGAATTACTGAAGAGGTTGTTGTAACTGGTATTGGTATGTCCATTGTTTTGAAAATTTTAGTCTCTATTTTTGAATGTGTGTATCAAAGGTTATATTAGGGTGAGAGGAGGTCTGCCACTCTATCACAAGGATGATGTCATCAGTGATGTCATCAGTGATGTCATTTGAGATGTCATCAGTGATGTCATGAGTGATGTCACTGACCATGTCATGAGTGATGTAATATGTGACGTCATCAGCAGTGCATTGCGGGCGCGCGAGTTATAGTTAGCTGAACTAACTATAACGGGGGAATTTCAATGGTTTTGTACAAGTGAAAAGTCCAGCTAACTATAACACCCCTGAAACCTATGGTTTTTTCAGTGAATTTCTGAGGTTTTTTAAATGCTAATTCCTAACTATAACGTGCCTGAAACCTATGGTTTTTTCTGTGAATTTCAAAGGTTTTTTAAATGCTAATTTCTAACTATGCCTACAGAGATAGGACATGTGAAGAAAGAAGAAAAAATGCACAGAAAGAAACTAAAGAAGTGCAGAAAGAAGCAACAGAAGTCCTCAAATATGAAGATAAGTGCAGGAAGAAGGATAACGTGCAGAAAGAACAAAAAGAAGAGCAGAAAGAAGCCTTGTTGCAAAATCATCCTGTACCCTCAACTTTTTCAGACGGATACTGGTGGTAACTGAGTCTGACTAACGAGTCCTAGAGCCAGTGCTATGTTAAAAGACACTTAGAATACAGTGAAAACACCTACATACACTAGGGAACATTATGCGTTGGGGTCCCCCTGTGATTAGCATGACCTCCTCTGTAAGCCCCTAGTGTATAATAGGGCATGGGGATTAAAACTGCCTCTTAAAACAGGCCACAGGGCGTTTTTGCACACGTTAACTCAGGCCCCGTCCCCTCCCTTCACCACTGTGTAAACACGCCCTGTGTCCATTTTTAGTTGGGAGATTAAGTTCATTTGAATCCTGAGGGTCCCTAGGGTCCAACTAGCCCACTAGGTACCTCCAGTAAGTGCCACAGAGCTGCGTTGCAGAGAGGTGTAAAAAGTGGCACGGCCTGGACCACCTCTCTGCAATGCAGCTCAGTGGCGCTTACTGGAAGCACTTGGTGGGCTAGTTAGCCCCCAGGGGCCCTCAGTATTGAAGGGAAATTATATCCCCAATTTAAAACATGCCATAGTGCGTGTTTGAACACGTCACCTCAGGCCCCGTCCCCTCCCTTCACCACTGTGTAAACGCGCCCTGTGGCTGTTCTAAGTTGAGAGATTAAGTCCCCCTGAATCCTAAGGGTCCCTAGGGTCAAACTAGACCACTAGGTACCTCCAGTAAGCGCCACAGAGCTGCGTTGCAGAGAGGTGTAAAAAGGGGCTTGGCCTCAGAACACCTGGCTGCAGCGCAGCTCCCTGGCGCATACTGGAGATGCCTGTTGGGGGCGCGTTTGCAGAGTGCTGCACGGAGGGGGCATGGCCTCCGGCACGATGCCAGTCTTTTATTTATTTTAGTTTTTTAAGAAGGGGGGCTGTTTGGTTCCCCTTCTTATTCTAATTTATTGGCCCTGATGACCCCATCCCCCAGGGCCAGTCTCCTAATTATATTTTTTTGACCCCAATCCCCAGGGCCGGCCACTGTTTTTTATTATTTTTAAAAAATATATATTTATAGACACACCTAGGACATGCTGGACAAACCGTACGTACCTATCACCATGACGATTTGCGTGATATTCATTAAAAGGCGACTATGCATGCAATGAATCCACGTGGAATGTATTTACACCACTAGTGAAGCTCTGACATGTCTGATGCCCTACCGTGCCTAATCCTGGTAGACACCCTTGTCGTTTATTTATACAAACATGGGTAGCTATTGACGGGCACATTTAATACACATGCACACCAAGCCATTCAAAGGGGATTCGACAAATATTCGACCAAAACTATGCAAGAAACCCCCCTCACGGTTGATAAAACACACATCCACTGCCGGATGTGTAATACTTTTTATTTTACTCTCTGGAAAGGGGACGAACATCACTTGAGAGTCACAGTGTGCTCCTGACAGAGCCCAATGCTGTGTTACACCCACCATTGCCTGCCGAGTGCCACACACCTCTGTGTTGTATTCCACTAGCTAGTGCATATGCTATGACACTCTCTAGCCCATGTGCACTGTAACACCACCCCGTGAATATGTCATGCCACACTTGTCTTCGCACGGGTTATATTGCCCCATCTAACGTGCCTTTCTCGATGCCTATGTTATAACGCACAGTGCTATGCCATACATATTACAATCTGGGATCCATATCTTTGTCACAGTGCATATGCAACGTTACACTCCCCAGCACATATTTTATATTACAACTTTAGAGACTAGTTAGGTTACACAACACTGCCCTGTGCATATTACACTCCAAGGCGCATATCGCATAGCACGCGCTAGTGCCTGTGCTATCTCGCGCTCTCCAATGAATCTGTCATTGCGCACAATGTATTGCATATTATATTTCACGCCTGGTTCATCTTATATCACACTTTTTGGTGCATAGTTTATACCATACACTATATCTAGTTTTCATTTTCAATCGTGCTCTCAGGACTATGTTCTATATAACACTGTGTTCACCTACCCTTTTCACGGGCATTACATTTTGCGATAGGGGGTGGAGGGTCAGGGGGTGTTTCTGCCAAGTGAGCCCGGAGTCACAGTCACAAACGTCCTCTTCTTCCTGAATAAAAGTGAGATTATGCTGCATACTTGTTCATATTTTAAGTAGTTCGCACAGACACAATGTTTTAAAAACAATAAAGTTCCTAATACCCGCCTTCTCTGAACAGTTAGCTTGCTGCCCCATCCCCTTCCTCCCTATCCTCTGTTGTGTGAATCCATGGACTAGCCTCCTCCCTCCTGCCATGCATGGTCTGATGTGCTGCCACTGCCCTCAATTTAGTATGATGTACCAGTCCACTCCTCCTTCCCTCCATTGCCCAATTCTATGCCCCATCATTGACCTCCTGCTTAAACTCTGTGCTTAGCTTGCTGCCCCTATTCTCCTTCCCCCTGCCCTCCGATGTCTTTGTGCATGCCCCTGCTCCATCCTTTTTGCCCACCATGTCCCATGGACCTGCCACTCCTATCTACTCTGAGTGTTCTGTTGAGCTGCCACTCCCCTCCCACCTGCCTAGCATTGTCAGATGACTGTAACCTGTCCCTGCCACCTCCACCCTGCCTGTTCACATGCCATGCCCCTATCCTCTTCCTCCTGTCCTACATGGTCCATTGTACTGCCACACCCTTCTGCCCTCCCTGGTCTGTTGTGCTGCAACTGCTCCTCCTGCCTGCCCCGTGTGGTCTGTTGTGAGGTCCCTTCCCCTGAACTTTCTTGTCTGTGCACAGGTCCTGACCCTCCCTTCTATCCTCCATTGTCCTTTGTGCATGCCCCTCCACCCTCCTTCTTGCCCATCATAGCCATTGTGCTGCCACTAACCCTCCCACTTGCCATGCATGGTCTTCTGTGCTGCCATGGCCCCTCCCACCTTCCCTGTGTGGTCAGTTAGCTGCCCCTGACCCCCTCCCACCTTCCCTCCATGGTCTGTGTGTATGCCATCACAGTCTCACTGTTGCTCTTCATGGTGTGTCTTGCTTCTAGTGCCCATCCTGCCTGACCTCCATGGCTATCTTGCTGCTCCTGCCCTGCCCCCTTGCCCCCAGCCCTACTCCCTCCCTCCTGGCTTGTCTGTTCCATTGTAATGCCCCTGATCCGTCCCTCCTGCCCTTTATGGTCTGTTATGCTGCAGCTTTCTCTCCTGTCTGTCCATTATGGTCAGCTAGCTACCATTGCCTCTTGCCCCTCTGTTCTCTGTTGTCCATGTGCATGGTCCTGTCCCCTCCCTCTTGCTTTCTATGGATTGTTGTGCTGCACTCCCGTCCTGCATGCCCTGTGTGGTGTATTGTGCTGCTGCAAACCCTGATGCCTGCCCTGCAGGGTCAGTTTGGTGCACCTCTCCATGTCCCTCCTGTCCTCTGTTATCCAAGTCCATGTCCCTATCCCATTTCCTTCCATGATCCAATGTACCATACTTGCGAACATTTTTAACTTGGTAAGAGGGAGATTTTGAAAAAAAACTGGGGTATTGATTTTCCCCTTTGAGTTACATTGAAAAAGAGGATATTGTAGACAGGAGACAGATCAAATAAAGCCCATTTGAGCTTAAAAACATTGGACGTTTCCTGGCTGAATCGGGTCTGTTGGCATGTATGGTTGTACTACCATTGCCTCTTCCTTCTGCCCACAATGGTCTATTACATTGCCACAGCCTTGAAGGAGGGTAGATTTTGTATCACAGGGGGCCCCTGGCCCGTTCTGTCCACACCTGAAGTATGAGACCCTTGTCCTTGCCCTGCCAGCTGCATTTGTAGGCCGTATTAAATTGACCAGCGGGTCCTGTGTTGCTATATAATTATCCTGAGACATCCTTACCACTCAGCCAGCATAAAACCCCTGTGTAGGCCCTTCTGTTCAATATGTAGGCCTCTTTGTTAAATTGACCATAGCTCTGCAATTTTAGTGTATAGCAGTCTGAAGGCAGGTCTGCGAGGCCTTCTGATCCAAACTAGTAGCCCCCACCCTACCCGAGTGCTCCGTGCTCGGTATCAAAGTTCAACATCCCCCTGAAGCTGTCGACATACAGTAGGCTGCATCCTGGACTGGTACTTGCTTCCTGGGCAGGTTTCCCGCTTTTAAGGAAGTGGCAACCGCAGAGCGTCAAGTTAGGAGAACTGAGGAGATTTTATACATGAATATATTGAATTCCCGTACAATACCCATTATTTTCTGCTTGCTCTATGGAACTTACGATAAGCGATTGGCCTGAGAGACTGACCTTTTCACCCAGTCCATTGTCAGCATTAAGTGGGTAAATGACGAAATGTCTGGTAAAATCTGCAGACGAAGCTTTTGGGTAGCATACGTAGGTAGATGTAGCGTGCAAAGGAGCCCACAAAATGATATAAAAAGGGAGCACCCACAGATATCGACGGACTACCTCGCCGTCTGTATGTAGGTTAACAGGCAGTGCAGGTTTTCCCCAAGAGCTGGGAGCTCTTGTCTTCCTTTGCTTAAAATGTCTTGCTCTGCTTTGCTTGAAGTATCTTATTCTATTTTACCTATATGAAATGTCATGTTATGTTTAACCATTGTTCTCTTTACTTTTGCATTTAAAAGATTTTGTATTGTAATTGCAGGAATGCTTGCTCTAAGAGTAAACGTGAGTGTTCCTAGGTAACATTTTCCTTGGTGTAACTTGTTTCTCATGATGCATTTATAGATGTGTTTTCTCTCTCTCTCTCTGTCAGTACATTAATTGAGATACAGAGAATATTATGACAGCTGTATGATTATCTGGATTCTGTATTTTGTACTTTATGTCTCTATTCTGCGGTTTCTTTGAAGTTGCATCTTCTCATTAAACTGCCATTGTATTCTGCCTCCAATTCCATGTCTCATATGTCTGTTTTCTTCATTTTTGGAGCAAGCGTTCCTAGGCACCCCGGCTCAAATTAAGGTGCCCCTTTTGTCCCTGACTCACTCTCCTGCTCAGTTCTGTGGTGGCTCCCGGGGATCTGGGGACCGCCCCTAGCTTCCTTGACCCGTAATAGATCTTCCCTCCAACAGCCTCTCTTGCAAGTCCTGTATTGTTGGTTTGTTGCCCCTGCCCCCCTTTCCACTGCCCTCCATAGTCTGTTGTGCTTCCACGGCCCTTCCTGCCTGCTCAGTGTGGTTAAATTGTTGCCTTTGCACCCTCCTACCTGCCTTCAATTTTCAGAGTCCGTGCCCCTGGCCTCTGCCTCTCAACAGTATCCTAATGAACAACTAGATTGCTAACATTCTATATTTATTACAAAAGTGTGGAACGCCTGACATCATCTTGATGTAATCAAAACTGTAATACCTAGAGCATTTCCTTTAGAAATTACATATATGAGAGGGTCTTATTGGCATCAAAATTATGGTTAGTGCTCTAAAAGACTAAAATAAGGACATATTTTCTGAGTTTTCAAATAGCGACAAAGCACTTTTAAATTATTTGTTATCTTTATGTTTTTTTATCCAGTTGACCACTTGATTAAATGTTGCACTTAGGGGAGAGGATGTGGTGTTACTTCCAGAACTGCAGACTTTGCAACTGGGGAACCAGGTTGAAGTTTCTGCTTCAGCTCGACATTCTGTGATTCTGGTCAAATCACTTAGTCTCCCCATGTCTACAACCAAAATGAATTTGTTCTTGTGTGATGTAACCAATGCTCATGTAAAGCACTCCAATACCTGACAAGTCTGCACTATATAACACTGCAAAAACACAAAATAATAAGTGTTTTGCACACTTCTGTCATTGGGCTATATTTGGGCTACATCTGGTTGATTTTGGGCTACATTTGGGCTCTTTTGTCTCCGGTGGCCATCTTGGGAGATTTATTTGTTATGAAGTTTCCTAATTTCCTCATGTACTGCAGTCTCCTCAGTAGGAAATGCTTTCAGTTTTTTACTTTGATTCCATCATGAAGGTATTCAGATATGTCACACATTTGCCATAAATTCTGAATGTTAGCACTCTAGTTGCTCATTAGATCACTGTAGTAAAACTACTGCACCATGGAAGTCTGCTCCTGGTATTAAAAGTGCATGTTTCAGTCTGCATGTCAGAATTTTTTAATGAAATAGAAGAGGATTTGAGAAGTCACCCAAAATGTGCCCTCATTTTCTTTCTTCAGCATTAATCATAATTTCTATGGCAAAATGAACCTCCTCATTGTGTTCCTTTTTAAATTAAATGTTTTAAGTGTTACCAGTTTATTCCAATCAAGATGGCTTCAGGTGTGCCATACTTTTGTCATAATGAAGACAGTAAGCGCTCTAGTTGTTTTTAAGAACATTCTGGGACATTCTGTCATTGGGCTATACTTGGGCTACATCTGGGTGATATTTGGGCTACATTTGGGCTCTTTTGTCTCTGGTGGCCATCTTGGGAGACTTATTTGTTATGAAGTTTCCTAATTTCCTCATTTACTGCAGTCTCCTCAGTAGGAAATACTTTCAGTTATTTACTTTGATTCCATCAAGAAGGCATTCAGATGTGTCACACATTTGCCATAAATTCAGAATGTTAGCACTCTTTTTGCTCATTAGATCACTGTAGTAAAGCTACTGCTCACCAGGGAAAACTGCTGCTGGTATTGAAAGTGCATGTTTCAGTCTGCATGTCAGAATTTTTTAATGAAATAGAAGAGGATTTGAGAAGTCACTCAAAATGTGCCCTAATTTTTCTTTCTGCAGCACTAATCATACTTTTTATGGAAAAATGAACCCCCTCATTTTGTTCCTTTTTAAATTAAATGTTTTAAGAGTTACCACTTTAATCCAAGCAAGATGGCTTCAGGTGTGCCATACGTTTATCATAAGTAGGACTGTTAGCGCTCTAGTAGTTCTTTGGAACACTCTGGGAAGCTGCAGTAGAACACAAAGGAATCAACTGACAGTCTCTGCCCTTGTTGGATGTACATGTTTTACTGAGAATGTCAGACTTCATTCTCACATGACTGAGAAAGATAATGTGAATTTACAGAAAATAAGCTCTCAGTTTAGCCTATAGATCACCTTCCAAACCTCTGTGGTAAAAGCATGAGAAAATATTTTTCTCTCAATCATGATATCCCAGCAGAAGGCTTTTTCACATGGTGAAATCACCTTAGAACATACCACAATTCCTAAAATGAGTATGGTACCATCAACAAATGATTTATAATGTAACTAAAGTCTTAAAACCTTCTATTAACTGCAATGCTTTTTAATGAGGTGCTATCATGTATATTGGTCCCAAGATGGCTGCCAACACTTCTTGGATGAAGTGCTGACAGCCAATCAGATCTCAGGATGATATGTGTGGTTAGGCCCTGCCCACATATATATATGCTTTTAAATGCTATTTTCTCAGGAAATACTGAACAGATTTACACCAGACCTGCAAAAGGCACTTCCTTGACCTTATGGCTACCTCTCTGCCAAATTTCAAGTAATTCTGTTCAGCGGTTCGGGCTGTAGCTGTGTCTAAAGGTCCTATGGAAAAATGCATGGGGAAAACGCGTTTTGGGACCCCCCTTTTTTCTCGGCCCCTGCTTGACGAATCCCCCCGAGACTTTCAGGGTAGGAGCGGAGCGTAGCGCCCCACCTATTTTGAAAATTTCGCGAGGATTCGTCGACCGGCGCCAAAGTTATTCCAAATAGAATGTTGCGGATTTCCTATGGAAACAGGGTCCTAACTATAACTACCTACTGGCGACCGCCAGTAGGTAATATATATATATACATATATATATATTTATATATACAAGTGTGTGTGTGTATACATATATACATATATATATACATATATATTTATATATACATATATATTCAATTAAAGCTTACAAAATATTTACAATTTCATCCCAAAATATTAATTAAAATACCACAAAAAATATGAAACATTTAAAAACCAAAAAAACTGTCACAATGTTATACATATTATAATTTGTGTAAAATTAAAAAATAAACAAATAATAATGAAAAAATATATGTTACCAATATTATGAAAGGTTTTGAGTCAGGGAACATCAGAAATACTATTCCCACTCCAATGTATTTAACAGTAGGAAAAGTGTTGAACTTCAGAGGGGTTAAATGTACTATTCCCACTCCAATATAAACAACAGTGGGGAAAGCATTACACTTTGGAGGGGTTGCATTTCCCCCCCCTCCAAACAGTGCAGCAGTAGGGCAAATTTTGGACTTAGGAGGGGATATATTTACTATTACCACTCTTATCAGCGCAATAGTAGGTAAAGTGTTGGAGTTCGGAGGAGTTATATTTACTATTATTACTGCAGTCCATGCAATAGCAGGAAAAGCATTGTGCTACAGAGGGCTAAAAATCAATATTCCCATTCCAGTATAAGCAACAGTAGGGAAAGCATTAGATTTTGGAGTGGTTACATACTCCAAACAGCACAACAGTAGGGAAAGTGTTGGATTGTGGAGGGGTGAAATTGACTATTTGTAACACCTTTCAGCCTTTGGGTGGTCTTCCCCCAAACCTTTTGCCTTCCTCCTCCATATTTGACAAACTTGTCTTTGCTGGCCTGACGAATCTGCACACTTTGCCACTGTTAACTAGTACTAAAGTGCATGTGCTCGCTCATTAAAACATAGTAGCATTGTCTTATAGCTAATTGGCATATTTAATTTACGTATAAGTCCCTGGTAAAGTGATACCCATGGCCTGTAAATGAAATGCTACTAGTGGGCCTGCAGCCCTGATTGCCACTTGGTGGCCCTTCCAAACATGTGTCAGGCCTCCTACTGCAGCCTGTGTGCTCAGTTTTAAAATGCCATTTTAACCTGGCAAAATAAACCTTTTGACATGCTTAAATCATATTTTCTGATACATATATGTCAACCCTAGTGTAGGCTCCGGACATCCCATAGGGTAGGGTGCAGTGTAGTTAAAAGGTAAGACATATACCTTTACTTTTTATATGTCCTGGCAGTGAAAAACTCTTTTCACAACTACAAGGCCTACCTCTCCCATTGGATAACATTGGAGTCGCCTTATTACATTTAATACATTATAATGGGTATAGGTGACTAGTTCATGTCTGGGGTCTTTAGAATTGAAATTAAAAATCTTCTCTTCTGGCAAAGTTGGATTCTTGATTACAATTTTGAAAAAGCCACTTTTAAGAAAGTTGGCATTTTCCTGCCTAAGCTATTTTGTGCCTGCAGCCTGTCTCTAGGTCACATGACTGGGTTTAGCTGAAAGTTTGGTGTGTTCCTCCTAGACAGCAATGCACAATAGAGAGCTTAGGTGTGCCTGGATGGGCCATCACTGGCAGGAGGAGAGGTAGGAGCTGTGCACGGCCTTGCCTACACTTGAATAGGCTGTATCCTGCCTCCACACAAAGGGCAGAATACCCCCCTGCAGTTAGTCTGAAGTCAGGGCCAGGAAGGCAGGACTCCTGTGCATTTCAAAGGAATACATCCAGAAGCTTCTCCCACTTCAAAGGCATAGCTGGATGTAAGTGTTGGACTGCAGACACTAACTCTTCAGTGCAATTCTGGACCTGTGGATACTCAGCCAAGGTGACAGCACTGCTTTGCTGCTGGAAGGACTGCCACTCTGCTGGAAGGCTAATTTGAAGGACTGCTGCACTGCTGTGCTAACCTGCTGCCTGCTGTCCCCCTGTATGGGTGAGAAAACCTGGACCTGCATCTGTTGAACCCCAGGCCACCAGAGTGACTCCAAGAGCTAATTGTCTGGCCTCCTGACTTGACCATAAGAGACAGAATGCTCCAACAACCTTGATCCAAGCACCTGGACTCTGCCGTCTGTGAGCCTACCCTGCCAACTGGTACCCCCCCGGTCCTAGACACTTGGAAGTGAGTCTGAGATTCTCTGTCAGACTCTGTGGATCCAGTGGAAATGGTGCAGCTCATATGCTGTGCGGAGCAACTCCAAGCATAACCGACGCATCAAGGCCACTGCATGGATCTTCTCCTGCATCCCATCACAGCTCATTGTCTCATCGGAACCGCCGCCGCATGTTTCATCTTTGGCGAAGGCCCTCGTGTCTCTCATCAATGTCAGCCACAATGACAATGACAGACTCCACATTGCAGTCTCACAGCTCCTCGGAACTGACGCATCACTCTGACTGCGCTGCGCGTCCTCGGTCCTCGACATTGGAATTTGCATTACAAGCCCTCGTCGATAGGATTCTCGACAATGATGCAGGACCTTGAACAGGAGCCTTGCCACATCTTTGAACCAAAGCATCGCTTTGGCTGAGCAATGCATCTTTGATTCAACCTATCCAATGCTCTGCAAACCAGAATTCACTGTACTTTGGTCAGCGGGACTCAATGTGTCCGTGCAGTCAGCCCCCGCTTCATTTCGGTTGGTCTGAACTTATGACTTTGTTGCGACCAGATATCTACAGCTGGACCTTTATGTGTTTTGCCGCTATTTTACTGAATTGTTTAAAATTGAATAGTTCAGATAATTGAATTTTGTCATTTTGGGCTTGCTTCACTTATTAAAAACGACTCTATTTGTCTAAATCTGTTGTGAGATCTTTTTAGTGTGTTTTCATTGTGATACAGTATGACTTAATGCACAAATATTCTTCTCATTGCCTCTGAGTCACGCATGACTGCTCTGTGCCAAGCAACCTGAGGGTTGTGCACAAGTTAATTTAGAGGTTGCTCTTGACTTCACCCTGAAAAGGATTGTGGTTCCCGCTTGTGTAAGGTCTCACCCTCACCCACCAGTAACTCAATTCCTTACACTATTCCCGCCCCAAACAGCGCAACATTAGGATAATTGTTGGACTTCGGACGGGTTAGATTTGCAATTCCCACTCCAGTCTGTGTAACAGTAGTTGGAATTTGCAGTAGTAAGATTTAATATTCACACTCTAATGTAACAGTAAGTACAATTTTGACCTTCAGATGGGTTTAATTTAATGTTCCAACTCCAGTCTCAGTAATAGTGGGGACAGCACTTCACTTCAAACACATTACTGATCTGAATAACCCTATCAATTTAGAACACACATTAAAGTCTTACAATAGACATTATTAATTACCATTAAATATAAATATACATATATTTATAAAACAATTAAAACAAACAATTTATGTAATTGATAATCAATCAAATAATTATGCATAACTGAACAATTATTTAAATATTACATAATGAAATTCCCACCAAATACTTCTACAAACCTAGCAGCCCACATTTAAAATCAAACTAAAATAAATAAATAAATATATCACATTTCACATAATTGATAATAAATTAAATAATTGATTACCAATTAGTGATTAATTTTTATCTGTTACTTACCAATTAATAATTAATTCTTAATTATTATTTAATTGATTTCTCACCCTTTACCCCTACAAATCTATAAACCCCCACTCAAAATATAACTAAAATATATAAGTATTAACCAATTTACTTTCTAAATTCAGAATTAAGTGTTAATTAACTATTACTTAATTAACGTCCCACCCTATATCCCTGCAAACCTAGCAACATGCACCTAAAATAAATCAGTTACATAATTTTCATAATTAATATAAATCACATATTAAACTATACATTATTAACTTAATAGTAATTTATTATCACTTAATTCACATTATCCCCATACAAACTCAACAACCTGCTACTGCACAATAAATTACTAATTACAATTACATAAGCAATTCTAAATCACCTAAAATGACAAACTATATTAAAAGACTTAATGACAATTATAAAAAGGATAGTAACACAAAATGAATATACAAACTAAAACACATTTGAATAATTAAAAAACAACATTTTTTACAACTATATTAATGAAAATGAAATTCTTAACAGCGATATTCTTAAAAACAATATTACTATCCTAAAAAACGATATTCTTGACAACAACATTCTTGCATCACAATATTTTTGTGTCACAATATTTTATTTTTAATATTTCTGTCTCCCAGTATTTACAACTCAATATATTTTCCAAACACCAACAAATAAATGGAACTTTACTCAAAGGGACATGCAGATAATGTGCTCATATCCCTGAGCAAGAAAAAATATATATTCAGGAACTGATCTCTAAAAACATAGTACATTAACACCACCACTTACTGCAAAAGTCCAGGGACACAGACTGAGTCCCGTGTTCAGACAAGGGTACACTTTTGAAGCCCTTCCATGACCTTAGAGCCAGCATCTGGGTCCTAATGTCAACTTGGAGCACAGACCTGTAGCGGGCATGCAGGATTTTGGGTGTGCTGAAGGAAAAAAAAAATTACAATGTTCCTGTGGGACTCATTCAAAAGCGGTACCTTATGTGTCTTAGATGGAACCCAAAATTACTCAGATTAATTCATCGGACCAACATTAATTACAATGAAGACAAAACACATGACTGATATAGTTTTTATCTTGTAACGTTTTGACTCCAATTAAGTATGGTTGTATGCATTGATTGATAAAATTCATAACAGGATTTGCAGATGTTAGTGAGGAATCCCTTGAAGTTAAATTACACATAAACACCAAGAGGGAGAGCTCATCGAAGTTTCGACCCTGTTTGACTGTTAGGGTCTCTTCAGGAAGTAGTCATCTGACTACCAGGTGTGTCTCAGTGAAATGTTTCATTGATGGGTGTACTCTTTCAGAACTAGGGCCAAACCTCTTCATACCAAAAGCAGTGAAGCTAGCCCCATACAGATTGAACCAGTGCCATTATCGAGACAAAATTGCCCACATTGTGCTGCGCCCTCTGCCTCTCCACACTTCAATGGTGCAGAAGAGTGAGTTTAGATCCACTGTGTTCTTGTTGAAGAATAAACTGAAATGACAAATTCAAATGTTGATGAACCCTTCCTCTTGGTTGTTACTTTTAATTTAACTTCTATACAAAATTAAAGTTAGCTAGGCAAAATACTATATCTCCTAAAACGGTCTAACAAGGATTATCACAGAACAAACATTCTACAGCTACGGTTTGTCACATTGGGTAAGCAAAACCAAAATCATTGCCTACAATATGTGAGATTCCATGTCACAAACTACCTACTGTGATGCCTAAATAAATAGTAATAACAATATACACTTAAATGACTATCAACTTTAACATATGCCCTTCACAGTAATTACATCAGACTTAGGGGCTTATTTACAAGCCCCTATTGCCACAGGAACATCACTTTTAGTGATGTCCCTGTGACAATATGTGCTTCTCCTTATTTACAAGGCAGCGTTAAGCCACTGAACATGGCTTAACACTGCCTTGTAAGTAAGGCCACCTTTCACGCTACCCTTAGCATGAAAGGGGTGGGCAATGGGTGTCAGTGTGGGCGTTCTACCACAACACCTATTGATTTTGACACTGCCCCATATTTACAAGGGCGGCATAAATATGGGGCAGCGCCAAAATTAAGACCAGGGAAAACCTGGTCTTAAACAAGCGCAACGAGGAGAAATGTTTAATTTCTCCTTTTTTTTTTTGTTTCCACGTGTGCTGTGTGGTGCAGCATGCATAGAAATAGCAAAAGGCCATTGATTGTTTATGTACAGGAAGGTGATCCTTCCTGCACATAAACAATCAATAAAGAAATGAAGTTTTGCAACTTCTATGTGTGCTGCATTCAGCAGCACACATAGAAGATTCAAAACACCATTTAAAGAATATTTATGTGCAGGAAAGGACACCTTCCTGCAAATGAACAATCTTCCCCTCAACACAGACAGCATTGCACCCTGATGCAAGGGTGCCTGCGTTGGTGCTAGGCTGCTAAATTTAGTACCAGCGCAGGGGGAAATGCAGGGCTGCACCATATTGTTGGAAATCTGTTGCAGCATTGCGTTTCAGAAGTGGCGTAGTGTGGCGTTAAGCCAAAGAGTCTAACACCATGCTCTACCACTTCTCTAGTAAATATGCCCCTTAGTGCCTCTATCATAATATTTCATAATAAACAGATCAGGCCTATACCCACAATTACAGTCTTGTTGTATCTAGTAAAAAAGGGTGTTACTAGCCAAAAAGTGCAACACAAGCTGTCTTTTTTGTGGAAGCACACAAATTCAGCTGAATATGTGGGTGCAACCTAAGCCTCTCTCTCAGTAGGATTCTGAAAGCTCTTTGTTGATAATCTCATATGGTCAAGCAACAGTTGCACTGTCAAGATAGGCCTAGAAATGTATGTAGATTAGTGTCACCCTGAGCTCTCAATACAAAACTCCCCTCTAAAGGCTAAAGTTAATGACTGTTCTCTCAACTGTGCTGCTGACAAAACAAACACAGGAAATTATCTAGTTACTTAATACACATTAATAGCACTAAAATGTCATAGGTGGGCCCCTGAAAGTCCAAGCACAGGTAGCCATATTGCTGCCTACTCAGGCAGCTGGATAAATAAACAAAATGAGCACATCTGCGAGGAGGACAAGCACTCTATTTCTGGAAGTACACAAAGCCTGCCCAAACAAAACATGCATTCCTGGCTACTAACGTGGGTGGATGCAAAGGCCCCATCCTGTTAGTGTTTCTTTAAGCCCTTTTTCAGGTTAATCACATAATGTCTGGTGACGGCTGGCCTGCCATGCCAGACATAAAAAGGTTTAAAGATGCTTTCCAATTCAGTGTTTCCTGCTTTGATTGATGCGTTGAGAACACACTGATGTGAACATGAGCATGCATTTTCCTATGAATAGTGAAAGAAACTATTTACATCACAAAGAAGTCATCATTATTTCCACCGTATTACATTACATCTAAATATGCAGGGCTTTTGTTTCCGGAGATAGACTGTAAGATACTTGATTGTTTGCAGAGGCAAGCAGGGAGTGCTACCAGCGCCCCCCCCCCCCCCCCCCCTCTTGCTGCTCTATACACATTGGATTGCAACAGGGGCAGTAAAGAAACTCAGGGGCAATCGGAGAAAAGGAGACTCGTATATTTTACCAGCCGTTTCCTTAGGGTGGTTTTGAAGATGCCTATGAGTTGAGAAGTGGTAGTTATTTCATTCAGGAGCAATTAATTCAGGACAGCACATTGTCCAAAGTGATTAATGCTAAAGTAGCCTTTCAATGTACTGGTTGTATTCTTTCTACCATGCTACTACAGTACATCTGTTTCTTATACCTGATGCCTACTTGTACTTGTTGCAGCTGATGCAAATTAAGGGTACTGTCACCAGAGCGCAGGGGTTGTAAAGTGAAGGGCTGCCCTGGCTCAGCGTTGGACCAAGTGCTCGTTTTCATGCACCTGCAGTATGGAAAGTAAATTCATTTGACCCAATATTTTTCCAGGTTTGTGCATTATTTGAGACAGCTCAGCTCAGAAACAAAAAGAGACAAACGTTGTTCACTCTTTTCAGGCTGTATTGTCTGAAAATCAAACTCTCGGAGAAACATTAGTTTTAATGTATTCACATTAAACACTATAGGTACCTAAAAATAGGCACTAGACTCTACAGTGAGACCGCATCGCCATTCATGACACCGCAACTAGAACATTACTTCTTCATGTGTCTGGAGTCCTGTTCCATGATCACTGATTCAGATCAGTGATCAATATTTAGAAAGCAAGATGAAGTGCTTCCTGAAGTGCAGAAGAGGAAAACTGTCAAACACAGGTATGGGAATCAAGTAGCCGGAGATAGAGGAGGGCGAACTATGGAGATGTTGCCGCACAGTGAGACACAGTGGCTGGAGAATGGAGCCCAGCAGCGGCGGCCAGCACAGGCAAACGCGGTGAGGCGGGGCGGGGTGAAGTCGACAGACAGAATAGGTTAAATAAATAAATAAATAATACCTATTCCATCGTCTGTCAAACCCCCCAGCTGCGCGCTGCCCCGCCCCACTACCTCCCCATGCTTACCTGGGCCGCCCGCCACTGGAGCCCAGGGCTGGGGACTTCCACCCCTCACCCAGCCAGACCTTTTAGCCAGGGCCAAGTCAGAGCTATCTAAGCCGACCAATCATGGGGGACTCCTCATGTCTGTGGGACCCCGTCCTGGGCACTTTAAGACATGGCCGGCTGAAGAATGGAGCCCAGGGATGGATCTTCCACCCCAGGGCCACTCAAAGCTCTAACCTCTGGCTCAATCAGAGCTTCTTAACCCAAGCAGCAAGAGAGACCTGCCCAGGCCTCTGGGTCCTCATCTCCAGCTCAAAGTGGCATGACTAGCAGGCGAACAGAGGTCAAGACCAGAGGCTACCATACACACACCAGCCAGAGCTCCGACCCGGGGCTCTAAGTAAGAGCTCCTTAACCTGGCTAGGCAGGATGGACCTCCCTGGGCCTGTAGGAGCCTCTCCTGGGCTCTAAACAACTCATAGGGCTAGAGAACAGAGCCCAGGGCAGTGGGCTGTCACCCCAGGGCTGGCCAGAGCACTGACCCAGGCCCAGCCAGAGCCTATTAACCTGGCCAAGGAGGGGAGACCTCTCCTGGGCTGCAGGAATCTGTCCCTAACACTTTGAGACAGGGTGGGCCAGAGAACAGAAACTTCCCTGGAGTCCCATGTCCCAGTCCCAGCTCTCCCGGTGCTGCTGCGTCACTCTTGCTCCTGTCCTCACCTTTCTTTTCCTCCATTTTTTGTGCTCCTTCTCATTGATTAGCCCTGGTTTTCACTGCTTTCTCCTTGTTTTTCCAACCCTATTTTTTGTGTGCCTTCTTCTTGCTTTTTCTTTATTTTTACAGCTTTTTCCTTTTCAGTTGTTTTCACTGGATTTTCCTTTCTTTTTTCCCTTGTTTTTTGGTCTGCCTTCTCCTTGCTTTTTCATAATTTTCACTGCTTTCTCCGTGATTTCCCCCCATTTTATGTGAGCCTTCTCCTTGCTTTGTGTTACAATGAAGGATTGTACGTAGACAGGTCTTGTAGATAAAGGTTATGGATTTATTCATCAGGTCACTTCTTCAGTTACAGGTTACAGGAAGATGATAACATCCATATTATGCCCCAAACACTCTGAACATTCCAATGACATCACTATTGGCTGAGCAGCAAGGCAGAGAACAACAATAGGAAGATGCATTAACCATCAAGTAGATTGTAACACATCTCCCCCTTATAATGATTATAGAAAATCAAATGTATGCAAGATGGTAAGACACACATACGAAATGTCCAATAAATTAATCAGAAATTACATGCCCATCCAATCTATGAAAAATAGGAAAAACACAAGTAAAAGTGTTCCATTCTTAAAATAGTGGTTGCTCACCCATGTCAACTCACACTCCATACACAACTCAGCACTGGCAATACCTCACCCCACAAACAGCGGGTACCACACCACCTCACTACCACAGGGTACCCACATCGCCTCACACCAAGGCAAAACTAGATGTAGGGAGTATTCACAAACACTAGACAGTGGCTAATACATAACTCAACCCACCACACTTCGCACAAACAGGGTATCTATCATCCTGACAAAATCACACACAGGGTATCATCACAACCCCCAAACAGTGGATAACTAACACCACCTTGCCTCACACACAAGGCATAATACTAACAGCAGGACCAGGGACTCAAAACCCTCTACTGCACTTACACAACTCATGGCAGGACCAGGGACTCCAAACCCTCTACTGCACTTACACAACTCATAGCAGGACCAGGGACTCCAGACCCTCTACCACACTTACACAATTCATAGCAGGACCAGGGACTCCAAACCCTCTAATGCACTTACACAACCCATAGCAGGACCAGGGACTCCAAACCCTCTACTGCACTTACACAACTCATAGTGGGACCAGGGACTCCAAACCCTCTACTGCACTTACATAACTCATAGCAGGACAGGTCTAACCTCACAGCTAAAGGGTATGACTCAATCTATAACATAACAGGGTATTTTTAAACCCATCACAAACACAGGGTATCTTTAAACCCAATACATTCCCACTAACACAGGGAAACACAGAAATTAAATGTAGGACACAATGCACAGTCTCAAACACCTCACACAAGGCAACAATTACACACAGGGTAGCACTCATCTCTTCAAAGTGGGTTCCACAAAGCCCACATAGCATAAACATGGAAAACACTGTAGCGAATTGAGCACGGCATACATCCGAATATTAATAGGCAATAAATGTATCAACTACTCACTACAACACGACACAACTAAAATACCCAGCATCATACCACATACTTCACAAGATCCAGAAAAATACTTAAACCCCCCAAAACCAACGTGATAATACATGTATGGAGTAATTTAAGTCTAGTAAATAGAAGTCCACGGTGGGCGACTTCTCACCGGAAACTCCTCACAGTGTACCAGATCTCCGAAGACACTTCCAAGCCTTTCATGGAAAGCCCAATCAAAATACAGCTCAACACAAAGTCAAAGCAACGTAAATTCAGTTGTTATCAATAGTTACTTCACCGATAAACCACTTGACTTGATGAAGATGCCAATTCGTCATAGAATTCGGTTTTCCAAAATGTGGCCTGTTGGTAAAACTTGCACAGCCGTAAAACAGATTCCAGGCGAAGGTCTGACAAAGCATGAACATCACCTAAGATGGCTGCACGTGGCCAACGCTGAGCCGCATGGCTCTCCGCACGTCCTGGCTGCAGTGCGTCCCTAGGCAGCACAGGAGACGTGTTAACAAACAAAGACTTCACTGGAAACAACTGTAGTACCGCAGACAGGTAAAGTGCATGCGCACATTTCCAATTTCCAATTTCTTCCAACGTTGTGAACCGCTTCTGAGCAGCAGCGCAGTAAAGCTATTCAGGCATCATGTAGATTGCAGGCAACAAGAACAGGTTTCCAAACATGCACAGAGCAAACTCAAAGCAGTAGTGAAACTTCTGCTCCCATATCAAACAAGCTTTAGAGCATACTTGCGCTACCATTCCCCACTAGACTCCAAGGAAGTGTAATTTACTTCTGTGCACTCACATGGCTCACCTCCCCAAAAACTCTTCAGGGCATCAATCTTCAGGGCAAACACTGCACAGCCAAGAACACAAAGTGTCAAATCCTTATTGCACTATTGCCTCTTTTCTGGACACACACCGACCATTTCTTCACCAACACTAGTCCATTTATTGCCGATACCACAGGAGCCGGGTGTTTCCAGATATACAGGTTTTCTTTAATGTCTGGAGGATAAAAACAGCTTACTGCTTGTGCTGTACACTGCACTGGTAGTAGGCTGTCTGTTCTAATAGACACTGGTGAGGCTGCCAGGCACAATTCCACCATACAGGTTCACATCTCAAGTCTTCAATTTCTTTATCCACATGTCTTCTTCTTAAATTCTTGTTTCTAGTGACACTTCAAATCTTTTCTGGCCTTGTATTAAACTCTCCTTCCTTCTTTTCCGCTCGCCTCCAGTGTTAAAATGAAGGATGATACATAGACAGATCTTGTAGATAAATGTTATGGATTTATTCTTAAGGCTACTTCTTCAGTTACAGGTTACAGGAAGATGGTAAGATCCATATTATCCCCCACCAGGAGCAGCCTCCTTGCTGTTCAGCCCATCCACTCCAACTGATTCTTCCTCAAGCACAAACACTCTGAACATTCCAATGACCTCACCATTTGCTGAGCAGCAAGGCAGAGAACAACAATAGGGAAGATGCATTAACCAACAAGTAGATTATAACACTTTCCCTCATTTTCACAGCATTTTCCGCATGGTTTAGGTGTGCCTTTTCCTTGCTTTTTCTTTGTTTTCACTGCTTTCTTTTTCCCTCATTTGCCGCTCCCGCATGCCACCAGTCATTTCTTGCCTCCTGTCTAGCCCCACACACCACCTGCCAGTGCCCTTCTTTTCCTCTAGGACCCACTTAATGGTGGTCGCAGAGTGACCTCATTGAGCAGGTTTCAGGCCCAGCTGTCCTCTTGCTGCTGTGTTGCTCTGCCTCCCGCTGTTTCTTGAGTGCTTCCTCCTTGCTTTTCCCTTGTTGTCACTGTGGTGTGTGTACTCTTCCCTGTCCCAATAAAGTTTTCTCCATTCAATAAGTTAATATGGTTTCCTATTGTCTCTGTAAAATGCACTGATGTCTTTTGGAATGCACCTATGTAATTAGTTGGAACTAGAGGGGCAGAAGGAGTTGGAGTTGATTGGGGAAGGATGTGTTTTCTTGTGCACTAGTAACTCGTTATATGGCACTTTAAAATAAACTCTTTATTTGTGTATTTCTGACTCCATCGCTTCTGTACAATGTCGACGAGGATGAGATGTTCTTTACACTCACTGCTATCATTTTGCTTTTACCCCATTTGATGTGCTCCTTATCCTTAAATCTGATGAGCTCTCAAGACGTGGCTGTTTGAATGAACCTCTGGTACCTGCAAGCGCCTGGATACCCTGTTGGGTGTTTATCTGTGCTTTCAAATCCTGCTTGATTGATTGAAGCTTTTACCCTCAGTCGAGCTGAAACTTTGTCCCAAGGTCTAGGCAGATTTTCATAACTAAGCCAGGCAGGGGAGACTTCCCCAGGGCCTGTAGGGATCTCATCTTCGGTGCTTTAAGACATGACCGGCCTGAGAATAGAGCCCAGTTCTGAGGACCTCCACTCTTGAGCCAGCTGTAGCTCTGATCCGGTGTCCAGTCAGAACTGCTTAACCCGACCAAGCTTGGAAGCACACCCAGTGTCTTCGTAACATGGCGAGACATTATTGTAGCCTAGTTGGAGGTTTCTACCCTAGAGGCAGCAACAATTCTGACCCAGCGCTAGGTGCAGGGGGGTCCTCATCTAGAGCCAGAGCATTACCCATTCTTGTAATTCATGCATACTGAGTGACAGAGGGGGACAGTGAGAAATTGTATTCTGCCTTATGGAGCCCTGACAGGGCTTGAAGCTTCTAACTTCAGCTTGAAAATTCAGGGCAGGTCTAAATTCTAAACACTGAGTCACGTCAAGGAAATGACTTCTTTTGTTTATTTACTTTAAGTGCAGAACATCCCCACTGATGTTGGTATGACACATGACACATTTTCCACCACCCATGTATGTGTGGTAAATTTCACACAGGCATAATTTCCCCAATTATAATTTCGCACACACATACTTTGAATCTATGAACTACAAGACTTATTAAACGTGCTTTTATATAATTTCTTTTTAGTTGTGGCCTGTGTTGCTTGTGGGGGTGACTTGATTTATGAAGGAGTACCCCAGTCTCTAGCAGCACTCTTCTCCAATATCTCTCATGTTTTGGGGTTCTAGTTTGCTCATTGGTGAGCGTTCTTGCACAATGTTTGTTGTCAGTAAACTAAATGGTCTCTAGGCATTTGTGAGGTTTTAGATGTATGAGAGGGAAGGGGAGCTGTCACTGTGCCCATCAATGAGCATCATAGCTGACGGGGAGCATGAGCCTAGAGACTGTGAGTACTCAGTAGCATACTCGGTGATGAGACTGCCATCCTCTGCCAGTGACATCCCAACACAGACAGTTCATCAACTCTTATAATAACTCTCTTTATAAACTGAGGTCTGTCACTTATACAAACTCCTCGAGGGCAGGTGGACAGGCCTAATAAAAGCAGTTCTAGTTCTTTCCAAATGGGGTACTTTTCTAGGGAATCTTCCTGTCAGAAGCCCAGTGGATTATGCACATGCTTTTGAGCTGTTACTAACCTGTAAGTCACACATTGGGATACCATCCACGACGGACATCTTTGAATTTAAAAATGAGGACTGGGGATTTACGGAAATCTGCTGCAGCCATACTTGAATGCAAGGTGCCTTCTTTTAAGACACCCCAATCAAAGATAGCCACAGTGGATGAGAATACATTCGTGAAGGCCGAATACATTTCACGACTGACATCTTTCACCTTTGCCAATACTTGTATTTTCATTAAAGTATTAATTTTAAAATACGTGCCACACAAATGCACTGTCATGCCAGACCTAAAAAGGATGCTGAGCAGGTTACTTGGCAGCTGAGAGTAGGTGATGCTGTTGAATTATCAGAAAAGCTCATTGTTAAAGTGAACTGCAGTCAGTGTTTATGTTTGTCAAATGTTAATAAGTGACTTTAATAAACGTGTGCATGCATACTTATGCTATCACATATACTATACTGTATATGTGCATCAAAAACAATGAATATTGATCACTGTCTTGTTTATAAACTGCTGTTTGTGAATCTAGGCACCATCACTGAATGTGTCGATTGGGTTGTTTCCCATCCTCTGAGTGGCTTCTAGTGAGCTTGCCCTGCACACAAGTACGTTTTGGCTTGTGTGCCGGCTTCTTGGGCCGGGGCGTAGCTACTTCGTCCTGAATGGCGCGGTCCATGGAATGGAGGTCAAACGAGGTCGAGGGCTGTTCATGTCGGGAAATCATTTCATGGTAGAGAGGCTCAGTGGCACAGGGGACCTCGATCGGTGAGTACGATGCATCTGTGCTCTTTTTACAAACTGATCATTATTGAACCTGACAACCTTTTGTCGATATATTTATGTTATTCGGTATTTTGTAGTCTACATAGGTATCAGCAGTAGTGGACAGTTTTAATTCCCTTGCTTATAATGTGCTGTTTGTGATTGTTAAACAGTAATGGTGTATGGTTGGCGGTTTTTATTGTTTCTAAGTGTCATGTATGAAGTCTTGTAATTATCCTATACAAACGTGCGTTCAGGATGCTGTACTCAAGATGTTTCTTTCATTGGCTTCTTGGCCGAGGGCCCGGATACTGGGTCAATAGGGCACGTGAGAAACAGGACATCTCTTCATCCATTATTTAACTTCAAATACCACGCAGCTATTCTTCGGCTGCTTTTAGATTCAAAACTATTTTGTAGTTTACTTTCATGTTTCAAGCAGTTTTGTGTTCACAATGTGTCTAAGAACAGAGTGATTAGTGACACGTTTCAGCAGGGGAGTTTTACATATGATGTAATTCTCAGTGTTACTATCTTATAGATATGATTTAAAAGCCTGATGCAGTAATCGTTTTTGTAACCAGTGCTACGTGACTGTATTCAGTTGTCAATAATATTAATAATTCAGTTTTTAAAGATTATTGCTGCTGTGCAAATTTTTCTAAATTGTTTAGAGTTCAGTTAATTGCTTAACATCTTTCTTTATACAACCTATGCATGGAAACTGAAGTCACATCACGTCTTGAACATACTATAGAAGCAGAGATAAATATCACCAGACAGTTCTCAGCACGCACTCTCTGCGCTCTTTCTGGAAAGATTGTACAGAGAAGATGCAGTTAATTCTTTGTTAAAAAATGTGGCAATCGGCATCCTTAGAATTCATTATTGATAGAGAAGGCCATTGGCAAAGGGGACTTGCTTTGTGTACATTCTAGCATATTTAAGATAACAGGGGTGTTTTGCAGTGTATAAATACATCGTAGTGTAGATGTCTACTTTTATTGCCCTGTTCACAAAATGTGCTCTTTGAGAATCAACACAATATTGGTGAAGGCGTACAACCGAGGGGGATTATCACAAGGAACTATCTCAGAGTTAATGGCATTTATCACAGCCAAAGTTGCGATAAACTTATCGCCCCAATCACAAGCTGGTGTTAACAGCCCACAGAACCAGTTTACCCGCAATAGCAGCCGCAAAAAACATAGCCACAGATGACCCCCGCAACTATCGCTAATGAGATGCAGAGTAGGCATTCCCGTGCAAAAAGCTGTGTCAACTAAGGGTGGGCGTAGTTCGCGAAGTAGCACTTCGCGAAGCTACGCAAAGTGAAGTTCGCACTACGCGAGCTACGCGTAGCACTTCGCGAACTTTGTAGTAACATGTTCGCACTGTGCAAGATGTTGTTTTCAATGATTGCACAGTGCAGACAAGCAACCGGCACTGTGCAATCATTGAAAATGGTATCTTGCACAGTGCGAGCTGTAATTTTCTGCTGCTCGAGTAGATTTTTACTCGAGCGGCAGCTTTCTCAACGCGAACCGGTAGTTTCTCATCGCGAGCAGTCGCGAGCATACGCGACCCCTCGCAATGAGAAACCTGACCTCCTCGCGTTGGGAATCTCGCCGGGAAGTTTATTTTCCATGCTCGCGATCGCGAACAAGGAAAAAGTCTCGCCGGGATGTCATTTTGCTTGCTCGCGGTCGCCAACTTGACGTTGAGGACCGCGAGCAAGCAAAAAATGACCGCAGCACTACGCAACACTACGCTACGCGTGTTCGCACTGTGCTACGTGCAGTTCGCGTAGTGCGAAGTAGCGCGAACTTCGCAAACTACGCGAGCGTAGCGTAGTGCTTCGCCCAGGCCTAGTGTCAACACCACTCCTCAACTTTCACAATGACATGCCAGAACTGCGAGAAGAACACAAAACAGGCAATAAGGTGCGTTAGCAGCAGGAAAAAAACACCTGCTCTGACCTGGTGCAAAGTCGGACCACAGCCTGCACCACAAAAGGGAGCCCAGCCCACAGCCACATCGGAAGGGCACCAGATGCCACGGAGCCACTGGTCATGCGGCGTGGACACCAAAGAGGGCCACAACACCCACCGCCACCACCCCAGGACCCCAACACCCACCCAGGACCCCCCCCCCCGGCCCACCACAGAGGCTGCGCAGACAAAGACAGCGGACCCCCAGGAAACGCACCAGCCTCACAGACCCAACACCTGACAATGTCATTGCACACTACAGGCACAAAAGGACAACCATCCTACGCATTCTGACCAACATCGCCCAACAGGCCGACGGCAACAACACAGCGGACAACCAACAACCCACCCCACACAAAGCTGCTGGCTGTGCTGCACCTGTTGGCCCCTGGTATCCCCCAACCAACACTCGCCAGAGTCGGATGAGTCTCACAGCCAGCCACATCCAAGTCCCTCACACCTGTCCTGGACATCACCATCAGCCTGGTACCCCAGTCCCTATACGTCCAACACAATGTGCAGGATCCGCTGGAGACCAAGCAAGGACCATACGCCATAGCTGGATGCACGCACGTGTTGGGGGCAATCCACAGCACACATGTCATACCTGTGCCCCCTGGTGACACAGCACACAATCACCGCAACAGAAAGCACACATCTCACATCAATGTGCAGGCAACATCCAAACACCGTGGAAGCTCCACCAATCTCGCCTCCAAATACCCAGCCAATGTGCATGGTCCCTTCATCCTCCGACAGTCCAGCAGCAACCAGTGTTCCCAGGATGGCACCAAGGGATATGCACAGCCCTTTGGCAAGTTGCAAATGATCACTCCACTCACCTCAACTCCACAGCCATGCAACTCACAAGCCTGGTAATGCACACGTCTCAAAATCACAACCAACATGCAAAACAACATGCCCACCCACCAGCCACAACAGAATAACTCACGATGGTAACCTGGGCAAGCCGTGAACATGAGCCATCAACGGCATGGCACCTTAGCCACACACTAGCACAATGTGGGGAGAGGTGGCAACCAGGCATGTGTGAAGGATACAGGAGTACCATGATTGGGAAAGTACACAATGCCAAGACTGGCGAAGATGTGCTGGACAGACCGCAGTATGCCGAACACACCCATATCCATGGCGACATACACCTCTGGTTATTTGGAGTGTAGTGGACAGTGGATGCAACCATGTCACCCCAGCCAGTGGGTGAGTTCGCGGAAATGTTGCCTGTTACGTCCCCCTCGTAAGCGTGAGCGGAGTGGGATGGCCCGGCGTACGCCAGGCCAGCATAGCGGTGTGAATAAAAAGCATGTAGCCCTGGGCGTGGTCCTCTTCCGGAAAGCCCAACGTCTCTGCCAGGGCGACGCCTCTCACCACACCACAAGGCCGACGCCGTCCTTGTGAGCAGAGTTGCCTGCGATCCTGTGCGCCTGCCGTACCCCGGCCCGCTGGACCCTGCACCCGTCAGGCCTGCCTCTACGCAGCCAGGCCACACTGATCACCTTCTGACACCGGCGTGTGTCAAGGAGGGCCCACCACGTGCCGGCGCAAGCTCCAAGCCCGCGACCTTGACAGCCTCTCAAACCATCACAGCCTCCATGACACAGGCCCGCTTTACTCCTTTCTCGTTGACGTGCTCTACTGCCGACTCCGGCCTACACCACGGTCAAGTAGGTCACACATTTGGAACTGAGTCTTGATTACACCATGGCAATGAACATTATTTAAGGAAGAGTTCATGTCACTATACTCCCTTCAGTGTGGTGCCACCAAGTCTGTGCATAGCATTACAAACACACATGTCTATGGGCCTACGCTGACTACTGCCCTCGGCCAACACTGTGCAAGAGTAGGTCACAGAATTGGAAATGAACATCGATTTTTCAAAGGCAGGATACATATCATTGCATGCAAGGCGAGGCAGAAGAGGATGAAGCGTTGCAGTCCTGAGGGAATAGGATCATTGTTACGGAGGTGATCGAACACTACCGACAACTGCCCTGGTGTCACTAACTCTGTGCATAGCGAGCCACAACAGGTGGGTGTGGACCACTGCTGACCGCTGCCTCTGACCTACACTGCGGTCCAGTAGGTCACAGAGTCTTGATTTAGCGATGGCAGAGTTCATATCAGTGTACCGGCTTCATCGCAGACTGCATCTCCTCTCAGCACCGGTGCCACTAAGTCTGTTCCCCAACATTCATGGACACTCTCTGGTCGTACATTTGTGGTATCTGATTCTATGGACTAGGGTCTAGTTTTCATCCTCATGTAGCTGATACCGAATTGGTGGTGAAAACAAGGCTGTCGCTTTCCACTCCACCATTTGCTGCTTCTGGATAACATCAGACCTTCCGCATCATGCCCTGGTGGACACCATCCTCTGTCCCCCCCAAGACTCCACCACATTCACCTTTGACATCGATGAGGACCCCCCTCACTGCACGTGAACCTACCTCAGTACACCGGAAGTCACCGTCCGTGGCAGGGTGCCTGTGCCGGCCGCTGTGCATCCAGGGCCACAAACTCTGTGCAGGTCAGGTCCAGGACCCCTTCTTCTGAGATATTGAATGGCCTCTGAGGCGATGGCCTTAGAGTCATCAACACCATGTGTTGGTGGGCTTGTGCTGTCCTCTGCTTCAGGCCTAAACTGCAGTCCACCAGGGCTAACACACCACATTGAGTCCTGACTGGCCTGGACGTTATATCACCGCAGGAGGCACACGCCACCACCACCAGGAACACCTCCAACCGCCATCTGCCAGAGTTGAAACGGTGGTCCTGACAGACTTAGAGTTGCTCACACCTGTCGTGGATGCCATCATCAGACTGATACCCTGCTAGGCACTCCAGGTGCCACTGATCAGTGCAGCGCAAGCCATCGTCTGTTACTGATTGAGTTTTGTGCTGTGGAGAGGTTGCGCAGCGAGGTCACCTCAAGCAGTGTGGGAGACCTGGGACGTTGATGAGGAAGATGATGCAGGTGTAACACACACAATTGCATCTGCATCAGGAATATTTCGAAGAGACACAATCTGAGACTTTTTCTTCACATGGGCATGCTCAGCTGTAGTGCCCAGACCTCAGTGCACTGCAACTCACGGACACTTCTGTTTGCTCATTGTGTGCCCTCTAGTCTTGCTCAGGCTACCTCCATGATTCTCCACAGTTGTCCCTGTGATGCTGGTGTTGTCTGTTTACGTATTCATTGTGTTAACTGTTGTATTTGTTGGCAGCACCAACAACTCCCTGAGGGCCGGCTTGCACCCACCCCACACACACCCAGCACAGGCGTCACTGTACATTTGGCCCTGCCAATAAAGGGGCCGGGCGCACGTGCCCGTAGCCAGTTCAACATGATGTCTGCCTGTGTCCCTGTGGTCTTGTTGTATGCATGGGGGCCCAGGGCCCTACGACATTACCTTGTGCTGTGTACAGTGGATGCAGGCATGTCACCGCAGGCATCGGGCTTGAGCTTCGACATGTAGCTTTGTCGTCAACCACTCAATTTGTAAGGGGAGTGGCCTGGGCCGTAGTACACAGAGCCAAAGTGGGTGTGTGACTGATATGTGCGGGCCCCTGGGCGTGGTTGTGTACAGTGAATGTGCATCTGCATGTGTCTCTATGGCAGTGTGGCTCTCCTTTGTGGGGTGTATGTGGTCCCTGAAGGGTAATAGACACCAACGTATGTGATCTAGTTCGCCTTCCATGGGTTCGGAGCCCACCCACACCTGTTGGGCCACCTTCTTTTGGCGTGCCATGTGTGGGTGGGTGAAGTGTGGTGAGCCAGCTGTGCTTGCGGGTGCTTCCTGCTGTGAGGTCTGTTGCAGGCTCTGTGTTCTCCTCTAAGTAGCTTGGCTGCCCGGGTCCTGGTGGTGGGTTGCGTGGGATATCCATGGGCTGTTGTAGGGCGTCGGTGTCGGAGGTGTGGTGGTCCTCTCCGGCGTCACAGATGTGTTGTCTTCAGTGCTCTGCTGTAGGTGTTGTGTGCCCCTCTGCAATGTGAAGGGAGATGCATGTTGACATTGTGTTGACATGTATGTTGGTGCATTGTACTGGTTTACATGCAGACTATATGACAATGTACATTGTGACTGTTTGGGAGGTGCTGGATTCTTCTGTGGGACAGTGTACATTTGGACTACATGAC
The DNA here is from genome assembly GCF_964204655.1 of Triturus cristatus. NCBI lineage: Eukaryota > Metazoa > Chordata > Amphibia > Caudata > Salamandridae > Triturus > Triturus cristatus. The sequence continues at coordinate 492,665,916 of NC_140585.1, forward strand.
GGATGTGAGGTTGTACGCGTACATTTCCATTTCACAGTTTCCAGCTCTGTCTGATGTAGTAGCGATGTTTCTGTGCATGTACGGAATCAGTTGTGTCCTCTGTTCTGCGGTGTCGATTTGCGCATTGTACCACGTTGTCGTCAATGTGGGTGTGCTGTTCTTGCTATGTGTGTGTGCTGCAGTGTGCCAAAGGGATCAGGGACATGATCCTGGGTGATTGTGGGTGTACAGTGTGGTACACCTCGTTGTGCATGTGTGCCATTATGTCCATCTCCCCCGTCCCCCAGTCCCTGGTCGTTATTCACCATGTTGATGTTGTGTCAGGTCCTCTCGAGCTGAGTCCGTACTCTCTACTCCTTGCACCGTCTAAACAATGGTGACTGTGGCCTCGGTTTCCTCCAGCTCCTCCTGTGGCGCAGGACTTCCACCTCCTGTCGCCATTGCAGCCTTCCTGTTGGCAGCGGGTTTGTGCCTGGTTTAGGTTGTCACAACATGCCAGAGCCTCTTGGCCTCCTCGATTGGCCTCCTCGGCACTCCAACTGCATTCCAGGTGATCTACTTGTGGGTCAGTTGATGGTAGTGTTCTGTCACCTCCGTGACGCTGATCTGGTTTTGCTGCGGACTGCACCCCGTCTTTCTCTCCCTCTTCTCCTCGACCGTCCCCGGCCCAGTTGTTCCTTGCTGGTGGTCTGTGGGGATTGTGGTGTTCGCGTTGGCCTCTGCGCTGGGTCAGGGTACCTCCATATTGCTACGTGACTTGGTTTGTTTCTGGTGTGTTGGTTCCGTGCTTTTTATGGTGCATTTTCCCACCAGATGTGTGGGATTTGAAGGCCTGTGACTGGTTTTCGCAACTTTTTGTACCGCAATTGGCCTCATCGCATGATTTTTTGCATTCGCGTTTCACATTTTTGCGGCTTGTTGTTGATTTTTGCGTGGCCGTTTGACCCGTTATCTGATGACTGTCGCATGCTACCGCCGTGTTGTGAATACTTGGTTGGCACGGCGTAATTTTCCCGCGATAGGCTGCGATGTTGAGAGTTGCGTTAAGCTACTCTTGTGGTAGTTATCACATGTTCTTGTGAATATACCCCTGAGTTTTTCTTGTCATTTGGGGGTTTTGTACCCAGCCCTGGATGTACCCCGAGCAAAAGTGCGTTTTCGCTCTTGTATTTGACCTTTCTAGAGATTCTTGCGTGAGGATCCGATTACTTCCTTTCTAATAACGTGGAACCAGCTGTGTATCTCATTTATTAATTCAAAAACTACCTACATAATAATTTATGGGTGCTTTAAAATAAACCTCTTTTCTAGCTTCTTGCTCTCTGTGACAATTTTCGATAAGTGTCACTTTTCTAATGAACAAACTTGTAAATACATCTCAGCTACAGATGACTGAACCTAATATATGAGTGTTAATAAGTTTATATTTATGATTTTTGCTTCTTTTGTAATAACTGTGTTCATAAGGTATGCAATGTAATTGTATTTCGATAACTTTGGTCGTATTAATTACATTTTTAATGAAATAGCTTTTAGCATGTGTTGGAAGGTGGTTTATAAGTAAGTGCAGGTAGGTACCTACAACTAGAAATAGCACCACAATTACAAATGCCCACTTCTTTTTGGCCAGGGCCAACATCTCTACTTCTAGGGCTATGTAGGCTAACTGGGCCTCAAGGTCTCTCTCTCCGAGGGACAGTCCTATTTATCATGTGGTAGATCCTGTCCCCCCACTAGCTCTAGGCAGGGCCTGTTTACCTCACTAGAGTCTAAGGGGTACTCCTCCCCCTCTGCCTCTATCTCTGCAGCCTCCTCTGTCTCAGAGGCTGGACCTGCTAGCTGGGCCTCTGCCCAGATTGTAAGGGATTTTACTAGCTCTGACATCCTAGTATTGATGGAAGATAGTAATTCCCTAGCCCTACACAACCCCCTAAGCTCTACTACTGTCCGTGTGGGTAGGCTAGCCAGATCAAGTTCTATGGTATCCTGAGTTTGGGTCACACACAAAATATCTGTGGCAAAAATTGAGGTTAGAGCAATTTAGAAATTTAAGACTGAATTAATATTAGTCCAAATTAAAATTCAAAAATGATTTTTGCACTAGGTCAATTTAGAGGAATTAGGGGGACTCCCGTCTGGCTAGGGATCAAGGAAGTAGAGGCTGTCCTGAGTCCTGTAACATCTTTTCTTCTACCTTTGAAGTTCAGTTTATCTCCCCGGCCCCCTTCCTGTCCCTTGCTTCCCCAGGAAGCAAATCTCCTCCCACCAAAAGGGCTAAATTAGTTTAGTCCCAGGACTCTTCACACCTAATCAGAGAGCAGCTTGGTTCAGGTAGTTAGTGGCTGGCCAATCGTAAGAGGCTGCTGCAGGGCTGTTTTAAGTAACTTCAGGATGGTAAGTTCTGCAAAATCCTTCCTGCAATAGTTATAACAAATCGACCTTGGCAAGTTGTTGGATTTATTGTAACTAATATATTGATACTTTGAATCATGGTGATTGCTATTTAAAATCAAATATTAGACTTTATTAAAGTTTAATAAAGCCTAAGGTGATAGCAGCACTACAATGGAGAAAAACAACTTTGGCTGTTTTTCCTTCATCAGGGCATATAAAATATATTTTATAATGTCCCTGCTTTTTATAACAAGGCACCCTATCCTTGGGTTAGCTAGGGCAGACCGTAGGGTGACATATATACCAAAAATTTAGTTTTAAACTGTGGAAGCACTTGTAATTTCAAAGTCGAATTTGGACACAGTATTATTTTAAAACCAGCCTGCAATGCAGGGTTGGCTTTAAAATGACGCCGGACACCACAGCAGTGCATACTTGAAGTGCATTAGGTCCACTATTATATACTAAGGACTTAGAGTAGGGTGTCCTGGTCAATTATAATTATACCAAACACCATATACTTTTAAGGACAGAGCACTGGCCCTGGTTAGCAGAGCCCATAGCACTTTCAGAGTTAGTAACCACCAGTATCAGTCAAAAAATGGGGGTGATCAGGGCAGAGAGGATGACTTTCCTAAAGCATGTTATAGAAATTGATCGGCATTATTTAGAACTAGGGCCTGATCTACAAAGCCTTTGGGAGTCACAAAGCATGTAATTTGCTAAAGTGTTTGTGTCTGAAAAAAGGTCTTTTACTACTGGGATTCACTTGTGAGCTGTAAATGTCTTTCATTTATACAAAAGGAATTCTGAGACTCATTCCAAATTATAAATTTGGATGGAGTGGGAAAGGAGGATCAAGTCACAATTACGATTCACAGTGACTTGTCTCAATGGTTTGTAACTGCTATTGCGGTAGTAAACCATTGATCAAAAACAGACACCTGAATTCCAAAGGGGAAGATGCCTCTGGAGTGTAGATTCTACTTTGAGGATTATGTGAGCTGACTTTGTAGGGAGCAGATAGTGGTCCAGGAGGTACCCTTGTCAGTCCCTAGTTTATGGTACCCATATACCCAGGGCATAGGTACCCCAAAGGTCTCCCATGGGCTGCAGCATGTATTATGCCACCCATGAGAGACTCTTGAAAATGGAACTACAGGCCTGCCATGACATCCTGTGTAAGTTGGTGCATGCACCGCTTACTTAATATATAGGTTTACTATATCTAAGGGTCACCGCACTTAAAACCTATGTCACCCCTATATCAGGCCTTTACAATCCTGAAGGCAGGCTGCTTGGTTCTGAGTGAGAGGGTGCCCCTGCATGAGCAGGACACCCCTGCTGCCTACGGAGTCCATTCTCCCGGGTTGTCAGTGAAGCAGCCATAAACTATTTAGAGGGGCATCGCGTGACCGCACGATGACATCTCGAAAACGGCTGCAACAAATCCTATCATGTTTGCTATCAAACATGTTGGAATCATACAAGAGCCCTCTGTTAGGCTCTCTGTGTTCCAGGTACCAGCCTCCTAGTCCCGGACAGCACAACATGCTTGCTGCCAACCAGAGACACATTTCTGTCCTCCTGCTGCTGAGCCATGCTCGAGCAGGGGAAGGCAGAACAATAGGCATTCTGTCACGGGAGGTGTGGCCACCTCTCAGACAGGATTTAATGTATTAGGTCTGGGTGGGTGCGCTTGCCAGCACCTGATTGTCTGCATGAGGGGCACATTTGGTGTCCCTGTGCATAGTCCAGTTCAAGCCAGTCCTGGGAGCCATTGGCTCCCCCTTTGGCGCAAAACTGGACAAAGGATATGGGAGTATCCTCCCCCCTGTCCAGACCCTCCCCTGGGAGGATCCGCTGAATCTTCCCAACCCTTTCTCTAGGGTACTTAAGGGTTTACCTGGGTGTAGGTCCCTAGATTCATCGTGGGATAGGATTCAGAACTGAAAACACTGCATTTCTATTGTTTGGGCACTCTGGACTTCGCATCACTTTGTTTGGGCCTGACTTCGTCTCCCTTCCAGTCTGTTGCATCGTCTGTGCCTGTCATCATACAGGAACCTACCAAGGCCTGTGAAGCATCAAGGACAACCAAATTAATCTCCATTGGAGTGATGGAGTCACCTCCCTACTTTTGTAGGCACCTCAACACTGCTGTCCGGTCTGTTGATCCTGAGCTCCTGCGGACTCTGAAAGGTTCAACAACACAGGTGGTGGTTACCTACATCTCCCGAGGCCTGAGCTGCCCTCTCACCAAGTTGGAGGTCAGAATCCCTCTTGGGGGCTACATTAACTGAACCCCTATGCACTGCGTACTTTTGCAAGTGCATATGCTTGTTGGCAACTTTGCGATAAGTGCATTGGGCTCCAAGTAGCGCCAACCTCCGGCAACTTCTTCCACCAAGATATTCAGCCACATCACCTCATGGGTACCATGGCCTGCTCCTTTTGATGAGCTGATTGAGGTCCTCTCATGATCCCTGTGCCTCCGGCCTGAGGGTCCAATTGAGGGTCATCTTTGTTTTCACTGGGCTCTCCTAATTGCTCAGGGTCTGCCCTGACTTACCTGCTTGTGGTAAGTCTCCTGGACCTTGCTGGTCCCAACCGTGCACCTTCTTGACTTCCTGCATTGGTTGTATTTGCCATGGCTAGTTGGTGCTCCTGCCGTACACCGACCCCTCAGCACTCGGCATCTTCGTGGGACAGCTCGTATTCAGGTCCTGGTCTTCCTCAGAATTGCATGGTCCTCGCAGCTGCAGAGTCGAGGTCGCACTCATCTATCCTGAAGCACCGTACATCGGAGGGCATTTGTCTTCCAAGTCTCCTGGTCACTCCCAAGTGACATAGACTCTGTCCCCTCTGCTTTCAGGTACTCCTCTTCAAGAGTCCATGTTTGGATTCCCACAGACACTTTCTCCTCTTTCAGCAGCAGCATTTTCCTGAAGTCCTCCATTGTGTTCGACGGCGGTTTCCGACACCACTTCACACCTGTGCACCCAGCTTCCCTGGGATAGGTAACTTGGTTGCCTCGGTATCCACGGGTTTGGGTGGCTCTCCAACCTTCTGTCTTGCACAGGCTTTCTTAAGGGTCCACAGGGAAGGATCCCTAGTTATAAAAACTCCAACTACGACTTGCACATAAACTTGCACGGAGCACGTGGTTGTGTTCACACACTGCACACGCTCTCCATGGGGTCCCTATCTACTTACCTTGGGTGGCTCTGTGGGTCCCCAGCAATTCTACGTCCTCTTGACATTGTCCTGACTCAAGTCGTGGTTCTTATACTACTTTCTTAGTATAATGTTTTGTCCCCTCCTGGGGCCCACTGTGTATTAGTGCTAATTACTGTGATTTATTTGCTAAGGTATTGTGTGCTTTGTGTCTATCTCAGTGTGGGGGATACTGTAACGTACTAGATAGTGTTATATAATAAATAAATATTTTTATAAATACTTTCTGTGGTTCGCTTTCATTTAATCTACACTTTAGGATAGCATTCTGGTAAAACAAGCTGCTTTACACTCCTTCAAAACTAAGCCTGAGGGGGCGTGGCTAGCAGCCAAGCAAGATGGCTGCATCCTAAGAGAGCTCCGTGACCGAGGGAACCTTCACAATAAATCCGTGCACAGATCCTGCAGCTACACGGGCCAAACAAGGCAGCGCTACAATCGGAGCATCGGCGGAGCAGATTGCGATGCTCCCGAACTCCGTGGGACTATTGGCTGCCGAGTTAGGTGAAGCGACGCATGAGGGCCTGCAAGCCGAGCTGAAGCCGGGGCCTCGCATGCACCTTCCACCCGTGGCCATAAAAAGATTGGCAGCGCCGGACGTGACGGCGCACGACAGCTGGCTGAGACTTGGACACCAGGGCCGCCGTGCTTGAAAGACCTGGAGGGAAGCCGAGATACTGCCAACTGCTACAACGAGGAGCCGGGTGAGTCAAGCGGCGTTCTCCTAGCGCTTCAAAGGGGACCGGACCAGCGGAAAGGACGTGCCCGGAATGACCATATGGAAACAGATTGGCGAAGCACAGCTGCTCCAGTAGCGAACGCACCCTCTAGGGCCCGAGAACTTTTGTAATATTGAACACACTGGTACCCCACGATCAACGGCGACTGCACCAGATGGCCCAGTACATTGCCAAGAGAGAGAGCTAAGGGAGTGAGGTGTGGCGACACAGCCAGGAGGCGACTGGGGCAATTATTCGTTAGGAACGCAGTGAGGACAGATTTTCCAAAAAACTACCTCAGTGATCATCAGCCGCAAGACGCGGCCTGGCCGCGCTTTAACTGCGCCATCGCCCACAGCCCCAGGCCTTTATTTAATTACTGCAAAAACTCCCCTCGCAGTCCCGCAGCAGTGTACGCCTAAGACTTTAACACTAGTGGAATGCTCTAGACAAGCAGTGGACCTCATAAAAACAGACCTAATTGTGTGACACTGATAACTACTGCCCATAGGCCTGCACAACACACACGGGGAACCAACGTGTACTGAAACAAATAGCGCCTCATCGCACCAACACAAAAAAGGAGCATAACGCACGTCATGGCCGCCTACGTCCTACACCACAAGTGGAGAGGGTGGGAAAACCGAAAGGCTGCGCGTGGCAGCATATAATGCGGCAGGCAGCAGCGATTACTGCCCTCCCCCTGTACGCCTGGTGGGACCCTTGATACGTGGAACGAGATGGGAGTCCGAGGTTCGAGAGGCACACCTGCTGGAAAACTGGACAAATTTGCATAAGCAAGGACCAGGTCGAACAACCGCAAATGAATATGGCCCAAACAGAGGCTCCCGCATCTAAGGCCCCTGATACAGTCACACTTGTGGACATTATGGCCGCCCTACAGCAAGTCCAGTCGTCTATTGGCACGATCTCCACAGATATATCCCTAATACGGCGGGACTTTTCAAAATTGTCAGAACGACTACCAGAGGTCGAATCTACGACAACGGCACTCTCCACAGATACGGCCACATTACAACGCCAGGTACGCCATCTAGAGGCTGACAATAAGCTTATCCTGGCCAAACTGGACGACCAAGAAGGCCGCTCACGACGTAACAATGTCCGCATTATTGGCGTACCGGAAAATGTAGTATGACCTGCCCTGGACCTCTATGTGGAAGACCTCATCAAGAATCAGCTGCAACCAAAAGGACTGTCTAGCTTCTCAGTAGAAAGAGCTCATCGTGTGCCAGGAGGGAGACCAAGACCGGGTGCTCCCCCCAGACTAAATTTGGCACGCATTTTCAATTTTCGAGATCGAGACGCTATTCTGCAGGTGGTAAGGATAGCCCCACCACTCCGTCTTGAGAACTGTACGATTACGCTCTACCCAGACTACACAGCAGCAGTAACCAAACAAAGACGCAGTTTTCTGGATGTAAAGAAAGAGCTACGGACCATAGAACTCAAATATTCAATGCTCTTCCCGGCAAAGCTGAGAGTAGAAGTGGAAGGAAAAACCTGGTTCTTTGCCACACCTGAGGAAACCCGGGACTGGCTGGAAGGGTGACACCTGGCAACGAGGCCCGGAAAACCAAGAACCCCACAGCAACACCAACTCCAGGAGTCACAAAGGTAAAGATCTACTGAATCCAGAGACAAAGGGGACTGAACAAACACAAACTGACAATTGAGACTCATTGTAACTTCGAACCAACCAGCAGACCAATTCTCCCAAAGTGTGTAATGATTTACAGACACCACAAATAACCTGTCCCTGAGCCCTAAGGGACTGCCCCCTCATTTTACAGTGCTGTCATGGAATGTGAACGGACTGGGCAACAAGATTAAAAGAGGACTAGTCCTCCAGCACATAAAACGCAAAGGTCCGGTGATAGCACTGATACAAGAATCACATCTGATGGGATCAGCCACTAAAGCCCTTGGTAGATGCGGGTACAAAATGGCAGTACATTCTGAATTCACCTCCAGTTCTCGGGGGTGGGAATTCTGGTCAATAAACACTTCTCGCTGATACTGGATTCAGAACAGATGATCAAGGGCGGTTTGCAGCGCTGACATGTCAATGGGAGGGGCAACCATATAACCTAGTCTTAGTGTATATCCCACCAATGCTACATCAAACAACCTTGCCAGCACTTGAGAAATTTTTACTATCTCTGCCACAAGGAGAAATTATTATGGGGGGAGATTTCAATGCCACAATAGATCCATCTGTTGACAGATGACCACCCAGTAGTGCCAACCTTAACCTGACAGACTTTGTTGACGCAGTTGGTCTCATTGATGTCTGGAGAACCAAGCACCCGCAAGACTGACAGTATACATACCACTCGGGGGTACACAATAGTTTTTCCAGAATAGACTACATATTCACGCTAGCAGCAGGGTTAGAAAGGGTTTCAGAGATCCAACACTTACCCCGGGGGATATCTGACCACTCACCTTTACACATTAAATACACATCCCATAATACAACTCAATGGCAGCTATTCCCACTATACCCAGTGTATCTTAAAAACCACAAGATTGAAAAGGGGCTGCGCACAGCCACAAAGCACTACTTTGCCGAGAACAAACACTCAGGGGCAGATTTATGTTGCACTTGCGCCACTTTTGCGCCGCCGTTGCGTCACTTTTGTGACGCAGCAGTGGCGCAAATCCTGTGCCATGGTGCGGGGTATTTACAACGTGACGCATCTGGGAGATGCGTCACGTTGTAAAGCCCTGCGCCACATGTAGGCGTTCCAGGGCAGGTGGGGGCGTTCCGGCGCAGGAACGCCTCCTAAAAGTGGCTGAGTGAAATCTACAAGATTTCACTCAGTCACTTTTGAGCCCATGCTGCGTCAAAACCCTGCGCCTGCTTGAAGCAGGCGTAAGGATTGACGCAGCATTCACAAGATAGGGCCCCTCAGAGCATTGCTGGAGCTGCGTCGCGCTTGCGACGCAACTCCAGCAATGCGCCACTTTTACGGCACAGATGCGTGACGCATCTGTGCCATTTTTGCCCCATGGTGCGCCGCATTATAAATGCGGCGCATTCATGATGGCGGAGCTGGGGCGCAAAATAACTGGCGCATCCCTGCTGATATGCAGGGATGCGCCAGTTATTATAGATCTGCCGCTCAGTGTCCTTGCCTCTAACACTGTGGGAAGCGTACAAAACGGTACTACGGTGTCATGCAATCTCACTAGTCGCTGGACACAAGAAGTCGCATAGACAGCGGTTGGAAACGTTAGAACAGGGAGCAGCCAAGGCAGAGGCTGATCATGCAGTAGATATCGATGTAGACACAACGCATAAGTTACATTTAGCGCAGCAGGAGTACAAGGCATTTGTGCTTAGGAAGCGAAGGCCAAGCTCGCAGCCACGTAGCACACAATTTACGAATTGGGCGACAAGGCTGGTAAGCTTCTCGGCTGGTTAGACAAAAAGGACCGAGCTAGCCGATGGATAGCCCAACTCCGGTTCGAAAATGGGGATGTGACCTCAGACCCCCAGCAAATAGGAGACACTCTTGCCTCATATTATAGAGCTGTGTACACGCCCTCAACTAAAAACACAATTGACGACAATCTAGCCTTCCTGAAAGATATTGGCATGCCCACACTGCCGCATGACGCCGGCCTGGCGCTTGACGTCGGGGTATCTCCAGTTGAGCTCACCTTAGCAATAGGTGCGCTGCACACGGGAAAAGCCCTAGGACGAAATGGTATCCCGGTGGAATTTTACAAAAGAACAGCGACCCAACTCATGCCACACCTACTTAACATGTATAAGGCAAGCCTAGAACTGGGGGAATTGCCCAGACACCAGCGCCTGGCGACCATAGTGGTGATTCACAAGACGGGCAAGCCACTGCTGGAATGCATGTCTTATAGACCTATATCCCTAATAAACGCTAAAGTCAAAATATTGGCCAAAACACTGGCAATGAGATTACAGCCATATCTCACAACGCTGATCCACCCGGATCAGTCAGGCTTCATGCCTAACCGTAGCACGGCCCTGAACCTCCAGAGAGTGTCATGGCACGAGAGTTGACTATTGCAGAGGACACAGTTATTCTTTCCCTGGATGCACGCATGGCATTCAACATGGTCGAATGGCCCTTTCTTCTTTGCAGTTCTCCAACACGTGGGCTTTGGCCCCAAATTCTGCGAATAGGTAGGCTTACTATACAACAAACCTATGGCACAAGTAGTAGCAAATGGCCGAATCTCGACGGATTTCCCCCTTGGTAAAGGAATGAGACAGGGATGCCCACTTTCCCCACTCTTATTTGCGATAGTACTGGAACCATTGGCGGCTTGAATACGCCAGGACCCGTTTATCCGAGGGCTGAGGTGGTCCATGGGATGGGAAGACCGCATATCACTATATGCAGACGATATATTGCCTTATTTAATGTCCCTATCGCGATCCATCAACTGCTTACTAGACATTTGTGCGGCATACGGCAAAGCCTCAGGTTATACTATCAAATGGTCGGAATCACTTCTCTACATCCTGCATGGCCCCCCGCCCAGACTGCCACGTAATTGTGAAATTCAGATTGCAGAACAGGGTTTCAAGTACCTTGGCATATATGTCACCCCTCAGGCCACACACTTCACAGAAAAGAAGCTTATGAGCCCCTGGCGCGATTCCTCCGCGATTTCAAACACTGGCGTTCACTACCACTTACTTTACTGGGAAGAGCGGCCCTCTTCAAAATGATGGCACTGCCCAGATTCTTATATACCCTGCAAAATACCCCTTTCTCGGTTTCCCCCTCCTACTTCACGATGATAAGCACAGAGGTAACTAAACTGTTATGGGACGGCAGATCAGCCCGTATCGCCATGAAGAAACTAGTAAAAGGATGGTATGACAGAGGTATCACCCTCCCACATATACAAATGTACTACTGGGCATCACAGGTCATTGTGTTGAGCCAATGGCTTCATGCATCACAGGAGGACCCAGCATTCCGTAGGGATAGGCATCTCCTAGAACCTGATGGGATCATGGGGGCGCTCTATAATGGAACAGGAAGGATCTCTTAGTAAATCCCCCGCTAACTTTAAGCTGGACGGACCATATGGCTCTAGGATTCTCCTTGGCTGTTCCACCACCTCAAAGTCAGGTCCAAGGTAGGAAGAGCTAATGTAGATCATGGAGGAAAGGGACTTTACCAGCATTTAATTCAGCATTTTCCCTAGGGGTGGGCGGAATTTGCGAAATTCACTTTAGCAAATTATCGCGAAAATGTTAAAAATCTCCGCAAACACGCGGAAATATCGCGAAGATGCAGAAGTTTTTTTCCCGCCCGTTCGCGGTATTTTCTGCGTGGTCGCGGCTCGTCAACTTACCCATGCGGTTGCTCACGGGTGCGGCCATCTTGTTTTCACTTGTCTCGCGGTGCATGATCGTGAGAAGAAAGACGTGATCGCGCGACGAATGACGTTACTGCGGGCACGAACTGTCGCAAGACAGCGCAAATGGCTACCAACAATCCAACATCTCGTGGAGAACGCGACCAGATCGGGAAAACTTGTCAGCGAATGTGGGGATTCAGGTAAGGCGATCGCGCGCACGCGAGAATGTATTATTTTACAGCGCGAGCAAGCAAAAATTTTCCGATAAAATGCGGATTGCGGAAATTTTTACATTTTCGCACTCTCCACTGAACGCGAAAATGTCAAATTATCGCAATTTCCGCGAGCGGAACGGAATTTTAGCCCAGGCCTAATATTCCCCCCATCTTTCAGCAGTGGGACAGATAGCAATGTAGCGCTTCATATGCTTGAGACCGCTATAAAAACGGCCCTTGATACTATAGCTCCAGCCAAGACAGTTACAGTGAGGGAAAGAGCCACCCCAGCTCCTTGGTTTTCAGAAAGCTTGAAGATAGAAAAAGCAAGCTGCAGAGGTGCTGAGCGGAAATGGAGGAAATCTAAGAGGGAGGAGGACAAACTGGCCTGTAGCTCATTACATAGAGCGCATCTGAGGAACTGCAACAGAGCATGAAGAGCCCACCTAGGGGAAAGAATTGCGGAAGCCAGTAATTCCACCAAAGAACTCTTCAAGATCCTTAATGAGTTCACCAATCCCAGATCCAACAATTCCACCCCTTTACCTACACAGGGTCTATGCAATGATCTAGCTATCTACTTCAAACAGAAAATTGATAAAATCTACAACACGTTTAAGGTGGAAGAGGCTGTTCCGGCAGTCACTCCCCCCCTGGATGATCTGTCCTCCCCTAGCTTAGAGACCTTCGCAGCCATTACCAGCGAACAAGTGCATGCCTTACTGTCACACACTAAATCAGGCTCGCCGTCAGATGTGGCCCCCCCTCACATCATCGCAGATCTGACTCCTGCCTTATCCTCCTCAATCACGTATGTATGTAACCTATGTCTGGACACAGCCACGTTCCCGGCAAAATGGAAAAAGGCATATATAAAGCCATTACGCAAAAAATCACATGCAGATCCTGCAGACCTACAAAACTAAAGACCTATCTCTCTTCTTCCATTTTGTTCTAAAATCATGGAATCTCTGATTAATTGTGGAGAAGTGTGGCTCAATGATTAGAGCGGCAGACCCTGATGCAGAGATCTAGCCCGGGACCAGGGTTCAATTCCCCGCCTTGGCGGGTCTTGGGCTCAAAAATTCCACGGACCTGATAATTCTCGCCTCTGTGCCATTCCAATCATGGAGTCCCACTCTGCAACTCTGGGCAATAGCTTGCTTAATCTCCACAACGGCCCCCACAATGCTAAGGATGCCTGGCCTCCACCTTGGGGGTGCCCAGGAGTGGATGCCTCACAGGGAAAGCCAGGATGGGTTCCACAGCGGTATTCGTACAAGCGCCTTGAGACCCTTGCGGGTGGGTAGTGCGCTATACAAGTATCAATTTTACATTAACAACTTTCTCCTTATTTAGAATAAAATCATCTGCTTGACCCATCACGTTCGGGCTTCCGTGCGGGTCACAGCACGGAATCGGCTTTAACAGAGGTCACAGACTCAATAAGGATGCTAGTGGATGAAGGAACCCCCGCTATACTAATTCTCCTGGATCTCTCAGCAGCCTTTGACACCATCTCTCACAGTGTCCTTCTGGATAATCTGGGAGGGATTGGTGTCAGAGGCCCATCCTTAAATTGGATAAATAGCTTCCTGACAGAAAGGTGGACAAGGGGGTACCACAGGGTTCCATCCTAAGTCCCACCCTGTTCAATATTTATGTCTCCACGCTGGCCCCAATTATTAGATCATGTGGGTTCCATATGATCTCCTATGCAGATGATACACAGGTGATAGTCCCCATTGGGAAAGACCCTGCCTTGACCAGAGAAAAATTCAAGGGCTGCATGCTAAAAACTGCTACCTGGATGAGCAAGAACTTTTTACAACTGAACTCTAGTAAAACTGAGATCTTGCTATTCGGCAAAGCAGAGGAGCTATGGTCCAAAGAGTGGTGGCCAGAAGAATTAGGGGAAGCCCCCATTCCAAATAAATGTGCAAAGGACCTGGGTGTGGTGATTGACGACAAACTCGATGGAGGAGCACATAAAAATCACCTCGGGCAAGTGCTTCGGCATAATGCGCATGCTAAGAAAAGTCTTTCCCTGGATCCCCCTTCACACCAAGAAAGTTCTCATTCAGGCCCTTGTAGTCAGCAGACTAGACTATGGGAACTCTCTACTGGTAGGGATCAGAGAAGATCTGTTATCAAGGCTGCAAGTTGTACAAAACACGGCAGCACGCCTAGCCCTAAACAAGCCGCCACGAACCCCATCACTACCTCTATTACGGCACCTTCATTTGCTTCCTATTAGGAAAAGATCATATTTTAAACTCCTGTGCCTGGCATTCAAAGCCCTGCGAGGACACGGACCCACATATTTAACTAAGAATCTGCAATGGTACTCTCCAGGGCACCTCCTGAGATCTAGCAGTCAAAGGCTGCTCCGCACCTGCAGAATCAGAAAAACTAAGATGGGAGGGAGGGCATTTTCTCATCTAGCCCCCGCCCACTGGAATAGCCTACCAGACAAGCTGCGAGCATGTCCTAACCTGTCACAATTCAAGAAGCTTCATAAGACGTGGCTGTTTTGTTAGAGCACCACCCTTCCGGTAATCTGCCTCCCAGGCGCCGAGAGATCCCCTAGGGGATGATTCGTTGTGCCCCTACAAATATTAAAATTAAAATTAAATTAATAATAGATCTAGGAAGACGACCTATACAGGCCCCACGGCTCACACAATACAGATCTGGCATGCGGCACAGCAAACATTAAGCTGGGAATTGACTCTCACGCAAGCGATGCCACTGTGGGTCACCTGAGAATTAGGGAGACTGAGAAACACCAAGGGGTTCTAACAATGGGATCTGATAGACATCTCCATGGTGGGAGACCTGTGGAAAAAAGGCGAAGTTATCCCATTTGCCCAGCTACAAGCCACCTACAAACTGGCGCAGACAGAAAACTACAGGTATGCGCAGGTTAGACATGCACTCATGGCAGTGATTACGACAGCCACGCAACACCCAGAGGCCTCACCACTAGAGGACAGACTCATTACAGATCACCTAAGTAAAAAAGCCATCTCCCTGACATACCGAAAAATAATTAATAATCAGCCGGACCCCACAACAATCCTTAAGAAATGGTGGGAGACAGACCTGGAAGATCTAGATGAAGAGGACTGGCAGGCAGCCCTGGCATCCCCGAGTGAAGTTGCTATACCTTCGACATTAAAACTAATACAACTGAAAATCTTACATCGCATCTATTACACGCGAATCCTGCTGCATAAACTAGGTAGGGCGGACACTCCACTCTGTCTCAGACAATGTGGTGCTATAGGCACCTTCTGGCACAAAATTTGGGATTGCCCGGTAATCACTAGCTTCTGGGAGGCCGTCCTGCAAACGATATCACAAGTTACCAGAGTAGAGGTCCCACCGGAACCAAAAAGATGTTTCCTTAACATCTGGGAACCCACGGATTTAAATCACGTATATCAGGATTGGGTAACACTGGGAATGGCATTAGCGAAGCGTAATATAGCACCGACCAGGGGTTCGGGAGTGTCTCCGTTGCATCAACGGTGGTGCTGGGATATGGACGGCACGATAATAACTGAAAAATCTGTATATGTCTACCGGTGTTGCCCAAAAAATGGGCTCGAGTGTGGGGAAAGTGGAATCGATTCCGTGGTGATATCTGTGAACCCCCTCAAGAAGAGCAGGTGTCAGAAGACAACGATTAACCATTGAAGAAAGGGTTGACAGGGAATGTGCACAATGCATAACACGACAATAAACACTAAGGGGCTCGTGAAACCTATTAGTTGATGTAAAAGATATACCACTGCTAAATATGTTTATGTCATGTATTGTATGCACCAATGAATATTCCACTGATGTATTGATTGTCGACATATATCTTAACCCCTTCGCTGCTAGGCCTTTTCCCCTCCTGTGCTAAGCCTTTTTTGGGCTATTTGGGGTAGTGCGCGCTTAGGCCCCTGTAACTTTTTGACCACATTAGGTATCCATGCCAAATTTGCGTCCTTTTCTTCCAACATCTTGGGGATTCTAAAGGTACCCAGGGTTTGTGGATTCTCCTACAGGGTTCCCAGAAATTAGTCAAAATACAGCAAAATTTTGTTTTTTTTGTGAAAAATTGGAAAAACGGACTGCAAATGAAAGCTTCTGGGTTTTTCTCTGCAAATGGTATCAAAAAAGGGTTTGTGGGGCTGAAATCACCATTTCTCCAGCTTTTAGGGAATGACAGAATTTTGTTAGAAAACCAACATTTTGTACACAGTTTTGGCATTTTTCTGGGACATACCCTATTTTTGCTATTTTTTGTACTTTCAACCTCCTTCCAGTTAACGGTAGAAATGGGTACAAAAACAATAATGGATCCTGGAAAGCTATACATTTTTGAAAAGTAGACAAAATTCTGAATTCAGCAAGGGGTCATTTGTGTAGATCCATCAAGGTTTCTTTATAGAAACTTACAGGTAAATATAGGAAAAATTAAAAATTTGTTAAAAAAAGCAGCATTTTGAGTCAACGTTTTCACCTGTAACTTCTTCGAATTATGACATCTCTTTGAAAGCAATATACCGTTACATCCGGTGGACCTTCCTGGTTGTGGGGACATATAGGACTTGTAGGTTCACCAAGAGCCCAACAAACCCAGAGTAGAAAACTGCGCAGCATTTTGTAATGTTTTTTTTTTTTGTTCCGGGTATATAGCAATTATTGTGGGAAAATGTATACATGGAAAAATCGGTATGAAAGACACCTATGTATTTCTGAAATTGGAACAAATTACAGAGTTTAGAAACAGTGCATATTTGTACATTTTCGAAATTGGGAATACTCATATTTGCATGACAATTATTGGTCATTTTTCAAAATGACTTTTTTTTTACACAATGTCTTTCATTTGGAAGGGAGAAATGCATCAAAAATCAATAGGTAATAACAGTTGCTTTACAAATCTGAACTACCCTAAGTCTCCCGATAAAAATGGTACCTCACTTGTGTGGGTAGGCATAGTGCCCACGACAGGAAGTGGCTCAAAACCTAGGGTGAACGCACCACATTTTCACACTGAAAATGTACACTTTATTTGCGAAGAGTCTAGCTGTAGTTTTTGAACCCTAGCCCTGCCGGCACCTAGGGAAACCTAGCAAACCTATACATTTTTGAAAACTAGACACCCAGGGGAATCCAGGATGGGGTGACTTGACTGCCTCCCAACATGGTCTGATACCCAGAATCCCTTGCAAACGTAAAAAATTGACAAAAAAACACATTTTCCCCACATTTCTGTGATGGAAAGTTCTGGAATCTGCGTGGATCCACAAATTTCCACCCACCCCGCGTTCCCCAAAGTCCTACGAGAAAAATGGTACCTCACTTGTGCGGGTCGGCCTAGTGCCCGCGACATGAAACGGTGCAAAACGCAACGTGGTTTTGCAGTGAAAAATGACCCTTTTTTTGGCAAAGTGACTAGCTGTAGATTTTGAACCCTAGCCCTGCCGGCACCTAGGGAAACCTAGCAAACCTATACATTTTTGAAAACTAGACACCCAGGGGAATCCAGGATGGGGTGACTTGACTGCCTCCCACCATGGTCTGTTACCCAGAATCCCTTGCAAACGTAAAAAATTGACAAAAAAAACACATTTTCCCCACATTTCTGTGATGGAAAGTTCTGGAATCTGCGTGGATCCACAAATTTCCACCCACCCCGCGTTCCCCAAAGTCCTACGAGAAAAATGGCACCTCACTTGTGCGGGTCGGCCTAGTGCCCGCGACAGGAAACGGCGCAAAACGCAACGTGGTTTTGCAGTGAAAAATGACCCTTTTTTTGGCAAAGTGACTAGCTGTAGATTTTGAACCCTAGCCCTGCCGGCACCTAGGGAAACCTAGCAAACCTATACATTTTTGAAAACTAGACACTCAGGGGAATCCAGGATGGGGTGACTTGACTGCCTCCCAACATGGTCTGTTACCCAGAATCCCTTGCAAACGTAAAAAATTGACAAAAAAACACATTTTCCCCACATTTCTGTGATGGAAAGTTCTGGAATCTGCGTGGATCCACAAATTTCCACCCACCCCGTGTTCCCCAAAGTCCTACGAGAAAAATGGTACCTCACTTGTGCGGGTCGGCCTAGTGCCCGCGACAGGAAACGGCGCACAACGCAACGTGGTTTTGCAGTGAAAAATGACCCTTTTTTTGGCAAAGTGACTAGCTGTAGATTTTGAACCCTAGCCCTGCCGGCACCTAGGGAAACCTAGCAAACCTATACATTTTTGAAAACTAGACACCCAGGGGAATCCAGGATGGGGTGACTTGACTGCCTCCCACGATGGTCTGCTACCCAGAATCCCTTGCAAACGTAAAAAATTGACAAAAAAAACACATTTTCCCCACATTTCTGTGATGGAAAGTTCTGGAATCTGCGTGGATCCACAAATTTCCACCCACCCCGCGTTCCCCAAAGTCCTACGAGAAAAATGGTACCTCACTTGTGCGGGTCGGCCTAGTGCCCGCGACAGGAAACGGCGCAAAACGCAACGTGGTTTTGCAGTGAAAAATGACCCTTTTTTTGGCAAAGTGACTAGCTGTAGATTTTGAACCCTAGCCCTGCCGGCACCTAGGGAAACCTAGCAAACCTATACATTTTTGAAAACTAGACACTCAGGGGAATCCAGGATGGGGTGACTTGACTGCCTCCCAACATGGTCTGTTACCCAGAATCCCTTGCAAACGTAAAAAATTGACACAAAAACACATTTTCCCCACATTTCTGTGATGGAAAGTTCTGGAATCTGTGTGGATCCACAAATTTCCACCCACCCCGTGTTCCCCAAAGTCCTACGAGAAAAATGGTACCTCACTTGTGCGGGTCGGCCTAGTGCCCGCGACAGGAAACGGCGCACAACGCAACGTGGTTTTGCAGTGAAAAATGACCCTTTTTTTGGCAAAGTGACTAGCTGTAGATTTTGAACCCTAGCCCTGCCGGCACCTAGGGAAACCTAGCAAACCTATACATTTTTGAAAACTAGACACCCAGGGGAATCCAGGATGGGGTGACTTGACTGCCTCCCACGATGGTCTGCTACCCAGAATCCCTTGCAAACGTAAAAAATTGACAAAAAAAACACATTTTCCCCACATTTCTGTGATGGAAAGTTCTGGAATCTGCGTGGATCCACAAATTTCCACCCACCCCGAGTTCCCCAAAGTCCTACGAGACAAATGGTACCTCACTTGTGCGGGTCGGCCTAGTGCCCGCGACAGGAAACGGCGCAAAACGCAACGTGGTTTTGCAGTGAAAAATGACCCTTTTTTTGGCAAAGTGACTAGCTGTAGATTTTGAACCCTAGCCCTGCCGGCACCTAGGGAAACCTAGCAAACCTATACATTTTTGAAAACTAGACACACAGGGGAATCCAGGATGGGGTGACTTGACTGCGTCCCACCATGGTCTGTTACCCAGAATCCCTTGCAAACATAAAAAATTGACAAAAAAAACAAATTTTCCCCACATTTCTGTGATGGAAAGTTCTGGGATCCACAAATTACCAACCACCCCGCGTTCCCCAAAGTCCTACGAGAAAAATGGTACCTCACTTGTGCGGGTCGGCCTAGTGCCCGCGACAGGAATCGGCGCAAAACGCAACATGGTTTTGCAGTGAAAAATGACCCTTTTTTTGGCAAAGTGACTAGCTGTAGATTTTGAACCCTAGCCCTGCCGGCACCTAGGGAAACCTAGCAAACCTATACATTTTTGAAAACTAGACACCCAGGGGAATCCAGGATGGGGTGACTTGACTGCCTCCCACCATGGTCTGTTACCCAGAATCCCTTGCAAACGTAAAAAATTGACAAAAAAAACACATTTTCCCCACATTTCTGTGATGGAAAGTTCTGGAATCTGCGTGGATCCACAAATTTCCACCCACCCCGCGTTCCCCAAAGTCCTACAAGAAAAATGGTACCTCACTTGTGCGGGTCGGCCTAGTGCCCGCGACAGGAATCGGCGCAAAACGCAACGTGGTTTTGCAGTGAAAAATGACCCTTTTTTTGGCAAAGTGACTAGCTGTAGATTTTGAACCCTAGCCCTGCCGGCACCTAGGGAAACCTAGCAAACCTATACATTTTTGAAAACTAGACACTCAGGGGAATCCAGGATGGGGTGACTTGACTGCCTCCCAACATGGTCTGTTACCCAGAATCCCTTGCAAACGTAAAAAATTGACACAAAAACACATTTTCCCCACATTTCTGTGATGGAAAGTTCTGGAATCTGTGTGGATCCACAAATTTCCACCCACCCCGTGTTCCCCAAAGTCCTACGAGAAAAATGGTACCTCACTTGTGCGGGTCGGCCTAGTGCCCGCGACAGGAAACGGCGCACAACGCAACGTGGTTTTGCAGTGAAAAATGACCCTTTTTTTGGCAAAGTGACTAGCTGTAGATTTTGAACCCTAGCCCTGCCGGCACCTAGGGAAACCTAGCAAACCTATACATTTTTGAAAACTAGACACCCAGGGGAATCCAGGATGGGGTGACTTGACTGCCTCCCACGATGGTCTGCTACCCAGAATCCCTTGCAAACGTAAAAAATTGACAAAAAAAACACATTTTCCCCACATTTCTGTGATGGAAAGTTCTGGAATCTGCGTGGATCCACAAATTTCCACCCACCCCGAGTTCCCCAAAGTCCTACGAGACAAATGGTACCTCACTTGTGCGGGTCGGCCTAGTGCCCGCGACAGGAAACGGCGCAAAACGCAACGTGGTTTTGCAGTGAAAAATGACCCTTTTTTTGGCAAAGTGACTAGCTGTAGATTTTGAACCCTAGCCCTGCCGGCACCTAGGGAAACCTAGCAAACCTATACATTTTTGAAAACTAGACACACAGGGGAATCCAGGATGGGGTGACTTGACTGCGTCCCACCATGGTCTGTTACCCAGAATCCCTTGCAAACATAAAAAATTGACAAAAAAAACAAATTTTCCCCACATTTCTGTGATGGAAAGTTCTGGGATCCACAAATTACCAACCACCCCGCGTTCCCCAAAGTCCTACGAGAAAAATGGTACCTCACTTGTGCGGGTCGGCCTAGTGCCCGCGACAGGAATCGGCGCAAAACGCAACATGGTTTTGCAGTGAAAAATGACCCTTTTTTTGGCAAAGTGACTAGCTGTAGATTTTGAACCCTAGCCCTGCCGGCACCTAGGGAAACCTAGCAAACCTATACATTTTTGAAAACTAGACACCCAGGGGAATCCAGGATGGGGTGACTTGACTGCCTCCCACCATGGTCTGTTACCCAGAATCCCTTGCAAACGTAAAAAATTGACAAAAAAAACACATTTTCCCCACATTTCTGTGATGGAAAGTTCTGGAATCTGCGTGGATCCACAAATTTCCACCCACCCCGCGTTCCCCAAAGTCCTACAAGAAAAATGGTACCTCACTTGTGCGGGTCGGCCTAGTGCCCGCGACAGGAATCGGCGCAAAACGCAACGTGGTTTTGCAGTGAAAAATGACCCTTTTTTTGGCAAAGTGACTAGCTGTAGATTTTGAACCCTAGCCCTGCCGGCACCTAGGGAAACCTAGCAAACCTATACATTTTTGAAAACTAGACACCCAGGGGAATCCAGGATGGGGTGACTTGACTGCCTCCCACCATGGTCTGTTACGCAGAATCCCTTGCAAACTTAAAAAATTGACAAAAAAAACACATTTTCCCCACATTTCTGTGATGGAAAGTTCTGGAATCTGCGTAGATCCACAAATTTCCACCCACCCCGCGTTCCCCAAAGTCCTACGAGAAAAATGGTACCTCACTTGTGCGGGTCGGCCTAGTGCCCGCGACAGGAATCGGCGCAAAACGCAACGTGGTTTTGCAGTGAAAAATGACCCTTTTTTTGGCAAAGTGACTAGCTGTAGATTTTGAACCCTAGCCCTGCCGGCACCTAGGGAAACCTAGCAAACCTATACATTTTTGAAAACTAGACACACAGGGGAATCCAGGATGGGGTGACTTGACTGCGTCCCACCATGGTCTGTTACCCAGAATCCCTTGCAAACATAAAAAATTGACAAAAAAAACAAATTTTCCCCACATTTCTGTGATGGAAAGTTCTGGGATCCACAAATTACCACCCACCCCGCGTTCCCCAAAGTCCTACGAGAAAAATGGTACCTCACTTGTGCGGGTCGGCCTAGTGCCCGCGACAGGAATCGGCGCAAAACGCAACGTGGTTTTGCAGTGAAAAATGACCCTTTTTTTGGCAAAGTGACTAGCTGTAGATTTTGAACCCTAGCCCTGCCGGCACCTAGGGAAACCTAGCAAACCTATACATTTTTGAAAACTAGACACCCAGGGGAATCCAGGATGGGGTGACTTGACTGCCTCCCACCATGGTCTGTTACCCAGAATCCCTTGCAAACGTAAACAATTGACAAAAAAAACACATTTTCCCCACATTTCTGTGATGGAAAGTTCTGGAATCTGCGTGGATCCACAAATTTCCACCCACCCCGCGTTCCCCAAAGTCCTACGAGAAAAATGGTACCTCACTTGTGCGGGTCGGCCTAGTGCCCGCGACAGGAATCGGCGCAAAACGCAACGTGGTTTTGCAGTGAAAAATGACCCTTTTTTTGGCAAAGTGACTAGCTGTAGATTTTGAACCCTAGCCCTGCCGGCACCTAGGGAAACCTAGCAAACCTATACATTTTTGAAAACTAGACACCCAGGGGAATCCAGGATGGGGTGACTTGACTGCCTTCCACCATGGTCTGTTACCCAGAATCCCTTGCAAACGGAAAAAATTGACCAAAAAAACACATTTTCCCCACATTTCTGTGATGGAAAGTTCTGGAATCTGCGTGGATCCACAAATTTCCACCCACCCCGCGTTCCCCAAAGTCCTAGGAGAAAAATGGTACCTCACTTGTGCGGGTCGGCCTAGTGCCCGCGACAGGAAACGGCGCAAAACGCAACGTGGTTTTGCAGTGAAAAATGACCCTTTTTTTGGCAAAGTGACTAGGTGTAGATTTTGAACCCTAGCCCTGCCGGCACCTAGGGAAACCTAGCAAACCTATACATTTTTGAAAACTAGACACCCAGGGGAATCCAGGATGGGGTGACTTGACTGCCTCCCAACATGGTCTGTTACCCAGAATCCCTTGCAAACGTAAAAAATTGACAAAAAAAAATATATTTTCCCCACATTTCTGTGATGGAAAGTTCTGGAATCTGCGTGGATCCACAAATTTCCATGCACCCCGCGTTCCCCAAAGTCCTACGAGAAAAATGGTACCTCACTTGTGCGGGTCGGCCTAGTGCCCGCGACAGGAAACGGCGCAAAACGCAACGTGGTTTTGCAGTGAAAAATGACCCTTTTTTTGGCAAAGTGACTAGCTGTAGATTTTGAACCCTAGCCCTGCCGGCACCTAGGGAAACCTAGCAAACCTATACATTTTTGAAAACTAGACACTCAGGGGAATACAGGATGGGGTGACTTGACTGCCTCCCACCATGGTCTGTTACCCAGAATCCCTTGCAAACGGAAAAAATTGACAAAAAAAACACATTTTCCCCACATTTCTGTGATGGAAAGTTCTGGAATCTGCATGGATCCACAGATTTCCACCCACCCCGCGTTCCCCAAAGTCCTACGAGAAAAATGGTACCTCACTTGTGCGGGTCGGCCTAGTGCCCGCGACAGGAAACGGCGCAAAACGCAACGTTGTTTTGCAGTGAAAAATGACCCTTTTTTTGGCAAAGTGACTAGCTGTAGATTTTGAACCCTAGCCCTGCCGGCACCTAGGGAAACCTAGCAAACCTATACATTTTTGAAAACTAGACACCCAGGGGAATCCAGGATGGGGTGACCTGACTGCCTCCCACCATGGTCTGTTACCCAGAATCCCTTGCAAACGTAAAAAATTGACAAAAAAAACAGATTTTCCCCACATTTCTGTGATGGAAAGTTCTGGAATCTGCGTGGATCCACAAATTTCCACCCACCCTGCGTTCCCCAAAGTCCTACGAGAAAAATGGTACCTCACTTGTGCGGGTCGGCCTAGTTCCCGCGACAGGAAACGGCGCAAAACACAACGTGGTTTTGCAGTGAAAAATGACCCTTTTTTTGGCAAAGTGACTAGCTGTAGATTTTGAACCCTAGCCCTGCCGGCACCTAGGGAAACCTATCAAACCCACAAATTTCTGAAAACTAGACACCCGGCGGCTTCCAGGGAGGTATGGCTTGCGTGGATCCCCCAACGTTTCCTTACCCAGAATCCCCTGCAAACCTCAATTTTTGCTCAAAAAATCACTTGTTTCACACATTTTGGGGTGGGAAAGTAGTGGCATCACCGGGCTCACACAAATTTACCACCACCCAGCGTTCCCCCAGGTCTCCCGGTAAAAATGGTGCCTCACTTGTGTGGGAGGCCCAAGTACCCGCGGCAGGCAAGGGCCATAAACGTAGTGAGGCGACATCAAAATGGCCTATCGCAAAACCACCTGGTTTTGCAAGGGGGGTCACTTTGGTTTTTGGCCCGGTGCTCGGCGGCCATCTAGGGAAACCTACCAAACCCACGCATTTCTGAAAACTAGACACCCGGCGGCTTCCAGGGAGGTATGGCTTGCGTGGATCCCCCAACGTTTCCTTACCCAGAATCCCCTGCAAACCTCAATTTTTGCTCAAAAAATCACTTTTTTCACACATTTTGGGGTGGGAAAGTAGTGGCATCACCGGGCTCACACAAATTTACCACCACCCAGCGTTCCCCCACGTCTCTCGGTAAAAATGGTGCCTCACTTGTGTGGGAGGCCCAAGTACCCGCGGCAGGCAAGGGCCCAAAACGTAGTGAGGCGACATCAAAATGGCCTATCGCAAAACCACCTGGTTTTGCAAGGGGGGTCACTTTGGTTTTTGGCCCGGTGCTCGGCGGCCATCTAGGGAAACCTACCAAACCCACGCATTTCTGAAAACTAGACACCCGGTGGCTTCCAGGGAGGTATGGCTTGCGTGGATCCCCCAACGTTTCCTTACCCAGAATCCCCTGCAAACCTCAATTTTTGCTCAAAAAATCACTTTTTTCACACATTTTGGGGTGGGAAAGTAGTGGCATCACCGGGCTCACACAAATTTACCACCACCCATCGTTCCCCCAGGTCTCCCGGTAAAAATGGTGCCTCACTTGTGTGGGAGGCCCAAGTACCCGCGGCAGGCAAGGGCCCAAAACGTAGTGAGGCGACATCAAAATGGCCTATCGCAAAACCACCTGGTTTTGCAAGGGGGGTCACTTTGGTTTTTGGCCCGGTGCTCGGCGGCCATCTAGGGAAACCTACCAAACCCACGCATTTCTGAAAACTAGACACCCGGCAGCTTCCAGGGAGGTATGGCTTGCGTGGATCCCCCAACGTTTCCTTACCCAGAATCCCCTGCAAACCTCAATTTTTGCTCAAAAAATCACTTTTTTCACACATTTTGGGGTGGGAAAGTAGTGGCATCACCGGGCTCACACAAATTTACCACCACCCAGCATTCCCCCAGGTCTCCCGGTAAAAATGGTGCCTCACTTGTGTGGGAGGCCCAAGTACCCGCGGCAGGCAAGGGCCCAAAACGTAGTGAGGCGACATCAAAATGGCCTATCGCCAAACCCCCTGGTTTTGCAAGGGGGGTCACTTTGGTTTTTGGCCCAGTGCGAGGCGGCCATCTAGGGAAACCTACCAAACCCATGCATTTCTGAAAACTAGACACCCGGCGGCTTCCAGGGAGGTATGGCTTGCGTGGATCCCCCAACGTTTCCTTACCCAGAATCCCCTGCAAACCTCAATTTTTGCTCAAAAAATCACTTTTTTCACACATTTTGGGGTGGGAAAGTAGTGGCATCACCGGGCTCACACAAATTTACCACCACCCAGCGTTCCCCCAGGTCTCCCGGTAAAAATGGTGCCTCACTTGTGTGGGAGGCCCAAGTACCCGCGGCAGGCAAGGGCCCAAAACGTAGTGAGGCGACATCAAAATGGCCTATCGCCAAACCACCTGGTTTTGCAAGGGGGGTCACTTTGGTTTTTGGCCCAGTGCGCGGCGGCCATCTAGGGAAACCTACCAAACCCACGCATTTCTGAAAACTAGACACCCGGCGGCTTCCAGGGAGGTATGGCTTGCGTGGATCCCCCAATGTTTCCTTACCCAGAATCCCCTGCAAACCTCAATTTTTGCTCAAAAAATCACTTTTTTCACACATTTTGGGGTGGGAAAGTAGTGGCATCACCGGGCTCACACAAATTTACCACCACCCAGCGTTCCCCCAGGTCTCCCGGTAAAAATGGTGCCTCACTTGTGTGGGAGGCCCAAGTACCCGCGGCAGGCAAGGGCCCAAAACGTAGTGAGGCGACATCAAAATGGCCTATCGCAAAACCACCTGGTTTTGCAAGGGGGATCACTTTGGTTTTTGGCCCGGTGCTCGGCGGCCATCTAGGCAAACCTACCAAACCCATGCATTTCTGAAAACTAGACACCCGGCGGCTTCCAGGGAGATATGGCTTGCGTGGATCCCCCAACGTTTCCTTACCCAGAATCCCCTGCAAACCTCAATTTTTGCTCAAAAAATCACTTTTTTTAACACATTTTGGGGTGGGAAAGTAGTGGCATTACCGGGCTCACACAAATTTACCACCACCCAGCGTTCCTCCAGGTCTCCCGGTAAAAATGGTGCCTCACCTGTGTGGGAGGCCCAAGTACCCGCGGCAGGCAAGGGCCCAAAACGTAGTGAGGCGACATCAAAATGGCCTATCGCCAAACCACCTGGTTTTGCAAGGGGGGTCACTTTGGTTTTTGGCCCGGTGCGCGGCGGCCATCTAGGGAAACCTACCAAACCCATGCATTTCTGAAAACTAGACACCCGGCGGCTTCCAGGGAGGTATGGCTTGCGTGGATCCCCCAACGTTTCCTTACCCAGAATACCCTGCAAACCTCAATTTTTGCTCAAAAAATCACTTTTTTCACACATTTTGGGGTGGGAAAGTAGTGGCATCACTGGGCTCACACAAATTTACCACCACCCAGCGTTCCCCCAGGTCTCCCGGTAAAAATGGTGCCTCACTTGTGTGGGAGGCCCAAGTACCCGCGGCAGGCAAGGGCCCAAAACGTAGTGAGGCGACATTTGGGATAGGCAATCTTGATGTCGCCTCACTACGT
This sequence comes from Triturus cristatus, assembly GCF_964204655.1. NCBI lineage: Eukaryota > Metazoa > Chordata > Amphibia > Caudata > Salamandridae > Triturus > Triturus cristatus. The sequence goes on from NC_140585.1 coordinate 492,693,053, forward strand.
TTGTTGTCCTTGCCTGCCGCGGGTACTTGGGCCTCCCACACAAGTGAGGCACCATTTTTACCGGGAGACCTGGGGGAATGCTGGGTGGTGGTAAATTTGTGTGAGCCCGGTGATGCCACTACTTTCCCACCCCAAAATGTGTGAAAAAAGTGATTTTTTGAGAAAAAATTGAGGTATGCAGGGGATTCTGGGTAAGGAAACGTTGGGGGATCCACGCAAGCCATACCTCCCTGGAAGCCGCCGGTCGTCTAGTTTTCAGAAATGCGTGGGTTTGGTAGGTTTCCCTAGATGGCCGCCGAGCACCGGGCCAAAAACCAAAGTGACCCCCCTTGCAAAACCAGGTGGTTTGGCGATAGGCCATTTTGATGTCGCCTCACTACGTTTTGGGCCCTTGCCTGCCGCGGGTACTTGGGCCTCCCACACAAGTGAGGCACCATTTTTACCGGGAGACCTGGGGGAACGGTGGGTGGTGGTAAATTTGTGTGAGCCCGGTGATGCCACTACTTTCCCACCCCAAAATGTGTGAAAAAAGTGATTTTTTGAGCAAAAATTGAGGTTTGCTGGGGATTCTGGGTAAGGAAACGTTGGGGGATCCACGCAAGCCATACCTCCCTGGAAGCCGCCGGGTGTCTAGTTTTCAGAAATGCATGGGTTTGGTAGGTTTCCCTAGATGGCCGCCGAGCACCGGGCCAAAAACCAAAGTGACCCCCCTTGCAAAACCAGGTGGTTTTGCGATAGGCCATTTTGATGTCGCCTCACTAAGTTTTGGGCCCTTGCCTGCCGCGGGTACTTGGGCCTCCTACACAAGTGAGGCACCATTTTTACCGGGAGACCTGGGGGAACGCTGGGTGGTGGTAAATTTGTGTGAGCCCGGTGATGCCACTACTTTCCCACCCCAAAATGTGTGAAAAAAGTGATTTTTTGAGGAACAATTGAGGTTTGCAGGGGATTCTGGGTAAGGAAACGTTGGGGGATCCACGCAAGCCATACCTCCCTGGAAGCCGCCGGGTGTCTAGTTTTCAGAAATGCATGGGTTTGGTAGGTTTCCCTAGATGGCCGCCGCGCACCGGGCCAAAAACCAAAGTGACCCCCCTTGCAAAACCAGGTGGTTTGGCGATAGGCCATTTTGATGTCGCCTCACTACGTTTTGGGCCATTGCCTGCCGCGGGTACTTGGGCCTCCCACACAAGTGAGGCCCCATTTTTACCGGGAGACCTGGGGGAACGCTGGGTGGTGGTAAATTTGTGTGAGCCCGGTGATGCCACTACTTTCCCACCCCAAAATGTGTGAAAAAAGTGATTTTTTGAGCAAAAATTGAGGTTTGCAGGGGATTCTGGGTAAGGAAACGTTGGGGGATCCATGCAAGCCATACCTCCCTGGAAGCCGCCGGGTGTCTAGTTTTCAGAAATGCATGGGTTTGATAGGTTTCTCTAGATGGCCGCCGAGCACCGGGCCAAAAATCAAAGTGACCCCCCTTGCAAAACCAGGTGGTTTGGCGATAGGCCATTTTGATGTCGCCTCACTACGTTTTGGGCCCTTGCCTGCCGCGGGTACTTGGGCCTCCCACACAAGTGAGGCACCATTTTTACCGGGAGACCTGGGGGAACGCTGGGTGGTGGTAAATTTGTGTGAGCCCGGTGATGCCACTACTTTCCCACCCCAAAATGTGTGAAAAAAGTGATTTTTTGAGCAAAAATTGAGGTTTGCAGGGGATTCTGGGTAAGGAAACGTTGGGGGATCCACGCAAGCTATACCTCCCTGGAAGCCGCCGGGTGTCTAGTTTTCAGAAATGCGTGGGTTTGGTAGGTTTCCCTAGATGGCCGCCACGCACCGGGCCAAAAACCAAAGTGACCCCCCTTGCAAAACCAGGTGGTTTGGCGATCGGCCATTTTGATGTCGCCTCACTACGTTTTGGGCCCTTGCCTGCCGCGGGTACTTGGGCCTCCCACACAAGTGAGGCACCATTTTTACCGGGAGACCTGGGGGAACGCTGGGTGGTGGTAAATTTGTGTGAGCCCGGTGATGCCACTACTTTACCACCCCAAAATGTGTGAAAAAAGTGATTTTTTGAGCAAAAATTGAGGTTTGCAGGGGATTCTGGGTAAGGAAACGTTGGGGGATCCACGCAAGCCATACCTCCCTGGAAGCCGCCGGGTGTCTATTTTTCAGAAATGCGTGGGTTTGGTAGGTTTCCCTAGATGGCCGCTGCGCACCGGGCCAAAAACCAAAGTGACCCCCCTTGCAAAACCAGGTGGTTTGGCGATCGGCCATTTTGATGTTGCCTCACTACGTTTTGGGCCCTTGCCTGCCGCGGGTACTTGGGCCTCCCACACAAGTGAGGCACCATTTTTACCGGGAGACCTGGGGGAACGCTGGGTGGTGGTAAATTTGTGTGAGCCCGGTGATGCCACTACTTTCCCACCCCAAAATGTGTGAAAAAAGTGATTTTTTGAGCAAAAATTGAGGTTTGCAGGGGATTCTGGGTAAGGAAACGTTGGGGGATCCACGCAAGCCATACCTCCCTGGAAGCCGCCGGGTGTCTAGTTTTCAGAAATGCATGGGTTTGGTAGGTTTCCCTAGATGGCCGCCGCGCACCGGGCCAAAAACCAAAGTGACCCCCCTTGCAAAACCAGATGGTTTGGCGATAGGCCATTTTGATGTCGCCTCACTACGTTTTGGGCCCTTGCCTGCCGCGGGTACTTGGGCCTCCCACACAAGTGAGGCACCATTTTTACCGGGAGACCTGGGGGAACGCTGGGTGGTGGTAAATTTGTGTGAGCCCGGTGATGCCACTACTTTCCCACCCCAAAATGTGTGAAAAAAGTGATTTTTTGAGCAAAAATTGAGGTTTGCAGGGGATTCTGGGTAAGGAAACGTTGGGGGATCCACGCAAGCCATACCTCCCTGGAAGCCGCCGGGTGTCTACTTTTCAGAAATGTGTGGGTTTGGTAGGTTTCCCTAGATGGCCGCCGAGCACCGGGCCAAAAACCAAAGTGACCCCCCTTGCAAAACCAGGTGGTTTGGCGATAGGCCATTTTGATGTCGCCTCACTACGTTTTGGGCCCTTGCCTGCCGCGGGTACTTGGGCCTCCCACACAAGTGAGGCACCATTTTTACCGGGAGACCTGGGGGAACGCTGGGTGGTGGTAAATTTGTGTGAGCCCGGTGATGCCACTACTTTCCCACCCCAAAATGTGTGAAAAAAGTGATTTTTTGAGCAAAAATTGAGGTTTGCAGGGGATTCTGGGTAAGGAAACGTTGGGGTATCCACGCAAGCCATACCTCCCTGGAAGGCGCCGGGTGTCTAGTTTTCAGAAATGTGTGGGTTTGGTAGGTTTCCCTATATGGCCGCCGAGCACCGGGCCAAAAACCAAAGTGACCCCCCTTGCAAAACCAGGTGGTTTTGCGATAGGCCATTTTGATGTCGCCTCACTACGTTTTGGGCCCTTGCCTGCCGCGGGTACTTGGGCCTCCCACACAAGTGAGGCACCATTTTTACCGGGAGACCTGGGGGAACGCTGGGTGGTGGTACATTTGTGTGAGCCCGGTGATGCCACTACTTTCCCACCCCAAAATGTGTGAAAAAAGTGATTTTTTGAGCAAAAATTGAGGTTTGCAGGGGATTCTGGGTAAGGAAACGTTGGGGGATCCACGCAAGCCATACCTCCCTGGAAGCCGCCGGGTGTCTAGTTTTCAGAAATGTGTGGGTTTGGTAGGTTTCCCTAGATGGCCGCCGAGCATCGGGCCAAAAACCAAAGTGACCCCCCTTGCAAAACCAGGTGGTTTTGCGATAGGCCATTTTGATGTCGCCTCACTACGTTTTGGGCCCTTGCCTGCCGCGGGTACTTGGGTCTCCCACACAAGTGAGGCACCATTTTTACCGGGAGACCTGGGGGAACGCTGGGTGGTGGTAAATTTGTGTGAGCCCGGTGATGCCACTACTTTCCCACCCCAAAATGTGTGAAAAAAGTGATTTTTTGAGCAAAAATTGAGGTTTGCAGGGGATTCTGGGTAAGGAAACGTTGGGGGATCCACGCAAGCCATACCTCCCTGGAAGCCCCCGGGTGTCTAGTTTTCAGAAATGTGTGGGTTTGGTAGGTTTCCCTAGATGGCCGCCAAGCACCGGGCCAAAAACCAAAGTGACTCCCCTTGCAAAACCAGGTGGTTTTGCGATAGGCCATTTTGATGTCGCCTCACTACGTTTTGGGCCCTTGCCTGCCGCGGGTACTTGGGCCTCCCACACAAGTGAGGCACCATTTTTACCGGGAGACCTGGGGGAACGCTGGGTGGTGGTACATTTGTGTGAGCCCGGTGATGCCACTACTTTCCCACCCCAAAATGTGTGAAAAAAGTGATTTTTTGAGCAAAAATTGAGGTATGCAGGGGATTCTGGGTAAGGAAACGTTGGGGGATCCACGCAAGCCATACCTCCCTGGAAGCCGCCGGGTGTCTAGTTTTCAGAAATGTGTGGGTTTGGTTGGTTTCCTTTGATGGCCGCCGAGCACCGGGCAAAAAACCAAAGTAACCCCCCTTGCAAAACCAGATTAACTATTGTTACTACAGCGTGAGAATTTTGGAATAATACTGCAAAGAAAATGTGGCAGACAGTTTGAGGTTTACAGGACAATGGGGATAAAAAATATTTTTCAATTCACTAGAGAGACATCACCATGAACTCCCAAGGGTTTTCGACAATATCTACAGTTGGTGGGTTATTCTTACATGGAAAGTGTACCTTGGCAGAGAAACTAAAGACAAAGATTCCTGCACAACCATCTATTCCTCAAACACACACACATACTGGTTGGATTTGGCACGAGGGCGAGTCATGGTTCAGTGAATTAAATTTTATTAACAAGAGATTTCACAAAAATGAAATGCACTGTCAATAATTAAATTCACAAAAAACCAAACCAATGACTCGCAGCTCGTGAGCTGTAAAGCCACGTCAAGGCACCAACCACTTTACAGGCCATTCACACACCTTTCATACGTGATACAAACAAGACCATTCGCACCACCAGGTACAAAAGCAACACAGTACAAAAATCACCAAAAAGGGATAAAGGTACACCCTGCTTCAGAAAGACAAATATTACTGCACAGCCATCTAACCCGCAAGCACACACACATACTGGTTGGATTTGGCACGAGGGTGAGTGATGGTTCAGTAGATAAAATTGTATTAGCAAGTGATTTCACAAAACATGAAATGCACTGGTAAAAATTGAAAGGGCGAGAAACTGAACCATTGACTCACAGCTCGTGAGCTGTAAAGCCACGACAAGGCACCAACCTCTTTACAGGCCATTCATACACCTTTCATACGTGTGAGACATACAAAACCATTCACACCGCCAGCCGCGGGCCCATCACATAACAAAACTCACACCAGCACACAGCGCCATTCAAGGGCCCATCACTTTCACACGCCCACAATCCAGACACAGCAACTACACAGGCTGAAGGATTGCGTGGAGTGGCACTCAGCTAGCAGTGTGTGTAGTGACCAGCAGAAAGTCACTACTCACACACAGCCAGCCGAGCACCAGTCCACACACACCGCTAGCCAAACGCCAGTCCACGCACACCGCTAGCCAAGCGCCAGTCCAGGCACACCGCCAGCCAATCGCCAGTCCAGGCACACCGGCAGCCAATCGCCAATCCACCTACACCGCCAGCCAAGCTCCAGTCCACGGACACCACCAGCCAAGCACCAGTCCGCACACACCACCAGTCCACGCACACCGCCAGCCAAGTACCAGTCCACGCACACCGCCAGCCAAGCACCATTCCACGCACACCGCCAGCCAAGCTCCAGTCCACACACACCACCAGCCAAGCTCCAGTCCACGGACACCACCAGCCAAGCTCCAGTCCACGGACACCACCAGCCAAACACCAGTCCGCACACACCACCAGTCCACACACACCGCCAGCCAAGTACCAGTCCACGCACACCGCCAGCCAAGCACCATTCCACGCACACCGCCAGCCAAGCACCATTCCACGCACACCGCCAGCCAAGCACCATTCCACGCACACCACCAGCCACGCACCAGTCCACGCACACCGCCAGTCCATGCACACCGCCAGTCCACGCACACCGTCAGCCAAGCACCATTCCACGCACACCACCAACCAAGTGCCAGTCCACACACACCAACAGCCAAGCGCAAGCCTACACACACCGCCATCACATTTAGGATTTTTTTAGAAAAAAATAAAAACACAAACAAATTGCAAATAGATACACATCTTCTAACAGAAAATCAGCAACTAAATACATTGCACTAACACCAACCTTGAAACAGAATCATATTTTCCAAAGAATACAGACCAGGCAGTTCACTTTACCACTCATGAATGTTCCCAAAATTTTTTTCGCGTGTGGTACGCTCTGAAACAAGCAGGGAGACACAGTGCAGGATGAGAGGGACAATCGGGGCAGTACATACGACTCTCCTTCCGCAAACCTCTTCGCCAACAGACTCTACATCTCCTACTGGGAAAATCTTTTTCGGGTGTGGGAGGAATGTGATCTGGAAAGTAGCGTTCTTTCAATCTAGCAACATCCTCCACCACTCCAACTCTAGGAACACTTGCCTGTTCCACTACAACAAGGCTGCCTATTACAGACTCCTGAAACTTAGCAAAAGTCATCTTTGACTCAGGGCAAGAATCCTGGAACACAACAAAAGCATTAAACATTGCCAAGTGGAAAAGATGGATAGCCAACTTCTTGTACCAAATGTAAGCCTTACGAAGAGCAGTGTAAGGTTCCAACCTCTGATCTACTCTGTCAACACCACCCATGTGCCTATTATAGTCTAAAATGCACACAGGTTTGCGCACTTCAGCGACCTGACCCCAAACAGTCACAGGTGCAGTGCTTTCATCATGGATGGAAGTCAGCATGTAGACATCTCTCCTGTCTGTAAACTTCACAGCAAGAAGCTCCTGGCAACGCAACGCACTGCACTGTCCCCGCACAAGCTTTTGACAAACAAGTTCTTTCGGGAAACCTTTACGGTTAGAGCGGATTGTGCCACAAGCAAAAGTGTCCACTTTGGCCAATTCCCTGAACAACCGCACACCAGTGTAGAAGTTATCTACATATAAATGGTGGCCTTTGTTAAAAAATCCTCTACCAAGTTCCCAAACAATTTTCTCAGTCACTCCAAAAGTGGACGGACAACCAGGGAGGTTAAATCTAGATTCCTTACCGGTGTACACCCTGAAATTAGAGACATATCCAGTCCTACTGTCACACAGCATATACAGCTTTATTCCATAGCGTGCCCTCTTACTAGGAATGTATTGCCTAAAAACCAAGCGGCCCTTGAACAACACCAAAGACTCATGCACTGCAATTTCTCTACCAGGGGCATAAATCTCAGAAAATCGATCAAGAAAGTGATCAAGGACAGGCCTAATCTTAAAAAGACGGTCACAATCAGGGTGATCTCGTGGCAACGCTAAACCATTATCAACAAAGTGCATCATCCGAAGCAGAAGCAAATACCTGTCACGACTCATGACTGCCGGAAAAATAGAAGTTGCCATCAAGGGACTGCTAGACCAATATGAAGCCATTGATGGCTTCCTTAGCAAGCCCATCAAAAAAGTTAAACCCAAGAACTTCTTCATCTCTTCAACATTTGTGGGAGTCCACCGGGTAGCTCTAGAGTGTGGCTTAAGACTGGCACTGTTGTCCCTCAAAAACTGTTTGGCATACAAATTAGTCTGCTCAACAATCTCTGCCAAAAACACATCGTCCATAAACAACTGAAAAAAATTTACAGGCAAAAAGTTTTCAGTATTCACTCTAGACCCTGGAACACCAGTAAACTCTGGCAATTCCGGCTGCACCATGCCAGGGGCAACCCAGAGGTCATCACTTTCAACGGGAAGCCTTGCAGCCCCAGCCTGCAGCCCAGATGTCTCTTGCCGCACTACACCAACGGGAAGCCTTGCAGCCCCAGCCTGCAGCCCAGATGCCTCTTGCCGCACTACACCAACGGGAAGCCTTGCAGCCGCAGGCTGCAGCCCAGATGCCTCTTGCCGCACTATCGGCACATCAGTCTCCTCCTCTAACACAGGCACTTCATCCGCACTAAGAGTATCTTCATCATCCGATGACCCCATACGGAGAGAAAACTCACTGCCAGAATCGTCCCCTGCCTCCTCTCCCTCAGATGCAGAGTCAGTCTCTGAACCAATATCAGAGGAAGACTCAAACAGCAAACCAACAACCTGCTGAGCAGTAATCCTGCGGCTAGCCATTATACTTACTAAGATAGAAGACTGCACAAACAAGTCAACAACAACCAACAATGTGCACACCAAGTAAATAAAGAAATGTGTACCTTTATCACAAAGATCAATGTACTCAAAAACTATACAATCCAATTACAAGAGACAGCTGCACTCACCAGAAACAAACTCTGCAGTGACACAGCAAAAACCAATGATATCACACTAGAAAGAAGAAAAAAAAACAAATTACTCACAAGACAACAAAATACACATCGAGCACCAATGCAAAAAGTTTTTGACACTCAAAAACCAAACATACTGCTATTATTACACCATTTGCAAAAAAAAACAGGTAGAGAAATCAAACACATTTACATTGTACAAAAATAAGTCTCTTACCAAACTACACAAACAGCAGAACCACCAGCCACAAAACGGCAACGTGAAAAGAAGAAAAGCCTTCACCTAGAACAAAAAAGTAAACAAAAAAAAAACATTACAATTGGAATTCACAAAAAATATAACAATAAACATTATAACATGCTATGTCACTACCCAAATGGTCAATCGGGTTGTGTGCCAGGTGGGGCAGAAAACAAATTGCACCCTGGAAGCGAGGGGTCACTTCTATTTTTATTTGAACTAATTCCCTGGGGTCTAGTGGGCTTTTCTGCCCCCCGTGGGAGCAGAAACGGCGAAAAAATAAAACCAATCTGCCCCCAGAGGGGGCAGAAAAGTCTTCAAAAAATGTAGGGTCTCAAGGAAGCGACCCTTGCCCAAGGGGTCGCTTCCTACAATAATATTTATATCCCTGGTGTCTAGTGGGCTTTTCTGCCCCCCCCCAGGAGCAGAAATGGCGAAAAAATAACACCGATCTGCCCCCAGAGGGGGCAGAAAAGTCTTCCAAATATTTAGGGGCCCTAGGAAGCGACCCTTGCCCAAGGGGTCGCTTCCTACATAAATACTGATATCCCTGGTGTCTAGTGGGCTTTTCTGTCCCCCCTGGGAGCAGAAACGGCAAAAATAAAACACCGATCTGCCCCCAGAGGGGGCAGAAAAGTCTTCCAAAAATTTGTGGGCCCAAGGAAGCGACCCTTGCCCAAGGGGTCGCTTCCTACAATAATAATAAGATCCCTGGTGTCTAGTGGGCTTTTCTGCCCCCCCTGGGAGCAGAAACGGCAAAAAAATGACACCGATCTGCCCCCAGAGGGGGCAGAAAAGTCTTCCAAATATTTAGGGGCCCAAGGAAGCGACCCTTGCCCAAGGGGTCGCTTCCTACATAAATACAAATATCCCTGGTGTCTAGTGGGCTTTTCTGCCCCCCCTGGGAGCAGAAACGGCGATAAAAAAACACCGATCTGCCCCCAGAGGGGGCAGAAAAGTCTTCAAATAATAAATGGCCCCAAGGAAGCAACCCTTACCCAAGGGGTCGCTTCCTACATAAATACAAATATCCCTGGTGTCTAGTGGGCTTTTCTGCCCCCCTGGGAGCAGAAACGGCGAAAAAAAAACACCGATCTGCCCCCAGAGGGGGCAGAAAAGTCTTCAAATAATAAATGGCCCCAAGGAAGCGACCCTTACCCAAGGGGTTGCTTCCTACATAAATACAAATATCCCTGGTGTCTAGTGGGCTTTTCTGCCCCCCCTGGGAGCAGAAACGGCGAAAAAAAAACACCGATCTGCCCCCAGAGGGGGCAGAAAAGTCTACAAATAATAAATGGCCCCAGGAAGCGACCCTTACCCAAGGGGTCGCTTCCAAAATAAAAAAAAAACACATCCCTGGTGTCTAGTGGGGCATCCCTGCTCCACGATCGCGACGCTGTGCGCGATCGTGGAGCAGGAATGCCCTGTATTGAGACATCAGGGGAGAGGAAATACTCTTTCCTCTCCCCCGATGCCTCAATACACTCTAAAAGGCCCCCGCCACCCCACCGGAGCAAACAACACTCACCTTCCTCTGTGGACGCCTGGAAGCAAATGGCTTCCAGGCGTCCGAGCACTTCCTGATGACGCCAGCGCGCGCTGTGCGCGCTGACGTCATCAGGAAGCGTGGGGGGGCTCGGGGTGGCAGCGGAAACTCTTCCGCTGCCATCCCCGTCTGTGGGGGCACGATCGATGCCCCAGGGGGGGAGCGCCAGCGCTTCCCCCAGGGGCTGTCCTCATGACGGAGCGGTTCCGTCATGAGCACAGCCCAACTGATGCTCATGACGGAACCGCTCCGTCATGAGCATCCAAAGGGTTAAAAGCCAATAAAAATGTTCACACAAAAATAAACTAAGCCTGAATGCTGCTCTCCACAGCTACCACTTGGATGGCTTTCTAAGGTTGTCTGAGACCTCTTAAATCACAATATGGGTTGTCTGGACTGGTGCAAGGTGCCCACTTACATTAGTGGACATTTTATACCAAGCCAGCTTCTCAGAGTGAGCCTAGTAAACATAGCTTAAAATTTGGATTTGACAGTTTTGTACAACATAAGTGGGTTTCCTTAAATACCATGCTCCGAGCAGATTTGTTTGTTAACAGGAGCCAGTGGAGGGAACGAATCCCATCCTTGGCTGACAGACGCTTGGGAATCTTCAGAATAAGATGGGCCACTGCATTCTGTACCACCTGGAATTTATTAAGGGAAACACCATTGATGTTCAGGTACAGAGCATTGCAGTAGTCCAGCCGAGACATGACCAGGGCAATAATGATTGACTGATGCAGCTCGGACGGAATAAAAGGTATAACCTTTTCAAAAATCCTCAGATTGTAGAAGCATGTGCTGACCGTGCTACAGACCTGGGCATCAAAACTCAGAACATCATCAAAGATGACGCCCAGATTGTTTGCTGTCCTATCAGGGACATGGAGGGACCACAGCCACCGGCCACCAGGAGTTTGACCAGATGGAGTTCTGTGAGCCAAACACCAGTACTTCAGTCTTACCTGCATTGATCTTCAGTAAGTTCTCCTTCATCCAGCAAATAATGCTGGACATACACTGATTGAACCTCTCAGATATCCATTTCAGGTCATTAGAGATGAAGATGATAATTTGCATATCGTCAGCATAAAATAGCACCTGAAATCCAAAAGACTGCACCAGATCAGCCAAGAGAGTCACATAAAGATGGAAAAGGGTGGGACTTAGAGATGAGCTCTGAGGCACCCCACAGGGAACACTAAAGGTCTTGGCTTTAAAGCCTCCACAGCTGACAATATGGGCCCTATTTTTACAGAAATTAATGGAAAAGCTGTAAGGCTTTCCCAGAGATTCCCACTTGCCGCAGACACTGAACCATGCATGCCGGAGAGACAGAGTCAAATGCCGCCAATAGGTCAGGCATTATCTGGACCGCCGCTTCACCCTGATCTACCTGCGCACAGATACAGTAAGTAGCCGCAATAAGGGCAGACTCAGTCCTGTGACCGTGGCAAAACCCGTTCTGAGAAGGATCTAAGATCTCCTGGGAATCAACATATTTAATCAGTTCTTTGTTGATGAATTTCTCCAGAATCTTAGCAGCAGCGGGGATAAGAGAAATTTGGCAAAGATTCTTCAGATCCAGGTGATCAGTGTTAGGTTTTTAAAGAAGCGGTGTAACAATGGCTTCCTTCCAAATAGCTGGAAACCTACTGGATTGAAGCGTGTCATTGAACACTTTGCATAGAAGTTTGGCCACTGGATCTGGAGCCAGTTTGAGTATAGAGTGCGTACACGTGTCTGAATGGGCTCCCAGTTTTAAACCCAACAGTAGCTCCTTCGTTTGCTGAACCGAGATCTGTGGAAAGGTAATGAAAAGGTTCCTCCTAAAACCCTTAGCAGAGTTAACAGAAAACGTTTCCTCCCCTCCAGAAGGGACGAGATCTCGAATGATATTGAAGACATTATCTTGAAAATAAACTGCAACCTTATACAAGTATCAATTTACATAGCAGAACTCTTGAGAGGAGTTCAGCATCTGTAACCTCGGTGATTCAGTTAACTCCTTTATAACTTTAAACAGCATACTAGAGGAATTTTCAGCTGACCTAATCTTTTCTGTGAGCACTGGGACATGGGTTAGCACGTCATTTCCGCTCTTCTTTTCGGCATTCCCACCTAAGGGACACAAGTTCTACTGAGAACCAAGGGGCCGAGGGTTTTATTCTTTTAACAACTCAATTTTTATAAGAAGTAAGAATATCCACGGCAGCATTTATAAATAAGGTTTACACATTTGTAGGAATGTTGACTAGTATCCATAAAACTCAGAGGGTAAGACATTGAGCCTGCTGCTACTATGTTTGCCTTGGGTTGTGATTAGTAAGGGGCCACTTCACTGGCAATCATGCATCCTTCTGCCATGATCCTTGGAGAGGTGGAGCCCTTCCAGGGAGTTTAGGGTCCACCTTCAGAACCCTTGTGGCACTGGCAGATCCTGACACATTCTCAGCTCACGATGTAGCTCATTTAGGAAGATTCTCTTGTATAGCTCATGTATTCCCCTCTAAAGATAGATGGCAGACTTTTGTTTTTCAACTGCAAGACTCTTGTTTTCGCCCATATGTTTTTCTGACCATCAGCATGAGTTCTCCCATCCTTGCCAGGGTCTTAACTTTGCCTGAGACTCTGGGCCTAAGAATTTCTATATGAAGGTCTCAACTATGGTTTCTCATCCTGTGTGGAATCGGCCATCAACCTCTCCATTTGTTTTCTCATTGTTCCATCTCTTCTACAGGAGCCGACAGAGAATGTCCAGGACCTGGTCCTTTTGAGTCAATTAGGACTGGTTCCTTAGATGGATTCTGGTCTTCCAGTTTAAATCAGCACATTTGGATTGAATTACCGAAATTGTTCGAAAAGCTTTAAACTGCTATAATTCACCTTGGTCTAACTGAATAAACGAAATAGCTTCCTTGGGCCCAAATTGACTCCAAGAGGAGTATAGATGGTCCAATATATACCATCAACCTTACTTACAGGTTTAACAAGAAACTGGATACCATCAGTAGTAGAGATGCTGGTACATATACAGATATAGTGATCCACTGATGCCACTGAACTCAGATAACCTTTTTCATACTGTGAACTCCCGCAAACAGACATGAGTAATGTAAACAAGTTGCTATTTGTTGCAAAGAATTCATGTTTTTAACCTTTTACTTAACTTTAGTTGTACCATGGTTTATCGCAAATGTTGATGTAATGAATTATTTTGAACTTCAACTCCCAGAATGCGTCATAACTGACAGAATGTAAGACCATAAATAGTTAAAGTACAAAAGAATTTCTGTACTTGACCAAGACCATGAGGGTTCTAATGCCTTGGTGGTGGGGTGCTGTATGCTATTACTATAAAATAAAGTGATTTATAGCTCTGGAGTGCAGAGTTAGTTTTCAAAGTAAAGGACCCACGATGTAAATCTAGCAAAAATAAAACTCCCGATATCACTCCTGCGATGCAAAAACGTTGGAGTAAAGTTTGTATAGTATTCCTCCACCTTTAGAGGGAGGGATTCATTTTGATAAGAAGAGCAGATCACAGAGAAAAGGGTAGGCTCAATTACTCTTCACTGCACAAGTAACCTTGGTTAATACAGTGTGGGGCTTTATGGTGAAGAATTATATTGTTCTGAGTTTTGCAATAGAGTTGCCACATGTGATTGGTAATTTCACATTTGAAAGTCAAAATATTTTCATGATGGATGTGGATCATCAAAAGATTTGCAAGACGTGGCAATCCTAACGTGTATGAATAAGAATTGTAACAAGAGTGATTTGGACAAAGTTGAAAAGAAATACTACTATTGTTAGAAAAACGATCGTATGTCAGACATTTTTTAAGATCTATATACATTGTTGGGTGTTTGGTACATGTTGCTGTCAGAGGTTAAATTGACCTATTTTCAATGGTACCGAAAGGGAAAACTCCACTACTTAATTCCTGTTGACATAATGAAGCCAGTGCTCATACAGAAAAATCAAAAGTAGAATTGGAAATTTCTCTGTGGACTTTAAGTGGAGTTGTAAGGAGTACTTCCTTGATTTTCCTGGCCACATCAAAGCATGTCATGCTATTCTGCACCCAGCAAAGTCTGTGGATGTGACAGTAACTTCCGCCTTTACAATGACTTGTGCTCTCAGTTTCTTACACCAGTTTACACCTACCACACCGCCTTGAGACCCTCTCGGGTGAGTAGTTGCGCTTAATAAACCCATGATTGATTGATTGATTGATTGACACCCACAAGAATTGAACAGTATTGTAAGATTGTTCCGAACAAACACAGAACATAACATGTTTAAAAATGAGATCAACGCTTTTGCACATTTTACAAAGAAGAGCCTAAGAAAGCATCATCTCTGGCAGTAGAAATGTAATTCAGAAAAACTATTGTGAGAAGAAATACATCCTAAAATACGTGCCTAAATGTAATATGACTAGCCAGCACACAATTATGACCTGGTAGTTCGTATTCATTTTTTCCCAAGGAGTATATTCCAGGGTAGAATTAAAGAACTTTTCTGTTTATCTCAAATTAATATAATCTAAGAGAAATAATTTAAACTACAAAAAAATCTGTTTAATTCTTTCTTCTTGGCTTCACCAGTCTTTCTCCCCTCTCTTCTGGGTGACTTCTTCTCCTTGGGTTCTGTGTTCTCCAGTGGCCCAATTTTCATAGGTTAGCACCTTGGAAAATAAACACAGAAATGTTCAAAGTGGTGTGGCTTTCCTTTTATTAGGTTGGATTGACAAAGAGCCATCACCTGTGATGTATGTTAGAAGGGAGCACCTACTGCATATATCGAGTGCCTGTCCTTTCTCTTCTTCCTCTTTATTCTGTAGTCTTTGATGTTATTGACCTCCTCTCCCTTCCACCCTTTGTTCTGTCTCCATCACCCTGGGTGATATTTGTACAATTTCCCCAACACTTTCCTGAAGCCACTTCTCTGTGTCGGAACCATGGCAGAAAGCCATTGCACCTTCTTTGCTAGCTACTCTGGCACAGCATATGTGCCCATGGTATTACAGGAGGGGTCACATTAGTGTCTGTAGCCCATACTGAAATACAGAAGTGTCCCCTGGATGCAGAAAATGTCTGGTGCGCTGAAAACTGTAGCTCCATGTTTATGATGTATTTAAAGTTTTAGTCCTCTTTCTATTTGTGGGTCTCCAGTTCTGACTTTATTTTCAGTTCAGAACCATTACATAAAGCCTGGTGGTTTAGAACAGAAAGAAAGAAAAAATCCCTCCACACTGGAAGAAAACTCAACATTTTCATTTATTTTATTTTTCAAAACTTTGGGCGTTTGCTTCTGAAGAACAAAAAGGTTTGCTGAGTGGCTGCATTTAACATGACTGATAATAATTACAAAATGTTCCTTGAGGAGTCATTCACATAAACAATTCAATATTTATATCGTCACATATGTGAACAAATTATTCATAAATCAGGGAAATTTCCAAGACAAATGTTGTATATTTTATGGTTCAAATTTAATCAAAATGTCAATACAAAATCTTAAAACCATGAAAAAGATATAAATACATTCATTTTTCCATGTACGGCATCAGTTGCACTGCTACCTCAGTTGTAAAGCTAATAGTAGTGTTAAGACACCCTTTTGTTAAAACCTCGGTATGGATAGAACCTTGAATGAACCATACATTGCTATCAATTAATCGTTTGCATTGATTTCATTGTTCACCAACAATTTACAACAAAAAAGAGTGTTAATCTCCCAACTTAAAACGCACCACGGGGCGCGTTTGCACAGTGGTGAAGGTAGGAGGCGGGGTCTGAGGTGATACTGTGCAAACACGCCCTGTGGCGCGTTTTAAGTTGGGGAATTCATTCCTCTTCAAACCAACTAGCCCACCAGGTACCTCCACTAAGCGCCACGGAGCTGCGTTGCAGAGTGTTGTAAAAAGGGGTGTAGCCTCTGAACACTTCTCTGCAACGCAGCTACCTGGCGCATACTGGAGGTACCTGGTTAGCTAGTTGGCCGCCAGGGGAACTCAGGATTCAAGGGGACTTAATCCCTCAACTTAAAACACCCCACGGGGCGCGTTTGCACAGTGGCGAAGGTAGGGGACGGGGCCTGAGGTGAGATCTGTGCAAACATGCACTATGGCGCGTTTTAAGTTGGGGAATTAATTTCTCTTCAATCCTGAGGGTCCCTGGGGGCCAACTAGCCCACCAGGTACCTCCAGTAAGCGCCACGGAGCTGTGTTGCAGAGTGTTGTAAAAAGGGGCATGGCCTCTGAATCCCTCTCTGCAATGCAGCTCCCTGGCGCATACTGGAGGTACCTGGTGGGCTAGTTGGCACCCAGGGGACATCAGGATTGAAGAGGAATTAATTCCCCAACTTAAAACGCGCCACAGGGCGTGTTTGCACACGTCACCTCAGGCCCCTCCCCCTTCCTTTACCATTGTACAAATATTCCTCTAAAATCAGCTGAACTACGCATTTCGATTTACTCACCTATAATCAGGAGAGAACCCAGTGCTGCTTCTTTTAGCCCAGCACTGACCCTGTATAGTAATTCTAAGCGTACTTACCAGTAACTTGTATTTCCTTGCATAGGAATCCATTGTGTAGTTTTCACCAGAAAATTTTCTAATTGTCCATTTTTGAAACGTACAAATATTCCTCTAAAATCAGTCGAACTACGAATTCCGATTTACTCACCTGTTATCAGGAGAGAACCCAGGGCTGCATCTTTTAGCCCAGCACTGACCCTGAAAAGTAACTCTAAGCGTACTTATCAGTAACTTGTATTCCCTTCCGTAGGAATCCATTGTGTGGTTTTCACCAGAAAAGTTTCTAAGTGTCTATTTTCACAAACTAAAAATATACCTAAAAAATCGTCTGTATGACTTAAACACATTCTTTCAACTGTTTACAGGAGGTTGGCCGGTGCTGGATCCAGGATCCACCACTGAGTAAGAAAAAGTAACGATAACACTACTTACCTGCTAAGTGAATTTTCGGCCCTAGGATAACATTGGTGATTCTATGGGATAAAGTTTCTAAGTGTCAACTTTTAAAATACAATAATATTCCTTAAAAATTACTACTGTAACCAAAGCGCTTTTACTCAACTTTTTACAGGAGATGTCCAAGGACTGAATCTAGGATCCAGTCCTGTGGTCAGAAAAGTAATTCATAAAGTAACTAATTGCATTTAACTAGAAATTCACATTGAGCTCAATGTTGCTTTGTGTTTGAAATTGTGTTGCCCATTGCAACAACTGTAACTACTGTACTTAAAAGTCTGTTGCCTATTTGCCAAGTATTTAAACTAAAGTAATTCATTCTGAGAAAGTATATTTTGTATTGTAATGTATAATGTAATTATAATGTAATTAAAAAAATATCTAAAAATAAATAATTTAAGAAATGTAGTAAATCAGTATAAAAAAAATCAGTATAACAATTGATACATTCAAAATTGTCATTTACAAAACCTTTGAAATTCACTGAAAAACCCATAGGTTTCAGGCCTGATATAGTTAGGAATTAGCATTTAAAAAACCTTTGAAATTCACTGAAAAAACCATAGGTTTCAGGGGCGTTATAGTTAGGAATTGGCATTTGAAAAACCTTAGAAATTCACTGAAAAAACCATAGGTTTCAGGGGCGTTATAGTTAGCTGGACATGTCCCTCGTACAAAACCCTAGAAATTCCCCCATTATAGTTAGTTCAGCTAACTATAACTCGCGCCCCCGCAATGCACTGCTGATGACGTCACATATTACATCACTCATGACATGATCAGTGACATCACTGATGACATCACTGATGACATCTCAAATGACATCACTGATGACGTCATCCATGTGATAAATTAGTGCATCTTCTCACACCCTTTGATATACTCAATCAAAATTTCAGACGTCCATTCTCAAAACCATAGATACTCCAATACCAATAACTACTTACCCACTCATTGACTCTTAGATCTACACACACATCCACTCACTCACCTGTACAGTCACTCATACTTACAGTCACTCAGTACAGGACTATCATATGCATTTATATACCTACATAGACACTCACACACCACCAATCATCCATAGAGGTACTCTCACACCTAGTCAGTCATGCAAATAATTAATCACACTCCCATTTACTCACCTATGCAGTTATACACACACAAGTTCACTTACTCATAAAAATAGTACCACATTCTTACGCTCTTATACAATCACTGATACAAGCACACATTCACCCATACAGCCACTCTCACAATCACACACTCACATATACCCACTTATATACTCTTACACACATATATACTGCCTTTCACATATGTAGTTAGTCACACATGTACCACTGAGATATACATTCAATCCCATACATACACTCACCCAATCATACAGTCCATTACAGATGCACTCTTAAAACCATGCACCCATAGAATCACCCACTCACACATGTAAGCACAGAGTCACACACACCCCACCAACACCCCACCCACACAAACACTCAGGCACCCATACAGATACTCAGACAACCAATTAATAACCCATAGAGACACTCATATAGCTATTCACAAAACCATGCAGCCGCTTATACACCAACAGACAGATACAGACATTCACACAGTTTAGTCACTAGTCTGCAGTAAGATAAGTTTAATGACTCACTTATAGAGTCAGTCACGCACCTACTAAATCATCCATTCACACACTTATACACCCACTCATTCTTCCATAGGTTTTTCCCTATATATATATTAAACATATTTAAAATTTACAGAAACACACACTCACTGGATGACGTCATCAGTGATGTCATCAGTGTCCGCACTCGGACTGTTTGTCGAGCCACAAGCTGATTGACTCCTGCTGAATACGAGTAAGTACTGGTTGTTGCAATACGTTTTTTTGGTTTCTTTAGTTTCTTTAGACTTTGAAGTCCTGGAAGTTGGTTGGTGCATTTTCCAAGTGGTTCTTATGATTTCTCGTTCGCAGTCCATAACTATGTGAAGACTTATCACATCTCTTGAGTGAGTACTGAACTACATTCTTTTGCAATCAGTAATGATCCAGTTAGATACAAATGAGGGTAGACACATGGTACAATCGTGTGTTTCTGTTTATGTATTTTTAGATAAGAGTTATCTGATTTGACAATATAAGGTAAGAGAAGGTCCCTCCTTATGAATATATGGCCACATTTGATATATTTCAGCTCTAGAGCATTACATGTTGTTTTGTTTGTAGATTCAGAAATAGGCTCAGTTTCCTGGCTATATATATATTCACTGAAAAAAACATATGTTTTACAGACGTTATATTAAGGAATTAGCATTTAGAAAACCTTTAAAATTTACTAAAAAACCATAGGTTTCAGAGACGTTCTAGTTAAACATTTAACTCATATAAAACCAGAGAAATTCGCCTGTTATAGTTAGTTGAGCTAACTATAACTCGCGCGCCTGCGATGCACTGCTGATGATGTCACATATTACATCTCTCATGACATGGTCAGTGACATCACTGATGATATCACTAAACATAAAACACATTTACATTTTATAAAAACACACATTCACTGGATGATGTCATGAGTGATGTCATCATTGATGTCATTTGAGACGTTATCAGTGATATCATCAGTGATGTCACTGACCATGTCATGAGAGATGTAATATGTGACATCATCAGCAGTCCATTGCGGGCGCGCAAGTTATAGTTAGCTCATTAACTATAACAGGCGAATTTCTCTGGTTTTATATGAGTCAAATGTTCAACTAACTATAACGTCCCTGAAACCTATGTTTTTTTTGTGAATTTCAAATGTTTTTTAAATGCTAATTCCTAACTATAACGTCTGTAAAACCTATGGTTTGTTCAGTGAATTTCAAATGTTTTTTACATATTATTTTCATATTTTAATATTTATGAAACCTATATTTTTTCTATTATATTTTTAAATATTTTGGAACTCTATTATACTTCTTGTTTTTAACTTTAAAAATCATGTAATATTTTACATCTTACCCCAAAAAATGTATATTTTTTTGGGGGGGGGGAGAAAACTGCAGTCCCATACCGGTAGCGTACCAAGCTCCATCACCACACGAATCCTATCCGCCATGTTGCTAAACTCGTAAATGATGCGCATTTCGTATCCGATGAGTTCATGGCACCGCGTCCTGCGTAACATCATATACGCATGAAGTCACCCCAGGTACTACTTTGGTATCCGACGGGTACGCAGTACCAAGCCACGCTTTACGTCATGTTCACATGGGGTCGCGCCTGCTGCGCGTTGCGTGTTCGACGAGTACACACTGCCAGGCTCTGTGTTACGTCACAGATGTATAGTATTGGGCCAGGTACACCTTCCCTAGTTTTGTTTTTGTCTCAAAAGTATATCTAAATAACTTTAAACAGAATATGAGAGCATGCGAAAATCTAAATTATTTTAAAGATTTATATATTTCTAACTGTAATATGCTTATATTATGCTAAATATATTTTGTCAAAATCGCGTCGGGTGTGGCCTCCTTGCACGCTCGGTGCGCGATTGCCATGTGACCTTAAAAAAAAGCATTTGATTGGTTCATAACATTTCCCATTGTAACAGTTGTACGACCCCACCCATTTTACTCATTCTCTCTACAGCGTTTAATGAGAGACACCTCTTCTGCTTAGAAAGCTTTTTTGAAAAGTGTTTTCCTGTATACACATATCTTATACTACACACAACATGCAACGATCATCTTGATCAATATTCATGCTCTGTACATTAGCCTTCCACGTGTGATTGCCATGCATCTCAAACGTTCCATCAAAAAACAAATATGTGTTACACGATGCCCCTGGTGTGTGTGCCTGCACATTATTGTTCTGCCTTTTGGCCTGGGTATTGCTGGCTCTAAGGAGCATCATCAGCCACGGGCAGACTGCACATCCTAGACCACATGCCATCTAACGATAGTTTCCGCCCTCCCGACACATGCTACACTAATCTAAATTGCACACTCTGCGAGGTCAAAACTACAACAGAAACACACATAAGTACACTTCCTGGCCAGGCAGGAACTGAACAACGCCCAAGTCCCCGGAATAATTAATCACACCCCTACGCTGGCCTGGCGTACGCAAGCCCAGCCCACTTTGTGTACGTATAAATAGGATAACCACAACGCCACACGTCCCTCTAATTCCACACTACCTCAAATGATTTGCCGCATCCACCTCACATGTCACAAAGCGCAATCAAAAAAAGAAATGGATCCATGAGGTGTACTCCATCCTGGCAATCAACATGGGCTCTAAATTGTGAGCCCTACTGCCCGTCGTCTACAAAAGGGATCCCTGAGGTGTAGAATCTCCTGCAATCAACACTCCATCTGAATTGTGAGCACTGCTGCCCATAGTGTTTGCTCACACAACAATGACAGCAGGTAAGCAGAGCGGCCTGGGTGCACAGGGCCTCCAATTGACTGCGTTGCAGCGAGAGGGGTGCGGTGCTTCAGCCTAGATGCGCAGGTCCGAACAAACGATATCGCCATGTGTTATGATGTGATCTTTGACCTCATTCAGTCACATCTCTGTCTCATTTTAAAGACCTGCTGGACTGTACTGTAGGCCTTAGCCAGCAGGCAGCGCTGCCCTACAGACACCTCTTCAGCGCGGTGCTGCGGGAGGGATGGGATGCATCAGCTAGAGTGCGCACGTGCGAATAAGTGATATTGCCATGTGTTATGATGTGATCTTTGACCTCATTCAGTCACATCTCTGTCTCATTTTAAAGACCTGCTATACCATAAGGTAGGCCTGAACCTACGGGCAGCGCTGCCCTACAGACACCTGTTGAGGGCGGTTCTGCAGGAGGGGTGGCGTGCATCACCTTGAGTGCGCACGTGCAAAAAAGCGATGATGCCGTGTGTGATGATATGATCTCTGACCTCATTCAGTCACATCGGTCTAATTTTAAGGACCTGCTGGACCGTACTGTAGGCCTGAGCCAGCGGGCAGCCCTGCCCTACAGGCATGTGGCCTTGGCTTTTAGGACACTGTAGTGAGCTCCTTACTAAGTGTACATGCACACAGGCTCCCGCCACTGCATTACACGCGCACATTATGCTTCTAGCATGCGCTCTGTTACTTTGTATGTGAACGTTGGCATAACATATTATTATTTAACCTTGTGTATTCTCGTGCACTCCAACTCCTCTTTGAACCACGATTACCGCTAACAGTTGGTAGATCGTACTTCAAAAACAAAGGATGCAATGCACTCAACTCCTATTTTCTATCAAGCTTGAAATAAACCTTCATTTACCTCCAGACGTTTCCACCATTAAATTATTTCTCCCTTTTCAGACATTCCATTGATTGCCACAAGAAGGGCGGAGCGGGAGCTGACCCCACAATGATGTACTGGCATTCTGACACCTTCCATCATGGTATCAAGACACCATCGGACAAATATACCCCGGACTAAGAGCTTGCACCAACATGTCGTGGGACACATCAATGGTGGCAGGTGAGCAGTGAAGCCTCGGTGTGCAAGACCTACAATTGAGCACAGTGCGGGGTAAAGGGTTGGGGTGCAACACCCTAGGTGCAGAGGTGCATCCTAGCGATTTTCCAGTAGCTAATAATGTAGGACTATATTATCAAACAACGGCGATAACATTATCACCACTTTAGCGACAGGAAATGGCCGCTAAAGCGACGATAAGGGGTTAATAATATGCCCTTGTAAATTCCCATGGAAGCCCAGGTTCACACCAGAACCTGGGCTTCTAAGGGAATTCACAAGTATATATTATCAACCACTTATCGCTGCTTTAGCAGCAGTTTCCTGCCGCTAAAGCGGCGTTAAAGTCATTGCCCTTCCTTCATAATATGGCCCATAATCTCTGGCCTCATGTATTTAATTTTAAGGACTTGCTGAACCACACTCTTTCTCGCAGACCCCAGCGTCCTAGACAAATGGGTGACGGAGGGTAAACACTAAGGGCTGGGTGCAATAGGCCAAGGCTCTGTCTCCTCCTCCCTCTCTTCTTTTGACTCTCCCTCCGCTTCTCCCTTCCACCCACTCCCCCTCCCTTCCATTCTCACTATGGTCCTTTCATTCAGAGTACATTTCTTTACCTCTTCCACATAGCACACATACTTATGTTTCATTTTTGTCTTGCAGGTTTCCTTCGTTGCTTCCACTGGAGTCCAACACACATTTATTTTATTATACTGTTCTATTAAAGTTACATTTCTATTTATTTCAGTTTTAATAAAGGTTACTTATTTTTTCAAATGAATAACTGAGTGTATAGGTCTGTCTATTGTTTATTGTGAAAATCATCTGTTTATAGGAGATTTTAAGGACAACATTATTTAATATTAGACCTACCTACCAAACATAATCTAACTGACCATTAGACAAATGAAGCCTGGGTAATTGTCCAACTGCAAGAGTTTTATGAGTGTATCACTTTATAACACCATAAGTACTGCCCGTGTGATTACAGAACAAATAAGGCACTGCCTAGGTTCACTGAGGCTTTAGGGACTGCCGAGGTCCACCCTGCATATTTAAATAAAGACCCGGAGTGTGGCGAACCCCGGACTTCAGTTGGCCTTGAACCCTCCGAACAATTAGTAAACAATACCCGGGAAGGTGCCGCTCCCCTAGGCTGCAAAACGTCTCTGTGCCCTTCCGCGCCTAATTTACATGTGACATTCAGATCCCCAGTCCTACAGAGACCCCGCAATATAATAATTGGATTGACCACGGAACATTACCCACCCACCAGGGGCCTCATTTAAAAGAACGTGTGAGACCCCGCTTTCTTTTTTCTTTCTTCTCCATTTTTACCATCCCCACTATTACAGCGATACAAGGTTTTCCTCCTCTCGCTTCAAGTAGTCAAACAAGTATTTGCTATCAAAGGGTGGAAGCCATGCACCACCCTCTAATAGCAAACACAAATGTCCAGCGAATGCACACCCCGGGACATTGTATGAGCTGCGCCTGAGAGGTCGCCCTCCCTACTACCATGATGCATTTGTTAGTATAAACGCATACTAACACTACTTACACACATGTAGTACAGCGACCAGAATGTAGTGAAGAAGCAGAGGAAGCGCAAAATCTAAAAATATAAATCCTACCAGAAGTCGGATGACATAGTTCAATGAGCCGACGACCCTGGCATGAGTAGAAACAGCTACACGAACAAAACGGGTCTTCAGCACAACGCAAGCAATTTTGAAATATTGCTGAGTGGTGCCTTCTTTTGCCTTCTCCTACTCGTTGCCAAATTTATGTAGTGAAGAGACAGACAGCAGTGAATCCAATAAGTAGATTTATTACAAGACACTTGAAACAACCACCAACAGGACCAGACAGCAAAGCAACAGTCTAATCCAGCACAGTGTACAAACTCCGCAAGGTTCCCCTCATAACAGCCCTACATTCTAACATTACATACTGAGGGCCATATTATCAAGGAACGGCGTTAAAATTATCGCCACTTTAGCGGCAGGAAACTGCCGCTAAAATGGCGATAATAGGCTTGATTATATGCCATAGAGAATTCCAATAGAAGTCCATGTTCTCGTGTTAACATGGGCTTCTATTGGAATTCTCTATGGCATATTATCAAGCCCATTATCGCCATTTTAGCGGCAGTTTCCTGCGGCTAAAGCGGCGGTAATTTTAACGCTGTTCCTTGATAATATGCCCCTTAGATTCTAGTAGAATTACATACTAACATTATACTATGGCTTACAATGGAATACTACACAGAGCACATGACTTTACAGCAATGAGCTCATAGTTTCAGCCATGAGTCTTGACCCCGGTAGGGGTAAGACTTTTGCTTCCCACTCCCTATATTGTATAAACATAAACTAACACTTCTTACACAAATATGCTACAGCGCCCAGAGCACATTACTTTACAGCAATGAGGTCACTATTTAGGCTCATGGTTTAATCCCCGAGTCTTCACACCAGTAGGGATGAGTAGTTCGCTTCCCACTCTCTATATACTATAAACGCATACTAACACTACTTACACACTTATACTATAGCGGCTAGTATCCTACACCGCCTAGAGCCCATCACTTTACAGCAATCAGCTCGGTTTCATCCCCAAGTCTTCACACTGGTAGGCGTAACTACTTCACTTCCCGCTTCCGGTATACTATCAACACACAGTAGCGGTCAGTACTTTGCTTCCCACTCCCTGTAGGGTATAAACGCCTACTAACACTACTTGCACACGTATGCTACAAACACCAGACCACATCACTTTACAGCAATGACCTCACGGTTTAGACTCTCGGTTTCATACCCGAGTGTAGCACCATATCATATCACCACCATGCCACTCTGAGCAACACCACACTTTCAGACCGTTAACAGTGATAACTACCTACTGTCGACCGCCAGTAGGTAATCCAGAACAATTACAATAGTTCCTTGATTCTTTTAGCTTTCAAAAATTCTCTCTATTACTGTCTTTCTACTTTTCCATATAAATGTTTTTTTTAATATTCAAGTACACATCGAAGTCAGAAATGCAACCTATTCTATCAACACACTTTCTAGAACATTCTACAACACGTGGAGGTTAAAAGTTCATCAATTTTTTTAAACCTAACAATATTTTTTTTTAACATTTTCTCGAACATTTAGCGGCATGTGCAGGTTAAAAGTTCACGATTGTTTTAAGTTCGAACTGTGCATTCCAAATGCAAGTACCAGGTGTGGTTGAGTTGAGAAAATGTTATCCTATAATATGTACTATAATATGTACGTGCAAACTGCTTTTTCTTAACCAATCACAAACATACTTTTCCACAAAACGAATGTGCACCCTACTTTTAAAAAACAATGCTTTTCATCTCCCAATCAGGTACCGTTTTGTATGCGAAAAGAAACTAGTTCCCCATCTTTAAATATATCTCTTATTCTACGAAGGAACTGCATGAGCTACAGACTTCTTTCCATACCTTCCAGCCATACCTCAAAAATGATAGTGTGGAGCGTAGGACATAGCTATGTTTCCTGGTGCAAGAGGTATGCAGAACAGAGACGTATTGACTTAGACCTAGGTTTACAAAATGTGGACATTAAATGGTTTGGACATAGAGGATTGAAGTAGCACCAATTGTTCCCTTTGGTTAAAACCTGTTTGCATCTCCAACACCTTGACCTCATGATTGTGCACTATGGTGGAAACGACCTAGGCACATTGACTGGGGTAGATTTGGAAATGCTTATGAAGGACACCTTTGGACAATTGATGTTACTTTTGCCTCAAACTGTCTTTGTATATTCCAATATATGCCAAAGGCAGAAGTGGAAATGGTCCAAACAATTTTGTCCTCAGATTGAAAAATCTTGGAAAAAGGTCTACAAAGCTGTCTCTGCATACCTCAGAGACCACAACATGGGGTCCATATACAACAACAACGTTTTTATATGGCGGATACATACAGAAGTGATGGAGTACACTTCACAGATCAGGGAAACCGAGTTTTCCTGAATAGCTTGAAGCTGTGCATCCGCACTTATATGTAGCTCCAACTAATGAACACAAGGGCTCTTTTTAGAGCCACCCTATAACTTAAAACTTAGGCCCGCTATTTTAGGGCCAGATAACGCCAACTCCGGCACCCTCGCCAAAATGTATTCTCCACACAGCTGTGGCACAGCGGCCAGACCATCTCACTTTGCAGCACAGACCTCTCGCTTTGATCACCAGCTCTACTCACCCATAGGAGTGAGTAGTTTGCGCTCTACAAATACCATATTGATTTACCTTCGCACTCCCTATACAACACCACCTAAGCACCATACACAAGCTACAATGTTGTGAACAAAAGTTTATCCAAGTACCTATAACTACATGCTGACACTACTTGCAGAGATGTGGCACAGCGGCCAGAGCACATGACTTCACAGCATATGACACACAGTTTGGGCTAACGCTTTAATCCCCGACTCCGGCAGCAGCTCAGCTTAGCAACATGAGACTCTATACAATACCTCACATATATTACATACCCCAGGACTTCCATACCAGTGTGGGTCAGTAGTTTGTCCTAGTAGTTATAAACACATCCGCACACTACTTCCACAACTGTAGTGCAGCGGCCCGAGCGCATGATTTCACAGCATAAGACACACAATTTGGGCTCACGCTTTAATCCCCGTGTCCCGCACCAGCTCACCCTACCCGCATCAGACTCTACCCAATACCTCACTTAATTTCTGTAGCCCACCACTTACACACCGGTAGGGGTAAATACTTCACTTCACACCCCCTCTATAGCACACCCTAAACACCCCACAGAGGTTACAGTGCTCCTACCCTCCTATTTCCCACTTTTTCCCCCTTTTTTCCCCCTTTTTTCACCTTACTCACTTCAACGGAATCACAAAATGGCGGCCAACACTTCC
The DNA here is from genome assembly GCF_964204655.1 of Triturus cristatus. Lineage (NCBI taxonomy): Eukaryota > Metazoa > Chordata > Amphibia > Caudata > Salamandridae > Triturus > Triturus cristatus. The sequence goes on from NC_140585.1 coordinate 492,720,729, forward strand.
TAGTTGCAACCGCTCGCACCGCTCGCAGCCAATCAGCAACAAGCTCGTGCTCGTAACGCCTCAGCCAATCAGATGGCAGAATTCCCAAATATCGATATCTGTAAATTTTGATATTTCTCAAAAACTACTTTACGAATTTACACTAAACTAACAAGAGCATGCTTTCTAGACCAAGACCCTTCTCCCTGCCAAATTTGGGGTAATTCCGTTCACCCGCTCGACCTGTAGCCTTGTCTAAAGTTTCCTATGGAAATTAACATGGAGAAAACACGTTTTGGGACCCCCATTTTTTCTCAGCCCCCCTTGAGGAATCACCCCCAAACTTTCAACATAGGAGCTGATCTCAACAAAGAATTAGTTTTGAAAATTGCGCGAAGATTCGTCAATCAGCGACAAAATTATTGGGAATAGAATGTTGCCATTTTACTATAGTAACTAGGTCCTAACTACCGCCAGTAGGTAATATATATATAGTCATTTATCTACTAGTGAACACGTATGTTATACCACTAAATACCAAAAAGGAAGAAGATATCTTACTCAATGAAAGATTTCACAGGTATATAGATATATATATATATGAAACAAAAGAGACACCCACGTGGCTGGCACTCACGGGCAGTTAGGTTCAAGGTCCTTGTCGGGCTGACGGCTCTCATATAATCTGCCCCTCAGAAGCATTGGTCGACGCGTTTCGGGAGTCAATCCCTTCATCATGAACCATTTAAAACAACAAGCGGCAGGCAAAACGGGCTACAGCAAGTCCCTCCTCTTATTTCAAATTAATACAGGAAGTCTGTCTCAAGTGAGTCTCATTGCATGCTGGGGCATGTAGTCCATCAGAAAATATCTAATCTCCAAGTGGGGTGTCTGCCGCCTTGTTTCTGCACATACGTTCTTAAAAGAGGGGGCCAGTGAGTTCCGCTATGCAGCCGTAATACAAGGCGACCTCCAGGCCACCCATACCGCACTCCTGCCAAGTGTTACAGGGGCGGTTCCGCAAGGATCTCGCGGCGGTGCCACGCCGTGGCCGGGTGGAGGCCACATATTTATGAAACAAAAGAGACACCCTCGTGGCTGGCACTCACGGGCAGTTAGGTTCTTTTGTTTCATAAATATGTGGCAGACACCCCACTTGGAGATTAGATATTTTCTGATGGACTACATGCCCCAGCATGCATGAGACTCACTTGAGACAGACTTCCTGTATAAATTCGCACCTCGCGATTTAAAAAAAAAAAAAAAAAATTCACGGAGCGCGCACGGTGAAAAACCGGAAAAAAAAATTAATACATAACTTAGCATTTAAAAAACCGTACAAATTCACTGAAAAAAACCATAGGTTTCACACACGCTATAGTTACGAATTAGCATTTAAAAAACCTTGCAAATTCACTTAAAAAACCATAGGTTTCACACATGTTACAGTTAGCTGGACATTTCACTCGTAAAAAACCTATGAAATTCCCCCGTTATAGTTACTGTAGGCAACTATAACTCACGCGACCGCAATCCTCTGCTGATGACGTCACATATTACATCACTGATGACATATGTGTCTTTATGAAAAATAAATATTTGTAATATATGTATAGCTAAAGATTAATGGAAGAAGACATGGGTAAATAAGTGTCTAAATACAGTGATGTAATATCTGACGTCATCAGCAGAGGATTGCGGTCGCGTGAGTTATAGTTGCCTACAGTAACTATAACGGGGAAATTTCATAGGTTTTTTACGAGTGAAATGTCCAGCTAACTATAACATGTGTGAAACCTATGGTTTTTTAAGTGAATATATATATATATATATATATATATATATATATATATATATATATATATATATATATATATATATATATATATACCTGTGAAATCTTTCATTGAGTAATATATCTTCTTCCTTTTTGTTATTTAGTGGTATAACATAGGTGTTCACTAGTAGATAAATGATTTGGTGATTTGTTAAGTCTGGCATTAATGGTGTGCATGTTGATTGTTAGTCAGTCAGTCAATAGGTCTTTATTTCGATTATCAAATCATTAAAGACATCGTACATCAGTTAAAAATCTATAAATTCATAATATAAACCATTCAATACTATCATACATGTTTTGTTTGTAAAAACTGTAGCAAACCGGATCACAAGAGTTAAACACTTCACATAAAGGAATAAAACAGGATACAGTTGATTTACATTAATCCACTAAAATAACTCATGGGGAATATTTCACAATTTAACACATGACAGCACGTGCTCTGTAAGGGGAGATAAAATTCGTGTGAATAGACAGGAAGTAAAAACAACAAAAAACTTCATGGGCACTAAAATTGTTAATACAAATTGTCGCAGCTAAAGTGTCCTAGTAATTTTTGTTCGAATCGCCCACATCCATCCCAGAAATTTAGCGACAGCAATCGCTATGGGCTCACATATATCAGACTCTAAGATTCTTAGTGCCTCAGTGCCCGACCTTGTACCGAGATTTATACAGACTGGTTTAAGCCATCTGTTTCTGGGGGGCTTGTAAGTTGGGCAAACAAACAAAACATGTGCTATAGTTTCCTTCTGAGTTGGGCAAACAACACATTTATCATTGTTCAGAGGGTGCCATTTGCAAGTAAAGGATTTGGTATGGAGAGAAACCACTCTAAACTGATTATTAGATCAACATATTGGTTATTTTAGATTTTTGGTGTGTTATCAGTGTTTAGCACTGGTTGCATATTTTGCAGTGGGTTGCACAAAGGGTGGATTTAACACCACTGTTCAATTGAGATATGAGCAGAGGATACTATTGAACTCAGGGTTTTTCCTATTTGTTTGTTTTGATTTGTTTTTTATTTCAGTAGATTCATGGTGCAACATATCATCCTGAAGATGGTCTCGTGGACCTTGGTGACCGTTTAGAGACAGAAACGTCGATGCAATAACACCCTTTCTTGTTGTAAATTGTGATTGTTGGTGAACAATGAAGTCAATGCAAACGATTAATTGACCGCAATGTATGGTTCATTCAAGGTACTATCCATACCGAGGTTTTAACAAAAACACTACTATTAGCTTTACAACTGAGGTAGTAGTGCAACTGTTGCCGTACATGAAAAAAATTATGTATTTATATCTTTTTCATGGTTTTAAGATTTTGTATTGACATTTTGATTAAATTTAAACCATAAAATATATAACATTTGTCTTGGAAATTTCCTTGATTTATGAATAATTTGTTCACATATGTGACAATATAAATATTGAATTGTTTATGTGAATGACTACTCAAGGAACATTTTGTGATTGTTATTGATGGTACCCAGTCCCTTGGGGAACATTGGGTTGCCCTGTTCTTGAATTAGCATTTAACATGACAGCTGCTCAGAAAAGTTGCACTGCCTTCAGATTGTCTGGCCTGTTAGCAGCTCCTCAGAAAGCCAGGAGATTTGTGCCAGGGAGATGAGTATCTCTATGGTGGGCTGCATCTCTGCCAGCGTAGTAAAATATATAGCTCTGATACCCAAGATGAACGTAGTGTAGCCTGCCAACTTATTAATAATTCCTCTATGGGCAAGTTTTAGAGTATTTGTGGATGGATACTTCATCACAAAAATGATAGCTATCCTGTCAACCTTATTACAAATCCTTTTGGATATAATGCATCTATAATAATGTGAATGGGATGGAAGTGACAAACTTTAAATCAGGCCCTTCATCATTAATTGTTTTGTCTTTTTTTATTTTTACAATATTTACAAATTTCCGAATAAAAATTTGTGTTACAACTTTTTCCATGGAATTCTTTTTGTTTTGCTGGTTCTACTTTTTTTAAATGTAAAGCCCGGAAACAAAATCATATTTCAAATTTAGATTTATTGGTTTGCTTGAAGTTTAGAGCAAGAAATACAATATAAATGTACAGTGTATAAGCCATCTATTAACTAAACATAATTCTAATTTACACTTAATATTTACAATTCATTATTTCTAATTTAGAGGTACTATTTTTAAACCAATAAGATGTCTTCATTTTAGGTACACTTCCACGCTAAGAATATGATAGGCGTCAATTTGGTCCACCATCCCGAAAGAAATATATAGCTTTTTCCTTTTAATTACTACATTCTATAACCATTTCGGCCTACCTAATTGCTAGAATCAATTGTTCCAATTAGATTCTTTTTTAAGTGATCAATATGTAGTCTAAGAGCAAAGCATCTAGGGCCAGATATACTATTTTTTGGTTGCAAAATACTTGATGCAATTTGGTGAGTATTTGTGCAACAAGTTAAGAATTTTAAGAACTGACCTATGTACTATTCAGTTGGTTCTTAAAATTCCGAACAGTAATTGGGCAGAATCCAACCTATCTCATGAATATTAATGAGTTAGGTCAAAAACTGCAACTCACTAAGATTCGAGGAAATTGCTGGTATTGTGGCTGCTGGGGTCAGCAGGCCACAATGTCTGTAATTGCTTTTAAATAAAGAAAATCTTTTTTTTTTTAATTCTATATGTTTTTCTTAACGGAAGTAGGACTGCATTTAAAAAGAAACATTTACTCATTTTTTTTGTTTGTTTAAGCATTGGCAGCAATCCTCTGGATCACTGCCAACTTTACAACAAACGTTTTTTTCCCATTCACAAATGGTTTGGGGTTTAAAGGGGATCACTTCCCTTTTGTGAATTCACTGCCACCTCCTTTGACGTGTTGGTAAAATATCAATGTTTTGTGACTGAATTTCTGTTGGAAAACATTGATGGATAAGATCCTGATTCGGTATTTGGAAGGCAATCCTATAACACACCCATTCAAGATAGTGAATTGGTATCCATTTGGAATCCCGTTTAGGAGTAGGAAAACTTTTGTAACTCCTGAAATTGAATTTTTACATAAGCAAAGCATTTTCATATTTTGCCAATGCTGAATTGGAGTATTTGCAACAGTTAAAATGCTTAGTGCATCTGGACCCTAGTTTTAATGCACTATAGAGAGATTAAACTACTTAGGCATGCAAGGGATGGTACTTTCTTAGATTCGAACTGAATGCCTGCTCTCATTGTAAAGAGCAGGGATGCAGTTCATCCCTGCAACCCGTGGCAGGTACCTCCATGTGCCTGCCACGGGGTATAGGGATCAACAGGGGGGCACCATGGATGCCTCCTAGGCTGCCATTTGGCACCCTAGCACACATGGGGGCCCTGCTGAGAGCCCCCAAAGACAGATTCCCAATGCCCTTCTGTGTTGAATGGTAGTGGGAAGCTGACAATGTAATCCTCGGCTGGAAAGTGCAGGCTTTCCGAATGACGGATGGGCTTTCCGAGCCCATTGGAGGACATTCGGAAAACTGATTTGGGTTCTTTCTACCCAACCCCATCAAAATGGGTCGGTCAAAAGGAATCCGAACGGGCAATTCTGATTTGGTCGGAATGGCTCCGACCGACTGTCGGAGCCGTTCCCAACCGCATGGGAATCGGGCCCTTAGTCTTTATCATTAGGAGCGGACCCTGAGATCCAATCACCTGCGACTTCTTCATGTTCCACGATATTTCAAAACATGACAAGGAGGCAAGTACTTCTCAGTAAGAACAGCTAAACTCTGGATTGCTCAGCCTGTCCACCTACACCTGATTGAAACAGAATAGGAGTTTAGGAAGACCTTAAAAACCTGGCTCTTTTTTCATGTTTAGTCTCTCCGGTCGATCTTTTTTTTGTCAGTCTGCTATTTGCTCCAGGGCACCTCTTTTGATGTATCTGCATGCTCCACAAATGTATATTGATTGATTGCTTGACTGATTGATATAAGCGGAAAATATCTAGCCTTGCCTCAGAAATGTGTTTTAATTGCCTGTTCATTGAAGCCAAGCATTTACTACACAAAGTTCTGACATAAACACTCAATTGTTTTTACACTCTAAATACTGGTTGAGTTCAGAACAGTATTTATTTATATGAAATCAAAGGTTTGCATAATTACATGGTTTTAATACCAAATTGTAAACACTGTGTGTTTTCATTCGAACTGAAATTTATTTAACCCTAATATAGAAATGTTCTGCAAATTAATAGGCAGAATGGAACTATAACATCAGTTAGTTAGTGTGCCAATTTTTATCATATTGAGCCAAATATAGGCAGTATGTCCTTGATGCTGATTGCTGAATTAATAATGTGCAATATTTGTTAGAATTATTATTCAACAAATGGTGCTTGGCGCAGAAGTTCAATATGTCATCGATAGGCCCCCAGAAGTATCATCTATTGGGATCAACAATATCTAGTTGTCTCAACCTTTTGATTCTCAGCTTGCATGTAAATCATGTTGTCCAAATATACATGTAAACCTATGTTTCTCTTTTTAGAGTGCTACAATTAAAAGAAGAATCAGTGAAATACAAAGCAAAACTCCATTTGATAGAGCAAAATGGCAGGCTTAACAAATCCTGCATCAAAAGGGAAACGATGGGGCATTTCAAAGCTAAAGGTATGAACTTTGTATAATAACTTTAGTTGCCTAAACATATGACATGGTATTGCGTCAACCTAGTGCCCCTTGCTGCACCTCAAGCCATATTTATAAACACCCAGAGTAAGGGCCTCATTTCGATGTCGGTGGTCAGACCACCAACCGCTGTCGCGGTGGTCCGGAGACTGCCCGACAAGCAGTCGGCAGCCCAACAGGTGAATTAGGATGCGACTGCTGTACTGAATGTCAGAAAGTGCTCTTTAACATTGCGGCTTATACTGCGTCCCAGGAAAAGGGCAGCAGTACAAGCTTCAGTGTTAAAGAGCACTTTGTGCACATCCATGCACTGTTGTGCACATACATGCACCCTGTGGTAAAATATCACCATGCATGGAGCACAGTGCATGGGTGTGCCCCCAGGGGGCCTCTTTGCAGTGGCCCATGCGGTACGGGGCCCTGTTTGGGACCCCAAAGTCTCTCTCCAACAGTCTTTTCATGACGGTCGGACTGCCATGAAAAGGCTGTCAGAAAGGGACATGATAATCCCGACGACAGTGGCTGGCATGGAACCGCCTCCATTCGGGGTAACTATTCTGACTGCTGCCCCATTGGGATCACTGATCCTAGCAGAGGCGGTGGTGTGTCCCCGACAGACAAGGGTTCGACCACCAGCATAATAATGCGTGATCGGACCAAAGGGCTGTCCTTCGGTAGGACCGCCACCGACAGACAGTCTGTGGCGGTTCCACCGACATCATAATGAGGCCCTAAGATAGTGACTCATGAAGAAATGATAAACAATTGGTAGGATAAAAGTGAGTGAAGAATGAGATAAATAATGTTGGATTGAGGGAATCAGAATATTTGATCAGGACTAACAATAAAAAATGGGTATTTAACATGCATTTCACTGGTGACATCATTTTTTGTTATCATAGTGCTAACTGACTTGTGCAAACTGCAATTTCAGACAGTTCAGATATCAATCTGGCAGTGGCACAGTCGTTGGTACGATTACTTTAATCATTCCATTTTTTCGAACAAATACAGGTTTTACTGGGGACTGTGGAAACGAAGAAGGAAAGTGAATAGGGTGAGTAGACCAGCACTAAAAGTGGACGTTTACAGTGGGGAGGGGATGGGTGGTTTGTGAGCCTTACTGTAGGTGTTTGATAACCATGCTTCTAGTAGACCTGCAGGTGGGGGAGGTAGAGGGTGAGTGGAACTCCCTCAGGAGTGGCCAAGTACTTGGATGTATACCCTAATGTAAGTTTGTGAAGGAAAAAATTAGAACTGTTCCTATAGCCAAACAAAGGTATCACATGGCTATCAATGGAGGAAACTAATATTGGTACCCAAATTGTAATGGCTAAAATTTTTAATAAAGAGAATGCAAATCTAGTTATCGGATCTGGATAATGTTCCTATATCTAACTTTACAGAAGACCAATTCTGTGTAATTGGATTGCAGCAGAATAGAATGTCCTGTTTATCGTGCAAAGATTTCTAATGAGACAGGTTTACAAGTGAAGAAGGTCTTAAGCTGCTCCAGCCTTACATAAATCTCTAAGGCTGCTGGTAACTTTTCAAAAAATGGTTCTCAAATTCGTAGAAGAATGAGCTGAATAAAATAAAACAGTACTCTTGTAATGCTGAATTCATTTCATTTATTGATCATGTGCATCATTGTTATACATTTCATATTTTGCTTAGAGGTTCATTGCTTGCTAGGTGATCGACATTTGTGTTGAACTCAAGGCTGCTATTGATTCACCAGAAAGAGTAGGGATTTCTTAAGTTCTAAAAATTTGAAAATGTTACATTTTAATACAACGTAGACATGCCGATATGTGTGGACACCATTTGCACCAATTTTACTGCTTTAAAAATGCTAATAGCAGGGTTGTGTTCTGCCCCATTTAGTTTCGCACAACCGAGTGCTGCAAAAACAGTAGACTAAAGGCAGTTATGTTAACTCCGGACTGTATATATATGCCACAGTAATCATGGTTTTTTAAAGACAGCCTTGCTTTCACGGGTGCCAGAAAGTGGGTTGGTAATTTGGAAACTGGGGACCTTTATCACCTGGTGGCTGTGACACAAGCAGCAGACAATTGCCCAGAGAAAAGCATGCTAATTTTAACCAGTACCTTTAAACTCATGGAAACAACATGATAACATTTTAAACTAAATAAGATTAGAGCAAAAAGGTAATAAAATGATCAAAACTAAATAAGGAAAAGAAATTAGCTCACTATGTTGGAGGTTTATTGAAGCTACACAAGGGGTCCCTCTGAAAACACGTTTCTCCAACATTACAGATGTACTCTAGTCAAGCTCTGGATGCAGGCCTTTATGGTGCAGAGATTTGGGGATTTAAAAAGACCAAAATCATTGAACTAGAGGAAAATCGGTTTTTGAGGTCGTTATTGAGTATCCCTGTATGTACCCCTTGATCCCTCTGAGATTAGACACTGGGGTTAGCTCAATTTCAGACTAATAGAAGTACGATCCCTAATGTTTTGGAAAAGGGTCTGGGTCACCCGTGAGCTTTCTTCATACCGCAGAGGGCTAGAGGAAATGCGCAGCCATCCTTGCTCGTTCGTTTCTTATGGATTAAGCATTTACGAGGGGTTCTTGTCCCTGCATAAGTGCGAAGGACTTGCAAAATAACTATTGGTCGTTTAAGTTGTCTAATCCTTTAACCTCCCATGTACATGGCACATTAATCAGTTTTTTTCTTACAGTAATAAGTCTCTTTTTTAATGGAATCATTCTTGGGCGACATTGAACCTATGCTTGCAAAAAAACTAAAAAGTTTATGTGCAATTCAGATTGGGTATGTTTCCCCTTCGCTGATTTACATCCGGTTGGAAAAGAGATGTGAATCTTAAGGACCTGAGCTGTGCTAGTTGAGGGCACGCCAAAAAACAGTGTCTCATTATTTTATGTTTTTTGCACTGCTTATTAAAGGCCTATGGTGAAATGGCTGGTTCCTATATGCAGGAGCCTGGGTACAAGAAATCATGAGGTGGCGTTCGGAATTCTTCAAACCAATCCTGCACCCCCTTTGGTGTTTGCAGTATCAAGATTTCTGCTGATTTCATGGATCTTAAGAAGCCGTACCACCTATGTACAAAATAAAACAGCTAGACCAACCGAATGATTGCTTTATTAGCTATAATACTAGATAGAAAATACCTCGATCAACAAATAGTGCTAAATTTATTACACCTTTAGTATCATATTTTGATTTGTAAATGTACTTTTAAACCTATCTTTATAAAAAGATATTAAGTACATGTTTTAAGTGATTGATTTTACTCATAGGAATTGTATTTTTATTGTTATTCTTTTATATGATGTATCTCTTTTCTGGTAACACACAAACTGAAATAAAGAGTAATGAAAGAAAAAAATAAGGGAAACTGGAGGTAAGACATTTTAAAGGTTTAGTGTAGAAAATCCTTAGAAAAAGTAAAGCTTCACGTCTGACCCGGACCTAGGTGTGATTCCATGCCGACCATGGTGAGCAGGTTCCAACTGTCAAAGCTTTTATCTCAGGACTTAGTTTGGTGGATGGGCTCACCATCGCAAACATGGCATATATCTCATCCACCATATTACAAGTGGATTAGTATGTAATTAGAATGCAATGCACTTGTAATAGGGTGGCAGGATATCTGTCATGTTAGTGAGAGAGTAGCCATCCACCAAACTTCAAATCAGGTTCCTAGTGTACTTTTTGCTGTAGATAGATGAGCTGTGATAGAGCTCCTACTGAAGCCATTGGTTTTGACACTAAAAGCTCTACATTGGACAAAACTAGATGTCATTGCCACCAAAGTTGCTTAGTCTCTGGTATATATTTTCCACCTCAACACGGTGCAAGGTTTTTCCTTCAGACATAGTAAAAAAATTGTTCTTAAAACCCATCCGCTCTGCAAGGCTGGTAGCAGTAATGAGGAAGGACTTCATGAGGCCAGATACCTTTACTGTGACGTACCGATGACCCTGTTTTCAATGAGGCAAAACGCTCACAGCAATACACACCTGTTTTTCTTGTCGTATAGTGTGCATTTTACTAAAGGAAGCCTCAGCACGCTTTCTTAGTCTTTTAGAGGTGGAGAAAATTACTAACACAGACTTTTCCCCATCTGCTGCGAAAGTTGTTCCTGGTCCATATTGCAGCTCACAGGGACTCTAGGATTTGTACTCTACAGATACCTTGAGCATTGGCCAATGTAATGCCTATTCCTCAATGGTCAGCATAGGTTTTGGAGTCTTTATACATATTCTGCTCCTTGAGGAGGCACACAGGGGGCCAACCACTTAATAAGTAGTTCCAGTCCCTTGGCACCAGGAGTCATAAATCTTTGGGTCTTCTTTCTGACAATTTCCAGATGTTGTCTTCCCAGGTCCAGGAATGTTCTATGGTCTTTTTTCAAAGACAGTGGTGGCTGAGTGAGACTGGCACACACAAAGAAGTATTAATAATAATGATGAACCGGGTGGTGTGGAGCCACATGGAGATAGTTGTTTAATAGCGGCGCTCCGTTGCCGCAGCCCATAAGCCCAACTATCCTGACACCCCCGCAGTGGAGTGCCAACTGCAGAGCTACTGTCCTGGACCCCTGGGACCGTGTGGATGTCTGGACATCGGAACTGGCCATGGAAATGGCAGGAGAAGGGGATGATCAGTGCCTGGACTGGCTTATGGAACATTGGCCATTATTTTTTTTGGCAGAGGTAGACTGAGTCCACTGCCCATGTGTTGACACATCAGGGATCTCCCTCCCCCATCTCAACATATGGCAACCCTCCCTCCTCCCCCAGACTGCAGCAGAGCCTTGGGGGTGCATCAGAGTGGTATGGGAGTGGGAGCTTCTGCAACCTTTCTGCCCAATGGAGCCGGGTAGTGAAGGCCTGTGGCGAGATACCAAGGTTGACTGGTGGCCACTGGCTGAAGACTGGGACACTGGCGGTGGTCTGAGACTCATAGCCTATGCCGGTGATTGAGAAGCCTGTTGCCTGTTGTGCCTGGAAGGTGGCAGTGCTCCAACACCTTCTGTATGCTCCTGCTTCTGTCACAGTTGCTGATGGGTGATCATGGAAGCACCTTTGAAAAGGAAGCACAATATCCTTTCCCTGGAGGCTGATGGGGCTGAGATAGAGACCTAGATGCAGCTTACTGATGAGGCCCTGATCACCAGCACAATATATCCGTACTCCAGGAAGAGAGTGGAACTCACAGATACAGAGTGGTAGCAGGAGAACTTGTGCTGCTAAAGAGGCCCGGGGGGGGGGGGTGATGTTGCCTGATCCATCACATTTGGGAAGGTGACTTCTGGTCCCTGGGTGAATCGCAAGGTTGCTGGGTGAGGAAAGCTTTTCTGTTTTCCTGGGTGAATCCGCAGTGCCCACCGGTGGTGACTCAAGTAAGGCCCAAGTGGATCCAGTAAGGCCACCTACTGGTATCCTGTCAAAAGAGGACTGCAATATGCAGGAGTCCTGGTGCACTTTCTGTGTACTGGGGTACCACATAGATGTAGCAGATGCAATTGTCCACTCCAAAGCCACTAGAGCACACCTGGGGAAGGGCACACCACATGCAAGGAGTGAGGTAAATGGACAGATGCCCCCATTAATGTACATGGATTTGGTGACCCACACGAAGACCACAACTGGGCAGTAATAAGGGTGACCAAAATGGCATTGGAATAAACAATTGACATAGTGTCACAAGATGTTAACCACCTGCAGGCCGACCACAGGAAATTGTCAGATAGAGTGTCGGATGCTGAATATACTCTAACCCAGGTCCACCAAATGGTGACTGAGACTACCACCCGCACGCGGGTGCGGAAGAAGGAGGTGGCCACCTTGGTGGAAAAGGGGAATGATACAGAGAGCTGCTCCCACCGCAATAACATTTATTTGGTTGGGATGTCAAAGAGGCTTAAAAGCCCAAGTGCTGAACTATACCTGGAGGAGTGGTTCTCCTTGGTGGTCTTGGGGGGGGACCTCAAAATGATTTACAGTGTAGCAGGTGCATAGGGTCTCTGGAAGGCCACTACCCCCTGGACTCCACCACAGCCCTTAGTTGCCAGACTATTCAACTTTGAGACAGAGACACTGTCCTACAGGCAGTGAGAGCACATGGCCATGGACATTAGAGGGGAGCTAAGGTCAACATATTCTTGGATTTCACTACAGTTGTACAGCGACAAAGGGTGACTTTCATGGCAGTAAAACAACTCTTCTAAATATTGAACATCCGCTATGTCCTTCTCTACCCAAAGAAACTTTGCATTATAGCCCAGGGAGAGACCCTCTTCCTCACAGAGATGGAAAAAGTATGAGACCGGCTGGAGAGACAAGGTCATCTCTCCCCTCCTCGGTGGTGGAGAGAGATTCCAAGTACTGTGATGGCAGGAATGAAAGAAATGATGCAAAGTGAGACCATGGGGAACACCCATGGTACTAACCAAGGATCAAGTGATCTTGGAGAGTACGAGTGGTGGCGGACCTGTGGACCTCCAATACAAACACTTCCTGGAGACCATCAATATATCCGATGCATTGTGGAGTGAGTCTGGGGGATCGTTGGAGGATGAATTTGACTAATGGGAAGATGAAGACTACAGGTCACTACCAACGGTCACACCAAGGATCTCGGAGGAAATCATTTGAAAATGCCAGTTGCTGTGATCCTGCGGCACTTTTGTGGGCTCGGATAACCTGGGGCTCATGAGCAAGAGGGAGCACCAAAACAGGATTCTATACATGCACACAGCTTGTGGGCAGCTGAGCCCTCAGCTCCCTAACCACAAATCAGAGTAACAATTTACCATCTGCATATTGTTACACTCCACCCTGTGATTTTGTTATGTGACGTATATACCATGCATTGGGGTGACGGCCAGTTTGGAGACCATGGCATGGTAAGGTAGGGAGGGAGGGGAGTTGGTATACTGTTAAGTCTAGTGTGGACCAGTTAGCAATTACGCCAGAGTACACGGGACAAGGGAGAATGACTACTCACCCTGGAGAACCCACACCAATCCCACAGCAAGGGAGCCTGAATGCAATATCATGACGACACAAACCCTAAGAATGCTCACATGCAATGTAAATGGGCTGGGGATCAAAATCAAGAGGGGACTCGTGATCAAAGCTATTATACCCTTTGCAAAAGATGTAGTGTTCCTACAAGAAACACACTTACAGGGATCTAAATGTGGCCCCCTTAGCAGAGGGAGATATGTGGTAGCCTGTCACTGTGGTTACACCTCAGGCTCCATAGGAATGGTGATTTTACTAAAACAAATCACACCGTTCCAGCTGACACAGGTCCAGTCAGATGACTAGGGATGCTACTTTGTGGTTTTTGGGGCTTGGGAGGGTGAGCTCCTGGTATTGGTCAATATCTGTGTGCCAACTGGAATGCAGACTGACACCCTGCAACACTTGGGACATCTACTGTAGGACCTACCTTGGGTGACGACAAACATAGGGGGTGACTTTAACATAACGATGCATCACCACATGGATAGGATGGCCCCCACTTGGGCCACAAACCTCAGTTTGGGAAATTGGGTGCCTTTATGCAGGTGATGGGTTTAGGAGATATATAGAAGTCTATACATGGGGCAAAAAGGATACTCTTATTTCTCTGGGGCACATAGCAATCACTCCCAGATAAATTCCCTCTGAATACCACTGGTAACACTCCACAGATTTGTTGAACCTTAATTCAAAGTGAGGAGGATTTCATATCGCTCACCTTTAATTGTGATGCTGCGAACAAAAAAGCCGGCAGGTAGGACAGAATAGAGAATGGGGTCTTGCAACCAGACAAATGAGAAAGTGTGAGAATGCCTCACTGTGGCTATGGAACACTATTGTAAAGAGAACTCAGATCAAGAGACTGATGCATTGACTAGATGGGAAACCTACAATGCCACAACTTGGGTGGTGATTATAGCGGACAAAATAGGAGAAAAAAGGGAAAACTCCTAGCGCCACCAAGACTTAGAAAAAGAGCTAATACATATAGAGGAAGAGTACCACTCGACACCATCAGCTGCAGAGATAATGAGTAACTTTAATAACACTGAAGAGTTCTGCTCCCTAGTAAAAGAGGAAGTTGAAATGGCATATATTGCGAAGTAGAAACTTATATATGAAATGGGGGATAAAGCTGGGAAGCTGTTGGCAGTGCTGAGCAGTGGCGATGGATAGGAATCATATCGAAAGTATTGTAGCACCAGATGGCTCTGCCGTTGTGGGTAGCGAGGGAATAGTGAAAGTGCTGGCCGGCTATATGTAGACCTTTTATGACCCCCGTTGACAGTCACAGAGCAGGACTTGAGGCAATGTTCAGGAGACAGCCTTAGTAGGCAGCTTGAAATGACAGCTGCCCTAAAACAAGAGAGCGAGCTAATGCAAGACAAAATAAAACCTGTACATATGCAACTACATTCAAGGACAGCCCCAAACAGGCTTCTGGTTTAATTTTTTAGGAGGCTGACAGGAAAGATAGCAAGCCCACTGTATGATATGTATACAGCAGCATAGTGAAGGGGGGAACTAACAAGCGATAAGTGCACAACGACCATTGTGCCTAATCCCAAAGTAGCAAACCCCGGGATAGATGGGACTCATATAGACCGATAACCCTTATTAATGCGGACACAAAAGTTTTGGCTAAGGCTTAAGCAAACAGACTACAAGGTGTGATCTCAGACCTAGAGCACCCAGACCTGAATGGGTTATTACCAAAAAGGTCGACTAAGCTCATCCTCCGACGCCTTTAAAATAATATTGCAAAATTAGGGCTACCCCTGTTATTCGCATTCCTGGTCACAAATCAGAAATTCAATTCGATAGAGTGTCGATTTTTATTTTCACAATCCCTACAGCTCACCTTAAGGTGAATGGGATCCTGTCCCAGGACTTCCCCATCCAGAAGTGTACAAGACAGGGGTCCCCTCTATCACTGATGTTTCTAGACTGATGCTGCTGGTTTTCCGACTCTCAGATGGCACTGAGGTCTGCTAACCAGACCTCAGTGACAGTGCCCTGACCTCAAATTATATGTTGAATTGGCTGTACCCAATTGGAAGTGGCTAACTTACCTGTATGTCTCTAGTAAATGGTAACCTGGTATCCCGGGCATGTAAGTTAGAGGGGTACCCCAGGGCTTGCAGCACTGGCTGTGCCACCCTGGGGGTCCCCTAAGTAAAATGTGTCCCCCAGTCTGCCACCGCAGACTGAGAGAGCAGTCTCACACTGCTGGCCCAGCACTGCAATTAAAAGCAATAGCAAAGCGTTCACTTCCTCTCTACATGTGTGTGAGTCACCCCTCTGGCAGTCCTCTCAAGTCTAAAAGGCAGGGTGCAACATATGGCACAGGCAGGACATGTACTGTACATGTCCTGACAGTAAAACCTGCAAAATTGCTGTTTTACTGTGGAAAAACTTGGTTGCCCAATTGGCGAGTATAGGGTTAAACGCCGATCCCTCAGCTCTGCTAAATCCTGAACGGTGCAACCAAAGTGGGCACTCCGATGTATCAAACAACTTGTTACATTAAGCTTGACTAGTATCTCAAGTCGGAATTAATGTAACTTGCTGCAGTGTGAAACTTTAGCAAAGCTGCCACTTTGTTGCCTTTAAAATTCCTGTGCCTTCCCAGGCACATATGGAGCCTGCTCCACGAGACAGCCTTCTCCCTCCTTGAGAGAATTTCCAACGACTCTCAGGAAATAGAACAATGAGGGATTGCAGACCAGGGAGGTGTCATCTCCCTTCTGCAGGAAGCAACTTGGGTGTTAGCCCCAAAAGGCAGGCTTCAAAGGTGAATCCAGCTTTGAAGGGCAAATGTGTAACCCTAGGAGGGAGTGCTGCCCTGTTGTTGAGGTAATCAATGTAGTAACATCCCCACTACCATGGGGTGTCCCCATGGGCACTGGTGAAGGCGCTGAAACATCAACTAAAATAAACAATTGTCTCTTCCAAAAGTTCCTTTGTAGTTTTCAATTGTTGGTTTCACAATTATTTCATGGACATTCAAAAACTTCATTTCCCAGAATGCATGACATCTGTGTTATACAATTCAACTTTATTTCTTTCATCCCTATGCATTTCGGCTTTAAAAGCCTTCGTCAGGGGAATATCTATAAAAGTAAAAATAACATTAGTTTACTCAGGGGAAATTCCAACAGAATATTATCACCACATCATATTTTCACGGTGTTTCAAAAGGTGCCTAAATATTGTGCACGATATTAACAATGTTAATGGTACGCACGAGTGAAAGTCGGTGATTCATTTAATGAAAGTGCCTGTTGTAAATTATTTGTGTGTCGCTTGTATCAAGATGTTTATGCGTGCCTCCGTTGCTACTTCGCTTGCTCTTAAGGATCAAGGTGACTAAGAAAATCAATATACCGCTTCAGTGAATATGCGTTACTATTTATCCTTAGTGCTTCGCGTTTTAACTCCTAAAGTTCCCTCCCGTTCAAATACCAAATACACTCTTGAACTACTGAAACAACATTTACCATATTCGTCTCAGACACCATGAAAGAAACAGAACAAAGCAAAAACATGTTACATAGATTCAGACAGAGAGGATATCCGGATGATATTTTAATACAAGCCACAGATCGAATTAAAAACAAAAGAAGACAAGACCTATTGGCTACACAATCCAAAACAAAGGAAGAGAGAATCACATGCGTATGTAAATACTCCACCATGAGCATGCATTACAAAAAAATAATCAAGAGACATTGGAATCTTTTGAAATTTGAACAGGATTTCAGCGATGTATTCGGACAGGAACCCATTATTGCGTACACAAGGGGCAAAAATATAGGTGAAATAATAAGACATCCCACACAGAAAGCGATAAAAACTTCCTACAAGGGTACTATCCCATGTCTGCATTGTAATAGCTGCAATAACATTATTAGAGGAACCTACATCACTCATCCTATGAAAGGGTATAAAGTGGCATTACGAGTTAATGCAACGTGCAATACATCCAACATAATATACATGCTCAAGTGTCCATGTGGGAAAGCTTCCATAGGACAAACAGAACAGAAATTGAAGATTCGAATGAATGAGCATAAAAGCAATATCAGGACTAAACAAGCTAAATCCACAGTAGCCTGTCATTTCATTGAGGCACAACATCATATCAGCCAATTAAAAGTTTGTGTATTAGAGGTCATAGAAAAACAAGAAGGAAAATAAAATCACAATGCCCTACTCCAACGGGAGAATTACTGGATTTTTCATTTGAACACCTTAAAACCAAATGGAATGAATGATAGGGTTGAATTTTAATGTTACTTATAATGGATGATTATGACCAGATACACTTTTTGTGATATTTTGTACTGATATTATTGCAGTTACTCATATTTCTTTGAAATATTTATCAGACTGCTAGCTACAAGTGACTGTTAGACCAATAGGATGAAGCATGCAACATGGTATCTTCTCATTTTATTTTTTTCATTGTTTTGGTATGTTCAATTTAAACGGATGAGCCTTTTTATACATCAGCAGCACTATGCAATCATGGTTACACGTTCGTCTGCACTTGAGCATTGTTGACATTGAAACTTTATTAACATCCAGAGCAGTTCCCAATACACATCCACCAGCCCTCTTTCGATGTTTATCATAGTACGCCAGCACGTAACGTGTAATTTACCATTTAACAAGCCAGGCACGAGAGAGCATTGACAAACGCGGCAGCCGTAGAACCGAGAAGCGCGTAACTTCCACACACCGGTAAGTTAGACGATAAAGAGTGTATTTGGTATTTGAACAGGAGGGAACTTTAGGAGTAAACACGCAAAGCACTAAGGATAAATAGTAACGCATATTCACGGAAGTTGTATATTGCTTTTCTTAGTCACCTTGATCCTTAAGAGCAAGCGAAGTAGCAACGGAGGCACGCACAAACATCTTGATACAAGCGACACACGATTAATTTACAACAGACTCTTTCATTAAATGAATCACCGACTTTCACTGGGGCGTACCATTAACATTGTTAATATCGTGCACAATATTTAGGCACCTTTTGAAACACCATGAAAATATGAGGTGGTGATATTATTCTATTGGAATTTCCGATGAGTAAACTAATGTTATTTTTACTTTTATAGACATTCCCCTGACGAAGGCTTTTAAAGCCGAAATGCATAGGGATGAAGGAAATAAAGTTGAATTGTATAACACAGATATCATGCATTCTGGGAAATGAAGTTTTTGAATGTCCATGAAATAATTGTGAAATCAACAATTAAAAACTACAAAGGAACTTTTGGAAGAGAAGATTGTTTATTTTAGCTGATGTTTCAGCGCCTTCACCAGTGCCCAGGTGGACACCCCATGGTAGTGGGGATGCTACTACATTGATTATGTATCACGCTCCTTGGCAGGGAGTGATCCCCAGGAGCACGGCATAACATAATAGAGAAACCATACAAAATTGAGCGGTGCACGATCAAAAAATAATAGAGACTATTGTTGAGGTAGACAGGCTGGATTTAGAAGCAGAGGAGGGAAACCTGTTGCCAAACAGGTTAGGGAGGTCAGAACACTAAGAGAGGGGCCTTGTTGTCATGGGAGTGGGCAGAATGGTGTATACTGTGATAGCCAGATGCCACACTCTACAGTAAGTGGTACTCAGGTAGGAGGTAACCTGGTAGCCCATTGGCTACCAACAGCATCCTTCCCTGATGGCACTTTCTGAGTATAAAGAAGGCATCTCTGGCACCCAGACCCCATATCTTGTCCAACTTGGAAGGAGGACTGAAGAAGGACTGCCTTGCTGCATCGAGGGACCAGAAAAGAGAGGCTGCTCTGATGACCAATACACCTGGTGGCTAGTGAAGAGAGGGACTGTACTTGCCAGGTCCTGCTCAAGGAGAGGCTGTCTTCAGTGCCCAGTCAAGCCAAGAGACTGAGAGGGCCAGCTGACTGACCTCCTGTTCTCATCACAGGGACACAACAGCTGAAAAAGACTGCTGGGGCAAGTTGGTTGCCCAAAATCTTCAACCCGCTACCACCTCTGCCGCGCAACACCAAGGACCAAGACACAACACACACAGTTCCACCTGAATTCGCTGAATCTGAGAGTGCTATCAGAAAGTTGTTGGGACCTGCGACCATGATAACGGCCGAGTGGTAGTCCAGTGGCGACTGGACTTTGACCAGATCGCAGAAGACCCTGCAGGAAGACCCCCCATGACTGGGTCGCATCTACAGCATCCTTAGCGCTTCTTCAGCATCCTTCATACCATGCATCAGGACCACTCAATTGGAATCCATTGCAATGTGGATAAAGTGCCTGAACTGCTTAAGGCCTGCTTCCCTCGTAAAGGTAACTGTTTTTGAGGACATTGCTGGTCTCCTTGACTAGCTCCCTGCCAGAGCTGGTCTCCCCAAGAACTTCTCACTGACCAAAATTGACACCTACCAAAAGTGTCCAATTCATTTACTTTGCCAAGGATTGTTCCTGTTTAAGTGAAAATGCTTTATTTATTTTTGCTTGTAAAATCAATATCTCCAGAACTCTCAAGTGGGTCTTTTTTATTATAGTGTCTAAATTCTTCTAAAAATACAGTCTATTTTTATAAATTGGTGTTGGATTTCCTGAGTGTCGCATCAATTTCTTCTTTAACTGTTTTGGTGCTGTTTAAATTCTTAACATTTGTTACTCTGTGTAAGTCTTGCTGCTCAATGCCACAGCAGCCCAGGGTTTAACTGAGTGTTTTACAGAAGAATCCTAATTGACCTAAAGAGGTTGGTAAGTGTATTACACGGTGAGGTCACACGACTACACTATTAAATACACCCCATTTCCGCTCAAATAGCACTACTCAGATTTAAACACATATTGCAAAATGTCCATATGCCATCCCTGATGCCTTCTTCCAGGCAAAAAACAGACTCCTGTGGTCACTGCTCTGGCTGGATGGCACAGCACAGATTGAATTCTCTACACTACAAAGAACGGTCATGAGCGGGGCGTCGCACTACCGAATATTTGTGGGTATGATGAGGCAGCGCAGGTATTCACAGTGAATGAGTAGGCATGTGACCCACTGGCAGATCCGGCATTTAAAATGGACCAGGAAAGGTTGGGACAGAAAGGCTTTATCCATAAACTTTATGGAGGGTGGATGCCGCAGGATGCCTCGCCAACTACGGCCACAGTAGTGTCTACATGGCACAGATTGACTAGAGAAATGGGATGGGAAAAGAAGTTTACGCCTAGAACTCCCCTGTGGGTGGGCATAAGACTACAGCCTGTACCAAACCTCCCAGGCTTTAAGCAATCCGATCTAATCGGACTCCCCATGCTAGAGGATGTATGGGATGCAAATGGAATAGTACCATTCGCACACTTGCAGGCTGAATACAATATGGCTGATATGCAAATATTTAAATATTTACAACTAAGACATTCCCTGCAGGTCATGATCCCCAAGGGGGACAAAGGAGCACTCCCCACTGGAATGTCAACTACTGGATGAACATATGACCAAAAAGACCCTTACTTATGCCGTGCTAATGAGGAATACACAGAAAGAGTTGTCACAGCTGATGACTAGATAGCAGAGGGATGTAGAGGAGCTAAAGGATGACGACTGGGGGAGGCGCTCCAATTTCTGAGGGAAGTAGCTATCAAAGCAAGCTTTCAACTGATACAATT
The DNA here is from genome assembly GCF_964204655.1 of Triturus cristatus. NCBI lineage: Eukaryota > Metazoa > Chordata > Amphibia > Caudata > Salamandridae > Triturus > Triturus cristatus. Next base: position 492,741,939 of record NC_140585.1, read on the forward strand.
AAAAATCCTGCATAGAACTTATTACACCCACATTCTCCTACATAGAATAGACCCAAGATGATCGATGCCTCAGACAACGTGACTAACAGGGTTTGTTCAATCATACCTTGTGGGACTGACCAAACATACAACTCTTCGGGAGGGAGTGACACATACCTTAGAGGAAGCTATAGCACTGACAGCACCAATGACATTGCTCGGCATCTGGGCAGAATTTGATGCAAACTTCTATGATAAACTGCTGATTAATCTAGGATACATGGTATCACAGAGAGAACTTACTCAGAAATGGGGCACCAAAACCTGTCTGAAACTCCAACACTGTGTGGAGGGAATGGAACTGTGCACGATAAGAGAAAAGTTGATATATGAGAATAGAGGAAGTACTGGAAAATACGATAACGTTTGGAATGGATGGGTTGCGGGGGACTCAGATTGTTGGTTAAGAAGAAAGGGGGGCATTATGTCTAATGATGGATGGATAAGACCCAGTGAGATCCCAAGAGGGGAGTGAAGATTCAGACTTAGGCATTACTTGAATTTGGATGTGCATTGTGCCATTATCCTGGACTTATATGTGATATACAGAGGGGATGGGGGTAGAAGGGAGATGCAGAGGTTATTGTATGATGTATACCTTACTTGCCCTGACTAGGATTGTGGTTCCTTCTTGGACAGGGTGCATACCTCAGCTAACCAGAAACCTAATTTCTAACACAATTGTTCACACTGTTAGATTGCTACAGGGGATTTACATTGAGCCTACCCAGTAGCAAAAAGAGACCAATCCATTGGATGCATGTTTAAACCACCAAAGAATTATGACATGGACTCTAAAGAGGAGCTACAGAGTACCATCCCATTGGAGGCGTCTTTAAACCACGGAGGGAATGCTTTATGACATATTCCCAGGGGCACCATAAATCAATGTAATCTAATCTACTATGAATCACGGTTTAGGGTTAGCGACAACATAGACTCCCAGAACAGCCATAAGGGCATTTTGTGGCAACCAACTCTGGCAGGGTGCCAGTCACTGGGATCAACAAGGTGAGTACAACAGTTACCTCACAGTCAAAGCAGTATCTATTCCAGTTACAGGCTCTATGGGTAAAACCCCATACATTTTAAAAGAGTGGTCCTGATACAAGGGATATAGAATGATGAAGAAGTTCAAGGATGCCGAACTGGTGATGGGGTCTTCCTGAGGCCAACCCTCAGCCCACGAACATGGTGAGGTCACTTTAGCCCAAGGGTTGATGTCCTTTGAAGTCCGGGTGAAGTCTAGCCAGAAACCAGTTGCCACTTGTAGCAAAACCAGTGGTTCCCTTTAACTGGTGGCAACTTGTGGGTGACCAAACTGCACCCGATGACTCTCCAGAGTCCAGCAGACTCAAGTGCAACTTTGAGGGTTGGGACTTGGTCTCCTAGGCTGCACTTTAGCAGTAATCAGCGAAAAGGCGTTCTTGGCTACTAACTCACCTAGTCAGGCTTCTTCAGCATTTGTGACCTTATAGCTGTGACAGGAAGTCAGCCAACTGATTCTTGAGGCCACTTCTGTCTGGGGCTTGGGGATGATATTTACTTGAGCTGGGCACCAAAGGCACAGTCCTCTCTTTCCTCTCCCAGGGAGCATCAGGTGCAGTCCAGTCTTTACTGCAACCTCTCATTGCTGGGTCCAGAGAACAGTAGGACAGTCCTACTGTCCTCTTTCAAGTACAGACATGATCTGAAATCTTGGTGCCAAGGGCGCCACATTTTAATATCCAGGTTGTTGGAGGGAGGACCACCGGGGAGTCGGGGAGACTATTCCGGGGCACCTTCCTACCGCAAAGTTATAGCCGAGCGCCGCTGAGAAGCCCCCTTCGGGGAGGTCTTTCTCCTATGATCGTACTAGGCCCAGTAACACCACCACACAGGACTCAATATCAGTTGCTTGACTTGGATCTTTATCAGAAGTAGTACGTTCAATATTTACAGTGGGATCGAGGGATCCAGTAAGAGTCTCAATGTCTGTTAGAGGGATAGGGTAGCGGGACAGTCTTAGTACCAACCAGGTACGGGAGGGCTCTGCGCCAGACCTTGAGTGCTGGTCAAAGAGCGGCTCGGACGTGGGGAGCCGCGACGGCGTCTGCAGGGTTCGGGTGGTAGTTCCGCTAGGGTCGAGCCGCGACACAGTCAGCAGGGCTCCGGTGGTAGGTCCGCTTCGGTCGAGCCGCGACGAGGTCAGCTGGGCTCTGATGGTAAGGTTCAGCAAGGTCGGGCCGTGACAGCGTCAGCAGGGCCCCAAAGGTTCGTGAAGGTCTTTAAGCACGGTGGAGCCGCGACGTCGTCAGCAGGGCTCAGAGTGTGGGTTCAGGACGAGTCTTCTTCCGTAGGGTCAGCCGCGATCCGATCAGCAGGGCTCTTGACTCCGGGATACAACTGTTGTCCTGTTGTCGGGTCGCCCCAGATATAGGACTGGAGCCCTTTGATGTCCGGACCCTTGCGCCCGGAGGGGGCGGAGAGGCCGGGTAGGGAGCGGCCAGACGCCCAGCAGGAGAGGCGCCAGGCCCCAGAGAGCTGTGGGGCGATCGCACCTAGGTGTGGAAGGACGGTTGGGGGTCCCATCAATACTGCCCTCCGCCGGGAGTGGGAAGGGTTCACGTGGTATCCCCCAGGCCAGGGGTTGGCGCCTCGATGTCGGGCCTCGCTGGGACAGAGGCCGGTTGAAGCGGGGTCATGCAGGTGGTCACGTGGAGTGACGTATAATCCAAAATGGAGGAGCCCCGAGGTGCATGGGACCTCGTGCGGCTTAGCGAGGGGGAACAGGACCACGCCACGAGGCCGGCTCCCACACAGGTTGTGCCCTAAGGAGTTGGGCATCTACTAGACAATGGACTACCAGGCCCCTCCCACCTAGTGAAGACTTCCTGTAATGTATGGCACCTATCTAGCCCAGAATGCACTGTTCTGCACATTCCCAATATGGCAGAACCCTTCTCTTAGACTTTTGCGCTCCATAACACATCCCGGAGGTGTACTTACCTTGGGGCTTACACACCCACGAAAAGCAATTGTGCTAAAATGAAAGATGTCTCGTAGACAGGTCACGTAGAACAAGTTGTAGGTTTATTTATTAAGATACAAAGTCCATGTAATGCTCATGTAGAGCCCATGTAGATCTCTTGTAAAGCCCCACCAGGAGCAGCCTCCCTGCTGCTCAGCCCATCTCTTCCAACTGCCAACTCCTCCAGTCCCCCACACTCAACATTCCAAGTGACATCACTCATGGCTGAGCAGCAAGGGACAGAACAATAATAAGGAAGATGCACCAACAACAATAGGTTATAACAAATTGGCAGCGACTTCCCTCTCCCTGCCCCCTGTTACAGCCTTTCTGTAAAAACAAAAGAGCAGCCCCTCTCGTTTGTGTCCATCATTTGCGCGTCAAATGCGTCTTCCCCCTTGATGCTCATATTGTGTGCTCAATCCTGTTTGGCCTTCATCACAGTGAGAGGTCACACCTCCTCCAGCAAAAGGCCCTGTGTGTTACTTTCTGAGAGTTATTCACACCTCCGCCCAGGAGGGCAGAAGGCTGTATCATGGTCAGCAACCATAAAAAATCAGTGGAAAACTTCCCAAAGTTGCCATGTGTACAAAAGTTACATTAAATTCGACTTGACCATCAAGTTGGGTTTAATGCAATGATTCTTTTGGTACCTTGAAGTATCATATTGTAGTTAGCACTGCACAGTTGTCAGCATATAACCCTGTACTTGCCAGTAGGACAACTAGCTTTTCAACAGCAAAAACAACAATATTTTTTTTTTACTGTCAGAACATGTAAAAACACATGCCCTACTTTTGAACTTACAGCATCCTGACTTAGGGCTTGTTAGGCCTCCTTTAGGGGTAACTTACATATATTTGAATGGAAGGTTTGGGCTTTGCCATGACTTTAAATAGCAAAGTTGAGGTAGCAGTACAAAACTGCTCTACCAGTCTGCAGTGGCTTTCTGGTAGACATGCTTTTCTTTGTCACATTGGTGGAGACACAACAAGTGCTGCAGTCCATGATGGACACTTTAAACATAGATTAAAGACTTATAAGTTAGTTAACATGTCAACTGTGGGTGAGTCAATCAGACATCTATCTTATTAGGAGTAAGAGCACATGCACTGAGGCCTGGCCAGCTGGGTCCAATGCAGTACAGAGTCGTTATATAAGTACCTAATAGACAGAAAGTGGGGGGTGGGGCAAATGTGGGGTGAACTTGAAAAAGCTGTTTCCTTACAAAAATTATAAGGCATCAAGAATGGCATGGACTCCATTCCTGGAAGCATTAAGAAGCAACCAAAGAGCATTGCTGGGTGAGTAGTGAAATACTCTCTTTAATCACCAAGAGCAATGACAATCAATGACAATCAATCCTTAGAAAGCAAATACAAGGAGATGATGGACGGAGCGCTGAAACTTTTAAGACACTTACCCCCAGTCACAGATCTGGGTTGAATCCATCATTGTTCTTTAGCTCACCTCGCCACCCCAGTTCAGACCCAGGTATATGCAAATCCGTCTTGACCCTGTCCCTCATGGGAACAGTCGAGCCCCAACTGCCAAGCCAGGTCTTCCCTAGACCGGAAACAAGCAACCTGCGACCAGTTTTGGGGTAAGACCCCTCATCAGCCACGCTACCTTGAATCCAGGGGCAAAGTGAGCAAGGGATCCACTTCTGGACATACCCTGCCAACATAGGGCGAACAAAGCAAACACAAGGAGATGATGGACAGAGCACTGACATTTTCAGACACTCAACCCCGTCACAGATCTGGGTTGAATCCATCATTGTTCTTTAGCTTTCCATAGGTTGGCAGGGTATGCCCAGACATGGTCCAGGGAAGACCTGGCTTGGCAGTTTGGCTGGACTATTCCCATGAGGGACAGGGTCAAGACTGGCTGGGTCATCTCCTTGTGTTTGCTTTGATCAATTCTTAGAAGCATTCTTACAAATCCAGTGAATACTATATAAAGGAACTGGGAGCAGCAGAGATCTTATCATAAGCTGGTGCATAAGTTTGAAGGGCCCGATTCCCAGAACTAACTTAAGACAAAATCCTAAACTTACTACCATTTTGGTATTCACAGAAGGCACTTACTCATTTTGGTGTTCACAGAAGGCACTTACTCATTTCGGTATTCACAGACATTAGGAGTCCTAACTTTAGGACTCCTAAATGACTTCTGTGAATACCGAAAGTCTTAAAATTAAGATTTTTCTCAGGTTAGTAGTAGTATAGTTAGGACTACTAACTTTAGGACTCCTAAGTGCCTTCTGTGAATAACAAAAGTCTTAAAAGTAGTAGTAAAGTTAGGACTCCTAACTTTAGGACTCCTAAATGCCTTCTGTGAATACCGAAAGTCTTAAAATTAGGATTTTTCTCAATTTAGTAGTAGTAAAGTTAGGACTCCTAACTTTAGGACTCCTAAATCCCTTTGTGAATACCGAAAGTCTTAAAATTAGGATTTTTCTCAATTTAGTAGTAGTAAAGTTAGGACTCCTAACTTTAGGACTCCTAAATGCCTTCTGTGAATACCGAAAGCCTTAAAATTAGGATTTTTCTCAGTTTAGTAGTAGTATAGTTAGGACTCCTAACTTTAGGACTCCTAAATGCCTTCTGTGAATACCGAAAGCCTTAAAATTAGGATTTTTCTCAAGTTAGTAGTAGTAAAGTTAGAAGTCCTAACTTTAGGACTCCTAAACTGAGAAAAATCCTAATTTTAAGACTTTCGGTATTCATAGAAGGCATTTAGGAGTCCTAAAGTTAGGAGTCCTAACTTCTGTGAATACCGAAGTGAGAAAGTGTCTTCTGTGAATACCAAAATGAATAAGTGCCTTCTGTGAATACGAAAATGGTAGTAAGTTTAGGATTTCGTCTTAAGTTAGTTCTGTGAATCGGGCCCAAAGAGTCTATGTGGAAAACACGGAAATATAGCATTAATAGTTTGAAGTTGTGCATTTAACACATACCATTCTTTAACTACACAACAGTAAGTTAACCTTTCCATAAAATCCTACAAAAAATATACTCTGACATACCTGTGAAAAGGAGGGAGAAATTTGTCAGACAGACAATTTCTCATGATGAGAATATTTTCAGATTTTTCTTAATTTTGAATTTGTCCTGTGTGGTGGTACAAGCAGTTTACAGTAGGAATGTAGGCAGGAGCCTAAGGCCAGATACAAGAAGCACCAGTATTTTGTGTAGTATTTTGAGAACCAAACTATGTACTAATAGGTTTCTTCACAAAATAATGATTCCTAGAAGGTCACAAATCGACCTACATCATGAATCTTAATGAAGTAGGTCACAAGCTGCCACTCACTAGGAATTGCAGCCATCACAGGGATAATGACGTGCTGGGGTCAACAGATCATCATGTCTGTAAAACAATTTCTTTAACAAATGCAGCCCGTATTCATTAAGGGAAAATGGGATGTGTTTCGAAAAAAAATGTCACTAACTTTTTTTACCAGTAGACAGTGTTCCTTGGGACGACTGCCTACTACTAAAAAATATTTTCATCATTCTCAAATGGGAGAAGGTCCCTGGAGGACGCCTTCCTGCTTATAAATGGCCAATCACTACAGGTTTGTAACATATTTTGTGACCAGATTCAGTCACAATCATTAATACATACCATTCAGATTCAGTGTTTGGAAGGGACACCCTAAACCAGCAACTTCCAAATACAAAACCAGTATTGGGCTGCAAACTCAAATAGCAATTTGGTAACTTTTTACCGAATTGATATTTTTGGATTGTATATACCTAAAGGCATTTTTGGAGATAGCAAATTGCCCAATTCTGCAAATTGGGTCGTTTGTGCCCACAAAAAGCCTTCGTACATTGGCCCATAGTCAAATAGGGAAGGTGTTGTTAGGGCGGGTACACCGAGATTAATGCTTGTCCCTTCAAATGCAGGCCAGCATGAAGGGCTGTTAGTTCAAGAGATTGTTTTTAAAACAAAAACAGGTTAATCCTTCCTTCACTTCCTTAATCAGCATGTGAGTTAAAATTAAAAAGCTTCCCTGCATTGCGAAATTAACTTCGAAATACCTCTGTAATTTCCAAATCATGGAATTTGCTCATGCATGGCTCCAAAATGTAAAGATGATGTCAATCGCAATTGTGCATTAGTCACCTTCATGTAGGTATTGCAGAAATAAATCACAGCTCTTTTCATGTTATTCTTCCCATTTTTTAGTGTACCAGATCTCTGGTGCAGCCGTACACACAGTCTCATGTCTCTTTCATCCCCTTGGTGCTTCAAAGTAGTCTTTGAACAATGACACCCTTGACCAAGCACAAGAGGAGTCTGAGGATACCGCTCCCAGGCATTGGAAGTATATTGGACACATTCCTGCAGCTAGATGGAAGAGAAAGAAAAGAGGGGAGTGAAGCCTGAGCTCAGTTAGATATCCTATGAGCCTTTTGAATGGCATGGAGCTGCAGATTAGACTTGATTACCACTTGATAGATTGTAGGGTGAAAGATGGGACTCTGTTCTGAAAGGTGAAACATCCTTTACATAGGGTTAGCTCTTTTTCTTTCCCTAATTATGCCTTTTGGGTTGATGATAGCGAGGTGCAGAACATCACACCTCTGTTTACCTACATTGTGGGTGGTCCAGGATGAATCCAGCCCTACTGTGAGAAGCTTAACTCGTCACAAATTCTGTGTCTGGACAAAGGGCTGGAAATGACTGCTCTCAGCGCAGAGGACACTCCACTGACGACTGCTGGTGTGACGCTGCTCTTGAGAGTGTGTGGGTGCACTGCTGGGGTGCCCCGCAGCCTGGAACAACCATTTCACGACTTGCTCATTCTATGAAGGGGTGACAGTGTTCAATGGGGTTATTACAGTGCACCTGAGCCTTAATCACTCAGCTCTCCATAGCCCTTATAGAAAGAAGGGGGAAACCCAGAGCTTGGCAGATGTGGAGCAGAGAGGGAGCAGGGTGGGTGCGTGCCTTTCAAAGATAGTGCTGACAAAGACTACACATCCGCTGAGCTGGACATCTGCCTGGTTGCTGCTCCTCTATCTTCCTATCTGCCAAACATATTTTTAAAACAGCATGTGTTCCTTTGAATAACACAGGTTGCTTTTAAAAACATGTTTCCCTATTCGGAATTGAGGAGCAGGATGGAGGAGCAAACTGTGATCTAGGGGACTTCTGCCAACTACCACTATTGTCTTCCCAAACGAAAAACACATATTTTTTAAACCAGCACGTGTTACTTTAAGTAACCTGACAGTGTTTAAAAAAACACAGACGGTTCCCACTTGAGAATTCAGGAGCAGGATAGGTGTCTACAGTCCCTTGAAGGTTACCTTCCCTGCATAGGTAGCCAATCACAGGAAGTTGCAAATAGTAACCTGCCTAATTATTATTCATTAGCCTAGACTGTTCTGTGATCCCTTGAATATGGGCATTGTGCAATGTGACCTTTTAGTGCATGGGTCACATCGAAAAGTTATATCAGTTTGTAAAAAGTTGCTGTATATTTTTCACATTTGTGACATGCTTATTCGTACATCTGGCTTTTATTTCTGAAAAGGGCTGAAATGTGCACATGTGTATTTACATCTGATTACATGCACAATTTATGTGCACTTTGTGCGCATGTAATTTCCATATAAAACACGTACAATCACAAAACATATGAAATGCCCAGGGGCAGTGAAATCTGAAACAAAGCTTTGTTTACAAGGAGGATGGTACAATATAAGGTGGAGACGAAAGGGGCCACACAAAGTAGATGAGCTTGCAACCGTTTGTAATTGAGCAAAACCAAATGTGTGGATGTGTACTTCACCGAGTGAGTTAGGGACATCTCAGAATGTATGAGGAAGAGGCACAATTTTGGAGAGGCAGCATTTCAGATTGAGCAAGATGGGAACCAGAGTGATTCATGGCAAGACCCAAGCACTCAAACAAAGAACTCCTCCGTCTTGGGTATCACCAGGCAACAGTGCATGTGCTGTCACTGGGAGGAGTACTGTTTACAAAAAAAGGGCTTGGAGCCTGCCCATTGCCTGTCATTCATTGGCTCCATTGTTACTTTTCTGTGCTGCCTCCTAATTGACCATCACGTGCTGGGTATCACTTCCTTTTGTGGAGCATGAATCAAGTGTCCATCCGCTGCTCATACTGTGATTGAGGTAGTATTCCTTCTTCCTCTCTCACTCAACCTTTTCCACGGTGCTTCTTCCTCCTCCCACACACCCCTTTTATGTGTTGCTCTTCCCTCTACCACCCACTCCTTCTCTGTGCCTATGTCCAGTGCCCCGCCCCTCTTCACCATTGTTGCTTGCCCGTACTTCCAAGCCCTTCCCCTGACTTTGCTTTTTCTGTCCCGCCGACAAAATGTGCTTTGCCGCGGTGCTGGCCATGCCATAGCACTTTTTTCACACTTTACATTTATCCATGCCACACAACTACACTGCTGTACTACATGGCTAAAATACATTGACAAAGCTAACAGCTCTTGCATAGGCAAGACCTATTGGCTTTGCTTAAGCGTGTTGGTACACAGGCTCCTTGCAGTTGAGCACCTGTCTCCTCACAAACATAATTGAATCCTGCACATTGTCAACAAGAAATCACGCATCCTACATGCCTTCTGCTGAATATTTTGAGCACCTACCCCTTTGTAGTGTCCTGGGAATGGACACTAGGACCCTGAACTGGACGAAGGGCAGGGAGGTCACCGGACACCACATCCGGTCAGGGTGTGGGGAGGGTCAGAAGGCAGGAAGCAGAGGAGCAGGGCAGATGTGGGCACACGGAGAGAAGAAGAATAAAGTTTGTATACACCATACCATGTACTGTGTCCTCCTTGTGGCGTTGCGACACGACATCTGGCGATCGAAGGAGGGATCTCGAAGAACATCGTCCCTGCGACTGTCGGAGCCCACCCGGTGTCGCAAAAAATCGGAGCCAGGAGCCCACCCTGGTCCGGAGCGCCAAGAAGAAGAAGAAAGGACGAACAAACATCGGTGTGGGAGCCCACCCCGGTCGTAATAACCAAGTAAGAGGGAAAGCTAAGAAAGAACATCACGCGAGGCTAACGAGCGGTGAACTGGGGAGATAAGGATCTCGCGCGCCTGAGTTTAACGAACTCTCGCGAGACTACGGCGGCCATTTTGAGGTCAGGCGCGAGGACCAATAAGAAGCCAGGAATACACGGTGGCCATTTTGAAAGGCCAGGCAAGTGCAAAACAAGCACAAAACAACGCAAGAGTACGGCGGCCATTTTGAGGTCAGGCAAAAAGGACCAATAGGCAGCCAGGAACACACAGCGGCCATTTTGAAGTCAGGCAACAGTGCAAAAAAAAAAGACAGAATTGAAAGGAAATAATAACAAATAACGACAAATACTGGCAATAGAGAAGCAAAGGACAAACAAAAGAAAGAAAAGGGTGACATAAGGAAATAAATAAGGAAGCGAAAAGGAATAAAGGAAGAAGATGAGTGACGACGACAAAAAGAGCACACAAGCTGTCTTCCGCAGGCCACTACCATTCAACACATCGGAACCTCAAGCGGGCATCAGATGGGAGAAATGGATAAGGAAATTTGAACGCTACATGCGGGCAATGGACGTCGTGGAGGGCAAGAAACTGGATCTGCTCGTGAATCTTGGGGGAGACGACATAGAGGATTTGCTCCTGACGTTCCCCAGCGACAAAACAACAGACTACAAAGGCGCACTAGCATGCCTCACGGAGAAATTTGACCCCCAACGCAACATTGATTTTGAGAGATACACGTTCAACACGGCGTGCCAAAGACCAGAGGAGAGTATGGATGACTTTGCTACAAGGCTGCGGAAACTGGTCACACACTGCGAATTTGAAAAGTTCGACAACGACCAAGCGATACATCTGCGTCTCATTGAAGGATGTCAGTCGGTGGAGTTCCGAGCACGCATTGTGAAGGAACCCACGACACTTGAAAAAATATTGATGATGGCCCGCACAGAAGCACGGGCCACGGAGCATGCCAAGCAAATCTAAATGGGCCAAGAAAAAGGAACGGCACTGGCACATCATGTCACTGGAAACTTCAGGAAAAAGGAACACCGAGAGCGACTACCTCCCAGGAAGACCAACAACACATGCTACAGATGCGGTCTTGAGTTTCCCCATGTCGGCACCTGCCCAGCAATGGGCCAGAAGTGCAGAAAATGCAACAGAGACAATCATTTCGCAAGTACGTGCATGAGCAGACAGTTCAGAAGTGAGAGGGGACGTGCAGCCGGACCAAGGATGACCAGCACTAGACATGCCAGACACATGGAGACGGCGGAGAGAAGCTCGTCCGACGAGTCCGACGGCACTACAGCACCAGAGAGAGAAGCACGGCTCTATCTAATGTCCGATGTGCCCAAAGAAGAAAGACGGCAAGAACACATCCAGCTGGTAGAGAAGCAGACAATAAAGAAGACTGCCACTGTGGACATCGAGGTCGGGAACCACCTAGCGAAGTTTGTGCTTGACAGTGGAGCGACATGCAACATTATGTGCATGTCCGAATACATGAAAATGAGAGTCAAGCTAACATTACGACCATCGACAGTAGATGTGTTCACCTGGGGTTCAATGAAACCAGTGGAAAACCTGGGAAAATTCACAGAGACTTTAACATACAAGGATAGGGCATACCTAGAAGACATACACGTACTGAAAGGTGACATCCCAGCACCTTGCCTGCTGAGCAATGTAACGGCACAGGTCATGGGGCTCCTTGCCATGACTTATCACATGTCAGAAAAAGAGACAAAATTGCAAGAATACCCGGAAATACTAGAAGGTTTGGGAAAACTGAAAGGGAAGCAGATAACCGTGCACATCAATGAAGCAGTCCGGCCGGTGGCCCAGCACCACAGGAGGGTCCCGATACATCTACAACCACAAGTAGAAGAAGAACTAAAAAACTTACTAGCGCAAGACATAATTGAACCGGCGGAAGGACCAACACCGTGGGTATCACCAATAGTGGCAGTTCCGAAGAAGAACACCTCCAAAATACGGATCTGTGTGGACATGAGAATACCTAACACAGCCATCTCGAGAGAACACCATCTGGGACCACATTTGAACGACATGATCAGCTGTCTAACAGGCGCGTGCAGGATCTCGAAGCTAGATTTGTGTAAAGGGTATCATCAACTAGAACTGGACCCCCAATCAAGATACATAACAACTTTCTCCACGCACCTAGGCCTATTCAGGTACAAAAGACTAAGCTTTGGAATATCATCGGCTGCTGAGATATTCCAGGAGACGATACGGCAAGTAATACGGCCAGTACAAAACAGTTTCAACTATAGCGATGACATTCTAGTATTTGGGAAGTCTGATGAGGAGCACAACAGCGCTCTACGTCACGTATGCAAGCAGCTGGAACAAGCAGGGTTGACACTAAATGGAGAAAAATGTGAACTAGGAAGAAAAGAACTGGTATTTTTCGGACACATATTTTCAAAAAAAGGGATGAGGCCAGATCCCAGCAAAGTGGAGACGCTGAAGAACACGAAACCACCAAAAGATGCAGCAGAAATAAGGTCATTTCTAGGACTGGCCAGCTACTGCGCCAGATACATACAAGACTTTGCAAAGGTGAGCACCCCGCTAAGAGAACTGACCAAACAGGGCCAAAAGTTCATCTGGTCTCAGCAATGCAACGAGGCGTTCGAGCAGATCAGGAAGGCAGTGATGACAGTGGAACATCTAGCATATTTCGACCCTCTGCTCTGCACTGAACTGACGGTGGATGCAAGCCCAGTAGGACTAGGGGCGATACTAGCGCAACACCAACCAGGGAGGGACTCACCAAGGAGAATTGTTGCCTACGCCAGCAAAAGCCTTACGGACATTGAAAGGGTGTATTCGCAGCCAGAAAAAGAAAGCTTAGCGGTGGTATGGGCGTGTGAGAATTATCACATGTTCATATATGGGAAACAGTTCACGATCATCACGGATCACCAAGCACTGGTAACAATATATGGCAACCCGTCAGCAAAGATGCCGCCGCGAATCGAGCGTTGGGGAATCCGGTTAATGGACTATGATTTCACGATTGTCCACAAACCGGGGAAAGAGCACAATCCAGCAGACTACATATCGAGACACCCATTACCGGATGGAGAAGAGAAAGCGTCAGTAGCAGAGGAATACCTCAACTTCGTGCTAAAACAAAGCGCTCCAGCACCCATAACACTAGCGGAGATAGGAAAGGAGCCTGAGGAAGACGCCACGCTACAAATGGCCAAAGAGACAATAAGACAACAACGGTGGAGACATGTGAACAACAACTCCACGTGGAGAAGGGGAGTGAACAAAGAAGAGATGCATGCATTGCAGAAAATAAGTGAAGAACTGTCGGAAGCAAGTCAGGGCATAATAATGCGAGGCACCAGGATAGTGATACCGTATTCACTACGGCGCCAAGTAGTCAACATTGCACATGAATCGCACAGAGACATCGTTGCAACCAAGAAATTGCTGAGAGAGAACGTATGGTTCCCTGGGCTAGACCATCTAGTGGAAGACACCATCGCGACCTGTCACCTCTGTCAAGTGACAGGACAGCCAGCAAGGCGAGAACCACTGCACATGTCAGAACTGCCAAGAGCGGTATGGACAACATTAGCAGCTGATTTCTTTGGACCGCTGGATACAGGAAATTATCTACTGGTGGTCATTGACGAGTACTCCAGGTTCCCCATCGTGAGGCCAGTCTCCTCAACGTCAGCAACAGCAACTTTACCGATTTTGGATGACATCTTTGCAGCATGGGGCTCCCCAGAAACTTTGAAAACAGACAACGGTCCCCCGTTCTCAGGGGATGAATTCAGAAGATTCATGACATACCTCGGAATACAACATAAGAAAATAACACCGCTGTGGCCCCAGGCAAATGGCATGGTCGAAAAGTTCATGGGGAACATCAAGAAGGCGGTTCAGAGAGCGAAACTGTCACAGATCTCGCTAGGCCAAGCACTCTGCCAGGTGCTACGCGACTACAGTAACACACCACACGGCTCCACAGGAAAATGCCCAGCGGAGCTAGTATTGGGGATGACAAGCAGGACAAGACTCCCGCAAGTAGAGACAACAACAACATCAGGGCATGAGAGCATAGCAGACAGAGACAAGGAGGCCAAAGAAAGAATGAAAGAGTATGCGGACAGCAGACGAAATGCCACCACGTCATACCTACAAGAGGGAGACGCCGTGATAGTGCGACAGCGACAGCACCGGAAGTCTGACAGCACGTTTTCACATGATCCCCTGACAATCATCAAGGTGAAGGGAACAATGATCACGGCAGAGTCAGGACACCAAAGGATCATGCGAAACAGCTCACACTTCAAAGGACTGAAAGAGGAGGTGAAAGAAGAGCAAATACTAAGCACAGAAGGAACGGCAGAGCGGGAACGACACAACACAGAAACAGAAGGTGACCGGGAGACAGCAGGGGGCCAGGACATGGGGCAACGGCCAAGAAGAACAACAATTAGACCGAAAAGACTAATAGAAGAAATGTGATACACCTATTCGATGTATCTATCTATGTATCGATCTATGTTCCATCTATGTTATCAAACTTTATCTAACTAGAACTATCATTCGCCAAACTTGCGCATCTCTGATTTCCCACTGCTATTTCTCATCATGTCTTTGTGACAAAGGGGGGAGATGTAGTGTCCTGGGAATGGACACTAGGACCCTGAACTGGACGAAGGGCAGGGAGGTCACCGGACACCACATCCGGTCAGGGTGTGGGGAGGGGTCAGAAGGCAGGAAGCAGAGGAGCAGGGCAGACGTGGGCACATGGAGAGAAGAAGAATAAAGTTTGTATACACCATACCGTGTACTGTGTCCTCCTTGTGGCGTTTACCCACACCAATGGAAATGAGTAACCCTCTCCACTGTACAGTGATCCACTGCTTTTTATCACGGTTTATGCTGTAAACACAAATATATACACCAGAACATCAGTTTCATTTTCTTTGTTGGGAACGGTCAGCACCCAGGCCTTACTATAGACATCAATACGTTAATCTTTTCTCCCTATGGCCCGCTCATCCAGGGATCTGATTGGGAAAGAAAATAGGCCTGGGAACAAAATTTAAAAAGTGGCCCCGTTAGCGAATCAGATAGCTAAAAAAGAGGCTCACGTTTGAAAATGAAGACAGCTTTAAACATGTAAAGACAAGCTATACATTTGTGCTTGCTACAGGCACGTTTCTGGTCAGAGAAATCAACAGTAAAACCATCCCACCATACTATAAGACAGGAACAGAAATAGCCATAAACACAGCCCATACACCAGAGGCGACTCCTCTACGGAGGCGGAGGAACATCGCCCCACTGCTTTCTCGCTTGCAGTGTTATGATTAGCTTAGGGGAGGGAGGGAGCCTGGCTGCCTGCTTCTGCTTCCTGTTTCTGTTTAGCAGGAGAGCAGAAAAGTTGTGGGACCCAGCCGGCAGAAAAGTAAGTTTGATTATATATATTTTAGATTTTTATTATTAAATTAAACCCCCAATATGTGACCCCTCCCCTCGTGACCTCCCCACACGACCCCCCTACCTGCGAGTCTTGCCAGCCAAGATTGCCATACACTGATCTGTCAGACCAGCCCTTTGAGCACGGCCACATTGCGCTATATGTCAGCCCCACTCTTCAGGAATCAATTCTTCCTCCACCATACTAGAACTGAACTATCAGCTGTGTTACTTTACTGAAAATATTTAAGCATCAACCACTTCAAAAACCTGAATAAATGAATGCCACCCTACTGGACTATGCACCATAAATGAATGAGAGTTGAGTCAGAAGATGATTATGCTTCTGAACTAATTTTAATTTGCAAATTGGAAATCACTAGGGACAGGGAAATGACCAGACGGCAAGCCTTAACTCTTTGCACCCATCGTTGAATCAATCTCCAGTTTCGTCTTTCTGGTCCTCTCTTTTCACCATTTCAGCATTGAGATAAAAACTCATCTTTTGCAAGAACATCTCAGCCGCTAGCATTAAAGTACCACCAACATCTTGTGTCACTTGGCTGTTGCTATGAAGCAAACCCAGCACTAGTGCAGTGAGTTTCTGATCCCAAGGGACAGAACAATGTGATGTAATATTCTGTCTTATTTATTTGGTATAATAACGAAGCATTTTTGTAGTCCAGTTCTGGATTTCCTGATGAAACACCCCTTAGGCTATGAAAAGTGTTGTTTATAAGAGGATGCTGCAAAACAACTGCTCCTGCTCACAATTTAGTCACACCAGGAGGAGGTACAACAACCTGCACAGATGCACGATTCTGGAAGTCAGTCATGGGTGACTGGATGAAAGGCATCGGGTCTGACAACATGGCTTCTGCCCAAGAAAAGAACAATGTCAATGCATAGGCGAGATCACTAGACCAGATAATGTCAGTGAAAGACAATAACATGTCAGACAGAAATCAAGATAGAGCTGATAAGTGAATAACATACTCACAAATTTTTTAAGTTCCAACAACATCTTGGATCCGTCTCAGAATGGCTTCCGCCCAGGCCACAGCATGGAAACTGCTCTTCTGGCCATAACTGAACATCTTCGGACCAATCTTGATTCCGGTCAGACGGCGGCACTGATCCTGTTGGATCTTAGTTCCGCCTTTGATACGGTCTCCCACGGTATTTTGCTTCGGCGCTTGGAGGAGGTGGGCGTGGTTGGCTTGGCTCTGGATTGGTTCAGATCTTTTCAAACTGACAGATCTTTTCATGCATCGGCCCCCCCCTTTCTTTCTCGGACCCATTATATCGATCAGGGGGTGCCTCAGGGCTCGGCACTTAGTCCGTCATTATTCAATCTGTATGTTCAGCCTCTTGCGGCGGTTGCCAGGCAGTGGGGCCTCACCATGGTCTCCTTTGCGGACGATACGCAGCTGGTGGTGACCCTGGTTGAAGGTTCCACACTGAGCGCCTCTAGGTTCAGAGATGGCCTGGTGGCTGTCGCAGACTGGATGACTTCCAATTGCTTACAGCTGAATGCTAACAAAACCGAGGTTTTGTTAGTAGGGAAGAACGCTAGCCTCTGAAGTGAGAGCTGGTGGCCGAGTGTCTTGGGCAGCGCTCCTAATTCTTAACCTGTGGTTAAGAATTTGGGGGTTTGGATGGATTCCTCCCTCACTTTTTAAGACCACACAAAGAAAGTGGCCGGTACTTGTTTTGGTCTTCTACGGGGTCTTAAGCCTCTTCTTAAGTTTTTTGACCCTCCAACACGCCAGCTGATTGTCCAGTCAGCTATTCTTTGTCGTCTGGATTATGCTAGTTCTCTACTTTTAGGGGCTAACCAGGCAGAAATAACACGGCTGCAGCGTGTTAAAAATGCTGCCGCTAGAGCCTTACTAGGGCTCCCGCGTTTTTGTTCCCCTGCCAGTGCTATTCGTAAACTCCACTGGCTTCCCATGACGGAGCGCATTCAATTTAAGACGCTTTGTCTTTCATTTAAGATTTTGAAGCTGGCTACTCCTAGTCTGCTTAGTAATTTACTTGTTCCATATGTTCCTGCGCATCAGCTGCGCTCCTTGGGGCAATATTTGGTTACTGTCCCCCGTATTAAACGCCTTCGTGCGGGTGGGGGGGCAGTCTTTTTGCAGATCCGTAGCATGACCTGTTTATCCAGCTTTAGAAAGGCGATTAAAACTTTTCTTTTTCCCTCTACTTAGCGTTTTTCCTTCTTATTCCACTCCTCTTGCCGCCTCTCTGTTTTAGTGATTTGGCTTCGCTCTCTGATGCTGCAGCGCCGGGACGCCCCTTTGCTGGGGCAGCTGTGCGCTTTTTAAATCAGTATAACATAACATAACATAAGGAGGAGGAGAGAAAAATGCAGAGGAGAAGAACTTGCCCACAAGATGGGGATATAAAAGAAAAGACAAAGAGCTAATCATCCTAAAGCCATCGAAGTGAAGGGAACATTGAGCTTCCACCCTGATGATACCATTAGAATTTCTCTGCATTTTATATTTTTTGTCCATTATTAACAGCGTGCAGAGCATTGATTTACTCTTGAATTTATATGTGCAAAATGACATGATGCTATTGCATTTGCAACAAATTTGCTATGACTTGTTCAAGTCCCTTATTCCTGCTTATGCTAACTAGGCCTCAGTGAGATCTCAATGCCATCTTGTTCAAAAGGGATGTTCACTGTTAACCATTTCTGCAGCGCGTAATCATCCAAAATTACGTTTGTTAATTTCCATTGACGTTGTTCTTGCTGTTCTCTAAGAAAACCTCCCAACATGGTTTTAGTATTGGTGCAGATTCTTAAGGTTTTTCCACTATCTCACTGTACTACATACATTCACAATAGTTTGCTGTTGTTCTTGTAACCAGTTTATCCTTCTATCTCCAGATGACATTAGCATAAAGTGGGTAGAACCAATATTTATATAGTATGATAGTGCTTAGATGGTAGGGGAGAAAGACATTTAATAAAACGAGCTCTGATTTGCTAACAGTGTCATTCTTTTGAGCATACCATGATGATTTTGTAGAAATGAATGCATTCCTAAGCAGGAAAAGTGCTTATAAATCCTATATTTGGAGAGTGAGCTAGAAGACTTTCCTGATTCTCTTGAATGCTACTAGAGATGCTGCCCAGTTTCATATTGTCTCTGCTGCACATTCTTTTGAATGTTGCACCTTATTCTGTATTGCCCTGTTTACTGAGAGCCTTTATGGCAATGACTTCATTAATTTGCATTGGCATTTACAATTTCTGTACCGCACCCTTTAACTATTTGTAATAAATCTTATGCAATTTCTATTTTTGCTCTAGAACTCAATTATTGAGTCTGTCCTTACTTGATTGTATTTTGACATCCTGTAAAGCGCAGGATCTTGGTACCATATTGCCTCATGAAATTGAGGCTTAGCACTGCCTCCAATTCATCCACCCATGGGCGTGCTGTTGAGGTAATATTTTACAATGTGCAATTTAGGGTTTCCCGCATCCCCAACACCACAAGAAGAAGGACAGCGAGGTTATGTATTTCCAAGCACCAAGGTCCCAGGGATGGACAATGGGGTGCATCAAGTGCTGCATAGATGGTGAGCGAAAGGACTCCACACCAAAAGGAGCATAGGAACCATCAGAAATGTCCTGTGTGCCACTGACCTGTGCACTCAGTTGAAGCACTCCTAGGACACTATGGGGGCACACTGCCACCAGAGTATTGTGTGAAGGACCTGTCACTGGCTGAGCACATAGGTTAAACAGGGGTCCCTAAAACATGCTGCTAAAGGCATGAATAGAGTGTCATGTTTCATTGTGAACCCACGTGTGGTAAATATTTCTCCTTTACCGGGACTGAATTTGATACAGGAACATAGTAAAATAGCTCAATGAAATGAGAGGCAGAATCCGTGATATTAGAGTTTCAGAATGGGCTTTATTCCAATAAGCGATTATAATCGGATGCTTCAAGTTCCATCACCACGGGAGTTCAGGAAGTGAAGTACATACTTTATTGACAAGCAGTAACTTTTATAATACATGCATCATAATGAAGTGAATACAGTAGGCGTAACAATTGATAAGGACATCGACGTTTGGTTTGCATAACCGAAAATGGGTGTAATAATGAGTAAAAAGGAACATGATTGGCTATGATGTAATACATAGGTGGATCTATAAGATAATACTTGGCATTGATGCGCGCGCAGCAGTCTGACGTGTAATTGACGTGTAACTAGGGGGTGACGGGGACTTGACATTTAGCTCTACGTGTGGAGACAGGAAGTCTGGGGGGTCAAGTCAACCTAATCCCAAATCATATCTAACATCCTATGTTTAAAGAACTATGTTATCCACAAAAGAAGGACTCTCGGACAGAATCTATTCTATACTGACTGTGCGTGCGTGTACAAGCGTCTAGGTGTCTACACTGAATGCGAGGGGGTAGGAATATTCCATGGTAACAGGGCTATGAATTACTTGCATGAGGACAGAGAAGATGGGCCTTTTTGCTTGGTAACTGGAAGAATGTTTACTTAAGCTACTAGGCAGGAATGCATCGGCTGAGGGGGAAGCAGATAATTCGAAGGTGAAATACAGTTCTTGGCAGAGAATAGGCTGATGTCAGGCTTCGTGAGCCGCGCAGAGAATGAGACAAAGTTCATGGTCACAGATGCAGGCTTGAACTGGAGCTTTCAGAGGCAGAAGGCAAAAGGAGTTCGATGACAGAATCAGGGCCTACTTGCCTGGACTGTAAAATGGCATAAGTGAACCATATAAAGCCGGTGGCCTTTCATATTTAGGAATGGAATATCCAGCCCATTTATGGCGGATCTGACAGAGGACATGTTGACGGTGGACGCACATGTGTTTGCGTCATCATTACTGGAACTGGAGGGAGCATACATGTACTTGCGACATGCACATAGAACCGTTGGGGTCCAAGATAGGGGACATAACTGACCAGAAAAATCCATATTTCCACATTCCCTCCTTGTCCCCTTCTTGCCCTTCAAGAGATATCAATCTTCATCAATCCATCGATCTGTTCATATAGCATCATTTGTTCTTCTTTCTTCTTCCGGGATCTTGAATGAAAATCTTGATGTGGAATGCACGATGTGGCACATAGACCACAAATTGCTGGTCCACATTGCAGACATAGACAGCAACTGAATAGTATGAGAAGGCCAATACCTAGGAAGGATAAAACTCTCCATCCCCAGGCTGATACCGTATTCCAAAACCAACTGGACCAAGTCCAAGTGCCTGGGTTCTGGTGTATCTGGCTTACTATCTTATGAAGGCGAGTGATGGCTTTATATACGGATGGCGAATTTTCTGGTATGAATACGCAGCAGCTTGATCCGATGACCCTACAAGCTCCGCCTCTATCAGCCAGGATGACGTCAAGGACAAGACGATTTTGAAGCACAACAATCCGCATAGCAGACTGTTCTTCTGTTAAATTGCCTAAGGCGGAAATAGTTTCATTCACTACTGCTTCAAGGGTTCTAGTTAATCTACGTATTAGCTTACTATTAGTAACAGTACCTATATAGGGAAAGATGCCTTTATTAAAATCTACATACTTGTCCCATGCCGTCTCAGTGTAATCGACAATGGGGAGATCTCTCCGTTCTCTGTTGTGTACTAAATGAATATTTCTGTAATAATCAGGAGGAGCTAGGAAAACAGGTGGCAAAAGGAATGCTATGTAGCAGGTACCATCCCAATCTAGAGGTAGACGCATATATGCAGTCTGACCACATATAAAGTAGGAGTGGCGAGAAGTTCTGAATGAAGATTTGCCTTGATCACTGAATTCTACTGTAGTAGTGCATTTACTATGGCCCATATGTATAGAACCAACCTTTCTTACACACAATTCACCTTTTGCTGGGAATACTGACATGGTGGGTAAGACTAGCTCAACTTCGGATACGACATTTAGAATCATGAGATTAGGTGTAAAATTACCTAATCCATATACTTCATTTTCTAGATCAGTTCCTGTTCTTTTGGGGCGACCCTCCTTGTCAGGGTAGCAGACTTTGAGTAAAACTAGGTTCAGGTTTCCCCATATCCAATGGTCTTGGTAAACTGCTGTGTCTGAGTCTATGGAATTAATTAAACTAAACCATGCCCCACAGGAGCCATTATGTGTAAATGGATGCGGAAAGAAAGGCAGGACTCCTTCATAATTCTGATAGGGAGGGAGTCGGCCACACACCCAACAATTGGTGGCGTTACTAGTCTGATGGGAATGATGTAACATACTAATGAAAGTGTTATTGCGCAGCGCAAGTCTATAAGACAATTCATGCGGAGGTAAGTCACTAAAAGAATGTTCAGCAGCAACATTATAAACATGTCTAGAAATAGGGTAATATATGTGCAACAACATACTTGTAATAATTATTAAAAGACTCAATAAAAACAAAATTAATAATGTCACTATGCAGTGGCTACGCAGTGATTTACAATACGCCTGTCGTTTCAACATTTTTCCGGTATTTCCTCTACTTAGGTCCAGGGGATACATGTCAGAGACAATTCAACCGCTTCACCTTGGAGAGGACTTAAACAATCAAATTGCTCGACTTGGTGGGCCTAAGCTTTAGTTTGTAATTTTCAGATTTGTTAGGTTCAACAAAAGGGAGTTTTGTATCAGTCTGGGAGGGAGTGCAGGGTACAATGTCTATATCCGAAGGTAGTCCATGAAATTTTTTTATGTGGCTTGAATGAATCCAGCCCTTGCGGCCCTCGATCTTCACGGCTGTTCTTGTGGTCAACAGGACCAACTTGGGTGCTTTCCACCTGGGCTCCAGTTGAGTCTTTCTGTCGAAATTTCTCACAAAGACAAGATTACCCGGAACAACGTCATGGGGTTTCACCTCAGTGTTGTCGGGAAAGGCTGCAGCTACCTGTGAACGAGAAGATTGTAGTGCAGACATCAAGGAAGCCAAGTAATCTGTCAGCATATTACAGTCAATATCAGTTATTTTGCGTGGTATGGGCGTCCCCCACATATTCGGTGGTCTACCGAAGATCACCTCATACGGGGATAGCCCTGTTCTAGAGTGTGCTACCATTCTCATGTAAAAGAGTGCAACTGGTAATGCTACTATCCAGTCGACCCCTTTCTCTCTGCATATTTTGGACAGTCTGATTTTCAGTATCTGGTTATGTCTTTCTACGAGACCTGCTGCCTCGGGATGTCGGACACAGTGGAATTTCCACTGATAACCTAACAGAAGTGAAACGTGTTTCATTAATTCGGATGAGAACGGCTGGCCGTTATCTGAGTAGACAACACGTGGTAAACCGTATCGTGGGAAGAATTCTCGAACCAACTGTTTGGCAATAGTCGGGGCAGTGTAATCTGAAACCGGGTACGCCTCTGTCCAACGGGACAGAGCGCAGACAACTACGAGAACATATTTGAATCCTCGACATCGTTCCATCTGGATATAATCCATCTGTAGGACTTCAAAAGGGTGATCAGGAGGCTGAAATCCACCCTGTTCTACGGGAACACTTTTTCCTGGGTTGAACTGGCAACAGATCATACAGGTACGGACCTTTTGTTTGGCTGCTGCTCGTAAATGCTTATTAAACCAAATGTGTTGAATGCTATCTAGCATAGCTTTTTCTCCTAGATGTGCTGGACTATGTATAGTGTTAATTATGACTTGGACCATTGAATCAGGGAGGAACCATACAGACCTTTCCTTCATCATCCATCCTTGGTCCGTTTGGATCCCTCCTAATTCAGTCCATTTCTTTATTTCGTCCGGTGTAGCATGTGTCTGTATGTCAATTACGTCAAGAGTAGGAGCTTTAACTGTCATACAATGTGTCGGTGTCGGGACTATTGTCTTTGTCATATCGGGGGTTTGAGTTTGAGCAGTCAGTTTAGCTGTTCTGTCGGCTAGATCATTGCCTTGGGAAATGGTATCAGTAACCTTTGTATGGGCTTTACATTTCATAATTGATATTGCAGTGGGTAGATGTATTGCATCTAATAATGCATGAATGAGGGGTCCGTGCTGAATGTGGGCACCGTGGGAAGTTAAATAACCTCTTTCTCGCCACAGCACGCCGAAGTCATGTACAACTCCGAATGCATAACGTGAATCAGTGTATATGTTGACTTTTTTATTCGTGGCTTGAATACAGGCTTGTGTCAGAGCGATGAGCTCTGCGGCTTGAGCTGACAAAGTATTTATACGATTAGTTTCAATGACTTCAGTATCTGTTGTGACTGCATAAGCGGCTACTAACTCTCCTGTACTTGTTCTCATGCATGAACCATCGACATAAAATGTCAGGTCTGGATCTGACAATGGAACATCGGTCAAGTCTTGTCTGGGTTTTGTCGTTACAGTAATAACTTCAATACAGTCATGGGCTAGTGGGTCTGTTCCGATTACTGGCAAAAGTGTGGCAGGATTCAATGTGTTACAGCGTCTTATTTCTATATGTGGCTGAAACAATGTAAGTTCATACCCTGTAAGTCGTGCTACGGTCAAGTGTTGTGTTTGTGTTCTATTTACAAGAACCTCTACTGCGTGTGGTACTTGAACTGTTAATGGATGTCCTAACACTATGGCATCGCTTTGTCTGATTGCTAAGGCTGTTGCTGCCACTGATTTCAGACATGCAGGCAAAGCCTGAGCTACGGGATCTAATGTACTAGAAAAATAAGCACATGGTTTGTGTGCTCCTGCTTGTTCCTGTGTGAGTACTGACAAAGCAGTACCTTCGCGTTCTGTAACAAAGAGTGTAAACTGTTTTCTGTAACATGGTGTTGCTAAAACTGGTGCTTGACATAAAGCTTTCTTTAGTTTTTCAAAAGCTTGTGTGTGTTCCTGAGTCCAAGGGAGAACAGTCGATGTGGCTGCCTCCTGGGTTGTCAACTGAATGAGTGGTTTTGCTAGGAATGCATATTGCGGGATCCACTGTCTACAATATGAAGTGAGGCCTATGAAAGCCCGCACCTCCTTTTGTGTCTTGGGTATTGGCATGTTAGCTATCAACTGAATGCGGTCGGGTGTAAGCTGCCTTCCCTCCTTGTCCAGCGAGTGTCCAAGATAAACAACTCGCTGGACACAGAATTGCAGCTTAGAAGGGGACACCTTGTGCCCTTTTTCGGCTAGAAATTGTAAAACTGTCAGTGATGCTTTCTCACATTCAGGTTCACTTCTTGCGGTGATCAGCAGATCATCGACGTATTGAAACAGAGCCGTGTTAACTGGCATGTGGATACTGTCAAGTTCTCGTTTCAATGCTTGGCTATAGATGCTGGGGCTTTCTGTAAATCCTTGAGGTGCGCGTGAGAATTTAAAGCTACGTCCATTTAAACTAAATCCGAACAAATATTGGCTTTCCGGATCTATTGGGACACTGAAAAAGGCATTCTTGAGATCGATTACAGTGAAGAATGTCGCTTCGGAATCAATAGCTGTCAGTAATGACGAGATATCTGGGACCACAGGGAATTGTGGCACAATGCATTTGTTTAACTCGCGCAGATCAATAACCAATCGATATACTGGCGGGGCCTTCGGATCTGTTCGTTTAAGAATCGGTATTATCGGTGAATTACATATATTGGAGTCTGTTTCCACAACTACTCCTTGGGCAATGAGCTCGTCAATGATTTGTAGTAAAGCCACTACAGCATCTGGTGGTAACTTGTATTGTCGCATTCGTGGTAGCACCACTCCTGCCTTTAGTGTGACTCGATATGGTGTAATATTCATGCAACCAACATCAGTAGGGCCTTGTGCCCATAGATGTGTAGGTAAAGTCTGTAGTCGGGGATCCATGTCTCTAGATACATAGTGACCTTTAAAATCACGTAAAAACAATCTTACTCCTTCCGGAGAACAACATATTATGGCTCCTAGAGCTTTTAACGTTTTTATTCCTAATAAATTTTCTGGACATGATTTAGTAAGCAGTAAATCTGTAGTTCGGGTCAGAGGTCCTATCGTGAGTGGAAGAGGCTGTGACACTTCATTAACAATAGGTTTGCCTGAAAAACCAAGGGAAATATTCTGTGAGCCTGAGAGGGGTGCCCCTGGAACTTCACTACGTTTTATAGTTGTTCGACTTGCCCCTGTATCGAGTAAAAATTTTCTATCTTGACCTAATAATTTACTATGTACATAAGGTCCTTCTTGATCTACAGGAATCTCGATAAGGGGTAAGTCAACTTCCCTCTCTAGGCTAGTTCATGCGTAACGCTGATACTCGGGATATTCATACTGTGCGGTCTGATACATTTGTCGTGTTGTTGTTTGTGTGGCAGCAACAGGCAATGGGGGTGCAGCTGGCACAAACTGTATTGGCTGTTGTGCGGCTGGCATTGCCTGGACATGCTGTATAGCTCCTTGTTCATTCTGGTCTTGTCTGAGTGGCCGTGATCTTTCTTGTGTTTTTCCTATGGCGATATTATGTTTTAAAACTGGACAATCGTGTACGTAATGGCCTGGCTTTTTACAATAATTGCATGTCCCTTTTACAGGTCCTGCTGAATCGGAATGTGTCATACCCTTTTTATGTCCTTCAGCTGGAACTGTCTGGGAAACTAGCATTTTCATTTTTGTGTCTTTCATGCGTCTGTGTTCATGTTCTTGTTCCTCTTTAATTCTATTGTGGTGGTACTGTAACATTTGTAACATTTGTGTTGGAGTGTTACCTTGCCAGGTACTTTCGAATTTTAATACTCTATTCTTTACTGGAGGCAGAGCATTTTCTACTAATTTTGTTACAAACAGATGTGGGTATGATTCGCTACTTGCTTTTATGCCACTATTTATACCAAAACATTTTTCAAAACGGGCATAGTAATCACTAGTGTCTTCATCTTGCTTCTGTTTACAGGCTGAAATTGTACCCCAATCTTCCTTTTTCGTAGTTAATAAACGTGGCAGTACCTGTACTAGTAGTCCTGGTAATGCCTTAGTTTTGTCCCCAAGCCCCGAACCTGGACCTCGGGCCCTTTCTTCTGCTTCTAATGCTGACCATTCTATCTTTTGATCACCTACCTCCCACTCTTTTTCTTTGAGTTTCTCATAAATGCCAGCAGGCATCAACACCTTTAATATTGTCATAATGTCGGGGTAGGTATACTCTCCCATGAGTAACATGTCTTTAATTTCTCGGTGAAACCCCGCTGGGTCCTTGTCATGACTGGGTACTACTTTCTTCATTTCTAATAATTCTATTTTCGATATAGGCGTATATACAAATACGCGTTTAAACTCATTGTCCTCACCCTTTATTGGGTGCACTTCTCGTAAGGGATTCTGTCTATCTATGTGATACGTAGTTCTTTCCTTGACGGACAATGGAACATGTTCTGAACATACGAAAAGAATATACTGCTTTCTTGATTCTAGAATTTCTTTAATTAATTCAGTACCTGGACCTCTCCATTTATTCATAAGTAATTCAGTCAGTATGTCAGGCAAGGGACCAGGGTCCGAATGCTGACTCCGATATAGTATAATGAGTTGTTGGATCATATAAATCCCAGCTAACCTTTGTTCATCTGGGGTAAGATTCAAAAATGTGCGTACTACTGTATCATCACTATATTTTCCGGGACTGTCCACCCAATGGACAGCTGCCCTGGCTAAATCTTGTTCATCCATAGAATCGAGGAAATGATAACCCCTTCGTTCTCGGAGTAGTTTGTCGGCGGTTTGGAACGAATGCTCGTTAGACCTTATATTAATTATAGGTATTTGAAAATTCCTGTTATTATCTGGACACGTCGGATGTATTGAGTCAGTATGATATCTAGTCTGATTCCTATTACAAGATCTTCCTCTACCTACATAGGCTATGGTGTCTGACTGTCCTGTGGGCAGTTCTGGCTCTTCTTCCTCGTTTTGTTCGAACTCGTCTGTCTCTAATCTCTCTTCGTGCAGGCGTTCTATTTCTTTACGGATCTTTCGGCACATGGCTATTATACAATTTTGTTTATCATGTCTCCCTTCTGATATATTCTGGCTCCATCTTGTAAGAATTCTCATGGCTTCCGGGTCTACCCCCGGTCGGTCTTGATTTCTGATCACACAGTTTATGAGGAAACGTAACAGTTCCCCCTGTATCTCTACTTTCTGGTATTCCATAGCTCTGTAAATACATTCTGGATCTCGCCCTGTTTGGACAAAATGATATATATTATCTAGATGCGCAGTCATTCCTGGTAACTTCGCTAAATACACTGCGGCTCGTCTGATACGCAATGATGCTAGGGTCATTTCGTCCTCTTTTCCAGGCACCGGGTCATATCTACAATCTATAAGAAGTTCCTTAAGCGCACGGGCACTAAGGAGTTTGGGTGTACGTGAATGCGCTGACTCTTGAAAAGTAAGCTTATTTATTCTGGGTGGCGTAGAAAAGACATTGGTAGCTCCTCCCGCGGCTCCATCTGGGGCGTCGGGTGTAAAAGGATTCGTTGAACGTGACACAGCAACTACAGGTGTGGACACAGCCATAGAAGTAGCTGTAGGAGCGGATACAGAAACCGATGTGCTTGCCGGAACTTGTGACTCGATTTGTTGCTGTAGGGATACGGGTACTGGATCTTGGCGTTGAACCTCCCTGGTAGGCGGTCTACGTGGGGCGGAATTGGCATACTCGGGAGCTGCGTCATCTAAATATGAGGAAAGAAAAACATCTTCTGCGGTTCTAGGATGCCCCTTAGGATGTACCTTTATGGGGAACAATGGGGTTGGCAAGTCTTTTGGCGTTTCCGGAGTAGCCTTAGGTAATCCTTCGGCCAGAAGGGTATACATCCCATTCATAAGGGCATTTCTTTGTCTGTCTACTTGTTCTGATTTCACTCGGATACCTTCCTCAATTAATAGATTCTCTCGAACTTTATTGGAATTCTCTTTACTCTTCTCTTCCTGTCTACGTGCTTTTTCTGTTCGTCTATGTGATTCTTTACGCCATAATTCAACGGCGTCTTTCTGTGACTGTCTGACTTTCCTTTTCCATAACTCTTCCTCGACTTTCATGATGCACTCTGCATCCCAGGTCCCTGCTGTGGGCCACCTCTGACTTTCTGGTAATCCCTTGGTATAGTCTACCCATAAATCAAGAAATAATATAGCGTCTAATCCATGTTTGTGATACATAAAGTGCCCTGGGGTGTCCCTAGGAGGAATAGGGACGGCTTCTTCGAGAACCCCTTTTCTGGTAGTGATCTGTCTTAATTTCGAAAAGAACGGCATATTGAGAACTGACCTTATACTTGATTTTGACCTGATACTTGAATTTGAACAGACTTAATACAATAAACACGATAATGAACAGTCATTCATACCACGATATACTTAAACACTTCAAACATTTAACATTAAACCTTTAACTGAAACAACAATGATGATCGTCTGCATAACTAATCACCAAGCTTAATTCTCGACAATAACTAGATAATAACTAGACACTTCGGAATACTTGATATACTGCTAAACAGTACAGATACACTGCTAAAACAGTGCAGACCGGATTTGTGTACCCAAACCCGTCTTGACCGGCACAACCTATGTGCACATCAGAAATGCCTCCCCAGTAATGGTACTCACCGGGTAGCTTCGGAAACGGAAGGCCTCAGTAACTTGAACTTGACTTGGATTTGGACTGGACTCGACTCGACTCGTCGGACACTGGGCTTGACGTCGGACTGGTGGGTCTCTGTATACCTCGGATCTTGCTCTCTCAGCTAGGCTCTGGTCGGGATACTTCGCACTTCTCACCGCCTCGTCTGGGTGTTGATTGCAGTCTCAGTCGCCCCCGCTTGACCGGAGGGAGATACAGGAAATCCTGCTGGTACGCGTTATTGTCCGTCCAGCTGTGGCAGGAGACCGGGCCTGCAACGCACCGCCGGCGCGTGAGATGAGAAAGTGTCCCTGTTCGGGCGCCATCATGTGGTAAATATTTCTCCTTTACCGGGACTGAATTTGATACAGGAACATAGTAAAATAGCTCAATGAAATGAGAGGCAGAATCCGTGATATTAGAGTTTCAGAATGGGCTTTATTCCAATAAGCGATTATAATCGGATGCTTCAAGTTCCATCACCACGGGAGTTCAGGAAGTGAAGTACATACTTTATTGACAAGCAGTAACTTTTATAATACATGCATCATAATACAGTAGGCGTAACAATTGATAAGGACATCGACGTTTGGTTTGCATAACCGAAAATGGGTGTAATAATGAGTAAAAAGGAACATGATTGGCTATGATGTAATACATAGGTGGATCTATAAGATAATACTTGGCATTGATGCGCGCGCAGCAGTCTGACGTGTAATTGACGTGTAACTAGGGGGTGACGGGGACTTGACATTTAGCTCTACGTGTGGAGACAGGAAGTCTGGGGGGTCAAGTCAACCTAATCCCAAATCATATCTAACATCCTATGTTTAAAGAACTATGTTATCCACAAAAGAAGGACTCTCGGACAGAATCTATTCTATACTGACTGTGCGTGCGTGTACAAGCGTCTAGGTGTCTACACTGAATGCGAGGGGGTAGGAATATTCCATGGTAACAGGGCTATGAATTACTTGCATGAGGACAGAGAAGATGGGCCTTTTTGCTTGGTAACTGGAAGAATGTTTACTTAAGCTACTAGGCAGGAATGCATCGGCTGAGGGGGAAGCAGATAATTCGAAGGTGAAATACAGTTCTTGGCAGAGAATAGGCTGATGTCAGGCTTCGTGAGCCGCGCAGAGAATGAGACAAAGTTCATGGTCACAGATGCAGGCTTGAACTGGAGCTTTCAGAGGCAGAAGGCAAAAGGAGTTCGATGACAGAATCAGGGCCTACTTGCCTGGACTGTAAAATGGCATAAGTGAACCATATAAAGCCGGTGGCCTTTCATATTTAGGAATGGAATATCCAGCCCATTTATGGCGGATCTGACAGAGGACATGTTGACGGTGGACGCACATGTGTTTGCGTCATCATTACTGGAACTGGAGGGAGCATACATGTACTTGCGACATGCACATAGAACCGTTGGGGTCCAAGATAGGGGACATAACTGACCAGAAAAATCCATATTTCCACAATTTAATGGATAATCCTTGCCCTATTTCTGAGGGATGTAGGCAATGCTACAGCGCTAATCACATTTTTTTTTTAATTTAAGGACATGCTTCCAGGTGTAAAGATGCGTCTGACAATTGTAGCTTCAGTTATCACTTTAGTACAGCCCCGGAGATGCATCTCTCCACCTCGCCAATTCCAGCTTCATCTGACTCCACAACAATCTTTGAATCAAGTTACATTCCAGAACATTAGATCACTCAAAATACAATTGTTTCACTTCTGAGCTGCTAAGGAAGCAGCTTTGTCAAACACTACACCAGGCTTTCCTTGTTGGTGTTTATGGAAGATATTTATCGATAGCAGCCCTCACAGCCTAGGAAAGATGGGATCTGCTTTCCCTTGGAATTGAAAACAAAATGATGCACCCCATTTCTGTAGTCTATTAATTTAATACTGATCCCAAAAGCACTTCGACGAAGCTAGAATGATTAAATCTTCATCTATTTTCAGCTCACATATGATTTTAATCTTTCTTACACCATGTCAGGGGACTTCAATTTGCTGTTGGATGCACCAGGAACCACCATAGTTATCTTCATGGTTTCACAAATCTTTGACAGGCACAGGTTTACCTTTCAGGCAAGAGAGCTATTTGCAAGTGTTTTCAGGCAGTGCAGACTCTGCCCTGAGACTTCAGTGATAACTATCTCTTTACTTATTGCAAAGACGATCTGTCTTGCTGTTTTGCTCCCACAAGCCAAACAATATCTCGGCTACAGGTGATACCTTATCCTGGCATTTTAAGCCTCATTCATTAATTTATGAATATTAGTATTTAGAGCACAGACTTTCTATGCTACCTTTTATAGCCCATGGACTTTACATGGGTTTCTTTAAAACATATATATATATATTTTTACTGTCATTTACCAATTCTTAATACATGATGGAAAACACAATAAGACCATCATGTGTACCCCAGAAAAAAACACACCCTCCCCCCCTCCCACCCACCATTGCTACACCATTGGATACACAAAAGAAAGAAAAGGCTTTAATCACTGTTGCCATGCTGTAATCAGAGCAATATCGATCAGATTCATACAATTAATGTAAAAAAAGGATAGAAAGAGAAGAAACAAAGAAAATATATGTTAATGCACTAGAGACAATAAAAGTGAAAAGGTGCAATATATCTTAAGGTGCAGCGTGCCTAAACTCAACCACGTCTGACTTCCAATCAATCTAATAACGGACTCAACCTCCTCAATTCTTTCGTTATATTATCAATCCCTTTACTTAGAAAAATTGCTTTCTCTAAGTTTCAAACAGCCAGTACTGCCACTGCTGGAACACTGGTGGATTACTATCTAGCCAGGCTGATACAATACATATACGAAAAACAGTCATAAAAATAAAGACCAGCTCTCTGCCTCTTGCTGGTCTCTCATGTTCAGACACTCCCAGGAGAATCACTGCCTGGGATAGCTATACCCAAATCTTCAGTTTATTTAATATGAATTCAGTTATCTGAGACTTAATATTGGATAAGGATGGGCAAGTAGTAAAGATGTGCACAATATCAGCACCCCTCAGTTGACATCTAGGGCAGCGAGTGCCTTTAACATCCCCCATTTGATGATCCTATTAGGAGTATAGTATAAATTAAATCATGTTTTTTAATATTGAACATGTAATTTAGATGATATAAATGACGTCTGAGCAAGAGCAAAGGATTCCCGGAAGCAGGCGTCTGAGATGGTCAGCTGTTCTTGCCATCTCTGCGAATGCTTGTCTATATCGTCCCTCATGTATTTATGGAGGAAGGAATAGATAAACCCTTTTGGGGGTTTATGTTAAGCTATCAAGGCATCCACCAAGTTACACTGCTGAAATCCTTTTGCCCTTCCGGTCTTACGAAAAAGAAAATCCCTTACTTGTAGAAATGTTAAAAAATCCTTATGACTGAGACCAAATTCTTCTCTAATTTATTGAAATGATTTTATCCCTCTACTGGAGAAAAAACAGGCCCACATTATTTAAGCCAGTGTTAACCCACCGTGACTTACATTGGTCTCAAAAAATTCCTGGGAGGATTAGATTATCCTTCAGAGGAGTGTAGAAGTCAAGTCGGCCTGGACTCATCAGCTTGCGGACTGTAGACCAGATCTCAAATGCGTCCGCAAGGTCTTAAAACAAATGCACTTGAAGTAACTTAGTTCGATTTGTCTCCATAAATTGGCCCACACCCTTTCACCAAATAATAACTGAAATGCAGAGGGAAAATATACTACACCTGCAGTCCACGGGGTTTTCTCTTGTAATAGAGGTCCAAGATTCTGTAGCACCATAGCCCAGTAATACAGCTTTAAATTAGGGAGCCCCCACCCTACCCAATCTTTAGGGAGCGTCAAACATTTAATTGCACGCCCAGGTTTGGAATAGGCCCACACATATCAGGAAATTATATCATTACATTTTTTAAACTATACATTGCTTATCGCTAGTGGAATGGACCTAAAAAAATAAAGAATCTTGGGAAAAAATAATTTTAATGACATTGCATCGACCTGCCAGGGATAAATGCAAGTTATTTAGCCTCTGCAGTTTTTTCTTAGATTTTTCAATTAAAGGCTCAAAATCATCCCCAAAAATACAATCCACATCATGCATGATAGCTACTCCAAAATATGTCGCACTTGTAACCACCTGTGAATCCTGTCAGGATAGCGTGCTATTAACCAAAATTACGGTTTTATCTTTTTTTAGTGAATATCCCGAGATATGTCTAAACTCCCCTGCTACTTTCTCAATTTCCACCATTGCCCTAGCAGGCTCGGGCGTCACTATAACGATGTCATCTGCGTACACCAGCGTCTTAGTATCCCACCCATTATATGTCATCGACAAATCTTTACATTAGCTTCTAGCCTGCGAATAAACGGGTCAATATAAAGGGAAAACAGCAATGGGGATCAGGGGCAGCCCTGCCTCGTCCCTCTTAAAATTGAAAATGACTCTGAGAGTTCCCCGCCACAAACACCCTGGCCTCAGGTTTATGATAAAGCGCCTTGAGCGCTTGCCTGAATTCAGGCCCTATATTTATTTCCTCGAGCACTTTCCACAGGTAGCCCCAGGAGACCCTATCAAAAGCCTTCTTGGCATCTAATAAAATTATTACCATAGGGTCTCCTGTTACCTGGGCATCGTCGAACAACATTATTACCCACCTAATGTGGTCTGTAGGGCTCTTCCTGGGTATAAAACCATGTTGCCGTCCGCTTACTACTTTACTAACAACTGGGGACAAGCGAGAAGCTAAGATTTCAGAACATATTTGAGTGTCCCCGTTAATAAGCGTGATTGGCCTATATGATCCGAGCTACCAGACAGACTTGTTTTTGGGGGGAAAACTACTATCTTCGCTTGAGACCAAGAAGAAGGGGGTTTATTACCTTCAAAAATATGTTTAAACAGTCTCAAAAGACAGTCCCTAAGCTCTGAGACAAATGTTCTGTAGAACTCTGTTGGAATGACGTCTTCACCAGCGGCTTTCCCGGTTTCCAATGATGAGATAGTAGTATGAATCTCTTCCCATAGGGGGATCCCTTCCAATCCTGCCTGATAATCTTCATTGAATTTCAAGATTTCACTTAGATCTAAATAATTAGAACCATCTTCCTAATCCCCCGTACCAGTATCTGCATACAATTTCTGGTAGAATCCTTTAAATGCAGATCTTATTCCCACTGGATCAGAAATAATACCCATCTCGGGGTCCCTGATCTCCTTAACTTCATCTGGCCATTCTTTTACCTTGTCCTTATAGCTAACGTGCGCCCCACTTGTTCTCTGTATTCATTTGCTTGTTAGCTGCAAACTAAGAATTTTGCTGCTATTTTCTTTAGTGCAATATAATTTATGATTGCTTTAACCATCATGACTCCTATCTGCTCTTCCTGACAGTCGACCCCTGTTGTGTAGTGGTTATTAATTTCATTTCTTCCCGAGCTATTTGGGCATATAATTCTCGCATCTTTTGCTTCTCTTTCCTTACCCTAGTCAGAGAGAACTGGAGAGTTTCCCCATGAATCCAAGCTTTCAGCGTGTCTCAGACTATTTCTAGAGAAGTGCTACCAAGATTCTCACTATACTTAATGTTACTACATTGCAATCCAGGTTTTCATATGGGTTACGTATTCTTCATTTAACAGTAATGCCTTCTCAAAGCTCCATTGGCTGCCTCTTCTACTGGACACCCCCTCCTTAATTACCAGAACTAGAGGTTTGTGGTCAGGCATCACCCGAGGGGAACTTTCGATATCACAGTCATGAATTATAGCATGTGAAAAAAAAAATCAAGGTGGCCGTGTGATTGATGGGGTGAAGAGAAAAAAGTGAAGCCATGTTCAGGTGACTTTCTGCTCTGCCAAACATCCATCAGGGTATGATCTTTACACATACTTTTAAGAGACCAGAATACCCTGGGTTTCCTGCTGTAGTACATGTTTTTTTCCTCACACGACCAGCTATAGGCCAGATTGATGTTTAAGGCTCCACATAAAATAATGGGAGTTGGCCAAGACACAGGCTCATTATTAACAGTCATATAGCCCAGCATCATCAAGAATGGCCCGTATAAAGAACATAATGTAAAGTGAACGCAGTAGACCACAATTCCAAAATAACCCATCTCCCCCAGACTTTCAGTATGAATACGTGAACAAAACTGAACCAGACCCCTTTTAGCCAAAACAGCCACCACACAAGTCAGTGTATTTTGACGTGTAAATTAGTTTTAAACCTATAGTGTCAAATAAAGACAGCTGCGTTCCCTCAATGTGGGTCTCTTGAAGGCATACTATATCTGCCTCTAAGGCTTGAAACTCCAAAGTTACCCTGGCCCTCTTTTTCCTATCATTGAGTCCACAGATGTTCACCGTGGCGACTCTTAGTTTAGACATTGGCCCAATCTCCTACATCCCTTCTAACTCATCTCGCACTTAACACCTTGCCCCTAACCACCTAGGAAAAATATCTTCCTATCCAAGGCAAATCGATCTCTTCCTGTATTTTATTGTGCCCATATCTCCTCCTGTGTAGCACCCTTCCCAGCCCTGAACCCCACCTCCTGGAAACCCCTTCCTCCTCCTCCCCACCAAATAGGCAATCAGGCCAAGAGCCTGAATGATAGCGCCTATTCTAGTGTGCCTCTCCGATCGCTCCTGACCCATACCCCCCATAAATAATACAAAAAGCGAAAAATAGAAAAGAACAACACCAAACAGAAAAGCTCCCCTTAAACTAAGCATCCGCTCTAGCCAGATTCAATGAGGACAAGATTATCCTTAGAACCCCAAAGTGTTTGCTATCTAGTAAGTAGTACCCCCAATCATTAATCTGGAAACCAGCCGCGGTCCGTGCAGGTAACAGCGGTGGGGCGGTGGGGCCACATTGGGGGGGATTTCGAGGGATGATGCAGAGGGAAAATTAATGAATTATTTAATTTTCTCTCTGCATCGTGTATCGAAATTCCCCCCAACGTGGCCCCACTGCCCCTCCGTTGCTACCTGCACGGACCGCAGCTGCCGGAAACATGGAGCAGGGATCCCTAGCTGTTTACATTTCCTCCACCTATGTCTTTCAGATATTCCTGAGCACTAATTTCCGAAGTGAAACTTCATGTTTGCTCTTTACTGGGGTGGTGTAGTGGGCAAAAAAACGATGGATTTAACCCAGATCTCTTGACTGGGGAGAATGTTTGAATCATTCAGCATTCCGTCCACCATTTGTTGCAGTTACAAGGTTTGTCAATCTGGCAAAAGTAAACTGTCATCTTCGGTCAAATGTATCTTGGACGATAGTTTGGGTGATGAAGGGGAAAAATCTATTTGTAAAGATCTTAGGGACATGGTTGTTGTAGTTCATACAGAAGATATCAAAGTGAGCAATCCAGAGTTGTGTGTTGATCCGTATGTTGATGTGCTGGTTGGAGACAAAACTGTGAGACTGCTGGTAGATTCTGGGGCATGTATCTCCATGATCACACAAGAGCTTTATGATTGTACGTTGCCTTCTAGACCACTTATAACCCCTGATCGCAAGGACATGAAATCAATTTATCTGGGTAAATTGAAGATATTATGGAATTCAGAGATAGGAGAATCACTGGGTAAGTGTATGTTGCACATGAAGGTTTGAACATATTGGGCTGGTTCCACCAGGGATTATTTGGGATGGTGCTCAAACCTGGTACCGGTGAACAAGTACTTGTGGTAAGAGACAACTTGTATTTAGAGAATGTAATCAACAAATTTCCACATGTTTTTTCAGGTGAGCTGGGGAAATTCAAAGACTTTCAGCACAAAATCATTGTGAAAGACGGGGCCATTCCTATTAAGCACAAGCTGGGGAGTGTTCCTTTTAGCATTAAGCAAGATTTGGAAAGAGAGCTTGAAGCTCTATGCATGAAGGCATAATTGAACCCACTGAATCGTCCCTGTGGCTCTCTCCCTTGGTGTTTGCACATAAACAAAATGGTGAGTTGAGAGTCTGTTTTGACCTGCGCTGCTTGAACAAGGAGATTTGGGTAGATTCCCATCCTCTTCCCAACATCAATGAACTTTTGAAAGTAATGAAAGATACTAATGTTTTCTCTAAGTTAGACTTGGCCTCAGTATACCACCATGTTGAGTTGGCACAAGTCTAGACATCTTACAGCTTTTCTTTCTCCATTTGGCTCCTATCAATATGTTCACATGTCGTTTGGCCTCGCGTCTGCGGCATCGGTCTTCCAGCGGTTAATAAACAATATGCTCAAGGGAATTAAAGGTTTGTCTGTTTTTCAAGACGATGTTCTTATTTTTGCTCCAGATAGAGCTGCTCAGATGATCCTCTAAGAAGTTTTATCCAGATTTCAATCTAAAGGTGTTGTGTTGCAGAGAGACAAGTGCTTTTTTCTTTTTCACACTGAGGAATCTGAGTATTTGGGGCATTTGGTTACCAGCCAAGGTATTTTGCCAAAGTCAAGCCTAGTGGATTCCATTTCTCAAACCAAAGCTCCCTCAGACAAGGCTAGTCTCAAATCATTTTTCGGTTTATGTGAATTTTATTCATGATTCATACAAAATTTTGCCACCAAGTTGAGACCTCTGTCACGGATGCTAATGAAGGTAGCAGTTTTTGGATGGAGTGATGAATGCCAAGGTGTCTTTGAGTAGGTTAAGCAACACCTTATTTCACCCAGGGTATTGAAACATTTTGATCCAGAACTTCAATGTACTTTGACTGTGGATGCAAGCAATGTTGGTGTTGGTGGTGTACTAAGTCAAACTAAAGGTGCGGAGATGAGAACCATTGGTTTTGCATCCAGGGTGCTGTCAGAGACAGAAAAGAAACACTCTGTCATCGAAAAAGAATTATTAGCCTGTTGGTGGGCTGTGATGCAGTGTTGCAACTACGTTTGGGGTAGGAAATGTTGCTTACTAATGGATCACAAGTTTCTGATTTTCATTCTGAGTAGGAAGAATGCTAGCAGATTCACACCTCGTATTGCCCGTTTATCCTGAAAGATGTTGCAGTTCGATTTTGTGCCGGAATACATTCCTGGATGTAAGAATGGATGTGCTACTGTTGAACAGGACGTTGAGGTGAATGAGGATGACAAGGAAGAGTTTATTGTAGCCTCTGTTGATCTTCCGCAATTGTGTTCTATCTCTGAGAGTGAGTGGCGCCAAGCTTTGAAAAATGATTCCTCACTGTTGACTGTTATTGGATATGTTGAGAAAGGCTGGCCCAAGGAGAGGAACCTTAGTTTTGAAGTCAAAACGTATGTTCAAGTGGCAGAAGAATTGTCCTTTGAAGGTGGTTTATTAATGAGGTCTGACAAATTAGTCCCACCTGTGAGTTTGAGAGCTGGTATCATTATCCTTTTGGTTGCCCTCTATGGATAGTTAAAAGGATAATATGGTCAAGGAGTGTGTTATCTGCACTAGTTGTGACAAGTCTGTGAAGTTGCGCACTCCACCTCTTTCTCCTATTGAGCTTCCGTCTGCACCATTAGTGAAGTTAGGTCTTGACATTGTAGTACCATTTCACAAGCTTGATGCATCTTCAAGATTTGCCCTGGTCATGATTGATTTTTATATCGAATGGCAAGAGGTAAGATTTGTAAGATTTCCAGAACTGTCGTTGAATTTTTGAAAGATGTGTTCATGAAGGAGGGTTTTCCAGACATTCTTGTGACAGACAATGGGAGACAATTTGTCTCTAGTGAGGTGGAGTGGTTTCTACAAACTAGTGGGATTAAACATTTGAAGAGCTCACTGTACCACCCCCAAACCAATGGTTTGGTTGAACGTATGAATACGATTTTAGGGGAATGTAAACAGTGGGCGATTGTTAACAATTGTGTGGTAGCCAATGCTTTCAAGACCATGCTTTGGTTTTATCGCACGACTCCTCATGCCAACATTGGTGTGTCACCTTTGCAGTTGTTTCGTGGTTGTAGAGCTGCAACTAGTTTTTGTCCTAGTTGGATGAATACATGGATTAAAGGTGTACTGTGGTGTGATATGAGTGTGAGGAGTCATGTGAAATTGACACAGGAGAAGCAAAAGGAATACTTTGATTCTAGGAAAAAAGTCAAAGAGCTTGAGCTGGTTGTGGGAGATTTTGTTCATGTAAAGAAAACCATTCATGTAAAGAAAGGTGGTTCCGCATTTGGTCCACCCATCAAGGTTGTGAAAGTACATTGTGGTTCTGTAAAGCTTGAGAATGGCCAGTGGTGGAACTAGTGTTTGTTCGTCAAGTCCAGAAATGTTGGGGATGGGTGCCTTGGACAAAGTGTGGATTGTCAAAAGATTCATACACAAACTGTTCCGATGAGCACGAGACGTAGTTCTAGGGTGAGGAATGTTCCTCTCTGTTTCAGAGATTAATGTACTTTTGAAAATTACGTTTTTAACAGTTAGTGTGTACTGTAATGCTTCTTTTACTTGTTTTTATTTTTTTTTGTTTATCTATATCTCTTTGTTGCACACATTTTAGTTTGGTTTACTTTTTCTGTTAATTTTTTCCTAAAGGGAAAACCCATGTAGTATTTGTGACGTATTGCTCATAGAATGTTGTGCCGGTTCAGAATCTCACTGTGTGGGGTTCCGTACTGAGCCAGGAAAATGGTCGGGAGCTGGTTAATGGATGGGGACCTAAATCTGTCCATGGTGGAACAGTTTGATGAATAAAGCATGTTTTACAACTTACCACATCTCTGCATCTTCATCACAACACCTTCCTATAATATATTCCACTGCTTCTGAACTTTTATTACAACACTGGTGACAAGAATGAGATAAGAACCATGCATGTAGGAAGGCTATGAAGGTTTGAGAAGAAGAGGAAACTAGGGACAAAAAAAACTGAAATAAATTGTATTTACAGAAAAATGAGGACCAAAAATTCATTGATTTCTGTGAGATTTAATGTGCCCTGGACACTGCCCCACCAGTGTGTATTTACACCTGACAGCCTGCTATCTAGAGCATTTGAACAGGTTTGCATCTTAATGAAATTGCAGATACATATAACTAAGTGTACTGGCAGTGTGTACCAGAAGTGTATACTTTGTAGAAGCCAGTGCCTAGTTCAACGAACTGCCTGCTGTCCAGGGCATTTCAAATGGCCACTGTAAAGCTAGCAGCAGAGTAGAGTGTCGTGATCTAGTTTTCAGACACCATTACGTAAGAATAGATAACTGGCAGCATTTGTTTTAAAGTGTAGTGGCAATTTGTGACAGCTCATCAAGAGAACTGGCATATCTATTAGTGTATAGTTAATCAAAAGGACTTTGGCGATGATTTGTGACAACACATCAAGAGAACCGGCATATCTGTCAGTGCTTGATTCATCAAAAGGACTTTGGCGACACTATAATAAAGCCTACAATGCTGTGTTTAAGGGTGAAGGAACTGATGGCATTTGTTTTGGATTGAACAGGTGGAGCCACGAAGAATAAAGCCCCAACCCCAGTAAGAGTTTAACTGGGAGACACATGGAGACCAGCAAACCGCTCTGATGCGGTACACTAGCAAGCTTACCGAGTTGTGGACATTTAAAATTTGCGTGCCGCCAGTTAATCTGTGCAGGGAGCGGTGATGTCAAAGAAGGAGCTGCAGGTGTAGGTCTTATTTAAGAAGCACAAGAAGAGAAAACTAAAGCTGTACCAGGATTGGAGGACAGCTGAAACACTGTAATACCACATGGCATGATGAAAGAGAAGCATACAATTACTCTGTTTGGGGTTGCGTCCAGTGCATCCAGTGTTGCAGGACTGCAGAGTTGATGGTGTTGTATCTTGTGCTGTGGCATTTCCATTTGCCTAGGATTTTGGAAGAATGTTGGGTGAGGAATCGCTCACTGAGGGGAGCTTTAGAAGTTTATGGTGACTTTTATTCTTGCCAATCTAAGTTTGCTGATGCTGTTATGCTGTGCTACGTATATTTAATCTGCTGATCTCTATTTAAAGATACCCTGTGAGAGTTTTGGTATGTTTTTCTGAGATTCCCTGTGTGAGTGGGAATGCAATGGGCTGTTAAATACCTATTGCTACATTTTTCTGAGATTCCATGTGTGAGTGAAAATGTGATGGGTTTCAAGATACCCTGTGATGTTATGGGTTGCAATACACCTTTTGTTGATTTTTTTCTGAGTTTACCTGAGTGTCTGGGAATGTGATGGGTTGAAAGATATCATTTTGCGGAGGTTCCGAGTTGAAAGTTCCACCCTTCCTAAGGGGTTAAGACTGAAGGGGTATTTGTTTAGCCCAAGGTTACCACTCTTCTTAAGGGCTTAAAGGTGAAGGGGCATTTGTTTAGCCCAAGTGTATCATCCTTCCTAAAGGGTTAAGGGTGAAGGGGCCTTTTTATCAGCCCATGATCACCCCCTTCCCAAGGGCGTTAAAGTTGAAGGGGCATTTTGTTTAGCCCAAGGTTACTACCCATTCTAAGGGGTAGGGTGAAGGGGCATTTATTTTAGCACAAGGTATCACCTTGCCTAAGGGGGTTTAAGTGTGAAGGGGCATTTTGTTTAGCCCAAGGTTACAAACTTTCCTAAGGGGTTAATGGTGAAGAGACATTTGTTTGAGCCCAATGTTCCACCCTTCCAATATCCTGTTTGTGATGCAGGAAGAGGAGCGCATGTGCAGTTACATTATTGTGAAGTGTGATTTTTAGACCACTGTTACTCATTCAGTGTTGTATAATGAAGAATATGGGCTGGTCCTGTGTGAGTATGTGTCATCAGGGTAACGGGTAGTTTTTTCCAGTTTTTGGGTTACCTGCACTCTTGCTTTGTGGCATCATTTGTTCTTTTGATTTGTGGACTTGTTGATTGTGTTTTTTATATGTTTATTTGAATCCTTTCCTTAAGAGGGTAAGGTGTGTTGCGACTTGGTATGGTTGCTATGCATTCTCTCCAGAGTTCCAGGTCCCTGCTGCTCAGCCAGTGTGTGAGGTCATTTAGAATGTAGAGAGTTTTTGTGGGAGAGGGCAGTTGGAGATGGGCTGAGCAGCAGGATGCTGCTCATGGTGGGGCTTAACCATCACTTTACTTACTGGTAACTATGATCCAATAAACCTACCTATAATATACTCCATGGCTTCTGAACTTTGATTACGACACTGTCCATTTCTGGTAGTTCGTCCACCAAAGGTCAAGCTTGGACCCCAAACTGTGGCCAATCGCCATCCTCCCCACACCTCGAATAACTGTCTCTCATATTTTCTTACTGATTCTGTAACTTTATTTCAGAGATTTATATTACGTGTTACCTGTAAGATGCTCCTGTGGACTTGCTGCTATACTTTTGCTATGCTTCAAATAAAACTTCAAATAAATAAAATAGCAAATATCCTTCCCTGAAACTAATATGGACTGACTGTATGTTAATTCCACTAGACTACAAAACCTTACGCTCCCGGCTGTTGGTAGTGTTTAAAGTTTCATCCAATCACTAAATTAGTATTTGGCATTTTATCTGGATTTTCACATATGATAAAAATGGGAAACAACCATGCAATTTTCGGAAGCATTACATTTTCACTGCTATAAAGTTATGCTTTGTACCATATCATACTTAATATGCGCCTGGATATCTATTCTATACTATTACATCTTTTAGTCTTTCTTGACAGCACAGATGTTGGCACAACCCATTGTTTCGAAAACTTAAACCTAGACATAGAGTGGGCTTCTGCCCCTCCAGATGTATCTATGTCTCGCTGCATCTCTTCTGGAAACTCCCAAAAGGATTTCATAGCACCTGGCACCTTATTTCATGTCGTCACAGGGCACACAGATGAAACAGAGAAAAAAATAATTCTCCTTTTACGATCCGGTCAACTTATTTCAGCAAATTATCCAATGGCCCCAATAGTTTCCTCTATATTTACTTCCCCTGGACTTGGCAGTTATCCAATTAAAGTGTTCTGAGTAATAGATAAGTAAAGACATTGCCATATGTGTAACCTGGCATTAAGTATCCTTTATTCCTTTGATGCTTTTCTTTGTCGGTTTCTGAAATTCAAAATGCTGTCTTTCCATGCATGTAAACTTCCTGATTCTGATATGTCCCTGACATGAAATTAGAATCTCACGGTTTGGGAGACTACACAACTAAACCATACACGAATATTCTGACACTTTGTTTAAACTTTCATGGAGCAAATGAACACATATGGAAGATAAATAATAATAATACAGCATTATTTTAATAATGTGACACATTTTCTTTTTGTAGTGAGACCTTCCTGAATCTTTGAAATGATGTACTCAATCATCAATGTAAAATATTACAGACTCTCCTAAGGAAGAAGGTTCACGACTGTTGGCTTGCATACCAAAATGTGTGTCAATATTTTTTACGTGGGGTTCACCCGGCCTAACAGTGTATGAGCAAAGATGACACTTACCACTCACTGTATAGTATCTTATACAAAACAATAATCAATTTTATATATGTGTGACTGAGTGGTGTAAGAGAGAGGGCT
Organism: Triturus cristatus; assembly: GCF_964204655.1. Lineage (NCBI taxonomy): Eukaryota > Metazoa > Chordata > Amphibia > Caudata > Salamandridae > Triturus > Triturus cristatus. The sequence goes on from NC_140585.1 coordinate 492,785,637, forward strand.
TCTTTAATTTTTTTATGGTATTTGATAAAAACTGTAAATGTACTGTCTTCGAAATAAATTATGTGCATTGTTTATGATTGGACATTTCTTTTTAATGTGGAAAACCTGTGTTAAACTTGACATCCTTGTCGTGATTTTCCCCCTAACCTTCTGCCTTCATATCTCCTGTTTTGCTGACTTCATTTTTGTTGGCCTTAAGACTCAGCACACTTTGCCACAGATAACCAGTGTTAAAGAACTTTGCGCTCTTCTTAAAACATGGTAAGTTTGGTTTATATCCAATTGTTACATTTATTTTACTTGTACATCTCTAGTCCAGGGAACTATCTTTGCCCATGGTGGTAAATTAAATGCTACTAGTCGACCTGCAATACTGATTGTGCCACCCATTTAAGTAGCCCTTTAAACATGTATCAAGCCTGTCGTTGCAGCCTGTGTGTGCAGTTTTAAATTGCCACGTCACCCTGGCAAAATAAACCTTTTGCCATGCCCAAACCTTTCTTTTTAATACATATAAGTCACGCCTAGTGTAATCCATAGACAACCCAGTGGGCAGGATGCAAACTATTTAAAAGTTGGGCATGTACCTTTAGTTTTCATGTCCTGGTAGTGAAAAACGTTTAAACTAATTTTGTACTACTGCAAGGCCAACCTCTCCAATAGGATAACATTGGAGTTACGTTATGACATGTAATTTAGCTGTACATTTCAAATGGGAACAGATAACCAGTTCATATTTAGTGTCTTTGGAAGTGTAATGAATAATCCAAACTTATGGTAAGGTTGGATTTTAAACTACAATTTTTGAAAATGTCACTTTTAGAAAGTTGGCATTTCTCTGCCTTAGCCATTTAGTGCCCTTTCTGTCTCTGGGTCACATGACTGGGTGCAGTTGACAGTTGAGCTTTGTGTATTCCTACTAGACAGCCACACACAATGATGAATTTTGTTGTTACTAGATAGGCCATCGCTGCCAGGATGGGAGGCAGGAGCTGGGCCCAGCCCCATTTATACTTAAATAGGCTGTGTACTGCCTCCACATGAAGGGTTGCATACCCCCTGTAGTTAGTCTGTACTTAGGACCAGTAAGGCAAGGCACCTGTGCACTTCAAATGTCTCCCTATAGAAACTTCTCCAACACTTGAAAGGCACAACGGGGTATAAGAAACTGGACCTCAGACACCACCTCTTCGGAACACGTCTGGACCCCTGGATACTCTTCCAGGCAGGAGGACTGCTCTGCTGTTGAAAGAACTGTCACTCTGCTGGACTGCTGCTCTGACGGACTGCGGCCCTGCTGTGCTGTCCTGCTGCCTCCTGCGCTCTTCTCTGGGTGAGAAGGACTGGACCTGCATCTCTTAAATCCAGAATCCAAAGTGACTCCAAATTGTTGGCTGGCCTCCTGATCTGAAGCCTCTGGGATACAATAGGCTTCCAACAAAGTTGCACCTGCACCTAAGCTCTGCCATCTGTGAGTCTACCCTGCCAATTGGTGCTGCTCTAGTCCTGGACACTTAGAAGTGGGCTTAAGGTGTTCTGTCAGCCTCTAAGAATCCAGCAGAATTACGCATCTCCTTTGTTGTGCAGCACAACCTGAGCAGAAGTGACGCATCACCACTGCTGAGTGGATTGGACCTGTTGCAAAGACCTGCATCGCCTTCGCAGCTCAATCAGAACCACCACTGAGGGATGCATCCATGGTGCATGACCTTGCATCCCTCGTCGATGGCAGCCTCGACGACGATGACAGACTTCACATTGTAGCCTCACAGATCACCCCCACTGCGCACCACTTCCTCGATTCCTGGCTTCACAACGCAAGCCTCATTGATGGGTTCCTATACAACGATGCAGGCCCTCGCATTGCAGCTTTGCTGCATCTCTGAGCAGATGAATCACATTGGCTGTGCATTGCATCTTTAACATGAATACTCGCAATGTTCCACAAACCAAGGTTTAGGCACTCTGTTTAGCGAGCCTAACTGGGTCCCTGCAGCTGGCCTATACTCCATCATGGTCGGCCAGAATTTGAGACTTTGTCCTGGTCTGGCGCAAAGATATCCACAGTTGGTGCTTGGTGCTTTTTGGTGCTATTTTAATAAAATCTTTAAAATTGCATATCTCCAATTCTTCTGCTTCGATTTTTGTCAATTTGTACTTGTTTTATTTATTAGAGAAAGTTCTATTTTGTAACTTGGCGTGAGATCCCTTTTGTGTGGTGTTTTCACTTTATCACTGCTTGAAGTGTTGCACAAATACTTTACACATTGCCTCTAAATTAAGCCTGACTGCTCTGTGCCAAGCTACCAGAGGGTTGAGCACAGTTTAATTTAGGGTTAGTTCGTGCCTCACCCTGATTAGGATTGTGGTTGCTGCTTGACTAGGGCTTACAGCCTAGTCAATCAGCAACCTAATTTCTTACAACAAGTTTTAGAGGCTCATCCACAAAAAGATAACTTTGGCTGGGCAGGGTTTCTTTTATGACTTTTAAGTTTGTCACCCCTCCCTATTACCTTTATTTGGGGTCTCAGTGGAAAGATAATCTTGGCTGCAAAAAATGTATTCAGTCACCCAATATGAGCATTCATATGTACGGCAAGGCCAAACTCGATACATTGTGTGTCAATATCTCAAATCCTAGTTTTGAGACTAAGAAACTCCTCAAAGTTCATTCTTTTAAGAAGGTTTGAGCAATAGGCATGGATTGGTAATCTCAAAATATATGCTGTATTTTTTCTGCTATTTATATATTCGTCTGCATTTGCTAACAGTGCATTCTTTTTTTATAAATGTAGACCTTTCCAATAGTATTGTGCATTTTTGTGACACACTCAGGGGTCAATTTGTACTTCCTTTAAACGTTCACTTCAAATAATACAAAACAGCTGGGTCCATCTACATATATAAACATACCAAGAGCCAGACGTACAAAGAAGAAGCCTTGTTCTAAATACATGCAGATGAGTATATTGATAAATATCGTGTGTGTTAAATGTAGGCCTTCCACCAATTCTGCTGGCCTATTAATACCCGAAGGAATTTCATTTACACAAATGCTAAGGGGGCTATTTCCCATTCTCACGGGGAAAAGAGTCAGTTGTAAGGGACGAAGATGTCTGAAAATTCTCAACTATTCATAGTTTTGCAGGTTCAGAAGAACTTTGTGTACAAACCAGTTAGAGCGATTTCTGGGTTCACATGGCCATTTCATTTTTGTGAAGTGTCAAGACTTCCTTTGCCTGTTGGTCCCGGTCTTTCAATCATGTTCAGGAGTCATTCACACATATAACCTGCCATCCTGAATGAAAACAGGTCTGGCAGCTGGTGTTTTAACTCTTAAACTCTTATCAAACGTTGAACTTTGTCCGAACTCTGCATGCAATAACACCAGGTATCTGATAAATCTGACTATTTCTCCAAAGGCATACTGTATTGTTACAACAGAGAAACTAAAATATTTCGATCAATATCAATAGAATTGTTTTCTGTAACACATCCTATTCTTTTTAGGTGTTTCTTATGGCTCTGTCCTTTGCCTACATGGTAAAAGGAATGTCAGGAGCTAACTCAAAAAGTATGATCACACAACTCGAGAGAAGATTTCATATTTCTGCATCTATTGCTGGGCTCATTGATTCAAGCTTTGAAATTGGTAAGTCTTTATTTTTTAAAACCTTGTATGAGATACACTTGGATATTTGGCAGTAGTGCTGTACATGTATAGATTGTTTTCATGACAGAAACTTACCAAAGAAATTTGACCTCGCAATGGCTATTTTTTAAAATACAGAGCCCAACAAAGTCCGTAATGGCAATCTTTTGATCAGAGCTATTTTCCCAATTCCCAAGTCAGTGGAGTCCCTTCCTTGCAGTACACGTGCAGCTCCTAAATTTTTTTTTACAGACACCAGTTGGTTGAGTCATCTGAGTTGCCGATTGTAAAAGTGAATGGGCCTGTGTTACCAGCATCGACCACTGAGTACTGTTTCTGTATAAGGAAAATATTTATTTGGCAGTAGTTGGCCTAAACATTTCACATACTTTTGCCAGCAAAGTCCATAGAGGACGTCAACAATTCATACAACGTTTTAAATGCACCATTGTTTAGAAAGCAGTCCCAGCATGTGCACTAGCCACAAAATTAGTTGTGCAAAAGTAAAACCTCTAAGGCAATCTTAGTATGCACTAAAGTCCCATATTAGTTTCAGTTTGTGTGTAGAGGAAAGCAGGACACAACTGGCTCCTGCGTGCTCACGTACTGGATTGAGCAGGCCAAATGATGTTGTGCATGACTAACTTTTGATTATAATACTGACATCAGAGGCGTTGTGTATATTGAAGAAACTCAAGTAGGATTTTTATTTTTTAAATATTGATGAAAATTGATATGAAATAGTTTTGTAATATTGCAGATTTCAACACAATTCACAGAAATGAGGAAAATAGAAAGGTAAGAAAATAAATATCTAAAAAACCGTTGAAAGGAGAGACCTGTGTCTATGAGCAATCTGCCCGGCTCTTGGAACGTCAGTGCCCTGTACTGTGCTTTTTCAAAGTGATTACCATACATAGTAAAAAGAAAGGTTACCAAAATACAGCCCTACCAGACCCCCTTCCTGAGTGCAAAGTGCTTAATACATTCGCCATTGCCACCATAGCGCAATGAAGCTGTCAAACCGCAATGGAGGTCCCCGAGGAAATGACCCTGACACCCTTCCACCCCATGGATCTCAGCTCTGCCCAGAGTTTCTCTCTCTTAACCAAATCAAACACCGAGCTGAGATCCATGAAGGCGATATGAAGAGAGCCCTTCTTTGCTCTAACATATTTACTCATGATAAGTGGAGGTTATGGTTCTGCTTAACAGCACCCCCCCCCTCACTAAAGCAGTACTGAATGTCTGATGATATATTCTGTGCTTTAGACCACCCAGTCAACCTGTTCAGTGTAACTCTGCCTATAATGTTTACCTCTATGCTTATTACACTGAAAGGCCGTTAGCAGGAGGAAGGGCTTCTGCTCCTCTTTTTATAAACGAGAATAATAATAGAATGTCGCCAAGACTCCAGAATAGAAGTACTACTGACAGCATTAAAATAGAGAGAATCAAACACACATGTCTTAAACAGGTCACCAGGGATCCCAGTGGCTCCTGGAGCTTTGCCCATTGGAAAAGGATACAATTGCATCTGTAAACTCTTTCCAGTCTAATGACAATATTTCATCCTGACCCTACATGTAATAAAATAAATCCCATTTTTAACAATAGGGCCACCATCAATACATTAAATGTAGGAGGTATTCCATCCTTACATAAACTTTCTTAGCTTAAGAGATTTACGAGATTACATTCTGCAGACAACTCATTCATTTGATCCCCTTGAGTGCAGCATTTCAAATGGACTTGATCCTGAAAAAAAAATACCCCCATCGAACCCACCACCCTAAATAAATAACAGTTTGCACAAGGATGTAAATTGAAGTCCCCCATAATCAGGAGTGCAGTGTAGATGGCAAAGCTCCCATTGCAAAAAGTATGGAGGTAGATATCAAGAGAAACCAACACATCCTCCGGTTCCCTACTGCATTATAAACATTAATGCAGAAGATCCTGGTATAATTCTTGAAAGAAAGGAGAACACCAAAAATGTGCGAGGAGTTGCCTTTAATTGTTTCAACTTTATGACATACATCCACATCAACAAAAGTCACAACGCCCCCACTTGGTCTTCCCCTTATGGAGAGGCATTGATCGAAATGGAAACATAGTCATTCAAATGCAATCCACCCCTCATGTCCCACGTCTCCTGAAAAGTTATGATATCATACACAGAAAGTGACAAAAGCCAATCAGGGTCATCTAATTTCTTATGCTGCCCAGCAGTGTTCCAGTACATAACCTAGAATGACCTGTTCAAACATTTATCTATTCAACCCCCAACTTTCACCAAATGGCAAGTGTGGGACTTGGCCCTTTTTGGCTAAAGTTCCCTATACTTTTTGCTTTTCCCCTAGACCTTTTTTCTGACATGTGTTGCCAACTTAGATATACTGGACACTTTGCCACTGCTGAACAGTGTCAAAGTGCAAGTGTTCCCTATGTAAAGTGTAATGGTGATTGGTTGTCCATTATTGGTATGTTTGCTTTACTAGTAAAGTCCCTAGTGAAGTGCACTATGTGTGCCAGGTCTAATAATGCAACTGCTACTGGTGGGCCTCCAGCACTTATTGTGCCACCTACTCAAGTAGCCTTGGAAAGGGAAGTCAGGCCTGACATTGCAGGGCCTGCGCGCAGTTTCCTAAACTGCCATGTTGTTCTGGTAAGTGCATGCACCTACCAGACCCTACCCTTCCCTTTCCATACACATCAGGTACCCCTATGGTAGGTCTAGGGTACCCCCTGGACAGGGTGCAGTGCATGTGAAAGGTGGGACATGTACCAAGGTGTGTGCCATGTCCTGGCAGTGAAATACTATCCATTTAGTTTTCACTGCTGAAAGGCCATCTTGCCCATTAGAATAGAAAGGGGAGGCTGTGTAATATGTTTTCCAGCCTATCTCCCCAAGGGCTTAAGATGGAAAGGTGAATGGTAGTATGCCTGAACTCACCCTGAAATAACACATCTTTTTATGAAGATGGTTTTTGCATTGTGTATTTGTAAGCCACTCTTTTAGAAGTGGCTGGGTTTTTGTGCTTTAAACATTTCTGTGTGTCTCTGCCTGGTTGTGGATTGACTTGCTGGATTTGAAAGCGATAGGATCTGGGGAATATCTTGACCCAGGGGAGGAGGTGAGACAGCACAGGCTGACCTGAATCTGGTGTGTCCGAGGAGGAGTAGGCCTAGAGGTGAAGAGGCCTGGGCTGGTGCTATAAAACAGTTGTCCCATCTCCTGCTGAGTGATTGAGAATCCAGACCACCACTAATTAAAGGGAGAAGGTGTCACTGGTAGGGAGGCACCCAGAACTGGTTTGAGCAGGGTCAGTGCCCCCTGTAACACAAAGACTTCAAAGCCATTGAGGGGTATAACTATGCGAGCTGAAGCCCCTGAACTTTGGAGAATGGCTTGATCAAGTGTGAACAAGACTGGAGCTACTTCGTGGATCAAGAGGAACCTTTGTCAAGGAAGAAACAACTGAATAGACTGCTGGATAGGACTGCTGTTGCAGTGTGATCTGGGGCTGGCTTGCAGTTTGCTGATTTAACTAAGGAAACGCTGTAGGGACTTTGCTGTGTGCTATGTCCCCCTGCTTGAAGGACTTTTCTGTGTGCTGTGTCATGAAATAACTATCCCCAAGGGCCTGAGGTGAGCTGGCTCCCTGTTTGAAAACACAGGGACACAAAAGTTTCCAGAGAAGACTATCAAATACGCTGTGGGGGCGTCTCCTCTGTCTAGCCTGAGACCATCGCAAGTTGTGCCCTGTGATCTTGGGCACTGGGAGTTCCAAACGAGACTCTGAGACGTGGTGTGCGTGTACTCTGTCTATCCTGATTCCTTCGAGAGGATCGCTCTGTGAACGTGTGTGTCGAGGAGCCAAGTAAGTCTCAGCGACTCTGTGTGCGTGTGCTTGGGGGCAGCCTGAGACTTTCGGGTGGATTGTCCTGTGATCATTCACACCAGGAGAGTGAGTGTGCCTCAGCGACGCTGTGGGTGTGTGCTATTCGCAGCCTGAGACCCTCGCTGGAGGTGCACTGAGATCGGGGGCACCGGGAGATAAAGTGTGTTTCAAGCGACGCTGTGTGCGTGTACTTTCTACTGCCAGAGAGCTGCGCAAGAGGTGCCCTGTGATCGGGGGCACCAGAGGATAAAGTGTGTCCCCGCAATGCCGAGTGCGAGTGCTTTCTACTACCTGAGACCTGCGCAAGTTGTGCCTTGTGATTGTGGGCACAAGAAGATCAAGTGTATCTCAGCGACACTGCGTGCGTGTGTCATGCATAGCTTGTGACCCTCTTGAGGAGTTGTCTGGTTAACGTGCACCCGGAGTTCCCGTGAGTCTTCGTGACTCCGAGTGCGGGTGTAGTGTGCAGCCTGAGCTCTTCCCATTGCCCGGAAAGTCAGAGATTGCATCGGAGGCCCAAGTCGCTGGACGAGCAGAGGAGAGTGGGTTTGCGCCCCCCAAGTAACGTGTGTCGACTCCTGGGGTAGGGCACGGGCTCGGAGGGAGACGCTCTCGGCCTCTCTCTCAGTTCTGCAGTGCAAATCTTTGCTTTGGCTCAGATTGAGGCCCGTGTGCCAAGGGAGTGGCAGCACCGGGGCCTGAGTGCGAAGCTGCAGTTACTGTGTTCTAACTTATATGTGTGGGGGGGCAACTGTGGCTAGAGACTAACTGCAAGCCAGCACGAGTGGCGGAGAGACCGCTGGAGGCACTGTGAACTGTGCTGGAGTAACTTACGTATTGCATAGCTTCTGTGTAATCTGATGATTGTATAATACATTGCTTTATTTCTGCACAATGGACTGCCTGTTTTGTCGTATTGCCCATTGTATTAACTGTCTGAGAGGTGTGTTACACATTGCACTAGGTTCGCATAACAAACTGCCTGATAGATGTGTTACACCTTGTCTGAATCCTACACCACAATCTGCTGGATTGTCGTATTACACATTGCATTAGTGTTGCATACCGAACTGCCGGATATATGTGGATATATTGCATTAGTTTCACATAACGAATTGCCTGATAACTGAATTACACGTTGAATTGCTTTTTCCCACCAGAGTACCTGAAGGGGGACCGTACGCATTACATTACGGGGGCATAACAGTTTACCACGTTGTTGCTTTACGCATTCCATTACAGTGACAGTTCAAATCGCCAGATAACCGTATTACGATCTGCATTATTCTTATGTTATGAAATACCTGACTGTTGCATATCAAACTGCATATTACAACATTATGATTACGTATGATTGTTTAGTTTAGTTCAATGATAATAGGCCAGGGGGAACATTACTCCAACGCACATGTTGGGTTAGTATTGTGTGGTCGCATCGTATATCGTTTTATAAACATATACTCGTTTTCTATGAAACTCGTGTGGAGTCTATTTGTGGTGTCATCATTGGATCGCTGTGAACGTAATTGCAAATACTTTACACATTAAGCCTTGAAGATAAGCCTGGCTGCTCGTGCCAAGCTACCAAGGCGGTGGAGCGGAGGCTATCTCTGGAGGTGGCCTGTCTTTTCCTTAATGTTGGGGCTCACAGGTCCCTGCTTAGCCCGCGGTACCTACCTCAGCCAACCAGCGATATTGGGAATTCTAACAGCAAGTTACTTGGATTAACCCTTGACTCCAACCTCACCCTCAATGAGTGCATTGCCACAAAAAGTAATTCAGCATTGTACAAGCACTCTCTTCTGAAGAAGGAGAAGATTTTTCTTCCAGAAATTAATTTCAGAATGTCTGTTGAATCCTTCATACTCTTGCGTCTGGATACGGGTGAGGCCCTTCTTCATGGCCTCCCAGATTCCACGCTGCTCCCACTTAAGGGTATTCTAAAAGTTGCAGCACATCTCATCTGGGGCCGGAAGCAAAACCAGCTCCTTACCCCCATCCTGATAGAGCTCCATTTGCACCCCTTGCTGACCTGGATGTCTTTCAAAAGATGCCGAAGGAACAACCCACCTGGGTACCCATCACCTTGGACAAAATTACTATCCCCTGATGAAGGGCCCAGGTGGCCCAAAATGCATTGGAATGTACCAGATGATGATACTATATAATATCAGTTGAATATGATGTTAATTGAAGAAATAAAGGAAATAATCCTACTCATTAGAGACATATGAGCTTTATTTTTTAAAGATTAGTTGATTTTAATTCAAGAGTTCACATTTGAAATTAGAGTTAAAATTCCCAGTGAAGCACAGAGCAATTCCTCCTTTTGAGGAACATTTGTAGTGCAGTGAGAAAACGCTCTTCTCGACCAGGCGCAGTGCTGCGCATTTATGTTTTCTTACACCTAAGATTATTAGGCGATACCTGTTTTACTACACGTCTTTGAAACCAGCTGCATCATTCATAACGCCATGATGACCAGCACCCCGCTTATCTTGCAGCTATCCTCACCATCTCTGGTTGCTCCTGATGCACCAAACCCTAGGACACCATCAGACTGGAGACTAATATGTGTAAAAAAGGAAAAACAAGACAGCAGGCCTTTTCCATCTATGGCCCCAGGACCTGGAAACAACATCACCTCAATGCTGCTCCGATGTAATAACGATTTCAAGATGCACCTCTTTACAAAACAGTACACATTGCAAGAAAAATACATGTCTGGGAGGACATTGTTTTCATTACCTTCCACATCTGATTTCAGAACTCAACTATCTCTTCTATCACTCATTGGACATGTATGCTGACTTTTGTACATATACAGCTCTCTGTGGCCATTAGGCTAGGTTTGTGTAAGGGAGGTGCAGTGCTGCCCGCATAGCAGAAAAGCCACATGGTTCCTGCTTCAGGAAAGGATTGAGACAATGCTGTGGTAAGAAAATACAAGAAGTAAAATCACTGGGTTCAGGTGAGATGCGATCCAGTGACATGGTGAAGAGCAAGACATTCAGGGCAGAAAACGTGGCAGGTCACATAGGAGGCACATTATGACGGAAAACTATTTTCCATGCCTGGCAATATTTACTGATGTTGGGGTGTGGTCTGAAGGGTCTTCCTATGATATATGACCACTTCAGTATGCTCACAGGGTCAAATAAGATTGACCGTGGTTGATGGTAGAGAAATTCCAAGTGGAACAAAAAGAACCACACAGTGTTGTCTGCTGCCATTTGTAGCAGTTTCTACTGCTTATTGTTTGGGCTCCACTAGATTCTGAACCTTTTTCTTCCTTGTTCGCTACCCTTCTTATAATCTCAGCTCACAGCATAATTGTACTGATAGAGTAATTAAATGCAAACTATGGATATAAGGGAGTGGGGGAAAGATGTGTGTCAAATTGCCACTGTGGGTTGTTTAAAGTCATTTAACAGTTCATCACTTTCTAAAAAAATCTTGAAATGTATTGGATGAAGAAGTTTCAATTATGCACTTAAATTAGAAGTGGCAATGTTGTACCTCATAGTTGGCATTTCTAAATCAAAATTTTGAGTCATAGAGCTCGTACTTAGGACAGGTTGCTGATAAGGTTTTGGGGGTAAGGAGGAAAAGTAGAAATTGTCAGCTGGAATTGAGAGGGTCATATATTTTGAAATAAGTGTTGAATCTGTTGAGGTCATGTGCTTTGAAATAGGGGTTGAATGTGTTGAGGTTAGGGAAAGGATTGTTGAGGGCTTTTAGCTTGTGACCATTGTTGCATGAGCAGCACATGGCTGCTTGCAATAATAAACACAGGCAATCAATTGTTAATCCAATGCACAGCTTGAAAAAATCAAAAGCATGTCATAGTCTTTACAATTTTATCCAGAGCAGATATTTATTAATGTATGCATTCCAAATCTATGCCTCTCTTGGTATCAACAGTTTCAAGAAGTGAGGTGGTTAAGGTGGATCACAGTCTCCATCTTGGTGATGGTGCTCGGAACGCAAGTGATGCTGGGAGTGTTGCAAGCAACGTTGTTACTGGTATTAGTATTGTATTAGCCTGGCACTCTACTGGGAATCTAGAGCACTCAAACCCACCTCTGCAATTATCTTTTCAACTATGTATATGCCAGCTTCTTGGCTTAAGAAGCTTCTTATATTGTTCTGAACTGGACCCACAGACTCAGTGTTTTAATTTCAAAACTGAAAGACCTCCTAAAGCAGTAATCAAAACTTAAAATCAATTGTAAAGAATGTGGTCAACCCAGTGTTTCAATTGCTTTTCTAGTTGAAAACATGACATCATGAGTTGTGCTATGTCTTCAAAAGGGAGGAAATTGTTTTCATTACCTTCCACTATTCAGATCCAGCTCACACAAGACTCACTAATTTACTTCTCTTAGTTATATAGGGAGTTTCTGAAATTCCTCTGATGTAGGAATTGCAGTCTTAGAATACAAGGGACTAGTTTAAAGGTTTTTAAAGACCGCGAGATCCAACAATATGGACTTTTCAGGAAAATGGCTTTGGAAAATATTCTCTTTTGTAAGGCAACTAGCCCACAAAAAGGAGTACATCTTGTTAAAGTGGAACCTGTGACATAGTAGGGAAATTTATATATAGGTGTATATGTACCTGCCAATTCCGTGCTTGCAGTAGCCTTTGATGTATCCTGAAGAGGCTGTAGGACGGCTTCTATTTCCTCAGTAGGAACTGTTTGTTTGTTGGACAGCATAAACTTTGGGATGGTGCCCGACTGATTCCATGCACACCCCCAGGTTGTGTTGGCCTATAGTCCTGCTGGCTCACAGTGGCACCTTGCATAAATATAGATATAGAAAGATATAAAGATAGATGTATATAATAATGGAATCCATGCTTTTGTGCTGAGGCCCCAGAAAGGATGACATTGTTTTTCCTCTTGTGATGGCTATGTCGCCTTATGATGATCAACAAACAACAACATTTGCACAATGTATGTTTAGGCCTTGTAATAAATATCGAAGGTGTCGTGATAGTGGGCCTACAAAGTAGAAATGTAATCAGTGAGGTTTCAGAGAAACTAACCCTGCACTGTCACACAATTTAATGTGTGTCAAAAATCAGCATGTAGAAAATAAGGCAACTTAAGTAATGTGTGCATGTAAAATGGCAGCGTTTCTTCCTGGGCCTAGCCCAGTCCCACGTGACACCCACTCCTCGGATGTAAGTCGGCTAAAGCTATCTAATACTAATAAAAACAATCCAGAGCAACGCTATGTGATATATATATCTATATATAAACATTAAAGTCGCTAAAAATGTTAAAAAGGCAATCCCACTGTTTGAAGGCAAAGCATTCAGAAATCCATAATTAAAAATATAAAAGCAAATAAAAACCAAACTTAAAAGGAATGCAATTGAAAAGGAATTTAGAATGTTAAAAACAGGGCGAATTAAAAGTTCCCACCAATCGAAACTCCCAAATTGTTTATGTGTTCTGAGAGGATGACAAAACCACAGACGATGATCCCAGAGGCACACCACGGAGCAGGTTTATGGAGCATACATGTTCCCATCCTACCCCCACAGAAGTGGCTGAAGGAATAAACACATCCAACAGGAAATCTGCAGAACCAAAGCCAAGATCCAATTCACAAGGAGCAGAAGCGTCTCAGGAGGTCTCGTAAAATGCATTCAGAATCAACAGCAAACACAAGGGACACCAATATAAATGGGTCTTTAAAGGGGTGCTGGAAAAACAAGGAGAGAGCAAGGGAAAGAAGAGGGGGTACATCCTGCTCCCCAATGTAATGCTAGACTTAAACAATGTGGACGAACCCACTATGCGGAAGTGTTTCAATCACTATGTGTGGTAAGTACATGGACCCATTAGGTGTACTTAAAAGACCCCTCACACACCATGCCTCATCACTGGGGTCCCAACCGGGTGGCCAAGTGCCCCCCGGTTGTGCTATGACGCCTCGTTACAGTGGAGCTGGTGTGGTGCAGATATGAGATGTGACGTGAATTGATTATGTTAAAAATATCTCTGAGAATCCTTGCCTTTAGACTTTAATATTGGCGGCTCAGGATATGGTTAAAAGATATATATGTGATGCAACTATCAGGACATTATTACCGTTAGTTGACTATGTGTTAGGGGCTACATGCCGGGTCTACGAGGGATTCATGCAGGTTTGAATCGGGACACTCACCAAGACCAAATTGGAACATCGGAAGAGCACCCCCCACCCCCGAGCCTCGATGAGCTGCCAAATATCTACATATAGGTGCCGATTCCGATCCTGGAGAAACCAGGTACGAACCGTCGGACGGAGCATTTTCTCCGTCCGACTCGTACCCGGCAAAAAAACATTACAAAAATGCAAGTACGATTCACATGGAAACACTATTTCCGTGCGAATCGAACAAAACACCGACCGACAAAAATATACATACAAATGTGATCCGGGAAAGCGCCGATGTGACTTCGGGACGCACTCTGGCTGCGTTTCACGAACCAGGAAGTACGATCCGCACCGACGTCACCCCGCACAGATTATATTCTCCGGCTGCCAAAAACTGCCGGGAAATCAGGACGACGCGCACAAGGAGCACCTGTACGTGACGGACAGCCATGGACCCCAACCTACGCGTCATCCCGGCCCTCATAGCAGTCCACCTGCTCTACAGGAACCGACGCAGACGCCGCAGAAGGTCAGAACAACACCCAGGGGCAAAGGGGGGCAGGGGCAGGAAACATAACCCCCACCCAAGTCCCAAATCAGACATGCCCTGGACATACCTGACCTGCAGGACCTGGTCACCTCGAGAGGGTGGGGGCGTGTCCAGCAACGCAAGCGTCCGCCACAACGGAAGTGGATGTTGACGCGAACCGGCAACACAACAATTCCGGTACATACCGTACCCATGCCTTAAGAGCGTGGGCACGGGTCATACCACGCCCACCCCTACGTCACCCCAACAATGGCGGTACGGCCCGTACCCATGTTCCAAAGGCATGGGTACGGGCTGTACCAGCATCGTTGGGGTGATGTAGGGGTACGCGTGGTACGACCCATACCCACCCTCCGAAGGCCTGGGTACGGTGCGTACCCCTACGGCACCCCATTGGGGGTCCGCACCCTACCCAGGCCTTAAGAGCGTGGGTACGGGTCGTACCATGCATACCCATATGGCACCCCAACAATGCTGGTACGCACCGTACCCACATTCCAAAGGCATGGGTACGACCCGTACCCAGGCCTGCAGATCGTGGGTATGGGAATGTATGAGCGTACCCCCACCGTGTATCAATGGAGCGTACCCACACCACACCAGTGTATGTACGGAGCGTACCCCCACCCGTGTATGACTGGAGCATACCCCCACCCGTGTATGAATGGAGCGCACCAACACCCCACCAGTGTATGTACGGAGCGTACCCACACCCCACCAGTGTATGTACGGAGCGTACCCCCACCAGTGTATGAATGGAGCGTACCCCCACCTGTGTATGAATGGAGCGCACCAACACCCCACCAGTGTATGTACGGAGCGTACCCACACCTGTGTATCAATGGAGCGTACCCACACCCCACCAGTGTATGTACGGAGCGTACCCCCACCAGTGTATGAATGGAGCGTACCCACACCCGTGTATGAATGGCTCGCACCAACACCCCACCAGTGTATGTACGGAGCGTACCCACACCCCACCAGTGTATGTACGGAGCGTACCCCCACCCGTGTATGTACAGAGCGTACCCCCACCCGTGTATGAATGGAGCGTACCAACACCTGTGTATGTCCCGAGCGTACATGCCCAGACACAGGAGGGGTGGGTGCAGAGTCCTCCCAGCAGTGCCCAGACACGGGAGGGGTGGGTGCAGAGTCCTCCCAGCAGTGCCCAGACACAGGAGGGGGGGTGCAGAGTCCTCCCATCAGTGCCCAGACACAGGAGGGGTGGGTGCAGAGTCCTCCCAGCAGTGCCCAGACACAGGAGGGGTGGGTGCCTATCACTCCCAGCAGTGCCCAGACATAGGAGGGGTGGGTGCAGAGTCCTCCCAGCAGTGCCCAGACACAGGAGGGGTGGGTGCAGAGTCCTCCCAGCAGTGCCCAGACACAGGAGGGGTGAGTGCCTATCACTCCCAGCAGTGCCCAGACATAGGAGGGGTGGGTGCCTATCACTCCCAGCAGTGCCCAGACATAGGAGGGGTGGGTGCAGAGTCCTCCCAGCAGTGCCCAGACACAGGAGGGGTGGGTGCAGAGTCCTCCCAGCAGTGCCCAGACACGGGAGGGGTGGGTGCAGAGTCCTCCCAGCAGTGCCCAGACACAGGAGGGGTGGGTGCCTATCACTCCCAGCAGTGCCCAGACATAGGAGGGGTGGGTGCAGAGTCCTCCCAGCAGTGCCCAGACACAGGAATGGTGGGTGCAGAGTCCTCCCAGCAGTGCCCAGACACGGGAGGGGTGGGTGCAGAGTCCTCCCAGCAGTGCCCAGACACAGGAGGGGTGGGTGCAGAGTCCTCCCAGCAGCAGGAGGGGGGGGTGCAGAGTCCTCCCAGCAGTGTCCAGACACAGGAGGGGTGGGTGCAGAGTCCTCCCAGCAGTGCCCAGACACAGGAGGGGTGGGTGCCTATCACTCCCAGCAGTGCCCAGACATAGGAGGGGTGGGTGCAGAGTCCTCCCAGCAGTGCCCAGACACAGGAGGGGTGGGTGCAGAGTCCTCCCAGCAGTGCCCAGACACAGGAGGGGTGAGTGCCTATCACTCCCAGCAGTGCCCAGACATAGGAGGGGTGGGTGCAGAGTCCTCCCAGCGGTGCCCAGACACAGGAGGGGTGGGTGCCTATCACTCCCAGCAGTGCCCAGACATAGGAGGGGTGGGTGCAGAGTCC
Source organism: Triturus cristatus (assembly GCF_964204655.1). Classification (NCBI taxonomy): domain Eukaryota; kingdom Metazoa; phylum Chordata; class Amphibia; order Caudata; family Salamandridae; genus Triturus; species Triturus cristatus. Next base: position 492,802,055 of record NC_140585.1, read on the forward strand.
TCCCAGCAGTGCCCAGACACAGGAGGGGTGGGCGCAGAGTCCTCCCAGCAGTGCCCAGACACAGGAGGGGTGGGTGCAGAGTCCTCCCAGCAGTGCCCAGACACAGGAGGGGTGGGTGTCTATCACTCCCAGCAGTGCCCAGACATAGGACGGGCGGGTGCAGAGTCCACCCAGCAGTGCCCAGACACAGGAGGGGTGGGTGCAGAGTCCTCCCCGCAGTGCCCAGACACAGGAGGGGTGGGTGCAGAGTCCTCCCAGCAGTGCCCAGACACAGGAGGGGTGGGTGCAGAGTCCTCCCAGCAGTGCCCAGACATAGGAGGGGTGGGTGCCTATCACTCCCAGCAGTGCCCAGACATAGGAGGGGTGGGTGCAGAGTCCTCCCAGCAGTGCCCAGACACAGGAGGGGTGGGTGCCTATCACTCCCAGCAGTGCCCAGACATAGGAGGGGTGGGTGCCTATCAGTCCCAGCAGTGCCGAGACATAGGAGGGGTGGGTGCAGAGTCCTCCCAGCAGTGCCCAGACACAGGAGGGGTGGGGGCAGAGTCCTCCCAGCAGTGCCCAGACATAGGAGGGGTGGGTGCCTATCACTCCCAGCAGTGCCCAGACATAGGAGGGGTGGGTGCAGAGTCCTCCCAGCAGTGCCCATGGAAAGAAAAGGGTGCAGTACCCACAGATACAATTGCCACAATTGTCACTCAGGTGCTCAAAGACCCTGCAGAATACGTAACACATGTGTGCGAGGCTGGGAGTACACACATGCATAGTGTGTAAAAGGGAACATGTCCACATGAAGTCATGTCAATATACTCCATACACAAGTACAGTGACCACCAAGGATGCCACTAATGATGCAGGTGGAGAGATTGCCCAGCATGCATGGGCAAAGTTGAACGGATCCGTCACACACCCAGGATATGTAGACACAGCCCAGCACATTTATGAAACTCCTGCAGGGAAGGTGTCAGGGGCCACAGAGGAAGGAACACACCTTGGGACAATGTCACCATGCAGTAAGAGCTGACATGAACAAAGAGATTTGGCAAATACCTTGTGATGGCACACAGATACCAGGGTCCACCCCATGAGCAGCACACCACTACAATTCCCAGACACCTAACACATTATCACCACCCCAAATCATGGAGCAGCACCAACAACAGCAATACCAGAAAAGCAGTAGTGTTCAAAGGAAAAAAAACATTGCTTTATTCAGCATGAAAATAAAATGGTTAATAAAAGTTCAATATGTACAAGGCCCATAGGGCAGTCCATAGTCCAATTCCTGGTGGGGGACACATAGGGACGCGTGTCCCCTAGCATGCCTGCACAGTTCATACCTCCTTAGCTTCCACAGGGGGGGGGCATCATGTGGGGGGGAAGGACCAGGCACTGCAGGGACAGGAGGGACAAGGGTAGGTGTTGTGGGTGCAGGGACGGAGGACTCCACCACAGGGGGTGGGGCAGCGCCAAAGGTGGTGGTGAGAATGGCGCTGCACACGGTTGCAAGGTCCCCCAGCGTCTCCCCTGCACCCGAAGGAACCACAGGCCCCAAGGAGGAGGGGGTTGGAGGGATGGGTCGCAGCGCTACTGGGGGAGGGTGTGGACAGGGGGGGGACTCAACTACCCTGACCGGGGACTCCTTTGACCGCTTGCGGGGTGGTGACACACTGGGGCTCAGGGACAGAGCGGCCATGAAGGAATCTTTTTGTGAATCTTGGCCAGGAGAGCTGAGGGGAGTGGATTTGGAGGGAGTGGGTTGTGAGGAATGTGGACTCCCACTGTGGCTGCGTGTCTTCTGTTTGCCCCCTGACCCAGTGGGTGTGCCTACTTCACCCTGTGTGTGCGTGACAGGAGGTGTGCGCTTGGCCTTCCCTGGTGGTGTGGTGCCTGTGTCTGGTGGGGTGTGTGCATGGGGACGTCTGGGTGTGCTTGGGACAGGCATGGGAGTGGGAAGTGTGGATGGTGCAGGGGCAGGGGGGACGCAGCGCTGCAGGAGACCCACTGCTGCAGTCAGTGTCGAGTCTATGGACCTCAGCAACTGGCGTTGGTCAAACTGCGCAGCTGAGATGCCCTCCATGTATGCCTCCATCTGGGTGAGCACACGGGTGTGGCCATGGAGGACATTAAGCATCGCAGTCTGACCAACCTGCAACTGGCGCAGGATGTCCACAGACTTGGCATTCGCGGCAGCAGTGGAGACAGGGGCAGGGAGTGCGGTGCCTGGCAAGAAGGAGACACTTGGTGACCTAGCACGGCGGGAAGGGACCCGAGCAAGTGGGAGGCCGGCGATGGTAATGGAGGGGGCGGGAAGAGATTGAGTGCTGCTTTCAGCTGTGGGAGCTGCCTCCGCCCCCTCTGGGAGCTCAGCCTCGGACCCGTCAGCATCATAGTCGGTGGTGGGACTGGACAGGTCCTCCGCCGTACTCCCCTCGGCCTCCGTGCCACTTGATTCGCCAGACAAGACAGCACTGGTGCTCGATCCCTCCTCACGGTCCGTGCCAGTGTCTCCCTCGGAGTCCCCCGATGATGCTGTGGGCAAGGTGAAGAGACAGGAAATAATCAGACACCTGGATACATATGTCACATGAGTCAAATCTACATAGGTCACAGTGCATAGCCTGAAAAGCAACATGAGTAACATCTACAATACAAGGTACATATGTAGGCCCTGCAACACACGGTTGGTTGACCCACCATGCCACTGAGAAACAATGGAGAGCATGACACAACAGCAAATTACTTGATATTAAATTGGACAGAGGAGCCAGGCTCTGGGGATAATCGTGCACAGCATCTGCACCACACAGCTTTGCCAAAAAAGGGATGAGCAGGAACCATGTCTATTAACTTCATGCACATGCCGCAAAGCTAATACATTAACCCCTTCCATGCGGGGCGGATTCCCCCGCTGTGCTGACCGTTACCTGCGCGGGCGTGGTCATGACGGAACGGTTCCGTCATGAGCACAGCTCAACCGACGCTCATGACGGAACCGTTCCGTCATGAGCGTCGAAGGGGTTAAACCATGCCCAACATGACTGGGTCACTGCAACTTGAGTGTATGTCCAGACAAACATCACACACAGGCCAGACCTACCTAGGAGACTTCAGATTTTTACATGTAGGCCTTACCCGCACAAACCACCCCCTACCTGAGACAATGTGATTGAGACAGAGGAAGTACTTACACCTCTTACTCTGGGATAAAAACACATGGCCTGCACTAAATCCTGATTGTACACAAACTACCCCTGGTGCGCCTGTCCACATATATCATTGACAATAAACCATCATCAGATTGTCGTACCAAGACACACAGGCACTGCCCACTGTGAGTATGCACAAGCAAAATTGGGTCACACAGTACAGTGGACACATGTAGCACAGTTTACGTAAATACAGATGAGGCCAGGGTACAATGCCACAGAGCCCAACCTATGCCGAAGACACAGAGAATGTCCACATTGTTGGATGACACACATGATACCTAGGAAAAGGTGGCCACACTCCTCCATGGTCCTGGATGGATATGACTGCAACTGAAGCAACCGTCCCTGCACTATGCATTACTCCCACTCATGCACATCATGTCAGAGGGCACAACATTGGACATGCATGCTTTAAGGCAGTACACTTGTAAGACACACTCCTATGTTGGGACTCACCATCAGTGCCAACTGACATGGACCCCACAATGACTGAACTGGCCAGGGCACAGGCAAGGTCCCAAAACCTGTTACACACCACCCCCACACATGATGCTGCAAGCATTGGGCACTTGGATTAACTTGCAGCCCAGATAACCTTGTGCAAGAGTGACTACACACAGACCAGGGAACACATGGCAAGGAGGGGAAGGGAGGAAGAACAGCACCGGTGTACTTTGGGGAACAGGTCATGCACTGCACATTTAAACCCTGGCAGTGTATCCATGCAACAGCGCACTTCCAAAAGCTGGTGACACACAACAAACACACATGTACCTATCCCCTTCCTGCTGCTGCTTCTCCAGTAAGCGCCTATCCAAGTCGGGGAAGACCACCGCCAGCACACGCTTATGGATGTGTGTCAGACGCCGGCACCCACAGTTCTTGTGGCTCTCAGGTGAGTCCCCCAGCAGGACCCGTGCGATCCTCCTCGTCCAGCACCGAATATCCTGCCAGCGTTTCCTCACCTGGGCTAGGCGCTGCTTCCGACCCTCCGTCTTCCTCACGGCACTGACGGCTTGCTTCCATATCTCCCCCTTGGCATGGACGCCTACCTGTGAGGATGCAAAAGTGAGAATACTTTAATACACCTGAGCAATGACACAGAGACACACATATTAATAACTTGTCTTGTTTGAACAGGCCATGGTATGCAGGCAACTCATTGCACCTTTGTCATAGGGACATTATCCTCTGGGGAAGGCCAAATGCACTACGTGGCATTGAACGTACACAGGTAGCATGAGGGGTGCCACACAATCAATGATCCTGGATCACACTGTGCATCACAAGCTACACCAGGATTATGTACAGCACCTCAAAGCAGTCACATGCCCCAGCCCACTGACGCTATCTCAGCAGAGTACACAGACACACACAGGCACAGGACAATCACCTGCCATTGGCAACTGCGGGTACAAACCTCACTCTGCCCATGTGCCACTAGACTGGGGGGTGTCACTGGTGTGGGGCTGGCTCAGCACGGCAGTCACACAGCACTGCTCCCTGCTCACATCAGATGGCCAGGGTATATCCATCCCTCATGCAGCTGGTGTGCAACACTCCCCATATGCACTCACCCACATGACAGGGGACTTATACACACACACCAATGTCCAGGGGACGAACACATCATTTGAACACTCACAGCACAGGTACACTAAACAAACACACATCTATGGGTACTGTCACCTGTCACACTGGGGGGAACACAGAATCACATCAGGACTGTAGAAACAACATTCCCAGGAGGAGTAGCCAGGCAGAATGTGGCATGCACCATGCATTGATTGTCACAGTAAGCACTATGCAAGTGAGGAGTGCACACAGGAACTACAGCATGCTCTGCATGGGAGACATGAGGCCTTCCCCACCCTGGGACCCACTCTAAACAACATTGCATGTCTGTCACACATGGACATAATGCCAGAAGTCACAGTCACAAAAAGGGGCACAGTCTAAGCTAGTGGAGTCTGCACTAACCTGCTCCCCTGGTCGACCATACAGCATGGTGTACTGTGGGAGGATCACATCCACCAACGCCATATTCTCCTCCATGGTGAATGGCTGGGCCCTCTCCACAGACCTGGACATGGTGCCAGAGGAATCACAAGCAGCAGCAGTGTTGTGGAATGAAAGGATGTGCAGGCTGCCTTATATCTGCCTTGCTGGCCTGTTTCATTTACAGGAGTACAGAGTGATTGGTCAGTCACATTAGCATCCTACGTTTCCTCCAATCCCTTTAAACCTACCCCAGTGAGTGTCTTTGCATGGTTTAAAAATTGAGCATGATGTCAAGTCAACAACCACTTTGCAACAAAGTATATTGTTTCCAACCGACTTCTGCTGGCCACCTGATGGAAAAATTCAAACTTTAAACTCGGTCTCCATGACAACCAGCATGCATTTAGGCCCTTATACTTGTCCCTCATGTGTCCCCTATGTTGTTCCAATATTCACACACAGGTACGGTGCGTTCCACGGCCCTAGGGCACCCCAAATGCAGTGAAACGGACCGTACACGCGTGTGTAGGGTCCCTATCACTATGGGAGTGCTCGCGTATGCGTACGCCATAGTAATATGGACCGTACACGCGTGTGTAGGGTCCCTATCACTATGGGAGTGCTCGCGTATGCGTACGCCATAGTAATACGGACCGTACACGCGTGTGTAGGGTCCCTATCACTATGGGAGTGCTCGCGTATGCGTACGCCATAGTAATACGGACCCTACACACGCGGGTACGGACCGAATCACCATGGCGTACGCCTAGGGCTGCACAACCATGGTGGTACGGACCCTACACACGCGGGTACGGACCGTATCACCATGGCGTACGCCTAGGGCTGCACAACCATTGTGGTACGGACCCTACACATGCGGGTACGGACCGTATCACCATGGCGTACGCCTAGGGCTGCACAACCATGGTGGTACGGACCCTACACACGCGGGTACGGACCGTATCACCATGGCGTACGCCTAGGGCTGCACAACCATGGTGGTACGGACCCTACACACGCGGGTACGGACAGTATCACCATGGCGTACGCCTAGGGCTGCACAACCATGGTGGTACGGACCCTACACGCGCGTGTACGGACCGTATCACTATGGCGTACGCATACACCAGCACTCCCATAGTGATAGGGACCCTACACTCGCGTGTACGGTCCGTATCACTATGGCGTACGCATACGCCAGCACTCCCATTGTGATAGGGACCCTACACACGCGTGTACGGTCCGTATAACTATGGCGTATGCATACGCCAGCACTCCCATAGTGATAGGGACCCTACATGCGCATGTACGGTCCGTATCACTATGGCGTACGCATACGCCAGCACTCCCATTGTGATAGGGACCCTACACATGCCCTCAGTGCGTATGTACGGTGCGTTTCACACCTGACAGTGGTGACAGGCGGCACACAGACAGGAATAGAGCTGTCATACTTGGTCAAGGCTGGACATCAAGGCATTGTCTGTGCAGTACTACTGGTGTCGGCCACAGGTGTGTCAGGCTGTGATGTGGCACATTACTCCTGAGGTGTGAAGCAAATGACTGTATGATGAGCTGTGTACACATGTCATGTGTGATGGTGCACTATGTGCCACACATCCCCTTCACTCCTTTGACATGTGTGCATGTAGTACAGACTTGTTGAGCCATGCGTCACTGGCATGGCACAGTCACCGACACCCGCAACTGTCCCCTGATGCCAGGTACACGGAATGTTACACCTGAGATGTGAATGCCCGCGTTGCACGCTGTAACTATGTCATGTGTGTGTCATGTGTTCCCATGGGTTTGCCGTAGGTGTTTGGTCAAATGCATCTGCAGTTGCTGCAACCAACATGTGTCTGTGTGTAGATGGGCATGGCACACTGTTACGCACACCAGCCCACATGTGTAATCCGACGTAAGGTGTGTATGTATGCATTGACACGGAGTTCCAAAACAAGGACATATCTGCATACTCTCAATGTATGTGTGATCAGTCTTGACATGTACCCCTTGATGGCAAGGTGTGCGGTCTGTCCTTTTTACATTACATGTGACCTGTGCCTCTAGTGTTCTGCAACCTGTCTGTATGATTGACATATTTATTCTGCCCATATGCGGATGTCTGGCACTCCTGTGATGCGTCTGCCTGTTCACTCACACTGGCCCACCGCTAGTTTAATGCCATGTCATGTTGAGCCTGAGAATCCACGTTTGTGGCTGGCTCTTGGTAGAAGTGTCACCTGCCTGGCATATGTGTCCAGGGCATATTGCACAGACCTGACTCTGTATGTAGCATATGTGTATTGCCTGTTGAACATGTGCTCAGTACATTGACATTGGTGGTGTACTGTACTCACTCTTCGTTGTCCCTTCAAATTCACTGCAGGGCTCCGCCTCTCCTTCGACCAATTCCGGACTTGGCTGACCTGAGAGAACGTGACTGTATATGCCGCTACCACTTCCCCCAAAAGTTGATTGAGGACTTGACGACACGGCTGGCACCACACCTCCAACCGCTACACAGGTATCCTACTGCACTGACACCCAAGATGAAGGTGATGGCAGCCCTACATTTCTTTGCGACGGGTACCTTTCAATATACCATTGGTCATGTTGGGGGCATGTCCCAAACCATGTTCAGCCGTGTTCTGCATGATTTTTTAGAGGCCATGTTGGATCACCTGGATGAGTTCATTAAATTCCCAACTCCTGAGCAGTTGACAGGTGTCAAGCGTGAATTCTATGCCCTGGGAGGGATGCCCCATGTCATTCGGTCCATAGATGGAACACATGTGGCTTTGGTACCACCACAGGCACAGGAGGTAGCATATAGGAACCGCAAGCATTACCACTCCATTAATGCCCTTGTGGTGTGTCTTGCCAACATGGTGATTCCACATGTCTGTGCTCGTTTTCCAGGATCAGCACACGATGCCTACATCATGAGGCGTAGCAGGGTGCCTGAAATGATGCTGCAGCTGCGCAACGAACGAGCATGTGTTGTTGGTGGGTATACTCTGGCAGTCATGTATTTAACGTCATCTTCTATCTTACTGCTTCTCCTGACCCACTCTTGTCCATGATGTTTCCATGTAGGGGACGCTGGCTATCCCAACATGCCATGGCTGATCACGCCTCTCCGCAACCCCAGCACGGCTGCCCAGCACCGCTACAACAACGTCCATGGGCGGACCAGGCGAGTGATAGAGAGGACGTTTGGCCTCCTGAAGAGCCGATTCCGTTGCCTCCACAAGACCGGTGGCGCACTCCCATATGCACCGGTGAATGTCTGCAAGATCTTCCTCGTGTGCTGCATGCTGCACAACATGGCAGTGGAGAAAGCTGTGCCACTCCTCCTGGATCCGGATGAGCAGGACCATCCACCCGTGGAGGATGAAGGGCTTGATCACGAGGCAAGTGATGTGGAGGAGGAGGAGGCGGTAGAGGACATCCGGAGTCGGCTCATACGCAACTTCTTTGCTTAGTGGTGAGTTCCAGTGTCTGAGTGTGCACGCATTTGGCCGTGTGTGGCATGTGTTGCGATGTGTGTGTCCATCTGCATGTCTGCAAAGTGAGTCAGAGGTGTGTTTGGATGTGTTACTCGAGTGATGGTGCAATGGAAGAATGTTTTTCCAGAGACATCATTGTCACCTAGCATGTTGACAACCTTATACGTGCCGAGTACATGCACATGCATGCGGATGTGCTTCTTTTGGCTGACTTCTGGTGTGTCTCTCATCCACAGGTACTTGCGCTTGCTGTCTGCTGGTGGCATTGTTGTGCTCCTGCTATTTCTCATGAAAACAGCAACATGTACTGAATCAGCGTTACAGAGGTTTTAGGAGACAAGGGTACCCCGATATGTGAACCTGGGGTGATAATGAAGAGTTAAGAACAATGGTTCAAGGATGGCCCAAAAGGGTCCAATAGAAAAGGTGAACCAGGCAGGGTCACTTGTTTTTTAAGATAAGTGAAATCAATTCCGTAGGGAGCAGGAGACAAAGTACGTAAAGGGTCATGTAGGTCAAAAGATAGCAGGTATTTATTTAAACAAAGTCAATTTTAGAATGCTCACAAAATAAGAAAAGCGTGGTGTGAAATAGTGATAGTAGTTTTAGAAAGACATCGCATTGACAACAATACAGTAGTTGAATTCCATAATTGATCTTTACAAGTTATAAGGAATTCATGTTGTGGGGTGGTCGACGGCGTTTCGAACCCAATTATTGGGGTTCATCTTCAGGACAGTGGTGAGCATGTATTTTGAAGTTAAACTGCCCGTAAAGTTCCTAGAGTCTCCAAAGTGGGAGGCAGGGGCTTCAAAGGTTAATTATTTGAAAACAAGCAGCTTGGCAGTACAGCGTTACATGCACGGACAAGTTTGAAAATCTCCTTAGGGTAAGGGATGCAGCACGGCTTTTTGGGTGTGGTATTTGTTTGGAATGTGTGTGCACTGCTCCAGTTCATGTTTGGATACTTTACATACATGTAGAATCACCATGGGGCACATGACATGGAGCTGAATTCACCTGAATTGATGGTCAGACTTGGTGACAGTCATCTGTAATGGTATTGTGTATTGTGATGAAGCCATCAATGTGTGTAACACTGCCCTCGGAAACATACGGGTTGCACCGGGTTGACATGGTGTGTGAATTCCCCATTAGAGGCTCAATGGTGTATAGCAGCCTCTCCGTGAGCAGCAGGGGGTGTTTAGCTGTAACCCGTCACTTGTGTGCCAGTTCTATGGATTTCCAGCATCTGTGGTGCACAGGGGGGTGCCAGTGTTGGTCCCACGTGTTCATCCACATGACCTGTGTATGTGTTGACAGAGTTGCATTAGCATTCCGACACACATGACTAATAAAGGTGTCCCTCTGCCTCCAAGGTGCCTCATCTCTGTCAATGGTGGTTTGTTGCCACTGTGCATGAGGCATGTCTGGCATAGTTCTCAGAGATGGTGCATATGAGTCTATGTGTAGAGTAGCAAGATGCAAGCTGTTTGTCAGGGATTAGAATCTGTATTGTGCATGATGTCCATGGCTGTGTAGGTATTGTGGCATGTCAGTCTCCACGACAGCCACTGTGCTGCATGTGCATCCATTGTGTGTGTGTGTGCCATGTTGAACCAGACAGTCCTTCCTTGACATACACCGTTTGCATGGTTCCTTCCTGAGATCCTTGTCTTTGTGTGCTACTTGTGGCATTGTTTTCTTGACATGGCGCATGCTGCTGCAGGCCCTGCAGCAAGGGCACCCAGTGTCCACGCGAACGAGCTGGTGTTCATTATGGATTGCTTGCTGACATGTGCTATGCAGATCAGCAGCATCTGTGCCTCATACTGCTGCACACTCTGGATTATGCACAAGATCCCCAGTTCCATCCACCTCAAGGCAAGAGAGACCATCCCCCGGTCAACTACGACATCCGTGTCTAATCCTACCCTGCACTCTATGGACGTGTGCGTTACAACTCCCATGATACTTGTCCACATCCAGGGTGCATCTGCACAGCTCTGCTTCTACATCTGGCGACCAGGCCACATCAACGTCCAACAGAGATGGGGGGAATGAATCACTGCCAGCTGCAGGATGACCTTCTCAATCCATGCACACACTCAGGATGCAGCCCACAACCACAACACAACCTTGTGGCACTGTGATCCAACACCCCATTGTGCCATCTCCATGCATCCAACATTGGCCGGCCCACCATTCTCCACATCCACCTGACTCAAGCATGCAGGACATGGTTCTGCCACGTGTCTACACATACCTGGGAGTAGCACCCCAGGACACTGCACATGATCCCTGACCTCTGCGCATGACTGTTGCTCTTCTACATAGGTCTGTAGGCACAGTTGTGCAGGCACCCCCTCAGCTGGTTGGGCCCATCACGGGTGAGTATGGTGCTCCATGTCTGTATTGGATGGTACATTGTGACCCATGTGTGTCCTGTGCCAGACTCAGACCCCAGGTTATGGATGTTTGGAGTTACTTCTGAAATCAGGCATGGTTTGACTTTACAACACACACATGTAGTGGAATATGACGGCCTCATCTTGTGATTGTGATGAATTTTATTAGTGCTGGGGTACGTGTTTGGGGGGTGACAAGAGGTGCTTGGCGGGAGTGTAGAATCCAAAGTTCACAGGGGGAGTTGGTATCCTTGCCATTGAAAGTCATCAGAGTCTGTGCCACAGTCTTTGTCAACATTGGTCAGACAGTGACCAGCAAGGCCATGTGGCAGAGAATGTCATTTGCTGCTGTGATGCTGTTGGGCCAGAGGGCCAGGTGCCAGGCCAGGTGACCTGGGAGATGGTGATGTTCCGCTGACTCTCACGGTCTCTTGCGTGGACGACCCACCTTCCTGCGGAGACCCTCAGAAGCAGGCCTTGACGATGCTAGGGACGCTCCGTCAGATGAATCCTCCTCCTCCTCCCTCCCTGTGTCTGGTGCTGGTCTACGCCTGGTGGCACAGGGAGGGTTTGCCAGGCTTTGGGCGATCTGACGGAGTGATTGGCTCACGTCCCTGTGCACCGCCAGGAGCTTAGCCAGTCTTGCCTCCATCCATCCATGGTGTTGTAGATGACTGGCATGATGCTCGACCTGCATGTTCTTGATCTCATTGAGGGTCTCCACTACCTGGTCGATGCCTCTGGAGTCACGCCGGTATGTGTCCAGGATGTTGTGGACGTGTGACATAACCGGGTCCTCAGCTGCCTGGTCAGGCTTGCGCCTCCGCCGTCCTCCACTCCCACCACCCCTGCCCACTTGAGCCCGGCCTGCCCTTGTGGGCACGTCGGGTCTCCGGGACCCCTGAGGGATGGCATTTGCGGTGTTGCCTGCCTCCTCCTGGGTGCCCGGAGAACCTTGTCCCTCCTGGACAGACTGGCTGTGTTGTTGTGTGTGGCCAGGGCTCCTGGATGTCTCCTGGGATGTGGCAGGAATGGGGGTGGTGGTTGGCACAGTTGTACCTGACGGAGGTGCTGCAGGTGGTTGGACACCAGAGGGGCCAGGTTGGTCTGGGTCATCCACGGAGTGGTGAGAGTTGTCGCTGCCGGTGGGGTCCTCTTCACGCAGAGCCTGGTCCTGTGAGTCTTCCCCCCCAGTGTTGGGGGGAGATGGACGACGCTGACCTGTGTGTGAGAGAGACAATGTGAATTGTGTTACATGCAACATCCATGTTTCATTCATTTTGAGTTGGCACAGTTTCTCTGTGTGGTTGGATTTGGCTTGCATTCCTCTAACAGTGCACTCGTGCATGGGTATGTCCCTTGGCCACAGCTTTCGACACTTGACCTATGTGTGACACAATCTTAGTTGATGCATCTTTTTGGAACGCAGTCAGCAGTGAACTGAGCGGGCATAGCAAGCCATGCAGAGCCGCCTTACGTGTTGCACTGTACGTGGCCAAATGGTGTTTTTTCCATGCTATTTGGAATGCAGGTAGGTAACTTAAGCATTTGTGACAGGGTTCTAACAAACACAGTGGGTGGGTATACTGGGTGTAAGGTTAGGTTTGTGCCTGCAGCACAGATGTACTCGTGCACAGATTGACACACGGCCCAGTGTTTATCAAAGGTTGAAGGGTTCACGCACTGCCAAACCTTGTCTACATGCACACAGTCCACCTGCTGACGAGCGGACATGGCCACAACACCCAAGGGTGATTTGGTCTCCCTCTGTCTCCCTTTCTCCCTCCCCCTGTCAGCCTCCTCCCTCTGTCCGTCTCCCTCTGTCAACCTCCTCCCTCTGTCCGTCTCCCTCTGTCAGCCTCCTCCCGCTGTCCGTCTCCCTCTGTCTCCCTTTCTCCCTCCCTCTGTCAGCCTCCTCCCTCTGTCCGTCTCCCTCTGTCTCCCTTCCTCCCTCCCTCTGTCAGCCTCCTCCCTCTGTCCGTCTCCCTCTGTCAGCCTCCTCCCTCTGTCCGTCTCTCTCTGTCTCCCTTTCTCCCTCCCTCTGTCAGCCTCCTCCCTCTGTCCGTCTCCCTCTGTCTCCCTTTCTCCCTCCCTCTGTCAGCCTCCTCCCTCTGTCCGTCTCCCTCTGTCAGCCTCCTCCCTCTGTCCGTCTCCCTCTGTCTCCTTTTCTCCCTCCCTCTGTCAGCCTCCTCCCTCTGTCCGTCTCCCTCTGTTTCCCTTTCTCCCTCCCTCTGTCAGCCTCCTCCCTCTATCTGTCTCCCTCTGTCAACCTCCTCCCTCTGTCCGTCTCCCTCTGTCTCCCTTTCTCCCTCCCTCTGTCAGCCTCCTCCCTCTCTCCGTCTCCCTCTGTCTCCCTTTCTCCCTCCCTCTGTCAGCCTCCTCCCTCTGTCCGTCTCCCTCTGTCTCCCTTTCTCCCTCCCTCTGTCAGCCTCCTCCCTCTGTCCGTCTCCCTCTGTCAACCTTCTCCCTCTGTCCGTCTCCCTCTGTCTCCCTTTCTCCCTCCCTCTGTCACCCTCCTCCCCCCCTCTGTCTGTCTCCCTGTGTCCACCTCTGTATCCCTCCCTCTCTCTCCCCCTCTCCCTCCCACTGCGTGTCACCCTCTGTCACCTCAGCCCAGCTTCCTGGGCACACACAGTTTGCAGGTCTTTCAAAGGCCATTGGCTTGTTCATGTGGGTTTGTTGCTTATCTCCGGGCACCCATTGGGCGGAGTGTGTGAGTCTGCGCTGCTGCTGTGGCGGTGTGTGCTGCCACTCTTTCGGAGTGAAGCGTCTTCATTAGCTGCTGTTATGTGCAAATTGTGCCTTCATACCCATGTCATCCTGCAACGCGGCCACCATTTTCAGGCAACACAGTACTGTGTGGGGACACACTGTTTGTATGGCTGTGCCCTAGGCCATATGGGCTGAGGGCATTGTTGTGTGCTTCAGAGTTGCTCTATGTTAGTTTTGAGGGCCACCCTCCCAGCATCGGGGACATCCTGTCTTGTGTTGGTGTTTTGTGTTGCCTGTGACTTGGCCTGGCCTTGCTTGGGGCATGGAGGCGCTAGTGGCATGTGTGTGTTTTTGGAGTGTGGTTGTGTCCGGTGCTGGCTTTGGGGGGGTTGCATGCATGATTGGTATTTTGGTTGTGTATGGTGTTCCCCCCATGTGAGGTGAGTTGTTTGTGTACTCACCAGGCTCTCGGACTCCTTCTAGTCCGTCTACTCCCACCGGCGGCAGCGTGGCCATCACCTTCTCCTCCCAGGGATGGTAGTGTACCGGTCTGCGGAGCGGCCCTCCTCCAGTGATGTTGGCCTGGTTGTGCTTGTCCGTCATTTTGCGGCGGACCGTCCTCCGCAGATCGTACCACCTGGCTTGGCACTCATGCCTGGTCCTTCTGTTGGACCCAACAGCATTCACAGCATTGACAAATCTCTCCCACATGGCTGATTTTTCGGATATGCTGGTCCGTCTGACCAATGTTCCAAAGAGCTGTGGCTCGACTCTGACGATTTCGTCGACAAGGACCTCCAGCTCCTCCTTTGTGAACTTTGGATTCTTGTTAGTGGGCATGGTGTGGGGTGTGGGTGTGGATGTTTGTGGGGGTTTGGGTGTGGATGGTTGTGTGTGTGTGAGTGTGGTTGTGAAGGTGTGTGTATGTGAATGTGATGAGGGGGTGTATGTGATGGTGGTTGTGTGAAGGAGTGCAAGTGTAAGATGTATTGATGGATGTAGTATGGTGCAGTGCGTTATCTCTGTGGTCTGGCAGTAGTGGATCCGTTGCAAAGGATCATGGTTTGTGTGTGTTGGGCCTTTTTATTGGTCCATTTGTGGGTGTGGCTGTGTTTGAACTTTGGGTGGTTGTGTTATAAGGAGTGGTTGTGTTTTGGGCCTCTGTTTAGCTGTTTGGCAGTTGCAGGTCAGTGTATAGGATGTATTTGGGCTTGTTGGACATGTTTTGTGGTGTTGTGTGCATCAAATTGACTCTCCTTGTGTTGTTTTTGTTTTTCCTGGTTTAGTACGAGTGTTTTTGGCGTCTGTACGCCTTCACACGCACATCCGTTTATCGTGTCAGTTTCATTATCATGTAATGACAGCAATGCGCATCAATTTATAGTGAATTATATTGAATGACAAATACAAATGTCAGTTGGATGGGGCGCTGTATGTTGTCTTTCCTAATCAATGGCTTGTATATCGCTGGGCTTCGAGTATGGAGAATTTCCAATGGATCAGGAATAGAGTGTCAGTTAGAGTATGGATACCACTCGATGAGGGGCACCTTGGGTACTTGAGTCGAATAGGTTACTCAGATTTCAGTCACCCCGGAATCCAGTTCATAGTTCAGTGCGCGCTCTTCGTGTACGTCATGGTTTAGACGAGGGCAGCTGCGGTGATTAATAAAAGCGCGAAAACTGCATTAGTTACAGCGTTTGACTAGTGCGCAGGACTTTCCGCGTTAGAGAAGCGAACACAGTCTCAAAGCAGAGGATACTCTGTCTAACTGTGCTTTCAGCAGTTTTCAGCTGCACTTTCACGGTAAGCGCGTTGAGAAGGATCATTGTCTGATTACGAGATTAGGGGTGATCAGGGTGACAGAAATGCTTATGCTCAGTTTCCCAGTCATTTGTAATGTGCAGCCAGCTTACAGGTTATATGGATAAGCGCTTAGAGTCAAGCTTTGTTTAACTTAATGTTCCAAATTGACTGTAAATAGCAAACAAAGTACAAATGTAATAGCTTGACAATATGTTGTCATTTGATTTGTCGATTGCATTACAGGAACTTTGTTGTAATTTTACTATGACGTTGATTATGTTTTTATCCTAGAAACCCCTGAAGAAGGGATATGTTCCCGAAATGCATTGGGTGATTTTTAAATAAAGTGCGGCATGTAGAAACAAGTTGCCTCCTGCGGTTTTATGAACAGAGAAAGAACATTGATGAAAATGAGTAAAATGAATTGAATACAAAGAAGAGAATGATAGATGAATAATTTTGGACAAAATTGAGGAGTAAAGAAATGAATTTAATTCATTGGATTCGTTGGTGATTGGCTGTGTTGATGGGGATCGCCAAATGGTCCCCTTGTGTTTCTTGTCTGTACGGTGCGTACATGGGCCATGTTGTTGTACAGTGCTGTCCTTTGCTATGGCTTAGTACGACTCCTACATGCGCGATGTTGGGTTAGGGTGCTGGTGTAGGGGCCTGGGGTAGGGTACGTACAGACACGGGCAGGGTGTTGGTCCACACCGTCCATCGGTGGTGGTGTTTCGCACTGTATATACAGGGGGGCTGGGTGTACGCTCCGTACATACACTGGTGGGGTGTGGGTACGCTCCATACATACACGGGTGGGGGTACGCTCCGTACATACACTGGTGGGGTGTTGGTACGCTCCATTCATTCACGGGTGGGGGTACGCTCCGTACATACACGGGTGGGGGTACGCTCCGTACATACACTGGTGGGGTGTTGGTACGCTCCATTCATACACGGGTCGGGGTACGCTCTGTACATACACGGGTGGGGGTACGCTCCGTACATACACTGGTGGGGTGTGGGTACGCTCCATACATACACGGGTGGGGGTACGCTCCGTACATACACTGGTGAGGTGTTGGTACGCTCCATTCATTCACGGGTGGGGGTACGCTCCGTACGTACATGGGTGGGGTACGCTCCGTACATACACTGGTGGGGTGAGGGTACGCTCCATACATACACGGGTGGGGGTACGCTCTGTACATACACTGGTGGGGTGTGGGTATGCTCCATTCATTCACGGGTGGGGGTACGCTCCATACATACACGGGTGGCATGTGTGTGTTTGTTTTTGGAGTGTGGTTGTGACCGGTGCTGGCTTTGGGGGGGGTTGCGTGCATGATTGGTATTTTGGTTGTGTATGGCGTTCCCCCCATGTGAGGTGAGTTGTTTGTGTACTCACCAGGCTCTCGGACTCCTTCTAGTCTGTCTACTCCCACCGGCGGCAGCGTGGCCATCACCTTCTCCTCCCAGGGATGGTAGTGTACCGGTCTGCGGGGCGGCCCTCCTCCAGTGATGTTGCCCTGGTTGTGCTCGTCCGTCATTTTGCGGCGGACCGTCCTCCGCAGATCGTACCACCTGGCTTGGCACTCATGCCTGGTCCTTCTGGTGGACCCAACAGCATTTACAGCATTGACAATCCTCTCCCACATGGCTGATTTTTCGGATATGCTGGTCCGTCTGACCAATGTTCCAAAGAGCTGTGGCTCGACTCTGACGATTTCGTCGACAAGGACCCCCAGCTCCTCCTTTGTGAACTTTGGATTCTTGTTAGTGGGCATGGTGTGGGGTGTGGGTGTGGATGTTTGTGGGGGTTTGGGTGTGGATGGTTGTGTGTGTGTGAGTGTGGTTGTGAAGGTGTGTGTATGTGAATGTGATGAAGGGATGTTTGTGATGGTGGTTGTGTGAAGGAGTGCAAGTGTAAGGTGTATTGATGGATGTAGTATGGTGCAGTGCGTTGTCTCTGTGGTATGGCAGTAGTGGATCCGTTGCAAAGGATCATGGTTTGTGTGTGTTGGGCCTTTTTATTGGTCCATTTGTGGGTGTGGCTGTGTTTGAACTTTGGGTGGTTGTGTTATAAGGAGTGGTTGTGTTTTGGGCCTCTGTTTAGCTGTTTGGCAGTTGCAGGTCAGTGTATAGGATGTATTTGGGCTTGTTGGACATGTTTTGTGGTGTTGTGTGCATCAAATTGACTCTCCTTGTGTTGTTTTTGTTTTTCCTGGTTCAGTACGAGTGTTTTTGGCGTCTGTACGGTGCGTACATGGGCCATGTTGTTGTACAGTGCTGTCCTTTGCTATGGCTTAGTACGACTCCTACATGCTCGATGTTGGGTTAGGGTGCTGGTGTAGGGGCCTGGGGTAGGGTACGTACAGACACGGGCAGGGTGTTGGTCCGCACCGTCCATCGGTGGTGGTGTTTCGCACCGTACATACAGGGGTGCTGGGTGTACGCTCCATACATACACTGGTGGGGTGTGGGTATGCTCCATACATAAACGGGTGGGGGTACGCTCCGTACATACACTGGTGGGGTGTTGGTGCGCTCCATTCATTCACGGGTGGGGGTACGCTCCGTACATACACGGGTGGGGGTACGCTCCGTACATACACGGGTGGGGTGTTGGTACGCTCCATTCATACACGGGTGAGGGTACGCTCCGTACATACACGGGTAGGGGTACGCTCCGTACATACACTGGTGGGGTGTGGGTACACTCCATACATACACGGGTGGGGGTACGCTCCGTACATACACTGGTGGGGTGTTGGTACGCTCCATTCATTCACGGGTGGGGGTACGCTCTGTACATACACGGGTGGGGGTATGCTCCGTACATACACGGGTGGGGGTACGCTCCGTACATACACTGGTGGGGTGTGGGTACGCTCCATACATACACGGGTGGGGGTACGCTCCGTACATACACTGGTGGGGTGTTGGTATGCTCCATTCATTCACGGGTGGGGGTACGCTCCATACATACACGGGTGGGGGTACGAACCCGTACATACACTGGTGGGGTGTTGGTATGCTCCATTCATACACGGGTGGGGGTACGCTCCGTACATACACGGGTGGGGGTACGCTCCGTACATACACTGGTGGGGTGTGGGTATGCTCCATAGATACACGGGTGGGGGTACGCTCCGTACATACACTGGTGGGCGTTCGGTGTGTACATCCGCGGCCGGGGGACCGTTTGGCACGTACATGCGGGGCCTGGGGGGGTTCGGTACGTACATACGAGGGCTGGGGGGGTGTTCTGCGCGTACATACGAGGTCTGGGGTGGGGTGTTCTGCGAGTATGCGGGCACATGTCTCCATGGTTGCTATGGGAGTTTGGTCCGTACAGTGTTTTTTCTATACAGTTGTGAAATCTGAAGGACGGGACTGATCGTACTTGCGCGGTCGGACTTCATTTTTCCGAATCGTACGGTAAATCGTCCGGGGATGTGTCGGACACATTTTCCGACCCGAGGACGTGTGGGGAAATGTTCCCACTGCGATTCGTATGGACTTTTTCCCATGCGAATCGTACTTGCCAGTTTGTACGCTACTTGTACGATTCGTACGGTAAAAAATCCGGATACGATTCGTACGGGGGAATTTTTTCCAGGATCGGAATCGGCCCCTTAGTGTTTTTTTGACAAGTGTCAGTAAATACGCTGACAATTACACCACACACCTTAGTGCGTGTGTAGGTACCTCACTGGTTTCACGTGGCATTTTTCACCTTTGCCACTCACTATTCTCACTCACCTTCTCCTGAAGAAAACCCTATCACACGTTTTTAATGGGCTGAAACATGTAGACCTCATCACATAGTCAACTAACCGTAATAATCTCCTGATAGTTGCATCACAGATATATCTTTTAAGCATATCCTGAGCCGCCAATATTAAAGTCTAAAGGCAAGGATTCTCAGAGATATTTTTAACATAATCAATTCACGTCACATCACATATCTGGTACCCCCCTATATATCCCTGTACCAGGTGTCAGGCACTGTGCAGTGCCAGCCACGCAGTGCAGGGATATGCAGGACATGCTCCTATCGACATCACGGCAGTGCTGCAGGCAGCAGCAACCACCGCAATGTTAAAGGCCGCGATCGTACAGTCACGGTTGGATTTTGACTGCGGAGCATACTAATTGGACCGGCAGTTACCCGCAGTCCTGGCGGGCGGTCTATGCCCACTACCATGGTGGTCGGAGTGATTTTCCGACTGCCATCCTAATAGACCCCTTAGTGTTAACCAGGAACCATGCCTGACATTCTTTAGTATCTAACTTGAATGAGTAATTGCAGCAACTGCAGTAGTGTACTCTGTTGCTTTTGTGGCTTTATCAGCCACGGTGACTCAAGGTGTGTATGACATCAGTCCGTGGCATGATGCTGTTCCCAAAGCATCTTGTGTTTAATTGTGCAATGTTTGAATGTCTGAATACCATCTGGCTCCAGTAGTGTAAATACTCATTGTAAGACTGGACACAAAAATATAAATCACACACTATCAGTGTGGAGAGTCCGGGATCCATATGCTCTAATGCCAGAATTAGAGCCCTAAGTTCAGCCAGTTATGCTGTGCAGTCACCAAGTGACTGGCTGTAGGTTTCAAGATTTTTAACTCTCTTCTATAAATGGATTAACTATAAAAGTGGACTAGCAAATACAAATTCACAGTACTAGCCCAATTGATATTACGGAAATTAACTACAGAGAAATGATGAACATGTTAAGGGCATGAGGAGAACATTTGTTCAAGCATGTGGAAGAGGTATATATTAGCAAAAAGTGGAATATTTGGAATCTTGTGATTGTGAAGCAGTGACCATCGCTTTGAACATGTCTAGGTTGTATGTTTCTAAAGAAATAATTTCTACCTATGATTCTCTCATATTCTTTCCGGTTTTAAAACCTTTCAGGAAATCTGGCTCTGATAGCATTCGTGAGTTACTTTGGAGCAAAATTAAACAGGCCAAGAATACTTGCTGTTAGGTGCTTCGTTATGAGCCTGGGTTGTGCTTTCTCATCACTGCCTCATTTATTGATGGAAAAGTAAGTGGGACCGTTGGCTTTTTTGTACTATTTATCGAGTTGCTATGTAGCTTCTTGGGTTCTGGGTGCACATAAGATGGTTTGGGTTGCAATGCTTGTACAGGCTATTGAGACATTTTATGCATATCAAAAAAGCTAATTTTGGGGAAATCCGTTAAATAGATGAAAAATCAGAATAACAATGTTATGTTAATGTATTTAATGCAATTCACTGTATGTTGAAAACTCTATACACGGACACAAGCACCTACTTCAATTTCAAAGAATAAATTCACATGCTGCACTTGAATTTACAGCTAGCGCACAAGTGATTGTTAACTGTTCTTTAATGATGTGGACTACCCAACTATAATAGTCAAATCTGAATAAAAGAAAAACATTGCTTAAAGTATACTGTGGCTCATGTTTTTCAGTTCAAAAAGAAAAATTTTATTAGTAGAAAGAAAAGTGGCAATATAAAAGTTATAACCATTAAATCATGTCGATACAATATAATAGGTTGCACTACACAAAGCCAAATCAGGTTTAAGAATAAGAGGTAAACATTTGATACATTAAAAGGAAATTATAGAAGCATTAGAATTATAAATAGTCTGGGAACGTACAAGGAATTCAAGGGGGTTGCTGAACTTCCTGCTGAGATGGTGTTAACTGGAAACATCGTTTAGCACATACATCAAGATAAAGTGTAACAGGGGACCACAGAGCCAAACGTTTCGCAGCTAACTGTATAGGATACACAAAAGAAGTGTCCAATCTATGATTATGGCAAACAGCATACCACCATGCTTTGTAAGAAATGTTTGCGAAGTCCTTCCAGTTAGCAGTGATTTGCTGAAAGGCAACCGCTAGTAACAGATCAATAATTTTAACATTGAATGTAACATTTTCCCAGCAAGGTGAAAGACTCCCTAAGAAAACATTGGTAATGGAGAATGAGAATTTAGTGCCAAAAATTAAATTAATTTGGGACCAGACCTGCTTCCAAAAGCTGTCTACAAATGGGCAGAAAAATAACATGTGCAATAAGTCAGCGTTTGGAGAAGAGCATGACCAGCAAACATCCAGGGTAGTCGGAAATCTACTGTACAGAGCGTTCGGGGATGGCAAAAGTCGATTATACACAAAAAACAACGTTTGGGTTATACTGGCTGCCCTTGAGGATTTACGCAATTTAGCCCATAAATTGTTCCATAAAGTTACCGGCCACGAGAGTTGAAAATCATGCTCCCATGTTTCTTCTATTTTAGATTTCTGCCTCAACGTGTATTTCCCTTGTAAATGTTTGTATACAATAGAGGCTGTGGGTTTAGTTTTAAGCAGGGTGGAAAGTTGTGAAGAGGGAGAGCAGGGAGCTGAAGCGGCGAGTATATTAGACATTTGAACATATTTCTGCATCACGGCCAACTTGAGTAGATTATATTTATGTGCAAATGAGGCAGGTAAATTGAATAATTGTCTAAGTGAGGAGAAGGGTAGAAAATTTGAGTGCGAAAATAACTGGTGTATCCATATTAAACCCTTCTGTCGCCAGGACTTCCAATAAATTGGTCTACCTCGGATAACCAAATGCTTGTTGTGCCAAATTGTTGAACCCAAGAAAAAGTCCAGAGTGTTAGGGGAAGGAGGAAGCGCACAAACCAAAAGTTTAGAAGTCAGCTTTAATATGGGAGTAGACACAGCCTGCGGCTTATGTGAAAAAGAAAGCTACTCAGAGAACGAGAAAGGAGATTAAAAAAACGCTCAGTTGTGAGCCATAAGGGATCATCCACCGAAGGATCATGCAGCCAAAGGGAGGCTTGATGCAGGAGAAAAGCTTTTTGGTAAACCTGAAAATCAGGAAAATTAACTCCTCCTTTGGTCTTAGGACGCATTAGTTTGGATAGGGACATTCGAGATCTCTTCGAGTTCCATAAAAAGGAAGAAAGGGTAGAATTGATCTTTTTGAAAAATTTTGCAGGAATGGGAACAGGAATATTAGAAATGGTATACAGTATGATAGGTGACAACATCATTTTTATAGTATCCAGGCGTCCCCACCACGATAAGTAGAGGGGGTGCCACTTAGCCAAGAGATCAGCAATTTTCTGTATACATCTATTCAAACATAGCGCCACCGTGTCCGATATTGAAGAGGTAACATGCAAGCCAACATATTTAATATGGGATGGGCTCCATATGAAATTTGAGGCAATAAATTCTGCCTTGAAAGTGTACTTAGTCAAGGGAAGGATCTCACATTTATCGTTGTTTAACTTATAACCAGATATATCCGAGTAAGCTTGCACTTCTGCCAGAAAGACCGGAATCGAGTCACTAGGATTGGACATAAAAAGTAAGATGTCATCCGCGTAAGCAGCTAACCTAATCTGAGAATGTGTAGTTTGAAAACCATGTAAGTTCGGGTTCTGACGTAGTTTAGAGAGAAAAGGCTCCAAAGCTAAATTAAAGAGGAAAGGAGAAAGAGGGCAGCCCTGGCGTACCCCCCTGCCCAAAGCAAAAAACAAAGAGATTAAGCCATTAGCGCAGATAGCCGCACGTGGGTTAGAATAAAGAAGAGAGATCAAGGATATAAACTTAGGTCCAAATCCAAACCATCTGAGAGTGTAAAACAGATAGGCCCATTCAACCCTGTCAAATGCTTTTTCAGCATCGAGTGCGATTGCTGCAAGTGAGTGTTTAACATGAGAAGATTTAGAAAGAACATTAAAAAGAAGTCTCGTGTTGTCAGTTATAAACCTACCCTTAACAAAACCCGATTGCTCTTTACCTAATAAATCAGGCAAGTAAGAGTCAAGTCGCATGGCTAAAGCTTTGGAGAAGATTTTATAATCAATATTTACCAGGGAAATGGGTCTGTAATTTTTACAATACCTATGGTCTTTACCCTCTTTAGGTATGAGACAGATGTGCGCTTCTGAAATCGGACCCTGTGGAACTACCTAATGAACTAAATAAAGTGATTAAAGAGTGTAGTTTGGGTAATATGAGTTTGGAGAAATGCTGATAAAATTCTACTGTAAACTCGTCAGGTCCTGGTGTTTTGTCTCTTTTAAGCTGCTGGAGGGCATTTTAAAATTCTTGCTGTGTCAAATCTGACTCCAAAAGGGCCAGATCTGGCAGAGTGCAAGGAGATCTTTGAAGATTTGAGAAAAAGAGGGATAGGGAATAATCGGAGGGTTGTGACTCCGAGGCATAAAGAGACTTGTTAAACCGGGAAAATTCATGCAAAATATCAGCATCCTTGAACTTTAGGTTCAAACAGTCATCGTAAATAGATTCAATATTAAGTTTATTATGTTTCACTTTTAAATAATTGGCCAATATTTTCCCCGCTTTATTTTTACCCCCATAGAATTTGGCACTGGCTTTTAACAAATACAATGAGGCATCCTCCGTTGATTTCTGATGAAATTGCAATGTGGCAGTGATTAGAGCTGTAAGAGTCTGTTGCAAGTGCGAGGTGTAAAAAGAGTGCTCTAGTTTTTTAATATCTTGTAAAAGGTCTTTAGTAAATTTACAGGAAATTTTCCGCCTCTTAGCAACGAAGCCAATAATAAAATCCCTCGCAGAAGCCTTAAAAGCGTCCCATACAGTAGAGAAGGGCATGGATTGGGTTTGATTCAACACAAAGAATTCCTCTGAAGAAGTTAGTAAAAGAGGCAGTGAATTTCGGGTCCAAAAGGAGAGCATTGTTGTAACGCCACCTTTTGGGACCTGTGGCCTTAGGTAAAATCTCGAGACCAATTGAAACAGGGGCGTGGTCTGACAATAAAATCATCGGACCAATCTCCGCATGTGTGAGGGTTTGTGAGATGGAATGAGAAACAAAAACATAATCAATTCTTGATTGCGTCTGGTGCGATTGGGAATAAAAAGTATACTCTCTAGTCACCGGATTGCAGAGACGCCAAGCGTCCAAAAGTTTGTACTGGGAAATGGTTCTTAAAAATGATTTTTGGGACTTATTAGGAATGTAGGGAACTCTAGAAATCCTGTCTATAAACGGGTCAAAGATCTGGTTACAGTCGCCAGCGAGAACAAAGTTGTCCTCCATACAAGGAGCAATCTGTCTAGCCAGCATGGACCAAAATGAAGGGTCTCCACATGTAGGGGCATAGACATTAAAAAGGGATACAGGAACTCCCCTCAAAGACAATTTGACATTCAACCATCTACCATTGACATCCGAATCTTGAGACAATAATAAAAAAGGGAGGGACCCGCGGCATAAAATCATCACTCCATTCCTTTTACCATCACCTGGAGAAAAGAAAACTTCCCCCACCCAACCTCTTTTCAACATCAGCGAGGTGAGTTTCTTGTAAAAAAACAATATCCGCATCGAGCTTGGCTAGATGGGTCAAAATTCTTTGCCTTTTGATGGGAGAATTTAAACCCTTAACGTTCCATGTAATCAATTTCAGAGACATAGATAATCAAAAACATAACAAAATGCAACCATAATGCACAAGCCCAATTCAAAACAAGAACAATGTAGGATAAAAAGAAAGTAGATCATAGAGGAAACAAAGTGTCCATCAACATAGTGAGAAAAAGAAGAAGAATCAAATAACCAGAGCAGGAAGTATTAGTCAGGGGACATGACAAACAGAAGTTTAAGCCAGATGGAAAAGAAATCGGGGAATAAAGAAATAGCTGTGACAAAGAGAGTAGTGGAAGGGGTCAGATAGAGTGAAATGAATAGACAAAAAACATCCACAAACAAAAAACTGCTAATGTAAATGAAAAAAAAGGAAGAGTACAAAACAAAAAACACAAGAAAGAAAAAAGTTAAAGAAAAACAAAAAGTGAACATACCTACAAAAAAGAGTCGGGAATATGTGGGGGAGGGGTGGAATCACAGGGAGTAGGCAGCACATTCGACGTCAGCTAGACGGAGGGTCAGGAAGAAACCACGCTACAGCGAAGAACATCTGCAAAGACACCATAAGACATAATCCTGTAAAGCCAACATTAAGACATATGAATAAGACAAACAAAAGATCAACCAAAGACAAAAATACCAACAATAATAATAGAGAACCAGTTATAAAAAATATATCCTTGTAGAAGCAAAGGCAAGATAAACAAATTCCACCAGAGAAACACTCCTAAAGTCTTTAAAGATATTTAGAAGTTTAACAAAGTCCAAAGAACCTGTGGAAAGAAAAAGAACACCAATTAAGTGGTCGATGAGGAAGAGGGACCTGATGAGTCCATGTCAACTGCTTTGCAAAAGTTGATGAAGCTTTGTAGGCAAACTGGGTCTTCGTATGTCGTTGTTCTATTATTGTATGTAACTTTGAAGAGGCACGGATGAAAAAGGCCGAATCTAGCCCCTAAGGAGTGCAGATCAGCTCTCATGCTGAGGAAAGCCTTGCGTCTGTTAGCTGTAGCTTTAGCATAGTCCTGCACAAAAAATAAAGACGAGCCGGACCACGTAATCCTCGGAGAGGCTCTGACTGCAGAGATCACTTTCATCAAATCTGTATATTCCAAGAAGTAGAGGATGACGCCTCGTGGTTTCTGTGAGGGATTAGAAGGAGGTGGGGCACGACCCAACCTATGAGCCCGTTGAATATTAAACTGTGTCTCGTCTGGAAGGTGAAGAGCTTTGGGCAAGAAAGATTTGAAAAAGGCGATAGGGTCTGATCTCTCAATTCCCTCTCCCAAGCCATAAATACGCAAATTATTACGTCTGTTGCGATTTTCCAGATCCTCAACCTGTTTCTGCAGCACGGAGACCTGAGCGTGTAAATGAGAAACACCTGAACAGGACTCCCGCAAAGAGGAAACAGACTCTTCAACAGTCGAAATCCTTGCATCCATTTGAGACCAATTATCCGTTAAGATTTGCAGCTTGGTATTAGTCTCTTCCATAAAAGGTCTAAGGGCCCTAATCTCCTCGAGTAGGAGCTCCATTGACACGGGTGAAGCCGACTTGGGCGGCGAGGGAGGGCCTTTTTTAAGGCGTTTAGTTTGGGATTTGCCGGTAGCTCCAGAGGTAGGATCCATAATAGCACTTGAGCAGTGAGGTGCAGTCAGTAAAGGGAGATCAAGTTTGGAAAATTCCGTGAAGATCTTCGAATTTTTTATAAAAATATGTTTCTTTGGTGTCGAAGTACGTGTCCCTTTTGTTCTTCCCATAGAGTGCCGGTCAAAAATACCCACCACCACCACACAATAAGTGTGCACTAGGTGAGAACCTTGCGTCACAATTCGTGAGTCCCCAAACGCTGCCTCGGATCCTCACCCCGAAAGTAGAAAATAACAATGAGGGGGTAGCTCAATTATCCCTCAACGTGTTGTGAGGCTACGTAGGTGAGGAACATAACCAGCTTGAGTAGAAAGGTAGCAAGATGCGCTAATGCAAAATCCGGGAGAAATTCAGTGCAAGGAGAGCGCTATGTTGTTCCTCAGTCAGCACAGTGAAATCACACAGAGAGTCTCAAGAATACATCCACAGAGTCTTAAAATGGCTGCCAAACTCAAGTACCTCAGAATGCCAGGTAGCCTCCAACTAAAAGCCTGCAAGCACACATCTCCACAAAATAAGGTGAAGCCTTGTCAAAAATACCCGGGAAGCAGGTTGGGATCACTTAAAAAAAACATTATATAGAGCTTTGAGGAAGAATCCACGCAACCGCGATTCGCGGTAAAAAACAAAATTGCGGCCACGGGAGAACGCGACCACAGAGGAGGCTGAAATACATACTTGTTGGGAAAAAATGCAAGTTGTATGGATGCCAAAATGATCCCCAGGGCTTCATCTGCTGAAATCCATTGTCCTTTCAGGCGAGCCCGGTAGTGCAGCGCGGTTTCCTCAAGGACCCCGGAGAGCCTCAGCAAACTGCCGCCATCCCCGACGGACGCCAAGCCACGGCCCCGTGGCTCATGTTTTTACCAGGACAGGTTTACACGTTCCGACCTGTACATCCCCTCATCTCACACTGGAAGAAATCTTTTCCAGTTCTAAAGGTCTGGTTAAAAAGTATCAAAAATAAGAACGTTGAGAACAAAAGATAAGCTATATGTTTTGACAAAGTGCATTAACATATGCAGCTTATATTCGAATTATTGCTGGTTAGAATATGTCAGTAGAAGCTGTGACACTTCTCTTATCCATGTTATCCTAATAGTGCGGTGCTAGCTCACATTTGCTTATTCTAGCACAAAGGACATTTAAGTGCAATGGAGGAAAGGTCATAATAATACTTTGTTTATACAAAGCACTTTGTTGCTGCTGGTTTTAGAGATCGGGCTGTATTTTCCCCCACCCCGGTGGTCCTGCTTATTGAGAATATGAGCAGTTCAGGTTTACAAGATAGGGGAAAGCATTTCATCATGGTAAATTTAGGAGGGTGTATCTCCAGTAGAGAAGGTTTCATGGTAACCACACATTTGGGAATGTAGTTTCACCTTTAGAGAAGCTAATAAGGTAGAAAGTCAACACCTGCAGCGAAGCAGCCCTTAGCCAACAAGTGATTGGTCCAGAAACTCTAATGCAGCGCACATCCCCTACCAATCACATGAGTGACTTAATAGTCAGTTTGCCCCTGACTGCTGTCCATGCTGTGTCTGTTCTCTGTGAGGAACACTTCACTGCTGTTGTCTGTACTTTGCATTAAGATGGCTTGCACTGCTGTCCTCTGTTCTGTGAATTTTGTCTGTGGGGGAGGACGGCATAGATGACTCAGTTGCTTACCGGTAATCTTCACTACTCCGGGTCATAGTCTTCCTCGTCATAGTCACCTCTGAGCACTATGTGTTCAGGGCACAGAATTCACCCATAGAAAACAATCTCCTCCCAAAATGGCGACCTGACCTATAGGGTGGGGCAAACCCCTACCACATCCTGTAATAGCCAACAAAGTAAAAAAGTTCAACAAACAAAAAACAAAGGAGAGAAGAAAAGAAGACCTAACAACTAGCACAGCAACCAGAATGGATTATTTTCACTTCTGTTTGTCCTCTAACACCCAAGCGTGGGAGGGAGACAACAGGAGTGTGATGAGGATGCTTATGACTCTGAGAAATGAAGATTACCGGTAATTAACCGAGTCATTATCTTCCTCGTCCGTCTTCAACGTCACAGTCACCTCTGAATGTATACCAAAGCACTAGACAAAACAAAAAAGATACCAACACCTACACAGATGCCAAGAAATTTTTATTTGTATGAAGGAGCAAAAATCAGTAAACTGTAGCAAGAACAGCTGATGTTAAATCCCCATAATACATCCCCCATCCTAAATTTATAATGGGAGATGAAGGTATGAGGGGAAGATCAAGGTGCGCAGCACAAACATCCTTCAATAAGGTACCCTTAAAAGACATCTAAGAGAAAGCAATACCCCTGGTGCCCCTGAATCATGGGAGGAAGAGAACCCCCCCGAAAGAAGATAGGAAAAGGAAAGGGCTGACCCAACCCAACCAGAAAGAGTAGCTGTCATACGGCGATGACCCTGCCTGGCAATATCATAAGTGACAAAAAGAAAATCCACCTGGCGAATAGAAGCAGTTTGCTCTAGATAACACTGGTGGCTCCTCTACTACGGCGGAGGAGCGTCAACCCACTGCTTTTGAGCAGTGTAAGTAAAGGGAACATAAAATAATAACTCAAAAGTTATTATCATTTTATGTTTTCGTGCGGCTTTGTGTGCGGGCGGTGCTGCTCCTCTTTCAGAGCAGGGCAGGAGAGGACATATTTGCCCACTCCACGTACGTATATTTTTCATGCAGGCTGCATTAAAGCCTGTGTGGAGAACATGCCCAAGCCCCCAGTCCCCACCTGAGTGCTGAATGACAGCATTCAGACCAATCACAACGCTGCTTTGCAGGGTTGTGATTGATCAGCAGAGCCTGGGTGCTTCCTGGTTCCTGTTTAGCTGAGTCCTGACGCGCGGGAGAGGCATGGCTGCGATAAGGTAAGTTATTTAATTTGTGCACGCCCCGCCCCTGACCCCGCCCCAACACTCCCAATCGATGCTGGCGACCCCTGCTAGATAAATTACAAGAACCCCTGTCAAATCAAGAAAATTAAGCAGAATTTCCTCTGCCATGGGTGAAGGGGGGTGATAGGAAAACAGGCAGGAAGAACAATATCCTGGGACAAATAGAAAAAAGACAGTACCATGGGAAGACAGGCCATGTCAAGGTGCAGGTCCATTGTGTACAGAAATAAATGCAAGAAAGGAGGGTGACAAAGCAGAATGCCAATCCCCCCCAAATGCCTACCTATGGTGATAGCCACCAGAAAACATACCATAAGGGTCAGAAATTCCAGGGAAACAGAAGGCAGTGATTCAAACTGGCACATCTGTAAGGTATTAAGGTCTAGTGGCTAGCGGCTAATGACTCAAAAGAGCGCCCCGGATAGTCTTGATGGTAGCCCACTGGCTACAGAGAGTAGAGCCTGACAGCCCCATCATGAGCCCATTCAAGAGGTATTCAAGAACAGATCCCTCCTCACAAGAGTCAGGGACAAACCCCCTCCAAGAACACCAACCAGAGAAATTCCTCCAGAGCCTTTCATAATCATGAAGGCTATTAACTTTCCTTGAATTCTGAATAGGACAAGGCACTTCTGAGGAGCAACCAAACATGACTAGCCTTCTCCTTCCAATTTCCAATTCCCCAAAGCCAGCTGCCTGAGTGCCTGGTGAGATAGATGAGGAAACCCGAGGGGAGAAGGAGACAATGGAAACCTGCAAGGAGAAGCAATGGCCAGACTGTGCAGTAGGGGTACCATGGTAGACGAAGCCAAAATGGGACTACCAACACCACCACCTTCTCCCTCCTGATTTTCATCAAAACCATGCTGAGAAGGGGAAAGAAGGGGAAGGCAATGAGAAGCCCCAGAGGCCACTGAAAACTCTGGGAGTCCACCCTTCATGCCTCCCTGCAAGGAAAAAGGTAGAAGAGCATCCTGCTGGAAAGCAAAGAGATGCAGCCAGGGTCTCTGAAAACTCGCCAAATAGTCACAGAAGATCATAGGAGACAGGGGAAAAGACACTGTGGAAAGGAGCAAGTGACTTAGCTGATCCGCATTCCCAGTGTCCCTCCCTGGCAGATAGATCACAGTCAGACCCAACTGGTTTGTCTCCGCCCAAGCTCCAATCTGATTCACCAGGAGAGCCAAAAGCTGAGAATATGTCCCTCCAAATTGTTCAAATGGGCCCGGGCCACGTGATTGTCTGTTCGCACCTGAACCAACTTTTGCTTGAAAAGAGATGCAAAGTACACAGTGGTGCAACATAGACCTCCTCAGCCCCTGCAGTGCGGGGAAGGCAAGCTCAAAGGAGCCTCCTCTGCAAAATACCCTGGCCTGAGAGCTCCTGGCTGGATCTGGAAGGGCACCCCTCCATGTACTATGCAGGGCACCCCTCAACTTTCGTTACGCCACTGAAAGTACAGAAGAGCTTTAAAAACCACATTCAGATCCTTCCAATTCGAAGACATCGAGCTCTCCGTGGGTGACCAAGGACATTGAGATGAAAGAATTTCTAAGGTGACCCCCCAACCCCAAGGATTCACATCAGTTGTCAGGGAACAGGGCACGGTAGAGTTCAACGGCACCCCCTTCACTATCTTTTCCTGCAGCAGCTGACGCAAAATTGTGGTTGACACTGGTACCAAAGCATCATAATCCTGGAACCTCAGATTCCAGTGAGACAGTAGGTCATACACCAGCTGGAAGAGATGCCTGCGAGCAAGGAACCAGAAAAAGGTAGGCAGACATGTCCCCCTGAACCCTCAACCAGTCCCTTGCGGAAGCTGACTGAGCAGACAGGAGGGACTCGAGACAAGACCTGAGCCAAAGCTGGCGAGCCGGTAGAAGAAACACCTTTCCCAAACTTGGATTGAAGATAGCACCTATGAACTGGAGCTCCTGAGACAAGATGTGGTGGTACTTGCCGAGATTCACAATGAACCCATGTGTCTCCAGGGAATTCCTCGCCAACTCCACTTCCTCCTGGGCCTTAAGGAAAGATAAGGAAGAAAATGCCAGTCTTCCAGGTAAGAAAACAGATGCACTCCCCTAGGCATGCAATAGACCCACCAGGGGAGCAAGGGCCTTTATGAACACCCTAGGGACCAAGGCTAATTCAAAGGAAAGGACACTGTACTGTAAATTGCTTCCCAGGTCAAAGAACCTCAAATACCTCTGAGGAAGATGATGGGATGTACAGGGATATGGAAATAAGCAGGCTGTTGCCAGGACTTATTAGAGGAGGGAGTGCCACAGCTTCGTCCCCTACCACAAAAGGGCTTGGTTGTGCCCCTTCCAAGCTGAGGGGGGATTCCCAAATGATTGCCTGTAAATAAACCAACAGCTTCTCACTGCCGGTCTCAGAGTTGTCAGGAGCTTACGATCTTCCACAAACTTCTTCAACATCTCCTCGAGTTGAGAAGCAAACAACTTAGCCCCATGAAATGGCAAATGAGAAAGGAGTGCCTTCTGGGATGCCTCCACCTTCCATGACCTCATCAGATAATAATTAAACCAGTGGGAGCAGTAAGAATTTTCCTGGCCGCGTGAGTTCCTACCACTCCAAGCTTAAATGGGTACACAGAACAAAGCCCTCCATAAGTGAGGTTGTTAATTTAGGATAACTTCAGCCCTGGCGCATTAATTCAGTGAGGTTTTTAGTATCTTGTTTCTGGAGGTGGACTCTGACTTCTGTTACCACTCTACAGGGGTGTCCTTATCTGCAAAAATTAGGTGACCTTAATTGTTTGTCTTTTGTATAAAGTTGGGCTCCCCTTTCCTATTTAGCACCCTCCTGCAGGGCACATTGGTAGCACTCAATCTCCACAGCAAATATATTATCGTCCCTCAAGACCGAATCAGCTCATCCAGCAGGTCTAGAGCCCAAGTCTCTTGTAAAACTATTTAGTCATCAGACAGCTGGTCTGATGACTCCACAAGGCAGGCTGTCCTCTAGGGGATGCAATCCAGCAATCTCCCTTCTCTAGCAGGCAGTTTCTTCCTATTCTGTCAGCAGTCTCAAGCATTTATTGCAGGGGTCTTACCCAGGTTGTCACTACATTGAGGGGAACAAGCAATCAGAGATCCATCCTGCTGTGGTCAATTTAGTCAATGGTCTTAGGGAACACTGGTACACTGCTCTCTGTTTTGCTGACAGCAATCTGTGTTTCATTTGTCCACAGGTTTCAAAGAGTTTCTGTGTATCCCTCCCAGACTGGGCAATCCAGTCTTTGTCCTCTAGTGTCTGCAGGAAGGAGGGTGGGACTGTGAATAACCTGTCACAGAAACCCAAAAGAAGAGCATAAAAGAGAAAGAGGCTGTCTCGCTCATCTCACTTTCCATAGGCTGAGGCTGCACCTCTTGGAAGAATTGAAGTAGAAAGGGGACAGGTTCTATCACTACACTTTAAAAATGTCACTGCCTATCTTTTTATTTTGCAAAGGGCTAGTTCACTTCAAGGGACCTCAAGAATGCTCCTACAATCTACATCCCTGTATAACTGGCCCTCTCCATTGGTCATCTTTTGTTTGATCTCTGCTATGAACCAATTGCACAGCAGATTGAATCCTGTTGTGGCTCATAATCCAGTTAAAACACAGCTTACCCTCTTGCTCAACTCATGTCTGAACTGGGGTGGCAGAGTGGGCTAAAGAACGGTGATGGATTAAACCCAGATCAGTTGACTGGGGGTGAGTACTTGCAATGTTCAACACTCCGTCCATCATTCCCTTTGGTTTTGCTTTGTTCGCCATAAGTTGGCAGGGTATGCTCAGACGTGAGTCCCTTGCTCACTTTGCCATTGGATTCAAGCAAGCCTGGCTGAAGACGGCTGAAATGCCAGAAACCGGTCCTAGGAAGCTTGTTTCCGGTCCAGGGAAGACATGGCTTGGCAGTTCGGGCTGGACTGTTCCCATGAGGCACAGGGTCAGCCTGATTTGCATATGGCCATGTCTGAACTGGGGTGGCAGAGTGGGCTAAAGAACGGTGATGGATTAAACCCAGATCAGTTGACTGGGGGTGAGTGCTTGCAATATTCAACACTCCGTCCATCATTCCCTTTGGTTTTGCTTTGTTCGCCATAAGTTGGCAGGGTATGCTCAGACGTGAGTCCCTTGCTCACTTTGCCATTGGATTCAAGCAAGCCTGGCTGAAGACGGCTGAAATGCCAGAAACCGGTCCTAGGAAGCTTGTTTCCGGTCCAGGGAAGACATGGCTTGGCAGTTCGGGCTGGACTGTTCCCATGAGGCACAGGGTCAGACTGATTTGCATATGGCCATGTCTGAACTGGGGTGGCAGAGTGGGCTAAAGAACGGTGATGGATTAAACCCAGATCAGTTGACTGGGGGTGAGTGCTTGCAATGTTCAACACTCCGTCCATCATTCCCTTTGGTTTTATTTCATGCAGGTGCACATACACCCAGCAGATGCTTTCCCTGCATGCCCACTGCACAGCTTTGCATCTCTGATGCAATGTACTCCTCTCAGGTGTACAAACACAAATCACATATGCACTCTCAGTACTGCATAATCCTTGTGCTGGTTTATTCCCAGGTACATATGCACCCAACGCAGAGTCACTGCTCCTGTGCTGTGCAGCACTCCACATCTTCCCTGATGTAGGCCAAGGATGGGTTAAGCACACACACAGCAGCAGAACCTTTAAAAAGGTGATTGACACTGTAGGCCTCACTCCAGTGACACAGGGTAAAAGGCCCTGTTCACTACTACTGATCACTACACAGAATTCTGTCACCACCACATTTGTGCTGCTTAACTTCTGGTGAAGGAGTTTTCAATGACAATGAGGGCAGCGCATAGGGCGCCCCCCCAGGTCCAACAAGACCGTGATTGTGAGATAGGCCTATGTCATGGTGCACACGCATGATCCATGTTTTCAATTCAGCATTGGGGATCCTGACAACAATACAGCTGAGCAATCAGGGCAGAGGTACACATCTTTACCATGCAGATGGCTTTTCCATTCCAACATATGCGTATTGAGTAAGTTTTATTACATTGCATAGCCCCATTAACAACACCTGTGTTCTTTCTCTTTTAAAAATCTGTAAAGTATACTGCCAGATTTTAATCAATATAAATGTATGGAATGTAATCTATAAGGAACGGATTACATGTCAATAGTCCGTTTTTCAGAGCTTGATCTCATGTTTTTATGGATGCCAATGTAAATACGTCCTTATACATTAGTTATGTGTATTGTGCAGTCACAGTTGGTCCAATAGGAAGTGGTCAGGCGAAGATGCTCCACTGTTTCCAGTTTTCAATATAAGTCAATAATTAATCTGATGGCCTGAACCAAACCAAATGGGATGTCAAAGTAGGAAAAGCAGTTTTACCATCTCACAGGGTGCCAAAAAGTGTTATTCATTTATTCTCTAGAAAAATAGGTTACCCTTTCTCCTCACATTCTCTGCCTGCTGGGCTCGGTAAATAAGAAAAGAAGGATGAGACTGAGGGCAGAAAAACAGAAGAAGCCAATCCTCTTTATCCTGCTCTGTTGCTGTAGCATTCCTATATCATCATCAACTGCTGTTATCTTCAACTTCAGGAGCACCACTACTCTTTGTGGGGCTTGTTGCTTGACAGAAATAGCTTGCTATCGGTCATATGAAGTAATGAGGAATATTCAATGCTGTGTCTCCCAGAGGCTTATGGAGATTATTGTACATCACTCTATCTCCCCTGGCTCTCATTTCATAGTCTCATTTGTAGGTGACCGCTTTTCTACATTTTCACAAAAAATAATCTGTGAGAAGGAGTAGCAAGAGTAGTTAAATCGGTATGTTTATGCTTAGATGCCACTGAGGGGCATGTGTGTCCTATCCCTGTCATGAGGCTATCATCAATGGCATCTGTTTTCCAGTTCTGACCTAAAATTACAACCCAAACATAATGTGGGAATAACTGTCATCTAGTGGCCTTCATACTTTTCTGATTTGCATGTCTGTCATAGTGTGAGGATCCTTTATTTTCAATGTACGTGCCTGACATTGTGTGGCCACCCTGAATTCTACCAGTAATCACATGCTCCTGACCAGCATATCTAGAATTATATGGGCATTCCTGGCATTGGGTTGGTGCGTCTCACAGTTGCTGGCCACTCTTGCCTTGAGCTGGAGTTCCTCGGCATCAAGTGTGCACACTTGCATAAAATAATTATACGCAACATCAGCCAGCCTCCTCTGGTATCTGGGCACAATATATGGCCTAAAACGCCCTCCACTTGATGACCTGATGTGTGCTTTCCTACCCAGCTACCCGGCTAAACCTGCACAGGCTCCCCTTTAAGAAGTAGGCACTGGGAAAGCAGAATAATAGAAATTAAAGTTAAAAAATGTTAACAGCATAAATGGAATACAAATCAGAGAGTGACTAGTACTCTGCAATATGGTGCCCAAACTTGAGAGCCAGGCAACTGAGAACTGGAAGCAGGAGCCTAAAGCACCCGTTTGCTACAAGGAGATCAAAAAAGCACTACCGATGCTTACAGCATCCGTGATGCTCTGCTGAGATTTGGGGACGCTCCATACTGCATCTGAAATAGCCCTCGACTGAGAGGGGCGTGGCTAACTGCCAGCAGAGCCAGAGTGTGATGAGGATTAGAACCAGGTGGGCAAAAGCTGGGGCCCAGAATCCCTGCTAACCTTGCACAGGTTCCCCTGTGAGGGGTAGGAATTGGGAAATCAGAATAATAGCAATTAAGTGTGAGAAATGTTTAAAGCATAAAAGGAATAAAACTCACAGGAGTAACTAGTACTTTGCAATATGGTGCCTATACTTGGGAGCCAGGCAACTCAGAAACCAAAAGGCGGTTTGACCATAAGAAAGGAACCACATCTTCAGATGAAAGTACGGTATCCGACCATGAGTTGACAACTAAAAGAACACCTGCCAGAATAATTGCTTTTACAGTTCCATCAGCTGGTCCATCAACAGGCATTACTCAAACAGAACAATCTTCTGCTCAAACCCCTATTTTATCTCAGGCCCTGGATCAAGACCGTCTTCCACCACCAACAGCGGACAAAAGTGCATTATTACCACAAGAAAAACAAGGAGAGGTAAAGGAACAAACAGGCAAGTCTCTATACAGTTGGAAAACAGTAATCTAGTAATAAATATCTCATCGTGCAATTTGAATACTCAACAAAAAAACATTTTCGCTAGGGGTATGTCTTTTGTTCCAACAAACACCACCACGCTCTTTCAGGTAAAAGCTGAATTTTTCAGATTCATGAGAACATTAAGATTACGGCATTTTTTCAAGAACATAGTCCCTCCATCAGAAATCTCCAGTACCACTTTTATCAATCCATTTAAACCACGAAGCAATTTCATCCCTCCAGTCTCCCATAAAATCTTGGATTCATTTGAGCAGTTGGTTCTAAAGGATTTATCCAATTTAAAATACCAATCTAAAAAATTCAGCAACCTCACCAAACATGATAAAACACTAATTTCATCTTTAACTAATAACCTGGACATCACCATGCAACCAGCTGACAAAGGTGGAGCCATTGTAGTTATGGATACGTTGTATTATCATGCAAAAGTTGATTCCCACGTATCCGATTATAACACCTATATGCAACTTGCCAATGACCCCACAATACAACTACAAAATATACTTCAGGATTTATTAAACAAAGCCATCAGTCATGATTGGATTACTGAGCAAACCCAAACTTATCTCACTACAAAAAATCCTAGAAGACCAAAACTGTATATGATTCCAAAAATCCACAAAAATGCCTTGGATCCACCATTTTGTTCTATTGTATCGGGATGCAGATCAATTTTTCATCCCCTAGGTACATTTTTGGATTACTACATGCAACAATTTGTACAACAATGGTCTTCATATGTAAAGGACACAACACACTTTCTACAAAAATTGGAAACATTTGTTGGCACAGATATCTCTGGCATGCTGTTATGCACAGTAGACGTTACCGCCCTCTACACATCTATACCACACCCAGCTGTTCTTGAAGTAATTGAATGGGCTCTGCTTCGCACTTCCAACATCGACATGAATAGACTATTCATAATGAAATTACTTCATTTTTGTTTACATCACAGTTATTTTGAATGGCAGGGACATTTTTACGCCCAACTCACTGGCACTTCCATGGGCTTTTCTGGAGCTCCATCATAGGCTAACACATTCATGGCTCTGTTCGAGTTTGAAAACATTATGTCTAAGCGAGATTGGTGGCAACACATCCAAATGTACTGCAGGTACATTGATGATATTTTTTTCTTATGGACAGACTCCGACACTAAACTAAGGATGATGCTCAACGAGCTCAATAACATCAATCCAAGGATACAATTTACCTACAATATACAGAATTCCAGCATTCAATTTCTTGATGTTCTAATCACGAAATCCACGGATAATTGGAAATTTGAAACATCAGTTTATCAAAAACCCACGGACCGCAATTGTACATTGGCCTACCAAAGCTTCCATCCTCGGAGCTTACTCAAGAATCTTCCCTACTCCCAGTTCAACAGAATTTGACTCATATGTTCTGACCCAGTAACAACAGCACAGATCGAACAAGAATATGTACGTCGGTTCAAGTCTGGTGGTTATCCTGATCATGTTCTTCAAGACTGTTTAACTCGAGCTCAACAAAAAAATCAAACAGATTTACTGCGGGAACAACCGCTAAAAAGCCATCAGGAGACCAAACTGTTTTTTGTCTCCAAATACACAACAGCATCTCAAGCTATTAAAAAGATCATTAATTTAAGATGGGAAATGTTAACACACGAAGCTGACTTCAATGGATTTTTCAATAAAAAACCCCTGTACGCATATACACGTGGTAAAAACTTTAGGTCATTACTATTGTCCGTTCCACAAGCCACACACTGCATTGAATTTAAAGGCACCGTTAAATGCAACAACTGCATTCACTGTAACAACATAATCATAGGTAATGTTCTTACTCATCCCCTTACTGGGAAAAAAATCAATTTGAAGCATACGAGTGATTGCA
Source organism: Triturus cristatus (assembly GCF_964204655.1). Classification (NCBI taxonomy): domain Eukaryota; kingdom Metazoa; phylum Chordata; class Amphibia; order Caudata; family Salamandridae; genus Triturus; species Triturus cristatus. The sequence continues at coordinate 492,840,798 of NC_140585.1, forward strand.
ACACCAATAATGTCATATACTGTATTAAGTGCCCTTGTGGAAAGGCCTACATTGTCAAAACCGAGAGGAAAATTAAATTGCATATTACGGAACACAAGAGTAAAATCAGAAATCACAGCTCTAAATCTCCATTAGCTACACACTGGGACGAGTCTAGACACATATTATTACAACTGCGGTTTAAAATAGTTGAAAAGGTAATACCTTATCCAGGTATAGATACATCTAGAAAATTATATAACGAGAGGTTTTTTGGATCAAATTCCTTAAAACTATGATGCCCCATGGGCTTAATGATCGTCTAGACATGAATTGCTTTCTATAAATCTTTGTCATACCTACTTGTTAATGAATTATGTATTATATCATGCTTTTGTATACTAATGTAGTATTGACCATGCATACAAACATCGTGTTGGGTTATTGAGTTATGTACAGGTCAATTGAAATGACGACCATGTTTAAATGCCCGATATCTCATATATTCACCATCTGCATGTTAAGGTGATGGGTCTCTTTACCTCTCCATCCACGTTTTAACTTCATTTTTTGAGTTACTTTTCACCCCATATGAGCGTGTACCCTTCATGTTCATCACATGCCTTTCTACAGTGACCAAGATCATTATTAGCCATCCGATTATCGTTTCAGTTAGTGTTTGTTTTGGTTACTGCTATTCTGGTCTATTATTCGTTGAGTTTCACTGCTGTTCCTTTTTTTCATCCCACCACACCGGGACCATTTATTATACTTGATTTCTTTAGGACGACACAACTTATGAGGTCCTTTTTTACACCGTTCTTAATTAGGTGACACTGCTTTTGCAATTTTGGCCATTTACTTTATTAAGCACTCTTGTGCATGTGGTAGTTCATGACTCTTCCTTCGAAAGACTACATTATACTTGATTTCTTTAGGACGACACAACTTATGAGGTCCTTTTTTACACCGTTCTTAATTAGGTGACACTGCTTTTGCAATTTTGGCCATTTACTTTATTAAGCACTATTGTGCATTTGGTAGTTCATGAATCTTCCTTCGAAAGACTACCACTAGTCATTTGTTTCTGTTTATTACGATACTTACACTTCCCGTTCCCCATTGACGTTTAAGTTTTCTGGTCTTCCGCTGTTTGCTACACCTTTTCTTCATCCGCGATACATGTCCTGCAACGTGAAGATTGCGTTCTCTGTCTAATATCGGTAAGGCTTGTTGTTAGAAATGGGATTTCTGGTTGGCTGAGGCTTGCGCCAAAGCCAGACAGAAACCACCACTCTAGTCAGGGCTGGGGAGTTACACGCCAAAGATAACCCCTGCTCACCCCCTTGGTAGCTTGGCACGAGCAGACAGGCTTATCCCTGAGGTGATGTGTAAAGCGTTTGCGCGCGCACCCAGCAACAACACCCAAGGCCCACCACAAAGGAAACTCCACACAAGGTATTCTATAAAAATAGCCTTTGTATTATACACAACACATTAGATAAAAACACACACTTTACAATGTGCCAACAGGCACGGGCAGAATTTACAAGGGATTATATGTACAGGGGACAGGGCCACATGGACCACTGTCAGGAATTAGCACTTAGAACATAACACAAATTACCAAGTGTACATGTGGAACATAACCAGTATCTACTGGCGCAACAATGACCTCAGCGTCATCACACTAGCATCAGGTATAAAACCTATCCTGTATCTATCACAGGGGCATAAATTACATTATGCAATTCTCATTGGTCTAACTCATTAGACCTAACCACCTAGCTATAACTATACTAGGGGCGCACATCTCACAGGGAAGTACATTCTCCCTACCATCAACCTAAGCAGGTAAAACAACCTTCTAGGCAGGAATAACCACATTTATAGGTATCAGACACAGGGTGCGCAAAACATGCTATATACAATACATTTCCTAGCACCCAAAAGCACATTAGCATGAATCGCAATAATACCTCAATCACCTTAGAGTCCAGGACGCACCAGAACCTAAACGTAGCAGCTGCCCACTACTTGCTGGGCAGCTGGGGACAAACACAGGGCCTAAACGCTGCAGCTGGCACTAAGTGCTGCGCAGCTGTGGGAGGAAAATAGGGGCCGGGGCTCTCAAATGGTCCTTGACACACTGTCACCACGTGGGAGCCACCTAGGCTCTAGAAACAATAATGCCCCCTTGTTGGAGCCATCTGGCTCTGGAAATACATTGCCCCTCTGGAGCGCACTGGCTCCATGATTAACTGGGGCCCCGAGCGTTGGAGCCCTCTGGCTCTAGAATACTGTAGGCCCCGTTGGAGCCTCAGGGCTCTATCACAAATATGTCCCCTTAAACGTTGGAGCCCCTCTGGGCTCTGAAGTAATAATGCCCTCAAGTCGCTAGAGCCACACGGGGCTCTAAAAATACGATAACGGCCATGCCAGCCTCGTTGGAGCCTCGTGGGCTCAAAACATAAAATTGCCCAGAATAACGTGGGGGCGGCCCGCTGCAAGACGGGGCCGCTCGAAAATGGCATTACCGCATCGTGCCTCAATCAGGCACCAACCAGTGGCCATACGGAGCCCCCCCCCCCCCCCCCAGCCCTTTCTTACTCACCGGGCTGTTCTCGGGGGGGACTCCTCTCCAGATACGGCAGGCAGCAGGCGGGGCTCTCTCTTGCTCATGAGAGCCTCGCCGAGGATTCAGCTGCCACCACTTTCGTCGCAGGCTTCACCGGTGCAACGGGCGGGGCTCTCTCACCTCCGGGAGCCTCGCTGGCGGCGGCTGCACTTCTCCTTTGTCGCGAGAGCGGGGTGGGCTCCCGCCTCTCTCGCAGCAGCACTGCTCCCTTTGGAGACATACGCGGGGCTCCCTCAACTCACGGGAGCCCCGCGAGGCAGGCACAGTCTTCCGGGATACTTTCTCCCGGTCGGGGAAAATGACGGCAAGGCCCCGCCCCTGTCCCAAACCAATGTGCCTGGCTTCCGGTATTTACGCGTTCGTGGTGGCTCGGGCCGGCGGCGGTGATCCTTCACCTGGCAAAGTGCGGGGTGGGCACCCGCATATAGAATAAATTAAAAATGCCGCAATCGCGGGGTGGGCACCCGCAAGGGAATATAAAGCGGGGTGGCACCCGCAAATTAAAATATAATGCGGGGTGGGCTCCCGCTTGGCAGCCATGACGAGGCAATAGGCAGCAGCCTGCTGCAGAGCTCCAGTGCTCCGTCAGGAGCCCGATTTCAGCGCTCCCAGGGCGCTAGGCCAGCCTCAAGCCTTGGCAAGGTAGAAGTTCTCATCAGTCCTGGGCATTTAGAAGATGGAGCAAAGCAGCTCCCAGCAAGGGAAAGTCCTCCAGGTATCCAGGGCATCCAGGGGCTGGGCAGGGCCCAGGGAGGCAAGCCTTCCCCTGGGCCCCAGCAGCAGCGCGCCCCTGGTAGATTCAAGTGCAGAACAAGAACATTCTGTAAGGGGACACAGCCCCTTTTTATACACCAAATCCCTTTGTTCTGGGTTCAGGGTGAGGGGAAAAACCAGTCGCAGCTGGTTGGGGAGCACCCTTGATGTGCTCAGCCCCTCACTCTATTCACTGGCAGGGCTAGGGTCATTAGACGCACCACAGGGGCCGGCGCCAGCATTGTGTGGGGGAGCCCTGTCCTATTCAGGACCCAGGTACACTCCTCCCCAGCCATCTACATGCTAACTCCCCATTCACCACTGGGTGACTCCTCCTGACTCTGGGGAATTCCCTAGTCCGTCACCTGACCTCACCAGCCAATCACCAGACACGCCACACATTTCAGACTGCACACTGAAGTGCCCACTTCTAGAAGTGGCACTTCCACACCAGGTACATGCACGCCGCACACATCAACGCGCAGCATTCACTCACACGAGTCCGCACATACCAAACACGGGCCTGCACACCCCACGCATCAGGAACTACTGGGACACATACATTCCCCCATGCATTCCTATGAGAGGGCAGGCCAACCTCAACACACGCACGCACTTTACCCTGGGACACAGCGGTAAAGTGCGCAGAAACCCCAAAATCACTACACCATGTCATCAATAAAAGCAAAAAAAAGTTCAGGGGTGAACCTGCCAGAAGGGCCAAGTCCAACACAACCCCCTTCCAGCCAAAACGCAGGGCAGACCAATCACCACCGTGATGGTCTTCCCTGCTTGGGGCGATAGAACACGGACGCAGGCCCGCACTGCAGGGACACTCTCCGGCTCTACGCCATTCTCAATCAACATGGTTCCATCTGAAATAAAACAACCGAAAAGAACTCAGGCCCAACTAGGCTACCCCACTGGTACTACCTAGTTGTCCACGGCCAGGACCAGGCCCTAGGCCACCCAGATACCACTGGTCCTTGCCAAACCCAGAGTGGGGGGTAGTAACCCCTGGCATACAAGCCATTCTCCACTCTCCCTCTCAGTGTAGTTCCCAACTACCACTGATTCTTCAACCTAGGGTCCGCACCCTCAGGCTGACCAGAGGTCACGGGCAAGAAGGCCCCACCCTACCTCTACTTCTGGGGTTCCGCACCCTCCCAGGGAAGCACCCACCAGAACACAACTCTCCCACCAGTTCAGGACCTTTCTCCACCAACTGGTCTACCACCTGGGATCCAAGTTCGCCGGCTGCACCGGGGTCAGAGGCGAGGCCGCCCTCCCTCTGCACCCCCTTCCAGAGTTCCGCACCCTCCCAACTGGAGTGGTACCCCTAGAAGGCAAACCGGCCAGGACACTGACTACAGTCGTCCTTACGTCCAGATCCGGAAACACCGGCTACTGGCTCCCCAACCGAGGGACGTACCCTTTGGTCAGATGCCTGGCGGACCAGGACTTCCTAAGGGTGACACATACCTAGCGTGTCGTGTGACAGTCTGCCTGGCGCAGAGCTCACGACCTCCTGTCCCTCTGACAGTGCGTGAAGATGCCCCAGCAACCTGGCGCAGAGCTCACGACCTCCTGTCCCTCTGACAGTGCGTGAAGATGCCCCAGCAACCTGGCGCAGAGCTCACGACCTCCTGTCCCTCCGACAGTGCGTGAAGATGCCCCAGGACAGAAGTGGCGTCACCATGGTCACTCATTGGTGGCTCAGCCCATCTGGCCGGCCCCCTGACCCACTGGTTCCCACTGGGGACCTCTCCCCCTCTCACCCCTCACAACTGTACCCCACCTGCTATCAGGGGGGTATCACATCACAATTGCCCGGAGAACCAGGACTTCCTGGGAGTACATATACCCTCCCGAGGGTGACACATACCTAGCGTGTCGTGTGACAGTCTGCCTGGCGCAGAGCTCACGACCTCCTGTCCCTCTGACAGTGCGTGAAGATGCCCCAGGACAGAAGTGGCGTCACCATGGTCACTCATTGGTGGCCCAGCCCTTCTGGCCGGCCCCTGACCCACTGGCTCCCACTGGGGACTCTTCCCCCTCTCACCCCTCAAAACTGAACCTCTGCACCCTCCACCTAGGAGTGGCACTGCTCGACACCAAAACTGATGGAGGCCTGACTACAGACACTCCCAGCTTACCTCAAACAGGAAGAACCACCTCGAAGAACAGTACAACAGGACAGACTAGGCTCCCTACCTGGTGTTCCCTCATGGAACCAACCAGTCCTGGAGACTGAGGTTGGGGTTGGGAATACAACCCAGGGTCACGCCCTCAACCAGTTCAGGCGTGAGACCACTCAACCTCCTCACAAATAAGGGTACCTAGCTGGGCTACTCTAAACCATCTCCGCCGCAAGGATTTGTGGAGATACCTGCACCATTCTTCTAGGGTTACTCCCAAAAACAAGCTCAAAATAATTTACACACACCATTTAACACTCAATCTTCCAGTGCAACACAACATTCATCCACACTCACACCCCCCAGACTAGTAAGACAGTTTCTACCGCCCCTGATTTCTCAACCTGACCACCCCGTGACACAGGTACTATCACTCTGGGAACTGGGAATGGGACATTCACATTCATCCAGCGCATTACACATTCATCTCCAAACCCCTCCCAAGACTGGTAAGACAGTTTCTACCGCCCCTGATTTCTCAACCTGACCACCACGTGACACAGGTACCACTACCCCGGGAACTGGGAATGGGAATACATACTCTGGACACACATCTGCTGCCACCACTGGATCCCACCCTCTGGTGAATCCAGAAAACACAATGCACTAAGGGGGATGATCTACCCTCCCGAGCTAGGGACACCTAACTCACAGTGCACAAGAACACATTTCCAAAGAAATGACATTTAAAAGCAAACTTTAAAACAATAATCCCTATACCATGTGATTTATCTAAATGCAGAGTTTTGTAGTGCGGCCAGTTGCCGCTGCGGTACAGCGCAAACGCAAGTCCAAATCCCACCGCTGATCACCAATGTTAGAAATGGGATTTCTGGTTGGCTGAGGCTTGCGCCAAAGCCAGACAGAAACCACCACTCTAGTCAGGGCTGGGGAGTTACACGCCAAAGATAACCCCTGCTCACCCCCTTGGTAGCTTGGCACGAGCAGACAGGCTTATCCCTGAGGTGATGTGTAAAGCGTTTGCGCGCGCACCCAGCAACAACACCCAAGGCCCACCACAAAGGAAACTCCACACAAGGTATTCTATAAAAATAGCCTTTGTATTATACACAACACATTAGATAAAAACACACACTTTACAATGTGCCAACAGGCACGGGCAGAATTTACAAGGGATTATATGTACAGGGGACAGGGCCACATGGACCACTGTCAGGAATTAGCACTTAGAACATAACACAAATTACCAAGTGTACATGTGGAACATAACCAGTATCTACTGGCGCAACAATGACCTCAGCGTCATCACACTAGCATCAGGTATAAAACCTATCCTGTATCTATCACAGGGGCATAAATTACATTATGCAATTCTCATTGGTCTAACTCATTAGACCTAACCACCTAGCTATAACTATACTAGGGGCGCACATCTCACAGGGAAGTACATTCTCCCTACCATCAACCTAAGCAGGTAAAACAACCTTCTAGGCAGGAATAACCACATTTATAGGTATCAGACACAGGGTGCGCAAAACATGCTATATACAATACATTTCCTAGCACCCAAAAGCACATTAGCATGAATCGCAATAATACCTCAATCACCTTAGAGTCCAGGACGCACCAGAACCTAAACGTAGCAGCTGCCCACTACTTGCTGGGCAGCTGGGGACAAACACAGGGCCTAAACGCTGCAGCTGGCACTAAGTGCTGCGCAGCTGTGGGAGGAAAATAGGGGCCGGGGCTCTCAAATGGTCCTTGACACACTGTCACCACGTGGGAGCCACCTAGGCTCTAGAAACAATAATGCCCCCTTGTTGGAGCCATCTGGCTCTGGAAATACATTGCCCCTCTGGAGCGCACTGGCTCCATGATTAACTGGGGCCCCGAGCGTTGGAGCCCTCTGGCTCTAGAATACTGTAGGCCCCGTTGGAGCCTCAGGGCTCTATCACAAATATGTCCCCTTAAACGTTGGAGCCCCTCTGGGCTCTGAAGTAATAATGCCCTCAAGTCGCTAGAGCCACACGGGGCTCTAAAAATACGATAACGGCCATGCCAGCCTCGTTGGAGCCTCGTGGGCTCAAAACATAAAATTGCCCAGAATAACGTGGGGGCGGCCCGCTGCAAGACGGGGCCGCTCGAAAATGGCATTACCGCATCGTGCCTCAATCAGGCACCAACCAGTGGCCATACGGAGCCCCCCCCCCCCCCCCAGCCCTTTCTTACTCACCGGGCTGTTCTCGGGGGGGACTCCTCTCCAGATACGGCAGGCAGCAGGCGGGGCTCTCTCTTGCTCATGAGAGCCTCGCCGAGGATTCAGCTGCCACCACTTTCGTCGCAGGCTTCACCGGTGCAACGGGCGGGGCTCTCTCACCTCCGGGAGCCTCGCTGGCGGCGGCTGCACTTCTCCTTTGTCGCGAGAGCGGGGTGGGCTCCCGCCTCTCTCGCAGCAGCACTGCTCCCTTTGGAGACATACGCGGGGCTCCCTCAACTCACGGGAGCCCCGCGAGGCAGGCACAGTCTTCCGGGATACTTTCTCCCGGTCGGGGAAAATGACGGCAAGGCCCCGCCCCTGTCCCAAACCAATGTGCCTGGCTTCCGGTATTTACGCGTTCGTGGTGGCTCGGGCCGGCGGCGGTGATCCTTCACCTGGCAAAGTGCGGGGTGGGCACCCGCATATAGAATAAATTAAAAATGCCGCAATCGCGGGGTGGGCACCCGCAAGGGAATATAAAGCGGGGTGGCACCCGCAAATTAAAATATAATGCGGGGTGGGCTCCCGCTTGGCAGCCATGACGAGGCAATAGGCAGCAGCCTGCTGCAGAGCTCCAGTGCTCCGTCAGGAGCCCGATTTCAGCGCTCCCAGGGCGCTAGGCCAGCCTCAAGCCTTGGCAAGGTAGAAGTTCTCATCAGTCCTGGGCATTTAGAAGATGGAGCAAAGCAGCTCCCAGCAAGGGAAAGTCCTCCAGGTATCCAGGGCATCCAGGGGCTGGGCAGGGCCCAGGGAGGCAAGCCTTCCCCTGGGCCCCAGCAGCAGCGCGCCCCTGGTAGATTCAAGTGCAGAACAAGAACATTCTGTAAGGGGACACAGCCCCTTTTTATACACCAAATCCCTTTGTTCTGGGTTCAGGGTGAGGGGAAAAACCAGTCGCAGCTGGTTGGGGAGCACCCTTGATGTGCTCAGCCCCTCACTCTATTCACTGGCAGGGCTAGGGTCATTAGACGCACCACAGGGGCCGGCGCCAGCATTGTGTGGGGGAGCCCTGTCCTATTCAGGACCCAGGTACACTCCTCCCCAGCCATCTACATGCTAACTCCCCATTCACCACTGGGTGACTCCTCCTGACTCTGGGGAATTCCCTAGTCCGTCACCTGACCTCACCAGCCAATCACCAGACACGCCACACATTTCAGACTGCACACTGAAGTGCCCACTTCTAGAAGTGGCACTTCCACACCAGGTACATGCACGCCGCACACATCAACGCGCAGCATTCACTCACACGAGTCCGCACATACCAAACACGGGCCTGCACACCCCACGCATCAGGAACTACTGGGACACATACATTCCCCCATGCATTCCTATGAGAGGGCAGGCCAACCTCAACACACGCACGCACTTTACCCTGGGACACAGCGGTAAAGTGCGCAGAAACCCCAAAATCACTACACCATGTCATCAATAAAAGCAAAAAAAAGTTCAGGGGTGAACCTGCCAGAAGGGCCAAGTCCAACACTTGTGCATAACCGTCATCTGCCCTCAGCATAGTTTCTGCATGTCAGACCCCTTTCAACTGATGGCCGTTTATTTTGCTTTCAGATAGTACTGTTTCTACGCCGTTTCTACACTATGTTATGAAAAAAAAAAATTCACACATCCTTTTGGTAAGTTTAGACACGTTCTGTTTATCGACGCTTTTTCTCACACAAGTTAGCCTACGAGTCACTAGCGATGTATCTACAACTGTGCTTGTATTTGTTTACAGCATTACGGGTCTACATTTAAATAACGAACTAGCGTTCTTCCAACAGATCTTGTCACGTAAGTTAAATGACCCCTAGAGTCTTTTTATCATGCCATTTTTACGTATTGGGTTCCCTCTACAAGCTATTCATCTGCTTTATTTTTGTTTATTTTTCTATTATTCACATTTACTCTAAATGTTAATATCAACACTTTTTTATGTTTTAAACTCATATTCACTTTTTTGATTACTACACTGGGTGTCTCCCAAAAAACCTTGTTACCGCAAAACATTGAGCACCTTTGCACTAACCAACCTAGTCACATCACAACAACATTAGATATCTACCAACTGCTGTTCTGTGATTATCTCCCACCAGCATTGTCTACATGAGTAATTTTGGTATATTTGTTTTAGGTTATTGCCCCTGACGAAGGGACCTTTCTGTCCCGAAATGCATTGGGCTGCTTGCTAAAAAGTGGACAAAGAAATGTATCACTCGCCATTTTTTGAATTACCTTGTCATCAAGTTTTTTGTTCGCTTGACCATGAATGATCCATGTAATGCATTGTAAGGATTGCAAAAATCTTTTTGTTACTATTGTAACTTAAAAATTGTTTTGGAAATCATGTTGCATTTTACTATGTATTATCCTTACTGTTTAATACATTTATTAATTTTGACTCGAGTATTGTGACTTCAGTTGTGTTTGTTGTATACAAACTTGTGAATAGTGCACGGTACCTAGTAGGTATTCCTACTAGTCTTTTTTGCCTATACTTGAGAGCCAGGCAACTCAGAACTGGAAGTGGGAGCCTACAGCACCTGGTTCCTACAAGGAAATCAAAAAAGCACTGCTGATGTCTACAGCGTCCATGATGATCTGCTAAGTCATTACTTGACTTAATTGCCCTTCACCACTATGACATTTTTTGGATGTTTCTTTAGCAACCAAAATATTCTATTAATAGGGCTAACACTGGGGTGAGGGCTTTTATTAAAGAACTCTTTCTCACTGAATGGCGAAACCGCAATGTTGCTCTTACAATAGATGCGTTTTCATTTAAAGACTGAACACAGTAATTCAAATCATACACTGTGAGTGCAAGGAATTCAGGATCCGTATTCTCTAGTGCCAGAATGACAGCTTTCATTTCAGCCAGCTGAGTGGTATAATCCCCTAAGCATTGTTTTTTGTTGATGGACTTCTCCTTTTTCCATGACACCGCAAACTGCTGCAGATGCAGCGGAGTATCGTTGTTTAGTACCGAATGCCCGCTGAGCTGTATCATCAGTATATATTATGTAATCATACTGATCAAGACGCGAAATGTCACAGGGAATGGGGTATTCTTGTTCATACTGATGAAATTGTTGTGTTTGCAAAGTGAGGTCAAAGACAAAGTCAGAATCATGTGGCTGATAAGGAGGTGGCCGATTGAATCCATCTTGGATGTAAGGCTTTTGCGCTAGGAATGTTTGCCTTGGTGACAACCTCTAAGACTGGAATTTGTGTAACCACTATTATGCATTTTCCCTGAGCCAGCGGTCTTTCCTTTATAACAGCTGTCTGAACTGCAGTCAATATCTTTTCTGTCAATACAGAATGCATTTCAGCACTGGAGTATAAATGTGATTTCGAAGTAATCAGCCCAGTATCACCGTTGTTAAAGATTACATATGTATAACTGGTGGATTCCACAACTATGCAGATCTCAAAAATGGGTTGTGTTGACATGAGGGGGTAAGTGTCTGAATGCAAACATGTCAGTTCACAGTGTTCTCAGAATCTGCATGTGTTCTGATGCCCAATGTGTAATGGTAAAGTCAGAACAAATTAATTTGTAAAATGGTTTAACCCATTGTGCATAGTCTGGTATGTATGTCATACCAAAGTTGAGAAAACCTAAAAGTGTAGCTTTCTTTCGTGTTGGTGGTTGCAAGAGAGCACATTTATCCAAGAAATGTGGTGCCAGGTGTTTGCATCCATTTGATGACTCGTATCGCAAAAATCAACAAGCGAGAAGGCAATTTTTGTTTTTTGATAAATTGAATTTGTAACCCCTTTTAGCAATACCAAAACTATGCAATTCACACTGGCAAGGTGTGTTTAAGTCATCGTTCATGAGGTCCTTAACGTAGGACAATGGGTCTGAGTCAATTTCATATGGAATTGACTTTACTTAGGCTGCAAGGAGACCTGGGCTATTCTTAGACCTCTAAGGACGTTGGCAGAATTTTCTCTGGATTCATAAATTACTAAACCCTTTTATGCCTCTACGTCCAGTTGATAGATTTTTGCAATAAAAGCCATTGGAATTGTCCTATGTGGTTTTGTATTTTTTGCAAACTATGTTGTTCAGTAGAGCTTCACTATGTGAATTTTGAAGTGCAAAACTGCATGTATGACAATTTAAATGTTTATAGTATAATGTTAAGTGATAGGAATGATTTGGTCTAGCTACCAGAAATAATGGATTTTTCATTGCTGAAATACAAACCCTGTTACAGCTTAATCCCTTCCTGGACATTTAAGCCAAGAAAATGTCATGGATAGTTGTTACATTTTCTCAGAATTTTACTTTAGTAGTGCACAGTGTGCCACCCTCAATTTGGATGTCCATTAAAATGTATCAGTAGGATTTTTGTGTATGTCACATTATTTTTTAGAAAACTCAAGTGCCTACTTGGTATTATCATTTTCAGAATTGCCTTTCAGCTGTGGCTTATTAAGCCTGGCACCCAAATTATCTTGACATATAGATTAATTGGTTTCAGCAATAACATTTGGTAATTTCCCCTCTTGGTCTACAGCAAGAACCTGCATGAGGCATTGGCATACTGCCAGTACTACAGACTCCCATTAAAGTTACTTAAAATAATTGAGGAAACTATAGTGAAGTTGCTGGGGGAGCCGTGCTTGAAAGTTTATTATGCTTTTGAAGCCCCTGCTGCAGCGTTTCTTTCCCCCGGCAATTACCAGGCCTCACATAAATGTCACAATAACTCCTGTGATTAATTATCGTCCTGGAGAGAGATCAGCATTTTGCATAGTTGAGGTTTTGACTTATGTGAACTTAGTGCAGAGGGTTAATATGCCTGCTGCAAAGAACGTGTACCAAGTAGATTACAGAGTGCGTATGATGTAAAACAGATCAGCAAGTTACTGCTTTCAAAAGAGACATCCTTTTGTTACTTGCAATTTATAGCTTAAAGTCCTAATATAGAATAGTGAACTGTTAACTTTCATCCTGAAACTGTATACACACTGCAAAGAATACATTATTAGAACATTGATTAATGTTGCAAAAAGGATTAATTTGGCTAGAAATCGATTCTTATAATTAAAGAGAACCCCCAACTATGCTGTTTCTTTTTCGACTCTGAGTTTGTGCTTCTCCACACCAAGCACTCTTAAACTATACTGCCTACCGGTATGGATGACATGTGACTCCTACACTTTTAGTCCTTTGGCTTATGCAATATTTCCTATACACTGATTTACACACGTATGATTGATTGTCTCTGTGTAATGTGTGTAGGATGCAAAGTGCTCGGACACCCTACACTGGTATGAGTGATGCTATATAACTAATTCAATGCATCTGAGAGAGTGTGGTTATGGAGACTTCGTCACTGTTAAAAGGTGCTAGTGAGAGAATCCGTGGTGGAGGTAGTCATTGGGGGGGCGCCAACAGGCATTGTCGCACAGGGCGCCACCAGCACTAAAGCCGGCAAATAATAAAAGCACAGTTCGTATCACGCTGCAGAAAAGGTGCAGAACTGATGTGATGGTTTGTCTAGAGGCTTGAGCTGTCTTTAACCGCACAATATAAGTGCAAGGGCACCGCGTACTATGTGCCTAGCCTTGGACAGAGTGTATGAATAACATGACGATAATACTTGCCAAGAATTGAACTGCATGCACAATAGCTTACAATAGCTTCTCAGTACATTATTGGGTAAGTGTAAAACATGTAAAAAGTCAGTATTAAAAAGGATCTCAAGCTAGAATGTGAACTAAACTGGAGACTCCAAGTGGGCCCGAATGTAACCACATGACTATGTAACAAGCAGCAAGTTGCATGCAGATGTGCTTAGTTTCTTAAGCATCCTTGCTTGCCAGGAGTGTAAAAACACTCCGACTTAACATTCTTTCAGTTTTTTCATATGATGCTAACAGCCACTGGCTTGCAGCTTACTACAGCTATAAATAACAATTGCTCATTTTGCTCTTTCCATTGAATTAATTTTTTCAGACTCTGTAGAATGAAGATATCTTAGTGTTTCACTAAAAACAAATATCTATGCATGTGAGAAGTTGGCCTAGTATATGCTGTCCACTAATTATAGTGGGCAACCTGTACCAGTCCAAACAACCCCTTATTGGATATAGGTGAAAGACCACCTTTATTGAAAGCTATCCTAGTGGTAGCTATGGAGAGCAGCCTTCAGGCTAGGTCTTGAAGGAATGTAAAGCAGCTTGTTTTACCAGTCTATAATCTCTTGAGTGCCTAAATGAAAGATATCCACACCAGGTATATATATAAAATATATGCATTTATTACTAAACACACCCTCCTAGTCTCTTTATAAGACTAGAGGTCAAAACACATAAGTTACACTTCAAATATTACAGTAAAATAGCAAAACTACACGTCAGGCCCTAGGGGCGAGCCAATCCATATACTAAAATAGTGGTATAAGAACCACGACTTAAATAGACACAAGGCCTAGAGCCTGTAGAATTGCTGGGACCCCAAGTAACCACCCAAGGTAGTGACACAGGGGACCCATGGGGGCCGTGTGCAGTGTGAGAACACAGCTGCGAGCTACCGTTAGATTCTATGGGGAAAGTCGCGGTTAGATTTTTAAAGATTAGGGACACTCAGAAGTGAGTCAGGACCAAACCCTTTGGGACTTAGGAAGTTCTAGGGTCGACACCCACAGGAGCACCGGAGTACTCGTGTTACCTCACCCAGGGAAGCCGGGTGCATAGGTGTCAAATGGTGTTGGGTCGCGTCGTCGATTTCAATGGAAGCTGGCGAAGAAGTGCTGCTGCCGGAAAGATGCAAAGTGTCCGAAGAGATCCAAGCCTGGTGAAGAAGGTGAAGGTGAAGCTTGACTCTTCAGCCACGAGGACCAGGAGGTGTCGAGGACAACCAGGATCTGGATTCGAGCTGTCCCACAAAGTATGTCGCGTGCTGCAATGTCGGTGCCTGGATTGGACACAACAAGCCTTGGCAACAGCAACCCATGCAGAAACGAGAAAGATGCTTCGGTGCAGATCAGCAAGATCTGTGGGACTCACTACTTGGTAGGGATTCGGGGCACATCTGGAGCAACCAGAGAAGCCCAAGAAAATTCAAAGTTACCCCCTCACGGACCCACCAGTCGTCGGACCAGGGAACGCAAAGGGACCTCGAGATGAAACACAAAATGGCGGCCCACGGGTCACTCCGGGTGACTAGGCCAACAATCTTCAGTGGATTCTTTGCTCGACGTAGGGGCTACAAGTCAGCTCAAGCACGACTTCAGGAGACGTCGAGAAGTCAATGCACTTGCAAAAGTGCAATGTGACCAGGAGTTTCGGTTCCACGCTACTGACGAGGGCTGTGGGTCTCAGCTTTGCTGGGGACTCAGGTCAACCTGTGAGATGTCTCGAAATCTTCTTTCTGGGCTGAAAATACTTTGGAGTCCAGCGGGAGCTTCAGAAATGCAGACCAGCACATTTCTTCATTGTTGCCTGCCAAGCAAGGGAGTCACTCCTTGACCCCAAGGGAGATTTCTTCAGTCCTATGGACTTTAGCAGAGCGTCGAAGTTCCAGGATTCAGCTTCAGAGTTTTGTCCAGGGATATCTAAAGTTCTGGTTACAGAGGTTCCTTACTTATACCTAAGGAAGGCGTTGGGCTTGCTCTGGGGACCCACCTATGGGAGGGTTTGGAAAGAGGGGTGGCTACACCCATTTCCTTTGTCCAGTCTCACACCAGAGCAGGGGGAAGCCCCTGAACCAGTTTGAGCTGGACTATGCACAGGGACACCAAATGTGTCCCCAGTGCAGGACTTCAAAGCACTCAGAGAGTGCTCCCACCTAGCCCCAATACACATAAGCCTGTGTGGGAGGTGGTTACACCTCCCTGTGACAGGAAACCTATTGTCCAGGCCTCACCTACCGGAGTTTCAGTCAGCAGCAGGAGGCCAGACCCGTGTCTGTGGCTGCAGCATCCATTTTGTGATGCCAGTGCTCTGTTAAGTTTCTACCGGGTAACCCAGTACTGCCATGTCTCTCCCTCTAGAAGGGTGGGATCATATCCTCACATCAAGAACTGATGTGAGGGTATGATTCCAAGGTGTTTGACACCAAACACAACATGTTTCTGTGCAGCCAGTCCAAAGTTAGCAATAAACGTTTAAGATATAATGCACTTAAGAGTATATGGTCAGGCTGCACCACTGACAACCCCGGAGAAGAGATTCCGAAGGCTGCTCAGCTCATGCCTGGGCGCCCTCTCACATATAACTAAGCACCCTGCCTTCAGGATTGATAAGGTCTGCCATAGGGGTGACTGATAGGTTTGTATGTGAAGTGATAGGTGAGGCATAGTGAACCTATACCTCAGTAAGGGTTGCATGCACCACCTTACCCAGGCTGCAGGAGCAGACCTCTGGTGTAATTTGGGTGGCTTTCCATGGGTGGCATAATACATTCTTCAGCCCCTGGTAGTCCTCGGGGGTACCTATGCCCTGGGTACATAATATACCTTATACTAGGAACTCACAAGGGTACCTCAGGATCCAATCTGTGGTGTACCTAAAGTACATGCAATCAATTTAGAGAGGAAGCAGCTAGGCTGGGACACTGAATAGCAGGGTCCCAGCCAGACTAATCTCGAAAAACAGTGAAACACCAGCAAAAAGTGGAGGTAAACATGTGAAGCAGATCCTACTCTCCTACAATGCAGTTCATATATTCAATTCAGGACTGGTTCTAGGATTTGTGGGGAACAAGACAAAATAGAAAAATGCTGCGAGGCCCCTGTAATTTTTATGAGATGTAGCATCATAGCAAGTGTCATCAACAAATGTTACATAAGTTGAATATTAATGCCGAGGCATTGTTGTAGCAACTTTGCAAAAAACTGCAAATTCAGGGGCTCATTTAGAGTTTAGCACACAGAGTACACTGTGGCAACGGTAATAAAAAATGTGTCCTATTAGTTGCCCCTGGACATAGACTCCTGGGTCAACTGTGAATTCTAGGCCTTGCCTATCCAAATCTTGGCCATTTCACTGGCCCCTGTTGTGCTTACGTCTTTTAAGTTTGCCTATTCTTCTTATCACTTCTCATGAAACTTTGTGCACACAGCAACATTGGAAGATACAAATTGAGGATTGGGGGACTATTAGTCACAGAACAAACTTTTGTGTGTTTTATTCCATAACCACCTTCTTTAATTCAGAGGCTTTTAAAAGACATACATTTACTGGCTAAATAATTAGATCTGTCTCCCTTAGTTTGTTTCAAGCCATCAGTGATTTATTTTGTATAATAACATACAGGTGGACTCAATGCAGGCAATCTGTAGATGGTAGTGGACAGTATGATCAAAATACATTTGCTACAAAGTAGATGTAATTGATATAAATGCCACAGGTACAATTTGTTGCAAAGTATACATCGATGATGCAAGTGCCACAGGAATGATTTGTTACAATGTATACATAGATAATACAAACACCACAGGAAGGTTTTGATCTTGGTGTTAAGTAGTGGAATCACTGTGGATTTTGTTAAAACAACCTATACAGCAGATACATGTTTCACCACTTTTTCAAAGCTGTAAAACAATTATCATACATTTGGCTAGAAGGCACAAATTAGTCTTGTGAAAAAAATATATAATGTCTTACTCTGTTACACTTAGGGGTGGGCAGAATTTGCGAAATTCACTTTCGCAAATTATCGCGAAAATGTTAAAAATCTCCGCAAACACGCGGAAATGTCGTGAAGATGCGGAGGTTTTCGGTATTTTCTGCGTGTTCGTGGCTCACCAACTTAACCATGCGGTTGCTCGCAGGCGCGGCCATCTTGTTTTCACTTGGCTCGCGGTGCATGATCGCGAGAAGAAAGATGTGATCGCGCGACGAATGACGTTACTGCGGGCGCGAACTGTCGCGAGACAGCACAAATGGCTACCAACAATCCAACATCTCGTGGAGAACGCGACCGGACCGGGAAAACTTGTCAGCGAACGCGGGGATTCAGGTAAGGTGATCGCGCGCACGCGAGAATGTATTATTTTACAGCGTGAGCAAGCCAAAAATTTCTGGTAAAATGCGGATTGTGGAAATTTTGACAATTTCGCGCTCTCCGCTGATCACGAAAATGTCAAATTATCGCAATTTCCGCGAGCGGAACGGATTTTAGCCCAGGCCTAGTTACACTCATGTTGTTGTCATGCAGAAGGTGAAGAGTTCTGAAGGAAGTAAAGAAAGTGAACATATAACTCCTCAAATGTTTATACTAGTATACCTAGTTTTGATGCTCATTCGATAAGCAGTGTGACTAAGATTTCAAAGTGAGAAAAACAACAGAGAAAAAACTACTCCAGTGTAAAAAGCCAGCAAGGATTACTGTACTGTAAAGGTATAATATAAGAGAAAATATATGGTGCTAAGGTCCAGACGGGAGCAACAGTAAAAAAACACTGTGGGCCATATGTAGGTAGCATACAAGTTACCACTTCTTAAATACCGAACTTTACCGATTCGGTATTTAAGAAGTGGTAACTCGTATGTAGGTAATCATTTGGTAAATATTACCGAATCGGAGAAATTCGGTAATTACCGAATCGGTATTTACCGATTCGGTAATGAGGCATACCTTCCCATTGATTGAATCAATGGGAAGGTATGCCTCATTACCGAATCGGTAAATACCGATTCGGTAATGGGGGGAGCACATTCAAGGGTGGCAGGGTGTCACATTGACACCCTGTTGCACCCCTGATTCCTGCATGTGTGCACATGTGGCGCACATACATGCCCTAAGGGTATGTATGTCTGCCACATGGCACTGGTAGTACAGCAAAATATTGCTTTTTGCAATGAATTCGGTATTTAGCACCAACATATATTTGGTGCTAACTACCGAATTATTTTCCCTACACATCACTCATTTGAGTGTCACCTACATCTCATTTCAGGATTCGGTATTTACCGAATCGGTAAAATTACCGATTCGGTAATTTTACCGATTCGGTAAATTACCGAATCCTGAAATGTTCCCCCTACATAGCAAAAACCTAAATACCGGTCGGTAACGGTATATTTATCGAAAATCGGCCGTAACCGACCGGTATTAGGCTACCTACATATGGCCCTGTGTATCTCTACATCTTTGATGGAAAACTGTTGTGCTTAGGGTATTCTTTTATCACTAACCATTGTGAATGTCTTATTAAGATTCATCTTTAAATCTAAGCTTTCCATAAAGAGCGTAAAAGAACCCAGTGGAAATTGCAAGCCCTTTGCTGTGTCATCCCAAGCTAATGTTGTAATAGTGAGCATATCAGACAAGATTACATTAGTGGTCACTCCATGCAAGATTACCAGCAGTGATCATCTCAGTGCCACGGACAGGGTTGCCATCAGTAATGTAAAAAAGGCGTTATCAATTTGCAATGCCTCTACATGGATAACACATAAGAGTCATGGCTGCAATGTCCCTGGTGCCACGGTGACACTATAACAGTGACAACCATAGCTCGGGATGATATTTCTTAAACAAAAGTAGGTCTTATTACAGAAAAAGGTTATAGAGCCCTGGTGTAGGAGCACACATTGTGCAAATTTGGTGACACATCTGCAGTAGGTGTTCTGTCCACCTCGAAGGGATTTGGGTCGGGTTACCATTGGCAGGCTTGCACCAGCCTGGGTTTTGCCATTTCATATATGCTGCAGTAATAGCGTGATTTACAAGTGGTCTCTTTGGTATTGGTAATCTGTTTACAAACACAAGTACAACCCCAGTGTACTACAACAAAGAAGTGCAGATGGAGGGGCTCACCGCGTCCCCATGCATTACTCTATACAGTCATCATTTCTAACGTACAAGAAAGGAAAACTAGCTTGTGGCCATGACTCTCCCTCGAATAAGTTGTGGGCTTTCTAGCCCTTGCTTCTGTCTGCAGCATTATTTTAATAGATTTGTATAATCATTAATGATAAACAAGCATGTAAGTTCTACTGCAGCACTGAAAAAGAAATTAATTCTGGGTTCGAGCTGAAAGTACTTTAGTTTCCATTGTTTTGACTCAATCATCCCTCCATGCCGTCAGTCACTCATCATCCTACTACTCAGCCATACACTCATGCATTCACTCATCCTCCGCTGACCCATTCTTCCATTCACACACTCCCCAACCCATATAGTGGGCACAAAAGAAACACTTTCAGTTCTAAGTTAGTACTTTTCCTTTATAAATCCTTGTTTCCCCGTGGTCAATGGTTTTCTATCCCTCTTCCTTTTCTGACGTTCTCCTCTTGCTTTGGATCCCTGTCTGATCGTGAACAACAAGTTTGAGTTCCCAAAAGTGAGTGCCAGTGCTAACCAGCTACAACCACCGGCACTGAAGACAATTGTCTAATTCAAAACTCATGGTCCTTCAAGGCCAGACGAGTAAGTCAAAAGCAGCTCTGACCAACATTCTTAAACCAGACCCAATGCCTTTGCCTTCTCGCTTTATCTCTTTTCACCCATAAATTCTCAGGGTCTCTCCTTCGCTCCTCTCTCTTTTCTACCTTTTTATTCATTTTCTCTCACCTTCACCTTGACTTCACCCCCTTTCTCTCTTTCCCGTGCAACCTCCTCCTGCTTAACCTCAGGGAGCTGGGAAAAGTGACAGAGGCCTCCAAGGACTCCAGCCCACCGGGGAAACGCTTGGTGGAATAAAAGGCCTGCCCGGCCCTTCTCTCCCTGGGCAAGACTCAGGGTGGGAAATTCCACTGTGTTTCCACCAGGGGGATCTTCAGCATATTCTGGCTGACCAGGTCAGTCCTAGAAAGCAAACTTTATATGTTCTGGAAGGATCTGGCTGGGGATTTAGCTAACATATGTGTATGAAGGCTCTCTCCATGACAGGATGTGCCAAAAGAAGCAGAACTCGTTTACAGTGGACGCAGTCCAAGCAGCTGTACTCACACGCTGGCTTCCTGGAAGAGTATCTAACAGAGCGTTTCGACAATGAATTCTTGAGAGCTTCCAAGTCATCCTGTGCACATCTGTAATTCAATCGCCCTGAAGAACATTGCCGAATTTCAAACTACAGGGCACCAAGCTGCTGTCAATTATTGATGTGTTTATTGTACTTACCACAGCACTTTTTTTCCTAAGCAGAGTTTACATGAAAGGGGTTTCTAGCAATAAGTGCTGAAATGAAGAATAACAAATACAATTAAAGAAAAGAAAAGCATACGGCAACCGTAGCAGACAGAAACTGACACCGAGCAGGGTGAACCAGCTCGCTTTCAAAATGAATGTAGTGCTTGAAAAAAATAAGTTTCACTCCTATTGGACTACAGTAACTCACCGGCAAGAGTGTTGAGTGTAATGTTACCAATCGTCTTTTTGTTTACCCTCATGTGGGAGGGAGGGCTTCGGAGTCGTAAATTCTAAACCCATCGACATGAAAGCTGTGCACTGCAACGTCCGTGTTCCCTGAAGACAGATTATATTAAACCTTGTTAGGTGCATGTCACCATCCGTCACCACGCCTCTGGCGTCCTTCACCAACTGACAGTAGAGCGAGGCAAATCCCAACAAATAAGAACACAGGAGATGTCCTAATAGTTGGGGTTATAGAGACCCCTGATGGTGTGACAGCCAGTGGCATGGGTAAGAGGACCCAGAGGCAGCCTCAAGACAGAGGACAAATAGGCATGCAGTTTTGGGTAATGCAGTGCAGACATCATAAATTCCACACTATGGGCCAGATGTACGACCATTCTAAATTGTGACTCGTTTGCGCATGCAAAAACGGGTCGTTCATCTGGCCCTATGTGTTAGAAGTGGAACAAGATGCTAGTAAACGTAAAGCTGCAAGAAATCACTGCAGCTCTAGCTAAAATCCTTTGAAAAATCTCGGGAACCATGAGCAAACAGTCATATAGTACCTCTTCCTCAAAGTGAATCCCGTGAACCTATAAAAAATATCCCCAAAGAAAGTCTGGAAGCATCAGAGAAAACCCCCCAACTCTATACAAGAAAATGTACTTCTCTGGAACCATCTCCAGAGTGAAGTTAGCAACACGGGTTCAGAAGATGCATGTAAAACATGGTCCTTAGTGCTGATAGCTAGTGCTCTTGAGGGGAAAGCTGGCTAAAATATACAGATTTTCGAGGAAGTGAGTACATGAAAGGGAGGCAACTAAATGGATCGACACTACTTAAGGGCAATTTCAGTCCGATGTGGACAGGGTTCAAGAATCCAATGTTTAAGAGGGGGCTTTTGATCTTGTAACTAAAGGCGTAGTTCCCTTGTGACGAGATAGAACGTAGTAGCAGTATTAGTGATGAAATGGCATGAGTGTGTAGGTTAGTTTTGGTGATAATTCTGCCTGTCAGGCTCTTTCAATTCCAGCTAGTGATGAAGGAAACAAGCTCTGCAAAGCACGTGGGATATCGAGTTGCCTGTGTTTTCTTCTGGAGGCTCACTTCCTGCCTTGCTGCTTTCTTTCTACCTCAGAGGACTTACTCGTTCTTTATAACTGAAGGTGCTAGAAAAGAAGAGCAAAGGAGTGGCAACCAAACAATCTTAAAAGAACATTGTGCTCATCTGTCAAGCCATTAAAAACAATATGTTACCCTTGCACGTTGAATAATACTCAATTTGCTCTTGAATGTGCAAAGGCCACCAGAAAGGGGTAGCTTGCAGGGAATGTATCTAAGGGACCTCTTTGCATCAGCCTGTGGTAGAATGGGAGAGTCCTCATATGGAGCCAGTTGGATGTTTTCAAATCTGTGAGATTGTGAGATAAGTCACAGTGCTGAGTAGAGGGTGACCAAGCGGCAAGCAGTTTGATTTTTGGGTAGTCCAGTTATAAAGGCATTGCCATAGTGGATGTGAGAGATCCTGAAGGACTTATTCAAAGCCTTCTTTGTAAATGTGGGCTTAAATTCCAGAGAGGACCCTGCGTTGATGTTGGACACTTTTGCACGTGTTCCTTGGGTGTATATAGGCAACGTTTGGACTTAAGTAAAAAGCCTAGGGATTGAGGAGACGTGGCGAGTTTAAACAAGATTTCCCTGCCTGGCAAAGAGGTGAGTCGAGGCTGTCTAGGAAGTGTGCTGCGTAGGAAGCGCTGTTGAGGTGAAGGTGAGGAGCTGGAAATCTATCTTCTCAGAATTCAATTGGCGGTGAATCTGAAACATCCATAATTGTAAGGCTGGAGGGCAATTTGATATG
This sequence comes from Triturus cristatus, assembly GCF_964204655.1. Classification (NCBI taxonomy): domain Eukaryota; kingdom Metazoa; phylum Chordata; class Amphibia; order Caudata; family Salamandridae; genus Triturus; species Triturus cristatus. The sequence goes on from NC_140585.1 coordinate 492,863,766, forward strand.
TGTGAGGATTCTGCAAAATACTGATTATAAAACATGCGTAGTTTGTCCCGAAAGGCTCCATGTAAAAATGGGAGACCAGAAGGAAAATGATAGAGCCCTGTGAAATGCATCAGGGAAAGATGGGAGGAGGAAAACTGGGTCATTTATTTTCACTTGATACCAATTATTTAAGAAGTAAGAGGAAAACGATTCCAGATCCTGTGCATCTATAATACAATATAATACAGCAATGCATAATACCAAGAGTAAGGTATGGTCAATGGTGTGGTACATTGCTTGAACCTCAAACCAGACAATGCATCTATGATGTATAAGAAATTTGTTACCTAAATTCTGATTGTCAGGGTTCATCAGTTCATTATCAGTTGTTCATTTCTCTAGGATCACAACAGTTTTTAAAGTTTGTATGACGTCATAATGCACACCTTTAACATGCATGCCTTCACCACACAGCTTTTACCATGCATATACCATGCATATACCATGACCATGAACGTCTTTATTGTACATGTCTTTACCACGAACATATGTAAGTAAATTAAATAAACCATTAACACGCACACCATTACCACGCATACTTTCACTATACAAATCTTTACAGTGCAACTTTTTTTAAATACAAATAAATTGTAATAAATATGGGATACAAAATTAAAAATATTAAGTACATACACAATATAATTTAGTGTGACATATCATATTTAAAAAAAAAACATTTTTATGAGAAAAGATTATGCAATTCACATCTCCATGCAACAAAACACAACACAGCACAAAACATTGCAAGTCAATGCAATACTTTGCAACCCTAAGCATATTTGTCCAAGTTGACAGTGCCCCACAACACATTGTAAAACTGAACACCAGTACTTAAATTCCTTAAACACCATTATAAATCAAAGCAACAGAATGCAAAATATAGCAACTCTTCACAAATATTTAAAAAAATGAATATAAAAGAAAGCAACACATCTCAACATGGTGCAAACATTTATTTAAGTAGTTTAACAGTATTTACATAATAAAATGTGACTTTCTTTCATTTCTACATTAGAATACACCCCGTCCTCAACCAAGATGGCTGACAAATTCTATGTAGAAGGCCAAAAACATGTTATATTTCACCCAAAAATATTTATAAGTTTAGTTACGATTTACTTTAAAAAAAAATGCAGTTTTTAAAAACTATATTAATGTAAATTATAATGTACAGTTAAACAAAATATAAAAACTGGCGTCCACTATTTTGCAGTCAGTAGTGCACTGCCTTCTGACATAACCACATGCACCAGAGCGAATAGGAGAGTTCATGAGAAACAGTACAAAAAACTGCCATCTGTCTTTCCAAATAAGTATACCTTACACATTTAATACGCATAGACATTGCTAGATATATTATAGAACCATTATTTTATAAATATGTATTTACTTTTTCAAACATTAAGAAGTTTGTAAACACACACAGATTGTGAAGCTTCCCAAATTACACATTAATGTAAGTTCAAATACAACCATTTAAAAAAATATAATTTTAAGATACCTTTTCCTCAACACTAACAATGTTATATTTTTTATCAAAAAAATATTTTTTAACAAACTAAAATATACTCCGGGAAGGTGTTGGACAGTTTCTGATGGGGGAAAATTACTGTTTTAACTCCACCAAGTACTTACCCCATTGAAAGTGCTTGACAGTGATGAGGGGGCAGATGTACTATTAGAACTCTGCCAAGTGCTTACCTCAAAGACGGTGCTGGACAGTGGTGGGTGAATTTATTATTCAAACTTAACTCTACTAAGTACTGCACTCAGGAAAGGTGCTGGATAGTGGTTTGGTGGCAAATTTACTGCTCTAATCCCACCAAGTGCTTCCTTCAGGGAACGTGCTGGACAGTGACTGGGGGGACAAATTTACTACTCTAACTCCACCAAGAGCTTACTTCAGTGAAGGTGCGTAACATGACTGGGGGCAGATTTACTATTCTAACTCTTCCAAGTACTTACCTTAGGGAAGATGGTGGACAGTGGCAGTAGACACATTTACTAATCTTATTATCATCATCAATCAGCATTTGTAGAGAGTGGCACTGTCACCCCTGGGGGTATCTGGGCTCTGGGGTGCGAGGTCTCAGTCGAAAAGCCAGGTCTTGAGAAAACTGCAAAAACAAAAGTTGATGGACAGAATAGCTTGATTCTAGTGGCATATAGAGCACGGGACCTACGTCTGGGCATACCCGTCCCACTCGGGGTGACAAATGCAAATACAACAGTTGATGGACAGAATGCAGAACAATGTCATACATGCACCCCAGTACAGAGATCTGGGCCTAAATCCATTGTTTTTATGCTCACCATGCCATTTCCAGTTTGAACCCAGCCATATGCAAATCAGTCTTGACCCTGTGCCTCATGGGAACAGTCCAGCCCAAATTGCCAAGCCAGGTCCTCCCTGGACTGGAAACAAGCATCCTTGGACTGGTTTCGGGGTTTCACCCCTCTTCAGCCAGGATAGCTTGATTCCAGTGGCATGGAGAGCACGGGACTCATGTCTGGCATACTTGTCCCACTCGGGGTGACAAATGCAAAAACAACAGTTGATCGACAGAATGCAGAAAAATGTCATACATTCACCCCAGTACAGAGATCTGGGCCTAAATCCATCATTTTTTTTGCTCACCATGACATTCCAGTTTGAACCTAGCCATATGCAAATCAGTCTTGACCCTGTGCCTCATGGGAACAGTCCAGCCCGAACTGCCAAGCCAGGTCATCCCTGGACTGGAAACAAGCATCCTAGGACCGGTTTCGGGGTTTCACCCCTCTTCTGCCAGGATAGCTTGACTCCAGTGGCATGGAGAGCATGGAACCCACGTCTGGGCATACCCGTTCCACTCGGGGTGACTAATGAAAAACAACAGTTGAAGGACAGAATGCAGAAAAATGTCATACATTCACCCAAGTACAGAGATCTGGGCCTAAATCCATTGTTTTTTTGCTCACCATGCCATTCCAGTTTGAACACAGCCATCTGCAAATCAGTCTTGACCCTGTGCCTCATGGTAACAGTACAGCCCGAACTGCCAAGCCAGGTCCTCCCTGTACTGGAAACAAGCACCCTAGGACCGTTTTCAGGGTTTCACCCCTCTTCAGCCAGGATAGCTTGATTCCAGTGGCATGGAGAGCACGGGACCCATGTCTGGGCATACCCGTCCCACTCTGGGTGACAAATGCAAAAACAGTTGATGAACAGAATGCAAACAATGTCATACATTCACCCCAGTACAGAGATCTGGGCCTAAATTCTTCATTTTTTTGCTCACCATGCCATTCCAGTTTGAACCCAGCCAGATGTAAATCAGTCATGACCCTGTGCCTCATGGGAACAGTCCAGCCCGAACTGCCAAGCCAGGTCCTCGATGGACTGGAAACAAGCATCCTAGGACCGGTTTCATGGTTGCAACCCTCTTCAGCCAGGATAGTTTGATTTCAGTAGCATGGGGAGCACAGGATTCACATCTGGGCATACCCGTCCCACTCGGGGTGACAAATGCAAAAACAACAGTTGATGGACAGAATGTAGAACAATGTCATACATTCAGCCCTGTACAGAGATCTGGACCTAAATCCATCGTATTTTAGCTCACCATGCCATTCCAGTTTGAACCAAGTCATATGCAAATCAGTCTTGACCCTGTGCCTCATGGGAACAGTCCAGCCCGAACTACCAAGCCAGGTCCTCCCTGTACTAGAAACAAGCATCCTTGGACCGGTTTTGGGGTTTCACCCTTCAGCCAGGATAGCTTGATTTCAGTGGCATGGAGAGTATGGAACCCACGTATGGCCATACCCGTCTCAATCGGGGTGACAAATGCAAAAACAACAGTTGATGGACAGAATGCAGAACAATGTCATACTTTCACCCCAGTACAGAGATCTGGGCCTAAATCCATGTCGCCACAAGTGGGAAGCTCATGCCCAGACGTGGGTCCCGTGCATACTACACCACTAGATTCAAGCTAGCCTGGCTGAAGAAGGGTAATTCCGTGAAACCGGTCCCAGGATGCTTGTTTACGGTCCAGGGAGGATCTGGCTTGGCAGTTCGAGCTGGACAGTTCCCACAAGGAAAAGGGTCAAGACTGATTTGCATATGGCCGGGTCCAAACTGGGGTGGTGTGGTGAGCAAAAGAATGATGGATTAAACCCAGATCCTTGTGACTGGGGGTGAATGTTTGCATTTTCCAGCATTTCGTCCATCTATTGTTTCTTTTGCATATGTCGCCCTAAGTGGGAAGGGTATGCCCAGACATGGGTCTCGTGTTCACTACACCACTTGATTCAAGACAGCCTGTCTGAAGGAGGGTGATACCCTGAAACCAGTCCCACGATGCTTGTTTTAGGTCCTGGGAGGACCTGGCTTGGCAGTTCGGGCTGGACTGTTCCCATGAGGCACAGGGTCAAGACTGATTTGCATATGGCTGGGTCCAAACTGTAGTGGTGTGGTGAACAAAAGAGTGATGGATTAAACCCAGATCCTTGTGACAGGGGGTGAATGTTTACATTGACAAGCATTCCGTCCATCAATTGTTTCTTTTACATAGGTCTTGAGGAAACAGCAGGATGAGTGAAGAAACAAGCAGAAAAAGGCAAAACACAGGACAGAAAAATGAGCGAGCAGGGAAAGCAAAACAGAGGGCAGAAAAATTAGCAGAAAAGGCCAAACATAGGACAGAAACAGAAGCAGAAAAAGGGAAAACAGACGTCAAGAAAACAATTAGAAAAGCAAAACGGAGCAGAAGAGGGCAAAACAGAGGGCAGAAAAACTAGCAGAAAAGACCAGAGGACAGAAAAACGAGCAGAAAAGTCAAAACAGAGGGCAGAAAAAAAAGAAGAAAAAGGTAAAACAGAGGGCAGAAAAAGAAGCAGAAAAGGCAAAACAGAGCGTGAAATGAGCTGAGGAGGCAAAAACAAAGGGCAGCAGGTAGAGAGGCAGTGACGATAGGGAACTGTGGACAAGCTGGGCAGAAGAACTGTTGCAGGGGGAGCTGGCATGAGAACCTAACTCCGTGACGTACTTACTTTATGGAAGGTGCTGCACTGCGGCTTGGGGGCAAATGTACTATTCTAACTCTGCCACGTAGTTACCTCAGGGAAGGTGCTGGACAGTGGCTGGCGGGCAAATTTATTATTCTAATGCCACCAAGTAATTACTTCAGGGAAGTTGCTGGACAGTGGCTGGGGGGCAAATTTACTATTATAACTCCACCATGAATTTACCTCAGGGAAGGTGCTGCGTAATGGCCAGGGGGAGGGGCAAATTTACAATTCCATCTCTGCCAAATGCTTACCTAAGGAAAGGTGTTGAATAGTGAAAAGAGTGCACATTTAAGGGTTTTTTTAAACATAAAAGCTGGCAACCAAACATCGAAAGAGAAGAACATTTCTGCAAAAAAAAGACTGTAAAATCATCACGCAACACCAAAAGAAAATCACCTAGAGAACAAAATGGTAAACAACTTAAAAGTCAATAGTAAACACATACATTTCAGAGAGGCATAAAATGCAAAAAATATTTTCAAATGTCTTATTAACATTAAATATGTGACAAAGAAACAAAGACCACACCAGACCTAAAAACCTCTAACAATCCAAAAATACCATCTAAACATCTTTGGCAATCAATTAACAAGGTGCAAATCAACAGGGACAATGGTTTACAACCAAAAATAAATGTAAAATAATAACAGCATTCTTTTTTCAGAACAGGTGCGTAATCTCCAAAGAGTAACTCCTCAATCCTACTCCGACATTCATATCCCCCATGAACTTACAGTTTCCTTTACTAATGAACCTTTTCTATGATAACAAGAACCCTCTAAAACGAATACTAATCTTCAGTACAATACATAACATAGTAACCCTGGAGCATAGTGATATTTGGATGATGAATATATCTTTTAAATCAACTCCTTATCCCTTCAGCCAAAATTATACTATTCATGCAAACATTAACAACATTACCATTCCCATTAGTTTATGGTTTACTTCCTGACAAGCAGTCCTCAACTTACACTGAATTTTTATCAATTGCAAAATCTAAAACAGTGAATAAAAGTCCTAAGAAAATAATAATTGACTTTGAACTAAAATTATTATTTTTTTTTGATTACTTGGTGGGCTATTCTTTTTATTATTATTCATTTATTGTTAGTTAACATTGTTCAGAACTTCAACATACCATCGAGTATCAAGATTCATGCAATGTGGACAGGTGTACGCATATAGCACTTACTGCTCAGTCTGACATAATAGTCCAGACCAATTTTAGTCATATTACAAACACAGTATCTCCCCAAACTGGCATTTGGCATATTGACATTTACAATGGTGTATATTTATGCACCGAGGGCCAATCGACATGAAGGTGTACCTCTATGTGGTGTAGGGACGTAGACCAGGTAGCGGAATCCTAGATGTCCGGCGGGCGCTCTGCTTTCATGGGTGAGGCCAAGTTTCTCCATTGAAGGTAGGTGATGAGGGGTTCCCAGATATCTCTGGGATAGGATCTTGGCGGCATAAGTTCCCAAAATGTGAATAGTTGTTCATGACAGTAGGAAACATCTTTGAGCCATGCTTGGATCTTTGGGGCCTGCTTACTGCCCCACTGTATTGCAACGCTGCGCCTGGCCAGTAAGAGCAGCATGGCAATGAGTCTGCAGATGTTGTGCAGCACTTCCTTCATGTACCCATGCAGACCAATTATCAGAGTGAGGAGGATTAGCGTATCAGTGAGCTCGTGCAACATGTTAAAGATCTCAGTTAAAAAAGTTGCAACCCTGGGCAATGCCATGCAAGATGTATGAAATTGGCTTGTGGTGCGTGACACCGTAAACAGTGAGTGTCAGAAGCCAGCCCCATATAGAAGAGCTGTGTAGGCGCTCGATATACATGATGTATAAATTTAAAATGTATTAGGTGGAGCCAATAATTAGGGGATAACATTTTGAGTTGGCTGCAGCAGAAGGTCCACTGGGTCTCAGTCAGAGGGGTGTCCAGTTCAGACTTCAAGGCCTCACGGGCCTTCAGCACAAATATTGGAAAGTCATGCTGCATATGGGTGTAGAGGTGTGTTATCAGCTTGCGCTGTGTCGAGGTGGTATATACATGTTCCAACACAGTGAGTGTCAGTGGGGGTGCAGGGAAGGGCACATGGAGAGTGCTGCAGGTGGCTCGTACCTGAAATTATAGGAAAGTTTCAAGCAGTGCAGGAGCAGATAGGGCTGGTGCCCCCGGAGGAGGGAGTAAGTGGTTGTTTGGATAGAGGTCCGCAAAGGTGTGTATGCCTATTGTGTCTGTTCACCTAATTGCTCCCTTATCTTGCAGTAGTGGGAGTAGGGGATTATTGGCTATAGGGACAGAAGGGGCATGTAATGTTGGGATATCAGCACATCTACTGAGACCGGCCAATGCCCAGTGCACATTCTGTGTAGAGTCAATCACAGACCTGGGTGGTCTACAGGGGAGGACCAGAGATATCATGAGAGGCCAGGGGGACACCCTATTGCACTCTATTGGTATGTGCGGTTGGAATGGTGTGGGATGTATCTAACCATCCCACCTCATATGTTAGGAGACCGAATAGGAACTCCTCAGTCGGGCTCTGGGTTTGCTCAGCTCAGCGGGAGAACAAAATGCAATTTACCTACATCAGCAAGGCATCACTGGTGCTTGTCACATTTGTTCCTGAGCTCTCTCTGTGTTGCGTCAGGAGCTCATATTGATCATGGGTGGGGGGGACCAGGCAGGAGTGTGTTCTTATGGCTGGTGGGCCTCAATTTCTGAACCAGCTATTGGAACTTCAGGCCCCCACCCTGAGGCCCAATGCGTAGACTAACCTAGACCGGTGTAGGCCCCGCAGGACACAGAGCTTTCAAGGTGTGCGTGTCCCGGCTGCTTGCAGCAGACTATCTGCACCCTCGAACGGGGTCCAAGGCAACACACCATAGAGTTGGCCGGACCGCCAGTGCCACACATATGGCTGGAGGGGGCCAGGTGAGAGGCGAAGTCACATAGCAGACCAGACGGCACCCAGTTGGAGAGCAGCCGCCTCCTTCGCTGCACTTTGCATTCACCTTACGGCAGGTCCAGGCTGCCCTGGTGGAACCCTAAAAGCCGCAGCCCCTCCTCCTCACCAGCTGCGATGCAGGGGCTTTCCCGGCACTGCAGCCCGGCTGTATCCTCCTCCGGGCACCGTCTTCATCAGCAGCCGATCTGCAACACAACAAGCTCCACCCGGCTCAGCCCACAGTCGAGCGGTTGAGGTCTAGGCACATGCAGCCATGGGGGATAGGCCTCGAGCCAGGAACTCAGTCCTGTGCACTCACAGCCTGGCAGACCGGAGTAGCCGGCTTCAGAATGCCACAAATAAGGCCTAGCGGGCTTCCCTGTATTGCTCCAGTGTTGTTGTTCAAGTGGGCACCCCCAGTCTGCATGGATTATGTGGGATTTCTGTCTCTGCGGGTAAAGCCCCCTCACGGAGTGGCCATCTTGCTGCTTGGTGAGACCACGCCCAAACAGAAATGATTAATACAAATACTAAAATATATCGTAACAAAAATTCAAGGAATCGTTTTTCACTTTTCCCATGCATATTGGTGAAAGATTAAGAACACATTGTTAGCTGAGGATTATATGTCAAATAGTGAACTGCAATATGAACTAAAAAAACTAACTGCATTGTGTTTTGTACCACCTGAATGAGTGGCTGACTTCTACACTTCAATTATACAATCAGAATCAGGGCCTACTTTAGGACGCACAGGGCGCTGACCTGGAGGGGGTTCACTGACTCTTGAAGGGGCGCTGTATTTAGCAATTGCTTATGATTTAAAAGCACCTGATGCAGAGTTCCTTGTGAGTACAGCTTTCAGGCAGCAATAAAAATGGCAAGATAACCCTTGTGATTAATGTACCTGCTAGAGAGGTAGATCAGGGTTTTGTCTAGTGCCAGTTTTATCTTAGCATAAAGTAGTGCAGAGGATTAATTTGCCTGCTGCAAGGAAATATCTGTATATTATGTGGATAGCTAAGTGGATGAGTAAAGCCAGCCTATACCAGCTCTTTAAAACAAATTAAATGTATGTGAGAAAGGGGCTATGGATAAATGAGGGCCACATTTGTCAGATGGTAGTAAGGGAATCAGAGGATGAAAACATTGTTGCACCAGACACCACCAGCACTAGAGCTGGCCTTGATCAAAATATGTTTCATAAAACGAGTACAAATTGGCTCCACTGCTAAATTACTTTGAAGATAAATGGATTGGCAATCTAAGCAGGTCGGGTCACAGAAGGAAACCAAGATTTCCAATTGAATCCTGGAACTGTTCCTCAACCTGCTTAGAAGGAGGTGCAAAAAACAATAAAGTAATACAAGGTTGGCATGATTAATTCAAAAACTTAAGAGGAGAAACTCACAAAAACCTCTATAATTTCTTGGAAATTTTGAAAAAAGAACAAAGTTTCCAGGAAATGAGGATGGCACAATCGTTAACCAGCAATATGTATCTTTGAGTTTCTAAAACAAAGGAAATAGATGTCAGAAAGACTACTGGCGAAGATGAATCCATTTCTATTGATGGGAGATTCAGATTAACTCGACAATATCTCATAGATTTTACACCAACACGAACTAACAGCCTTTAAAATTACTCTAATAATTTGACTGTATAAACGAATGTAATTGGCAATTTTTTTGCATTTATACTGAGAGTCAAGTGTAGAAGGGGTACGTGGCACTGTTGCTCAAAATCCAAAGTAGGTCAGACCCCTGGACATCAGGAATGAAAGATGTCAACCCCTGCTTGCCCTATGGCCCTCTGAAAAGGCATATACTAGTTCGTGCATTTGAGTTTTCATACAGTCAATCTAGTGTTTTGAATAGGGGTAGATTAAAGATGATTAATTACGGGAAGATGTGAAATGTTATTGGTAGTGGTGGGCTTGTATGCTCATTAGTGGAATCAACTAGATGGAAAGAGACAAAGTAACAGTCCACTTCCACCCTTTGAAACCAGCTAACTCTCCAATCATGCATTTACAGTGTCTTTGCTGCAGCCCCTATAAATTACTTTTCTGACTTTCAACTAGGTTTGATCTATTTAATACCACATACATCTTTGAAGCCTCTATTTGTTTCTGTATTCTTTTTTTGCCCTCTCTCTCCTCTCCACACTCTCATTGGAGTGGAGAAGTGTGGCTCAATGGTTAGAGCGGCAGACCCCGATGCAGAGTTCTGGCCCAGACCAGGGTTCAATTCCCGCCTCGGCGGGTCTTGGGCTCAATTTCCCCGGACCCGATATTTCTTGCCTCGGTGCCTATTCTAATCATGGGTCCCACTCTGCAACTCTGGGCAATAGCTTTCTTAATCTCCACAACGGCCCCAAAAGCACTAGGATGCCTGGCTTCACCTTGGGGGTGCCCAGGAGTGGGCACTTCACAGGGAAAGGCCAGTAAGGGTTCCACAGCGGTATGTGCACAGTGCCTGAGAGACCCTTTCGGGGGTGTGCGGAGCGCTATATAAATGCACTACATTTACATTGTGTGATCCTACACATCCCTCCCCTCACCCCGCAGCACTTACTGACTCTGCTCTCCTTTTTTCTCTGTTTTCCTTTTCTGCAGCCTCTTTTTTTGCCTTCCTAGCACTCTCTATCGAGTCTTCCTCTCCACTCATCACCTTGTTATTCTGAGCATCTTGGCTTTCCCCTGCTCTCTGCCTCCATACCCCTCCCCTCACAGGTCTTGCTAACTATTTGAACCTGCTTATCAGCCCAATAGCTGTGTAAGCCTCTGCGCACAATCAAAGGCCCACTAAGGCAGAAAGAAGGGGTATCAGATTTAGATAAACATTTTGGGACAAATTTTGCTTCTACTAATTGTGAAAGTTTGTGATTTGTGTTCAATTCTGCCCACTGTTGTTAAAAAATCTTTACTGCTGCAAAACCCAATGTTTCTATTGCCCCCTTCCTTTTTTCCTGAATACCCTTCACCCTACCTGCTTTTCCAGCCACAAGTCTCGGATTCGAATTTGGAACACACTCCTCCTGCAGGTGCACTCACTTGGTGGTTGATGGGCAACCACCAAGCCGGGCCTGCCGTTGAGCCTCAGAGCCTGAGGGAGGGTCACATGATCTCACCATCCCATACAATCCCTCCTCCAAAGGCTTCTCAGCCCATGTCCCTCGGCAAAGGCAAAGGCTGGAGATAACAAGGATGGCTTCCCTTTTTGAGGCTGTTTGGGGCTAGGAGTGCTTTGTGGTGGCATTTTGCCCATTTTTCTACCTATTCAAATCAAACATAATCCTGCCATAACAGCTAATGTGAGCTCAATTTGTCAACAAATAAACCCTACCAATCCCAGCAAAGAAGGTCCAACCTCATCCACCAGACAATATCCTCGTCTGCCAAGCACTTCTACATACCCTTCTATCCCCACATCCACACAAGTACCCCTTCACATCTACACAACTCAGACATCTGAGCTAAGCCCAAATCCAATAAAGCTATCCCCTCTCTTGCTCTGCCCATATGGTATAGATTCATATTCCCCTCAATTTCCCAAGCCCTCTCCCTTTTATTACAAACTCCTTCAACTACCTCAAAATATTGTTCGGACCAGCCCTTTTACCCCTATCATACCCCCCTACTGAAACCCTCAGTTTTTTACCACCCAGGACTCTTTTAATACTCATTTCAATTAATGAACCTTCCTCTTCCCACTACTCAATCCACAACTAACCCTTCAAAGGCCTGTGCCTTCACTCTCCCAATCTTCAGAGACTCTCCTTTAATGTCCCTCTCTACCACAATCTCCTTCAACCTCCACTCTGCCTAAATCTGTGACACTCAAACCCTACATCTCAAGTAATCACATTAATATTACATATTATCAACCAACCGAAGTAACCTAATCACCCACATAACTTTCCCAGTAAAATAGTTCAGAAATTTGCAAAGTTCCAACCATCCCAGAACACAAACATGCATGGATTATGTACCTAATGCCAATGCAAACAAAGCACATTTCCTCTAATTACTACCTCATGGTTGTTTTATCAACAAAGACAGCAACCACATAGCCCAAAAATACATAGGAATATCGCTAACTTAACCATCTAACATCCACTGTAGTATTCAGAGCCACAAAACAAGGCTCTCATGCTCTACCACCACAACCCATCCATACCTCGTCTTTATTCAACATACAAAAAATCAAGCCACTCCACTATAGTCTTCATAATGTAATTTCCCCTTATTTACAACACAACAATGCTACTTTTTAAAGACAACTTCACTGCCTAGCTCTTCAACTTCAACCAATCACCCCACCACCTAAATACAGAGACCCTACAAAAGGCCTACTGAGCCGGTTGAAAAAGGATAATGACACACAAAAACAACTCAATTTCTGTCCTACTAAAGCAAACACAATCACCAATAGTGTCCCGCTACAGGCTTGAGTGATAATAATCACTCAGTCTCAGCACAAGATCACACCACCTCGAAACCAGCTACTTTACGTTCCCTACTAATAAATGCTCATTTTATGCCCAAATTGACAGACACATAACCTAACTAACTCTTCATAACAGAATCATTGCTAGGGGAAAGCAAGGCACCCGTATTGCACGAAGCTGTACCACCAGGCAATCAAACTATTACACAAAATTGCATAGACAAAAGAGGTGGTGCTTTAGCTATCATACGGAAGAAAACAACAACCCTTTTCAAAGGTGATGATGTTCACTTACAAGGTTATGAGGCCATTCTTGGAAAAAACAATCCTTTCCTCACATTTTTCTATAACTATATATTTCTTTACACAGCACCACCTAGCAATGCAACATTCCCTGACACCTTTCTAGACACATTTTCAAATCTACTTGCAAACTACTCAGACATATGCATCCTGTGTGACATGAGAATATGGTTTGACGAACAGAATATGTCCCACTCCAGAACAATACCCCCTGGCCTAGATATGCTCAACCTACAGCAACTCATTCCCAAACCCACATGTTTTGCAGGGCACTCCTTAGTCACATTCCAAAAATTACTTCGGTCACATAGTTGCACCATCACCTTGTAGCCTTCCAAATAAGGCACTGAAGTAAACAAATAGGAGATGTTTGGATTAATCTCAGTCACTGGAAATTACTTGGTCTGCATTCAAATTCATCATATTTCTTTCCTTTAGATGAGACCAATCCATATGTAAATGAGCCTTGATCCTGCTCCAATAGGAACAGTGCAGCCCAAAATGCCAAGCTGTGTCCTCTTTGAACTGGAACACAAGAAACCCAAAACCAATTTCCCCCAAGATGGGGCTCACCAGTTGGGGACAGTTTGGTTCCAGTGGCTAAGTGAGGGCAAGGCTCAGATATGGGCATACCTGTCGCACTTAGGGCACTTAACTAAACGAAAAAGTGTTGGGTGAGATGTTTTAATTATTCTTAGCCACTGAGACAACACAGGACAGTACAAGCCACCATAGCTAAACTTAGTTTACCCACTACTACATACCTTGGAACAAGCTGAATTTGTAGGTCCTAGAAATCCACTTCCAACACTGATCTGGACACAATAAACGCATACATAAAAAAATGAGTAAAACAATTCTATGGGTTGCTCTGTTACTTTTTTGATACTAAAATATCAAAACATAACAAAAGAAAACAAGCTTGGATGAATGCAGATTTTAAAAAGATAAAACAATGCATAGCAAAGCTTCAATGCACCTGACTCACAGTATACAACCCTGAAGCAAAAATATACAGGGACATAATAGGATTTGCAAGTCAATAATCAATACATCTATAGAAACTACTACTCAAGCAGAATCCATAATGCAAAATGCACCAATATTTAATACTCACAGAATGTGAAGTTACAAATGTGCCTAAGGAATTAATTCCATTTCACATGACTTTTGTCACAAACTCGCTACACAATACACAACACAATACACAACAAAAACATATAGGCTGGATTCATACTTGAAATACAAAAGAACACACAATAATAAGTATTTTCCAACAAGGCGCTCCAGAAGCCTGTGCACTTCTTCACAGAACTAACAGCAACACAGTTACTGGATCACCCCAAAACAAGCAGGACATCCACTTCCCCTTTCACCCTTGGTTTGTCTACCTAAAATCTTCAAAACCATTCTATCAAATTCAGCAAATTCCAGCCAGAAAAATCATCAGTTTCTCCTTAATGATTGGAAGTTTGCCAGAAGACTTAAAAAACACATATTAGCCCATTGTTAAAGACAATAAACCATGACCCTTGAAACCACAACAATTCCAGGACTATAGAATTGACCCATTCATTCCTAAGCAAGCTTATAGATAGACCATTAATTGCACAGATGTCACAAATCATGTAAGAAAACATATTTTTTCTGACTTCAAAAAGAATTTTGGTTAGAAAGAGTCGCTGAATCAGCTCTAATCTCTATCTGGTATGCCCCTAGCAAAGAATAGAATGGGGGTACGGTTCTACTTCTCTTTGATTTCTTAGCTGCCATTGACAAAGTGGATTATGAAACACTAATGTAAGTCCAGGGAGCTGGCAAGGAGGCTCTCGCTTAGATCTTATCTCACCTACACACTAGAAAATGTCACCTTATTTCTTATCAAAACCCTACAGCATAAAAACAGGATTCCCTAAATGCTCTATTATTTTGGCCTCACAGGAGCTGATTGATGTCTTTGAATTTTCCTGCAGTAACTATGCAGATGAAGCACAGATACTCCTTAAAATCAAAAGCCCTAAAAACATTGGAAACTATGGGCCGTTGATCAGTGGATGACATGGAGTTACCTCCTAAACTGATTGACTCCAAAACCGAAATACTCACCTGTAGCGACTAGAAAACATACGTCTCTCTATGACCCTGGCCTAACGATCTAGACTGCCACCAAAAATATCCAGTTATCATGGAGTTTAAGCTGTATATGACTACTCAAATGAACAAGCTAGCCAGATCCAGGTTTCTTACCATGAAAATGATGCAAAACATCTTTCGGCACCTAGGATTCCCGCACAAGGTACAAGCAACAATCTCTCTTGTTTTATCAACACTAGATTACGCTAATGACCTATATCATGGATCACCTTTATAAACCAAGAGAAGATAAAATAGAATTCAGAATTCTGCTGCTAGGCTACTACTCCATGTAAAGCTACAAGACCCTATCTCCTCTGCTTTAAGGGCCCTCCACTCATTACCAATTCCATGAAGATCCTCTTTCAAGTTGATTTGTATCATCCAAAAGGCAATATGGGACAAAGGACCACTTTTCATCAGAAAGAGAATCACAGAATAATTCTGCCAAAAGAACAAACTCTCTAGACTGGCATCTGTTTCAAAATCCCAGAAGACAAGAATAAAATATGGGTGAAACATCTTTCTCTGTGCAAGCAGCTAAACAATGAAATGTGTTTGCTACCCTCACAAATAAGATTGACTAAGAACCATCTCTGCTTCAGAAGACTTGTCAACAAGAACTGATTCTTCCCTACCTGTTTAGAATACTCTCCAGACAGCAATGTTGAGCAGTAGTATGAACACAACACTAAAACAGTAAATTATATATGTATCTATATATATAATTTACTGTTTCAGTGTTGTGTTCATACTATTACTGTACTTTGCTGTGTTGAGAGATTTCTAATCCCTGCCTGCACCTTCACGGGCAGAGAACCACAGTTTTCTCAGGGCATGGGTCCTCAGGAAACTGCGATCGCGCTCCAGGGGCTAGGGTCCAGGGTGTGTATCTTTGGGGAGGGGATCCCACGCACAATCCCTCTAAAATAATGCACTAGCCTTAGAGGATGGGGTCCCCAGGGCTGCTCTGAGGCTTGAGAAGTGGGGCTGTGAGGCCACCTCAAATATCGAAATGCCGTCCCTGGGGGACGTGGTCCCTGGCTACTTACGCAGACCAATGCGAGGGGGGCCGCATGCCCCATTCCCAAAATAAATCTCCTATCCCCAGGGAATGGAATTCCCAGGGCCTATACCAGCCTAGGGGAGGGGGCTTCCTGAGGTATACATATGTCTATAAGTGTATTTACGTATTTCTACATATGAAATAATTCAATATGTTGAAAAATGTGTGTGTGTGTGTACATATATATTTACAAAAAGAAACAAAATAAACCAACAGAACCACATTTTAAACCATGAATGTTTATGATGTATATGGAATTCCATATCTGGCTATGTAAACATGGCTATGCACAGTTAGAGGAACAATATATACAAAATTAATTAAATACAAATATTTTATGTTTATGACAATACATGCATGTTTATGCATTGCATATTTCCATATGTCATAGTATGTAGATGGCATATTTGCACACAAGTCTCTGTATATGGGTTTCATGCTTCCTTTTGTAATAATACATCCATGTCAGATTAATATAAAATGCTTATAGGGTAGTTGCAACTGACTGAGAGCTGGAAAGACGTGCAAAAGCAGATCGCGTAAATCATGTGACTGGCCCAAATAATCTAAATTTATGAAGATATAATCCATCATCCCAATGACTCTTGATACAATTAAGGCCACCTCCTGATTTATAAGGACTTCTACTTGACTGAGACACCCTTCGCGCTCACAGATATTCATGAAAATCTGCGTTTGGGCTGTATACTCATCCCCATTGTCCTGAGGAAGACCCGCCGTGACGCTTATTAAATTTTGCGCAGTCTACGGGGTCGAAACGTTGACGCATCTTATATGTCTACACAACGCTTCTGATCACAGATTAATTTACAAAGGATCGTAAAGCATATGTGAAAAACCATAAAGACTAAACAAAAATTGTACCCTTCCCTTTTACACATTCACTTTTGTTGCATATGAAGTATACTGTATATATTATTTATCATCACATGTCACTTTTTCACCACAAGTCACCAATATTCCGTTTTCTCATGTGAACTTATGTATCACGACAGCCCATACTAATCTTTATTCCTTTAAATTACCTAATTGAAATCCACTATTGGTGTGTGTTACTTTCTTTTCTCATTCATTTGATACGTGTTACATGTAATGTATATATGTTTTGAACACTCTAAAGAAATTAGAAACTCCCGACCCATTGTATTTATATAATACGCATACCCAGGTTCTGAGGCACACCGGGTCACCCCATTATTTTTTTCTACACTTATTTACCTCTAACCATGGGGTTTAGAGTACCTTGCACCTCAGTACAGCACTTCAATACTTTGTCATGGGCAGCAAGCACTATAAAAATGCAATTTACAAATACAATTCATAGTAATCTGGATTAGCAGGTTAATTGCCAACATTCTAAGGGGGAAAATCACAAGGACTTATCTCCGATTTATCTTCACCTTAACGCATCAAACGTGGAGATAGATTTAACACCCCATTCACAAGCCGGTGCAAACTGCAGACATCGCCAGTATTCCCGCGATAACTGCCCCAAAATTTATCTCCATGGTGAACACCACCAACTAACCCTAATGAGATGCAGAGTAGACACTCCCGTGCAAAAACGCATGAAAAAACCAAAACACCACTTTCACAACGAACTGCCAGATCTGTGATGTGAACCAAAAACAGGTGATAAACCACGGTAGCAGTAGGGAATTAACACCTGCCTTTTGCTGGTGTTAAGCAGCACGACTACCTGCAGCATAAAAGGGAGCCCAGCCAAGAGCCACACCGGAAGAGCCACAGATGCCATGGAGACAATGATCATGCAACGTGGATACCCATGAGGGCCACAACACCCACCGCAACAACCCCAGGCCCACCACCACACCCAGGACCCATCCTGCCCCCCAGACATACACATACCGTGCACCACACAAGACGCCACAAAAAGCGCATGATGATGCACATTGCCAAAAATAAACACTCGTGTGGCCAGAAGAACGAGAAACAGTCACACAGCACTGAAGTAAAAACCAAAAACTTTATTGAAACACAAACACCGATGCGGAAGACACCTGTTGGGTCCGTCAGGGACAACTCGACGTCACAGCCTGGAAAATAAAGCACCAAATCAGGACGTGTGTCATGTGCACATGAAAGGTGCGAGACACAGAGAAACAGAGAAGGAAAGAAAGCCAGAGAGAGAAAGAGAGGGAAGGAAAGGAAGGGAGAGAGAGAGAGAGGGAAGGGAGAGAGAGAGAAACATTGCCTCCCCTGCGCACCTAGGCCCCACTGCTCACCTGCGGCCACCGGTGTGTCCATCACGTGCCCGTGCAAGCTCCAGGCCCCCATCCCGCCAGCATGGCATGGTCCACATCATGCGGACCTGCCCCGCAGCCCAGCAGGTCCCACATATAATGCTGAGTCATCAATGGCGGAGACCACATCAGTGCACACGTCATCGCAGGCTGCACACCTGCTCAGCTGTTTCGGTGCCACTAACCCTGTGCAACCCCAGTCAGCGCCACGTGGTGGTAGGTCAGTGATGGCCGCAAGGCTTCAGGTGCCACTAACCCTGTGCAACCCCAGTCAGCACCACATGGTGGTAGGCCCGTGATGGCCGCAAAGCTTCGGGTGCCACTAACCCTGTACATCCCCAGTCAGCGCCATGTGGTGGTAGGCCCGTGACGGCCACAAGGCTTCAGGTGCCACTAACGCTGTGCGCAACAACTCATGGGCCCATTGTGATTGAGAACCGTGGAGTGTCCATCATCCAGTCACCACCGGCAGAGGGGAATGTGACGTTGTCGGCCCCTTACATTTGTGGGGTCAATGGCCTGTGATGCCTGTGCCAAATGGGTGTGGTGTGGGTGCAAACCTACCCTCAGGGAGTGGCCGTGACATGCTGACAACTAGACCAGTGACCTGCACACCACCAGCGAGTACGCCTGCGACAGGTAGCTATGTGGGCCCCCCCTTGGAGCATAATCGGAGTGGTCTGGCCTGACGTACGCCGGACCAGCACAGGGCTTGTAACAATGACTCGGGGGCTCTGGGCATGGTTCAGTCCATGTCCAAACAAGGAACTGACTAATGTGTGTGTCCCTGCTGTAGTGTCCACGGCACCCGGAACACAATAAGCAATGTAGCTCACTGTGACTGGCATCCCACTGGATGAGCATCATTGACGTAAGGGGAATCACTGTCCCTACATCCATCTACGCATTCATACATGAATGATAAAAGACATCACTTATTTATTTATTTAACACACTTGTAGAGCGCAACTGTCACCTGGCAGGTATCCTGGCGCTGAAGCTCACTCCTTAGGAAGGAAAGAGACGGGAGGCTAATTAGGGAGTTAGCAGTGAACGGGATTGGGGAAGAGCCAGGTTTTAATTCGCTTTCTGAAGGGCAGGAGTTTTGGAATTTGGCGAATGTCGGCCGGCAAACTGTTCCAAAGTTTGGCGGCGGCCACTTTGAAGGATTTTCCCCCGGTCCTTACCTTGTTAAATCTGGGTACCAACACAAGGCAGTCTGAGGTGGATCGGAGAGTTCTGGTGGGGGTGTACCAGGAAAACAATTTTTGTAGGGATCTGGGGCCCGTTCCGTGTAGTGCCTTGAAAACAAGGCAGAGTGCTTTAAAAGCAATTTGCTGCTTCAAAGGGAGCCAATGTAGTTCGGCTAAGGCTGCTGTGGCCGAGGATCTTCTGGTCCAACCAAGGGCCAGTTTGGCTGCAGCCGACTGGACTCTTTGGAGTCTGTCCAGTAGAGCAGCTGGGGACTCGAGCAAAAGAGCATTACAATAGTCAAGGCGACTAAGGATAGTGCACCTGACTATTAGTGCTCGGGCCTGGGCGGGGAGTAGTGGCATGATTTTACGTAAAGAACGCAGTAGGGCCGAGCAAGTAGAGACTGTTTTAGTTACCTGCGTTTCCATGCTGAGGTTGTTGTTTAGCATAACACCCAGATTGCGGACACTAGTGACCGGCTGTGGTTTTTCTGGGTTTTCCGGGGGCCAGAATTCTGTAGGAAATAGGCGAGGAATCCGGCTCCCAGAGCAGAACAGGACCTCGGTCTTGGAGGAATTGAATTGCAGGGAATTCATGTGCAGCCAGCCGGCTGTGTCTCTTAAGCAATCATAGAACGATTCCATGGGGATTGAATCCTCCCCCTCCCAGGAGCTGGGTGTCGTCCGCGTAGTTTACCGTTTTCAATCTGTGGGATTTGATTAACGTGATCAGTGGTTTTAGATAAACGTTAAAAAGGATCGGGCTAATGGACGAGCCCTGGGGTACACAGTGAGGTACTGGGGAAAAAGCGGATTGAAAAGGGGGGAGGGACACAGCCTGTTTCCTATCTCTCAAGTATGAGTGGAACCATAGCAGGGCAGTGCCGTCGACCCCTGCCTCTCTGAGCCTCTTCAGCAGAATCATATGGTTAACCGTATCGAATGCGGCAGACAGGTCCAATAGGATCAAGGCTACTGCGTGGCCCCTGTCTGCACGCATCCGAAGTTCTTCCATGGCTGTAAGCACCGCCGTTTCGGTGCCATGGGCTGGCGAAAACCGAATTGGAAGTCGTCCAAGATGTGATTCTGCTCAAGATGTGTCGAAAGACAGGAGCTAACCCGGCGTTCCACCACTTTCGCTGGAAAGGGTAGGAGCGATATAGGTCAAAAATTGGGGTTCAAGGAGGGTTTTTTTAGCAGCGGGGTGATGAGTGATTGCTTCCAGGGGGTGGGGACAAATCCACAGCCCAGAGATTGGTTACAGATCCTGCGGAGGGTGTGGAATAGTTCAGTTCCGCACGCTTTCCAGGTTTTAGGGGGCAATGGGTCGAGGGGGGACCCAGAAGTGATTCCGTGTGCCAGTCTCTCGAAGTCGGCTTCGGGGATGGGGGGGGGAGCCTGTAGGCATTCCCTTGATAGGTGTCCTGGGCTCGGCGGCTCAAGGTTGGTAATAGCGGCTCCGGGGGAGTTTAGATTATCTTGAAAAGGGGGAATTGCAAGATTCTGAATGATTGTCTCAATTTTGTTCGTGAAGAACTGTGCGAGATTATCGCAGAGGGTCTGAGAAGGGGGGATAGTTTTCTTGGCACAGTCGGGGTGGATAAGGTTATCAAGGATCTGGAAGATGCTTTTGGAGCTATTTGCTGCGTTGACTATAGTGGAGCAGTAATAGGTGGATTTGCTCTCTGCGATGGCTGATTTGTATTCAAGGAGCTTGTTTTTCCAGCTAATTTTGTTTGATTCGCAGTAGCCTTGTCTCCACTTCCTCTCGGCCTGTTTGCAGGCTGATTTGAGGGTTTTCAGGGAGTCGTTATACCATGGGGCTGGTGCTCTGCTTTTAGGTTTGCATCTTTTTAGTGGAGCAATAGAGTCCGTGGTGGATACTATCCTCGTGCAAAAGGCTCTGTAGTTGTCTTCAACCGAGTTGATTGGGGAGAAGCTCTCTTCTACGTTGAAGACGGTGGTTTTTCCAGAGCTTTCCAGTCCCTATAATTAAATTCGGATGGTGCGCTATTATTCAACTTTCTAGTTTTTGTGGTGGTAATGTAGAATTTGATAAGAGCATGATCTGTCCAGCTCATGAGCAGAATGTCTTTCAAATGTGTTAAACCATGACTGGAAAAGATGAGGTCAAGTCGGTGGCCTGCTGAGTGGGTAGGATGCTTAACCAGTTGGTAGAGTCCCACGCTTTCGCAGGAGAGCAGGAGGTTTTCTAGACCGGTGTCTAGGCTCCCGTTTGGCCAGAGGTTGAAGTCCCCTAGAATTATTAATTTATTATGGGAGGTTGCCATGTTCGTGAAGGTGGTCAGTAGCGCTTGCTGTTGTTGGAAGGTGAAAGACCCTGGAGGTCGGTAGCAAATAATTGCCGTGAAGATGCCTCCGGAGTGGCAGTTTATGGAAAGGCCGAAGAGCTCAGTCCCGGCAACTGAGTCCATGTCTATGGTATTAATGTCCACGTTTCGGTTAGGAAGAGGACATCCAGGTGGTGGGATTCTATGAGGAGATGAATTTCGTTAGCATGCTTTGGCAGTGATCTGACATTCAGAAGGCCTCCCAGGAGCAGACCCTTATGAGTGAAGTCAAGCTGTGGAAAGGCGGTGTCATCAAAGATGAGCTTACCTTCGTGAGCGAATTCTCGCAGGTTAATCAGGGTTTCCCGCGTATAGCGTGGGGGCTGCGAGCAAATTTGTGCAGAGATGTCTGCGCTAGTCGCGTCCTCGTCGCGGACGAGCGCAGATGAGCTTGCCTTAAGCGCGCCTTCGGCGCGCAAACGGCGCTCCCGCTGCGCTCGTCCGCTGCGCTTCCTCCAGTAGTACATTTTATAGTGAGGGAGAGGCGGGGGGGCGTGGCCAGAGAGGGGGCGTGGCCTCGCTGCACGCCGTCAATGGCGGCGATCAGGGAGCGTATGTCGGCGTTTGGGAGGCGCTGCTTGCACTCAGCAGGCTCCCAGAGCGAGTAAAAAATGCTTTTGCCAGGTAGGCGAAATGATTCTAGACACAGTAGTAAAATAACACTCAACTATTAAAATTTTAAAAATGCGGCAATTTACGATGTATGCTCCCGGCTTTCCGCCTCAGGAGTGAAGAATCAATCAAGCAATGTAGCACACTGTGACTGGCATCCCACTGGATGAGCATCATTGACGTAAGGGGAATCACTGTCCCTACATCCATCTACGCATTCATACATGAATGATAAAAGACATCACACAGCAGTGTGTTACTGGATATTTATTGCACATCCAGTGGAGTTTTGCAGCTGGAGCTGTACAGGGCCATGCCAAGCTCACCACACAATATGGGCCCATGGAGGGCCTGCCAGAGTTCATCCAGGGATGACAAGTACTGCTGAAGAGGAAGGGTACAGTCCGCAGTCTGGTCGCTGTGCCATTGGTTCTCGTACAGAAAATGGCAGTCCATGCCGTGGTCCAAAGTGAGTGCAGCGGAGTGTATCGGGGTCAGTGGAAGGTCATGGGGCCATGTGCGGCACCAAGCAGAAACAGGCCAGGTGGCGGAAATGAATGCTAGTACCTCTTCCTGAACTCAAACCCATCCACATCCTCGGATATGTGCTCTGCCCCACTTGTGGGTGTTGCAGTACCCGCTGTGGCACTGTGTGCCACTGACACATCAGGGACCGGAGGAGGATTGTCAGCCTGCCACACCGTGAGGCACTGACACACCAGGGGGCGGAGATGTGAATGGTGTGGGGCAGCAGCATTCATCTGTGCCACGCCTTGTGGCAGCAATGCCATGATGAGGCAGTGCAGGGCATGGTAGATCCCAGCTACATTTCGCTGATGTGCAGTGGTGGCTGCCATCCTTTCCGCCTCCATCCGCACCATGTCCTTCATGAGCCTCTGCATGTGTGCCAGCTCACGGCTGGCATCACTGGAGCCACTCTGAGCAGACAGGTGTTCTTCTCTCCATGTCAGCGATGTCAGTCATGGCTCGTTGAAGACCATGGAGTGGGCCTATATACCCATGGATGGCGTCCAGTTTGGTAGCCATGATGCCGAACCCCACCCACACCTGCTCAGCCATCTCCCTCTGGCACTCCAGCACACCGTGTTGGAAGGCCATGTGTTGTTCCTGGGGGTCTTGGGAGACTGCCGGGGCTTGGAGGGCTTGGGTGTCGATGCTGGGGGTGTCCTCCGCGTCATCAGTGAAGAGTGGCTGGGACTGCTCTGCAGGAGGTGTTGACTGTGCCCCTGCAATGTGAATGGGAGATAGTGTCTTACAATCTGTTCACATGTATGTAGCCGCATGGTACATGTTGACATTCAGACAGCATTCCATTGTACATTGTGACAGTCTGTGGATCAGGGCCATGACCCAGAGTCATTGTGGGTGTGCACTGTGCTCTACTTGATTGTGCATGTGTGCCATTGTGGCCATCTCCATCCGTCCCCCCAGTACCTGGTGGTCACTCACCCTGTTGCGGTTGTGTTGTGTTGTGTCCTGTCGAGCAGTGTCTGGTCCCCCAACTCCTGCCACAGTTTCCACACTGATGACTGTCGACACCAGCTCCTCCAGCTCCTCCATGTCATCCAGCACCAGCTGTGGTGCTGGGCTCCCACCTCCAGTCTGCATTGCTGCCTTCTGGTTGGCTGATAGTTTCTCCTTGGTCTTCCATTTGATGTCAATCCATCACCTCTTGGCCTCGTCCATTGACCTCTTGTGCTCTCCGACAGCATTCACCTTGTCCCCGATGTCGAGTCATATTCCATTTTTGGTGCCCAATGACATGTTGGAGGTGACGAACAGTTGTTGATGGTGTTCCATCACCTCTATGACTAGGATCCTGGTTTCCTGCGGACTGAACTTTGTCTTCCTCTTCTTCTTGTCCTTGCCCTTACCTGTCCCCAAGGTCCCAGGCTGGTCGTCCGGGGTGCTTGTGGGGTTGTGCTCGTCCTCTGCACATGCTCCGGCTGCCTCCATGGCGCCTGGGTGTTGGTCAGTTTGTGTTTGAGTGTTTTTTCTCCTTCTATAGTGATTTTTCCCGCCTGCCATGTGTGTATTGCTGGTCTGGCGCTGTGTATCGCTGATTTCCTCATCGCGCTTTGGCCCATCGTATGTTTTTTCACGTTGAGGTCTGTGTTTTTATCTCCGTCGAGGTGGTTGTATCGCGGACATTGGCCGCGTTTTCGGCGGACTATCACATGGTACCGCCATGTTGTGAATTCCACGTTGACACGGGGTTATTTTCCCGCGATAGGCTGTGATGTGTAAAGTTGTGTTAACATTATTTGGTGATGTTTAGCACACGTGCTTGTGAATATACCCCTAAATCTTAATCTGGAATCTCATTTTTGACTGCATTGCGCACATTCTCTAGGGTGTAGAGGTTGTCAAATAAGAACGCAGCATCTTCTTATTTCTATGGTAATAGACATTTATTCTTCAGGTATAGGCCTATGTGCTCAAATACGAACAAGTCTAGAAACATTTCAACCATTAACCATTTGAAATGAATTTTTAAATGGATTCATTTTGTAGCTTTTTGATTTCACTTACTAATTTCCTTTCTATACTGGGATATGATTTGCCATTGTGTCCTATGCTGGAGTAGGAAAAGAGGAGGACGTTAAGGGATTAGGGGTGGGATGAGGGTTCAAGGAGGCAGTGTGCGTCTTTGTGGATTTTGGGGTCGAATAGCACACAGTGGAAGCAATAGACTACACTCTGATATGACTCGCTTTGATATACCTCACACCCTGCGAATCAACTGTCTCTTTAAGCTACTGCCTCAACCAAAACGAAAATTGAAAAATAAATAAAGGGAAAGCAAAGCGATATGATCCTGGCCCTACAGATTACATTCTAACGTTCTTGGCAATACAAACATCGAAACATAAGGACTGAAAGATATTGTTTTTATAAAATAAGCAACATTAATGTTTTGGGTTCTGCCTTCACCCCAATATTTATCCCGAAGGTTTTATGAAGAGTACGATGACATTCATCAGAAATGTTATTAATGTTTTTCAGGTATCCGTATGAAAGAGCACTTACACCAGCAGACAACTTGTCTAGCCTGGCCCTCTGTAGTGACAATGAAAGTCAGTGGAATTCACCAGCGGCAGAAGGTAGGGTACCTCTTCAACTATTGAACAATTAAATTCCTTGAAAACCAGAGGAGGTAAATCACTTTGTAGGCATTGGTTTTATCTGTGCAATGATATACTCTTTTAAGCACAAACACTGAGAACTGAACTGCTCTATTCGACAATATTTGGTGTTGTAATGACTGATTCTGTGATTCTTATTTTATCTTTTTTTTGTCAAACATGCAAACATAAAATCATAGGACATTCCAAGCAGAACTCACAAATATGATATCCATATTAAATGGATCTCCACAGATAAGTATTAATGGCAAATATACTGTGAGTTCTCTAGCATCTCTTCACCTTCATAGTGTGGAAGGTTAAGAGACTGAGATTTCCATCTTACTGTTCCTTGTGCTGCATGATCGTTAGATGAGCGTTGAGAGGTATTTGCTTACTGTGCACACGTGGATGTCTGAACTGTTACTACAATTAAAGACATGGATTCTTACTTTTCTGTGCTTCCTGTCTTTCCTACATGGGTGTTTTGGCCACGGGTTCCAATCATCCATTGAACCTGCGCTGCACACGAGGGACATCACATAATCATCATAAGGCATGATGCAATTTTAAGTAGGCCGCGGCTCAATATTCCGTATTTTTGAAGAATCATCAACATGTCTGCCTTTGACGCAGGTGTTGTCAGTTCCTATCTTTCCAATAACCTGTGGAAGAGCCAATTCACTCCGACATCAGCAAGACACCTGATGCAACATTAATCTGGAAAAAGTGCATTCTTATCTCAATTTCAATGTCAAACAAGAACAATAGCCAAAACTGTGCAGTCTGAATTGTATTTTTACCATATTGTTTTTTTGCATTCAGGTTAGACTAGCAACTTGATGCTCATTGTTTCCTAAGATGATGTTGGAAATTCATTTTAGATAAGATATATTATATAGGACTGCCACTTGACCACTTGTCATGAGAGATCGAGATTATCGAACAAGATACTACTAGAGAAGATCTGGACTTCCTAAGAAGCTGGCGTATTGCACTTTCTATTGAAAGCTGATACAAAGTCCAGGGGGAGTTGAAGCAATGCATGTTTGTCTTTTGCAGGTAACACAGCCTTCCTGACTACTGATAATTACAGCACTTGTCTGTGTAGTGGCGTTCCTACTAAAGCCCACTGTAGTTTTCCCATATTTTACCTAACGGCACATTGTAGGCCACATTTGCTTTGCACAGCCAGACACATTGCATTTATTTTTGTGCCACAATATTATTTTAGAAATAAGCTACACATGTTACTATTGTTGAACAGATTTTCTGCTGGGATTCAGTCTGAACATTGCGCACAATTTCAAACAACATGTTACCCTGTTTTTCTATGTTTGTTAAAGAAGCATCTCCCAACATACAGACACAACAAAAGTGCAGCTGCTGTTTTCCAAAAGAGCACCTTTTATCATATAAACCAAGACATGCCCTTTGAAAAATGGAGAGGAGGATTCTTGCAGAGGGGAAAGGTCCCAGGTCAGATGCGCTAGCTTTGCGCAACCTGAGATGTAGACCACCTAACTACAAATGCTAGGTATGGAACCTAGTTCTAATCTCAGAGATCTCTGATCTATCACTGTGCTCATGTAGTGAAGATAGGCTTAGGCAGATATATCATCTGCCATGATATTGGCTTTTTATTGTATATAGTTTTCTCATAATGCTGATTACTTTGCTCAGCTGAATATATTTTTTAATTGCAGCACAGATGCTTCATAATGGAGCACATTAGTTTCAATAAATATTGTAAAATTCACTTGTGTCTTTCTTTTGTTTATTATGCACATGCATGAGTGAGAAAAAGGAAAGGTGACATTCAGTTTCAACAGTTCCCCTGAGGACTAGAGAGTTGTGTTTAGGGTGCCTATTTACCTGTTACTCTAGGAAGATTAGGAGGGCAGGTAAGGCACTATGAACAAATCAAAATTGGACCCCTAGGTACTGATGTGGTATGGCGACTCCGTCCTTACATTCTGATGTCCTGTTATTCCAGGCATAGTCCCGCTTTCAAACAGAATCCCTGCTACATTGCTCCACCAACGCTTGGTATGGTACTTATTGCACTGGTCTCTTAAGTAGTACTTGTGCGTGTCCATAATACTCCTTACACCTACCAGCAGAGACATCCGTAGTGGTGGAGATTGGCCCTAGACAGTGTTTAGGAAGCACCAAATTCTGTGGTTTTTCAAGCTTGAATCTTTAAAAGGATAACCAATTTTTGTGTTTGCACTTTGTTTCCATTTCTGTTTTACTTATGACTGCACCACAACCTACTGTCATTGCAGTTAACTGCAGATCTGCTGTCCCTGCACATGTAACATACCATGGACTTACTAATGCAGGTGGTGATTTTATTTTTGTGGTGGAAGCCCACGATGGTTATTGCTTTGAAGTCTTTTGTATATATTCTTTCATTTACCGGCTGTGGATGATCAAGCAAACACATTTCATGAGTACACAGTAGTTGCACCACCACAGCAATTCAGAGCATATGTGCTCATAGAAATACTACTGCTCCCTTGCACATGTACTTGCACCAGTACACATAGGTTCCCTTAGTAATAATGGGGTCATCTGGCCAACTCTAGCTGGTTATACCCCATACCTTGACATTGTAAATCTTAATTCTCAACAGGTATAACAGTTATATACTGGTCTAGCAGACTATATAGACCAACCGTGGCAGAGAGCTCTGCTCTGCCGCGGAGTAGGTGGAGTTTTGCCTACTCCGCATTCCGCGGAAAATTCAGAGTAGGCAAAACTCCGCACACTCTGCAGCAGAGTGGAGTTGGCCCGCCGCTCGCCTCCACCCCACATATTTAAAATGAATTAATACCACATTAAGAAGTAAATAAAAAAGACTTACCTTCACTGCGGCGTCCCCGGGCTACACGTCCTCCTCTTGCTCACATCTCAGGGTGATCTGCACATGCACGTGTTTCCACGCATGCGCATTTCTCACATGGAATGTGCAGGAGCGCACACATGTGCAAATCAACCTTGGACTCAAGGAAGAGTAGGACGGCAGCCTGGGGACGTCACAGTGAAGGTAAGTCTTTTTTATTTACTTCTTAATGTAGTATTAATTATTTTTAATATGGGGGATGGCGGAGCAGAAGGGAGGGGAGGGGAGTTTCACAGAGTTTGTCCCCAACTCCGTGGACCTCCGAGTAGTGCCGCTCCGCCAGCTCTGCCCAGGACTCAATATTTTTGCACACCTTGTTGGCTGTGCCAGCAAGGCATGGCCTGCAAGGGCAACCCGAGTTGCCTGTAGTGCCCACAATAAGTCCTGTAATGGTTCATGAAGTTATGGGAAAATTCCCACATAATCATGAGGAAATTCCATTTTGGATCGCCTAAAAAAACAACCAAATTGAAGCTATGTTTCCCCTTAAGGGACCACAAGAGAAGCACAGAATATTGACTATGTGCTTAGCCCCACGAATGGTTCCTGCAATAAGTGACCGTAACACTTGGGGCACAGTCTTTGCTGCTGTATATACCATCAGTCAGGGCACTCAGTCCATGTCAGTCTTGCCAGACGTGTTAAAACAAATAGAGTACAAACATGAGGCAGCAGCTGCCCTGAATTTGGGGTTGAAATTAATAGGAAATTTTCCAGTGGTGTTAGCAATGCTTCTGTCTAACATTAAAGGGGAAGCGGTATCTCTGACTATACGCCAGAGGCTTACAGTGGTTGCACAAGCCAACCGTGAATGTGAGATGCCTATAATTATTTCTGATGTGTATGAATACTTAGGGCAAAATAATTTGGGAACCAGGCATATTAAATAATCATGGGCAATGAACTCCACTCCGCTAGCGGAGGCTCCGGAGATTTGTTAACTACGCATTACATTGAAAACACGGAATTCATGCAATTATTCCGACTCCACCACGTAGCAGAGTTAGCTATTGCACCCACAATCCTTTGTTAAAACAACTTTACCTTTACATGCTAAAAAGCGTATACCCGATTCACAAAAGTGAACTCTGTAAAATACGAGACAACGAGAGAGGTGATGATGTTGGGGTCACCCCTAACCTAGGGAGTGAGCAAACAGATGCCTTGAACAGAAAGAGCATATCATGCTGAACGATTCAGTGGTGGTTCCATCCTCCTAGGACCACCCTAAGCAAAGTTATGGGCAAAAATACAATGCCAATGAAAGGCCCAGAAAAGCATTATGGGCGAGATTCTAGAGTGGGCCAGGTCCAGGGGGCAATGCCAAAATTAAATAGCGGGGGCCCGTGGGGGGACAATGCCAAAATTGAATAGCGGTGGCCTGTGGGGACCCGCATCCCCAGAGACAGCCACCTCCACGGGGCTATGCTAATTATATACAGGGGCAGGTGGCCCCCACACCCCTTGTAACCCCCACCTCCCTGGGGCTTCTTTAATTGGATGTGGGGGGGCTCCCAGGCCCCCTGCAGCCCCAGAGACCACCACCTCCTTGGGGCTTTATTTAATTATGTGCGGGGGGCACGTGGCCCCCCTGCAGCCCGGGACTTAAATTAATATAAAATAGGTGTGGGGAGCTCCTGCTCCCCCCACACTGCCCCAGGGACCACCACCTCCCCGGGGCTTTACAAATGGAGAGGGGGGGCTGGGTGGCCCCCCTCCTGAAGCTCTTGATGGCCCTGAGGACTGCCACCCCCCAGGGCCGGCTCCTGCAATGTCCCGGGGTGCCCACCCCCAGGACATTGCTGTTTGCTATAGCAGGGCGGGAGCACGGCTCCCACCCTGTCATAGCAAACTCTGCTTTGGTTTTTGGATGCGAGAGCAGGAAACCTGCTCTCGCTTCCAAAACCCAAAGCAGAATTGATTTTGCACAAGGTGAGCTGCATGTCAGCAGCTCCCCTTGTACAAAAACAATGTCAGCTCCCACAGGACCATGGGGGCTTTGGGGCTCCCCCCATGGTACCCAACGGTGAGGCCAGGCTCCCCTGTACTGAAAAAAACCAAAAAAACGGAAAGGCCTGCCCTGGGGGATGGGGTCCCCAGTGCCAAAATTGGCTTGAGGAGGGGGGCCACGCACCCCCTCCCAAAAAAAATGATATGAAAATAAGGCTGGCCAGGCCCCGGAGGGTGGGGTCCCCTGGGCCATTATTGACCTTTGGAGGGGGGCCACGTGGCCCCCTCCACAAAATGTTATGAAAAAAGAAAAACAAGGCTGCCAGGCCCCAGGGGATGGGTTTCCCTGGGCTAAACGTTACCCAGGGGAGGGGGACCATGCATGCCCCCTCCCATAAAATAAGAAAAAAAGAAAAAAGTAACTGGCAACTTGCAAGAGGCCCCGCTCCTTCCCTGCATGACTTTGCAAACGCGCCCCCCTGGCGCGTTCTAAGTTGGGGAATTAAGTCCTCTTGAATACTGAGGGTCCCTGGGGGCCAACTAGCCCACCAGGTACCTTAAGTAAGCACCACACAACTGGATTGCAGAGAGGTGGTCCATGACCATGCCCCTTTTTATACCACTCTGCAAACGTGCCTCTTGGCGCACTCCTGGTGGGGCGATGAGGTCCTCTTGTGTCCTGAGGACCTCAGGACGCAAGTGCACTTTATCCCCTGAGTGGGTGTATGAGTGTCTGAATGGATGATTTAGTAGGTGCGTGACTGACTGTATAGGTGAGTGATTACATTTGTCTTACTGAATGCAAATGCATGGGTTAGTGAGTAAACTGTGTAAATGTTCTATATTTTGTTTGACAAGTTCTGCCTGGTATTAAAATGGAAATTCCCTAAGAAACTGAGTGCGAGTTTTCTCTGAATGAGAAGGGAAGCCTTTTTCAATGTTATACATAGAATCACCTCGAAACGTTCAAGACAGGAGCTGACCGGAGTGCCCCATTAGTTTTGAAAATTTCACGAAGATTCATTAAACGACGTCAAAGTTATTGTCAAAACAAAAAATGCTTTTTGAATAGAAACAAGGTCCTAACTATAACTACTATATTCACTTAAAAAACCAAAAAAACATAGTTTTCACACATGTTATAGTTAGCTGGACATTTCACTCGTAAAGACCATTGAAATTCCCCCGTTATAGTTAGTTCAGATAACTATAACTCGCGCGACCGCCACTCTATCACAAGGATGATGACATCAGTGATGTCATGAGTGATGTCACTGACCATGTCATGAGTGATGTAATATGTGAGGTCATCAGCAGTGGATTACGGTCGCGCGAGTTATTGTTATCTGAACTAACTATAACGGGGGAATTTCAATGGTTCAATGTGCGACTGCCAGTAGATAATATATCTATATATATATATATATATATATTCACTGAAAAAACCATAGGTTTCACACACGTTATAGTTAGGAATTAGCATTTAAAAAACCTTGCAAATTCACTTAAAAAACCATAGGTTTCACACAAGTTATAGTTAGCTGTACATTTCACTCGTAAAAAACCAATGAAATTCCACGTTATAGTTAGATCAGGTAACTATAACTTGCGCGACCGCAATCCACAATGTGTCATTTCAGATGTCATCATTGATGTGATGAGTGATGTCACTGACCATGTCATGAGTGATGTAATATGTGACGTCATCAGCAGT
The DNA here is from genome assembly GCF_964204655.1 of Triturus cristatus. NCBI lineage: Eukaryota > Metazoa > Chordata > Amphibia > Caudata > Salamandridae > Triturus > Triturus cristatus. Next base: position 492,895,940 of record NC_140585.1, read on the forward strand.
TTATTGTGGGCGCGCAAGTTATAGCTACCTGATCTAACTATAACGTGGAATTTCATTGGTTTTTTACGAGTGAAATGTACAGCTAACTATAACTTGTGTGAAACCTATGGTTTTTTAAGTGAATTTTCAAGGTTTTTTAAATGCTAATTCCTAACTATAACGTGTGTGAAACCTATGGTTTTTTCAGTGAATTTGTACGGTTTTTTAAATGCTAAGTTATGTATTTATTTTTTATTTTATATATATATATAGATATATTATCTACTGGCAGTCGCCAGTAGATAGTTATAATTAGGACCGTGTTTCCATAGGAAATCCGCAACATTCTATTTGGAATAACTTTGGCGCCGGTTGACAAATCCTCGCGAAATTTTCAAAATAGGTGGGGCGCTCCGCTCCGCTCCAACCCTGAAAGTCTCGGGGGGATTTGTCAAGCAGGGGCTGAGAAAAAAGGGGGTCCCAAAACACGTTTTCCCCATGCAATTTTCCATAGGGACCTTTAGTCCAAGGTACAGCCCGAACGGCTGAACAGAATTACTTGAAATTTGGCAGAGAGGTAGTCCTCAGCTCAGGGATGTGCCTTTCGCATATATGGAGTCAATCTGTTCAGTAGTTCCTGAGAAAATCAAAAGTAAAATCATATATATATGTGGGCGGAGCCTAACCACACATCTCATCCTGAGATCTGATTGGCTGTCAGCACTTCATCCAAGAAGTGTTGGCAGCCATCTTGGGACCAATATACATGATAGCACCTCATTAAAAAGCATTGCAGTTAATAGAAGGTTTTAAGACTTTAGTTACATTATAAATCATTTGTTGATGGTACCATACTCCTTTTAGGAATTGTGGTATGTTCTAGGGTGATTTCACCATGTGAAAAAGCCTTCTGATGGGATATCATGATTGAGAGAAAAATATTTTCTCATGCTTTTCCCACAGAGGTTTGGAAGGTGATCTATAAGCTAAACTGAGAGCTTATTTTCTGTAAATTCACATTATCTTTCTCAGTCATGTGAGAATGAAGTCTGACATTCTCAGTAAAACATGTACATCCAACAAGGGCAGAGACTGTCAGTTGATTCTTTTGTGTTCTACTGCAGCTTCCCAGAGTGTTCCAAAGAACAACTAGAGCGCTAACAGTCCTACTTATGATAAACGTATGGCACACGTGAAGCCATCTTGCTTGGATTAAAGTGGTAACTCTTAAAACATTTAATTTAAAAAGGAACAAAATGAGGGGGTTCATTTTTCCATAAAAAGTATGATTAGTGCTGCAGAAAGAAAAATTAGGGCACATTTTGAGAGACTTCTCACTCACTTTTCATTAAAAAACTTCTGACATGCAGACTGAAACATGCACTTTCAATACCAGCAGCAGTTGTCCCTGGTGAGCAGTAGCTTTACTACAGTGATCTAATGAGCAAAAAGAGTGCTAACATTCTGAATTTATAGCAAATGTGTGACACATCTGAATGCTTTCTTGATGGAATCAAAGTAAAAAACTGAAAGTATTTCCTACTGAGGAGACTGCAGTAAATGAGGAAATTAGGAAACTTCATAACAAATAAGTCTCCCAAGATGGCCACCAGAGACACAAGAGCCCAAATGTAGCCCAAATATCACCCAGATGTAGCCCAAGTATAGCCCAATGACAGAATGTCCCAGAGTGTTCTTAAAAACAACTAGAGCGCTTACTGTCTTCATTATGACAAACGTATGGCACACCTGAAGCCATCTTGATTGGAATAAACTGGTAACACTTAAAACATTTAATTTAAAAAGGAACACAATGAGGGGGTTCATTTTGCCATAGAAATTATGATTAATGCTGAAGAAAGAAAATGAGGGCACATTTTGAGTGACTTCTCAAATCCTCTTCTATTTCATTAAAAAATTCTGACATGCAGACTGAAACATGCACTTTTAATACCAGGAGCAGACTTCCATGGTGAACAGTAGTTTTACTACAGTGATCTAATGAGCAACTAGAGTGCTAACATTCAGAATTTATGGCAAATGTGTGACATATCTGAATACCTTCATGATGGAATCAAAGTAAAAAACTGAAAGCATTTCCTACTGAGGAGACTGCAGTACATGAGGAAATTAGGAAACTTCATTACAAATAAATCTCCCAAGATGGCCACCGGAGACAAAAGAGCCCAAATGTAGCCCAAAATCACCCAGATGTAGCCCAAATATAGCCCAATGACAGAAGTGTGCAAAACACTTATTATTTTGTGTTTTTGCAGTGTTATATAGTGCAGACTTGTCAGGTATTGGAGTGCTTTACATGAGCATTGGTTACATCACACAAGAACAAATTCATTTTGGTTGTAGACATGGGGAGACTAAGTGATTTGACCAGAATCACAGAATGTCGAGCTGAAGCAGAAACTCCAACCTGGTTCCCCAGTTGCAAAGTCTGCAGTTCTGGAAGTAACACCACATCCTCTCCCCTAAGTGCAACATTTAATCAAGTGGTCAACTGGATAAAAAAACATAAAGATAACAAATAATTTAAAAGTGCTTTGTCGCTATATGAAAACTCAGAAAATATGTCCTTATTTTAGTCTTTTAGAGCACTAACCATAATTTTGATGCCAATAAGACCCTCTCATATATGTAATTTCTAAAGGAAATGCTCTAGGTATTACAGTTTTGATTACATCAAGATGACTTCAGGCGTTTCACACTTTTGTAATAAATATAGAATGTTAGCAATCTAGTTGTTCATTAGGATACTGTTGAGAGGCAGAGGCCAGGGGCACGTACTCTGAAAATTGAAGGCAGGTAGGAGGGTGCAAAGGCAACAATTTAACCACACTGAGCAGGCAGGAAGGGCCGTGGCAGCACAACAGACTATGGAGGGCAGTGGAAAGGGGGGCAGGGGCAACAAACCAACAATACAGGACTTGCAAGAGAGGCTGTGGCAATGTAATAGACCATTGTGGGCAGAAGGAAGAGGCAATGGTAGTACAACCATACATGCCAACAGACCCGATTCAGCCAGGAAACGTCCAATGTTTTTAAGCTCAAATGGGCTTTATTTGATCTGTCTCCTGTCTACAATCTCCTCTTTTTCAATGCAACTCAAAGGGGAAAATCAATACCCCAGTTTTTTTTCAAAATCTCCCTCTTACCAAGTTCAAAATGTTCGCAAGTATGGTACATTGGATCATGGAAGGAAATGGGGTAGGGACATGGACTTGGATAACAGAGGACAGGAGGGACATGGAGAGGTGCACCAAACTGACCCTGCAGGGCAGGCATCAGGGTTTGCAGCAGCACAATACACCACACAGGGCATGCGGGACGGGAATGCAGCACAACAATCCATAGAAAGCAAGAGGGAGGGGACAGGACCATGCACATGGACAACAGAGAACAGAGGGGCAAGAGGCAATGGTAGCTAGCTGACCATAATGGACAGACAGGAGAGAAAGCTGCAGCATAACAGACCATGAAGGGCAGGAGGGACGGATCAGGGGCATTACAATGGAACAGACAAGCCAGGAGGGAGGGAGTAGGGGTCTGCACATGTAAACAGAGGGCTGGGGGCAAGGGGGCAGGGCAGGAGCAGCAAGATAGCCATGGAGGTCAGGCAGGATGGGCACTAGAAGCAAGACACACCATGAAGAGCAACAGTGAGACTGTGATGGCATACACACAGACCATGGAGGGGAGGTGGAAGGGGGTCAGGGGCAGCTAACTGACCACACAGGGAAGGTGGGAGGGGCCATGGCAGCACAGAAGACCATGCATGGCAAGTGGGAGGGTTAGTGTCAGCACAATGGCTATGATGGGCAAGAAGGAGGGTGCAGGGGCATGCACAAAGGACGATGGAGGATAGAAGGGAGGGTCAGGACCTGTGCACACACAAGAAAGTTCAGGGGAAGGGGCCTCACAACAGACCGCACGGGGCAGGCAGGAGGAGCAGTTGCAGCACAACAGACCAGGGAGGGCAGAAGGGTGTGGCAGTACAATGGACCATGTAGGACAGGAGGAAGAGGATAGGGGCATGGCATGTGGACAGGCAGGGTGGAGGTGGCAGGGACAGGTTACAGTCATCTGATAATGCTAGACAGGTGGGAGGGAGGTGGCAGCTCAACAGAACACTCAGAGTAGATAGGAGTGGCAGGTCCATGGAACATGGTGGGCAAAAAGGATGGAGCAAGGACATGCACAAAGACATCGGAGGGCAGGGGGAAGGAGAATAGGGGCAGCAAGCTAAGCACAGAGTTTAAGCAGGAGGTCAATGATGGGGCATAGAATTGGGCAATGGAGGGCAGGAGGAGTGGACTGGTACATCATACTAAATTGAGGGCAGTGGCAGCACATCAGACCATGCATGGCAGGAGGGAGGAGGCTAGTCCATGGATTCACACAACAGAGGATAGGGAGGAGGGGGATGGGGCAGCAAGCTAACTGTTCAGAGAAGGCGGGTATTAGGAACTTTATTGTTTTTAAAACATGTGTCTGGGCGAACTACTTAAAATATGAACAAGTATGCAGCATAATCTCACTTTTATTCAGGAAGAAGAGGACGTTTGTGACTGTGACTCCGGGCTCACTGGGCAGAAACACCCCCTGACCCTCCACCCCCTATCGCAAAATGTAATGCCCGTGAAAAGGGTAGGTGAACACAGTGTTATATAGAACATAGTCCTGAGAGCACGATTGAAAATGAAAACTAGATATAGTGTATGGTATAAACTATGCACCAAAAAGTGTGATATAAGATGAACCGGGCGTGAAATATAGTATTCAATACATTGTGCGCAATGACAGATTCATTGGAGAGCGCGAGATAGCACAGGCACTAGCGCGTGCTATGCGATATGCGCCTTGGAGTGTAATATGCACAGGGCAGTGTTGTGTAACCTAACTAGTCTCTAAAGTTGTAATATAAAATATGTGCTGGGGAGTGTAACGTTGCATATGCACTGTGACAAAGATATGGATCCCAGATTGTAATATGTATGGCATAGCACTGTGCGTTATAACATAGGCTTCGAGGAAGGCACGTTAGATGGGGCAATATAACCCGTGCGAAGACAAGTGTGGCGTGACATATTCACGGGGTGGTGTTACAGTGCACATGGGCTAGAGAGTGTCATAGCATATGCACTAGCTAGTGGAATACAACACAGAGGTGTGTGGCACTCCGCAGGCAATGGTGGGTGTAACACAGCATTGGGATCTGCCAGGAGCACGCTGTGACTCTCAAGTGATGTCCGTCCCCTTTCCAGAGATTAAAATAAAAAGTATTACACATCCGGCAGTGGATGTGTGTTTTATTAACCGTGAGGGGTGTTACTTGCATAGTTTTGGTCGAATTTTTGTCGAATCCCCTTTGAATGGCTTGGTGTGCATGTGTATTAAATGTGCCCGTCAATAGCTACCCATGTTTGTATAAATAAACGACAAGGGTGTCTACCGGGATTAGGCACGGTAGGGCATCAGACATGTCAGAGCTTCACTAGTGGTGTAAATACATTCCACGTGGATTCATTGTATGCATTGTCGCCTTTTAATGAATATCACGCAAATCGTCATGGTGATAGGTACGTACGGTTTGTCCAGCATGTCCTAGGTGTGTCTATAAATATATATTTTTTAAAAATAATAAAAAACAGTGGCCGGCCCTGGCGATTGGGGTCAAAAAATATATAATTAGGAGACAGGCCCTGGGGATGGGGTCATCAGGGCCAATAAATTAGAATAAGAAGGGGAACCACACAGCCCCCCTTCTTAAAAAATTTAAATAAATAAAAGACTGGCATCGCGCCGGAGGCCACGCCCCCTCCTTGCAGCACTCTGCAAACGCGCCCCCTGGCGAGTTGTAAGTTGGGGAATTAATTCCTCTTCAATACTGAGGGTCCCTGAGGGCCAACTAGCCCAACAGGCATCTCTAGTATGCGCCAGGGAGCTGCGCTGCAGACAGGTGTTCTGAGGCCAAGCCCCTTTTTACACCTCTCTGCAACGCAGCTCTGTGGCGCGTACTGGAGGTACCTAGTGGTCTAGTTTGACCCTAGGGACCCTTAGGATTCAAGGGGACTTAATCTCTCAACTTAGAACAGCCACAGGGCGCATTTACACAGTGGTGATGGGAGGGGACGGGGCCTGAGGTGACGTGTGCAAACACGCACTATGGCACGTTTTAAATCGGGGATATAATTTCCCTTCAATACTGAGGGCCCCTGGGGGCTAACTAGCCCACCAAGTACTTCCAGTAAGCGCCACTGAGCTGCATTGCAAAGAGGTGGTCCAGGCCGTGCCACTTTTTACACCTCTCTGCAACACAGCTCTGTGGCACTTACTGGAGGTACCTAGTGGGCTAGTTGGACCCTAGGGACCCTCAGGATTCAAATGAACTTAATCTCCCAACTAAAAACGGACACAGGGCGTGTTTACACAGTGGTGAAGGGAGGGGACGGGGCCTGAGTTAACGTGTGCAAAAACGCCCTGTGGCCTGTTTTAAGAGGTAGTTTTAATCCCCCTGCCCTATTATATACTAGGGGCTTACAGAGGAGGTCATGCTAATCACAGGGGGACCCCAACGCATAATGTTCCCTAGTGTATGTAGGTGTTTTCACTGTATTCTAAGTGTCTTTTAACATAGCACTGGCTCTAGGACTGGTTAGTCAGACTCAGTTACCACCAGTATCCGTCTGAAAAAGTTGAGGGTACAGGATGATTTTGCAAAAAGGCTTCTTTCTGCTCTTCTTTTTGTTCTTTCTGCACGTTATCCTTCTTCCTGCACTTTTCTTCGTCTTTGAGGACTTCTGTTGCTTCTTTCTGCTTTTCTTTTTTTCTTTCTGTGCGTTGTTTCTTCTTTCATCACATGTCCTACCTCTGTAGGTATAGTTACAAACTAGCATTTAAAAAACCTTTGAAATTCACTGAAAAAAACAGAGGTTTCAGGCACGTTATAGTTAGAAATTAGCATTTAAAAAAACCTTAGAAATTCACTGAAAATACCATAGGTTTCAGGGTCGTTATAGTTAGTTGGACATTTCACTCGCACAAGACCAGTGAAATTCCCCTGTTATAGTTAGTTCAGCTAACTATAACTCGCGCACCCGCAATGCACTGCTGATGATGTCACATATTACATCCCTCATGACATGGTCAGTGACATCACTCATGACATCACTGATGACATCTCAAATGACATCACTAATGACATCACTGATGACATCATTCTTGTGATAGAGTGGCTGACCTCCTCTCACTCTACTATAACCTTTGATACATACACTCAAAAATAGAAATTAACATTTTCAAAACAATGGACATACCAATGCTAGTTACAACAACCTATTCGGTAATTCCAAGATCTACATACACATCCACTCATTCACCAACAGTCCTATACAGTCACTCATACATGTACTCAGTCATCATATGTACTCATACAGGTATACATCCTGTTACACACCAACACTCATCCATAGAGTTACTCACACACATAGTCACACATGCAGAGTAACAAACATCCATTTACTTGCATATACAGTTATACACACACCACCACACTTACTTCTACAGAAAGTTACACATACTTACTTTCTTAAAGAATCACTTATAGAAACACATACTTATTTAACCAGGAACTCTTCCAATCTCTCACTCTCACATACAACAATACTCAAATATACTAGTTTAAAACATTTGTAGTTACTCATAAAGACCCTATTGAGACAGTCATTCACTCACTAACACATCCATACACACACTCATCCACCTATACAGTCCTGCACACATGCTGTCTTCAACACATACAAACAGTGAGTCACTCATTCATGCATCTATGCACTAAGTAATACCCCCACCGAACCATACAGATACTGAGACACTCATACTGATAATCAAAAAAACAACTAATAATCCATATAGACACTCAAGTCGCTGCTCACCAACCCATGCAGCCACTTATACATAAAGTGAGAGACTGATACAGATATTTACATATTTAAACATTACTCACTAACCCATGTATTCACTAAGATACACTTAATCAGTCAGTTATACAATCAATTTTACAAAAAAATCATCCATTTAGACACTTAGATACCCATTTATTCTTCCATCGACTTTGAGATGTACATATATAAAACATATTTAACTTTCAGAAAAACACACATTCACTGGATGATGTCATCAGTGATGTCATTTGAGATGTCACTGGCCATGTCATGAGTGATGTAATATGTGACGTCATCAGCAGTGCATTGCGCATGTTATAGATAGCTGAACTAACTATAACGGGGGAATTTCTATGGTTTTGTATGAGTGAAATGTCCAACTAACTATAACGCCCCTGAAACCTATGGTTTTTTCAGTGAGTTTCTAAGGTTTTTTAAATGCTAATTTCTAACTATAACGTGCCTGAAACCTATGGTTTTTTTCAGTGAATATATATATATATATATATTATACTATGTATACATGTGGAAAATGTCTCGGTCCGCCTGTTTGCCTCGGTGGCACAGAAAAAATGGGTGGAACTGACATCAGCATGCCGACGAGGTCCTCTTATGGCTCCGATGACATCATACGGTGTCGCGAGCAGAGCCGTGCTATTATGATGTCATGCGTTCTAAAAAACATGCAGACGATCCACGTTGTTGTAAGGAAACAGAGGCTGTTCCGTTTCCTCACAACGATGTGCAACACCCCTCAGAGACGACATGAAGCAGGGACCATGAGGAGAGAGAAACCACGAGGAGTGAGAGGTAAGGGGGATTGGGCATGGGGTGTTTTTTTTTTTCTCGGGTTTAGGGTAGTGCAGTGGTGTTTGGGTAGTGTAGGGGGTCATGCTGGGGGTAGTGTTTTAGGGTTTAGGGCAGTGCAGTGGTGTTTGGGTAGTGTAGGGGGTCATGCTGGTGGTAGTGTTTTAGGGTTTAGGGTAGTGCAGTGGTGTTTGTGTAGTGTAGGGGGTCGTGCTGGGGGTGGTGTTTTATGGTTTAGGGTAGTGCAGTGGTGTTTGGGTAGTGTAGGGGTTCGTGCTGGGGGTAGATTTAGGGTTTAGGGTAGTGCAGTGGTGTTTGGGTAGTGTAGGGAGTCATGCTGGGGTAGTGTTTTTTGGGTTTAGGGTAGTGCAGTGGTGTTTGTGTAATGTAGGGGGTCGTGCTGGGGGTGGTGTATTATGCTTTAGGGTAGTGCAGTGGTGTTCGGGTAGTGTAGGGGGTCGTGCTGGGGTAGATTTAGTGTTTAGGGTAGTGCAGTGGTGTTTGGGTAGTGTAGGGAATTGTGTTGGGGCAGTGTTTTAGGGTTTAGGGTAGTGCAGTGGTGTTTGTGTAGTATAGAGGGTTGTGCTGGGATAGTGTTTTAGGGTTTATGGTAGTGCAGTGGTGTTTGGGTAGTGTAGGGAGTAGTGCTGGGGTAGTGTTTTAGACATTAGGGTAGTGCAGTGGTGTTTGTGTAGTGTAGGGGGTAGTGCTGGGTTTAGTGTTTTAGGGTTTAGGGTAGTGCAGTGGTGTTTGTGTAGTGTAGGGGGTAGTGTTTTGGGGTTTAGGGTAGTGCAGTGGTGTTTGTGTACTGTAGGGGGTCGTGCTGGGTTTTAGTGTTTTAGGGTTTGGGGTAGTGCAGTGGTGTTTGTGTAGTGTAGGGGGTGTGTTTTAGGGTTTAGGGTCATGCAGTGGTGTTTGGGTAGTGAAGGGGGTCTTGCTGGGGGCAGTGTTTTAGGGTTTAGGGTAGTGCAGTTGTGTTTAGGTAGTGTAGGGGGTCATGCTGAGGGTAGATTTAGTGTTTAGGGTAGTGCAGTGGTGTTTGTGTAGTGTAGGGGGTCATGCTGGGGTAGTGTTTTAGGGTTTAAGGCAGTGCAGTGGTGTTTGTGTAGTGAAGGGGGTCATGCTGGGGGTAGTGTTTTAGGGTTTAGTGTAGTGCAGTGGTGTTTGCGTAGTATAGTGAGTTGTGCTGGGGTAGATTTGGGTAGTTTAGGGTAATTTAGGTAATTTAGGGTAGTGCAGTGGTGTTTGGGTAGTGTAGGGAGTCATGCTGGTGGTAGTGTTTTAGGGTTTAGGGTAGTGCAGTTATGTTTGGGTAGTGTAGGGTGTCGTGCTGGGGGTAGTGTTTTAGGGTTTAGGGTAGTGCAGTGGTGTTTGGGTAGTGGAGGGGGTAGTCTATTAGAGTTTAGGGTAGTGCGCCCAACCAGGCACAATATCCGTGAACAAAGGGGATCCTGATTCTTTTGAACGCTCCACCAATTGAATAATTTGGGTCAAGGGCCCTACCACGTCCAAGACCTATCAATTCCTTTCTTGGGATCCCTCATATACTTGGAGAAAAAGGTACATAGTTTCTCATCAATTTCAGGTGTGTGTGCCACCTTCCCCTTCAGTGAGGGCCGGGGGCATTCTCCCCACATCCTATTCCTGACCTCCCTTTCAAGGGGTTGAAGGATTTTCCCCACCACACACTCTGCCACTTTGTTGTCAGGGGTCCACTCCGCTGACCTAGGATGGTAAATTTGGGTAGGCTCAAACATGTCCGAGTGGACCCTGTCCCCAACCCGGGGCTGAGAGGAGTAAGACTCTGGATGCCAGGGATGCCCTGAGTCCTTATCCTCATCGGAGGAGAAATCGTCCTCCGATACACCCTTTCCCTCTAAGGGAAACTCGTCGTCGGGTCTACAATAGCGGTGACAGCGTAGCAATTTTCTCCGGACTCCTCCTCTTCCCGCGGCAGGGTGCATGTTTTAGCGTTTGCTCATTCTTGAGGAAGGTCTCCGTAAGTTTATCAGATCCTTCCAAGTGCCCCGCGTTATGCTTAATGGCCCTTTTATTCCCCATCTGGGAGCTACTGGGACCCGCCACCACCAGATCGGGGTCACTGAACACCCCAGGGATGCTTTTCGCCAGCTTATCAACCTGATCCCTAAGAGGAGCCGGCGCCCTAGAAATAGCCAGAGAGAGGGCTTGGTCCACTGCTGGAGGAAGAAGTTGGGGGGCCATTCCTCCTCCACTTCCTGGTAGGAGGAGTAAAAATGGTCTTCTGGAGAAGACATGATAGCAGAGGGTGTGAGCACAGAACAAATGCCCTTAAAATCATTAAGGCAGCCCCCTCGCTGGTGCTCCAACAGCTGGGCTTTCCCCAAAGTTGTTATAAGAATAGACTGAGGCGCAATACCAATTACCATCACCAGGTCACTAACGTGGCCATGTGGGGAAATCACCCCGTAGCGGTGTCAAAATTAGGCAAGGGTTGGTTGGGAATCAAGCGGACACTAAAGGAGTGACCGGATTCCCAAAGGCCAGTAAAGACCAGCGGGAGCGCTCGACGGAGCTGCCTCGCTCTGACCAGATGCACCTGACAGGATCTCAACACGTGCAGAGCGCACAGCGGGAGAAACTGCGAGGGGGAGAACGCTCTTGGGCAAGAGCCATGGAGACTACCCCCCTAATGGTTCATGGGTTGTGTAGTCTTTTGTTTAATGATTGTTGTGTTACGTTTTCTTTGAACTGCTATGCAAATAAAGTGAGGAAAGATATGCATAATCCTTGCCTCCATCCTGCCATAGAATTCCTTAAACTTTATTCGATCTGATTTAGAAACATAGATCATAAAAGTGTACATAAAAACAGTAAATCCTCTTTCCTAATACAATACAGTGAGAATTAATTAAAACCAGTAGGTAAAAACGGGTGTTATAAAGCCCAGTTCCGAGCAATTTCAGGTTAACAGAATCGTAAAGTTCAATGTTTCGCAAGGTCAATCTCATGTACTTCGTGCAAAATACGCAATAAGGGGTCCAAGTAAGATGTAACGCTCCAATATCTGACCAGTCTGCACTATATAAAACTGCAGAAAAACTAAAAATAAAAAGTGTTTTGCAAACTTCTGTCATTGGGCTATATGTGGGCTACATCTGGATGATATTTGTGCTACATTTGGGCTCTTTTTTCTCTGGTGGCCATCTTGGGAGACTTATTTGTTATGAAGTTTCCTAATTTCCTCAATTACTGCAGTCTCCTCAGTAGGAAATGCTTTCAGTTTTTTACTTTGATTCCATCAAGAAGGCATTCAGATGTGTCACACATTTGCCATAAATTCAGAATGTTACCACTCTAGTTGTTCATTAGATCACTGTAGTAAAGCTACTGCTCACCAGGGAGTTAAGTGGAAGTCTACTGCTGGTATTGAAAATGATTGTTTCAGTCTGCATGTCAGAATTTTCTAATGAAATAGAAGAGGATTTGAGATCTCACTTAAAACATACCCTAAATTTTCTTTCTGCACTAAACATACTTTCTATGGCAAAATGAATCCCCTCATTTTGTTCCTTTTTAAATTAAATGTTTTAAGTGTTAACAGTCTATTCCAATCAAGATGGCTTCAGGTGTTCCATACTTTTGTCATAAGTAAGACTGTTAGCTCTCCAGTTGTTCTTTAGAACACTCTGAGAAGCTGCAGTAGAACACAAAGGCATCAACTGACAGGCTGCTCCTGTTGAAATATAACAGGAAGATATTTGAGATCTCACTTAAAACATGTCCTAATTTTACTTTCTACAGCACTAACCATAATTTCTATGACAAAATGAACCCCTTTATGTTGTTCCTTTTTAAATTAATTGTTTTAAGAGTTACCAGTTTATTCCAATCAAGATGGCTTCAGGTGTGCCATAATTTTGTCATAAGTAAGACTGTTAGCGCTCTAGTTGTTCTTTAGAACACTCTGGGAAGCTGCAGTAGAACACAAAGGCATCAACTGACAGGCTGCACCTGTTGAAATATAACAGGAAGATATTTGAGATCACGCTTGAAACATGTCCACATTTTTCTTTCTACAGCACTAACCATAATTTCTAAGACAAAATGAACCCCTTCATGTTGTTCCTGTTTAAATTAAATGTTTTAAGAGTTACCATTTTATTCCAATCAAGATGGCTTCAGGTGTGCCATAATTTTGTCATAAGTAAGACTGTTAGCGCTCTAGTTGTTCTTTAGAACACTCTGGGAAGCTGCAGTAGAACACAAAGGAATCAACTGACAGTGTCTGCCCTTGTTGGATGTACATGATTTACTGAGAATGACAGACTTCATTCTCACATGATTGAGAAAGATAATGTGAATTTACAGAAAATATGCTCTCATTTTAGCTTCAGTTTTCTCCCAAACATGATTCATGATATCCCAGCAGAAGGTTTTTCACAGGGTAAAATCACCTTAGAACACACCACAATTCCTGAAATTAGTATGGTACCATCAACAAATAAATTCTAATGTAACTAATGTCTGTTATCACCCTTTATAGTTCTCCTTTTGGTAACCCTTAAAATTTTCGATTCACTACAATGCATTTCAATGGGGTACTATCATGTATATTGGTCCCAAGATGACTGCCAGCAATTCCAGGATGAAGTGCTGACAGCCAATCAGATCTCACGATGAGATGTGTCGTTAGGCTCTGCCTAGATATTGAAACTTTTTCATTTTCTAATTTCTCATAAACTACTGAACGGATTTACATCATTTAACAAAAAGGGATCTTTCTGAACCAAGGGCTACCTTTTCACCAAAGTTGGTGTAATTCCGTTCAGCAGTTCGAGCTTTAGCCGTGTCTAAAGTTTCCTATGGGAATTAACATGGAGAAAACACATTTTAGGGCCCCCCTTTTTTTCTTGGCCCCCACTTGCCGAAAAAGTGAATTAATCCTGCAACATTATTTTGAGATAGTGAGGATACAATAATTAATATTTTTTTATAACTTTTGATAAATGTCAGATATGAGCTTCCCGTAATTAATGTGTTAATAATTCACTACCAAAATGATTCTAATATGATTACGCGCAAGTGGAATAATGAGTTTGTGTAGGATGAATATAAGTATGAATTTGTAAAAATACGGTGAAAAAATTATGGCGACAAATATGCATATAGTAGATTTATCATTAAGATTAAGGTCCATTTAGGCTATACCTTACTAACTGATTAAATGGTAGAAAACCTTATGAAGATTGGGGTACAATTAGGCCCACTGGAGGGCTGGACCTTAATGATAAAGAATTAAGAAAAGATGAATTGCAATATTGATTGTCATCTTATACTATTTGTGATGATCACAAAAATAATGATATGGTTATAATGAGAAACAAAATGTGAAGTGATATGAATATGCCTATTATCATACATATAAATATGAAAACAGAAATGAGAAAATTCACTTGTAATGAATATTGTTTGAAAAAAGAAACGGTATGTGAAATCGGAATGTTTTAACGAAAAAAACACAATTACCAGAATGCAAAGTGGCGCTGTAGAGGAAATGATGTCATCATGTTTAAATATGGAGTTGTAACGCCGCACTTTGTGTTTGTTTGATCCCCGTGAACAAGGTCTCAGGGAAGACCGAAACGCGTTGGGGTAGCTGGTATGCTTTAACAACAATAAAACATCGAAAAAGCTAAATAATTGGGAGCGAGATTATTTACGAATACAGCGAGTGCCCAAGAATTTCTTTGAAAAAGAGTGTTGTGCAATATATATATATATATATATATATATCGTATATATATATATATATATATGTCAGAATTCCTTCCAATTATATATATTACCTACTAGCGGTCGCCAGTAGGTAGTTATAGTTGGGACCTATTTTCCATGGGAAATCTGCATCATTCTATTCCCAATAAGTCTGGCGCCGGTTGACGAATCCTCGCGAAATTTTCCTAACTTTTGTACAGCTCCACTCCGCTCCTACCCTGAAAGTTTTGTGGTGATTCGTCAAGCGGGGGCTGAGAAAAAAGGGGGGTCCCAAAACGCGTTTTCCCCATGCAATTTCCCATAGGATCTGTTGTCGCAGCTACAGCCCGAACCGCTGAACGGAATGACACCAAATTACCCGTTGGGTACGCGGATCCACGGATTTTTTTAAAAAAAAGACAAGAAATCATTGGTTGTATGACTACTTTGTACACTGAAAGGTAGGGTGTATATTTCTGTTTTTTAAAGGTATGATTCTTATTGGTTAACAAAAACAGATTGTAAGGAACATTATATATGATTAGCTGATATGTCGAAAAGTGAAGCACACTTCCTCTCTTGTGTAGGAACATTGTGTGCTGAACTTCTGACCTGTGTGCTTAGGGCAGTGTTCCATGACCTTTTTCTATGGTAACAGGCAGAAGGCAGATTGGGGGAAGGGTTGAAATGTCTTTCAGTTGGAAAGGGTTGAAATGTTTAACCAATAGAAATGTGTGTTTGCTTTTGAGTTTATGTGTGAAGGATTGTGATTTGATGTTTACATGTATATGTGTGGAAAATGAAAGGGAAACTTTTCCATTCTTTGTTTTTGCTGAGAGGTACACAGTGCAGAGATTCTGTAAAAGAAAATATGGTGAGTGACTGATATGCTTCTTAATCTACAAAGAACTTGAAAGATGAGTTATTTAATTGTGAGGGGATGTATGTAGACTATTTTTATTTTAATCAGACTAATGTATTTCTCCTGCTAAAGTGTAGGGAGCACTTTTTTTTCTCTACAATCTTATTGACAGTGTGTGTACATGTAGAAACCATTCTGTGATAAGCATTTGTGTTTTTCCTGTGTTTGCAGACAGACAACTGTGCTGTTTTTATATTTTGGTAGAATTAGAAACCAGTCATTGTTTATGAATTTGTGAAATGTTATGTTTCTATACTAAAATGAAGTACTACTTCTAGATGAAGAAATGTGTTTTGGTATAGTGCAAGGGATAGTGTTGTTTGTCTAGAATCACACAGTGAGTCTGTGTGCATTTGGGAACCACTGTGAGAGAAGCATTTGGTAACATCGTGTATTTGCTGACAGATAACTGTTTTAACCTGTCATGTTGTGAAGTTTTAGTAGCATTAGAAGACAGTTATGGCTTATGATTTGATTAAATGAGTCAGGCTTTGACAGAAAACTGCAGTCCTGAAATATGTAGATTGTGTGCAGTTCCCTTACCACTTGCACTGTAGTGAATGAGTTTTGGTAAACTCCTAGGGATAGTGGTGCTTGTCTAGAATCACAGTGTGAGTTAGTGTGTATTTGGGATCACTGTGAGAGAAGCATTTGGTGACATCATGTATTTGCTGACAGATAACTTTTTTAAAACCTGTCATGTTGTGAAGTTTTAGTAGCATTAGAATCCAGTCTTTGCTTATGCGTTGATTAAATGAGTCATGCTTTGACACTGATGTGCTGTACTTAAATATGTAGATTGTGTTCAGTACCATTAACTCTTCTAGACTAGTGAATGAGTTTTGGTAAACTCCTAGGATAGTGTTGATTGTCTAAAATCACACTGTGAGTCTGTGTGCATTTGGGAACCACTGTGAGAGAAGCATTTGGTAATATTGTGTATTTTTTAGCAGATAACTCTTTTAAAACCTGTCATGTTGCCAAGTTTTAGTAGCATTAGAAGCTAGTCTTTGCTTATGCATTGATAACATGAGTCAGGGTTTGACACTAAGGTGCAGTACCATGTACTATTCTGTTCACTGTGGCAGAACTGAAAATTTAAAAGTTTTACCTAAGCACTGTCCTAGAAGTAGTCTGATTATTTAGTCAGTTTCTAAGTACCAAATAGATTGCTTCAAATGTCTATGCAGTATGCATGTAGTGTTCTAACATACTATACACTTGTCTTTTACACCTTCAGTTCCCTGGTCAGTATCCATACACTTCCAGGAAACACCCTGTCACTCCCTTTTCAGTCCTCTAGAGACCCATTCAACAGCATGTACTAATCCATTCACTGTGCCAAAACCCAAACACTTATAAATTCACCAAGACACTCTCTTTCCATTACTCTAATTATTCAGTCACTGCCTACGTATTCATGCACTGAGCCAGGTCTTAGCACATGGACTTCTTCAAACCTCTATCCACTATGCATGCAGTCCTCTAACCACCTACACACTTGTCTTTCACACCTTCAATTCCCCAGTCAGTATCCATTCACTTCCAGCAAACACCCTGTCACTCCTGTTGCACTCCTCTAGTGACCCATTCAGCATCATGTACTAATCCATTCACAGCGCCAAACCCTAATAAATTCACCCAGGCACTCTCCTTGCAGTACTCTAATCATTCAGTAAGTACCCAAGTACTCTTCCAGTGACCCAGGCCTTAGTATATGGACTGCTTCAAACCCCTATCCACTATGCATGCGGTCCTCTAACCACCTACACAATTGTCTTTCACACCTTCAATTCCCTAGTCAGTATCCATACACTTTCAGGAAACACCCTGTCACTCCCTTTGCAGTCTTCTAGTGACCCATTCAGCATCATGTACTAATCCATTCACTGTGCGAAAACTCAAACACTTATAAATTCACCAAGATATTATCTTTGCAGTACTCTAATCATTCAGTCAGTGCCTAAGTATTCATGCACTGAGCCAAGCCTTAGCACATGGACTGCTTGAAACCCTCATGCACTATGCATGCAGTCTTCTAACCACCTAGACACTTGTCTTTCACACTTTCAATTTCCTAGTCAGTATCCATACAGTCCAGCAAACATCTTGTCACTGCCTTTGCACTCCTCTAGTGACCCATTCAGTATCAAGTACTAATCCATTCCCTGTGCAAAAAGCCTAGCACTTATAGATTCACCTAGGCACTCTTCTTGCTGTACTCTAATCATTCAGTCAGTACCCAAGTAGTCATGCAGTGAGCCAGGCCTTAGCACATGGACTGCTTTAAATGCCTATGGATGCAGTCCTCTAATCACCTACACAGTTGTGTTTCACACCTTCAATTCCCTAGTTAGTATTCATACTCTTCTAGCAAACACCCTGTCACTCACCCAGTATGTCTCCTTATAGTACTGTAATCATTTAGTCAGTTAGCATGTAGAGTTTTAGTGAGGTAGACTTTAGGGCATGAACTGCTTCAAAGTAGTATGCACTGTGCATGTAGTGTTTTAACCATCGTCACACTTGTGGCTCAGGGACATAGTTTCAGGATTATTGGTTTATCGCCCTCCAGGATGTGTGGGTAAATTCGTCAGCTCGCTGATGGAGACAGCTATGCTTTTGGCCTCTTCCACGGCTAATTTTAATCTTCATTTTAATGACCCGACGGATCCTATTGCTTTAGATTTGTTGTATGATTTTAAAGGTTATGAGCTGAGTTTAATTAATGCGGGTGCCACGCACAATAAGGGGCATCTGTTGGATCCTTTCTTTTCTAATATGCATCATCTGTGGACTCTGTCCTCTTGTCCTCTCCCGTGGTCAGACCATTTCTTGGATCCTGTCAGGTGGCAGGTTGAACTAATGGCCACCCCGCTCCCTAAGGTTCATACGTTGGAGAGAGCTTGGTCTAGGCTTTCGGTGGATTACTGGAGTACTATTCTTGAAGGGATGTGTCCTTCACCAGTTTCGGATCCAGTAATTGCAGATGCAAACTCCAATCAGTGGCTGACCAGCTCTCTTGATGTTATTCTCCCGAAAAAAGGGAGTGTTAAAAAGGGAGAAGAGGATGGACTCTGCTCCATGGTATACTCCTGAGTTGAGATCTCTCAGGAAGGGATGCAAGAAGTTGGAGAGGGCATGGAGAAAGGAAGTCGTGGAAGCCAGACGAGAGGAGTATCGCTCGGTAATCAGGGTGTACAAATCTGCTCTGCGACGGGCCAAGGCGCAATTTTTTGAGGAGAGGATAAAAAGCTCCTCTAACTCCTCCAGAGAGACCTTCAAAGTGGTAAAGGAACTTCTTAAAGTTCCTGAGCCACCGGTAACCCATGACAACCCAGGTGAAAAATGTAAGGAGTTGGCTAACTATTTCATTATGAAGATAGAGAATATTATTAGCGCCCTGCC
The DNA here is from genome assembly GCF_964204655.1 of Triturus cristatus. Taxonomy (NCBI): domain Eukaryota; kingdom Metazoa; phylum Chordata; class Amphibia; order Caudata; family Salamandridae; genus Triturus; species Triturus cristatus. Next base: position 492,914,747 of record NC_140585.1, read on the forward strand.
CCAGGTTGCCCAGAGTATTGATACTAGTAGTCACCCTCGGGGCGGACTTGTACAGCTGGATACCTTGGAGCCAGTCTCAGTGGACGAAGTCCTCAGGGAATTGGGCTCTTTGAAAAGTGGCTCCCCGAGGGATCCTGTCCCTATGAGATTCCTGAAACAGGTAGCAACCACTATTGCGGCTCCGGTCGCGGATCTTATTAATGCATCCTTTGCTCAGGGATTGGTGCCACCGAGCTGGAAAAAAGCAGTGGTAAAGGCCCTTCTGAAGAAGCCAAGCTTAGATTCATCGGAGTTGGCTAACTTCAGGCTTATATCCCTACTTCCTGGACTTGGTAAGATTGCGGAAAGGGTGGTGAACCGGCAGTTGTCACACTTTTAGGAGTCCAACGGCCTGTTGCGTGATTCCCAAACTGGATTTAGACCAGGGCAGGGCACCGATACCGCTCTTCTGGCAGTCGTTGAGGAAGCTAGGAGCATCTTGGATTCGGGAGGGTCAGTGGCAGTGATCCTCCTGGATCTGAGTGCGGCCTTCGACACGGTGAACCATCAAGTGTTGATCCGACGACTGTCAGATATGGGGGTGGTAGGCGTGGCTCTGAAGTGGCTTACGTCATTCCTTTGTGAGCGGACGTACCAGGTTTGGGAAGGTAGTGAACGCTCGGTGTCCATCCCCCTTCAGTGTGGTGTGCCACAGGGCTCTTCCCTCAGCCCTACATTATTTAATGTATATATGGCCCCCCTGGAGGATGTGGTGGCCCCTTTTGGTTTTAAAATCGTCAGTTATGCTGACAATACGCAACTGGTGGTCGCCTTATCCCAACTGGCTAACAATTCAGACTCGCTGTACTCCTGTATGTCCAAAGTCCACACTTGGATGTGTGAGTCAGCTTTAAAGCTGAACGGTTCTAAGACCGAATTAATGTTGTTAGGACATAAAATTCCTTCTCACCTTCCGATGGGTTGGCCTAGCTGCTTGGGAACCTTCCCGAATCCTAAGGAGGAGATCAAAAGTCTGGGGATTTGGCTTGAACGAGATCTTTCTTTTAGGACCCAGGCGAGAAAAACAGCTGGAGTATGTTTCGGCCTTCTCCGGTCAGCCCGTAAAATCCTTCCCCTGCTTCCCTGGACATCTAGGAAGCTGCTCATTCAGGGGCTTATTGTATCTAGACTAGATTATAGTAACTCTATCTTCTTAGGCGCCCCTGAAGCTACGTTGAATAAACTTCAGCACGTCCAAAACGCCGCAGCTAGGCTGCTTATGAATACATTTAAGATGCAGTCAGCCAAACCGGCATTGAGGGCCTTGCATTGGCTTACGGTACGGGAAAGGGTTAAATTCAAGGCTCTCTGCACTGTGCATAAAATTCTTCAGGGGAAGGGACCTCCGATCCTGGGGAATTTAGCCGTGCCTTACAAGGCTAGTAGGGCCTTGCGCTCTGACCAGAAACTTCTGCTCCAGGTCCCCAGGGTGAAAAGGGCGCGGGCTGGAGGGCGTAGATTTTCGGTCAATGTTGCCATGCTGTGGAATGGACTCCCTCTGAGTTTGCGCTCAGAGATGTGTATCCTGCGGTTCCGTAAACTTCTGAAAACCCACCTTTTCCCTGTCTGACCCTGTTGTACCTGTCTGCTCCTTTATGGCTGTCGTCCTGGACAAGCGCTGGGATGCCCTAGGGTAACTATGCGCTATATAAAACTCAGATTCTTTCTTCTTTCTTCTTCTTTCTCGTAACTGAACTCTTTTGAAAATCTTGTGCATGAGAAAGGTGGTATTGGTCTTTGTTTGCCCCTCGAGAAAAGTAGAAAATTTCCACATCACTGAAGGAAAACGTTGTGGGCGTGGTCCATCCTCCAAAAATTAAACTTTAGATTTGGTGAATATTTTATAGCGACATCATTTACAGTTTTTTTGTAAGTTAAAGTTAAAAAAAATTGTTAGCTGTGTGCATTTTATATTTCTGTGATTTGTATTTTGAGAATGGCATGTTTTTTTTTTTTTAACAATCTTTGAGATTGTGTTTTTTTTGCCCGCTGTTAAGTGATGAGTACGATTGAAATCACTATTTTTAGTGAAATTTAATATATTCTGAGAACAGCAAAAAAGGCAAAAAAATTACTTTGTGGAAATTATGCTGTGTTGTATAAAATGTATTATTACATGTTATTATTTTTTTTTCCTTTTCTTTCACAGATCCAAATTTTAAAATAAGCAATTTATATGAATTTATATTTGAATGAAAAACAGAAAAAAATGTATACAATTTTTTATTCCTATTACTGTGAAGGTAAGTTTAACTAAGTCTCAATATGCAGAATGAAGAGGCCTGCAAGAAGCTACAAAGTTGAAACACGTTTCTAAAAACACTCTGTTTATGTAGTTTTGAAATCTGACCATAATCAGATATCATATGACCTGAAAAAAAAGAGATTTGAGGGGTTCATAATATATCACCTTTTTAGCTGTTGAAGGACCGCAATCATTTCAATCATTCTTCTTTGAACATCTTTGCAGACAAAACTCTGTGCTTACCTTCTATCATTCGCAAGGAAATTTAAAAACGGAAATATGTCACTTTTTGTAACATAGTTATTGTGCAAGATACTCTTTTATATTTACAAAGAGAGGAAAAGGCACTCTGTGCACTTTTTATACTCCATGTAAATATAACCTCATCATGCACACCACTTTGTGTTGAAAGGGTGTTCTATAAGTGTTGTTGTGGATGATTGCACTTAATACTCATAGAACAAGACACATGTCTAGATTTATCATAAATCATAAATCTCGATATGTGTGTGAATGCTGCACCATTCTAAAATTGGTGTAGGAAAGCACAACAAGGAGAATTGTTTTAATTTCTCCACATTTTTATATCTTCAATGCATGCTGAAATGTTCTTTCTTCTTTCATAATTTGTTTGGGGTTTTCTGAACAATTTTTAATTTTTGGGGGGTTTTCTGCAAAACAAAAAAACCAAAAAAAAACAGGAGAAACCAAACAATGAACTTCAGGGAACAATAAAAAAACTAAAAAAAAACCTAGCAAATGTGACTTTCTTGCCGGCGGCAGATCAGATCAATCGACTGCTCACCATAGCACAAAGTCTTATTGCAGTTACTGCAGAGCACTTTTAAAAATTGAAATTGAGGACAGATGTCCAAGGTTTGGGCTGATGGATGCACTCTTGATGTGCTCGGCTGCGATGAGGTGGATGGCGCAGGAGCAGGAGTGTTTCTCATCCGTCGGCACTCTTCTCGTGCAAGATTGTTCGGATGAAGGGTCCTCATGTGCTTCATCATATTTGCCCTGCCGCAAGAGTATTTCTCTTTAGGATCCCCTCTCGATAGGACTCTTATACAAATCTTGCACGTGACCAAGGTGGCATTGGTCTTATTCTGCCCCTCTGGAAAAGTAAAACATTTCCACACCACTAAATAAAAACGTTTTTTGGGTGGTGCCTCCGGCAAAAATTCATCCTCAGAAGTATGAGGTGATGCAGGTGATGCCTGCTGACCTGAAGCCATTTTTGGTTGAAAAAAGTTGGAGCTAAGTGTAAACTTAGTCTAAAAAATCTTCTTCTCTCCAAAGAGATGGTGCTCTAAAGAAGGTCAAAGAAGAATGATTGAAATGGGTGGGGTCTTTCAATAGTTAGAAGAGGAAGAGTAATGAACCAATCGAATCTCTTTTTTTTGCAGGTCACATGGGATCCGCGCACCCTGCGCTTACGCAGCACGCACCCAGCGCGGATCCGCGAAATTCAATTAAAAAGAAATCTTGGATTAGATGGAAAAATATATCGGTTTTAAGACTAGTTTAGAGTTTGTCTTGAATTAATATTCACATGAAATACATATAAATATGTTTTTTTAAATGTTAAATATTTTGCGGGATCCGCGCACCCACCGCGTCATAGACGCAGATGACGCATCGCAGAAGCGTGTAAACGTCGCGTTACGTACATCGAACGTGTCGCGTATAGGTTGTGAGTCGCGTACCTGTCGCATTGCGATCGCGCACTAAACACGTACCCAATTCGTACCATGCGCGGATGCTATCACGTAGGGATCGAGAACGTTGCGCATAGGGTGCACGGATCCAAAAACATTGAAAAAAATATATAAAATACAGTTTTGAACATATAGTTAAAAAATATTTTGAAAAATATAATAAAATATGTTTATAAAACCCATTAAGTTCAAATAACATTTTTTAATTTTTAAAATAATTAATTGAAAAATAAGTTTAAAAAATGGTGATAAAAAAGTATTTTAAAAAAAAGATAATTAATGGAATTGACACACTGAATTTGAAAAATATAGAAATCCAATCAAAATCATTAAACATGATATCTTCAGAGATAAGTTATAGATAGGAATTAGCATTTAAAAAACCTTTGAAATTCACTGAAAAAACCATAGGTTTCATGCAAGTTAAAGTTAGGAATTGGCATTTAAAAAACCTTTGAAATTCACTGAAAAAACTAAAGGTTTCAGGGGCGTTATAGTTAGGAATTGGCATTTAAAAAACCTTAGAAATTCACAAAAAAAACCATAGGTTTCAGGGGCGTTATAGTTAGCTGGACATTTCCCTCGTACAAAACCCTAGAAATTCCCCGGTTATAGTTAGTTCAGCTAACTATAACTCGCGCCCCCGCAATGCACTGCTGATGATGTCACATATTACATCACTCATGACATGGTCAGTGACATCACTGATGACATCACTGATGACATCTCAAATGACATCACTGATGATGTCATCCATGTGATATATTAGTGCATCTTCTCACACCCTAATATAACCTTTGATACACCGACTCAAAATTTCAGACGGCCATTTTGAAAACCATAGATACTCCAATACCAATAACTACATACCCACTAATTGACTCTTAGGTCTACATACATCTCCACTCACTCACCTGTACAGTCACTCATACTTACAGTCACTCCGTACAGGACTATCATATGCATTTATACACCTATATAGACACTCACACACCGCCAATTATCCATTGAGGTACTGACACACCTAGTCAGTCATGCAAATAATTAATCACAGTCCAATTTACTCACCTATACAGTTAAACACACTCAAGTTCACTTACTCATAAAAATACTAACAAATTCTGACACTCTTATACAATTACTAATACAAGCACACACTCATCCATACAGGCACTCCCTCAATCACACACTCTCACATATAGATAGTTGTATACTCTTATACACATATACACTGCGTTTCACATATGTAGTTACTGACACATGTACAACTGAGATATCCATTCAATCACTAACACACTCATACATACACTCACCCAACCATACAGTCCATCACAGTTGCACTCTTAAAACCATGCACCATAGAATCACCCACTCACACATCTATGCACAGAGTCACACACACCCTACCCACACAAACACTCAGGCACCCATACATTTACTGAGACAACCAATCAATAACCCATATATACACATTCATATAGGTATTCACAAAACCATGCAGCCACTTATACACCAACACACAGACACATACAGACATTCACACAGTTTAGTCACTAGTCTCCAGTAAGATACATTTAATGACTCACTTATAGAGTCAGTTACGCAGCTAGAAAATCATCCATTCACACACTTGTCCACCCGATCATTCTTCAACAGGCCTTTCAATATATATATTAAACATATATAAACTTTACAGAAACACACAGTCACTGGATGATGTCATCAGTGATGTCATCAGTGATGTCATTTGAGATGTCATTAGTGATGTCATCAGTGATGTCACTGACCATGTCATGGGTGATGTAATATGTGACGTCATCAGTAGTGCATTGCGGGGGCACGAGTTCTAGTTAGCTGAACTAACTATAACGGGAGAATTTCTATGGTTTTGTATGACTGAAATTTCCAACTAACTATAACCTTCCCTAAAACCTATATATATATATATATATATATATATATATATATATATATATATATATATATATATATATATATAACCTACTGCCGGTGGCCAGTTATAGTTAGGACCAAAGTTTCCATAGAAAAATCTTTTTTTGTTTTGCCATTAACTTTGGTGCCGGTTGACGAATCTTCTCAAAAATTTGAAAAATCTTCTTTTTAGTTCAGCTGCTATATTAAACGTTTCAGGGTGATCAGTCAAGCAGGGGCAAAGAAAAAAGGATGGTACCAAAACATGTTTTCCTCATATTATGTCTATGGGGATTTTACATTTTTGAACATGACTATAGCCCAAACCTCTGAACGGAATTACACCAAATTTGGCAGAAAGCTTTTGTGAGTTGGTGGAAATCCGTTTAGTATTTTCAGAAATATTTACCTTTAAAAAATATAGATATTTTGGAGCCCAACAGCCAAATGAAGCCCTACTAAAATTCGATTGGCTGCCAACACTTCAACCAGGAAGTGTTGCCAGCCATCTTGGGACTCAGTTGAACTGAGTCCCACAAAAAATTAAAGCAAAAAGAAAGGGCATGGTAGAAACACGAAACCCCCTAGGCCTCTTGTGGGGGGTCCCACTGGGACTCCTCAGGGCCCAAAACATATTTTTAAAAAATGTTTTGGTTGTTTCCGTGGAGCCGAGTATACATTTTTAGAAAAATGAACTGCAGGCTCCTGCGCATCATCAATAGTCAGCCCCCGGGTGGACCAGGTCCCAAGGGCATGTGTAGATATGTAGGAGGGTGTGCATGGGGCCCCCCTTTTAGAATCCTTAATGTCCGCGGGACCCCCAACTCCCCGAAGGCATGTTTCATTATTTATGTGGGGGTTGCCCTTGCGGCAACCCCTTTGCCCTGTGGACTGCTACCTCCCCAGGGCAAGATTTTTAATAATGCGGGGGGCTCATGTGCACCCCTGACAGCCCCTGGAACTGCCACCTCCCTGAGCTGAAATATATACATTTGGGTGCTCTACTCCCCCCCACATCCCTGGGGACTGCTCCCCCACTGTGGTGAATGCTAAAATTTAAAGTGGGGGCCCGCGCGGTCCCCACAGCCCCAGGAACTACCACCTCCACGGAACTGAAACAACCAAAGGGTGGAGGACGTGCGGCCTGCCTCCTGGAGCCCTAGATGGCCCTGAGGACTTTAACCCCAAAGGGCCAGCTCAAGCAATGTCCTGGTATACCCACTGCTGGGACATTGCAGTGTTCTATGGTTTGGTGGGAGCACTGCTCCTGCCAAGCCATAGAAAACAGTGCTCTACTTTCAGCAAGCTTGAGCAGAAAATGCTCTTGCTTGCTGAAAGCAGAGCATATCTGCTTCCCTGCCCACAGTCAGGTGAGCAGGGACACAGACAAATTGCTTTGAGATCCAGGGAGCTGCAGGTTAGGAGCTCTCTGGGGCTCAAAGTAATGCTGGCTCCAGCAGAAGACGGGGAGCCGTCAGGGACAGCAGGGGCCTTCAGGGTCCCCTGCAGTCCCTCATGTTTAAAACGTGAGGGCCCTGGGTGGGACCAGTGTACCCACACTACAGGCTGGGTGCTGGGGGATCGGGTCCCTGGGGCCAAAATCAGCCTGGGAGGGGGGCTGCACGGCCCCCCTCCCTTTTAAGAAAAAATATGAAAAAAAGGGCAGGCCCTAGAGGATGGGGTTCCGGGGCTCAAAATGGCCCTGGGAAGGGGAGCCATGTGGCACCCCCTTCCTTTACTTTAAAAAAATACAATAAAAAAAGACAGGCCAGGCCTCACGGGATGGGCTCCCCGAAGCTAAAATCGGCCCATGGAGGGGGGCATGCAGCCCCTCTACCCATTCTTAACCCGTTCTGTGCACATGACGAGCTGGACTCGTCATGGAGCACAGTCGCGCTGTGCCCATGACGAGTCCAGCTCGTCATGACACCTACCCGCGGGGGAAGCGCTGGCGCTCCCCCCGTGAGTGGTCGATCTTTTTTTTTTTACTGGGAAGGCAGGGGAAGACCTTCCCCTGCCTCCCCCCGCCCCCCACCCCCGCATCATCAATGACATCAGCGCGCGAGCCGCGCTGACGTCATTGGAGGTTTCCCCTTTGTTCTCCGAGGCGCAAGAAGCCATTTGCTTCCTGCGCGTCGGAGAGTGAAGGTGAGTTTTGGGGCTGGGGAAGGGGGGATTTTGGCGATCGGTGGGTTTGGTTATGGTGGGGGCACTATGTTGGGGGAGGTCGAAGGCATGCCACAAGGCTCGGCTTCTTTCGTGGTTTTTTTGTAGTTGCTTCCCTGTGAAATGGATCCAAAAAAGAAAAACGCTCTGCCGAAAAATGCCCTTCTTCTGAAATTTTCTATTCCAAAGTGCAGCAGGATGGAGAGAAATAGAAAGTATTATATGAGAATTAAATACCTAACTAAATAAAGCAAGACAGAGGGGTTGCAAAGTGGCCAGATTGGTTTTATTTACATCCAAATACACCAGCATCACTTTACAGTTTTTGCCAGTGAAGTGCTTCTTTCGTTTTCTCGTCTTTCTTTGAACAGCATTGTAGTTCCCAGGTTGGGAGAGTGTACCATTCCTGGAGGTACTGCAATACCTGGTTGATGGGTGGATTGGAAAACACAATGTGTACCATGGCTCTGTGTTTATGGATGTGGTCTTTTTATACCATACTGCTTACGTGTTGTAAGGATGTAAGCAATGGACAGTGAAACGCTTCCCTTCAGGGCCCTCTAGTCATGTCCATAACTTTTCAGGTGAAACCACTCGCTGATTTCTGAATAGTGAGTGAGAGATCGTTAAGGTAAACATGTTGTTTCTGCTTACATTTCACATGCTTTGCATTCCCTATGAGTGGTAGCTTTTTTTTTTTTTAGGCAGCATATTACTCTTATCAAGTGCATAATTTGAATTGAGCCACATCCAAGTGTTTATAGCGGGCACAATTAGGTTATAGCTGAAGGCAGTGCGAGTTTCTCTCAGTGGGCAAGTATGGTGTTCAGTGGGGATATGGCACTATGGCCAGAGCTGTCGAATTTGGAACTGGGGAACCGGGTTCAGCATTCATGACCAGTCCACCACACCACTGTACTGAGGGAGCACATTCTCATGCTAGACCGTAGAAGGCCCCACTAGACCTTAGAAGGCTTGATGTCTTAGCACAAGCAGGTGTACCCTAGTGATGTCAATTGTGGGTTAACCTTGAAGGCCTGTCCACCACAATCCATACTGAAGTTCATCTCCAGTCTTGCGGGCAGGCCTACGAAGCAGCACACCCTAGAGCAGCAGTGATCCAGTCGCTGTGACTCTGTCACTGAGGTCACATGAACCTTGAGCAGGTTAGGGCGATGCGAACGGTGTGACCTCACTGGGTACCTATTTCGGGTGGGTGCGTAGTGTTTGCAAGTATATTATGGTTTGAAAAAAACTTGCTGCCTCCTTCCTGGCCTCCAGCAATTTTCAGAAACAATTAAAATGTCATGATAACTTTGGTGATTAATGTTCTTCCTAGAGAGAGATGGAGTTTTGTCTAGTGGAAGGGTTGACTCCTGGAAAGGTAGCACAGAGGGTTAATGTGCCTGCTGCAAAGAACATGTACCATGCAGATCACAAAGTGCACTGCTTTAATGGGGGGACCATGATGAATGGTCATTTAATGTCAGCTGTAGATGATAGATCCCTGAACAGTGTCATGTATGTGCATGTTTGCATTGTGCTGAGGGGATTACCAGGTAATTATTCGCGCAGCTCTCTGATGGATGTCACATGTGGTTTTTCTGAGTCCCCAGATAGATCATGCAGTCTGTGTGTTCTCTTTTGTACTGCCAGTCACCGGTGTATTCAACTGTGTAGCCTTGGACCGTGTCATGTATGTGCATGTAACTTGCATGATCGAGGTAACTATTAGTGGCGATACTACTTGTCTCTCAGACCTCTTTGAAGTGGTCGCTGTCTTTTTTCCCCAGCAACACCCCCTCCCCAGGGGCGGCAATCTGAGAGATAGCCCCGGGCGCCACAAGCTCTAGCTACACCTCTGCCCCCAATGTCACTTTTATGCATTCCTGCTGCACGATCGTGCAGCAGGAATGGCCACCAGCGCCAGTTTTTTTTTTTTGTTTTTTAGGTAAGGGTCACTCCCCTTATGGCCACATTATTTTTTAAATATTTTAAAGTGCAAACAAAATCAAAGAGGTAGCAGACGTTACGTTACAAGAGGAAAAAGTGATGTGTGCATGTTACAAAAGAGTACAAAATGCAAGTAGAGGTAAAATACTGCAATAAATGGCAGACACTCTGAAAACAAGAGCAAACGTTACGTTACATGAGGCAATGGTGGTAATTGTGCATGTATCAAAAGCAAACAAAATACAAGAGGTAGCAAACAATACGTTACAAGAGGAAAAGTGACATGTGTGCAAGTTACAAAAGAGTACAAAGTACAAGTAGAGGTATAAAAGTGCAATAAATGGCAGACACTCAAAACACAGGAACACACTGGGAAGGCACTTCTAGGGGCATGGAGAACAGAATTTCCTATAATGTAAAGACTTCCTTCAGACAATAGAGAGGGTGTGAATTAAGTTTGGAAGTGTCTTTGCAGGAGGAGAACTTTGAGGTCAGTTTTGAAGGACTGGGAAGAGGGAGGGGGTGGTCCGGAGCTGAGGCTGAGTTCCAGATTCTCGCCGCGTTGCTTGTAAAGGATTGGGCCATCGATCTTTCCTTCTTGAAAGTGGGAGGTTCAAGCAATAAATTTTGCGCAGTACGTGATGGTCTAGAGCATTATATGCATATGTGACATTAATGTTTTTTTCTCCTTTTTATTCTAGTCTAAAGCTTTTGATTCCTGTTTCCGGTTTCGACAGTGGTTGTTCTGCAGTTTTGTGTAGTTGCATTGTTTTGGTAAGAATTTTTTTTTTTTGTATTTACTCCAAATGAGTAATATTGTAATGTTTGAATGAATTATTTTGTTAGTGATGTCATAATGGCGGCATATTTAGTTAGTGTTTTGAGCATGAAATTCTTTGCGATGTGTTTTGCATAGTCTTATGTGTAATTTCTTTTCTATTTCTTTTTAGTGGGATATTGTTGATCCATACTGTGTCTGTACAGAGTAGGTGGTGGTGAGTAGTTTAGCTGCCTCTGGCAAGTGAGTGGTATTGTTTTGGAGTATATATGAATTTTTGATAAAGGTGCTTTTTGTTTATTACTTATTTTACAAAGTGTTTGTTGTTGTTGACTTGTTTGACAAGTTACCTTTATTAGTAAGCAATATGGCTAGCCGTAGAATGACTGCTCAACAGGTGGTTGGTATGCTTCTTGAATCTTCCTCTGAGCATGATTATGAGACTGACAGTGCGTCTGAGGCAAAGGAGGGAGGGGAAGATTCTGGCAGTGAGTTTTCTCTCAACATGGTATCATCGGATGATGAAGGTACTCTCAGTGCAGATGAAGGTACTCTTGGTGTGGATGAAGCAACTCTCAGTGCGGCTGAAGTGCCTGTCTTAGAGGAGGAAACTGCTGTGCCGATGGTGCAAGAGGCATCTGGATTGAAGTCTGAGGCTGCTAGGCTTCCTACTGGAAGTGCTGGACTTTGGGTTGATCCAAACATGGTGCAGACGGTGTTGCCTGCCTTTAGCGGTGATGCAGGTTGTACAGTGGATTGTGAACACTTTTTGCCTATACAGTTTTTTCAGTTGTTTATGGATGATGTATTTTTGGGTGAGATTGTTGAGCAGACGAATTTGTATGCTAAACAGTTTTTGAGGGACAACAGTGACAAACTTAGGCCCCAGTCTAGAGCTACCCGGTGGACTCCCACATATCTGGAAGAGATTAAGAAGTTTTTGTGTTTGTCTTTATTGATGGGTGTGGTAAGGAAGCCAACCTTGGCTTCACATTGGTTCCTGCAGTTATGACTCGTAATCGGTATTAACTTTTGCTACGTATGCTGCATTTTGTTGATAATTCTATGGCGTTGCCACGAGATCACCCTGACTGTGACCGTCTTTTTAAGATTCGGCCCGTTCTTGATCACTTTGTAGATCGATTTTCTGAGATCTATACTCCAGGGAAAGAAATATCTATTGATGAGTCTTTGGTCTTGTTCAAGGGCCGTTTGGTTTTTAGGCAGTACATCCCTAGCAAGAGGGCACGCTATGGAATTAAGCTGTATATGTTGTCTGAGACTAGGACAGGATATATTTTTAATTTTTGTGTGTACACTGGTAGAGATTCAACTATTGACCCCCCCAGGTTTCAACTATTGACCCCCCAGGTTGTCCGTCCACTTTTGGAGTTTTAGAGAAAATTGTGTGGGATCTTGCTAGAAGACTGTTTAACAGAGGCCACCATTTGTACCTTGATAACTTCTATACTGATGTGCAATTATTTAAGGAATTGTATAAAGTGGACACTTTTGCATGTGGCACAATCTGCTCAATCGTAAAGGTTAGCCAAAAGAGCTTGTTTGCAAAAAACTTCAGAGGGGGCAGTGCAGTTCCTTGCGTAGTGATGAACTACTAGCTGTAACATTTGTGGACAGGAGGGATGTGTACATGCTGACTACCATCCATGATGAGAGTACTTCACCTGTGGCTGTTTGGGGTCAGGTTGCTGAAGTGCGCATGGGACTACAATAAGCACATGGGTGGTGTTGACAGAGTAGGTCAGAGGTTGGAACCTTACTCTGCTATTCGGAAGGCTTATCTTTGGTATAAGAAGTTGGCCATCCATTTCATCAAATTAGCAAATTTCAATGCTTTTATTGTGTTCAAGGAGTGTTCTCCTGCGTCAAAGTTGACATTTCTTCAGTTTCAGCACTCTGTGATAGCTAGCCTTGTTGTTGTGGAACAGGCAAGTGTTCCTAGATTTGGAGTGGTGGAGGATGTGGTTCGATTGAAAGATCACCACTTTCCTGATTTCATCCCTCCCACACCGTCAAAAGATTTTCCCACTAGGAGATGCAGAGTCTGTTGGCGAAGAGGTACGCGGAAGGAGGTTCGTATGTACTGCCCCAACTATCCTTCTAAACCTGGGCTGTGTGTCCCTGCTTGTTTTAGAGCGTACCACACGCAAAATAATTCTTGGGAGTATTCATGAGTGGTAAAGTGAACTGCCTGGTCTGTATTCTTTGAAAAATTTGATTCTGTTTCAAGGTTGGCGTTAGTGCAATGTATTTAGTTTCTGAATTTGTGTTTGTAGATTTGTATCTATTTGCGATTTGTTTGTGTTTTTATTTTTCTCTAAAAAAATCCTAAATGTGTTGGTGGTGTGTGTGGACTGGCACTTGGTTGGCGGTGTGCGTGGAATGGTGCTTGGCTGGCGGTGTGCGTGGACTGGTACTTGGCTGGCGGTGTGCGTGGACTGGCGGTGTGCATCGACTGGCGCTTGGCTGGTGGTGTGCGTGGACTGGTGCTTGGTTGGCAGTGTGCGTTGATTGGCGATTGGCTGCCGGTGTGCCTGGACTGGCGATTGGCTGGTAGTATGCCTGGACTGGCGCTTGGCTAGCGGTGTGCGTGGACTGGTGTTTGGCCAGCAGTGTGCGTGGACTGGCACTCAGCTAGTGGTGTGCGTGGACTGGCGCTCGGCTGGCTGTGTGTGAGTAGTGACTTGCTGCTGGTCACTACACACACTGCTAGCTGAGTGCCACTCCACGCAATCCATCAGCTTGTGTAGTTGCTGTGTCAGGAATGTGAGCGTGTGAAAGTGATGGGCCCTTGAATGGCGCTGTGTGCTGGTGTGAGTTTTGTTATGTGATGGGCCCGCGGCTGGCGGTGTGAATGGTTTTGTATGTCTCACACGTATGAAAGGTGTATGAATGGCCTGTAAAGAGGTTGTGCCTTGTCGTGGCTTTACAGCTCACGAGCTGTGAGTCAATGGTTCAGTTTCTCGCCCTTTCAATTATTAACAGTGCATTTCATTTTTGTGAAATCACTTGCTAATACAATTGTATATACTGAACCATCACTCACCCTCGTGCCAAAACCAACCAGTATGTGTGTGTGCTTGAGGATTAGATGGCTGTGCAGTAATATTTGCCTTTATGAAGCAGGGTGTACCTTGTCCCTTTTTGTGAATTTTGTAATGTGTTGTTTTTGTGCCTGGTGGTGCGAATGGTCTTGTGTGTATCACGAATGAAAGGTGTGTGAATGGCCTGTAAAGCGGTTGGTGCCTTGCCGTGGCTTTACAGCTCACGAGCTGCGAGCCATTGGTTCAGTTTTTCCTCCATTTAATTATTGACAGTGCATTTCATTTTTGTGAAATCTCTTGTTAATAAAATGTAATATACTGAAACATCACTCGCCCTCGTGCCAAATCCAACCAGTATGTGTGTGCGTTTGAGGAATAGATGGCTGTGCAGGAATCTTTGTCTTTTTAGTTTCTCTGCCAAGGTTTATGTTCCATGTAAGAATAACCCACCAACTGTAGATATTGTCGTAAACCCACGGGAGTTCATGGTGATGTCTCTCTTGTGAATTGCAAAAAGTTATTTTATCCACAATGTCCTGCAAACCTCAAAATGTCTGTCACATTTTCCTTGCAATATTGTGCCGAAATTCTCACGCTGTAGAAACAAACAACTAATTATGTCAAAACGATCTGGTTTTGCAAGGGTGTCAACTGTCTTTTTGGCCCGTGCTTGGCGGCCATCTAGGGAAACCTACCAAACCCATACATTTCTGAAAACTAGACACACGAGGGCTTCCAGGGAGGTATGGCTTGCATGGATCCCCCAACGTTTTCTTACCCAGAATCCCCTGCAAACCTCAATTGTAGCTGAAAAAATCACTTTTTTCACACATTTTTGTGTGGGAAAGTTGTGGCATTACCGGGCTCACTCAAATTTCCCACCACCCAGCGTTCCCCCGGGTCTTCCGGTAAAAATGGTGCCTCACTTGTGTGGGAGGCCCAAGTACCCGCGACAGGCAAGGGCCCAAAACGCAGTGAGGCGACATTAAAATTGCCTATCTCAAAACCACCTGGTTTTGCAAGGGGGGTCACTTGGGTTTTTGGCCCGGTGTTCGGCGGCCATCTAGGGAAACCTACCAAACCCATACATTTCTGAAAACTAGACACCCGGGGGCGTCCAGGGAGGTATGGCTTGCGTGGATCCCTCAACGTTTCCTTACCCAGAATCCCCTGCAAACCTCAATTTTAGCTACAAAAATCACATTTTTCACACATTTTTGTGTGGGAAAGTTGTGGCATCACCGGGCTCACTCAAATTTCCCACCACCCAGCGTCCCCCCAGGTCTCCTGGTAAAAATGGTGCCTCACTTGTGTGGGAGGCCCAAGTACCCGCGACAGGCAAGGGCCCAAAACGCAGTGAGGCGACATCAAAATTGCCTATCTCAAAACCACCTGGTTTGGCAAGGGGGGTCACTTGGGTTTTCAGCTAAAATTGAGGTTTGCAGGGGATTCTGGGTAAGGAAACGTTGGGGGATCCACGCAAGCCATGCCTCCCTGGAAGCACACGGGTGTCTAGTTTTCAGAAATGTATGGCTTTGCTAGGTTTCCCAAGGTTCCCGCAGATCTAGGGTTAAAAAACTAGAGCTAGGTACTTTGCCGAAAAAGGGTCATTTTTCACTGCGAAATTGAGGTGTGACCACGTTGTGTTTTGCACCGTTTCCTGTCACGGGCACTAGGCCAACCCACACAAGTGAGGTACAGTTTTTCTCATAAGACATTGGGGAATGCGGGGTGCATGGAAATTTGTGGATCCACACAGATTCCGGAACTTTCCACGACAGAAATGTGGGGAAAATGTGTTTTTTTGGACAATTTTTTAGGTTTGCAAGGGATTCTGGGTAACAGACCCTGTTGGGAGGCAGTCAAGTCACCCCATCCTGGATTCCCCTGGGTGTCTAGTTTTTAAAAATGTATAGGTTTCCTAGGTTTCCCAAGGTGCCCGCAGAGCTAGGGTTCAAAAACTACAGCTAGACATTTTGCCAAAAAAGGGTCATTTTTCACTGCGAAATTGAGGTGTGACCACGTTGCGTTTTGTGCCGTTTCCTGTCACGGGCACTAGGCCGACCCACACAAGTGAGGTACCATTTTTCTCGTAAGACTTTGGGGAACGCGGGCTGGTTGGAAATTTGTGGATCCAGGCATATTCCGGAGCTTTCCACCATAGAAATGTGGGGAAATGTGTTTTTTTGGACAATTCTTTAGGTTTGCAAGGGATTCTGGGTAACAGACCCTGGTGGGAGGCAGTGAAGTCACCCCATCCTGGATTCCCCTGGGTGTCTAGTTTTCAAAAATGTATAGGTTTGCTAGGTTTCCAAAGGTGCCCGCAGAGCTAGGGTTCAAAAACTACAGCTAGACATTTTGCCAAAAAAGGGTCATTTTTCAGTGCGAAATTGAGGTGTGACCACGTTGTGTTTTGTGCCGTTTCATGTCGCGGGCACTAGGCCGACCCACACAAGTGAGGTACCGTTTTTCTCGTAAGACTTTGGAGAACGAGGAGTGGGTGGAAATTTGTGGATCCAGGCAGATTCCGGAACTTTCCATGACAGAAATGTGAGGAAAATGTGTTTTTTTTGACAATTTTTTAGGTTTGCAAGGGATTCTGGCTAACAGACCCTGGTGGGAGGCAGTCAAGTCACCCCATCCTGGATTCCCCTGGGTGTCTAGTTTTCAAAAATGTATAGGTTTGCTAGGTTTCCCAAGGTTCCCGCAGAGCTAGGGTTCAAAAACTACAGCTAGACATTTTGCCAAAAAAGGGTCATTTTTCACTGCGAAATTGAGGTGTGACCACGTTGCGTTTTGTGCCGTTTCCTGTCGCGTGCACTAGGCCGACCCACACAAGTGAGGTACCGTTTTTCTTGTAAGACTTTGGGGAACGCGGGGTGGGTGGAAATTTGTGGATCCACACAGATTCCGGAACTTTCCACGACAGAAATGTGGGGAAAATGTGTTTTTTTGGACAATTTTTTAGGTTTGCAAGGGATTCTGGGTAACAGACCCTGGTGGGAGGCAGTCAAGTCACCCCATCCTGTATTTCCCTGGGTGTCTAGTTTTCAAAAATGTATAGGTTTGCTAGGTTTCTCAAGGTGCCCGCAGAGCTAGGGTTCAAAAACTACAGCTAGACATTTTGCCAAAAAAGGGTCATTTTTCACTGCAAAATTGAGTTGTGACCACGTTGCGTTTTGCGCCGCTTCCTGTCGCGGGCACTTGGCTGACCCACACAAGTGAGGTACCGTTTTTCACGTAAGACTTTGGGGAACGCGGGGTGGGTGGAAATTTGTGGATCCATGCAGATTCCGGAACTTTCCACCACAGAAATGTGGGGAAAATGTGTTTTTTTTTACATTTTTTTAGGTTTGCAAGGGATTCTGGGTAACAGACCATGGTGGGAGGCAGTCACGTCACCCCATCCTGGATTCCCCTGGGTGTCTAGTTTTCAAAAATGTATAGGTTTGCTAGGTTTCCCAAGGTGCCCGCAGAGCTAGGGTTCAAAAACTACAGCTAGACATATTGCCAAAAAAGGGTCATTTTTCACTGCGAAATTGAGGTGTGACCACGTTGCGTTTTGCGTCGCTTCCTGTCGCGGGCACTTGGCTGACCCACACAAGCGAGGTACCGTTTTTCACGTAAGACTTTGGGGAATGCGGGGTGGGTGGAAATTTGTGGATCCATGCAGATTCCGGAACTTTCCACCACAGAAATGTGGGGAAAATGTGTTTTTTTGGACATTTTTTTAGGTTTGCAAGGGATTCTGGGTAACAGACCATGGTGGGAGGCAGTCACGTCACCCCATCCTGGATTCCCCTGGGTGTCTAGTTTTCAAAAATGTATAGGTTTGCTAGGTTTCCCAAGGTGCCCGCAGAGCTAGAGTTCAAAAACTACAGCTAGACATATTGCCAAAAAAGGGTCATTTTTCACTGCGAAATTGAGGTGTGACCACGTTGCGTTTTATGCCATTTCCTGTCGCGGGCACTAGGCCGACCCACACAAGTGAGGTACCGTTTTTCTCGTAAGACTTTGGGGAACGCGGCATGGGTGGAAATTTGTGGATCCACCCAGATTCCGGAACTTTCCACGACAGAAATGTGGGGAAAATGTGTTTTTTTGGACATTATTTTAGGTTTGCAAGGGATTCTGGGTAACAGACCATGGTGGGAGGCAGTCACGTCACCCCATCCTGGATTCCCCTGGGTGTCTAGTTTTCAAAAATGTATAGGTTTGCTAGGTTTCCCAAGGTGCCCGCAGAGCTAGAGTTCAAAAACTACAGCTAGACATATTGCCAAAAAAGGGTCATTTTTCACTGCGAAATTGAGGTGTGACCACGTTGCGTTTTGTGCCATTTCCTGTCGCGGGCACTAGGCCGACCCACACAAGTGAGGTACCGTTTTTCTCGTAAGACTTTGGGGAACGCGGCATGGGTGGAAATTTGTGGATCCACACAGATTCCGGAACTTTCCACGACAGAAATGTGGGGAAAATGTGTTTTTTTGGACAATTTTTTAGGTTTGCAAGGGATTCTGGCTAACAGACCCTGGTGGGAGGCAGTCAAGTCACCCCATCCTGGATTCCCCTGGGTGTCTAGTTTTCAAAAATGTATAGGTTTGCTAGGTTTCCCAAGGTTCCCGCAGAGCTAGGGTTCAAAAACTACAGCTAGACATTTTGCCAAAAAAGGGTCATTTTTCACTGCGAAATTGAGGTGTGACCACGTTGCGTTTTGTGCCGTTTCCTGTCGCGTGCACTAGGCCGACCCACACAAGTGAGGTACCGTTTTTCTCGTAAGACTTTAGGGAACGCGGGGTGGGTGGAAATTTGTGGATCCACACAGATTCCGGAACTTTCCACGACAGAAATGTGGGGAAAATGTGTTTTTTTGGACAATTTTTTAGGTTTGCAAGGGATTCTGGGTAACAGACCCTGGTGGGAGGCAGTCAAGTCACCCCATCCTGTATTTCCCTGTGTGTCTAGTTTTCAAAAATGTATAGGTTTGCTAGGTTTCTCAAGGTGCCCGCAGAGCTAGGGTTCAAAAACTACAGCTAGACATTTTGCCAAAAAAGGGTCATTTTTCACTGCGAAATTGAGGTGTGACCACGTTGCGTTTTGCGCTGTTTCCTGTCGCGGGCACTAGGCCGACTCACACAAGTGAGGTACCGTTTTTCTCGTAAGACTTTGGGGAACGCAGGGTGGGTGTAAATTTGTGGATCTACGCAGATTCCGGAACTTTCCACCCCAGAAATGTGGGGAAAATGTGTTTTTTTTACAATTGTTTAGGTTTGCAAGGGATTCCGGGTAACAGACCCTGGTGGGAGGCAGTCAAGTCACCCCATCCTGTATTTCCCTGTGTGTCTAGTTTTCAAAAATGTATAGGTTTGCTAGGTTTCTCAAGGTGCCCGCAGAGCTAGGGTTCAAAAACTACAGCTAGACATTTTGCCAAAAAAGGGTAATTTTTCACTGCGAAATTGAGGTGTGACCACGTTGCGTTTTGCGCTGTTTCCTGTCGCGGGCACTAGGCCGACTCACACAAGTGAGGTACCGTTTTTCTCGTAAGACTTTGGGGAACGCAGGGTGGGTGGAAATTTGTGGATCTACGCAGATTCCGGAACTTTCCACCCCAGAAATGTGGGGAAAATGTGTTTTTTTTACAATTGTTTAGGTTTGCAAGGGATTCCGGGTAACAGACCCTGGTGGGAGGCAGTCAAGTCACCCCATCCTAGATTCCCCTGGGTGTCTAGTTTTCAAAAATGTATAGGTTTGCTAGATTTCCCAAGGTGCCCGCAGAGCTAGGGTTCAAAAACTACAGCTAGACATTTTGCCAAAAAAGGGTAATTTTTCACTGCGAAATTGAGGTGTGACCACGTTGCGTTTAATATATAAAATACAGTTTTGAACATATACACCCTTATGCATCAAGCCAAAATCCAGTCGGTAAAATACCGATTCGGTAATAGCTCCCGGTATTGTGTTAAAAATACCCAATCCCAATGCATCAACCCAAAACCCGAGCAAATAACGAATCGCTAAATAAATAACCTCGAACATACCGAATCGCTAATACCAAAAATGCTAATTTACCGAATCGCTAAATACCGAATCCGCAATTACCGAAATCACTATTAGCTCCCGGAAATTGCCAATAGCAAATAAAGAATCGCACCCCAATGCAAGAAAACTCGCTAATTCCGAAAATCCCAAAAATCGCTATTTTGCCAGAGCTAAATAAGGGGAATCAAAACCTGGAGGTAAAGTCAAAAAAAAAAAAAAAAAAAAGATATTCCTACATGTGCAAATGATTGAGGCAATCACTAAACCCTTAAATTTGGCCCAGGAGACCCTGTTGGCTCCCCCAAAATGGCTGCCCTCTACGTGCTTGCAAGGAGGATGCGGATCAATGCAGCAGGACAGCGCAGGAGAAGGGTCCAGGAGCGAGTGTTCAGACTGCGCATAACCCTGCTCGGCCAGAATGAGGACGAGGTGTACCAGAAATATCGCCTCAATCGCGCTATGATCATGCGCCTGATTGCAGACCTGGAACCATTACTGCAGCACCAGACACACCGGACCAATGCAATCCCTGCGCACGTTCAGGTACTATGCAGCCTGCACCTACTGGCCTCTGGGAGTTTCCAGGGGGTAATTGCGGTTGCTGGAGGTGTTTCGCAAAGCGCACTGTCACGCTTCTTCCAAAAATTCCTAGATGCCATGCTGACAATGCTCCACAGACACATCAGCTTCCCCACAACCCCACAGCAGTTGGACCGCACTAAACAGGCATTCTACCAGGTGGCACAATTTCCACATGTGATTGGATGCATCGACTGCACGCATATCCCCATATGCCCTCCGTCAGCAAATGAGTACCTTTTCAGGAACCGCAAGTCATACCACTCGATCAACGTGCAGGTTGTGTGCGATGCCAACAACATCATAACGGACCTAGTGGCACAATTCCCAGGGAGCACCCACGACTCATACATCTTCCGCAACAGTGGAATGCACAGGCGACTACTCAATGGCGAATTTGGAGAGGGACTCCTGTTAGGTAAGTAGAACTACGCTTCCCCACACCAACACCACACATGTATGTACATCACCAATGCTAAGTCTATGCTTCTATCTTCTAGGTGACAGTGCTTACGCCCTGCGGGAATACATACTAACCCCATACCTAAATCCAGCAACCCCGCAGGAACATCGCTACAACGCTGCACACATCAGCACGAGGAATGTGATAGAGCGGACTTTTGGGATTCTCAAGAGCCGCTTCCGTATCCTCCACAAGACTGGCGGCGCAATGCTATACCAACCAGACACATGCTGTCGAATAATTGCTGTATGTGCAATGCTGCACAACATTGCCACCAGAAGGGGGATACCCATGGAGGTGGACAGGGATGACGACCCCCAGGCTGACCAACCACCCGCCCAACGACGACCGGCACACATCCCAAACACAGCAGAGGGCCATAGGAGGCGGACAGACATAACGCAAAATCATTTTTGACCCTGGGTAAAATGAGACATTACAAGTTGGTGTTGGGTGCAACTGTTTAATGCACAGTAGCACTGAGGATTGTGCAACAGAACTAGCATTGTGAATCATGCTCCGATTGCATAAATGTAAATAAAAGGTTCCTTAAAGTCAGGCCTGTGCAAACAGAATAATTGGATGGCCATGGTTGCTCCACCATGGACCTGCAGCATGTACAAATTTCTAGTGCCGCTTGCCACGTACACCAAGCCTCCGCTCAGGTGCATCCATACCCTCACCACGGCCTGTCCCCGTGGAGGCACGCGAACTTCGGCGCCTGGTGCTGGCCTCTGCCAGTGACACGCTGCTGACACTGGAGGCAGCCTCACTGGTGTCATCCCCTCCCAATGCTGCAGCACTGCATGTGCTGCTCTGAAGTTGTTCCACAGCAGTGGTGATGTGTCTCAGTGACTTGGCAACATCACCGCAGAAGTGCCCAAGGTCCACCTGCAGGGAGACTGTGCGGCGTGCCAACACAGCGGTGCAGTTGCTGTGCCGTTGTATGGCCTTGGTAGCGGCGGCAGAACGCAACATTAGCTGCCGGTTACTCCTCCTCTGGGACTCATGGCCCTCCCTGATGGCACGGGTGAGCTCACGTACCTCCTCCCTGAGCTGAGCATTGCCATCAGCAACCGCAGTGGTCTGGTCCCTGACCGCCGTGCCCATGTCCCTGACCGCGGAGCCCATGTCGGTGACTGCTGCAGTCATGGCGCGCATCTCCCTCGCTAGGCGCACGATGTTGCAGCTGATGCTAGCCACATGTCTTCCCTGCAGGTTCTGTGTGCGCAGCATCCTCTCCTCAATTGCAGAGGTTGTTGGGACATCCTGGTCAGCTGAGGAGACGGAACTGCGACGGGCCCTGTGACGCCGTGCGTGTCTTGAGCCTCCATGTGGTGCAGCAGGTGGTGTGGATGTGCGCTGCGTGGGTGCCAATTGAGGGGGGGGGGTTGCCATCTCCTGCAAGGGCGCAACTTGGTGCCTGTGCCTCTGCGGTATTGTGGCTGCACTGGCTGCAGGCTGGCTTGCTGGTGCCGTTGCTTGTGGCGCAGGTGGTGGTGCCTTGGCTTGTGGCGCAGGTGCCTTGGCTTGTGGCACTGGTGCTGGTGCCGATGATTGTGGCGCTGGTGGAGGTGGTGCTGGTGGGGTGGCAGGTGTTGGCGGTGCGTGCGCATCCTGCACAGTCTCCTGGTCTGACTCCACGGGTGTCTCAGAGATGATCAGCTGGTCGCTGTCGTCAGAGTCCCCAGGTGATGCATCTGTGTGTGAAACAGTGCATGATTAGTGGGATGATTACACCTACATAGTGTTGTACCCATCAATGTCCCTCTGTGGTCCAACAAATGAACAGTCTACAGCCATGTACAACATATGTGTTGTGTGAGGATTTACGCCTGTGCCTGCACTCTGGGCTGACTAGACTACAACTCCCAAGATGCAGTAGTGTCATGTGTGGAACTGTCTGTGCCAGAGCTGCAGACACAGTGAGATTGAGCTGGGGGCATGGGTATGGATTTACGCTATGCTGGGTGTGGCACAGGCATGCATCTTACCTTGGGCACTTGTGGCTGCGCCGGACGTGTCCATCTGGATCACCCCCACGACGGCTTCCCGCTCTATCGTCCCTTCCACAAGGTCCTCCAGGGCTGTGTTGGATGGTGCAGTGCTTGTTCCGCCTCCAGTCCTTCTTGCCTCCCGGAGCCTCTCAGCAATCCTCTCTTTTGCGCGCTTCCGGAGGTCATACCACCGTTTTTTGAGATCGTCGATGCTGCGGCTAGTGACGCCAACCGCATTGATCCTCTCACGGATGCGCTGCCAGATGCGCCGCTTCTCAGTCTCAGGCACCTTGAGGGACAGCTTGCCAAAGAGGCGGTCGTGTTTGCTGGCCACTCCCTCGATGAGGTACTCCAGCTCCCTGTCTGAGAACTTCTTCTTGCGCTTGCGTGCAGATTCAGCGCTGGATGGCACTTCCTGCGACATGATGGATGTGTGCTGTGACTGGCAGAATCTGTGTGGCCTCACTCTGCACAGCCTGTCCTTCTTTCCAGCTCCTGTCTGCTCCTCTGTCGAGGCTATGTGGGTGGGGCAGCAGTATTTCCTGGTTGGTGATGTCATCAGCCTGTTCCCGGTGCGACGCGGCAATTTGCGATTTCGCTAATACCGATTCGGTAATTGCTAATTCGGTATTACCGAACTCGCTATTAGCCAAATCGGTATTACCGAACTCGCTATTTGCTAGTGGGGCCGTTTGCGTGCCCCGCTATTAAGGAATCGGTAAATTTAGCGATTTTTAAGGAATCGCTAAATTTTACCGAATCTGTTGATGCATGCCAATTACCGATTCCTTAATGGCGATTCCTTATTTTTCGCTATTAAGGAATCGGTATTAGTTTGGTTGATGCATATGCCCCATAGTTAAAAAATATTTTGAAAAATATAATAAAATATGTTTATAAAACCCATTAAGTTCAAATAACATTTTTTAATTTTTAAAATAATTAATTGAAAAATAAGTTTAAAAAATGGTGATAAAAAAGTATTTTAAAAAAAAGATAATTAATGGAATTGACACACTGAATTTGAAAAATATAGAAATCCAATCAAAATCATTAAACATGATATCTTCAGAGATAAGTTATAGATAGGAATTAGCATTTAAAAAACCTTTGAAATTCACTGAAAAAACCATAGGTTTCATGCAAGTTAAAGTTAGGAATTGGCATTTAAAAAACCTTTGAAATTCACTGAAAAAACTAAAGGTTTCAGGGGCGTTATAGTTAGGAATTGGCATTTAAAAAACCTTAGAAATTCACAAAAAAAACCATAGGTTTCAGGGGCGTTATAGTTAGCTGGACATTTCCCTCGTACAAGACCCTAGAAATTCCCCGGTTATAGTTAGTTCAGCTAACTATAACTCGCGCCCCCGCAATGCACTGCTGATGATGTCACATATTACATCACTCATGACATGGTCAGTGACATCACTGATGACATCACTGATGACATCTCAAATGACATCACTGATGACATCACTGATGATGTCATCCATGTGATATATTAGTGCATCTTCTCACACCCTAATATAACCTTTGATACACCGACTCAAAATTTCAGACGGCCATTTTGAAAACCATAGATACTCCAATACCAATAACTACATACCCACTAATTGACTCTTAGGTCTACATACATCTCCACTCACTCACCTGTACAGTCACTCATACTTACAGTCACTCCGTACAGGACTATCATATGCATTTATACACCTATATAGACACTCACACACCGCCAATTATCCATTGAGGTACTGACACACCTAGTCAGTCATGCAAATAATTAATCACAGTCCAATTTACTCACCTATACAGTTAAACACACTCAAGTTCACTTACTCATAAAAATACTAACAAATTCTGACACTCTTATACAATTACTAATACAAGCACACACTCATCCATACAGGCACTCCCTCAATCACACACTCTCACATATAGATAGTTGTATACTCTTATACACATATACACTGCGTTTCACATATGTAGTTACTGACACATGTACAACTGAGATATACATTCAATCACTAACACACTCATACATACACTCACCCAACCATACAGTCCATCACAGTTGCACTCTTAAAACCATGCACCATAAAATCACCCAC
The DNA here is from genome assembly GCF_964204655.1 of Triturus cristatus. Taxonomy (NCBI): domain Eukaryota; kingdom Metazoa; phylum Chordata; class Amphibia; order Caudata; family Salamandridae; genus Triturus; species Triturus cristatus. The sequence continues at coordinate 492,939,829 of NC_140585.1, forward strand.
TCACACATCTATGCACAGAGTCACACACACCCTACCCACACAAACACTCAGGCACCCATACATTTACTGAGACAACCAATCAATAACCCATATATACACATTCATATAGGTATTCACAAAACCATGCAGCCACTTATACACCAACACACAGACACATACAGACATTCACACAGTTTAGTCACTAGTCTCCAGTAAGATACATTTAATGACTCACTTATAGAGTCAGTTACGCAGCTAGAAAATCATACATTCACACACTTGTCCACCCGATCATTCTTCAACAGGCCTTTCAATATATATATTAAACATATATAAACTTTACAGAAACACACAGTCACTGGATGATGTCATCAGTGATGTCATCAGTGATGTCATTTGAGATGTCATTAGTGATGTCATCAGTGATGTCACTGACCATGTCATGGGTGATGTAATATGTGACGTCATCAGTAGTGCATTGCGGGGGCACGAGTTCTAGTTAGCTGAACTAACTATAACGGGAGAATTTCTATGGTTTTGTATGACTGAAATTTCCAACTAACTATAACCTTCCCTAAAACCTATATATATATATATATATATATATATATATATATATATATATATAACCTACTGCCGGTGGCCAGTTATAGTTAGGACCAAAGTTTCCATAGAAAAATCTTTTTTTGTTTTGCCATTAACTTTGGTGCCGGTTGACGAATCTTCTCAAAAATTTGAAAAATCTTCTTTTTAGTTCAGCTGCTATATTAAACGTTTCAGGGTGATCAGTCAAGCAGGGGCAAAGAAAAAAGGATGGTACCAAAACATGTTTTCCTCATATTATGTCTATGGGGATTTTACATTTTTGAACATGACTATAGCCCAAACCTCTGAACGGAATTACACCAAATTTGGCAGAAAGCTTTTGTGAGTTGGTGGAAATCCGTTTAGTATTTTCAGAAATATTTACCTTTAAAAAATATAGATATTTTGGAGCCCAACAGCCAAATAAAGCCCTACTAAAATTCGATTGGCTGCCAACACTTCAACCAGGAAGTGTTGCCAGCCATCTTGGGACTCAGTTGAACTGAGTCCCACAAAAAATTAAAGCAAAAAGAAAGGGCATGGTAGAAACACGAAACCCCCTAGGCCTCTTGTGGGGGGTCCCACTGGGACTCCTCAGGGCCCAAAACATATTTTTAAAAAATGTTTTGGTTGTATCCGTGGAGCCGAGTATACATTTTTAGAAAAATGAACTGCAGGCTCCTGCGCATCATCAATAGTCAGCCCCCGGGTGGACCAGGTCCCAAGGGCATGTGTAGATATGTAGGAGGGTGTGCATGGGGCCCCCCTTTTAGAATCCTTAATGTCCGCGGGACCCCCAACTCCCCGAAGGCATGTTTCATTATTTATGTGGGGGTTGCCCTTGCGGCAACCCCTTTGCCCTGTGGACTGCTACCTCCCCAGGGCAAGATTTTTAATAATGCGGGGGGCTCATGTGCACCCCTGACAGCCCCTGGAACTGCCACCTCCCTGAGCCGAAATATATACATTTGGGTGCTCTACTCCCCCCCACATCCCTGGGGACTGCTCCCCCACTGTGGTGAATGCTAAAATTTAAAGTGGGGGCCCGCGCGGTCCCCACAGCCCCAGGAACTACCACCTCCACGGAACTGAAACAACCAAAGGGTGGAGGACGTGCGGCCTGCCTCCTGGAGCCCTAGATGGCCCTGAGGACTTTAACCCCAAAGGGCCAGCTCAAGCAATGTCCTGGTATACCCACTGCTGGGACATTGCAGTGTTCTATGGTTTGGTGGGAGCACTGCTCCTGCCAAGCCATAGAAAACAGTGCTCTACTTTCAGCAAGCTTGAGCAGAAAATGCTCTTGCTTGCTGAAAGCAGAGCATATCTGCTTCCCTGCCCACAGTCAGGTGAGCAGGGACACAGACAAATTGCTTTGAGATCCAGGGAGCTGCAGGTTAGGAGCTCTCTGGGGCTCAAAGTAATGCTGGCTCCAGCAGAAGACGGGGAGCCGTCAGGGACAGCAGGGGCCTTCAGGGTCCCCTGCAGTCCCTCATGTTTAAAACGTGAGGGCCCTGGGTGGGACCAGTGTACCCACACTACAGGCTGGGTGCTGGGGGATCGGGTCCCTGGGGCCAAAATCAGCCTGGGAGGGGGGCTGCACGGCCCCCCTCCCTTTTAAGAAAAAATATGAAAAAAAGGGCAGGCCCTAGAGGATGGGGTTCCGGGGCTCAAAATGGCCCTGGGAAGGGGAGCCATGTGGCACCCCCTTCCTTTACTTTAAAAAAATACAATAAAAAAAGACAGGCCAGGCCTCACGGGATGGGCTCCCCGAAGCTAAAATCGGCCCATGGAGGGGGGCATGCAGCCCCTCTACCCATTCTTAACCCGTTCTGTGCACATGACAAGCTGGACTCGTCATGGAGCACAGTCGCGCTGTGCCCATGACGAGTCCAGCTCGTCATGACACCTACCCGCGGGGGAAGCGCTGGCGCTCCCCCCGTGAGTGGTCGATCTTTTTTTTTTTACTGGGAAGGCAGGGGAAGACCTTCCCCTGCCTCCCCCCGCCCCCCACCCCCGCGTCATCAATGACATCAGCGCGCGAGCCGCGCTGACGTCATTGGAGGTTTCCCCTTTGTTCTCCGAGGCGCAAGAAGCCATTTGCTTCCTGCGCGTCGGAGAGTGAAGGTGAGTTTTGGGGCTGGGGAAGGGGGGATTTTGGCGATCGGTGGGTTTGGTTATGGTGGGGGCACTATGTTGGGGGAGGTCGAAGGCATGCCACAAGGCTCGGCTTCTTTCGTGTTTTTTTTGTAGTTGCTTCCCTGTGAAATGGATCCAAAAAAGAAAAACGCTCTGCCGAAAAATGCCCTTCTTCTGAAATTTTCTATTCCAAAGTGCAGCAGGATGGAGAGAAATAGAAAGTATTATATGAGAATTAAATACCTAACTAAATAAAGCAAGACAGAGGGGTTGCAAAGTGGCCAGATTGGTTTTATTTACATCCAAATACACCAGCATCACTTTACAGTTTTTGCCAGTGAAGTGCTTCTTTCGTTTTCTCGTCTTTCTTTGAACAGCATTGTAGTTCCCAGGTTGGGAGAGTGTACCATTCCTGGAGGTACTGCAATACCTGGTTGATGGGTGGATTGGAAAACACAATGTGTACCATGGCTCTGTGTTTATGGATGTGGTCTTTTTATACCATACTGCTTACGTGTTGTAAGGATGTAAGCAATGGACAGTGAAACGCTTCCCTTCAGGGCCCTCTAGTCATGTCCATAACTTTTCAGGTGAAACCACTCGCTGATTTCTGAATAGTGAGTGAGAGATCGTTAAGGTAAACATGTTGTTTCTGCTTACATTTCACATGCTTTGCATTCCCTATGAGTGGTAGCTTTCTTTTTTTTTTAGGCAGCATATTACTCTTATCAAGTGCATAATTTGAATTGAGCCACATCCAAGTGTTTATAGCGGGCACAATTAGGTTATAGCTGAAGGCAGTGCGAGTTTCTCTCAGTGGGCAAGTATGGTGTTCAGTGGGGATGTGGCACTATGGCCAGAGCTGTCGAATTTGGAACTGGGGAACCGGGTTCAGCATTCATGACCAGTCCACCACACCACTGTACTGAGTGAGCACATTCTCATGCTAGACTGTAGAAGGCCCCACTAGACCTTAGAAGGCTTGATGTCTTAGCACAAGCAGGTGTACCCTAGTGATGTCAATTGTGGGTTAACCTTGAAGGCCTGTCCACCACAATCCATACTGAAGTTCATCTCCAGTCTTGCGGGCAGGCCTACGAAGCAGCACACCCTAGAGCAGCAGTGATCCAGTCGCTGTGACTCTGTCACTGAGGTCACATGAACCTTGAGCAGGTTAGGGCGATGCGAACGGTGTGACCTCACTGGGTACCTATTTCGGGTGGGTGCGTAGTGTTTGCAAGTATATTATGGTTTGAAAAAAACTTGCTGCCTCCTTCCTGGCCTCCAGCAATTTTCAGAAACAATTAAAATGTCATGATAACTTTGGTGATTAATGTTCTTCCTAGAGAGAGATGGAGTTTTGTCTAGTGGAAGGGTTGACTCCTGGAAAGGTAGCACAGAGGGTTAATGTGCCTGCTGCAAAGAACATGTACCATGCAGATCACAAAGTGCACTGCTTTAATGGGGGGACCATGATGAATGGTCATTTAATGTCAGCTGTAGATGATAGATCCCTGAACAGTGTCATGTATGTGCATGTTTGCATTGTGCTGAGGGGATTACCAGGTAATTATTCGCGCAGCTCTCTGATGGATGTCACATGTGGTTTTTCTGAGTCCCCAGATAGATCATGCAGTCTGTGTGTTCTCTTTTGTACTGCCAGTCACCGGTGTATTCAACTGTGTAGCCTTGGACCGTGTCATGTATGTGCATGTAACTTGCATGATCGAGGTAACTATTAGTGGCGATACTACTTGTCTCTCAGACCTCTTTGAAGTGGTCGCTGTCTTTTTTCCCCAGCAACACCCCCTCCCCAGGGGCGGCAATCTGAGAGATAGCCCCGGGCGCCACAAGCTCTAGCTACACCTCTGCCCCCAATGTCACTTTTATGCATTCCTGCTGCACGATCGTGCAGCAGGAATGGCCACCAGCGCCAGTTTTTTTTTTTTGTTTTTTAGGTAAGGGTCACTCCCCTTATGGCCACATTATTTTTTAAATATTTTAAAGTGCAAACAAAATCAAAGAGGTAGCAGACGTTACGTTACAAGAGGAAAAAGTGATGTGTGCATGTTACAAAAGAGTACAAAATGCAAGTAGAGGTAAAATACTGCAATAAATGGCAGACACTCTGAAAACAAGAGCAAACGTTACGTTACATGAGGCAATGGTGGTAATTGTGCATGTATCAAAAGCAAACAAAATACAAGAGGTAGCAAACAATACGTTACAAGAGGAAAAGTGACATGTGTGCAAGTTACAAAAGAGTACAAAGTACAAGTAGAGGTATAAAAGTGCAATAAATGGCAGACACTCAAAACACAGGAACACACTGGGAAGGCACTTCTAGGGGCATGGAGAACAGAATTTCCTATAATGTAAAGACTTCCTTCAGACAATAGAGAGGGTGTGAATTAAGTTTGGAAGTGTCTTTGCAGGAGGAGAACTTTGAGGTCAGTTTTGAAGGACTGGGAAGAGGGAGGGGGTGGTCCGGAGCTGAGGCTGAGTTCCAGATTCTCGCCGCGTTGCTTGTAAAGGATTGGGCCATCGATCTTTCCTTCTTGAAAGTGGGAGGTTCAAGCAATAAATTTTGCGCAGTACGTGATGGTCTAGAGCATTATATGCATATGTGACATTAATGTTTTTTTCTCCTTTTTATTCTAGTCTAAAGCTTTTGATTCCTGTTTCCGGTTTCGACAGTGGTTGTTCTGCAGTTTTGTGTAGTTGCATTGTTTTGGTAAGAATTTTTTTTTTTTGTATTTACTCCAAATGAGTAATATTGTAATGTTTGAATGAATTATTTTGTTAGTGATGTCATAATGGCGGCATATTTAGTTAGTGTTTTGAGCATGAAATTCTTTGCGATGTGTTTTGCATAGTCTTATGTGTAATTTCTTTTCTATTTCTTTTTAGTGGGATATTGTTGATCCATACTGTGTCTGTACAGAGTAGGTGGTGGTGAGTAGTTTAGCTGCCTCTGGCAAGTGAGTGGTATTGTTTTGGAGTATATATGAATTTTTGATAAAGGTGCTTTTTGTTTATTACTTATTTTACAAAGTGTTTGTTGTTGTTGACTTGTTTGACAAGTTACCTTTATTAGTAAGCAATATGGCTAGCCGTAGAATGACTGCTCAACAGGTGGTTGGTATGCTTCTTGAATCTTCCTCTGAGCATGATTATGAGACTGACAGTGCGTCTGAGGCAAAGGAGGGAGGGGAAGATTCTGGCAGTGAGTTTTCTCTCAACATGGTATCATCGGATGATGAAGGTACTCTCAGTGCAGATGAAGGTACTCTTGGTGTGGATGAAGCAACTCTCAGTGCGGCTGAAGTGCCTGTCTTAGAGGAGGAAACTGCTGTGCCGATGGTGCAAGAGGCATCTGGATTGAAGTCTGAGGCTGCTAGGCTTCCTACTGGAAGTGCTGGACTTTGGGTTGATCCAAACATGGTGCAGACGGTGTTGCCTGCCTTTAGCGGTGATGCAGGTTGTACAGTGGATTGTGAACACTTTTTGCCTATACAGTTTTTTCAGTTGTTTATGGATGATGTATTTTTGGGTGAGATTGTTGAGCAGACGAATTTGTATGCTAAACAGTTTTTGAGGGACAACAGTGACAAACTTAGGCCCCAGTCTAGAGCTACCCGGTGGACTCCCACATATCTGGAAGAGATTAAGAAGTTTTTGTGTTTGTCTTTATTGATGGGTGTGGTAAGGAAGCCAACCTTGGCTTCACATTGGTTCCTGCAGTTATGACTCGTAATCGGTATTAACTTTTGCTACGTATGCTGCATTTTGTTGATAATTCTATGGCGTTGCCACGAGATCACCCTGACTGTGACCGTCTTTTTAAGATTCGGCCCGTTCTTGATCACTTTGTAGATCGATTTTCTGAGATCTATACTCCAGGGAAAGAAATATCTATTGATGAGTCTTTGGTCTTGTTCAAGGGCCGTTTGGTTTTTAGGCAGTACATCCCTAGCAAGAGGGCACGCTATGGAATTAAGCTGTATATGTTGTCTGAGACTAGGACAGGATATATTTTTAATTTTTGTGTGTACACTGGTAGAGATTCAACTATTGACCCCCCCAGGTTTCAACTATTGACCCCCCAGGTTGTCCGTCCACTTTTGGAGTTTTAGAGAAAATTGTGTGGGATCTTGCTAGAAGACTGTTTAACAGAGGCCACCATTTGTACCTTGATAACTTCTATACTGATGTGCAATTATTTAAGGAATTGTATAAAGTGGACACTTTTGCATGTGGCACAATCTGCTCAATCGTAAAGGTTAGCCAAAAGAGCTTGTTTGCAAAAAACTTCAGAGGGGGCAGTGCAGTTCCTTGCGTAGTGATGAACTACTAGCTGTAACATTTGTGGACAGGAGGGATGTGTACATGCTGACTACCATCCATGATGAGAGTACTTCACCTGTGGCTGTTTGGGGTCAGGTTGCTGAAGTGCGCATGGGACTACAATAAGCACATGGGTGGTGTTGACAGAGTAGGTCAGAGGTTGGAACCTTACTCTGCTATTCGGAAGGCTTATCTTTGGTATAAGAAGTTGGCCATCCATTTCATCAAATTAGCAAATTTCAATGCTTTTATTGTGTTCAAGGAGTGTTCTCCTGCGTCAAAGTTGACATTTCTTCAGTTTCAGCACTCTGTGATAGCTAGCCTTGTTGTTGTGGAACAGGCAAGTGTTCCTAGATTTGGAGTGGTGGAGGATGTGGTTCGATTGAAAGATCACCACTTTCCTGATTTCATCCCTCCCACACCGTCAAAAGATTTTCCCACTAGGAGATGCAGAGTCTGTTGGCGAAGAGGTACGCGGAAGGAGGTTCGTATGTACTGCCCCAACTATCCTTCTAAACCTGGGCTGTGTGTCCCTGCTTGTTTTAGAGCGTACCACACGCAAAATAATTCTTGGGAGTATTCATGAGTGGTAAAGTGAACTGCCTGGTCTGTATTCTTTGAAAAATTTGATTCTGTTTCAAGGTTGGCGTTAGTGCAATGTATTTAGTTTCTGAATTTGTGTTTGTAGATTTGTATCTATTTGCGATTTGTTTGTGTTTTTATTTTTCTCTAAAAAAATCCTAAATGTGTTGGTGGTGTGTGTGGACTGGCACTTGGTTGGCGGTGTGCGTGGAATGGTGCTTGGCTGGCGGTGTGCGTGGACTGGTACTTGGCTGGCGGTGTGCGTGGACTGGCGGTGTGCATCGACTGGCGCTTGGCTGGTGGTGTGCGTGGACTGGTGCTTGGTTGGCAGTGTGCGTTGATTGGCGATTGGCTGCCGGTGTGCCTGGACTGGCGATTGGCTGGTAGTATGCCTGGACTGGCGCTTGGCTAGCGGTGTGCGTGGACTGGTGTTTGGCCAGCAGTGTGCGTGGACTGGCACTCAGCTAGTGGTGTGCGTGGACTGGCGCTCGGCTGGCTGTGTGTGAGTAGTGACTTGCTGCTGGTCACTACACACACTGCTAGCTGAGTGCCACTCCACGCAATCCATCAGCTTGTGTAGTTGCTGTGTCAGGAATGTGAGCGTGTGAAAGTGATGGGCCCTTGAATGGCGCTGTGTGCTGGTGTGAGTTTTGTTATGTGATGGGCCCGCGGCTGGCGGTGTGAATGGTTTTGTATGTCTCACACGTATGAAAGGTGTATGAATGGCCTGTAAAGAGGTTGTGCCTTGTCGTGGCTTTACAGCTCACGAGCTGTGAGTCAATGGTTCAGTTTCTCGCCCTTTCAATTATTAACAGTGCATTTCATTTTTGTGAAATCACTTGCTAATACAATTGTATATACTGAACCATCACTCACCCTCGTGCCAAAACCAACCAGTATGTGTGTGTGCTTGAGGATTAGATGGCTGTGCAGTAATATTTGCCTTTATGAAGCAGGGTGTACCTTGTCCCTTTTTGTGAATTTTGTAATGTGTTGTTTTTGTGCCTGGTGGTGCGAATGGTCTTGTGTGTATCACGAATGAAAGGTGTGTGAATGGCCTGTAAAGCGGTTGGTGCCTTGCCGTGGCTTTACAGCTCACGAGCTGCGAGCCATTGGTTCAGTTTTTCCTCCATTTAATTATTGACAGTGCATTTCATTTTTGTGAAATCTCTTGTTAATAAAATGTAATATACTGAAACATCACTCGCCCTCGTGCCAAATCCAACCAGTATGTGTGTGCGTTTGAGGAATAGATGGCTGTGCAGGAATCTTTGTCTTTTTAGTTTCTCTGCCAAGGTTTATGTTCCATGTAAGAATAACCCACCAACTGTAGATATTGTCGTAAACCCACGGGAGTTCATGGTGATGTCTCTCTTGTGAATTGCAAAAAGTTATTTTATCCACAATGTCCTGCAAACCTCAAAATGTCTGTCACATTTTCCTTGCAATATTGTGCCGAAATTCTCACGCTGTAGAAACAAACAACTAATTATGTCAAAACGATCTGGTTTTGCAAGGGTGTCAACTGTCTTTTTGGCCCGTGCTTGGCGGCCATCTAGGGAAACCTACCAAACCCATACATTTCTGAAAACTAGACACACGAGGGCTTCCAGGGAGGTATGGCTTGCATGGATCCCCCAACGTTTTCTTACCCAGAATCCCCTGCAAACCTCAATTGTAGCTGAAAAAATCACTTTTTTCACACATTTTTGTGTGGGAAAGTTGTGGCATTACCGGGCTCACTCAAATTTCCCACCACCCAGCGTTCCCCCGGGTCTTCCGGTAAAAATGGTGCCTCACTTGTGTGGGAGGCCCAAGTACCCGCGACAGGCAAGGGCCCAAAACGCAGTGAGGCGACATTAAAATTGCCTATCTCAAAACCACCTGGTTTTGCAAGGGGGGTCACTTGGGTTTTTGGCCCGGTGTTCGGCGGCCATCTAGGGAAACCTACCAAACCCATACATTTCTGAAAACTAGACACCCGGGGGCGTCCAGGGAGGTATGGCTTGCGTGGATCCCTCAACGTTTCCTTACCCAGAATCCCCTGCAAACCTCAATTTTAGCTACAAAAATCACATTTTTCACACATTTTTGTGTGGGAAAGTTGTGGCATCACCGGGCTCACTCAAATTTCCCACCACCCAGCGTCCCCCCAGGTCTCCTGGTAAAAATGGTGCCTCACTTGTGTGGGAGGCCCAAGTACCCGCGACAGGCAAGGGCCCAAAACGCAGTGAGGCGACATCAAAATTGCCTATCTCAAAACCACCTGGTTTGGCAAGGGGGGTCACTTGGGTTTTCAGCTAAAATTGAGGTTTGCAGGGGATTCTGGGTAAGGAAACGTTGGGGGATCCACGCAAGCCATGCCTCCCTGGAAGCACACGGGTGTCTAGTTTTCAGAAATGTATGGCTTTGCTAGGTTTCCCAAGGTTCCCGCAGATCTAGGGTTAAAAAACTAGAGCTAGGTACTTTGCCGAAAAAGGGTCATTTTTCACTGCGAAATTGAGGTGTGACCACGTTGTGTTTTGCACCGTTTCCTGTCACGGGCACTAGGCCAACCCACACAAGTGAGGTACAGTTTTTCTCATAAGACATTGGGGAATGCGGGGTGCATGGAAATTTGTGGATCCACACAGATTCCGGAACTTTCCACGACAGAAATGTGGGGAAAATGTGTTTTTTTGGACAATTTTTTAGGTTTGCAAGGGATTCTGGGTAACAGACCCTGTTGGGAGGCAGTCAAGTCACCCCATCCTGGATTCCCCTGGGTGTCTAGTTTTTAAAAATGTATAGGTTTCCTAGGTTTCCCAAGGTGCCCGCAGAGCTAGGGTTCAAAAACTACAGCTAGACATTTTGCCAAAAAAGGGTCATTTTTCACTGCGAAATTGAGGTGTGACCACGTTGCGTTTTGTGCCGTTTCCTGTCACGGGCACTAGGCCGACCCACACAAGTGAGGTACCATTTTTCTCGTAAGACTTTGGGGAACGCGGGCTGGTTGGAAATTTGTGGATCCAGGCATATTCCGGAGCTTTCCACCATAGAAATGTGGGGAAATGTGTTTTTTTGGACAATTCTTTAGGTTTGCAAGGGATTCTGGGTAACAGACCCTGGTGGGAGGCAGTGAAGTCACCCCATCCTGGATTCCCCTGGGTGTCTAGTTTTCAAAAATGTATAGGTTTGCTAGGTTTCCAAAGGTGCCCGCAGAGCTAGGGTTCAAAAACTACAGCTAGACATTTTGCCAAAAAAGGGTCATTTTTCAGTGCGAAATTGAGGTGTGACCACGTTGTGTTTTGTGCCGTTTCATGTCGCGGGCACTAGGCCGACCCACACAAGTGAGGTACCGTTTTTCTCGTAAGACTTTGGAGAACGAGGAGTGGGTGGAAATTTGTGGATCCAGGCAGATTCCGGAACTTTCCATGACAGAAATGTGAGGAAAATGTGTTTTTTTTGACAATTTTTTAGGTTTGCAAGGGATTCTGGCTAACAGACCCTGGTGGGAGGCAGTCAAGTCACCCCATCCTGGATTCCCCTGGGTGTCTAGTTTTCAAAAATGTATAGGTTTGCTAGGTTTCCCAAGGTTCCCGCAGAGCTAGGGTTCAAAAACTACAGCTAGACATTTTGCCAAAAAAGGGTCATTTTTCACTGCGAAATTGAGGTGTGACCACGTTGCGTTTTGTGCCGTTTCCTGTCGCGTGCACTAGGCCGACCCACACAAGTGAGGTACCGTTTTTCTTGTAAGACTTTGGGGAACGCGGGGTGGGTGGAAATTTGTGGATCCACACAGATTCCGGAACTTTCCACGACAGAAATGTGGGGAAAATGTGTTTTTTTGGACAATTTTTTAGGTTTGCAAGGGATTCTGGGTAACAGACCCTGGTGGGAGGCAGTCAAGTCACCCCATCCTGTATTTCCCTGGGTGTCTAGTTTTCAAAAATGTATAGGTTTGCTAGGTTTCTCAAGGTGCCCGCAGAGCTAGGGTTCAAAAACTACAGCTAGACATTTTGCCAAAAAAGGGTCATTTTTCACTGCAAAATTGAGTTGTGACCACGTTGCGTTTTGCGCCGCTTCCTGTCGCGGGCACTTGGCTGACCCACACAAGTGAGGTACCGTTTTTCACGTAAGACTTTGGGGAACGCGGGGTGGGTGGAAATTTGTGGATCCATGCAGATTCCGGAACTTTCCACCACAGAAATGTGGGGAAAATGTGTTTTTTTTTACATTTTTTTAGGTTTGCAAGGGATTCTGGGTAACAGACCATGGTGGGAGGCAGTCACGTCACCCCATCCTGGATTCCCCTGGGTGTCTAGTTTTCAAAAATGTATAGGTTTGCTAGGTTTCCCAAGGTGCCCGCAGAGCTAGGGTTCAAAAACTACAGCTAGACATATTGCCAAAAAAGGGTCATTTTTCACTGCGAAATTGAGGTGTGACCACGTTGCGTTTTGCGCCGCTTCCTGTCGCGGGCACTTGGCTGACCCACACAAGCGAGGTACCGTTTTTCACGTAAGACTTTGGGGAATGCGGGGTGGGTGGAAATTTGTGGATCCATGCAGATTCCGGAACTTTCCACCACAGAAATGTGGGGAAAATGTGTTTTTTTGGACATTTTTTTAGGTTTGCAAGGGATTCTGGGTAACAGACCATGGTGGGAGGCAGTCACGTCACCCCATCCTGGATTCCCCTGGGTGTCTAGTTTTCAAAAATGTATAGGTTTGCTAGGTTTCCCAAGGTGCCCGCAGAGCTAGAGTTCAAAAACTACAGCTAGACATATTGCCAAAAAAGGGTCATTTTTCACTGCGAAATTGAGGTGTGACCACGTTGCGTTTTATGCCATTTCCTGTCGCGGGCACTAGGCCGACCCACACAAGTGAGGTACCGTTTTTCTCGTAAGACTTTGGGGAACGCGGCATGGGTGGAAATTTGTGGATCCACCCAGATTCCGGAACTTTCCACGACAGAAATGTGGGGAAAATGTGTTTTTTTGGACATTTTTTTAGGTTTGCAAGGGATTCTGGGTAACAGACCATGGTGGGAGGCAGTCACGTCACCCCATCCTGGATTCCCCTGGGTGTCTAGTTTTCAAAAATGTATAGGTTTGCTAGGTTTCCCAAGGTGCCCGCAGAGCTAGAGTTCAAAAACTACAGCTAGACATATTGCCAAAAAAGGGTCATTTTTCACTGCGAAATTGAGGTGTGACCACGTTGCGTTTTGTGCCATTTCCTGTCGCGGGCACTAGGCCGACCCACACAAGTGAGGTACCGTTTTTCTCGTAAGACTTTGGGGAACGCGGCATGGGTGGAAATTTGTGGATCCACACAGATTCCGGAACTTTCCACGACAGAAATGTGGGGAAAATGTGTTTTTTTGGACAATTTTTTAGGTTTGCAAGGGATTCTGGCTAACAGACCCTGGTGGGAGGCAGTCAAGTCACCCCATCCTGGATTCCCCTGGGTGTCTAGTTTTCAAAAATGTATAGGTTTGCTAGGTTTCCCAAGGTTCCCGCAGAGCTAGGGTTCAAAAACTACAGCTAGACATTTTGCCAAAAAAGGGTCATTTTTCACTGCGAAATTGAGGTGTGACCACGTTGCGTTTTGTGCCGTTTCCTGTCGCGTGCACTAGGCCGACCCACACAAGTGAGGTACCGTTTTTCTCGTAAGACTTTAGGGAACGCGGGGTGGGTGGAAATTTGTGGATCCACACAGATTCCGGAACTTTCCACGACAGAAATGTGGGGAAAATGTGTTTTTTTGGACAATTTTTTAGGTTTGCAAGGGATTCTGGGTAACAGACCCTGGTGGGAGGCAGTCAAGTCACCCCATCCTGTATTTCCCTGTGTGTCTAGTTTTCAAAAATGTATAGGTTTGCTAGGTTTCTCAAGGTGCCCGCAGAGCTAGGGTTCAAAAACTACAGCTAGACATTTTGCCAAAAAAGGGTCATTTTTCACTGCGAAATTGAGGTGTGACCACGTTGCGTTTTGCGCTGTTTCCTGTCGCGGGCACTAGGCCGACTCACACAAGTGAGGTACCGTTTTTCTCGTAAGACTTTGGGGAACGCAGGGTGGGTGTAAATTTGTGGATCTACGCAGATTCCGGAACTTTCCACCCCAGAAATGTGGGGAAAATGTGTTTTTTTTACAATTGTTTAGGTTTGCAAGGGATTCCGGGTAACAGACCCTGGTGGGAGGCAGTCAAGTCACCCCATCCTGTATTTCCCTGTGTGTCTAGTTTTCAAAAATGTATAGGTTTGCTAGGTTTCTCAAGGTGCCCGCAGAGCTAGGGTTCAAAAACTACAGCTAGACATTTTGCCAAAAAAGGGTAATTTTTCACTGCGAAATTGAGGTGTGACCACGTTGCGTTTTGCGCTGTTTCCTGTCGCGGGCACTAGGCCGACTCACACAAGTGAGGTACCGTTTTTCTCGTAAGACTTTGGGGAACGCAGGGTGGGTGGAAATTTGTGGATCTACGCAGATTCCGGAACTTTCCACCCCAGAAATGTGGGGAAAATGTGTTTTTTTTACAATTGTTTAGGTTTGCAAGGGATTCCGGGTAACAGACCCTGGTGGGAGGCAGTCAAGTCACCCCATCCTAGATTCCCCTGGGTGTCTAGTTTTCAAAAATGTATAGGTTTGCTAGATTTCCCAAGGTGCCCGCAGAGCTAGGGTTCAAAAACTACAGCTAGACATTTTGCCAAAAAAGGGTAATTTTTCACTGCGAAATTGAGGTGTGACCACGTTGCGTTTAATATATAAAATACAGTTTTGAACATATACACCCTTATGCATCAAGCCAAAATCCAGTCGGTAAAATACCGATTCGGTAATAGCTCCCGGTATTGTGTTAAAAATACCCAATCCCAATGCATCAACCCAAAACCCGAGCAAATAACGAATCGCTAAATAAATAACCTCGAACATACCGAATCGCTAATACCAAAAATGCTAATTTACCGAATCGCTAAATACCGAATCCGCAATTACCGAAATCACTATTAGCTCCCGGAAATTGCCAATAGCAAATAAAGAATCGCACCCCAATGCAAGAAAACTCGCTAATTCCGAAAATCCCAAAAATCGCTATTTTGCCAGAGCTAAATAAGGGGAATCAAAACCTGGAGGTAAAGTCAAAAAAAAAAAAAAAAAAAAGATATTCCTACATGTGCAAATGATTGAGGCAATCACTAAACCCTTAAATTTGGCCCAGGAGACCCTGTTGGCTCCCCCAAAATGGCTGCCCTCTACGTGCTTGCAAGGAGGATGCGGATCAATGCAGCAGGACAGCGCAGGAGAAGGGTCCAGGAGCGAGTGTTCAGACTGCGCATAACCCTGCTCGGCCAGAATGAGGACGAGGTGTACCAGAAATATCGCCTCAATCGCGCTATGATCATGCGCCTGATTGCAGACCTGGAACCATTACTGCAGCACCAGACACACCGGACCAATGCAATCCCTGCGCACGTTCAGGTACTATGCAGCCTGCACCTACTGGCCTCTGGGAGTTTCCAGGGGGTAATTGCGGTTGCTGGAGGTGTTTCGCAAAGCGCACTGTCACGCTTCTTCCAAAAATTCCTAGATGCCATGCTGACAATGCTCCACAGACACATCAGCTTCCCCACAACCCCACAGCAGTTGGACCGCACTAAACAGGCATTCTACCAGGTGGCACAATTTCCACATGTGATTGGATGCATCGACTGCACGCATATCCCCATATGCCCTCCGTCAGCAAATGAGTACCTTTTCAGGAACCGCAAGTCATACCACTCGATCAACGTGCAGGTTGTGTGCGATGCCAACAACATCATAACGGACCTAGTGGCACAATTCCCAGGGAGCACCCACGACTCATACATCTTCCGCAACAGTGGAATGCACAGGCGACTACTCAATGGCGAATTTGGAGAGGGACTCCTGTTAGGTAAGTAGAACTACGCTTCCCCACACCAACACCACACATGTATGTACATCACCAATGCTAAGTCTATGCTTCTATCTTCTAGGTGACAGTGCTTACGCCCTGCGGGAATACATACTAACCCCATACCTAAATCCAGCAACCCCGCAGGAACATCGCTACAACGCTGCACACATCAGCACGAGGAATGTGATAGAGCGGACTTTTGGGATTCTCAAGAGCCGCTTCCGTATCCTCCACAAGACTGGCGGCGCAATGCTATACCAACCAGACACATGCTGTCGAATAATTGCTGTATGTGCAATGCTGCACAACATTGCCACCAGAAGGGGGATACCCATGGAGGTGGACAGGGATGACGACCCCCAGGCTGACCAACCACCCGCCCAACGACGACCGGCACACATCCCAAACACAGCAGAGGGCCATAGGAGGCGGACAGACATAACGCAAAATCATTTTTGACCCTGGGTAAAATGAGACATTACAAGTTGGTGTTGGGTGCAACTGTTTAATGCACAGTAGCACTGAGGATTGTGCAACAGAACTAGCATTGTGAATCATGCTCCGATTGCATAAATGTAAATAAAAGGTTCCTTAAAGTCAGGCCTGTGCAAACAGAATAATTGGATGGCCATGGTTGCTCCACCATGGACCTGCAGCATGTACAAATTTCTAGTGCCGCTTGCCACGTACACCAAGCCTCCGCTCAGGTGCATCCATACCCTCACCACGGCCTGTCCCCGTGGAGGCACGCGAACTTCGGCGCCTGGTGCTGGCCTCTGCCAGTGACACGCTGCTGACACTGGAGGCAGCCTCACTGGTGTCATCCCCTCCCAATGCTGCAGCACTGCATGTGCTGCTCTGAAGTTGTTCCACAGCAGTGGTGATGTGTCTCAGTGACTTGGCAACATCACCGCAGAAGTGCCCAAGGTCCACCTGCAGGGAGACTGTGCGGCGTGCCAACACAGCGGTGCAGTTGCTGTGCCGTTGTATGGCCTTGGTAGCGGCGGCAGAACGCAACATTAGCTGCCGGTTACTCCTCCTCTGGGACTCATGGCCC
This sequence comes from Triturus cristatus, assembly GCF_964204655.1. Classification (NCBI taxonomy): domain Eukaryota; kingdom Metazoa; phylum Chordata; class Amphibia; order Caudata; family Salamandridae; genus Triturus; species Triturus cristatus. The sequence continues at coordinate 492,956,425 of NC_140585.1, forward strand.
TCCCTGATGGCACGGGTGAGCTCACGTACCTCCTCCCTGAGCTGAGCATTGCCATCAGCAACCGCAGTGGTCTGGTCCCTGACCGCCGTGCCCATGTCCCTGACCGCGGAGCCCATGTCGGTGACTGCTGCAGTCATGGCGCGCATCTCCCTCGCTAGGCGCACGATGTTGCAGCTGATGCTAGCCACATGTCTTCCCTGCAGGTTCTGTGTGCGCAGCATCCTCTCCTCAATTGCAGAGGTTGTTGGGACATCCTGGTCAGCTGAGGAGACGGAACTGCGACGGGCCCTGTGACGCCGTGCGTGTCTTGAGCCTCCATGTGGTGCAGCAGGTGGTGTGGATGTGCGCTGCGTGGGTGCCAATTGAGGGGGGGGGGTTGCCATCTCCTGCAAGGGCGCAACTTGGTGCCTGTGCCTCTGCGGTATTGTGGCTGCACTGGCTGCAGGCTGGCTTGCTGGTGCCGTTGCTTGTGGCGCAGGTGGTGGTGCCTTGGCTTGTGGCGCAGGTGCCTTGGCTTGTGGCACTGGTGCTGGTGCCGATGATTGTGGCGCTGGTGGAGGTGGTGCTGGTGGGGTGGCAGGTGTTGGCGGTGCGTGCGCATCCTGCACAGTCTCCTGGTCTGACTCCACGGGTGTCTCAGAGATGATCAGCTGGTCGCTGTCGTCAGAGTCCCCAGGTGATGCATCTGTGTGTGAAACAGTGCATGATTAGTGGGATGATTACACCTACATAGTGTTGTACCCATCAATGTCCCTCTGTGGTCCAACAAATGAACAGTCTACAGCCATGTACAACATATGTGTTGTGTGAGGATTTACGCCTGTGCCTGCACTCTGGGCTGACTAGACTACAACTCCCAAGATGCAGTAGTGTCATGTGTGGAACTGTCTGTGCCAGAGCTGCAGACACAGTGAGATTGAGCTGGGGGCATGGGTATGGATTTACGCTATGCTGGGTGTGGCACAGGCATGCATCTTACCTTGGGCACTTGTGGCTGCGCCGGACGTGTCCATCTGGATCACCCCCACGACGGCTTCCCGCTCTATCGTCCCTTCCACAAGGTCCTCCAGGGCTGTGTTGGATGGTGCAGTGCTTGTTCCGCCTCCAGTCCTTCTTGCCTCCCGGAGCCTCTCAGCAATCCTCTCTTTTGCGCGCTTCCGGAGGTCATACCACCGTTTTTTGAGATCGTCGATGCTGCGGCTAGTGACGCCAACCGCATTGATCCTCTCACGGATGCGCTGCCAGATGCGCCGCTTCTCAGTCTCAGGCACCTTGAGGGACAGCTTGCCAAAGAGGCGGTCGTGTTTGCTGGCCACTCCCTCGATGAGGTACTCCAGCTCCCTGTCTGAGAACTTCTTCTTGCGCTTGCGTGCAGATTCAGCGCTGGATGGCACTTCCTGCGACATGATGGATGTGTGCTGTGACTGGCAGAATCTGTGTGGCCTCACTCTGCACAGCCTGTCCTTCTTTCCAGCTCCTGTCTGCTCCTCTGTCGAGGCTATGTGGGTGGGGCAGCAGTATTTCCTGGTTGGTGATGTCATCAGCCTGTTCCCGGTGCGACGCGGCAATTTGCGATTTCGCTAATACCGATTCGGTAATTGCTAATTCGGTATTACCGAACTCGCTATTAGCCAAATCGGTATTACCGAACTCGCTATTTGCTAGTGGGGCCGTTTGCGTGCCCCGCTATTAAGGAATCGGTAAATTTAGCGATTTTTAAGGAATCGCTAAATTTTACCGAATCTGTTGATGCATGCCAATTACCGATTCCTTAATGGCGATTCCTTATTTTTCGCTATTAAGGAATCGGTATTAGTTTGGTTGATGCATATGCCCCATAGTTAAAAAATATTTTGAAAAATATAATAAAATATGTTTATAAAACCCATTAAGTTCAAATAACATTTTTTAATTTTTAAAATAATTAATTGAAAAATAAGTTTAAAAAATGGTGATAAAAAAGTATTTTAAAAAAAAGATAATTAATGGAATTGACACACTGAATTTGAAAAATATAGAAATCCAATCAAAATCATTAAACATGATATCTTCAGAGATAAGTTATAGATAGGAATTAGCATTTAAAAAACCTTTGAAATTCACTGAAAAAACCATAGGTTTCATGCAAGTTAAAGTTAGGAATTGGCATTTAAAAAACCTTTGAAATTCACTGAAAAAACTAAAGGTTTCAGGGGCGTTATAGTTAGGAATTGGCATTTAAAAAACCTTAGAAATTCACAAAAAAAACCATAGGTTTCAGGGGCGTTATAGTTAGCTGGACATTTCCCTCGTACAAGACCCTAGAAATTCCCCGGTTATAGTTAGTTCAGCTAACTATAACTCGCGCCCCCGCAATGCACTGCTGATGATGTCACATATTACATCACTCATGACATGGTCAGTGACATCACTGATGACATCACTGATGACATCTCAAATGACATCACTGATGACATCACTGATGATGTCATCCATGTGATATATTAGTGCATCTTCTCACACCCTAATATAACCTTTGATACACCGACTCAAAATTTCAGACGGCCATTTTGAAAACCATAGATACTCCAATACCAATAACTACATACCCACTAATTGACTCTTAGGTCTACATACATCTCCACTCACTCACCTGTACAGTCACTCATACTTACAGTCACTCCGTACAGGACTATCATATGCATTTATACACCTATATAGACACTCACACACCGCCAATTATCCATTGAGGTACTGACACACCTAGTCAGTCATGCAAATAATTAATCACAGTCCAATTTACTCACCTATACAGTTAAACACACTCAAGTTCACTTACTCATAAAAATACTAACAAATTCTGACACTCTTATACAATTACTAATACAAGCACACACTCATCCATACAGGCACTCCCTCAATCACACACTCTCACATATAGATAGTTGTATACTCTTATACACATATACACTGCGTTTCACATATGTAGTTACTGACACATGTACAACTGAGATATACATTCAATCACTAACACACTCATACATACACTCACCCAACCATACAGTCCATCACAGTTGCACTCTTAAAACCATGCACCATAAAATCACCCACTCACACATCTATGCACAGAGTCACACACACCCTACCCACACAAACACTCAGGCACCCATACATTTACTGAGACAACCAATCAATAACCCATATATACACATTCATATAGGTATTCACAAAACCATGCAGCCACTTATACACCAACACACAGACACATACAGACATTCACACAGTTTAGTCACTAGTCTCCAGTAAGATACATTTAATGACTCACTTATAGAGTCAGTTACGCAGCTAGAAAATCATACATTCACACACTTGTCCACCCGATCATTCTTCAACAGGCCTTTCAATATATATATTAAACATATATAAACTTTACAGAAACACACAGTCACTGGATGATGTCATCAGTGATGTCATCAGTGATGTCATTTGAGATGTCATTAGTGATGTCATCAGTGATGTCACTGACCATGTCATGGGTGATGTAATATGTGACGTCATCAGTAGTGCATTGCGGGGGCACGAGTTCTAGTTAGCTGAACTAACTATAACGGGAGAATTTCTATGGTTTTGTATGACTGAAATTTCCAACTAACTATAACCTTCCCTAAAACCTATATATATATATATATATATATATATATATATATATATATATATAACCTACTGCCGGTGGCCAGTTATAGTTAGGACCAAAGTTTCCATAGAAAAATCTTTTTTTGTTTTGCCATTAACTTTGGTGCCGGTTGACGAATCTTCTCAAAAATTTGAAAAATCTTCTTTTTAGTTCAGCTGCTATATTAAACGTTTCAGGGTGATCAGTCAAGCAGGGGCAAAGAAAAAAGGATGGTACCAAAACATGTTTTCCTCATATTATGTCTATGGGGATTTTACATTTTTGAACATGACTATAGCCCAAACCTCTGAACGGAATTACACCAAATTTGGCAGAAAGCTTTTGTGAGTTGGTGGAAATCCGTTTAGTATTTTCAGAAATATTTACCTTTAAAAAATATAGATATTTTGGAGCCCAACAGCCAAATAAAGCCCTACTAAAATTCGATTGGCTGCCAACACTTCAACCAGGAAGTGTTGCCAGCCATCTTGGGACTCAGTTGAACTGAGTCCCACAAAAAATTAAAGCAAAAAGAAAGGGCATGGTAGAAACACGAAACCCCCTAGGCCTCTTGTGGGGGGTCCCACTGGGACTCCTCAGGGCCCAAAACATATTTTTAAAAAATGTTTTGGTTGTATCCGTGGAGCCGAGTATACATTTTTAGAAAAATGAACTGCAGGCTCCTGCGCATCATCAATAGTCAGCCCCCGGGTGGACCAGGTCCCAAGGGCATGTGTAGATATGTAGGAGGGTGTGCATGGGGCCCCCCTTTTAGAATCCTTAATGTCCGCGGGACCCCCAACTCCCCGAAGGCATGTTTCATTATTTATGTGGGGGTTGCCCTTGCGGCAACCCCTTTGCCCTGTGGACTGCTACCTCCCCAGGGCAAGATTTTTAATAATGCGGGGGGCTCATGTGCACCCCTGACAGCCCCTGGAACTGCCACCTCCCTGAGCCGAAATATATACATTTGGGTGCTCTACTCCCCCCCACATCCCTGGGGACTGCTCCCCCACTGTGGTGAATGCTAAAATTTAAAGTGGGGGCCCGCGCGGTCCCCACAGCCCCAGGAACTACCACCTCCACGGAACTGAAACAACCAAAGGGTGGAGGACGTGCGGCCTGCCTCCTGGAGCCCTAGATGGCCCTGAGGACTTTAACCCCAAAGGGCCAGCTCAAGCAATGTCCTGGTATACCCACTGCTGGGACATTGCAGTGTTCTATGGTTTGGTGGGAGCACTGCTCCTGCCAAGCCATAGAAAACAGTGCTCTACTTTCAGCAAGCTTGAGCAGAAAATGCTCTTGCTTGCTGAAAGCAGAGCATATCTGCTTCCCTGCCCACAGTCAGGTGAGCAGGGACACAGACAAATTGCTTTGAGATCCAGGGAGCTGCAGGTTAGGAGCTCTCTGGGGCTCAAAGTAATGCTGGCTCCAGCAGAAGACGGGGAGCCGTCAGGGACAGCAGGGGCCTTCAGGGTCCCCTGCAGTCCCTCATGTTTAAAACGTGAGGGCCCTGGGTGGGACCAGTGTACCCACACTACAGGCTGGGTGCTGGGGGATCGGGTCCCTGGGGCCAAAATCAGCCTGGGAGGGGGGCTGCACGGCCCCCCTCCCTTTTAAGAAAAAATATGAAAAAAAGGGCAGGCCCTAGAGGATGGGGTTCCGGGGCTCAAAATGGCCCTGGGAAGGGGAGCCATGTGGCACCCCCTTCCTTTACTTTAAAAAAATACAATAAAAAAAGACAGGCCAGGCCTCACGGGATGGGCTCCCCGAAGCTAAAATCGGCCCATGGAGGGGGGCATGCAGCCCCTCTACCCATTCTTAACCCGTTCTGTGCACATGACAAGCTGGACTCGTCATGGAGCACAGTCGCGCTGTGCCCATGACGAGTCCAGCTCGTCATGACACCTACCCGCGGGGGAAGCGCTGGCGCTCCCCCCGTGAGTGGTCGATCTTTTTTTTTTTACTGGGAAGGCAGGGGAAGACCTTCCCCTGCCTCCCCCCGCCCCCCACCCCCGCGTCATCAATGACATCAGCGCGCGAGCCGCGCTGACGTCATTGGAGGTTTCCCCTTTGTTCTCCGAGGCGCAAGAAGCCATTTGCTTCCTGCGCGTCGGAGAGTGAAGGTGAGTTTTGGGGCTGGGGAAGGGGGGATTTTGGCGATCGGTGGGTTTGGTTATGGTGGGGGCACTATGTTGGGGGAGGTCGAAGGCATGCCACAAGGCTCGGCTTCTTTCGTGTTTTTTTTGTAGTTGCTTCCCTGTGAAATGGATCCAAAAAAGAAAAACGCTCTGCCGAAAAATGCCCTTCTTCTGAAATTTTCTATTCCAAAGTGCAGCAGGATGGAGAGAAATAGAAAGTATTATATGAGAATTAAATACCTAACTAAATAAAGCAAGACAGAGGGGTTGCAAAGTGGCCAGATTGGTTTTATTTACATCCAAATACACCAGCATCACTTTACAGTTTTTGCCAGTGAAGTGCTTCTTTCGTTTTCTCGTCTTTCTTTGAACAGCATTGTAGTTCCCAGGTTGGGAGAGTGTACCATTCCTGGAGGTACTGCAATACCTGGTTGATGGGTGGATTGGAAAACACAATGTGTACCATGGCTCTGTGTTTATGGATGTGGTCTTTTTATACCATACTGCTTACGTGTTGTAAGGATGTAAGCAATGGACAGTGAAACGCTTCCCTTCAGGGCCCTCTAGTCATGTCCATAACTTTTCAGGTGAAACCACTCGCTGATTTCTGAATAGTGAGTGAGAGATCGTTAAGGTAAACATGTTGTTTCTGCTTACATTTCACATGCTTTGCATTCCCTATGAGTGGTAGCTTTCTTTTTTTTTTAGGCAGCATATTACTCTTATCAAGTGCATAATTTGAATTGAGCCACATCCAAGTGTTTATAGCGGGCACAATTAGGTTATAGCTGAAGGCAGTGCGAGTTTCTCTCAGTGGGCAAGTATGGTGTTCAGTGGGGATGTGGCACTATGGCCAGAGCTGTCGAATTTGGAACTGGGGAACCGGGTTCAGCATTCATGACCAGTCCACCACACCACTGTACTGAGTGAGCACATTCTCATGCTAGACTGTAGAAGGCCCCACTAGACCTTAGAAGGCTTGATGTCTTAGCACAAGCAGGTGTACCCTAGTGATGTCAATTGTGGGTTAACCTTGAAGGCCTGTCCACCACAATCCATACTGAAGTTCATCTCCAGTCTTGCGGGCAGGCCTACGAAGCAGCACACCCTAGAGCAGCAGTGATCCAGTCGCTGTGACTCTGTCACTGAGGTCACATGAACCTTGAGCAGGTTAGGGCGATGCGAACGGTGTGACCTCACTGGGTACCTATTTCGGGTGGGTGCGTAGTGTTTGCAAGTATATTATGGTTTGAAAAAAACTTGCTGCCTCCTTCCTGGCCTCCAGCAATTTTCAGAAACAATTAAAATGTCATGATAACTTTGGTGATTAATGTTCTTCCTAGAGAGAGATGGAGTTTTGTCTAGTGGAAGGGTTGACTCCTGGAAAGGTAGCACAGAGGGTTAATGTGCCTGCTGCAAAGAACATGTACCATGCAGATCACAAAGTGCACTGCTTTAATGGGGGGACCATGATGAATGGTCATTTAATGTCAGCTGTAGATGATAGATCCCTGAACAGTGTCATGTATGTGCATGTTTGCATTGTGCTGAGGGGATTACCAGGTAATTATTCGCGCAGCTCTCTGATGGATGTCACATGTGGTTTTTCTGAGTCCCCAGATAGATCATGCAGTCTGTGTGTTCTCTTTTGTACTGCCAGTCACCGGTGTATTCAACTGTGTAGCCTTGGACCGTGTCATGTATGTGCATGTAACTTGCATGATCGAGGTAACTATTAGTGGCGATACTACTTGTCTCTCAGACCTCTTTGAAGTGGTCGCTGTCTTTTTTCCCCAGCAACACCCCCTCCCCAGGGGCGGCAATCTGAGAGATAGCCCCGGGCGCCACAAGCTCTAGCTACACCTCTGCCCCCAATGTCACTTTTATGCATTCCTGCTGCACGATCGTGCAGCAGGAATGGCCACCAGCGCCAGTTTTTTTTTTTTGTTTTTTAGGTAAGGGTCACTCCCCTTATGGCCACATTATTTTTTAAATATTTTAAAGTGCAAACAAAATCAAAGAGGTAGCAGACGTTACGTTACAAGAGGAAAAAGTGATGTGTGCATGTTACAAAAGAGTACAAAATGCAAGTAGAGGTAAAATACTGCAATAAATGGCAGACACTCTGAAAACAAGAGCAAACGTTACGTTACATGAGGCAATGGTGGTAATTGTGCATGTATCAAAAGCAAACAAAATACAAGAGGTAGCAAACAATACGTTACAAGAGGAAAAGTGACATGTGTGCAAGTTACAAAAGAGTACAAAGTACAAGTAGAGGTATAAAAGTGCAATAAATGGCAGACACTCAAAACACAGGAACACACTGGGAAGGCACTTCTAGGGGCATGGAGAACAGAATTTCCTATAATGTAAAGACTTCCTTCAGACAATAGAGAGGGTGTGAATTAAGTTTGGAAGTGTCTTTGCAGGAGGAGAACTTTGAGGTCAGTTTTGAAGGACTGGGAAGAGGGAGGGGGTGGTCCGGAGCTGAGGCTGAGTTCCAGATTCTCGCCGCGTTGCTTGTAAAGGATTGGGCCATCGATCTTTCCTTCTTGAAAGTGGGAGGTTCAAGCAATAAATTTTGCGCAGTACGTGATGGTCTAGAGCATTATATGCATATGTGACATTAATGTTTTTTTCTCCTTTTTATTCTAGTCTAAAGCTTTTGATTCCTGTTTCCGGTTTCGACAGTGGTTGTTCTGCAGTTTTGTGTAGTTGCATTGTTTTGGTAAGAATTTTTTTTTTTTGTATTTACTCCAAATGAGTAATATTGTAATGTTTGAATGAATTATTTTGTTAGTGATGTCATAATGGCGGCATATTTAGTTAGTGTTTTGAGCATGAAATTCTTTGCGATGTGTTTTGCATAGTCTTATGTGTAATTTCTTTTCTATTTCTTTTTAGTGGGATATTGTTGATCCATACTGTGTCTGTACAGAGTAGGTGGTGGTGAGTAGTTTAGCTGCCTCTGGCAAGTGAGTGGTATTGTTTTGGAGTATATATGAATTTTTGATAAAGGTGCTTTTTGTTTATTACTTATTTTACAAAGTGTTTGTTGTTGTTGACTTGTTTGACAAGTTACCTTTATTAGTAAGCAATATGGCTAGCCGTAGAATGACTGCTCAACAGGTGGTTGGTATGCTTCTTGAATCTTCCTCTGAGCATGATTATGAGACTGACAGTGCGTCTGAGGCAAAGGAGGGAGGGGAAGATTCTGGCAGTGAGTTTTCTCTCAACATGGTATCATCGGATGATGAAGGTACTCTCAGTGCAGATGAAGGTACTCTTGGTGTGGATGAAGCAACTCTCAGTGCGGCTGAAGTGCCTGTCTTAGAGGAGGAAACTGCTGTGCCGATGGTGCAAGAGGCATCTGGATTGAAGTCTGAGGCTGCTAGGCTTCCTACTGGAAGTGCTGGACTTTGGGTTGATCCAAACATGGTGCAGCCGGTGTTGCCTGCCTTTAGCGGTGATGCAGGTTGTACAGTGGATTGTGAACACTTTTTGCCTATACAGTTTTTTCAGTTGTTTATGGATGATGTATTTTTGGGTGAGATTGTTGAGCAGACGAATTTGTATGCTAAACAGTTTTTGAGGGACAACAGTGACAAACTTAGGCCCCAGTCTAGAGCTACCCGGTGGACTCCCACATATCTGGAAGAGATTAAGAAGTTTTTGTGTTTGTCTTTATTGATGGGTGTGGTAAGGAAGCCAACCTTGGCTTCACATTGGTTCCTGCAGTTATGACTCGTAATCGGTATTTACTTTTGCTACGTATGCTGCATTTTGTTGATAATTCTATGGCGTTGCCACGAGATCACCCTGACTGTGACCGTCTTTTTAAGATTCGGCCCGTTCTTGATCACTTTGTAGATCGATTTTCTGAGATCTATACTCCAGGGAAAGAAATATCTATTGATGAGTCTTTGGTCTTGTTCAAGGGCCGTTTGGTTTTTAGGCAGTACATCCCTAGCAAGAGGGCACGCTATGGAATTAAGCTGTATATGTTGTCTGAGACTAGGACAGGATATATTTTTAATTTTTGTGTGTACACTGGTAGAGATTCAACTATTGACCCCCCCAGGTTTCAACTATTGACCCCCCAGGTTGTCCGTCCACTTTTGGAGTTTTAGAGAAAATTGTGTGGGATCTTGCTAGAAGACTGTTTAACAGAGGCCACCATTTGTACCTTGATAACTTCTATACTGATGTGCAATTATTTAAGGAATTGTATAAAGTGGACACTTTTGCATGTGGCACAATCTGCTCAATCGTAAAGGTTAGCCAAAAGAGCTTGTTTGCAAAAAACTTCAGAGGGGGCAGTGCAGTTCCTTGCGTAGTGATGAACTACTAGCTGTAACATTTGTGGACAGGAGGGATGTGTACATGCTGACTACCATCCATGATGAGAGTACTTCACCTGTGGCTGTTTGGGGTCAGGTTGCTGAAGTGCGCATGGGACTACAATAAGCACATGGGTGGTGTTGACAGAGTAGGTCAGAGGTTGGAACCTTACTCTGCTATTCGGAAGGCTTATCTTTGGTATAAGAAGTTGGCCATCCATTTCATCAAATTAGCAAATTTCAATGCTTTTATTGTGTTCAAGGAGTGTTCTCCTGCGTCAAAGTTGACATTTCTTCAGTTTCAGCACTCTGTGATAGCTAGCCTTGTTGTTGTGGAACAGGCAAGTGTTCCTAGATTTGGAGTGGTGGAGGATGTGGTTCGATTGAAAGATCACCACTTTCCTGATTTCATCCCTCCCACACCGTCGAAAGATTTTCCCACTAGGAGATGCAGAGTCTGTTGGCGAAGAGGTACGCGGAAGGAGGTTCGTATGTACTGCCCCGACTATCCTTCTAAACCTGGGCTGTGTGTCCCTGCTTGTTTTAGACCGTACCACATGCAAAATAATTCTTGGGAGTATTCATGAGTGGTAAAGTGAACTGCCTGGTCTGTATTCTTTGAAAAATTTGATTCTGTTTCAAGGTTGGCGTTAGTGCAATGTATTTAGTTTCTGAATTTGTGTTTGTAGATTTGTATCTATTTGCGATTTGTTTGTGTTTTTATTTTTCTCTAAAAAAATCCTAAATGTGTTGGTGGTGTGTGTGGACTGGCACTTGGTTGGCGGTGTGCGTGGAATGGTGCTTGGCTGGCGGTGTGCGTGGACTGGTACTTGGCTGGCGGTGTGCGTGGACTGGCGGTGTGCATCGACTGGTGGTGTGCGTGGACTGGTGCTTGGTTGGCAGTGTGCGTTGATTGGCGATTGGCTGCCGGTGTGCCTGGACTGGCGATTGGCTGGTAGTATGCCTGGACTGGCGCTTGGCTAGCGGTGTGCGTGGACTGGTGTTTGGCCAGCAGTGTGCGTGGACTGGCACTCAGCTAGTGGTGTGCGTGGACTGGCGCTCGGCTGGCTGTGTGTGAGTAGTGACTTGCTGCTGGTCACTACACACACTGCTAGCTGAGTGCCACTCCACGCAATCCATCAGCTTGTGTAGTTGCTGTGTCAGGAATGTGAGCGTGTGAAAGTGATGGGCCCTTGAATGGCGCTGTGTGCTGGTGTGAGTTTTGTTATGTGATGGGCCCGCGGCTGGCGGTGTGAATGGTTTTGTATGTCTCACACGTATGAAAGGTGTATGAATGGCCTGTAAAGAGGTTGTGCCTTGTCGTGGCTTTACAGCTCACGAGCTGTGAGTCAATGGTTCAGTTTCTCGCCCTTTCAATTATTAACAGTGCATTTCATTTTTGTGAAATCACTTGCTAATACAATTGTATATACTGAACCATCACTCACCCTCGTGCCAAAACCAACCAGTATGTGTGTGTGCTTGAGGATTAGATGGCTGTGCAGTAATATTTGCCTTTCTGAAGCAGGGTGTACCTTGTCCCTTTTTGTGAATTTTGTAATGTGTTGTTTTTGTGCCTGGTGGTGCGAATGGTCTTGTGTGTATCACGAATGAAAGGTGTGTGAATGGCCTGTAAAGCGGTTGGTGCCTTGCCGTGGCTTTACAGCTCACGAGCTGCGAGCCATTGGTTCAGTTTTTCCTCCATTTAATTATTGACAGTGCATTTCATTTTTGTGAAATCTCTTGTTAATAAAATGTAATATACTGAACCATCACTCGCCCTCGTGCCAAATCCAACCAGTATGTGTGTGCGTTTGAGGAATAGATGGCTGTGCAGGAATCTTTGTCTTTTTAGTTTCTCTGCCAAGGTGTATGTTCCATGTAAGAATAACCCACCAACTGTAGATATTGTCGTAAACCCACGGGAGTTCATGGTGATGTCTCTCTTGTGAATTGCAAAAAGTTATTTTATCCACAATGTCCTGCAAACCTCAAAATGTCTGTCACATTTTCCTTGCAATATTGTGCCGAAATTCTCACGCTGTAGAAACAAACAACTAATTATGTCAAAACGATCTGGTTTTGCAAGGGTGTCAACTGTCTTTTTGGCCCGTGCTTGGTGGCCATCTAGGGAAACCTACCAAACCCATACATTTATGAAAACTAGACACACGAGGGCTTCCAGGGAGGTATGGCTTGCATGGATCCCCCAACGTTTTCTTACCCAGAATCCCCTGCAAACCTCAATTGTAGCTGAAAAAATCACTTTTTTCACACATTTTTGTGTGGGAAAGTTGTGGCATTACCGGGCTCACTCAAATTTCCCACCACCCAGCGTTCCCCCGGGTCTTCCGGTAAAAATGGTGCCTCACTTGTGTGGGAGGCCCAAGTACCCGCGACAGGCAAGGGCCCAAAACGCAGTGAGGCGACATTAAAATTGCCTATCTCAAAACCACCTGGTTTTGCAAGGGGGGTCACTTGGGTTTTTGGCCCGGTGTTCGGCAGCTATCTAGGGAAACCTACCAAACCCATACATTTCTGAAAACTAGACACCCGGGGGCGTCCAGGGAGGTATGGCTTGCGTGGATCCCTCAATGTTTCCTTACCCAGAATCCCCTGCAAACCTCAATTTTAGCTACAAAAATCACATTTTTCACACATTTTTGTGTGGGAAAGTTGTGGCATCACCGGGCTCACTCAAATTTCCCACCACCCAGCGTCCCCCCAGGTCTCCTGGTAAAAATGGTGCCTCACTTGTGTGGGAGGCCCAAGTACCCGCGACAGGCAAGGGCCCAAAACGCAGTGAGGCGACATCAAAATTGCCTATCTCAAAACCACCTGGTTTGGCAAGGGGGGTCACTTGGGTTTTCAGCTAAAATTGAGGTTTGCAGGGGATTCTGGGTAAGGAAACGTTGGGGGATCCACGCAAGCCATGCCTCCCTGGAAGCACACGGGTGTCTAGTTTTCAGAAATGTATGGCTTTGCTAGGTTTCCCAAGGTTCCCGCAGATCTAGGGTTAAAAAACTAGAGCTAGGTACTTTGCCGAAAAAGGGTCATTTTTCACTGCGAAATTGAGGTGTGACCACGTTGTGTTTTGCACCGTTTCCTGTCACGGGCACTAGGCCGACCCACACAAGTGAGGTACAGTTTTTCTCATAAGACATTGGGGAACGCGGGGTGCATGGAAATTTGTGGATCCACACAGATTCCGGAACTTTCCACGACAGAAATGTGGGGAAAATGTGTTTTTTTGGACAATTTTTTAGGTTTGCAAGGGATTCTGGGTAACAGACCCTGTTGGGAGGCAGTCAAGTCACCCCATCCTGGATTCCCCTGGGTGTCTAGTTTTTAAAAATGTATAGGTTTCCTAGGTTTCCCAAGGTGCCCGCAGAGCTAGGGTTCAAAAACTACAGCTAGACATTTTGCCAAAAAAGGGTCATTTTTCACTGCGAAATTGAGGTGTGACCACGTTGCGTTTTGTGCCGTTTCCTGTCGCGGGCACTAGGCCGACCCACACAAGTGAGGTACCATTTTTCTCGTAAGACTTTGGGGAACGCGGGCTGGTTGGAAATTTGTGGATCCAGGCATATTCCGGAGCTTTCCACCACAGAAATGTGGGGAAATGTGTTTTTTTGGACAATTCTTTAGGTTTGCAAGGGATTCTGGGTAACAGACCCTGGTGGGAGGCAGTGAAGTCACCCCATCCTGGATTCCCCTGGGTGTCTAGTTTTCAAAAATGTATAGGTTTGCTAGGTTTCCAAAGGTGCCCGCAGAGCTAGGGTTCAAAAACTACAGCTAGACATTTTGCCAAAAAAGGGTCATTTTTCAGTGCGAAATTGAGGTGTGACCACGTTGTGTTTTGTGCCGTTTCATGTCGCGGGCACTAGGCCGACCCACACAAGAGAGGTACCGTTTTTCTCGTAAGACATTGGAGAACGAGGAGTGGGTGGAAATTTGTGGATCCAGGCAGATTCCGGAACTTTCCATGACACAAATGTGAGGAAAATGTGTTTTTTTGGATAATTTTTTAGGTTTGCAAGGGATTCTGGCTAACAGACCCTGGTGGGAGGCAGTCAAGTCACCCCATCCTGGATTCCCCTGGGTGTCTAGTTTTCAAAAATGTATAGGTTTGCTAGGTTTCCCAAGGTTCCCGCAGAGCTAGGGTTCAAAAACTACAGCTAGACATTTTGCCAAAAAAGGGTCATTTTTCACTGCGAAATTGAGGTGTGACCACGTTGCGTTTTGTGCCGTTTCCTGTCGCGTGCACTAGGCCGACCCACACAAGTGAGGTACCGTTTTTCTTGTAAGACTTTGGGGAACGCGGGGTGGGTGGAAATTTGTGGATCCACACAGATTCCGGAACTTTCCACGACAGAAATGTGGGGAAAATGTGTTTTTTTGGACAATTTTTTAGGTTTGCAAGGGATTCTGGGTAACAGACCCTGGTGGGAGGCAGTCAAGTCACCCCATCCTGTATTTCCCTGGGTGTCTAGTTTTCAAAAATGTATAGGTTTGCTAGGTTTCTCAAGGTGCCCGCAGAGCTAGGGTTCAAAAACTACAGCTAGACATTTTGCCAAAAAAGGGTCATTTTTCACTGCAAAATTGAGTTGTGACCACGTTGCGTTTTGCGCCGCTTCCTGTCGCGGGCACTTGGCTGACCCACACAAGTGAGGTACCGTTTTTCACGTAAGACTTTGGGGAACGCGGGGTGGGTGGAAATTTGTGGATCCATGCAGATTCCGGAACTTTCCACCACAGAAATGTGGGGAAAATGTGTTTTTTTTGACATTTTTTTAGGTTTGCAAGGGATTCTGGGTAACAGACCATGGTGGGAGGCAGTCACGTCACCCCATCCTGGATTCCCCTGGGTGTCTAGTTTTCAAAAATGTATAGGTTTGCTAGGTTTCCCAAGGTGCCCGCAGAGCTAGGGTTCAAAAACTACAGCTAGACATTTTGCCAAAAAAGGGTCATTTTTCACTGCGAAATTGAGGTGTGACCACGTTGCGTTTTGCGCCGCTTCCTGTCGCGGGCACTTGGCTGACCCACACAAGTGAGGTACCGTTTTTCACGTAAGACTTTGGGGAATGCGGGGTGGGTGGAAATATGTGGATCCATGCAGATTCCGGAACTTTCCACCACAGAAATGTGGGGAAAATGTGTTTTTTTGGACATTTTTTTAGGTTTGCAAGGGATTCTGGGTAACAGACCATGGTGGGAGGCAGTCACGTCACCCCATCCTGGATTCCCCTGGGTGTCTAGTTTTCAAAAATGTATAGGTTTGCTAGGTTTCCCAAGGTGCCCGCAGAGCTAGAGTTCAAAAACTACAGCTAGACATATTGCCAAAAAAGGGTCATTTTTCACTGCGAAATTGAGGTGTGACCACGTTGCGTTTTGTGCCATTTCCTGTCGCGGGCACTAGGCCGACCCACACAAGTGAGGTACCGTTTTTCTCGTAAGACTTTGGGGAACGCGGCATGGGTGGAAATTTGTGGATCCACACAGATTCCGGAACTTTCCACGACAGAAATGTGGGGAAAATGTGTTTTTTTGGACAATTTTTTAGGTTTGCAAGGGATTCTGGCTAACAGACCCTGGTGGGAGGCAGTCAAGTCACCCCATCCTGGATTCCCCTGGGTGTCTAGTTTTCAAAAACGTATAGGTTTGCTAGGTTTCCCAAGGTTCCCGCAGAGCTAGGGTTCAAAAACTACAGCTAGACATTTTGCCAAAAAAGGGTCATTTTTCACTGCGAAATTGAGGTGTGACCACGTTGCGTTTTGTGCCGTTTCCTGTCGCGTGCACTAGGCCGACCCACACAAGTGAGGTACCGTTTTTCTCGTAAGACTTTAGGGAACGCGGGGTGGGTGGAAATTTGTGGATCCACACAGATTCCGGAACTTTCCACGACAGAAATGTGGGGAAAATGTGTTTTTTTGGACAATTTTTTAGGTTTGCAAGGGATTCTGGGTAACAGACCCTGGTGGGAGGCAGTCAAGTCACCCCATCCTGTATTTCCCTGTGTGTCTAGTTTTCAAAAATGTATAGGTTTGCTAGGTTTCTCAAGGTGCCCGCAGAGCTAGGGTTCAAAAACTACAGCTAGACATTTTGCCAAAAAAGGGTCATTTTTCACTGCGAAATTGAGGTGAGACCACGTTGCGTTTTGCGCTGTTTCCTGTCGCGGGCACTAGGCCGACTCACACAAGTGAGGTACCATTTTTCTCGTAAGACTTTGGGGAACGCAGGGTGGGTGGAAATTTGTGGATCTACGCAGATTCCGGAACTTTCCACCCCAGAAATGTGGGGAAAATGTGTTTTTTTTACAATTGTTTAGGTTTGCAAGGGATTCCGGGTAACAGACCCTGGTGGGAGGCAGTCAAGTCACCCCATCCTAGATTCCCCTGGGTGTCTAGTTTTCAAAAATGTATAGGTTTGCTAGATTTCCCAAGGTGCCCGCAGAGCTAGGGTTCAAAAACTACAGCTAGACATTTTGCCAAAAAAGGGTCATTTTTCACTGCGAAATTGAGGTGTGACCACGTTGCGTTTTGTGCTGTTTCCTGTCGCGGGCACTAGGCCGACCCACACAAGTGAGGTACCATTTTTCTCGTAAGACTTTGGGGAACGCGGGATGGGTGGAAATTTGTGGATCCACACAGATTCCGGAACTTTCCACGACAGAAATGTGGGGAAAATGTGTTTGTTTTTTATAATTGTTTAGGTTTGCAAGGGATTATGGGTAACAGACCCTGGTGGGAGGCAGTCAAGTCACCCCATCCTGGATTCCCCTGGGTGTCTAGTTTTCAAAAATGTATAGGTTTGCTAGGTTTCCTAAGGTGCCCGCAGAGCTAGGGTTCAAAAACTACAGCTAGACATTTTGCCAAAAAAGGGTCATTTTTCACTGCGAAATTGAGGTGTGACCACGTTGCGTTTTGTGCCGTTTCCTGTCGCGGGCACTAGGCCGACCCACACAAGTGAGGTACCGTTTTTCTCATAAGACTTTGGGGAACGCAGGGTGGGTGGAAATTTGTGGATCCATGCAGATTCCGGAACTTTCCACCCCAGAAATATGGGGAAAATGTGTTTTTTTTACAATTGTTTAGGATTGCAAGGGATTACGGGTAACAGACCCTGGTGGGAGGCAGTCAAGTCACCCCATCCTAGATTCCCTGGGTGTCTAGTTTTCAAAAATGTATAGGTTTGCTAGATTTCCCAAGGTGCCCGCAGAGCTAGGATTCAAAAACTAGAGCTAGGCACTTTGCCAAAAAAGGGTAAATTTTCACTGCGATATTGAGTTGTGACCACGTTGTGTTTTGCGTTGTTTCCTGTCGCGGGCACTATGCCTACCCACACAAGTGAGGTACCATTTTTATCAGGAGACTTAGGGTAATTCAGATTTGTAAAGGAACTGTTATTATCTATTGACTTTCAATGCATTTCTGCCTTCCAAATGAAAGATATTGTGTAAAAAAGAAGTCATTCTAAAAAATGACTGATAATTCTCATGCTAGTATGAGTATTCCCAATTTTAGACATGTGCAAATATTTACTGTTTCTAAACTCTACATTTTGTTCCCATTTCAGAAATACATAGGTGTCTTTCATACCGATTTTTCCATGTACACATTTTTACAGAATAATTACTCTATACCCGGTACATAATAAAAAACCATTGCAAGTTGCTGCTCAGTTTTTGGCTCTGGGTTCGTCGGGTTCTTGGTGAACCTACAAGTCCTATATATCCCCACAACCAGTAATGTCCAGCGGATGTAATGGTATATTGCTTTCATAGAGCTGTCATGGTTAGAAGAAGTTACAGGTGAAAACGTTGACACAAAAATCAGTTTTTTCAACTAATTTTCAATTTATCCTATATTTAACTGTTAGTTTCTATAAAAAAATCTTGATGGATCTACAAAAATGACCCCTTACTGAATTCAGAATTTTGTCTACTTCTCGAAAATGTATAGCTTTCCAGGATCCATTATTGCTTTTGTACCCATTTCTGCCATTAACTGGAAGGAGGTCAAAAGCACAAAAAATAGCAAAAATAGGCTATGTCCCAGAAAAATGCCAAAACTGTGTAAAAAATGTTGGGTTTCTGACAAAAGTCTGGTATCCCCGAAAAGCTGGGAAAATGGTGATTTCAACCCCACAAACCCTTTTTTGATAACATTTGCAGGGGAAAACCCAGATGCTTTCATTTGCAGTCCGTTTTTCCCATTTTTCTGAAAAAAACAACATTTTGCTGTATTTTCGCTCATATCTGTGACCCCTCCAGGGGAATCCACAAACCCTGAGTACCTTTAGAATCCCCACGATGTTGGAAGAAAAGGACGCAAATTTGGCGTGAATACCTTATGTGGTCAAAAAGTTACAGGGGCCTCATCGCGCACTACCCGAAATAGCCAAAAAAAGGCTTGGCACAGGAGGGGGAAAAGGCCTGGCAGCGAAGGGGTTAATATGCTGGGCCCTGGAGGATGGGCTCCCCAGAGCCAAAACAAGTCCAGGGAAGGGGAGCTACACAGCCCCCTTTCCTTTGAAAAAAATAGCCTGGTAATTCGCCAGAGGCCCTGCCCCCTTCCTCAGCCCCTCTGCAAACTCACCTCCTGGCATGCTGCTGGTTGGGGGATGACGTCCCCTTAGCTGCTGAGAGTCTTTAGGGAGCAACAAGACATCTTGTTACCTCCAGTAAGCCCCACAACATGGGATTGGTGAGAGGTGGTCAGAACCCACGCCCCCTTTCTCTGCCACTGTGCAAACTAGGCCTGGGCGGTAAATTCCGTTCCACTCACGGAATTTGGGTAATTTGGGTAATTTTGCGTTCCGCGGAGAACGCAGAATTGCCCAAAATTCGCAGAATTATTTGCTTGTTCGCGTTCTCAAAATGCGTGTTCATGAGATACATCCCCCCGAGCATGCAAACAACATTTGTGAACAGGAAAAAAGCATTGCTAATGAGCAATTCCGCGTGTTCGCGGAATTTCTGCATGCTCACAGAGATTTTTTACCATTTCGCAGAGCTTTGCGAAGCGCGACTATGCAAATTCCACCCACCCCTAGTGCAAACACACCTCTCGGTGCACTGCTGGTAGGGGGATGAGATCCCCTTGCCTCCTTAGGGCCTCATGACTAAAGTGGACTTCTTCCCCCAAGCAGCAGTGCACCTGGAGGTGCATTTGCAGAGGGGCGTGGAAAGGAGGCAGACCTCTCATGACCTCTCAGCAATACAGCTCTATGTGTGTACTGGAGGTAACAGGAGGGCTAGTTGGCTCCCCAAGGACCCTCAAGAGCCAAAGGAACTTCATCCCCTTTCTAGTAGTGTGCCAGGAGGCACATTTGTAGAGCGGTGGAGAAAGGGGGCATGGCCAACAAAAACCTCTCAGCAAAATTACTGTGTGGGACTTGCTGGCAGTAACAGGAGGGGTAGTTGGCCCCCATGGACCCTTGATAGCCAAGGGAACTTCATGCCTCTACTAGTAGTGTGCTGGGAGGTATGTTTGCAGAGTAGTGGAGAATGGGGGAATGGTCTCCTATAAGGTCCCAGCAATCACACTGTGTGGGACTTACTGGAGGTAACTGGAGGGGTAGTTGGCTTTCAATGATTTCCTTGGGTGCCAACAAGAAATGTATTCAGCTCAGCTCAGTTAACTATAACTTGTGCCCCCACAATGCATTGTTTATGACCTCACATATTACATCACTCATGACATGGTCAGTGACATCACTGATGACATCTTAAGTGACATTACTGATTACTTCATCCACAGAATCTCTGATGCACCAACTCAAATCCCCATATAACCTTTCATACACCCACTTTAACTTCTACACTACCATTCTCAAACCCCTACACCCACCCATACCTGTACGTACACAGCCACTCCATGATTCTTAGGACTAAGCCTGGGCGTTGAACTATGCTACGTTCGCGGAGCTTGCAAAGTTTAGGTAACTTCGCGATTCGCGTAGAGCGCGAAGTTGCAGATTGCTTCGCAATCTAGCGCGTAGCGTAGTAGTTTTGCTTCCTCGCACGCTCAATATTCATTTTCGCGCGTGATTCTGCGATCGCCAACTTGCTTTTCTGTCCGTTCGCGAGCGCCACGAGATTTGTAATATGGCTGCCCAAGCCCGTGAGAGTGTGCGATCGCGAACACGTCATTCGGGCGCGCGAGCTGGCTTCCGGCGGCTGTCTTGGTAAGATCGCGATCCCAAATATGCAAAAAACTACAATATGGCGAAGAATATCTCGCGAGCTTCATAAAACCTTCTCTAAAATGATCATTTTGCTCAGAAAAACTCCTCAGATTGTGATTTTGCTGTAGTCTTTTGTGTAAGGAGGAATCCTTTAACTTTTTTAACTCTTTTTTTCAAGAGGAAGGAAGTGCCCCTGAGTCTACAACTTCCTGTTCCTGTCCAGCAGGCTCCTCCCAGTGCTTTGTGCATGTGCTGTTCACTTTCATTTGGATTTGGAGCTGGAAGGTTCACTTTTTGTGTCTGTCTGCTGCATCATACCATTGGATTGGATTTGAGGACTTTTTGATTTGAGATTTAATTTACTACAAGTAAGTTGGAGAATTGGTGTGTTTGTTTCATTGGGGCTTGTTTGTGTACCTACATTTTTCTGGGATTTTCATTGTTTTTTAAAATTATTGTTGTGGCGGGTGGCCTGTACTTTCAATAGGGGCCTAGTTGTTTTTCTCTGCAATTTCTGCCAGTAGGGTACCCATGGGTCCATGTTTCGTGGTGTCTGTAGAATTTTCAACATCATGTAGGGCATGGATGGCATAGGATTGAAATGCTAAATGTGGCTGTGGTGTATTTGACTGTTGGTGTGTGTGTGTGTGTGTGTGTGTGTGAAATACCTTTGTTGGATGTGTGTGCTTGATGTGTAACTTCTTTCCAATCCTTTCGTAGCCCTGTTGATTTTCATTTTTGGATTAAAGCTGTGTTGTTTAGCAGGCCTCTTTTGTCCCGTCATCTATTATAGGCCTGCTTCAGTTCATTTTTTTCCATGGCCTGTTGTGACTGTGAGTGCCCATGTGACTTGTGGTAATTTTGTGGTGGTAGTTTAGTAGTGTGTGCTTCTTTTTCCATAAAGGCCTGCATTTCTTTTCTTTGTTCCCCTTGGCTTATGCTTGTTGTTGTTGTGTCCTCCTGGCCATGTGTGTGGCGGCCATTTTGTGAAGGCAGGCATTGTGCTTTTGCCATAGGCTTACATTGACTGTTCCAAGCTTGTGGCCTAGTCTGCCAGTAGGCCCAGAGTTAGTCAGCCTCAAATCTTTGGTGCGTTATTTAAATTTACAGTTTGTGTTGTCTGTTGATTTTTTTTACACCATGGATGGCTTTGGATTTTATTGCAAAAGGTGTTTTTTGGGGTGGGATAGCAGTTTTTGGGTGTGTGTTAAATAAATAGAGCTTTTCAGCCAGTAGGTAACCCTAGGGATTCAGCTCGCGTACTTTCGGTAGCTCTGCACAGCGCGACAACGCGGACTTACAGTTTTTGGCATTTTCGCGCTCTCAATATGCGAGTTTGCGCACGCGATTAAGCATTTTTGTACAGTTCGCGATCCCGAACACGCAGCATTTGCAATCTGGCAAACAATATCTCGCGAGCAACATAAATCCATCTCGAAAACGCTGATTTTGTGCATTTTGCTAGAAAAACTCCTCAGGTTGTCATTGAGCTGTAGTTTTGGAGCACGGAGAAGCTTTTATTTTTTTTAAAATATTTTTTATGAGAGTAAGTAAGTTCCACTGTGTTAGACCTGTCAGCCCTTTGGGTGGTCCCTCCTCATCATTATTTATTTTGTCCCACTTTTGCCTCAAACCCTGTTTGAATTTTTCCTTTTTGGGAACCACCAGACTTTTTAGTGTTGCTGCAGATTCAGGGAGCCATTTTAGCTACCCCTGAAACTTCTGTCTGAGGGCCTGGAGCACAAAATGGTGGCCACCTGTGACATCACCAGCATCCACTGGAACCTGCTAGCACCTTCCAGAACATTCCAGAACCCTGTGACAGTTGGAGGCGGTTTAGAATGTTGGGAAGCTTAGACAGAGAGTTGGCAGTTGGAGCTGGCAGTTGGCACCTGACTGGTGAAGAGTGAGCAGCAGAAACCTGAAGGAGGAAGGAGTGAGGCAGCAGGGGTGGAAACTTGTGCCTGGAGTGGGGTCCATAAACCCACCCGTGATACTAGTCCCTACTGACTGAGCCCAGCCTGGAGCCCTGTGTTGGAAGAAGCACGGAAAACCATCCTAAGGACCTGGACAGCAGGAACAGGCCTTAGAAGTCAAGAAAGCAAGTACCTGACCTGGAAACTGGTTTCCCTGGAGTCCGTCGTCGAGTAGCCTGAGACCCGGAGCCCGAGGTGGAGAAGCGGCGCCGACTGGAAAGCGGACGTCGTGCCCGGAGCCGCCAGAGGTCGAGAGAGGGCGCCGTCAGAGGTCGTGAGGAATACCAGGGGTCGAGGAGGAAGTCACCCGAGGTCGAGTGAGCGGCGTCATCGGAGGAGTGAAGTCCGCCCTCCGGAGTCGTCGGAGACCGAGGTGAAGTGTAACGGAGGTCGGGAGTGAGGATCGCACTCCGGAGTCGCCGGAACCTGTGAGAATCGTGCCGGAGGTCGGGAGTGGAGGTCGCACTCCGGAGTCGCCGGAAACCTAAGGAGAGGAGCACCGGAGGTCGGGAGTGAGGATCGCACTCCGGAGCCGCCGGAAGTCGACATTGAGTCAAGGCCGGCCGACGTCATCGAATCCGAGGTCGCCATCGGACCGGAGCCGCCCGAAGTCGACATCGAGTAAAGACTGCCCGACGCCATCGAATCGGAGATCGAGATCGAGCCGAGGCCGCCAACATCGATCCGGAACCGCCTACCGGCGTCGTCAGGAACTGACATTGTGCCGAGGCCGCCGACATCGAACCGGAACCGCCTCACGGCATCGACACGACTCCAGCGGTGTCGGAGCATCAGAAAAAGGGCAGTAAGTGGAGTAGAGGGTGCCTAAGGCCCTGTGGAGACCTGAGAGACTGCTCTAAGGGGCTAGGGAGGTGCTGGAACCAACCTGACTGTGCCAGGGGTGAACTGGGACTAATCTAGAGAGGTTGTGTGGAGAGAGAGAGCCAGGTCTCTGGTATTCCCCCCTTGATCTACCTCAGTTTAGGCCTCAGCCTTGTCCAAGCCAGGGAGTAGACACCCTCAAGCCTGCCACATCCCCACAAGCTGTGCCTGGGCCAAATCAGCCCTTAAGAATTCAAATGTGATCTGATTCCATGAGTGTCACTGTCAGCTTTTAAGTATTTATTAGGGGCACTGTATTTATTGTATTTAACCTATTTATTGCTTCACTGTATTTATTGGTCCACAGTATTTATTGATGCACAATATTTATTGGTTTACAGTATTTATTGCCTCAGAATATTTAATTGCCTGTATGTATTGCACTTGTATTTATGCCTTCAGTATTTATGATCACCCCTATTTATTGAATCATTAAGCCAGTATTTATTTGACCGGCACTATTTAAAGTTTGTATATTGTGATTGTTATTTATTTTATCCAATCAGCAACTAAGAGAAAAAGAAGATAAAGAAAGATATTTTCATAATTTTTACGGTGTAGAGTCGTTTTTGGAACGGATGCACGCATGGTTATTGTTTGGGTATGTCGTATGCTTAGCACGGAGCCTGATTCCTGACCACTCGAGCCAAGCTACCACAGTGTGTCCGGAAGACCACCACCACCCTTTCAGAGTGGGAGTGTGGTTTTTCCAACATAAATTGGTGTTCAGTGGTGGGATAGAGCTGTGCCTACGTATACTCAACAATAACTGTGGGTAGTCCATAGGCCTACACCGGGAGTTTTCTCAAAGCGGCCTTCCTAATTGTGGGTTTTTGTTTTTTCCAAATTTACTCTGGTGGTGGGAGGAGGTATTATTAAAGGTACCCCCCTGCATAGTTACTGCACAAAACCTGTCCTCTAACCTGAGTGGGCGAGATGGAATTTGTACTAGAAAATCTAGAAACGTACACTGTGGCCCAACTCAGGGAGTTTTGCTAGCGGGAGGGGGTGTACTGTCCCCCAGGAGCAAAGAAGGGTGCACTCCAAACCAGCTTAAGGGCTTGGGGGGAGGCACGCCGAGAAAGCAAGGCTGAGGAGGAGGACAGGGATAGAGAGCCTGACACCGAGGGGGCTGAGATGTACCAACCTGAGGTGGGGAACCTGTCAGCGGGGCCCAGAACCATTTCTAGGAAGGGCAGCAGTGCCTCTAGCGGTGGCTTGTCTGAAGTGGAGTTAACAGACCGGAGGGAGAAAAGACAGCTCACATGGGACTTAGCAAGGCTGGAGAAGGAGAAGGAGGAGCAGAGGAGGGCCCATGAATTACGACTGAAAGAAATGGATCTTCAGATCCTGAGAATCGGGGCACAACCTGTTCCTAATGGTGGCAGCCAAACCCAAGAGATCACCAGGGAACCTAAACCATACCTGCCAAAGGACATAGTAGCTAGCTATGGAGTGGGCGACGATATCGCCAAGTGGCTAGCGGCCTATGAGGTCTCGTTGAGGGCCCATGGGGTTCCAGAGAAGTACTGGGGAGGGGGATTGTACAAGTACATGCCTCCAGCTGGTAGGGATGCTTTATTGGCCCTCGAAGAGGATGAGCAGACCCACTACCCCACCATGAAACTGGCGCTCATCAGAAAGTTTGGACTAACACCTGAAAAGTACAGACAGAAGTTCAGGGGTAGTCACAAACTGGGCACACAGAATTGGGTGGACTTCCTGGACTATGCAAAGAAGGCACTAGAGGGTTGGATTCAGGGCAGTGAAGTGAGGAACTACGAGGGGCTGTTTGACCTAGTACTGAAGGAACACCTGCTCGAGAAATGTTTCCCTGAACTGCGGCAACACCTGGTGGATAGCAAGCTGACCAGTCCCCGGAAGCTTGCTGAGGAGGCGGACATTTGGGCTAGTACCCGGGTGTCCACAAGGGGGACTGGAGGGGATACTCAAAAGGCCGGACAGGGCGCCCCCCAGAAGAAAGAGGGAGGGGAAAAGAAAAAGGAGTTCTCCAAAGGCCCCCAAAATAACTTCCAAGGGAAGGGAACAGGATTCACCCCTAGGGCTAACCCACCCAGAAACCCTAATCCTGGCCAGAGTCAGCAGCCAAGGGTTGTCCATTGCTATGAGTGCGGTGGCGTTGGACACTATAAAGGAGATCCGAAGTGCTTGAAACGACCACCCCCTCCCACTGGAGGAAAGACCCCCGGAGTAGCTAGTGTAGTGCTCGGGGAGGAGATGCCCTTAACTAAGGGAAGGGAGTGGGCGGGTGTCACTTTAGTGTCCCTGGGAGAACGGGAGATGGTTCCTAAGATCCAGGTGCCCGCAAATACCGCAAAGTATGGGCAGTGGGTCACCATCAACGGCCAAAGAGGGGAGGCTCTGAGAGACACAGGAGCCAGTATGACTATGGTGCGTAGCCAACTGGTGTCTCCAGAGCAGGTAATTCCCGATGTACTCCACCCAGCCGCGATGGCTGACGGCAGAACAGGCCACTATCCCGTGGCCGAGGTTCCCTTTGAATGGGGGGGGGTTGCAGGTTCACTTCGAGTTGCCGTAAGCCCTGCCGTGCCAGTCGATTGTCTGCTGGGGAATGACATGGGGCACAACGCTTGGAAGGAGGTGGAATACCGGACTCACACCGAGATGCTGGGTACACCTGATTGGGCCTGTGTTAGCACAAGGTCCGCGACTACCCGAAGAGGGAGTTCATTTCGGCTGGAGCCTGGAACAAAGGCCCAGCCAGCTGCCAGTCAAGGGAAGAACCGAGGACAGGAGGAGCCTGCCTCGGCGTCCCCACCCCGTAGGACGGATAGGCCACCGGAGGTGGTGGACCAGGAGTCTGCGGTGGGGGACGTTACCAACCTGGAGGACCTACCCATCCCGGCCGAGTGGCACGTGGAGGGAGGCCCGTCCAGGGAGGAATTCTGCCAGGGCCAGAGGGAGTGCCCTACCCTTGAGGGGCTAAGGCGACAGGCCGAAGCCCAGGCAGCAGGGAACGTTGAAGGGAACTACAGTGTTTACTGGGAGGATGGCCTCCTCTACAGTGAACCCAAGGCACCCCTACATGGATCGTCACGAGCCTTGGTAGTTCCTCAACGTTATCGAGCCTTCCTTCTGGAGTTGGCTCACGAGATACCATTGGCAGGACACCTGGGGCAAGACAAGACCTTCGCCCGTCTCGTCCCACACTTTTATTGGCCTCAGATGAAAGTGTCGTCCGATACCTACTGCCGGACATGTGTGTCCTGCCAAGCCAGTGGGAAAACAGGGGTGAAGCTGAAAGCTCCCCTGGAACCACTTCCTGTCGTTAGCACCCCCTTTGAAAGGGTGGGCATCGACATTGTGGGTCCATTAGATCCGCCAACTACAGCTGGTCACAGGTTTATCCTGGTTCTGGTGGATCATGCCACACGGTACCCAGAGGCAATACCTCTGAGGACCATAACAGCACCTGTTGTGGCTAGGGCCCTGATGGGAATCTTTACCCGAGTGGGTTTTCCCAAGGAAGTTGTGTCCGACAGGGGGACCAACTTCATGTCAGCGTACATGCGGGCGATGTGGAAGGAGTGTGGAGTGACCTACCGGTTCACAACTCCTTACCACCCCCAGACAAATGGTCTGGTGGAGAGGTTTAACAAAACCTTGAAAGGCATGATCAGAAGTCTGCCTGAAAGCCTGCGGAGGAAATGGGACGTCCTCCTACCCTGTTTACTTTTTTCCTACAGGGAAGTGCCACAGAAGGGAGTGGGCTTCAGCCCCTTCGAGCTTCTGTATGGGCACCCTGTACGTGGACCTCTCAACCTGGTGAGAGACGGATGGGAAAGAACTCCCAGAAAGCTTCCCCAGGATGTGGTGAGCTACATGCTGGCCTTCCGGAGCCAAATGGCTAAGTTGTGGAAGCAAGCTTCTGACAACTTGGAAGCCAGCCAAGCAGTGATGAAGGCGTGGTATGACCACAATGCTCACCCGGTGGAGTTGGAGCCTGGCCAGAAGGTGTGGGTGATCGAACCGGGAGAGCTTAGCGCCCTCCAGGATCGCTGGTCAGGACCCTTTGAGGTGTTGGAGAAGAAGGGTAAGGCTACCTACTTGGTGGACCTGAAGACCCCTCGTCAGCCCCTGCGGGTGCTGCATGCCAACCGCCTCAAACCCCACCACGAGAGGCCCGAAGTCATCTTGATGATGGTGACTGACGGAGGAGAGGACGTGGAAAGCGAGCCTCTCCCTGATCTGTTTGCGTCTCAAGAGAAGGATGGGTCGGTGGAGGGAGTGAATCTCTCCCCATCTCTAACTCCTGAACAGCAGGAGGACTGTCGCCAGGTCCTGGGGCAGTACTCCTCGTTGTTCTCCCTTGTCCCGGGTAGGACTCACCTGTGCGTCCATGACGTGGACACAGGAGACAGCCCACCTGTGAAGTCCAAGATCTACCGGATGTCAGACAAGGTGAAGGCCAGCATTCATAGTGAAGTCACTAAGATGCTGGAGCTAGGAGTGATCGAACCTTCTAGCAGCCCCTGGTCCAGTCCGGTGGTGTTAGTACCAAAAGCTGCACCACCGGGTGCCCAACCAGAACTGAGGTTCTGTGTGGACTACCGGGGACTGAATTCAGTGACCAAAACTGATGCTCATCCGATCCCGAGGGCGGATGAATTGATTGACCGGCTGGGGGCTGCCCAATATCTAAGTACCTTTGACCTTACTTCTGGGTACTGGCAGATCTCTTTGACTGATGGAGCAAGGGAAAGGTCAGCCTTCTCCACGCCCAATGGCCACTACCAGTTCTGTGTGATGCCCTTTGGGCTCAAGAACGCACCTGCCACGTTTCAGCGCCTAGTAAACCAGATCCTCACCGGAATGGAGAGTTTCTCTGATGCTTATCTGGATGACATAGCCGTCTTCAGTAACAGCTGGGAGGATCACTTGCGTCACCTGCAAGCTGTTCTCCAGGCCCTGAGACAAGCTGGATTGACGATCAAGGCCAGCAAGTGCCAGATCGGGCAGGGGTCGGTAGTGTACCTTGGACACTTGGTGGGTAGGGGAGCGGTGCAACCCCTCCAGGCGAAGATCGAGGCCATCATGGCCTGGGAACTCCCCAAGACACAGACTGAGGTCCGAGCATTTTTGGGTCTCACGGGATACTACCGCCGCTTCGTGAAGGGGTACGGTACCATCGTAGCCCCCCTCACGGAGCTCACGTCCAAGAAACAACCTCGACGGGTAGTCTGGACGGAGGCTTGTCAGCAAGCCTTTGAGAGATTGAAGAAAGCCATGTGCGAGGCCCCGGTCTTAAGGGCCCCAGACTTTTCCAAGGAGTTCATTGTCCAGACAGATGCATCAGAACATGGCATTGGGGCAGTGTTATCGCAACTCAATGAAGAGGGTCTGGATCAACCCGTGGTCTTCCTATCCCGGAGACTACTTCCCAGGGAACAGAAGTGGAGTGCAATAGAGCGTGAAGCCTTTGCAGTGGTATGGGCTCTGAAGAAGTTGCGGCCATACCTGTTTGGCTCGCACTTCCTAGTTCAGACCGACCACAGACCCCTTCGTTGGCTGATGCAAATGAAGGGGGAGAATCCCAAGTTGTTGAGGTGGTCTATTTCCCTACAGGGAATGGACTTTCAGGTGGAACATCGGCCTGGAGTGGAACACGCCAATGCAGACGGTCTCTCAAGGTATATCCGCCTTAGTGATGAGAACTCCCAAGGGGTTGGGTAGCTCTCCCCACTTTCAGCTGGGGGGGACGCGTGTTAGACCTGTCAGCCCTTTGGGTGGTCCCTCCTCATCATTATTTATTTTGTCCCACTTTTGCCTCAAACCCTGTTTGAATTTTTCCTTTTTGGGAACCACCAGACTTTTTAGTGTTGCTGCAGATTCAGGGAGCCATTTTAGCTACCCCTGAAACTTCTGTCTGAGGGCCTGGAGCACAAAATGGTGGCCACCTGTGACATCACCAGCATCCACTGGAACCTGCTAGCACCTTCCAGAACATTCCAGAACCCTGTGACAGTTGGAGGCGGTTTAGAATGTTGGGAAGCTAAGACAGAGAGTTGGCAGTTGGAGCTGGCAGTTGGCACCTGACTGGTGAAGAGTGAGCAGCAGAAACCTGAAGGAGGAAGGAGTGAGGCAGCAGGGGTGGAAACTTGTGCCTGGAGTGGGGTCCATAAACCCACCCGTGATACTAGTCCCTACTGACTGAGCCCAGCCTGGAGCCCTGTGTGGGAAGAAGCACGGAACACCATCCTAAGGACCTGGACAGCAGGAACAGGCCTTAGAAGTCAAGAAAGCAAGTACCTGACCTGGAAACTGGTTTCCCTGGAGTCCGTCGTCGAGTAGCCTGAGACCCGGAGCCCGAGGTGGAGAAGCGGCGCCGACTGGAAAGCGGACGTCGTGCCCGGAGCCGCCAGAGGTCGAGAGAGGGCGCCGTCAGAGGTCGTGAGGAATACCAGGGGTCGAGGAGGAAGTCACCCGAGGTCGAGTGAGCGGCGTCATCGGAGGAGTGAAGTCCGCCCTCCGGAGTCGTCGGAGACCGAGGTGAAGTGTAACGGAGGTCGGGAGTGAGGATCGCACTCCGGAGTCGCCGGAACCTGTGAGAATCGTGCCGGAGGTCGGGAGTGGAGGTCGCACTCCGGAGTCGCCGGAAACCTAAGGAGAGGAGCACCGGAGGTCGGGAGTGAGGATCGCACTCCGGAGCCGCCGGAAGTCGACATCGAGTCAAGGCCGGCCGACGTCATCGAATCCGAGGTCGCCATCGGACCGGAGCCGCCCGAAGTCGACATCGAGTAAAGACTGCCTGACGCCATCGAATCGGAGGTCGAGATCGAGCCGAGGCCGCCAACATCGATCCGGAACCGCCTACCGGCGTCGTCAGGAACTGACATTGTGCCGAGGCCGCCGACATCGAACCGGAACCGCCTCACGGCGTCGACACGACTCCAGCGGTGTCGGAGCATCAGAAAAAGGGCAGTAAGTGGAGTAGAGGGCGCCTAAGGCCCTGTGGAGACCTGAGAGACTGCTCTAAGGGGCTAGGGAGGTGCTGGAACCAACCTGACTGTGCCAGGGGTGAACTGGGACTAATCTAGAGAGGTTGTGTGGAGAGAGAGAGCCAGGTCTCTGGTATTCCCCCCTTGATCTACCTCAGTTTAGGCCTCAGCCTTGTCCAAGCCAGGGAGTAGACACCCTCAAGCCTGCCACATCCCCACAAGCTGTGCCTGGGCCAAATCAGCCCTTAAGAATTCAAATGTGATCTGATTCCATGAGTGTCACTGTCAGCTTTTAAGTATTTATTAGGGGCACTGTATTTATTGTATTTAACCTATTTATTGCTTCACTGTATTTATTGGTCCACAGTATTTATTGATGCACAATATTTATTGGTTTACAGTATTTATTGCCTCAGAATATTTAATTGCCTGTATGTATTGCACTTGTATTTATGCCTTCAGTATTTATGATCACCCCTATTTATTGAATCATTAAGCCAGTATTTATTTGACCTGCACTATTTAAAGTTTGTATATTGTGATTGTTATTTATTTTATCCAATCAGCAACTAAGAGAAAAAGAAGATAAAGAAAGATATTTTCATAATTTTTACGGTGTAGAGTCGTTTTTGGAACGGATGCACGCATGGTTATTGTTTGGGTATGTCGTATGCTTAGCACGGAGCCTGATTCCTGACCACTCGAGCCAAGCTACCACAGTGTGTCCGGAAGACCACCACCACCCTTTCAGAGTGGGAGTGTGGTTTTTCCAACACACTGACACTACAACTTCCTGTTCCTGTCCTTTGTAATCACTTTTTGGTTATTGTGGTGGGTGGCCTGAGCATGTGTGGGGCGGCCATTTTAGGAAGGCAGGCATTGTGCTTTTGCCATAGGCGTACATTGACTGTCTTCCATTTCTTGTTGTTGTGGGTGTGTGGCGGCCATTTTGTGGAGCCATCCAAGCAGAGTGCTTGCTTTTGCCATTCAGTTCCAAGCTTGTGGCCTAGTCTGCCAGTACGCCCAGAGGTAGTCATCCTCAAATCTTTGGTGCATTATATCAACTTACCTTTTGTATTGTGTGTTGAATTATTTTTTTACACCGTGTATGGCTTTGGGTTTCATTGCAAAAGGTTTTTTTGGGGGTGGGATAGCAGTTTTTGTGTGTGTGTTAAATAAATAGGGCTTTTCAGCCAGTAGGTAAGGATTCAGCTTGCGTACTTTCGGTAACTCTGCACAGCGCGACAACGCGGACTTACGCACGCGATAAAGCATTTTTGTACAGTTCGCGATCCCGAACACGCAGCATTTGCAATCTGGCAAACAATATCTTGCGAGCAACATAAATCCATCTCAAAAACGCTGATTTTGTGCATTTTGCTAAAAAAACTCCTCAGGTTGTCATTCAGCTGTAGTTTCGAGCACGGAGAAGCTTTTATTTTATTTTTAAATATTTCTTATGAGAGTAAGTAAGTTCCACTGACACTACAACTTCCTGTTCCTGTCCTTTGTAATCACTTTTTGGTTATTATTGTGGTGTTTGGCCTGAGCATGTGTGGTGGCCATTTTGTGGAGGCAGGCATTGTGCTTTTGCAATAGGCCTGCATTGTCTGTCTTGTATTCCTGACCTTTTCTTGTTTTTGTGAGTGGCCTGGCCATGTGGTGGCGGCAATTTTGTGGTACCAGCCACTGTGCTTTTTCCATAGGCCTCCAAGCTTGTGGCCTAGTTGTACAGTAGGCCCAGGGGTACTACTCATCAATCATGGGTGCATGGAATTTAAACAACTGTTTTTGTGTTGTGCGTTAAATTTCAACATCATGTATGGCTTTGGATGGAATTGTAAAATGTGGCCTTTACTTTTTTTCGGGGGTAGATTTCACTTTTTGGGTGTTGTAAATAAATGCCTTTAGTTTTTATGTGTATATGTTCGTTGTTGTTGCTCCCTGATGCTACATCCATCCAATAAGATGCACAAATTTTTATTTAGGGCAAACAGGCTAGACTACATTTATGTTTTTGTTCTTTGCTATTCTTCTTCCTGAGTGTACACAGTACAAATACACCAGGATCCCTGGCCTTGTCAGTCTCTTTAATGGCTGGCTATACTGTTGTTGTTCATGGACTTCATAAAATTTACTAAATGTGACCACCCACCAGACACTAAGAAGTTATATATTAAATTATTGATCTTTTGACTGATGTTCTTCTGGCTTTTTTGCTTTTAGGTGTACAAAAGACAGAGGAGGTGTGTCATCATCATCGACCGCTGTGGTGCCAGACCGACGTCCTGCTGCTGTACACGAGTCACACGACGTGACATGTGAGTGACCTGACCAGGCATCTCTGCAACTTGTGCAACTGAGTACTGTTTTGACATCTGAAGAAGATGCCCCCAAAGAAAGCAGGTAGCAGGTCCTCCGGTACCAAGAAAGTTGCCATGGAGAAGAAGGAACAGAAGAAGAAGGAAGTGTTACTTAAGTCTGGTGTGCCTCCCAAAACCTTTTTTGGGACACCAAAAATGACGCCTGCAGCAGCGGTGTCGGGGGGCCAAGCTGGGGGCAGCACCTCCACATCATTGGGCCCAACCCACCAACCCAGGCCCAAGCAGATGAGTTTGGAAGAGGTAGCCAGCCTTATGGTGGAAAGCAGTGATGTTGAGCCTGAACTAAACTTATCGCTATCTCAAAGTAGTACACAATCAACGCAGAAGGGGATACAGCAGATAAGTGGTCAACAGCCGCAACCACTGCCTGCAATAGTACCTGTAGTTCCTCCCGAAGTAGGGGCAGTTCACGAAATTGAGCCTCATGCAGAGGAAGAAGAAGAAGCCACTCCTTTAGAAGTTCCATTGGCTTCCAAATCACCGGCAAGAAAAGGAGGGTTAGTACATCAAGTTCTTCACCAAGCCCCCCTCTGATAATCTAGATGCCACTTGGAAGCCACAAACTGAGTCTGAGAGGGAAACACGTCACAAGAGCAGGCATGGGAAAAGGAAGGTTCCAGAAAGCCTTACACTTATGGAGGTTGATGTAGTAGAGCAGGAGGATGATGATGATGATGATGATGATGAGCCAGTCATCACGAACATCACTCCCGGGCCTGAGGAGATGGAGACCAACATTTTTAAACTATCCAAAATGGCTGCGAGGGATGTAGCACACATACCTTCAACACAGGTAACACCAACACGACCTCCAGCTTCCATATTTACATTAGCAAAGGGTCGAGAGGCGTCCTACATCCAGCACAAGCACCACCTCAGCAGAAGTAGGTAGTGGTACTGCACAGAGTCAAATTCAACACACACCCTCCAGTTCATCCGGCATTGGAAGTGGGAGTGGCACCTCCAGCAGGAGACAAAAGTTAAGCTCCCTAGTGTGGGACTTCTTTACGGTTAGCGGAAAAGAGGAGAACATTGCTATATGCTCCGTTTGTCATACCTGTTAGTCGTGGTAAGCTTGGTACAAACTATGGTACCAGAGGCCAAATGACCCATCTGAAAAAACACCACGCAATCCAGTTGGAGGAGCACCTTAGTCGCATGAAAAAAACTGGAACAATTGCTGTTGGACATAAACGAGTAGAAAGTTCGCTCACGGTGGAACAGGAAGAAGAGGGAGACATTCTCTGTGCTAGTGGTACACAGAGTAGCCCTGTCCCAGGCACTGCAGTGGTAACTCCCACATCCTCAGCCACATCTCATTGGCACAAGAGTAAGAGTCAGCCTGAGACACCAAGGAGTACTGCTGGCCCAAAAAGTGCGACATTGACCACAGGAAGGAATACCATGCAGCCTACCATTCTTAGCATGTTTAGTAGGCCGGAGGGGCAGTACGAACGCAACCACCCAATAGCACGTTTGTACAATGCGAAGCTTGCTAAAATGTTAGCACTGGACCTTCTCCCTTTTTCTTCTGTTGAAGGGGTGGGCTTTATTGAATTTGTGACCACCATCTGCCCAAAATGGAAAGTTCCCTGCCGCTACTATTTCGCAAGAGTTGCTGTTCCAGCACTACATCACGACGTGCTGGAATTGCTTGGAAAAGCCTTAAAACAGAGTGCTGTTCAGAGTATACACCTGACAACAGACATGTGGACCAGTTGCCAAGCCACTGATTACATGTGCATCACTGCACACTGGGTCTCTTTTTCGGGTGTTAAAGATAAGATATCTGACAGTCTTGTTGACACCGCTGAGATTTTTAAAGACACTCGCAAACATGCAACTGTAGCCATGTTTGCCATGGAGAAATCTCATACTGCTGCAAACATTTTGGATGAGTTGAACAGCAAGGTGTTTGAGTGGCTGCAACCAAGAGGGCTTACCATTGGTTTTGTTGCCACGGACAATGGCAGTAATGTAGTTAGGGCCATGAAAGATGGTGGCTATTTCAGGGTCCCATGTTTGGCACACTGCATTAACATTGTTGTTCAAGACTTTCTGAAAAATGAAAGCAAAGTCAGCAGCTTACTGACCACCTGCAGAAGAATATGCACACATTTCAACCATTCTTTTAAAGCCTGGAAGCAGCTGAGGGTCATTCAACGTGAGCATAAAATGCCAGTCAAAGCACTCATCCAGGAGGTGCCAACACGTTGGAACTCAACGTATTACATGCTTGAGCGTCTGTTGGAGCAGTACATACCACTTAATGCTTATGTCATGAAAAGGTCTGGGGATCCTACTGTGAAAGGCATGGGAGTTGAGATGGCCCAATGGGACCTCGTCAAATGCCTGACAGAGATGCTACTTCCTTTTGAGGTCTTCACACGTGAAGTGAGCAGGGAGGACTGTGCTATGGGCCAAGCTATCCCATTGTTGTACATGCTAGAGCAAGAGCTGAAGGAGGAGTGAGTTAGGCACACTGACATTTCTCCAACACGCTGATCTTCCTCTCTCTGCCTCGCCCAGCCGTCTTGTGTTATTTGCTGTTGGAGGCGGTGGGCGCCATCTTAGGTAGGGCTGGGGGTGCGCTCTAGTCGCGCCGCCCTCCAGCCCTCCCAGGCTATTTAGAGTTGCTCTGTGAAGCCCTCGCTGCCTATTTAGAGCTCTCCCTAGTGAGAGACGCTAGGGCTGCGAGCGTTTTTACCTGCAACTTACTAGCTGGCATAGGTATCTGTGAAAATTGTGTTTTAAAACTGCTAAAAGATCGTTTTTATAACTTTTTACCTGGGGGTTTTAAATTGAATAGTTAGCTGGGGAATTGAGTTAGGCACACTGACATTTCTCCAACACGCTGATCTTCCTCTCTCTGCCTCGCCCAGCCGTCTTGTGTTATTTGCTGTTGGAGGCGGTGGGCGCCATCTTAGGTAGGGCTGGGGGTGCGCTCTAGTCGCACCGCCCTCCCACCCTCCTCACACCCTACATAATGTGCATCCCTGCCAGACGGCGCAGCGGGCTGGCGCAGCGGGCGCGCCGGATGCGCGCCAAAGCCGCGCCAAAGCCAAGCCCGTCTGCGCCCGTCCGCGACCGGACACGGCCCAGGGCCCCAACCCCTGGCCCTGATCGTAAGCTGACCTGGAGTAGGAGTGACTTAGTTAGTTTATCCTCGATCGTGTGCACCCGAGGCCACCATAGTGTAAGGGTAGGGGAGAATGAAGGGTGTAGCTATTGTCAATTCCGCTTTAGCTCAGCCCTACCAGACACCAGGGCAAGCAATCCCTCGCTGTCCTGCGGCCTCGTTAATGTTAGGTCGCTTAGCCGTCACAAACATGACGTATATGACCTCCTCACTGATAAACATTATGATCTGCTGTTTATTACCGAAACGTGGCTAGACGCCAATTCTGATCCTGATACCATTCAGGCTTTACCTGATGACTATCAGCTGGTGCGCCTGGACAGACCGATAGGCAGAGGAGGCGGGATTGCGATCGCCTTTAAACAACAATGGCCATGCAAACTAGAACTAGTTGACCTGGCGGGATGCGAAGCGGGTGTTTTCACCATAGCAATTGATGGGAGCATGACTATAAAGGGCCTGATAATTTATCGCCCACCGGGACCTGTGGCCAGTTTTAAAAGAAACCTCCTAGAGTGGGTCACAGAAACAGCGATCAGGAGGGACAAGTTTTTGCTGTTGGGAGATTTAAATATACACCTGCAAGACGCACTAGACAAAGGAGCAGTGGAGTTCCGGGAAGAACTTCACACCCTACAGCTAGAGCTAAAAGGTCAGCTGCCAACACACAACCGTGGGCACCTGCTCGACCCAATATTCGCCAATTGGGAGGGTGTTTTAGCCGCTCCCCCAGTGCCCTTGCCCTGGACAGATCATTTTCTCGTTCCGTTTACTATTTACTTGTCTAAGCATATAGCTAGCGCTCCCACCCCTCTTAACTACCCTCGACGTAGGTGGGCAAGATTCTCCCTGCGAGAGTTTAATAAGGCTCTTACCGTGGAAGGGCCCCCAGGAGGAAATGACGTGACAGCGGCAAATAAATTGCTGAATGACCGTATCACGGCTGCTCTGGACCACACAGCCCCATTGGGTTGGTCTAATAAAGCTGTCCACAGACAAAGAACTGCTCCCTGGTTCAGCGCGGTGCTGCGCTGTGCCAAAAGGGACTGCAAATGAGCAGAAAGACAATGGAGAATGGCTTATGATGATCGGATGAAAGAGGCTTACCTCACAAAACGACGATCCTATCATAATAAAATCCGTATAGAAAAAGCCACCTACTATGCAGATAAAATTCACGTGGCTGAAAACTCGGCTAGGGAATTGTTTAGCATATATAAATCCCTTTCCACCCCAATAACCGTTACTCGAGATGAAGATCACTCAGTAACAGCATGCAATCGCATTGCTAACTACTTCGGAGACAAAGTGCGCAAGATTTACTCTGCTTTTCCCGACACGCCACCCTTAGCGGAACAACCCGCAGATTTAGCAGGAGATGAAGCTGACTCAGATCTGCTACTTCATTTCACCACTCCTCTATCGGAGGATCTCGTTAAAATCTGCAGATCCGTCAGATCTGGCTCCCCACGCGATCCTGCTTCCCCAAAAAGGCTGAGTGACAGCATAGAGACACTGGAACCTTACATCAGGCATTTGCTAGATGTCTCCTTTCTTTCCAGTTCTCTACCCGTGGACTGGAAACAGGCTGTGGTGCTTCCCCTCCGCAAGAAGCCTAACATTGGCTTCGATAAGCTGGATAACTTACGCCCCATCTCTCTCCTGCCTTATTTTTCGAAGGTAGCAGAGAAGGTGGTAAATAAGCAGCTAATGAAATATGTGGAGGACAGTAACCTTCTTCATCCGACTCAATTCGGGTTTCGGCCACGCCACTCCACCGAGTCTGCCCTTCTTAGGGCCTCCGAAACTATCAGGCAGGGTGCTGACGAGGGTCAAACCATGGCTCTCATCCTTTTAGACCTTAGCGCGGCGTTCGACACTGTGGCACATTCCATCTTGCTACAGTGTCTGAGCAAAGGTGGGGTGAGAGGGGCAGCGTTGAAATGGATTTATTCATTTCTCGCAGGCCGAGGCTTCCAAGTGAGGCAGGGTGACTATTACTCTGAGCGAATTGCTCTGGACCAGGGGGTGCCGCAGGGCTCGTCCCTGAGCCCAACACTTTTTAATCTCTACGTAGCCCCGATTGCCTCCTTGGTAGAGAGCTACGGCCTCCGAATGGTTTCTTATGCCGACGACACGCAGTTGGTGATCTCCCTGTCGCGCGCACCCGATCTTTCGGCGGACATCTTCAGAGCCTGTATGCAAGACCTAGCTGCCTGGATGTCCGCACACTGCCTTAAGCTTAACGGAAATAAGACCGAGGTGCTTGTCGTAGGGGGAGACCGATCGGCGTGGACGTCGGCATGGTGGCCTCCATGCCTTGGCTCAACACCTATCCCATGCCTTAAAGCAAAGAACTTGGGCATTTGGTTCGACTCCGACCTGACCTTCAGCCCTCAGATCAACCGGGTGGTCGGATCATGCTTTGAGACCCTCAAAAGTCTCAGGAAGGGATTGAAGTTTTTACCTGTAAAGGCCCGTCAAACCCTTGTGCATGCACTAGTCACCTCAAAGATGGACTATGGCAACCTCCTCTATCTAGTGACTCCGAAGAAGAATCTGAGCCGTTTACAGGTCCTACAGAATGCCGCTGCCAGGCTAGTACTTAGACTACCCAGAAGAGCCGCATCCTCGGTGGCCCTTCGGTCCTTGCACTGGCTCCCGATCAGAAGTAGGGTTGATTTCAAAGCACTCTGCATGTGCCATCAGATCATCAACGGGAGGTCTCCTCTCCCTTTGAAAGGACTGTTGACGCCTTATGAACCGTCCCGCTCCCTCAGATCCTCTGGCTCGGGACGCCTTGTTGTCCCCAAGGTGTCCAGAGCACGGATGGGCGGAAGATCCTTTAGGTACCTTGCAGCCGTCAGATGGAACACATTACCCTTAATATTGCGTCTCGAACCATCTGAACAAATCTTTAGAGCCAAGCTCAAAACTACACTATTCGAACGGTAAAGTATTCCACTTCTGTAGGTTCCAGTTAGCAGCCGCTCCTTAGCGCGGGGACACGCCGCTGTGCGTCACCAAGCGCTTTACAAAACTCCCTAAATAGAAATAGAAATAGGTGTCAGAAATGTACGCAGGTGTGGATGACAAAGTAGACGCATATTATTTGGCAGACACCTTAGTCGCTCGCTTATCTGACAATACAAGGATTCAAAATAACATTGTGTCACATCCACATTACATTACTGCCTCAATTTTGGATCCACGTTACAAATTATTGCTGCGCAGTAATGAAGTAATTCCTTTTTCAGAAGTGGATGTTGCCCAGTACAAAACTTTGATAGCTGAGGAAGCCACTGACTTTGAAAACAAAAGGATCTTAATTAGAGGCCCGCCCCCCCCGGGGCAGAAAAAGTACTGCAGGGCACCCAAAGTCAAGTTCTACTTCAGAGGCCGAGAGCAGTGCGTTTGCCTCCCAGCAGTCAACAACACTGCCAGCAATAACATCAACAGCACCAACAGGATCATCAGGCACATTTAAAAAAACGGCAGGTGATTGGTTTCTACGGAAAGGGTTTTGTACGTCCATGACTGATGCAAAGGCAAAAGAGGCCAAGCAAATCGGAGCACCCCTGAACATTGAGCGGATGGTTCAGGCCTATCTAGATGACACAACAGAGGTCTTCATGGAGCAAAGCCCATTGGTGTATTGGTATGGGAAAAGAAGCCAATGGCTAGTGCTCAGCAGGCTGGCGATAAAGTATGTGGCTTGCCCTGTTGCAAGTGTCTCTTCAGAGCGTGTTTTCAGTGCTGCTGGTGCCATTGTTACTGTCAAAAGGACCAGTCTTTCGCCCAAAAGCGTTGAGTGGTTAACCATGATCAAAATGAATCAACACTTTATACCACCGGAGTACAAAATACGTGAATCACAGCAGGAAGAGGAGAGCGACTTCGATGACATAAGTAGTGGGTTGTTAGACGTACTTCTGTCCGAACCACCAGAGTTTGAGGACAAGCTCCTCTTCCCTGACAACTAGGCTTTCAAATTGTTCTCCCTTCCTTTATTTGTGTGTGACTGTGTATCTGTTTTTCTGGTTCAAAATCTAATCACAACAAATCCATCAACAGTCTCCTCTTTTTATTTCCCTATTGGAGTTGCACGTCTGTGCATAACTGTCCACTCCACTCCTCAGCTCCATCTTCCTTACTCTCCCTAAGTACATATCAAGCAAGCCAGACATTGGATGGAGATGGAGAATAGTACAATACATGTTGCCTCTAACAGTCCCTCCATAAGAAGTGAAACATGACTCCAGCTATATTCTATTTTGTTTCCAAGCCGAAAGAAACTCATCACTGACTGCCAGAAGGCTAGGCAGGCATCAGATCAGACAGCCAAAGAGAACACCAAGACAGGTAATGAGTGATTATTGTGAATGATGGTGGCATGCATTGCATTGGATGCTGGCTGACTACGAATAATTGTGCATGAAGTAGAACTATACTAGTTTATCAACAAAGTAAAAGTGACTCAGGTGTGGTGACAGTTAATGTTTCCTTGTTGTTTAATAATAACCACATTGTACTCCTACCACTGCAGGTGCCGGACAATATCCGTTGCAATTTTGTAATATGGAATATATTATAAACTTAATCAGTCACTACAGACTGAGTTGGTGTTGGAGAATACGTACCACACGGTCATCATCATGATGCTGCTGAGCATACTATCTTTGCACACAGTCAGTTGGATCGGAGAAAATTGATGGAATAACTGCGTTTCATGGGCTGACTTAAAAGGTAAACAGTTTGAACAAGAACCACAGCAGACCTAGGCTAGATGTCCGTGTAGGGGTGTGGACTGGAGTAGAGTGTAGTGGTATGAGGGACAGTGGCGCATTGATTTAGTCACTTCATTTGGAAAATGCTAGGTTGCTGCAGTGCATGATATGACATTTCTCTGGCTCGGTCAAAATGTAAGTAAGGGGTAGGGTGCCTGGCCTGTGCCGCGGTTCTCCGGTTCTGTGGCTGTGCTGGCTTCTGAGTCCTGTCCCGTTGTTGTTGTACCTTAATGCTGTAGAGTAGACACTATGTATCCTATCCAAGCTGCGTCAGTCTGAAAGTGTTCTCTCCAGAGTGTTGTCTTCTCGTCTTGCACTCCACTGTAATTGAGTTTATTATTTTAAATGCAGTAATTTTTCAATACCCTGTTTGTTTTTCCATCTACACTTACAGGCCGGCCTTTAACCTGTGCTATAGTGGGAGAAATGACTCACACTCCGGCGGAGCAGCTGGCGGCGAAATGCCCTGCAGTTACATGCAGGGTGGGGGGCAGCAGGGCTTGAAATCAAGGCGCGGCGGCGGGCGGATGCCAGACCACGGCGCCGTGAAAGTGGAGGTAGGGCCTGACTGGGGCCCGGGGCATTGGAGGAGGCTGTAGCTGCAGCCGCCTCCTCCTCCTCCTCCTCCGCCTGAGCCACCAGCCGGTGATGATGTTCGCAGATGGCCTCCAGTTTCCGGCGCCGGGCACTAGCGGCCAACTCCTTCCTTGATGGTTTAGTGGATGTGGAAGGAGTATCTATATCAAGAAAGAAAAAGTACATGTTGTAGCCAATACTCTTAGCAAAACAGAAACACTAAAATCATTCAACACATAGTGTCACAGTATCACTAGCAAGCACAGTTCATAACATTTGTGATTTGGTGTTAAGTATCTCTAATCCTACTTCCTTGGACTCTAACATTTGTGGGAGTTTCCGACATTATAAATATAATCTTGCACCCAAGAGAAACAGATATGAGCCACATGATGCAGACTCACGTTAGTTTTATTTACTACTACTGTCTGCAGGTGGGGAAGCTCATATTTTTGTATGACGCCTTACGGCCGTTGGCACTGGTCATACTCTGTTACATGAGGGCAAATGGCATGCACAATTTCACTTACACCCTGCCATGGGTACTACAAAAAGGCTGATTATGTATCTGATCCAATGATCATTGCTTATATTCATATTATAGATGCTAATACGATACGACATCAGGTCGGTAGCGGTTGGTGGTGGGAGTGCTGCCGGGCGGTGAGTCGGTGACGTGGGAAGGTGCAGGGTGGGGATAGTAAACTATGGATTAAGGACAATCACAGGTAATTAAACAATACATTAAAAAAAAAAAATTGTTGCACGCACTGCACCGCATTCGGCGGTGCAGTGCGCACATTGAAAATAATTTTATTTATTTTTATGTTGATTACCTGTCTTTGGCCGTAATACACAGTTTACTTGCCAGTGCCACCTACCCTCCCCATGTCACCGCCCGCCAACACTCCCACCACCAACCACTACTGCAGAGGGTACTTTGCTTTCATTGATTGTGTAACCAATAACCATAAACAACAGATAGGCCACCCTTTTCAGGCTGGCTGCCCCAATTGAAAATACATTAATAATAATAGGTAGGGAGTGGTCCCCAGAGTGGGAGGAAGGGGCTTCCGCTTGATAATATAGATATATATAAATATATATGACGTGCTTGCAAACTACTGCAAGTGTACTGTATTCTGATAATACTACCTATATTCCCCTAGGCTTTGCTACTGTCGCGCAGTTTCTTTTACATTTTCTTCAAAGTAAGAATCTCCAGTGACACTTTCCACCTATACTGTCTCTTGATGAAAGTACATCCAGGCATACATCCATTAAAGTAAACGTTTATCCTTCTTTTTTATATCTCTCATACTTAGTTGGATTCACCAACAACCAACCATGCTTCCGCTCCTTTCTTGCTTGCCTTGGCTTTGAATTTGAATCAAACAACGCTGATTTTTGCTATCTAGCACTATCCACCCATACTGTTTCGCCCACCCAGGCAGGCATTGTTTCACTTTCCACCCATCCTTCAACAACCCATGCATCTGATCTGATTACTATCAGCCACCTATGCATGCTTCCAACAACATATCCTTCTCTGCCAGTCAGTCATATTATTTACCTCGCCCGTCCTTCCACCCTTAGTTCTTTCCCTCTTTGTTCAACACATCCATCAAGGCCATCTGATCTGAGTTTGTCTTCTCCACAAAACTTTCACAGCTGATTTTGGAGTCAAATAGAAGAGGCCATTGGTTACTCTACTCACACTGCTAATGCTAAGTAAAGGGTGTCTTCTTCAACCGTTGTATAATAATAAGTCGCACAGTACAGTGAAATAGTGAACACACTTCCATCTAGCTGTAATGTCAAGAAGTAATGAATATAACTTACCGCCGCCGGCCACTGCTGCTGGATACCCCCCTGTCTCTCCTGCAGGTGCCGCCAGTTCGCCTGCCCCCTCCGGAATGGCCGCATCGCTGGCCCCGACGGCACTGGTGGATGGTAGTGTGCCTAGAAAAAAACATCACAAATTATTAGATGCCTGGAAACCTCCCCCTATTTTAAGTGTTCACTTGGAACATTGAAAAAAAAGTTAATGCAACATACATCAACACTAGACAGTAAGTACAGTCAGTAGACAGACACAAGTAGTGATATGGTTTCACTTCCTAGGGTCATCTAGTCCTACTCTACTCTTTTGAAAGTTAGCCTGAGCCATGTGTAACCCTTTTAGATTTATCATGTCTACTATTACTCTTTTGGCGCATATTTAATTATACCTGCCAGCTTATTGACATGTGCAGTAGATGCCTTTGAGGCCACTTGACTGTTGCGTACAAGTGAAGAGGTCTAAAAACAACCACTTATTGAGTTTGTTTAGTTTATATTGCTTAGCCATCACATACATGTTACACTTTTTGCCATGACTGCAAAATGCTTGCATTCACCAGTATTCTATCTAACGGCTAACTCGCAGCATTTTTCTCATATAATAGGCGGAAGATTCCCTTCTACAAACCAGAGATTTACAGAACATATTATGATGCAAGATGATGTAACCAGTATTTCTACGTTCTACGGTGAGGGGTCTTCCAGAATTCTGAAGATCTTGGCTCTTGTTCTTGTTGTCATGCACTTGTAAATGTTTACTGTTTTAATCTTAGACTTTTTGCTGGCTTATTGACTATGGCTGTAGTAAACTAAATTTCATATTAACGATGTACAGAGTTTGATACTTGTTTCAAATAAACCTTTTGAACTTACACATAGACTCTGTGGTATTTGGTGTGGTGGGGTGGACTTACACAAGTGAGTGAGCAAAATGGTGTTATTATGTTCTGGGTTGTCTGTCTCAGTCATCATCAACATTGTGTATCTTCTTCGTGGGGGGGTCGGGAGTGGGACCCTAATGTGAGACACTATAGCTAGTCGGTCAGGGGATCCTGGGTTCTTCGGACTGAGGTGTGATCAGTAAGGTCCAACCTCCCATCAGCAACATCCTATTTTGTTGTGCATAGTTCTGTATGTGACTCTGCAGAATCACTAGACAATAAAAGTATCATGTACTATCCGATCAAAAATACTAGTCAAAATACTAGTCAAATATCTGGTTGGCCATTTTGTTTGTGGTAATTGTCAAAGCTTCAGGACACAGTGGCTAGAGCTATTGGTCAATCAGAGTTTTATTATTCCAAAGAAAACCTTCTATAAAGAGTGGACAACTGTGCAAGCTTCGCTACACACAGAGTAATAATAGTAATAGTAGTAGTAGTAGTAGTAGTACAGAGAGTCATAGCAGAGGCAGTTAGAAGCAACTTAGTTAGAGGCAGGGATAAACAGAATTTGGAAACAGATAGTCAAGGTCAAAGAAGTAAGCTTTTGTAAAAAATAGAATTAGAAAGTGGAACCATAATTTATAGTTCGGAAAAAAAAGATGCAATAAAATTTAGGGAAATATAAATGTCAATATGACCACTGGAGGACTTACTGGGGCCAGCAGCAGGAGCCTCGGTAGAGGAGCGGTCCTGTGGTTCCCCCGCCGACTCCGACCCCGTCTTCTTGCCCCTGGGTGGTGCTGATGATCATGTAAAATATAATAAAGAAAGAGACAAACATTAAGGAGTGCTGTGAAACAAATAATAATAAATCATTTGGAAAAATAAGTTAAACACCATTTTAGGAAACAAACAACAATTGCAATAAAATTGACCTATCTAATCAGATGGATCGACTACTGGCTTCTTCCTGCATTCACGGATCATCTACTTATTTA
Organism: Triturus cristatus; assembly: GCF_964204655.1. Classification (NCBI taxonomy): domain Eukaryota; kingdom Metazoa; phylum Chordata; class Amphibia; order Caudata; family Salamandridae; genus Triturus; species Triturus cristatus. Next base: position 493,001,197 of record NC_140585.1, read on the forward strand.
TGAACACTCCAGTGTTCCATAATCATTCTAATTACAATACGAAGCCTAGTAAGTACCACCTGACCTACACCACCTATTCCAGACGGGCCAATTGTTCACTAAGTCTGCATTTCCATTTTTTTCAGCCATCAAATGCATAGATGAGATGGAGGACACATGCATACATTAGTGCATACATACATACAACAAATTGTGGGTTGGTTGCATGATTCTGATCTAGTTTTGCTACTGACTGACCATGCTAAGCCTACCACTCACTAAACAAAGTACAAAAGGTTCGACGGGGTACTGGGGTAAGCAGCACTCAGTGACAGAGGAGGCGTCACGCAGACCGCATAAAACAATTATTAACTACTACTAACAAACTAAACCTAGTATCCAATATCCATCCACCACTATTTCACAGTAGGACAATGGAAGGACTAGAGTCTCTCTAGCAAATCGCATTACCTAACTTCAGTTCTTTAAAATAAACTCTTACATAATCAGCATCAGCACAAGCTAGCTCAAACTAAGTTGCAAACAAGTAAGAGTACCACCGAGCACCTGGGTCCTTAAATCAAAGAACATTTTGCTTTTTGGAACGTAATTTACCAGCAACGCTTGGCACGCAGCAGTAATCTTGTTGTTCATCAAATTTAATATACACAATCAGTTACTCACCAAGCCCGACGACCTCGACACCTAGCAGGTCCAACAGGTCCTGCTCCCGGTCCAGGATGTCAGACCACCGGTGGGCTAGCTGGTTGTGGGTGCGCTGGACCCCAGAGCACCGGAACACGGCTCGGCGCACCTTCGCCCACCGACGGTGCCGCTCCTGGGTAGCGTACCCGGAGCCGGGCCTGCCGCCTGCTGCCAAGGTCAAGGGGAGGAGGCTCTGGATGAAGAAAACAAGGGCCGCCACCTCCTCCTCCCCAAACAGTTGCCGGGCCTGCACCCCTGCAGGACGCATTCTGCCGCAAGGCAGGCGGCCCTTCTCTGCTCCTGCAGGTCCCTTGCCCTTGGCACTCGGTGTGCCCTTGGCCATGGTTCTGGGGTGGGTGGGAGGCGAAAAAGAAAAGTTAGAAGGGTAAAAAAAAGTTAGGGGGAAGAAGATAGAAAGAACTTTATAAAAGTAACAAAAGCACAGTAAAAGTAGTAATAAAATGCAAAAGATAAACTTAGGCAAAGAGAGAGATAGATAATAACTAAAAAAAGTCAGAAAAAATGCTTTAAAGACAAAGGATTGCAAAGATAAAGGGAGGATACAAAAGTAGGCCCAGAACCATAGCATAGTGTGAAAAACAAGGTGGCCGCGCCCATTCGCGACCGCGTGGGTAAGTTTGCGCCATATTTCTCGCCGATATTTCTCGCGAACATGTACTATTCATCGCGAACAAGTAAAATGCGCTCCCGAACACGTCAATGCACATCGCGAACACGCTATCCGCGACCCGGAACAGGAAATAAGGCATCGCGAGCGGGCAGGACAATTGAAAAACAAGATGGCCGCGCCTGTTGGCGACCGCATGGGTAAGATCGCGAGATATATCCCCCGAGCATGCAAACAACTCCCCGAACACGCTCACCGCGCTCCCGAACAAGAAAAAGCCATCGCGAACGGGCGCACCAAGCAACTACGCAAGCTTGCGAAGCTACGCGAAGGTCGCGTAGTGCAAGTACATCTTCATGAAGCTTCGCGGAGCGCGGCTACGCGAACTACGCCCAGGGTTAAACATAACATAACATAACTTTACCTTAGTATCAAGTCTATTAAATCTCACATTATGATAATAAGTCCTAGAAACACTAAAAGCAGAACCCATGATTTCAAGGGCCTCACACTTACCATAGTCAAAACTTTTCCATGTCCTAGCATTATGTTTGAGTCTCCCATCACCTGCTCCCCATTGATTAGGGAAAGGAGGCACTTTTGCCAGAAGCATTGCCATGGTTTTAGACTTTGTTGCAAGGTTAGGGCATACTTCGTTGGGAGCTATGCTTGAGATTTACAGAGCAAAATGTGTGCCGATAGTGTCTTCTGGTTATGACATTTGGGGTTATGCCAATATCACCTCTTAACAATTTGTTGAGAGCATGTTTTTGAGAAGGCTCCTTGCACTCCTCAGTAGCACATCTACCTTTATCATCCATGACGAGCTGGGGCGGGGCTTTTTGGATGATATGATTCGACTGAGACCCCCTCTTTCTATGGCTGTCCATCTGGCTAAAGTCAGAGCTAGAACTCAATAGGACGTTTTTAAAGGACTGTGAGGGTTGGATCATGTTGTTTGTATACTGTGAATTTCTTACTTTAGGTAATGTTTAATAAAACTAGGCTGATCCTCTCTATTCAGCAATCCTGAGAGCATCATGAAAGCAGATCTCATCTGGGTAAAGGACCGTTTCCTTAGCCAGTTATGTGAAGAGAAGGAATCTCTTGCTTTATCAAAGGTTTCAGATATGTTGCATGCTCTCGTGCAGACTAGTCTATATATAGAAGCATATCTTTTATATGATATGTCTAATTCTCGTTATTTATTAACACGTTTTAGTTTAAATATAGTTCATCCTTATTGAGCACTGCCAAGGGTTGGTGTTGTGATGTGGATTACCCATCCTGTGCTTATGAGTCTATATCTAATCAAGACACTATGCACTTGACCTTATTCTGTCCCATTTATAAGCATAAGCATCTCAGATCTCATTTCCTTAGGCCACTTTTAGTTGGAAGAATCTTTACTTAGGCTAGGCCTGCTTTCCTGCTTTTACAGTTATTAAGTGCTCCTTTAATTTGCTGGTCTGCTGCTCGTTTTTTAAACTGTGCTGTCAGAATATAGTTATTACGTTTGGAGTCTACAGAAAGATGCTTCAGAGGGAGGCTTTTCTGCTAATGTTTGTTCTCGATTGCCATATGAGTACACAATGTATGTGCCAAACACAAGGAGATGATGGACAGAGCGCTGAAACGATTCAGGCACTCACCCCCAGTCACAGATCTGGGTTGAATCCATCATCGTTCTTTACTCACTTTGCCACCTCAGTTCAGACACAGCCAAGTGCAAATCAGTCTTGACACTGTGCCTTGAGGGAACAGTCCAATCCGAACTGCTAAGCCTGGTCTTCCCTCAACCAGAAACAAGCATCCTGGGACCGATTTCGGACTTACAGCCCTAAGCAGCAAGGCTAGCTTGAATTCAGTGGCAAAGTGAGCAAGGGACCCACGTCTGGGCATACCCTGCCAACTTAAGGCGAACAAAGCAAACACAAGGGGATGATGGACGGAGCCCTGAATCTTTTCAGACACACAACCCCTGCCACAGATCTGGTTTGCATCCATCATCGTTCGTTAGCTTACTTTGCCACCTTAGTTCAGACCCAGCCATATGCAAATCAGTCTTGACACTGTGCCTCATGGGACCAGTCCAGCCCGAACTGCCAAGCCAGGTCGTCCCAGAACAGGAAAGAAGCATCCTGGTACCGGTTTCGGGCTAACAGCCCTCATCAGCCAGGCTAGCTTGAAACCAGTGACAAAGTGAGCAAGGGACCCACGTCTAGGCATACCCTGCCAACTTAGGGCGAACAATGCAAACACAAGGAGATGATGGACGGAGCGCTGAAACTTTTCAGACACTCACCCCCAGTCACAGATCTGGGTTGAATCCATCATCATTCATTAGCTCACTTTGCCACCTAAGTTAAGACCCAGCCATATGCAAATCAGTCTTGACACTGTGCCTCATGCGAACAGTCAAGCCCGAACTGCCAAGCCAGGTCTACCCTGAACTGGAAACAAGCATCCTGGGACCAGTTTCAGGCTAACAGCCCTCATCAGCCGGGCTAGATTGAACCCAGTGGCAAAGTAAGCAAGGGACAAACGTCTGGGCATACCCTGCCAACTTAGGGTGCACAAAGCAAACACAAGGAGATGATGGACAGAGCGCTGAAACTTTTCAGACACTCACCCCCAATTTGGCAGGTTATGCCCTGACGTGTTTGCATTGTTCGCCCTAAGTTGGCAGGGTATGCCTAGACGTGGGTCCCTTGCTCACTTTGTCACTGGTTTCAAGCTAGCCTGGCTGATGAGGGCTGTTAGCCGAAACCGGTACCATGATGCTTGTTTCCGGTCCAGGAAAGACATGTCTTTCCAGTATTTGTGTTTGTTTATATCCAAAAAACTTGCTGATAAATTAAATATTGAACCTCTGTCTGGCTGGATAAGTTAACCAATACTGCACTGATTGGGTCTGTATTCATTTGTTACTTCCTATCCCTACCTCCCTAGGGACCATTGTAGCACAAAATAAGTACTATTCCCATGAGGCACAGGGTCAAAACTGATTTGCACATAGCTGTGTCTGAACTGGGGTGGCGAAGTGAGCTAAAGAATGATGATGGATTCAACTCAGATCTTTCACTGGGGGTGAGTGTCTGAAAACTTTCACCGCTCAGTCCATCATCTCCTTGCGTTTGCTTTGTTCGCAGCAAGTTGGCAGGGTAAGCCCAGACGTGGGTCCCTTGCCCACTTTGCCACTGGATTCAAGCTAGCCTGGCTGATGAGGGCTATTAGCCCGAAACCGGTCCCATGAGGCATGTTTCCGGTCAAGGGAAGGCATGGCTTGGCAATTCAGGCTGGACTGTTCCCATGAGGCACAGGGTCAACAATGATTTGCATATAGCTGTGTCTGAACTGGGGTGGCGAAACGAGCTAAAGAACTATGATGGATTCAACTTACATCTGTGTCTGGGGGTGAGTGTCTGAAAACTCTCAGCACTCTGTCCATCATCTCCTTGTGTTTGCTTTATTCACCTGAAGTTGGCATGCTATGCCCAGACGTGGGTCCCTTGTTCACTTTGCCACTGGATTCAAGCTAGCCTGGCTGATGAGGGCTGTTAGCCCAAAACCGGTCCCAGGATGCTTGTTTCTGGTCCAGGGAAGGCATGGCTTGGCAATTCAGGCTGGACTGTTCCCATGAGGCACAGGGTCAACAATGATTTGCATATAGCTGTGTCTGAACTCGGGTGGCGAAGCGAGCTAAAGAACTATGATGGATTCAAGTCAGATCTGTGACTGGGGGTGAGTGTCTGAAAAGTTTCAGCCCTCCCTCCATCATCTCCTTGTGTTTGCTTTGTTCTCCCTAAGTTGGCAAGGTTTGCCCAGACATGGGTCCCTTGCTCATTTTGCCGCTCGATTCAAGCTGTACAAAAGGGGGTGGTAATGGACGGAGCATCAGAACCAATCAAACACTCACACCCAGTCAACAGATCTGGGTTTGATCCATCACCGTTCTTTAGCCCACTCTGCCACCCCAGTTCAGACATGGCCATATGCAAATCAGTCTGACCCTGTGCCTCATGGGAACAGTCCAGCCCGAACTGCCAAGCCATGCCTTCCCTGGACCGGAAACAAGCTTCCTAGGACCGGTTTCTGGCATTTCAGCCGTCTTCAGCCAGGCTTGCTTGAATCCAGTGGCAAACTGAGCAAGGGACTCACGTCTGAGCATACCCTGCCAACTTATGGCGAACAAAGCGGTACAAAAGGGGGTGGTGATGGACGGAGCATCAGAACCAATCAAACACTCACACCCAGTCAACAGATCTTGGTTTGATCCATCACCGTTCTTTAGCCCACTCTGCCACTCCAGTTCAGACATGGCCATATGCAAATCAGTCTGACCCTGTGCCTCATGGGAACAGTCCAGCCCGAACTGCCAAGCCATGCCTTCCCTGGACCGGAAACAAGCTTCCTAGGGCCGGTTTCTGGCATTTCAGCCGTCTTCAGCCAGGCTTGCTTGAATCCAGTGGCAAAGTGAGCAAGTGACTTACGTCTGAGCATACCCTGCCAACTTATGGGGAACAAAGCGGTACAAAAGGGGGTGGTGATGGACGGAGCATCAGAACCAATCAAACACTCACACCCAGTCAACAGATCTGGGTTTGATCCATCACCGTTCTTTAGCCCACTCTGCCACCCCAGTTCAGACATGGCCATATGCAAATCAGTCTGACCCTGTGCCTCATGGGAACAGTCCAGCCCGAACTGCCAAGCCATGCCTTCCCTGGACCGGAAACAAGCTTCCTAGGACCGGTTTCTGGCATTTCAGCCGTCTTCAGCCAGGCTTGCTTGAATCCAGTGGCAAAGATTGCATATGGCCATGTCTGAACTGGGGTGGCAGAGTGGGCTAAAAAACGGTGATGGATCAAACCCAGATCTGCTGACTGGGTGTGAGTGTTTGATTGGTTCTGATGCTCCGTCCATCACCACCCCCTTTTGTACTGCTTTGTTCGCCATAAGTTGGCAGGGTATGCTCAGACGTGAGTCCCTTGCTCACTTTGCCACTGGATTCAAGCAAGCCTGGCTGAAGACGGCTGAAATGCCAGAAACCGGTCCTAGGAAGCTTGTTTCCGGTCCAGGGAAGGCATGGCTTGGCAGTTCGGGCTGGACTGTTCCCATGAGGCACAGGGTCAGACTGATCTGCATATGGCCATGTCTGAACTGGGGTGGCAGAGTGGGCTAAAGAACGGTGATGGATCAAACCTAGATCTGTTGACTGGGTGTGAGTGTTTGATTGGTTCTGATGCTCCGTCCATCACCACCCCCTTTTGTACCGCTTTGTTCGCCATAAGTTGGCAGGGTATGCTCAGACGTGAGTCCCTTGCTCACTTTGCCACTGGATTCAAGCAAGCCTGGCTGAAGAAGGCTGAAATGCCAGAAACCAGTCCTAGGAAGCTTGTTTCTGGTCCAGGGAAGGCATGGCTTGGCAGTTCGGGCTGGACTGTTCCCATGAGGCACAGGGTCAGACTGATTTGCATATGGCCATGTCTGAACTAGGGTGGCAGAGTGGGCTTAAGAACGGTGATGGATCAAACCCAGATCTGCTGACTGGGTGTGAGTGTTTGATTGGTTCTGATACTCCGTCCATCACCATCCCCTTTTGTACTGCTTTGTTCGCCATAAGTTGGCAGGGTATGCTCAGACGTGAGTCCCTTGCTCACTTTGCCACTGGATTCAAGCAAGCCTGGCTGAAGATGGCTGAAATGCCAGAAACCGGTCCTAGGAAGCTTGTTTCCGGTCCAGGGAAGGCATGGCTCGGCAGTTCGGGCTGGACTGTTCCCATAAGGCACATGGTCAGACTGATTTGCATATGGCCATGTCTGAACTAGGGTGGCAGAGTGGGCTAAAGAACGGTGATGGATCAAACCCAGATCTGCTGACTGGGTTTGAGTGTTTCATTGGTTCTGATGCTCCGTCCATCACCACCCCCTTTTGTACTGCTTTGTTCGCCATAAGTTGGCAGGGTATTCTCAGACGTGAGTCCCTTGCTCACTTTGCCACTGGATTCAAGCAAGCCTGGCTGAAGATGGCTGAAATGCCAGAAACCAGTCCTAGGAAGCTTGTTTCCGGTCCAGGGAAGGCATGGCTTGGCAGTTCGGGCTGGACTGTTCCCATGAGGCACAGGGTCAGACTGATTTGCATATGGCCATGTCTGAACTAGGGTGGCAGAGTGGGCTAAAGAACAGTGATGGTTCAAACCCAGATCTGCTGACTGGGTGTGAGTGTTTGATTGGTTCTGATGCTCCGTCCATCACCACCCCCTTTTGTACTGCTTTGTTCGCCATAAGTTGGCAGGGTATGCTCAGACGTGAGTCCCTTGCTCACTTTGCCACTGGATTCAAGCAAGCCTGGCTGAAGACGGCTGAAATGCCAGAAACCGGTCCTAGGAAGCTTGTTTCCGGTCCAGGGAAGGCATGGCTTGGCAGTTCGGGCAGGACTGTTCCCATGAGGCACAGGGTCAGACTGATTTGCATATGGCCATGTCTGAACTAGGGTGGCAGAGTGGGCTAAAGAACGGTGATGGATCAAACCCAGATCTGCTGACTGGGTGTGAGTGTTTGATTGGTTCTGATGTCTGTCCATCACCACCCACTTTTGACCTGCTTTGTTCGCCATAAGTTGGCAGGGTATGCTCAGACGTGAGTCCCTTGCTCACTTTGCCACTGGATTCAAGCAAGCCTGGCTGAAGACGGCTGAAATGCCAGAAACCGGTCCTAGGAAGCTTGTTTCCGGTCCAGGGAAGGCATGGCTTGGCAGTTCGGGCTAGACTGTTCCCATGAGGCACAGGGTCAGACTGATTTGCATATGCCCATGTCTGAACTAGGGTGGCAGAGTGGGCTAAAGAACGGTGATGGATCAAACCCAGATCTGCTGACTGGGTTTGAGTGTTTCATTGGTTCTGATGCTCCGTCCATCACCACCCCCTTTTGTACTGCTTTGTTCGCCATAAGTTGGCAGGGTATTCTCAGACGTGAGTCCCTTGCTCACTTTGCCACTGGATTCAAGCAAGCCTGGCTGAAGATGGCTGAAATGCCAGAAACCAGTCCTAGGAAGCTTGTTTCCGGTCCAGGGAAGGCATGGCTTGGCAGTTCGGGCTGGACTGTTCCCATGAGGCACAGGGTCAGACTGATTTGCATATGGCCATGTCTGAACTAGGGTGGCAGAGTGGGCTAAAGAACAGTGATGGTTCAAACCCAGATCTGCTGACTGGGTGTGAGTGTTTGATTGGTTCTGATGCTCCGTCCATCACCACCCCCTTTTGTACTGCTTTGTTCGCCATAAGTTGGCAGGGTATGCTCAGACGTGAGTCCCTTGCTCACTTTGCCACTGGATTCAAGCAAGCCTGGCTGAAGACGGCTGAAATGCCAGAAACCGGTCCTAGGAAGCTTGTTTCCGGTCCAGGGAAGGCATGGCTTGGCAGTTCGGGCAGGACTGTTCCCATGAGGCACAGGGTCAGACTGATTTGCATATGGCCATGTCTGAACTAGGGTGGCAGAGTGGGCTAAAGAACGGTGATGGATCAAACCCAGATCTGCTGACTGGGTGTGAGTGTTTGATTGGTTCTGATGTCTGTCCATCACCACCCACTTTTGACCTGCTTTGTTCGCCATAAGTTGGCAGGGTATGCTCAGACGTGAGTCCCTTGCTCACTTTGCCACTGGATTCAAGCAAGCCTGGCTGAAGACGGCTGAAATGCCAGAAACCGGTCCTAGGAAGCTTGTTTCCGGTCCAGGGAAGGCATGGCTTGGCAGTTCGGGCTAGACTGTTCCCATGAGGCACAGGGTCAGACTGATTTGCATATGCCCATGTCTGAACTAGGGTGGCAGAGTGGGCTAAAGAACGGTGATGGATCAAACCCAGATCTGCTGACTGGGTGTGAGTGTTTGATTGGTTCTGATGCTACGTCCATCACCACCCCCTTTTTGTACTACTCGATTGAAGCTAGCATGGCTGATGAGGGCCGTTATCCCAAAACCGGTCACAGGATGCTTGTTTCTGGCCCAGGAAAGACATTGCATGTCAGTTTGGGCTGGACTGTTCCCATGAGGCACAGGGTCAACACGGATTTGCATTTAGCTGTGTCTGAACTGGGGTGGCGAAGTGAGCTAAAGAACAATGATGGATTCAACTCTTATCCGTGACTGAGGGTGAGGATCTGAAAAGATTTAGCGCTCCGTCCATCATCTCCTTGTATTTGCTTAGTTCGCCCTAAGTAGGCAGGGTATGCCCAAACGTGTGTCCTTGTTCATTTTGCCACTGCATTCAAGCTAGCCTGGCTGATGTGGGCTGTTAGCCTGAAACCAGTCCCAGGATGCTTGTTTCCTGTCCAGGGAAGACATGGCTTTGCAGATCGGGCTGGACTGTTCCCATGAAGCACAGGGTCAAGACTGATTTCCATATAGCTGTGTCTCAACAGGGGTAGAGAAGTTAGCTAAAGAACGATGATGGATTCAACTCAGATCTGTGTCTGGGGGTAAGTGTCTGAAAAGTTTCAGTGCTCTGTCCATCATCTTCTTGTGTTTGCTGTGTTTGCCCTAATTTGGCAGGGTATGCCCTGAAGTGGGTCCCTTGCTCACTTTGCCACTGTATTCAAGCTAGCATGGCTGATGAGGGATGTTTGCCTGAAACTAGTCCCAGGATGCTGGTTTCCGGTCCCTGGAAAAAATGGCTTGGCAGTTCGGGCTGGACTGTTTCCATGAGGCATAGGGTCAAGACTGATTTGCATATAGCTGTGTCTGAATTGGGGTGGTGAAGTGAGCTAAAGAACAATGATGGATTCAACTCAGATCTGTTACTGGGGGTGAATGTCTGAAAAGTGTCAGTGCTACGTCCATCATCTCCTTGTGTTTGCTTTGTTCGCCCAAGTTGGTAGGGTATACACAGACGTGGATCCCTTGCTCATTTTGCCACTGGATTCAAGCTAGTCTAGCTGATGATGACTGTTAGACTGAAAATGGTCCCTGGATGCTAGTTTCCGGTCCAGGGAAGACATGGTTTGGCAGTTCGGGCTGGACTGTTCACATGAGGCAAAGTGTCAAGACTGATTTGCATATAGCTGTGTCTGAACATGGGTGGCAAAGTGGGCTAAAGAACGATGATGGACACAACTCAGATCTGTGACTGGTAGTGAGTGTCTGAAAACTTTTAGCGCTCTGTCCATCATGTCCATGTGTTTACTGTGTTCGCCCTAAGTTGGCTGGGAATGCCCAGACGTGGGTCCCTTCCTCACTTTGCCACTGGATTCAAGCTAGCCTGGCTGATGAGGGCTGTTAGCCCGAAACCAGTCCCAGGATCCTTGTTTCCTGTCCAGGGAAGACATGGCTTGCCAATTCGGACTGGACTGTTCCCATGTTGCACAGGGTCTAGACTGATTTGCACATAGCTGTGTCTTCACTGCGGTAGCAAAGTGAGCAAAAGAATGATGCTTGGTTCAATTCAGATCTGTGACTGGGGGTGAGTGTCTGAAAAGTTTCAGAGCTCTGTCCATCATCTTCTTGTGTTTGCTGTGTTCGCCCTAAGTTGGCAGGGTATGCCCAGACGTGGGTCCCTTGCTCAGTTTGCCAATGGATTCAAGCTAGCCTGATGATGGCTGTTAGCCTGAAACCGGTGCCAAGGATGCTTGTGTCCGGTCCAGGGAAGGCATGGCCTGGCAGTTCAGGCTGGTCTGTTCGCATGATGTACAGGGTCAAGACTGATTTGCATATAGCTTTTTCTGAACTGGGGTGGCGAAGAGAGCTAAAGAACGATGATGGATTCAACTCAGATCTGTGACTGGGGGTGAGTGTCTGAACAGTTTCAGGGCTCCGTCCATCATCTCCTTGTGTTTGCTTTGTTCGCCCTAAGTTGGCAGGGTATGCTCAGACGTGAGTCCCTTGCTCACTTTGCCACTGGATTCAAGCAAGCCTGGCTGAAGACGGCTGAAATGCCAGAAACCAGTCCTAGGAAGCTTGTTTCTGGTCCAGGGAAGGCATGGCTTGGCAGTTCGGGCTGGACTGTTCCCATGAGGCACAGGGTCAGACTGATTTGCATATGGCCATGTCTGAACTAGGGTGGCAGAGTGGGCTTAAGAACGGTGATGGATCAAACCCAGATCTGCTGACTGGGTGTGAGTGTTTGATTGGTTCTGATACTCCGTCCATCACCATCCCCTTTTGTACTGCTTTGTTCGCCATAAGTTGGCAGGGTATGCTCAGACGTGAGTCCCTTGCTCACTTTGCCACTGGATTCAAGCAAGCCTGGCTGAAGATGGCTGAAATGCCAGAAACCGGTCCTAGGAAGCTTGTTTCCGGTCCAGGGAAGGCATGGCTTGGCAGTTCGGGCTGGACTGTTCCCATAAGGCACATGGTCAGACTGATTTGCATATGGCCATGTCTGAACTAGGGTGGCAGAGTGGGCTAAAGAACGGTGATGGATCAAACCCAGATCTGCTGACTGGGTTTGAGTGTTTGATTGGTTCTGATGCTCCGTCCATCACCACCCCCTTTTGTACTGCTTTGTTCGCCATAAGTTGGCAGGGTATTCTCAGACGTGAGTCCCTTGCTCACTTTGCCACTGGATTCAAGCAAGCCTGGCTGAAGATGGCTGAAATGCCAGAAACCAGTCCTAGGAAGCTTGTTTCCGGTCCAGGGAAGGCATGGCTTGGCAGTTCGGGCTGGACTGTTCCCATGAGGCACAGGGTCAGACTGATTTGCATATGGCCATGTCTGAACTAGGGTGGCAGAGTGGGCTAAAGAACAGTGATGGTTCAAACCCAGATCTGCTGACTGGGTGTGAGTGTTTGATTGGTTCTGATGCTCCGTCCATCACCACCCCCTTTTGTACTACTTTGTTCGCCATAAGTTGGCAGGGTATGCTCAGACGTGAGTCCCTTGCTCACTTTGCCACTGGATTCAAGCAAGCCTGGCTGAAGACGGCTGAAATGCCAGAAACCGGTCCTAGGAAGCTTGTTTCCGGTCCAGGGAAGGCATGGCTTGGCAGTTCGGGCAGGACTGTTCCCATGAGGCACAGGGTCAGACTGATTTGCATATGGCCATGTCTGAACTAGGGTGGCAGAGTGGGCTAAAGAACGGTGATGGATCAAACCCAGATCTGCTGACTGGGTGTGAGTGTTTGATTGGTTCTGATGTCTGTCCATCACCACCCACTTTTGACCTGCTTTGTTCGCCATAAGTTGGCAGGGTATGCTCAGACGTGAGTCCCTTGCTCACTTTGCCACTGGATTCAAGCAAGCCTGGCTGAAGACGGCTGAAATGCCAGAAACCGGTCCTAGGAAGCTTGTTTCCGGTCCAGGGAAGGCATGGCTTGGCAGTTCGGGCTAGACTGTTCCCATGAGGCACAGGGTCAGACTGATTTGCATATGCCCATGTCTGAACTAGGGTGGCAGAGTGGGCTAAAGAACGGTGATGGATCAAACCCAGATCTGCTGACTGGGTGTGAGTGTTTGATTGGTTCTGATGCTCCGTCCATCACCACCCCCTTTTGTACTGCTTTGTTCGCCATAAGTTGGCAGGGTATTCTCAGACGTGAGTCCCTTGCTCACTTTGCCACTGGATTCAAGCAAGCCTGGCTGAAGATGGCTGAAATGCCAGAAACCAGTCCTAGGAAGCTTGTTTCCGGTCCAGGGAAGGCATGGCTTGGCAGTTCGGGCTGGACTGTTCCCATGAGGCACAGGGTCAGACTGATTTGCATATGGCCATGTCTGAACTAGGGTGGCAGAGTGGGCTAAAGAACAGTGATGGTTCAAACCCAGATCTGCTGACTGGGTGTGAGTGTTTGATTGGTTCTGATGCTCCGTCCATCACCACCCCCTTTTGTACTACTTTGTTCGCCATAAGTTGGCAGGGTATGCTCAGACGTGAGTCCCTTGCTCACTTTGCCACTGGATTCAAGCAAGCCTGGCTGAAGACGGCTGAAATGCCAGAAACCGGTCCTAGGAAGCTTGTTTCCGGTCCAGGGAAGGCATGGCTTGGCAGTTCGGGCAGGACTGTTCCCATGAGGCACAGGGTCAGACTGATTTGCATATGGCCATGTCTGAACTAGGGTGGCAGAGTGGGCTAAAGAACGGTGATGGATCAAACCCAGATCTGCTGACTGGGTGTGAGTGTTTGATTGGTTCTGATGTCTGTCCATCACCACCCACTTTTGACCTGCTTTGTTCGCCATAAGTTGGCAGGGTATGCTCAGACGTGAGTCCCTTGCTCACTTTGCCACTGGATTCAAGCAAGCCTGGCTGAAGACGGCTGAAATGCCAGAAACCGGTCCTAGGAAGCTTGTTTCCGGTCCAGGGAAGGCATGGCTTGGCAGTTCGGGCTAGACTGTTCCCATGAGGCACAGGGTCAGACTGATTTGCATATGCCCATGTCTGAACTAGGGTGGCAGAGTGGGCTAAAGAACGGTGATGGATCAAACCCAGATCTGCTGACTGGGTGTGAGTGTTTGATTGGTTCTGATGCTACGTCCATCACCACCCCCTTTTTGTACTACTCGATTGAAGCTAGCATGGCTGATGAGGGCCGTTATCCCAAAACCGGTCACAGGATGCTTGTTTCTGGCCCAGGAAAGACATTGCATGTCAGTTTGGGCTGGACTGTTCCCATGAGGCACAGGGTCAACACGGATTTGCATTTAGCTGTGTCTGAACTGGGGTGGCGAAGTGAGCTAAAGAACAATGATGGATTCAACTCTTATCCGTGACTGAGGGTGAGGGTCTGAAAAGATTTAGCGCTCCGTCCATCATCTCCTTGTATTTGCTTAGTTCGCCCTAAGTAGGCAGGGTATGCCCAAACGTGTGTCCTTGTTCATTTTGCCACTGCATTCAAGCTAGCCTGGCTGATGTGGGCTGTTAGCCTGAAACCAGTCCCAGGATGCTTGTTTCCTGTCCAGGGAAGACATGGCTTTGCAGATCGGGCTGGACTGTTCCCATGAAGCACAGGGTCAAGACTGATTTCCATATAGCTGTGTCTCAACAGGGGTAGAGAAGTTAGCTAAAGAACGATGATGGATTCAACTCAGATCTGTGTCTGGGGGTAAGTGTCTGAAAAGTTTCAGTGCTCTGTCCATCATCTTCTTGTGTTTGCTGTGTTTGCCCTAATTTGGCAGGGTATGCCCTGAAGTGGGTCCCTTGCTCACTTTGCCACTGTATTCAAGCTAGCATGGCTGATGAGGGCTGTTTGCCTGAAACTAGTCCCAGGATGCTGGTTTCCGGTCCCTGGAAAAAATGGCTTGGCAGTTCGGGCTGGACTGTTTCCATGAGGCATAGGGTCAAGACTGATTTGCATATAGCTGTGTCTGAATTGGGGTGGTGAAGTGAGCTAAAGAACAATGATGGATTCAACTCAGATCTGTTACTGGGGGTGAATGTCTGAAAAGTGTCAGTGCTACGTCCATCATCTCCTTGTGTTTGCTTTGTTCGCCCAAGTTGGTAGGGTATACACAGACGTGGATCCCTTGCTCATTTTGCCACTGGATTCAAGCTAGTCTAGCTGATGATGACTGTTAGACTGAAAATGGTCCCTGGATGCTATTTTCCGGTCCAGGGAAGACATGGTTTGGCAGTTCGGGCTGGACTGTTCACATGAGGCAAAGTGTCAAGACTGATTTGCATATAGCTGTGTCTGAACATGGGTGGCAAAGTGGGCTAAAGAACGATGATGGACACAACTCAGATCTGTGACTGGTAGTGAGTGTCTGAAAACTTTTAGCGCTCTGTCCATCATGTCCATGTGTTTACTGTGTTCGCCCTAAGTTGGCTGGGAATGCCCAGACGTGGGTCCCTTCCTCACTTTGCCACTGGATTCAAGCTAGCCTGGCTGATGAGGGCTGTTAGCCCGAAACCAGTCCCAGGATCCTTGTTTCCTGTCCAGGGAAGACATGGCTTGCCAATTCGGACTGGACTGTTCCCATGTTGCACAGGGTCTAGACTGATTTGCACATAGCTGTGTCTTCACTGCGGTAGCAAAGTGAGCAAAAGAATGATGCTTGGTTCAATTCAGATCTGTGACTGGGGGTGAGTGTCTGAAAAGTTTCAGAGCTCTGTCCATCATCTTCTTGTGTTTGCTGTGTTCGCCCTAAGTTGGCAGGGTATGCCCAGACGTGGGTCCCTTGCTCAGTTTGCCAATGGATTCAAGCTAGCCTGATGATGGCTGTTAGCCTGAAACCGGTGCCAAGGATGCTTGTGTCCGGTCCAGGGAAGGCATGGCCTGGCAGTTCAGGCTGGTCTGTTCGCATGATGTACAGGGTCAAGACTGATTTGCATATAGCTTTTTCTGAACTGGGGTGGCGAAGAGAGCTAAAGAACGATGATGGATTCAACTCAGATCTGTGACTGGGGGTGAGTGTCTGAACAGTTTCAGGGCTCCGTCCATCATCTCCTTGTGTTTGCTTTGTTCGCCCTAAGTTGGCAGGGTATGCCCAAACGTGGGTCCCTTGCTCACTTTGCCACTGGATTAAAGCTAGCCTGACTGATGAGGGCTGTTAGCCTAAAACCGGTCTCAGGATGCTTGATTCCGGTCCAGGGAAGACATAGCGTGGCAGTTCTGGCTGGACTGTTCCCATGAGGCACAGGGTCAAGACTGATTTGCATATAGCTGTATCTGAACTGGGCTGGCAAAGTGAGCTAAAGAACGATGATGGATTCAACTCAGAACTGTGACTGGGGTTGAGTGTCTGAAAAATTTCAGCGCTCTGTCCGTCATCTTCTTGTGTTTGCTTTGTTCGCCCCAAGTTGGCAGGGCATGCCCAGACGTGGGTCCCTTGCTCAGTTTGCCAATGGATTCAAGCTAGCCTGATGAAGGCTGTTAGCCCGAAACCGGTGCCAAGGATGCTTGTGTCCGATCCAGGGAAGGCATGACTTGGCAGTTCAGGCTGGACTGTTCCCATGATGTACAGGTTCAAGACTGATTTGTATATAGCTTTGTCTGAACTGGGGTGGCGAAGTGAGCTAAATAACGATGATGGATTCAACTCAGATCTGTGACTGGGGGTGAGTGTCTGAAAAGTTTCAGGGCTCCGTCCATCATTTCCTTGTGTTTGCTTTGTTTGCCCTAAGTTGGCAGGGTATGCCCAAACGTAGGTCCCTTGCTCACTTTGCCACTGGATTCAAGCTAGCCTGGCTGATGATGGCTGTTAGCCTGAAAATGGCCCCAGGGTGCTAGTTTCCGGTCCAGGGAAGAATGGTTTGGCAGTTCGGGCTGGACTGTTCACATGAGGCAAAGTGTCAAGACTGATTTGCATATAGCTGTGTCTGAAATGGGATGGCAAAGTGAGCTAAAGGAAGATGATGGACTCAACGTAGATTTGTGACCGGTGGTGAGTGTCTGAAAAATGTCAGCGCTCTGTCCGTCATCTTCTTGCGTTTGCTTTGTTCGCCCCAAGTTGGCAGGGCATGCCCAGACGTGGGTCCTTTGAACACTCATTCACTGGATTCAAGCTAGCCGGGCTGATGATGGCTGTTAGCCAGAAAAGGTCCCAGGATGCTAGTTTCCGGTCCAGGGATGACATGGCGTGGCAGTTTGGGCTGGACTGTTCACATAAGGCAAAGTGTCAAGACTGATTTGCATATAGCTGTGTCTGAACTGAGGTGGGAAAGTGAGCTAAAGAACGATGACGGACTCAACTCAGATCTGTGACCGGTGGTGAGTGTCTGAAAACCTTTAGCGCTCCGTCCATCATCTCCTTATGTTTACTTTGTTCGCCCTAAGTTGGCTGGGTATGCCAAGACGTGGGTCCCTTCCTCACTTTGCCACTGCATTCAAGCTAGCCTGGCTGATGAGGGCTGTTAGCCCGAAACCAGCCCCAGGATCCTTGTTTCCTGTCCAGGGAAGACTTTGGCTTGCCAATTCGGGCTGGATTGTTCCCATGAGGCACAGGGTCTAGACTGATTTGCACATAGCTGTGTCTTCACTGGGGTAGCGAAGTGCGCTAAAGAATGATGATGGCTTCAACTCAGATCTGTGACTGGGGGTGAGTGTCTGAAAAGTTTCAGAGCTCTGTCCATCATCTTCTTGTGTTTACTGTGTTCGCCCTAAGTTAGCAGGGTATGCCCTGATGTGGCTCCCTTGCTCGCTTTGCTACTGGATTAAAGCTAGCCTGACTGATGAGGGCTGTTAGCCTGAAACCGGTACCAGGATGCTTGATTCCGGTCCAGGGAAAACATAGCGTGGCAGTTCGGGCTGGACTGTTCCCATGAGGCACAGGGTCACGACTGATTTGCATATAGCTGTGTCTGAACTGGGCTAGCAAAGTGAGCTAAAGAACGATGATGGATTCAACTCAGATCTGTGACTGGGGGTGAGTGTCTGAAAAATTTCAGCGCTCCGTCCGTCATCTTCTTGTGTTTGCTTTGTTCGCCCCAAGTTGGCAGGGTATGCCCAGACGTGGGTCCCTTGCTCAGTTTGCCACTGGATTCAAGCTAGCCTGATGATGGCTGTTAGCCCGAAACCGGTGCCAAGGATGCTTGTGTCCGGTCCAGGGAAGGCATGACATGGCAGTTCAGGCTTTACTGTTCCCATGATGTACAGGGTCAAGATTGATTTGCATATAGCTTTGTCTGAACTGGGGTGGCGAAGTGAGCTAAAGAACCATGATGGATTCAACTCAGATCTGTGACTGCGGGTGAGTGTCTGAAAAGTTTCAGGGATCCGTCCATCAACTCCTTGTGTTTGCTTTGTTCGCCCCAAGTTGGCAGGGTATGCCTAGACGTGGGTCCCTTGCTCAGTTTGCCACTGGATTCAAGCTAGCCTGATGATGGCTGTTAGCCCGAAACCGGTGCCAAGGATGCTTGTGTCCGGTCCAGGGAAGGCATGACTTGGCAGTTCAGGCTTTACTGTTCCCATGATGAACAGGGTCAAGATTGATTTGCATATAGCTTTGTCTGAACTGGGGTGGCGAAGTGAGCTAAAGAACCTTGATGGATTCAACTCAGATCTGTGACTGGGGGTGAGTGTCTGAAAAGTTTCAGGGCTCCGTCCATCTTCTCCTTGTGTTTGCTTTGTTCTCCCTAAGTTGGCAGGGTATGCCCAAACGTGGGTCCCTTGCTCACTTTGCCACTTGATTCAAGCTAGCCTGGCTGATGATGGCTGTTAGCCTGAAAATGGTCCCAGGGTGCTAGTTTCCGGTCCAGGGAAGACATGGTTTGGCAGTTCGGGCTGGACTGTTCACATGAGGCAAAGTGTCAAGACTGATTTGCATATAGCTGTGTCTGAACTGGGGTGGCGAAGTGAGCTAAAGAACGATGATGGACTCAACTCAGAGCTGTGACCGGTGGCGAGTGTCTGAAAAGGTTCAAAGATCCAACCATCATCTCCTTGTGTTTACTGTGTTCGCCCTAAGTTGGCTGGGTATGCCCAGACGTGGGTCCCTTCCTCACTTTGCCACTGGATTCAAGCTAGCCTGGCTGATGAGGGCTGTTAGCCCGAAACCAGCCCCAGGATGCTTGTTTCCTGTCCAGGGAAGACATGGCTTGCAGGTTCGGGCTGACTGTTCCCATGAGGCACAGGGTCTAGACTGATTTGCACATAGCTGTGTCATAACTGGGGTAGCGAAGTGAGCTAAAGAACGATGATGGATTAAACTCAGATCTGTGACTGTGGGTGAGAGTCTGAAATTTTCAGCACTCTGTCCATCATCTCCTTGTGTTTGCTGTGTTCGCCCTAAGTTGGCAGGGTATGCCTTGACGTGGGTCCCTTGCTCACTTTGACACTGGATTCAAGATAGTCTGGCTGATGAGGGCTGTTAGCCCAAAACCAGTCCCAGGATGCTTGTTTCCGGTCCCTGGAAGACATGGCTTGGCAGTTCGGGCTGGACTGTTTCCATGAGGCACAGGGTCAAGACTGATTTGCATATAGCTGTGTCTGAACTGGGGTGGTGAAGTGAGCAGAAGAACAATGATGGATTGAACTCAGATCTGTTACTGGGGGTGAATGTCTTAAAAGTTTCAGTGCTACGTCCATCATCTCCTTGTGTTTGCTTTGTTCGCCCAATTTGGTAGGGTATGCACAGACGTGGGTCCCTTGCTTACTTTGCCACTGGATTCAAGCTAGCCTTGCTGATGATGGCTGTTAGCCCAAAAATGGTCCCTGGATGCTAGTTTCCGGTCCAGGGAAGACATGGTTTGGCAGTTCGGGCTGGACAGTTCACATGAGGCAAAGTGTCAAGACTGATTTGCATATAGCTGTGTCTGAACTGGGGTGGCGAAGTGAGCTAAAGAACGTTGATGGACTCAACTCAGATCTGTGACCGGTGGTGAGTGTCTGAAAACTTTTAGCGCTCTGTCCATCATCTCCATGTGTTTACTGTGTTCGCCCTATGTTGGCCGGGAATGCCCAGACGTGGGTCCCTTCCTCACTTTGCCACTGGATTCAAGCTAGCCTGGCTGATGAGGGCTGTTAGCCCGAAACCAGTCCCAGGATCCTTGTTTCCTGTCCAGGGAAGACATGGCTTGCCAATTCGGACTGGACTGTTCCAATGAGGCACAGGGTCTAGACTGATTTGCACATAGCTGTGTCTTCACTGGGGTAGCAAAGTGAGCAAAAGAATGATGATTGGTTCAACTCAGATCTGTGACTGGGGGTGAGTGTCTGAAAAGTTACAGAGCTCTGTCCATCATCTTCTTGTGTTTGCTGTGTTCGCCCTAAGTTGGCAGGGTATGCCCAGATGTGGGTCCCTTGGTCAGTTTTCCACTGGATTCAAGCTAGCCTGATGATGGCTGTTAGCCCGAAACCAGTGCCAAGGATGCTTGTGTCCGGTCCAGGGAAGGCATGGACTGGCAGTTCAGGCTGGTCTGTTCGCATGATGTACAGGGTCAAGACTGATTTGCATATAGCTTTGTCTGAACTAGGGTGGCAAAGAGAGCGAAAGAATGATGATGGACTCAACTCAGATCTGTGACCGGTGGCGAGTGTCTGAAAAGTTCAACGCTCCAACCATCATCTCCTTGTGTTTACTGTGTTCGCCCTAAGTTGGCTGGGTATGCCCAGACGTGGGTCCCTTCCTCACTTTGCCACTGCATTCAATCTAGCCTGGCTGATGAGGGCTGTTAGCCCAAAACTAGACCCGGGATGCTTGTTTCCTGTCCAGGGAAGACATGCTTGCCAGTTTGGGCTGGAGTGTACCCATGAAGGCAGACGGTATAGACTGATTTGCACATAGATGTGCCTTAACTGAGGTAGCGAAGTGAGCTAAAGAACGATGATGGATTGAACTCAGATCTGTGACTGGGGGTGAGTGTCTGAAATTTTCAGCGCTCTGTCCATCATCTCCTTGTGTTTGCTGTGTTCGCCCTAAGTTGGCAGGGTATGCCTTGACGTGGGTCCCTTCCTCACTTTGCCACTGCATTCAAGCTAGCCTGGCTGATGAGGGCTGTTAGCCCGAAACCAGTCCCAGGATCCTTGTTTCCTGTCCAGGGAAGACTTTGGCTTGCCAATTCGGGCTGGATTGTTCCCATGAGGCACAGGGTCTAGACTGATTTGCACATAGCTGTGTCTTCACTGGGGTAGCGAAGTGCGCTAAAGAATGATGATGGCTTCAACTCAGATCTGTGACTGGGGGTGAGTGTCTGAAAAGTTTCAGAGATCTGTCCATCATCTTCTTGTGTTTACTGTGTTCGCCCTAAGTTAGCAGGGTATGCCCTGATGTGGCTCCCTTGCTCGCTTTGCTACTGGTTTAAAGCTAGCCTGACTGATGAGGGCTGTTAGCCTGAAACCGGTACCAGGATGCTTGATTCCGGTCCAGGGAAGACATAGCGTGGCAGTTCGGGCTGGACTTTTCCCATGAGGCACAGGGTCACGACTGATTTGCATATAGCTGTGTCTGAACTGGGCTAGCAAAGTGAGCTAAAGAACGATGATGGATTCAACTCAGATCTGTGACTGGGGGTGAGTGTCTGAAAAATGTCAGCGCTCCGTCCGTCATCTTCTTGTGTTTGCTTTGTTCGCCCCAAGTTGGCAGGGTATGCCCAGACGTGGGTCCCTTGCTCAGTTTGCCACTGGATTCAAGCTAGCCTGATGATGGCTGTTAGCCCGAAACCGGTGCCAAGGATGCTTGTGTCCGTTCCAGGGAAGGCATGACATGGCAGTTCAGGCTTTACTGTTCCCATGATGTACAGGGTCAAGATTTATTTGCATATAGCTTTGTCTGAACTGGGGTGGCGAAGTGAGCTAAAGAACCATGATGGATTCAACTCAGATCTGTGACTGCGGGTGAGTGTCTGAAAAGTTTCAGGGATCCGTCCATCATCTCCTTGTGTTTGCTTTGTTCGCCCCAAGTTGGCAGGGTATGCCCAGACGTGGGTCCCTTGCTCAGTTTGCCACTGGATTCAAGCTAGCCTGATGATGGCTGTTAGCCCGAAACCGGTGCCAAGGATGCTTGTGTCCGGTCCAGGGAAGGCATGACTTGGCAGTTCAGGCTTTACTGTTCCCATGATGAACAGGGTCAAGATTGATTTGCATATAGCTTTGTCTAAACTGGGGTGGCGAAGTGAGCTAAAGAACCATGATGGATTCAACTCAGATCTGTGACTGGGGGTGAGTGTCTGAAAAGTTGCAGGGCTCCGTCCATCATCTCCTTGTGTTTGCTTTGTTCTCCCTAGGTTGGCAGGGTATGCCCAAACGTAGGTCCCTTGCTCACTTTGCCACTTGATTCAAGCTAGCCTGGCTGATGATGGCTGTTAGCCTGAAAATGGTCCCAGGGTGCTAGTTTCCGGTCCAGGGAAGACATGGTTTGGCAGTTCGGGCTGGACTGTTCACATGAGGCAAAGTGTCAAGACTGATTTGCATATAGCTGTGTCTGAACTGGGGTGGCGAAGTGAGCTAAAGAACGATGATGGACTCAACTCAGAGCTGTGACCGGTGGCGAGTGTCTGAAAAGGTTCAACGCTCCAACCATCATCTCCTTGTGTTTACTGTGTTCGCCCTAAATGGCTGGGTATGCCCAGACGTGGGTCCCTTCCTCACTTTGCCACTGGATTCAAGCTAGCCTGGCTGATGAGGGCTGTTAGCCCGAAACCAGCCGCGGGATGCTTGTTTCCTGTCCAGGGAAGTCATGGCTTGCAGGTTCGGGCTGACTGTTCCCATGAGGCACAGGGTCTAGACTGATTTGCACATAGCTGTGTAATACCTGGGGTAGCGAAGTGAGCTAAAGAACGATGATGGATTAAACTCAGATCTGTGACTGGGGGTGAGTGTCTGAAATTTTCAGCACTCTGTCCATCATCTCCTTGTGTTTGCTGTGTTCGCCCTAAGTTGGCAGGGTATGCCTTGACGTGGGTCCCTTGCTCACTTTGACACTGGATTCAAGATAGTCTGGCTGATGAGGGCTGTTAGCCCAAAACCAGTCCCAGGATGCTTGTTTCCGGTCCCTGGAAGACATGGCTTGGCAGTTCCGGCTGGACTGTTTCCATGAGGCACAGGGTCAAGACTGATTTGCATATAGCTGTGTCTGAACTGGGGTGGTGAAGTGAGCTAAAGAACAATGATGGATTCAACTCAGATCTGTTACTGGGGGTGAATGTCTTAAAAGTTTCAGTGCTACGTCCATCATCTCCTTGTGTTTGCTTTGTTCGCCCAATTTGGTAGGGTATGCACTGACGTGGGTCCCTTGCTTACTTTGCCACTGGATTCAAGCTAGCCTTGCTGATGATGGCTGTTAGCCCAAAAATGGTCCCTGGATGCTAGTTTCCGGTCCAGGGAAGACATGGTTTGGCAGTTCGGGCTGGACAGTTCACATGAGGCAAAGTGTCAAGACTGATTTGCATATAGCTGTGTCTGAACTGGGGTGGCGAAGTGAGCTAAAGAACGATGATGGACTCAACTCAGATCTGTGACCGGTGGTGAGTGTCTGAAAACTTTTAGCGCTCTGTCCATCATCTCCATGTGTTTACTGTGTTCGCCCTATGTTGGCTGGGTATGCCCAGACGTGGGTCCCTTCCTCACTTTGCCACTGGATTCAAGCTAGCCTGGCTGATGAGGGCTGTTAGCCCGAAACCAGTCCCAGGATCCTTGTCTCCTGTCCAGGGAAGACATGGCTTGCCAATTCGGACTGGACTGTTCCCATGAGGCACAGGGTCTAGACTGATTTGCACATAGCTGTGTCTTCACTGGGGTAGCAAAGTGAGCAAAAGAATGATGATTGGTTCAACTCAGATCTGTGACTGGGGGTGAGTGTCTGAAAAGTTTCAGAGCTCTGTCCATCATCTTCTTGTGTTTGCTGTGTTCGCCCTAAGTTGGCAGGGTATGCCCAGATGTGGGTCCCTTGGTCAGTTTTCCACTGGATTCAAGCTAGCCTGATGATGGCTGTTAGCCTGAAACCAGTGCCAAGGATGCTTGTGTCCGGTCCAGGGAAGGCATGGACTGGCAGTTCAGGCTGGTCTGTTCGCATGATGTACAGGGTCAAGACTGATTTGCATATAGCTTTGTCTGAACTGGGGTGGCAAAGAGAGCGAAAGAACGATGATGGATTCAACTCAGATCTGTGACTGGGTGTGAGTGTCTGAACAGTTTCAGGGCTCCGTCCATCATCTCCTTGTGTTTGCTTTGTTCGCCCTAAGTTGGCAGGGTATGCCCAAACGTGGGTCCCTTGCTCACTTTGCCACTGGATTCAAGCTAGCCTGGCTGATGAAATGGTCCCAGGGTGCTAGTTTCCGGTCCAAGGAAGACATGGTTTGGCAGTTCGGGCTGTACTGGTCACATGAGGCAAAGTGTCAAGACTGATTTGCATATAGCTGTTTCTGAACTGGGGTGGTGAAGTGAGCTAAAGAATGATGATGGACTCAACTCAGATCTGTGACCGGTGGCGAGTGTCTGAAAAGTTCAACGCTCCAACCATCATCTCCTTGTGTTTACTGTGTTCGCCCTAAGTTGGCTGGGTATGCCCAGACGTGGGTCCCTTCCTCACTTTGCCACTGCATTCAATCTAGCCTGGCTGATGAGGGCTGTTAGCCCAAAACCAGACCCGGGATGCTTGTTTCCTGTCCAGGGAAGACATGGCTTGCCAGTTTGGGCTGGAGTGTTCCCATGAGGCACACGGTATAGACTGATTTGCACATAGATGTGTCTTAACTGAGGTAGCGAAGTGAGCTAAAGAACGATGATGGATTGAACTCAGATCTGTGACTGGGGGTGAGTGTCTGAAATTTTCAGCTCTCTGTCCATCATCTCCTTGTGTTTGCTGTGTTCGCCCTAAGTTGGCAGGGTATGCCTTGACGTGGGTCCCTTGCTCACTGTGACACTCGATTCAAGATAGTCTGGCTGATGAGGGCTGTTAGCCCAAAACCTTTCCCAGTATGCTTGTTTCCAGTCCAGGGAAGACATGGCTTGGCAGTTCATCTGGACTGTTCCGTGATGCACAGGGTCAAGACTGATTTTCATATAGCTGTGTCTGAACTGGGGTGGCAAAGTGAACTAAAGAATGATGATGGATTCAACTCAGATCTGTGACTGGGGGTGAGTGTCTGAAAAGTTTCAGTGCTCTGTCCATCATCTCCTTGTGTTTGCTTTACACAATGTATGTCTTCATTTGCCTGCCTTGGTAGCTGAAGGAGTCACTTATATTCATATTTCACTTTCTTATGGCATCACTTGTAGTATTTTGCTCAATCTTCTATATTGACAGGTACTCCTTGAATATTATTATTTGAATTTTGATACAATACTCTCTGAAGAGCCTGACCCCACATTCTGAGGCAGATGAGATAGATACTGCTTGGTATTTCTTTCGACCCCATCCTAATATAGACACTGATCATGCCCATAGATTGAATCGACTGCACCTGTTGTGATTACCCGTTATAGTGTAGCAGTACTGCTGTGAAGGCTATAATACAATATTCTGTCACGTTTAATTTATTATGCCCGATAGGGTTATTCCGACTTATTCTGAGGAGTATATTGCAAGAATCAAAAGTGGTCCTTCATTATTAGGACTATCCAGTAGCTCCCAAGTTATGAGTGAGGCTCAGGCATGATATTATGAATGGGAGAAACATCACAAAAAGCATGTGTGCACTACACTCCATCCATTGATGATGACATAATATCTGAGGTCTGATACAATTCCATTAGGATTACCAGTACGTAATGCACCTGTGATTTTCACTAATGACCTGAGGTTCCGTGAAGGCTTTCGTCATATTGCTGTCACATGCTCTCGTCATTGGCTAGTTTTAGGCACTGAAACAGCACTGGAACATGGCAAGAAGGAAATAGAGATTATTGTTGAATTAGAAAAAAACATTTTGGAAGGCAATATAATAGCTGATGCTAAATCTGCGATTGAGAAATTGAACAAGACTATTTATAGTTTGAGATATTAGAACAAAATATAAAGATCAACAGAATTCAGAAGGACATCAATAATGTTAGCCAGGAAAAGCTTCACCCTTACCTGCTAGACAAATGTTTACCCCACCCAAACAGCAATACTTTGACAACCCTAGGCCGTGGGTTAGATTTAATGAACAAAAAGCAATCACTTTCTCTGAATCCTCCGGAAACTCTGTGGAGGACCCTGAAAGAAGGCACTAGTGCTAGTCATCAACAGACACCTGGATGACCCTGTTTTTCAGGCAACTGATGGAGGGGGAGTGGTAGGGGCAGAGACTGGGCCCAACATTGGAATTTCCAACCAGGGGAGAGACACACAAAGAGAAAGTTTTACCAATGAGGACATCCCCAATACTTGATGATTATGTTTCTGAGCTTCTTACTATTTTTAATTTGTCAGGTCATGTTTTGTCTTCTGCTGGTGTCTCTTTATTAAGCAAGGTTTTGAGTTTTGTACCAACAGAAGAGACCCTTTTCTTAACATCGAACTTGAGTTACTCCAGTTTTTCTGTAAACTCAGACTGAAATCTATTTTAATCCTACTAAATTGAGGCCCCCCTATCTACTTTCAATCCCCCTAGTAGCAAAATGCCTGTAGTACTTCTGCCATTTGAAACCATGGTTCTTAAAAAGGTAACTAGTGTAAAGGAAAAACATGATTATATTCCAGACAACATAACTTGGGAGGAGAGGCAGGTGTTATTGGCTCTGCGAGAAAAGAAGACCCTAATAATAAAACCTGTTGACAAGGGTGGGGGTCATAGTCATCCAGAAAGTGGCTACCTATAAAGAGAAGAGCCAATGTAAGCTAGCTAATCCAAACCACTACTTACTTCTTAGGGGCAGTCCCTTGTCGGACATTCAGAAAAGAATAAAAGGTATCACTCTGAAACAAAAAGATAATGGCTTTCTAAGTTCTCTAGAGTTTGGCTATCTCAACTCAAAATATCAGAGGAGACTGATTTTGAACACCCCTAATATTCATTAGTATCAGCAACGCCCACCTGGAAGACCTGTTGTATATGAGTGCGGCTCGATCCTTGAACCCCAAGAGAAATATATAGATTTTTTTTATCAAGGATTTTGTTGAACATACCAGGAGTGATGCTCGTGACAATGGCGACATGATTAATCAAATAGAGGACACAGGTTTTATCCTGATAATGAATTATAGGTATGTTTAGATATTTAATCTTTATATACCAACATTCCACAGGTAGAAGGTTTCAGGGTGATAAGAGATGCCCTGTATAGCTGTCCCAACCCGGTGATTGTCGCTGCGGAATTTATAATTGACCTGCTAAATATTCCTCTCACGCATAAATATTTTGAATTTGATTGGCAGTTTTACATGCAGATAAAGGGCACATATATGGGGGCTTCTTATGGCCCCCAACTTTGCAATTCTGTTTGTTGATGATTTAGAAAGGAATCTATAATCCGGGCACCAATTCTTTTTGGGAGAATATACACTTGCAGAAATGTTACACAGATGATATTTTCTTTATTTGGATTGGCAACCATTTTTTGCTTGCTGATTGCTCAGTGTCTAAACTCTTTCTCTATGGACCTCAAATTTACATCACATTTTATCAACAGCTCCATTGACTTTCTAGACCTCACTATTGCTGCCTATGAAGGTGAATTGGCCACAAGGTTATACAGCAAACCTACTTCTCATAACCCCTTGCTCAGTACACGAGCCATCACCCAAGGGCTCTTGAGGATGGCCTGCCATTTGGTCTGTTTTTCTGCATCCAACAGGGCAGCCTTTGACCTCCATGGTCACTGATCACCGCTCTCCCGCTGCTGCTCACATCTGCTTTGGCTCCCTGGGATAGTGACTGTGCTGCAGTCCCTGATCCTCCAGATCAATTCGGTTGTGGGAACCTTGACTGCCCATAATTATTTACTTTATTGCTTTCTTTTGCCCTTAATTCTATTTTCTCCACTTTAGCAGCTACTCTACTTTATTGGTACTTTTAACTTTGCAGATTGCTATTTTTTTGGACTCCATTTTCTCCCGACATTTACCTGATTCCCTCTTCCGCCTCCCTGGACTACTCATGGAGGCCACTTCGCGACCCATGTGAGCAGCCCTTGACCTCCGTGGACCTGGTCGCTGCTCTCTTGCTGCTGCTCACATCTGCTTTGGCTCCCTGAAATAGTGACTGCACGGCAGTCCCTGAGCCCCTGGATCGATCCCACCATGGAGACCTTGACTACCCATAATTATCTACTTTATTGGTTTGTTTTGCCCTTAACTCTATTTTCTCCACCTTAGCTTTTACTCTACTTTATTGGTACTTTTTCTTTTGCTGGTTGCTATTTTGTCTGGGCACTGTTTTCTCCCACCATTTCCCACACTTTCCTCCCTCCTGCCTCCCTGCTGGCCACTCCTACTTCCCTGTCGGCCCCTCCCACCTCCCAGGACTACTTAGGCCGCACAGTAGCCACACAGTGGCCATGCATAGCAGGCATGCTACCGGCACATCAAAGGAAAGCCTGTCTATGCACATCCATGCCTGCACCACATCCAGTGCCAGGATCCCTGGCTCTTGCACCGCCGCAGACCTTCGAGCCCTCGACTCCGGATGCACCAACAATCTCTGCTGCCGCACATCCCCATGGACCACCAATGGACCATTCTCCTGCTGGCATTGCCACCTCAGCTTCAGCACTGAAGCAACCAACATCACCAGCAACACTGCTAATGCAACTGCACCCACTAAATCAACTGAGACCCCCACAACAACATTCCAGTGCATCCTACGCAATGCACAGTCTCTCAGGAAACACACCATGAAGATCTGAGACACGATCTCCTCCCTCACCCCGGACATCATCTTCCTCACTGCACTTCTCCTGAAGGGACTCCAAACAATACAGAACTCCGTGGCAAGATCCATACTCGACCTCCCCAGAAGGACCACCATCACACTCCATATCAAGAAAGTACACTGCCTTCCGATTCAGAAGATACGCAAGTTCAAAATGCTGCCCCATGCCTACAGGATCCTGCACAACGAAGGAACAGCATACATCAACAAACATCTAACCTTCCACCAACCATCCAGACACTTCTGATCAGCCTCCCTCTCCATTGCAGACACCCCACAGATCCATCGAGCCAAAAGCGGAAAACAATTATTCTCGCACCAGGCAGTCAAGGCTTGGAACAACCTACCCCTGCACCTCAGGAACGCACCGTCACATCAACAATCCAGAAGAGATCTAAAGACCTGATTGTTTGAATAATCAACCTCCACAGAGCAGTGAACAGTTCCAGTGCCTCGAGACTCTCACAGGTGATTTGCCACACTCTATAAATGATTGATTAATTGAATTGTAAATTTAAGGATGATTGCTTCCTGGAAACCAATATTTTGGCTAAGAAACTAGAGGCTCGAGGTTATCAGGGTAAACATCCTTTAAAACGACTGCGTTGCCCGCATTTTTTACTCTGCAAAATCTTTTACAACGCAGAGCTTTACACCGCAAACCAACGCATTCCCCATTACAACGCCCCGGCGGAGATAGAAAAGTTAATTTCATTGTAATGGACAATTTGTTGTAATGAATTGCGTTGTAAAGCCCTGCGTTGTAAAAGATTTTGCGGAGTAAAAAATGTGGGGTAATGGCACGCGTTGTAAACGCGTGCGCAGTATAGTGTCATATTCGCTTATCACATCAGATTTCTAAAGCACTCCCTGAAACACGCTTGATTTTACCATAGAGAATTCATATTGACCCCTAAGCCTAAGAAAAATATGAATACAATTGTATTTGTCACTACTTTCTGTACACAGAGTAATGCTATTACCAGGATTGTGAAAAAACATCGGTCATTGATTAGATCTATTAGCAGTTCAAATGACTTACCCGTGTTTTCCTTTAACAATGAAAATAACCTTAGGGAACATTTGGTCCATGCTGATATTTCCAAAGCATCATCTTCTGATCTAGCCTCATTGTGGGTCCAGAATAAAATTGTGGGCCACTTCAAGTGTGGTAAGTGTACAATGTGTTCATCGGCTAACAATAGTAAACAGTTAATTCATGGTGATGCTACATACAACTTGAGAAATCACACCAATTGTAAATCAGAAAATGTTGTATATGCTATTTGGTGTACGTGTAATCTGATTTATGTTGGTCAAATAACACAGAAGCTGAAATCACGTCTACCACAACATAAAAGGAGAATCCGCTGCAAGCCATTTCAGCACCATTGGTTTCCCATTTTCTGGAACTAACTAAGCCTGGGCATTGAACTACGCTCCGTTCGCGGAGCTTGCGAAGTTTAGGTAACTTTGCGATTCACGTAGAGCGCGAAGTTGCAGATTGCGTCGCAATCTAGCGCGTAGTGTAGTAGTTTTGCTTCCTCGCGTGCTCAATATTCATTCTCGCACGCGCGGTAACGTCTTACCGTGATTCTGCGATCGCCAACTTGCTTTTCTGTCCGTTCGCGAGCGCCACGAGATTTGTAATATGGCTGCCCAAGCCCGCGAGAGTGTGCGATCGCGAACACGTCATTCGGGCGCGCGAGCTGGCTTCCGGCGGCTGTCTTGGTAAGATCGCGATCCCGAACATGCAAAAACTACAATCTGGTGAAGAATATCTCGCGAGCTTCATAAAACCTTCTCTAAAATGATCATTTTGCTCAGAAAAACTCCTCAGATTGTGATTTTGCTGTAGTCTTTTGTGTAAGGAGGAGTTCTTTAATTTGTTTAACTCTTTTTTTCAAGAGAAAGGAAGTGCCCCTGAGTCTACAACTTCCTGTTCCTGTCCAGCAGGCTCCTCCCAGTGCTTTGTGCATGTGCTGTTCACTTTCATTTGGATTTGGAGCTGGAAGGTTCACTTTTTGTGTCTGTCTGCTGCATCATACAATTGGATTGGATTTGAGGACTTTTTGATTTGAGATTAATTTACTACAAGTAAGTTGGAGAATTGGTGTGTTTGTTTCATTGGGGCTTGTTTGTGTACCTACATTTTTCTGGGATTTTCATTGTTTTTTAAAATTATTGTTGTGGTGGGTGGCCTGTACTTTCAATAGGGGCCTAGTTGTTTTTCTCTGCAATTTCTGCCAGTAGGGTACCCATGGGTCCATGTTTCGTGGTGTCTGTAGAATTTTCAACATCATGTAAGGCATGGATGGCATAGGATTGAAATGCTAAATATGGCTGTGGTGTATTTGACTGTTGGTGTGTGTATGTGTGTGTGTGTGAAATACCTTTGTTGGATGTGTGTGCTTGATGTGTAACTTCTTTCCAATCCTTTCGTAGACCTGTTGATTTTCATTTTTGTATTAAAGCTGTGTTGTTTAGCAGACCTCCTTTGTCCCGTCATCTATTATAGGCCTGCTTCAGTTAATTTTTTTCCATGGCCTGTTGTGACTGTGAGTGCCCATGTGGCTTGTGGCAATTTTGTGGTGGTAGTTTAGTAGTGTGTGCTTCTTTTTCCATAAAGGCCTGCATTTCTTTTCTTTGTTCCCCTTGGCTTATGCTTGTTGTTGTTGTGTCCTCCTGGCCATGTGTGTGGCGGCCATTTTGTGAAGGCAGGCATTGTGCTTTTGCCGTAGGCTTACATTGACTGTTCCAAGCTTGTGGCCTAGTCTGCCAGTAGGCCCAGTGTTAGTAAGCCTCAAATCTTGGGGCGTTATTTAAATTTACAGTTTGTGTTGTCTGGGGTGGGATAGCAGTTTTTGGGTGTGTGTTAAATAAATAGAGCTTTTCAGCCAGTAGGTAACACTCGGGATTCAGCTCGCGTACTTTCGATAACTCTGCACAGCGCGGCAACGCGGACTTACAGTTTTCGGCATTTTCGCGCTCTCAATATGCGTGTTCGCGCACGCGATAAAGCATTTTTGTACAGTTCGCGATCCCGAACACGCAGCATTTGCAATCTGGCAAACAATATCTCGCGAGCAACATAAATCCCTCCTGAAAACGCTGATTTTGTGCATTTTGCTAAAAGACTCCTCAGGTTGTCATTCAGCTGTAGTTTTGGAGCACGGAGAAGCTTTTACTTTTTAAAAAATATTTTTTATGAGAGTAAGTAAGTTCCACTGACACTACAACTTCCGGTTCCTGTCCTTTGTAATCACTTTTTGGTTATTATTGTGGTGGGTGGCCTGAGCATGTGTGGCGGCCATTTTGTGGAGGCAGGCATTGTGCTTTTGCAATAGGCCTGCATTGTCTGTCTTGTATTCCTGACCTTTTCTTGTTTTTGTGAGTGGCCTGGCCATGTGGTGGTGGCCATTTAGTGGTACCAGCCACTGTGCTTTTTCCATAGGCCTCCAAGCTTGTGGCCTAGTTGTACAGTAGGCCCAAGGGTACTACTCATCAATCATTGGAGCATGGAATTTAAACAACTGTTTTTGTGTTGTGCGTTAAATTTCAACATCATGTATGGCTTTGGATGGAATTGTAAAATGTGGCCTTTACTTTTTTTCGGGGGTAGATTTTACTTTTTGGGTGTTGTAAATAAATGCCTTTAGTTTTTATGTGTATATGTTCGCTGTTGTTGCTCCCTGATGCTGCATCCATCCCATAAGATGCACACATTTTTATTTAGGGCAACCAGGTTAGACTACATTTATGTTTTTGTTCTTTGCTATTCTTCTTCCTGAGTGTACACAGTACAAATACACCAGGATCCCTGGCCTTGTCAGTCTCTTTAATGGCTGGCTATACTGTTGTTGTTCACTGACTTCACAAAATGTACTAATTGTGACCACCCACCAGACACTAAGAAGTTATTTATTATATTATTGATCTTTTGACTGGTGTTCTTCTGGCTTTTTTGCTTTTAGGTGCACAAAAGACAGAGGAGGTGTGTCATCATCATCGACCGTTGTGGTGCCAGACCGACGTCCTGCTGCTGTACACGAGTCACACGACGTGACGTGTGAGTGACCTGACCAGGCATCTCTGCAACTTGTGCAACTGAGTACTGTTTTGACATCTGAAGAAGATGCCCCCAAAGAAAGCAGGTAGCAGGTCCTCCGGTACCAAGAAAGTTGCCATGGAGAAGAAGGAACAGAAGAAGAAGGAAGTGTTACTTAAGTCTGGTGTGCCTCCCAAAACCTTTTTTGGGACACCAAAAATGACGCCTGCAGCAGCGGTGTCGGGGGGCCAAGCTGGGGGCAGCACCTCCACATCATTGGGCCCAACCCACCAACCCAGGCCCAAGCAGATGAGTTTGGAAGAGGTAGCCAGCCTTATGGTGGAAAGCAGTGATGTTGAGCCTGAACTAAACTTATCGCTATCTCAAAGTAGTACACAATCAACGCAGAAGGGGATACAGCAGATAAGTGGTCAACAGCCGCAACCACTGCCTGCAATAGTACCTGTAGTTCCTCCCGAAGTAGGGGCAGTTCAGGAAATTGAGCCTCATGCGGAGGAAGAAGAGGAAGCCACTCCTTTAGAAGTTCCATTGGCTTCCAAATCACCAGCAAGGAAAAGGAGGGTTAGTACATCAAGTTCTTCACCAAACCTCCTTCTGATGATCTAGATGCCACTTGGAAGCCACAAACTGAGTCTGAGAGGGAAACACGTCACAAGAGCAGGCATGGGAAAAGGAAGGTTCCAGAAAGCCTTACACTTATGGAGGTTGATGTAGAAGAGCAGGAGGATGATGATGATGATGATGATGATGAGCCAGTCATCACGAACATCACGCCTGAGGAGATGGAGACCAACATTTTTACACTATCCAAAATGGCTGCGAGGGATGTAGCACGCATACCTCCAACACAGGTAACACCAACACGACCTCCAGCTTCCATATTTACATTAGCAAAGGGCCGGCAGCGTCCTACATCCAGCACAAGCACCACCTCAGCAGAAGTAGGTAGTGGTACTGCACAGAGTCAAATTCAACACACACCCTCCAGTTCATCCGGCATTGGAAGTGGGAGTGGCACCTCCAGCAGGAGACGAAAGTTAAGCTCCCCAGTGTGGGACTTCTTTACGGTTAGCGGAAAGGAGGAGAACATTGCTATATGCTCCGTTTGTCATACCTCTGTTAGTCGTGGTAAGCTTGGTACAAACTATGGTACCAGAGGCCAAATGACCCATCTGAAAAAACACCACGCAATCCAGTGGAAGGAGCACCTTAGTCGCATGAAAAAAACTGGAACCATTGCTGTTGGGCATAAACGAGTAGAAAGTCAGCTCACGGTGGAACAGGAAGAAGAGAGAGACATTCTCTGTGCTAGTGGTACACAGAGTAGCCCTGTCCCCAGCACTGCAGTGGTAATGCCCACATCCTCAGCCACATCTCATTGGCACAAGAGTAAGAGTCAGCCTGAGACACCAAGGAGTACTGCTGGCCCAAAAAGTGCGACGTTGAACACAGGAAGGAATACCATGCAGCCTACCATTCTTAGCATGTTTAGTAGGCCGGAGGGGCAGTACGAACGCAACCACCCAATAGCACGTTTTGTACAATGCGAAGCAGGCTAAAATGTTAGCACTGGACCTTCTCCCTTTTTCTTTTGTTGAAGGGGTGGGTTTTCTTGAATTTGTGACCACCATCTGCCCAAAATGGAAAGTTCCCAGCCGCTACTATTTCGCAAGAGTTGCTGTTCTAGCACTACATCACGACGTGCTGGAATTGCTTGGAAAAACCTTAAAACAGAGTGCTGTTCAGAGTATACACTTGACAACAGACATGTGGACCAGTTGCCAAGCCACTGATTACATGTGCCTCACTGCACACTGGGTCTCTTTTTCGGGTGTTAAAGATAAGATATCTGACGGTCTTGTTGACACCGCTGAGATTTTTAAAGACACTCGCAAACATGCAACTGTAGCCATGTTTGCCATGGAGAAATCATATACTGCTGCAAACATTTTGGATGAGTTTAACAGCAAGGTGTTTGAGTGGCTGCGACCAAGAGGGCTTACCATTGGTTTTGTTGCCACGGACAATGGCAGTAATGTAGTTAGGGCCATGAAAGATGGTGGCTATTTCAGGGTCCCATGTTTGGCACACTGCATTAACATTGTTGTTCAAGACTTTCTGAAAAATGAAAGCAAAGTCAGCAGCTTACTGACCACCTGCAGAAGAATATGCACACATTTCAACCATTCTTTTAAAGTCCGGAAGCAGCTGAAGGTCATTCAACGTGAGCATAAAATGCCAGTCAAAGCACTCATCCAGGAGGTGCCAACACGTTGGAACTCAACGTATTACATGCTTGAGCGTCTGTTTGAGCAGTACATACCACTTAATGCTTATGTCATGAAAAGGTCAGGGGATCCTACTGTGAAAGGCATGAGAGTTGAGATGGCCCAATGGGACCTCGTCAAATGCCTGACAGAGATGCTACTTCCTTTTGAAGTCTTCACACGTGAAGTGAGCAGGGAGGACTGTACTATGGGCCATGCTATCCCATTGTTGTACATGCTAGAGCAAGAGCTGAAGGAGGTGTCAGAAATGTACGCAGGTGTGGATGACAAAGTAGACGCATATTATTTGGCAGACACCTTAGTCGCTTGCTTATCTCACAATACAAGGATTCAAAATACCATTGTGTCACATCCACATTACATTACTGCCTCAATTTTGGATCCACGTTACAAATTATTGCTGCGCAGTAATGAAGTAATTCCTTTTTCAGAAGTGGATGTTGCCCAGTACAAAACTTTGATAGCTGAGGAAGCCACTGACTTTGAAAACGAAAGGATCTTAATTAGAGGCCCGCCCCCCCAGGGCAGAAAAAGTACTGCAGGGCACCCAGAGTCAAGTTCTATTTCAGAGGCCGAGAGCAGTGTATTTGCCTCCCAGCAGTCAACAACACTGCCAGCAATAACATCAACAGCACCAACAGGATCATCAGGCACATTAAAAAAAACTGCAGGTGATTGGTTTCTACGGAAAGGGTTTTGTACGTCCATGACTGATGCAAAGGCAAAAGAGGCCAAGCAAATCGGAGCACCCCTGAACATTGAGCGGATGGTTCAGGCCTATCTAGATGACAAAACAGAGGTCTTCATGGAGCAAAGCCCATTGGTGTATTGGTATGGGAAAAGAAGCCAATGGCCAGTGCTCAGCAGGCTGGTGATAAAGTATGTGGCTTGCCCTGTTGCAAGTGTCTCTTCAGAGCGTGTTTTCAGTGCTGCTGGTGCCATTGTTACTGTCAAAAGGACCAGTCTCTCGCCCAAAAGCATTGAGAGGTTAACCATGATCAAAATGAATCAACACTTTATACCACCGGAGTACAAAATACCTGAATCACAGCAGGAAGAGGAGAGCGACTTTGATGACATAAGTAGTGGGTTGTTAGATGTACTTCTGTCCGAACCACCAGAGTTTGAGAACGAGCTCCTCTTCCCTGACAACTAGGCTTTCAAATTGTTCTCCCTTCCTTTATTTGTGTGAGACTGTGTATCTGTTTTTCTGGTTCAAAATCTAATCACAACAAATCCATCAACAGTCTCCTCTTTTTATTTCCCTATTGGAGTTGCATGTCTGTGCATAACTGTCCACTCCACTCCTCAGGGTCCTGCTCCATCTTCCTTACTCTCCCTAAGTACATTTCAAGCAAGCCAGACATTGGATGGAGATGGAGAATAGTACAATACATGTTGCCTCTAACAGTCCCTCCATAAGAAGTGAAACGTGACTCCAGCTATATTCCATTTTGTTTCCAAGCCGAAAGAAACTCATCACTGACTGCCAGAAGGCTAGGCAGGCATCAGATCAGACAGTCAAAGAGAACACCAAGACAGCTAATGAGTGATTATTGTGAATGATGGTGGCATGCATTGCATTGGATGCTGGCTGACTACGAATAATTGTGCATGAAGTAGAACTATACTAGTTTATCGACAAAGTAAAAGTGACTCAGGTGTGGTGACAGTTAATGTTTCCTTGTTGTTTAATAATAACCACATTGCACTCCTACCACTGCAGGTGCCGGCCAATATCCGTTGCAATTTTGTAATATGGAATATATTATAAGCTTAATCAGTCACTACAGACTGAGTTGGTGTTGGAGAATACGTACCACACGGTCATCATCATGATGCTGCTGAGCTTACTATCTTTGCACACAGTCAGTTGGATCGGAGAAAATTGATGGAATAACTGCGTTTCATGGGCTGATTTAAAAGGTAAACAGTTTGAACAAGAACCACAGCAGACCTAGGCTAGATGTCCGTGTAGTGGTGTGGACTGGAGTAGGGTGTAGTGGTATGAGGGACAGTGGCGCATTGATTTAGTCACTTCATTTGGAAAATGCTAGGTTGCTGCAGTGCATAATATGACATTTCTCTGGCTCGGTCAAAATGTAAGTAAGGGGTAGGGTGCCTGGCCTGTGCCGCGGTTCTCCGATTCTGTGGCTGTGCTGGCTCCTGAGTCCTGTCCCGTTGTTGTTGTACCTTAATGCTGTAGAGTAGACACTATGTATCCTATCCAAGCTGCCTCAGTCTGAAAGTGTTCTCTCCAGAGTGTTGTCTTCTCATCTTGCACTCCACTGTAATTGAGTTTATTGTTTTAAATGCAGTAATTTTTCAATACCCCGTTTGTTTTTCCATCTACACTTACAGGCCGGCCTTTAACCTGTGCTATAGTGGGAGAAACGACTCACACTTACCTTACCAATCCACATCTGGCAGGCAGTGGTACCCAAGATTGATGTGCGGAGTGTCCATGGAAGGGAGGACCAAGAGGAATGACGAGAATGATGCAACTTCACATTTGGACCAGGATAATACAATAACTTTAGTATCATTCATCATTCGACTTTAAATTTATTTGATTGCTTTTTTCTCTTCAATCATTACGACTGTGTGTTGTGGTTTGTTTGGTAATTGATCCCTACAACTATTTTTTCATTTCCTTTGCTAGCTTGAAAAATAAAAGTAAGCCCGGTACAGCATGTAATTGGGTTCGGTCTGCGCTCTGAGGGCGGCAGACAGGCAAGGCAAATTTCAATTTCTTCCCTGACTGTACTGTCTCATTGGGTAATAGTAGTTATAGTAAGTACAACTCATTATCATTAACCATCAAGTTCTCTTCCTCAGCATGCATGCATTTGCTTTTTCTCACTTTATACTTTGATTTCTTTGATAATGGATCATGGTCGTCTTACAAGATTGTGTTTTACTTTTGTTGTGTCCATGCATACTGTCTGTTTTTCTTTCTCAAACCTTTCCCAAAACCCCACTTCCCATCCATTCATCAATCCCTAACCCTCTTTCCCCGGGCTGTGTGATTTATATTGAGGTGTGATGTGATGACTACATTAAATGTACACCAATTGATCACACGCTTGCTGGGGCAGATGTGGTGAAAGCAACACTAATTGGATTTCAACTAAGGCAGGGCAAGGATCTTCTTCTGCTTGCCCACCCATGCTGTAGTTTACTTTGTGTTCTGTTCCACAGTCTCTCAGTCAAGTGACTTTCTATTTCTTTTTTCAAATGCTATTGCCAGTGTCTACTACTACCACCACAATAATGGCATCTTGTCCGTTAATTTGGGAAACCAACCATGCAGCCATCAGTGTGCCGAACTTCATCATCAATCACAGGTAAGATAAGTTTGGTGGGAGGTATGGACTAGGAGGAGAGACTGACAGTACTATTATGACAATTAAAAATAACTCAGTGAGGGGTACTGCAACTATCGGTTTGTGTGTTACAAAATCGGCAGATCTTTTAAATCAAACACTGGCTGTGGGCATGCAGCAGCACGGAAACAAAGTAACAAACCATGTAACTTAGATTGAATTCGGAAAACTGTAACCCACCACAAAACATTAACTTCGTATAAGTAAATAGTAAATAGTATATAATTTAATATCCCCTAACAAAAATAAACTAACCCACTCTGACCAAACCCACCCCCCTCCCTAACCCCAACCAATGTCCAAAAAGAAACGAAAGTTGAAGAGTCCCAATGTCCGAATCCCCAACGCCCAAAAACCCACCCACCAACAAAAGGAATTAAAAAAGGGGCAAATGTGACGAGGTCCTCTATTGTCGGCGGGCCTTAAGGTGTTTGTCCACCAGGATCTTTTCCCGCTCCTCCATGTTCTCCTCTAAGCGGGCCATCCGGCGGAGCAGCTGGCGGCAAAATGCCCTGCAGTTACATGCAGGGTGGGGGGCAGCAGTGCTTGAAATCGAGGCACGGCGGCGGGCCGATGCCGGACCACGGCGCCGTGAAAGTGGAGGCAGGGTCTGACTGGGGCCTGGGGCATTGGAGGAGGCTGCAGCTGCAGCCGCCTCCTCATCCTCCTCCGCCTGAGCCACCAGCCGGCGGTAATGTTTGCAGATGGAAGGAGTATCTATATCAAGAAAGAAAAAGAACATGTTATAGCCAATACTCTTAGAAAAACAGAAACACTAAAATCATTCAACACATAGTGTCACAGTATCACTAGCAAGCACAGTTCATAACATTTGTGATTTGGTGGTAAGTATCTCTAATCCTACTTCCTTGGACTCTATCATTTGTGGGAGTTTCCGACATTATAAATATAATCGTACTATGTACTCCGGTACACCAGTCGTGTTGTTCTTATCTGTAGTTTAGCCCAATTACATAACCTTGTTGTAGCCGGAATGCCAGCTCCGTCAGCTAAGCTTGCACCCAAGAGAAACAGATATGAGCCACATGATGCAGACTCACGTTAGTTTTATTTACTACTACTGTCTGCAGGTGGGGAAGCTCATATTTGTGTATGACGCCCTCCGGCCGTTGGCACTGGTCATACTCTGTTACATGAGGGCAAATTGCATGTACAATTTCACTTACACCCTGCCATGGGTACTACAAAAAGGCTGATTATTTATCTGATCCAATGATCATTGCTTATATTCATATTATAGATGCTAATACGATACGACATCAGGTCGGTAGCGGTCGGTGTTGGGAGTGCTGCCGGGCGGTGAGTCGGTGACGTGGGAAGGTGCAGGGTGGGGATAGTAAACTATGGATTAAGGACAATCACAGGTAATTAAACAATACATTAAAAAAAACAATTGTTGCACGCACTGCATCGCATTCGGCGGTGCAGTGCGCACATTGAAAATAATTGTATTTATTTTTATGTTGATTACCTGTATTTGGCCGTAATACACAGTTTACTCGCCAGTGCCACCCAACTGTCCCCTCCCCATGTCACCACCCGCCAACACTCCCACCACCAACCGCTACCGCAGAGGGTACTTTGCTTTCATTGATTGTGTAACCAATAACCATAAACAACAGATAGGCCACCATTTGCAGGCTGGCTGCCCCAATCGAAAATACATTAATAATAATAGGTAGGGAGTGGTCCCCAGAGTGGGAGGAAGGGGCTTCCGCTTGATAATATAGATATATATAAATATATATGACGTGCTTGCAAACTACTGCAAGTGTACTGTATTCTGATAATACTACCTATATTCCCCTAGGCTTTGCTACTGTCGCGCAGTTTCTTTTACATTTTCTTCAAAGTAAGAATCTCCAGTGATACTTTCCACCTATACTGTCTCTTGATGATAGTACATCCAGGCATACATCCATTAAAGTAAACATTTATCCTTCTTTTTTATATCTCTCATACTTAGTTGGTTTCACCAACAACCACCCATGCTTCCGCTACTTCCTTGCTTGCCTTGGCTTTGAATTTGAACCAAACAACGCTGATTTATGCTATCTAGCACTATCCACCCATACTGTTTCACCCACCCAGGCAGGCATTTTTTCACCTTCCACCCATCCTTCAACAACCCATGCATCTGATCTGATTACTATCAGCCACCTATGCATGCTTCCAACAACATATCCTTATCTGCCAGACAGTCATATTATTTATCTCGCCCGTCCTTCCACCCTTAGTTCTTTCCCTCTTTGTTCAACACATCCATCAAGGTCATCTGATCTGAGTTTGTCTTCTCCATAAAAAATTCACAGCTGATTTTGGAGTCAAATAGAAGAGGCTGTTGGTTACTCTACTCACGCTGCTAATGCTAAGTAAAGGGTGTCTTCTTCAACCGTTGTATAATAATAAGTCACACAGTACAGTGAAATAGTGAACACACTTCCATCTAGCTGTAATGTCAAGAAGTAATGAATATAACTTACCGCCGCTGGCCACTGCTGCTGGATCCCCCCCTGTCTCTCCTGCAGGTGCAGCCAGTTCACCTGCCCCCTCCGGAATGGCTGCATCGCTGGCCCCGACAGCACTGGTGGATGGTAGTGTGCCTAGAAAAAAACATCACAAATTTTTAGATGCCTGGAAACCTCCCCCTATTTTAAGTGTTCACTTGGAACATTGAATAAAAAGTTAATGCAACATACATCAGCACTAGACAGTAAGTACAGTCAGTAGACAGACACTAGTAGTGATATGGTTCCACTTCCTAGGGTCATCTAGTCCTACTCTACCCTTTTGAAAGTTAGCCTGAGCCATTTGTAACCCTTTTAGATTCATCATGTCGACTACTACTCTTTTGGCGCATATTTAATTATACCTGCCAGCTTATTGACATGTGCAGTAGATGCCTTTGAGGCCACTTGACTGTTGCGTACAAGTGAAGAGGTCGGAAAAAAAAACACTTATTGAGTTTGTTTAGTTCATATTGCTTAGCCTTCACATACATGTTACACTTTTTGCCATGACTGCAAAATGCTTGCATTCACCAGTATACTATCTAACGGCTAACTCGCAGCATTTTTCTCATAAAATAGGCGGAAGATTCCCTTCTACAAACCAGAGATTTACAGAACATATTATGATGCAAGATGATGTAACCAGTATTTCTACCTTCTACGGTGAGGGGTCTTCCAGAGTTCTAAAGATCTTGGCTCTTGTTCTTGTTGTCATGCACTTGTAAATGACTATGGCTGTAGTAAATTACATTTCATATTAACGATGTACAGAGTTTGATACTTGTTTCAAATAAACCTTTTGAACTTACACATAGACTCTGTGGTATTTGGTGTGGTGGGGTGGACTTACACAAGTGAGTGAGCAAAATGGTGTTATTATGTTCTGGGTTGTCTGTCTCAGTCATCATCAACATTGTGTATCTTCTTCGTGGGGGGGGTCGGGAGTGGGACCCTAATGTGAGACACTATAGCTAGTCGGTCAGGGGATCCTGGGTTCTTCGGACTGAGGTGTGATCAGTAAGGTCCAACCTCCCATCAGCAACATCCTATTTTGTTGTGCATAGTTCTGTATGTGGCTCTGCAGAATCACTAGACAATAGTAGTATCATGTACTATCCGATCAAAAATACTAGTCAAATATCTTGTTGGCCATTTTGTTTGTGGTAATTGTCAAAGCCTCAACATTGAGAAGACTTGAAGAGGACAACCCAAAGGACAGGACACAGTGGCTAGAGCTATTGGTCAATCAGAGTTTTATTATTCCAAAGAAAACCTTCTATAAAGAGTGGGCAACTGTGCAAGCTTCGCTACACACAGAGTAATAATAGTAATAGTAGTAGTAGTAGTAGTAGTACAGAGAGTCATAGCAGAGGCAGTTAGAAGTAACTTAGTTAGAGGCAGGGATAAACAGAATTTGGAAACAGATAGTCAAGGTCAAAGAAGTAAGCTTTTGTAAAAAATAGAATTAGAAAGTGGAACCATAATTTATGGTTTGGAAAAAAAAGATGCAGTAAAATTTAGGGAAATATAAATGTCAATATGACCACTGGAGGACTTACTGGGGCCAGCAGCAGGAGCCTCGGTAGAGGAGCGGTCCTGTGGTTCCCCCACCGACTCCGACCCCGTCTTCTTGTCCCTGGATGGTGCTGATGATCATGTAAAATATAATAAAGAAAGAGACAAACGTTAAGGAGTGCTGTGAAACAAATAATAATAAATCATTTGGAAAAATAAGTCAAACAACATTTTAGGAAACAAACAACAATTGCAATAAAATTGACCTATCTAATCAGATGGATCGACTACTGGCTTCTTCCTGCATTCACAGATCATCTACTTATTTATGAACACTCCTGTGTTCCATAATCATTCTAATTACAATACGAAGCCTAGTAAGTACCACCTGACCTACACTACCTATTCCAGACGGGCCAGTTGTTCACTAAGTCTGCATTTCCATTTTTTCAGCCATCAAATGCATAGATGAGATGGAAGCCACATGCATACATTAGTGCATACATACATACAATAAATTGTGGGTTGGTTGCATGATTCTGATCTAGTTCTGCTACTGACTGACCATGCTAAGCCTACCACTCACTAAACAAAGTACAACAGGTTCGACGGAGGACTGGGGTAAGCAGCACTCAGTGACAGAGGAGGCGTCACACAGACCGCATAAAACAATTATTAACTACTACTAACAAACTAAACCTAGTATCCAATATCCATCCACCACTATTTCACAGTAGGACAATGGAAGGACTAGAGTCTCTCTAGCAAATCGCATTACCTAACTTCAGTTCTGTAAAATAAACTCTTACATAATCAGCATCAGCACAACTAGCGCAAACTAAGTTGCAAATAAGTAAGAGTACCACCGAGCACCTGGGTCCTTAAATCAAAGAACATTTTGATTTTTGGAACGTAATTTACCAGCAACGCTTGGCACGCAGCAGTAA
The DNA here is from genome assembly GCF_964204655.1 of Triturus cristatus. Classification (NCBI taxonomy): domain Eukaryota; kingdom Metazoa; phylum Chordata; class Amphibia; order Caudata; family Salamandridae; genus Triturus; species Triturus cristatus. The sequence continues at coordinate 493,044,402 of NC_140585.1, forward strand.
TCTTGTTGTTCATCAAATTTAATATACACAATCAGTTACTCACCAAGCCCGACGACCTCGACACCTAGCAGGTCCAACAGGTCCTGCTCCCGGTCCAAGATGTCGGACCACCGGTGGGCTAGCTGGTTGTGGGTGCGCCGGACCCCAGAGCACCGGAACACAGCCCAGCGCACCTTCGCCCACCGACGGTGCCGCTCCTGGGTAGCGTACCCGGAGCCGCGCCTGCCGCCTGCTGCCAAGGTCAAGGGGAGGAGGCGCTGGATGAAGAAAACAAGGGCCTCCACCTCCTCCTCCCCAAACAGTTGCCGGGCCTGCACCCCTGCAGGACGCATTCTGCCACAAGGCAGGCGGCCCTTCACTGCTCCTGCAGGTCCCTTGCCCTTGGCATTCGGTGTGTTCTTGGCCATGGTTCTGGGGTGGGTGGGAGGTGGAACAGAAAAGTTAGAAGGGGAAAAAAAAGTTAGGGGGAAGAAGATAGAAAGAACTTTATAAAAGTAACAAAAATACAGTAAAAGTAGAAATAAAATGCAAAATATTAACTTAGGCAAAGAGAGAGATAGAGAATAACTAAAAAAAAGTCAGAAAAAATGCTTTAAAGACAAAGGATTGCAAAGATAAAGGGAGGATACAAAAGTAGGCCCAGAACCATAGCATAGAGTGAAAAACAAGACAGCGTGGGTAAGTTCGCCCGATATTTCTCGCGAACATGTACTATTCATCGCAAACAAGTAAAATGCGCTCCCGAACACGTCAATGCACATCGCGAACACGCTATCCGCGACCCGGAACAGGAAATAAGGCATCGCGAGCGGGCGGGACAATTGAAAAACAAGATGGCCGCGCCCGTTGGCGACCACATGGGTAAGATCGTGAGATACATCCCCCGAGCATGCAAACAGCTCCCCGAACACGCTCACCGCGCTCCCGAACAAGAAAAAGCCATCACGAATGGGCGCACCAAGCAACTACGCAAGCTCGCGAAGCTAAGCGAAGGTCTCGTAGTGCAAGTACATCTTCGCGAAGCTTCGCGAAGCGCGGCTACGTGAACTACGCCCAGGGTTAGAACTAACCCATTGGGCAAATGAAATCAACTGACAAATCATTGAACTGATAAAGAGACCTCCACAACGTGGTGAAACCCAAACTATTCTCAATCGGCTGAATGTCGCTGGGTCCTGAGGTATGATGGCATTCTACAGGGACTCCATACAATGGCAGAATGTAATTCTGTGACGCTGCTATGATGCATATGCTTCTCCATACTTCTGCACCGATTCCTATTATTGCATGAAGGCTTTACATTGAGCAATTTATTGTTGCTAGTTGATGGCACTTTCATTCAGATAATGACATTCACTGAAATACTTAAGTTTCAATTTGAATATTTACATTGTCATAACTACACGGGACTGCGAGTTTGACGCTGTTATCAAATCTATGTTTTCCACATTTGCATCCATCTTGATCAGTATATGCGGTTCTTACACTACGCCACCATTTTCGGTATCTCTGCATGACTTCAGCTTTAATATTAATTATAATATGAATATTGATTGTTCAAAAAGGATGTACGAAATGTGTTTTTCATGATTAGAACGATTTAAGAATAGTGTAATTTTGCGATTTTTTCCTTTCTTTTTCCTTTTTCCTTTCTTCTCTTTTCTTCTTTTCTTTTGTACGTGTTTTGTTAATCACCATAATGGAACATGATAATTAAGTAATTTTGTAAAGAGTATTATTTCTTGCCAGGGCAGACGCTGTTAGGATGGGTATATTTCAGGCATGACCTCTCTGAAAAAGAGGAATTTTCACGTTTGCCATGGCCCAATGCTTTGAGGCTTTTCTAACTTGGTAAGCAGTTGTTTAGGTTGAGCATCAGCGATGACCTGTTGTATCTCTCTTTGTGGCTTTGTCAAATTCACCGATTGCTATTGGCTGTTAGCTCCAGCATTCAGAAATGCTGTTTTCTTATTGGTGCATTTCTGTTAAAGTCCCTCCTTGCTCTCTTTCCAGAGATATCACTGAGAGAACCTTTTTGGTTGGCCATCACACTGAACAGCTGTGATGGCCCCTCCTCTTCCCTCTCCCATTGGGTGTCTTCCTGTCACATGACATTGTGAAAACCTATCAGCGATGATGTTTGTTGATGTGCATTTCCCCCCACAGCAATGTTGGTTACGTCGCATCAAGTACTGTTGCGGTCGACTGTTTATTTAAATTTAAATGAATAGTTAAAGAAGACTTGTTTGTATGGGAGACTTGAATTAGGACACCCTGAAAGGTGCCAGCATCAAGTACTACGTGTCTTACTTAGCCCTGGTGAGCTTGTCAAGATGGCGCAGCGATCACCAGCCATTCTGCTCCGTTGCCGTTTATCACGGTTGATTGATTGATGGTTTAAAGGAATAAAGCAAGAAAGGTCAGCTTCAGGGTTCAAGGCAGATCACTTGCACCGTGAGTAATTAAGATGAGTGTGTGAGCATAATTCATAGCCCCTTACTGGTATCCAGTTCTTAAAACAGGACGGAAGCAGATGATAATAAATAAAAATACAAAAAACACCCCCACGTCTATCACAAATCCACCTTTAAAAAAACTGAAATTAGAACGCATTTTGGTACTACTTCATAGATATAGGTATCCCCACCTCCGTGTCAGAGCATGCCCAACTTAATTCGCCTTCCAGATATCTGGAGCCTGCATGTAAATGGCATCAATCCGTCATTGTTTACCATGGCATTTTATGCTGCATTTCATGAATGCCTAAGCCAGACAAGGTTCACGGGAGTCTTTTGATGACCACCCACATGCCCTCCTGGCTGCCATGTGACTGGCACTGCTGAGGGATAAGCCCCGGCATTTCTGGAGACAGGTGTCAGAATGGTGCAGCAGGCAACCGTCAGCGGTGCTAATTTCAGATGTGCGCTGTGTTTTACAATCAGAGTGTATGCACTCCTCACAACCAAATAACTGTATTTTGTGGAACATTTGATATTACCACTACATGAAAGGGCTCCGTTTATTATTAAACTGTTATCGACAACATCAAAACACAAATGCGCTTCATGAGCAGATTTAAATGGTTGTAGTTGCGAGTGGCAGCGCAAAAGAACACAGGCCAGTTTAGATAATGCACAACAGACTGCAAGCCACATGCTTTCCAATATCAACCTACAGAAAGTACCCAGACCACAACTTTCCAGTGATGGAGCAAGGACTCATATATAAGAGACTTGCTTGGAAGCAATCTTCTAAGATAACTCGTAATACCGTAATAATAGTGTTCGTAAAAAACTAATAATGCATCATAAAATTCGTACACTTAAGCTTAGGGGAAGCTTGCCTATGTGTCGTACTAACAAGTAACCGGAGAGTGATTAAAATGGCTGCTAACGCAGGAATCTTTACTGCGCACGTGGTAATGACGTTCCTATGCTTTTGAGATAAATCTTTGCAGCTGCGCATTCGCTTTCAAAATGGCCGCTTGGAACTCACATGTTAATGCGCATGCTTATGCTGAAACTAATCCCTGCAAATTTAATAAAATGCTAATGCGAAATATTTATATAAGTAAACGGGGTTAGAGGAGAGATAGGTGGTATACAGTGAAATCATTTTATTTTGAATTTAATATGTTTCTTTCTGACTTCTTTATTAGTTCGTATTTTGCGCCTCAAAGGATGACAGATGTCCATGGCCCTGTGTCTCCTGCACATGCGTATTTGTAACCCACCAGGAACCAAGACGAATTAATTGAAACTCATCCAAGGCCACGACTTGTGTTTGTCCTGGAAACAGAATCCTCTTCCTGACCAGTGAATGGAGAAGTTATTAAATTGTATATTTTTGATTGATAAAAATGTGAACTCGGGTGGGATATAAAGCATGGGAAAATACATTAAGGGGCGGGAACATAGAAAAATGAGCTTAAAGAAAAATATTAAACTTAGCATGGTGTGATAATCATCTCCCCTTTTCCTGCCCAATCAGAGTTAGAAGTTTCATAAACTTGAAATATTTAGGGGTGGTACATGCCATTAGAAAGTTATAATTGAGGTAATTTAGTTAGTTCAGTTACCCACAGCGAGACGGAGAATGCTGAGAGACCGAGATGCTGTCCGAGAATTAAGAGAATACTGAAGAAGATCCATTTCCAGAATTGGAACTTTTGAGCCAATTAATTAGAAGAACATCACAGAAGAATCGAGGAGGCAAATAATAGAAGAAGTTCAAGGAAGAATCGAGGAGGAACAGAAGTTAGTGTCAGAGAGGGGTGCGACGCAGGCGTCGTATCTAGAAGAGGTCATCCATCCTGTCCTGAATCCTGTCCTGAGTTTTTGTCACCTGATCTGTCCCAGGGGACCATTTCCAATTCCTTGGCCAAGGAGTTGGTTTCCACACCATTCTAGGTAACTAAAATTCTGTGTAGTATGTCATTGTACTGCTCTCTCTGTTTCCTCCCTATTCAGGTTCTGTCATTGTGATAACTTTGTTTAACGATTATTCTAATTAAATTTCATTCCCTTCCTCTCCTTGGAGAAAACTGTGTTCTAACTGTGTCTTGGTTCTTGGCTCACATGAATTTACAAGATACACTTTTAAAACTCTCCAGAGTCTGTGGTTATTTAAAGAAGGTTTATTCTATGTAACTTTCACCTATTCAGTTAGCTAAAAGGTCCAGTAGCTGAGGTTGGTAACCCGCTGGGTCACCAGCACCAAGTGAGTGAAGGCAATACAGACCACAACCTTTTGCAGTAGCAACCAAGCTGAGGCACTGTAGGTCACGAACTCCCTAGTGCAAACTGAGAGTAGGCACTGCAGGCCACAGACCTTACAATACTAGCCCAAGGAAGCATTATATACCACTGACACAACAATATCAGCTTAAAGAGCGCTTTGCTTATCTCATTAAGTCACACTGCATTTTCTTGCTGGGCGCCTCGGGTCACTAAGAGTTGAAAAGAATCATGCAAAGGTTTGAACACAATATAAAACGGTATGGCATATACACCGCACATACCTTAATTTACTGTAGCAGTGCACACTATGTAAGAGGCAAAAAAATATAGGTACCTTGTTTTTTTTCTCCAAAAATATTTTTATTGAAATGTAATTATAAGCAAAGACAGGACAGCCCATCACAGATCGTATCACAACTGCCCAGCACAGCGTCACCAGCTCTGCTATCTCAACAGCTGTGTGCAAATCCACCACATATGAAGTAACAGCCCCAAACAAAAAGCCCCTTCATTGTGAGTAGCCGCAGGCCTCGCTTTTCTTTCTGCATAAATCTCCCCTCCCGTCCACCTGCCTCCTCCAGTTGCATGTTATCTGCATAACATGCAGTGTCTACCTGTTATATCACTTCTTACCACGAAAACTCCCACCGGCAACAAGAACCTGTTTATTCCTCAGGTCCACTACCCTTTCCACCCATCCTCCTTACCTGCTGCCTTCACCCTAGGCTTCTATACTCTACCTTTCCCTTTCTAGTTGGCTGTGGTGTACATTGGCAAATATTCCAGCTTCTAGTTTTGCACGCATAAAATAATACCTTTCCCGTAGGTACCTCAAGCGCGCCCTTTAACCCTACATATGCCTTTCCTCTATTGCTCTCATTCCTACATCTCTCGTGCTTCCTAGCTCTCACATCCTTATCGGCCTTTCTTCTATTCTCCTCATACATGACCCCCCTTTTTTCCCTAATGATTACCTTCTGTCGTGCTCCCATATCTGCTTCTCTTCTGATGTGCCCCATACCTAGCTTTTGTTTCCCTCATTTGTCTCTCTTCTGTCATGACCCCTTAGCTGCTCTCCCTCTGTGGCCCTATATATGCCCCTGCTGTTGCTGTCATATCTGTCTTTCATTTGTGTCCCTCTGGGGCACTAATATCTGCTTTTCTTCTGCTCCATATATGCCTCTTCCTACATACACCTGCCTGCTTCTCCGCTGCTGCCCCTGTCTGAGCCCTCTATTCCTGGTGCCAAACCTTCTCACTACCTATGGTGCATGCAGGCTCGCCCTACGTGCCCTGAAGTGTATTATCCTGGGGAATTAACCTTTCTGACACCTTTTTAACATCCATATCCCTCTTTCATTGTATAGAAATATATAATTGGCATTGGCGTACTGCACTGTATGTCAGTACAATGGGCTTCCAGCACATTTGGTTGTGTGAAATTCAGGACACTATTCTGAGATATCCATCGCAGACTGCATTTAATTAGGTTTCCAGATGTGTTTAAATTGTAATGTAATTGCATTATACAGTGCTTACTACCCCTGACGAGGCGTCGAAGCCCTGTTTCGGTGAGTAGCCTGCTACTCCAGAAGCACTAAAGGACTGGTGATGAATTAGTATAGTGAAATATGGAAGTAATTTGAGTGGTGGATATGTTAGTCAGTTATTTGGATTAAGAAAGATAGCGGAGGGATAGAAGAGGAAAAAAGATTATAATTTATATAGCACTTGCTACCCCTGATGAGGTGTTGAAGCGCTTTTTTATTGAGTAGTACGCTACTCCAGACCTGAACCCATAAAGGATTAGTGTTGAATTAGTATAGTGAAAATGAAATTTATGTGAGAGGTGGACATGTTAGTCTGTTATTTGGCTATATAGTTGGCTGAGGGGCAGAGTTGATATATTGCACTATTTCAGTAGCACTTTACTACTTCTCATTTTGTTTTAATGTGCAACTGTTTGAATACCAGCCTGTATTTTAGGCGTCTATCTTTTGTTGCCGATTAGCTATGATTACCTTGCAAGTTCTTGGTATTTCTTCTGTGCCATGTGGCTGTTTTTTGGTATTCACTGTGGGTTCTCTCCTAGAACATCATTCTCTGCATTTTCAGCTCTAATGCAAGCAAGGAAAATAAAATGGCCCCTGACAGCAGGGTCGGACTGGCCTACAGGGAAATCAGCCAGTGGCAGAAATAACGGCCAAGCTCCTGTGTGACATCACCAATGCCCTTGTCACTGCTAGAAGCAAATGCAAAGGGCTACAACTCAACAATACACATTTCCATTCCACACCACATAATTTGACAACAAACCACATATTTCAAATCAACAACACAATTACACAACACACCACATGCATCCGAACTACACTACAGATTTCCACACTATGCCACAAAATTCAACAGCACACCACACAGTTATGCTCCACTACATACAAATCTACAACACAAAATGCCATTCTGTAAAATTACACTCTATGACACACAATCCCACTCCACATAATTGGAGTACACTCAATACACATATTTCCACTGCACACCATCCCACACAATTCAACTACACAAATCCACTCCAGGCAACACATTTCCACCTAACACAATGCCACAAATAACAATTCCAATCCAACCCACACAATTCCACTCCACACCACATACATCCACTCCACTCTCCTCTAATCCAAAATACATGGGTAAAAGACATTCAGGCACATGCATCGAAAGAAAAACCGGTCGCAAACGGGCAGATTCTTGCCCCTTTGTGAACTGTATTTTTGCATTTTGGATGCATCATCTCAAATGAAAAATCGCAATTAAAGTAATCTCTAAATTGCGATTACTTAAATTGCGATTGCATTTAAGGAATTGCAAATTGAGATTCCTTAAATGCAAAGCATTAAAGAAAAAAAATCGCGATTTCGCTAATATGGGGCGCAAATTACCATGAAGTTGAACTTCATGGTATTTTGCAAAACCTTTGAAAAAGGCACTTATGTGCATTATTCAAAGTTTCATGTTGCGCACACACATGTCCTTAGGGCATGTGTGTGCGCAACATATGTGCACAGATCAATTTCAGGGGTGCAACAGGGTGTCCTTTTGACACCCTTGCACCCTGAAATTGCATGAGCAATTTGCGAGGACCTATTGGTACGTCCCTGAAACCTACGTTTTTTTCAGTGAATTTCTAAGGTTTTTTAAATGCTAATTTCTAACTATAACGTGCCTGAAACCTATGGTTTTTTCAGTGAATTTCTAAGGTTTTTTAAATGCTTATTTCTAACTATAACGTGCCTGAAACCTATGGTTTTTTCAGTGAATTTCAAAGGTTTTTTCAAATGCAAATTTCTAATTATAATGTTCATAAAACCTATGTTTTTCTCAGTAATTTTGAAAAAAAAATGTGATTTTTGTAACTTTAATATCCTTGTATTTTTTTTTTATTATTTAATGTCTTCTTGATTTTTAAATATTAAACAACCACATACAGTATGAAAGGGAGCCCAGCCCAGAACCACATCTGAAGACCAACACATGTCATAGACCTACTGATGAAGCAGCTCCGACCCCCAAGAACGCCACAACACCCACCACCACCCCCAGGACCACCCCCCTCTACCACCGAGGCAGCGCAGAGCAAGACAGCGAACGTTCCGAAAACACATGCCACAGCCACACAATAGCTAAATATTGGGACAGGTGTGAACAAACTATATGTGAAGGAAGCAATTCACCCACGAATAACAATGCACTCAATGCAAAGTGTAGCGGTGATGTGCTGGGCACATCTCAGTATGCAGAACACACACCTCTCCATGTGCACAAATACTACTGGTGCTCGTAGTGTTGTGGACAGTGGACCCAACCATGTTACATCAAACACTAGTGACGATCTCAGTCATATAGCTGTATCATCCCTCCCTGTAAGCATAAGGGCATCCAGAGTGGGCTGGTCTGACGTATGCCACTTCAGTGCAGGAGTGTGAATAAATAGGCCGGGGCTCTGGGCGTGGTTCACTTGTGAACTGCGAAGACCAACGACTGTGCCAGAGCAGCGGGCCTCACCCTGCCACGAGGCTGCTGCCATGACCGCAGGTCTCCTCAACACTGGCCCCCTGTGAACCCAGCGGCACAGCACCGCAGACTTATGTCTGTACAGACTACTGCATTCGATCTACACTGCGGACAGCAGGCCTCACAAGTCAGATGGAGTAGCGATTGCAGATGACGCAGTGCAGTACGCAAGATACATTGCTCCCAGTGTGGCCCTCTCGGACCACACATCATCGCAGGGTGTGCCCACGCCGAATACTTCAGATGCCACTAACTCAGGACACCACAAGTTTTCGCCACGTGGCCTTACCGGGGCAGAATTCAATAGACAAAAGACATTGGTCCAAGTGCGGCCGGACAACGCATCATCGCAGGGTACGTACACGCTGAGCGTCAAAGGTACTACTAACTCAGTGCACCACAAGACATTGACACGTCGCCTTACTGAGGCAGAATTAAATAGACAAAAGACATTGCTGCGAATGCAGCCCTCCTGGACAACGAATCATCGCAGGGTACGTACACACTGAGCGCCAAAGGTACTACTAACTCAGCGCAACACAAGACATCGACATGTCGCCTTACTGCGGCAGAATTCAATAGACAAAAGACATTGCTCCGAATGCGGCCCTCCCAGCCAACGCATCATCGCAGGGTACGTACAGGCTGAGTGCCAAAGGTACTACTAAGTCACTGCACCATAAGTCATCGCAAGGAAGAGTGAACAGTTTTATGTCAGCAGTGAGGCATACTATCACTCGAAAATCACCCAAAAATACTTTTAATATAAAAAGAACAGAAGAATCAAAGTACATTAATGATTACAATATAGTAATTTTGAAGATGTAGAATGCAAATATGGACATACAATATGTTGCAGATAACTCAATTCCTGTTCCTCGCATACTATCCAAATAGAAGTCCATACCTGGAAAACATATGTCTATATGAAATACTGCAACATTATAGTTTTAGAAAAAATGTTACAGAGAAAATAAATAAAGGGAAATATGCTGTAATTGGATCTGATGAATGTTTCTTAAAGAATGTCAAAGGAAATTTGATTAATCACAGAAATTAACTTGTGATACTCCAGATAAGAGAGAGTTTTTCTATTTAGCTCTTCTCCAACTCTTCTAACCTTGGAGGACTGAAATGGAACTACTTGGAGATTTTGACTGCTATGAAGATTCTTTCAAAGCATGTAAAGACATTGCTACCAGTTAGGCCCGCCCGGACCACGCATCATCGCAGGGTGCGCACACGCTGAGTGCTTCTGGTGGCACTAACTCACTGCACCGCAACTCATCACCACGTGGACTTATTCAGGCAGAATTCAACGCAAGCCGCAACACATAGTGCCACTAACCCTGTTCAACACAATCCGGCGAAATGTGGTGCCACTAACCCTGTTCAACACAAGCCATACGATCCCACATGTGTAACTGTGTCCTGAGTCCTGAATGGCAGTGACCCCAAGTACATGGTAGTGACCACATCACCAGACTTCCTCTGATTAGTTAGGCATATTTCCTTTTTCAAGGCCGGCGACATGTGGTGCCACTAACCCTGTACAACTCAAGGTGTGACACGTGGTGCCACCAACCCTGTTAAACACAAGCCGATCCCATATGTGTAACTGTGTCCTGAGTCCTGAATAGCAGTGACCCCAAGTCTGTGGCAGCGACCACAGCAGCATACTCCCTTTGATCAGTTAGGCATATTTCCATATGCAAGGCCGGCGACACGTGGTGCCACTAACCCTGTTCAACACAAGCCGATCCCACATGTATAACTGTGTCCAGAGTCGTGAAGGGCAGTGACCCCAAGTCCGTGGCAGCAACCACAGCAGCATACTCCCTTTGATCAGTTTTGCATATTTCCATTTGCAAGGACGGCAACACGTGCTGCCACTAACCCTGTTCAACACAGACCAATCCCACATGTGTAACTGTGTCCTGAGTCCTGAATGGCAGTGACCCCAAGTCCGTGGCAGGGACCACAGCAGCATACTCCCTTTGATCAGTTAGGCATATTTCCATATGCAAGGCGGGCGGCACGTGGTGCCACTAACCCTGTTCAACACAAGCCAATCCCACATGTGTAACTGTGTCCTGAGTCCTGAATGGCAGTGACACCAAGTCTGTGGCAGCGACCACAGCAGCATACTCCCTTTGCTCAGTTAGGCATATTTCCATATGCAAGGCCGGCGACACATGGTGCCACTAACCCTGTTCTACACAAGCCGATCCCACATGTGTAACTGTGTCCTGAGTCCTGAATTGCAGTGACCCCAAGTCCGTGACAGCGACCACAGCAGCATACTCCCTTTGATCAGTGAAGCATATTTCCATATGCAAGGCCGGCGACACATGGTGCCAGTAACCCTGTTCAACACAAGCTGATCCCACATGTGTTACTGTGTCCTGAGTCCTGAACGGCAGTGACCCCAAGTCTGTGGCAGCGACCACAGCAGCATACTCCCTTTGATCAGTTAGGCCTATTTCCATATGCAAGGCCAGCAAAACGTGGTGCCACTAACCGTGTTCAACACAAACCGATCCCACATGTCGAACTGTGTCCTGAATCCTGAATGGCAGTGACCCCAAGTCCGTGGCCGCAACCACCAACCTATGCATGTGGCTGTGGGCCCTTGCTCACCACTACATCTGGCCTACACTGCAGTCAGCAGGACTCACAGTTTACATACAGTCACGATTGCAGATGACGCAGTAGGCAAGAAACATAGCTCCCACTGCGGTCCATCCGCACCAAGCAGCATCACAGGCTCACACACTTCGACAGTGTATTCTATATATATTTAATCTTTTCATGGTAAGCCTACACTGCGGTCAGGGCTCACAATTAAAACTAAATCTTGATTCATTAATTACAGAGTCCACTAGGCAAATAACTATCACAGGCCTTAAACCTACAGAATATGCTTTTAGTATCCTTGCTTCAAGAACTTTTTTTATATCAGTTATACCTTTAGTACAATCAACAAATTCATCTTCAAGTGCAAACAAACACTCAACAACAGTGTACACAGTAGGCAACAGAGCTCGCAATTTGAAATTCTGGCACGTGGTGCCACTAACCCTGTTCAACACAAGCCGCGACACGTGGTGCCACTAACCCTGTTCAACACAAGCCGATCCTACATGTGCAACTATGTCCTGAGTCCTGAATGGCAGTGACCCCAAGTCCGAGGCAGCGACCACAGCACCAGACTCCCTTCGATATGATTGGCATATTTCCATATGCAAGGCCGACGACACGAGGTGCCACTAACCCTGTTCAACACAAGCCGGCAACACAGCACCAGACTCCCTTCAGTTTTATTTGTTGTTGTTTTCTTTAAATAAAATGTTTGATATGTAAACCTATACAAGACTAAGATTCTTATTTGTCCAACTGCACAGGGACACTTCTGGGCCCAAGAAGGTTGTTGGGGGTATGTTGGTAATGTGGGAAGAGGGTGCGTTACCTGCTGATTTGGGAAGAGGCAGCGTGAAAGGGGTATCTCTCACAGAAAGACCTCCGATATGTTTTCAGAAATGCTTCAGACAGATGCCAGCTGACGGACTGATTCACAAAATGGTTTTTCAATGCTTATGTAGTGGGAGTTATGAACAGTTCGCACCCAGACTCGCCGAGGAACAACTGCTGCCCGTCCGCTCGACTCACAAGACGCAGTACTACGAGCCGTCCGCTCCCAAAGGAACAGCACCGTAGTAGTTCGCAGAGGTACAGGCACAGTAGCGTACTAGCTCACAAAGGTAGGGAGCTACTAGCCGACGGACTGGCTTCTAACGGCATAGCTGCAAAGTGGTGATGTTGGGCAGAGGCAGCGTGAAAGTGTTATCTTGCAGAAACAGAGCTCCGGTATATTAAATTGCCACCGAGACCTTTCTTTCACTCGATGCGAGAAAGCCCGCTTTCTGGATCAAGACCTTGCTCCCTGCCAAATTTGGAGTAATTCCGTTCAGCAGTTTGACCTGTAGCCTTGTCCAAAGTTTCCTATGGAAAATCCATTGAGAAAACACGTTTTCACCCCCCCACATAGCTACCTGACGCAGGGGTACTTGCTGTTGGTGTGCAGGTCAGTGCTCTAGTTGTCAACATGTCACGGTCACTTCCTGAGGGCAGGTTTGCACACACACCACAACCATCCAGCACATGCGTCGCAGGTCATGTGACCACACAAATATAATGCATCGACAATGTCACATCCTTTATTACTGGTGGTGACTGGATGGCAGACACTCCACGAGTCTGAATCATAAATAGTCCAGTTGCGAAGAGGGTTAGTCGCACCCTGAGCTGCATGGCCATCAGGGGCCTACTACCATGTGGCGCGGACTTGACTTGCACAGGGTTAGTGCCACCTGAAGCTGATAGGGCCGTCAGGGGCCTACCACCACTTGAGTTGCACAGGGTTAGTCGCACCCTAAGTTGTATTGCCATCAGCGGCCTACCACCACGTGGCGCTGACTTGCGTTGCACAGGGTTACCGGTCCCAAAAGCTGATGTGGTTTCCGCCATTGATGACTCAGGACTCAGCGACATGTGTAAGATCTGTCGGGCCGCAGAGAAGCTGATGTGGTCTCCATCATTCATGACTCAGGACTCAGTGACATCTGTGAGATCTGCCGGGCCGTGAAGCTTTGACGGGCACGTGGAGTGCCCACTGGTAGACACTCCGTTGGCAGCAGGTAATTATTTGGTCATGGATGCGCAGGGACGGCAGTATCTCTCTCTCTCACTTTCCTCTCTTCACTCTCTCTCTCACTCTCTTCCTTCCTTTCCTTCTATCTTTCTCTCTCTCTCTCTCTCTCTTCCTTCTCCCTTTCTCACTCCCTTTCTTTCCTTCCCTCTCGTTTTCTCTCTGCCTTTTTTCCGTTCTCTCTTTCTCTGTGGCTCACTCCTCTGATATGCGCATTACACACGTCCTTGTTTTGTGCTTTATTTTCCAGGCTGTGTCATCGACATTGATGGACCCGACAGGAGTCTTCCGCCTTGTTGTTTTGTATTGAATTTGTTAAATTTCAATAAAGTTTTTGGTTGTTACTTATGTGCTGTGTCACTCTTTCTCGTTCTTATTACTGTTATTTGGCGGTGTCCACCATGGTGTTAAATTTTGGGGCAGTTATCGCGGAAATACTGGTGATGTCTGCAGTTTGCACCAGCTTCTGAATAGTGTGTTAGATTTATCTCAGCTTTAGTTGCATTAAAGTGCTGATAATGAGATGCAGAGTAGTCGTTCCCGTGCAAAAACACACGAGGTGCACCTTTGCGATATATTCTAATTACTAAAATCCTGTATTGAATTCCACTGTGGTAGTGGGTGCATTTACAGTGTACACACAAAATAAATAAAGAAATCTCATTGTATTTATATTGATTGGGAATAGTGGGTCAGGTGCTGGATCTTGACAGGATACACTGCCCAGTTCGTTTATTTTTCTGTACACGAAAAAACCACACCACAACTTTCACACCGAAAGCCAAAAAGTTCGAAGCGAAACAAATTCCGTCGATAAGCCACGTTAGCACCAGAGATTTTACACCCGCTTTCTGCTGGTATTAAGTAGGACGACTACCTGCAGCATGAAAAGGAACACAGCCAAGAGCCACACCTGAACACCCACAGGTGCCATAGAGTCAATGAGCATGATACATGGATACCCATGAGGGCCATAACACTCCTCGCAACAACCCCAGGACCGCCAACGCCCCCGAACCTGCATCTGAGCAAGTATGTCCGTGTGGTCATTGTGTTAGCATGATAGGCATCGGCCCTGCAACATCACACTGTGCTGTCTTCAGCGGACGTTACCATGTCACCCCAGCATTGGCAGTGAGCCTGGAGATGTAGCTACGCACGCATCCTCCTGCATTCACAAGCGGCAAAGGGAACGGGGTGTCTCACACATGTCTGTGTGCAAGAAGTGCAGTAAGTGTGTCTCTGTGTTCTGCTGTGGCCGCCACAAGGGCCGCAGCAGTCGATGTTGTAAAGTGGCATGCACCACCTCCAATTAGCAGTGTCTCAATGTGATTGGAATGCCTCAGGACATGTGTCAATAGGCATTACAAAGGTGTGCCGTAGGAGTGCACAAGATACAACAGCGCAGCGCACAAAAGTGTGGGGACTTGTTGGAGGGAGGAGGAGCTGTTTAGCAATGTAACACACAGTGAACCCGCCCATGTGCCATATGCTGGGCATCTCATCCATGATGACCAGGTTCGCAGACATCCCACAACACTCACCACCGGTCTTTGTACGCATCCTGTATGAATGCACCTGGAGAAGTTACTGTAAGGATGAAAGGTTTTTTGTCTGAGCTATCTTGCGCTAACACATCAGCTGCTCTGAGAAGGAACTTGCAAGTAGCCAGACTCCCCTGACAGATACAATAATATTTGCATCTGTCTCCCACACTACCCACTGCCCAATTTGAGAACAACAAGTGGACATCCCACACTCAAAAGTCCTTTGTCATAGTTAGCGTGCGTGAAATGGCCTTCACACGTACTTCCACCACAACCCTGCCCTGCACCCATTGCACACAACCCGGCTCATTGCACCAAGATGTGCCCTTTCATCCACAAGACTGGCACACAGCAAGCCAGTGCTGCTACAAGCCGAGCCAATGACGCATAGCAGGGCATCCCGAACACATGGTCGACTCCATTCACGTCCACCTATACCTTGCACGTCTGCTGCATGTCCTGGGTGCACTGCCTTTGCAAGTGCTGAGGATCACTTACCAGCACCATATACAAGTTACCGTGTTCCAAACCCAGAGAACATGACTTCACAGCATAGGACACACAGTTTGGGCTTACGGTTTCATCCCCGAGTCCAGCAGCAGCTCAATTTAGCAGCATAATACTAGGCAATACCTCACTTAATTTCTGTACAGTGCACTTTCAGACCGGTAGGAGTCAGTAGTTCAGTGCCTTTATCCCCGAGTCCGGCAGCAGCTCAGCTTATGCCCTTAGCGCCATCAGACCCGTACGAGTGAGTAGTTGGCACTTTCCATATACCGAATTGATTTGATACGCGTGAATTTCCCTTCGCACTCACTGTATAACACCCCCTAAACACCATACACAACTTACAATATTTGAAACAAAAGTTCCTCCGAGTAGGTATAACTACATGCTGACACCTCTTGCACAGATGTAGCACGGCAGCCAGAGCACATGACTCAACAGCATATGAACCACAGTTTGGACTCACGCTTTCATCCCCGAGTCCGGCAGCAGCTTAGCAGCATGAGACTCTAGACAATACCTCACATATTTCCCGTACCCCAGCACTTTCAGACCAGTAGGGGTCAGTAGTTCGTCCTAGTAGGTATAAACACATGCTGACAATACTTCCACGGGTGTGGTGCAATGGTGAGGGCACCTGACTTCACAGCATAAGACACACAGTTTGGGCTCATGCTTTGATCCCCGAGTCCCGCAGCAGCTCACCTTAGCAGCATCAGACTCTAGGCAATACCTCACCTAATTTCCGCAGCCCAGCACTTTCAGCCTGGTAGGGATGAGTAGTTCACTTCGCACCCCTGTATAGCACACCCTAAACACCCCACAGAGGTTACAGTGCTCCTACCCTGCTCTTTCCTCTTTTTTGCCCTCATTTCCCCTTACTCACTTCAACAGAATCACAAAATGGCTGCCAACACTTCTTAGTTGCAACCGCTCGCACCGCTTGCAACCAATAAGCAGCAAGCTCGTGCTCGTAATGCCTCAGCCAATTAGATGTCAGAATTCCCAAATATCGATATCTGTAAATTTTGATATTTCTCCAAAACTACTGAACGGATTTACACCAAATAAACAAAGGGGTGCTTTCTAGACCAAGCCCCTACTCCCTGCCAATTTTGGGGTAATTCCATTCACCCGTTCGACCTGTAGCCTTGTCTAAATATTTCTTTGGAAATTGCATGGAGAAAACACATTTTGGGACACCCCCTATTTTCTCGGCCCCCCCCTTGACAAATCACCCCCAAACATTCAACATAGGAGCTGATATGAACAAAGAATTAGTTAGGAACATTTCATGAAGGTTCATCAAACAACGCCAAAGTTATAAGCAAAACAAAAAATTGCTCTTCCTATGGAAACTTGGTCCTAACTATAACTACCTACTGGCGGCCGCCCGTAGGTAATATATATATATATATATATATATATATATATATATATATATATATATATATATATATTCACTGAAAAACCATGGGTTTCACACACGTTATAGTTAGGAATTAGCATTTAAAAAACCTTAGAAATTCAATGAAAAAACTAAAGGTTTCACACATGTTATAGTTAGCTGGACATTTCACTCGTAAAAAACCATTGAAATTCCCCCGTTATAGTTAGTTCAGCTAACTATAACTCGCGCGCCCGCAATGCACTGCTGATGACGTCACATATTACATCACTCATGACATGGTCAGTGACATCACTCATGACATCACTGATGACATCTCAAATGACATCACTGATGACATCACTGATGACGTCATCCATGTGATAGAGTGGCAGACCTCCTCTCACCCTAATATAACCTTTGATACACACATTCAAAAATAGAAACTAAAATTTTCAAAACAATGGACATACCAATACCAGTTACAACAACCTCTTCAGTAATTCTAAGAACCACATACATATCCACTCATTCACCAACAGTCCTATACAGTCACTCATACATGTACTCACTCATCATATGTACTCATACACCTATACATCCTGTTACACAATGCCACTCATCCATAGAGTTACTCACACACATAGTCACTCATGCTAATAAAGAATCAAACATACATTTACTTGCATAT
Organism: Triturus cristatus; assembly: GCF_964204655.1. Lineage (NCBI taxonomy): Eukaryota > Metazoa > Chordata > Amphibia > Caudata > Salamandridae > Triturus > Triturus cristatus. Next base: position 493,062,055 of record NC_140585.1, read on the forward strand.
ACAGTTATACACACACCACCACACTTACTTCTACGGAAACTTACACATACTTTGTCTTTTAAACAATCACTTATAGAAACACATACTTATTCATAGAGGGACTCTTTCAATCTCTCACTCTCACATATACTCGCTTATATACACCAATAGTCACATATACTAGTTTAAAACATATGTAGTTACTCATAAAGACACTATTGAGACAGTCATTCACTCACTAACACACGCATACACTCACTCATCCACCCATAGAGTCCTGCACACATGCTGTCTTCAACACATACAAAGAGTGAGTCACTCATTCATGCACCTATGCACTACGTAATACCCCCACTGAACCATGCAGACACTCATACTGATACTCATAAAACCAACTAATAACCTATATAGACACCCATGTAGCTACTCTCCAACCCATGCAGCCACTTATACACAAAGTGAGAGACTGATACAGATATTTACATATTAAAACATTACTCACTAAGCCATGTATTCACTATGATACACTTAATCAGTCAGTTACACAATCAATTTTTCAAAAACAAATCATCCATTTAGACACTTATATACCCATTTATTCTTCCATCGACCTTGAGATATACATATATAAAACATACTTAATTGTCAGAAAAACACACATTCACTGGATGATGTCATCAGTGATGTCATCAGTGATGTCATTTGAGATGTCATAAGTGATGTCATGAGTGATGTCACTGACCATGTCATGAGTGATGTAATATGTGACGTCATCAGCAGTGCATTGCGGGCGCGCGAGTTATAGTTAGCTGAACTAACTATAACGGGGGAATTTCAATGGTTTTTTACGAGTGAAATGTCCAGCTAACTATAACATGTGTGAAACCTTTGGTTTTTTCATTGAATTTCTAAGGTTTTTTAAATGGTAATTCCTAACTATAACGTGTGTGAAACCCATGGTTTTTTCAGTGAATTTGCAAGGTTTTTTAAATGCTAATTCTTTTTTTTTTTTTTTTTTTTTTTGCAATATTTTTTACATATTTTTATTTTAAATTTATATCCTCTTTAAAGATTATGTTTAAATTTTAAAAATTCTACAATATATTTTTTATTTTTACCTTTTTTTTAATCTAAACAGCTAAGATTTAGTAGTATAACATAGTGAATCTTTTTTTCCTTTTTTTTTAGTATTTTTTTAACGTGCGCTTACCGTACGCGCACGTCTTGCTTTTATTACGTTAGATTTCTACGCTGTTTGCGTACAGTTACGCAATTTGCGTAGACGTGCATCACGCGCACGCGGCGCGTAACGCGTACGCTGCACGCGCATGTTACGTGGAAGTGAAGGGGCGTGCCTGTTTTGCGCATGCGCGCGTGCGCGTGTCTTTTTTACGCGCATGCGTACTTTTACCGTAAGCGCTCCGTAAGCGCACCGTAAGCGTAACGTACGCGCACGTTGGGTCATGTGATCAAGAAACAACACTTTTGATTGGTTTAAACTACTTTCAGTTCTAGAACTCTCCTACACCACACCCATTCCCCTCATTTCTGCTTGTGATCCCTTAGGAGAAGGAGTTGAGTTGTCTTTGTGATACGATGGCAGAACAGCAGACCTCTTCAGAGAGTGAGGCTAGCAGCACTACCTTGAGGCAGAGAAGGAGGAAACAAAAGAGCTCTTTCATATGGGAGTATTTTTCTTTTCCAGAGGGCAAGAAAAAGGTAAATGCACCTTAAGTGACTTGTAAGCTTTGTGACCGTGTACTTTCAAGAGGGAATCCTAACAAGAAGTATTCCTTCGGGAATCACACTATGTTGAGACACCTTCATGATGTACACGGTAGGACATATGCTCGACATACTGGAGGAAACCCTTCAGTAAGTCAACCAAGCACATCCACAGCAGCTCAGCCTGGTCCATCATCTGCAGGGCCGAGTCCATCTTCGGCAGGTCAGCTGAGCCCTTCATCTGTGGGGGGAGCATCTCCTTTTTCTGGTCCTCTGGAAACCAACCATCGGTTTGCGAGGGTTACAATGCGGTGTGCCACTTGTTATGGTCTAATTTGTCACAGGGAGACCAGTGTTGCCCTAGTTAACAATAAAATAGACCAGCACATTTGTCCTACCGACTAATATTCCCATTCTTTCTTTCCTCTGTCCCTGTACGAAAAAAACGGCTCTTTTAAGAGCCAACCTTACCTTTCAACTTTTTTTTATATATTTTTTTAAACTTTGTTTTGATTTTTTTTTTACCGTACGCGTACGGTACGCGTAATTTTTTTTTTTTTTTTTAAAAACACTAAAAATCAATTATCACATTACAAGGTCCTTGAGACATTACAATGAAAAACTGAAAATGTGATTGTGGAGAAGTGGAAAAAAGGGACCATGAAATTTCTGACTTACCATACCCACTCAAAAAATGATTTGTTAATTAAAAATTAATTTTAATTGCTATAAAAATGGTTCAAGTTTTCGAAAATTTTCTTTCTCAATCTGAAAAAAAAGAAAAAAGTATTAATATTTAATAAAACATTTTATAATACAGTACACATATTTACATATTTTCCAAAAACAATTTTTTGCCTTTTTTTTGCTGTTTTCAGAATATATTGCATTTCACTATAAATCGTGAAAGCAATTGCATTCATCACTTAACAGCGGGCAAAAAAAAAATGACAATCTCAAAGATTGTTTAAAAAAATCCCAGAATCTCTTCTCAGTTAAACATAACATTATCGAAATGCAAAATATTATTCATTAAAAATATCATCTAATAACAAAAACTATTTCTAAAAAATACCGTCTGACAATTTTCTTACAGAAGCATAATCTCAAAAAAAATATATCTCAAATAAATCCACAATACATCTAGTTTCCTTTCTTTTAGGCCAAATGTTAATTTTTTAAATTATTTTTTGATTAAATTTCCAACGATAATCCAATAAAATTTCAAAATTTAAATTGTACAGATGTTACCGATTCTCTCTAAAATTTTGGTTTCTGAATGATTAATTAGGATTTAATTAAGTCCACAATACAATTGGATACCTTTCCTTTAGGCCAAATGGTAATTTTAAAAATCTTTTTTGATTAAATTTCCAACGGTAATCCAATAAAATACAAAAATTTAAATTGTACAGATGTTACCGATTCTCTGTAAAATGTTGTTTTCTGAAACATTAATTAAGAATTATATAAGTCCATAATACAATTGGTTACCTTTCCTTTAGGCCAAATGATAATTTTAAAAATCTTTAAATTTGAAAATTCCAATGGTAATCCAAAAAAATGGTAAAATTGTTTTGTACAGATCTTGCCAAGTCTCTCTAAAATTTAGGTTTCAGAAAGATTAGATAGGAATTTGCTAAATCAAAAGGCAAACGTTGCTTGAAAATCAATTTTGAATCATTACACAGTGTCCAGCCATTTTCACATTTAAGATAAACTGTGTAATGTCCAGAAGTAACAGTAGGTCCTTCATGGAAAATTATTGCAACTGTTACAAAAGTTTTTCCTGAAATTGATAATTGCTGTCCTGTAAACTTCTTTATTAAAGTATCCAATTTTGAACCATCAGCTCTACATTGTTGCATCATTAAAATTACATACTGTCCGTATTCCTTTAAAATTAACGTTGAAAACATGTCAGAATTACACTCACCGCATTGCATGCTATGATTAGCATCTTTAACTAATTTAGCAAAAGTGACTGTTTTACTCTCTGGCAATGTTAAATAAATAAACCTTTCAGAATCAACATTAGAGCCACATGTATTGAAACAGTTTTCACAACTATGTTCCCATTTATAAGACAGACCAAACAAATTTTCAATGTGTACACCTTCTTCTTCCAGTACCTGAAGAAAATACAACAAGAATTCCTGTGCGTCTTGCTGTACATTTTGAGAAAACTGTGTACATGCTGAACATACATCTAAAAGTTTTCTAATTTCAGTAGCACTTTCTATTTGAGTTTTATCATTACTCAGCTTTTGAAAAAGGAGACTCAACTCAGAACAGAATCTTTTTCTCTGATTTACTATTATCTGCTCTTGCAAACTTTCCAGATAAAATGCAACATTCAGCACTACATTAGCGTAGCAGTTGACACCAGAGCTATTTTCAAAATGACATCCTACAACCTCTTCTTCATTTTCCTTTTTCTTTTTGCTTGCAATTACATCACTCCTCTTTTTTTTCCTCCTCTCTACATCCTCATTACAGATATTCTCATTTCTCCTTTTACGAGAAACTACACGTTTCTCTAACACAGGATACTGACCTAAATGAGGAGCATAGGTTCTTCTTAATCTATTGTACTCCTTTACACAATTTGCATCAGCACTAACTTTTGAATCATCAAAGTCTATCATGAATAAACCAGATAATGTTTTCACTCGTGACAAAGCTACATAAGCCATACCTTCTTTGAACACAGATGAACCAATGTTTACAAATGCACAATCTACAGTCAATCCTTGAGACTTGTGAATAGTTACAGCATATGCTAGAGAAAACGGAAACTGTTTCCTTTGTACATATAAGTCTTTCACAAGCATAAAACGAACTGTACAACGACAAATGTCTATAACTTCTTCTATCTGATCAAATTTTATTTTTAAACATTCAATTCCATCTTTTTTCTGATAATTAATAAAACCCACAACTCTTCCCATAGCTCCATTAACTAAACCTTTTTCAACATCCAAATTTCTCCTTAAAAATACTCTACAGTTCATGCAAACATATAGATTTTTTTCTAATCCAGCAGTTTTGGAAATGTTCTTCTCTAGTGAATCCAATTTATTTTTCAGTTTACCTGTTAATGTGATAGTAATTCATCCATCCTGAATTTTGTCCACTGCTTCCAATTTCCTGATATCTTCCTTTTCCAATTTCAAAAGCTCCTCATTGAATATTGAGCATTCACGTAGAGTTGGCATTAAGCAGATGACACTTTTCTTTTCTGCAATGTTCTTGTATATCTTCTCTGCAACTATTTCTTCCTTTGGAAATAAATTATGTAGCAACCGACTCTGTAATGCTTTTGTGCCAGCTTCAGTGAGTAGTCCAATTCTGATATCTTTCAGAATACTTCCATATTCTTCATCGTTTGCTTGTCTCATATTAGTAGTAAGTTCCTTGTACTCAAAGAAGGACCAAATATTTGCATTACCGATGCTTCCCAATGACTTCTTTGTATCTTCATGTGTCACAGTATTAAACACTGGTTGTCCTTTAACTGGAGTAAGCTATAGAAGATCCCCAAAAACTATGACATGTTTTCCACCAAATAACACGTCATAGTCTGTCCTTAGAGTTTGCTGCATTCTTAAATGCACAAAGGCAAGCATTAAGTTTGATACCATGCTCACCTCATCAATAATGAGAACTTGCATCTTCTTCAATACTCTTGAAACTTCCAAGCATGCTTCTCCAGTTAGCTTGTGGTATTGTATTTTGTTCTCATGCTCCACTGGTAACATTAGCAAACGATGTAAGGTGATTCCTTTTATGTTATATGCTGCTAACCCAGTTGGAGCAGTAACCACACAAGACAAAGTAGAATCCGTTTTTTGCTGTAGGTAGCTTCTGATGACTTTTATTAGGAAACTTTTTCCAGTTCCAGCTTGTCCGCTTACATACATCCTGATTGGATGAAATGATGTGCATGAGCACTCTTTTTTTTCATGTAGTAATCCGTGATCAATTTTGTTTCTGATTTCTTCATAAATTTGTTGCTGCTCTTCATTCAGTTGTCTTTCCAAATTTGGTAAGTCTATAAATTCTTCTTGAGCTTGATTCATAGCCGTTTCCACTTCATTCATGGCTATTGCAGCTTCATTTTCAACGATTGGTTGTCCTAGGGGATCTTGACTGAGTGTTCCTGAACTTTGGCTGTCTTGAGAACTGTCTCTAGCTACTTCAGCTGCAATTGTAGTTTCCTGTTCAATTTCTTCATTTAACATTTGCACATAAATTGTGAATGTACTGCATTGTATGCTGTCTTTGCAAGCATTAAATGAATCTTCATAGCTTTGAAATTCTCCCAGTAGTTCATCCTCTGTACGCCATGGTTTAAATAGCTGTAAAAGAGCCAAGTAGTAAAATCCCTTTTTGGCAGTAGTGTCACAACTCAGCTTCCTGTGATTTATCAAACTTCCTTTTGTTTGCTTCACCAAACATCCTTCCTCACCAATGACTTTATATTTTCCATTGTTGATGTCTTCTGCAGCTTTCCGTGAATAAATGTAGTTCTGCAGCACTTCATAGAGACACATGTTCTCCAGATGATGACTTCTCTTGGGATAATATGTGTCCAACATGTTTGATTTCAAAATATCTGTACTTTCTGGGTCATTCTCGGCCAAATATTCAATTCCTCCAACAGATTTCTGTACCCGATTTCTCATTGCTGCAAGGCCTAAACTTGCACAAATTATTCTTCTTGATTTCGAGTAGAGACTTGCAGAAGATAACCTATCTGAACATTTGTAGGATCCAATTTCTCGATGCGATAACATCTTTAAACTGAAACTGTACAGCTTCTTACTGACAGTCTTCTTGTGAGAAATCTCTTCCCACATTTCCTTCAATTCAGTTTTTTCTGATTTAGTAATGTAAGACGTTACATATCGAGCAACAGCAATGGAATTGTCAGCTACATACTGTATATCCATGTTAGCATTCCACATGGATAAAATGACTGGGTTGTAGTCATTTATATTTTTTGATTCTTCTTTTCTTTTAAGGTTGTAGGTATTCTTAGGTGATATTCTTGTGATAGTATGTCTCACAGATGACATAAAACTGTTTACTCTTCCATTTGAAAGAACAGGTCTAGGAAATCCAAATCGACATTTAGTGTAGTATTTATCTTTGCTCTTGTATTTCCGTCGACAGTATTTTCCACACCGATGACTTTGGAAACGTAAAACTGGCTCCTTTAGCTTTTTCTCTTCTGTGCTTTTTGGTATAGCACATGTTGCATATTCTTCAATGAAAGATAACACTGCTTCATCAGTATCTGTTCCAAACTTTGGGGCATCCTTGATCCACAACAGCATATGAATATGAGGAGCACCTCTTGCCTGGTACTCTTTTCTCCAAAAGAAATCCTCTACTTCTCCAAGAGGTGGATTTTTTTCATTGCAGATGAAGGACATCATAGCCTCAAATCTATGATTGAAATATCTGCAAACATTAACCGGATCCAATGAGCACAGTTCTCCTTCTGTCTTGTATTCGATGTTTTTAATGTTTGAATTTGCCTCTCGTAGAAAATCCAGTAAATCATCCCAAGCGTACTCAGCACAGCTTAGGGTAAGGAACCATGTAGGTGTTCCTAAATTTCGTAACATGCATTTTAATTCACCATGGCGTCGGTACCAATATTCATTTGTCCCACGCTGACAAGCCATCAGATTGATGAGTTGTGTTTCCAAATGATCATCTCGGTGCTGCACTTTCTCCATAAAATCCTTAGCAGACACATTTTGTAAATGTACTCCACTTTTTAAAATGTGATTTACTGCATATGATAATGCAGACAAGTCGCTTTCAAATAAAAGATGGAATAAATAAGGAATACTTTGGCGAAATCTTGGATCTTCTGCATATAGTCTTGTAGTCCGATACTCAGAAGCTGGAATCTGTTCTGGACGTTCATCGTATTGTCCTCCTTTTCCTGTAGGAAACAACTGGGGAAAACATCGAGCTTCCAAGCTCTCCTCCCATACACTCACGGGAGTTCCTTTTGCTTTCCTCATCTGAAACAGATCAATATTGTCTCCCATAACTTCTTTTGAATGAAAAGGATGTATGCTAAAATGTTCATAAATTTCTTCTTCCTTTGACTTGTCCACTTTTTCAATTTGTCCAGTTGGTGTTTCTGTGTCTTCTTGTAAATCTTCTTCTTCTTCTTCTATATAAATTGATTCATACCATTTGTAATTCCTTTTCAAATACAAATTTGCTCTTTGAACTTTCCGTACATCTACCAGCTCCTGCCAAATCTTTTTATTCTTTGTAGGTACACCATTAACCAGAATAACTAATGGTTCAGTTTCCAAAGTATCTGCATCAATAGTTTCCATATTTTTTTTCAAATCCAAGGGCAAATACACCACTCTACCTTTTAAACCTCTCAGTAAATCAGAAGGAGGTAATTTACCAGTTTTGGGCTCCATACGTACTATGGTCTGGAACGGATGAACACATTGAATAAGTATAGACTCATATGTATTTAATTCAGAAAGTTCGGCAGGAATAACATCCAATTCTAAATTATTATGTACAGCTCTGGTCGGGATTCTATTTTCTTCTAACTTGTTGTAACAGTATTGTTGTAAAGTAAGGTTCGACAGACTCCAAGGCTGGTAAGTCCAAATCACTTTATTACTGATCATCCACTCTCCATCTGACAGGGGAGAGTCCCCAACATTCTAAGATGAACTCCAGTGGAAGGGACCACTTACGGGGGATGTAGGGGGGGCGGGGCATACCAAAAGATAACAACAAGTGTGATAAAGAGAGAACGAACTACACACTTACAGTATTGATAACAGTATTGATTAATTACAACACATCTCCCTCTGTGGGGAAAACAAGCTTGACATCTGTAACATTTCAGAGCTGCAAACCCCTCAGGGTTATGTTGCCTTCACCACTCTATCCTTACTCCATGTCTGTCCGCTTTCCAGACGCACTACATTTTTTCCTGTCTTTTCTACTTTCGTGGAGTCCCCGTACTTACTCGCCCCTGGTGTTACATGAGTAGGTTTCTTAACCCTTACGAGCGTACCTTGCTCAAACTCCACATCCTTCACCCCATGTTTTCCATCATACCATGCTTTATACTTTTGTTGATGAACTTCAACTTTCCTTCTGCTCTGTTCTAGATCATGACCAACACTTTTACCACTGCCCAACCACCTGGGATGCATCTTAGTACCCGGCTCCCTCCCTCTTAGGAATACAAAGGGAGACATTCCTGTAACCATGTTGGGTGCAGTATGGTATGCCCACAACCATTCTCGTAACGAGTCTTCCACATTGAACCCATTGGTGAGTGCTAGTTGGATGTGTTCCTTCACCATCCTGTTCACCCTTTCCACTAGGCCATTCGCCTTCGGACAATAAAGTGCAGTCCTCTCGTGTCTTATATTGAGCTCCTCCAAAAACTCCTTCATAGACTCCGAGACGAATTGCACCCCATTGTCCGTGACCAAAGTGCTAGGGATACCTTCATATACAAAAATGTTCTTCAAAAATGTGATGAGGTTATTGGTTGTTGTAGATGCCGTGAACTTGAAATTGACCCAATGGGAGGTATAATCCACCAGGACAAACATGAACCGCTTCTGTGGGCCTAACTTGTCCATGGGCCCTACGATGTCTACAGCTAACTTTGTCCATGGGATCGTAGGGACACTGACGGGTGACAGAGGAGTTCTGTGGGGGATCTTACTTTTGTCACTCCTAGCACAGCTAATACACTCCTTCACTTTTACCTCAATCATGGAATCCATCTTCGGAAACCAATAACAGCTCCTGACCTTGTTCTTCGTAAGGCTTCTGCCCAGATGCCCCTCGTGGGCCAAGTCAATTATTTTGCTTCTCATCTCCCTTGGAGGAATGATCTTATCCCCACGGTGTATGCGACCCTCGAGGATGAACAATTCTAGCCTCACTTCCCAAAAGTCTTTGATACTGTCAGGAACTTCCGATATTTTCTCTGGCCATCCTTTGATAATGAAATTCTTTAAAGTTTCCATGGCTGTGTCCTCCTTCATTCCTTTTTCCCACTCACCATTTGTAATGGACGTGAGATGGATTGGGAATATGGGAACATCTAGCACTTCATCATTAGGACCTCCTTCCACAGGTGCCCTCGAAAGGTAGTCTGCTATGACATTTTCCGGGCCCGGCAAGTACTCTACCTTGAAACAATAGTTTTCTAATCCTAGGACCCATTTACTTATGCGAGGCGATACACTCTGAGCCTGTTTGGGGGAAAACATGAAGGTGAGAGGTTTGTGGTCAGTGTGTATTACAAACTTCGTTCCCCACAGAAAAAACTTAAAATGTAGCACTGCCCAAAAACAGGCCAATGCTTCCCTCTCAATAACTGAGTAGTTACGCTCAGATGAAGTCAACACACGGGACGCAAAAGCGATGACCGTTTCTTCTCCGTCTCCTTTCTGTGACAGCATGGCCCCCAGTCCTTTATTGGATGCATCTGTCGTTAAAATGGTTTTTTTTTTAGGGTCAAAAGTGCCAAGGGCTGGGGACTCGACAATTTTCTGTTTTATCCTTCCAAACATCTCCTCATGTCTACTTTCCCACACAAATTCTGCATTTTTCTTGAGGAGCTCCCGCAACCCTTCACATAACTCTGAAAAGTTCCTCACAAATTTTGACATATACTCCACTAGACCCAGGAACGATTTGAGCTCCTCTTTGTTGGTTGGGTGTGGGGCATCCTCAACTGCTTGAATAAGGCTGTATTTAGGTCTAAAACCTTCCCTGGATATAGTGTGGCCTAGATAGTCAACGGAAGTAACCTTAATCTTGCATTTGTCCAACCGCACTGTTAGCCCCGCTTCTGAGAGTTTACAACACACCCTGTTGAGCGTGTCATCATGCTCCTCCTCTGTGGCCCCATACATCAGTATGTCATCTTGGAAACAGAGTGTGTTCCTAACTCCCTGCAGCACCTGTTGCATTATTTTCTGAAAAACGGACGCCGCCGAAGCTAGGCCAAACGGCATCCTCTTGAACATATATGCACCAAACGGGGAGCTGAAAGCAGTTAACGGTCTAGAATCAGGGTGCAGTTCCACCTGGTGATAAGCCATGGACAAGTCAATGACCGAAAAGAAACTGGCCCTCCCCATGGTACTCAACATTTCATTTATATTGGGGAGAGGGAACCTTTCCACCCATATGTTGTCATTAAGAGAGCGGAGATTCACACAAAGGCGGATGCCTTGCCCATTGCCTTTAGATGCTAGAACCAAAGGTGCGAGCCATTCTGTGGCCTCCACAGGTTGGATGACTCCCATCTCATTGAGTTTGTCCAGCTCTTCTTTAAGCATGTCTCTGAGGCGAAAAGGGACAGGGCGTGTCTTATGCACCACAGGTTTTGCACCTTGCCTGACCTTAATCTTGTGTTGGAAGTCCCTTAATTTGCCCAGCCTATCTGTGAACAACTTCGGGAAAGTCTCTTGCAGGTGCCTATTGTTAACCGGCTCCTTGACCAGCAGTACTTGGTTCTTGTTATTAGGATCCAAAATTATCCCCAACTCCCTCTGATGCTGCCACCCTAGCAAGTTGGCCCCGCTCTCTACCACATACACTTTACCTACTGTGGTCCTTCCCATAAAGTTCAAATGGCTGTTTGTCATGCCCACTAAGGGAATGGGCTCTTTAGTGTAACCTTCTGGAGATATATCTGGCATGCATAACTTCATTGTACATCCTTTTAGCGAACCCTCAAAATCCTTAACATTTATCAACGTAAATGGAGAGCATGAATCAGCAAATACTTCAAGAGGTTTGTTATCAAATAACACAATACACTTTGGATAGTTAATCTCTGTACTTGTATCACTGTCCTTGACTTGGAACACATATCTAGCCTGTGGCTCTTCTTGAGTGCTGACCACACTGACTGTGTTACTTATGCCCTCTCTACACACCCTTGCCAAATGCCCCCTCCTGTTACATTTCTTGCACAGAACCCCTCGTGCAGTACATACAGGATTGTTTGCCAAGTGGTTGCTGCTACCACATCTAAAACACTTTAAAACATGCCCCTCAGTATTATGTCTCACTATGGCATTCTCCTTACTACTTTTTTTCTCTTGGATCTTATGAACACTATTTTCACCAGACTCGGCTTGTACCACCGCAACAATCTCCTCCTTGACTTTCATCTCCTTTACACATTTAGCTGTGTGCTCAACAGATTGCGCAATTGAGATGGCCTCCCTTAAAACGGGATTCTTAGCTAGCAGTTTCTCTTGTACCCTGCTATTGTTCGTGCATCTGACCAGTTGATCTCTAATGAGCGAATCATTGAGATCCCCAAACTCGCACAGTTGCGTAAGACCTCTTAAGGCTGCAATGTAATTGTTAATGGACTCATTTTTCCCTTGAGCTCTGGTGAAAAATTTGTGACGCTCCAGAACTACATTTACCTTGTCCCCAAAGTGTGTTTCCAACTTCATTAAAGTGATATCGTAGATATCACACTCATCATCAGCCTCCACCTCAGGTTCCGGTAAAGTTTCATACACTTTGCGACCATGTACCCCCAAATTGTGCAATAGAATGTGTTGTTTCCTGAGGGCAGAGAATCTTTCCCCCCCCATTGCGATTAGGTAGGATTAAAAAAGTTTTGTCCAATCCTTCCAATGTATCTCCGGGTCCCCACAATCATTGAGGAATGTGGGTGGCTGGCTGATTCCTGGGGTACCCATTTGAAAACGCGCGCAAAAGAAAACCCTCCACACAGCAAAATCTGCACACTGTAAAGTTGGTTGCTTTAGCCCCGGTGAGTTGGGGTTAACCAGGTAGCCCACGCACTACAGGTATGAAAAGCCCGTATGATACCACCAATGCTCCCCCACCCAAACGTGGGGCCGACGCCACTAACACTGAGCCCCGGCAGGGCTCCTGGACAAGATTCAGGTAAGCAAACCCAGCCTTACTTGACGGAGCGCGATTCTCAGAACTACCACAGAAACGTCTGACTCACCACCACACAGCCGTAGAAGCTTGGTGCATCGGAGACTGAAGGAAGCGGAACACAAAGTCCTCTCCCCGACTCACCGTGACTGCAGGACCACGGGCTCGCACAACTCTCTGGCTCTGAAGGTGGACACTGACGAAAGAATCACGCTGCCGATTCTCGAAGGCAGAAGCTCCAGAAAACGCCGATCAGAAGACGGCGGAACCGCCCACGACACACCCCCGGAACCAGGGGTGGGGCGATGCCGTCGGAAGGTTCTCGGGCGACTGAAGCGCCGGAAGGTGAAAGCTGAGGTGAAGAGGAACACACCCTCAGCCTCCTGGGTGGAGCCAACCTTTAAAGCGAGATCCCCGTCCTCCGCTTGCTGCACGCTGACGAAGACGTGTGGGAATTCTACTCTCCATCTGACAGGGGAGAGTCCCCAACATTCTAAGATGAACTCCAGTGGAAGGGACCACTTACGGGGGATGTAGGGGGGGCGGGGCATACCAAAAGATAACAACAAGTGTGATAAAGAGAGAACGAACTACACACTTACAGTATTGATAACAGTATTGATTAATTACAACAAGTATTTACAAATACGCTGATCTTCACCCAATTGAAAACAATTTTCAAGAAATATATATGTGGCAAAATCCTTCCACTTATAATTATCTTCATTTTCACTTTTTCTGTAGAGCTCAACATTCCTGGTTTGTTTTCTATAATGAGTTCTGCGGCAACAAATACAAGTAATATTTGGTCTTTCATTAGAGATTATTGCAAATTTTGTTATGTGATCATTAAATGTCTTACTTACAGAGGGTTCTACATTCTCTTCCACTTCTTCCTCATTTACTGTGTCCTTTTCTGCACTTTCTTGTTCTGGACCAAAGTAACAAAACTGAATTTCATCAATAACCTTCTCTACATCTGATACCGTTCCACGGAACAGAGCCCTATTCAATTCATCTAACTTTATTGCTGGACTTTTAGCAAAATACAACCGTCTCACAAACTTTCTCAATTCAGTATGATGAACAGCCAGCATCCTAAAATGATGAAAAACACTTTTACACACTTTTCTAGATAGAGAAGCCAGAGAATGACCCTGCAAACCAGTATTCTCTCTCACTCTGCATGGATCTAGACTTTGAAGCACCTTAATCTTCTGTTTTACACTTTTTTTACTATATTCTCTTAGAAACTCACGAAATTTATCAATAGATTCCTGACGCACAGTGCAAATACTACTACAATTCCAAGTGTACACTGGGGCTTTAGGACGTCTCCCCATAGCCTCATCCGCCATCACTTGTACCTCATCTCTTGGAACCATTTTCTCCTTCTCCATTATACAACCATTTTTCACTTCGTAAGCACGACCTCTGGTGTCAACTGCATGCAGCAAAGTATTACTTTGAAAATAACTCTCTTCATTAAAAAAAGGTTCACTACTTGAACTATGCATCCATTCTCCTAAAAACACTTTGCAAAAGTTTGTTCTTTTCACTTCTCTTTTCCTTTTGGTTTGTGATTTCAGTACATTAACCATTTTATCTAATGTACGCATCCTATTCAAAATTAAAATGAATAGTTTCCTTTTTAATTCTAATGCCTTAGGTGCAATGGCTTCAATTTCTTTTTTTCTCTTATAAAATTTAGCCTTTTGCTTATATTTCTTCACATCCTTTATCAAATTGGACATAACTCTTCTCTGAAACATTTTTCTACGTATCTCTTTAAACGCTGTTTTTCTGTTTAAATTAATCTTTATTGTTTCTGAAGGTATATTTGCATTAACTAAATGCTCAATTTTTTCCTGTTCTTTTTTATTTAAAACATTCTTTCCAGTACAGACATTTTGTACATTTTTCCTTTTTTTGAAGATGTTCTTTAAAAAATCTTTTGTCTGCTTACCAGAAGACTTTCTCTTTTTCCCAACATGAGCATCTCCAGCTAACTTAGGTCCTCCAGTCGTCTTCAAATATAGATTTTTTTTGTGGTTTTTCCTTTGTCTGGATTTTGTAGGCATCTTAAATTTTGTTCACTGCTCTTCAGTAATACCTGAAAAAAACTAAAAAAAAATTCCTTTATTTTATTTAAATATATTACTACATTTTTTATGATCTTTTCAAATCTTAAAATACTATGTACCCCTTTCCTACAAGTGAAAATCACAATAACACCTTCACAAATTAAATATCTAAAAACTATTCCTGTGTGCACACAGAGTCATGGTTTGAAATTAGGCAGAAAACGAAATTTCTTTGCCATTTTGAAAGCACACTTACTACTCTTTTTTTTGGCAAGTGATAAGTACTTTTACAATCTGACACATTTCTAATCTACTTTTCATATTCTCAAAAAAGCACATGTCCAAACAGCTTTTTGAGACCAGCAACATGTGTAACCTGGGTGACTGACTACACTCCAGCAAGGGCAACCAGCCTTAGTGATGCTGAATGTATTTGCATTACTGACTGCAACCTCAAACCCCACTCAGTTGTGAATACTGTGCATGATTCCACAGGATAAGCAGCTGGCTGTGTGCTAAGAGTCTGCTTCTGCACAAAAAAAATAGCTCCCCCTTTCCATCTAATGCAACTGTAAAATTACCAGAGCAATACGCAAAAAATCTCTGCCTGTAATTCCTCTTTGCACGCAGAGTCATGTTTTCATATTAGTCAGACAACGAAATTTCTTTGCCATTTTGAAAGCACACTTACTACTCTTTTTTTTGGCAAGTGATAAGTACTTTTACAGTCTGACACATTTTGAATCCACTTTTCATATTCTCAAAAAAGCACATGTCCAAACAGCTTTTTGAGACCAGCAACATGTGTAACCTGGGTGACTGACTACACTCCAGCAAGGGCAACCAGCCTTAGTAATGCTGAATTTATTTGCATTACTGACTGCAACCTCAAACCCCACTCGGTTGTGAATACTGTGCATGATTCCACAGGATAAGCAGCTGGCTGTGTGCTAAGAGTCTGCTTCTGCACAAAAAAAATAGCTCCCCCTTTCCTACTAATGCAACTGTAAAATTACCAGAGCAATACGCAATAAATCTCTGCCTGTAATTCCTCTTTACACAGAGAGTCATGTTTTCATATTAGTCAGAAAACGAAATTTCTTTGCCATTTTGAAAGCACACTTACTACTCTTTTTTTTGGCAAGTGATAAGTACTTTTACAGTCTGACACATTTTGAATCCACTTTTCATATTCTCAAAAAAGCACATGTCCAAACAGCTTTTTCAGACCAGAAAAATCTGTA
This sequence comes from Triturus cristatus, assembly GCF_964204655.1. Classification (NCBI taxonomy): domain Eukaryota; kingdom Metazoa; phylum Chordata; class Amphibia; order Caudata; family Salamandridae; genus Triturus; species Triturus cristatus. The sequence goes on from NC_140585.1 coordinate 493,078,055, forward strand.
ACCTGGGTGACTGACTACACTCCAGCAAGGGCAACCAGCCTTAGTAATGCTGAATGTATTTGCATTACTGACTGCAACCTCAAACCCCACTCGGTTGTGAATACTGTGCATGATTCCACAGGATAAGCAGCTGGCTGTGTGCCAAGAGTCTGCTTCTGCACAAAAAAAATAGCTCCCCCTTTCCTACTAATGCAACTGTAAAATTACCAGAGCAATACGCAATAAATCTCTGCCTGTAATTCCTCTTTGCACACAGAGTCATGTTTTCATATTAGTCAGAAAACGAAATTTCTTTGCCATTTTGAAAGCACACTTACTACTCTTTTTTTTGGCAAGTGATAAGTACTTTTACAGTCTGACACATTTTGAATCCACTTTTCATATTCTCAAAAAAGCACATGTCCAAACAGCTTTTTCAGACCAGAAAAATCTGTAACCTGGGTGACTGACTACACTCCAGCAAGGGCAACCAGCCTTACTAATGCTGAATGTATTTGCATTACTGACTGCAACCTCAAACCCCACTCGGTTGTGAATACTGTGCATGATTCCACAGGATAAGCAGCTGGCTGTGTGCTAAGAGTCTGCTTCTGCACAAAAAAAATAGCTCCCCCTTTCCATCTAATGCAACTGTAAAATTACCAGAGCAATACGCAATAAATCTCTGCCTGTAATTCCTCTTTGCACACAGAGTCATGTTTTCATATTAGTCAGAAAACGAAATTTCTTTGCCAATTTTGAAAGCACACTTACTACTCTTTTTTTTGGCAAGTGATAAGTACTTTTACAATCTGACACATTTCTAATCCACTTTTCTGATTCTCAAAAAAGCACATGTCCAAACAGCTTTTTGAGACCAGCAACATGTGTAACCTGGGTGACTGACTACACTCCAGCAAGGGCAACCAGCCTTACTGATGCTGAATGTATTTGCATTACTGACTGTAACCTCAAACCCCACTCAGTTGTGAATACTGTGCATGATTCCACAGGATAAGCAGCTGGCTGTGTGCTAAGAGTCTGCTTCTGCACAAAAAAAATAGCTCCCCCTTTCCATCTAATGCAACTGTAAAATTACCAGAGCAATACTGACTGCAACCTCAAACCCCACTCAGTTGTGAATACTGTGCATGATTCCACAGGATAAGCAGCTGGCTGTGTGCTAAGAGTCTGCTTCTGCACAAAAAAAATAGCTCCCCCTTTCCATCTAATGCAACTGTAAAATTACCAGAGCAATACGCAATAAATCTCTGCCTGTAATTCCTCTTTGCACACAGAGTCATGTTTTCATATTAGTCAGAAAACGAAATTTCTTTGCCATTTTGAAAGCACACTTACTACTCTTTTTTTTGGCAAGTGATAAGTACTTTTACAGTCTGACACATTTTGAATCCACTTTCCATATTCTCAAAAAAGCACATGTCCAAACAGCTTTTTGAGACCAGCAACATGTGTAACCTGGGTGACTGACTACACTCCAGCAAGGGCAACCAGCCTTACTGATGCTGAATGTATTTGCATTACTGACTGCAACCTCAAACCCCACTCGGTTGTGAATACTGTGCATGATTCCACAGGATAAGCAGCTGGCTGTGTGCTAAGAGTCTGCTTCTGCATAAAAAAAATAGCTCCCCCTTTCCATCTAATGCAACTGTAAAATTACCAGAGCAATACCAAACAGCTTTCTGAGACCAGCAACATGTGTAACCTGGGTGACTGACTACACTCCAGCAAGGGCAACCAGCCTTACTAATGCTGAATGTATTTGCATTACTGACTGCAACCTCAAACCCCACTCGGATGTGAATACTGTGCATGATTCCACAGGATAAGCAGCTGGCTGTGTGCTAAGAGTCTGCTTCTGCACAAAAAAAATAGTTCCCCCTTTCCTAATAATGCAACTGTAAAATTACCAGAGCAATACGCAATACATCTCTGCCTGTAATTCCTCTTTGCACACAGAGTCATGTTTTCATTTTAGTCAGAAAACGAAATTTCTTTGCCATTTTGAAAGCACACTTACTACTCTTTTTTTTTGGCAAGTGATAAGTACTTTTACAGTCTGACACATTTTGAATCCACTTTTCATATTCTCAAAAAAGCACATGTCCAAACAGCTTTTTGAGACCCGCAACATGTGTAACCTGGGTGAATACTGTGCATGATTCCACAGGATAAGCAGCTGGCTGTGTGCTAAGAGTCTGCTTCTGCACAAAAAAAATAGCTCCCCCTTTCCATCTAATGCAACTGTAAAATTACCAGAGCAATACGCAATAAATCTTTGCCTGTAATTCCTCTTTGCACACAGAGTCATGTTTTCATATTAGTCTGAAAACGAAATTTCTTTGCCATTTTGAAAGCACACTTACTACTCTTTTTTTTTGGCAAGTGATAAGTACTTTTACAGTCTGACACATTTTGAATCCACTTTTCATATTCTCAAAAAAGCACATGTCCAAACAGCTTTTTGAGACCAGCAACATGTGTAACCTGGGTGACTGACTACACTGCAGCAAGGGCAACCAGCCTTAGTGATGCTGAATGTATTTGCATTACTGACTGCAACCTCAAACCCCACTCTGTTGTGAATACTGTGCATGATTCCACAGGATAAGCAGCTGGCTGTGTGCTAAGAGTCTGCTTCTGCATAAAAAAATAGCTCCCCCTTTCCATCTAATGCAAATGTAAAATCACCAGAGCAATACCAAACAGCTTTCTGAGACCAGCAACATCTGTAACCTGGGTGACTGACTACACTCCAGCAAGGGCAACCAGCCTTAGTGATGCTGAATGTATTTCCATTACTGACTGGAACCTCAAACCCTAAAAGTATTCCTTATTTATACCAGTACACCTTAATTTATGGTGAAAACATAGTCCATATTATTTTACATGTTCCTCACATTTAAATTTCTCCCAAAACACAAAATGATAAACACAACTTCAACAAAAGGAATTCCAATGCTATTATTCATTTCTTAATTTACCATATACATCCCCTCTCAATCTCTTAACTCACCTTTAAAATTAGTTAGTTGTGAAAGAAATGTGCCACTCAAACAGCAGATTATCAGAGCCAGGATCTCTGTTCTATACACCTCTCTCCTCTCAGCAGAACCAGATAATGGCAATGTTTCCCTCTCTTTTTCCACACATATACATGTTAGTTTCAAATCTCAGTGCTTCCCCCTTTTTTTCAAATGTAATCACACATTTCTATTGGTTGAAAACCAACCCTTTTCAAAAAGTACCCTTCCCCCAACTTGACTTCTGCCTAGTACCCTTCCCCCAACTTGACTTCTGCCTGCTACCATAGCAACAGCTCATGGAACACTGCTGTGTGGAGTCAGGTCAGAAGTTCAGCAGACAATGTTTCATTTTCAAAGTGCAAGAGTGCTTGACTTTTCAAACCTAACAGCAAATCCATAGTACTGTTCTTTGGTAACACATTTTTCTTTACCAATACAAATCATGCTTCTATAAATTGACACACACAGCCTAGTTTTTAGTATAGAATGGTATGAAACAGCCAATCAGTTCTTTTTATTTAAAAAAAATATGTATGCCTCCATTTCCAAACTGTCTTTAATTTCTTTTTACCATTCTACTGAATTACACCTCCTCCTGAGTGCATCCAGATCTCCTTGGAAGATGTTCACAGTGTGGATTGTAGGGCACAGCTATGTCTTCTGGAGTGAAAAGTATGCAGAGAAAACAGGTATGGTGAGAGACCTTGCTTTGCCAAATGTAGACATTAAATGGATTGGTCAGAGAGGGTGAAAGTGGCACCAATTGATGCCATTGGTGAAATCCTTCATGCAAATCCAACACCCTGACCTCATGATAGTGCACTGTGGTGGCAATGACCTAGGCACTTTGACTGGGGTAGGTCTGGAAATGCTTATGAAGGAGACCTTTGCACAACTGTTTTCACTTTTCCCTAAAACTGCCTTTGTGTTTTCTAACATATGCCAAAGGCAAAAATGGAACTGGTCCAATCATTTTTGTCCACAGATTGACAAAGCAAGAAAGCACGTCAACAAATCTGTTTCTGCTTTCCTCCGTGACTATGGTATGGGTTCCATTTACCACAACAACTTGCGTTACGACATGCAAGACATTTATAGAGGAGATGGTGTACACTTCACTGATGAAGGGAACAGAGTCTTCCTCTTGAACCTAAGACTCTGCATCGGTACTTACTTGTAGGTACCACTAAAAAATCACTCAATAAACACAACGGCTCTTTTTAGAGCCCCCTAATATCTAAACACTTAAATCTGCATTTCATTTCATTTTTTTTTTTTTTTATCGTACGCGTACGGTGAGCTTACCGTACGCGTACCCCGCGATATTTTTTAAAATTAATAAATGTTTTTTTGTACTTTTCTGTCCTTCTTTGACCCCCTTTCAAATGTTAGGGGGTCTGTAACTCTCTTCCTTGCCCCCTTTTCAAGTTATCACCCTTTATTTTCACAGTGAAACACACAAAATGGCGGCCGCCGCTTCCTGGTTTCGACCGATTTGAATGTTTACTAAGATCTAACAGCCAATCAGAATCGCGCACGTCACCGTACGCGTACGGTAAGCGCACCGTAAGCGCACCGTAAGCTGGCTCAGATATATATATTGATTTAAAGGCTATTTTCTCTGAATCTACTGAACAGATTTACAACAAACCTACAAAAGGCACTTCCTTGACCTGTAGACTACCTCTCTGCCAAATTTCAAGGAACTCTGTTCAGCCGTTCGGGCTGTAGCTGTGTCTAAAGGTCCTATGGAAAAATGCATGGGAAAAACGCGTTTTGGGACCCCCATTTCATCTCGGCCCCCGCTTGACGAATCCCCCCGAGACTTTCAGGGTAGGAGCGGACCGTAGCGCCCCATTAGTTTTGAAAATTTCGCGAGGATTCGTCGACCGGCGCCAAAGTTATTCAAAATAGAAGGTTGCGGTTTTCCTATGGAAACAGGGTCCTAACTATAACTACCTACTGGCGACCGCCAGTAGGTAATATATATATATATTACCTACTGGCAGTCGCCAATAGGTAGTTATAGTTAGGACCTATTTACCATAGGAAATCTGCAACATTCAATTTGGAATAACATTGGCGCCGATTGACGAATCTTCGCGAGATTTTCCAAACTTTTGGCCAGCTCCGGTCCACTCCTATCCTGAAAATTTCACAGTGATTCGTCAAGTGGGGGCCGAAAAAAGGGGGGTCCCAAAACGCATTTTCCCCGTGCATTTTCCCATAGGACCTGTTGACGTAGCTACAGCCCGAATTGCTGAACGGAATTACACCAAATTTGACAAAGAGGTACTCCTCAGTTCAGACTCATGCCTTTTGCTAAATGGTGTAAATCCGTTCAGTAGTTCCTGAGAAAATTAGAGTTAAAAAGATAGATATATCTGGGCGGAGCCTAACCACACATCTCATCGTGAGATCTTATTGGCTGTCAGTACTTCATCCAAGAAGTGTTGGCAGCCATCTTGGGACCAATATACATGATAGCACCTCATTAAAAAGCATTGCAGTTAAAAGAAGGTTTTAAGACTTTAGTTACATTATAAATCATTTGTTGATGGTACCATACTCATTTTAGGAATTTTGGTGTGTTCTAAGGTGATTTTACCATGTGAAAAGCCTTCTGCTGTGATATCATGAATCATGTTTGAGGGAAAACTATTTTCTCATGCTTTTTCCAGAGAGGTTTGGAAGGTGATCTTTAATCTAAAGTGAGAGCATATTTTCTGTAAATTCACATTATCTGTCTCAGTCATGTGAAAATGAAGTCTGACATTCTCAGTAAAACATTTACATCAAACAAGGGCAGAGACTGTCAGTTGATTCCTTTGTGTTCTACTGCAGCTTCCCAGAGTGTTCTAAATAACAACTAGAGCGCTAACAGTCCTACTTATGACAAACGTATTGCACATCTGAAGCCATCTTGATTGGAATAAAGTGGTAACTCCTAAAACATTTAATTTAAAAATGAACAAAATGAGGGGGTTAATTTTGCCATAGAAAGTATGATTAGTGCTGCAGAAAGAAAAATTAGGGCACATTTTGAGTGACTTCTCAAATCCTCTTCTATTTCATTAAAAAAATCTGACATGCAGGCTGAAATATGCACTTTCAATACCAGCAGAAGACTTCCCTGGTGAGCAGTAGCTTTACTACAGTGATCTAATAAGCAACTAGAGTGCTAACATTCTGAATTTTTTGGCAAATGTGTGACACATCTGAATGCCTTCTTGATGGAATCAAAGTAAAAAACTGAAAGTATTTCCTACTGAGGAAACTGTAGTAAATGAGGAAATTAGGAAACTTCATAACAAATAAGTCTCCCAAAATGGCCACCAGAGACAAAAGAGCCCAAATGTAGCCAAAATATCACCCAGATGTAGCCCAAGTATAGCCCAATGACAGAATGTCCCAGAGTGTTCTAACGAACAACTAGAGCGCTAACAGTCTTACTTATGACAAAAGTATGGCACACCTGAAGCCATCTTGATTGGAATAAAGTGGTAACACTTAAAACATTTAATTTACAAAGGAACAAAATGAGGGGGTTCATTTTGCCATAGAAATTATGATCATTGCTGCAGAAAGAAAAATTAGGGCACATTTTGACTTCTCAAATCCTCTTCTATTCCATAAAAAAAATTCTGACATGCAGACTGAAACATGCACTTTAAATACCAGCTTCAGACTTCCCTGGTGAGCAGTAGAGTTACTACAGTGAACTAATGAGCAACTGGAGTGCTAACATTCAGAATTTATGGCAAATGTGTGACACATTTGAAGGCCTTTGTGATGGAACCAAAGTAAAAAACTGAAAGTATTTCCTACTGAGGAGACTGCAGTAAATGAGGAAATTAGGAAACTTCATAACAAATAAATCTCCCAAGATGGCCACCAGAGACAAAAGAGCCCAAATGTAGCCCAAATATCACCCAGATGTAGCCCAAGTATAGCCCAATGACAGAATGTCCCAGAGTGTTCTTAAGAACAACTAGAGCGCTAACAGTCTTACTTATGACAAAAGTATGGCACACCTGAAGCCATCTTGATGGAATAAAGTGGTAGCACTTAAAACATTTAATTTACAAAGGAACAAAATGAGGGGGTTCATTTTGCCATAGAAATTATGATTATTGCTGCAGAAAGAAAAATTAGGGCACATTTTGACTTCTCAAACCTCTTCTATTTCATAAAAAAATTCTGACATGCAGACTGAAACAGGCACTTTGAATACCAGCAGCAGACTTCCCTGGTGAGCAGTAGCTTTACTACAGTGATCTAATGAGCAACTAGAGTGCTAACATTCAGAATTTATGGCAAATGTGTGACACATCTGAATGCCTTCTTGATTGAACCAAAGTAAAAAACTGAAAGTATTTCCTACTGAGGAGACTGCAGTAAATGAGGAAATTAGGAAACTTCATAACAAATAAATCTCCCAAGATGGCCACCAGAGACAAAAGAGCCCAAATGTAGCCCAAAATATCACCCAGATGTAGCCCAAGTATAGCCCAATTACAGAATGTCCCAGAGTGTTCTTAAGAACAACTAGAGCGCTTACTGTCTTATGACAAAAGTAGGGCACACCTGAAGTCATATTGATTGGAATAAACTGGTAACACTTAAAACATTTAATTTAAAAAGGAACACAATGAGGGGGTTCATTTTGCCATAGAAATTATGATTAGTGCTGAGGAAAGAAAAATTAGGGCACATTTTGAGTGACTTCTCAAATCCTCTTCTATTTCATTAAAAAATTCTTAGATGCAGACTGAAACATGCACTTTTAATACCAGCAGCAGACTTCCCTGGTGAGCAGTAGCTTTGCTACAGTGATCTAATGAGCAACTAGAGTGCTAACATTCAGAATGTATGGCAAATGTGTGACATATCTGAATACCTTCTTGATGGAATCAAAGTAAAAAACTGAAAGCATTCCCTACTGAGGAGACTGCAGTAAATGAGGAAATTAGGAAGCTTCATAACAAATAAATCTCCCAAGATGGCCACCAGAGACAAAAGAGCTCAAATGCAGCACAAATATCACCCAGATGTAGCCCACATGTAGCCCAATGACAGAAGTGTGCAAAACACTTATTTTTTGTGCATTTGCAGTTTTATATAGTGCAGACTTGTCAGGTATTGGAGTGCTTTACATGAGCATTGGTTACATCACACAAGATCAAATTCATTTTGGTTGTAGACATGGGGAGATTAAGTGATTTCACCAGAATCGCAGAATGTTGAGCTGAAGCAGAAACTCCAACCTGGTTCCCCAGTGGCAAAGTCTGCAGCTCTGGAAGTAACACCACATCCTCTCCCTTAGGTGCAACATTTAATCAAGTGGTCAACTGGATAAAAAAACATAAAGATTACAAATAATTTAAAAGTTCTTTGTCGCTATTTGAAAACTCAGAAAATATGTCCTCATTTTAGTTTTTAAGAGCACTAACCATAATTTTGATGCAAACAAGACCCTCTCATATATGTAATTTCTAAAGGAAATGCTCTAGGTATTACCGTTTTGATTACATCAAGCTGACGTCAGGCGTTCCACACTTTTGTAATAAATATAGAATGTTTGCAATCTAGTTGTTCATTGGGATACTGTTGAGAAGCAGAGGCCAGGGGCACGGACTCTGAAAATTGAAGGCAGGTAGGAGAGTGCAGAGGCAATAATTTGACCACACTGGGCAGACAGGAAGGGCCGTGGCAGCACAACAGACTATGGAGGGCAGTGGAAAGGGGGGCAGGGGAAACAAACCAACAATACAGGACTGGCAAGAGAGGCTGTGGCAATATAATAGACCATTGTGGGCAGAAGGAAGAGGCAGTGGTAGTACAACCATACATGCCAACAGACCCGATTCAGCCAAGAAACGTACAATGTTTTTAAGCTCAAATGGGCTTTATTTGATCTGTCTCCTGTCTACAATATCCTCTTTTTCAATGTAACTCAAAGGAGAAAACCAATACCCCAGTTTTTTTTCAAAATCTCCCTCTTACCAAGTTCAAAATGTTCGCAAGTATGATACATTGGATCATGGTAGGCAGGAGGAATTGGGGTAGGGACATGGACTCGGATAACAGAGGACAGGAGGGACATGGAGAGGTGCACCAAACTGACCCTACTGGGCAGGCATCAGGGTTTGCAGCAGCACAATACACCACACAGGGCAAGCTGGAAGGGAGTGCAGCACAGCAATCCATAGAAAGCAATAGGGAGGGGACAGGACCATGCACATAGACAACAGAGATCAGAGGGGAAAGAGGCAATGGTAGCTAGCTGACCATAATGGACAGACAGGAGAGAAAGCTGAAGCATAACAGACCATAAAGGACAGGAGGGACGGATCAGGGGCAATACAATGGAACAGACAAGCCAGGAGGGAGGGAATAGGGGTCTGCACATGGAAACAGAGGGCTGGGGGCAAGGGGGCAGGGCAGGAGCAGCAAGATGACCATGGAGGTCAGGCAGGATGGGCACTAGAAACAAGACACACCATGGAGAGCAACAGTGAGACTATGATGGCATATACACAGACCATGGAGGGAAGGTGGGAGGGGGTCAGGGGCAGCTAGCTGACCACACAGGGAAGGTGGGAGGGGCCATGGCAGCACAGAAGACCATGCATGGCAAGCGGGAGGGTTAGTGGCAGCACAATGGCTATGATGGGCAAGAAGGAGGGTGCAAGGGCATGCACAAAGGACCATGCAGGATAGAAGGGAGGGTCAGGACCTGGGCACAGACAAGAGAGTTCAGGGGAAGGGGCCTCACAACAGATCGCGCGAGGCAGGCAGGAGGAGCAGTTGCAGCACAACAGACCAGGGAGGGCAGAAGGGTGTGGCAGTAAAATGGACCATGGAGGATAGGAGGAAGGGGATGGGGCATGTCATGTGGACAGGCAGGGTGGAGGTGGCAGGGACAGGTTACAGTCATCTGACAATGCTAGGCAGGTGGGAGGGGAGTAGCAGCTCAACAGAACACTCAGAGTAGATAGGAGTGGCAGGTCCATGGAACATGGTGGGCAAAAAGGATGGAGCAGGGGCATGCACAAAGACATCGGAGGGCAGGGGGAAGGAGAATAGGGGCAGCAAGCTAAGCACAGAGGCTAAGCAGGAGGTCAATGATGGGCCATAGAATTGGGCAATGGAGGGCAGGAGGAGTGGACTGGTACATCATGCTAAATGGAGGGCAGTGGCAGCACATCAGACCATGCATGGCAGGAGGGAGGAGGGTAGTCCATGGATTCAGACAACAGAGGATAGGGAGGAGGTGGATGGGGCAGCAAGCTAACTGTTCAGAGAAGGTGGGTATTAGGAACTTTATTGGTTTTAAAATGTGTGTCTGTGCGAACTACTTAAAATATGAACAAGTATGTAGCATAATCTCACTTTTATTCAGGAAGAAGAGGACGTTTGTGACTGTGACTCTGGGCTCACTTGGCAGAAACACCCCTGACCCTCCACCCCCATCGCAAAATGTAATGCCTGTGAAAAGGGTAGGTGGACGCAGTGGTATATAGAACATAGTCCTGAGAGCACGATTGAAAATGAAAACTAGATACAGTATATGGTATAAACTATGCACCAAAAAGTGTGATATAAGATGAACCGGGGCGTGAAATATAATATGCAATACATTGTGCGCAATGACAGATTCATTGGAGAGCGCGAGATAGCACAAGCACTAGCGCGTGCAATGCGATATGCGCCTTGGAGTGTAATATTCACAGGGCAGTGTTGTGTAACCTAACTAGTCTCTAAAGTTGTAATATAAAATATGTGCTGGGGAGTGCAACGTTGCATATGCACTGTGAGAAAGATATGGATCCCAGATTGTAATATGCATGGCATAGCGCTGTGCGTTATAACATAGGCATCGAGGAAGGCAAGTTAGATGGGGCAATATAACCCGTGCGAACGCAAGTGTGGCATGACATATTCACGAGGCGGTGTTACAGTGCACATGGGCTAGAGAGTGTCATAGCATACGCACTAGCTGGTGGAATACAACACAGAGGTGTGTGGCACTCGGCTGGCACTGGTGGGTGTAACACAGCATTGGGCTCAGCCAGGAGCACGCCGTGACTCTCAAGTGAGGTTTGTCTCCTTTCCGGAGAGTAAAATAAAAAGTATTACACATCCAGCGGTGGATGTGTGTTTTATTAACCGTGAGGGGGTTTTCTTGCATAGTTTGGTTGAATTTTTGTCGAATCCCCTTTGAATGGCTTGGTGTGCATGTGTATTAAATGTGCCCGTCAATAGCTACCCATGTTTGTATAAATAAACGACAAGCGTGTCTACTTGGAGAGTACCCACCGGCGGGGGCACCGGGATTAGGCACGGTAGGGCATCAGACACGTCAGAGCTTCATTAGCGTTGTAAATACATTCCACATGGATTCATTGTATGCATAGTCGCTTTTAATCAATATCACGCAAATCGTCATGGTGATAGGTACATACGGTTTGTCAAGCATGTCCTAGGTGTTTCTATAAATATATATATTTTTTAAGTAATAAAAAACAAAGGCCGGTCCCCGGGGACATTAGTGGCCTGAGGAGGGGAGCAACGTAGGTGTTTCCACTGTATTCTGAGTGTCTTTTAACATAGCACTGGCTCTAGGACTGGTTAGTCAGACTCAGTTACCACCAGTATCCGTCTGAAAAAGTTGAGGGTACAGGATGATTTTGCAACAAGGCTTCTTTCTGCTCTTCTGTTTGTTCTTTCTGCACGTTATCCTTCTTCCTGCACTTTACTTCGTCTTTGAGGACTTCTGTTGCTTCTTTTTGCATTTCTTTTGTTTATTTCTGTGCGTTTTTTCTTCTTTCTTCATATGTCCTATCTCTATAGGCATAGTTATAAATTAGCATTTAAAAAACCTTTGCAATTCACTCCAAAAACCATAGGTTTCAGGCACATTACAGTTAGGAATTAGCATTTAAAAAACCTTAGAAATTCACTGAAAAAACCATAGGTTTCAGGGGCATTATAGTTAGCTGGACTTTTCACTCGTACAAAACCATTGAAATTCCCCCGTTATAGTTAGTTCAGCTAACTATAACTTGCGCGCCCGCAATGCACTGCTGATAACGTCACATATTACATCACTCATGACATGGTCAGTGACATCACTCATGACATCACTGATGACATCTCAAATGACATCACTGATGACATCATTGATGACATCATCCTTGTGATAGAGTGGCAGACCTATATAACCTTTGATACACACATTCATAAATAGAAACTAATATTTTCAAAACAAAGGACATACCAATACCAGTTACAACAACCTATTCAGTAATTCTAAGATCCACATACACATCCATTCATTCACCAACAGTCCTATACAGTCACTCATACATGTACTCACTGATCATATATACTCATACACCTATACATCCTGTTACACAACACCACTCATCCATAGAGTTACTCACACACATAGTCACTCATGCTAATAAAGAATCAAACATCCATTTACTTGCATATACAGTTATACACACAGCACCACACTTACTTCTACAGAAACTTACACATACTTAGTCTTTTAAACAATCACTTATAGAAACACATAATTATTCATACAGGAACTCTTCCAATCTCTCACTCTCACATATACTCACTTCTATACAACAATAGTCACATATACTAGTTTAAAATATATGTAGTTACTCATAAAGACACTATTGAGACAGTCATTCACTCACTAACACACCCATGCACACACCCATCCACCAATACAGTCCTGCACACATGCTGTATTCAACACATACAAACAGTGAGTCACTTATTCATGCACCTATGCACTACGTAATACCCCCCACCGAACCATACAGACACTCAGACACTCATACTGATACTCAAAAAACAAACTAATAACCTATATAGACACTCATGTAGCTACTCACCAACCCATGCAGTCACTTATACACAAAGTGAGAGACTGATACAGATATTTACATATTTAAACATTACTCACTAAGCCATGTATTCACTAACATACACTTAATCAGTCTGTTATAAAATCAATTTTTCAAAAACAAATCATCCATTTAGACTCTTATATACCCATTTATTCTTCCATCGACCTTGAGATATACATATATAAAACATATGTAATTTTCAGAAAAACACACATTCACTGGATGATGTCATCAGTGATGTCATCAGTGATGTCAAGAGTGATGTCACTGACCATGTCATGAGTGATGTAATATGTGACGTCATCAGCAGTGCATTGCGCGCGCGCGTTATAGTTAGCTGAACTAACTCTAACGGGGGAATTTCAATGGTTTTGTACGAGTGAAAATTCCAGCTAACTATAACGCCCCTGAAACCTATGGTTCTTTCAGTGAATATATGTATAGATAGATAGATAGATAGACAGATAGATAGATAGATAGATAGATAGATAGATAGATAGATAGATAGATAGATAGATAGATAGATAGATAGATAGATAGATAGATAGATAGATAGATAGATAGATAGATAGATAGATAGATAGATAGATAGATAGTCAGTGCTTTTTAGCAGTGAAATAAAGGGAAAATAAAACGATAACTCGTGTTTTGATCATTTATTTTGTCCTACTTCCAGCAGCTTTGCTTGCAGGGGCAGGGGAGGAGTGGTAGGAGCCTCGTAAGTGCACAGTGACTGCCTGGCCGACCCTCTCGGGCCGACCAAACAGTCTTGTGCACTTCACATGTTTTCCATGCAGGCTGTATTACAGCCTGCATGGAGAACATGCCCAGGCTCCCAGTCAGCATCTGAGCACCGAAGCACGGTGCTTAGACCAAACACAAGTCAGCATTGTGATTGGCTGACTGGGAGCCGGGGTGTGATTTCTTTTCAGGCCAGCAGGGGAGAACTACAAAGGAGAAACGCGGCGAGAAAACATTGAAGGTAAGGTTTAAAGATTGTATTTTATTTTTTAATGCCTGCTTTCCCCACATCCTCCCGCCTCTGCCCCCTACCTACAATCAGTGCTGGCTGCCCCTATGTATATATATATATCTATATATATATATTCACTGAAAAAACCATAGGTTTCACACACGTTATAGTTAGGAATTAGCATTTAAAAAACCTTGCAAATTCACTGAAAAAACCATAGGTTTCACACATGTTATAGTTAGCGGAAATTTTACTGATAAAAAACCAGTGAAATTGCCCCGTTATAGTTAGTGCTGGCAACTATAACTCACGCGACCGCAATCCTCTGCTGATGCTAATACTGTATTTAGACACTTATTTGCCCATGTCTTCTTCCATACATTTTTAGCTATACATATATTACAAATATTTTTTTTTCATAAAGACACATATGTCATCAGCAGAAGATTGCGGTCGCGTGAGTTATAGTTGCCAGCACTAACTATAACGGGGCAATTTCACTGGTTTTTTATCAGTAAAATTTCCGCTAACTATAACATGTGTGAAACCTATGGTTTTTTCAGTGAATTTGCAAGGTTTTTTAAATGCTAATTCCTAACTATAACGTGTGTGAAACCTGTGGTTTTTTCAGTGAATTTGTACGGTTTTTTAAATGCTAAGTTACTTTACGCCATTCGAGGCGTGCGCGCCCACTTAACGCAGTTCGTTCCGTGCACGGTTTTTATCAACTTTAATAAGCCCTGTACATTTGGTGGCCTTCGGCCACCAAAAGCACAGGGGGTGGGGTCAATGTGGATAGTGTTTTTTTTATTTCGATTTTATAATTTCATGTTGCCAAAATTTAGTTTTTTTTACCTATTAATAAGCACAGTACATTTGGTGGCCTCCGGCCACCAAAAGCACAGGGGGTGGGGTAAGTGTGGATAGTGTTTTTTTTTTTTTTTGGTTTTTTTACCGTACGCTTACGGTAAGCGTACGGTAAGCGTACTCGGCGAAATTGCCGAAAAAAAAATAAAACCGTTTTTGCTCTTGGGGGATGTTTGGGGACTCCCTCAACATGACTGTGTGGGAGGGAGTTGTCAAAAATGCCCCGTAACATGTTTTTGGGCATCAAGTTTGAGAAATAACTCTCAATGCGAGAGACAAAATGGCGGACACCGCTTCCTGGTTTCGGCCGATTCGAATGTTTACTAAGATCTAAGAGCCAATCAGAATCGCGCTCGCGCACGCCACCGTACGCTTACGGTAAGCGTACGGTAAGCGTACCGTAAGCGGGCTCAGATATATATATTGATTTAAAGGCTATTTTCTCAGAATCTACTGAACAGATTTACACCAAACCTACAAAAGGCACTTCCTTGACCTAGGGACTACCTCTCTGCCAAATTTCTAGTAATTCTGTTCAGCCATTCGGGCTGTAGCTCGTTCTAAAGGTCCTATGGAAAAATGCATGGGAAAAACGCGTATTGGGACCCCCCTTTTATCTCAGCCCCCGCTTGACGAATCCCCCCGAGACTTTCAGGGTAGGAGCGGAGCGTAGCGCCCCACCTATTTTGAGAAATTCGTGAGGATTCATCGACCAGCGCCAAAGTTATTCAAAATAGAATGTTGAGGTTTTCCTATGGAAAAGGGGTCCTAACTATAACTACCTACTGGCGACCGCCAGTAGGTAATATATATATATATATATATATATATTATCTACTGGCGCCAGTTGATAGTTATAGTTAGGACCTATTTTCCATAGGAAATCAGCAACATTCTATTGGGAATAACTTTGGCGCTGGTTGACGAATCTTCGTGAAATTTTCGCGGTGATTCGTCAAGCGGGGGCCAAGGAAAAAGGGAGTCCCAAAACGCATTTTCCCCATGCAATTTCCCATAGGACCTGTTGACACAGCTACAGCCCAAACTGCTGAACGGAATTACACCAAATTTGGCAAAGAGGTAGACCTCAGTTCTGACTCGTGCCTTTTGCTTAAATGGTGTAAATCCATTCAGTTGTTTCTGAGAAAATTAGAGTTAAAAAGATAGATATATCTAAGGCCTCTGAGGATCCGAGGCACCCTCCCGATCAGGAGCTTTATGCTAATTGGCTGCCAACACTCTGAATCAGGAAGTGTTGGCAGGCATCTTGTGCCTCGGTAGAACCGAGGCACAAGAAAGCACAAAAAAAACCGCGAAAAATGAAAAAACGGGGCAGGGTAGAAACACTCTGACCCCCTAGGCCTGCTCAGGGGGTTCCACAAGGACCCCCAAGGCCAAAAAAACCTTTTTTTTTTTTTAAATGGCAGGATGCGCTTAGGATCTGCGCATCCCGCTCCCGAAAAAAAAACGAAGCGCGGGCTGCCGCGCTTCGTTTACAATTAGCCCCCGGGGGGCCAAGTCCCGGGGGCAATATTTTATAGTTATGGGGGACCAGAAGGGCCCCCAGCCCCGGGAACCGCCACCCCCGGGGCTTTGCAAAAAATGGGTGGGGGGTCTAAAAGGCCCCCCAAAGCTGCGTTGCAGAGTGTTGTAAAAAGGGGCGTGGCCTCTGAACACCTCTCTGCAATGCCGCTCCCTGGCACATACTGGAGGTACCTGGTGGGCTACTTGGCCCCCAGGGGACCTCAGGATTGAAGAGGAATTAATTCCCCAACTTAAAACGTGCCACAGGGCGTGTTTGCAGACATGTCACCTCAGGCCCGCCCCCTTCCTTCACCATTGTGCAAACGCGCCCTGTGGCACGTTTTAAGTTGAGGAATGAATTCCCCTTCAATCTTGAGGGTCCCTGGCGTCCAACTAGCCCACCAGGTACCTCCAGTATGCACCAGGGAGCTGCGTTGCTGAGAGGTGTTCAGAGGCCACACCCCTTTTTACACCTCTCTGCAAAGCAGATCTGTGGCGCTTACTGGAGGTACCTAGTGGGCTAGTTTGACCCAAGGGACCCTCAGGATTCAAGGGGACTTAATCTCCCAACTTAAAATGTGCCATGGGGCGCGTTTACACACTGGTGAAGGGAGGGGACGGGGCTTGAGGTGACGTGTGCAAACACACCCTGTGGTGCATTTTAATTTTGGGAAAAAATTCCTCTTCAATCCTGAGGGACCCTGGGGGCCAAGTAGCCCACCAGGTGCTTCCAGGAAGTGCCACTGCGCTGCGTTGCAGAGAGGTCGTGCAGGCCGTGCGCCTTTTTACATCTCTCTGCTACGCAGCTCTGTGGCGCTTACTGGATGTACCTTGTGGGCTAGTTGGACTCTACGCACCCTCAAGATTGAAGGGGAATTATTTCCCCAACTTAAAATGCGCCACAGGGTGTGTTTGCACAGTGGTGAAGGGAGGGGATGGTGTGGGAAAGTGGCTCTATATATACTGGACTGAAGTAAAATCAGCCGAACTACGAATTCCGATTTACTCACCTGTTATCAGGAGAGACCTCAGTGCTGCATGTTTGAGCCCAGTACTGATCCTGAAAAGTAATTCTATCTGTACTTACCAGTAACTTCAATTTCCTTACATAGGATATCATTGCCTGCTTTTTGCTGAAAATGTTTCAAAGTGTCGATTTTTGAAACTTACAAATATTCCTCTAAAATCAGCCGAACTACGAATTCCGATTTACTCACCTGTTATCAGGAGAAAACTCAGTGCTGCATCTTTTAGCCCAGCACTGACCCTGAAAAGTAAATCTTAGCGTACTTACCAGTAACTTGTATTTCCTTCCATAGGAATCCATTGTGTGGTTTTCAGCAGAAAAGTTTCGAAGTGTGGAGTTTTGGAACTTACAAATATTGCTCTACAATCAGCCGAACTACTAATTCCGATTTACTCACCTGTTATCAGGAGAGAACTCAGTGCTGCATCTTTTAGCCCAGCACTGACCCTGAAAAGTAAATCTAAGCGTACTTACCAGTAACTTGTATTTCCTTCCATAGGTATCCATTGTGTGGTTATCAGCAGAAAAGTTTCTAAGTGTGGAGTTTTGGAACTTACAAATATTCCTCTAAAATCAGCCGAACTACGAATTCCGATTTACTCACCTGTTATTCGGAGAGAACCCAGTGCTGCATCTTTTAGCCCAGCACTGACCCTGAAAAGTAATTCTAAGAGTACCTACCAGTAACTTGTATTTCCTTTAATATGAATCCATTGTGTGGTTTTCAGCAGAAAAGTTTCTAAGTGTGGAGTTTTGGAACTTACAAATATTCCTCTAAAATCAGCCGAACTACGAATTCCGATTTACTCACCTGTTATCAGGAGAGAACCCAGTGCTGCATCTTGTAGCCAGGCACTGACCCTGAAAAGTAAATCTAAGCGTACTTACCAGTAACTTGTATTTCCTTCCATAGGAATTCATTGTGTGGTTTTCAGCAGAAACGTTTCTAAGTGTGGAGTTTTGGAACTTACAAATATTCCTCTAAAATCAGCCGAACTACGAATTCTGATTTACTCACCTGTTATCAGGAGAGAACCCAGTGCTGCATCTTTTAGCCCAGCACTGACCCTGAAAAGTAATTCTAAGCGTACTTACCAGTAGCTTGTATTTCCTTCCATAGGAATCCATTGTGTGGTTTTCAGCAGAAAACTTTCTAAGTGTGGAGTTTTGGAACTTACAAATATTCCTCTAAAATCAGCCGAACTACGAATTCCGATTTACTCACCTGTTATTCGGAGAGAACCCAGTGCTGCATCTTTTAGCCCAGCACTGACCCTGAAAAGTAATTCTAAGAGTACCTACCAGTAACTTGTATTTCCTTCCATAGGAATCCATTGTGTGGTTTTCAGCAGAAAAGTTTCTAAGTGTCCATTTTTGAAACGTACAAATATTCCTCTAAAATCGGTCATGTAGGAACTACCTCACCCATTGCAGGAGTGGAAGGAAAATCTACCCTGTTGTTTTCAAACATGTTAGCATTTGCCTCTCATCTGTGAGATGGTGATGTGTGCTGTATGCTAACCATCACAGTTCAAGAAAACAAGCTGCCCCTTTCCTACGAGTGCAAGTCTTACAGAACAAGAGCAACAAGAATTAAATCTCTGACAACAATTCCTGTGTGCACACAGACTCATGGTGTGATTCTAGGCAGAAAACGATATTTTATTGGCAATTTCAAAGCACATTTACTACTGTGGCAGAGCAAGTGATAATTACTGTAACAGCCTGACACATTTTCCTTATAGTTTAGAGAGGCAGAATAGAGCACATGTCCTAACAGCTACTTTTGACCATGAGCATGTGGAACCTATGAGTGATTAGACTAGAGCAAAGGAAATGTGCCTTGGTGATGTTGAGTGTGTTAGCATTACACACTGCTATCTGAAATACCACACAGTGCTGAATAGTAAGCATGGGAGCGCAGGAGAAGCAGCTGACTGTGTGCTAAGAGTGTGTTTCTGGAGACTGTGTATTGTCAGGTGCAAGAGGGATCTGCATGGACGCTTGCACAACTGCCTAAAGACTGCAGAGATGTATGTAAGAGCACATTTGGTAAGGGTTAATTGGGCTTATGAACATGTAGGAACTACCTCACTCATTACAGTACTGCAAAGAAAAACTACCCTGTTTTTTTCAAATGTGTTAGCATTTGCCTCTCATCTGTGAGATGGTGATGTGTGCTGTATGCTAACCATCACAGTTCAATAAAACAAGCTGCCCCTTTCCTACGAGTGCAAGTCTTACAGAACAAGAGCAACACAAATTAAATCTCTGACAACAATTCCTGTGTGCACACAGACTCATGGTGTGATTCTAGGCAGAAAACGATATTTCATTGGCAATTTCAAAGCACATTTACTACTTTGATAGAGCAAGTGATAATTACTGTAACAGCCTGACATATTTTCCTTATAGTTTAGAGAGACAGAAAAGAGCACATGTCCTAACAGCCACTTGAGACCATGAGCATGTGGAACATGGGTGAGTGATTAGACTAGAGCAAAGGAAATGAGCCTTGGTGATGTTGAATGTGTTAGCGTTACACACTACTATCTGAAATACCACACAGTGCTGAATAGTAAGCATGGGAGTGCAGCAGAAGCAGCTGCCTGTGTGCTAAGAGTGTGTTTCTGGAGACTGTGTATTGTCAGGTGCAAGAGAGATCTGCATGGACGCTTGCACAACTGCATGAAGACTGCAGAGATGTATGTAAGATCACCTGTGGTAAGGGTTAATTGGAGTTTTGAACATGTAGGAACTACCTCACCCATTGCAGGAGTGGAAGGAAAATCTACCCTGTTTTCAAATGAGTTAGCATTTGCCTCTCATCTGAGAGATAGTGATTTTTGCTGAATGCTAACCATCACAGTTCAAGAAAACAAGCTGCCCCTTTCCTACGAGTGCAAGTCTTACAGAACAAGAGCAACATGAATTAAATCTCTGACAACAATTCCTGTGTGCACACAGACTCATGATGTGATTCTAGGCACAAAACAGTATTCCTGGGTAATACCAGTACACCTTAACTTATGGTGAAGACATACTCCATAATATCTTGCAAGTTCAAGGCAGTTACATATCTTCCAAAACATAAAATGTAAAACACAACTTTAAAAGAAGAAACAAATTTCTATTATTTATAGCAAAATACACCACATACATCCTCATAACTCAACTTAAAAAGTAGTTAGTTGAGAAAGAAATGTGCCACTCACACAGCAGATTATCAGAGCCACAATCTCTGACCTGCACTCCTCTCACCAGAACCACTAAATGGCAAACTTTCCCTCTCTTTTTTCACATATATACATGGAAACTTCAAATCACATTGCTTCCCACATTTTTTTAAATGGAAACACACATTTCTATTGGTTGCAAATTTCAACCCTTTCCAAATGATTCCTACCCCCAACATCACTTCTGCCTGCTACCATAGCAACAGATCATAGAACACTGGTGTGAGCAGAGAGGTCAGAAGTTCAGCACACAATGTTTCTAATCCAAAGAGCAAGAGTGGTTGACTTTTCCAACCTAACAGCATATCCAAAGTAATCTTCTGTGGAAACACATTTTTCTGAACCAATACAAAACATGCTTTTAAAAATGTAAACATACAGCCTAGTTTTTAGTGTTGAATTGTCCGAAACAGCCAATGAGTTATTTTTATTAAAAAAAAGTATGTAAGCCTCCATTTTACAACTATCTTTCTTTTCATATTGCCATTCTACTGAAAGACATCTTCTGAGTGCATCCAGATCTCCTTGAAAGATGTTCACAGTGTGGATTGTAGGTCATAGCTATGTCTACTGGAGTGAAAAGTATGCAGAAAAAAGAGGTATTGTGAAAGACCCTGCTTTGCCAAATGTAGACATTAAATGGATTGATCAGAGAGGGTTAAAGTGGCACCAATTAATGCCTTTGGTGAAATCCTTTCTACATCTCCCACAGCCTATCCTTATAATTGTGCACTGTGGTGGAAATGACCTAGGCACTTTAACTGGGGTAGGTCTGGAAATGCTTGTTAAGGACACCTTAACTGATGACATATGTGTCTTTCTGAAAAATAAATATTTGTAATATATGTATAGCTAAAGATTAATGGAAGAAGACATGGGTAAATAAGTGTCTAAATACAGTGATGTAATATCTGACGTCATCAGCAGAGGATTGCGGTCGCGTGAGTTATAGTTGCCTGCACTAACTATAACAGGGGAATTTCATTGGTTTTTTACGAGTGAAATGTCCAGCTAACTATAACATGTGTGAAACCTATGGTTTTTTAAGTGAATTTGCAAGGTTTTTTAAATGCTAATTAGTAACTATAACGTGAGTGAAACCTATGGTTTTTTCAGTGAATATATATATATATATATATATATATATATATATATATATATATATATATATATATGTGTGTCAAGGTGTATTGAAGAATGAGTGGGTGTATAAGTGTCTGAATGGATGATTTAGTAGGTGCGTGTATAAGTGGGTGATTAAACGTGTCTTACTGAATGCATCGGTTGTGACTAAACTGTGTCAATATCTGCATCAGTCTGTCTGTTGGTGTGTAAGCGGCTGCATGGGTTGGTTAGTAGCTACATGAGTGTCTATATGGGTTATTAATTGGTTGTCTGAGTATCTGTATGGGTGCCTGAATGTCTGTGTGGGTGTGTGGGAGGTTGTGACTCTGTGCATAGATGTGTGAATGGGTGATTCACTAGGTGTATGGGTTGAAGAGTGCATCTGTGAAGGGCTGTATGGGTGGGTGAGTGTGTGTATGGGTGTGTTGGTGAGTTAATGGATGTCTCAGTGGTACATGTGTGAGTAACTGTATACGTGAAAGGCAGTATATGTGAGTGTTGGAGTATATAAATGACTATATGTGATAGTGAGTGATTGTGAGACTGGCTGTATGGATGAGTGTGTGCTTGTATCAGTGATTGTATAAGAGAGTAAGTATGTGTTAGTATCTGAATAAATAAGTGAGGTGGTGTGTGTATAACTGTATAGGTGAGTAAATGGGAGTATGATTGATTCTTTGCATGACTGACTTGGTGTATGAGTAACGCTATGGATGAGTGGCGGTGTGTGAGTGTCTGTATAGGTGTATGAGGGCATATGATAGTGTATTGGTGTTTCAAAAGTTATATTAGGGTGTGAGGAGGTGCATCAGATTATAACGTGGATGATGTCATCAGTGATGTCATCAGTGATGTCATTTGAGATGTCATCAGTGATGTCACTGACCATGTCATGAATGATGTAATATGTGACATCATCAGCATTGCATTGCAGTGGCACGAGTTATAGTTAGCTCAACTAACTATAACGGATGAATTTCTCTGGTTTTGTGTGAGTGAAATGTCCCCTGGATTGCATTGATTGACTGGAGTTAGACTCTGACTCCAAGTCCATAGCCACATTGCAGACTGAGCTAACTGAGAGCTCGGTACCATCATTACAGCCTCAGGCATTTAAGGGCTCAGACAACTGGGCATTCCCGGATGTTGGCTGTGACCCTGGAATACGGAGAACTCTTATAAGCACCCCAGTAGCGCTGCTTGATTGTTTGAAACCCTTGGATGATAGGAATCCCTCTCCATCAGGTACCGACCCGGGTATTCCACCCGTCTTGATTCCGACGCCATATCTGGGTGGAAGTCCCAAGATAGGGTTAATATTTCAAACAGAGCCGCAGTCAATGGATATACTCCCCCCAGAGAGAATAGTGTTTTGTCCTGACACTCTCTCTGACAATACCCCTTCTTTTGTTTGCCCTACACAATTAGGCCTCATATTAACCACTACTTGTGGCAACCTAAGTACACCCCCGGCCATAACATCTACTCCTCCTAGGCCACATCTATCCACCAATGAGGCTACGGGGCTGAAAGTTTTGTCCTGGAATGTGGCAGGCCTATCACGTTTGTTAGAATTCCCTGATTGGGGGGAATTCATAGATGGCTACGACATCTGCCTCTTCCAGGAGACTTGGGCATTGAAGCCCCTACATCGTCTAGGGTTTGCTACCTTCTGGGAACCCGCAGTAAGGCCAAATGGGGGAAGGCCCTCTGGAGGGATGACCATTCGGGTACAAACTCACCTGGGATGTGTACCCAAGAGAATTAATACCGACTCACCGGATATTATGTGTTTAGAAGTGTCCACATGGGAAAATCAGGTCCTGACCCTCATAAACATATATTCCCGTCCTGTGAGCTACGGCCAGGAGTCCACTACCTTGACTAGTTTGGATGTTTTTCTGAGCACTACTATTAATACCGATTTCCTTATAATCGGTGGGGACTTTAACTGCCATTATGAACCTTTGAATGGGCTAATTTCCCCTGTATCCCAGGAAGAGGACCATGCGTGGGCCATACCGCCCTCCAACACCTACCCCACGAGGGCTTGGACGCCATTGGTTCTTCAACTTACCCAATTAACACTTACTTTCTCATTAAGGGCATGTAATGGCAGGTTCCCTGCGGATAACCCAGGTAACCCAACATTTGAAAGAAATGGCCAAACTTCCATTATCGATTACATTATGTTTAGTACGAGACTCTGGCTAAGGATCCTGGACTTCCAAGTTATTAAACGCTGCGAAAGTGACCACAATCCCACTGCTGCTACTGTGGAGGGGCTTACAAACCACCACCTTCCGCCCATAGATCGATTTAGTGCAGTTCCCCTGATTAAAACTGATGGCTCCCGAAGAGTTAGATGGGAGAAGATCGCCCTATCTGATAGGAAACTCGGTGCAATGTACTCTGAGATCTATCCCCTTTTGGAGAAATTAATGGGAGCACCAACTACACCAGAGGCTCACCTTGATTTCGAGTTGATCGGAGTGACACATATAGAATTATGTGCCACCCTTGAGATCCACTTTAGCCGGGCTATCAAGAGGAACTTACAACCTACAAGGGAGAACCCTACCTGGTTTAATAAATCGTGTAGGGAAGCAAAGCTATTCCTTTTGATAACCCTTAAAAACGGCATTAAGCCAAAAATAAAGGAAGCAAGGGCTCTGTTTAAGAAAACTATCAACGACGCAAAAAAAGAGTGGGAAATCAGCAGATGGGAGGAAATCTCCCACGCACTAAAGAACAGGGACCAAAAATCATTCTGGAACTTAGTCAAAACTGGGACGTCTGGTTCAACTCGAGCGCTCCAACCCAATCTAGGACAAGAAATATGGCGTACCTATTTTAAAGAACTCTACGCTTCTACGGCTTCATTATTGATCATTCCCCTCCTCCATCCTAGTCCTTGCCCTCCCCTAATTCAGGCCTCGACCCCGATGTGCACCCTTAATGAGGTTAGAGTTGCCCTCAGCAAAGTTCAACCCAATAAAGCCCAAGGCTTAGATAGAATCCCAGGCGATCTTTTTAAAAGTTAACCTGACATTTGGGCCCCATACTTATTTGGCCTCTTTAATGCAATTCTAGCAGGAATGCCGCTACCACCCACCTGGGTTGGAGTGGAGATCATACCAATACATAAAAAGGGTTCTCCACTTGATCCGGCTAACTATAGGCCCATAAGCCTAATAGATGTTGCCCAGAAGATCTTTGCCCGCATCCTCTTAGGGAGACTACAAACTTGGATGGAGGAATCTAACATTTTGACTCCTCTACAGGCGGGATTTAGAGCTAGAATGTCAACTGTGGACCAACTGTTTAGGCTGCAAATGATCCACTGGAAAAGTATAATCTTAGAAGGGGGCAGTCTTTACCTCACGTTTGTCGATCTAAAGTCTGCCTTCGACATGGTGGACCGCAGCCAACTCTGAGAGTTGCTAAAAGAGATCGGTGTACCCCTTTATCTCTGTGACCTCTTTGAACGACTCCATAAAGATACCTTCGCCAGAGTCAGGTTCGGACTCCATGGAGAACTTACAGAACCATTTCAGGTAGAAAAGGGAGTTAGACAGGGCTGCGTTCTAGCCCCAATGCTCTTTGCCCTCTTCTTGAATGGACTGGTTGAAGATATTCTGGCCCTAAGCAATATAGATGCCCCCAAGCTGGCAGGTAGGAAAATTCCTACACTTATGTTTGCGGACGATACTCTGCTTTTATCCAGATCACCCATGGGTATGGTTAGAGTCCTGGATGGCTTTGCCTCCTTCTGTAGGAAAAGGAACCTAATCATTAACGTGAATAAGACCAAATACATGGTGTTCCATGCAGACACTACTAATCGTCCTATACCAAAACTGGACGGCCTGCCCCTAGAACGGGTGAACACTTTTGATTATCTCGGCTTGACCCTTAATAATAAAATGACCTGGGCCCCCCAGATCTCAAAAGTAAACTTAAAACTTGTCCAGATATCAGGGGGGATTCTAAAGATGCTTAAAAACAGCCACTTAAAATTAATCAGCCCTCTGATAGAGATTTATAAAACCCAGGCTAGGGGGGTGGCCGCCTACGGTGCTGAACTATGGGGCCATAACCCATCCTTGATTTTAACCAAGTCAGAAAATCAATTTTTTAGACAACTATTTGCACTCCCGATGAGCACCCCCATCCAGCCGCTCAGGATGGACCTGGGTATTCAACCAATTGCGGACATGGTCGCCTCCAGACCTGTAATGTACTGGCGACGACTATGGAGCACTCCCGAACTTGCTAATTTTCAGGAGGAACTGAAGTCCATTTTATTGCTACCCAAGGCAGGTGTCATCCCTTGGTTAGCCCATGTCAAAAAATCACTCAGGGACATAGGGAGAGAAGATCTTTGGCTCTCACCTGTGGATACTTGCTCCTCCCTACCAAAAAGATCATTGGCAAAAATTCTGGAGGAACATAAGCTGACTCAGATCATTCGTTCAGCTAATAATGCAAATTTGACCTCGGCTTTTCTCGAGGCCAAAATTAATTATAGATTTGAGTCTGCAATAGATTTGATTCATCCGGTAATTGCCAAAAAATTATATCTACAATTTAGATATGGGTCCCTTCCCCTCCGTTCAAGAACAAATAAATGGGTTGGCTCAACTACGCAATCTTGTCCTGGGTGTGGTGCCATTGATGAAACCGAGGTTCATGCTATAATCTTCTGCCCGGCATATAAAATTCCCCGTAGAAAATGGATAATTCAACTAGCCAAGAATTTAGGGGTTACGAATCATAGAGATCTCTTTAGGATGTTGAAATACGATTCGTCCCCCGTATATGTCATAGTGATATCCAAATTTCTTTTTTCTATGTGGCTAATTAGAAGACAACTATTACCTTATTAAGGTAATTTTACCTTATTATTTATTGTCACTATTTTGTTTTTATCTAATGTATTATTGAATGCCAGAATCATGTTTTTATCTTTGTTTGTTTATTCTTTCTATGCAATCATACTATGCTATTTTATGAACTTTTATGGCTTGTAGCCGAAATAAAGTTTTTCTGACTGACTGACTGACTGAAATGTCCAACTAACTATAACGTCCCTGAAACCTGTGTTTTTTTCAGTGAATTTCTAAGGCCTTTTAAATGCTAATTTCTAACTATAGCGTCCCTGAAACCTAAGGTTATTTCAGTGAATTTCAAAGGTTTTTAAAGGCTAATTTCTAACTATGCCTACGGAGGTAGGATTTGTGCAGAAAGATGAAGAAAAGCACAGAAAGAAGCAAGAGAAATGCAGAAAGAGGCAACAGAAGTCCAGAATGACTAAGAAAGGTGCAGAAAGAAGCAAAAGATATGCAGAAAGAACCAATAGAGGGGCGGAAAGAGGCCTTGTTGCAAAGTTATCCTGTATATCAAACTTTTTGCTGACTGGTACAAGTGGTAACTGACTCTGACTAACCAGCCCGGAGCCAGTGATAGGCTGAAAGACACTTAGAATACAGTGAACACACCTACATATGCTAGGTTACACTATGGTTTGGGGTCCCTTTGTGA
The DNA here is from genome assembly GCF_964204655.1 of Triturus cristatus. Lineage (NCBI taxonomy): Eukaryota > Metazoa > Chordata > Amphibia > Caudata > Salamandridae > Triturus > Triturus cristatus. The sequence continues at coordinate 493,105,315 of NC_140585.1, forward strand.
TTGATATGAACTCCCCTGTAAGGCCCTAGTAGATAATAGGGTAGGGGGATAAAGACTACCTCTAAGTCAGAGGTGAAGAAAGAGGCAGGAGAAGTGCAGAAAGAAGCCAGAGGTGCCGAAAGAGGCAAGAGAGGTGCAGAAACAGGGAATAAAGGTGCAAAAATAGGGCATAGGGGTGCAGACAGAGGTAATAGGGATACAAAAATGTACAAGAGAGGTACAGAAAGAAGCAAGAGCAGTGCAGAAAAAAGCAAGAGAGGTGGAGAAATAGTGAAGAGGGTGCAGAAAGCGGCAAGAGGGATACAGAAATCTGCAATAGGAGTGCTGAAAGAAGCAAGAGCAGTGCAGAAAGAACTAACAGAGGTGCAAAAAGAGGCAATTGGGGTGCAGAAAGATGTAGGACAGCTGCACAAAGAGGCAGGAGAGGTACAGAAAGAGGCAGGAGGGGTGCAAAAAAAAGGAAGAGAAGTGCAGAAAGGAGCAACAGAGGTGCTGAAAGAGGCTCGAAGGGTGCAGAAAGAGGCAAGAAAAGTGCAGAAAGCAGCAACAGAGGTACAGAAAGAGGCAAGAGATTTCAGAAACAGACAGGAAAGGTGCAGAAAAAGGGAACAGGGGTACAAAATTAGGCAAGAGAGGTGCAGAAAGAGGGGTGCAGAAAGAGGCAAGAGGAGTGCAGAAAGAAGCAAGTGAGGTGCAGAAAGAGGCGACAACAGAGGTGCAGAAAGAAGCTAGCGAAGTGCAGAAAGAAGCAAAAGAGGTGCAGAAGGAGGCAAGAGGGGTACAGAAAGAGTCAAGAAAAGTGCAGACAGAAGCAAAAGAGGTACTGAAAAAGGCAAGAGATCTGCAGAAAAAGGCAAGAGATGTGCAGGAAGAGGCAGGAGAGGTGCACAAAGAGGCAAAAGGGGTACAGAAAGAGGCAAGAAGGGTGCAGAAAGAAGCAAGAGAAGTGCAGAAAGAAGCAAGAGAGGTGCTGAAAAGGCAAGAGGAGTGCAGAAAGAGGGAAGAGGGGTGCAGAAAGAAGCACGAGGGGTGCAAAAAAAGCAAGATAAGTGCATAAAGAAGCAATAGAGATGCAGAAAGGGGAAAGTGGGGTGGAGAAAGACGAAAGAGGGATACAGAAAGAAACAAGAGAGTTGCAGAAAGAAGGAACAGACATGCAGAAAAAGACAGCAGGAGTGCAGAAAGAGGGAACAGGTATGCAGAAAGAGGCAAGAGGGGTGCAAAATGAGGGAAGAGGGGTGCAGAAAGAGGCATGAGTGGTGCAGAAAGAAGCAAGAGAGGTACATAAAGAAGCAACAGAGGTGCATAATAAGGAAAGAGGGGTGGAGAAAGAAACAAGAGAGGTGAGAAAGAAGCAACAGATGTTGAGAAATAGGGAAGAGGGGTGGAGAAAGAGGCAAGAGGGGTGTAGAAAGAAGCAAGAGAGGTACAGAAAGTAACAAAAGAAATACAGAAAGAAGGACCAGAGGTGCAGAAAGAGGGAAGAGGAGTGCAGAAAGAAAAGAGGGGTGCAGAAAGCAAGAGAGGTACAGAAAGACACAAGATAAGTGCAGAAAGAAGCAACAGATATGCAGAAAGGGGGCAGAGGGGTGGAGAAAGAGGCAAGATGGGTGCAGAAAAAGAAAGAAAGGTACAGAAAGAAGTAACAGAAATGCAGAAAGAGGCAAGAGAGGTACAGAAAGAAGCAAGAGTGGCTTGCACACCACCAATTTAACACCCACATTTAGCAATCAGTAACATGTGACCATTCTAGGTTTATAAAGGACCTTCCACCATGTTGTAACTCTTGTTGCTGCATTTTTGGTAACGTTTGAGCCATTTGAGCTAGAAACAAGGCTTTTTTGTTCAAATCTGCAGATTAGGCAGCAGATGATGAATTATGTGGCTCATGCGGAAAATGTATAATTGTGAAAAAGTTGGTTCAGCCAAACAGTTGCATAATTCCAGTGGCACTGCTCATACCTCTGACTAGGTCCAGAAGTGCTCCTCAGTGATTCCTTCTTTTATTGTCTCATTGAATTCATAGTTTAGCTTCTCTGGAAATGAGGAAGACTAAACCTGAGGTTACCACTCCACAACACAGACTACCATACCACATAACTACTCTCCATAACACATAACCCCACTCTACATAATTCCTATACACTAAATACCAAATACTTTCTATCCACATAATTTCACTGCACAACATACAACATAATTCCACTACACACAGCATACATCCACTCCACTCTGAAAAACATTATTAAAAAACGTTTACTTTTACATCGCCATAGCTCTAACTCTCGCACATGCGAAACCTATTGCATTGCAAACACTTCTTTAACAAGTAGTCACCTTTGCAGAGTGCTGAAGAAAGGGTGCTGGGCCTCCGACCAGTGCTCAGGAATTCCACTGCGTAGGACCTACTGGAGGTACCAGGAGGGCTTCTTGGCCCCCAAAGTCTCTCAGGAGTAAATTGGACTTCATCTCCCATTCCGTAGTCTGCCAGGAGGTGCGTTTGCGGAGATGTGGAGAAAGGGGGGCATGGCCTCCGAAGACGTCTTAGCAATCCCACTGTGTGGGACTTACAGGAGGTAACAAGAGGGGTAGTTGGCCCCCAAGGACATCCTGGGGGGCCAACTCCTCCTCCTATTATCTCCAGTAAATCCCACACAGCAGGATTGCTAAGCTGTCATAGCAGGCCACGCCCCCTTTCCCCACCACTCTACAAACGCACTTCCTGGTGCACTTTTGGATGGGGATTAAAGTCCCCTTTGCTGCTGGGAGTCCTTAGGGGCCAACTAGCCTACCTGATACCTCCAGTATGTCCCAGATAGTGGGATTTCTGAAAGCTGGACACAGGCCACGCCTCCTTTCTCCACCACTCTGCAAACACCCCTCCTGGCGCGTTCTAAGTTGGGGGATTATGTCCCCTTAAATACTGAGGGTCCCTGGGGGCCAACTAGCCCACCAGGTACCTCCAGTAAGTCCCACACAGCTCGATTGCTGAGAGTGGTCTGAGGCCATGCACCCTTTTTACACCACTCTGCAAACACGCCTCCTGGCGCACTGCTATTTGGGGGATGAAGTCCGCTCTAGTCCTGAGGTCCACAGGACACAAGAGGACATCATCAGCCTACCAGCAGTGCGCCACGCGCTTAATTGTCAAAGCCCCAGGGAGGAGGCAGTCCCTGGGGCAGCGTGAGGTGCAGCAGCCCCCACGCATGTTATGTATGTAAATAAGCCCCGGGGAGGTGGTGTTCCCCAGGGCTACGGGGGGCTGCGTGCCACCCCCGCAAATCATGACTCAAGCCCCGGGAAGGTGGTGGTCCCCGGGGCAGCAGGGGCCACCACTGTGGGCCCCCACTAGATAATTGGGCATTGCCCCAGGACATGCACGGTCCAGAATACAACAGAAGGTTTGATAAGAACCAGACTCAGTTGTTCTTGAAGGTCCCTTTCCAGGGTTATCCATTGTCCAAGCGTCTAGTGCTTGATCATTCTTGTAACAACATACTGTATATTTCAATATAAAATATGAGGTGAGCATGGCATGAAGGGTCATGTGGAGACCGCTAGTGGCAGCAATGGCAGCGGGTGGGAATTGAATGCTAGGAGGCCTAGGCAACAAGTGAAAGTCGGAGCTTCAAAGGATGGTATTTTTCGTACCTTTCTCAGGGTCCCTGCCCATCTTTTGGTGCCACCGAATCGATCCCAAAATAAATTCTGTAAAAGGTTTTCTTGCAAAAACCTCCAACTCCTTTTAAATTATTACTTGCATACCGAAGGATACAAGACATTTTACAATGTATTCTCTTTTACTAGATGAGGCACCACGGCAACTGGTTAAGGCATTGGGGACAGAATTCAGGGGCGTAGCTTCAAGAGGTGTGTTTGGGGTTTTACACCCCCCTGATAAATTTTCTTTCTGATAGTTGGATACAAATGCTTTCAGTTGGGTATGGCGAAGTGTCTGTTGGATTTCACCAGGGACTTTTACATATACGCATATCCTAAAGCATTGAAGAAGGCTTCAATTCTCCCACTGTTGAAAAAAACAAAACCTCGACCCTAAAGACGCTAAAGACCTTAATACTTTTCAGCCTATTTCTCGGTTCCACTTCCTGGCAAAATTGATGGAAAGGGTCATGAACTTTCAACTCACAAGTTTCATTCAGGAAAATTATATTTTAGATTCAACTCAATACGGCTTCAGGGGTGGCCATATCACAGAATCAGCGCTTATTAAATCCACAGAAGAAATTAGGGAGTCATTTGATATGAGAGGCAATGCAGCATTGATAATGTTGGATCTCTTAGCAGCCTTCGACATGGTCCACCAAGGTCTCTTAATGGACCGATTTGTCGGAGTGCGACATTCAAGGTCTGGCCTGGAAGCTACTGCGCTCCTTCCTGACAGACAGAAAGCAAACTGTGACCTTAGACATATTTATCTCCAAACCTTTCTCGCTCCCCTGTGGGGTCCCATTGGGATCCTCACTGAGTCCAATTCTTTTCAATGTATATTTCTAATATTTGACCCCATTGATTAAAACAGTGGTTCCCAAACTGGGGTCCGCGGACCCCCAGGGGTCCGTGACACATTCCCAGGGGGTCCGCAGGCAGCAGTTTTAAAAGCACTGCAAAGTTCCTTGTATAATCAGCAGTTTTGGGGCAGCAATAAAAGTGTCAAGATAACTCTGGTGATTAATGTACCTGCCGAAGAGAGATGAGGGTCCAGTGGAAGCTTTGACTCATCTAAGGAAGCGTAGATGGTTAATATGCCTGTTGCGAAGAATCTCTACAATGCAATTTTTAAAAAGCAGTATTTGTATAATGGCCATCAAAGAGCTGCATGCAAACTGCATGATACAAGTTAGTAAGTTATGCTATTTCCCGGTCTTTCATTATACCATCCCAATGCTGCTAAAAAGGTTTGTTTGGGTAGAAATAAATCCTTAATATTAAAGTCCACGCTAACCCCTGTGTTATGTTCTGAATCCTCAGTTTGTGTTTCTCAAGACCAAGCACTCTTAAAAAAGGCTTATCCGTATGGATATCATGTGAATCCTACACCTTGTAGTTCCCTTTGCCTTATGTAACATTTTCTATTCACTGATTTACACAAGTATGATTCATTGTCTCTGTATGTGTGTGATGTAAAATGCTCTAACACACTACAGTGGTATGAGAGGTGCTATCAAATAAATTAAATACATGCAACAGTGGGGCTATGGAGAGATTAGAGGCACTTTGGAGGGTAGTAGTGAGGGAATCATTGAAGACTGTCAAAAGATTGTTGTATCCTGGTGCATAGTCAAGTCATTATTTACTATGCTTTAAAAGCTAATACAAATCAATATATAATGACAAATGTGTTGTAAAATACACCATTTTCCCCCAAATTTTCTTTGGGGAGAGCCCCTCAAAGCCCCCTTTGTAGTGGTCAGGCTCACTCACTGCACTTGGTGTGCACTGTACAGGGACTGCTGGACAACATTTTCCAGGGCTGCATTGGGTTTTCAGTCCAGCCATTGGAGCCTCGAGCAGCGAAATCAAACCAAACAAGGTTAAGTTAGTCTCAGGATGCAGCACCAACATTCCCATTAAGGTTTTTTGATTTTTGCAAATAATTTTAATATAAAAATACTAAAATCGTTAGTAATTCAAGTCTAGTCTTTGCTTAATGTGCACACGTGTGTGGTTTTTTTTTTGAATTACAGTTTTAATGTTTGACATTTAAATCATACAAATTGCTTGGGGGTCCCCGGCTTCCAGTAGTGACTCAAAGGGGTCCTCAGGGGTCCTCAGGAGTGAAAGGTTTGGAACCACTGGATTCATTTAACCTACCTTCTTATGCAGACAACACTCAAATAGTGGTGTCTCTGCTACAAAATCAGGAAACAGAGAGTAGTGAGAAATTCCATGACTGCATGAGGTCGGTAAAGACCTGGATGATGGAAAATTGTTTAAAACTGAATTCGAGCCCTAGGTACCGGGTACCCTTCCAAAGCCTGTCAGGAAATCTAAGAACCTATGAGTAGTAATTGACAATAGGCTCACCATTGGAGATCAGGTGAACGTGGTCATCTCCACAACTTTCCAGATGCTTAGGATGATAAGAAAAATATTACACCTATTACCAACAAATAGTGATTACCTCCATCATTTTATCTAAAGATGATTATTTTAACAGCTGATACCTGAATATTCAACAGCAAAATATGAACAAACTTCAATTATTGCAAAATGTGGCAGCTAGGCCGCTAATAGGTTTTCCGAAATTCACATCAGTTAAATGAGAAATTAGAAAGCTCCTCTGGCTGCTAATAAGGCAATGGGTCAGAATAAAATCACTTTGTACTGCCTTCAAAGCTTTGCAAGGTGACCATCTTAGGCAATGTTTCAGTTGGTATACCCCCACCAGAACTCTTCGCTCCTTAGGAGCGAAGATGGTGATAGTGCCTAAATTCAAAAGAGCTCATTGGGGCCGAAGATGCTTTGTTACCTGCAACGCCAGGGTATGGAATGAACTTCCTTTCCATATTCGGGCCTCCCCTGAGCTGTTGTCATTTAGGAAAGCACTGAAGACTTGGCTTATCAGCAATTAGTTCCATCTGGGTCTTTCACTGTAATCTGCTTTTCGGCTGTTGAGCTAAGCGCCAGGTCACCTCCAGGTAACCGTTGCGCTTTATAAATTTAATCAATATAACATAAAATAACATAACAAAACGCACACCCTCTCTCCCTCTTTGTATTGAAAGTCCTAAAAAATATTGGTTATTTTACAAAATGTTGTGATTTTGCTCTTAGTACTCCTATTCCCGCTCCCTCTCCACTGCCCTTTAGGCCCCTCTTGTGCACCCTGTTTGTAAAATAATGAATTTTAACATTATATACCAACCTGATTGTTGGAAAATCTGAAGACCCCATAACCCCCATGTTACTGACCAAGCTATGCCGCTACCAGATTTATTGTGTTTTCATGCAACTCAGGCCAGCACCATGCTGTACTGCATTACACAAGGGGGAAACAGTGCCAAAACATATCTACTAAGATTCGGCTGGTGCTGCTGTCATCGCATGTGCTGGAGCTATAACAAGGCTGCCTTGTGCACTGTATAGCCTTGTACCATGGTGTAGGGGTGTGAGCTGTCCAGCATAGGATTTGGACTGGAAGCATTCCCTTCAGGTTCACATTCATGTGCCTAGACAAGCCCTGGATGTGTGCTGTGGCACTTCAGCGCATATTCAATGCATGAATATTTTTGAGAAATTAAGGGGCATATCAGCAACAACCGGCAATAATTATCGCTAAGCTCACTTAGTGCTCCGATAATTATCGCCAGCTAGCGTGGATTTTTATCGCTGAGATAGCGTGCTATTAGCAACGCTTATCTCAAAAGCGATAAAAATCCTCACGCTAACTGCCTAACGTGAGATTATCGCTGGAAACCCAGCGATAATCTCACGCAATGTGGTGTTAGCTTGATGATAAGGACTCACAAACTTAGCCATGATATCCACCTTCCATAGGATCCTTCCATAGGATATCATGGCTAAGTCAGTCCTGAAGCAGGCGTAAGGAAAGTAGCGATAACAGGGGTTATCGCTAATTTTCTTGCCGCTATGCTTCATAGCGTGGGGCTTGATAATAGGAGAAATGTCGCTTAGCGACATTTCTCCTTTCATGTCAGGTCAGGAACACCCACTTTGCATCTCATTAGAGATGCAAAGCTGGGCGTTAGGAATTCCTACGCCAACGCAAGTGTTCACGCGTTAGCGTGAGCTTGCTAATTAGGCGATAAAATTGTCGCCGCTTTTCGGCCGAAAACAGCCGCAAAAGCGGTGATAATTCTATCGCCTTTCCTTGCTGATATGCCCCTAACACCTTTTTGCGTCAAACCTACAGTTGTTTTTGCTGATCTGCACTATTAACGCCCTAGTAACACCAACCTTGACTCCAAGCACATTTTGTGCTCAGAAAAGGGCACCTTTCTCACGCAAAATATCTTGGCATTTTGCGCAGGAAAGCAAATATCAGTGCCTCGCTTTACGTTGATTTGTGTCTGTTTGCACACTTAGGGAAAGTGCAAAGCCATAGTAAATCTGATTCTATGCGCTCAAAACACACTCACTTGAAGATTGACTCATTCGTTCACCTGTTACGTCACTCGGGGTACAACAGGCTAGTAAAGCAGCACTGCTGTCAGCGATTGCTGTCCCAACTTATCTTAAAAGTGTGAGCTTTGCAATGTTTGTAATATAAGAAAATTTGTGTTTTTTAACACAAATATGATAAAAAATGTGTTGGTTCGGGAAGTATCCGTTATATAAAAAGATATTAAATTTCTATTTTTCTTAATTTTGTTAGTGGTGTAGCAACAAATAAAAAAATTGAGGTGGGTGCTTCGTATGTATTATTTAATCAACACAGTAGTGTACTTGCTTGAAAGGTCTATTTAATTTCAAAATGCAGTACAAGTTTTCCCTGTTGTAAACATCAAATACCACTAGATGACAGTAGAGCATCGTTGGTCCTTTCATCGGAGACCGCCTGAAAAACACTTGTACTTCATTGAAGGGCACATGGCGAAGGCACCGTTTCACACGGGGGGCATTGTGTGAGTTGGAAACCAGGAGCGTCCCTCAAGAGTTTTTAGCAGGTGCAACACTGAGACTGGAGTCGCACGGCCCCCGGTGCGCTCACATTTAAAACCTTTTAGCAGAGGTTGGCGTGTGTGCTGCCCTGGATATTGCTACTTATGAGAGGGCTGCCTGCGTCATACAGCACTGGCATAATCATTAGATCGCACCCACTCCTGAATATGTGGTTAAACTAAGAATCAGCATCAACAGCAGGCTGTAAATGACCTTAGATCGTTATTTTTCTTCCCTTCCGCATCGCAGCACCCCATGTTTCATCTTGAAATCTTCACACTGATTGTACTATTCTGGAGAGAATTAATTTTTCTAGACCTCATTAACAGGGCCTGAAAGCTGACATTGCCTAATTGCGTAACACGTTTTTTCATCAGGACAAGTTTGAAAAACTTTTCAGGCAGCATTTCAACTGGTGATATGGAGAGAGTAATACACTCAGCCGTCCTTGTTTTTAGCGTTTGTGTAAGTGAGAGAGAGGGAAAAAGAGAATGTGTGTGAGAAACAGATGAAAACAGTTAGCATATGCACGAGAGAAGGCAGAGTGTAAGGGAAGTTAAGAAGTGAAAGAGGAAAGAACAATAAGGTGTGAAAAAGGTGTAGGAGAAGATGCATGGGAAAGGTGCATTTGAGAGATGGCGGGTTATCTCTGTGTGTGCACCAATGCTGCTGAGGCATACACTCTATATGAAGAGAGCAGGTAGGGAAGCTTCACCATAGAGTTCTCATTGTGTAGAAGGGGATTTTCATCACATTGTATACCTGACTTTCAAGTGACAGTTTGGAGTCCACAGTCAAAGGTAAGGTCTTTATTTCTAGGTATTTTTTTTTGGGGGGGGGGGGATAAAGGGGGGATGGTATTTTGTATAGCCAAACTAAATCTGAAGGTATCAGAGCGCTTTACCTGGCCACCAGTTGCGTTTCAGAGGGACACATTCATTTTTGTTAGGCGCAGGGAGATTATGTTAATTTTCTAAACTCACAGGATGTTGAGCATCCCTGCCGAGACTCGAACCCGGTTCCCCAGCTTCAAGGTCAATTGCCATAGCTGTTCAGCCACATCCTCTCTCCATTAGGCCACATCCTCTCCCCTATACCTTCTATTGATGTGGCCAGTGGTGATCCAATCTCCTCTTGCAATGTTTTTTAGGTTGAGCCTAGCGGCAGCGCGCATCCACTGCTCGCTTTGCGAGGCATGCTGTAGTAGGGTATGCTGTGGAAGCCTCGTCCACTCTCTGCCCATATTTGTCATTGACTTTGCGTCATTGTCCTTCTTAAATGCTGGCTTTTGATTGGTAAATAGGCTTTTTAGTCCCTCCTTGGTACCGCCTTGTCTCCATTTGTTACTTCCCATAAGGACTGGACCTTTTACTGGTCATACTACACGGTCTGCTTTATCTTGGCTAACAGCACTATTTTGTTTATTTTTTTTATTTACAGCGCAGTCCGCTTTCACGTCAGCGGCCGCGCTTGTTTATTTAATTAATTTGCAGCGCTGGCCACTTTCACTTCAGCGGCCGTGCTTGGTTATTTAATTAATTTGCTGTTTTCTCCTGCATGAGGGGCACAGTCGGGGCTAGAGCAAGGCACGTCACGCGAGGCTTGGCTCTGTTGTGGTGAAAGGCAGGCACTTTTACCTTAACAAGCATTTGCAATGCAATAGGTCCTGCATTTACGCAAGTTTGAGCTATTGACATTGCAAATGACAATGACTTTTATTTTTGTTTTCGTTTTTAAAACATAAATAAAAGGCATTGTCCTTAACAATGCTAATAGCTTAAACTCGCGTAAATGCGAAACCTATTGCATTGCAAATGCTTGTTTTATGAGTCGCAGGTTTTATATAGTCTGCATTTTAGGATCTCAGTTTTCAAGGGATTTAGTTGCAGGTCACTTTCTAGCATCCAGGTGTCGATTGACTGCATGGATTCTGTAAGTCTCGATGCCCCAAGATCCCCTGATCATTTTTCCAATTTAAGAACCATTTGGGTGTTGTCAGCACAGTTATATCAAATAAGTTCAAATAAATTAATTGTCCCTTGAAGTGCAATCACTGAACATCGAGGTACACCTATATCTTGTGAGAAGGTTGATGCTATAAATGGAAATAGTGAGATGGTTTGTGTTCTCTAAGTGATGTGTGACTAAATCCGTTTTAATGCAGGGCCCTCTATTGCTGGATTGTTTAGTCTTTTGAGCAGTAGTTGGTGGTTCACAGAGTCAAATGTTGCTGAGAGGTCCAGTAGAATTAGTTCAGCGACTTGAGCTGAGTTTACTGTGTTCTTGAGGTCAACCCAGATAGCAGCCACTGCTTATTTGGTGCCTGTCAGGCCAGAATCCTGCCTTTGGTAGCCAGGATATGGTTTTCACACTGAACTCTCAAGTTAGAAATGTTCCATTTGATATATAGGTGTCTAATTTGTTGGGTCCTCTGAATCCAATCTTTGCTTCTTCAAAACATGTTTTTTGTATGATAGAGGATGCTTTTTGTTCACTGGAAGTTCTCAAAATGATAATGATTAATTGATGATCACTCTGGTCGGTATGTCCACAGAGGTATAATCGAGACAGACACAAATGGATTCAGACGGCATGTCACAGTGTTGTAAGAATTGAGTTTGCTGAAAGAAGCAGCAATGGAAGAAAACTGGTAGTAGGTCTGGTCCTTTGCTGAGCAAAATAAAGCTAGCATCATCATCACAAATTGTCACATTACAACTTCTTCACAATGCCACTGTAGCAAAATCTATATGATCCCAAGTGGGTTACTACATCATTGAATCTATGTGGCATATATCTCGTTATCAAAAATAAAATATACAAATTTTTTATAATTCATACAGAAATTTCAAAAATAACCATGTCCTTTTCTTCTCAGAAAATTATAAACAATAACCCAGTTCAATTCGTAGTTTCACCCAAGTGGGCGGCACAAGTTTCATCTTCTATTATATACACCTCCAATCATAAATATGATCTCTATAACTTCTCCACTACTGACATCACCTATATAGGAAATGAATACAAAAATAAGAAAATAAGAAAAGAAAAAAGAAAAAAAGAGAACAAAACAAAGAAAATAAACAATGTATCATATAAGGCCTGCCACAATATTCACAAAATAAGCTACGCTCATGTATGAGTGAATTAAAATCCATAGTTACTACAAAAAGTCACATAAGTAGACATTTCAGAAAATCATTCCCATTTTAAAAAAGGAAACCCAAACATTACACTAGAGTCCATGATGCACAAGAAAGCTTCCAAAACCTGCAAAATAGCGCAAGTAACTGCATACACCAAACAGACTAGGGATTGGCTATTCCCCCAAATGCCAAGACATTTCTTCTTCAGAATTCAGACCTCCTGGGACCTTTGTATTGAGGTCTAAAATGTATCTAGATTCTAGTTGATGCAGTCTGCGAATTCAGTCTCCACCTCTATTCGTGGACGCCACTCTGTCAATGACAAAGAATCGCAATAAATTGCGATTACTTTTATGAAATTCCTCAAAGTGTCTTGCAACAGGCGACAGTTTGTCTCTGTTTTGAATAGCTCTCAGGTGCTCAAGAACACGTTTCTTTGCTGTAAGCATCGTGCTTCCTACATATTTTTTAGCACATGGGCAAACCAGCACATAGACACAATAGTCTGACAAGCAAATGAGATGTTTGCCTATCCGTCTCTCTGTTTGACTAATAGGATAATAGACATTCTTGACATTTGTACTAAATTTACACGCTTTGCATGTCATACAAGTAAAAAATCCTTGTATGTCTATATTAGAATTTTTAGTGCGTGTCACCTCATTATTACAGAGTCTATCTTTAAGGGAGTCTGCCTTCCTATAGGTGATATTAGGTAAAGCTCCCACAATTTCTTTCAATGTGGGTTCTGTTAATAAAATTTTCCAATGTCTATTGAGGCATTTACGTACCTTCCAAGAATTTGAATGAAAAGTAGTTACAAATCTTATAGCTTTATCATTCTCATCTTCCTCTATCCTTTCTTTAGGTACCAAAAGCTCACTGTGTTTAAGCTTACTTGCCTTCAAAAAAGCTTCCTTGACTATATTAGGGTTGTAGCCCCTCTCCAAAAATCTTTCTGTCATGCATTCACTTTCAACAATGAAATCTGATTCAGTGCTACAGTTTCTCCGAGCTCGGAGAAACTCCCCATAGGGTATGCTCCGGATCAGTGTTTGAGGATGCCCACTGTCTGCATGTAGCAGAGTGTTACCCCCAGTGGGTTTTCGAAAAAGTTTAGAAGCCAGATTATTATCTACCACCTCTATGCATAGATCCAGAAATTCAATGCTTTGGTCACTCATCTTACCCTCAAATCTTAAATTCAGTTCATTGTCATTCAGGATAGAAATGAAATCACTAGCTTGTTCTTGAGATCCTTCCCAGATGATAAAAAGGCCAAGTTTTCCCATGGCCACGGTATAGTTCTTGTGTCCTGGACACCTGCTGCTCCCAGCAGCCCATAAAAAGATTGGCAAAGCTGGGAGCAAAACAGGTGCCCATAGCAGTGCCCTGCGTCTGTCTGTAGAAAACTCCATCAAATATGAAAAAGTTTTTTTCCAGACAGAACTTACTCATCTCATTTCATTGTGTCTTAGAAAGGAGCTAGAGCGGGAACTAAGAAACTGTTGGCAGGCCTTGATGCCCTCCGTATGTCTAATTGAAGTGTAGAGGCTACACACATCCAAAGTAATCAATAAGTAGGTCTCCTGCCATTCAAAATCCTTAATTTTACTCAAAAAATCCCTACTGTCTTTGAGATATGGTGGTAACCCCTCCACATAGGGACGTAACAAATGATCAATGTATTTAGTGGTTTTCTCTAATAAAGAGCCCATTGAAGAAACAATGGGTCTTCCTGGTGGTTTAACATTATCTTTAATATTGTTTGGGTTGTAAGTAAAGGATTGCGATTTTAGGATTGCGGTTAAACAAAAATGAGTATTCATCCCATTCCAAAATGCCTTGTGAATGCCATTGTTTTAACATGCTAAAATAGATAGTATTTGATTCTTCAATAGCATTTTTTGTTACTCGTTCATAACAATCCTGACAATCTAGCTGTCGGACACCTTCCTGCATGTAATCATCCACATTGAGTATAACAACGTTTCCACCCTTATCCGACTGGCGGATAATAATATTTGAGTCAGTTTGCAAAGATTTAACCACCAGTCGTTGCTGTTTCGTCAGGTTATCATGAATCCACACTTGCTTTTTGGCTAGATTTTTCAAATCATTTACAACCAGTGTTTCAAAAATATCTATGCCACGTGGAGGTAAAGTGGGATTGAAAACAGATTTAGGTTTAAATTTATTCGGACAACTTAAATCAACCTTAAAGCCCAATGTCAGAGCATCAATCGGTCCCAATTCTACATTGTCAATAAGAGTGTCCACCTCATTGATAGTCTCGGCAACTGGGATATCATTACTCCCTTGCCTAGGTGGAAAAGCGTTTTTCGCTTTTAACTCATACCATCTATGCCACCGCTTTTTTTTCACTTTTCAAAGTTTAGTCCACTGTCTGTGTCTATGCACGCTACGTTGCACGTAACTTTTGATGTTTGTTTATATGTGTTGGCGTATCCATAACAGATTACCCGTGATCAAGGCGATTCCCGCCGAAACATGTAGGGCAATTTTTTCTGGCTTTATGCGTTGCAAATAAATCCACTTTGACCGATTTATTTTGGATTTGGTGGCTAATTTTGGATGGAGTGCAGCTGCACAGCAGTGCTTAGTGAAAATAATATATGAAAGACAATGTGCTCAGAAGCATCGAGTGAGCACTCCACAGCGCCCAAACCATCCAGTTGTAAAGCCTCGCTGCAGCTCCCTTTATGTATTCCCAAAATTCAAGTCTGCCTCTGCCGACGCGTTTCGAGGCCAATACGCCTCTTCATCATGGGCTGGCAAACAGACACTGAGCAGTCGTCTCCATTTTAGCCATGTTTTATTTAGTATACATCCCTCAGTGGGCGTGGCCAAATTTATCAGCACAACAGTGTGCTGGGAGATGTAGTCCATGTGGGGGTAATAGTTATATCCTATCGTAGGTTCAGTGTCATATTACCAATTTATTACAGTCATTGAAATACCTTTAGTAGGAAGGGGAATATGTCCAAGGGAGCTCCGCAGCAGAAAGGCGCTGTGCTGCACGGGTGCGGAGTAATTCCATCCCACAGCCTCTTGTGTTGACGAGTGGTGCTCTTCTCCACGGCATGAGCGGCCGTGATTCAAATGAAAGACAATGTGCTCAGAAGCATCAAGTGAGCACTCCACAGCGCCCATACCATCCAGTTGTAAAGCCTCGCTGCAGCTCCCTTTATGTATTCCCAAAATTCAAGTCTGCCTCTGCCGACGCGTTTCGAGGCCAATACGCCTCTTCATCATGGGCTGGCAAACAGACACTGAGCAGTCGTCTCCAATTTAGCCATGTTTTATTTAGTATACATCCCTCACTGGGCGTGGCCAAATTTATCAGCACAACAGTGTGCTGGGAGATGTAGTCCATGTGGGGGTAATAGTTATATCCTATCGTAGGTTCAGTGTCATATTACCAATTTATTACAGTCATTGAAATACCTTTAGTAGGAAGGGGAATATGTCCAAGGGAGCTCCGTAGCAGAAAGGCGCTGTGCTGCACGGGTGCGGAGTAATTCCATCCCACAGCCTCTTGTGTTGACGAGTGGTGCTCTTCTCCACGGCATGAGCGGCCGTGATTCAAATGAAAGACAATGTGCTCAGAAGCATCGAGTGAGCACTCCACAGCGCCCATACCATCCAGTTGTAAAGCCTCGCTGCAGCTCCCTTTATGTATTCCCAAAATTCAAGTCTGCCTCTGCCGACGCGTTTCGAGGCCAATACGCCTCTTCATCATGGGCTGGCAAACAGACACTGAGCAGTCGTCTCCATTTTAGCCATGTTTTATTTAGTATACATCCCTCAGTGGGCGTGGCCAAATTTATCAGCACAACAGTGTGCTGGGATATGTAGTCCATGTGGGGGTAATAGTTATATCCTATCATAGGTTCAGTGTCATATTACCAATTTATTACAGTCATTGAAATACCTTTAGTAGGAAGGGGAATATGTCCAAGGGAGCTCCGTAGCAGAAAGGCGCTGTGCTGCACGGGTGCCGAGTAATTCCATCCCACAGCCTCTTGTGTTGACGAGTGGTGCTCTTCTCCACGGCATGAGCGGCCGTGATTCAAATGAAAGACAATGTGCTCAGAAGCATCGAGTGAGCACTCCACAGCGCCCATACCGTCCAGTTGTAAAGCCTCGCTGCAGCTCCCTTTATGTATTCCCAAAATTCAAGTCTGCCTCTGCCGACGCGTTTCGAGGCCAATACGCCTCTTCATCATGGGCTGGCAAACAGACACTGAGCAGTCGTCTCCGTTTTAGCCATGTTTTATTTAGTATACATCCCTCAGTGGGCGTGGCCAAATTTATCAGCACAACAGTGTGCTGGGAGATGTAGTCCATGTGGGGGTAATAGTTATATCCTATCGTAGGTTCAGTGTCATATTACCAATTTATTACAGTCATTAAAATACCTTTAGTAGGAAGGGGAATATGTCCAAGGGAGCTCCATAGCAGAAAGGCGCTGTGCTGCACGGGTGCGGAGTAATTCCATCCCACAGCCTCTTGTGTTGACGAGTGGTGCTCTTCTCCATGGCATGAGCGGCCGTGATTCAAATGAAAGACAATGTGCTCAGAAGCATCGAGTGAGCACTCCACAGCGCCCATACCATCCAGTTGTAAAGCCTCGCTGCAGCTCCCTTTATGTATTCCCAAAATTCAAGTCTGCCTCTGCCGACGCGTTTCGAGGCCAATACGCCTCTTCATCATGGGCTGGCAAACAGACACTGAGCAGTCGTCTCCATTTTAGCCATGTTTTATTTAGTATACATACCTCAGTGGGCGTGGCCAAATTTATCAGCACATCAGTGTGCTGGGAGATGTAGTCCATGTGGGGGTAATAGTTATATCCTATCGTAGGTTCAGTGTCATATTACCAATTTATTACAGTCATTGAAATACCTTTAGTAGGAAGGGGAATATGTCCAAGGGAGCTCCGTAGCAGAAAGGCGCTGTGCTGCACGGGTGCGGAGTAATTCCATCCCACAGCCTCTTGTGTTGACGAGTGGTGCTCTTCTCCACGGCATGAGCGGCCGTGATTCAAATGAAACACAATGTGCTCAGAAGCATCGAGTGAGCACTCCACAGCGCCCATACCATCCAGTTGTAAAGCCTCGCTGCAGCTCCCTTTTTGTATTCCCAAAATTCAAGTCTGCCTCTGCCGACGCGTTTCGAGGCCAATACGCCTCTTCATCATGGGCTGGCAAATAGACACTGAGCAGTCGTCTCCATTTTAGCCATGTTTTATTTAGTATACATCCCTCAGTGGGCGTTGCCAAATTTATCAGCACAACAGTGTGCTGGGAGATGTAGTCCATGTGGGGGTAATAGTTATATCCTATCGTAGGTTCAGTGTCATATTACCAATTTATTACAGTCATTGAAATACCTTTACTAGGAAGGGGAATATGTCCAAGGGAGCTCCGTAGCAGAAAGGCGCTGTGCTGCACGGGTGCGGAGTAATTCCATCCCACAGCCTCTTGTGTTGACGAGTGGTGCTCTTCTCCACGGCATGAGCGGCCGTGATTCAAATGAAAGACAATGTGCTCAGAAGCATCGAGTGAGCACTCCACAGCCCCCATACCATCCAGTTGTAAAGCCTCGCTGCAGCTCCCTTTATGTATTCCCAAAATTCAAGTCTGCCTCTGCCGACGCGTTTCGAGGCCAATACGCCTCTTCATCATGGGCTGGCAAACAGACACTGAGCAGTCGTCTCCATTTTAGCTATGTTTTATTTAGTATACATCCCTCAGTGGGCGTGGCCAAATTTATCAGCACAACAGTGTGCTGGGAGATGTAGTCCATGTGGGGGTAATAGTTATATCCTATCGTAGGTTCAGTGTCATATTACCAATTTATTACAGTCATTGAAATACATAAAGGGAGCTGCAGCGAGGCTTTACAACTGGATGGTATGGGCGCTGTGGAGTGCTCACTCGATGCTTCTGAGCACATTGTCTTTCATTTGAATCACGGCCGCTCATGCCGTGGAGAAGAGCACCACTCGTCAACACAAGAGGCTGTGGGATGGAATTACTCCGCACCCGGGCAGCACAGCGCCTTTCTGCTACGGAGCTCCCTTGGACATATTCCCCTTCCTACTAAAGGTATTTCAAAGACTGTAATAAATTGATAATATGACACTTAACCTACGATAGGATATAACTATTACCCCCACATGGACTACATCTCCCAGCACACTGTTGTGCTGATAAATTTGGCCACGCCCACTGAGGGATGTATACTAAATAAAACATGGCTAAAATGGAGACGACTGGTCAGTGTCTGTTTGCCAGCCCATGATGAAGAGGCGTATTGGCCTCGAAACGCGTCGGCAGAGGCAGACTTGAATTTTGGGAATACATAAAGGGAGCTGCAGCGAGGCTTTACAACTGGATGGTATGGGCGCTGTGGAGTGCTCACTCGATGCTTCTGAGCACATTGTCTTTCATTTGAATCACGGCCGCTCATGCCGTGGAGAAGAGCACCACTCGTCAACACAAGAGGCTGTGGGATGGAATTACTCCGCACCCGGGCAGCACAGCGCCTTTCTGCTACGGAGCTCCCTTGGACATATTCCCCTTCCTACTAAAGGTATTTCAATGACTGTAATAAATTGGTAATATGACACTGAACCTACGATAGGATATAACTATTACCCCCACATGGACTACATCTCCCAGCACACTGTTGTGCTGATAAATTTGGCCACGCCCACTGAGGGATGTATACTAAATAAAACATGGCTAAAATGGAGACGACTGCTCAGTGTCTGTTTGCCAGCCCATGATGAAGAGGCGTATTGGCCTCGAAACGTGTCGGCAGAGGCAGACTTGAATTTTGGGAATACATAAAGGGAGCTGCAGCGAGGCTTTACAACTGGATGGTATCGGCGCTGTGGAGTGCTCACTCGATGCTTCTGAGCACATTGTCTTTCATTTGAATCACGGCCACTCATGCCGTGGAGAAGAGCACCACTCGTCAACACAAGAGGCTGTGGGATGGAATTACTCCGCACCCGGGCAGCACAGCGCCTTTCTGCTACGGAGCTCCCTTGGACATATTCCCCTTCCTACTAAAGGTATTTCAATGACTATAATAAATTGGTAATATGACACTGAACCTACGATAGGATATAACTATTACCCCCACATGGACTACATCTCCCAGCACACTGTTGTGCTGATAAATTTGGCCACGCCCACTGAGGGATGTATACTAAATAAAACATGGCTAAAATGGAGACGACTGCTCAGTGTCTGTTTGCCAGCCCATGATGAAGAGGCGTATTGGCCTCGAAACGCGTCGGCAGAGGCAGACTTGAATTTTGGGAATACATAAAGGGAGCTGCAGCGAGGCTTTACAACTGGATGGTATGGGCGCTGTGGAGTGCTCACTCGATGCTTCTGAGCACATTGTCTTTCATGAAAATAATACATATATATTATCTACTGGCGGTCGCCAGTAGATAGTTATAGTTAGGACCGTGTTTCCATAGGAAATCCGCAACATTCTATTTGGAATAATTTTGGCGCCGGTTGACGAATCCTCGCGAAATTTTCAAAATAGGTGGGGCGCTCTGCTCCGCTCCTACCCTGAAAGTCTCGGGGGGATTCGTCAAGCAGGGGCCGAGAAAAAAGGGGGGTCCCAAAACGCGTTTTCCCCATGCAATTTTCCATAGAGACCTTTAGTCCAAGGTACAGCCCGAACAGCTGAACAGAATTACTTGAAATTTGGCAGAGAGGTAGTCCTCAGGTCAGGGAAGTGCCTTTTGCAGGTCTGGTGTCAATCTGTTCAGTAGTTCCTGAGAACATCAAAAGTAAAATCATATATATATGTGGGCGGAGCCTAACCACACATCTCATCCTGAGATCTGATTGGCTGTCAGCACTTCATCCAAGAAGTGTTGGCAGCCATCCTGGGACCAATATACATGATAGCACCTCATTAAAAAGCATTGCAGTTAATAGAAGGTTTTAAGACTTTAGTTACATTATAAATCATTTGTTGATGGTACCATACTCATTTTAGGAATTGTGGTATGTTCTAAGGTGATTTCACCATGTGAAAAAGCCTTCTGCTGGGATATCATGATTGAGAGAAAACTATTTTCTCATGCTTTTCCCACAGAGGTTTGGAAGGTGATCTATAAGTTAAACTGAGAGCATATTTTCTGTAAACCCACATTATCTTTCTCAGTCTTGTGAGAATTAAGTCTGACATTCTCAGTAAAACATGTACATCTAACAAGGGCAGAGACTGTCAGTTGATTCCTTTGTGTTCTACTGCAGCTTCCCAGAGTGTTCCAAAGAACAACTAGAGCGCTAACAGTCCTACTTATGATAAACGTATGGCACACGTGAAGCCATCTTGCTTGGATTAAAGTGGTAACTCTTAAAACATTTAATTTAAAAAGGAACAAAATGAGGGGGTTCATTTTTCCATAAAAAGTATGATTAGTGCTGCAGAAAGAAAAATGAGGGCACATTTTGAGTGACTTCTCTAATCCTCTTCTATTTCATTAAAAAATTCTGACATGCAGACTGAAACATGCACTTTCAATACCAGCAGCAGTTTTCCCTGGTGAGCAGTAGCTTTACTAAAGTGATCTAATGAGCAAAAAGAGTGCTAACATTCTGAATTTATGGCAAATGTGTGACACATCTGAATGCCTTCTTGATGGAATCAAAGTAAAAAACTGAAAGTATTTCCTACTGAGGAGACTGCAGTAAATGATGAAATTAGGAAACTTCATAACAAATAAGTCTCCCAAGATGGCCACCAGAGACAAAAGAGCCCAAATGTAGCCCAAATATCACCCCGATGTAGCCCAAGTATAGCCCAATGACAGAATGTCCCAGAGTGTTCTTAAAAACAACTAGAGCGCTTACTGTCTTCATTATGACAAAAGTATGGCACACCTGAAGCCATCTTGATTGGAATAAACTGGTAACACTTAAAACATTTAATTTAAAAAGGAACACAATGAGGGGGTTCATTTTGCCATAGAAATTATGATTAATGCGGAAGAAAGAAAATGAGGGCACATTTGAGTGACTTCTCAAATCCTCTTCTATTTCATTAAAAAATTCTGACATGCAGACTGAAACATGAACTTTTAATACCAGGAGCAGACTTCCATGGTGAACAGTAGTTTTACTACAGTGATCTAATGAGCAACTAGAGTGCTAACATTCAGAATTTATGGCAAATGTGTGACATATCTGAATACCTTCATGATGGAATCAAAGTAAAAAACTGAAAGCATTTCCTACTGAGGAGACTGCAGTACATGAGGAAATTAGGAAACTTCATAACAAATAAAACTCCCAAGATGGCCACCGGAGACAAAAGAGCCCAAATGTAGCCCAAAATCACCCAGATGTAGCCCAAATATAGCCCAATGACAGAAGTGTGCAAAACACTTATTATTTTGTGTTTTTGCAGTGTTATATAGTGCAGACTTGTCAGGTATTGGAGTGCTTTACATGAGCATTGGTTACATCACACAAGAACAAATTCATTTTGGTTGTAGACATGGGGAGACTAAGTGATTTGACCAGAATCACAGAATGTCGAGCTGAAGCAGAAACTCCAACCTGGTTCCCCAGTTGCAAAGTCTGCAGTTCTGGAAGTAACACCACATCCTCTCCCCTAAGTGCAACATTTAATCAAGTGGTCAACTGGATAAAAAAACATAAAGATAACAAATAATTTAAAAGCGCTTTGTCGCTATTTGAAAACTCAGAAAATATGTCCTTATTTTAGTCTTTTAGAGCACTAACCATAATTTTGATGCCAATAAGACCCTCTCATATATGTAATTTCTGAAGGAAATGCTCTAGGTATTACAGTTTTGATTACATCAAGATGACGTCAGGCGTTCCACACTTTTGTAATAAATATAGAATGTTAGCAATCTAGGTGTTCACTAGGATACTGTTGAGAGGCAGAGGCCAGGGGCACGGACTCTGAAAATTGAAGGCAGGTAGGAGGGTGCAAAGGCAACAATTTAACCACACTGAGCAGGCTGGAAGGGCCGTGGCAGCACAACAAACTATGGAGGGCAGTGGAAAGGGGGGCAGCGGCAACAAACCAACAATACAGGACTTGCAAGAGAGGCTGTGGCAATGTAATAGACCATTGTGGGCAGAAGGAAGAGGCAATGGTAGTACAACCATACATGCCAACAGACCCGATTCAGCCAGGAAACGTCCAATGTTTTTAAGCTCAAATGGGCTTTATTTGATCTGTCTCCTGTCTACAATCTCCTCTTTTTCAATGTAACTCAAAGGGGAAAATCAATACCCCAGTTTTTTTTCAAAATCTCCCTCTTACCAAGTTCAAAATGTTCGCAAGTATGGTACATTGTATCATGGAAGGAAATGGGGTAGGGACATGGACTTGGATAACAGAGGACAGGAGGGACATGGAGAGGTGCACCAAACTGACCCTGCAGGGCAGGCATCAGGGTTTGCAGCAGCACAATACACCACACAGGGCATGCGGGACGGGAGTGCAGCACAACAATCCATAGAAAGCAAGAAGGAGGGGACAGGACCATGCACATGGACAACAGAGAACAGAGGGGCAAGAGGTAATGGTAGCTAGCTGACCATAATGGACAGCCAGGAGAGAAAGCTGCAGCATAACAGACCATAAAGGGCAGGAGGGACGGATCAGGGGCATTACAATGGAACAGACAAGCCAGGAGGGAGTGAGTAGGGGTCTGCACATGTAAACAGAGGGCTGGGGGCAAGGGGGCAGGGCAGGAGCAGCAAGATAGCCATGGAGGTCAGGCAGGATGGGCACTAGAAGCAAGACACACCATGAAGAGCAACAGTGAGACTGTGATGGCATACACACAGACCATGGAGGGAAGGTGGGAGGGGGTCAGGGGCAGCTAACTGACCACACAGGGAAGGTGGGAGGGGCCATGGCAGCACAGAAGACCATGCATGGCACGTGGGAGGGTTAGTGGCAGCACAATGGCTATGAATGGCTATGATGGGCAAGAAGGAGGGTGCAGGGGCATGCACAAAGGACCATGGAGGATAGAAGGGAGGGTCAGAACCTGTGCACAGACAAGAAAGTTCAGGGGAAGGGGCCTCACAACAGACCGCACGGGGCAGGCAGGAGGAGCAGTTGCAGCACAACAGACCAGGAAGGGCAGAAGGGTGTGGCAGTACAATGGACCATGTAGGACAGGAGGAAGAGGATAGGGGCATGGCATGTGGACAGGCAGGGTGGAGGTGGCAGGGACAGATTACAGTCATCTGACAATGCTAGGCAGGTGGGAGGGGAGTGGCAGCTCAACAGAACACTCAGAGTAGATAGGAGTGGCAGGTCCATGGAACATGGTGGGCAAAAAGGATGGAGCAGGGGCATGCACAAAGAAGACATCGGAGGGCAGGGGGAAGGAGAATAGGGGCAGCAAGCTAAGCACAGAGTTTAAGCAGGAGGTCAATGATGGGGCATAGAATTGGGCAATGGAGGGCAGGAGGAGTGGACTGGTACATCATACTAAATTGAGGGCAGTGGCAGCACATCAGACCATGCATGGCAGGAGGGAGGAGGCTAGTCCATGGATTCACACAACAGAGGATAGGGAGGAGGGGGATGGGGCAGCAAGCTAACTGTTCAGAGAAGGCGGGTATTAGGAACTTTATTGTTTTTAAAACGTGTGTCTGTGCGAACTACTTAAAATATGAACAAGTATGCATCATAATCTCACTTTTATTCAGGAAGAAGAGGACGTTTGTGACTGTGACTCCGGGCTCACTTGGCAGAACACCCCCTGACCCTCCACCCCCTATCGCAAAATGTAATGCCCGTGAAAAGGGTAGGTGAACACAGTGTTATATAGAACATAGTCCTGAGAGCACGATTGAAAATGAAAACTAGATATAGTGTATGGTATAACCTTTTGAGTGCCCATGACGAGATGGTCTCGTCATGGGCCGCGGTTGCGCTGTGCCCATGACGAGACTATCTCGTCATGAACCCCGCCCGCTAATGAAAGGGCCGGCACAGGGCGGGGAAAGGGCGGGGCACTCAAGGGGTTAAACTATGCACCAAAAAGTGTGATATAAGATGAACCGGGCGTGAAATATAATATGCAATACATTGTGCGCAATGACAGATTCATTGGAGAGCGCGAGATAGCACAGGCACTAGCGCGTGCTATGCGATATGCGCCTTGGAGTGTAATATGCACAGGGCAGTGTCGTGTAACCTAACTAGTCTCTAAAGTTGTAATATAAAATATGTGCTGGGGAGTGTAACGTTGCATATGCACTGTGACAAAGATATGGATCCCAGATTGTAATATGTATGGCATAGCACTGTGCGTTATAACATAGGCATCGAGGAAGGCACGTTAGATGGGGCAATATAACCAGTGCGAAGACAAGTGTGGCATGACATATTCACGGGGTGGTGTTACAGTGCACATGGGCTAGAGAGTGTCATAGCATATGCACTAGCTAGTGGAATACAACACAGAGGTGTGTGGCACTCAGCAGGCAATGGTGGGTGTAACACAGCATTGGGCTCTGCCAGGAGCGCGCTGTGACTCTCAAGTGATGTTCGTCCCCTTTCCAGAGAGTAAAATAAAAAGTATTACACATCCGGCAGTGGATGTGTGTTTTATTAACCGTGAGGGGGGTTTCTTGCATAGTTTTGGTCGAATTTTTGTCGAATCCCCTTTGAATGGCTTGGTGTGCATGTGTATTAAATGTGCCCGTCAATAGCTACCCATGTTTGTATAAATAAACGACAAGGGTGTCTACCGGGATTAGGCACGGTAGGGCATCAGACATGTCAGAGCTTCACTAGTGGTGTAAATACATTCCACGTGGATTCATTGTATGCATAGTCGCCTTTTAATGAATATCACGCAGATCGTCATGGTGATAGGTACGTACGGTTTGTCCAGCATGTCCTAGGTGTGTCTATAAATATATATTTTTTTAAAAATAATAAAAAACAGTGGCCGGCCCTGGGGATTGGGGTCAAAAAAATATAATTAGGAGACAGGCCCTGGGGGATGGGGTCATCAGGGCCAATAAATTAGAATAAGAAGGGGAACCACACAGCCCCCCTTCTTAAAAAATTAAAATAAATAAAAGACTGGCATCGTGCCGGAGGCCACGCCCCCTCCTTGCAGCACTCTGCAAACGCGCCCCCTGGCGAGTTGTAAGTTGGGGAATTAATTCCTCTGCAATACTGAGGGTCCCTGAGGGCCAACTAGCCCAACAGGCATCTCCAGTATGCGCCAGGGAGCTGCCCTGCAGAGAGGTGTTCTGAGGCCAAGCCCCTTTTTACACCTCTCTGCAACGCAGCTCTGTGGCGCTTACTGGAGGTACCTAGTGGTCTAGTTTGACCCTAGGGACCCTTAGGATTCAAGGGGACTTAATCTCTCAACTTAGAACAGCCACAGGGTGCGTTTACACAGTGGTGAAGGGAGGGGACGGGGCCTGAGGTGACGTGTGCAAACACGCACTATGGCACGTTTTAAATTGGGGATATAATTTCCCTTCAATACTGAGGGCCCCTGGGGGCTAACTAGCCCACCAAGTGCTTCCAGTAAGCGCCACTGAGCTGCATTGCAGAGAGGTGGTCCAGGCCGTGCCACTTTTTACACCTCTCTGCAACGCAGCTCTGTGGCACTTACTGGAGGTACCTAGTGGGCATGTTGGACCCTAGGGACCCTCAGGATTCAAATGAACTTAATCTCCCAACTAAAAACGGACACAGGGCGTGTTTACACAGTGGTGAAGGGAGGGGACGGGGCCTGAGTTAACGTGTGCAAAAACGCCCAGTTGCCTGTTTTAAGAGGTAGTTTTAATCCCCCTGCCCTATTATATACTAGGGGCTTACAGAGGAGGTCATACTGATCACAGGGGGACCCCAACGCATAATGTTCCCTAGTGTATGTAGGTGTTTTCACTGTATTCTAAGTGTCTTTTAACATATCACTGGCTCTAGGACTGGTTAGTCAGACTCAGTTACCACCAGTATCCGTCTGAAAAAGTTGAGGGTACAGGATGATTTTGCAACAAGGCTTCTTTCTGCTCTTCTTTTTGTTCTTTCTGCACGTTATCCTTCTTCCTGCACTTTTCTTCGTCTTTGAGGACTTCTGTTGCTTCTTTCTGCTCTTCTTTTTTTTCTTTCTGTGCATTTTTTCTTCTTTCTTCACATGTCCTATCTCTGTAGGCATAGTTAGAAATTAGCATTTAAAAAACCTTTGAAATTCACAGAAAAAACCATAGGTTTCAGGCACGTTATTGTTAGGAATTAGCATTTAAAAAACCTCAGAAATTCACTGAAAAAACCATAGGTTTCAGGGGTGTTATAGTTAGCTGGACTTTTCACTTGTACAAAACCATTGAAATTCCCCCGTTATAGTTAGTTCAGCTAACTATAACTCACGCGCCCGCAATGCACTGCTGATGATGTCACATATTACATTACTCATGAAATGGTCAGTGACATCACTCATGACATCACTGATGACATCTCAAATGACATCACTGATGACATCATCCTTGTGATAGAGTGGCAGACCTCCTCTCACCCTAATATAACCTTTGATACACACATTCAAAAATAGAGACTAAAATTTTCAAAACAATGGACATACCAATACCAGTTACAACAACCTCTTCAGTAATTCTAAGATCCACATACACATCCACTCATTCACCAACAGTCCTATACAGTCACTCATACATGTACTAACTCATCATATGTACTCATACACCTATACATCCTGTTACACAATGCCACTCATCCATAGAGTTACTCACACACATAGTCACTCATGCTAATAAAGAATCAAACATGCATTTACTTGCATATACAGTTATACACACACTACCACACTTACTTCTACGGAAACTTACACATACTTAGTCTTTTAAACAATCACTTATAGAAACACATACTTATTCATACAGGAACTCTTTCAATCTCTCACTCTCACATATACTCACTTATATACACCAATAGTCACATATACTAGTTTAAAACATATGTAGTTACTCATAAAGACACTATTGAGACAGTCATTCACACACTAACACACCCATACACACACTCATACACCCATACAGTCCTGCACACATGCTGTCTTCAACACATACAAACAGTGAGTCACTCATTCATGCACCTATGCACTACGTAATACCCCCACCGAACCATGCAGACACTCAGACTGATACTCAAAAAACCAACTAATAACCTATATAGACACCCATGTAGCTACTCACCAACTCATGCAGCCACTTATACACAAAGTGAGAGACTGATACAGATATTTACATATTTAAACATTACTCACTAAGCCATGTATTCACTATGATACACTTAATCAGTCAGTTACACAATCAATTTTTCAAAAACAAATCATCCATTTAGACACTTATATACCCATTTATTCTTCCATCGACCTTGAGATATACATATATAAAACATATTTAATTTTCAGAAAAACACACATTCACTGGATGATGTGATCAGTGATGTCATTTGAGATGTCATCAGTGATGTCATGAGTGATGTCACTGACCATGTCATGAGTGATGTAATATGTGACGTCATCAGCAGTGCATTGCGGGCGCGCGAGTTATAGTTAGCTGAACTAACTATAACGGGGGAATTTCAATGGTTTTGTACAGGTGAAAAGTCCAGCTAACTATAACACCCCTGAAACCTATGGTTTTTTAGTGAATATATATATATATATATATATATATATATATATATATATATATATATATATATATATATATTCACTTAAAAAACCATAGGTTTCACACATGTTATAGTTAGCTGGACATTTCCCTCGTAAAAAACCAATGAAATTCCCCCGTTATAGTTAGTGCAGGCAACTATAACTCACGCGACCGCAATCCTCTGCTGATGACGTCAGATATTACATCACTGTATTTAGACACCTATTTACCCATGTCTTCTTCCATTAATCTTTAGCTATACATATATTACAAATATTTATTTTTCAGAAAGACACATATTTAATCAGTGATGTAATATCTGACGTCATCAGCAGAGGATTTCGGTCGCGTGAGTTATAGTTGCCTGCACTAACTATAACGGGGGAATTTCATTGGTTTTTTACGAGGGAAATGTCCAGCTAACTATAACATGTGTGAAACCTATGGTTTTTTAAGTGAATTTGCAAGGTTTTTTAAATGCTAATTCCTAACTATAACGTGTGTGAAACCTATGGTTTTTGAAGTGAATTTGTACAGTTTTTTAAATGCTAAGGTATGTGTTTATTAATATTTTTTTTTTCAGGTTCTTCACCGTGCGCGCTGATTCGAGATTGTGTGGCAATAACGTGCTAATGGAAGTGCACCAGTCTCTCTCCACTGTTGTGCCATACTTACCTGGTTACATCGAAACTTTGAGACAGCAAATGTCAAACATCACGAAGATCACACAGAGAGTATGCTGGCTCACGAATTGCATCTTGGGAGTTTGAGTGTGGCCAATGTAGGGGCGTGTGATCAAGTACAAACTGGGACACTGCACTTAAAGAGGACACACCTTTGATAAAGGCAAATGCTGAAACGCGTCAGGTGCCTCTGTCACGTGATTACCTACCGGGTCTTGGCGCATTTCTTCTTTGGATGTTTCTTTTGCGGGAATCGCTGTCTCCCGCATTTGCTAAGACCGCCCTGCAGGGTTGGGGGTCCCTGTCAACAGCATCTTTCTGGATGATTAAAGTTGGGGGGCATGACTCGCTCGCCCAGTCACAAGCCTAAGGAATGCCGGCGATAATTGTGAGGAGTGGTGAGAAAGGGAGCGGAGCGAGGTAGATGCCTTGTTCAGCAGGTCCTGGACCCAGCGCTGATTCGAGATTGTGTGGCAATAACGTGCTAATGGAAGTGCACCAGTCTCTCTCCACTGTTGTGCCATACTTACTTGGTTACATCGAAACTTTGAGACAGCAAATGTCAAACATCACGAAGATCACACAGAGAGTATGCTGGCTCACGAATTGCATCTTGGGAGTTTGAGTGTGGCCAACGAGGGGCGTGTGATCAAGTACAAACTGGGACACTGCACTTAAAGAGGACACACCTTTGATAAAGGCAAATGCTGAAACGCGTCAGGAGCCTCTGTCACGTGATTACCTGCGCCAATTGAAATAAAGCACTTTTGTCCAGGAACCGGGTCTTGGCGCATTTCTTCTTTGGATGTTTCTTTTGCGGGAATCGCTGTCTCCCGCATTTGCTAAGACCGCCCTGCAGGGTTGGGGGTCACCGTCGACAGCATCTTTCTGGATGATTAAAGTTGGGGGGCATGACCCGCTCGCCCCGTCACAAGTCTAAGGAATGCCGGCGATAATTGTGAGGAGTGGTGAGAAAGGCAGCGGAGCGAGGTAGATGCCTTGTTCAGCAGGTCCTGGATCCAGCGCTGATTCGAGATTGTGTGGCAATAACGTGCTAATGGAAGTGCACCAGTCTCTCTCCACTGTTGTGCCATACTTACCTGGTTACATTGAAACTTTGAGACAGCAAATGTCAAACATCACGAAGATCACACAGAGAGTATGCTGGCTCACGAATTGCATCTTGGGAGTTTGAGTGTGGCCAACGTAGGGGCGTGTGATCAAGTACAAACTGGGACACTGCACTTAAAGAGGACACACCTTTGATAAAGGCAAATGCTGAAACGCGTCAGGTGCCTCTGTCACGTGATTACCTGCGCCAATTGAAATAAAGCACTTTTGTCCAGGAACCGGGTCTTGGCGCATTTCTTCTTTGGATGTTTCTTTTGCTGGAATCGCTGTCTCCCGCATTTGCTAAGACCGCCCTGCAGGGTGGGGGTCCCCGTCGACAGCATCTTTCTGGATGATATATATATATATATATATATATATATATATATATATATATATATATATATATTCGACGATCCAATTCAAGCAGTACTGAAAAGGCGCTGACTCCGTGGGAGATTTCATCAAGAAAATGCTTTATTCACACACCAAAAGCCAAACGCGTTTCGACGGACTTGCCGCCTTGGTCACTGAACATAGGTAAGACGTAATTATCACGTTTAAATACACTCTTGTCTAGTTTACCTAAAGAGGTTATTCATGAACATAGAAAGAGTCACTACTGCATCTGCGAGTCTTAAAGGAAACGGTGATCACCTAAATGTTGACTCCCATCGTAAAACATAAACATTACAAATATACACATCAATGTTATTAAATTGGCTTGCTGAAAGAAAAATTAAACCCTAGTGGGTAGGGGTGGGCGGAATTTGCGGAATTAACCTTCGCAAATTATCGCGAGAATGTTTAAAATTATCGCAAACAAGCAGAAATATCGCGAAGATGCGGAAGTTTTTTTCCGGCATGTTCGCGCGATTTTCTGCATGGTTGCGGGTCGCCAACTTACCCATGTGGCTGCTTGCGGGCGCGGCCATCTTGTTTTGAGTTGTTCTCGCGGTGCATGATCGCGAGAAGAAAGACGTGATCGCGCGACGCATGACGTCACTGCGGGCGCGAACTGTCGCGAGACAGCGCAAATGGCTAAAAACAATACAACATCTCATGGAGAACGCGACCGGATCAAGAAAACTTGTCGGCGAACGCAGGGATTCAGGTAAGGCGATCGCGCGCGCGCGAGAATGTATCATTTTACAGCGCGAGCAAGAAACAAATTATCGCCAAGCTGCGGAAACCGGAATTTTTGACATTTTCGCGCTCTCCGCGGAACGCAAAAATGTCAAATTATCGCAATTTCCGCGAACGGAACGAAATTTTTGCCCAGGCCTACTAGTGGGTAGTGGCTGCATGTGACTCCAATGTTAGGATTCAGAACATCTAAAGGAAAAACAAGCTAAAGTTAATCTTGGCTAAACTAAATGTCAAAACCTGTGTTTTAGAGGAGTGGGCAAAACTCAAAAAAGAGGTCTTTGAAATATATAGTGATACTACAGTGCTGTGTGTACTGTCTTTATTGCAGATGCACACTGAGGGCCTCATCAGCATTTAGTCCATTCGGAATCTTGCTATCTAGTAACAAGATGTATCTAGATTCGAGTTTACGCAGAGATAATAATCTGTTCCCTCCCCGGATGTTTTTGGGGACACTATCTATCACAAAATATGAGAGATCTTCACTTCTACCCCTATGTACGGTGTTTATGTGACGTGCCACAGGGTAAGATGGATCGTCACTGCTGATTGCACGAAGGTGCTGCAAGATTCGTACGTGTACCTGGTGGATAGTGCTACCCACATACAATTTGTTGCAGGTACACTTGAGAACATAAACTGCAAAATCAGTCTTGCAGGTGAAGTTGCTGCGGATTTCAAAAGGAGTATGTTTAAATGATAAACTAAGGCTGCGGGTATTAATCCCATACTTGCATGCCTTACATTTGGCACATTTGTAAAATCCATTTCGTGCTTTGAGCCATTCTGTTTTGGTATCTAGTCTGGGTGAATTGCAAACTAGCTCCTGACGCATGGATTTCGCTCGTCTAAATGTGATTTGTGGAGGTTTTTTGCATATCTCTCCTATTGTTGGATCACTACGCACCGCTGGCCAATGTTTCATAAGTATTTTGCGTATGTTGTTGTGATAGATGTTATAGCCAGTGATAAATCTTGGTGGTGTACTAGTTTGAGGGTCGCGTGGTGACGTGGAAATAGTTGTATCTCCTTTGAGTAGCTTTGCTCTTTCTACTGTGGCGCATTTGTTTTCTGCCTTGTGTAAGATCTCTGGTTTGTACCCTCTGTTGTTTAGTCTATCAAAGAGTTCCTTTTTGGCTTGATTGAAACTGATTAGAGAGCTGCAGTTTCGTTTCATCCTCAGACATTCCCCGTAGGGGATGCTTTCAATAAGTTTACTGGGATGGAAACTGCTGGCGTGTAAGATGGAGTTCCCTGAAGTACTCTTTCTATAGGATCTTGACTCTATATTGCCATCATGGATATACAGTTCTAAATCTAGAAAGTGGATTGTCTCTTTGCTAGCAGTACAAGTAAATTTTAAATTCAGCTCATATATATATATTTTCACTGAAAAAAACCATAGGTTTCAGGAACGTTATAGTTAGTTGGACATTTCACTTGTACAAATCCAGATTATTTCGGCTGTTATAGTTAGTTGAGCTAACTATAACTTGCGCCCCCGCAATGCACTGCTGATGACGTCACATATTACATCAATTTATGACATGGCCAGTGACATCACTGATGACATCTCAAATGACATCACTGATGAATTAACAAAGGTGAATTAACAGAGGTGCCGAAAGAGGCAAGAGAGATGCAGAAAGAAGCAAGTGAAGTGCAGAAAGAGGCAACAGAGGTACAGAAAGACCAAGAGAGGTGCAAAAACAAGCAAGAGAAGTGCAGAAAGAGCTTGGAGAATTGCTGAAAGAAGCAACAGATGTTTAGAAAGAAGCAAGAGGAGTGCAGAAAGAAGCAAGAGCAGTGCAGAAAGAACCAACAGAGGTGCAAAAAGAGGCAAGAGGGGTGCAGAAAGAGGTAGGAGGGGTACAGAAAGAGGTAGGAGAGGTGCACAAAGAGGCAAGAGAGTTACAGAAAGAGGCAGGAGGGGTGCAAAAAGAAGGAAGAGAAGTTTAGAAAGAGGCAAGAGAATTGCTGAAAGAAGCAACAGAGGTGTAGAAAGAAGGAAGCGAAGTGCAGAAAGAGGCAAGTGAGGTACAGAAAGAAAGAAACAGCAGTGCAGAAAGAACCAACAGAGGTGCTTAAAGAGGCAAGTGAGGTGCAGAAAGAAGCAAGAGAGGTGCAGAAAGAAGGAAGAGATGAACAGAAAGAAGTAACAGAGGTGCAGAAAGAGGCAAAAAGGGTGCAGAAAGACATATGAGGGGTACAGAAAAGGTACAGAAAGATGGAAGAAGGGTGCCGAAAGAGGCAGGAGGGGTACAGAAAGAAGCAAATAAGGTGCAAAAAGAGGCAACAGATGTGCAGAAAGAGGGAAGAGACGTGCAGAAAGTAGAAGAGATTTGCAGAAAGAGGCAAGAGAAGTGCAGAAAAAGAAATGTGCAGAAAGAGGCAACAGAAATGCAGAAAGAGGCAAGAGAGGCATAGAAGGAAGCAAGAGTGGCTTACACATCATTAGTACCAATTTAACACCCACATTTAGCAATAAGTAACAGGTGACCATTCTAGGTTTGCAAAGGGCCATCCACCATGCTGTCACACTTGTCACTGCGTTTTTGGTAACATTTGAAGCGTTTGAGCTAGAAACAAGACTTTTTTTGTTCAACTCTGCAGATTAGGGAGCAGTTGATGAATTATGTGGCTACTCCAGAAAATGTATAATTGTGCGAAAGTCGCTGCAGCCAAACAGTCGCATAATTCCAGTGGCCCTGCTCATACCTCTAACTAGGTCCATAAGTGCTCCTCAGTGATTCCTTCTTTTTTTTGTCTCACTGAGTTCATAGTTGAGCTTCTATGGAAAAGAGGAAGACTAATCCTGAGGTTACCACTCCACAAGACAGACTACCATGCCATATACTTACTCTCCATAACACACAATCCCACTCTACATAATTCCTATACACTAAATACCACATACTTTCTATCCACATAATTTCACTGCACAACATACCATATAATTCCACCACATACAACGTACATCCACTCCACTTCAAAAAACACTAGTAACAAACTTTTACATTTACAACGCCAATAGCTCTAACTCTCGCTAATGCGAAACCTATTACATTGCAAATGCTTCTATAACTAGTAGTCGCATTTGCAGAGTAGTGGAGAAAGGGGGCTGGGCCTCCGACAAGTGCTCAGGAATTCCACTGCGTAGGACTTACAGGAGGAACCAGGAGGGCTTCTTGGCCCCCAAAGTCCCTCAGGAGTAAAGTGGACTTCATCCCCCATCCCGTAGTCTGCCAGGAGGCATGTTTGCAGAGTGGTGCAGAAAGGGGGCGCGGTTTCCGAGGACATCATAGCAGTCCCAATGTGTGGGACTTACTGGAGGTAACAAGAGGGGTACTTGGCCCCCAAGGACATCCTTGGGGCCAACTCACTGAGAGAGTGTCTATTTTTTATCATAGGGCACCCCAGGCCCGTTCTGTCCACACCTGAGGTATGAGACCCTCATCCTTGCCCTGCCAGCCTAATTTGTAGGCCGTGTTAAATTGACCGTAGAGTCCCGTGTTACTATATAACAAGAACCCTGAGCCATCCTTGTCACTCAGCAAAGCATGAACCCCTGTGTAGGCCCTGCCAGCCCAATTTGTAGGCCTTCTGTTAAGTTGACCAAAGTCCTGCACCCATCTTTACTGAACAGCAGGCCCTAGGCTTGTCTGACCAAAATCACTGCCAGCCTCTCTCAGCGAGGCCTCCTGCTCCAAACTAAAGAGCCCCCACCCTACCCGTGTGCAAAGTTCACTGGCACAGAGTTCACTGTCTCTCTATTTTGCCGACATATAGCACATCACATCCTGGGTCTGTACATGCGAAATAGAGAAGTTCCCACCGCAGCCGCGTCAAGCTGGGGTGATGAATAATCAAGACACACATCCATATATGTATATTTTATTCCTTTGCATTACATATTTTCTGCTTGTCCTATGCAATTTACGACGATCGTTTGGCCTGAGAATATAACCTTTCACCTAGTCTACGTTCCGCATTTAGTGGGATAGACACGACACGTCTGATAAAATGTGCAAACCATGCACTAAGTGACGTGGGTAGAAGTGGCGTGAGATGACGTTACTGTAGGCGCTTCTCATAGCCTTAAAATGTATAAAAAGGGAGCTCACACAGTCCTCGGCGGACTACCCCACCCATCTGTTAGTAGATGGCAGGCGGGTGTGGGTGCTCCCCAAGAGCTCTTGTTTTTTGTTTTTAACTTGCCAATATATTTGCTGTATATGCTATGTATACTACTTTGCTATGCTATTTTGTCCCTAAATTGGTGTTTGCTTATTGGGCATTTCATACTTATATTACATTTGCAAGGCTGCTTTCTTTTAGGTTTTAGGTAGGTACGTGAGTATTCTCAGTATTTTAGATCAAGTATGTTTTGCAGTCTGAGAACATTTTCCTTAATTTAAATTATGTTTTTCATATTGCGTTTATAAATGTGTCTTTGAGGTTTCCTGAAGTGTCTCACTCCAAACGAGTTCAATGCCTTCTGATTCATGCGAGGTCACTATATTTGCATGTTGTATTATTATGCCTTTTTCTTGAAGTTTCTTGAAGTTGCATCTTCTTAATAAAACTGTTAAACTTTCAGCCTCAGTATCCATGGCTCACTTATCTGTTTCCTTCATTTTTAGAGCGAGCGTTCCCAGACACCCTGGCTCAAATTAAGGTGCCCCTTTTGTCCCTAACTCACTCCCTCGATCATACGGTGAAGGTTCCCTGAGCCCTCTGCTCAGCCCCCTGCCCTCTTGACCCTTAAAAAAATCTCCCTCCATCATTTGGTGCCGTGACTCGGATTAGCAGCACTGGCGGACAGGAAACAGCTGGGACAGAGAGAAGCAGACTAAACACATGTGCCTCCTTTCTGACTGAACCACAGAGAACAGCGCTCGGGTAAGTCTATGATTGCTGCCTGATGTGCTTGTGTCTTTTTGGTAACAGTTTTTGAGAGGAGCGCTTGTGAGACATCTGCGTTCCTTTTCCCTTTCAGTTTTCTTCCCTGTCTAGCTGGTCTCGCTAAAGGACATTCTAAAGCTGAGGAAGCTTGTGTGCAAAGTGGAATTCTGAGCCAGAGAGTGAAGTTAGAAAGTTATGTGATTTACGTGTTTTTCTTGCTATAAATAGACATACATTATTACTGTGCCTTTCGTAGAGCCAGAGGGAAGACTGCGTCTGGCATCTTTCAGTGCTCATTTTTTTATTATTGTTATAACGTGTTACCGTGTCTCTCTACATATAGCTAGGGGAGGGCCTCTGTCTAAGTCACAAGGACTTGACAGGGAAGGGAAGACTGCGTTTGGAGTCTTTCAGTGGTTATCTATTCATTGTTATAAGTTGTTACCGTGCCTCTCTACATATAGCTAGGGGAGGGCCTCTGTCCAGTCACAAGGACCTGACAGGGAAGTTTGCGTTTGGCATCTTTCAGTGATTATGTGTTTTTTGGTACTTCTCTGAAGATTCAGAGGGGGCTCCTATTTCAATACTAATAGGGAAGAGGTTGATTACCGGACCCGCCTAGATAACGGGCTTCTTGATATCTCCTGTTTAGAGTGGATTAGAAGTGGTTTCCCTGGGATGATTTATTATATATTATATTTTCGCTAGCTTAAGCATTGTTTATTTTAGGGCTTACATTATATTTTCTTTTACTATTATATTGATATATTTTGTGCAACAGAGATAGAGTTTACACCTGTGCAGGAAGGCAAGGAGTTTTCATGATGCAAATCTCAACTTTTTGCGGGCTCAGGAGTGGTTCCTAGTCCGGGATAAGATGTGCCACTCTACGTCTTGTGACTGGCACATGAGGATTTATGATAAACAGTTATCAGACTTCCTCGGCTTTTGCGAGGGACTGTCAGTATATATTTTTATTTCCAAAGACAGTCAACATGAGTATTGTGTGATTATGGTTTGTGAACAGAACACCTTCCAATGTGGTTTTTTGTTCTCTTCCTGTGTTAAAATGAAATGTAAAGATGTTTATTTTTCTATGTTATTTTAAGACACCCTTCTGTACGAATTTTGGCCAGAAGAGGAGAATGCGCAAATAGCGCTGTGGGTTTATATATATAGATAGACGAATGCAACTCGCCGCTGACACTGCCTTACTCAGACAAAGTGACGAAGAGGGGACCCAAGGAAATAGTGCCATACAGGAAATGACATCATACTGTTGCGACATTGGCCATGAACAGAAAATAATTACTACAAATAATTATCGCAAGTGCTGTGCATTGCCTCATGTGTTGATACATCATAAAAACATATAAATATATAAATACATACATAAATATAAATACATTTAAATATCCATACCAGTTTAAAAAATTATGTTTGACCTTAAAAACACATGCACGATAATGATTTTTGGCTAGATAGACGTGTACATAATATGCTTCACATTTTGTATAATTCAAGTGCGATTATTTTACGGTCAAATGTCTTTTTATTATGGACTTTTTTAGCATGCATTGTGGTTGTCTTTTTAAGCATCTGTGCCTGGCGCACCGACCTTTCATGTATTTAGTAAGACCAATAATAACTAGGATTGTTACTGTTTTTTTATATCAAAGCTGTTTCCTTTTTTGTGTATAGGTAGTATTATATAGTTACCCCTTGCCCCCCCCCCAGCCCCTGTCTTACCCATGTGGCACAACACCACATTTAATTAGCACAGGTCACATTCAGATAACTGACCACATGGTGCACAACAATATACCCCGAATTGTTTAAACAGTTCCTCACATTTATATTTTGAAGTATGTACTTGGTGACAGGAGGTTGTGTCTGGCGTCTCCCACTTTGTGCCACAAATACGTGTTTATGGGACTGCGTCTGGCAGCTCACATTTGTTTTGAATTTTGATTACTTATTTGGTGTAAATTGTAATGTTTGAATGTTTATTTCTGCGGGGAATGGAAGGCATCTTATCGCATTGAGTTTAACAGTGTCTTTTTTCAACTGCGTGCTTCCAAAAGGGGAGCTACTTTCCTTCATCACATCGCATTGTGGTTTCCTATCTCAGGCCTGGCAGTAGCCAACGCCTTTCGACTTCTCTCTCCATATTGTAATTAGGCCTGGGCAAAAATTTCGTTCCGTTCGCGGAAATTGCGATAATTTGACATTTTTGCGTTCCGCGGAGAGCGCGAAAATGTCAAAAATTCCGGTTTCCGCAGCTTGGCGATAATTTGTTTCTTGCTCGCGCTGTAAAATGATACATTCTCGCGCGCGCGCGATCGCCTTACCTGAATCCCTGCGTTCGCCGACAAGTTTTCTTGATCCGGTCGCGTTCTCCATGAGATGTTGTATTGTTTTTAGCCATTTGCGCTGTCTCGCGACAGTTCGCGCCCGCAGTGACGTCATGCGTCGCGCGATCACGTCTTTCTTCTCGCGATCATGCACCGCGAGAACAACTCAAAACAAGATGGCCGCGCCCGCAAGCAGCCACATGGGTAAGTTGGCGACCCGCAACCATGCAGAAAATCGCGCGAACATGCCGGAAAAAAACTTCCGCATCTTCGCGATATTTCTGCTTGTTTGCGATAATTTTAAACATTCTCGCGATAATTTGCGAAGGTTAATTCCGCAAATTCCGCCCACCCCTAATTGTAATGGGTGTCCTCTGTTCTTCTCCTTTTTCAGCTACATGCGGTGTACTTTAATAGATATAATGTCTGTCACCTTCTCTCGATTTGCAATTTAGCGTCTCTCCCTCTCTTACCTGGCTTATAGGCCTTTCTCCCTGAAGTGACGAAAATCCTGTTCAATAGTTGCTCAATTTCATTATGATTCATGGTCAAGAATCCTGTGACCTTTTGAGAAAGTTTTTGTTGCGTGGGTGGCACTTCTATTTTCTTAAATATTTCTCAGAAGTGACCAAAATGCGTCATGTCCTATAGGTCAGAGGCACCTGATAATGTTGTCCCTTTGTGGTCAATAGTTCATCATTGAAAGAGTATAAAGATCTGCTCCTTAGTCCATTTAACGGACTACCCCGCTGCAGTGACACCTTGGGTCACTGACGCCTGTGTGGTCTCCTTCAGCCCTCTATCTAAGTATCTTTGGCTGAAGCTCTAATTTCTTATTGTACTTTGAAATGGTTTTTTTCTCTCTCCTCTGCATTGCCCTTATTCTAAAAAAGTATTGCAAAGCACTACTGGTTGTCCCTCCTAACTTAACGTGTGCATTCCTAGCATTGCAGTCAAGTGTATGTAGCATTTTGAAGGTGTTTCCATTGACTTAAAATATATTTGCATTACATGAGTTTGTTCTTCACTCCAGAAATGTGTCTTTAAATGCCATGACTTTGCTAAGACTCCCAGGCTATATATTGAATTTAAAAAAAAGGGTTCTTCTTTCATATAGATTAGAAAGCTATTTTTCTCTATCGTTTACACGTCTATTTTGTCATAATTTTGAAGAATCACCCCCTCAAATTAAGCTGCCTTGGTACAGTGCCCCAGGACCATGAAATTTCACCCTCTCATTGCCTTTAAATGTACTTTGAGATTGTAAATTCTTGCATGATTAATTTTCTCATTTAAGGGTTTGCATTCTAGATACTTGAGCGTCATAAACATCTATTCTTGTGTTACTAATTCTGGCTGATTACAATTGTAGTTTCGAATAGTCTTTCTGGAGCTAATAAATTGATGAATATATTCTCTGCTGTGTTAATGATTTGATGAATAAAAGTGCCACTTGAACGTAAGACCTATGTTTCACATTCCTGTTCATTATTTTTAGATAAGCAATGTTTGTGGAGCCCGTGACCACAACAGAAGGGAAATACTTACCATTCATCTCTCATTTTGCTTATGGGCCCTCCTCATCTCTTTCTCTCACAGTGGTACCACAGGAGATGTTATATATAGGTGTACGTCTCTTGTGCACTGCAGTGAGAAGTGAGAAGCAGGAACATCTGGGTACGTGCCAAGCACACCCACTTTAACTGAGACAGGTTCAATTAGAGACAACGCAACTGGTGCATGGTGCTCCAGTGTTTTAACTCATTACACACTGAATTAAGTACATTCTGTTCCTTGACAATCACACCTCACGCTTCTCATCCCACATTTCTGGCATGCTTGCACCCATAGTAAAGGATCCTCCCACTTGAATAATAAGTAAAGTGGTAGTAAGAGGGGGAGGAAGGCTTTTGCATGTATTTCTCGCCACAACACACAGCCACCTTTTTTATGTGGAATGTACGCTAGCTACACCCATGGTTTGACTTCTTGGTCACACGTCAAATGCTGCTAGGTCTCCTCAGCCTTTCATCTTTCCAAGTTGGATAAAATGAGTACCATTGAGTTAGTGGAACAATAAAGATTTGCTATTTTGCGCCACAATACAATTCTGAGTGAACGTGCGCTTTACAAAAAAAACTCCATATTATTTTAAAATAAGCTATATTTTATGTACAATTAAAAACAACATGTGTCTGAATATTACATGGTGTTGATGTGTTAATAGATTGTGTCTTGAGCTGCCTTCAGAAGTAGCATTCCTGGCCGACCACAGATTCTGGGCGTTGAGCCAGACAAGAAACAACTTCCTGTGGTTGGCAACGAACATGAGATTTAACGGAAAGAATATGTATGTGTAAAAATATGCTGGTCTGTGGAAGAAAGAAAAAAAGAGAAATAAGTTGCCTAGAGTCACACAATTTATTAATGGGGAAGCCGAGATTGAATACAGTGTTTCAGGTTTCACGTTGTGCAGTTTAGTGAAGGAATATGTATGTGTTTATTTGCAGATGGGCGAGACGAGGTAAGGAATACATTTTCGGATATGCACAGCTGTGTGCAGCCTTCGAAATATGAGACAACCAGAGATTCGTAGGAATAGATTATCAAAGGTAGCCACCACATGCCCCAGAGCTAGGAAAATACGAAAGAATAAATAATACATGCAGATATAAAGTAGATTTCAATGTTAAAAGATGGTATGCATGGAGTAAGCAATGCTCAGTATCGCAGTATTGTCAGAATAATAGGTGTGAATTTAAAGAGGCCTTCTAAAAGTAGAGTTGCAGACTAGCGGTGGGCGGAATTTGTGAAATTCACTTTCGCAAACTATCGCGAAAATATTGAAAATCTCCGCAAACACGCCGGAAATATTGCGAAGATTTGGAAGTTTTTTTCCTGCCTGTTCGCGGTATTTTTTGCGTGATGGCGGCTTGCTAACTTACCCATGCGGTTGATCATGGGCGTGGCTATCTTGTTTTCACTTGTCCCGCCCTCCCGCGATGCTTACTTCCTGTTCCGGGTCGCGCAATGCATGCTCGTGCCCGTTCGCGGTACATATTTCCTCTTCGCGAACGCTTTTACTTGTTTGCGTTGCTTTTTGCGTGCTCGGGGAGAAAATATCGCGCAAACTTGCGCACGTGGTTGCAATGGGCGTGGCCATCTTGTTTTTCACTCTATTGCATGGTTCTGGGGCCTGATTTTTAATCCTCCCTGCATCTTTTCAATCCTTTTTTTGAAGCCACTTTTTTTTAATCTTTTTTATTTATTATTTCTCTAACTATTTTCCTGCTTCTATATTTTTGGTTTTTGTCTACTTTTTTTTGTTTTTTAGCTACTTTTTCACTCTTTCTATTGCCTGCTATTTATTTCCTTTACTTACTTTTTTAATTTTATTACCTTTTCTTTCCCGCCCCATCCCAGAACCATGTCAAAGGGTAGGGCTCGTCGCAGCCAGAGCCGCGACCGCCTTCCTTGTGGAAGGCGGCACCCACAAGGGGTGCAGGCACGGGCTTTATTTGGGGAGGTGGAGTTGGCTGCACTCATTTTCTTTGTGCAGCGCCACCTACCCTCAACCCTGGCAGCAGGTGGCAGGCCTGGGTCCAGGTACAGCCTCCAGGAGAGTCGACAGCAGTGGGGGAAGGTGCACCGGGCATTGTTGCGCTGCTCTGGGGTCCGGCGCACCTAGGCGCAGTTGACGCACCGGTGGTCCGACATCCTGGACCGTGAGCAGGACCTGCTGGACCTGCTAGGAGTGGAGGTCCCGGGTCTTGGTGAGTAACTATTTAATTATTACTACTTTGTGTCTGTTCTTCTGCTCTGTGTTATATTGCGAATATCTTTTTTTTCTTCCAACCAGCTAGAATGTTGCTGCTTACATTCCAGGTTAATTACGTTTAAAAGTCTTCTGTGATTGTTATGACACAGGTGCTCCTCTGCACTACTACTAATCTTACTTGTGTGCAACTTTGCGGTTGCGCACGCTTAGCGTGATTCTGTAAGAGTTTATTTTTGAGAAATTAAGTTACGTAATGCTAAAGTGTCTAGTCCTTACTTTGTCCTGTCACTAAGAGATAGGGGCAGATTGATACTTAGGTTTAGGTACTTTGTATGAGTTTGTAATTTTTTAGTGGTATGCATGATGCCCCCTCAGTTACATCACGTGCTGCTAGTACGCCAGTCTTTATTAGAACCTTTTCTAGTTTGTTCAATGATAGGTGGTAATTGGCTTAGCACTAGCAGAACATCAGTATCAATCAATCAACCCAAAATTTGGTGGATACAAAAAATGTAGTCATGTGTCCTCCATTTGACCATATGCATTGTTGAGGACTAAAAGAAGTGGAAATGCATACTTAATGTACAATTGGCACGCCTGGAATAGGTGGGCTAGGTCGGGTGGTAAGTCGTACTTAGGCTTAGTTGTAACTTAGTATTCTGGAATCAGAATGGAAGACTGGATTACTGTTGATAAATAGTAACTTAAGTAGTCGATCCGCGAAACCCCCGATACTACTTGTTGACCAGATGAAATCGGTCAATTTAGTTATTGCAATTGTTGTTTACATAAGTGTTTTTTGACCGTTCTTTAAAAATATTGTATTTGTTTGACACCATCCATCAATGTTTGTCTCTTTCTTATATCTTTACTGTTCAGCAGCACCCAGGGGCAGGCAGACAGGGAGTGGGCAGTCGGTGGGAGAACACCACCACCAGGAGAACACCAACGAGGGCTCCTCTGCTGGCCCTAGTAAGTCTTCTTGTTTTTAATAATATTTCTTATTCCATAACTTTTACTGCACCATATTTTTCATGAACTATT
Source organism: Triturus cristatus (assembly GCF_964204655.1). Classification (NCBI taxonomy): domain Eukaryota; kingdom Metazoa; phylum Chordata; class Amphibia; order Caudata; family Salamandridae; genus Triturus; species Triturus cristatus. Next base: position 493,147,891 of record NC_140585.1, read on the forward strand.
GTTTCAGTTTCCCAATGCTATTTTTTACCAACAATTATCCTTCGATCTGTATGGTTTCAAAAATCTTGTTATCCCTGCCTCTGCTATGATGACTCTCTGTACTTCTACTACTATCAGTCTGTCTGTACTGTACTAGCTAAGCTTGCCCAGTTGGCCACTCTTTATTTGAAAGGTTGTAAATAAAACTCAGATTCACCAGTAGCTCTAGCCATTGAGTCCAGTCCTTTGGGTCGTCCTCTTGTACTACTTCTAGTCTTATTGATCTTGAGTCTTTGTTAATCTTGAGGCTTTGACAATTCACACCAACAAATGCCCAACCAGATTTATTAATATTTTGATATGATAGCCTATAGGACATACTACTACTGTTGTAGGGATCTTACACATACAGACCTTTGCACAAGAAAATAGGATGTTGGTGATGGTAGGTTGGACCTTCCTCACACACCACAATCTGAAATTCAGAACCCACCACAAAGCCCTGCCCGACTATAGTAGTGTCTTGTCATAACTATTAGGTCTCCGAACCCTCCCCCCAAGATACCCAACAAGTAGACAACCCAGAACATAACACACCCAACCTCTCAGTCGTGGAAGCAATGCCCATGCACACCCTTCCTTTAATTTGCTCACTCGTGTAAGTCCACACCAAATACCACCAAGTCTATGTAAGTTAAAAATGTTTATTTTGAATTGAGAAGCTCTGTACATTGTTCTAATATATATTGCAGCACCAACCGGAAAATCAATAACATTAAAACAATAAACATTGTTACACTTACTTACAGTTGGGAATTAAATCATGATAACTGAACAGTGGTGGAAGGCAGCACCACCATCCCCTAGGAATTTAGTTTATATAAATTTATAAATGAAGATTTCTGAGTGAAGGGTCCCCTCACCTTAGAAGAACCTAGTACTGGTAGTTGTTGCATCATTTATAAGCTGTGCAAAGTTCTGGTTCGTAGAAGGGAATCTTCCGCTGTAATGCGAAAAATGAAATGGTGCGCGTTAGTATATTGCAACTTGCAAGCATTTCTCAGCCATGCCAAAAAGTGTAGCATTTATGGATAAGCAATATGGACTAACAGTACACCAGTACTTCATAAAAAAGTGTATTTTTAATGTTTTTGTTGACCGCTTGTACGCAGCGCGTAGACAGCAGCAGTGTGAGGCAGGTCATGTGGGCTCAAAGATGTCTTATACAACAAGCTGCAAGGTAACGTCACATGTGCAAAAATAAAAGACACAAAGGTAAAATGGTTGCATGGCTCGGGCTAACTAAGCAAAGGCTAGAATGACCCTGGGGGGACCGCATATAACTATTAGGGACTACTCTACTACTACCTGATTTGTACTAGTGATGTATGTTATATACTTTTAACTCATTTTTCAATCTGACCAATAGGGGGAGGTGTATATGACGCCTAATAAATGTGTAATGTTTTCTAGCGCACTACCGACCACCATTGCCGGGGCCAGCGAAGGTGACGCGGAGGGAGAGGATGCGGCAGTTGCTGCCGATACCGACGATGGAGCTGTAGGGGGAGTGCAAGCTCCAGTGGCGGGCAGTGGTAAGTTAGATTCATAATCCTTAACTATTGTTGACAGTACACTCACTTCAAGGGTGTACTGTATGTATACTGTACTGTTGAGACTTAGGGCCCCATTAGGATGGTGGGCGGATTGCCCTCGCCGGGCCAGCGGTAGTCACCGCCGACCCCGCAGGGGCAAACCTCCCGCCATCCCTGTAGAAAAGAGTCAGACCCCCCACATGTCGGCCAGGCAGAAAAGGGTTCAATATGGTGGTGGTGTCTCTCTGAACACTCCGCCAGCCATATAATCTGCATTTTGGAATGCCTTTACGTGGCGGCATTGCCGGCCGCCACGGAAAGGCATGCAGAGTATGCTTGGGGGCCCCCATGGAGGTTTCAAAGCAAAACGTGACAGGCTCCGCGCGGGACCTGTCATGTTGTGCTTGGAAAAGCACAACATGTATTTTTAGCATTGCTTTCGGCACCACCCACCAGAATGTAAAAAAACCAGGATGCACCCGGCACTGTGGTGGGCGCATCCTAATTGTTCCCATGGGACCCCTACCCTTTTTAGCGTAAGGTCCGCCCGCCCTCTGATTTCCTCAGTAAGTATGAGTTGTTGTGAACGTTTGAAGAGTGAACTAGACTAGACACCCTTTAATTGGCATAGGGGCGGTAGTATTGAGTAACCAATGGCCTCATCTATCTGATTTCAACTCCGCTTTGAAAGTTTTATGGAGAAGACTAAAAGTCAGATCAGATCACCTGGTGCACTGTTCAACTAAAAAGTGAAAGACGGGTGGAAGGAAGAAGGACGGGCGAGATTTAAAATGTTATGTACTGTGCTTTATAGTGCTACTCTACCATGCCACTATGTGTATAATTAACTTGTCTTACTGTTTTTCTAAGAGTATATGTTACAATTGTCTTGTTTTTTTCTTTTTGATAGACAGCTTCTCCTTCCAAAGTCAATCAGAAGGAGTTAGCCGCCAAGGCACGGCGCCGGAAGCTGGAGGCAATCCAGCAGGAATATCGGCGGCTGGTGGTCTTGGCAGAGGAGGAGGAGGAGACTGCAGAAGCACTTCAAGCCTCCTCCAGTGCCCCGGGCCCCAGCCACCACCCTCCAGCGGTACGGCGCCACCGTCTGGCGGCTGCCCGCCGCCACCGCAATATCATCTCTGGTGCCCTCCCCCACTGTGGCTGCAACTGCCGCGCCCTCAGATGCTGCGTCGCCCGTCTAGAGGAGCAGATATGTGTCCTCCTGCAATCCCGCCCCACATCTTAGTCCCTGTCTTCTGCCCCTTTTTTATTTCTTGTTTGGGTGGGTGGGAATTGGTTCGGGCGTTGGGTTTTTCGACTATTTTCTGGACTTTCTTACGGACATTGGTTGGGGTTAGGGAGTGGGGTGGGTCAGCTTTTGTGGGTTTTTAGTTTATTTTTGTTAGGGTCAATTAAATCTATTTTTCTACGTTACATGCAATGTTGTTAATGTTTTGTAGGTGGGGTTACTGTTTTACATCACACTGTTTCCTTGCTGGTGCAGGCCCGCCCGTAGTCAGTGTTTGATTTAAATAATTGGCTTACTGTGTAAGACACAAAAAGATAGATGCGACTCCCCTCACTGATTGACTTGTCCTACTAGTACTTTCAGTCTCTCCTCTAGTCTATGCATTCTTTATCTGGACTCAAAGGGGTGTGTGAAATTGAATTCATTGAAAACATGTCCATTATTAATTCTGCCTCCCCCAAACTTCTCTTACCTTTGCTTGATGTTTAACTTAGACACAGCAATGGCTGCATGGTGAAGATGGTTTCCTTTTTCTAACATGCCATGATTGGGGTGGTGGTGGTAGTATAGTAGTAGTAGTAGACACTCGCAGGGCAGCAGCATTTGCAAAAAAAGAAAATGAGACAGTCAATCGCCTTTGAGAGACTGTTGTAATGTTTTCCCAAGTATAGGGCAAGGCCTGGCCTGTAATTGTAGATGGAAAAACAAAGGAGATATTGAGAAACAAAGTTGAAACAAATGCACAAGTTATGGTGTAGTGCAACAAGAACACTTTCCGAGGCGGCATGTATGCATCATCTCTACTCGCGTCTGTTTCCAGCATTGACCTTCAACAACAACAGGAGAGAGCAGGCCCACAGTGACAGGCCTGACGGCACGTTGATTAGCAGTAGCACATCCTACGTTAAGAGTACTTTTTTTTTTTTTTTAAAGAGTTGGACAAAGGCAAAGCACATATCCATGCCAAACATAGCATTTTACAATTTAAGTTAGTAAATCAATGCACCGCAGTCAATTCAATTCTATTCTTTATTCGGTTATTAAAAGTAACCATAAAAGTACATATATATATCACAATTAATTTCATCTAATACACCAAAATTAAATCATCATGGTTCAGGATACAATTGATTTACGTGATTTAAAAACATTTTTTTAAAATGAAGAAATATATACAATAGTTAAAATATTGTCCAATTTTTGTACAGCCAAAAAAGCAGGGCGACAGCGGTTAAGTTCCATGATCTTCAATAAGGGAACAACCCACCGTCGCCTCGGCATTGTATAAAATTTACAGAAGAATAGTATATGTAAATCGGATTGATCTGATATATCATCACAAGGACACTTAATCAGGCTTTTTGACCAATCATTCATGACAGGAAAACTGAATAACCTATACAATAAATTAAATCTAAATCAGGTTAATAAGAACTTCTCATGATCACTCATTTTTAAATTAACATATGGCTGCATTTTCCTAGAAATCACTATTTGTTCATGGGCCACCACCGTCGTTTAGGTAAGTCATACACTTTTCCTTCATGAGCTTTCTTGAAATGTTACAGAGAGAAGATGGTTCAGAGAAATAATTCCCCATACCCAGATCCGTGAGGAAATTCCTCACGTAACACAACCATCTTATTTTTCCACTCTTTTCTAGCCCAATCACATTATTCATAATCAAGCGATTTAACCCACATTCATCAGTCGTCCAGACTCTGTGCCATAGTAGTACTGGAGCAGTCTTTATAATATCTTCCAGATATGGTTCCCCAAGCTCTACATGGCAGACATATGTGGATACACTTTTTGGGACGGCTAGAAGGTATTTCAGAAAGAGATTTTCCTCCACCTGCAAAGATGACACATTCGCATGGCCCCACAAACCCGCACCATATGTTACAATTGCTACACAAGTAGCTTTATGCACAGTTAACATTTCCCCAATTGGTTTCCTGCCTACTTTATGGCAAAACATTTTTAATGCCATAATTGATTTACAATACAATAATTTCCTAGTATTAATTGTGGTATTCCATAAACCTGTACGATCGAATAAAACCCCTAAATAGGAAAAGGTTGAAGTAAAATCAACTGGGGATGGACCAATCAAAACCATCTTTCCCTTTTTATGTACGCCTAGACCACAGTTCATGGTGAAAGTTTTTGAACAATTAATATTCAGATCTAGGCCTGCCATAAAATTTGCAAAGGAGGTCACTAACCTTTGCATAGCCTGAGGAGTTCTGGCCATCAGGACAGCGTCATCGGCATACAGCAAAGTTGGGATTGGTCTTTCCCCCACCCTTGTCATCCCACCGCTACACTCGACTCCACTTCTACACAGAGATTTGGGTCTGCTGTGGTCTTTGTTGACGTGTTTACCTTTAGGCTTTTATGCCACTCATGAAACCTCCTCCTAACTTGTTATTATTCCATCAATCATCTCCGATACTTGTACTGACTGACTGTGAAGATCGGCCTGCAGTAGAAGTAAAATTTTGTTATTACACAACAAGAGTAGAAATATTATTGACTTGAGTCACTCTTTAGTGTGTACAGTAAGACTACTAGTACAATTTGACTTCACTTCGTGCACAACAAACAAACAACGAAAACACAAACACCAATCGCTCAGAGTCAGGTGTCCAATGCATGCCATTAATTGTCATTACCTGTTCCTTCTCATCTTAAGTTAACGGGCCGTCTTTTTCGCCATCATCATCATGGACGGTGCTGTTGTCAATCATACTCAGTGCGCAGATTGAGTCCCCTTCTTGTATTGAATTAAAAGCAATGTATCAAGCTGCAGGAGAAGTACAAATTTCTTATTTGCAAGAAGGGGAAAATTCACCTTGAGTTACGTTTAGTGTGTACTGTAGAAAGATGATTAGTGCACAATGACATAACTTCATGCATAACAAACACAACAAAATCACTCAGTCTGCGACTCTGTGTCCAATGCATGGCATCAATCATTACCTGTTCCATCTCATTTTCAGTTAATGGGCAGTCTCTCTCGGCTCTGAAAGGAGGATAGCTATAGTAGTCGTCTGATTCATGCTCCACTTCTTTTGGCAGGACTAGGAAAGTTTTTATTTTTTCTTCTATTTTCCATCATCCAAAATATCATTCATGAGGGCAATGGATTTAGGAGGGAGATTGAGTATGATGGAGCGGAGGAGCTGGATTCGGAGGACTGTACTGTCAAATTGCAGACACCTGAAACTTGTATATTAAATAAGAAGAGTAGAAGACGGTGGAAATGGATTTGTTGTGATTCACAAGTTTGTAACCGGAACGACAGACACACAAATAAAGTGGAAAAAAAGGGAGGAAGACAGTAAGTGCAAGCCTAATTGTCAGGGAAGTATAGCTCGTCCTCAAACTCTGGGGGTTCAGCCAGTAGTAGGTAATCATGTGACACACTACTTCCGTCACCTGAAACCGCTGTCCTCATCTTCCTCCATTGCTTCATGTATTGTGTAATTCGGAGGTATGAAGTGCTGATTCATTTTGATCATTGTTAACCTCTCCACGTGGGCGAGAGACTGGTCCTTCTCAATGTTACAATGGAACCAGCAGCACTGAAAACACGTTCGGAAGAGACACTTGCGACAGGGCAAGCCAGATACCTTATCGACAGCCTGCTGAGCAGTGGCCATTCAGACCTTTTCCTATACCTATACTGCAATGGGTTTTGATCAATGTACACCTATGTTGGGTCGTCCAGATAGGCCTGGACCATCTGCTCAATGTTCAGGGGTGCTGCTGGTAAGCTTTCGGGCTCTTTTCTCTGTGCATCAGCACTGTGCTTATTAATGCCTAACTGTACATACCAATCGTCTAACGATACTACTGGGCCTAATGATCCAGTTATTGTTGCTCTAGTGATGGTGAGTGTTGTGATCCAAACGCACTGCCCTCAGCCGACGAAGTTGCACTTGATCCTGCATGCCCTGCTGCAGTACTTCTTGTGGGTTTAACTTGCGGGCTTTTAATTAGCAGCCGTTCGTTTTCCAACTTACTGGCTGCCTCAACTATACAGATTGATGTTGCCAGCTACAAAGCGGGCAACATCAATCTCTGAAAAAGCAAAGAATGTCTTCAGTCCAAATGTTGCATGTGGATCCAGAATTGTGGCACAAATGTAATGTTCTTGTGACAAAATTTTATTTTCTATCCTTGTATTTTCAGCTAAGCGACGGGTTAAGCTCTCCACCAAGTCATAGGCTTCCCTTTTGTCCTCTATACCTTTGTATGATTCAGACACCTTCTTCAGCTGATGCTCTAGCATTTGCAATAATGGGATAGCTTGGCCCATTGTACAGTCCTCCTTGCTGACTTCACGTGTGAAGACCTCAAAAGGATGAAGCATCTCAGTCAGGCACTTAATTAGGCTCCATTGCTCCATCTGAAGGTTCATGCCTTTAACAGTAGCATCCCCTCTTTTCCAGACATATTCATTGAGTGGCCTGTACTGCTCAAACAGACGATCAAGCATGTAATACGTTGAGTTCCAACTTGTTGCCACCTCCTGGATGAGTGCTTTGACTGGCATCCTATATTCACGTGGAATGATCCTCAGCTGCTTCCGAGCTTTAAAAGAATGGCTGAAATGAGTGCTTATTCTTCGGCAGATGGCCAGTAAGTTGCTGACTATGGGTTCTTTTTTCAGAAAGTCTTGAACAATAATGTTTATGCAGTGCGCCAAAAACGGAACCCTGAAATAGGAACCAAGATCCATGGCCTTAAGTACATTACTGCCATTGTCTGTGGCAACAAAACCAATACTAAGCCCTCTTGGGCGCAGCCATTCAAAAACCTTGCTGCGAAACTCATGCAAAATGTTTTCAGCCGTATGAGATTTCTCCATGGCGAACATGGATACAGTTGCATGTTTCCGAGTACCTTTAAAAATTGCAGCTGTGTCAACAGCACCTCATGCAGATTGCTTATCTCTAACACCCACAAAAGAGACCCAGTGTGCAGTGATGCACATGTAATTTGTGGCTTGGCAACTGGTCCACATGTCTGTTGTCAGGTGGATATTGTGAACAGCACTCTGCTGCAAAGCTTGTCCAACCAATTCCAGCACATCATGATGTAGTGCCGGAACAGCAATCCTTGCGAAATAGGACCGGCTGAGAACCTTCCATTTAGGGCAGATGGCTGACACAAATTCAAGGAAACCCACCCCTTCCACAAATGAAAAAGGGAGAAGGTCCAGCGCTAACATTTTAGCCAGCTTCGCATTGTACAACCGTGCTGTTGGGTGGTTGAGTTGGAACTGCCCCTCCAACCTAAGCATGCGCTCAATGGTAGGCTGGATTACTTTCCTTTGTGGTGCTGTTGTTTTCATTAACCCACTTAGGCTCAATGACCCAGTTTGTCTCATTGCGGTACTCGGTCGCCTTGGTGTCTCAGCCTGACTCTGAGTATGGCTCTTACTGCGGTGCCACTCAGATGTTACTGAGGAGGATGTGGGAGGTACCACTACACTACTGGGGACAGGGCTAGAAATGTCTCCCTCTTCTTCACCTTCCCCGCAATAATATCGCTCCCTGATTCTTCCTGAACAACTTCAATGGATTGAGTTTTTCTACTTTCTTTTAACTGAAGTAGGTGATTCTCCCACACGATAGTGTGGTGTATTCTGAGATGACTTGCCTGGCCTCCGGTACCATAGTTTGTACCAAGCTTACCCCGCCGAACACCTTGTCGACAAATTGAGCATATAGCAACGCTCTCCTCCTTGGTGCTAACAGAAAAGAAGTCCCAAACTGGGGAGGAGAACTTTCTGGCACTGCTGGATGTGCCACTTTCAATACCAGATGAACTGGAGGGTGTACTTGGAATGTGACCCTGTGCAGCTACACTGTGACTTTTACTACCACTACCTACTGAGATGGTTGAGCTGGACGTAGGTCCCTGCCGGGCCTTGGAAAATATGGCAGCTGGAGGTAGTGGTGGTGTAACCTGTGTTGGTGATATCCATGCTACATCCCGCTCAGTAGCAGCCTTTCTGGATAGGGTGAGAATGTTGGTCTCCAATCCCTTTGGGGCAAGAGTGATGTGCGTGATGACTGGCTCGTCTTTATCAACATCACCCCCCTCTTCTACATCTACCTCCATAACTCTAAGTTTTTCTGGGACCTTCCTTTTCAGAAGCATTGTCTTGTGGCATGCATCACTCTCAGACTGAGCTGGTGGATGCCAAGTGGCATCACGATCATCAGAAGTGGGGCTTGAAGAAGGACTAAGCCTCCTTTTCCTTGCTGGTGGTCTGGAAGACAATAGATCTTCTGAAACAGTGGTTTGCTCCACTTTGTCTGCAGGAAGCTCGATTTTCTGAAATGCCCCTACGTCAGGAGCAACAACTACTATGGCGGGCTGTTGTTGCGGCTGCTGCTGTTCTTGTTGCGGCTGCTGCTGTTCTTGTTGCGGCTGCTGCTGTTCTTGTTGTGGCTTCTGCTGTTCTTGTTGCGGCTGCACACTTATCTGCTGAGTTTCCGCCTGCGTTGATTGTGTACTACTTTGCGATAATGACATTTCAATATCGCTGGTCGTTAGTAGACTGGCTACCTCTGCGACACTAAAGCCCTTGGGCCTAGGTTTGTGGAGTTGGACCGCTGGTGCTGAGGTGCTGCTCCCAGCTTGGTTCCCGGACAACGCTGCTGCAGGCGTAACTTTTTTGGTGCCAAAAAAAACATTGGCCGGCACACCAGTCGTGGTTAATGGCACTTCCTTTTTCTGTTCCTTCTTCTCACCGGCAACTTTCTTGGTACTGGACCTGGTACCTTTCTTTGGGGCCATCTTCTTCAGATGTCAGGCAGGATGTAGATGCACAACAAGTTCTGGTCACACGTGGACGTGATGTGCAGCAGGACTTCTGTCTGGCTGGCAGTACAACGGGTAGCCGGGTGATGCTAATGACATTTCCTCCTCTGGCTTTTTGTGCACCTAAAAGCAAAAAAGCCAGGAGAAGAACATCAGTGAAATGTTGCATTTGTTATTGTGGTTCAGTTACTTACTACTGTGCTAGTGCAAACAAAAGATATAGTCTAGCCATTTATGACTTTTTTTTCAACAAGGGCTATGTTATACAACTGTGTACAGTCACACACTGCACTCTCAGGAAGAATAGGAAAGTTAATAAGAACCACCAAAATAAAAATGTAATGGAAGTGGGGTGGACCCTATTTGCCATTAAATTATTTGAGCATCTCAGCATCCATGGAGCTGCTGCTGGCAAAGGGGGTGGATGGATGGAAGCAGTAAGCCAATAGGAAAACCATGCAGGCCTATATGGCAAAAGCAGGACACTAATAACTCCCAACACAAAAAAGGCCACCTGCCACATGGACACTCACAAATCACAAATCACAAACAAGCAGGGGGCCTGGGAACACCTGGAGATGGCAAAAGGCCTATAAAAGCCAGGTAAAGGATGCATGCTAAAGCACACTGTTCTGCCTTTTTAATGCAAACATTCACAGGCCCCAAAAAGGTCTGCAGGGTGCATGCATTGCACACCAACACACACCAGACACACACAACAAAAGCACGTCTTTAAGACAACCAACATCAAAAAGCCAACCCCAAAAAAACACACTTGCCAACTCAATCCAATACCATCCATGCCCTAAATGATGTGTAAATTCAACAGACCACACAGAAACACTTGATTAATTTAATACAGCTGTGGCCACCTGCTCAGCCTCATGGCCAGGCCCAACAACATCAGAAAGCCCACCCCAAAAAAACACACTTGCCAACTCAATCCAATGCCATCCATGCCCTAAATGATGTCTAAATTCAACAGACCACACAGAAACACTTGATTAATAAAGCTGTGGCTATCTGCTCTGATCCTACTGGATGAAAGCAGGCCTGTTGGCAGACAAGGCCAGGCAAGCTTGCAGGTCTAGGCTTCTAAATGGCCACCAGCCACAAGGCCAGGCCCAACAACAGAAAACCCACCCCAAAAAACACATTTCCCAACTAAATCCAATGCCATCCAGGCCCTAAATGATGCTTGAAAATGAACTACATTAAAAACACCAAAGGAACAGTTACCAAAAATAAATTGTAGTTACAACAACTGCAATGCCCACAATCAAACAGACACAACAACCACTTACTTCTAAAATATCAAATTACAAAATCCTCAAATCCAATTGCAATGATGCAGCAGACAAAAAGAGTGATCTTTCAAGCTCAAAATCCAAAGGCAGAATGAGCAGGAGATGGACAAAGCACTGGGAGGAGCCTGCTGGACAGTAACAGGAAGTTGGAGATTCTGTGGCACTTCCTCCCTACCTTTTTAAAAAAGGACTCCTTGCACAAAAAAGGACAGCCAAATGTCAATCTGAGGAGTTGTTTTCATCCAAAATCATCATTTGCAGAAGGTTTCATGCTGCTAGAGCTGATATTCTTCTCCAAATTGAAAATTTTACATGTTTGAGTTCTCGAGCTTCACATTACTTCTGCCGGATGTCGATGGCGTGTCCAAAATGATGTGATCGCGTTCTCTCTCTCCCTGTCGCGTTGGATATGGCGTGTTCGGGGTCTCTTTCTCCTTTTCGCGTTCGATATGACGTGCCCGCGTCCTCAAGCTCTCGCTCGCGGTGGAGAATGACGTGTTTGAGTTCTCAATCTTCTCATATTCTCGTGGTGCATGATCGCGAGAAGAAAGACGTGATCGCGAGACAGCGCAAAATGGCTACCAACAATCCAACATCTCGTGGAGAACGCGACCGTGTCGGGGAAACTTGTTGGCGAGCGCGGGGATTCAGGTAAGGCAATCGCGCACATGCGAGAATGTATTTTTTTACAGCGCGAGCAAGAAAACAATTACCGGTAAGATGCGGATTGCGGATATTTTGACATTTTCGCGCTTTCCGCGGAATGCAAAAATGCCAAATTATCGCAATTTCCGCAAGCGGAACGGAATTTTGGCCCAGGCCTATTGCAGACTTTAGAGGTGGTTGCATATATTTTGCAGTTCGACCACTACGAGTTTTTATCTCCCTTAAAAGTTTCTATCTTCTGTTTGGGTTCTTCTTTCGCTTTCATAGTTAATCAATGATTAGAGGTTTTGCAACATTAGTATTATTAGATTCTTCCCTTCGTCTCCAAGAAGTGTATTGGATTTCCTGTCTTCGGGATGTTTGCTTACATAGGCTCAATGTTATTGTTTTCATCACCTCGTGTCTGGTTAGAAATAAAATACAAATAGGAAAAATGTATCATACCACAGGCCCAGCCCTACCACATTTTCCCACACGTTTTGATGACAGCTGGACCATGTGTCTATTATGATATTAAAGCAGCAACAACTTTCAGTAATGCCTGAACGGACTGCTTAAAGATAAAATAGGCAAAATAAGCGCAACAATGGAGGGAAATAAATGAATAAATTGAGAGAAAGCAAAGATAGTTTATTGCCCGTGGATCACTCTGTTTTCACTCACAAATATTACAATGTTCTGACAACAACTTAACGCCCCATATACTTCTCCCTGAACAATTAATATATGAATAGGTCACATCAACTAGACATCACAGTGGCATTGAAATTATGTAAGAAGGCATATATTTGTATAAATTAACGCACGCTGCGTAGTTTCTTTTTTACTCAGGTATTCAAGCAGAAGGAGAAGGGCCTTCCCCATCATCCCTGAGTCCAAAAAAGAAGAGGACAGGTGATCAGCCGCAACAGGAACACCGCCATCTTCACAAGCAGATGTTCTTCAGAGTAAGCCCGGGCGTAGTTCTCCGCTCCGCCCACGGAGTGTACGTAGCGCTGCCTGCTTCGCGGTTTACGAAGTCGGCGTAGCAGGCAGTGCTACGCACACGCCGCGGTGAAGCAGAGCTGCCCGCCACCCGCCGCCCGCCTGCCCTCATTTTAAAATAATTAAAATAATTTAAAAGTAAATAAAATGCCTTACCTGTGGTGCGGCGTCCCGGGGCTCCCTCTTCCTGCTTGACGGCAACTTCTTCTCACAAATGTGCATGCGCGGGCGTCCACGCATGCGCATTTATGAGAAGAAGTTGCCGTCAAGCAGGAAGAGGGAGCCCCGGGACGCCGCACCACAGGTAAGGCATTTTATTTACTTTTAAAATACTTTAACTTATTTTAAAATGAGGGCGGGCGGGAGGCAGGCAGCGCATAGTGGGGCTACGTGGAGCGCGCGAGTGTGCGTAGATTTGGCCACACTACACGATGCTCCACGTAGCCCCACTACGCCCACTACGCCCAGGGTTACTTCAGAGTTGGAGAGAATATCGGAGTAATAAATTACATTGTAAGGTGGAATGTGCTAAAATGCATTCTAAATGCAGTGCATTCGCCAGGGACACAAAGGATAGGAGTAAAGAAAAGTAGTAATGTTGTGTTTATATTATGTTTAGGTATTGATCATTAGTAATGAGTATATGCCAATACAGAAGGATAGTGTGCATTGAATAACTGTGCTTCGTATTATAATGTTTCAAGGATACAATGTGTACAGATTTAATATGTGTTTTAATATATAGGTGCAAAATTTCAGGGTGTTTGAAAATGGGTTTCAAGGTGTAGGGATTGGCACAAAGGGGTGTGAAATTTAATGAAATATCTACTTGTTCATGGGGCAGGTTGCTTCTTAAATATACTTGTCCTGTAACAAAATCCACTTGTCCCTTTTGTGCCATGTAATGCAGCAACACATTATGGCATCAATGTCATTATATAAGAGCTCTGAAATAGCTTCTCTGATTATCTTAGGGCTCCTTCCATAGTAGGCTTTGAACACTAACAATTCCCTTATGTTGCCACCTTTCCGCAGATCTACGTGCTGGGGCTGAAGGTAATGGTAAGCAACAGTTCTGGCTCACAAAAAAAGTGGCTGAAGGAAAAGTGAACTTACAATAGCTCAGATTTTCGCTTGAGCAATATAGTACACCTGCATATTTGCTCATGCTTAAATACAGTTCACAAATATTTTCTAGGAGTACTATTTCTTGGCCTAAGTCTGTAGTCTTGTGAATTTACAACAGTTGTATATCTGCACTTAATACAAGGACATGGGTGCACTTTATTTCATGATTTGGCCCCTAATTAGGTCTGGCGTTAACAATAACCTTTTATGTTTAGAGAAATGTTGTCTCTCCCTCCCTCTCTTAGCTAGCTTCACTGTGAGTGACTTCATTCTGTTCTTTTACAAGGAGCATATCGACACACAGTTGTTTTATCCAGTGCCAGGAACTACTGTGCAATGTGTGATTTTTGAGACCACAACAATTGCTGCTTTTTCCAATGTTTGTTATAATTGTGAGGGCCCAGCAGCTCCCACACCAATGAGGTTTCACAAAAATATTGCCAAAACAAGTTGTGCATTGGCAAAGCCAAAAGGCTGACCAACAATTTCATTGGCTTTACCAATGCTTGTTTATTTTTATGTTGCAAAGAAATGGTACCTACCTTATTCCAGTAGTTTAGCAAAATGTTTTTGTATTTTATTTTGTGTGAACATTTTAGGCTAGAAAGCAAAGAATTATCAGTCTTGCTTTCAAGCTTCTGCAAATGTTTGCATCTAATTGAAGAGCATTCTTAGAGCAGTATACATAGCCTCACATTGCTAAATATTGAAAAAGTGAGTACCCATTTTTATACTCCAACCACTGTCAGTAGTGCAGTCTGAGCTTACAACATTTACTTAGAGCGCTCACCCTAATAATAAAGACGTTGCATTAATGAACAATAAATACAAGTTTGAACAGCATTAACACATGGACACAAATATTACCTTTATTGCAGACAATGCCTTTCCCTGATCCATAATGTGGTACTGTAAACTGGCAACCAAAGGGTTTGTGCTGTAGGGGGTTGGGCCTACTTGTCCCAAGGACGAAATTTGCATGAAAACTTGTTGCGCTTGACCCCAAACAATATGACCTGGGCGTGGGGCTACGGGAATTCCACATACCTGGGCACAGTTTGACAAAGTATGAGTGTTTTTGATTACTAAAGGTGTTACTGTGACAGAGATTTTAATCTGTGTTTAGGGTTGGGTCAAGCTATAGTACAATGTTTTAATTCTTCTTTTCTTCATTTGGAGTTCCCTCATTACCCCAGCTGGACAACACATGCAGCGTGCACCATTAATAGCTCAACTATTGCAAGGCCAGTTACTACCAACGTTTCAATTGTAGAATGTGCTGCACACACCTCCCCCAAGGACTGTGTATCAATTGGTAAAGAATTTAATGATGCAGATGTACAAAAAGGAATAGCATTAACTGATTGTGAGTGCACAATGGTTCAAATCGCTTCTACTACACATGATATCATGATATAAAGATAAAAGATGATGATATGTACTATGACACTAAGTATATTATTGAATGGGCTGGGTGGAAGAAAAGGAAGAAGGGAACAGGGGAGGATATATGCAAACAGAAAAGGGATATGAATAGGCCCAAATGGAAAGCTATGTTTACCAACGATAATGTTTGTTCCCATGGCCCGTCTTTTTCATGGTCCATCACTTGTAGGACGTGATGGGAAGATCAGACTGTTTTCCTAATGCGGTATTTCCACTGCCCCAGGCCACTTCATTTCCCCACATTAAATGGACTTCATCAACATACCCCCCTACTCAACTACAAGTAAGTGTTGGTTATTGTGTGCATGATCAGCAAATGGACTAAGCCATGCCAATTTAAGAACAGCAATGCACAAACTATTGCCAAATGCCTCCTGAAAGAGTTCATACCGCGCTTTTGAGTACCTATGCTTTTGGGTTCTGAAAATGGACCGACGCTCATCTCACAGGTTATTGAGGGGTTGTGCAAGGGGCACGGAGCCACACAGAAACTACATGTGTTCCACTGAAACTACCAAGTGGGAATGGTATCCCAAGCTCATCCTGAAGGGTTGCACGTGCTACACAGAAGAAAAAGGACGAGTGTGTAAGCGGGCCCCAAGGATACATCACCTAAAGAATGTCTGGAAACATCGACGCCCCAACCCCTCAGTCTACAAGTTGTGACAACGAGCCATCTTTACCTTTTCTTCACTTTGTTTTCTTCATATCGAATGTGCCTAAGTAATAGAAGTGCTTGCAAACCTCTCAAATGACTTGAAGACAGGCACCAACGGTTACTTTTTCTGTTTACAGGTATCATCTCTGAGGCTCTACATTATTACTCAGCAGACTTTTTTTAAAGGAGTAAAAGTTCAGCAGAAGATAAGACATCCTGCCAACTAGTCACACTAGCCACACGTACCAACGATTGGAACAATGCCTCAAGACTTGCTCAAGACTTTCAGAACAATTAGAGAAAATGATCATGGGTGCTACTAGCAGCATTGACCCCCATTGCTGCTATTATAATGACTTTTGTACCACATTGAATAACTTGCCATTGATAAAGACGGGACAGGGGGACAGTTGACAGAGCAGGATGTTATGTTTGCACACACCGGCCTACCGACACAGAAAGCAGCATGTGTTACAATGTCATACCTGTTTGTCCTAATGTACAATGTGCTCTTCAGTAAGCACACCGAGTACGTAGCGGTTGCACCTCCTGAGAAAAGCATAATTAGCAAAGGGAGAACAAGGATAGAACAGGCAATGTGAATAACTTAGCACTTATAGAAGTTGTTGAATTAACAATAGGACTACACTAAATGCATCCTGCTACCATTACCAAATACCTCAAAGACCTGAAAGGTATGCTGTAAGGATTTTGTTCAAGAATGAACAAGAGGAGGGAATGAGAGAGGGTCTATTTTTTATCATAGGGTACCCCAGGCCCGTTCTGTCCACACCTGAGGTATGAGACCCTCGTCCTTGCCCTGCCAGCCTAATTTGTAGGCTGTGTTAAATTGACCGGAGGGTCCTGTGTTACTATATAACAAATACCCTGAGCCATCCTTGTCACTCAGCAAAGCATGAACCCCTGCGTAGGCTCTGCCAGCCCAATTTGTAGGCCTTCTGTTAAGTTGACCAAAGTCCTGCGCCCATCTTTACTGAACAGCAGGCCCTAGGCTTGTCTGACCAAAATCACTGCCAGCCTCTCTCAGCGAGGCCTCCTGCTCCAAACTAAGGAGCCCCACCCTACCCGTGTGCAAAGTTCACTGGCGCAGAGTTCACTGTCTCTCTATTCTGTCGACAAATTGCACATCACATCCTGGGTCTGTACATGAGAAATAGAGAAGTTCCCACCGCAGCCGCGTCAAGCTGTAGTGATGAATAACTAAGACACATATCCATATATGTATATTTTATTCCCTTGCAGTACATATTTTCTGCTTGTCCTATGCAATTTACGACGAGCGTTTGGCCTGAGAATAAAACCTTTCACCTAGTCTACGTTCCGCATTTAGTGGGATAGACACGACACGTCTGATAAAATGTGCAAACCATGCACTAAGTGACGTGGGTAGAAGTGCCGTGAGATGACGTTACTGTAGGCGCTTCTCATAGCCTTAAAATGTACAAAAAGGGAGCTCACACAGTCCTCTGCGGACTACCCCACCCGTCTGTTAGTAGATGGCAGGCGGGTGTGGGTGCTCCCCAAGAGCTCCTGTTTTTTGTTTTTAAGATACAATTTAACTTGCCAATATATTTGCTGTATATGCTATGTATGCTATTTTGCTATGCTATTTTGTCCCTAAATTGGTGTTTTCTTATTGAGCATTTCATACGTATATTACGTTTGCAAGGTTGCTTTCTTTCAGGTTTTAGGTAGGTACGTGAGTATTCTCAGTATTTTAGATCACGTGTGTTTTGCAGTCTGAGAACATTTTGCTCAATTTAACTTATGTTTTTCATAATGCATTTATAAATGTGTCTTTGAGGTTTCCTGAAGTGTTCTCTCCAAACGAGTTCAATGCCTTCTGATTCATGCGAGGTCACTATATTTGTATTTTGTATTATTATGCCTTTTTTGAAGTTGCATCTTTTTAATAAAACTGTTAAACGTTCAGCCTCAGTTTCCATGGCTCGCATATCTGTTTCCTTCATTTTTAGAGCGAGCGTTCCCAGACACCCTGGCTCAAATTAAGGTGCCCCTTTTGTCCCTAACTCACTCCCTCGATCATACGGTGAAGGTTCCCTGAGCCCTGTGCTCAGCCCCCTGCCCTCTTGACCCTTAAAAAAATCTCCCTCCAACATAACCCTCCTATTAACTCCAGTAAGTACCACACAGCACGATTGCTAAGTTCACATAACAGGCTTTGTCCACCACTCTGTAAACGTGCTCCCTGGCGTGCTCTTCAATGGGGATTGAAGTCCCCTTCACTGCTGGGGGTTCTTAGGGGCCAACTAGCCTATTTCTTACCTCCAGTAAGCCACATGCAGTGGAATTTCTGAGAGGTAGACACAGGTCACGCCCTCTTTCTCCACCACTCTGCAAACGTGCCTACTGGCAGGTTCTAAGTTGGGGGATTAAGTCCCCTTTCCTCCTGAGAGTCCCTAGGGGCCAACTAGCCCTCCTGTTACCGCCAGTAAGCTCCATACAGCTGGATTGCTGGGAGTGGTCCGAGGCCACACCTCCTTTTTACACCACTCTGCAAACACACCTCCTGGTGCACTGCTGCTCGGTGGATGAAGTCTATTTGTGTCCAGAGTTCCTCAGGACACAAGAGGACCTCATCGCCCCACCAGCAGTGTGCCAAGAGGCGTGTTTGAAGAGTGGTGTAAAGGGGACATAATCTCCTAACTTAGAATGCTCCAGGGGGCGCTTTTGCAGAGTCGTGCAGGGAGGGGTGGGGTCTCCGGCGAGTTGCCGGTTTCTTTATTATTTTTTATAAATTTGTTATTTTATGGGAGGGGGGATGCTTGGCCCCCCTTCCCTGGGCCACTTTAGACCCCGGTGACCCCATCCCATGGTGCCTGGCAGCCTTGTTGTTGTTGTTTTTTAACTTTAGGGAGGGAGGCAGCGTAGCCCTCCTCCAGAGGCCAATTATGGCCTGGGAACCCCATCCCCCGGGGCCTGGCCAGCCTTCTTTTTCTATATTTTTTTGTGTGGGGGACTGGCCTTTCTGTTTTTTAATTTTATTTTAATTAAAGGGGAGGGGGGCCACTTGGCCCCCCTCCCAGGCCACTTCTGGCCCCAGGGACCCCATCCCCTGGGGCCGGCCCTTAGAGTTGGGGACCGTGGGGGAAGCCCCAATGCCCCCACGGTTCCAGCCGGCTTCCCGCCTCCTGCGGGAGCTAGCATTGCTTTTGCACAAGGGGAGCTGCTGACATTCAGCTCCCCTTGTGCAAACGCAATCTGCTTTGCACAAGAGCAGGTTTCCTGCTCTCGCTTCCAAAAAGCAAAGCAGGGTTTGCTATGAGAAGGCGCCCTGCCATAGCAAACAGCAATGTCCCAGGGGTGGGCACCCCGAGACATTGCCGGAGCCGGCCCTGAGGGTTGGTGGTCCCCAGGGCCATCGAGAGTTCCAGGAGGGGTCCGCACAGCCCCCCTCCAACATGTAAAAAGCCCCGGGGAGGAGGTGGTCACTCGGGCTGGGGGCCGCAATAGACCCCTGTATTTACATATTCGATGCCCCTGGGCGGTGGTGGTACCCGGGACAGTATGGGGGGGCTCGAGCCCCCCACACTAATTATTAGTTATAGCCCCAGGGGACGTGGCCGCGGCTTGGTAGGTCCCGCAAGGCCCCCGCCCTTATTTAAATAAAGCCCTGGGGAGGAGGCGGTCCCCGGGATCCTTGGGGCCCCATGGGCCCCCACAGCATAATGTACAATTACCCCGGGTCCAAGCCCATCTGGGGCTTTTTAACAAACGAAGTGCGGGAGACTGCGCTTAGGTTTTGTTTTAATTCCGTTCATCAGTTCGAGCTGTAGCCTGTTTCCAAATTCCTATGGAAATTAACATGGAGAAAACGTGTTTTGGGACCCCCTTTTTTTTCGGCCCGCTTGACGAATCGCCCACAAACTTTCAAGACAGGAGCTGACCTGAGTGAACCATTAGTTTTGAAAATTTTGCGAAGATTCATCAATCGGCGCAAAAGATATTGGCAAATCAAAAAACGCTTTTCCTATGGTTACTAGGTCCTAACTATAACTACCTACTGGCGGTGTATCTTTCTTTAAATTACTAATTTTGAAACCTGGCTTATTCGTGTTTCTGCTTGTTTTTAATTATGCATGTTGGTTTCTTTTATTCTTATTTATTCTCCTTTCATATGCAATTGTTTTACTCTTTTTGTTTAATTAAAATAGCTCGTGGAGGGGAGTTCAGAGAAAATGTGCTGTATATCTTCTCTAAACATACACACACGTATAAATATTGTGTAGGGCATGGAAATTCTAAGAAATAGTTTGTCTATTATTAATGGCATTATGTTATTATATTTAGTTAGAACATAATAAAGTCATAGATATAATAAGGGGAAAGTGAAAACCGGGCTTTCCAAAGTACACTTCCCTCTTTCCTGACTGAAACCATTAACTTTGCTTATAATTCCTCATGGAAAATAACTGTTTATAACAAATGCGCACCATTTTATCACTGAAATAGAAGAGTTCATTCTAGTGAAGTGCCACCAGCATCCTCCATACTCCAATGAATCTCCAATGCACTAGAATATGATTTGCCCATATTCACTTTCAAATGAACATGTCCTGTAAAGAGCCGTCCCTGGACAAGCAATCTTTTTTCTCATAACTGGTGTTGAGTGTCATGCAGTCCATCATATGTCGCAAAGATGTAAAATAAATTATTGAAAAGGTCATTTTTGGAGGTCACAAACTGCATTATTTACAGAATAGAGAAGCTTGCATGAAAGGAAGATAGCAGAACAGCAACATATCTACTAGACATGGCACTCTGTACCTCTCTCCCTGCCCTGGCGCTCTTTAGGCTGCAATGCACACACTCTTCAGCCATAGTGCAAGGGTGAGTGCATTTTATAAGGAAATTTTTTTGTAGTAAAATTGGATGCTTCCAGTACAAAAACTACCCTTTAACACTTTAACTGCATTGTACGTGTGCTGTGAAATGTAGCATGCAACCGAAGTAGGCAAAACAAGAAGAAATTTAAATATTCCTTCTTCCTACTCCTCCATCGAGGAGGGGTAAGATTTGGCACTAATCCCTGTCTGTAACTGTTTGACAGTTAGGATGGCACAAATGGAGCACTTTCTTTTGAAATTCTGTAGTGTGATGGATACAAATATTTTAATATGATCAAACAAATGGGTACACTTTACTTGGCGATGCTCAAATGATAAATATTCACTGAAACCCAATTCCAAAACATTGTCCTTTATGCATGGTATGATTTTATCAATAAAAGTACATCTGTGAAAATTTTGTGGCCGTTTCATTAGAAAATGCGCTGCATGTAAATGGTTTATGTGCTACCATACCATTCGACAGTGAGCTCCAAAATGTACCACTGGCTACATAACACATCCTTACCGCTCTCCTGCTGAATGGGTGTGGCTCATTTGTTAAACTTGTTATTTATGCGCTGCTTAAAATTTTCACAATCCATCTGACTTCAGTGATGTAACACTGTGGCAGCACCCAACTCTGAAAAGTGTTCCATGATATGTTACATGTATTGTTCTTCGATCCTATTTTCAATTAAGTGACAACAGTGTTATAATGCTTTATTGTCACACGTACATATCACTGGCTGTTACTAGCGCGTGGCAGCCGATGCTCACGAGCTCTCCTGCGTGAGAGCATCCTTGTTCTCCTCCCCACCCATTGGCTGCCCCAACATTCCACCTGCCCTGGGGTTCCCTGTCCCCAGCGGTTAACGGGCTTTCTGTGACAAGACGTTTACTCCGCACCAGTTGTGGGGCTGTTATGAATAAAGCTTTTTCTGCAACTCGATACAGCTTCATTGTTACAAACAGCTCTGATTATGATCATGGCAGTAATCATGCAGAACGGAAACAAATCTATTATAATTAGGTTGTAGTACATTATTTTGATGAGCATCATTACGAAAACTTATTCAGTATTACTGACAGATGCCGCTGTAGTATGTCATTCATCCCTGTACTACCAATTATCTTGCTGCAAGTCTTATAGGTGTCTCCTACTGCTTTTTCTCATGGTAGAAAGCTAGCAGGATTACCAGTGAAAACAATATTCTTTCAGCATATTCTTCATACTGCCTGGCCCAGTGCTTAATATGGCAAAAGGGAAATATCTGTGCGGTCCACCCAAATAGAACATGCAGAGGATACAGACAGATACTCTGTTCCTATGGAATACATTGTGTGGCCCACTCATATGCAATTTGAAGATAAGCAGATAGTTAGTAGGGGTGCATGTGGGAGAATGTCTTGGTTATGCATTAGCATATATTGTAATCAAGTCTGCAAAGAAAAGGATCATATCTGCAAAGGAAGGGAGAAATACAGAACTAATTGAGAATTGTGGGAAAACTTGAGCGTAGTATTAAAGTAACTTATAGATGTATTCAGGTAAAGGTTTTGACATGTTTTGGGGAATGTGAAAATGCGTCTTTCATACCAGAAGCAGTCAGTTACACAATTGATTTAGCAGTACGACACAGAGTTATAAAAGTGTGTGCCTTCCCCAGTCAGAAATGTTTGGAAGAATTTGATTTTTGCAAACCCCTTTCTCATACTATTCAAATGTTTGGGAACTTGCAAATGTGAGCTATGCATGAAGTAATTACATTACAATAATAGAATTATTGTTGATACAATAGGCATTACTTTATAATAGGTGCTTTATGAATTTTTGCATTATCATGTGTTTCAAGGGAACATATTTGCATCTTTTTCTGTGAATTTTGTGGTGCGAAGACGTGTACTAATTGAGAAGGTATCATGCAATTTTTAGTACAGCGGTCGCCATACAGTTCTGTGAGCATCACCAAAGAGAAGCTTTGGCTCCTCCAACATGTTGGAAGCCAGCAGTATATGTTTTGAATGGACAGAAATTGTGTGCTTCCACAAAAAGGGCTTCCCCCATGCAGCTGTGATGATTTTGTTTATATAGCCAGCTGCCTGAGCTTGAATATTCAGGGGAACACACATGAGACTGTAAAGCTGTGAAAGTATCATATATAACTAGATCATATATGGTGTCTGTCTTCCTCTGGCAGCAGCACAGATGGGAGGAGGGTATCCATGTGGAATTTATTGCAGTCCCATCACCCTCCCCTTCCATTATTAACTTTAGGCTACAATGGACAGATTTGTGTTTTAGAGCAGTATGGGATTTCCCGAGCTACATGAATTCTACATAGGATTTTAGGTCTTCATAACAAAAATTGTTGGCTTGACTGTAGGAAGGTATTTGGTTACATGGAATTTCATAGATTACCTCACTCGACAAGGATTTTGGTACGGTGATTTATCTGCACAAACTGTGGGGATAGAATATATGCACTACACGTGCAGCCATGCTGGATGATAGACAATATCCCTGCAAAACAGACACCCGCTGCTGTGTTTAATGTCATTATTGCAAGCCTATGCCTGCAATGTTTAGACCGCAAAAGGTTTTCTTTTTTCTACTTTTATTCTTTTAATTTATTGTGCATACGTTGTTGAATTTGTGTGTGTTTTATTGTGATTATATGAGTGAAAAGATTAGTGACAGAGTACATGTTTAGTGACCTATTTAGTGTCTAAACCCATCAGTGACAAAAGAGACTCTTACATTCATAAGCCAAACCTATTGGCATTACCAATGCATGTTTAACTGGTCAGTCAGGGTAAATGTAATTTTGCACTGGATGGCCTGTGCAAATTTCTGTGAATCATTTTGCAGCACGAATGCAAACTTTCCTGCAACCATTGATACATTGTTTAGCACTGGTGCAAAGTACATGATTTAGCTTGCAAACTCATGAGAAGTACTCAGCGTGAAACACATTTGAAAATAAATAGCAAAACACGTTTCTTACTGTGATTTTTGTGTTTCTTATAGCACCTGTACACCTTGTAACATTACTCGCCTGCATTAGTTTCTGATAGTGTTAGCTGTCACATCATAACCCACAGGTAAAAAAGCAAACGGCTCCACTACTCCTGTGTTATTTATGAAACAACTACAAAACCACCTAAACACAAGAACTATGTGCTTCCATTGCTGTCCACCTCATCTCCTATGCTACAGACCTGGAACAATAGCTAAGGGCATAAAGCAAGGAAGGCTTTCAGTTTAGATTACACATCGGCCCGAGCCCTCAATCAATGCCTCAACACAATCTACTCCTCTACAACCCTCTACCTTCTGATGACTTCACCAATCTCACAAAAGCCTCCATGCATCAGGAGCTCTGGCATACTCCCGTCTAGAACGTATATTCAAAGTCATCCTCAACAGCTCACCTGCCATCCCCTCTAGAGCTGCAATCAATCACTCCTTGGGGTCAGGACTGTTCAAGCAAAATCTCAAAACTGTCTCCGTCAAACCTTTTCCTAGGAAAATAGGCACTGACCTAAAGCTTCCATTTAACTGCTTCCCAGTCTGAATGGCCCTGTCCTGCATGAAATTATAGAACGAACTACCTATTTTAATTATCGACATGCATAGAAGAGAATATCCGTCCATTATAAATCCAGAGAGGATTTTGCCTTGGCAGAAGCACAGAATTTGCACTTAATGCAACACAATAAAATTCAGTACATCAGTGGACTTGACAACAGTAGCAAACCGTCTGCTACTGAATCGTCCTGCTGCTTTTTTTACACAGGCCCTCATCCCACTGTGGTTCAGAGATGTGAGTTTTTAGGAATACAACACATCATACTTCATATCTGACAAACAGTTCCTCATTATATATTTGCGTCCATTCGGCTATGATCCTTTTCTCTCAGTAGGAGGAGACTATCATTATCCCCGTACTCTTTAATGTATAACTGAGTCTGCTATTCAAACTCATTGGATCCTTCAAGTCCATCTTCTACCGCCAGACAGACAGAAAAAACATAATACTTACATTTCAAAGCCCTGTTGAGTTAGAATCCTGTGCAATCTGCAAATGCCTCATAAGGGTAGACAAATGGATACAAATGGATCACACCAAACTAACACAACATCCTCTAGCACTAAAAACTATTTCGAACTATTATGTGTTTTAAATCTGGCATAGCACAGAGTGACACTGGTCCACTTTGGCAAGTCCGTTAATGGGTTTTTCAAGCATGAAGCTATTATTAAATGAACAATTATTTTGCAATAAGCAATAGTCAGTGAGACGTTTCTATGTGACCCACAGAACTTTGTGTTTTTTTCACCCACTTCTAAGAAAGGGTTATCAATACCCACAGCATTATTCATGGCACTTTGACATAAATATGATATCAAATAATTTTGAAATATAAAGTTCAATATGTTAGTTGTAGAAATCTACAAAAAAGTCACCTGGAAATGCTGTCATACTACATACACTTCAGTTATGACCACTTTCATTTGAAGTGTCTGTTCTATATTCTAATGAATGCCTTGCCCTCAGTATCTAAAACAAACACATTAACTTTGGTTTGCTTGTCATTTCCAACTGTGCTATATAATAAATCTGTGTTAAAAAATTAATAAATATTGCATGGATCTGTATTGTACTGTGGTTCGAAGGTTTTTATTTTCCTGGCTTAAATGTTTTTATTTTCAAGAATGCATTCACTGTCCATATCAGGTCGGTATTGTACCCAGTTAACTGATCTTTTTCCAGGTGTTAATTATTAATAAACTAAAATTCTGTTTTGGACATAAAGTTACTGCTGACATCTGTCAAGATCTGTGGCACAGACTCGGAAGCCTTTACAAAGGTAAACTTACCTGTGAGTAAATCTACATGTTTACTCTTACACTTTTGAGCAACTTTACTACTTTGAACCATTCTCTATTACAAGTGTAAAGTTATTTCAAAGTGTAACATACGTGTCCTGACTTGAAACTATTACTACTATTACTGTATTATCTCCAAATTAAAAACACAATTATTTTGAATATATGGATTTTTAAAATATTTTTTTTCCTGAAGTTTAATTTAAAATAAATTAACCTTAAATCAAAAGTATATTTTCTATTTGTATTAAAAATTATTACAAGTGATGTGTAGTATTAATTAAAAATGTATTAATTATTTCGAAAACATATTAATATTACATTATCATTATATTTAAAAAACATTATTATAATATTTAAAATATATTAGTAATTACGTTTTAATTGTAGCTTTTTTAACACCTCCTACCCCAAATATTTTTTATAAGTGGGTGTTGCTGAACCTGTGAGTAGCCATGTGTAGTCCTGGACTTACTACGATTCAGAACTGGAGAACGTTTTGGATGTAGTAACTATCAGACAGTTTGGGAATGGGAAGGCACTTTCTCTTTTGTGGGTAGGTTCATGTCCTTCCCTAAACCCCTCGCTAACCCTCATTTAACCCCTCCTTAGTCCTTCCTTATACCCTCCTGTCTTTCCCATTTTCCAGCTACTCCTCTCTGTCTTTGACATATTTACTACTAAAATGTGTACGGAGATCTCTTCGGTTGAGGTGGAGAGCTATACAAATAAAAGATAGGAGAGGTGGAGGAAAAGACCTCCACACTTAGGTATGTGAGTAGCACTTTGTAGCATGTTAGTAATACTATCGTAGAACTACTAATGTACTGCAAAATGCAGTTTATGTATAAGTCCCAAATTTTCTGTGCTCTTGAATGCAATACTTCTAACTTACAAGTATCACACTCATTCGAGGTAAGAAAAGGCTGGATATGAGTTCAGAATGTTAGATACATTTGCCAAAAGACTTTGCGCCTCTGTCAAGTCCTCTATGCATAGGCCCCTGAATACAAATGCAAAAAACTAAACTTCCCATGAAGCCATAAAACTTTCACAATTTATGGTAATGGCAGGGGCCATTTTTAAAATATGGACTGTAAGTGCCTTTATGGTTCAATGTATACTTTCTAGAAAGTAAAGATGCTGTTTTCATGCACATTTGGATACTAAGCTATGTGAGCAATAGGAAGTGTTCTTATCACCTTCATAGAGTGCTTGTAGGAAAGTAGGATCTGCTTGGTTACCCCCACTTTTTGCCTGGTGATAAGCTGTTTTTGGCTATTCTGACTGGGATCCTGTTAATCAGGACCCCAGTTTTTCTGCTTTCTCCCTTAGATTGTTATGTTCTGTACTTTACTTACATCCCAGATTGGATACTGGGGTACCCTTATAAGTCCCTAGTACATCGTACTAAGGTACCCAGGTCATAGGCCCCCCAGAGGTCCCCAATGGGCTGAAGCATATATTATGACACCCATGGGAGGCCATTCAAACTGCAACTACAGGCCTGCCAATGCTGCCTGTGTAAGCTGGTGCTAGCACCACTTATGAAAGATATAGGTTTCCTACATCTAGGATCAGTGCACTTAAAACCTGTGTCACCCCAATAGCAGGCCTTTGCAATCCTGAAGGCAGGGTGCTTGGTTCTAAGTGTGAGGGTGCCCTTCATGAGCAGGACACCCCTACAGCCTATGGAGTCCATTCGCCCGAGTTGTAATTGAAGTAGCTATATACCATATAGAGGGGCACTGCGTAATTAGGCGATGACAATCTCGAAATCGGCTGCAAAGAATCCTATCATGTTTGGTATCAAACATGTTGGAATCAGACCCCCACAACATAAATGGTGTGGGAGGTATGATTCCAAGCACTGGAAGAGCCCCCCGTTAGGCTCTCAGTGTTCCTGGTACTAGTCTTCCAGACCCAGACATCACAACATGGCTGCTGCAAACCAGAGACACGATTCTGCCCTCCTGCTGCCGAGCCAAGCTTGAGCAGGGAAGACAGAACAATAGGTATCCTGTCACACGGAGGTATGACCACCTCCCAGACAGAATTTAGTGTATTGGGGATGGGTGGGTGTGCTTACCAGCGTCACCAAGTCTGCATAAGGGGCCCATTTGGTGCCTCCTTGCATAGTCTAGTTCAAACCATTCCTGGAAGCCAATGGCTTCCGCACTGATGCAAAACTGGACAAAGGACATGGGAGTAACCTCCCTCTATTGAATTGTCCCAACCCTTTCCTTAGGGTACTTTAGGGCTTACCTGTGAGTGGGTCCCTAGATTTGCAATGGGCCACGATTCAATTAAGACACCACTTCTACTGTCTGGGCACTCTGGACTTCGCTGGACTTTATTTGGGCTCGGCTTCGCCCCCCCCTCAGTCTACCTCATTGTCTGTACCTGTGCGCCATACAGGAACCTGTGGGCATCCAAGACACTTGAAGGAATCTCCCTTTAAGTGAAGGAGTCACTTCCCTGCATCTGCAGGCAAAGCAACTAAGCTGACCGGTCTGCTGATCCTGAGCTCCTGCGGACTCCTGCGGACTCCGAAAGGTTCAACAACACAGGTGGTGGTTTTCCACAGCTCTTGAAGACTGCCCTGCCCTCTCACCAAGTTTGAGGCCAGTATCCCTCATGGAAGCCACAGGAAACTAACCCCTGTGCACAGTGTCGACTTGTCATTGCAAAGGCTTGTTAACTTCCTTGTTGACTTCCTTCCTTCAGGATCTTCGGTATCCAAGTAGCCCCAAACTCAAGCATCTTCAGTGACCAGAATCTTCATCCACAACGCATTGTTTGCATCGTGGCCAGCATCTTTTTGTGAGCTGCTCAAGGTCTTCTTGTGACTCCAGTGCCTCCGGCCTGTGGGTCCTGTTGAGGGTCACCTTTGTTTATCTTGGTCTCTCCTGATTGCTCGGGCCTGCCCTGACTCCCCTGCTTGTGGTGAGTCCCTTGGACCTTGCTGGTCCGGACATTGCACTTTCTTCGACATCCACATCGTTTGCCGTTGCCAAGGCTTGTTGGTGCTCCTGAAGGACACCGACCCCTCAGCTCTCGACTTTCAATGTGGGACAGCTCGTGCATGGCTCTTGGTCTTCCTCAGCGTTGCTGGTCCTCACAGCGGCACAGTCAAGGTCATTGTCAACTCTCCTGCAACACATGACATTGGTAAGCATTCGTCTTCCAGGTCTCCGGGTCACTCCTGAGTGACATAGACTCTGTCTCCTTTGCTTGCAGGTACCTCTCAACTAGAATCCACCTTTGGATTACACCAGATGCTTTCTCCTCCTCCAGCAGCGGCACTTTCCTGAAGTCCTCCATTGGGTTCAACGGCTGTTTCCGATACATCTTCACACCTATGCACCCTGCTTCCTTGGTGTAGGTAACGTGGGTACTAGGGTATCCACGGGTAGGGTGGCTCTCCAACATTCTGTCTTCCACAGGGTGTCTTCAGCATCCACTGGGAATGGTGCTTAATCTTTAAAATTGCAACCGTGACCTACATGTTGATTTGTACGGAGAATGCGGTCATGTTCCCACACTGCACGCGATCTCTGTGGGGCTTCTAGTCACTCACTTTGGGTGGTTCCTTTGGTCCCCAGCACGTCTACGTTTCCTCAACATTATCTTGGCACGAGTCGTGGTTCTCATGTCACTTTCTTATTATATGATTTGGTCCCGTCCTGGGGTCCAATGTGTATTCTGTGCTATTTACGTGATTTCTATGCAAAGTATTGTGTACATTGCGCATATGTCTGGGTGGGAGACATTTGTATGTGTTAGGGAGTATTATATAATAAATACATGTTTTTATAAATACCTTGTGCGGTTCTTTTTTGATTAATCTATACCTATAAGATTGCATTCTGGTAAAACAAGCTGTTTTACCCTCCTTCTGGTAAGCCAGAAGGCTGCTCTCCACAGCTGCCAATTGGAGAGCTTTCCATGGTTGTCTAAGACCTCCTAAATCACAATAAGAGTTGTCTGGACTGGTGCAGGGTGTCCACTTACATAAGAGTACATCATATACCAGGCCAGCCTCTCACAGTGCTGATATTTTCATGATGCATATATTGGATTTAGAGTTGTGGTATAAGCTTAGGATGTGGTTTATTGGTATCAGTGTGAGTGGTATGATCCTGATGTATATTTGTTTATATTACAGTTTTAGGAACATCCTCAAACATATATCAGAATACGGTGTATGTTCTCATAAAAAAACAGAAGGTAGTTGCGTTTATCAGAGAAGGAAGTGGGGTTATGCCAAAACTAGAGAAATCTCAATTACAGAGATAGTATTTATATTGTTGTTCCAGGAATGTCAGAGTTCCACCATTATTACAGAGAGACTGAGGCAGAGATGTTCTAGGGTATGTCTTTTGTTATAGCAAATGTTAGATGATTATATACAAAGGCAAGGTATTAAAGATATCAATCTTGTGTTTAAGTATCCACTGCAACACATTAAATGTCACTGTGCAGCAGAGCGACAAGTCAGAATGAAGATATCCAAAGGCTCTGTTTTCTCTCTTATCCCATTCTCCTTTACGTAGGTCTACTGGTAACCAGCATATTCCTGTTTTGTATGGTGCGTGTAGATATTAGAAATTGCAGAAAGGTTCATCACTCCTATTAGATCTGGAATTCAGGTTAGTTAATTCTGACAGCATCATATTGTTACTCAATTGTTTTGGTTCTAATTCCACTTCAGCATTTTACTGGAAGGTAGTCGCTGTTGGTGGAAGCCTTGGCCGACCCCCCAACTCTTGGTAGAGGACTGCCTGCTGCATTTAAAGATCCTGCATGCCTGGCATGGATTACTGTGCTTATAGTGTGGTTGCTGTGGTAAAGAAGGTATTTTACACCTAGCTGAAAAGTTGTGTGGGTACTCACCTACCTACTTGGCATTTGACTTTTCTTTTCAGAAACAAACCACCAAAGTGAGTTTTTCTGATAGGCAAAATAACATTGGCGTTGATGTGTGGGGCTATTGTCTGTTTATCTGTCCACTGGCACATTCTAAATTGGTACACATCACTGTGGCTCAGTGGTAGCGTGGTAGCTGTATTGCCGATCATGGGTTTCAGATCCAAATAGGGCTCAGCTATTGGAAACCCAATGGTCCACCACCGAAATCTGAGATGGGAGAATCACAAGTATGGTGGAGCAGGAGCCCCACCAATTTATTGCAGAGATTTCACTCAACTGAACATTAAAGTTCATCTTTCATTTCTTAAAATCTGGTTTATTTTTGTTACAGATCTCCTACAGTACATACTGAATGCATCCCACACAGTAGCTTTTCAATTTAGAGTTCTGTTGTTCAATTCAAAGTATATTTTATCTCATACTTTAAAGTTAATGTTAAAGCCAGATCGGGCATTCCATCCCATATGAAACACAGATGATACACAATGAACCATCATGAGCCGGACTATAATGTGGATCCGAGCACAAAAGCAGTAGTCTCACTGCTCTAAGGAGATCTGAAAGCCCATTCTGAGGCCATGGCCTCTGGCTGCAATCAGTATCCATTCAAAAGGTATGAGCAACAAAAAAACAGCAACAGGAGAACCACATGAGAAAACCTGGTCATTATAGCTGATGACTGCTTATCATGCTTCAACCATAATATTAACAATTCCTCAAATCTAAACCTTTCCCCTAAATGCTGAGATTCTGCACCCCAGTTTCAACCTATCTAATGGTGTGGAACACCCATCAGATGTAGCTGTTAAGCTGTAACATTTGAGACATGTTTTGTCAAATGTAAGCAGACTGCAAACATGAATTTATCTCACTCAAGCAAAATAAAGCTCAACAGGCCTCTCTCTACTGATTCAATCTCAATCTATAGTGTATTGCCACCATCCTATTCACCGAGCTGCACTCAGAAACACCTCCATAAATACAATCTTCAATCATAAAGTTTAGTTTAGTAGTATACCTGATTAAATGAGTGAAAGTCACTAGTTGGGAAAGAATCATTAAACGTACTCAAAAGGATTATAGTTTTTCTGGTGCTGTTGGTAGTTTCATAGAATTTAGCTCTGTGACAACCTGTTACAAATTAGGTGTTGGGTTGAGGGGGCTGTTCCTCAGTGCACTCACAAATAACTTCACACCAGTCTTTTCTCATCCTAGACCCCTGGGAGCATGGGCAGAGAGGGAGGAAATATCGGGACCATCTGTGCCGGGGTGGAACTCCAGAATTTTCTTCCACTTTAAAACTGGTACTGGAAATTAAAATAAAACCCTCACACTCACTTTTCAGTTCACCCCTGTGCTTGCAGAGGATACTCTGAAGGCCGGCCTTGTACTTCAGATGACTGCCCTGCTGCTTAAAGCCAGCCTTGCTGCATGAACCCAGACCTACTACATTGACTCCAAGGGCTAGTTGGATGCCCTCCTGGTCTGAGAGACACAAAAAGCTCTAAAAACTTGAACGCTGCACCTCAACCCTGCCCGAAGTGAGTCCTGCCTCCAAGGGATTTCCATCCAGTCCTGGGCCCTTGGAAGTGGTGCGAAACTTGGCTAAACAGTCAAAACCTAAAACTTGGGACAATTTTCTGCCACAATGTGCTCTGTTCATCGTCAGGAAACCGGGACCTACCTGCTTGCCAATCCACTCAAGGTGCATCGCCAGTCGGCCTGACTTCTTGGTAGTACTGGTTGCTCCCACTACATTCATCACTGCAACAGCAAATCCTTTTCAACTGCTCCTGACAGAAAGGGTATCCATCCTCGTGGAGCTCTTGTCATATACAGCCTTCAGCTTTGTCCCAATTGGAGACTTTTGATTTCCAAAAAAGTGACAAAGTCAGAATGTAGAGATCTTCACAGTGACTTCGCCCCACGGATCTCGGATGACAATGCCTTCTCCTAGGGCACTGCCAGCTGTCTTGCCTGCTAAATTTTACCTTCTCATACATTTTTCTTCAAAATTTCTTCTAAATCCGAAGCCTGGCCGAATGCTTGTTTCTGGTCCAGGGAAGACATGGCTTGGCAGTTCGGGCTGGACTGTTTCCATGAGGCACAGGGTCAGACTGATTTGCATATGGCCATGTCTGAACTGGGGTGGTGGAGTGAGCTAAAGAATGATGATGGATTAAACCCAGATCAGTTGACTGGGGATGAGTGTTTGATTTGCCCAAACGCTCCGCCCATCATCCCCTTTGGTATCGCTTTGTTCGCCCTAAGTTGGCAGGGTATGCCCAGACGTGGGTCCCTTGCTCACCTTGCCACTGGATTCAAAATAGGCAGGATGATGAGAGTTATGAACCCGTAACCGGTCCCAGGATGCTTGTTTCCGGTCCAGGGAAGACAGGGCTTGGCAGTTCGGGCTGGACTGTTCCCATGAGGCACAGGGTCATACTGATTTGCATATGGCCATGTCTGAACTGGGGTGGTGGAGTGAGCTAAAGAATGATGATGGATTAATCCCAGATCAGTTGACTGGGGGTGAGTGTTTGATTTGCACAAACGCTCCGTCCATCAACCCCTTTGGTAATGCTTTGTTCGCCCTAAAGATGGCAGGGTATGCCCAGACGTGGGTCCCTTGTTCACTTTGCCACTGGATTCAAGATAGCCTGGCTGATGAGGGTTATGAACCCGAAACCGGTCCCAGGATGCTTGTTTCCGGTCCAGGGAAGACATGGCTTGGCAGTTCGGGCTGGACTGTTCCCATGAGGCACAGAGTCAGACTGATTTGCATATGGCCATGTCTGAACTGGGTGGTGGAATGAGCTAAAGAATGATGACGGATTAAACCCAGATCAGTTGACTGGGGGTGAGTGTTTGATTTGCTCAAACGCTCTGTCCATCATCCCCTTTGGTATAACAAAATCATGCAGCACCGTCGGTTTGCCACGATAGTGAGACAGTAGGCCTAGTGCCATAGGGTAGCTCGGACATGGGAGCTCTATATTGCCATGGCTGAGGTACTCAAGTACGGGGTCCAACATCGTGGTGAATCTGTCAGAGGCTCCCTACAGGTCATATGCTATTTTCTCATCTGTTAAGAGCTTCCAGATTCTCTGCAACCAGATAGAGGTGTTCAGAATAGTGTCCTTACCCCAGAGCACCAAAAGGGTTTGCTTGGCTGCGAACAGGAGGTGAGATATTCCCTGAAGGAAATATAGTGGACAAGTATGTTTCTGGGGCAGCCTTATGCCAGCATTGAACACGGATTGAACACTCTGGACGAATGGAATACCACACTTACCTAATGTACCCCCTAATTTGTGATCTGACATTCTTCCTCTGTATCTGTAACTCCACCCTCACCTACCAATGCAATTATTCCTACCCTTAATCAGCTGTGATAACTGTACCCCCTATTATGTAACTCAAATGTTCAACAGTCATTATTTCCACCTATTGCTCCACATTATGGATCGTTTTAACATGTCCCCAATGCAAATTTTCCTCGATTATACATATGTATATGAATTCTTTTTTCTCCTTGTGTATATGTATATATATATTCACTGAAAAAAACATAGGTTTCAGGGGTGTTATAGTTAGCTGGACATTTCCCTCGTACAAAACCCTAGAAATTCCCCTGTTATAGTTAGTTCAGCTAACTCGCGCCCTCGCAATGCACTGCTGATGACGTCACATATTACATCACTCATGACATGGTCAGTGACATCACTGATGACATCTCAAATGACATCACTGATGACATCACTGATGATGTCATCCAGTGACTGTGTGTTTCTGTAAAGTTTAAATATGCTTTATATATTTATAGTGAAAGGCCTGTGGAAGAATGAGTGAGTGTACAAGTGTGTGAATGGATGATTTTCTAGGTGCGTAACTGACTCTATAAGTGAGTCATTAAATGTAGATTACTGCAGACTAGTGCCTAACTGTGTGAATGTCTGTATGTGTCTGTCTGTTGGTGTATAAGTGTCTGCATGGTTTTGTGAATAGCTATATGAGTGTCTATATGGGTTATTGATTGGTTGTCTGAGTATCTGTATGGGTGCCTGAGTGTTTGTGTGGGTAGGGTGTGTGTGACTCTATGCATTGATGTGTGAGTGGGTGATTCTATGGGTGCATGATTTTAAAAGTGCATCTGTGATTAACTGTATGGTTGAGTGAGTGTATGTATGGGTGTGTTAGGGATTGAATGTATATCTCAGTGGTACATTTGTGACTAACTACATATGTGAAAGGCAGTATATATGCGTGTAAGAGTATATAAGTGGGTATATGTGAGAGTGTGTGATTGTGAGAGTGGCTGTATGGATGAGTGTGTGCTTGTATCAATGATTGTATAAGAGCGTAAGAATGTGGTACTATTTTTATGAGAAAGTGAACTTGAGTGTGTATAACTGTATAGGTGAGTAAATGGGAGTGTGATTAATTATTTGCATGACTGACTAGGTGTGAGAGTACCTCTATGGATGATTGGTTGTGTGTGAGTGTCTATGTAGGTGTATAAATGCATAAGATAGTCTTGTACGGAGTGACTGTAAGTATGAGTGACTGTACAGGTGAGTGAGTGGAGGTGTATGTAAACCTAAGAGTTAATGAGTGGGTAT
Organism: Triturus cristatus; assembly: GCF_964204655.1. Taxonomy (NCBI): domain Eukaryota; kingdom Metazoa; phylum Chordata; class Amphibia; order Caudata; family Salamandridae; genus Triturus; species Triturus cristatus. Next base: position 493,183,062 of record NC_140585.1, read on the forward strand.
GTAGTTATTGGTATTGGAGTATCTATGGTTTTCAGAATGGACGTCTACAATTTTGAGTTGGTGTATCAACGGTTAAATTAGGGTGTGAGAAGATGCACTAATTTATCACATGGATGACGTTATCAGTGATGTCATCAGTGATGTCATTTGAGATGTCATCAGTGATGTCATCAGTGATGTCACTGACCATGTCATGAGTGATGTAATATGTGACGTCATCAGCAGTGCATTGCGGGGGCGTGAGTTATAGTTAGCTGAACTAACTATAACAGGGGAATTTTTAGGGTTTTGTACGAGGGAAATGTCCAGCTAACTATAACACCTCTGAAACCTATGGTTTTTTCAGTGAATTTCTAAGGTTTTTTAAATGCCAATTACTAACTATAACGCCCCTGAAACCTTTGGTTTTTTCAGTGAATTTCAAAGGTTTTTTAAATGCCAATTCCAAACTATAACGTGCATGAAACCTATCGTTTCTTCAGTGAATTTCAAAGGTTTTTTTAAATGCTAATTCCTATCTATAACTTATCTCTGAAGATATCATGTTTAATGATTTTGATTGGATTTGTATATTTTTCAAATTCAGTGTGTCAATTTCATTAATTACATTTTTTTTTTAAATACATTTTTATCACCATTTTTTGAACTTATTTTTTCAATCAATTCTTTTAAAAATTAAAAAATATTATTTGAACTTAATGGGTTTTTCAAACATATTTTTTTAACTATATGTTCAAAACTTTATTTTATATTTTTTTTTTCAATGTTTTTGGATCCGCGCACCCTAAGCGCACCGTTCTCGATCCCTACGCGATAGCATCCGCGCATGGTAAGCGTTGGGTACCTGTTTAGTGCGCGATTGCAATGCGACCGGTACGCGACTCCCAGCCTATACGCGACACATTCGATGTACGTAACGCGACGTTTACGCGCTTCCGCGATGCGTCATCTGCGTCTATGATGCGGTAGGTGTGCGGATCCCACGAAATATTTAACATTTAAAAAAACATATATATGTATTTCATGTGAATATTAATTGAAGACAAACTCTAAACTAGTCTTAAAACTAATATATTTTTACATTTAATCCTATAATTTTTTTTATTCAATTTCGCGGATGCGCGCTGGGTGCGTGATGCGTACGCGCAGGGTGCGCGGATCCCATGTGACCTGCAAAAAAGAGATTTGATTGGTTCATTACACTTCCTCTTCTAACTATTGAAAGACCCCACCCATTTTAATCATTCTTCTTTGACCTTCTTTGGAGGACCATCTCTTTGGAGAGAAGAAGATTTTTTAGACTACGTTTACACTTGGCTCTAACTTTTTTCAACCAAAAATGGCTTCAGGGCAGCAGGCATCACCTGCATCTCCTCATATTTCTGAGGATGAATTTTTGGAGGAGGCACCACCCAAAGAACGTTTTTCTTCAGTGGTGTGGAAATTTTTTACTTTTCCCGAGGGGCAGAATAAGACCAATGCCACCTTGGTCACGTGCAAGATTTACAAAAGAGTCCTGTCGCGAGGGGATCCTAACAAAAAATACTCGTGCGGCACGGCAAGTATGATGAAGCACATGAGGACCCTTCATCCAAACAATCTTGCACGAGAAGAGTGCCGACGGATGAGAAACACTCCTACTCCTGCGCCTTCCACCTCATCACAGCCGAGCACATCAAGAGTGCATCCATCAGCCCAAACCTTGGACATCCGTCCTCAATTTCAATATTTAAAAATACTCTGCACTAAGTGCAATGCGACTTTGTGCTATGGTGAGCAGTCGATCGATCTGATCTGCCGCTGGCAAGAAAGTCACATTTGCTAGTTTTTTTTTTTTTTTTTTTTATTGTTCCCTGAAGTACATTGTTTGGTTTCTCCTGTTTTGTTTTTTGTTTTTTTTTTGTTGCAGAAAAACCCAAAAATATTAAAAATTGTTCAGAAGACTGAAAAAAAATTATAAAAGAAGAAAGAACAAAAAAAAAAGTTATTGTAAGAACTAACTTTCCTGGTTTAAAAAAAGAGCTAAATTTCTTTGTTAGTGTGTGAAAGTTTAGATGAATGTATGTGTAGTAGGTAATTGACTGAATGAATGCATTAGTAGCGTATGGTGAATGTATAAGTGCCGAACTATGAGGAAGTGCTGCAGCATCACACAGTAACCTCTTTAACTGCAGTGTGCTGTAGTACTTCCGAAGCACAGGGATGCAACATATGTACATAAATATGTTGCAAATCTATGCTTCTCTCTGCACGGCTGCTTAAACTGCAGCCATGTGGTGACATGGGCTCCCTTGCACCATAGTGCAAGGATATCTGTGTCATGTGCTGTTTGTTTTTGTGCAGGAAGACACACCTTCCTGCACAAAAACAATCAGAAAACGCATTTTTCTCCTTCAATGTATACTGTACATTTTAGCATGCATTGAAGATATAAAAATGTGGAGAAATTAAAACAATTCTCTTTGTTGTGCTTTCCTACACCAATTTTAGAATGGTGCACCATTCACACACATATCGAGATTCATGATTTCTGATAAATCTAAACATGTGTTTTGTTCTATGAGTATTCAGTGCAATCATGCACAACAACACTTATAGAACATCCTTTCAACGCAAAGTGGTGTGTATGATGAGGTTGTATTTACATGGAGTATAAAAAGTGCACAGAGTGCCTTTTCCTCTCTTTGTAAATATGAAAGAGTGTCTTGCGCAATAACTATGTTACAAAAAGTGACATATTTCCGGTTTCAAAATTTCTTGCGAATGATAGAAGGTAAGCACAGAGTTTTGTCTCCAAAGATATTCAAAGAAGAATGATTGAAATGATTGCGGTCCTTCAATAGGTACAATGGGAAATATTATGAACCCCTCAAATCTCTTTTTTTGCAGGTCACATGATATCTGATTATGGTCAGATTTGAAAACTACATATGTATAAACAGAGTGTTTTTAGGAACATGTTTCAACTTTGTACCTTCTTGCAGACCTCGTCATTCTGCATATTGAGACTTAGTTAAACTTACCTTCACAATAATAGGAATAAAAAATGGTATACATTTTTTTCATATATTCATTGCAATCTAAATTCATATAAATTGCTTGTTTTAAAATTTGGATCTGTGAAAGAAAAGAAAAAAAATTATAACATGTAATAATAATTTTTTTATAACACAGCATAATTTCCACAAAGTAATTTGTTTGCCTTTTTTGCTGTTCTCAGAATATATTGAATTTCACTAGAAATAGTGATTTCAATCGTACTCATCACTAAACAGCGGGAAAGAAAAAAACAATCAGAAAGATTGTTAAAAAAAAAAAAACATACTATTCTCAGTAAAATACCAGAAAATACAAATCACACATATATGAAATGCTTACAGATTACAAAATGTTATAACTTTAACTGATAAAAACCGTAAATGTTGCCGCATTAAAATAATCACCGAATAAATGACCACCAAAAAGTCCATAATTCAATTTTTGCACTTCTTCTTTATGTAAATTGTCCAATGGTAGTCCTATTAAATTATAATAATAAATTCCTCAGAGAGTGAATTATCTTCCTAAAACTTTGGCTTTAAAAATATTAGGTAGGAATTTGGTAATTCACTAGGCAAACGTTGTTTGAAAACCAACTGGGCATCATTACAAAGTGTCCAGCCTTTGTCACATTTTAGATAGGCAGTGTAATGTCGAGATGTAGTAGGAAGGACCATCATGGAAATTATTGCAATTGCTACAAAAGTCCTTCCTGATATTGATAGTTGTGCTGCTTCAAATTGTTTTATTAAAGTATCCAATTTTCTTCCGTCAGCTGTACAACGTTGCATCATTAAAATTATGTATTTTCCATATTTTGTTAAGAATAATGTGGATAACATTTCTGATTTACATTGGCTACACTCCATGTTTTGAATTGCACCTTTCACTAATTTATTGAAAGACACTGATTTACAGTCTGGTAATGTTAAATACAGAAATCTCTCAGTGTCTACATTGGTGTTACATGTATACATGCAATTTTCACAATAATGTTCCCATTTGTAAGAAAGGCCAAAAATATTTTCTATTTCTACACCTTCATTTTCAAAAATGGCAAGCATATACATTAAAAATTCCTGAGCATCTTGTTGGATATTTTGTGTAAATTGTGTAGAACCAGAACACACATCAAAAAGACTACGAACATCTGAAACAGATTGTATTTTACTTCTATCTGTTGTCAATTTTTCATAAACAGAATGCAACAGAGAACAAAGTCTTTTTTGCCGATTCTCCATAATTTGTTTTTGCAAACCTTCAAGATAAAAAACAACATTGACCACTAAATTAGCATAGCAGTTGACACCAGAACTATTTTCAAACTGATAACCAACAATCTCTCCAACAGTGTCCAATTTCACAACATTATCTTGTTCTTTTCTTTTCTTGACACCTTCAGAACAGATATTCTCTAACCTTCTTTTTCGACCAACCACACCCTTTTCAAATACAGGATATTGACCTAGATTTGGAGCATACACCCTTCTTAACCTATTATACTCTTTTACACAGTTTGTATCTGCAGTAACCTTTGTCTCATCAAAATCAATCAAAAACAAACCAGATAATGTTCTGACTTGCGACAAAGCAACATATGCCATACCCTCTTTAAATACGGTAGATCCAATGTTCACCAATGCACTGTCTACACTTCATCCTTGAGATTTATGAATAGTCACTGCATATGCCAGAGAAAATGGAAATTGTTTCCTACGGACATATAAATCTTTAACAAGCAAAAAACAAACTGAACAACAACCAATTTCTTTAACTTCTTCAATCTGATCAAATTTAATTTTAAAAAATTCAATTCCTACTTTTTTCTGATGATTCACAAAATCCACCACTTTGCCCATTGCACCATTAACTAAACCTTTCTCTACATCCAAATTACGCCTTAAAATTACCCGACAGCTTACACACGCATATAGTGTCTTTTCTAAACCAGCAGTTTTAGATATTTTTTTTTCTAAACAATCCAGTTTTGATCTCAACTTACCCGTCAAAACAAAAGTGATTCCTTCATGCAGTATTTTATCAATGGCTTCCATTTTTACAATTTCTTCATTTTCCAGTTTTAATAATTCTTCGTTGAATATTGAACACTCATGCAGTGTTGGCATTAAGCAAATCACTGACTTATTTTTAGCAATTTCCACGTACACTCTTGCAGGAACTGCATTTTCATTTGGAAAGACATTGCAAAGTAATCGACTCTCCAAAGCTTCTTTCCCTTGTTTTGAAAGAATTCCAATTCTTATATCTTGAAGAATACTTCCATATTCAGCATCATTTGCCTGTTGCATATTTGTTGTCAGTTCTTTGTATTCAAAATTACTCTAAATGTTCACATTACCAACACTGCCAAGAGACTTTTTGGTATCTTCATGAGCAAGTGTTTTAAATACCGGTTGTCCTTTTACCGGAGTCAGTTGCAGTAGATCTCCAAAAACTATGACGTGTTTTCCTCCAAATAACACGTCATACTCTGTTTTAAGAATTTGCTGCATTCTTAAATGCACAAAGGCAAGCATCAAGTTTGAAACCATGCTCACCTCATCAATAATGAGAAGTTTCATTTTCTTCAGGACTCTTGAAACTTCACAACAAGCTTCTCCAGATAGCGTGTGGTATTCCAATTTGTTCTCATGCTCTACTGGCAGCATTAGTAAACGATGTAACGTAGTTCCTTTAATGTTGTGTGCTGCCAACCCAGTTGGAGCAGTGACAACACAAGACAAATGCGACTTAGTTGTTTTTTGCAGATAACTTGTAATTACTTTAATTAAGAAACTTTTTCCTGTTCCAGCTTGACCACTCACATACATTCGGATAGGTTGAAATGATATACATGAGCACCCTCTCTTTTCATGAAGTAATCCATGGTCAATCTGCTCTTTTACTTGCTGATGTATTTGTTTCTGTTCAACATTTAGTTGCTCTTCCAAGTTTCCTAACTGTATTGCATCTTCTTGTGCTTGATACATTGCTGTTTCCACCTCATTCATTGCAATCGCTGCTTCATTTTCAACAATTGGTTGTCCTAGTGGATCTTGACTCAGTGCAGCAGAACTTTGACTGTCTTGAGAACTGTCTCTAGCAATCTCAGCTGCAATTATAGCTTCTTGATCAATTTCATCATTCAACATTTTGACATAGTTTGCGAAAGCACTACATTGTATGCTATCTTTAGAAGCATTAAATGAATCTTCACAACTGGGAAAATCTCCAAGTAATTCCAGTTCTGAACGCCATGGTCTGAACATTTGCAAAAGGGCTAAATAGTGAAATTCCCTTTTGTCAGCAGTGTCGCAACTCAGTTTTCTGTGATTAATTAAATTTCCTTTCCTTTGCTTCACCAGACATCCTTCGGAACCAATCACTGCATATTTTCCATTGTTGATGTTCTCTGTAGTATTCCGTTTAAAAGTGTAGTTTTGCAGCACTTCATAGAGATACATGTTCTCAAGATGATGACTTTTATTTGGATAGTATGTGTCCAACATATTGGTTTTCAAAATATCTGTACTTTCAGGGTCATTTTCTGCTAAATATTCAATTTCTTGAACAGATCTCAGTACCCGATTTCGCATTCCTGCAAGACCTAGACTCACCCAAATGATTCTTCTACTTTTGGAATATAGACTTGTAGATGATAACCTATCTGAACATTCATATGCTCCAATTTCACGATGCGATAACATCTTCAAACTGAAACTGTATAATTTCTTACTTAGAGTCTTCTCGTGAGAAATCTCTTCCCACATTTCTTTCAATTCAGTCTTTTATGATTTAGTAATGTAAGACGTTACATATCGAGCAACAGCAATGGAATTGTCCGCAACATACTGAATATCCATGTTAGCGTTCCACATGGATAAAATAACTGGATTGTAGTCATTTATGTATTTTGATTCTTCGCTTCTTCTTAAGTTGTAGGTGTTTTTCGGAGACTTTCTTGTGATGGTATGTCGTACAGCTGACATAAAACTGTTCACTCTTCCTTTGGATAATACAGGACGTGGAAATCCAAAACGACATTTGGTATAGAACTTATCCTTTGACTTGTACTTTCGTCTACAGTATTTTCCACACCTGTGGCTTTGAAATCGTAAGACTTGTTGTTTTAAGTTTTTGTCTTCTCTGCTATTGGGAAGAGCACATGTAGCATAATCTTCAATGAAAGACAAAACAGTTTCATCTGAATCTGTTCCAAATTTGGGGGCGTCCTTGACCCATAACAACATATGTATGTGAGGAGCACCTCTTGATTGATACTCCTTTCTCCAAAAGAAATCCACAACTTCTCCAAGAGGAGGATTCTTTTTATTGCAGATGAAAGACATCATAGCTTCAAATCTATGATTGAAATATCTGCATACATTGACAGGATCCAAAGAGCACAATTCTCCAGGTGTCTTGTATTCAATATTTTTATATTGGAATTTGCCTCTCGAAGAAATTCAAGTAAATCATCCCAAGCATACTCAGCACAGCTTAGTGTAACGAACCATATAGGAGTTCCCAAGTTCCGTAGCATACATTTCAGTTCTCCATGTCGACGGTAACAATATTCATTAGTCCCACGCTGACATGCCATCAGATTAATCAACTGAGATTCTAAATGATCATCTCTATGATGTACTTTATCCATAAAATCCTTTGCAGTTACATTTTGAAGATGCATTCCAGTTTTTAAAATGTGATTTACTGCATATGAAAGTCCAGACAAGTCACTTTCAAACAGAAGATGAAACATATAAGGGATATATATTGACAAATTCTTGGATCTTCTGCATATAATCTTGTTGTCCGATATTCAGATGCAGGAATCTGCACAGGACGTTCATCATATCGTCCACCTTTTCCTGTTGGAAACAACTGCGGGAAACAACGAGCTTCCAAGCTCTCTTCCCATTGCTTTTTTTATTTGAAACAACTCAATCGTATTCCCCATCACCTCTTTGGAATGAATTGGATGTACACTGTAATGTTCATAGACGTGTCCACTTTTTCAATTTGTCCACTTAATGTTTCAGTATCTTCTGCTAAATCTATTTCTTCTTCTCCAACAAACACATTTCTATAGTACTCATTATTTTTTAACAGATACAATGATGCCTTTTGCACTTTTCTAACATCCACTAACTCTTGCCAGATTTTCTTATTCTAAGTAGGAACACCATTAACTAGAATGACTAGTGGCTCATTTTCTGCATGATCTACACCAATAGTTTCAATATTTTTCCTTAAATCTAATGGTAAATACACAACTCTTCCTTTTAATCCTCTTTGCAACTCTGATGGAGGTAGTTTACTTGTTTTGGGCTCCATACGAACAATAGCCTGAAACGGGTGAACACATTGTATGAGAATAGACTCATACGTATTTAAATCTATCAGCTCTGGAGGAATGGCAACCAACTCTAGATTATTATGAACAGCAGGCATTTTATTCTCATCTAATTTGTTATAACAATATTTGCAAATACGCTGCTCACATCCCAAATCAAAACAATCCTCTACCAACAAATAAGTTTCAAATTCCATCCACTCATCATTATCTTCTATTTCACTTTTAAAATACAGATTGACACCCCTAGTCTGATTTTTATAGTGACTTCGCCGACAACAAATACAAGAAACATTTGGTCTTTCACCTGAAATTACCTTAAACTTTGTGATTTCATCCTCAAATTTTTCTGTAATTACGAGTTCTACATTGTCTTCAACATTTTGTTCTACTAATGTGTCAGTTTCTTCACTCTCTTGCTGAGGCCCAAAGTAACAAAACTCAATATCCTCACAGACCTGTTTCACATCTGATACTGACCCATGCAAAAGAGCACTGTTCCACTCACTTAACTTTAGTGCTGGACTTTTTGCATAATACAACCTTCTCACTAACTTCCGCATTTGAGTATGATGTACTGCCAGCATTCTGAAATGGTGATAAACACTTTGACAAACTTTCCTAGAAAGACAAGCCAGAGAATAACCTTGCAAACCACTATGTTTTCGCACTCTGCAAGGGTCTAGTCCTTGCAACAGTTTAATCTTTAGTTTGACACTTTTTTTAGTATAGGCTCGTAAAAAACAACATAATTTTTCAATAGATTCCTGTCGTACACTACAAATGCTACTTCAATCCCAAGTGTACACAGGGTTCTTAGCACGTCTCCCTAAAACTTCATCAGTTATCACTTCTTCAGCACTTCTTTCAACCATTTTTTCTTTCTCCATTGGACAACCGTCACTAACCTCATAACCTCTACCACTGGTGTCAACTGCATACAATAATTTTTCGCTCAGTGAATAACTCTCTTCCTTAAAAAAAGGCTCTGAACTAGAACTGCGTTTCCATTCTCCCAAAAAAACATCACAACATTTTTTTTTATTGATAACTCTTTTCCTCTTACTTTTGGCCTTCATTACATATATTGGTTTATCTAGTGATCGAATTCTGTTTAACACTAAAATAAACAGTTTCCTTTTTACTTCAAAAGCCTTTTCCACAATGCTCTCAATATGCTTCTTCTTTTTATAAAATAAAGCTCTCTTTTTATATTTCTTCACATCTTTCAGCAAATTATGCACTACACTCTTGTAAAATATTTTTTTGCGTAATTCCTTATACTGATTTTGCCTTCTTTTACCATACTTTATCTCCTTTGACTGAACATTTTCTTTTTTACTTTTCCTCTTATTTTGAATTTTTTTCTTACTTGAAAAATTCTCAGAAGTTCCAGCATTATCTACATTCTGTTTGCTCCTACAAACATTTTTAATAAATTGCTTCGTGATCTTACCAGAAGATTTTTTCCTTTTAGCCACATTATCTTGTTCATTCAATACTTGTGGTTGATGTTTCTTCAAATAATCCTCTTGTCTCTTGTCTCTGTTCTTTTTCTTTTTTTTTCTGGCATAATTTCTCTATTTTAACGTTGAAAAACAGTATCTGTAAAAAAGAATCACAAATAAATGTATATTAATAACTTTCAAATTTACAATATTCCATTACTGTACAAACACATTTTATATAAAAACTGACTAAGAAACTATAGCCCTGAACCACAAGTGTGACGATGGTTAAAACACTACATGCATAGTGCATACTACTTTGAAGCAGTTCATGCCCGAAAGCATACCTCACTAAAAGACTACATGCTAACTGACTGAATGATTACAGTACTATAAGGAGACACACTGGGTGAGTAACAGGGTGTTTGCTAGAAGTGTATGAATGCTAACTGGGGAATTGAAGGTGTGAAAGACAACTGTGTAGCTGATTAGATGACTAAATGCATACTGGATAGGCATTTAAAGCAGTCCATGTGCTAAGGCCTGGCTCAGTGCATGAGTACTTGGGTACTGACACAATGATTAGAGTACAGCAAAAAGACTGCCTGGGTGAATTTATAAGTGGTAGGCTTTTGGCGCAGGGAATGGATTAGTACTTGGTACTGAATGGGTCACTAGAAGAGTGCAAAGGGAGTGACAGGATGTTTGCTGGACTGTATGGATACTGACTAGAGAATTGAAAGTGTGAAAGACAAGTGTCTAGGTGGTTAGAATACTGCATGCATAGTGGATAGGGGTTTGAAGAAGTCCATGTGCTAAGGCCTGGCTCAGTGCATGAATACTTAGGCAGTGACTGAATCATTAGAGTACTGGAAAGAGAGTGTCTTGGTGTTTGGGTTTTGGCACAGTGAATGGTTTAGTACATAGTACTGAATGGGTCACTAGAGGTCTGCAAAGGGAGTGACAGGGTGTTTCCTGGAAGTGTGTGGATACTGACTAGGGAATTGAAGGTGTAAAAGACAAGTGTATAGTATGTTAGAACACTACATGCATACTGCATAGACATTTGAAGCAGTCTATTTGGTAATGAATGGTTCACAACATAAATACTTAGAAACTGACTAAATCATCAGACTACTTCTAGGACAGTGCCTGGGTAAAACTTTTATATTTTCAGTTCTGCCACAGTGAAGAGAATAGTAAATGGTACTGCACCTTAGTGTCAAACCCTGACTCATGTTATCAATGCATAAGCAAAGACTAGCTTCTAATGCTACTAAAACTTGACAACATGACCGGTTTTAAAAGAGTTATCTGTCAGAAAATACACGATGTTACCCAATCCTTCTCTCACAGTGGTTCCCAAATGCACACAGACTCACTGTGTGATTCTAGACAACAGCCACTATCCCTAGAAGTTTACCAAAACTCATTTACTACTGTGGAAGTGGTAAGGGAACTGCACACAATCTATATATTTCAGGACTGCACTTTTGTGTCAAAGCCTGACTCATTTAATCAACGCATAAGCAAAGACTGGCTTCTAATGCTACTAAAACTTGACAACATGACAGGTTTTAAAACAGTTATCTGTCAGCAAATACACAATGTTACCAAATGCTTCTCTCACAGTGGTTCCCAAATGCACACAGACTCACAGTGTGATTCTAGACAAGCACCACTATCCCTAGAAGTTTACCAAAACTCATGCACTACAGTGGAAGTGGTAAGAGAACTGCACACAATCTACATGTTTCAAGACTGCACTTTTGTGTCACAGCCTGACTCATTTAATCAACGCATAAGCAAAGACTGGATTCTAATACTACTAAAACTTGACAACATGACACGTTTTAAAAGAGTTATCTGTCAGAAAATACACAATGTTACCAAATGCTTCTCTCACAGTGGTTTCAAAATGCACACAGACTCACAGTGTGATTCTAGACAAGCACCACTATCCCTAGGAGTTTACCAAAACTCATTCACTACAGTAGAAGTGGTAAGGGAACTGCACACAATCTACATATTTCAGGACTGCACTTTTGTGTCAAAGCCTCACTCATTTAATCAACGCATAAGCAAAGACTGGATTCTAATGCTACTAAAACTTCACAACCTGACAGATTTAAAAACAGTTATCTGTCTGCAAATACACATTGTTACCAAATGCTTCTCCCACAGTGGTTCCCAAATGCACACAGACTCACAGTGTGATTCTAGACAACAACCACTATCCCTAGGAGTTTACCAAAACGTATTTACTACTATGGAAGTGGTAAGGGAACTGCACACAATGTGCATATTTCAAGAGTGCACTTTTGTGTCAAAGCCTGACTCATTTAATCAACGCATAAGCAAAGACTGGCTTCTAATGCTACTAAAACTTGAAAACATGACAGGTTTAAAAACAATTCTCTGTCAGGAAATACATAATTTTACCAAGTTCTTTTCTCACAGTGGTTCCCAAATGCACACAGACTCACTGTGTGATTTTAGACAAACAACACATTCCCTTGCACTATACCAAAACACATTTCTTCATCTACAAGGAGTACTACATTTTAGCGCAGAAACATAACTAATTTCACAAATTCATAAACAATGACTGGTTTCTAATTTTACCAAAATATAACAACTGCATAGTTATCTGTCTACAAACACATGAAAAAAAGAAATGCTTATCACAGAATGGTTTCTCCATGCACACACACTGTCAATAAGATTGTAGAGAAAAAAAAGTACTCCCTACACTTTAGCAGAAGAAATACATTAGTCTGCTTAAAATAAAAATAGTCTAATACATCCACTCACAATTTAATAACTCACCTCATCTGTTTTGTAGATTAAGAAGTATATCAATCACACACCAGATATCAGTCACACACCAGATTTTCTTATACAGAATCTCTGCTCTGTGCACCTGTCAGCAGAACCAAAGAATGGCAAAGTTTCCCTCTCATTTTCCACACATATACATGTAAACATCAAATCACATTCCTTCCCACATAAATTCAAAAGCAAACACACATTTCTAGTGGTTAAACATTACAACCCTTTCCAAATGACATAACTTCAACCCTTCCCCCAATCTGCCTTCTGCCCGTTACCATAGAAACATGTCATGGAACACTGTACTGAGCACACAGGTCACAAGTTCAGCACACACAATGTTGCTAATCAAGACAGCAAGTGTGCCTGACTTCTCAACATATCAGCTTATCATATATAATGTTCCTTACAATCAGTTTTTGTTATCCAATAAGAATCATGCGTTTAAAAAACAGAAATATACACCCTACCTTTCAGTGTAGAAGGTTGTCAAACAACCAATCATTTCTTTTCTTTTTTCAAAACTGCATCTTAGCCACCATTTTAGAAACATCTTACTTTCCAAACTGCCATTTCATTTACAGAGACCATCTGAGTGCATCCAGACCTCCTTACAAGATGCTTAGAGTGTGGATTGTGGGACACAGCTACATTTTCTGGAGCCAAACGTATGCAGAAAACAAAGGCATTCACAAAGACCTAGGTTTGCCAAATTTAGACATTAAATGGATTGGACAGAGAGAGTTAAAGTGGCACCAATTGATGCCATTGGTGAAATCCTTCATGCAAATCCAACACCCTGACCTCATAATAGTGCACTGAGGTGGCAATGACCTAGGCACTTTGACTGGGGTAGGTCTGGAAATGCTTATGAAGGACACCTTTGCAGAACTGTTTTCATTTTTCCCTAAAACTGCCTTTGTGTATTCTAACATATGCCAAAGGCAGAAATGGAACTGGTCCGATCATTTTTGTCCACAGATTGACAAAGCTAGGAAACATGTGAATAAATCTGTTTCTGCTTTTCTCCGAGACTACAGAATGGGGTCCATTTTCAATAACAATCTGCGCTTTCATATGCAAGAGATGTATAGGAGAGATGGAGTACACTTTACTGATGAAGGAAACAGAGTCTTCCTCAACAACTTTAGACTCTGTATAGGTACTTACTTTTAAGTACCAAAAACTCTGAATGAACACAACGGCTCTTTTTAGAGCCACTCAAGAACAAAACACTTAACCTTAATCTTTATCTCCCAACAATTTCATTTTTTTTTCCCTTGGATCTGCAAACCCACCGCGAGAGAATCCATGCATCCAACGCAATAGGATGCGCGCACCGTGCGCGCATTTCGCCGTTTTTTTTTTTTAAAAAGGGGGGCCCCAGGGGGTCCTTCTGGAACCCCCTAAGCACCTCTAGAGGGTCAGAGTATTTCCACTCTGCCCCCTTTACATGTTTTACACACTTTTTCGCCTTGCTTCTTCAGCCACGCTTCTACCGAGGCAGAAAATGGCCACCAACAGTTCTTGGTTTCGAATGTAGATAGACACTCAACAGGCAATTAGCATTCAGCGTGCGATCGGGAGGGTGCGTGCTCGGTTCGGGAAGGGTGCGCTTACGGTGCGGGTAGGGTCCGCGGATCCTCCACGGCCATAGATACTTATGTACTTTTAACTCTAATTTTCTCAGGAACTACTGAACGGATTCACACCATTTATGCACTGAGGACTACCTCTTTGCCAAATTTGGTGTAATTCCGTTCAGCGGTTCGGGCTGTAGCTGCGACAACAGATCCTATGGGAAATTGCATGGGGAAAATGCGTTTTGGGACCCCCCTTTTTTCTCAGGCCCCGCTTGACGAATCACCACGAAACTTTCAGGGTAGGAGCGGAAAATTTCGCGAGGATTCATCAACCGGCGCCAGACATATTGCGAATAGAATGTTGCGGATTTCCTATGGAAAATAGGTCCTAACTATAACTATCTACTGGCGACCGCAGAAAAATCTGCACAAATGTGGTTACACAAATTATTCTGTTTATCCTCGTCTTCAGTAATATTCTCCCTTCATTTTATCACTGTGCACTCCGCCCTTACTTAGTCTTTCTTCCTAAATCTCCCTTTCTATTGCACACTCATGCTTCCTAGACGCGCTCTAGCGGCTGGCTTCACAGTACCCACGTGACCGGCTGCACGTCTTTATCCACTTCCACTCCATGCACCTATCACATAGCCTGACTGATGCCGGCTACAGAGCTCCGACCCTTGCCTGCCGATTCCTCGTAGTAAGTGTTCACCTTCATTGGTTTTTTGCCCCTCGCCCTCCCGTGGGTCAGCCCTGTTGTGATTTATTGTTCCAGACTCCGGCGCATCCCGTGCTTGATTGCCTTTCCTGACCCCGTCACGTCCTGTAACTAATCCCCGCTCCATGTGTCACTGCTCTGACACCCAATTCCCGCCCCCACAACTCCAGGTCTGTAGCGCATCTCCCATACATGCTGCCACCGCTGCAGTTCAGTTTCCGCGCCCCCCACCACGGAACTCCCCAGCCCTGCATCATCGCCTTATCTACCAGGTTGCACAACAGCTACACAGACCTCGCGGCCAGGGACATACCGTTCTGTAACTCCTCCTCGCCTCCCTCTGAATTTATTATTCTATTTAATTTTCCTTTGCCTACCACGACCCCACAGACCCCCTCTAAACCAGACCCCCACCGCTTGCCAGTCCTCATGCCCCAGATCAATTGCCAGACACGGGCCCTGCCATACTCTGACATGCGCAACTTGCTGTACTCAGACACGCCCTGTTCAGCCCTTTGATCTCTTCCACATTCTCTTCTATAGGCAGCACTTCGGAGCTCCCATACTAACTGATTGACCCATCGTTATTCACCTGGCTTGCTTAATTGTTTCCTTGGGACATCGAGTGCCCCACCGAACTGAGCCCAACCACGACTGATTAGTAAGTCTATTACTGCTAATGCACTGCTTATGTATTGGCGCCTCTAGATCACCTTTTCTTCCTTTCAATGAGCTGAGGCACGCGGTAATCGTTTTAGCGCTCCTTATTTGTCTTCTCCCCGTCATTGTGGGCTCGATTTTTAAAGCCTTTCCCCTCACTACTTTACCTGTCCGTCTTGGTCCACTAACCTTCGCGTATATAAAGGAATACATGTATCCTTTTATCCCCAGCACTGCATATCAAATATCACGTAACCTGGTCCTGATGATGGCCTAATAAATCTACAGGCCGAAACGCCGCCGACTTCCACAGCGGAACTCTTGGCGCCTCCACCATACGAATACCCTATCTAATCAGCGTCACTTTGTAACACTTACTGTTCGGGTATTCCAAATGTAAAGGAACTGTTTTAACTTCACCTACCCAGCTGCGCCCACCGCAATCGCTATATATACCACATCACGTGTCACTTGCGCTGTCACTCAAACTTCACGAGCACTTGTGCATAGTATCTTTATGGTTACATGTCATTTAATGTAATGCAGTGCTATCGCCTCATGTGCTTATACATATGAAAATGAATATGTCCAACATGTTCTTCATAAGAAAAATGTCTCCCTGGCTTTCTCCTCCGTCGGATTTAATCCATTGCAATTAATTGTGCCACATGTACTTGTACGCTAAATAATACCCTGGTTTGAGACACTGTTGTTTGTTACTAACTACTGCCCCAGTCTTCCTGTGGTTTATGGGCTACCTCCTGTAGTCTGATACTTCATGCCAAATGGATGCAGGATCTTTAACCAAGGGTTGTCATTCAATAGTCACAATAGTTTCCAGGATCTCCCTCCAAAACAGGTCTAAGCTGGGGCAGAACCACATGATATAGGGTCCCCATACCTCCACAGCCCCTCCAGCTGGCCCCTGGTGTAGTGTTGTCCCACCCATGGAGGTGTGCAGGTGATTAGCACCAACTATACAAGCCCTTGTACAATGATTGCCTACCCTGTGCATGCCTTGCAAAATTTGGTGTACATCTGTGTATGGCCCCCCATCATTGTTTATCCTCTAAGGCAATGTCCAGTTCCTCTTCTCACCCTTTCTTCTACACATGGCAGGTTTAAGGGGTGTTGAGAAGTAATACAGAGTAAATCTGCTTAACTAAGTGCCGAGACATGGAGAGGTTCTAAAGAAATCTCTCAAAGGTCTTGTAGCTGCTGCCTTTATGGAGGGTTGCAGTAACCAATGCCGAATCTGCCTATCGCTCCAGGATGCGGTATGTGAGTTTGATGTCCTCGAAGGACCGGATACTGCCTTTGTAGAATGTGTTTTTAGAATTGAAGTGTATTACTGCCATATTACTCTTATTTTACCTGATATTATGTTGACATATATGTAGCTATTTCATAATATATTCTTGCTGTATGCATATGCAACTAATAAGTGCAGATGTTACCTTAGTTAGGTTGACATCTGTGCCACCATTTTAGCTCTCGAAGACGCCATTCTGTATTATAATTAAAACTGTTACTTCATCATTTGCGAGAAATGGTCCTTGGTAAGTTTTGTTTCTCAAATGCTGAATCTTGCTCATTAATGCATGCCTGTTCTGTTACATAGAGGCCTTCTCCTACCATACTAGTGTGGAGGATAAGCCAGACGACCTTGGGCAGTAGATAACTTGTGCCAGGCTGTAGAATCGAAACTTATGTTCTGCACCCCCATTGTATTACAACAGCTACAAGTGTTTTTCCATAGTAGGCGGGTCTTTCTAGGCTCCGCAACATACATGATGTAACTTTATGCTTGCTAGAGTCAGTCCCTCGTCAGCCATCATAGGAGGCTGGTCAGATTTGACTCCACTGCAGTGTACTTTGTGAATAAACTAGTTTGCTTGTATTCTCGACTGTGTCATCGACTCTTCATTCTTGGAAGGAAAGAGGAGGTCGAGAGTCACCCGGGTGGCCCTAGTTGGGTCACTTCCTTCAGTTGCCGCCCGAACAGGTACTCCACCAGCTGGCCCATCCCAACCGTAATCGGGCTGTGGGGTCTGGGTTGCGTCCGGCCGGATGGTTGGATCGGGGATTCCCATATGATAGAGCCTGGTTCTCGTGGCTGCCCCGCCTGTCTGATCAGGTGGCTCCTTGTCTAGTGGTCATCTTGGCTGGGGTCCTGAAAAGGCGAAACCCTTGGATCTGACCGTTTGGTCCGAAGAGTCGGCAGTGGAGAATAATCTTGTTTGACCTGTGTGCACCAGGTGAGTTCATCTTGATTTTTGGTAAGAGCTGCGCCATGTTGATTAACTTGGTGGGTCTGTGAACCCTTGTGATACGGAGCTTTTTTGAATGTCCTGCCAGCCCACTCATTGAATTTGGCTTATTCTTGAAAAGGCCTGGGGCTAGAGCCTATCTTGTCTCGGTGCAGTCTGAGGACTGACTTGTCTTGGTGCAGTCTGAGGACTGCTTTAGGAGAGCTCTTTTGTTTGTGTGTGTTTTTATTGCATGCGTGTGTGTATGTGTGTTGATTAAATGGATAGTGAATGTTCTGATGCTAGGATGCCTTGTTGGAGTAAAGTGTGTTGCATGGGATGCCACTGTTGCTCTGCTGTTTATCGGCTGAAGGAAAGGCAACCTGCGCCTCCAGAGGGCACTCTGAGTTTTGAGATGTATGTGAAGCACAGTATTGGCCTTATTATGTTTCGTACATTATGGCATAAGTATAGGAGGGACAATACTGAGATTCAGTGGCCACTGGATGGTACCTTTGATTAACAAAAATGTAATTATTCACAGGACAAATTATTCGCTAGAAGAAGTAGGCAGTGGATGTTTGATACTTTACAGGTATGGCAGAAGGAAGCTAAGTAGAGGCGTATATGAGCCGAGAAGGAGTCTAGGAAGAAGGCTATGCAAACAGTGGTTCAGAAAGCTGTAGCGTATGATAGAGAACAAACCAAAAATGGTATTGAGCTGGCAGATAGGAAGTTTCAATTGCAATGTAATAAGTCCTATGTTGTTCGTGAGGATGAGGTTCCTTTTGTGGAGGATCTGCTGGAAACTCGTCCCCCACCTCCCTATGCCCCGCAGAGAATATATCCTGCTGTTCCTTCTTCTCAGTCCTCCGTTATTCCTCCTTCTTTCTCTGGTCTGTCTGCAGACTCAACAGCTTCAGCTCCAGCCCTATCTGTCTCCCCTCAGGTTTTGCAACCTGCGAGTGTGGTGACTGCAGGCACACCCGCAATGTCTGCTGTTTCCACTCATGTTCATCCTTCTTCTCTTACACACACCACACAGCCATTGATGACACTGTCACCTGAGTCTGTATCTCTTGTGTCTTCCACAGACATTTCATCCGCAGTGTTGTGTAGTGTTGGGACACCAGTGCGAAGGTCAGATGGAGGGAGTTGGGCAGCAGCACGGGAGCCAATGGAGTGGGTATTGATTTGATCTGATGTGGGTGAAGAGGAGAAAAGGATGGTTGTAAATCAGGCAGCACAATGGGTTCAGAGTCCAATTTATAGTGTGGAGGATATATGGAGTGTGATGAAAGATTTTGATCCGTTTGTACAACAGCATGCCCTTCAGCATATGTTGGCTATATTGATTGGTTTGTGGGAACAATGTATTGGAGGCACAGCTACTCAAATTATTTATGACATTTGAGATCGTGTATATTCAGCTGGTATGGCCCCTGCAGAAGTTCTTGGTAATCTTGGGACACTACTCGGTTATTGAGAAAGATTACATCACCATACTCCGACCAGTGTGTTCCAATTTCCGATGAGGGAGGTGCATCCTGTTCATCATCCTGAGATTCCAGAGCAGCGTAACCAGAGAGGAGATGTGGATCAACACCGGGTAGAGGCTCATTTATAGGAACAGTGGGTTTATACCCCATGAAATAGAAGTGAGGTACTAGCTCTTAAGAGTCAGTTACCGGATCCTAGGAAAAACCCTACAGCATATTATAAAGAGTTAACAGAGACTGCCTCCTCGTCAGTTACGAGCTTAGCAGATATTGAGATATTTTTAGGGCTGTTGGTGCCGGTGGATATATGGAGGCAGGTGCATACACAGGATCACTCACAGGGTGGAATTGGGTGGCACATGGGATGAGGTTAAGGCATGGGATAAGGAGTGAAAGCCCGGTGAAAAACCGAGGGTTGAGATTCTGGCTTTTCCTTGTTGTATCATCCCTCACATGCATTCTCTTATCCCACCAGATGAGTAGATTGGGATAAGCTGCCGGCATGTTGTCAAAAGAATGAGGAGATTGTGTCTGATTTTTTTACTTGGTTTAAACGGGTGTTCTTGGATTTCAGTGGGCAGGATTTGTCAGTCGAAGGTGGTGTTCGTTTGTTTGTTAACAGGTTTTTCACGAATTTGCTTCTTGAAATTGCGGCTCAGTTGCAAGCTTCGGAGAGCACTTGGACTATCTCCTCCCATTCTGTGATATTGAGTATGGCCCAGTACTATGAGCATCGAGAAAATGAGGAAAAGGACAAGGTGGAAAAGAAGAGTAAGGATTTGAAAATGAGGGTGTTGCTGCAGCAGGTTGCAAGTGGGTCCGGAAGGGGACGAGGCACTGGTCCGGCTCAGAGGTCGAGGGGTGCCGGTAGAGGTAGTACACCCGTAGGGCCGAATCAGTGTGCATATTGCAAAAAGGAGGGACATTGGCGAAGCGTGTCTAGATTTGTTACGGAAAATTGCAGTACCTAGAGGGCGGGGTTTGAGTGGAAGGGGGCTTGGTGAGTTCGATCGGGATGAGGTTCAAGCAGGTGCATCCTCGGAAGCCCAGCTGATCAGAACTATTTTGAGGACCCCCGGGGAAGGCAGTACTATCAATTTAAGGGTGGGCGGAATTTGCGAAATTGCCTTTCGCAAAATGTCACAAAACGGCAAAAAATCTCCGCGAACACGCGAAATTTCGTGTGCTCGCAGAGATTTTGTGCTGATTAATGCGTTACTGAATTTGACCTTCAACTCGGGCACCTGCTTTATTTATATCTGTAAGTGCTTCCTGTTGAGATTTAATTTTTGTGACAGGAGCATCGTGCAAGAAGGAATCCTGCCCTGCATATTTATCCAAGAAAATGCCACCGTTTTGTTCAATACCTCTACTCAACTGCAGTACTTCTACTGACTAATCAGTAAGTGCTACCTCGGTGGGTAAATGTATAGTGCTTTTCCTACACTACAGCTGCATAAAGGGCCAGAAGAGTTGTCTCCAGCGACCATGTGTGTCTGTAACTTTTGCCACCGCGCCAATGGGCGCCGGGGACCCTCGAGTGAGCTGTCCATCATAGTGGGGAAAGGGCGGGAAGACGTTGCACACCGCTGGTGTGTGGGCTGGGGCCAAACAGCGGGGCTTCTATGCAGTTCACATGCCTCTTGTTTATAAAGGGTCAGAGACCAACCAGCGCAGATGATGAGAAGACAGAACCTCCTGGTGTCAGGAACTACACGGGATTGCACTCGAGAAACTCAAGGATGCACAGACCTCCTTCAAGGATTACAGCAAATTGTTGACGGTAGATATGGGGAGAAAGCACACCTGCCTAGCCTCCACCGTGCTCACGAATCTTTTGTGCTGATTAATGCGTTACTGAATTTGACCTTCAACTCGGGCACCTGCTTTATTTAAATCTGTAAGGGCTTCCTGAGGTTTAAAATGACAGGAGCATCGTGCCAGAATGAATCCTGCCCTGCATATTTCCGTCCCGCCGCGGATCGCGGAAGTTTCGACATTTTCGCATTCTGCGCGGAACGCAAAAATGTCGAAATTTTGCAATTTCCGCGAGCGGAACGGAAATTATCTCCCACCCTTACTATCAATATGAATATGATATGAAAAAACTGCAGGGATGTCCTATGGTTAGGACAGCCAGGGTCACGGAAAGGGACCAGTCCAAATTCCTGTAGATCAGCGTCGTCCTTATGTCACAGCAGATTTGCATGGTTCGGCACAGAAGTTTTTGGTGGATACAGGTGCAATGAATAGCTCTGTTTCTTGTTCGGTGGTCCCCGGGGCAGCCCTGTCTGGCCGTAATAATGTTTCGGTAGATTTTTCAGGCGTACCGGTTGTGAACCTCCTTTCCAAACCTCTTACTTTGACAGTTGGTCCTTTTACTGTGGACTCTCCATTTCTGTTGACGGCGAATTGTGGAAAAAATTTATTAGGATTGGTTTTGTTGAAAAAGCTGCTACCATTTATTGTTCCCCGGATGGTGTTTACATGACTCTTGGACCTAATGTGGTTAGTGTAAAACAGTGTTTGGCAAAGGCTGTGCCGCTTCCTGTTGAATTCAAGCATGTGCCGTCCTCATTGTTGGCCACAGGGGATACAGATGTGGAGTTGTTGCAGATACCATCAGTTTCTATAAAGGTCAAGGATAACGCTGTGCTCCCTCGTATTCCCCAGTACAAAATATCACAATCTGGGGAACAGGCATTGATGCAGATTATACAGGACTGGACAAAATCGGGGGTGGTTGAGGAGACAGTAGCAAATGTATGCAATAGCCCCATGCTCCCTAATCTTAAGAAGGCACCTTTGGATTCCCCTGATGCACATCCTGAAGTCTATCGCTTTGTTATTGATCTGTGGGAGATTAATAAAATAGTAGTCCCTCAGTTCCCGGTGGTTACAGAAATTACTGTTCTCTTGACGATGATTCCTCCCACAGCCAAATTCTTTTCTGTGATTGATTTGAAAAATGCTTTCTTTAGTATTCCTATTCATCCAGACAGTTGGTATATTTTTGGATTTGCTCTGGCTGGTAGGAGCTTCCAGTTCTGTCAAGCTCCTCAGGGGTATACTGAAAGTCCCAGTATGTATAGCTAGGCTTTGAAAAGTCAATTGGACTCTCTCTCTCTCCCCACAGGTAATGTATTATTGCAGTATGTGGATGACATTTTGAAGGTTGTTGGGATGCTACAGTTAAATTATTAAAGCATTTGGCAAACAAAGGACATAAAGTGTCCCTTTCCAAATTCCAATATTGTCAACAGCACGTCACCTGATGTCTAAGTAGGGTTGGAGGGTGACACCTGAACGAGTTGATGCCATTGTTAAAATGCCTAGCCCTGTGACTCAGAGGGATGTGCGTGCATTCATAGGCATCACCTTGTATTGTCGACATTGGATTCCCGCTTATTCTTTATTAATACAGCCCTTGCTTTGCCAAACAACTAAAGATGTGCATGAACCCTTGCCCCGGACGCATTAATGTCAGCATGCTTTTGAACAATTAAAAGTTGTGCTTTGCTCTGCACCTGTGCTTGGTACGCCTGATTTTAAGAAGCCTTTCGTGTTGTACATACACGAAGTGGCTGGATGTGCACTTTCTGTGTTAACACAAGTCTTTGTAGGTAAGCAGCGGCAGTGTGCTTATTTTTATGCTATGCTTGACCCTGTCACCAGAGCCCTCCCGAGTCATTTAAGAGCCGTGGCTGTGGCGCTCTCTATTCGACAATCGGCAGGGCTCATTCTTAATCATGATCTCACAGCAAGTGCACCCCATGCTGTGGATGTACATTTGAACAAGACAAACACGCAGCACCTTACCAGTGCTCGTCTGACCGGCTATTAATTGACTGTATTTGCACCTCATATTACTATCAAAAGATGTGCCATTCTGAACCCAGCAACGTTACTACCCCTGCCTTCGGAAAATGAAGGCACAGATGTCCATGATTTTTTGTTTCGTACTGAAGGAGAGACGAAGGGATGGGTAGACCTGACTGATGTTCCCTAATCTGATCCACAAGGGGAACTATATGATGATGGTTATTGTTTCAAATTGTCAGATGACACCACCACAGCTGCGTATGCTATTAGCACGCTGCGCACTGTAGTTGAGAGATTACGTATTCCTTACCAATCCGCGCAAGCTCGGAGCTGATAGCCCATTTGTGAACATGCGAATTGAGTGAAGGACTGACTGTCAATATTTACACCGACAGCCAGTATGCCTTCGGGGTGGCCCATAATATTGGACGCCTTTGGGCAGAGAGAGGATTATTGACTTCACATTGCTCTAAAATTCAGAACGTTCCGCTGATAGAGAGGCTTTTGACAGCCTTGACCCTTCCCAAACAATTGGCAAGAGTGAAGTGTAGTGCCCATAAAGCAATTACTGATGATGTGGGGAGGGGAAATGCCTTTGCAGATCAGATAGCAAAAGAGACTACTAGATGGATACCAGATGTTACTATGTTTGAAAATTCGGTAGAGAGTGTTAGGGAAATACAGAAAATTCGGTAGAGAGTGTTAGGGAAATACAGAGTGAGGCAACAGTTGAGGAGTTGGCAGTGTGGCAGGAGAGTACAGGGCGTTTAGATGACGAAGGGTGCTGGACTGACAAATCCGAGAAGCAGAGATGGATGTTACCCGATGCATATGTATTTCCTGTAGTTACAATGGCACATGGTCTGGCTCATATTAGCGCAAGGTGAATTTGTAGGTTATTGGATCCTGTGTGGCAAAATGTCAATATCCCAAAGATTGCTGCCCATTTGGTGAAACACTGTCTGATTTGTTTGAAGCACAATCCTGGAGAAGGTACCCCTACACCTTCTGGTAATTTTGCCCCACTTTCCCTCCCTTTCGAGGTAATCCAGATGGATTAAATTGAGATGCAACGAGTTAATAATTTGAAATATGGGCTAGTGGTTGTTTGTGCATTTAGTAAATGGATTGAGGCCTACCCAACGAAAGAAAACACAGCCATGGCGACGGCGAATGCTCTTATTAAGGAGTGGTTCCCGCGCTAGGGCTTGTCCCGTTTGATTTGGAGTGACAACGGAAGTCACTTTAATCAAAGGTGATCCAATTGGTGTGTGATGGTCTGCACATCAAGCAAAAATTTCATGCAGCAAATCATCCTCAGCCAGCAGGTTTAGTTGAGAAGTACAATGGTACTCTCAAGCTAAAATTGGCAAAAATTAAGAAAAGTACTGGATTGCAATGGCCAGATGCATTACCCCTTGCTCTATTGTCCACCAGAATGAAAGCACATTCTAGAACTGGATTATCGCTGTATGAGGTGGTCTTCAGCCATCCCGCAAATGTGTGGTGCGTCCCTAGACCGAAAACGTTTTCTGAAATTGATTACCCTCTGCTTGTCGATTATTTATATGATCTTACTAAAAGTTTACGTTCTATTCATTAACAGATACATGAAGCCTTGCCTCCAGCACCAGAGGGGTCCGGGCACACTATACAGCCTGTTGATTTTGTTCTCATTGAGAATTTCCAGAGGCGAGACAGCTTGGAACCTAGATGGAAAGAACCATATTTGCTCCTCATCACGACAAGGATGGCAGTGAGAGTGGACGGCCGGAAGCATTGGATCCATACCCCTCATTGTCGGCGAGTGCTGCTCCCCCTTCCTTATGATTGTTTAATTTTGTTAGGGGACAGGGGATAACCAGACGGAGAAGGTTCCACATTTTGTTCCCTTTTTTGACGCCCAACTGACTTGGGCGCAGACGGAGGAAGAGAGTGAAGCAGTTCTGAAAGGGGCAGTTCCCCCAGAAATTAGGGCTGCCCAGGCTTCTTCTCCATCTGATCCACAGGAGCCTGAGTCTCAGTCTCCGATACCCCTAAATTTCAGATTCTTCTTCGTGATGAGACAGTGCCTGGAGTAGCAAGGTACAATTTGCGTCCCTGACGGAAGGATAGTGCACCAAAAGAGAAGTGAGTCTAGCAGGGATTGACTTTGTGGATAAGATTAGTGAAAATGCCCCTTGTTTCTGCTTTTTCCTATTAGACTAGGGATCAGAAGATTGGTGCACTGCCTGCGACGCAGACAGGATAAGCTGAGGGTATTTTCCAAGGAGGGAGAGTGCCCTATCCTGAGAACCGTGGGCCTTTGCTGATGGGCTGCAACAGTGTGTCTCCACCAGGAAGTGCTCAATAGCACCACTGAGGATCGAACAATAGGAGCTTGCCAGGGAGGCTTGTGACAGACCCTGATCTTTTCTACGTTTTCATTTTTTCCTTTTTTTTGTGGTTCCATTACATAACGTGCCTTTTTTCTGGTGATTCTATTTGTAAATCTATAGTAAAAATGTATCTGTTTGGTCGTCCCATTGTAAAAGATGAACAGTCTTTTGTTGCCCTGCGACCAGGGCAGCTCAGTTTCGATTGGTTGCTCGGGAAAAAAGTGTTCTGTATTGTTTTCACATTACTTTTCTTATTAGTGAGAGGGGGGATGTTTTGGATCTTGGAGTGTTCTGGTGATACCCCATCAGGTGCTTTATATCGGATTGTCTCTTCAGATCATAGTAAAAGAGCTATGCAAAGAAATGTTTTCTTAGATACGCACAGGATGTTTTTCGTAGATAACACAGCTTATTATCCCACTGATTTTGTTACAGGTTTATGAACTGCTTACCCATTATCATTGGTGAGTTATGCATATGTTCGTCCTCCCCATTTTGTAGTGGCAAAGAATGAATTTGGAATAGGATATCCTATCCCTTGTTTGTATTATAGAATACCCAGAGGGACAGGGTACCCAGGTTGCATGCCTGAAATGTATTGTGATAATCTGTATATTGATAAACAAAATGTCACTCTGACAGGTTGGCATTATCAAGATCTGACAGTCACTCAAGAGGCAGGTTTTCATCCTGCGTGTTTCCCAATAATAAATAGTACTGATGCTTATTTGTATCTAAATTGTTCTGGATCAATAGTGTATAAAAATATATTGCGTTTAGGAAAAAAGGATGACTCTAGTATGAAGGGAAGGAACACTCAATTTGCTCCATTGGATTATCAGGGTCCGCTTTATGCACACCCAGGTTTTTATTTTTTACCAAATGGTACATATTCTAATAAGTACAACGGCACAGAGGGGGAATGGTGTTACATCTTGGGGTACCTTGCAGGTATAGTAAACCAAATACATAAAGATAGGTAAAAAGAATGTTGACCATGGACCTTTGTGAGGGTGTTACCGATTTGGAAGTCAACAATTACAGTAACGGTATCACTTTTGGATATATACTTTCCTTTATTATCACATTTAGTGGCACTGCCATGGCCAGGGGTGAACAAACTAGAGAGTATTTTGGGTGCAAACTGCAGATTCTGTTTAATTCTCCAGTGGCAGCTTTACGTGACATCACCACCCAGTTAGAAAGGATGCGCATATACTCTGAGCAAACGAGATATGTGGTTGATTTTATTTTAGCTAAGAGCGGTGGTGCATGGGTAATATTAGGAGAACAGTGTGTGGTTGGTATCACGAATATGGAAAGGAATCACCCAGCATATTTTAGACATTTTGGAAATTGTTCTAGGAATAGAGAGCGGTAATTTGAGTTGGTCTTTATTTGGTGGTTGGGGTTGAATTCTAGAAAAGGTGATATATTTCATTGTTCTTTTAATTTCTTGCTGTGTTGTTTTATTCAGTGTCTTCCCTTATGCTGTTCATATTGTGCTACTTATCTCCCAAAAGGATTTCAGTTCATGATACTAATGCAACTATAATGCTTCAAAAGGAGCATGATACTATTATGCAAATAGATGAGGGTGTTTTTGGGTCAACTACTTCTCTTGCAGGTTCTGTTCCTGATGTTACTCGTCCTACTAATGTTTAGTGTCATTTTCTTCCATACGTTTGCTATGCATATATACATATATTCGTACTTGACATGTTATTGCCTATATTTCTATATTGTCTCTACTTTTAGAATTGTAAAGACCTTTACCTCATAGCAAGAATAAAGGTGTCCGTATTAGCTAAATAAATGCTAAAAGGAGTGTCTGTTAGAATTGAAATGTAATGCTGCCATATTACTCGTATTTTACCTGATATTATGTTAGCATTTATGTAGCTATTTCATAGTATATTCTTGCTGTATGCATACGCAACTAATAAGTGCAGATGTTACATTAGTTAGGTTGACATCTGTGCCACCATTTTAGCTCTCGAAGAAGCCATTTTGTATTTTAATCGAAACTGTTACTTGATCATTTACGAGAAATGGTCCTTGGTAAGTTTAGTTTCTCAAATGCTGAATCTTGCTGATTAACGCATGACTTTTCTGTTACACAGAGGCCTTCTCCCACTTGTCTAGTGAGGAGGATAAGCTAGACGACCTTGGGCAGTAGATAACTTGTTCCAGGCTGTGGAATCTAAACTTACGTTCTGTACTCCCATTGTATTACGACAGCTACAAGTGTTTTTCCATAGTAGGCGTGTCTTTGTGGGCTCAGCAACACACATAATGTAACTTTATGCTTGTTAGAGTCAGTCCCTCGTCAGCCATCATAGGAGGCTGGGCAGATTGGACTCCACTGCAGTGTACTTTGTGAATAAACCAGTTTGCTTGTATTCTCTACTGCTTCATAGACTCTTCATTCTTGGAAGACTAGAGGAGGTCGAGAGTGACCCGGGTGGCCCTAGTTGGGTCACTTCCTTCATTGTCATGAAGTCACTAACAGACACTCTCTATTCAAGTGTGATCTCTCAGTACCCCAGACGAAATCAACATTCCTGTGTATTGGGGTGAGCAGGGATGGATAATGAGTAACCTCTCTATAGCTAGGCAAATAGTTCCAAGCCTCTAGGGTGACCCTGGTGACCGGGGACTGGTAGATATTGAGGTAGCGTTGCAACTTGCAGAGCAAAAGGACCTCAGCTAATGGTCGGGCCATGATATGCTGGTTGATAAAGCACTACGGTTTTCCAGTTTCACCCTGGAGCCACTCCACCACAGATTGCACATGCGCCGTCAGATAGTAAGGGTTATTATTGGGAAACCCTAGTCTTCCCTGTACTGGAGGACGAGTACTCATATAAGATCAGAGTCTGGGGTGCCTATCGGCCCAAACAAATAAATTGCAAATGATCGTTAGTTGATCTAATTCTGTCCTATGTAAAGGCAGGGAGAGTGCCTGAAACATATAGTATATCTTAGGGAGAACAGTAATTTTGAAGGAGGCAAGGCTCCCAACTCAGGAAAGATCATAGAAATGCCAGAAAGTGGTGAGGGCCCTCAGTGAACAAGTGAGATGCTAAAATGTTAGCATAGCACAGGTATTCAGGTCTGGGGTCAGTCACCCCCCAGTATGGGAGCAAGCCCAATAGTTCATCGAAGGGGGTCTCTAAAAGCAGGCACCAGAGATGGGTCTCTCCCCCTAAGACCACCAACCCCACCGACTTCCCGAGACTGATTTTAAGGCCAGCCAGGGCCCCATATTCCTCCAGCAATCTCAACAGATTCTATAAGGAGTTCACTTGGTTAGTCAGAAAGAAAAGAATATCATCAGCAAAAGGGGACAACTTAAAAGTGTCTTGGGGAAATGGAACTCCCTGTATCTCCCAGTGATCCCTGACCCCCTGAAGAAGAGGTTCTAAGTACAAGGCAAACAACATCAGAGAGAGAGAGAGAGAGAGAGAGGGGGCAGCCCTGCCTGTTGCCTTTTTGTAGCAAGATTTCTACTGACTTCAGCCCGTTTTCATTAACCCGTGCTGGGCGGGTGGAGTATAAAGCGCCTCAGTCTACCCCTCAAAATCACACCCCAAATCCTGCTCGAGTTAGCCTAGACATAACATTCACCAATTAACTCAGTCAAATGCCTTGTCGGCGTCCAGGAACAGAAGGACTGCCTCCCTGTGGTATCCGTGCCAAGTCAGTAACATGCAATACCCATTTAGTGCTAACAGCCAAGGAGGTGGTCAGGAAAAGTCCTTTTGGTCTGCGTGAAATAAGTGAGGTAAGCACGTCTCCAGGTGCATTTCCAGGACTTTCAACTATTAT
Source organism: Triturus cristatus (assembly GCF_964204655.1). Taxonomy (NCBI): domain Eukaryota; kingdom Metazoa; phylum Chordata; class Amphibia; order Caudata; family Salamandridae; genus Triturus; species Triturus cristatus. Next base: position 493,212,480 of record NC_140585.1, read on the forward strand.
TTTGGTGTTGAGGTTCAGCAAAGAAATTGGGCGCTAAGACTAGCATTCCTACGGGTCTTTGTCTGGCTACGCTTTGATGGAGATCGTGGCCTCCGCCATCGTTGCAGAGACCACAGGAGTGAGACAATCTATTATAGACTTTGGTCAGCAGCGGAGCTTTCAGGTGTGCGGTATGTTTTCAAAAGACTGCGGTGAAGCAGTTGGGTTATAGGGCCTTTTTGCGTTTGAGATGTTTTATCATAGTAAGGACCTCCTCTTGTGTGATTGGTGCATCCAAGATAGCACTTTCCTCCTGGTTGGGAGAGGCAGAAATGTATACTGCCTAGAATCCCCTTCTGGAGATTCGACAAGATACAGAACTCTATAGAATGCGTGAAACGCCTCAGCCTTTTGGGCCTTCAGGATGCAAAGAGACCCAGCCACGTACTGGCCAGTAAAGAGTCAGCTTTATTACCGCCTTTATAAAAAAAGCTGCCTAACATGGCTAGGATATAATTGGCTCTGTCATAGTCTAAGGTTGGCCACGAATGGCTATCTAACTCCTTCAGTTCTTCTTGGAGGGATAATGTTTATGATACCTCTCTGTGCGGAGGAGATCTTCTTGTAGTCGGAGTTGTTCCACCTCCCTCATTCTCTTGAGGCGACTCTCCTCCTTGGTTATGGGCATCCCAAACCACAGATGCTGGGAGCTTGTCCATGTGAGTAATCTGCAGGTACTCCCTTATAACCATTGTCACCTTATGACTTACCACTGGATCACACAGAAGGGAGTCATTACATTTTAAGGTGCTCTGCCTGTGCTCCTGGGGTGAAGCCGGCCAAGACAAGGCCATCTGCACTGGACCATGATTCAAGACAGTCATCGGCCCCTGTGAGATAACCTTGATCCAGGAGAGCAACTGCTGATCTACAAGGAGGTAGTCAATTCTAGTGTAAGCGTTGTGTGCAGCTGAGAAGTGCGAATAGTCAGTCATTAGTGGGTGTCAATAACGTAAGGCATCGGTCGTGCCCAGGTCCGTGAGGAGCACCCGATCCATCGCGGACAGTGTGAGTGTGCCTCCCACCCATTGGTGGGATTTGTCCAGAGTAGATTGTCTGACACAATTGAGGTCAACTCCAAGCAACATGGGATTGTCTGTGGCTCCTGCTATCCTCTGGAAGACAGGAAGTAGGAAGGCTTCTTGTCCAGTATTTGAACAATAGATGACAACTATCACTATTGGTGTTGCCTGCCATTCCGCCACCACTAACAGCCAACAGCCTTGCTCATCTGTTATGACCTTTCGCTCACGAAACTGCACTCTTTATTAAGAATTGTGACACCTGCTCTCTTGACCGGGACAGAGGTGTGGTACTGAAGCGAAAAGGTTATCGAACAAAGCCAATGGGCATCGCTTTTGAGCAGATATATCTCCTGGAGGAGGCATATGTCCGCCTCCAATCACTTTAATTCACCTAGAACACTCAAGCATTTAGTGAGATTATTGAGGCCCCTGACATTATATGTGGTGCCTGCATGGGGAATGTCACAGGATAGGTGTCCCTCTAAGGTGAGCGGCTGGGGCACTACCACAGTGTGGTGATATGTGGGTGGTGACGTCTGCGCTTGCATTCCCCAACCGAAATAAAAGAATGATGAGAACAAATTAAAAGGACCCATGCCCAACAATTTGAGATAAAGGTGTCCAATAAACATATGGTTTCCCATTGGCCTAGACCCTGCCAAGGAAGAAAGTCTCAGCAGTTCACAGAGAGTTACTTGGCCCAATGTATATACCCCACCAAGAATCCACCACTACCCCCACCATGCCATAAAAGGGAAGACATTTAGGCCAGGGCATCTGGAATCAGGCTATACGTCAAACAGGGTTGTTCTGCTGACTTCCACGGTGCAGCTTCATTGTCATCTATAGGGGAGGGAACTCGTAATCCCCGGCCTGGACGCCACGTCTGCGCTTGCATTCCCCAACCGAAATAAAAGAATGATGAGAACAAATTAAAAGGACCCATGCCCAACAATTTGAGATAAAGGTGTCCAATAAACATATGGTTTCCCATTGCCCTAGACCCTGCCAAGGAAGAAAGTCTCAGCAGGTCACAGGGAGTTACTTGGCCCAATGTATGTACCCCACCAAGAATCCCCCACTACCCCCACCATGCCATAAAAGGGAAGACATTTAGGCCAGGGCATCTGGAATCAGGCTATACGTCAAACAGGGTTGTTCTGCTGACTCCCACGGTGCAGCTTCATTGTCATCTATAGGGGAGGGAACTCGGAATCCCCGGCCTGGACGCCACAGCTGAGAGAGCAGCCTTTCTTCTCTGATTTGATCTCTTTGTTATTTGGCCTCTTGCCCCTGCGTTTAGTGGTCCACCCGCAGTTCTTGTTCTCACCTCAGGGGTCACCAGCACCCCGAGGAAGCCCCAAGAAAGAGGTAGGCCAAACAACCTCTCAGCGGCATTCAGTGATGTGAGGGATCCAGTTTTACCGTCCCACTGAAAGATGAGCTAGAATAGGTGCCCCCATAGGTACTTAATCTCTTGTTCTCAGAAAGTCTGTGATGGGGCTGAAGGACCTACGCTTTGCCAGGTTAGCTGAGAAAACTCTTTAAAGCAATAGAGTGAGGTTCCAATGTACAATATCCTGTCTCCTATCCTGGCCTTTGCTTCCTTACCCTCATAGAATTGTATCACATACATCCAGGGGTACGTCCCTCACTGATTGCCATGTGACGATCCTGTGTATTCTATCAAGTCGAATACGGGGCTAGGCTGGGTCATCTAGTAGGTCCAAGAATAAGACCTGAATGTATGATGTAATGTCCTCAGGATGGACCTCCATTCGGACCCATGGATGCATATATTATTCCATCTTGACCTATTCTCTAGGTCATCACACTTGTCCAGGATTAGGACATATTGCTGTTCCAGGCCCAACATCCGTTGTTGAAGTTTGTCGCAATCATCTGCCTGTTCATGAAGAGCCCTCTCAATCTCCTCAACCCTGGAGTCCAATTCTGACACCTCACTACACACCTTCTGAAGATCACCTGACAAATCAGAGTTGACTGTAGGGAGCTCATCTTTACGATCATGAAAGGAGACAAGAAGGAAGCCCCTAGTCTTACCCTGATCCGCCATGCCTACATCACAAAGTTGGCCAGAGTCTTCAAATGATTCACGTGTGAGCTGGCACATACCAGCCTGCTGAAGCATCATTTTTATGGAGCTGTCCTTCCCTCGTCTACCCATCATGGCTCGACTGATAAGGGGTAGTTTGAGGGGTGATATTAATGTTGCAATGCTTCCTGCCTACTGGGCAATAATATAATTGTGCCAAGGCTAAAGCCTGGCAAAGTACCCAGATGACCTAGAAAATGTCAGCTTTGCTGACCATAGCAAAAGCCACCCATCAGCCTCAGAAGGATTCTGGAGTAACTCCTGGCGTGGAATGACCAAGGCAGAGTACTTGATCAATATGTGGAGGAGGATGAGACCCCAGAGACAAACCGTGTGTTGGAGTCTGGGCTGCTGCTAGAGTTGCAGAAGGTGTTCACTTCTGGAGGACAGTCCCTAAAGGATTTTTGAAACTATAGTGTACTACTCCACTGGCCTGGCAAACAGTTGCTTAGGAACAAGATACCAACGGAGTGGTTGACAAACAAAAAGTGTTCTAAGAGGTCGGGCTGCTGAACAGTGAATCAGTGGACCAAGTACCAGGGAGAGATGGAAATTCCATAAGCACACATGAATTTCCTGCTGTCACTAACCAATGATGTACCTTTAAAAGGGCTTGTGGGCACAAAGAAGACCAAGGACAGATTAGAACCTTTGTGCTACTGGACAGGTATAGGTCAAGGTGTAGCTACTGACAGATTGCACTGGTGCCTGTTGCCAAGGAGAAGAATGCATTCTCCACCAGATAAGGCCTCTAGAAGTTCTTGGTTATTGACTTCGGATTAAAGAATGCTTCTACCACTTTAAAGCACTTTCTCAAATAGTGTGGATTAAATGGATGACATTGTTGTCTTCCATAGTTAATGGGAGCACTACCTAAACAACTGAAGCAGGTTGGTCAGCCCTCTGTGGTATATCTGGGACATCAGGTGGGGAATAGGAATATCCACCCATTGGAGGGAAAACTGCAAACAGTGCTTGTTTGGGAGGCCCTATAACATGTACTCGAGTGAGATAGTTCCTAGTCCTCACCAGTTACTTATGGAACCTGATGGTCAACTGTGTAACTATAGTTGTCCCGTTGTCGGCCCTGATTGCCAAGAAACAACCCATGAAAGTGATTTTGACAGTAGAGTGTTAGAAGGACATTGATGACCTGAAGACCACATTTTGTAATGTATCAGTCTGAAGGTCATTGACAACAGTCAACCCGTCATTATCCAAAACAATAGTTTCAACAATGGAGTTGGGGTAGTTCTCACCCATCATAATATGAAGAGAAGAGAGCATCCAGTTGCTTTTGTTAGCCCCAGATTGCTGCCAAGAAAGCAGACTGGGTTAACATTGAAGGAAGCGTGTGTAGGAGAGTAGGATCTGCACTTATGTTGCCCCCACTTTTTTTTCTGATGTATACACTGGTTTCTGGCTATAGTCTGGCTGGGTCCCTGCTAATCAGGGCCCCAGTCTCTCTGTTCTCTCTAAACGACTTGGTGTGCATATTAGATGCACTAGTGATTGGATACTGTGGTACCTCTTGAGCCCCTAGTATATGGTACCTTAGGTACCTAGGGCATAGGTACTTCACAGGCCTACCAGGGGCTGAAGCATGTATTAAGCCACCCCTGGGAAGCAGACTCAATCTGACACCACAGGCCTGCTACTGCAGCCTGTGTGAGGTAGTGTTAGCACTCCTCACAGAGATATAGGTTTCTATATCTCACCATACACACACATATATACCTATTAGCCACCCCTATGGCAGGCCCTATCAATCCTGAGGGCAGGGTGCATGGTTTACAATGTGAGGGGGTGCCTCTGCCTGAGCAGGGCCCCTCTGCAGCTACCAGAGTATATTCTCTATGGCTGTTTGGGGACGCGGTTAAACCATATACTCTTAAGTGCATTAAAATGCTAACTTTGGAATGACTGCATCAAAACATGTTGTGTTAGGTGTCAAACAACTTGGAATCATACCCTCACATCAGTCCATGATGTGGGAGCATGATCCAACCCTTCTAGAGGGGACAACATGTAAAACGATAGAAATACTATAGAGCCCATGCATCACAAAATGGATGCCACCAGCACAGACACTGGGCTGCCCTCCGGCTGCTGACTGAAACTCGCAGTGGAGGAGGCCCAATGAAAGGCATCCTGTCACAGGGAGGTGTCACCACCTTCCAGACAGGATTTAGTGTATTGGAGCTGGGTGGGTGCACTCCTAGAGTGCTTTGAAGTCCTCCACTGGGGGAGCAGTAGGGTCCTCTGTGCATATGCCAGCTCAAACCGGTTCAGGGGCTACCTGCCCCAGCTCTGGCGCGAAACTGGACAAAGGGAAGTGGGTGTAACCACCCCCTCTCCTGACCCTCCTAGAGGAGTGGTCATAGAGCTAGTCCCTCCCCTAGCTTCACTATAAAATAGCAAGCATTGCCTTTACAAATCAGATAACCCTGGACGACGCTCTACAAAGAAGAATCCTGGCCCTTCGACGTTCCACTACCTTTGGAAGACAGAAGAATCTCCCTTGGAGTCAAGGAGTGACTTCCCTGCTTGGCAGGCACCAAAAACCGTAATCAACGGTTGCAAACTTTCCTGCTCCCGCCGGAGTTCGAAGTCCCTGCTGCCCCGGAAGCAGATTTCATGACTTGTCAACGACCATAGTGAGTCCCCAGCAAAGCTGTGGTGAGTTGACCCCACGAGTGACGAGGAACAGCAATACCCGGGGACAGTACACTATTGTCGAGTGCAAACCCTAAACAACACTCTATGAACTTGTGCATTGGACCATTTGTGGCACAATCCTCCAGCAGGTCATGCACCAAAAATCAGTGGTCTAGCCTGTCCCAAGTGACCGTGGGCTCCTGTGAAGCATTTCCTGAGGAGGCATCTTTGCGATCACTTGCCTGTTGGCTAGTGGGTCCCCCAAAGACTTTCCTATCAACTCAAAGGGCTCTTCTGATTGCTACAGGCCTGCCCTCACTTACCCTTGCTGGGTGAGTCCCTCAGACCTTGCTGGTCTGCACCATCGACTTTCTTCAGTGTGCATGAGACTTGCAGTTGCCAAGGCTTGTTTCCTCCAATCTGGTTTCCGACACTGCCATCAGCTGCAGACGTCATGGGACACGCCAAATCCAGCTGCTGGTCATCATTGATCTCTCCTGGACCTCGTGAGCGAAGAGTCAAAACACCATCGATGACCTGAAATTACCCGACATCCGTGGTCATCCATCTTCCTGGCCACCGGTCACTGGAAAGTGACTTTGAATACTGTCCCTTCAATTTTCAGGTCTTCTCCATCTTGAATCCAGGCTTGGATTCCACCGGACACTTCTCCAGACGACACAAGCAGCAAGGCTTCTTTGGTCTCCATACAAAACAGCGACGCGACCCGACACCAAAAGACACCTATGCACCCGGCTTCCCTGTGTGAGGTAACTCGTGCACTCTGGTGCACAAGTATGTGTTGGCCCTTGAAGTACTTACCTTGTAAGTGGCGTGCTTATAGTCTTCCTCAAAGTACCCTAGAACTTTAAAAATCTAACCGCGACTTGCACCATTATAACCAATAGGGAACCCGCGGCTGTGTTCACACACTGCACACGTCTCCCGTGGGCCTGTTACTAACCTGCTAACACTGCAGTAGTGAAGCCCCAGCGATTCCCCAGGCCCTAGGCCTTGGTATTTTGCAAGTCGACATCCATATACCACTTTCTTAGTATATGGTCTGGTACGCCCCTAGGGCTCCAGTCATATTTGTGCTTAATTTATTGTGAAACGTTGACATTTGAATGTGGAACTGGTTTCTAATCTCATAAAGAGATTAGTAGAGTGTGTCTAGTAATAAATACATATATATTTGATATATATACCTGTGTGTTGTCCTTTCATTTGGTAATTCAAGAGATTATAAGGTAAACCAAGCTGCTTTACATTCCTCTGAGACTTAGCCTGAAGGCTGCTCTCCACAGCTACCACTAGGATAGCTTTCTTTAAAAGGTTGTCTTAAACCTATCTACCATAAGAGTCTAATTGGACTGGTGCAAGGTGGCTACTATAACTAGTGACCAGCATATCCCAGGCCAACTTCTCACATTGGTGGGCAGCGTGTGGGATTCCTGCTTGCCATTGTTTTACCAGAAAATCTCAATTTGAATTACTAACTGAAAACCACTTAAGGTACTCAAGGTACATATAAAGTCAAGCTTAGTATCAATAAGTTCTACTGAACTTAGAGCTGTTTGTGAAGGGATAAGCACACCCGTGCTACAGCTCAAGTTAGGTTCAGTAGGCCACAAACTAGTGTAGGTAGTACAACACTGTACAGCACTAGAATGTCCTTAAAAGGTGGAGCCAGTGGGTCCACCCAGCCTCAGTACAAGGACATGGCCTACTTTGACTTGAAGGCCATGTGTGGTGAAAGACACCTGAAGCAAGGACAGAGTCCCTCCACACAACACCTGATAAATCTACAAGTAGCAGATGATCTTAGACTAGCTCTAGAAGCTGGGGGATCTGGATCAGGGGGTGGGTCAGCCATAGTCTCTGGGTCTGATGATGAAAAGCAAGATGACCTGGAGTCTGTGATTGAAGGACCAGACCCAGAAAGGTCTGAACAGGACAGAGGAATCCTCCCTAAGTGGGCTGATAGAGTGGAAGAGAGGCCTAGGTCCCCTTCAAGGGAATCTGACCATTCACATCACTCTAACAGAGATTCTGTCCGTCAGAGGAACTCATACTCACATAGAGAGACCTCCTCTGAAAGAAGGTACAAGATGCTCCAGTATGAGGAAGCTAGGCGTGCCCTCAGAACCAAGCAATTGGCCTTAGATAGAGAAGCCTTTGAGCTCCAGAGAGCTTCTAGAAAAGAGGGGTTAGATACCCCTGGTGGCAGCAACAGTGTCACTAGAGGCAGAGATTACATTCCAGACCATAGGAACCTGTCCAAGGTTGTTCCTCCCTACCAGAGTGTGGATGATATCCACAAATGGATAACTACTATGGAGAGGGCCTGTAAAGTTCAACAGGTCCCCCAGAAACAGTGGGCAGCAATCTTGTAGCTCTCCTTTTCAGATAAAGGTAGAGATAAGCTCCTCACTGTTAGAGAAGAGGATGCTGATGACTATGAAGCCCTGAAGAGTGCATTAATAGATGGGTTTGACTTAACCACTGATCAGTACAGGTTGAAGTTCAGAGATACCCAGAAAGCACAGACTCAGGATTGGACTGACTTTGTTGATTGTGCAACCAAGGCTCTAGAAGGTTGGCTGGTTGGTGGTAGAGTTACTGATTTTAAGGGATTGTATAATCTTATAATGAGAGAACAGATCCTTAATAATTGCCAAAAACAGTTGTTGCATCAATACCTGGTGGACTCTGATCTGACCTCTCCCCAAGAATTGGGAAAGAAGGCAGACAAATGGGTCAGAACCAGGGTGAGGCAGAAAACCCAGAACCAAGGGCGTGACACCAAGAAGCAAGATCCTAAAGGCTCAGATAAAGGTGGGGATAAGTCAAAAGACCAGAAGTCTTCACAAGGGCCCCAAAAATCTACAACTGGTCGGGATTCACAGTCTACAAAGGGGATAGGCCAAAAGAAGCCCTGGTGCAAATTCTGTAAACAGAAAGGGCACTGGACTTCTGATTGTACCAAGTCCACAGACCAAACCACCACCACTCCAGCCCCTAAGACAGCTGTTCTCCCTAGTGCAGTCATTGGTAGAGGTGGTAACCAGAATAAGGGTGTAGAAGGGTTGACCCTGGGTTCTGATGTGGACTCTGGCCTAGTCAGAGTACCAACACAAGCATTGCTAGTTTGTTAGGGAGACCTTGATATGTCCTTCCTAGTGAGCCCCAGTAATCTGGGCAAATACAAACAGCAGCCTATCATTAATGGCAAACAGGCTTTGGCATTCAGGGACACAGGTGCTAGTGTCATCATGGTGGCAGAAGATCTAGTGGACCCTGCACAGATCATCCTGGGTGAAATGTACCAGGTGACCAATGCCAGCAATGTCAGGACCAACCATAGTCTGGCAGATGTGAACTTCTCCTGGGGAGGGGTAACTGGCCTCAAAAAGGTAGTAGTCAGTGCAGACCTCCCTGTCGAATGTTTGTTGGGCAATGATCTGGAGACTTCAGCCTGGTCTGAAGTAGAATTATGGACTGATGCTGAGATGTTGGGCATACCTGAAGAGGTTTTTGCTGTGACCAGGTCACAAGCCAAAATGCATAAAGCTGAACCAGCTCTGGATCCTGAAACTATGGACCAGATGCTACCCAAGAGGAGGAGCAGTAGGGTAAAGGCTGTGCCTTCCCCTCTGTCTCAGATCTCAGATTCCCCTCCTGAGGGAGGAGAAGCAGATCCTGAAGAAGGAACTGCCCCAGAGGGACTTGAGCCTGGTCAGGTTGAGTTCTTGGGGGCAGGGGGACCTACCAGGGAAGATCTGAGTAAGGAGCAACAGTGCTGCCCCTCTCTTGAACCCCTCAGACAGCAAGCTGCTGCTGAGGCTGCTGGGAGTGCTAGTGGGTCCCATAAAGTTTACTGGGATGAGGGGCTCCTATATTCTGAGGCTAGAGATCCTACCCCTGGAGCCACCAGGAGGTTGGTAATACCTCAGAAGTTTAGTGGGTTCCTCTTGACCCTAGCACATGACATCCCATTGGCAGGGCACTTGGGCCAAAACAAGACCTGGGACAGGCTTGTCCCTCATTTTCATTGGCCACACATGTCTGAGGACACCAAGGAGTTTTGTCGCTCATGTGTCACTTGCCAAGCCAGTGGCAAGTCAGGTGGCACAACAAAGGCCCCCCCAGATACCACTACCTGTGGTGGGGGTTCCCTTTGAAAGGGTAGGGATTGACATTGTTGGTCCCCTTGACCCTCAAACTGCATCTGGGCACAGATTTATACTGGTGGTAGTGGATCATGCCACCAGGTATCCAGAAGCTATACCCCTCAGGACTACCACAGCCCCTGTGGTAGCAAGAGCCCTCATTGGAGTTTTCTCCAGAGTGGGTTTCCCTAAGGAGGTCACATCCGACAGAGGTACAAACTTTATGTCAGGATATCTAAAAGCAATGTGGAAGGAGTGTGGTGTCAATTACAAATTTACTACTCCCTATCACCCACAATGCAATGGGTTAGTTGAGAGAGTCAACAAATCCCTAAAGGGAATGATTAAAGGCCTGCCAGAAAAGCTTAGGAGAAAATGGGACCTTTTACTTCCCTGCCTTCTGTTTGCATACAGGGAGGTTCCACAGAAGGGGGTTGGCTACAGCCCTTTTTAACTTCTGTTTGGGCACCCTGTAAGAGGACCCTTATGTCTGGTGAAAGAGGGATGGGAGTTACCTCTCAAACCTCCCAAACAGGATGTGATGGACTATGTACTTGGTCTCCGCTCCCGGATGGCAGAGTACATGAAGAAGGCAACTAAAAACCTTGAGGCTAGCCAAGAATTACAAAAAGCTTGGCATGACCAAAAGGCTGTCCTGGCTGTTTATCAGCCAGGCCAGAAAGTGTGGGTGTTGGAGCCTGTGGCCCCAGCAGCTCTCCAGGACAAATGGAGTGGCCCCCATACAATTGTTGAGAAAAAGGGAGAAGTCACCTACGTGCTGGATCTTGGAACTCCCAGGAGCCCCCTTAGGGTGCTCCATGTCAACAGACTTAAGCCATATGTGGACAGGGCTGACATGGGCTTGCTCATGGCAACTGATGAGGACCAGGAGGAGGAGAGTGACCCTCTCCCTGACCTGCTCTCACAGAACCCTGATCATGGATCAGTTGATGGTGTTGCTTTGGCAAGCAGCCTCAATGAACATCAGCAAACTTAATGTAGACAAGTGCTACGACAGTTTAGACATATGTTTAGCCTGACCCCAAGTCAGACTTCCTGGTGCACCCATGAGGTGGACACTGGAGACAGTCTGCCTGTAAAGAGTAAAATCTACAGGCAACCTTGCCATGTCAGGGACTGTATCAACACTGAAGTCCAGAAAATGTTGGAACTAGGTGTTATTGAGCCCTCAGATAGCCCTTGGGCTAGCCCAGTAGTCCTTGTGCCAAAACCTCATACCTAGGGTGGTAAGAAAGAAATTAGGTTGTGTGTTGACTACAGAGGCCTCAATGCAGTCACCAGGACAGATGCCTATCCAACTCCCAGGGCAGATGAACTTATAGACACTTTGGCCTCAGCCAAGTATCTTAGTACATTTGACCTAACAGCTGGCTACTGGCAAATCAAGTTAGCTGATGACGCCAAGGCCAAAAAAGCATTTTCAACCCCTGGTGAGCACTATCACTTTGTGGTAATGCCCTTTGGTTTGAAGAATGCACCTACCACTTTTCAGAGGTTGGTGAATAAAGTTCTGACTGGTATGGAAACCTATTGATCAGCTTATCTTGATGATATTGCTGTCTTTAGTTCCACCTGGCAGGATCACCTGGTCCACCTCCGGAATGTTTTGGTGGCCCTGCAAAAAGCAGGCCTCACTATCAAGGCCACTAAGTGCCAGATAGGGCAGAGTCAAGTTGTGTACCTGGGCCACCTTGTTGGTGGAGGCCAGGTTCAACCATTGCAGAGCAAAATCCAAACCATAATGGAACGGGTAGCTCCAACAACCCAGACACAGGTTAGAGCCTTTTTAGGCCTGACTGGGTACTATATGCGGTTTGTTAAGGGATATGGATCTATAGTGACCCCCTTAAATGATCTGACCTCCAAGAAAATGCCAAAAAAGGTTCAGTGGACAGCTAGCTGTCAAAAGGCATTTGATGACCTCAAGCAGGCAATGTGCACTGCCCCCATCTTACAGAGTCCAGGTTACCAAAAGAAGTACTTGTTCAAACAGATGCTTCAGAGCTGGGTGTGGGAGCTGTACTGTCTCAACTTAATGATGAAGGTCAAGACCAGCCAGTAGCTTTCATAAGCAGAAGGCTGACCCCTAGAAAGAAACGTTGGTCAGCTATAGAGAGGGAGGCCTTTGCTGTGGTGTGGGCCCTGAAGAAGCTGAGTCCATACTTGTTTGGCACTCACTTCATAGTTCAGACTGACCACAAGCCCCTCCTATGGCTCAAACAGATGAAAGGTAAAAATCCTAAATTGCTCAGATGGTCCATTTCCCTAGAGGGGATGGACTATACAGTGGAACATAGACCTGGGACCCAACATGCCAATGCAGATGGACTCTCAAGGTATTTCCACTTAGAACATGAAGACTCAACTGGTCAAGGTTAGTTTAATGTCCCTGCATTTGGGGGGGTGTTGTGTAGGCGAGTAGGATCTGCACTTATGTTGCCCCCACTTTTTTTTCTGATGTATACACTGGTTTCTGGCTATAGTCTGACTGGGTCCCTGCTAATCAGGGCCCCAGTCTCTCTGTTCTCTCTAAACGACTTGGTGTGCATATTAGATGCACTAGTGATTGGATACTGTGGTACCTTATGAGCCCCTAGTATATGGTACCTTAGGTACCTAGGGCATAGGTACTTCACAGGCCTACCAGGGGCTGAAGCATGTATTATGCCCCCCCTGGGAAGCAGACTCAATCTGACACCACAGGCCTGCTACTGCAGCCTTTTTTGAGGTAGTGTTATCAATCCTCACAGAGATATAGGTTTCTATATCTCACCATACACACACATATAAACAGCCACCCCTATGGCAGGTCCTATCAATCCTGAGGGCAGGGTGCATGGTTTACAATGTGAGGGGGTGCCTCTGCCTGAGCAGGGCCCCTCTGCAGCTACCAGAGTCTATTCTCTATGGCTGTTTGGGGATGCGGTTAAACCATATACACTTCAGTGCATTAAAATGCTAACTTTGGAATGACTGCATCAAAACATGTTGTGTTAGGTGTCAAACAACTTGGAATCATACCCTCACATCAGTCCATGATGTGGGAGCATGATCCCACCCTTCTAGAGGGGACGACATGTAAAACGACAGAAATCCTATAGAGCCCTGGCATCACAAAATGGATGCCACCAGCACAGACACTGGGCTGCCCTCCTGCTGCTGACTGAAACTCGCAGTGGAGGAGGCCCAACAAAAGGCATCCTGTCACAGGGAGGTGTCACTACCTTCCAGCCAGGATTTAGTGTATTGGAGCTGGGTGGGTGCACTCCTAGAGTGCTTTGAAGTCCTGCACTGGGGGAGCAGTAGGCTCCTCTGTGCATATGCCAGCTCAAACCGGTTCAGGGGCAACCTGCCCCTGCTCTGGCGTGAAACTGGACAAAGGGAAGTGGGTGTAACCACCCCCTCCCCTGACCCTCCTAGAGGAGGGGTCATAGAGCCAGTCCCTCCCCTATCTTCACTATAAGATAGCAAGCATTGCCTTTACAAATCAGATAACCCTGGACGACGCTCTACAAAGAAGAATCCTGGCCCTTCGATGTTCCACTACCTTTGGAAGACAGAAGAATCTCCCTTGGAGTCAAGGAGTGACTCCCCTGCTTGGCAGGCACCAAAAACCTTAATCAACGGTTGCAAACTTTCCCGCTGCCGCCGGAGTTCGAGTCCCTGCTGCCCCGGAAGCAGATTTCCTGACTTCTTGATGGCCATTGTGAGTCCCCAGCAAAGCTGTGGTGAGTAGACCCCACGAGTGACGAGGAACAGCATTACCCGGGGACAGTACACTATTGTCGATTGCAAACCCTAAACAATGTTCTACGAACTTGTGCATTAGACCATTTGTGGCCCAAGCCTCCAGCAGGTCTTGCACCAAAAATCAGCAGCCTACCCCGTCCCGAGTGACCGTGGGCTCCTGTGAAGCATTTCCTGAGGAGGCGTCTTTGCAATCACTTGCCTGTTGGCTAGTGGGTCCCCCGAAGACTTTCCTATCAACTCAAAGGGCTCTCCTAATTGCTCCAGGCCTGCCCTCACTTACCCTTGCTGGGTGAGTCCCTCAGACCTTGCTGGTCTGCACCATCGACTTTCTTCAGTCTACACGTGACTTGCAGTTGCCAAGGCTTGTTTGCTCCAATCCGGTTGCCGACACTGCCATCAGCTGCAGACAACATGGGACACTCCAAATCCAGCCGCTGGTCATCATCGATCTCTCCTGGACCTCGTGAGCAAAGAGTCAAAACACCATAGACGACCTGAAATCACCCAACATCCGTGGTCATCCATCTTCCTGGACACCGGTCACTGGCAAGTGACTTTGAACACTGTCCCTTCAATATTCAGGCCTTCTCCATCTTGAATCCAGGCTTGGATTCCACCGGATACTTCTCCAGACGACCCAAGCAGCAAGTCTTCTTTGGTCTCCATAGAAAACAGCGACGCGACCCGACACCAAAAGACACATATGCACTCGGCTTCCCTGGGTGAGGTAACTTATGAACTCTGGTGCCCAAGTGTGTGTTGTCCCTCGAAGTACCTACCTTGTAAGTGGCTTGCTTGTAGTCTTCCTCGAAGTACCCTAGAACTTTACAAAGCTAACCGCGACTTGCACCATTATAACCAATAGGGAACCCGCGGCTGTGTTCACACACTGCACGCGTCTCCCGTGGTCCTGTTACTTACCTGCTAACATTGCAGTAGTGAAGCCCCAGCGATTCCCCAGGCCCTAGGCCTTGTTATTTGGCAAGTCGACATCCATATACCACTTTCTTAATATGGTCTGGTACGCCCCCAGGGCTCCAGCCATATTTGTGCTTAATTTATTGTGAAACATTGACATTTGAATGTGTACCTGGTTTCTAATCTCATAAAGAGATTAGTAGAGTGTGTCTAGTAATAAATACATATATATTTGATATATATACCTGTGTGGTGTCCTTTCATTTGGTAATTCAAGAGATTATAAGGTAAAACAAGCTGCTTTACATTCCTCTGAGACTTATCCTGAAGGCTGCTCTCCACAGCTACCACTAGCATAGCTTTCTTTAAAAGGTTGTCTTAAACCTATCTACCATAAGAGCCGAATTGGACTGGTGCAAGGTGGCCACTATAACTAGTGACCAGCATATGCCAGGCCAACTTCTCACAGCGTGATTTACCATAGCATTGATCCTTAGTAGGTTCAGGGGTTTTTGTTAGCAAACTTTGTCTAGATAGATCATAAACCTCTGAAGTAATTGATAGCTATGAAGAGAGAATACTCTAATTTACTATGGTGTCTCAACCTCTTTTCAATGATTTGCCTTTTTCTGTGGAGCACAATGCAGACTTACAGCACAGGGAGCAGATTGACTTCCTGCCAGTTTCCCCATTTAAATAACTAAGCCTCTCCAATGATTGAGTAAGTATGGGGCATTCAGAGCAGACCTCTCTCTGTTGGAACACAGCAAGGTCATCTGCGAAGCTCTCGATAGCATGTGCCCATTCCTCAAAATCACCTCAGCTTTTTTGCCCCTACCTCATCATACAGGACAACACAGAATATGCACTGGAGACTCCTTTTGTGACTTGACTTGGGACACAGAACAGGGCCCTGTGGGACGACGGATCACGCAAAGTACACCCTCTTCCTCAAGCATGACTTCTTTCAGCTCCGCAGGCTGCAGAGGACTGACAGTGGTGGTAGTGATGCCATTTCCAGTGGCAAGTCAGGGTTTTTAACTTAATTTCAAAGTTAAGCTGTCTACAGGGCTCCAATGTTTTAAATTGTCCTACCAATCCCAGCAAATAGGTACTCCTCCCTTGCATGTTGAGCATGGATGTTGCATGTGTATGCATTACTCGGGTATTTAGCAGATGTGTGTAGAGCTGTATGATAAGCCGCAACAGCCACACTGGGTACATGCTGTATTAGCAAGAGTCAAGTGGTCCCTAAGATGGAGGGCAGAGGGAGAGTAAGACAGCAGATATAAATTGGAGGGCTTTCCCTGACCTTGCCAGGAATACTCTGTAGTGAGTCAGTCTAAGAAGTGTTAAGGAGAGGAAACAGAGGGCCCATTTGAAGCTCTTTTACCGCTGTCCTCTGAAAGTGATACTTCCCTACAGCTTAAAAGATAGTTAAGTCAGGCCTCCTCTCTTTCCTTTGTTCCCTTGTTCTAATGTTCTTCCAAACGAAGACTTCAAGCTGCACCACACCTTCTTGCTCACACACTCTGACAAAAAACTTGGCTGGAATAGTCTGAATGGAATAAGCAAAATTGGAGAACTGTCCTCATTTTTGGACTACACATCTCTTGGCAGCAACTTCATTATAAAGATGGGCAGAGACTTCCATCTAGTGTGCTAATGTTGATTTTCCTGAATCTTAGGTCTCCACACCAGTGGTGACCAAAAGCTCTTTGCGTTCCATTGTGGAAGTAAGAATTGCCAACTCCCTTTGCCAGGTTTTGAAGCAGTAGCATGGGTGAATTCAAACAGTCTGCCAGGAGGGGCTTCTGGGACACTTCTTGGAAGGAGAAGGCTGAATGAAACCCTATGAGGGGCATTTGGAAGGAACCTTGCATGAAGAAAATGCTGCTCTAAAGAGGCGGGCCTTGAGGGAGCCAAGGCAAGGCAAATCTACACCACATATGTAACACAGGGAGAATCCTTTATCGTTGTGCTTTGGGTGAAGCTCACAGGCCATGAGGTGTCCCCATAGCATAGATGACCACATCGATACATGATACTAAGAATGTTGTAGAACTTGACTGGGTGTGTCAAGCTACAAGTGCACAAAAAATTACCATCAAATGAGAAGGCGGCACCAGCAAGAGGCGTTCACCACTGTGACCCGGGTGGCACTGGACTTCTTTGGATGATAGTTTTTTTTATGATTGGGCCCAAGATAGAACCCAAGCTGTCAGATCACCACGCCGCTAACTCCGTGAGCACAGTGCAGTCTCCTCTCCGCTAGTGCTGGCGCTGCAACAAGCTTGAGCTTTCCACCTTTTCTTGGACTCCCGGATATACTACAGCAAGATCTTTATTACCTCGAGGTTCTGCCACTCTAGTTTGGGCGCTATGCTTTCTCAGTCACTGAAGTCAGACTTTAGAACTCGCTTCCTCTATGTTTAAGAACAGAAACACAGTTGATTCTATTTTGTAAACCTCTAAAAATATGCGCTTTCCCTGAACTGTATTTACCCTTAAGACGACCACAGCTTATCTCTTCTAAATCAGTCTAGCACTAGGACACTGGTAAGCAAGTGCTCTATAAAACACAACCATAAACATACTTGCACTCCAAACAGCCGAATGGACAAGAACTGCAATGGGAATGTGAGCCATTTTAGGTTTCCTTCTCTAGCCACGCATGAACCCTTGGTCCAATAGGGATTGTGTAAAAAAAAGTTAGTGCTACAATACTTCTTGTTTCGGCTTGGTTATTAGAAACTTCTACTTCTTGAATCCTGGTACAGCAGTGAATGTGTCTAGCAAAGCACAATAAAGCATAACGGCGTGGTCCTATAAAAGAATTAAACTAATGATAGTTGTCCATAAGTTGAAGCACACCTATTTTTACAACAAGATGATGCTTTGCAAATTGACTTGCAGTTGCAGAACAATTATCACTACTTCCCACCTCTCTCACAATGTGATATAAAATTAAGATCTCATTTTCACACCTCTGAAACTTCAAAGTCTCTTCCCACCTCTCTGGAGAATTACAGAAGGAACGGTCCCCTCCCTCCCCCACCCCCCTACACACCTTATGGGTGCGAGTACAACAAGCATTGGTCCCAAGAAAACAATGGAATATGCTATCCGGATCCTTCACACCTCTGTACTGGCAGCCTAGAAGGTGTGCCAACCTCTGTCATCCCCAACCCTCAGGTGGGGAGGTGAGGTGAAGCCCACCCTTCAGTGCCTGCCATCTTGCAGGTGGCAGGCACTGTCCAATCAGGGTTAGGGATTGTGCTCACTCCCCCACGTGGGGTGAGCACACCAAGGGTGTAGTCACCCTGAGGTCAGTAGATTTTTGGTTACTAATCTGAGACCCCTAAAACGCTCCCTAAATACTGTGATTTGGGGGCTGCCCTGGACCCAGAAGGGAGATTCCCACAACCTAAGAGGAAGAACGACGAAAGAAGATGCAGAGGAGACTGCAGAGTAGAACTGACTGGTCCCCAGCTCTACCAGCCCATCTGCAGTTTCCAGAGGTCCTGCGCCAGAAGTCGTCTTGTCCTGCAGCCAGCGAGCTCCAGAGGACTGACTACTGTCAACAAAGGATATCCTCTGAACAGCAACTCTGTTCAAAAGAATCTACAAAGGAAGACTGAGCCTGCTGGAGATGAAGAAACCCGATGCCTGGGGACACCACTTCACCCATCGCCTACGGTCCGAGTCCAAGTGGCACACCAGTCCCAGCGAGGTCCCCCAGCGCTCCAGAGTCCAAGTCCTCCATGGGTTGACCCCTCCAGAACTCCCTGACATTACTGCAGCCTCTGTATGGAGACCCCTCAACCTTGAGTGGCCCGGTAAGGTGAAATCCAACCTCAAAAGGCACCCCTGCATCCGGCCACCCTGCACCCTGAAGAAGAGGACCTGAGGTGCACCCACGTCTCCGAGCCCTCAAACTTACCTGCCAGTTGTTGGTTCCTCCTGGAAGACTTCTTGGACCGAGCCTGCAGCTGAAAACCAAAACAGGCAATCTCCATGGGATTGCATTGGGCTCCCGACCCCTCCTAAGCAATCTGCACTCGGCCGCACCGGCACCGCTTGTGTTGTGGACCTAGTGCTGACCTGGGATCTCCTTTGCCCAGACCTTAACCCTAGGAGCTTGGCTCCCAAGACCGAGTTGCCAGCCCGTGAGCAGCCACCAACCGAAGGCCCACCTAGCCCCATAGGCTAACATTTGGCGTCAGCCCTCTGCACCCGGCTGCCCTAGTGCCGCTGAGGGTGCTTTTTGAGTTCATCCTTGACCCTGGGGATTCCTTGTTCTAAACCCTGAAACTCAACCCTCAAGACCGATAACTTACCTGCAAACCGATAACCACATTATCCTTCATAGGATTGCATAGACTGTTTTTGTCTGAAAAAGTTGTGTTGAGTTGTGTTTGTATGGAAACCTAAGTAACTGTGTTTTTAATGTAAAAGTGTTTTACTTACCTTTGTCTAGGAAATTTCCCAGTGTGATATCTAGGCATATCACACTGAGTAGAAAAAGTAACCTAAAAAGTAATCCAAAAGTAAGTACAACTGTTTTTAAGCATTGTACTTACCTGTAACAAAGTCAAATTCATTCAGCTTCCATATTCTTATCAACCTGTCTGAAATTACAATTTTACTTACCATTACTAAGTCCTGCTTGGTTTTAAAAATGAAATGAAATTAAAGAAGTGTTTTTATACAAACAATTGGTCTGAGTTGATTCTTTGAGTGTGTGCTATAATTTCTTGCGTGAGTGTGTACAATAAATACTCACTACTACCCTCTGATAAAGCATTACTGCCCGCCCACACTACCACAAATAGAGAGTAAGGTATTATCTACTTTTACCTTTGTAATCCTTTGGGGATTCACTGGACTCTGTGTACACTATACCTTACTTTGGTATAGTATATACAGAGCAAGCTTGCTACACTCATAATTCCATAGCTGATACATTTGCAATTCTCATTGCTAACTACCTTGAGTAGTAATTACACAAACTACAAATATAATAGTTGTATCTCATTCATCTGAAACTGCTTAAATCATCTGCAAATCCAACTTGTCTGGGTTGTTTTAGGTGTATATATTCACTTTTGAGTGCTATGTCTAGATACGATAAAAAGAAACTAAGAGGCATCTAATGCTGGCTTAATGACAAGTTGTGTGAAGCACATAAAAAATGTAGGACTACAATTTTGCATTGACCGTGGGGCACAAAATGATGTAATCAATAGTGCTCCCCAGAACGTGGGGATTCTGTCATAGAATTTAAACCCACATTTTATGTTCAGAAATGGTTTGAAAAAGGGAGGAGAAGTGCTGATGAATGAAACTGCATGGCTCGGAGACAAATGGCTTATGATTCCACTTATAAGCGTATTTGGGACATTCTGTGATTGAAAACATATCCCACATTGTAAATGCATTTTAATGTGAATAACTAATATATTAAACATTAAATAAACATGTATCTATTGGTTGCATTAAATAACGTTATAAGCTGTAACTTGTCAGTGAAATCCCAAACATACTAAAAATTGGTATGTTTTGCTCTTTCTAGCCACACCTCTGACTCCGCCCACTGACCCAATCCTCTGGTTATTCCCGCCCCCCCGATTCTCTGCCCACAGTTCCCCTACTTTTATTCCCCCACTTCGACCACTGGGTTGCGCCATATACCAACGTGATGGCTGGACTCTGGTCTTAATCACCACTCTGTGGCTGGAAGGCTGGGGTCAGCAAAATGACGGATGTTATCTCCCAGAAGTTATATATTTCTCAGTCACTTGCTTGGTCTGTTAGATATTTCGAGCAGTGATTTGATTAAGTCTAAAATATTTAGCCTCTCAAAACTAGCTTTCTGAAGGAGTTATTTTAAGTCTATTTTCATATTTGGAAATTGTGTTCCCAACTCCACATTACCTTCAATCTGCAACCATTCAAAAGTTGCAATTTGTAAAGAATTGCATTTTCGATGTGGCCTTAGCTGTGAGCCTATAGGGTCAACAACTCTGTTGGTGGCAAAAGCTACACTAAGACATTGTTAAATTATGGAACATGTTTTGGACTCTCTTTTCAAGCCTAAAAACACAAGACCACAGAAAGCCAGGAAGGGTTATGCCTGTGCATGTACAGTCATTTTTCAGTGTATAGGTCATCAAAAATGCACCAATCATAGCTGCAGCTTTCTAATCCATCAAGCCTTTCTCATAGTTCAACACAGACTATAATACTCATTTAAACACTCTCACCAGACTGTTGTTTTCCCAAAATACAAATACACATAATATACGTTCATAGAGAGAGCTGTTGTTTTGTGAACGAATTCAGACATAATAATCATACATAGAGGAGCTGTATGCCAGAGAGCTTCATCTATTGGTATTTTGAATCGTCATTCGCGTTTTGATGACACCCACCCCAGTGTAATGCACATGTCAGTGGGTCAGGACACTTTACCCGTTTGATTCCTTCACATTGAGTGACTGCACAGAGTATGTGCACACTGCTGACGTCCCCCTAACATACTTCCTTCTCATCAGCAACAAAGCTAACACAAAATGTGCTTTATTATGTATTTTCGTCTTTGATTAACTTTTACATATTTAGTCTGCACTTTGGGTGATTTGTTTTTCTTCTCCTTTCTAGATTTACTATTATAACGTGTGTAAGTGACTTTTTAACATCGAAGCTGCCTGCGATTCGAGTGCTTGGGTAGGTCTTGATTTATTCTTGACTCCGTCACTAATAACAAACAAATATATTTTATAGCAAGCATCTGGTGGCCATGAGGTGCCATTTATATGGCAGTGTTGTTTTCTTCTTATATGCTTGCAGTCAAATAAAAAATAAAAATAAAACATTAAACATTTGCACTAGTTTACTTCACAAAGCTATAACTTTTTCCTGTGCCAATGATTTTTTGTTTTTATTTTTACTCTGTCTAGAGGGTATACATACAACTCTCTCTGACTGAATGAATGATACTGCCCATGACATTTTAGCTTAGCCAACCTCGCCAGTGGATATGAGCTCTCTTACCTCTATGGCTTAACCTATGACCATTGCACTGAGATGAACTGCTCTACCTATATTTTATTAGATCCCACCAGTTGACAACCTGTTCACTGCTACTACTTGTACTACCTACGTCATCGAACAGCTGTGATTCTGTGCCTTATGAAAATTCCTGCTATTTTTTAATTTTTAAACCTTCTATTATGAACAATAGTTCATTTTTAACCATATGTAACGATATACGTTTTAGGTAATGTCCGCCCTAGACTTATACATAAATCAACAAATAGAATAATAAATAAATAACTGTTTAAAGAAGTGATGTTATAGTTAAGTGAAAATGTCAGTTAAGTTGTAACATTTGAAACTAAAAAAAAACACAGAAATTTCCCAGTTATAGTTTACTGAGCTAACTCGATCTCGAACTAGAAGGAACTAGATTCTCTAGTTTGGACCTCACAGATTGCATCAGTCATGACATGGTTAATGACATCTTTGATGACATCAATGATAATATCTCAAATGACATAATTGATGACTACACTGGACATGAACTCCTGGGTGGAAAAGTACCTCCGAACTTAAGAACATCCCTTTTAAACAGTACTCTTACAAATGAAACCAACCTGCCCTTATATGTATTTCACATTGCAGCACATTTACATTCTCTTCACTTTCCACATTGGTCCTCCTGTAAAGAATATCATTTTGGCCTTAACAACTCCGTTTTATATTTCGACTATTCATGTATACATTTTATTTGTGTATATATTTTTCAGCCAATATTCAAGTAATACATACGTTTCAGCCTCCATTCAAAAATTAAATGAAATTATATTTTACAGCAGGGTTTGTAATTCATACAGACGTGCAATCAAATAAACTTTTATTTTAAGTGAGTGATGGGTAACATAAAATGTTTCAGCTGTCAAAGCATCTTTCCACATTAATTGACTCACCAAAGACAAGTTGGATTTATGGTGACATGAGATGGCTGAGGAATTCAAGCAGGATGTCTCGGTAGTGCAATGTGTTAATCTATTGAATGGTGCTCTGTGCATTCTTCATGGAGGTCAGACCACTTGAGTAGAGAAAGGTTTTAATGTAGCCGCATCATTGCAACAGTGCAGCTGTGAATGTGATTTTGTCAACGATTCCTGCAGCATAATGCATTATTTCCAGCACTGAGATAAAAAAAAATATATATTGCCCAGATGTACAAATGCTTTTAAAAACAGTTTGCATCCTAATTATTACAGCTTTTAGATTGGCTGCGAGTGGTTTAAGGGTTCATGGAATACAAAGGACAGATATGCAAAGGAAACACATAGGGCAACGGGCTTGCAACATTGAATACTGCATATGTATCATAACTGCGGTACACACGTAAACATTGCAGAAAACCAAGCCAACGGCAAACCTGAAGCACAATATAGTATTATAGTATTGAGTCATTTTTCTATGTAGCTCAGCATGGACATATAAAATCCTACACTCAATTCCTGGTTAGTAGGGATAATATTATTATTTTTTTTTTCTTGTTAATAATAATAAATATAATAATAATAATAATAATGATTAGTACTATTATAATAAATATAATAATAATAATAATAATAGCAAGAAGAAGAAGAAGAAGAAGAGTAAGAAGAATGACAATGTGTCTTTGCTGTCGCACTTCACACTGCACGTCTGCCAGTTCTCAGTCGTAGGTGTTTGTATTCGGTGATGTTTCGGTTCTCACTTTAGAGACCCTGGAACGAAGGTACCCTGCTACTGCTTTTAATGAAGACGCTTTCTTTAATTTGCGAGCTTTGCTTCTTAAAACAAATATACAACGTTGTAAAGCGTTCGATTTTGCACCTTTGCAATCTCTTAGCTTCGGTACAGGAAGCCGTGAATATTCAGGAAAGAGATCAGGTGGCCTTTGGAGTCGAAGCATTTCTCTGAAAAGGATTCCGCTTTTAGATTCTGACTTTACGTTGCTGTGGGGCCATCCAGTTTTAAGCGTTGATGCAGGTCAAGGTCACGTGACACGCCTATTAGGGCTACAGTGTGTGTGGGGGAGGGGTAAGTAATCTAGCTGGCCTTGCCACGTGCATCGGCTCAGATGGATTTGTTGCTGCCAGTCACTATTACTGCAATGAAAGCCATGTTGCTACTTTGTAATTGAGTGAATCTTCACTGTTGGTGCACACTCCAACACACACACAATCCCCATAACCCGTGGCTCCTGTGCCACGAAAGAGCCGGCTCTGATATCTCCTCTGGGTGTCCCTCCAGTGTGTAGGGGCTGCCCTTCTCACTCTCCTGGGCTGAAGGAGGCTACCTCTCTTTACTAGGCTCCGATGGTGGCTTTTTGCACATCAGCAATAAAGCAAAAGCCGCGTGTGCCCCCACAGCCATGTGTATAGCACAGTTAAACCAATAAGACAACACATTCAAATATGCCACGCATATTTGACATCCAAGCTCTCACCTGCCACACAGTCAAGCAAACAGCAGCTTTCTGATAAACAAGACCAAATCTACAATCAAAAGTCACAATCTACATGTGCCTAAACCATCACTAAGGACAATCCAAGCAACACCAATCGGCCTGCAACAGCCAGGTGCACCATGCAGAAAACTGATGAGATGAATAATCATAGACCACAACCTAAACCTAAACGTGATCTGCACGAAGCACAGTCTGTGCATGCAGCAGTAAATATAAACAGGCATCTAATGAAACAATGCAGTCAGGATCAAGACTGGCACAAACATAGAACACAATCTATAGCTCACAGTGAGCTGCCCCAGACTAAACTCGGGTCACATTGCATGCAGGATTATTGTAATATATGTTGACCTGTAAAGTGCACTTTTAATTTTCTCATCACAAAAAACATACTTACTGTGCACACTCAAAGTGTGATTTAGAGTTTGGAAGCGGCCTGCCAGTTAGATTTTGGAGGATCATCTGCCATACTTACAGATCCCCGTCAAGCATGCAGGGATCTCATTGGCGATAGTGGAACCTACACAGCCTTCTTTCTGTTGAAAGCATTGAAGATTTGTTGACCAGATGCCATAACTGATATACCTGCTCAAAAGTTGTTTATTGAAAAGCAAAACACAAATTGCCCTGGGGAAGTTCCAGTGTAAGAGGAGGTCATTTTATGCGTTTCCTTCATGAGACCACAATGTTTTCCATGGTAGTCCCAAACAGGGAAAATATAAATCAGGCTGCCCTAAATACGCGAGGCATGTTGACACACATTGATTAAAAGTAGAGAGGCCATATGTTAAATGCTTAGATCGGGAGAGTCAACTGGGGCTCCATCAATGTAAACCTGGCACTTTGCACACTTTAAGTTGGTGTGTGAACAAACTATCATGTCTTTTAGGATAGTCCCGTCATGTATTGTATACCCGTTTTACATACATTAGCCCAGGAGTCTCCAACCTTTTCTGTAACAAGTGCTAGTTATGCTCATTGTAAATCCATCCGAGCTACTACTATTATTAGTGTAGTAATATTGACCAAACCAGACACACTTACATTAGTGGCCACCAAATGCAAGAATACTAGCAGTGATCACCTCAGTACATCAGGCAGGATTGCCTACAGTAACGAATGTCTCAGTATGGGTATTACATAGCAGTGATAGCTGAAATGCCCCTGGCACCAAGGTTTGAGATGTTAGCAATACACCTTCCCAAAGCCAAATGATTCTTTTACTCAAATATCAGGTTTAAATGTTTTGGAAATGTAGCCATTTTTCTTGAAACACCAAATAGGTTCTGAAGATACACCCATTTTCATCTCAAACAAATTTGGTACACATATTGTTAGACCCGGCACCATTGGCGTGGGTCTCCCCTGCATTTTTTGCTTTTGCTGTATGTTGGACTATATTTTGCTGGTCTAGATGCTTTGGGTACTTTGCCACTGCTGTTCAGTGCCAAAGTGCAAGCGCTCCCTTTGTAAATTGTTGTTATGGATTAGTGATTCCATGATTGGCATATTTGATGCACTAGTCAGGCCCTACTACAGTGCAGCCCAGGGCCTGTAAATCAAATGCTGCTAGTGGGCCACCCACAGAAGCAGCCTGTAAAATGTGACTCTGGTCTGCCAACCTCCTGGACAACCTCGCTGACATCGAACTGAAACAGCTCGTCACCACACCTACCAAGAAGGCAGGACACATCCTGGACCCCATTTTTGCAGGAGGTAACAACATCCACTTCAGCCACCCCACGCAACCCCAATGGACAGACCACCACTGCGTACACTTTCGCATCGAAAAACCCACACTGCCCAAACCTGCACCGTGCCCTCCACAAAGGAACTGGAGCAAAGTCACTGAGGAGCAGTGTGAGAAAGTGCCATTTTCTTGCATGGTATGCCCCCACTTTTTGCTAAATTGCTGATGTACTTTGACTGAGTGTGCCCTGGGCTCCTGCCATTCAGGTGCCCAGGGCATGTGTTCCTTCCCTAAAACTGCATGAAGCCTGAAACCCAATTGGCATCTCTGGCCACATGTCAGCCCCTGTTAAATGGTATCCTAGGTACCCAGGGCCCTTTGACCAGAGAAGGCCCATAAGGGCAGCAGCACTTATTGTGCCACCCTTAGAGGCCCTGTACCCTGACACACACACACACTGCCTTTGCAGGCTGAGTGTCTTGGTGCAGAACAAAACAGAGAGTCGACATGGCACACATCCCTGTGTGCCATGCCCACAAACCCACTGCCCTGGCATACCTCAGTCACCCCTCTAGCTGGGTGCACTACACCAGTGGTGAGGGTACAGGTGCAGGAGCCCTGTACCCCTACAGTACCCAGGGCCATTCCTGGGCACTGTAAGTGCAGTGCTGCCATTAAGAGTATATG
Source organism: Triturus cristatus (assembly GCF_964204655.1). Lineage (NCBI taxonomy): Eukaryota > Metazoa > Chordata > Amphibia > Caudata > Salamandridae > Triturus > Triturus cristatus. The sequence goes on from NC_140585.1 coordinate 493,239,088, forward strand.
GTGCTAGGAGGTCGTCAACACGAACTCCACAGCACCATGATGGCTACACTGAAGACTGAGAAGTTTGGTATCAAACTTCTCAGCACATTAAACCCACACTGATGCCAGTGTGCACTGATGCCAGTGTGGGATTTAATGTAAGATGCACGACAGAGGGCAACATAGAGTTGCCCCCTGAACCTAACCTACAATCCACATCCTGTCTTAGAGCCTGCCTAGGCTGCCACCCAGCAGACATGTTGCCGGACCCCTGGGTAGAGAGCCATCCGCTCTCCTGGGCCTGCAACAATGCACTTCCTGGGTGAGGTGCTAGGTCTCCTCCCCCAGGATGGGCAGGGGGAAGTTTCAAAGATGCCGCCTTTGTGAGCCTCCCAAGCCCACTTGCTGTACTCAGCAACTGGTCCCCTCCGGTTCTAGTCCCCACTTTGGCGGGAAGACTGGTGGGAAAGCCCAAGTGAGGAAAGGGAGTGTGCCAGCCTCTGCCAACCCCACCCCTCAGGTGGGGGATGGGAGGTGATCACATCTCCGGGCTCTCGCCATCTTGAAGATGGGAAGCCATACCCAATCAGGATTAGGCTGCTGCCCCCCTCCCACAGGAGAGTGGCAGGATAGGGGGTGTACCCACCCCAGGGAAGGGACCCATTGGTCCCTGCCCCTTACCTACCTGCAACACCCCTATATTTAGTATTAAGGGGCACCCTGAACCTTCCTTCCTCAGATCCCGAATCCGAAACAAGCAAGAAGAACAAGAAGAAAGAAGACCTGCTGTGCAGCTGCTAATAAGAGGAAGACACCAACTGACTTGGCCCCAGCCCTACAGGCCTGTCGACCCTCAAACCTGCTCCTGCTAAAACCCAGCGTCTCCAGAGGTCAGCAACCTCAAAAACCCCAGAGGACCTGACGGCCTTGTGACTCTAAAAGACTGGGACTCCCACAAGCAGTGGTTCTGCTCAAAGCAAGTAACAAGCCCCTGGTGCCAACCAGGAACCGCGACTCCTGCACACTCTGCACCGGCCAAGCCTGGTATGTGCCGGAGTGGACAAAGACCACGAGGACGTCCCCCCTGCCACTGTGACCAAGAATCCAGCACCCAAGGACCCACCTCAACGCTCCTGACGACGCCTGCAGCCTCAGAACCAGGGACCCCTCCAAACGCGACAAGCTGAGGGTAAGATTTCCTGATGCAAAAAGACACCCCTGCACCCGGCGCCCTACGGCCCCCCGTGCCCAGCTCCTGGGTGCCTACCTAACCTTCAGCTTCCCAACTTACCTCTCGAAGTGATGGTCGCACCTCAAGAAACTTCGTCCCCGAGCTTGCAGCCTTTGTTCGTCTTAGAGTTTCTCCCATGTAATCCATTGAGCCCCCGATGGCTCAAAAGTACCCTGCACACAGCCGCCCGAGTGCCCATGGGAGTGCAACCTCTATCCTATGTTTCTTCTCCACTTGGTCTGAGTGAGTGACCAGGAGCCCAGCTCCCACAGCCGCATGGCCTGCCTGCAAGCAGCCACCAACCAAAGGCCCCCTGCCCGCCATAGGCTAACATTGGGCCTAACTCTCTCTGCACCCGGCTGCCCCTGTGCCGCTGAGGGTGTAACAACTGTACCTACCTGACCCTGGGAGACCCCTGAGTCTATGCCCAGAACCTTAACTCTGCCAGTCGAGTACTTACCCAAAAGCCGATAACTCACTTTTGCTCCATAGTGTAACATTGACTGGTTTCACTTGGAATTTCTTCTGTGTCGAGTTTTGAAACATTAAAATATTCACAAAAAATCAGTCGATCAACGGAAACGAAATTACTCACCTGGTATCATGAGAGATCCCAGTGCTGGATCTTGGTGCCCAGCACTGACCCTGAAAAGTAATAACAACCGTACTTACCGATAACTTGATTTTCTTCCATAGGATAACATTGCCTGGTTTTGGGCAAAAATTCTTCTAAGTGTCGATTTTCGAAACTTACAAATATTCCTTTAAAATCGCCTGTGTAACAAAAACGATTTCCTTCAACTGTTTACAGGAAATGCACCAGGGTTGAATCCAGGATCCAACCCTGAGTAAGTAAATCATACGCAAAGTAATTGAAATTGCATTCACTTAAAAAGTCCCATTGAGCTCAATGTTATAATTGTGTTTGAATTGTGTTGCCTATTGCAACAACTGTAACTATTGCATCTAAAAGTCTATTGCTTATTGAAAGTATACAACTACATCATTTTATTCTGAGAAAGTATTTTGATACCTATTGTTGGTTCTAAAATAAAACAACTATATATTTTTATATACAAGACAATTGGCCTAGAGTTCAGTTCTTGAGTGTGTGAGACCATTTGCTGACTGAGTGTGTACAACAAATGCTTTACTATCCTCTGATACTGCCTTACTGCTCGACCAAGCTACCACTTTAGAGAGTAAGGTTATATCTAACTTTAGCCTCTGCCAAACCTCTGGGGACTGTGGACTCTGTGCACACTGAGCCTTACTTTGGTGCAGTATATACAGAGCCACTTTCTTACAAGCAGCTCAACTCCACCCTCAACTGAGACCCCTCACCACCTCAACCAACGCCAACCACGCAGACAAGGAACTCCACAAATGGATCTGCAACTGTGCAGACAAGCTCGCACCCCTAAATAATCCCGACAGACTATGCCCCAGGAAGGCCACATGGTTCACCACAGATCACCAAGAATCCAGACTCACCTACAGACATCTCAAGAAGAACTGGAGAAACAGCCAAATGCCTGAAGATCACACCACCTACAAGAATCCCATGATGGAACACCGCCAACCATTCAGATCCACCAAAAGGACCTGCATCCAAAACAAGATCCTTGCCAACTCCAGAAACTTGAAGGAACTTTTCAGCATCATCTAGGAATTTACCAAACCCCAATGCAAAACCGCAGACATCACACCTTCCCAGGACCACTGCAAGAAGCTTGGATCCTACCTCCATCTGAAAATCAAGGACCTCTACAACAATTTCAATGACAAGACGCCTGACCCAGAAACCACATCCTCCTCCAGCAACGCCAGTTAACCCACCATCTCCACCTGGACGCCAGTCACCAATGTAGACACCACCTCAACCATGAAAGGCATCCACTCAGGAGCCCCCACGGACCACTGCCCTCTGCACATCTTCCACAGAGCCACCACTGCCATCGTTCCAGAACTACGACACACTATCAACTTCACCTTTAAGACCGGCACCTACCCTGACAACTAGGAATGCGCAGCAGTCAGACCCCTGCTCAAAAAGCAGATCCTATGGACCGCAAGAACTACCAACCCATCTCCCTCCCGTTCGCGGCCAAAGTCACTGAGAAGACCATCAATGCCCAGCTGACAAGATTAATCGAAGAAAACTCCATCCTTGACCCCTTGACCCCTGCCAATCCTGATTCCGCAGAAACCACAGCACCGAGACCACTCTACTCGCCGCCGCAGACGACATCTGCATGCTCCTCGACCAAGGACACACCACGGCCCTGTTCCTACTCAACCTATCGGCAGCGTTCGACACCGTCTTCCACCGTATACTCACGGCCAGACTCCGCAACACCAGAATACAGGGAACTGCCCTTGACTGGATCCGCTCCTTCGTCACCTGCAGAACCCAAAGAATAGAACTGCCATCCTTCCTCTCTGAACCGACAGAAATCAACTGCGGAGTACCCCAAGGATTGTCGCTCAGCCCCATGCTCTTCAACATCTAAATGGCCCCCCTCACCGCCATCGTCAGACAGCACGGACTCAGCATAGTATCCTACGCTGTCGACACCCAGCTCCTCCTCTCCCTCACCAAGCACCCCATCACCACCAGGCTCAACTTCCAGGAAGGAATGAAGGACATTGCATCCTGGATGAGCAGCAGAAGCCTGAAGCTCAACTCGGAGAAGACAGAGATCCTCGTGCTCGGATTCTCCCTCTCTGCATGGGACACCACCTGGTGGCTCACCACCCTTGGCAGCCTTCCCACCCCAATGGACCATGCCTGTAACCTCAGCATCATACTCAACTGCTCCCTCTCCATGACCCGACAGGTCAACGCCATCGCCTTCAGCTGCTACAACACCCTCCGCATTCTCCGAAAGACCTTCAAATGGATCCCCCCGAATCAAGGAAGACCGTCACCCATGCACTCATAACCAGCAGACTGGTCTACGCCAGGATCAACAAGTCCCTGTTCTGCAAACTCCAGACCATACTGAACACCACAGCCAGACTTGTCCTCGGTATCCCTCAACAGGAGCACATCACCTCACACCTGCAGAACCTCCATTGGCTCCCCATACAAAATAGAATCACTTTCCAGATACTTACACATGCCTACTAATGCCTCCACAACACCGGACCCAAATACCTCAACGAGAAAATCTCCTTCCATGCACCCAAGAAAAAACCTCCAATCCACCCACCTTGCCCTCACTGTAATCCTGCAGATCCCCAGAACCAGAAGAGGGGGAAGAGCTTTCTCCTACATTGCGGCCAAGACATGGAAAGGACTCCCAATCGACATCAGACGTGCCCCCTCCCTGAACATCTTCAGGAAGACACTCAAGACCTGAATCTTCGACTGAACGGAGCTGCATAACCCCTCTCAGCACCTTGAGACCCCCACGGGTGAGAAGTACGCTTACAATTCCCCTGATTGATTGATTGCAGAGCCTGTGTGCAGTGATACTGCCATGTGGACTTGGCAAGTGCACCCCCTTACCAGGCCCCGACCTTCCCTTCTCTTACATGTCAGGCATCCCTAAGGTAGTCCCAAGGCACACCTGTGGGCAGGGTGCAGTGTATGTGAAAGGTAGGACATGCCCTTGTGTGTGGCATGTCCTGAGAGTGAAATACTGCCAATTTCATTTTTCACCACTGCAAGGCTACCTGTTCCCATAGGACAGAATGAGGAGTTTGTTTATAGCACCTGCGGCAGATGCGAAGGATGTGGACTAAGCAGAGGTATGGATTCAGGTGGGCTGGGGAAGCTCAGTTGGCGGTTGATGTATGCTGCTCCTTTGCTGTGCAGGCTTTGTAGGCATGAGTCAGAATCTTGAATAGGCATTTCTTGAGGACGTGGAGCCAGTGGAGTTTCTTCAAGTGGGGGGTGATGTTGGCCCATCTGGGGGGGGGTGGAAGATGAGTCTGGCTACTGCGATCTGGATGGTCTATAGTCGCTTGAGAAGGTGAGTGGAGATTCCTACATAGAATGTGTTACTGATTTAAAACATAAATCAAAACCGGGGCTATATGATCGCGCTTGACTGGGGTATATCCTAATGTTAAGGCTGACCGTGATGGAGCACGGGTCAGACAGAGTTACCAACTTTGTCTGCTGAAAAAATACCTTGTTGCACCGTCGACAGGCCCAATGTGTGGAGCAGAGGAGGCAATGCATCAGAATCAAACCTTCTGGATGTAGAAGATGTATCGGTTCCAAGCGGCACAATTTTAGATGCGTCAGTGGCGGCTTCTTCGCTCAGCCGGTGATGCGATGCCCTAAAAGTAGGCTATGCGTTGGCGGTGAAGTGGAGGCATCAGTTCCAACCAACTGCAACAATGGCAATGTATGGATTTTGAAGAGGCAGCACAGAGAACCCACTTCCAAGCTCCAGGACTATATTGGCACCATTTGTCAGGGTAGAGCTCCCAGATGGAAGGATCCAGGTGCTTTTGCAGTATTCCTGGAAGTCTTTGATGTCCCTGAGACTGCAGAACAGGAGGCCAGAAGAAAAGCCCTCTCTGGGTTCAAGTGCTATAGGTTTAGTCATTCTCACCCGGGCAGAGTGCAGCAGACAGGTGGCAGGTCAACACAGCCGAACAACAGTTCTTCCAGAGCAGCAGTGCAGCAGAGTGGCAGTCCTTTAGCAGCACAGTAGTCCTTCTCCCTGGCAGAGTATCCACAGGTCTAGAGGTTTACTGAACTGGGAGGGTCAGAAGTCCAAATTGTATACCCAGTGGTGTCTTTGAAGAGGTGGTAACTTCAAAAAGGGGCTTTGAAGTGCACAGAGCTTCTCCCTTCCTGCCCTTCCTGCCCTGACTCCAGACACCCTACAGGGGGTTAAGCAGTCCTTTATGTGGTGACAGGACCCGGTCTAGTCAGGTGTAAGTGTGAATCTGTGTTCAGCTCCTCTCTCCCATCTTGCCCAGTAAGGCTCATCAGGATGTTGATGGCCCATCACTCACACCTAAACTCCCTTTGCATGTAGCTGTCTAGAGGGAATGCACATACCTCAACTGTCACCCACCCTAGATGTGCATTGGAGACAGGCAGCAGGCACACAGGCCTTAAGAGCAGAAGAATGCCAACTTTCTAAAAGTGTCATTTTTAAAGTTGTTATTATAAATCCAATTTTACCATTAAAGAGGGTTTATTATTATAAGTCCAAAGGTGCCAAACATGACAGTTCTACTTCTGTCCTACTCCATCAGGAATTACACTCATTAAATGTAATAAGGAATCCCCAATGTCAACCCATGAGAGGGGTAGGCCTCACAGTAGTGGATAATGGAAAACAAATGTGGTGGTTGTTTCACTACCAGGACATGTAAAACTAAAAAGTATATGTCCTGCCTTTTACTTACACAGCCCCTTGCCCAATGGGCTACCTAGGGCCTACCACAGGGGTGACCTGTAAAAAAGAGCTTTGCAAGGGGCTATAAATGTCAAGTCAACATGGCATTCAAACTGCGCACACAGGTTCTGCTATGGCAGTACTAAGGCTTGTTTAAAGGGCAACTTATAACCAGTGCTACTGGCCCACTAGTAGTATTTAAATTACAGACCCTAGGCACCTATAGTTCACTTCACTAGGGACTTATAAGTAAATTAAATATGCCAATTGTGAATACACCAAGGCTACCATGTTTAAGGGAGTGAGCACATGCCCTTTAGTACTGGTTAGCAGTGGTAAAGTGCCCAGAGTCCTAAGGCCAATAAGAACAGATCAGCAAAAATATCACATTTTATAGATACTCAGCAAATATGGGCTTCATCTAGCTTGTTTCTTGGAGCAGACCCTGTTGGTCCAAATAAAAAGGTTATCTCAATAGTTGATGATCAAAGTAGGCTATTTGTCTCTTGCTCCTGAGAAAAGCAATAAACCATTCCAAATACACAGACAACATTGGACAACCTATAGGAAGGCAAGAACATAATAAAACGTATCTTCTAAGGAAAATGAATTAGAAAGGTATTTGAGAGACCCAGGCATTGATATCTAAACTTTCATTAACTCACCCTCTGTTAAGAAGTAAAGTACTTGGGTTAAAATACATGACACATCAGCTCAGTGTTTCTGCACCACAAGGGAAGCAGCAACTATGTTAAGGGTGCACTCAATAAAGAAGGCCCCCGCTGTAGGAAATGGCCATCTCCAGTGTGGTGCTCTCCCAGACTTTTACTGGCTGTACCTTTACTAACCAGTGTTAAAGTTCATGTGTTGCTCCTTTCACCATGATGAAATTGGCATATCTCTAATTGGTATATTAAACTTACCTGACCTATAAGTCCCTAGTACTTTGTACAAAATGTACCCAGGGCATGTAATTTACTTGAAGGCCGCAAAAGTGATCGCGATCAAACATCAAAGCGGCCGTGCAGCCGCAAAAGTGAAAGTGATCCCGATCAAGCGCGGCGCGCGCGCCCGCGCACATGCACTGTAGCTCTAGGCTGGCCTGGTAACACTTTTTTGAGCCCTCACAATAAGTCTCGCCAGACCAGCGCATGCGCTGGGTCAGGCGAGACCTAAAAATGGCCTCAGGCCTACAATTGTAGACAGACTAAAGCAGCTTGTAACCTGTAATTCGACATGTCAATGTATAACTTTTTGGGAGGTCTACACCTTCCTTTAAAGTATTAATAAGTCACACATATGTAGGCCTGCTTGTCCATAGGGTATTTAAAAGTAGAACATATAGAAATGTAATATCACACATGTCCTTATAGCGAGAAAGCCCCAAAACTATGTTCACTTCAGCAAGACTGGCTGTTCTGTTGGAAAACAATGGGATAAAATATGAGATATTATAATGCTATATACAGCTAAGAGACACCTTGAAATGTTATTCTTGCACTCTTAGTAATATGTATTAAAGGCCCAATTCAATGGTGAAGACAGGTGTTTAATAAGTATTAAGGAAAGGGTACTTTAGAAAGTATTTTAGTTCCTTACCTAAATTCTTCTGGACACAAATTTGAATTAGTCTCCAGCTGGAGCCCTCAGAGTGCTTAATCTTGAATGAGGTGTGAAAAACTGCTCCAGAACAGAGACAAAAGCTTGGGCATGGAGAATTGTTTCTATTCCTCTAGCTGGATGATCATTTGGGCAGGGCCCAAGAACTTAGATATCTTCAAAAGGGCATCCCTGTCACAGGCAGATGTCAGAAAACACCTGAATAGGCCCGTTGTTCTACCCGTCAGTTAAGCTCCAATCACGGTGGTTTGGAGAGGTACTATGGGATTGTTTGCAGCAGGGCCCACAAGAAATGCTGCAAACCTGGGTAGGGTAACCCCTGGGAACTTTTACCCCCTTGGTTAGGAAGAGCCAGTAGTCAGTCTTACCCACAGATTAGAGCCAGGCATTAAGGTGGTATCCCGAGTACCTTCCTCTGTACATTATGGACCTATGGAAGATCAGAAGAGGACTTAAATAGCTGTTTGAAACCTAAGAAGAGCCCTGAAGAACTAGACCTGCTTTCTCTATTCTACCCAGGATAAAGAGATGGACTATAAGGGTCATAAGGCTTACCCCCTGTTTAAGCTACAGGGATACACCAAGCTATAAGAGGCCTTCTTGCAACAGCCCAGTGATGGATCTTACATTCTTGGTGTGGTTTCCCCCCAACATTTTACCTTCCCTCCTTCTGTTTTTGCTGACTTTGTTTTTGCTTGTCTTAGCACATTTAACCAGGGCTAAAGTGCTTGTGCTCCCTCACTAAAACATGATAACATAGGATAACACACAACTGGCACATTTAATTTACTTGTAAGTCTCTAGTAAAGTGGCACTACATGTACCCAGGCCTGCAAATTAAATGCTACTAGTGGGTTTGCAGCACGGTTTGTGCCATCCACTTAAGTCACCTTTTAAAAATGTCTCACACCTGCCACTACAGCCTGTGAATGCAGCCATTTTGACCTGTCAAATTAACTTTTTGCCTGGTCTAAACCTTTCTTTAAATACATATAACTCACCCCTAGGATAGTCCTTAATAGAGCCAATAGGGCAGGGTGACGTGTATTTAGAAGTTTGACATGTACTTTTAACTTTTACATGTCCTAGTAGTGAGAAACTCTTAAATTCATTTTTCACTGCAGCAAGACCTACCTCTCCCATATGTTATCATTGGTTACCTTATTACATGTAATAAGTGCCAAATTTCAATTGGGAGCAAGTTGGTATGTCAGGTTTGGTGTATGGAGGACTGTAAATTAATCAGATTTTAAGTTATGTTTCTAAAAATGCCATGTCTAGAAACAGGACATTTTCTTGCCCTGTCCATTTGGTCACTGTAACCTGGATCCTCAATCACATGACTAGATGTAGCTGGCACTTGGTCTTTGTGCATTGCTCCCAGACAGTGAGATACAGGGGAATAGATTTTGACAGGATGGGCCATCGCTGACTTGATGAAAGGGAGGAGCTATCACCTACCACACTTGAACTCCTCAAAGTTGTTGCCAGAGCACACTCACAAAGGTTGTGACCATAGCCTTTTGTGACTCCAAACAAGATAGAGCTAGGCAGACACGCAGAAAAATTCCAAGCACATCTGGTAGTGGAAAATCTCCAGAACCTTCTCCGACATCAAATAATATACTATCAGACCCAACTCTTCAGAACATTGATTCGACCTTTGGAAGACTCGGAAGAACTGCTGTGCTGCTCTGTAAAAAGGATTGCTACTCTGCCGCCTTGTTACCCTGCTGCCTGAGTGAGAGGGACACGACTTGCATCTTGAGCCCAAGACTGCCAGAGTGACTCCAAGGTCCACTTGCTGTTCTCCTGATCAGAGCCTCAGGAACAGAAAATGCACCAAACACCTTGAACCCAGAACCTGGACTCTATCTGCAGTGCATCCAGCCCCCAATTGGTACCATCCCAGTCCTGGACCCTTGGAAGCGAGTATAAAGGTGCTCTGTCAGCCCTTCTGTGGTCCAATGAACAGAACCAATGCAGTATGATGCATCTCCTTGCAGCTGTATCGGTACTGCCACTGCGTGGTACATGCTTGATGCAGGGCCTCATCAGATCTGCCAAAAGGGCCTCCTTCAAGGACCGACTCGACAACAATGCACACAACAGCAAAGAGCTCTTCAACATCGTGAAGGAACTCTCCAACCCCAGCTCCAACACCAACAACATCCCACCATCACAAGACCTGTGCGACTCCCTCGCCACCTTCCTCCATCGCAAGATTGCAGACATCCACGACAGCTTCAACAACCTGACCGCCGGAGGAGGAGCTTAGCGCGCATCCAAGATGGTCGCGTGAGCACAGGGCTCCCCGGACCCTCGCCACTCCTCGCAATTTATCCTGATGATATCCTGATTTCTCGGACGGACTCTCGAAGGTGAACCTCAACTGAGTCCATAACTCTTTCCAGAATTTGAATCGGACTTGGGCGACCAGAATTACAGCACTTTGAACTTTTGAGGCCCACCTGGAGGCCGTGCCGGGGACTTGGTGATTTGTGGAGCCAGGACGTAGTTGAACAACAACGGCAGTGGGACCTCATCGGTGGCCGTACCCCCACTTTCGGTTTCATTTCCGGATCCTGACATGATCTGATTGAGAGACCGTTTCGCTCGGCCGGGGACCAATCCAGCCTCCATTTAGTGTCATCGCTGCCTCCTCATTATAGCCTCTTGGGTCAAGTCGTGGCTTTCTCCGGACCGTACGAGCCAGCTTCTTGACCTGTTGGTGCCCGACCTGCCGGCGGCCATTTTCACCAGGTCTTGCGGGCCCCTCCGGGGTGCATCTTCCAACATGACGGGCAGGGGTGAACCCGAGAAGCGGAAGACCAAGACGTCTCTTCGTGGGGGACCGTTCCAGACCAATGTTATGGACCGTTACACTCAAGCCAAAGGATCCCCGGGCTCTCCAGCAGTACCCCGGGGGACGCCAGCGACGACCCTTCTGCCCCTGTTGACCTGTCCCTGCAGGACATTATGGGCACCATCACCGGCATGAAGGAGACCATCGGCTAGCAGTATGAGGCTCTGGCTCGTAAAATGGACACGGTCGCCATTGATGTCACTCTAATCAGGGCCGACCTGTCTAAGACTAACGAGAAGGTGAAGTCATTGGATTTGAAGACTTCCAGCCTCACGGCCGATGTGTCGGAACTTCAAACAGACCTTGGCACTCTGAAATCGGCCAACGACCTGATGTCCCATCGGCTGGAGGATTTTGAGAACAGGGCACGGCGCAACAACATTCGCGTCATAGGTGTTCCAGAGAATCCCGAGACTCGTTCGGTTGACCTCCTGGTCGAAGATCTAATCCTCACCCATCTTGCCCCTTCTGGACTGAGCAAGTTTTTCGCTGTGGTGCGTGCACATCGTGTCCCCGGGCGGTAAGCCCAAGCCTGGCGCTCCTCCGAGGCCTATTATCGCAAAACTTTTTCATTTCAGAGACCGCGATGCGATTTTGCAGGCGTCGAGAGTGTACGGCCCCGTGAAATTTGAAAACTCCTCTGTCAATTTTTTCCCGGACTTCACTCAACTTGTCCAGAGACAGAGGATGGGCTTTCAGGGGGTTAGGCGACGTCTCCGGGACCTGGGATTGAAGTATGCTATGCTTTTCCCTACCAGGCTTCGAGTGGAATACGAGGAACGGACCTTCTTTTTCGAGCGACCAGACAATGTGAGTGACTGGTTGGATTCCCTGCCTGGTTGGGGTGATCGAACGGGGTGCCCTGGCAGTGCCGAGGGTGGTGAGCCTACACAGAAGTAACCTCTTGGTCCCTAACCTTGACAATCGGACATTGCTCAGTTGGGTTCTACTTCTTTTGTATATTTTGCCTTATAGTAGTTCGCGTCCGGTTGGCGGGTGGAGACGGGCCTCTCTCTGCTTCAGGTGTCCTGCTCTCTGTGGGGGGACTCATACAACTCTTGTGGGGATGGGGGGTAGTGGGTTGAGGTTGATATCTTGGAACGTCAATGGATTGGGGGATCTTATTAAACGGGGTGTTGTACTGCAATATTTGCGTCGTTTGACTCCTGATGTGGTACTCCTGCAGGAGACGCATTTGGTCGGCAATGTGTGTCATGCTATGAATAGGTGGGGGTACCGATTGGTTGCACACTCCGGGTTCACCACTGGGTCCAGAGGGGTTGGTATTCTGGTCCGGTCTTCCCTCCCACTAGAGATTGATAATGTCATCCTTGACGACAGAGGGCGTTATGCCGCCCTAACCGGTAGGTGGGAGGGTAAGACTCTTTCCTTAGTCACGATATATGTCCCCCCAGGCCTCCAGACCTCCACTTTCTCTGATGTTGGTCGGATGTTGCTGGAACTCCCCGATAGTCTTCTCCTCATGGGTGGGGACTTCAACTCCGTGCTGTCCGGCGATCTGGATTGCCACCCCCCCAGGGCCCTTCCCGTTTCCCAATCATGGCTTGGTGGGTTTTTGAACACCTTTGCTGGATTGCTGGATTGCTGGAGGTTAATGCATCCGACGCAATGTCAATACACTTTCCACTCCGGGGCACATGGGAGTCTCTCCAGGCTTGATTACTTCCTCATGCCCGCAGCCCAGTCCCCCCACGTTGGGGAGCTAAGACACTTGGCCCTGGGCATTTCAGATCACTCCCCTGTGTGGCTTCTTTTCGACACGGGGACGCAAGCCGCGGGGCGGATCGCCCCTATTAACCCTTGCACCTGCGCAACCCTAAGACTCGCAACAGCCTCATTAAGTCGCTCGACCACTACTTCCTGGAGAACGAGGGGTCTGTTTTGTCCTCAGTGTCCCTGTGGGAAGCCTTCAAAACTGTTATTCGTGGACAGGCCCTCTCTTTAATAGTCGAGGCCAAGAGAGCTAGGAATGGGGAGGTCGTGAAGCTGGAGGCCGAAATACTGGAGTTGGAGGCTGATCTGGACTTAGGTGTTACCCAGGATAGGCTCCACGCCCTTAGCTTGAAACAGTTTGAATATAAATCCCTTGTTACGGATGCTGCCAAGACAATGTACAGGGAACAGCAAGGTAGACTGTATGATGTCGGGGATAAGGCGGGTAAATTGATTGCATGGCTTGATAAGAAGGAGAGAGCGAACCGCGTGGTCCCTGTGCTTCAGAATTCTGACGGTGTGCATGTGACTGACCCTGGCGAGATTGTGGAGTGTATTGCTGACTATTTTCGTGTGGTGTACTCCCCGGTGTCCGATAGAGATGAGGATGACTCTCGTTTCTTGTTGAGGGACATTGCGCTGCCCTGCCTGTCTGCAGCGGATCGAGAGCGCATGGAGGCATCGTTGTCAGCCGACGAGATTGCTACCGCGATTCGTTCCCTTCGTTCTGGCAAAGCTATGGGTCCCAATGGATTGCCTATTGAATTGTACAAATTGCGCCCGGATAAAGTCGCACCGTTTCTCCGTGATATGTTTCTGGAATAGGGTGAGCTTGGTTCCCTCCCTTGTGACCAGCGTCTGGCCACTATATTTGTGATTCCTAAGGAGGGCAAGCCTCGTGATCGTTGTGCCTCATACAGGCCTATTTCCCTATTGAATGCTGAACCGAAGATTCTCGCCAAGGTCCTTGCAAATCGCTTACTCGCTGTTATCTGTGACCTGATTCATCCGGATCAATCGGGTTTCATTCTGCACCGGAACACTGCTCTCAACTTGCGGCGCTTACATGGCGTTCTCGCCAGGTCGGAGTTTCTCTCCGAGCCGGCCATCTTGGCTTCCTTGGACGCCACGATGGCCTTTGATACGATAGAATGGCCATATCTTTGGGCCACTCTGGCGAAGTTCGGTTTCGGTGCGGGATTTATTAGTTGGGTGAGACTTCTATATACGGATCCGCTAGCTCAGGTTGTTGTCAATAGTAGGGTATCCCAGCCCTTCGCTCTCGGGAGGGGTACTAGGCAGGGGTGTCCGTTGTCCCCCTTGCTCTTTGCTCTTGCTCTGGAGCCGCTTGCAGCCTGGCTCTGATGGGAACCATCGATAAAGGGCATTCAGTGGGCCCCTGACTTTGAAGACCGGGTTTCGTTGTACGCCGACGATATTCTTTTGTACCTCACCTTCCCGCGTGAATCCCTTAACGTCCTATTTGATGTCCTCACTTCTATCGGTAAAAACTCTGGTTTGATTATTAATTGGTCTAAATCGTGTGTGTATGTTATCTCCGGTGGCCTTCCCCCCTTACCGAATAGGTTTCCAATTCACATTTCGCGATCCGGTTTCAAGTACTTGGGGGTCTACGTATCGTTGGACCCTGCGGTCCGCCACGAGCATAATCTCCTTTCTCCTCTCCGGCGATTGAAGTTGGACGTGGCTCGGTGGCGTAGATTGCCGTTGTCGCCACTCGGTCGAGCGGCACTTTTTAAAATGATGTCCCTGCCCCGATTTCTCTATGCACTCCAGAACTCCTTTGATATTATTCCGGCGGCCTACTTCCGGGAGGTGGAGGGTTTACAGAGGAGACCTGTTTGGGACGGTCGTGCACGCCTCGCTCTTGCAAAACTGACTCTCCCCTGGTATGACGGGGGCATTGCGCTCCCAGACATCAGGAGGTATTATTGGGCCTCCCAGTTGTCCGCCATCAACCATGCTACGTATGCACCCGGTCCAAATCCGGCTTTCGAGATGGATAAATATCAGTTGCCTGGTGGCAACTTCAAGAGAGCGCTCTACTCTCGGACGGCGGGGAGGAACCTAACGGGACCCACTAAGATTGCAGTACGTGTGTGGAAGGATGCCAATGTGGCTGTGGGATGGAATGATCGCCTGACACGAGTGACCCCCTTGTTTGCATCGGATAGATTGGGATGCCTCTGGACAAAGAAAGGTTTTGAGAACTGGGATACGATTGGCATTAGCAGAGTGGGTGATCTCTGGGTGAAAGGTGCGGTCAAATCCTTTGCGGTGCTTCAGAGTGAGTATGAGTTTAGTGAGAGGGAGTTCTTCCGATATGCACAGGTTCGCCACGCTTTGCTGTCGGTCTTCAAGGCCGGTACCACAGTCCCTGCATCTTCACCACTCGAAGACCGTATACTTGATGGTCATCTGCCCGATAGTACGATTTCCTTGACTTATAAGAAATTAATCAACAATCGGGCGGACCTCCTTGTGCGTCTTAGGGAGGCCTGGACCGGAGACGGGTTGGAGTTGGATGACGAAGACTGGCAGTCCGCACTGTCCTCCCCGAAAGAGGTTGCCATTCCTGCCCATCTCCGTCTCGTCCAGCTCAAAATTCTTCACCGTGTTTATGTGACGGGTCCTCGTTTGGTTGTGATGGGTTTTTCTTCGGATGGGTTGTGTAGGCGCAGCTGTGGAATGAGCGCCACCTTCCTTCACATCCTTTGGGAGTGCCGCGGCATATTGGCACCGTGTGCATGCTGTAATGGAGTGTGTCACTGGGGTCGCTCCGTTGCCTGAGGCTCGTCGATGTTTGTTGAATGTATGGGAGCCGAATGACTACAACGTCGCCCAGGCCCGGTGGGCGGCACTTGGGAACATGATTGCAAAGAGGGATATTGCGCAGCTTTGGGATTCCCGACGGCCTCCCACAGTGTCAGTGTCGAAGGATAACATGGACTGGTGCATGTTCAGAGAGAAGACGGTGTATCTGGTTCGGGGCAAGCCTGGGGCGTGGGGCAGAATTTGGGGTCAGTGGAACACCTACCGAGGTAACATCTGTACGCCCCCTTTTGTAGACACTCCGGACATTTCTCTGTCCCCCTGATCCTGAGGGTCCTGGAATACTGTACCCTTATGGCTGACTGTTCTGACTTCCCCGCTGCCTCCCCCCCCTGGTCATCTCTATAGTCCTCCTGCTTCTTTACCTGGTACGGTGGGATCCCCCGGTAGGCGCTCGACACCGTCTAGACTGTTTCACGCCTTGAGTTTTGTTTCATTGTTCTTTTGTTTGTTCTTTTCTTTTAAAATTTAAAATGTTTGTATCCTGCCTAGCTTCTGAGTTGCCGAGAATATCTTCTGTAACCCTGCTGAACCTCTGGGGATCAGTCGCTGCTTCGTGACGTCAAGTAATTGACATGCATATATTAGCGGCCGGCCCTGGTGGTTGTAGGCCCATATTTGTAATGCTGCTATTTTGCACAATAAAGTTTGTCAAAAAAAAAAACAACCTGACCGCCCCAACAACCACTGACACCTCAGACCCCTTGGCCACCACCCACATCGATCCCCTGCTCACATGGACCAACATAAACGACGGCGAGACCATCAAAATCATGAACACCAACCACTCCCGCTCTCCGTCAGACCCATGCTCACACCACATCTTCAACAAGGCTAGTGCCACCATTGCACCCCATCTGTGCAATGCCATCCACATCTCCTTCGAGACCGTGACCTTCCCAGAGAGCTGGAAGCACTCCGAGATCAATGCCTTACTGAAGAAACCCAAGGCGGATCCGAGGGACCTCAAGAACTTCCGGCCCATCTCCCTGCTTCTGTTCCCAGCGAAGGTCATCGAGAAGACCGTCAACAGACAACCAACCCTCTACCTCGAGGAGAACAACATCCTGGACCCGTCCCATTCCGGGTTCCGCAGCAACCACAGTACCGAGACTGCCTTCATCACCGCCACCGATGACATCAGGGCCCTGCTGGACAATGGAGAAACTGCGGCCCTCATCCTCCTGGACCTATCAGCCGCCTTTGACACTGTCTGCCACCGCACCCTACGCACACGCCTCCACAACGCAGGGATCCGAGACAAGGCTCTAGAATGGACCACATCCTTCCTCTCCGGCAGAACCCAGAGTGTCCGCCTCCCCCCTTTCCGTTCCGGAGCCTCCGAGATCATCAGTGGCGTACCCCAAGGATCATCCCTCAGCCTGACACTGTTCAACGTCTACATGGCTCCGCTCGCCCACGTCACCCGACTGCACGACCTCAAGCTGATCCTCTCCCTCACCAAAGACCTCTTCACCGCCAAAACCAACCTCCAGGAAGGAATGAAAGCCGTTGCTGAGTGGATGAAGAACAGCCGCCTGAAGCTGACCTCAGACAAGACAGAGGTCCTCATCCTCGGCTCCACCCCCTCAGCCTGGGACGAATCCTGGTGGCCATCTGCACTGGGAGCAGCACCAACACCCACTGACCACGCACGCAACCTGGGGTTCATCCTCGACTCAACATTCTCCATGACCAAGCAAGTCAACGCCATCTCGTCCTCCTGCTTCAACACCCTCCGCATGCTCCACAAGATCTACAGGTGGATCCCCACCGAAACAACAGGAACGGTCACCCAGCCCCTCGTCAGCAGCAGACTGGACTACGGAAACACACCTTACGCAGGAGCCTCGGCCAAACTCCTGAAACGACTAAAACGCATACAGAACACCTCTGCTCGCCTGATCCTCGACATCCCGCACCACAGCCACATCACACCACACCTGAGAGACCTGCACTGGCTTCCGGTCAATCAGATGATCACCTTCAAGCTCCTCACCCACTCACACAAGGCGCTCCACAACACCGGACCGGCATACCTCAACATACAACTTACCTTTTACACCCCGAACCGACAGCTCTGCTCCGCCGACCTCACACTCGCCACCATCCCCCGCATCCGAAGAGCGACCACCGGTGGCAGATCGTTCTCCCACCTCGCCTCCAACACCTGGAACACCCTCCCCATCCTACTACAGCAGACCCAGGACCTACTAACCTTTAGGAGGCTTCTCAAGACCTGGCTATTCGAGCAGTGGCAGCACCCCTCCCCCCCAGCACCTTGAGACCCTCACGGGTGAGTAGTGCGCTTTACAAATGGACTGATTTATTGAGGGCCTTACATCGCAGTCCGTTGCTTCTTCAGAACCGATCCTGCACAGCACATCCTTGACGCAGGACTGCACATCGCAAGCACCACATCAATGGCAGCCTCCACAACGACAACGGACTGCTCTTCACAGCCCGTATATTCCTTGGAACTGCTGTTGAGTGACTCATCCTCAAGGCATGTTCTCGCAATGCTCCGCAACTGGCATTTAAGGGCCTAACTCGATCCCTGTATCTGACCCATGCTCCATCGCAGTCAGCCCGAGCTTCTGACTTTGTCCTAGTCCGGTGCAAACAAAGACCCACAGTTGGTACTCTGTGCTTCTATACTCAATTTTACTTTGAAATGGCATATCTCCAATTGTACTGATTGGATTTTTGTTATTTTGGTCTCAAATAATGTGTTACATTTTACTCTATTTATCTAAATTGGTGTGAGAGTTTAATTGTGCTCTGATTTTACTTTTATTACTGCTTGAAGTGCTGGAGACATATTTTTCACATTGTCTCTAAGTTAAGCCTATCTTTTGTGTGCCAATCTACCAGAGGGTTGGGCATAGGTTACTTTGGGGTTTGCTTGTGATTTCACCCTGACAGGAATTGTGGTTTCTGCTTGAGTAGGATTTCACCTCCTTCAACCAGTAACCCAATTTCGAACACACAGCTTGCTATTACCAACTAGAACGTACCTGGACTCTGCTGGTGGCTTCTGCTTGAGTGAGTCTTAAACCCAAGGGGTGGCCTGAGATCCTGGAACTTTGGGCTGTATCAAAGTGTACTTCTCCTAACATCATGAGAATTTTGAGATTCTGAAACTTTATGGATCCAATGTCATCCGGAGAACAGGGAAAAAAATGGCAAGTCGATAGAACACAGGTGCCTTGCCGCTGGTCTGAAGAATCATGTTGCTCCTGCGTAGAACATTTCCCCAGCAGCAAATCTTATTTGGTAAGACCTCATGAATGAGGTATCTGTCCTTATGGAGCCCCCTTTGGCTATACCCTGCAACATTGCCCCAATAGAGGGAACTGAACTTAAAAAAAGTGACAAGGTGCGAACGTAAAAATCTTCACCGATCAAAGACCCCAAAAGTATCCAGCAGGCGAGGGATCTTCCTTGGCTGTGAAATTTGATTTAATCCCACTTGGAGCTTTCCTGCCAAAGGCAACAGCTTCACCTGGACCTCATCTGACAGGTATCTGGCCAAATTGAGCCTTTCTCAGCCAAAGCCTGCTGGATTGCCTCACAGAAGATTTTGGAAATCCATTTCAGAGACTAAGTCCAAAGTTGACCAATTCCAACTTGATTTCTGTAGCCGACCTGTGCTCCACCACTGTTGGCTTAAAATTGTACCTTGGTCCCGGTCGACTGGAACTAGTTGACCGCGGTTGACACTATTTCTAATTAAAAGATTACAAATTCATACCTCACGTTCCTCTCATTGAACTTTTGTTGTTTTCCTGTAATTTTATTTATTCAACTTAACTCTATTTTTTTAAATTGGTTAGAGGTTTATTTTGTGTTGTGTTTTGATGTTATCAATTTTTTGGCACTGCATAAATACTATGCATATTGCCTTGAAGTTAAGCCTTTCTGCTCTGTGCCATAGCCACCAGGGGACTGAGCTCAAATTAATTTAGTGACTTTAGTGACTCATGCTAAAAAGTGCTGTAATTATTATTTGATTTGGGTGGCTATACCCTCAACTAACTCTCCAATTTCTAACCCCCAATTCAAATTTAATTTTGTGCCACATAATGGTCGTAGAATACCTTTTGTAGGCAGAAGGTGAGAGCACTGTAGAGCCGCATTTACACTAGCTAATCCTTCCAAAAAAATATGTTTGGCTTAGGTGGATTACATGTTTGAGTGTCAATAGTAAGGTATGTTTGGGTAATACTTGGTGGTTAGAAGAAGCCACGAGTTTAGCTGACGGAGGTGCTGAATTTGCAGTTTCAGACTGTTTACACTTTTTAGGGAGTTGAAAATCATAGATACCTAAGTCTCGAGTACCTTGAATTCAAACGTTTGTTCTTTCAGGAAGTAGTTAATTGCTTACACTTAGCAATGAATCAGCCACTGACATACAAACCTTGATTGTGAATTAGTGGATCTTATATTCTTTACTAGGAGACTGTCGCAAGCTCAGGAATTGACTGGTTATGTGAGATTAGGCTGTGGGTCATGAATTTACTGGTGCTACTAAGAGTGATTGGATCTATTGTGGCTGTGTTGAGGTCATTTCAGAAGCATATGCTGAGGTGGCCAGAAGAAAATTGTGGATTTTCAGTTGAATAGTCCAATGGATGTTGAGAGCTGACCTAAAGTCTCTCTGTTTCCAGTTGTGTTAAAATTAGCACACTCCCACAGTTTTCCCCGGATAAATTCCGGGAGATCAAACCTGCTAAAATGTATCAGGGGAAAAGGCCCACAAAAAGGCAAAACATGAGGAAGTTGGTGTATGAAAAACTAATTCTGCGTTTTGTGCCCCATTTAAAAACTTGGAGGTATTTCCCACACAGGGAAAATACCACATCCTGGTATATTGTATTTACCATTTGTGGTAAATACCCCCCCACTCCAAACATTTGGCAATGAGGGACTAATGTATTATATATGTGTCTAATTTTGGTTTATCAAATGTTTTGATTACATGAAGTTTACGACATGGCTAAAGCTGTTTTAGGGCCAAACATAATCATCAAAGCGTTATTTTCTACCTGGATGCTGGTTCTTTATGCCAGCCAGAGATTTAGATTACCCTACCAGGTATTCAGTCACAAAAGAAAACATCTAAATTAATACTCTCCATATGACATTTGCCAAGATGTGATTTAGGAGTCGCAAGAGTTCACAGCATGACCCCTGGCATGCCCCTTGTGAACCCTGGGCTCAGGGGGGAGCAAAATCAGTGCCAAGAGCACAAGGGGAGCTCTGCATTCCTTATTTGCAAGCCATTTTCCCCTATATTAGTGGTGAATTACATTCTATTATGCACTATTAGGGCCTCATTTATGGGGATTTGGCATAGAGCAGCGCAGCAAGTCACCTTGCTGCACTGCCTTACATCATTCCTTTCCCCTTGCACTGGTGCCGTTTCAGCAGCCTAACACCAACGGTGGCATCCTGGCACCATCGTGCAAGGGTGCCTGTGTTATGGGCAGGATTGTTTTGGTTCAGGAAAGGCAACCTTATTGTACAAAAATAATCCTGGGAGGCTTTTTCCTCTTTCTATATATGCTGTAGAAAGCAGGAAACATGGAAAAAGGAAAAACTAGGAGAAATAAAGTTATTTCTACTCATTGCGCCTCCACGGTGAGGCTTAAGATTTTGGCACACCCCCAGATTTACATGGTTTTGTAAATCTGGGGAAGCATCAACATCCATGTGTGTTGCATGGGAACACCCAACTTAACACCCATGGAAGGCATCCCTAACGCAGAGTAAGACAAAGCAGCGATTTGCACTGCCTTCCCTTGCTCCATATCTATGAGACCATTCAAAGCCATGCAAAGTGGCTTTCTGTGACCTCATAAATATGATATTGTGATTTACGGCAAAGGAGCATCATAAAAAGTGATGATACAGCAGCGTATGGGGCTCATAAATATGCCCCTTAGTGTAATAAAAAAGGGAGCACACTTAGTTGGAATGGAACATTTGGTGGTAGCTGTGGTGAGTTCAAACGTTTTTAAATGTAAGTTGTTAGCAGGTTTGCGGGACAGAGTATATATATGTGAGAGTGTGAGTATTTGTGAGCATGTGTCTGTATGTCTAAGAATATATATGTGAGTGAATGAGAGTGAGAGTCAGTGACAGGTAGTAAGTGAGATTGTGTGAGGATACAATCTCAATTTACTGTTCTTTGACTTAAGGCAACGCTGCACCAAAGATGCTGCACCGCCTTTTGTCAAAGGGAAAGAGAAAATATGCATCTTATGGACTGAAAAAGGGTGCATTGTTTCTCTCGCTTTTCATTGGTGCACGTTTGACAGCCATACGCCAATGCACACACCCTTGTGCTATAGTACAAGTGTGTGTGCCTTCCCTGAAGCGTAGGTTTTGTACTGGAAGGGGTCCTTGAAGTACAAAAAAAACCTATGCTTTAAGGCTTTTACCACTTTGTATATGTGCTGTGCAATACAGCACACTTGTAAAGTTGAAAAATGTAAGAGAAATTGGACCATTCATCCTCATTATGCCTGCCTTGAGGAGTCGTAAGATTTTGCCACAAAAGTAATACAAACATGATACAAACCATCGGTACATGTAGGCATGAGCATCAATAATTATGATGGAGCAAGAGTGAGACTAAGAATGAATGCAAGTGAGTGAGTGAGAATTAATATGGATGATTGTAAGCGGGTGCAAGAAAGTGTGAGTGTGATGTAAAAGTCATTTGACATGCCTTCCTGGGAAGAAATGAAATACCAGCATTTGTAAAGCGCACAGCTACCTCCAGAGAGGTGTCCCGGCGCTGGGGGCCGTCGGGAAGATTAAGCAAGCTATCGCCGTGAGTCAGATGGTGATGGGCTAGCCTGCCGCCGGTGCTAGGGATCAAACC
Organism: Triturus cristatus; assembly: GCF_964204655.1. Lineage (NCBI taxonomy): Eukaryota > Metazoa > Chordata > Amphibia > Caudata > Salamandridae > Triturus > Triturus cristatus. Next base: position 493,261,632 of record NC_140585.1, read on the forward strand.
GTGCATCCCGTGGTTCGGAGTCAGGCACCCTGGCCGCTGCGCCACACCTCTTCCATTGGGTCAAAGGTCATATAATGCCACTTCCTGTGATGTCTTTAAGGTGAAAGGGTATGTGATGTCACTTCAGTTCCCTCCGGCATTTTCATGAGTCAATGCTTTTAGACCTGTCATCCTTAGGTTGGTCTTCCCCCAAACATTTTGCCTGCTTACCTCCTCTTGTTTCTGTATTTTTTGTTGCCCTTAGGACTTTGAGCACCTGACCACTCCTGACAAGTGCTAAAGTGCATGTGTTTCTCCCCTGAACATGGCAACATTAGTGTATACTCAATTAACATAGTTGTTCTTTACTTGTAAGTCCCTTGTAAAATGGCATACAATATACCCAGGGCCTGTAAAGTAAATGCTACAAGTGGGCCTGCGGCACTGATTGTGCCACCTGCACAATTAGCCTTTTCAAACTTGTCTCAGGCCTGCCATTGTAAATCCTGTGTGTGCAATTTACTGCCTCTTCGACTAGGCATTTTAAGGTACTTGCAATGCCTTAAACTCCCTTTTTATTGCACATAAGTCACCCCAATGTTAGGCACTAGGTTCCCCTAAGAGCAGGATGATGTAAAAGGTAGGACATGTACTCATATGTTTTGCATGTCCCAGTACTGACAAACACCTAAGTTCATTTATCAACACTGTGAGGCCTACTCCTCTCATAGGCTAACACTGGGAATTACTTAACCCACTTTTAAGCCATAATTCCTGATTAGAAAGCAGTAGCTGCATCACGGTTAATATTTTTGGAATAGTAATGATAAATCCTCTTTACAGGGAAAGATGGATTTAACATTTTAGTTTTAGAAATGCAACTTTTACAAAGTGGACATTTCTCTGCTCTTACTGCTCTGTGTGCCTCGCAGCCTGACTCTAATAGTCTTCTGGGCTGGGTGACAGCAACACTTAGTGCATTCTCTCTTGACACCCACAATCACAGGAAGGGTGTATGTAACAGAGAACCCATTTACATGTATCTGCATTCTGATAGCGCTTCCTTGGCAGGAAGAGGCGGGGAGCTGAAACTTACACCTGAATAGGCAAAGTCCTGTTTCCCACACAAAGGGCTGATTATCCCCCACTGATAGCTTGGATCCAGGGCTAGGATGAAAGGGCCTGTGTGAACTTCAAAGATACTTTTTTGAAGTCACCCCCAGTTCAAAATCACAGCTGGGTATAAGTACTGGGCCCCTGACCATACCAAGGCAGTACACTACTGGACCTGTGAAGAACTCTGCCAGGAGTAAAGACCACTGTGCTACAAGGATTTCCACTCTGCTTGACAGCATTGGATAGAGAAATGATAGTATCCATACCACTGAACAACAGTGAGTTTCAGGGGTCCCAATATGTTAATAACGACCATAAAGTAACTCCAACAAACACGGGACAACCGGCTGCATACTCTCTCGTGGCCAGCCAAACAGCACAAGGGTATAAAGAGGAGGAGAATAACACAATCATTTTTACACCTGAATATACATCAGAGGGAAGTTTGGACACATTAAATAGGTCCAACATTTTACCAATTTTCCATCATATCCCAGAGCTCTCTACCATCTCCAGTGAAGACCTCATCCAAGTACAATTTAAAATTTTGGACAACAATAAAACCAGAGAGTCAACGATACTAAAATGGACCAACGGCTCGATTGTACAAAAAATTATGAAAGAAAGAGATCGGTTCGTAAACTGGGGGATCAATGTTCACACCCCAGAAGGAGAGAAATACCCAGTTATGCTAAAAAGAGGATTCCATCCAAATTCAACACTGTGTCCACGAAAGTCCATTTTAAAAGGGACAAATTATGTCCCTCGCACAACAGCATTTCCCAACATAAAAATACAGTTTTTGCCCAAGTCCATTCAAACAAAGCGCATGTGCTCCTAGCACACAAGGAAATGGTTGCCTGGTTTATTGCTCAGTAATATCATGGAATGTTTACGGGCTAAAAACCTCACTACATAATAAGGAAGTATTTGAATTCTTGCAGCCTGGGGACCTGTTATGTCTGCAAGAAACTTGGTTGCTTGTCCCAATGGCTATACCAGGCTTCATGGAATTTAAGCAGCCTGCAAAAAAGCGTAATATATTTAGAAGACCATCGGGGGGGCTTATCAACATACACGCGAATTAGTAGCAACATAAAAATAAAACCTCTATTAAACACGGACATGGTTCAGGCAGCCCTAGTGCAAGGATTGAAATTAAATGGATGCCCAATAAAGATCATTCTCCTGAATATTTACTTTAATAGTAATGAGGCCCCCAGACACAGTGACATGAGAGCGCTAGTGGATACCCTTGAGGAATTACTGAGCAGTCAATCAAATTGTGGGATTGTAATGGCTGGAGATTTTAACACGCAAAATCTTGGAATGGAACCAGATGAAGTATTGCCTACAGATAAGGCTGGAATGTTGATGAATAAATTCCTAAATATACACAGATCAAAATCAACACAAAAGCGCTACGGTCTTAAATCAGCCTCCAACAAAGATACACAGGGGCTATCTAAATCACTAATTGATTATATTTTCACATGTGGTCACCTGTATGGGCAAGTGACTGAATTCCAAAAGTTTTCTATCCCGACCAGTGATCATCTCCCACTGGCCATAACTATCACCTTACACACGGCCGTCTTCCGATTATCACCTCCGTGGGCAACACCAACGGGGCAGAAATGTATGCTTTGCCAAGGAGACTAAAGTGGACCAAAATAGATACAGTAGCCCTAAGAAGGTGGAAAAGCAATTGGCCCGGAACTGCCAAAGAATTTACAGCAGTTAATATTAATGAGAACCGGATTAAATTAATGACCATGGTATATCAACTTCTAAAAAGTAGAAAGGTTTTGTCGCCAATTTCAACAACGATGCGAAAAAGTGGAGCAAAGTAAGAGGTCACTCAGAATAGCCACACGTATCCAGAAGCGAGACGGAAAATACTAAACATATCAAAACCAACCCCTAGCAAAGAAAATCCATAGGAAGAACGTGTGGGACTATAAAAGAAAACAACAAGATTAGAAGAGGCTACATGTTTTTTCCTTGCGAAGCCCAAATAAACAGGCTGAATTCTGGTCGTATATTAACAAGCTTTCTGGACATGGCCAAGACAGGTGTAATGTGGTTGCCAGTGACATATGGATAACCTATGTAACAACATTATATTGTTGCGCACAAAATCTGAGATCAGCACACAACCAAGAGCTCTTTACCACTACCGTTCTGCCCCAAACCTCACTAGTGCAACAGAAGACAAACCTGGATCGGTGGTGGTAAAGAACCCATTAAAAATGGAGGTACCTCCAGAAGCCTCGGTCGTAGGGAATCGTGTGACAACAATCTTAAAAAACATTAGAAAGGACGGGGCACCAGGCCCTAACGGATTACCAGGACAACTATTTAAAGAAGATCGCGATTTCTGGGGAAGCATACTCACGCCGCTCTACCAGCATTGTCTGGCAAATTCAACCATTCCAGAGACTTGGAAAGGATCTTTATTACAACCTTTCCATAAAAAAAGGGCAATACCGGGGACCCCTCAAACAATAGGCTGATAGCCATTTTAGACATTGAAGCGAAAGGATATGCTAGTCTCCTTCTACAAGACCTGCAGACCTGGACCGATGAAAATGAAATTCTACCAAGTTGCCAAAATGGCTTCAGGCCAGGAGCATCTACAAAGAATAATATTTTAGCCCTTGCTTATATGATAGAACAGACTACACAGAAAAAGTCGCTGCCACTCTTTGCATGTTTCGTGGACTATTCCGTGGCCTTTGACGGAGTCAATCGGAGTCTGCTGGGGCGGAAACTACAAGGTTGGGGGATACCAGAGATTCTTTTGAAGGCAATAATTAGCCTTTAGTCTGGAACCTGGGTACGGGTGAACACTTCGATGAATTCAGCTACTAAAAAGATCCCAACAGACCCTGGTTTAAAACAAGGCTGTGTACTGGCATCTTTGCTTTTTAATTTATATACGGCAGACCTCGCTAAAACCATTTTTAACTCAAATTTTTACCCCTGAAAATTGGCTCAAATAGATTATTTTTAATGCAGTATGCAGATGTTATGGTGCTACGAGACGACACAAAAGAAGGCGTGCAAAGATTATTGGACGCACTAAACCTTTACAACATCAAGAATGAACTAAGAGCAAATGCAGGAAAAACAAAGGTAATTATATTCGGAAAGTATGCCAACAAACTCAGACAATATTGGAGGTTGGGAAATTTGAAGATAAAAACAGTGACCAAATACAACTACCTGGGGGCGTGGCTGATGAGTAATGGGAAGTCAACAGCTCACCTCGCTTCAGTCGAAACAAAGGCCAAGGCAGTGACGTTCGCCTTGCGTAAGCTTATTTCTAAACTGAATAGCCCGACAACAAAATCAATTAGAAAGGTTATAAGGGCCAAGCTGCTCCCCTCAATTACATATGGTCAGCTAGCATTTTCTGCGGCTTTTGTTAATAGCTTTGAACACATCAACTGCCGAGCCTTTAAGCGAATCTTTCAGATTCCTGCGCATACACGAAATATCCTGGTGCGATTGAAATTTCTGCTGAATAAACAAAGCTACAAGCACTGGGCAACGTTCGTGCGGTACTACCAAGGGGTTTGTGCGGCCCCACCGAATACAATGAAGTCAACCCTGAAAATAATTTTTATGAAAAACAACAATACATGGAGCAAAGGCCTGAAAACCGCCTGCGCTGCATTACAGCTTGACATGATCAAATTGCAGGATCTGATCTATCAGCCTGGCACATTAAAATCTATATTAAAAAAACAAGTTAGATCACTATCTAGGGAAGAAGACACGAAGGAATTGAATCGTTCCAAAAGCAACATTGGGATACTTGCAAGCTCCTATGAAGATCGGTTAAGGCAACCATATCTCAACGCTGCGTTAAACAAGATAATTTCAAAGCAAATGTTAACAGTGAGGCTTATGGCATTGCCGATAAAAGATATTAACAAGTGCTGGAAATCCCTAGAGGCGATCAACACCTGCAGACTATGTGATCAGTATGAGGAATCTATGGTTCATTTGGTCTGCATATGCCATTGATTGATACACGCACGTCGCACTTTACTGAGGCCATTGTTTTTAAAATATGGGACGTGCAATTGCAATGATGCTATGAAACTCTTGTTCAGCCTGGAGACACCGATGGAACTGGCTAGGCTCGCCAAATTTGCACACAAAGTTAAAGAACGTTTAAGTAACGCACATTGCACTTTAGAACTTCAAGACTGCACTTTGGGTATGCCTAGACTCTGATTTGCATGTTATGACATGATTTATGTATTCTGCATTTTACTGAAATTTCTGTTCCAAAATAGGTCCTTGAATGCATCATTATCTGGAAATTGTATATGATTTTGCTTGATTTGTGAAGTTTCTACACAGGGGAAAGCCCCTTGTTTAAAAAAAAAAAATTGTTGTACGTACCCACTTTTTACCTTTTCTTCTCTTTTCTTTTCACAATTGATATATGGGTTTCAGTGTTTTTATTATCTATGATCTGCATTACCAGGATTCGTTTTAGCTGATGTAGTACATCAAATTTGTAGCAGTTAATGATGGCTACTGCAGCAAGCAAGTTTTGTGGATATTTTACAGGAAACTTTTTGTAACAATTTTTGTTGATTGATACAATAAAACATTTCATTCATTAATTCACTCTGCTTGACTGCTGCTGTGGAAGAACTGCTTTTCTGCTTTGCTGTGCTGCTGTGATGCCTGCTGAACTCTGCCCTGCTGGGGACATGGATTGGATTCATCTCACTTGACCTCAGATGACTTAAAGGGTTGGTGGCTTGCCCCCTGTTATGAAGTCTTAGGGCCAGCAAACACTTCCTACAGCTCTGCAACAGCACCTGGACTTTGCCATGTGTGAGTCCTGCCCTGCTAAGTAGTGCCAATCCAGTCCTGAGTCATAGAAACTGAGCTTCTGCTGGGAAGAACCATAGAAATCGACGCAGTAATGATTTTGCACCGATTGGAACTGACTCATTGCTCTTCGACGCCGACGCAGGAGTTGATCGACATCGCTTCAACAGACAGCGAGGCTTGACAATAACGCAGCGACTGCATCATTAAGGGATTTGTCAATGAAGCCTTCATTGTCTGCACGGATCAGAACTGATGCATCAAGTCTTCCACGTCAACGCTTCATCCTTCCAGGTCCTTTTTTAGTGAGCGAGACCTGAGTGAGTCATGTGGCCGGCCTGCCCTCCATCGTGGTTGGCCTGAATTTGGATTTATTCTAGTACTATGCGACCTCAAGTACCACCTAAGCACTATTTGCTTATAAGCATTACATTTTGATTTAATCTTTAAAAGATTCAGAACTCTGATTCTACTTATTGAATTTTTGTCATTGTTGTCTTGTTTTACTCATAAAAGTATTGTCTGTTATTCTGAGGTGTCTTGATAGTGCTACTGTGTGTTTGTGTTGCACAAATACTTTACACATTGCCTCTTTAGATAAGCCTGACTAATTTATGCAAATCAACCAGATGGTGAGAACAGGTTATCTTTTAGTGTGTATTTAGAGTACTCTGACTTGAATGGCGGTTCCTGCTTGTACAGGATGCATAGTGCGACAGCCATAAACCCCAGTTCTAAAAGACACTTGTGGATATTTGGCTATAAGGGCAGAAGAAAAGCAAATTAGGTGTACGTTAGACACAGGAACTTCGTTGCCCTGGGACATGCAGCCGATGGCTGCACTACAACCAGAAAACTAACAAGCATTGTCATAGCCAATAGGTCTCGCCTTTGGGACCTTATACGTGTTTAGCCAGAGCTATTAGCTTTGCCCATGTCGTTAAGCTATGGTGTAGAGCAGTGTGGCTACTGTGCAGCATGTTGAAAAGTTATAATAAAAATGAGTAGCAAGCATTTTTGTTATTTTAGATATAACCAAGTAGATAATATGTAGAACTGAACAATCCTTTTAAACAAGTACTGCAGTACATTTACATTTTTTCAGAAGGGTATTTGTATATGTGGTTTTCTTTGTTAGAATAAATAGGGATAAACATGGAAGTACCCAAATACTCCCAGCTATCAATCTCCATTTTGTATCTATTTCTTTGTTAGTAGACCAGATGACCCTATAATAGTAACTTGACACAATTGATAGACAGTAATGTTAAAAGCAGAATAGAATTGTTGTCACAAAACAGCAGAAAGACTAAAAACAAATCCCTCTTCTTACCGGCTCAGGAACTAGTCAAATGATTTCCGCACAAAACTATCCCCCATGGTAGTAGAAAAAACAACAGAGTTCCGGTGTGTAGAGCAGACACAGAAGTCGTGGTGGGAGTACGGTGCTGAGATGTCAGGCAGAGTGTGGCAGAAGCTGTAAACACAGACGAAGAGGTGGGGGACAGGAAATGGGAGGCCACGTGCGTTTACTGATTCCTGTGGAGTCTTGTCTCACCCTGTATCTCAGATCCTGTCACTGCTACATACATAGAGTTACAGGTATTTGTATTTATTTTTATATAGCGCCTAAGACCCCTGATGAGGCATTGTGTGTAATCACCAGAAGGCTTCTACCCTACTTCTCAGGAGTTATCACCAGGGGCTCTACTATCAAGGGTGCAGCATGTGCAGGGGCAACACTGCTTGCAAGGGCGAGTGGGGCTCTCTGTACCAGGTGTTTCAGCCGGAGCATTCACAATTGCCCTCTCTATGTATGTCTTTCACTTCTCATCCATATGGAGGTCCTGCCATGTGTCACATGATTGGTAACTTAGTGAAGAGGTGATATCACATGGTGGAAGAGATGGGACTGTGAACAGTGAATGTCAATGGCACTTTTTGAAACCAAGCAGGAGGTCAGTGGCAGGCTCAGCAAGCTTTTGTGGGATTTTCTGGTTTGGAGGGTGGGGGCTGAGAGAGATGTTGGTAGTGAAAAAAGACAGAAGTGCCTTTCTTTCACATGTTGGCTTTTTTTTGTTCACTTGGCAGGTCAGGGACGTGGCCTATTTCCCTTGCTTGCTCCACTACTTGGTGGCACACAGCCTTGTAAGCAAACATGGGCAATGGGAACTCCTCTTGGAAGAAACAAGGGAAAAACTGACAACGCTGACAAATTCAAGACCCAAACACTTTCCCGGAAAAATGACTGCCTCACAAAACAAAAGCTACTAATAGAAGCAATAAAACGCAAGTTAAATAACCTTGTGCGCAAAACTACTAAGGAGGTGCCGGAATATAGATCCCTTAAGGCTAAATGTAAATATATCCGCTGAGAATACAGAAAAGCGAGATTTTCTTTTACAAGAATGATGGAAGAAAACCACTAGAGCCAGGCATATGAGATTATAAAATCACATGACTAAAAGCGCTTCTGAAAGTGCTGTAGATCCACCCATCGCCCTACAATCACAAATATTTCGCCTACAGCTTGGGAAAATTACATCGAAGCACTCTATGTGGAGACATCCAGTTACAATGGCACAACTCCCCTTATAAGGAACATCAATAAAGTGCATTGGAGTACAGAGTCGCAAGCCCACTGTGATGTCCGAAAAGAAATTACATTAGTTGAAGTCCAGCACCTTATTAAAACAATGCGCTCTGAAGGGGCACCAGGCCCCAACGGTGCCTGGCCCATGGTTTTTAAAGGGATGGTATGTAAGTGGGCAAAAATCATGGAGCTTCTATTCTGGGAGTACAGGCTAGGAAGAAGTATCCCTGAGTGATGGAGGGGGTCCCTGCTTGTCCCAATACACAAAAAAGGCACAAGATCTATCCCAGAAAACTATCGAATGATTGCGCTCCTAGATGCGGATAGGAAGTGCTACGCTAGTATACTGCTGCAAGAACTGACGGCCTGGGCCGAAACTCGCAAATTGATCCCTTACACAGAAACAGGGTTCCAACAGGGTTCACACATTGAAGACAACCTGATCTGCATTTCCAACTTGATCGAAACAACATTGGCAAAAAAAGGCAGGGTCCTGTATCTTGCACACATCAATTTCCAAACTGCCTTTGATAGTGTTTCCCATCAGCGACTATGGATGAAATTAAAAAATTGGGGCATCCATAACACGCTCTTAACATCACTGATTGCTTTATACTTGGACACCTGGGTCAAGATTAGCTTCACAACAGCCTGCTCCACCACTACAAACTAACAAAGGCTTAAAGCAATGGTGCCTATTGGCCCCACTGCTTTTTAATCTATACTTGGCTGATTTACCGGAATCGTTGGCTGAAGCACGAGCGTTTCCTCCTAAATTAGCTGATACCAAAATTCAATCGCTCCAATATGCAGATTACACAATACTGCTCGACCAAACCCAGATTGGTCTACAGTGACTGCTAATGGCACTGTCTCTATACTGCAGATAGAACAATTTAAAAATAAAGACGTCAAAAACAAAGGCAATAATAATCTTGCAACAAATAAAAAGGAAAGGTGCATAGAACATCGAAGGGAAACCCATCGAGATAGTGACTACCTAAAAGTATTTAGGAGTGCGGATCTACCATAAAGGACGGCCCTCCGCTCACATCACTGCAATGCAAGGAATAGCTCAATCCTTAGAAGGCATTTTTTGCAGCGCAAGGAAAGCCAAGCCATAAATTCACCTGATCTCACTCCCTTAATTCGAATACTAGGGGCAAACTTTTTACCATCTGTGACCCCTGGTGCAATAGCCTTCAAAGACAAGATGACAATATGGCTGGACAGAACACAATTGGCCTGCTTTCGTAAAGTCTTCTTCCTACCGAACGCGACTGCTCATGCGCAAATGCGTAGGGAATTCAACCTTTCATCACAAAAGTGGACCCTGAAAGCTAGATTTACAGCGTGTTGTCTAAAAGCTAAACAAGCACGAGAATATACACTAAAGAAACATATCTGGACAATGATAAACACCAGAGGGTCCACATGGTGCGAATTTCTAGCCCATTGTGTCAAGGTACTGGAAGCAAAGGAAATATAGTCAGCCCCCCTACCCATACCAGCGGCCGCAAGACTTTTAACAAAACAGGCGAAGTTACTGTCTGCCGACAACGATATGCAAACATTAAAAAACCTAACTCATGGAAGCTGGGCTTCAAACCTTTATACTAGTGGGACCTTGCCATATTATCTGTCCTCCCCTTTAAAACCAATAATGATGCAACAATTAATGAAATTGCGGTTCGGATTAATCCACTGCTGGCATACAAATATGGGCGAGGGTTGAGAGAGTCCGTAGCTACTAAGTGCCGAGCATGCGGAGCAGTAGAGGAATCACTAACTCACATATTGTGCATCTGAGAGACACTGCGCCCGCTGAGAATATTCTGGCTCCGCCCAGTCTTGCGTATTTTAAATATACCCAGATGTCAAGCTGCCCTAGTCGAGTGCATGAAAGGTGAATCAGCACAGCTGGCGGCACGCTTCTTGAAATACCTGATAGCAGTAAAGGCATTTGTTTGTCTCCAACCATTGCACAGAACTATAACTTATAACGCTGGGTCTTGTTTTTTCCCTTTTTCAGGCATCATGTTTATAGTGGCTTAAGCGGTGTTTTAAACTTTTTTACACAACTGACTGAAATTACCGTTTTTTAAACTTTTTTTAATATTGGAAAATATGCACCTTGTTTTGGACATTCATATGTGGCCTCATTGCAATGATTTTAAGTAATTGTGCAATAAAAATTATCTATCTATCCACCTATCTATAGGCAAAGGATGCTTGGTGCAGGTATCCTACTGTCATTAGCACAGGTTGTTCAGCTCAAGCCAACAAGTAACATAAAAGCAGCACATTTTATGCTAATATGTCAAATGCTATTTCAAAATAAAGTGATGTTTTTTATTCTAAACTAGCATTGAACCACATCACTTTCTTCACGAAGGAAGCAAGGATCTTACCTTCTTTTTTATACGCTAACAAAATGATTGAGTATTTTTTAACTGAATATTCAACATTCGCTGGCTGCCCCATGGTGATGTGAGCTCACAGATGTCTGATGAATTACACTTAGGTGCCAATTCCGATCCGGTAAAAAAATTCCCCGTCCGACTCGTATCCGGATTTTTTTCCGTCCGAATCGTCAAAGTAGCGTACAAACTGCCAAGTACGATTCGAATGGAAAAAAGTCCATACGAATTGCATTGGGAAGATTTCCCCACACGTCCTCGGGTCGGGAAAAGTCACCGACACGTCCCCGGTCGAAAAACCCACCGTGCGGAAAAATAAAGTCCGACAGCGCAAGTACGATCCCTCCCGTCCTCCCCATTCCACAACCGTACGCAAAAAACACCGTCCGAACCGAACTCCCATAGCAACCATGGAGACATGTGCCCGCATACGCGCCGAACACCCCACCCCCCCCCACCCGCGTATGTACGCACCCAACCCCCACCCGTGTATGTATGCACCAAACCCCCCCCAGCCGTGTATGTACGCACCGAACCCCCACCCGTGTATGTACGCACCAAACCCCCCCCAGCCGTGTATGTACGCACCCAACCCCCACCCGTGTATGTACGCACCAAACCCCCCCCAGCCGTGTATGTACGCACCGAACCACCACCCGTGTATGTACGCACCAAACCCCCCCCAGCCGTGTATGTACGCACCGAACCACCACCCGTGTATGTACGCACCAAACCCCCACCCCAGCCATGTATGTACGCCCCGAACCCCCACCCGTGTATGTACGCACCCAACCCCCACCCGTGTATGTACGCACCAAACCCCCCCCCAGCCGTGTATGTACGCACCGAACCCCCCCCAGCCGTGTATGTACACACCGAACCCCCACCCATGTATGTACGCACCAAACCCCCACCCGTGTATGTACGCACCAAACCCCCCCGTGTATGTACGCACCGAACCCCCCCCAGCCGTGTATGTACGCACCGAACCACCACCCGTGTATGTACGCACCAAACCCCCCCCAGCCGTGTATGTACGCACCGAACCCCCACCCGTGTATGTACGCACCAAACCCCCACCCCAGCCGTGTATGTACGCACCGAACCCCCACCCGTGTATGTACGCACCGAACCCCCCCCCAGCCGTGTATGTACGCACCAAACCCCCACCCGTGTATGAACGGACCGAACCCCCCCCAGCCGTGTATGTACGCACCGAACCCCCCCCAGCCGTGTATGTACGCACCGAACCACCACCCGTGTATGTACGCACCAAACCACCACCCGTGTATGTACGCACCCAACCACCACCCGTGTATGTACGCACCCAACCACCACCCGTGTATGTACGCCCCCGAACCCCCACCCGTGTATGTACGCACCAAACCCCCCCGTGTATGTACGCACCGAACCCCCCCCCAGCCGTGTATGTACGCACCGAACCCCCACCCGTGTATGTAGGGCCGTACCCACACCCCACCAGGGAATGTACGGACCGTACCCCCACCAGTGCATGTACGGACCGTACTGACGCCAAAAACACACGTACTGAACCAGGACAAACCATATTTACACAAGGAGAGGCAATTAGAGTTTCCCCACACCACCAAACATGCCCAACAACCCCACAAACATCACATACACTCACCTGCAACTGCCAAACTGTCAAACAGAGGCCCAAAACTCAATCACTCCTCATAACACACCCACACAAATTTCAAACACAGCCACACCCACAAATGGACCAATAAAAATGGACCACACACACAAACCATGAGCCTTTGCAACAGACTCACTGCTGCCAGAGCCCACAGACGACCCACACCACCATACTTGAACCTCACACTTGCATACCTTCACACAACCACCTACACAAACACCCCCTCATCACATTCACACACACACCTCCACTACCACACCCACACACCCACAACCATCCACCCCCACACCCCCACAACCATCCACACCCACACCCCCACAACCATCCACACCCACACCCCACGCCATGTCCACCACCAAGAATCCAAAGTTCACGAAGGAGGAGCTGGAGATCCTTGTCGACGAAATCCTCAGAGTCGAGCCACAGCTCTTTGGGACATTGGTCAGACAGACCTGCATATCCGAAAAAACGGCCATGTGGCAGAGGATTGTCGATTCTGTGAATGCTGTTGGGACCACCAGAAGGACCAGGCACAAGTGCCAATCCAGGTGGTACGATCTGCGGAGGACGGTCAAGAGGAAGATGACTGACAATCACAACCAGGGGAACATCACTGGAGGAGGGCCGCCCCCCAGACCGGTACAATACCATCCCTGGGAGGAGAAGGTGATGTCCACGCTGGCGGTGGAGGGACTACACGGACTGCCTGGACTCCCAGACCCTGGTGAGTACACAAACAACTCACCTCACATGGGGGGGATGCCATACACAATCAATCATGCATGCCACCCCCCCCAAGCCACCACCGCACACAACAACACTCCACAAACACACACATGCCACTAGCGCCTCCATGCCCCATGCATCAATCAGGGCCATGCCAAGTCACAGGCCACACAAAACACCAACACAACACAGGATGTGGTCGATCCTGGGAGTGGGGGCATCAAAACTAACATTGAGCAACTCACAAGCACAAAACAATGCCCTCAGCCCATATGGCCCAGGGCACAGCCATACAAACTGTGTGTACCCACACAGTACTGTCTTGCCTGCAAATGGTGGCTGCCATGCAGGATGACATGGGTCTGAAGGCACAATTTGCACATGACAGCAGACAATGAAGAAGCATCGCTCTGATAGAGTCTCAGCACACACCGCCACAGCAGCAGCCTACACTCAGACACACTGCCCAATGGGTGCCCGGAGAACAGGGACTAACTCACATGAACAAGCCAATGGCCATTCAAAGACCGGCTAACTGTGTGTGCCCAGGAAGCTGGCCTGAGGTGACAGAGAGTGACAAAGAGAGGGAGGGAGAGGGGGAATGAGAGGGAAGGAGACAGAGGGGGACACAGGGAGACAGACAGAGGGAGGGAGTAGGGTGACAGAGGGAGACCGACAGAGGGAGGGAGGAGGGTGACAGAGGGAGGGAGGAAGGGAGACACAGGGAGACTAAATCACCCTTGGGTGGTGTGGCCATGTCCACTCGTCAGCCGGTGGACTGTGTGCATGCAGACCAGGTCTGGCAGTGCCTCAAACCCCCCCTTCCGTAGATGAAGACCGGTCCATGTGTCAATCTGTGCACGAGTCCATCCGTGCTGCTGGCACAGACCTAACCACACACCCAGTATACCCACCCACTGTGTCGGTAAGAACCCTGTCACTAATGCTTCAGTCCCCTACCTGCAACATCAAATTGCCTTGGCAAAACACCATTTGGCCACGTACAGTGCAACACGTAAGGCGCCTCTGCATGGCTCGCTACGCCCGCACACCACACTGCTGACTGTGTACCCAAATAGATGCATCAACTAAGATTGTGTCTCACACATGCGTAAAGCCCTGACAGCTGTGGCCAAGGGACATACCCATGCACAAGTGCACTGTGAGAGGAATGCAAGACAGATCCAACTACCCAGAGGAAGAGTGCCAAATCAGAAATGCATGAAACATGGATGCCACATGTGACACTGTTAACATTGTCTCTCTCACACACAGGTCAAAGTCGACGAACACCCCCCAACACTGGGGGGGAAGTCTCACAGGACCAGGCTCCGCGGGATGAGGACCCCACCGCCAGCGATGACTCTCACCACTCCGTGGATGACCCAGACCAACCTGGCCCCTCTGGTGTCCAACCACCTGCAGCACCTGCGTCAGGTACAACTGTGCCAACCACCACCCCCATTCCTGCCACATCCCAGGAGACGTCCAGGAGCCCTGCCCGCACACGACCACCCAGCCAGTCTGCCCAGGAGGGACACGGTCCTCCGGGCACCCATGAGGAGGCAGGCGGCAACGCAGATGCCATCCCTCAGGGGTCCCGGAGACCCGATGCACCCACAACGGCAGGCCAGGTGCACGTGGGCAGGGGTGGCGGGAGTGGAGGACGGCGGAGGCGCGAACCTGACCAGGCAGCTCAGGACCCGGTAGTGTCCCAGGTCAGCAACATCCTGGATACATACCGGCGTGACACCAGGGGCATGGACCAGATTGCGTCCACCCTCAATGACATCAAGGGGACCCTCCAGGAGATGAAGACCCTGCAGTCGCAGCAACATGCCTGTCAACTGCAACACCAAGGAAGGATGGAGGATAGACAGGCTGAGCTCGTGGCGGTGCAAACCCAAATGACCGGTGTACTCCGTCGGATTGCCGACAACATGGGCAACCCTCCCTGTGGCACCAGGCGAAGGCCATTACCAGACACAGGGAGGGATCAGGAGGAGGAGGATTCATCCGACGGAGCGTCACAGACATCGTCACGGACTGCTTCCGAGGGTCCCCGCAGGAAGGTGGGTCGTCCACGAAAAAGACTGTGAGAGTCAGCAGAACATCACCATCTCCCAGGTCACCTGGCCTGGCACCTGGCCCTCTGGCCCAATAGCAGCACATGACATTCTCTGCCACATGGACTTGCTGGTCACTGTCTGACCTATGTTGACGAAGACTGTGGCATGGACTCTGACATTTTGCTACGGCAAGGATACCAACTCCCCCAGTGAACTTTGGATTCTACACTCCCGCTGTGCACCTCTTGTCATCCCCACAAACCCGTACCCCACCACAAATAAATTAATCACACTTACAAGCTGATGCCGTGATTCTGCATTATTACAATACATGTGTGTGTCGTAAAGTCAAAGCATGCCTGATCTCAGAATTAACTCCAACCTTCCAAACCGTGGGGTCGCAGTCTTGCCCAGGACACACATGGGTCCCAATGTATCATCTGATACAGACATGGAGTACCATACTCACCTGTGCTGGGCCCAACCAGCTGAGTGGTTCCCGCACAACTGTGGCTACAGACACATTCAGGGGAGCAACAGTCATGCGCAGAGGTCAGGGATCATGTGGAGTGCCCTGGCTTGCCGCTCCCAGGCATGTCTAGACATGAGTCCCTACAATGTCCTGCATGCTTGCGTCAGGCGGATGTTGAAAATGGTGGCTAGCCCGAGGTTGGATGCATGGAGATGCCAGAATGGAGTTTTGGATCACAGTGCCACATGGTTGTGTTGGGGTTGTGGGCTGCATCATGAGTGTGGCCGTGGATCGAGAAGGTCATCCTGCAGCTGGCTGTGAAACATTCCCCCCATCCCGTTTGGACGTTGATGTGGCCTGGTTGCCCGATGCAGTAGCAGAGCTGTGCAGATGCACTCCGGATATGGACAAGTATCATGGGAGTCGTAAGGCACATGTCCGTATACTGCATGGTAGGATTCGACACGGATGTTGTGGTTGCCCTGGGGGATGGTCTCTCTTGCCTTGAGGTGGATGGAACTGTGCATCTTGTGCATAATACAGTTCCCACTCCCTGACAAACCCCTAGCATCTTGTCACTCTACACATAGACACATATGCACCACCTCAGAAAACTATGCCAGACATGCCGCACGCACAGTGGCAACAGGCCACCATTGACAGGGAAGAGGCACCTTGGAGACAGAGGGACAAATTTATTAGTCATGTGTGTTGGAATGACAATGATACTCTGTCAACACATACACAGGTCATGTGGATGAACATGTGGGAGCAACACTGGCACCCCCCATTGCAACACAGATGCTGGTATTCCATTGAACTGGCACACAAGTGACGGATAACAGCTAAACACCCCCTGCTGCCACGGAGAGGCCGCTATACACCATTGAGGCCCTGATGGGGCAATCACACACCATGTCAACCCGGTGCAACCTGTATGTTTCCGAGGTCAGTGTTACACACAATGATGGCCTCATCACAATCCCCAATCCCCTGCCACATGACAGTCACCAAGTCTGACCATGGCTCCAGGTGAAGCCTGCCCCATGTCATGTTCCCCATGTAGGATCCACATGTATGTAAATGGAACACACATGAACCGGAGAAGTGCACACAGACTACAAACAATTCACACACCCAAAACGCCGTGAGGCATCCCTTACCCTAAGGAGATTTCAAAACTTGCCCGTGCATGTGACGCAGAATCAGCACATGTTGCTGTGTTCATGAGGAGTAGCAGGAGCACAACAATGCCACCAGCAGACAGCATGCCCATGGACCTGTGGAAGAGAGACACACAAGGAGTCAGCCCAAAGGAGCACATCCGCAAGCATGTACTCAACACGTATCATGTTGTCAACATGACAGGTGACAATGATGACCCTCAGACAACATCCTTCCATTGCGCCATCACTCGAGTGACACTTCAATACACACCACTGACTCACTTGGCAGACATGCAGATGGACACACACATTGCAACACATGCCACACACGGCCCAATGCGTGCACACTCAGACACTGGAACTCACCACTAAGCAAAGAAGTTGCGTATGAGCCGACTCCGCATGTCCTCCACAGCCTCCTCCTCCTCCACATCACTTGCCCCGTCACCAAGGCCTTCATCCTCCACGGGTGGATGGTCCTGGTCATCTTGATCCAGTATGAGTGGAACAGCTTCCTCCACTGCCATGTTGTGCAGCATGCAGCAGACGATGATGATCTTGCACACCTTCACCGGGGCATATGGGAGTGCTCCGCCGGTCTTGTGGAGGCACCTGAATCGGCTCTTCAGAAGTCCAAACGTCCTCTCAATGACTCTCCTGGTCTGCCCATGTGCGTTGTTGTAGCGGTGCTCGGCAGCCGTGCTGGGGTTGCGGACAGGCGTCATCAGCCATGGCATGTTGGGATAGCCAGCGTCCCCTACAAGGAAACATCATGGACAGAAGTGTGTCAGCACAGGCAGTGAGATTGGAAGATGACGCCAAACACTGAACTGCCAGAGTCTACCCACCAACAATACATGCTCGCTCGTTCCGCAGCTGCAGCATCATTTCAGGCAGCCTGTTACGCCTCATGATGAAGGCATCGTGTGCTGATCCTGGAAAGCGAACACAGACATGTGAAATCACCATGTTGGACAGACACACCACAAGGGCATTAATGGAGTGATAATGTTTGTAATTCCTATACACCACCTCCTGTGCCTGTGGTGGTACCAACGCAACATGTGTCCCATCTATGGACCCAATGACATGGGGCATCCCTCCCAGGGCATAGAACTCACGCTTGACATGTGTCAACTGCTCACGAATTGGGAATTTAATGTACTCATCCAGGTGAACCAACATGGCCTCTAAGAAATCCTGCAGAACACGGCTGAACATCGTCTGGGACATGCCCCCGACATCAGCAATGGTATGTTGGAACGTACCCGTGGCAAGGAAATGTAGGGCTGCCATCACCTTCAACTTGGGTGTCAGTGCACTGGGATACCTGTGGCGCGGGAGGAGTTGTGCTTCCAGCCGGCCAGTCAACTCATCAATCAACCGTTGGCTGAATCTGTAGCGGCCTATACAGTCCCGTTCATGCAGGGCAGCCATGTCTGGCATACGTCGAGGGAGAGGCGGAGCCCTGCAGTGAAATGGAAGGAACACCGAAGAGTGAGCACTGTACAACGACATTGTCAATGCACTGAGCACATGTTACACAGCCAATACACATTTGCCACATTCTGAGTCAGGTCTGTGCAACATTTCCTGGACACGTACGCCAGTCAGGAGACACTCCTACCAAGGGACAGCCACTAACGGAGGGGGGCAAGATCACGATGACATGGCATTAGACTAGCTGTGGGCCAGTGTAAGTGAACATGCACACGCATCACAGGATTCACAGACATCCACACATGTGCAGAAGTAGTATGCGTATGGTACAGACAGGTTGTTGGATGCGATATGCACTGGTCACATGTCATAGGAATAGGACAGGCCACACACATTGCCTTGGAGGAGTACATGTCGAGACAGAACATACATAGAGAGCATGTGGATATGTACTTGTGTTGATACTCCGTGTAGTTGCATACATACACACCTCATGGCAAATCACATATGTGGGCTGGTGTGCGGAACAGTGTGCCATGGCCATCTGCACACAGACACAAGTTGGCAGCAGCTACTGCTGATGCATTGGACCACACACCTACAGCAAAATCATGGAAACACATGCCACACACATGACATGGTTGCAGCGTGCAACGCAGCCATACACATGTCATGTGTAATATTCCGTGTACCTGGCATCAGGGGACAGGTGCGGGTGTCCGTGACTGGGACATGCAAGTGACTCATGGCTCCACTAGTGTGTACGACATGCACACATGTCAAAGGAGTGCAGGGGATGTGTGGTACAATGCGCACCCTCACACACGACATGTGTACACAGCTCATCGTACATGTGCATTGCCCACACCTCAGGGGTTAAGTGCCACATCACATCCTGACACACCTGTGTCACACACATGTGGTATTGCACAGACAATGCATTGGTGTCCACCCTTGGCAATATCTGACCGCTCCATTCCTGTCTGTGTGCCGCCTGTCACCACTGACAGTTGTGAAACGCACCGTACATACGCTCGGAGTGTGTGTATAGGGTCCCTGGGCCAATATTGCCGCTGGCGTATGCGTACGCCACAGTAGTACGAACTGTACACGCGCTTGTACGGTCCGGATCACAATATGGGCGCTGGCGTATGCGTACGCCACAGTAGTACGGACCGTACACGCGCTTGTACGGTCCGGATCACAATATGGGCGCTGGCGTATGCGTACGCCACAGTAGTACGGACCGTACACACGCTTGTACGGTCCGGATCACAATATGGGCGCTGGCGTATGCGTACGCCACAGTAGTACGGACCGTACACGCGCTTGTACGGTCCGGATCACAATATGGGCGCTGGCGTATGCGTACGCCACAGTAGTACGAACTGTACACGCGCTTGTACGGTCCGGATCACAATATGGGCGCTGGCGTATGCGTACGCCACAGTAGTACGGACCGTACAAGCGCGTGTACAGTTCGTACTACTGTGGCGTACGCATACGCCAGCGCCCATATTGTGATCCGGACCGTACAAGCGCGTGTACGGTCCGTACTACTGTGGTGTACGCATACGCCAGCGCCCATATTGTGATCCGGACCGTACAAGCGCGTGTACGGTCCGTACTACTGTGGCGTACGCATACGCCAGCGCCCATATTGTGATCCGGACCGTACAAGCGCGTGTACGGTCCGTACTACTGTGGCGTACGCATACGCCAGCGCCCATATTGTGATCCGGACCGTACAAGCACGTGTACGGTCCGTACTACTGTGGCGTACGCATACGCCAGCGCCCATATTGTGATCCGGACCGTACAAGTGCGTGTACGGTCCGTATCACTGCTTGGGGGGTGCCCTAGGGCGTGGAACGCACCGTACCTGTGTGTATATGTATGAAAACACATAGGGGACACATGAGGGACAAGTATAAGGGCCTAAATGCATGATGGTTGCCATGGAGACTGAGTTAGATTTTTGAATTTGAGCACCAGGTGCCCAGCAGAAGTCAGTTTGAAAGAATCTACATTGTTGCAATGTGGATGATGACTTGACATCATCATCAAAACTGAAACCATGCAAAGGCACACACTGGGGTAGGTTTGAAGGGATTGGATGAAACGTAGGATGCAAATGTGACTGACCAATCAATCAGTACTCCTGTACATGAACAGGCCAGCCAGGCATATATAAGGCAGCCAGGTCCCATGAGAGAGCACTGGCCTGCACATCCATTCATCCATGACCACTGCTGCTGATAGTGATTCCTCTGGCACCATGTCCAGGACTGTGGAGAGGTCACAGCCATTCACCCAGGAGGAGAACCTTGCCCTGATAGATGTGATCCTCCCACAGTTCCAGAGCCTGTATGGTCGACCAGGGGTTCAGGTGAGTGCTGACTCCACTAGCTTAGACTGTGCCCCTTTTGTGTGCCAGTGACTTCTGCCATTGTATCCATGTGTGACAGACATGCACTGTTGTTTGGAGTGGGTCCCAGGGTGTGGAAGGCCTGATGTCACCCATGCAGAGCATGCTGTGTTTCCTGTGTGCACTCCTCACTTGCATAGTGCCTACTGTGACAATGAATGCACGGTGCATGCCACATTCTGCATGCATACTCCTCCCGGGGATGTTGTTTCCACAGTCCTGATGTGATCCTGTGTTCCCCCCAGTGTGACAGGTGTCAGTACCCATGGATGTGTGTTTGTTCAGTGTACCTGTCCTGTGAGTGTCCAAAGGCGGTGTTCGTCCCCTGCACATTGGTGTGTGTGTAAGTCCCCTGTCATGTGGGTGAGTGCATATGGGGAGTGTTGCACACAAGCAGCATGAGGGATGGATGTAGCCTGGCCATCCAATGTGAGCAGGGAGCAGTGCTGTGTGCATGCCGTGCTGAGCCAGCCCCACACCTGTGACACCCCCGTCTACTGGCACATGGGCAGAGTGAGGTGTGTACCCCCAGTTGGCAATGCCATGTGATTGTCCTGTACCTGTGTGTGTCTGTGTACTCTGATGAGGTAGCATCAGTGTGCTGGGGCAGGTGACTGCTGTGAGGTGCTGTACATAATCCTGTTGTAGCCTGTGAGGCACAGTGTGATCCCTGGTCAGTGAGTGTGTGGTACCCCTCATGCCACCCGTGTACTTTCAATGGCACGTAGTGCATTTGGCCTTCCACAGTGGATAATGTCCCTATGACAAAGGTGCAATTAGTTGCATGCATACCATGGCCTGTTCATAAAGAGGATTGTTCTATATGTGTGTCTCTGTGTCTCTGCTCATGTGGATTAATGTATTCTCACTTTTGCATCCTCACAGGTAGGCGCCATTGCCAAGGGGGAGATCTGGAGTGAAGCCGTCAGTGCCGTGAGGGGTACAGAGGGTCGGAGGCGGAGCCTGTCTCAGGTGAGGAAACGCTGGCAGGACATCCGGTGCTGGACGAGGAGGATTGCACGGGTCCTGCTGGGGGACCCACCTGTGAGCCGTAAGAACCGTGGGCGCCGTCGTCTGACCCACATCCAGAAGCGTGTGATGGCGGTGGTCTTCCCCGAAATGGACAGGCGCCTACAGGAGAAGCAGCAGCAGGAAGGGGGTAGGTACATGTGTGTCAGTTGTGTGTCCCCAGCCAATGTAAGTGTGCAGTTGCATGGATACACTGCCAGGGTTTGATTGTGCAGTGCGTCAACTTCTCAACAATTTAGCACAGTGCTGTTCTCACTCCCTCCCTTCCCCTCCTTGCCATGTGTTCCCTGGTCTGTCTGTAGCCACTCTTGCACAAGGTTATTTAGGCAGGCAGTTCATGCAGGTGACCTATGCCATCAGCATCATGTGTGGGGGTGATGTGCCACAGGTATGGGGACCTTGCGTGTGCCATGGCCAATTTCAGTCATTGTGGTGTCCATGTCACTTGGCACTGATTGTGAATCACGACATAGGGGTGTGTCTCCAAACTGTACAGCCTTCCAGCATGCATGTCCAATTGTGTGCCCTCTGACATGATGTGCCTGAGTGGGAGGCCTGCTAAGTGCAGGGACGGTTGCTTAATTTGCAGTCATGTCCATCCTGGACCATGGAGGAGTGTGGGCACTACTGTGCCCTGGGGCACCTCTTCCTAGGTATCATGTGCGTCATCCAACAATATGGACATTCACTGTGTCTTCGCCATGGGTTGGGTAGGGTGGCATTGTACCCTGGGCTCAACTGTTAGGACCTACAGGTTGCTACATGTGTCCACTGTACAGGGGGACCCATTTTGCCTGTGCATACTCACAGTGGGCATTACCTGTGTGTGTTGTTGAGACAATCTGATGATGTTTGCCTGTCAATGATGTGTGGACATGCCCACCAGGGGCTGTGTGTGTACAGTCATTAATTAGTGGAGGCCATGTGTTTTCATCCCAGAGTAAGAGGTGTACATACTTTCTCCGTCTCAATGAGATTGTCTCAGGTGTGGGTGGTTTGTGCGTACAAGGCCCTACATGTCAGAAGCTTCATCCTCCTTGCTGGGTGTATATCATTCATGCTCATCCCTTTTTGAAGACGCAGTGTGGTGCAGGTGCTGTGCACATTTGTCCCCAGAGGCTGGCTCCTCTGTAAAATTTCAGGTGCAGTGATTTGCTATTGTGTCATGCTCTCCATTGTGTCTCAGTGGCATGGTGGGTCGAAAAACTGTGTGTTCCATGGCCTACATGTGTACATTGTTTTGTAGGTGTTACTCCTGTTGCTTTTCAGGCTATGCAATGTGACCTATGTATATTTGACTCATGTGACATATGTGTACAGGTGTCTGATTATCTCCTGTCTCTTCACCTTGCCCACAGCATCGCCGGGGGACACGGAAGGAGACACTAGCACGGACCGGGAGGAGGGATTGAGCACCAGTGCCAGCAGTGCTGTCCTGTCTGGCACATGGAGTGGCACGGAGGCCGAAGGGAGTGAGGCAGAGGACCTGTCGACTGCCAACACAGACTATGACGCAGACGGGTCCGAGGCTGAGCTCCCAGAGGTGGCGGAGTCTGCCCCCCCAGCTGATGGCAGCCCTCCACATCCCCCCGCCACCTCAGTTTCCATCACCGGCCTCCCACCTGCTCGTGGCCCTTCCCTCCGTGCTCGGTCCCCACATGTCTCCTTCCTGCCAGGCACCGCACCCCCTGCCCCTGTCACCACTGCTGCGGTGAGTGCGGAGTCTGTGGACATCCTGAGGCAGTTGCAGGTTGGTCAGACTGCGATGCTAAATGTCCTCCATGCCCACACCCAGGTGCTGACCCAGATGGAGGCATACATGGAGGGCATGTCGGCTGCGCAGTCTGACCAACGGCAGTTGCTGAGGTACATAGACTCCACACTGACTGCAGCACTGGATCTCCTGCAGCGCTGCCTACCCCCCCCCTACCCCTGCCCCATTCACAATTCCCACTCCCGTGCCTGTCACACGCACATCCAGACGTCAGCGTGCACGCACCCCAACAGACACAGGCACCACACCACCAGGGAAGTCGAAGCGCACACCTCCTGTCACGCACACACAGGGTGAGGAAGGCACACCCACTGGGTCGGGGGGGAAACGTAGAACACGCAGCCACAGTGGGAGTCCGCATTCCACACAACCCACTCCCTCCAAATCCACTCCCCTTAGCTCTCCTGGCCAACAGTCGGTGACAGCATCATCCACTGCGAGTGTGCCCCCCAGCCCCAGGATGACACCACCCCGCAAGCGGTGGAGGCGGGACCCGGCCAGGGGAGTTGAGTCCCCCACCCTGTCCACACCCTCCCCCAGTGGCGCTGCGACCCATCCCTTTGCCCCCCCCCCCTCCTTGGGGCCTGTGGTTGGATTGGGTGCGGGGGAGTCGCTGGGGGAACTTGCCGACGTGTGCAGCGCCATTCTGTCCTCCACCTTTGGCGCTGGCACCCCCCCTGTGGCAGAATCATCCCTCCCTGCACCCACAACACCTACCCTTTCCCCTCCTGTCCCTGCGGTGCCTGTTTCCACCCTCCCCCCTGATGCCCCCTCTTCTGTGGATGAAATGGACTTGTGAACTGTGCAGGCAAGCTAGGGGACACACGTCCCGATGTGTACCCCCCCCCGGACTTTGCTGCTGGGCTGGCCCATGGCCCTTGTACATAGTGGACATTTTCTCAGAGATATTTTCCTGCTGAATAAAGCATTTTCTTTTTGTTTTGCACACTGATGCTTTCATGGACTTGCTGTTGGTGCTGGTGCTCCCTGAGTTGGGGTGGTGATAATGTGTTAGGGGTCTGTGAAATGTTGGAGTGTGCTGCTCATGGGGTGTACCCTGCCATCTGCGTGCCATCACAAAGGTCTCTGCCAATGGTATTTGGTCATGTTTGCTCTCACTGTATGGTGACATTGTCCCAAGGTGTGTTCCATCCTCTGTGGAGCAGGCCATTTTCCCTGCAGGGTGTCTCCCAAATGCTGTGCTGTGCTGTGTCTACATTTCCTGGATGTGTGAGGGTTGCCGTTCAATATAGCCATGCTGGCTCAGCGATGGCTCCGCCTGCATCTGGGGTATCACCCTTGTTGGTCACTGAACTTGTTGATGGGGTATCTTGTACTATGTCTGGGCACTGCTGGGAGGACTCAGCACCAACCCCTCCTGTGTCTGGGCACTGCTGGGAGGACTCTGCACCCACCCCTCCTGTGTCTGGGCACTGCTGGGAGGACTCTGCACCCACCCCTCCTGTGTCTGGGCACTGCTGGGAGGACTCTGCACCCACCCCTCCTGTGTCTGGGCACTGCTGGGAGGACTCTGCACCCACCCCTCCTGTGTCTGGGCACTGCTGGGAGGACTCTGCACCCACCCCTCCTGTGTCTGGGCACTGCTGGGAGGACTCTGCACCCACCCCTCCTGTGTCTGGGCACTGCTGGGGGTGTTTGGCACACACCATTCTTATTGCAGGTTCGGTGCGTACATACACGGGTGGGGGTTCGGGGCGTACATACCAGGGTGGGGTGGGGGTTCGGTGCGTACATACACGGCTGGGGGTTTGGTGCGTACATACACGGGTGGGGGTTTGGTGCGTACATACATGGGTGGTGGTTCGGGGCGTACATACACGGGTGGGGGTTCGGGGGCGTACATACACGGGTGGTGGTTTGGTGCGTACATACACGGGTGGTGGTTCGGTGCGTACATACACGGCTGGGGGGGGTTCGGTGCGTACATACACGGCTGGGGGGGGGTTCGGTCCGTTCATACACGGGTGGGGGTTTGGTGCGTACATACACGGGCGGGGGTTTGGTGCGTACATACACGGGTGGTGGTTCGGGGCGTACATACACGGGTGGGGGTTCAGGGGCGTACATACACGGGTGGTGGTTTGGTGCATACATACACGGGTGGTGGTTCGGTGCGTACATACACGGCTGGGGGGGGGGTTCGGTGCGTACATACACGGGTGGGGGTTCGGTGCGTACATACCAGGGTGGGGTGGGGGTTCGGTGCGTACATACACGGCTGGGGGTTTGGTGCGTACATACACGGGTGGGGGTTTGGTGCATACATACACGGGTGGTGGTTCGGGGCGTACATACACGGGTGGGGGTTCGGGGGCGTACATACACGGGTGGTGGTTTGGTGCGTACATACACGGGTGGTGGTTCGGTGCGTACATACAGGGCTGGGGGGGGTTCGGTGCGTACATACACGGCTGGGGGGGGTTCGGTCCGTTCATACACGGGTGGGGGTTTGGTGCGTACATACACGGGCGGGGGTTTGGTGCGTACATACACGGGTGGTGGTTCGGGGCGTACATACACGGGTGGGGGTTCAGGGGCGTACATACACGGGTGGTGGTTTGGTGCGTACATACACGGGTGGTGGTTCGGTGCGTACATACACGGCTGGGGGGGGGGTTCGGGGCGTACATACCAGGGTGGTGTGGGGGTTCGGTGCGTACATACACGGCTGAGGGTTCGGTGCGTACATACACGGGTGGTGGTTCGGTGCGTACATACACGGCTGGGGGGGGGTTCGGTGCGTACATACCAGGGGGGGTGGGGGTTTGGTGCGTACATACACGGGTGGGGGTTCTGTGCGTACATACACGGGTGGGGGTTTGGTGCGTACATACACGGGTGGGGGTTTGGTGCGTACATACACGGGTGGGGGTTCGGGGCGTACATACCAGGGGGGGGTGGGGGTTTGGTGCGTACATACACGGGTGGGGGTTTGGTGCGTACATACACGGGTGGGGGTTCTGTGCGTACATACACGGGTGGGGGTTCGGTGCGTACATACACGGGTGGGGGTTCGGGGCGTACATACCAGGGTGGTGTGGGGGTTCGGTGCGTACATACACGGCTGGGGGTTCGGTGCGTACATACACGGGTGGGGGTTCGGGGCGTACATACCAGGGTGGGGTGGGGGTTTGGTGCGTACATACACGGGTGGGGGTTCGGTGCGTACATACACGGGTGGGGGTTCGGGGCGTACATACCAGGGTGGGGTGGGGGTTCGGTGCGTACATACACGGGTGGGGGTTCAGTGCATACATACACGGCTGGGGGTTCGGGGCATACATACCAGGGTGGGGTGGGGGTTCGGTGCGTACATACACGGCTGGGGTTTCGGTGCGTACATACACGGCTGGGGGTTTGGTGCGTACATACACGGCTGGGGGTTTGGTGCGTACATACACAGGTGGGGGTTCGGGGCGTACATACACGGGTGGGGGTTCGGGGCGTACATACACGGGTGGTGCTTGGGTGCGTACATACACGGGTGGGGGTTCGGGGCATACATGCACGGGTGGGGGTACGGGCCATACTTCCACGGGTGGGGGTACGGTCCGTACATACCCCTACCCACGCTCTGCGTGCCTGGGTACGGGTCGTACCCATGCCTTTGGTGGGTGGGTACGGTGCGTCCCCCCATTGTTGCAGTGCCGTGGGGTCCGCACCGTACACAGGCCTTGGGGGCGTGGCTACGGGTCGTACCACGCGTACCCCTACATGACCCCAGCAATGCTGGTACGAGCAGTACCAAGGCATTTCTGACGTGGGTACGGGCCGTACCGCCATTGTTGGAGTGACGTAGGGGGACGCGTGGTACGTTCCGTACCCACGCTCTTGCGGCCTGGGTAGGGTACGTACCGGTTCGCGTGACCATCCACTTCCGTTGTGGCGGACGCTTGCGTTGCTGGCCTCGCCCCCACCCCCTGGAAGTGACCAGGCCCAGATGGTCAGGTATGTCCAGGCCATGTGTGATTTGGTACCATGTGTTGGTGTTGTGTGTCCTGCCCCTGCCCCCCCCTTTGCCCCTGGTTGTTGTGCTGACCTTCTGCGGCGTCTGCATCGGTTCCTGTACGCCAGGTGGACTGCTAGGAGGGCAGGGATGGCACGTAGGTTCGGGTCCATGTCTGTTCGTCGCGTCCAGCTGCTCCTTGCGTGTGTCGTCCTGATTTCCCGGCAGTTTTTGGCAGCCGGTAAATATTTTCCGTGCGGGATGACGTCGGTTCGAATCGTACTTCCTGGTTCGTGAAACGTAGGCTGGATGCGTACCGACGCCACGTCGGCGCCTTTCAGGATCGGAATTGTGTTTAGTTTCTGTTCGGTCGGTGTTTTGTTTGATTCGTACGGAAATGGTGTTTCCGTATGAATCGTACTTGCATTTTCGGATGGATTTCGCACCGGGTACGAGTCGGACGGAGAAAAGGCTCCGTCCGACGGTTCGTACCAGGTTTTTACCGGATCGGAATTGGCACCTTAGTGTCTACCATTGTAGTTGAGCTTCTGCCATCATCTTCCAGTGAATGGACACCAATGAATTAACTGTGCTAGCTAAGAGGCAGTATAATGTTTTTTAAAAACGTGCTCTCCTATGAAATGTGTAAAAGTGCAACACACCTATAAATGAAGTTTAAATTCTCAAGAAATTATTATGTGCAGAGGCCTCAAGCTGTCTTATGGTAGGTCTGACAAATTCGCCCGTTCCTAGATTTGACTGATACACTAGGTCAGTTTCTGTCTGCCTGTTATAAATATGACTTCAAGTACCAGACTGCACATAGGGACTGCGTGCATTTCCCTGCCCATACCCGTGTCAATACTCCATGGGAATGAACTTGTCAGAAAAGGTGAGACATGCACCCACCACTTGCCATTTGCAGGCTATGCTTTTTAAAATGCAAACACAATAGCCAATCCAAAGTGTGAGGAGTCAGACCCCACAAAGTACAGACAACAGATCGCCTGACGGCGCAAACGCTATGTAGGCTCGACCTAAAAAGGACAGCAGTGAACCCATACTCCCCCATTTACTTAATTCTGGATTCTTCCTCTCCCGGTGTAAAGTGGCCCTTTGTCACGACCTCTTCCCACATCCTGTAGCAGTGGCTACTTTGCCTGTCCTCTTACCCACACGTAAAGGACTCGGGTTACCAGAGAATAAATCTAATAATATAGCATTTATGAATCTTGAATGAAAGCTTTACCTTTAAGTGGTTCAGAGTAACCTATTTAGGCTAAAGCTGTTTAAAAAATATATATATATAAAGTGCAGCAAGGTACGATTGGGTTTATTGGGTTCCTTTTATCTTAAGACAGTTTCTGCTAAGTTCAACAATTACAGCTCATCATTTTCAAGTGATGTCATAGCTCTAAATTTCGTGGAATATATGAAAGGAGGCTGGGTATACAATACATACATTTATATTTCATTGTAATTACAGAATCCACCTACATAAGCCACTGCATTGCATTTATTTCTAGATGTAGCTGTTAATGACATGACGGATACTGGAATTTAGCACAACTACCATTTTAAAGTGTAAGGAAAGTGTCATCACTAATAGCAGATCTGTCAAGACCGCATCTAAGCGAGACACTGAGAGGTCTTTAAGCTATGACGAGGTTGTCATTCTTTGCACTGCACTTTGAGAAGATTTCTTGTTCATGAAATATTTTAAAAGGGAACTTTTCTGAATTATAGTTTTTTAAAACGTGTCATTGTGCTGTCTGAGTTTGTTACCTGCTCATGAATCAGACAGCCTTCACATATTTCTCATTAAATACAATATCAACAAGGTGTGATAGAGCAATAGCAAGCATCTACATTTCAGAGACACTTCAAACTCATTCATTACACGTGCTGTGGTTCTTACTTCATTAGCCTGATCATAAGGAATTAAGTGGAAGAATGGACAAAATTGTGCGAAACAAGACATTTGCGAGTTTGACTTGTTCAGCGTTTTCAAGATTATCCAGGTCACCGTTGCACTTTTAATTATGGCACAAAATTAATAGTTGAAAAGGGAGCCGGAGCTGCGGTTTTGTCGGTCGTGGAGATCTGGGATGGATTCTAGAGTGTTGTAAAATGAGGGGAGAACTCAACGGAAGCAAAGCTGCAGACAGGCAGGCGGGGTCACAGCTGAAGCAGGCAGGGTTACAGTTGCAAATGCTAAAAGTAATGACTTTCTGAAGTAGGCAGAGTTTCAATCGAGGAACGTCAAGTTGAAGATGGCATATTAAGAGATTCATTTTCAACAGAGAATAGGGCTCTGTGAAGCAGAGTTTCAATTGAGGAAAGAGCATGGGATCCAGCAATGAGCACAATCCGACACTACAGGTGAGAATTAAAGAAAAAAGAACTCTAACACACCCTCTTGGACGACCAATAGCTAGAAAATTTGGAGCTTGTAAAGTTAGCTGGAGGAAGTGATTTATTGACAGATTTTGATAACCAAGAGGTATACCATCTCAGGGCTATCAGGCCGTATCCATAACATAACATGTATTCAACTCAGTGAGTGCACCCTCCAGTATTTGAACCTGAGACCATGAGGTCAAACAGATATTCCTGCAGTGGGTGCATTAGTCCACAGACCTTCGAGGGGGCAAGCGAAAGAAACATACAATAAGACAAACTGCATATGCTTTCTTGTAAACACACATTACTCTGCATGAAAGGGGTGTTCCATGGCCGTTGCTGTGGTTGTTCCCACACAACATCCATTGATGTGCCTTGTAGGTGTGCCTGAGTATCTTGAACTGCCAGTATGCCTGAATATTGAGGCAATGTAATTTTCTGAGGAGACGTGATGTGAATGCCAAACGGTAGACTGGGTAATATTCTGGCAGCAGTGTGTTGAATAGATTGCCTCTTGTGCAGCAGGTGTGCAGAGAGGTCATTGGTGTACTACAGTCAAAATATGATGATGGCCAGGGTGATGGTCGTACATGTGTCAGCAGGGAGCCATATGAAGAAATGTCTGACCATGCAAATATAGTGAAAGCAGGTAGAGGTAATTGTGGCAATTTGAAGTCTCATGGTGAGGTAGGTGTCAAGGATGATGGACAGGTGTCTGTGGTGGTTGGAGGGTGAGGGTTTTGGGCCTAGTTATGTGGGCAACCAGGGCGAATACATGTTGCAGAATGTCAAAACATATCTTTTCAGGTTGAGTATGAGCAAATAATCTCACATACAGGTAGCCATGTCGGTAAATGGTATATGTTAAGCAACAGCGATCAGCTCAGGTAAGCGCAGTGGGGCAAGCACGAAGGAGGGGAGTCGACAGACGACGGAATAGGTATTATTTATTTATTTAATTATACCTATTCCGTTGTCTGTCGACTTTACCCATCAACCACCCCTCCCCACCCACCACTGTGTTTACCTTTGACGGCCACCGCTGATTTTAACTATTGTTGGTGGAGTTGCTGTCTCCTGAGAATCATAGTATGATCTGGGTGTCTTCAGTGCAAGAGGTGATGCACAGACCCTGGGTCTGAATGATGTTTGCCAGAGGAGTCGTGTCCAAGAGAGTGGAGCGGAGTGAAGAGATTTGCTGGACTCTGTAGATAAGCTCCTTGGGTTCTGAGGGAATGGAGTGAGCATAAGCTGTTGAATACTACCAATCATGAAGGAGGCTATCCACTTCAGAGATGCTTCTTAGGTCTAAGTGATGTGAAGTCTGGAGTAGACTGTGTGTATGCTAGAAAAATACAGGATTTACAAGAAAAATTTGCTTATGGCATGTACAGGCCCTTCCACTTACATGCAGTGCAGCAAAGTTGCTTGCCATGTAGTGTTGTGTGCACGTTTGGGAATTATGAACCCTTGGGCCCAATATTGCACAAATAACATGCAAGACAGTGCAGCAAGGCAGCTTGGTGTGTAGTGCTGTGTGAAACATAGAGTGCAGGAAAGTGTGAAGTACAATAACATTTGCTATGTCTTAAATAGTCTTGGGCTGCAAACAGATGGCTGGAGCAAACGCAGGCTGCATGGGGCAATGGTCGCTGCAATGGTGCTAAGAGGCAAAATTTGCTTCAGTGCAGATAGACAGCTAAAATGTACAGTCCTAACAGGTAAAAAAGTGAAAAATGAGGTTTGGTGAACGATGGACATGTATTGGCATGTGAAAAGCAACAATAGTACAACATGGACATACAGATTAGTAGAAAAAATGTGGCCTATATCTCTGTGTATTCAAAAGTGTAGAAAAATACGGTCCGAGCACAGAAATCTTTCGGTATCTCCCTATACCAAATCTATCGCAAGAAATTTGTTACTTCATTACAGCAGCTTCCATCCGCTCTGTCAGAAGGACGCCATTCCTTTTAGCCAATTTCTATGGCTAAGCAGAAACTGTACGAACATTTTGGAGTTCGTTAGACATGCTGAGACCCTTAAGCACAAACATTGAGGATACCCCAAAAGACTGATTCGCGATTCATTCAAAAGAGCCAGATACTACAACAGGAAAACCATGTTTGCCCCCAAAAGTAACAACACCGAAGAGAAATTAGTTTGTGTTACCAGACACTCAAACATAGACCCAAAAATCAAACAGGCCATATATTCGGAGTGGCACCTCCTAAATATGAGAGAGGATGTCCCGAAGTTACCCAGACCCACGTTTGCCTTCAGGCGGAATATGAATCTACACAACTTCTTAGTGAGAGCCAAACCTAAGATAGAAAATACCTTGACAATGCCATTACATCTAACCAAATTAACATTGGACACAAAATGATTGAACTAAGCAATACGACCAACTGCAGGACCACTAACGTGGTATACTGTATCCTTTGCCCATGTATGTTATGTGGGCGAGACTGGTAGAGAGATAAGATCTCGCATCAGAGAACACAAGTCAAATACTCGCACTAAAAAACTTACCGCACCCCCTGGTCCAGCATTGGCTTGATTTAGGACATATCGACAAAGAACTCAGATGGACCATCTTGGACCAAATCAGAACAACCAGAGGATGCCATAATATCAAACTTCGTAAAAAAGGGAGGTATTCTGGATTCTTCTCCTCTACTCGCAAACACTAGGATTGAACGTACCCACTCCATGGGAACAAGCTATCTAATCCCCCCTGTGGGGACTTTGGGTTTCCTCCCTACCATCTGGCTTGAACTTTAGATTGTATCTTGCCTGTATTTTTTCCTAACTGCCAATTTCTGGTCCACTCTATCTATGCTGACTTCTTTGCCCTTGTGTAGGTTTTTCAATTTTCCTTATTTTTTCTTATTTTTTCCCTTATCATTTTCCTGTCTCCTAGGATCTTGGTCCGGTCCTTGGACTCTCCTTTATTCCGCCGCTGCTCTTACTCTAACCATTAGTATATTTTTCATCTTTCTTAATCTTTAACTTCGCCCAGTTTGTTTCCTCTGTTGGCCACTGATAGTTACCTTTTCTTTTCATGGTGCAGGTTTTCCCCTTCACACTCATCACCTTGGCCTGAAGAGTTTGTTCCCTTCCTTTCACATGATCTTGATAAGAAGCATCTTGGCTCATATCGCTATTCTACATCTTCCTGTTCATGGGCTTAAAACTATGACTGTGATATTCTTTATTTTTTTAAGTGGCTGGTTGGATTCGACTGTGTTCAATTTTCTTTATATCCGTTTTTTTCCGTTTTTATACATTCATTTTGGATATTCCCCCTTTCCTGTATTCTTTTGTGTTTTTTCTCGTTTAATAGATACCATTCTCTTGTTTGCTTGACCCTTCCAATATGGCAACCAAATCCATCCACTAGTTTCTTAGAGACCAGCTGTACCAGGCCACTTCCGGCTGCATGCTACGTCCATGGGCGGGAGCTTTAAAGGCCTTTGGGCCTTCGGTTTGTTGCCCTTGACTCCCTGGAAGTAGAGTTTTACACACCGGTCCTCCATGCAGCTCCAGAGAGGAGATCCTCTCCTTGTGGCCCGATCTCCCAAGATGCTGGAAGCATCAGGACATATTTTTTTACAGAGAGGGGTCTCTGCCCCCGGATGGACCCACAGCGGTCTGCGTTTTCTTTTCACGGGTAAGGCCTTCATCTATTGGGCATTTCTGTTCTCACATTGGGACTTTATTTCTTCCATCATGTTGTTTCGTGTGTTTTTATGTTCTTTATAATAGAACTGCCACACTGCCTCTATAACCTGGGTTTCCACGCAGCCTGGATTGTTTGATTCCTTTTTACGTTTTTTCTTTACTTTAGAAGACCAGACTCTGGAACCCTGATTCAGCGTGTTCCACACCTGCTTTTCTTGATGTTTAACAAGTATCCCTCTGGCCTCGAGTAGATGATTGGAGGTTTCTCGTATAAGGATATTGTATTCATTTCATCCTGTTGGCTCTAGGTATTGGTTGATTCTACCTATCCACTTTAACAGCATTTTTTCCGTATTCTATAGGAATTAATCTCTTTGAATTTTGTTTGTGCTTTTACCTGCCAGTGTTTTCTTATCCTGAATTCTCATCAGAAGCTGAGTGTTATCACCAATTTATTCTGTGCACGTACGCTTCTTGTGAGCCATTACGGGTGACTCCATGCTTAGATACCCTCTATTGTTGCTGTAAGTTTTTGTCAAATGTATTTCTTTTTCACCACGTCTGTTAGCTTTTCACACCCCTTTTCCTCTCTATTCGGTGAAGGTTGCCTACTTGAGGTTTATCTCTTCAAGCCTTTTTCTACTGTTCTATGATCACTAGACTTTCTTTCGTGGTCGTTTCTACTGGTCACGTTTCCAGTCACATTCATTTTCCTTTCTTCCTACACCTGGAGGCATATTGTAGGCACTAGAGTTCCATGTATTGGAAGTATCATCCTCTCTTTTAAATAAAATCCTGTCTACTGCTTGTGGGGTTGGACAAGGTTAATTAGCTTGTCACCACCTGAACCCATTCTTTTTTCATTTTTTAGAACGGAGTCCTTACTTTTACTATTCATCAGGTACCCTCTTGTTACCTCCATATCTTCCACGTGGCACTCGCTTGGATATCCATTTGTTTGTGCCCTGAAGAAGGTGGTGGCTACATAGAAGCCTTTCACCGAAACGAGTGTCGGCACTGTGCCCTGACAGGACCCTCGCAGAGTTACATGCAAAGAAAGAGAGACTTTTGCATTGTTTAAATGTGCTTGATTTATCAACATCTCTCTATGGACATATGAAAGGAATTCTGATTGAATTAATGTTATAGATTTAACGAATATGATGATACCTGTCCATTTATTTCAATTTTTGCAGCATTTCAACCAATTGTTGTCTGCATAACTATACATAGCATCACAGATACTGCCCAGACTCTGGGTCATACATGTTCTCTCTACCATTTTTCTTCTGAGGCTCCTGTTTATATATGTAGTTTTTATTGTTTGGCTTTGTGAGTATGATAGATGTATGGATGTGAGTATGGTATGATTGACTTTATGAAAGAATATTGTTTGCACACTTGATGGGATGACTTTTTATTTGTTCCTTTGCTGTGATTCACTTAGAGTGGGAGACATTTTATTAATTTCATTACTGTTCTTGTGGGTGCTAGGATAAAAAGAAAATGTGTAGGATCATGCTATTTGATGTGTTCTATCATGTAGCTAAAATATTAGAAATATTCTTTAAAATATTTATTAATCACTCAAACCTAAATAAAATATATTTTTGTATTAGTTATACCTGTTTTTAGTATGTGTTGTTACTTTCAGGTGCCTGTACCTTCTCTGGTCCTAATCCCTCCGTGGGACATTTGTGCAGTTATAGAGAGACGTTTTATGCTCGACTCATTTGCTAGGCAGGTGACACCCTTTCTCTCCTTTTGCAGTTTTTTTTCATGTTACAAAAATCACTGATGTCATATTCAATCATGGAATCTTTGTAACATATATCTATTTTATTTCCAGAGGAACCAGCACCTTCTGGAGATCAGCCTGTCTATGATGCCCAACCTGTTGAGGCCCTTATCTTGCCCCGCATGGATGAAGACACCATCCAACAGCTCCTGGACACTTTGATACTTCTCCTCCAGAGCTGGCAAGGGAAGACAACGTTGTTGGGTCTTCAGATGAACCAACACACACTGGACATGGACCATCAACTCATGACATAACAGCCTAGATCTCCAAGGACTCCAAAAGTGCTTTTCAACAGCGAGTGGTAGGGGTCGAGCAGCGAATGGCTGATGAGGTCGGTCAGAGATGGAGACCATAGCGGGCACTCTTGAAGAACTCCGTAGGTGTCTTATCCCTAGTAGCGGGTTGACAAAGCCTATCACAGACAGCTAATTTTGACTCCATGGAATTCATGAGCCCCTAGTTGACATTGCTGGTGTCATGATGCAGAAGGAATGAAAGAATCAGCCTTTTTCATTTCACATGAGCTAATCGGTCAGGCAGTTGGGGGCTGTTAATACATCCATCCAGTCCCTTGAGGCCAAGCTTGACTCCTTCATAGCATCAATGAGTGCCCTAAATAACACTGTTGCTGCTTTGTTGCTTAACCAGCAAACCCTTGCCAGGGACTACCATGCTACCCTACTAGCACTCACAAATGTTGTTTGGAACATGGGATTTACAACGTCTGCCTCTGGTGTATGTGTATGTGTGTGCCTTAGGCTAGTAACATCTCTCAACTGCCTCCCATCCAGATAACACAACTTGCAGGGAAGGCAGAACACACATCAGAGGAGAAAGATGTAGAGTTTGCAATTTTCTGACAAACAACATCCTGATAAACATTTGTGAATGCCTCCTGGCCAGTTTTCCTATCTGCCCTGTGTAGGACATCATGACACTCTCTTTGGAACTCAGGACAGTATTCTTTGTTTGTGCTGTACTTAATGTTGCCCCTAAATACTATGCAACACTTGATGATGGCAATGTTTTCCTCCTTACTAATGTTACTCAACACATGCAAATATATTGTTACATGTGCAAACTAATGTATTTTTAAACACAATAATGATTTAACATATGTGTTTGTAAAATGTCCTGAAAATATACCTAACCACGTTTAATGTGAAGATAGGAACCCCTGGAAGACAATAAATATGATTTAATAAAGCAACATGAGATTTGTAAGGTTGTTCCTCAAAAGTCTACAAAAGTACTGTAACTATAACACCCATGTCACTCTTTTGAAGAGCGAGCTCAACTGAATCGAGTACATTTATTGACCGTTCAATTAATTAAAATCTTTACAGTAAAATAATCATAAAAATTAGCTCAACCCCCCCTGCTCCCCTCCCTACCCCTTGAGTCACACAGTAGCTTGAACCCGCTATTTATACATTCTCACGGTTTGTTGTTGGTTCATACATACCAGGGAAAGAGGAGTATTTTATGTTATGTGACATTTCATAAAATCACTCCTTCGCAGTAACATTTAGGATACAGTTGGCTCATTGTAAAGGCCAGCCCGTGTCCGCTTCTCTTGTTTATAACGATTGGGAGCTGCCCTGTTTTCTAGGTGCAGTTTGCCATCTTTTAAAATTGCACTTTTCCTTTTTTTGCACTATCACATTGCCAAAAAACTTAGCTCCGCTGTAATTCAGACGTTGTAGCACACCAGGGGGACATTCGGTCTCCCTGGTGGGAACCCGATGAGGAAGCATGTCACCAACTAGGTTGGTAAGTGAGGGTTCTTTTAAATAGAAGAGGTTTTTCCCATTACTCTTGCCCCCCTTTTCATTGTTACTTTATTTCCACACTAACAGTCACTCTTTTGTGGATTAATAGTATTATCCAGGGGAAGAAGAGTGATTTTTCTCCCTCTCTCTCTTGTTGTTTGTTACATTTCATAAAACGCCAATAAAAAAAGTATAATTTCAGAGCCCTTGTAAATTAAACTCAGAAGGCCTAAAAGTAATTCATTAGTGGGTGCTATTGGTTGTAATGACCCCCTTCCCAGGATAGGGGCATGTTTTTCCACCACTTAAATGTTCTAGTGCAAAACAATAAAGTGCTATGTTTTCACACCACTTGCCTTTTGTGATGCCTTGACAGCCAGCCAATGTTCACCAGAGGAGCTGGTGTTTGGAGGACCGATCTTCTTTTCTTATGCTGTACACTTCGAAGGCACTTGCTGACGGCTCTCTGTTGGCAGGCTTTGTCTACTTGATTTTAATATGAAGCACCCAGGTGATTTTCCTCATTTATATTTTGTCCTTTTGAAGGGCAATAGAGACTGTGCCGGGTCCACAAGTGCCAGTCTAATTAAGTGTGTGAACTTCGCCGCTCTTGCAAGGATGCAGTTCTTTATGTCAGAAAAGCACCAGTCCGAGGCCTCCTTGCAAGTCCTTGTGCCCTCTGCACTAAAAATGGGGTGAAGCAGCCACTAAAGCTCTCTGGACAATTTAGGACAGCAGATCAGCAGCAGGTGCAACCAAGGATTCCTTGTGATAAGAACATAACCGGCAAGAGACTGCTCCATCCTTGCATGCCCAGGCTGGGTTGAAATCTGTGATTCTTAGTGCAGTGAGCCCTGTATATAAAGTTTTCCTG
Organism: Triturus cristatus; assembly: GCF_964204655.1. Classification (NCBI taxonomy): domain Eukaryota; kingdom Metazoa; phylum Chordata; class Amphibia; order Caudata; family Salamandridae; genus Triturus; species Triturus cristatus. Next base: position 493,299,868 of record NC_140585.1, read on the forward strand.
CAAGCCTAGGCTGAAAGTGCCTCTCATAGGTATTGTCGGGCTTTACCCTCAATGTATGACGCGTCCAATGCCAATGAATTGAGATTGTGATCCAATGAGGCCCGATCCTTTTCGAAAGAGATGACCCAGACCTGCCACTTCACTGCATTTGTCCACGCAGATATCGGGACCTCAGGTGAAGACAACTTCTTGGCTTCAATCTTCAAATTCCCAATTGCTTGACTCGGCTTGGAATGACAGGGGGAGTCCTCTGTCTTAAAGATGGGTCCAATTTTATGTTTAAGGGTGTTATCCGGGGCATTTAGGACCCAGATGTAGAACTTTATCAAGTCCCCTAGTAATGCCAGATTGGGACCGCTGAGGGCCAGTCCCAACCTTGGCCTGGCTTTCCTGGCTTGTCTTGGAGCTTGCAGCACTGCCTTATAGGCTTGTACCTGGGCCACTGCTATGAATGTATCTAAGGCTCCCGGAAAAGCCAGATGGCCATAGTTGAGGGCCGGAATTAATTTTGCCTTCAGGACTGTCAACATTGGTGTTGTAATCTCACAGTAGTTTGGTATATTTCCTCTTGGTACATTCCGCCTCCCCTTTCCTACTCCCATAGAACATTCCCCTAGAGCTTGAGATAGAATGTTCAGAACCTTGATGTGGAATGTGGATGATCAGATTAAAGACTCTCTTGAACCTTACCTGCTATGGAGTCTGCCTTTCTTTAATGAACTTCAACACTGGCGACGAGGGTGGGATGGAAGTATGAAGAAAGACAAAGACATGGAGGTTCTCAAAGACTTCATCATCAATGGATGGCCTAAAAGTCGATCTGAAGTTCCAGATACTGGCAAAGATTATTGGGAGGTCAGGTATGAATTATCTCTCACGTCCGATAGGATACATCGAGGTGGAAAAATTATTCCACCCATGGATTTGAGGAACAAAATAATCGACTTAGTCCATGAAGGGCACTTAGGCAGGAGCCTCACAAAAAACAAAGTCAGAAGTTGCTTTTGGTTTCCAAGATTGAATTCAATGGTCAAACTCAAGGTCAAAGAATGCATCAGCTGTGCTAAAAGCGACAAAAGCAAAGTTCTTCATAAAGCTCCTCTATCTCCTGTCGATGTTCTGGAAGTGCCATGGACCAAGCTGGCCATGTACATAATTGGTCTAATGGATGCCTTGGATCCCCAGAGAAAGTTCATGTTTGTTCTCATCGATTACACCTCCCATTGGGTACATTTCAAGTTTACACCGTCCACCACGACAAGCAATCTCATTTCTTTCTTAAAAAATATTTTTGTCTATGAAGGCATACCAGCCACTCTTGTAACAGACAATGGGGTGCAATTCACTTCGGAGACAATGAGGGAATCCTTGGAAGATTTGAACATAAAACACGAGAAAATTGCACTCTATTGTCCTAAAGCAAATGGCCTGGTGGAGAGGGCGAATCGTATGGTGAAAGAACACATTCAATTAGCCATCACCAATGGATTCAATGTCGAAGATTCTCTAAGTGAGTGTATTTGGGCATACCACACCACACCCAACCTTGTCACTGGAGTGTCGCCTTTTGTGTCCCTGAGAGGGAGGGAACCCAGCACCAAAATGAACCCTACGTCGTTGGAGGGGGGTAAAAGAGTAGTGCCTGATCTTGACCAGAGTAAGGAGAAAATCTATCGACACCAACAAAAATATAAGAGTTTGTATGACAAAAAACAGGGAGTCAAGGTCCACGAGTACAAGGCAGGTACTCCGGTGGTTGTCAAGAAACCCACTCATGTGCAACCTGGGTCGAGCAAGTACCATGCTGCCCTATGAGTGGAAAAGGCTGTCAAGAATGTTGTTTGCCTGGAAAATGGACAGACATGGAGTAATGATAGAATTGTGGACATTGCTTAGAATGTTGCTTCCACCCTGACCTTGTGTTCCCCTATATAAGGAGATGTGTTGTAATCTCAGAGTAGTTTGGTATATTTTCTCTTGGTACATTCCGCCTCCCCTTCCCTTTCCTACTCCCATAGAACATTCCCCTAGAGCTTGAGATAGAATGTTCAGAACCTTGATGTGGAGAGTGGATGATCAGATTAAAGACTCTTGTACCTTACCTGCTACGGAGTCTGCCTTTCTTTTATGAACTTCAACAATTGGCTCCTCTGTTGGGCTTGTCAGGCGTAGGCTTAGTTACTTCATTGTTAAGATAACACGGTCGGCCTTTGCACTTTGATGTTTTATGTGGGTTGCCGGAGTGGCCCTCTCATAGAGCCAAACCCCTAGGTAGTTGTTGGCAGATGTTGTCCCAATTTGATGATCTCCCAATTGCCTGTGGACTTGCCTTTTATGGGGATGTTTTCCAAATACAACTATCTTGGGTTTGCTCTGGTTGACTTACAGATGGTTTTCCTTGTCATACTTATGAAGATCATTAAGGGCTCTCTGGAAACCCACCCTGATATAATCCATTAATACTGTGTCATCTGTGTACCGAAGAATGCAGAGCCTCACCTTGCCCAGCCTCTGAGCCACTAAGATAGCACCATTCAGGGCAGTCCCTAGGTCAGCGGTGTAATGGTTGAAGAGTTGGGGTGTCAAAGCACAGCCCTGCTTAAGCCCATCGTTGTTATTGACTCTTGATGTTACTGTAGTGGGGCTCATTTTGACCTTGACCCAAGTTACCTCATGTGGAAATATAATCGCTTTCAGGAGCTTAGGTGGGATCCCCAAAGCTGTCAGTTTTCTGCAAAGCCTACCTCGGGCCACCCTGTGAAAGGCCATGCTGTAATCTATGAAGCAGCAGAACAGGGGCACGTGCTTTTCCTTAGCTGCTTATTTGGAAAGATAAGCCAGTGCAATGATGTTGTCCATGGTTGAGCTGTTTGCCCTGACTCCTGTCTAAAGCAAATCAACAAGCCTATAACTGGCTGGGTTTGAGTGGTCGCCTTTTTTATTGATGGGGAAAAGGATAGATCCTCTCCATGACTGCGATGTTTTTGATGTCGTGAACGCGTGGTTAAAAAGGGTAGTCAGGGTTGGAACTAAGCGCACCTGAGCCAGTTTGAATACTCGTGCGTGGATCCCGTTTGGCCATTAGGCTCCATAGTTTCTCATTGCCTTGATGTTCTTGATTCCCTTGCCTTCTGTAAATAAGGTGCCTTAGGTGATGTCTTGGCCTGTTAACTAGTTACTCTTAGTGATTAGACTGATATCTTGGCCTGCTTCCGGGTCCGGACCATCATCTGGGAAAACTTTTGTGTACAGTCCTTTCACCTACTTTTCCTACATGTTTCCTGCTACACCATTCTCTTATGTAGTACCGTGAGTGTCAAGCTGATTAATGCATTTCCATAATTTAGAATGATTCTTTTCTTTCAGCAAGGAGAACACTTTGAGCCATTCCCTTCCAAGAGCTTTCTTTTGCACTCCCATACTTTCTTCCTATGTGCTGCTCTCAAGATGGCCATGGGGCTCACCTCCAACAATTTGCCTCCTTTCTTTTTTGCCCTAAGCGCCTCTCTAAGAGCACGTTTACACTGAGTTAGGGCCTTCAGGGTACATGGCCCCTGAAATGGTATTCCTAATCTCATTCTCTTATTTTTATGATGGTCCTCCCCCGGGTTCTGCTGTAAGTCTGCTATAAGGGCTTTCCAGTGTCCTATTGTCTTCGCTGGGGAGACTGACTCTGGGTCTGCTTCTCTCTTTTCCACCCACTCCTTCATTTTAGTTCAGAGGTTAGCTGTCCATTTGACTCTATGGAGCACCCTGTGCCGCTCTTCTCCTGTGGGTTCTCCTATCATGTGTTGCGCAGCAGCTGGTTGCATTGCTAATTGAAAAGAGGTACGCAGTAGCCTATGATCGCTTTCTCCTCTATCATCGACTGCAAAATCCCACAGCTTATTGACCAATTTCTCATTAAGTAGAATGTACCTAATTGTAGATGCATTTTTAAAGGTCAGTTTGGGGCACCAGGAGGGGGGGAACGTGATTTTTTTAACTTGACGTTGAGGACCGCGAGCAAGCAAAAAATGACTGCAGCACTACGCAACACTACGCTACGCGTGTTCGCACTGTGCTACGTGCAATTCGCGTAGTGCGAAGTAGCGCGAACTTCGCAAACTACGCGAGCGTAGCATAGTGCTTTGCCCAGGCTTATACGAGATCCCTTTGCTTCTTCAGTCTTCTCAAATTGTTTTGGGGTGAATTCCATGGTTCTTTTGATTGTTAACTACAGTTTTTGAAGAAAGGAGGCCATAAAATCTTCTACCTCAAAGATGTTGACTTTTTGACTATTTGCTGGTGAGGCATATAACGCAGACCTTGGGGTAGATACCAATAGGTCCTTAATTGGAGCTTCTGAGTGTTGCTCACTTGTTTAAAAAAAAAGAAAAATGTTGTTGTATATAGCGCAAACTAGACCCAAAGATATCGGGTATCAGAGCGCTTCACATTAGTGCCAGTTTCGTTACACAACAGCACATTCATTTTGTGTTAGGGTACAGGGAGATTAAGTGATTTGCCCAATCAGAGGATGTTGAGCGTTGTTGCTGAGACTCGACCCCGGTACCCTAGCTTAGATGTCAACCACTCTAGCCATAAGGCTACATCCTTTAGTGCTTCTGTTGAGTGAGGACCATTTGCCTTATTTAGTGTCTCCCTGGTGTTCTCTATGTTCAATGAGTTCATCCTGGGCGGTGTTATGTTGTCCCTTTCTTGGCGGGAGATGCAACTATTGCCTTTGTTTGCCCCCTGGTTCCCCTTGGGTAGGACCCGGTCAAACGCTTCCGTTTTCCATTCCCTGGGGCATGAGTGGGATCTGCACTTAAAGGCGAGATTACTAGGAGTAGGGGAGTCGGCCATTCTGTGGCTTGAGCCTAACCTTAAGGTTTTATGATTTGTCACATCATCTGTCCCCTCCAATGGGCTGTCCAGGATTATTAGTTGACTACCAGGTGTTTGGGTGTATTGAGTTTTGAGATCTTGTAGGGGTGCATTTATTGGGGGTTGCTTTTGCTTAAATGACAGAGGCGTACTTCTTGTGACCCTTGTTTGTGTTTGCCTGATGAGTTAGTTCTTGTCAGTGTCAATCCGTAAGTAGCGAGAAGTCTTCTTTTTGGGTGCCATGTTCATCAGAAAAAATGCAGTGAGTTTTGGGCGGTAGCCAGGTGCTAAAACCACGCTTGACCCTTAATATGTGAGCTTGATGTAGGTTGATGTATTTTGCTCTTTTTGATAATAGCAAAAGGCTCACCTTAGCTCTCCTGCTGGGGGACCTTTTGATTCCCTGTGTCCACCTCCTACCTTTTTCTTCTTCCCTTGTTCATTATCCCACTTCCTTGGCCTGTACTGCAATAGAGGCCCTTAGTGTGGCTGCAATGTTGTTGCTTGTGCCTGTTATAGTTGCCAGCGCTTCGAATGGTCAGGTTTGAAGGTTTTCAGGTCAGACGGGGGTCCAAGAACTCCCCAACGATATTCCCGCTGTTCCAGTTGCCACTGTGAGGTGGCCAATGGTTTGGAGAATGTAGGTGGTGTTCGTGGGGGAGCAAAGCGGGGAATTCCGGGCTTCACAAGCCTTACCCAGAACATCTGGCCACCTCCATCAAGCTTGCCAGGGGCACTGACTTAGTGGTGGCACTCTAAGGACGCCATGCTTGCTCGAACCTCTTCTGTCCCCAATCCCTCCTCTGGCTGTTCTTGGGCCCACAAGGACCTCACAAGGATCCCAGGAAACGGTGAACCGGGCCATCGGCTTGGTCCGACAAGTCTCACATCGGCCTCACCCACCTGGGACACCCGGTCCACCAGGTCCTCCACGAGCCAGACCAAGGCTGGGGCAAATCTAATCGGAATTCTCAATGAGCCGGCCATGAATCACAAACTCGGCTGTCTACCTGGTTGTCAGCCACCTGGGAAACACCAGGGAATCACCACTGGCAATGTGTTGAGGGAACAGTGTAGGAAGCTGGCTCTGTATATACTATACCAAAGTGAGGTATAGTGTGCACAGAGTCCAGTGGAACCCCTAAGGTAGGCAGAGGTAAAGTTAGATAGCACCTCACTCTCTATTTGTGGTAGTGTGGTCGAGCAGTAAGGCAGTATCAGAGGACAGTGTTAAGCATTTGTTGTACACACTCAGTTAGAAAATGAATTCACACACTCAAAGACTAAACTTCAACCAATTGTTTTGCATCAAGTAAGCCTGGCACAGGTAAGTGATAAATACTTTGCAGTAAATTTACAGGGCCCGATTCACAGAACTAACTTAAGACAAAATCCTAAACTTACTACCATTTTCGTATTCACAGAAGGCACTTACTCATTTTGGTATTCACAGAAGACACTTACTCATTTCGGTATTCACAGAAGTTAGTAGTCCTAACTTTAGGACTCCTAAATGCCTTCCGTGAATACCAAAAGTCTTAAAATTAGGATTTTTCTCAGTTTAGGAGTCCTAAAGTTAGGACTCCTAACTTTACTACTACTAAACTCAGGAAAATCCTAATTTTAAGGCTTTCGGTATTCACAGAAGGCATTTAGGAGTCCTAAAGTAAGGAGTCCTAACTTTACTACTACTAAATTGAGAAAAATCCTAATTTTAAGACTTTCGGTATTCACAGAAGGCATTTAGGAGTCCTAAAGTTAGGAGTCCTAACTATACTACTACTAAACTGAGAAAAATCCCAACTTTAAGACTTTCGGTATTCACAGAAGGCATTTAGGAGTCCTAAAGTTAGGACTCCTAACTTCTGTGAATACCGAAATGAGTAAATGCCTTCTGTGAATACCAAAATGAGTAAGTGCCTTCTGTGAATACAAAAATGGTAGTAAGTTTAGAATTTTGTCTTAAGTTAGTTCTGTGAATCGGGCCCACAGATTGTAACACAGTTTGGATTGCAATTGTAAATGTATTTTGATTAGATTACAGTAGTGTTACTGATAATGCAATGCTTTTCAGAATGCAGTACATAAACTTTGAAGGGGATTTTCAGTAAGATTACAGGTAAATTACTTTTGGATTACTTTTCTTACACACAGTTGTATACCTGGATACCACTCTGGGACATTTTCTGTATACAGGTAAGTAAAATTGTTTTTGTTAAACAGAACAATTTTAAAGAATTTCTGTAGGTTTTCAAACTTCGCACTTAAAACCTTTTCACAGAAAAACAGTCAATGTTATCCTATGGAGGAAAATAGTGTTATCGGTTGTGAAGTAAGTATTTGGTAGTGGGAGTTGAGGTTCTGGGGGTAGACTCAGGGGTCCCCCAAGGTCAAGAATGCACTCTAGTTACACCCTCAGCCACACTAGGGCGGTCGGGTGAAGAGTGCTGAGGCCCAATGTTATCCAATGGGGGATAGGGAGCCTCCAGTTGGTGGCTGCTGGTAAGCAGACCATTTGGTTGTGGGAGCAAAGCTCCTGGACTTTAGCTCAGGGTAAATGGGGAAACTAAGTAGCACCAAAGGTGCACCCTCAGCGGCACTAGGGCAGCCGGGTGCAGGGTGCAGTTTCGATATCGGGCGCCCTGTTGGTTTCAATGGGGAACCTCCGGTTTGCAAATGCACTGCAGGCTTGGGGACGAAGGTCTTCTGGGTGTGACCACCACTTCGAGAGGTAAGTTGCGAAGTTAGGGGTTGGTTAGGCACCTTCGGTTTGGGCACCCAAGGATGTGGGGCTTCGGGTGCCGGGGTGCCTTTTGGGGTCGGATCTTCTTACCAGCTCCTGGTCGTGATTGGGGGGACCTTCTGGATTTAAGCTGCAGGCGTCAGCTGGAGGCTTGAGGCAAATCAGGAGTCACCGAATCTCAAGTCAGGATCGCCAGGGGGACCTCCTCGTGGTGTTTGCCCACTCGAGCTCAGGCCGTGGACGGCGGGTGCAGAGTGGGGCGGATTTGCGGTGTCCGGCCGGAGCCAGAGGTTGCAGATTAACAAATCTGGTGTTCACAGGAGACAAAGTCTTTGTGCTTGAAGGCAGGCAAGTCCTCCAGGGTTTTCGAGGTTGCTGGCTGCAGTAGACACTGGAATTTAGAAGGAGCAGGTTCGAGGGGGAGACAGGCCAGTAGGGCTGGGGCCAAGTTAGTGGGCGTCTTCCTCTTGTTAGCTGCAGCACGGCTGTTTGGTCCTTCTTTTTCTTGTAGTTTCTTCTTGTCTGAGGAAGCAGAGTTCAGGGTTGCCCCTAAATAGTAGACCAATGGGTCCCTTCCCTGGGGTGGGTACACCCCCTATTATGCCACCCTCCATGGGAGAGGGGCATGAGCCAGTCCCTGTTGGCTGAGTCCCCCCATCTGCAAGATGGCGGGGACGTGGAATTGTGCTTCACCTGGCCTCCCCCACTTGAGAGATGGAGTTGGCAGAGGTGGGCACACCGCTCTTCCTCACTTGTTTTTCCCGCCGGTTCTCTTAACCAAAGTGGGGGTCAGAACCACTGGGGACCAGCTGCTGAAAGCAGCAAGTGGCCTGGGGAAGCTCACAAAGGCGGCAAGCCTTTGAAGCTTCCCCTTCGTGAACCCCGCCCATCCTAGGGGAGGAAGCTTGGCACCTCGTCTCAGGATTGCATTGTTTCAGGCCCCAGAGAGCAGCAGGCTCTCAACCTAAGGGTCCAGACACATGTCAGGTGGTGGCAGCTGAAAGCAGCCACTCACCCTGGACACCAGTGGTGGGTTAGTTTTCAGGGGGCATATCTAAGTTGCTCTCTGTGTGCATTTTACATTAAATCCCACATTGGCATCAGTGTGGGTTTAATGTGCTGAGAAGTTTGATACACAACTTCTCAGTGTTCAGTGTCGCCATTATGGTGCTGTGGAGCTCGTAATGACAAACTCCCAGCACCATATACTCTTAATGGCATCACTGCACTTACAATGTCTAAGAATGGACTTAGACACTGTAGGGGTACAGGGCTCATGCGCCTGTACCCTCACCACTTGTATAGTGCACCCAGCTAGAGGGGTGACTGATCTATGCCAGGGCAGCTGGGTTGTAGGCATGGCACCAAGACATGTGTGCATTGTCGACTCTTCACTTTGTTCTGCACCAAAACATGCAGCCTGCAAAGGCAGTGTGTGTGTGTATAAGGGTATAGAACCTCTAAGGGTGGCACAATAAGTGCTGCAGCCCACAAAGGCCTTCTCTGGTCACAGTGCCCTTGGTACCTGTGGTACCATTTACCAGGGGCTGACCTGTGGCCAGAGATGCCAGTTGGGTTTTGGCTTCAATGCAATTTGAGGGAAAGAACATAGGCCCTGGGTACCTGATTAGCAGGAGCCCAGAGCACACTCAGTCAAAGGACATCAGCAATTCAGCAAAAAGTGGGGGGGGGAACCATGCAGAAAGAGGGCACTTTCTCACAAGCGGGGACCCAGGGGCCTGGAACAGGGAGCTGAGGAGCGGTGGACAACCGTGGTGCGCAGCACCTCCTCTGAACAACCAAGGTGCATGTACGTCAGTGTCAGAGTATCCACAGCAAACTCAACTGAATTGCAGATGCTATCTTTTTATGTGCACTTGCACCAATTATACCAATTGCGGACTGATGGCCAACTGAATGAGGCTCAGCCCCATATTCAAAACAGATGGTTAAAAACCTTGGCTTTAATCTCAATTTTCACTTCATCCTCACGATGAAGGACTGGAGGCCAACGAATACTTGTCTAAGTAAAGAGGGGCCCCTTCTAGACCAAAGGGGTAGGGCACTGTAAAGTGAGTCAAAAGGGTACCCTTTGGACCAAGTGATAAACTATCAAGGAAATATAATAAATAATAATGACGTACGTATCCTGATTCAAACCCAGTAATATCATTCATTCATTCCAATCAGAGGAGGATTGTATTGCGTGCCAACAAGAATACATAAAACACAGTTATAAACTGATAAAAGTCTGGTTTCACAAGTACATTTATTAATTGTTCAAAATATATTAGAGGCAAAAAGTTTGTTTAGTACAGACAATAATTGAACATAAATCAATAATAAATCACAATAAAAATGAGCAACTTAAGTTCATCACAATAATTTAAAAAAAGCATAAAAGAGTGAGAGTCACTAGTAAAGACAAAAACAATATGTCATCAGAAATATAACACATCTGTCATAACGCTATGTGGGACGTAGAACCTGGTACTTTTGTGCTTAGTACTCGTTGACTGTCGCCCAAGTAAACAGATTAGTGTAGAAAGGTAAGCGTCGATGCATTTCGATGGCTTGATTATATTTCCATCTTTCTCAAGACCAAATTCATGACTCTCATTTCATAATATTAAAAGCACCAGGAATTGGCACAGTAAAAAGTCTGTACCTCATATAGTTGGGGCAGGCTAACATCGATATAATTAATCAGTGGTTTTCACTGTTCATATATGGAAAGATCCTGTCAGTGGTCTGCGAAACCCTAAGATTATTCTTCCATTTCACTGAACCACTTCTTCCTCCGATTTATCCTTTTTTTAAATTAAATTGCAGTGTTCTGGTTAATTAAAACTCACTGTTCATTGTCCGATATACTTATAAGGACTGCTATGGTATATATTGACCAACCTTAGGATGAGGTATGCGCGATTTTAAAACTTTCTTTATCGTCTTCGTATGGATTTTGTATAGCTTCTTTGTAAAATTGTCGCTGTGTTGTTTCCCTCTTATAATTAGGGTTTTTTGTGGTACAGTCCCTGGTATAGTGAGCGCGGAACGGATAATCGGCCCAAAGGGTACCCTTTTGGCCAATGAATACTACTTTGAAACAAGGCATCAACCCCATCGAGTTCCCACACCATTTATAATAAGGTTGGCCACCATAGTCCTCAAAAGGAACTATTTTGAATATGAGGATGAATACTTTTTGCAGAAAAAGGGAACCGCCATGGGCTGTCCCGTCATTCCAGCAATAGCAGTACTTTTTATGGCAATGTTTGAAGAGAAATTAATTTATAACAACAATCAATTTTCCATCTATATCACATAATGTTTATGGTGCATTGACAATATGTGGTGGTGAGGAGTGGAGATAAGAAAAATGTGAATGACTTCTAGGATATTAAGAGCTCTGATATCAAATTCAGCATGAAAAAAACAAAAGCAGCTTGACATTCTTAACCATGGAAGTCATGTCAAAAGAACAAAAGTTAGTTACACCTTAATTTTGAAAGTCAACATAGTAAATGTTGATCTTATGAGATGTCAAAAGTGAACAGACTGTAAAGGGCTTCCAAGACACCAGCATTTACATGCTTCAGATATGTCATAATCATGAATTCTGAATCCTCTCAAGATTTTTATTCATTAGACTGTAAGCATATCTATCAAAGGTCAGAAATACCATCATTCCACAGGAAGATGGCACTCCATCACTTAGATCAGATTATATGATACAAACAACAAGGAGACTATTCATGCCTGAACTCGACAAGAGCAAGGATCTCTACTATGTGAACTTAAAAATAAAAAATACGTGCATTTTCGACTTATGGAAGCAATCCATAAGAAGGCATAGACACTGTCTATTGAGCTAGAATATGTTTAACGGTACAAAAAATACCTCAAAAATAACTAATTCCCAATTCAAGCAGGCGGCCCCGCACGAAGACACAGTTTAAACAAGGAAAGAACAAGGATACATTGTAGATGTCATTTTAGGTAACCGTTACAATGTTTTACTCTAATTTACCCGCACTGCCCCATAGATACGCGTGTATGGCAACACGATAAATGGTCCTGCTTAAAAAGCTAGTGACACAGTGGCGATGTCTTTTTATATAACCGCTACAATGTTCTGCTTGAATTTAAGGGCTCACATCACAGATGGTAGTGTTCGACATGGTAAAATTCCTGTTTTATAAGCAAGTGAAACAGTTGGAAATGAAGAAAGAATGAGAGTCATAAAAAAGAGAGCAGACTAAGAAGCTTTAAACAGCTTGTAACAAACATCGAAAGACACAAACGTTCGGCTTAGTTTCCCATGCAATGTCATGCCATAATTTTGACTGGTCTTAAGAGCACTATTAGGTTTTATGTCGAATTGTTGATTTGTTGTATGTGCGCCATTCATTTCTAGTTTCCCATTTTGAGCAAAATCTATAGGTATGTGCAAAAAAAAATCTACTGCATAACCGCAGCTTAGCATTGAAAAGCTGTGTGTACATTCATGTGTATGAATATTGTTTAAATGTTGCCCCTTAAGACATGTTCAAATTTAAATAAATATTATTGAAATAATAATAAAAGAATGAGTGAATAAATACATGGGCCAAGACAAGTAATTCAATTTGCACATTCTAAATGTTGAATAGAAGCAGCTGGACCCTTGGTCTTTACACTTAGAGAAAGCTGGCATGTTCCTGCTTTTAGCCATTTGTGCCTGCATCCTGTCTTGGTTAAGTATTAGAACAATGGTCCTTAAAAAGAGAAGTATCGTCATAAGGATAAATATAGACTCCAATCAGTGCTATATTAAGAGTGTCCAGCCTGACAGTCAATGTAATCATTCAAACATTTCAAAACCAAAAGTATAAACACATCAATACAGTGTGACACAATCCTGCATCCTACATAAACACATGACAAGTACACTTTAGGACAGGAACATATCAGGGAAGAAAGGGTAGCTTGTGAAATATTGAACACAATTTCTAACAAGCTTGAGGAAACAGTAAATGCACTTTTTTTTATCAGTTTCGGTTAATGTGCAAACTGTTTACATTAGTCGGCGACGTTTCGATCCTATTTAAAAAATAGTAGGATCATCATCAGGACATTAAGGGTATAAGCCTGAATAATTAGGGATTGCCTGTGGGAAATGAGGAGAAGGGAAGGAGATTAGGGATCTTCTAATACAGACCGAAAAACATTGTGCTGTCCAGGGGGTCAGGGAGCAGCCATGGTGTAAAGCAACCGCACCGTGCTCGTGATTGAACAACCGTTATTAAAATCGCAAGAAGGCTCACAGCAAGGCAATGACTGTGAACAGAGATGGCTGGTGTGAGTGAACGTGAGCATCAGGGCTACAATATAGATTAAGATGTAAGTGGAATCAAGCGCGGAACCAAGGACACTATCAATCATTCATTATAGGATAGTGACAAGCGAAATAATCTGAGCGGTACAGGCGTGAGCAAGGTGAAAAGGCCTACAATTGTATATAGACCAAGTGCCCCCATCGCATATGAGGTGACACTCGCTCGCATCATTCATTCCAGGATGGTGCCAAGTGAATCAATATGGGCGGTACAAGCGTGGTACAAGCGTAAGCAAGGTGAAAGGACCTACATACGTGTATGGGCCAAGTGCCCGCATCGCGTTTAAGGTGACGCTAGCTCGCAGGGGAAATTGACTAACCTCAATTAGGCTTGTGGAAGGTTAAGCCACATACGCATTTGTTTGCGGTAGCCAAATTATTAGGATTTTCTGTGGAAGTTTAAAAACTGAGCGTGAGATAAAGGAAATACTGGATAACATCTGGCAAACAAGGAGATAACTTAGCGGGAATTCTCACCCGAGGATGAATAACCTGGCGTTTAAACTGTGAAAATAACAAGTTCCAAAGCAGTAAGTGGGGATGCACTACAGGGAAAAAGAAGGGGAGGAATGAGTGAGGAATCATACGGACGGACTAGCAAGGAGCCGGGTGACTACGCAAGGCAGCGTGCTTACCGTTATGTTGTTTGATCCAAGGCTCGATGGCAGGGATAACCATCGGCCAATGGAATACTCCTATTTATGTGTTGAGTGAAATGTGACTCAGCAAAAACCGGGGGGGGTGGCCATATTGGATGAAGGTTTTAAGGAGTATGTAAGAAAGACTTGATGTGGTGGAGGATCCACTAGAGAGCCAATTGATGGCAGTGAAAAAAATTAGAGGATAAAAGGGAATTAATGCATATAGAACAAATTACATTTTTTAGACAACAGAAAAAATTAGGAAAAATACCAAGCAACTCGAATAATAGGGAGTACTTGGTAAAGTAAGGAAAAATGTTCAGGAACCATGTTAATTGCAACCCACAATACAGTTAGTGGTAAAAACATACAGATGACAAACTTGAAGCAGAAACAGTGAAGGCGGAGCTTGGTGCTTGATGCAAGGAGTGGTCCCGAGCAAGGTGGTCCAGTCCTCATTCCTATTCAGTCCATCCTGATGCTGTTCATGTGGATAATAAGTTTGAGCTCCTCTTTATTCAGGAGTTGTGCAATGTCTCCACCTCTTGGGGATTGTTTTACAACGTTCATGACTGTCCACTTAATGTCATCTTCATTGTGTCCTGCCTCGGTAAAAGGATGGACTAAAGGCGCGTTGGGAGTTTTGCAGCGCACTCTGCTCCTGTGTGGTCCGATTTGTGTCTTCACTTTTTGTGTTGTTTGACCAATGTAAATAAGCAAGCAAGGACACTGAATCAAATAAATGATATTGCAAGTATTACAGTTGGAAAATGATTTTGATTTGATTGACACATTATTAAAAGTAAAAATCCTTGCCTTCTAGAGTAAAATCACAAACATTACAATTGCCGCATTTGGCTCAAGGCCCCAGTGTGTATCAAGGCCCTAGTGTGTATCAAATAGAGGGCGATCAATGTTCAAATTGCCTGCGTTCACAGTGGGCCACTGTTTGATGATAGATTTACGGATGGGGTTGGAGATAGGGGAGAATGTGGTCACACAAACTGTACGATTGTTCTCAGACTTGATTTTGGAGGAAAGCGGAATTTCTCTTGGGCAATACCAGGCTCGCTTCTGTGCAGTTGGTACCAAGCGTTTAGGGTAGCCACATGATTTCAACTTGGTAGATAAGATTGATGCTTCATGAAAATAGTCCTCTTTGGTGAAGCAATTACGTGTTATCTGCAAAAATTGGGAGTAAGGTAAGGAGTCACGTAGTGCTCGTGGATGATTACTTTCGTAACGAAGCAAGGTGTTACGCTCAGTTGTTTTTCTGTATAGTCTGGTTAGTAGTTCACCATTGGAGTGGAATATGGTGAGATCGAGGAAAGGAATCAAAGATTTGTCATGAGTGAGGGTAAAATTGAGACCTAGACAATTATTATTCAGCCAGTGTGGAAATTGATCGAGGGTCTCGATGTTATTGTACCAAATCATGAAAATGTCATCGATATTCCGACGCCATAATGTGATGTCAGTAAACAAAGGGTTAATGGGAGATAAGATGGTAGTCGTTTCAAGGTGGTCCATGAAAAGTATAGCTAAGTTGGGGGCGAAAATGGCCCCCATTGATGTACCTTTGATTTGTTGGTAATATTCCTTCTCAAAGGAGAAGAAATTTCTGGTATGGCAAAGTTCCAGTAGTTGCAGAATGAACAAAGTAGGGAGAGTGTGAGGGCGGGGTCTGGAGTCAAGCACTCTCTGGATCACCGTCATCGGCAGAATTTGCGGGATGTTAGCGTACAAGGATTCTATATCCATTGTACAAAGTATATCATTGGTGGGGTCAAAAGGGTGGTGTTCGACTAAGTTAATCATCACCAATGAAACGTTTCATTCCATACAATATTTCCCTTAGTGAAAAGAAAGCTATTGATTCTCTTAAAAGAAACAAATCTTTAATTATCAAATCTGCCGATAAAGGCGGTGGGATTGTTCTGCAGGAGAAGGAAACATACAAGTCTGAAATCCTGCGTCAGCTCTCTAATACTGACCATTACTGCAGATTGCCCAATAATCCAACAAGGGAACTGCAAACCTAATCTTACAGATTACCACAGATGCAAAATCTGAAGGTTTTTTAAGTCAAAATGATTTTTTTTTTAAATGTAAAATCACCTCAAATGCCAGAGATCTACACACTTCCCAAAGTACATAAAAACCTCACAAGCCCCCCTGGACGTCCTATAGTTCGGGGTGCGGCTCCATACTTGAACCTTTGGGTCAATACGTTGACTACTTTATCAAAGACTTTGTACCTGGGACTGCATGTTATGTAAGGAACAGTATGGCGATGATTAACTTAGTCGAACACCACCCTTTTGACCCCACCAATGATATACTCTCTACAATGGACATAGAATCCTTGTACAATAACATCCCGCATGTTCTGGTGATGACGGTGATCATGGGAGTGCTTGACTCCAGGCCCCGCCCTCACACTGTCCCTACTTTGTTCATTCTGCAACTACTGGAACTTTGCCTTACCAGAAATTGCTTCTCCTTTGAGAAAGAATATTACCAACAAGTCAAAGGTACATCAATGGGGGCCGTTTTCGCCCCCAACTTAGCTATACTTTTCATGGACCACCTTGAAACGACTACCATCTTATCTCCCACTAACCCTTTCTTTACTGGCGTCAAATTATGGCGTCAGTATATCGATGTCACAATGAGGTATGGAAAGCTGCATACCTATCACTCAGCGCACTAATGTGAAGTCCCTAAGGCTTCTACCAAATTATATGATAGTACAATAGATACAAAAACTTTCATCAGAAACATAGTTATTTAATGCATTATGCTGAATTACATATCATTCTACAATATCTTGGTTTCAAATGACAAACGAAATATAATTAATGCAGTTCATTTACAACTGGTGTGCTCAATCAAACATTTTTGAACTTCAAACATATTTTAGAGAAGACCCAAATTAAAAAAATTGCTACCACGACCATTGCTTTATTGTACTGTAATATTGACCCAGGTCGTGTAGTTTTTGTGGGCCACCCCATTGAAACTCAACACATGTATATACTTCATCAAGCTTGTAATCGATGGTGTCTCGTTTAAATTTGCGTAATTTACGGGCATGTACTTCCTTTGCGTGTTGATCCAGTCTAGTGTTAATGTCGTTCAAAGTTTTGGTCCAATCTTCAGTGGTCATTGGGTTGGAAATTTCTTCTTTTAGTGTGTCAGTCTCAGTAGCTAGTTCCCCTGAATTGTTGATAACTCTTCAATAATCAAGAGGATGAGATCCAATGAACATTTGTTCAAAATGGCATACCAACGTGCCATAAAGATTTTATTAAATTTGAAAAGCATTGGCTTGAGGGCGATCAGGAGTCCCCTAGGTATCCTTTTAACCTTATGGTATTCTATAAGTGTTGATGCATGTAAATGTTGATTTATTTCTTTTCGCATTGTGTACTCTAATTGACGTAGCAATTGTTGAACTGTTCCAGGAGTGGTGCTGAATGTTCTTGCTTCCTGTATGAGTTAATTAATGCTTGCAGCATCTTCTGACGAATAAACTTTGGTGTCCGCTTGATTAGCAGTTAAATCTGCAATCTCTTTAAATGACATCATCGGTAAATGACATAGTCGGTCTATCGATTACATTTTCATGATTTGGCACAATAACGTCGAGACCCTCGACAAATTTCTACACTGGCTGAATAATAATTATCTAGGTCTCAATTTCACCCTCACTCATGACAAATCTTTGATTCCTTTCCTAGATCTCACCATATTCCACTCCAATGGTGAACTACTAACCAGACTATACAGAAAAACAACTGAGCGTAACACCTTACTTCGTTACGAAAGTAATCACCCATGAGCACTACGTGATTCCTTCCCTTACTCCCAATTTTTGCGGATAAGACGTAATTGCCTCACCAAAGAGGACTATTTTCGTGTAGCATCAATCTTATCTACCAAGTTGAAAGCATGTGGCTACCTTAAATGCTTGGTACGAACTGCACAGAAGCGAGCCTGGTATTGCCCAAGAGAAATCCTGCTTTCCCCCAAAATCGAGTCTGAGAATAATCGTATAGTTTGTGTGACCACATACTCCCCTATCACCAACCCCATTCGTAAATCTATCATCAAACACTGGCCCACTGTGAACGCAGGCAATTTGAACATTGAGAGCCCTTTATTTGCTTGCCGCAAAAGCTGCAATCTCAAAGACTACCTGGTACGGGCTGCTCTACCCAACTCCAGACCCTCCACTACTCTTGATACACACTGGGGCCTTGAACCTCTAATTGGGAACGCCAAATGCGGCAATTGTAATGTTTGTGATTTTACTCTAGAAGGAAAGGATTTTACTTTTAATAATGTGTCAATCAAATCAAAATCATTTCCCAACTGTTATACTTGCAATGTCATTTATTTGATTCAGTGTCCTTGCTTGCTTATTTACATTGGTCAAACAATGCAAAAAGTGAAGACACGAAACGGACAACACAGGAGCAGAGTACGATGAAAAACTCCCAACGCGCCTTTAGTGGATCATTTTACCGAGGCAGGACACAATGAAGATGACATTAAGTGGACAGTCATGAACGTTGTAAAACAACCCCTAAGAGGTGGAGACATTGCACAACACCTGAATAAAGAGGAGCTTAAACGTATTATCTGCATGAACAGCATCAGGAATGGACTGAACAGAAATGAGGTCTGAACCACCTTGCTTTAGACCACTCCTTGCATCAAGCACCAAGCTCCGCCTTTACTGTTTCTGCTTCAAGTTTGTCATCTGTATGTTTTTACCACTAACTGTATTGTGGCTTGCAATTAACATGGTTCCTGAACATTTTTACCTTACTTTACGAAGTACTCCATATTATTCAAGTTGCTTGGTATTTTTCCTAATTTTTCCTGTTGTCTAAAAAATTTAATTTGTTCTATATGCATTAATTCCCTTTTATCCTCTAATTTTGTTCACTGCCATCAATTGGCTCTCTAGTGGATCCTCCACCACATCAAGTCTTTCTTCCATACTCCTTAAAACCCTCATCCAATATGGCCACCCCCCGGTTTTTGCTGAGTCACCTGTCACTCAACACATAAATAGGAATGTTTCATTAGCCGATGGTAATCCCTGCCATCGAGCCTTGGATCAAACAACATAACGGTAAGCGCACTGCCTTGCGTAGTCACCCGACTCCTTGCTAGTCCGTCCGTATGATTCTTCACTCATCCCTCCCCTTCTTTTTCCCTATAGTGCATCGCCACTTGCTGCTTTGGAACTTGTTATTTTCACAGTTTAAACGCCAGGTTATTCATCCTCAGGTGAGAATTCCCGCTAAGTTGTCTCCTTGTTTGCCAGATGTTATCCAGTATTTCCGTTATCTCACGCTCAGTTTTTGAACTTTCACAGAAAATCCTAATAATTTGGCTACCGCCAACAAATGTGTATGCGGCTTAACGTTCTGCAAGCCTAATTAAGCTTAGTCAATTTCCCTTGCGTGCTAGCTTCACCTTAAACGCGATGCGGGCACTTGGCCCATACACATATGTAGGTCCTTTCACCTTGCTCACGCTTGTATCACGCTTGTACCGCCCATATTGATTCCCTTGTCACAATCCTGGACTGAATGATGCGAGCGTCACCTCATATGCGATGATTGCACTGGATCTATATACAATTGTAGGCCTTTTCACCTTGCTCATGCCTGTACCGCTCAGATTATTTAGCTTCTCACTATCCTATAATGAATGATTGCGAGTGTCCTTGGTTCCACGCTTGGTTCCACTTACATCTCAATCTATAATGTAGCCCTGACGCTCACGTTCACTCACACCAGCCATCTCCGTTCACAGTCATAGCCTTGCTGTGAGTCTTCTTGCGATTTTAATAACGTTTGTTCAATCACGAGCACAGTGCGATTGCTTTACACCAGGGCTGGTCCCTGACCCCCTGGACAGCACAATGTTTTTCGGTCTGTATTAGACGATCCCTAATCTCCTTCCCTTCTCCTCATTTCCCACAGGCAATCTCGAATTATTCAGGCTTGTACTCTTACTCTCCTGATGATGATCCTACTATTCTTTAAATAGCATCGAAACGTTGTCGACTAATGTAAACAGTTTGCACATTAATCGAATCTGATTAAAAAAAGTGTATTTACTGTTTCCTCAAGCTTGTTAGAGATTGTGTTCAATATTCCACAAGCTACCCTTTCTTGCCTGATATGTTCCTGTCCTAAAGTGTACTTGTCATGTGTTTATGTAGGATGCAAGATTGTGTCCCACTGTATTGATGTGTTTATACTTTTGGTTTTTACATTTTTGAATGATTACATTGACTGTCCGGCTGGACACTCTTAATATAGCACTGATTAGGGTCTATATTTATCCTTATGACAATACTTCTCTTTTTAGGGACCACTGTTCTAATACTAAACTGTTCCCCAAGGTCCTTATCTACCTTTTGGGTTCCCTTGTGTTTTTGAAAAAAATGCAGCCTGTCTTGGGTCACATGACTGGGTGTAAATATGATTTAGACTTTGTGAATTCCTCCCAGACAGGCTAGTTTGCTAGCCTCCTGTTCATAGCTATAGGGGCACAAAAGACTCTCACCACCTTGAACCCGCTGCTGGACCCAGGCTAATTAGTCTTGAACCCCCAAGTGGTGTACCACCAGTCTTGGACCCTTGAGTTTGGTACTAAAGGTGGCAAAAACTCCTCGGAGAACCAGGAGGTGACCGGGACCAACCTGCTTGCCTATCTGTCCAAGGTGCATCGCCGGTTGGATTGACTTCATGGCTTCTAACACTCCATTCTTCTCCACAGCCAATCCTGTTCAGCGGTCCTTCAACAGAGGAGTATACGGCCTTGTGAAGCTGTCTTCGGCTGCAGACCTCTGCCTCATCCCACTGGAGATTTTCGACTTCCAAAAAACAGACTAAATCCAAACATAGAAATCTTCACTGCTGCTTTAGCCTAAGGCTCCCAAATGTTCCCGTGTTTAGCAATTGCTCCCCCTTGGGCACCTCCTGCAGCCTTGCCACACTGAACTTTACATACTCAGAACACTTTGTCACAAAATTTCTTCTAAGTCTGAAGGTAAGCAATGACCGGGCCCGATCCACTTCCTGTATCAAAACTGCACTATACTCGTGGTCGGTCCTATTTTTCAACTTTGACCAGATCTTGCGCCACTAGATTTCCTCGGTTGGCGCATTGTCTAATTTAGAGATGCTGTCACCCCGGGGCTTGACTCAGAATGTAAGCAGCCATGTTAAATATCTTTTGGCTGCAATCTGAAGTCTGATTAATCAAACTCTAGATTTTCTGAAACCCTGTGGAATGTATAATAGTCTAAATGGCACATTGTCTCCGTTCTCCACGTACAAAACAGGAAAGAAAACACAAACACATATGTAAATTCTTTACTCTTATTTTTTAAGTTCCAACCCTCCAAGATCCATTATTTCTTAATGCTGATCACTCAGTCTGCTTTTCCAAAGATTGTACAAGTTGAAATCCATTAATGTTTTTGTCTGCCGTATCTGTTTACTTCTGTTAAAAATGTGCGATCAACTTATTTTACCTCTCTCTTCTCTGCCCTGCAGCATTCTGCCCTGGTGTTTGTATCATCCTTACCTCAAGTAAGCATCTTGAGACCTTAGCTTCTGCTTCAATATAACTCAACTGACAATTCACCCGGCTCCACTGACTCATACAAGCACTTTTTGTTATACATCTTTTCTTCATTCACAATTCCCAAATTATAAAGGCAACTTATCTGTTGACTGACAGAGTAACTGCTACTGACATGAAGTCTATTTATAAGGCACTTAATAGACTCTGCACGTACTTAGTCTACTGCAGGGAATATATCTCTCACTGCCTCCTTTGGCATTTGGAAAACTTACTTCATTGATAATAGAAGAAAAGCTACAGATTTTTCATACATTTAATGTGATGAATTTGAACGTCATTATAGTGCATAATTTGAATGTTTTTATTTAGATTAGCATAAAGTATCTTGCCTTGCATTCGCCAACATATAAAGAACATGTTTCCTTCATTATTATAGACTGACCATTATCAACAAAGAATTTGCTTGTTCACTTCAAAATGATTTTTGGGCAGAAATGTGAGACCCTATCCCCCCTGCACAAATATGTGCTTCGATGATGATCTCTGGATATACACCCTTTTATGCTGACAGGCCTGCTAAAATGTTTCCCACATTTTTAGTCGGCGACTTCAAATGTAACATTAGCACAACTCCATGTAGGTGCACAGGACCATGTAAAACAGTACTAATTGGCATATTATAAGTTCATTGTATCCATTCTAGACATTAAAGAGCAGTTACGTTCTGTGTATGTTATGGGGTCTGGAATAAGAAGTTTTTTGCACACACCTAAAAGGATTTCGGGCCAGATGTACTACTGTTTTTTGAGGTTGCAAAGTAGTTTTAGGTCCGTTTGCGACTGCAAAAAACATGTGGCCAATGTACTCACCCTATTTTGCGAGTCGCTGATCAATTAGCGACTCACAAAATAGGGTTAGTGACTCACTATTAGGACGGGGAGAGCCAAGGGCATCCCTTCCTAATAGCGAGTCCAGAACCCATGTATGATTGTTTTGCGATCGCAATTGCGGTCTCAAAACACTTGAAATTTACCACCCTTCTCAGAAGGGTGGTAAGGCACTCGCAAAAGGAAAGGGGTCCCCAGGGAACCACTTCCTCCTTTCGGAATGAATGAACAGGTATTTTTCATGAGCAGGCAGTGGTCCCAGGGACCACTGCCTGCCTTTAAAAAACTGAAACTGAAAAGTTTCATTTTTAATTTTTAAATGCATCCCGTTTTCCTTTAAAGAAAACGGGCTGCTTTTTTTAAAAAAAACTGCTTTATTGACAAAACAGTCCCAAACATGGTTGTCTGCTGACCTCAGCAGGCCACCATCCATGGGAGTGCTAGCAATTAATAATCATGAGGCATGCAATTTGCGACCCCATTGGAAATCGCAAACAGTGTCTCAGACACTATTGTCCATAGCATTTTGCGACTCGCCTTTTGACTTTTGACGGGAAAGCTCTGAGCAGGAGAAATGCAAAATTTGTGCCTACGGAAGGTCCCTCGCCAGCTGAATACTTTTTTGTGCCTTTCCCCAGTGAATATTTCTACATTTAGACTTTTTCACTTTTTTCAAGCTCCAATTCTTCCAGCAGGGTTAGACTGCAATCTATAGCCAAACAGGACTCTGCACTAATGTATTTGCTACTACAGAAAAGCTCTGAGTCAAAGCAACCTGAATCTTTGGCCCAGCTCCAATGCACCAAAATGTTTCTAAATCCCAGGTATTTCAGAATGTTAAACGGAGTACACTTTGACACAACCAAGGGTCACAGGACCTCAGAAGGAAGCACTTGGAGGGTCAAGACTCACTCCAGCAGAAGCCACCAGCAGGGTCCAGGGCAGGCCAGTTGGAATTGGTCAGCTTGGCTTTTCAGGAATAGGGGCTTCTTGCAACCTGATGTATCCCTAAAGCTTAACAGGAGGTCAGCCAGCTGACTCTTGGAGTCCATTTCTGTCTCCTGTGTACAAATGGGAGTGGGTTCAGTCTTTCAGGTAGCATCACAGGTCTTCACAGGCCTCAACAGCAGGTGCATTCCTTTTAATTACTTCCATGTCTTTTATGCATGAGACTAACCTGTGGGCGTCACAACTCCTGGCTTCTCCTTAGCAATGGGGAAAAAGTTCCCAGGAGTAAGCCTACCCACGTTTGCAGCAGTTCATGTGTGCACTACTGTAAACAATCCCACTGTTTCCCTCTGTTCCTAAAACCAAATTGGAAGGACCTTTCTTCCCCAGTGCAGAGCTCCTGTGTCCACCCTAGAGGTGTGGCCAGGGAAATTACCAACCTCCTCTGTGGCCACTCAAAACTGGTTCTGAGAGCAGCTCTTCTCCCACTGAGATTGGTGCCTGCCTGAGTTGAGGAACAAAGTTGGGGGCAGGCCCTGGTGTTAGCTACCCATGACAGGGTGACTCTTTGAAGTTAAGTACGTTCACAGTCCAGATGGTCATCTAGTCAAAGGAACTCAAGTTCTTTGTTTAAGCTCTGAGAGCAAGTTCACAACTCACCAAGGGGGCTATTCAGCTCCTAAGTGGCAGCTGGAAGCTTATGCAAATGGGTATCTAGAGGCTAGAGGTTTGAGGCTTTCTAAAAGTACCTTTCTCAAAAGTTCTATCACAAATCCAACTTTACCAATAAATTGGGCTTGCAATAAATAAAGTCTAAGAATAGAAGTCTAAGAATAGACTTTGTAGCTGTTTCTCGGGAGGAGATAACAGATTAGATGTAATAATGTATCCCAAATCAGTTCTATGGAACAGCTAATCCTTCTACAGTCAAAATAGCTTTTGAGGCCTTGTCACTGTAAGGACATGTTCAGCATTAAACGTTTACATGTCCTGCTTTTAAATAATGTGCTCTTGCCTCATGGGCATCAAGGCCTACTTAGGGGTGACTTATTATTATTTAAAAGGAGGACCTGTCTCACAAAGTTAAACTTACATTGTGTAGTCCTTTTACTACTTTTTTGGTATTCACAAAGTAAAATTACTATTACTAAAATTCAACTTACTTTTCGTGAATATCAAAAAAATTCTAAACGTACACTAAAGCTTATGTTTACATTTGTCAATCAGGCTCATTGTCGCCTCCAGATGTTAGTATAGCCCTCTGGCAACTCAATGAACTGGGTCACATAAATTGCCTCTTAAAATTAAGTTATCATTTCACAAAGCTTTCCTTCCCCAACAAGTTGATCCAAGCTTCCCACTCAGTTCAGAATTCAGTCATATCATGGGTTAGTAAATATAACTTCAAGGGGACCAACTGTTCTTGGGCCAACTGGCCCAATAAATTATAGAATAGTATAGCTCCAGCTGTTTGTTACAATAGAGCAGGTCACTTCAACATGTTTTCATCGCCGAAGCATGGCTCCTGCCCCAAAAACAAGCCACCTCTTTCTTCGCCAGCAGCAAGGCCACCGAGAGGATTTGAATCACCTTGCACCAAAATGTGTTATTCAGCAGACAGAGCCAGGCCTAGTGGATACAATCTGCATTTGGCACACTACAGCTTACACAGTGAGAATTAGCTTGGAATATTTTCTTGAAGAATTTGAGAGGCGTGTGATATGAACAGTGTATATATTAAAAGTGTAATAGGTGTAATTGGCCATTAGGGGGAGAACCTCAGTTTGGCTGTTACAATTTAGCCGCTCTTTATCTGGGACTATATATCATAAGTCGGCCTTCCACTGTGCCTTAGTGCAGGGTACAGTAACTGGGATCTCCCCCTGCATTGCCAAGTAAAGTCTGGTTACCAAGGCCAAGATTTGCTATGATTCTCCAACAGGGTTGTGTCATTTTTGTGATGCAGCTTTGCCGCAAAATCGTTTGTACCATTTACTAAGCCCTGCAGTGACACTTTGTGGTTGTGTGCGGTTTAGTAAATACAAAGTAACTCAATGCAGCTCATAGCACTGTCTTGCATTACTTTGCTTCGAGTAGGCGATACATGGTTGAAAAATGGGTGTTCTCATGCATCCCTCCATGTATTTTGATGCAAACTTATATTTACATAGACTTGAAAAACTGGGTTTTTGGCAAAAATGGTGAGCCTACCTGATAGAGGCGTTACTTCCCCTTTCCGTGTGTACTGCATTTTGCAGCACATGTAGAAAGAAAAACATGGTCCTTCTTGTCCAAACACAATCCTGCAAATAACACAGGCAACACACAGTGTGCTAGCACAAGGAGAGAGCATAAATGCCCATTATCATTACAAAAGTGGAGCATTCTGCTCTCTCCCTTTCATGCAACATTCTCTTGCTGCGCCACATTGCATGAAATATTAGGAAATTTGCCACTAAGTGATGATTCGACAATGTGGTTAAAAGCATTGCTAGTGACTTCGAGGAGACCGGCTCCTGTGGGAAAGAAAGGTAGTTATCGCCACATTTGTCTGCGAAATATCACCTGCAAAACGGATGCTCCCTCAATTTATAGAGTGCTGTTTTCTCTTTGGTAAGTACTATTAGTAGAAAATGTGTCAAAGATTGTTTCAGGGCCTTAAAGTATTGGACATGCTAGTATTTTCTGAAGCCCATCTCAGCCAACTGCATGTTTACCACTGACTTGATTTCAGATTGGTCGTTGTGGGTGATTTGTCCAATAATTGAACCTAGTGAGGTAGGATATGCTATGTCATGTTCTACTGCTAGATGTGTTATGTAAGGGGTGTGGCCATAGCCAGTAATGAGCAAAGTATGCCTGAGCACAGTAGGAGCAAAGGCCAAAATGAGGTGCTGTCAAGGCACCTTAATCATAGGGCAGCGTCAGCATCCTCGACACTCAAGATGGTTTACCCACCCAAGCAAAAGTAATCATGTGTGACTTAAGCATTTTGAAAAAAAAATGCAGAGTTAAGGTTATGGAAACATTATAGAATAGGTACAACAGCTCATTATCATTATTTTTAATTATATTCCTAAGGCACACAATTGCTTGTAAGGTTTCCTGGTGCAAAATATAAGAAGCGATCAGTCAATCTATGCCCCCTAACTATCAGAAGACCTGCCTCAGTTAATCTTAATTGGCAACCTGTTTGACAGTTCTTGAGCTTTTTTCCTTAAGTAGACCAGACCTATCATATGTGCAGCCTTGTACACAATGCACAGTGATTTAAAAGCAATCCTCTTTCAGCTATGGATCCTCCACTAAGGCGCACTGCACTAATGCACATTATAACAGCTGATTGCGGGAAGCTAGGTATTTTAGGCCCTCAATATGTGTTAGATGAAATGTTGGATAATGTGAGAAATCGCATCTAATGTATTGGTAGTGTTTACAATAGTTACTGTTAGCAAGATATATGGTATCCTATCCTATTGACTAATTTTTTTAAAGTTTTAACTGCATTGTTTGTGATGTATTTTTGTTTTTAACTGATTATGCATATTGCTGTACTTTTATGATCTTGATGCTTAAGATCGAATAAAGTTACTATTGATTGATTGATTGATTGATAGTGTCTAACACCTGTCTTTCAGAATAAGACGCCGCAATCACTCAGTAGCCTGATAGAAGAAAGGGTCCCTTCCTCCCCTCCCCTCCCCTCCCCTCAAAAGCACAACAAGCTGTAGAAATTGGCAAGGCGCAGCTGCTGGAATAAGGGGCGGATGATACACACACCACCTCCCACCCAACAGCAGGAGGTACAGATCAACTCCCACCGCCGAGAGTAAAACACAATACGCAATAGGACGCCCTGAAGGGAAGCTACCGGAAACTACTTCCACAAACACACAGCAGCCAGAAGAACCGGAGGACCCCACCCAGCCACTTACGCTCAGCTGTATACCCACAAGAAAAGAGTCAGCCCCAGACAAACTGGACCTTATCTTGCTAAAGGTCAGGGAGTCTCGCAACGCGATAGGCTCCCTCACGACTGGCCTTATGCTACTCAAAGCCGACCACAATAAGCTGGTGACCACAGTGCAGGCCAACAAAACCACTCTGGTGGAGATACTACTACAACGTCAAGAATACGGGACACAAATGAAGCAATTGCAAAGACAAGTTGCTGGGCTACAAGACAGAGCTGAAGATGCCAAAGGTAGAACAAGACGAAATAATGTCAGCGTCGTGGGACTTCCGGAGCGCTGTGAGGGATCCAACGCTACCACTTTAATTGAGCAATGGTTCCATGACCACGTGGACCCAGAGGGTCTATCGGACTTTTTTTGTCTTGAAAGGGCCTACAGAATCCCAACCGGCAGCCCTATGGCTGGTGCCCCCTGCGGTAGCTGATAGGCAGAATTCTAAACTATCGTGATCGAGAAGTCCTCCTTCAAAAGGCGCAAGAAAGGTCTCCGATACAATATGAGAATCACTGCGTATCACTATACCCTGACTATACACTCCTGGTCCAACGTCGCAGGTCCTCATACCAAACAGTAAAAAAGAAGCTCAGAGCCCTAGAACTTAAATGTGCGCTCTTATTTCCCCCCCGCCTAAAGATTATTCATGAACAAAAGTAATATTTCTTCGATAGTCCAGAGGAGGAGGAGGAATGGATAGAGGTAATGAACTCATCTATGGCATCCGGTACCTCGTCACAAAGCATGATGCATAGCCCCCCAGGGGCGTGGCTTAGGCGCCGATGAGGACGGTCGCGTGAGCTGAGAGCTCTGCGCCGACCCCACCGCTTATCCTGACCAGAGGGCCGGACTGGCTCTCCTGCTGACCTGGGAGGGTATCGGATGGTGCGGAGACCTGCTACATCCGAGTTTGAGGGTGTTTTGACACTCCGGTGCTACTCTGCGGACCCGGGTGCAGTGGGGCCTGCCCTGCGCATGGATGATAAAATGGCGGCCGTGCTGGCTGGCGGAGCTGCCGGAGGGGTCCGGGAGGTGGCAGCAGCCTGGCTGTGCACACTTGAGCGATCAGCCCTAAAACGCGACGGCGCTATTCCCTAATTGGTGGCCCTGATGTCCCCTGTGGCCACGGAGAACAGTGGTGAAGCCTCCGGCGCTGTGACATCTTTGTGATCCTGGGAGCACCCAGTGGCAACGCCATGGACAGCTGACGATGGCGGTGGACTGAGGACAATGGCACTTAACCTAGCGGACGATCTGGGAGGGATAGCGGGCACTCTTGTCGCTGCGGCCCCTGCATGGGTGCTCTTACCGCACAACACCGATGCTGGAGACTGGGGTCGGCCCCTCGGGTCTGGCGGTGGGGTCCTGGAGTGGCGCTTCTCATATGGCGCCTGCTGGGGTGCTGCATCTACAGGTGGTGGAGCCCTGATCTTCCCCGACACTGGTGAGAGGAGCGGAGGCCCAGAAGTGACTCTGCGAGTGCCTGATTGTGGGGGCGCCGGGGGCTGCTGACGCTGGGCTGCGGTGCGCGGCCGCAGTCTTCACTGGCAATTTGAAGCAGAGAGTTGCTGGGCACCCTGAGAGGGGTCGGGTGGTCTGATCGGTCCCCGGGTCCAGCGGTGAAATACTGGTAGAGCGCCATCATCTGCTGGGCAATGTGAAGGAGGATTCAGGTGGAGCCTGTGGAGCCCTAGCGCCGGAGGCGGAGGTAAGAGTGACCGGGAGCTGAATTGAAGCCTGGTGGCGGCCCTCGGAGCTTACATCTTGCTGTGAGATGCGGCGCCCTGGCGGGTCGCTTTGCGGTTCTTCCTTGGTCACTACTTGCCGGCCCTCCCTCGAGGAGTAGGCGGACTTTTGGGGGCATTGACTTGGCAGAACCCACCGGCCTGCACCAGGTACGGGGAGCACCAGTGCGGTAACTGTCCTGGGCTTGGATCTGGGGGCTGAGATTGCCCTCTCCTAATCACTGGACGCCTGGCCCTGAGGTGACCTGCTCCATTGGGCTACTGTGGGGCGCAGTGAGGGGACAAAAAGCCCCCGGTGGCGTGGTGGATGGCGGGGACTGGCGACTGGAGGAGCCCCCTTCCCCAGCTGAAGGAGGGGCACTTGATCACTGAGGTGCAGAAGGACCTGAGCGGTGGGACTGAGGCTGGGACTGGATTGCCTGATCACCATGGGGAAACCCAGAGGCCGGCAGGGGGGTGCTCAACCAGAGCCAGAAGATGAATCCACGGAGCAGCGGAAGCAGGATGTGGCTGACTTGCAATCGGAGGGGCTGAAGCAGCAACAAGTGGACCAAATTCTCCAAGCTATCACGGACACGGGGAAGCACTCCAGCAGGACATTGGGGTTGGGTCTCCTCTGGGCGGATCACGCAAAGCTGGTCGATCGGGTGAAGCAGGCTGAGACCACATTGGACCCTCCCAGAAAGCATTGGACGTTCAAATGGGTGAAGTCACTCGCCGGTTGCAGGTACTAGAGATGAGGGCCGAAGATGCCAAAGGGCATATTAGACTAAACAACATACGGGTGGTGGGCATCCCGGAAGGTGTGGAAGGGAGCAACATGGTGGACATCTTGGAACATTGGCTCCGCTCTGAAGTTGCTCTGGAGGGCCTGACACCTTTTTACACACTGGAGCGAGCACATAGGGTACCAACCAGACCGTTGGTGCCTGGCAGATTGCCCAGGCTTGTGGTGGCTCGTCTACTCCACTATAAGGACCGGGATCTCCTATTGCAGAAGTAACGGACCGCAGGCCCGTATAGAGTGGAAAATAACAATGTGTTGCTGTTCCCGGATTACACCTTTGACGTGCAGCGCCAGTGTGCCTCGTTTCTGGCGGTCAAGAAGGCCCTCCGAGACGAAGGCATTCAATACTCCCTGATGTTCCCGGGGCCCTTGCGGGTGGTGCTGGATGGCAAAACATTCTTCCATAACGACTCTGCAGAGGCATGGAGCTGGTTGGAATCCTACCGGACAGGGACGGGTGAGGCAGGAGGTGCTGGGGGGCGGACAACGGAGGCACCGCAACCGCGCCGTGCAAGACGCACCCGAAGACAGCGTCCTGGGACACAGAAGCCTTCTACGACTCAGACAGAGAGGGAGAGGTCGGCGGCCTTGCAGGCAGTGACAGAGATCTCACAGGCAAGCGGCATGGCTCTGATGGGAGTGACCGGATTGGAAAGCGGGTCGGCAGGGTCGGATTCTGATAGAACGGACGCGGGTAGTGTCACTCTACCGCACATCACACCTGGGACAGCGGACGAGATCGTTGATGCCTGAACTTATGCAGTGTTTCAAGTAACTAATAAGAGGGGTAGACTGGTCCTGGTGCTGTTGCCCCTGGAGGGGGGGAATTGGGCGAGACAAGAGGGTTCGGTGGGATTAGACGGGGTCATTTGCACTGTGCAACTGCCCACCCACCTGGGAACCCTTCCGGGGAGCTGAAGATTTTCTTATAGTGGGGTTTGGCGTTTGGATACAATGAGGCCGCAGACCAGATCTTCTTGGCGCTAGGGCTCCCCCCTTAGTTTCGCTCTTAGAGCGACTCCCTGGTAGCTACCAGAGGGACTGTTAGCAGATGGTTTGGATGGGTACTAGCCGTTTAGAGCCTGTTCTGGGAAGGGGTGTTGGGGAGAATTTGGGGGTTGTTGTTAGGGTAGTTAGAGCCACCGGTGTGCCAATGTAGGGAGTGCAGTTGTGGAACAGGGATAATCCGCGCAATGGGGTCATCACCTGAGTTCAAATGCATTACGTGGAATGTACGGGGATGCATACGATGTTGAGACGCCACAAGGTCCACGCTTATTTGGTGCGCAGAGGGGTGCAGATAGCTTTTCTCCAAGAAACCCATATGGACCAAGTTGAAGGCCAGGCACTGCAGCGCTGGTGGAGAGGGCAGCTGTTTTATACAACGTATTCTGCTTTTGCTAGGGGTGCACTGATTTGAGTGAGGGCGGGGGTTCCATTCCAGCTGACTCAACAGATAGTGGACCCTGAAGGGAGGTTTGTGGCTATTATGGGGCGGTTGGATGGGAGGGACGTGACATTATGCAGTGTGTATGCCCCGCATGCGGAACAGATGTCCTATTTTGCACGGTTATCAGGGAAGTTGGCATCATTCCTGACCGGTCAGTGATCTTAGGGGGCGATTTCAACTCTGTTACAGATACTGAGATAGATAGATCACATCCACCGCTACCTCAGGCACCCATACATAGGTTCTCGAAACTCCGGAGGGATTTGCAGGCTGAGTGGGGACTGATAGACACATGGCGCGCGCAACATATAGGGGAGCGGGACTATTCTTATTATTCTGCCCTACAAGACTTGCATGTGCGGCTGGATGCAGTGTTGTGTTCCCCGGATGTTCATGCGTTGGTACGCCATAGTGAGTACCTGGCGAAGACAATATCGGATCATAACCTGCTGCTCTTGGGGTTGAGATGGTCTCGGGGACGTCCTGCAATCCCTACCTGGCGATTACGCCCGGAGGCTTTGGAAGACCTGGTGTTTCGCGCAGAGGTGCGGGAGGGTATAGTGCATTATTTCCTCGAGAATGAGGGGACGGCTTCCACTCTGGCTCTGGAATGGGATGCCTTTAAGGTGGTGGTGTGGGGCTTATGTATTGCCAAAACAGCAGGAGTGGGGGAGAACGCTTTTGCAGGATATCGAGAGGGAGGATCTGCGACTGCGTCGGCCGGAGAGGGCCCACCCTGAGAACCCGGGAGTACAGGCCGAGGTCTTAGCTGCAAGAGAGGGAGTGGCGACGCAAGTGGAGAGGTTGCGCTGCTTTGACCATAAGGAATATTTGGTACGGGCACACGTGGAAAGGGATAAGGTGGGCTCCCTTCAGGCATGGCTGGCCAACCCAGCACCGAGAGTACGCCCATCCTGGCTTTGACCACCCCAGCGGGCATACCGGAGTATACCCAACAGGGGATTAATGAGATGATCCTGGCATACTATGCAGATCTATACGAGCGTAAGTTGCAGGATACAAGTGACGGATTGAGTGAGTTCTTAGTCAAGATACGATTGCCGCGTCTTGAGGAACACCAGGGGGATACGTTGGGACAGGAGATCACAGTGGGGGAATTATGTAGTGAGATAAAACATATGGCACGCAAGAAAACTCCGGGGGCAGATGGTCTACCGATTGAATTTTACTCTACCTATGTCGATATCCTAGCCCTCAAACTGCTGACGGTTTATCGGGAGGCCTGGGATTTAGGGCGATTGCCAGTTTTCACTCACGAGGCTATCATTATCCCGCTGCTGAAACCGGGTAAGGACTCATTGGCTAGGTCGGCCTACCGCCCATTATCAATGTTAACAGCTGATTATAAGATTTTGAGTAGGATTCTTGCGACCCGGCTTCTTTCCTATAAGGCGCAACTGGTCCATACTGACCAGGCGGGCTTTATCCCGAAGCGCACTACCGTGACCAATGTACAACGCCTTCTACGGATTTTGGGAGAGTACCATAGTGAGACCCCTGCTGCAGCGGTTCTCTCTGTTGACATTGAAAAGGCGTTCGACAGCCTAGAGTGGCCATATTTGTACCGGGTCCTTCACGGGGACTCCTTTGTAGGGTGGACGGAGCTCCTTTATAGATCGGCGACGGCGCGTGTGCGGACGGGTACGACGATCTCCTCAGCCTGTCAGATAGGGTGGGGCACGCGACAGGGATGTCCACTCTCTCCGTTGTTGTTTGCCTTGGCCATTGAGCCTCTGGCCTCTCCTGCCCGGTTGGGGAGGCATTATCCTGGATTATACCTCCGCGGGGACATGCAGTTTATCTCCCTCTATGCGGATAATTTGTTAATCTTTCTCGCAAACACGGCCACGGCCTTGGAGGGTGCGCTACACTTGCTCCATGTGTTTGGGCAGTATTCAGGGCTGAGGGTGAACTGGGCAAAGACCTGCTTGTTTCTGGTGGCGCCGACTGAGGTGAACCCTTCGCAGGTGGCAGGTATTCGGTGGGAGCCCCACTGTTTACCGTAGCTTAGGCACCAACATTTATCATACTCCCAAGGATTTGCTGGAGGGTAATTTGGGTCGGGCCGTACGTGGACTTAAGGGCAGTTTGGCGTTTTGGAGTACGTTGCTGTTATCGGTAGCGGGACGGGAGGCGCTCCTGAAGATGGTGGCGGTCCCGCGCTTATTGTACTTTTTTCAGACGTTGCCGATCTGGGTGCCGGGCTCCATCTTCCGACAGCTTCGCTCTATGGCTGGAGGATTTCTCTGGAGGACGGGAAGGTGGCAGGTTACAATGGCTACAATGATACGCCCGAGATCTGATGGGGGTATGGCAGTGCCGGACTTCGAGTGGTACAATTTGGCAGCACAGCTGCAGTGGCTCACCCCGGGAGTTCCGGGGCCCGGATGGCCCTGAAGGTCGGTGGGTTCCACGCTATGTCTTGTCCTTTATAGTGCTCCAGCAGAAGGTGCGGCTTGAACCGCTCACTGCTGAGGAGAGGACACTGAGGTTGTGCTGGAACCGAAGCCAGCGTCGAGCTGGATTCACTCGCCTGTATGCCCCAGAGATACCGCTGGGTATGTGCACGGCCTTCCCACATGGCGGGGATTGGACGGCACTGGCTAACTGGGAGGAACTGGGAGTACAAGTGCCAGGTGACCTCTACGAAAATGAAACCCTGTTGTCATTCCAGGCCCTGCAGCATAGATATGATCTCCTGAGAGGGAATTATTTGCTGCATTCAGCACTTGTCTCGGCAATGCAACGCTACTGGGGGATAGGACTGTCGGAACCGCGAACCTGTATGGTGTGCCAATATGTGGTAATGGCCGCGGGGACCTTTAAGGCTATCACGTGCCTTTACAGGCACATGTTGACTGAGGCTCTGGAACCATTGCGCGCATTGTAGGGGAAGTGGGAAGCGGACCTTGGCAGGGAAATTCCTGAGAAGACATGGGCCCAGTTGGTTAGAAGAGCCTGGAAGAGCACGAGGAATGCCAGGTTTCAATTGGTGCATTTTTATGTCCTGCATAGAGTGTACTTGACACCAGCTAAGCTTAACCAATATTTCAAGGCGGCGGCCGCTCAGTGCCCGAGATGTGGTTTGGAGGGAGCCGACTTCCAGCATATGATGTGGGGATGTACGAGTTTGGTTACGTATTGGGAGGAAGTGCTGGAACTGCTGTGTAGTATAACTGATCGTACAATTGAACTAGAACTATTTACTTGCTTACTGCACTGGTTCCCGCATACCGCTAAAATGAAAGTGACAAGTAAATTTCTAGACCTAGGCCTGGTATTAGCCAAGAGGGAAATCACAATTCATTGGAAATCAGTGAGGGGACCAAGTGTGGGGAGATGGCGGCGGAATTACTCAGGTGGGCGCGGAGTGAAGGTATCATTAGACTACAACAGGCCCTCCGTACTAATAATGAAAAGGCACAGGAAGCGGCGAGGGCGTGGGAGGCCTTAGTTGCAATATTGCAGGCTCCGGAAACAGGCTCAGAGGAGGGGGTCGGTATTAGAGGATCGGGGAGATTCAACTGACACCTTGGCACAAGAAGAATGACCCAGAACGTGAACAGTGGAATGAATAGTGATCTCTAATGAAACAATATCCCCTGTACCACATTAGTGTTGTTCAATACTGTTACTGTAAATGACTCAGATGCACCTTATTGTTTATGCTACATGCTCTAACGGCACACCGGTGGCAGGGGAGGGCTGAGGGTCGGGGGCACAGAGAGAAGTGGCTTGAGACATAATATACTGTCATTTACCTATTTGATATTGCAATACTGCTTTCTGTCGTTGGTTGTTTAAAAAATCAATAAAAGATATAAAAAAATAAAAAAATTATGCATAGCCCCAAAGGAACTCAGAGACGGCGATCCTGCCGTAACGTGAAAAATACCCACACACCGCCAATCAGCAGCCTTAACCTTGATTAAGCCCGGAGGAGCAAAGAAGAGGCCCTGGCAACTGCAAGCACGTTTAGAGACTGTTGCCCTCGTACAGCATCTGAATCTTCAGAGGAAAGTGCTGTCAATCGGACTCTGAGAACAGCACAGCACTGTTCACCATGCTAACGCCTCAGACGGCGCCTGAAATGTGAGAATAACGAGACACGTGATGGTGGGTCTCCCTCGCCACACGGACAAATGAAGTAATAGAGGTGACAGCTACTGATGATGACATGTATATCCTGAATGGGTGACATGGGTAATGTATGGAAACAAACACAATGCCCTGGCACTGCGGAGCCCACACAAAGCTTACAGTCTCATGCTTGGTGCGAGTGACACCCCTAGAATTGCGAAAGCACCATCTAAACGCACTAATGTTAACTTAGTTGTGTTTTTAGTTTGGACCAGCATAGTTCAAGGGCTGGACCTAGTATTCACAGTTAAATGGGAGTTTAGGGGTTCTGTCTTACATCAGGAAGCGTGTCCTACACAGCAGATCTCGGTACCTATATTGAACATGCAACACACTAATGACATTAAAGAAGGCTCATATAACAGTCACCAGGAATGTGCATGGGCTAGGCTCAGTGCAAAAACGCCACAGGGTACTCGTGCAACTGAATAGGCGTAAAGCGCAAATAGTATTACTGCAAGAATCACATCTCACGGAGTCAGAAGCTGCGAAAGTAAGGAAAAAGTGGAAAGGTCACGTTTTCCCCACAACATATTCTGCCTTTGCTAGAGGGGTGTTGACTTGGATTAGACACGGGGTCCCTTTCGAGATAATAGAGCAAAGAATAGACGCTCAGGGACGGTACATACTGCTACATGGGCTGCTAGATGGTGCGCATGTGGTACTAGGCAGTTTATATGCCCAGAATTTCGACCAGGATAAATTCTTTACACGTCTAAACACAATACTAGCAGACTGGGAGGTGTATCCATAAGTCATGGGTGGAGAATGTAATGCAGTTATGAACACACGATTGGATCGCTCATGGAGTGGGGCCTACCAAACAAGCCAAGGCCCTATGCAGATGGGAAAATGGGTGGGCACTTGGGGATGTGTGGAGAATGAAGAACCCGACTAGTAAAGATTACTCATATTTCTCCCCAACCTATCAGTTACATACATAAATTTACCGAATACTATGTTCACTCCGCATTGCTGCGCAGGTAACCCACGCCACTTGTTTGGGGAAAACCTTCTCGGACCATAACCCATTGGAGGACTCTCTCACATGGGGCAGGATCCCCACCCCGGTCCCCACATGGAAACTCTGGCCTCAAACACTGGAAGACACCGTATTTCGTAGCACTCTGTCCACCACCATCACTAACTACTTTGCACATAAAGCAAACACAGTCTCCTCGATCCTATTTGAATAGGACTCATTCAAAACAGTTGTAAGAGGTACAGCAATTAGCACCACAGTGGGAGCAAGACAGGAGGTACATAAGACCCTTAAGGACATTGAGAATAACATTAATACCTTAGAGCAGGAGGCAGTGAGCGACCCTACAAAGGCAACATTGCTGCAGGAGGCACACATACGACATGCTGAGCTGCTGGAGAGTCTTAGGGTTGTAGATCATAGAGCGTACACCCAGATAAAACAGACAGAAGCGGACAAATCGGGCACACTCCTTGCTAGGATACTGAGGGATACGCCACCAACTACAGTAATATACGAAGTTGTCATGTCAAGGGAGGATACAGTGCACACCCAGCAGGGTATTAATTAGGCTTTCTACACATACTATGACACACTATACTGCACACCTGCCCAGCTGGAGAATACACTCATAGTCGCATTCTTATATGGCCTACCCTACCCTCAACTAAGTGCAGATGCCCAAAAAGAACTGGAGGGACTCATTACAAAAACGGAAATCAAAGCTGCTATCAGGGAGCTGCCACATAGCAAGGCACCAGGATTAGACCGCCTACCTGTAGAGTTATTTGATACTTTTTCTGGGGGGCTAGTCCCCCAACTGGAGGAGTTATACAACAAGTCACTGAAAGTAGCCCACCTTCCCCCTACAACCATGCAAGCATTGGTGGTCTTGCTCCTCAAGCCAGGAAGGGATGCAACGGACATAGCGGGATATCGCCCGCTTTCAATCCTTGCTACCAAATACAAAATATTTGGCAAAATACTAGTTTGGAGGCTTCTCCCATATTTGAACAAACTCATCCACATAAACCAATGCGGATTTGTCCCAACACGCAGTACGTCACTAAACATCAGGCGGCTACATCACATAATGGAAGCTCCCCTTGTAGTTTATAAAAATGCAGAATGCATTACCCTTGACCTGAAGAAAGCATTCGATGCACTAACATGGGACTATATGTTCCAGGCCATAGGGAGGTTTGATATACCTCCTGGATATCTCAAATGGGTATGACTACTATATGAGCTCCCTACTGCTAGGGTCCGTCCTGGAGGCCACATATCAAGGGCATACCCAGTATGCAGAGGCACATGACAAGGGTGTCCTTTGACACCACTGTTATTTATATTAGCGTTGGAGCCGTTAGCTCTCACGTTGCAACAGGACACGTACCAAAAGGGAATTCGACTAGGTAACAGCACACATATTGATATAATTATATATGTACGCGACCTGACAGATACGATAGAACCGATCCCAAGTATCTTCACTCACTTTGAACGATTATCAGGACTGGCCATCAATGAGGCAAAATCACATGCCTTCTTTTTTCAAGAGGGCCGCCGTCCTGATGCGATTTGTCTGGGGCCGTACACCCTATCAGTTGCTCCGCATCCGTTCAAATACCTTGGCATACACCGCTTTAGGTCACAGCTGGACTTGCTACAGGGAAATTTGACCAGAGTGATCAGAGCAATTCGGTCTAAAGTGGCCTTCTGGGCGTCACTCCCATTGTCGCAAATGGGCCGTATAGCTATATCAAAAATGGTGGTCCGACCGCGCCTCTTGTATTTCTTTACTCACATGCCAGTAGTTGTTCCTCCCTCTCTTTTCAATACATTAGACACCATACTTTTGGACCTCATATGGGGGTCAGGACGAAGACGGGTGGGACTAAAGAAGCTGCAACTTGGGACTGACATGGGAGGATTGGGGGTGCCAGATTTCTGTGCATACTGTTACGCCATCCAGCTGCAGTGGCTCTCCTACTGGACCGCAGGTCATAACCTGCAGGAATTAGAATACACCACACATGATATCAATCAGGGAACCCTACACACAATACTGTTGCCTAAAAGCAAGATCCCTCAAGATGCGCCGAATAGCGCTGAAATACTGGAAAAATGAAATACAGTACACGAACCGCTGTCTTCCATATGCAAATAACATTCCACTTATAGAGAACCCAATATGCACTGGGCAGATCAAGAGAGCAGTATTCTGGCATGGACTGAGGAAGGAGTTGACACAGTAGGGACACTATTCAGCGACAACACCTTACTAGACCAGGAGAAATTCATATGAGAGAATAGGACACCCAACCACTTATATATGACGCACACTGGCATAATACAATATGTGAAGAAACACTAGGCTCCCAACAGGGAAGAACCCCCAACACATGAACTAGTGCAGGCAATGTACTTAATGGAAGAGGGGCGGCACCTCATCAAATGGTTGTATACTGGTGTCCAAGCACAGGCTAAGGTGTCCCTCAATGATTTGCAAGACAAATTGTCAAGGGATATAGATAAGGTGATATTTACAGAGAATGGGCCAGCATTTTAGAATACCCCAAAAAAGTGACTCGAAATGCAAAATTTGAATTTATACAACACATGATTTTGCACCAGGCCTACCTAACGCCACATTGTCTACAAAGGATTTTCCCGAACACACAACACTGCTGCCCCCAATGTAAAGCAGAGGGAGCAGACTTAGTCCTCATGTTATGGTCCTGCCCACGCCTTAGAGGGTACTGGGAGGAAGTGCGGCGACACAAGTAATCAACAATGAACATCCAGCCTGGGCAAAAAGTCACAGGATGCTTAATAGGGTTATACAGACGCATCACCTCACAGAAAGCACAGCTACTGTTTTTGGACCCAGCCCTAATTCTTGCCAAGGGGTCCATAACAATGACATTGAAGTCAGTACAACCCCCAACGGCATACACCTGGCATAATGATGTAGTGCGTTGGGGTAGTGCAGAGAGTGCGGCTATACTGATCCTATGGATCCTCTATGGATTAGGATATCATGATGGATGCCTTCAAAGCCATAGAGCTGACTCCCCTACCTAACACACCAAATGTATAGCAGATGCACGCTGGACTGCCGCTGCACTGTGTGATAGAGCCTAGGGTACGCATGGGCAGGATGCCTAACTAGTTAGCATGTTCATTAATACAGAAGACACAGCATAGTACAGACCGAGACGTAGCAATACTTCTGTGATTAGACCAGATTAGCCAGACAGGGGGAGGGGGTTGGGCAGTTGTTAATGTGTTAATGCCAATATGGTTATTGGAACCTTTGAATTTCATGAACAAAATATATTACCTTAATGTAGCTATAACAATCTACACTAAGCTGCTGGTTGTATTATACATGTACCTAACAAACGTATGAAATGCAGCCTTACTACAACATTATTTCTATAAATTGTGATTATTGAAGTAACCGAAAAATCAATAAAATATGTTTAAAGAAAAATGAGAGGAATACATAGGTTGAAAGATACAGCAAAAGAATTCAACCATCATAAACATGCTAGCCTAAACCTAACTGAGAAGTGCACTACCATATACATCTTTAGCTCTCAAAGGCATTTATTTAAAACACTCCAAAAAAGTGAAATACCCCAAAAAAACACATTTTGCAATTCAATCCAATGCCATCCATGCCCTAAATGATGTTTTTAATTCAACAGAACACACAGAAACGGTTGTTTCATGCACCCATGACTATCTCTGAGCCTACTGGATGAAAGGCCAGTTGGCAGAATAGGCCACAAGCTTGCAGGCCTATGGCAAAAGCACACTGCCTGGCTTCAAAATGGCCACCAGCCACATGGCCAGGCCCACAACAACAATAAAGGGAAGACAGACAATGCAGGCTTATGGCAAAACCACACTGCCTGGCTTCAAAATGGCCACCAGCCACATGGCCAGGCCCACAACAACAAGAAGCCTAGGCCAAAAAGGAACAAAAGAAACACATGCAGGCCTATATGGCAAAGGCAGCACACTTGTAACTACCACCAGAAATGGCCACCAGCCACATGGACACTCACAGTCACAAGCAACAAGCAGGAGGCCTGGAGAACAATGAACTGAAACAGGCCTATAGTAGCCAGGCAAAGGAGGCACGCTAAACAACACTGATTTAATGCAATAAAATGCAAAAACGAAAATCCACAGCGATTAATAAGGTGTTCAAGATACACAGCACACCACACACACAACAAAGGCATTTATTTAACACACACCCAAAAACTGAATTACACATTTTGTAATTCAATCCAATGCCATACATTGCCCTAAATGATGTTTAAAATAAATTCAACACACGCCAAAGGAACAGTTGTTTCATCACGCACGAATGACTAGCTCTGGGCCTAGTGGCTACCCACAATAATTTTTTTTTTTTTTTTAAATGATGAAAAGTACCAAAATTGTAGTTGCAGCAACTGCAATGCCCCAATCAAACAAACAACAACACCAACTTACTTGTAAAATCTCAAATCCAAAAGTCCTCAAATCCAATGATATATGATGCAGCAGAAGCAAAGAGTGATCCTTCCAGCTCAAAATCCAAATGAAAAATGAACAGGAGATGGATAAAGCACTGGGAGGAGCCTTCTAGACAGGAACAGGAAGTTGGATACTCTGTGGCACTTCCTTCCTCTACAAAAAAAAGTTTTTTAAAAAAGGACTCCTTGCACAAAAAAGTACAGTCAAATGTCAATCTGAGGAGTTTTTTTTCATCTAAATCATCATTTTAGAGAAGGTTTTATGCTGCTCGAGATATTATTCTTCTCCAGATTGCAAATTTTGCGTATTTGGCATTGGGAGCTTCGCCAAACTTCCACCGGATGTCCGAATAACGTGTTCGCGATCGCACACTCTCGCGGGATGGCGCGGCCAGCTACCAAAATCTCATGGTGCAGGCGAACGGATAGGAAAACTCATTGGCAAACGCATGGATCCCTGCAAGTCACTATTGCGCACGTGAAAATGCATTTTTAAAGCGCAAAAAAGGAAATAATTCCGCTACGCTGCGGATCGCAGAACTACCAGCAAATACAATTCAGCGAGAAGGAGCGGATTTTACCAACCAGGGTTAAATTATACCCACGCTGCCTTAAAAGAGACTGATCTTTATACCCAAGCTGCATCTCAGTTAAACACACAATATGGGGCTTATAGGCAAAACTTTCCTCACTGACCAATCAGCACTTAAGGGGGCGGTTAAGGCCATCCACAAATAAAGCTAGAAAATAAATGATCACAGCAACTCCTTTTTCCTTGCAGCCTCCCAACCTCCCAAAAAACCCATCCAAGATACCAAATGAAAATGGTATCCACCCTCTAAGAACAAAACCCCACCCCAGCTACAGGGAAAAAAATCATCCCACCCCTTGTGCTGTCAGGAAATTAAAACACTCCTTAGTATGCTCTGTGCTTCCCCACACTCTGCCACAGCTGCCACAGTATAAATTCCTTTGAGACCTAATAGTGAAGATAGCCCTGAGCAACAGGTTATTAAATATGCATATAAGAATTGAAAAGGAAAAAGGTGAGTTACAAGACCACTACTGAGGGTGAGATCTTTAAACAAAAAAATCTCACTAACATATTCTACAAAAAAATGTATTGAACAATAAATCTAATGTAACAACACGTAGAGCATTATCGAGAATAATTAAATAAAGGATAAATAAACGTAT
The DNA here is from genome assembly GCF_964204655.1 of Triturus cristatus. NCBI lineage: Eukaryota > Metazoa > Chordata > Amphibia > Caudata > Salamandridae > Triturus > Triturus cristatus. The sequence continues at coordinate 493,341,781 of NC_140585.1, forward strand.
ATTTTGAAATATGCATGACATGATAAATATTGATGCCAGTATGTTAAACAAACAGTATCCATTAATGACAATGTTTTAGAAAAGTAGAAGTCAATAAATGAAATTAAAAAAACATGCTTATTCCAGTTTATCATGCATGCCACTAGGCAGTTATGTATCCAATTTTTTGATCCAGAAAATCTCTCTTTGTAAAAGTCTCTTGTGGTTATCAGTATCCTGTTGAAGTTTTACCACTTCCAAAATTTGAAAACATACTTGAGAGATGTTCTGACCAAGTTGAAACCAATATTTGGGAAACTGGAATTCTTGCTTTATTTCTGATGCTGTTTTGTGTTCTGTGATTCTGGTTTTTATCTTCCACCATTTTGCCAACATATAAAATGCCATATGGTTACTTAAAACAGTAAACCTCCTTTTTCGTATTGCAGTCTGCTGAATTTCTAAGCAGAATTGTATATCCTTTTTTAGGATAGGACACAGTGTTACCAGGTAAGACATTGTTGCAATGGATGCAGTTGTGACATTTTGTTGTACCTAAATGCTTTTCCATATGAATGGGCTTATTGGTTGTTAAGATCTCTTTGATGTTTTTAGATCGATTATATGCGTTAAGAGGTTTATCATGAAACAACCCTTGAAAGTCAGGTTCAACTTGCAGTAATCCCCAAAGCTTAATGATACTATTTTGATAGCATAAGATTTAGTGGGAATTGTTTAGACAAAAAACATACTTATGAAGTTATGTTTTGTGTTGTTTGCAATGATGTTTCCCTTTCAATGGAATGCACACATTGTACAGAGTTCTGTAGCATTGCTTGAGAATACTTAACTTCTATTCAAGATTCTGGTCTTGTAGAAATCTAGAGTAGTTTCACATGAATTGAGAATACGAAAAAGGTTGATTGAGAATTTGAGGATGATAATCCTGAAAATGCAGCCTATTGTTTCTATCCGGAAATTTTCTAGAGACCTTAGTTTGGATACTCAAAGATGAAAGTGTAAAAAGTATACCCAGAAATTAAATCTCCAAATTGTTAATGTAATGAGTGAATTTTGGGGATTTCTACAGTGAAGTGTGCTTATATTACTCTCCAAATATTCTTTAGATGCACCACCAAATCGAAAAAATATCATCATTGAATAGTAGATAAATCAATACATTTTCTTGCCAAGCTTCATTTGGAAAAATTATTGATTTGCAAATTTGGCCATAAAAATATTGCCATGACTTGATGTTCCAGAAAAGTCAATAGATGTCCCATTCTTTTGAAGGAAAAAACAATCCTTCTATTAAAGGTGAGTGTGGTACAGAGCAAAATGTAGCAATTCCAATAAAAAATCGTATTAAAACCAATATCTTCTTTCTGAAGTAAAGCCCATTCAACCGCTTCTATTCCCTCAGAGTGGGGGCTGGAAGTAAATACTGCATTCCCATCTATCGCATAAAGCGACCAATCATGAATGTGATTAGAAGACATCTGTGATAATCTATTTAAGAATCATTTTTTGAGTTGACTGAATGTTCATTATGCATACCATTATATAGAGCAAAAACCAAAGGAAATGATGGACGGAGTGTTGAACATTGCAAGCACTCACCCCAGGTCAACTGATCTGGGTTTAATCCATCACCGTTCTTTAGCCAACTCTGCCACCCCAGTTCAGACATGACCATATGCAAATCAGTCTGACCCTGTGCCTCATGGGAACAGTCCAGCCCGAACTGCCAAACCATGTCTTCCCTGGACCGGAAACAAGCTTCCTAGGACCGGTTTCTGGCTTTTCAGCCGTCTTCAGCCAGGCTTGCTTGAATCCAGTGGCAAAGTGAGCAAGGGACTCACGTCTGAGCATACCCTGCCAATTTATGGCGAACAAAGCAAAAACCAAAGGAAATGATGGACGGAGTGTTGAACATTGCAAGCCCTCACCCCCAGTCAACTGATCTGGGTTTAATCCATCACCGTTCTTTAGCACACTCTGCCACCCCAGTTCAGACATGACCATATGCAAATCAGTCTGACCCTGTGCCTCATGGGAACAGTCCAGCCCGAACTGCCAAACCATGTCTTCCCTGTACCGGAAACAAGCTTCCTAGGACCGGTTTCTGGCATTTCAGCCGTCTTCAGCCAGGCTTGCTTGAATCCAGTGGCAAAGTGAGCAAGGGACTCACGTCTGAGCATACCCTGCCAATTTATGGCGAACAAAGCAAAAACCAAAGGAAATGATGGACGGAGTGTTGAACATTGCAAGCACTCACCCCCAGTCAACTGATCTGGGTTTAATCCATCACCGTTCTTTAGCCCACTCTGCCACCCCAGTTCAGACATGACCATATGCAAATCAGTCTGACCCTGTGCCTCATGGGAACAGTCCAGCCCGAACTGCCAAACCATGTCTTCCCTGGACCGGAAACAAGCTTCCTAGGACCGGTTTCTGGCATTTCAGCCGTCTTCAGCCAGGCTTGCTTGAATCCAGTGGCAAAGTGAGCAAGGGACTCACGTCTGAGCATACCCTGCCAATTTATGGCGAACAAAGCAACTGTTGTTTTTGCATTTGTCATCCCGAGTGGGACGGGTATGCTCAGACGTGAGTCCCGTGCTCTCCATGCCACTGGAATCAGGCTATCCTGGCTGAAGAGGGGTGAAACCCCGAAACCGGTCCTAGGATGCTTGGTTCCAGTCCAGGGAGGACCTGGCTTGGCAGTTCGGGCTGGACTGTTCCCATGAGGCACAGGGTCAAGACTGATTTGCATATGGCTGGGTTCAAACTGGTATGGCATGGTGAGCAAAAAAACGATGGATTTAGGCCCAGATCTCTGTACTGGGGTGAATGTATGACATTGTTCTGCATTCTGTCCATCAACTGTTGTTTTTGCATTTGTCACCCCGAGTGGGACGGGTATGCTCAGACGTGAGTCCCGTGCTCTCCATGCCACTGGAATCAGGCTATCCTGGCTGAAGAGGGGTGAAACCCCGAAACCGGTCCTAGGATGCTTGGTTCCAGTCCAGGGAGGACCTGGCTTGGCATTTCGGGCTGGACTGTTCCCATGAGGCACAGGGTCAAGACTGATTTGCATATGGCTGGGTTCAAACTGGAATGGCATGGTGAGCAAATAAACGATGGATTTAGGCCCAGATCTCTATACTGGGGTGAATGTATGACATTGTTCTGCATTCTGTCCATCAACTGTTGTTTTTACCATTATATAGAAGCCATACCTGTTTTAAATTGTTCATTGGTAACCCCATATGGGTTAGTACTGTAAATATATATTGCCACTCTAAGTAATCAAAAGCCTTTGTCGTATCTAAAATTACAGCCACTGCCTCTTTCTCCAGATTTAATTGGTGACTTTAGGCAAAAATCATTCTGAGGTTATCTGCACTGGACCTACCAGGGATGAACCCTGCTTGGTCTGAAAGTACCAGGTCTAGGAGAAGCAAGAGTATAATAAGTATAGTGTCTCTGAATGAAGGAGGAGGGTACTCTGCTGTATTACCTTTTTATATACCTGCAGGAGTCGAGGGGGCAGAAGTGGAGATTATGCATAAAAAAATTGTACAAGGAACCCATTTTCCCTCGGGACTTGCATGTGGGTAGCCGTGATATTACTGTTGTGACCACCTCAATTATGATGGACGCCTATAGAAATTGCCTATGCGGGCCCTCGACCTACACCAAAATGTTACATAATTCTCATGGGATGTGGATGTGCTGGATGAATAAACCCTTGAGTAGTATTTAATGAATTCCTCTAGTATGTTAGCGGTTTTAATTCAACAAGTCCCTGTTATCCCTATCTAGCTGTGTTATATTTTGGGGCAACCATGGTTGGTGTGTTAATAGGACAATGGTCCTACTCACTCTCTCTGCCAACCCAGGTACTCTGGCTCTAGCATATTTATGCAGATGCTTAACCTCTTGGTATGGAACCTCAGTGAACACTGTGGTTTTTGCTCTAATCTCCACTATGTATGGGTAGTATGACAGTGCATGTAGTGTGTTTCAAGTGCATGAATATCACACTATAATCTGTCCAGTCTATCCTGTCAAGTTTTACAAACTCCATGTTACTTCGCAGTTCAGATCCTGTGGATCTATGATTTGAAGGAATCTCATAGTGTGTCTAATGACTGGACAGAGGATCTATTGGTTTGGAAATAGTTCAATATTACCATTTCTACCTCCTCTGTGAAGGTGATATCTAGTAAAGCAAGAGGAGAAAAATGTGAAGTGACAGCACAGTGCTTAGATGAGGGTGTTTCTATTGTAAACTTGATGGGCGAGTAATCTGAAAAAAGTGCAAGGTAGATGCTCTATATATTTGGTGCAGCTACATGTATCACATGTGCTTAAACAGTAGTCAAGCATCACCCATGAACAGTGAGCTACGGATACATGCATGCCCTCATAAGTAGTTTAGAATGTTTACTTGCATATATTTATTAGCCTGTCATTGTCCATTATATCTGCTAGGACAGCAGCAGCTGAGTGATATGCATGCATTTCGGCATTTGAACAATCAAGGTGTTTGTTTAGGATTACATTGAAATCTCCCCGCTCAGTAAAGTCCGGAGAGACAGCACAAGGCATTTACTAGAGATTTGTCTGAGGAAATCTGAGTCCTGTGTATTCAAGCAGTTTGTATTAACTGGCATGATGGGCTTCCGACCCAGTAGAGCTCATATTAGATTGAAGCAACCTTGTGAATATTTATCCTCATGAAGCATTGTGAATGGAAGCCATTTCTGACCAAAAGGGTCCTCCCATAGGCATATGAGGAGTAATTTCCTAGTGATCAGTGGTCACACCAATTTGATGCATAAACACATTTTAATTCAAAAGGGAGTGGTTTCTAAGCACCAAAATGTGTTTCATGAACAGCCACAGACATTTTATGTCGGCCAAGATAACCATGTATTTGTCTTCATTTGCGGGGTCATTTAGTCCATGAACATTCCATGTCAAAAATGGATTGGCACACTAGTATTATTTCTCTCGGTCATGAGAGATCGTAAGAGTAAATTATAGGTGTAAGCAGAAGGTGTTCTATAAATCATATTGTGAAGTGTGTTTAATGAGTGGCTATCAAAGCCTGATCACAAAAAAACAGAAAAACAGAGACTTTATATGTTGGAAGTACTACTGAACCGAACCCGCCACCCCAATCTGCCAGTATATTTATTTTGCCCATACAACATAGGCGAACAGGTTCTGACCTGACATCTGATGGACGTCAAACATTTCTATTTGTCCTTTTATCTCCAGAGGGGTTACACTAGGGGGAGTTCAAAGTGCTGACCATTCAGTACCATTACAGGGGGGGTGCTTTCCAGGTGTACAAGCAGTGAGCAGCAGCAACTGATACATATTGTCCAACTGTAAGTGGCGGGTTAATAAGGTCTCCTTAACCCCTTCGCTGCTAGGCCTCTTCCCCCCTGTGCTAAGCCTTTTTTGGGCTATTTGGGGTAGTGCGCGCTTAGGCCCCTGTAACTTTTTGACCACATAAGGTATCCACGCCAGATTTGCATCCTTTTCTTCCCACATCATGGGGATTCTAAAGGTACCCAGGGTTTGTGGATTTCCCTGGAAGGGTCCCAGAAATTGGCCAAAATACAGCAAAAGTTTGTTTTTTTGAGGGAAAAACGGGAAAAACGGGCTGCAAATGAAAGCGTCTAAGTTTTTCCCTGAAAATGGTATCAAAAAAGGGTTTGTGGGGCTGAAATCACCATTTTCCCAGCTTTTTGGGAATGACACCCTTTTGTCAGAAAACCAACATTTTTTGCACAGTTTTAGAATTTTTCTGGGACATAGCCTACTTTTGCGCTTTTAACCTCCTTCCAGTTAATGGTAGAAATGGGTGTGAAAGCAATAATGGATCCTGGAAAGCTATACATTTTAGAAAAGTAGACAACATTTTGAATTCAACAAGGGGTCATTTGTGTAGATCCATCAAGGTTTTTTCATAGAAACTGACAGTTAAATATAGGAAAAATTGAAAATTAGTTGAAAAAAACAGCCTTTTGTGTCAACGTTTTCACCTGTAACTTCTTCTAATTATGACAGCTCTTTGAAAGCAATATACCGTTACATCCGCTGGACCTTCCTGGTTGTGGGGATATATAGGACTTATAGGTTTACCAAGAACCCGACGAACCCAGAGTCAAAAATTGAGAAGCAATTTGCCATGGCTTTTTATTATTTACCGGGTATATAGCAATTATTGTGGGAAAATGTATACATGGAAAAATCAGTATGAAAGACACCTATGTATTTCTGAAATGGGAACAATTTATAGAGTTTAGAAACAGTAGATATTTGAACATTTTCGAAATTGGGAATACTCATACTAGCATGAGAATTATCGGTCATTTTTCAAAATGACTTCTTTTTTACACAATGTCTTTCATTTGGAAGGCAGAAATGCATCAAAAATTAATAGGTAATAACAGTTGCTTTGCAAATCTGAATCACCCTACGTCTCCCGATTAAAAATGGTACCTCACTTGTGGGGGTAGGCATAGTGCCCACAACAGGAAATGGCTCAAAACCCAGCATGAACACACCTCAATTTCGCAGTGAAAAATGACCCTTTTTTGGCAAAGTGCCTAACTGTCGTTTTTGAACCCTAGCTCTGCCGGCACCTAGGGAAACCTAGCAAACCTATACATATTTGAAAACTAGACACCCAGGGGAATCCTGGATGGGTTGACATGACTGCCTCCCACCAGGTTCAGTTACCCAGAATCCCTTGCAAACCTAAAAAATTGTCAAAAACAAATATTTTCCCCACATTTCTGTGGTGGAAAGTTCTGGTTCTGCGTGGATCCACAATTTTCCACACTCTTTGCGTTCCACAAAGTCTTCCGAGAAAAATGATACCTCACTTGTGTGGGCCGGCCTAGTGCCCACGACAGGAAACGGCGCAAAACGCAACGTGGTCAGACCTCAATTCCGCAGTGAAAAAGGACCCTTTTTTGGCAAAGTGCCTAGATGTAGTTTTTTAACCCTAGCTCTGCCGGCACCTAGGGAAACCTAGCAAACCTATACATTTTTTGAAAACTAGACACCCAGAGGAATCCAGGATGGGGTGACTTGACTGCCTCCCACCAGGTTCTGTTACCCAGAATCCCTTGCAAACCTAAACAATTATTAAAAAAAAACCATTTTCCCCAAATTTCTGTGGTGGAAAGTTCTGGAATCTGCATGGATCTACAAAGTTCCACACACCCTGCGTTCCCCACAGTCTTACGAGAAAAATGGTACCTCACTTGTGTGGGTCGGCCTAGTTCCCGCGACAAGAAACGGCGTAAACCGCAACGTGGTCACACCTCAATTTCGCAGTGAAAAATGACCCTTTTCTGGCAAAGTGCCTAGCTGTAGTTTGTGAACCCTAGCCCTGCCGGCACCTAGGGAAACCTAGCAAACCTATACATTTTTTGAAAAGTAGACACCCAGGGGAGTCCAGGATCGGGTGACTTGACTGCCTCCCACCAGGTTCTGCTACCCAGAATCCCTTGCAAACCTAAAAAATTGTCCAAAAAAACACATTTCCCCCACATTTCTGTGGTGGAAAGTTCTGGAATCTGTGTGGATCCACAAATTTCCATCACCTCGTGTTCCCCAAAGTCTTCCAAGAAAAAATGGTACCTCACTTGTGTGGGTCGGCCTAGTGCCCGCGACAGGAAACGGCGCAAAACGCAACGTGGTCACACCTCAATTTCGCAGTGAAAAATTACCCTTTTTGGCAAAGTGCCTAGCTGTAGTTCTTAAACCCTAGCTCTGCCGGCACTTAGGGAAACCTAGCAAACCTATACATTTTTGAACACTAGACACCCAGGGGAATCCAGGATGGGGTGAAATGACTGCCTCCCGCCAGGTTCAGTTACCCACAATCCCTTGCAAACCTCAAAATGTGTCCAAAAAAACATATTTTCCCCCATTTCTGTGGTGGAAAGTTCTGGAATCTGCGTGGATCCACAATTTTCCACCCACTTTGCGTTCCCCAAAGTCTTCAGAGAAAAACGGTACCTCACTTGTGTGGGTCGGCCTAGTGCCCGCGACAGGAAACGGCGCGCAACGCAACGTGGTCACACCTCAATTTCGCAGTGAAAAATGACCCATTTTTGGCAAAGTGCCTAGCTGTAGTTTGTGAACCCTAGCCCTGCTGGCACCTAGGGAAACTTAGCAAACCTATACATTTTTGAAAACTAGACCCCCAGGGGAATCCAGGATGGGGTGACTTGACTGCCTCCCACCAGGTTCTGTTACCCAGAATCCCTTGCAAACCTAATTAATTGTAAAAAAAACACATTTTCCCCACATTTCTGTGGTGGAAAGTTGTGGAATCTGCGTGGATCCACAAATTTCCACCCACCTCGCGTTCCCCAAAGTCTTCCGAGAAAAATGGTACCTCACCTGTGTGGGTAGGCCTAGTGCCTGCGACAGGAAACGGCGCAAAATGCAACGTGGTCACACCTCTATTTTGCAGTGAAAAATGCCCCTTTTTTGGCAAAGTGCCTAGCTGTAGTTTTTTAACCCTAGCTCTGCCGGCACCTAGGAAAACCTACCAAACCCACACATTTCTGAAAACTAGACACCCGAGGGCTTCCAGGGAGGTATGGCTTGCGTGAATCCCCCAACGTTTCCTTACCCAGAAATCCCTGCAAACCTCAATTTTAGCTGACAAAATCACTTTTTTCACACATTTTTGTATAGGAAAGTGCGGCATCACCGTGCTCACACAAATTTCCTACCACCCAGCGTTCCCCCAGGTCTCCCGATAAAATTGGTGCCTCACTTGTATGGGAGGCCCAAGTACCCGCAACAGGCAAGGGCCCAAAACGTAGTGAGGTGACATCAAAATTGCCTATCTCAAAACCACCTGGTTTTGCAAGGGGGGGTCATCTGGGTTTTTGGCCCCGTGCTCAGCGGCCATCTAGGGAAACCTACCAAACCCACACATTTCTGAAAACTAGACACCCGGGGGCTTCCAGGGAGGTATGGCTTGCGTGAATCCCTCAATGTTTCCTTTCCCAGAATTCCCTGCAAACCTCAATTTTAGCTGAAAAAACACTTTTTTCACACATTTTTGTGTGGGAAAGTGTGGCATCACCGGGCTCACACAAAATTCCTACCACCCAGCGTTCCCCCAGGTCTCCTGATAAAAATGGTGCCTCACTTGTGTGGGAGTCCCAAGTACTCGCGACAGGCAAGGACACAAAATGTTTTGAGGCAACATCAACATTGCCTATCAAAAAATCGTTTTGGGCCATGCCTTCCTGTAAGCCCCCGGGTGTCTACTTTTCAGAAATGTGTGGGTTTGGTAGGTTTCCATAGATGACCGCCGAGCATGGGGCCAAAAACACAGTTGACCCCCCCTTGCAAAACCAGATCGTTTTGACATAATTAGTTGTTTATTTCTGCAAAGTGAGAATTTTGGCACAATATTGCAAGGAAACTGTGACAGACATTTTGAGGTTTGCAGGACATTGTGGATAAAATAACTTGTTGGAATTCACAAGAGAGACATCACCATGTACTCCCATGGGTTTACGACAATATCTACAGTTGGTAGGTTATTCTTAGATGGAATGTACACCTTGGCAGAGAGACTAAAAAGACAAAGATTCCTGCACAGCCATCTATTCCTCAAATACACACACATACTGGTTGGATTTGGCACGAGGGCGAGTGATGGTTCAGTATATAAAATGTTATTAACGAGATTTCACAAAAATGAAATGCACTGTCAATAATTAAATGGACAAAAAAACGAACCAGTGACTCGCAGCTCGTGAGCTGTAAAGGCAAGGCACCAACCGCTTTACAGGCCATTCACACATCTTTCCTACGTGATACACACAAGACCATTCACACCACCAGGCATGAACCAACACATCACAACATTCACAAAAAGGGACAAGGTACACCCTACTTCGATATTACTGCACAGCCATCTAATCCTCAAGCACACACACATACTGGTTGGATAGTGATGGTCCAGTATATACAATTGTATTAGCAAGTGACTTCACAAAAATGAAATGCACTGTTAATAATTGAAAGGACGGGAAACTGAACCATTGACTTACAGCTCGTGAGCTGTAAAGCCATGACAAGGCACCAACCTCTTTACAGGCCATTCATACACCTTTCATACGTGTGACACATACAAAACATTCACACCACCAGCTGTTGGCCCGTCACATTACAACACTCACACCAGCAGACAGCGCCATTCAAGGGTCCATCACTTTCATACGCCCACATTCCTGACAAAGCAACTACACAAACTGATGGATTGCGTGGAGTGGCGCTCAACTAGCAGTGTGTGTAGTGACCAGCAGCAAGTCACTACTCACACACCGCCAGCCGAGCGCCAGTCCACGAACACTGCCAGCCAAGCGCCAGTGCACATACACCGCCAGCCAAGTGCCAATCCACCCACACCGCCAGCCAAGCGCCAATCTACGCACACCGCCAGCCAAGCGCCAGTCCACGCACACCGCCAGCCAAGCGCCAATCCATGCACACCGCCAGTCAAGCGCCAATCCACGCACACCGCCAGCAAAGCAACAGTCAACGCACACCGCCAGCCAAGCGCCAGTCCACGCACACCGCCAGCCAAGCGCCAGTCCACACACACCGCCAGCCTAGCGCCAGCCTACACACACCGCCATCACATTTAGGTTCTTTTTATTAAAAAAAAAACCACAAACAAATTGCAAATAGATACAAATCTACTAACACAAAATCTGAAACTAAATACATTGCACTAATGCCAACCTTGAAACAGAATAATTTTTTTTAAACAATACAGACCAGGCAGTTCACTTTACCACTCATGAATGCTCCCAAAAATTATTTTGCATGTGGTACGCTCTAAAACAAGCAGGCACACAAAGCCCAGGGTTAGAAGGAGACTCTGGGCAGAAAAGACGAGTCTCCTTCCGCAAACCTCTTCGCCAACAGACTCTACATCTTCTAGTGGGAAAGTCTTTTGAAGGTGTGGGAAGAATGTAATCAGGAAAGTGGCGATCTTTCAATCGAGCCTCATCCTCCACCACTCCAACTTTAGGAACACTTGCCTGTTCCACAACAACAAGGCTGCCTATCACAGATTGCTGAAACTGAACAAATGTCAACTTTGACGCAGGAGAACACTCCTTGAACACAACAAAGGCATTGAAAGTTGCTAAGTTGAAGAGATGGAAGGTCAACTTCTTATACCAAACCTAAGCCTTACGAATAGCAGTGTAAGGTTCCAACCTCTGATCTACTCTGTCAAACCACCCATGTGCTTATTGTAGTCTACAATGCACACAGGTTTGAGCACTTCAGCAACCTGACCCCAAACAGGTACAGGTGAAGTACTCTCATCATGGATGGTAGTCAGCATGTACACATCCCTCCTGTCCACAAATGTCACAGCTAGTAGTTCATCACTAAGCAAGGAACTGCAAACAAGCTCTTTTGGATAACCTTTACGGTTTGAGCGGATTGTGCCACATGCAAATGTGTCCACTTTAAACAATTCCTTAAACAATTGCACAGCAGTGTAGAAATTATGAAGGTACAAATGGTGACCTCTGTTAAACAGTCTTCTAGCAAGATCCTACACAATTTTCTCTGAAACTCCAAAAGTGGACGGACAACCAGGGAGGTCAATAGTGGAATCTCTACCAGTGTACACACGGAAATTAAAAACATATTCTGTCCTACTCTCAGACAACATATACAGCTTAATTCCATAGCGTGCCCTCTTGCTAGGAATGTACTGCCTAAAAACCAAACGGCCCTTGAACAAGACCAAAGACTCATCAATAGATATTTCTTTCCCTGGAGTATAGATCTCTGAAAATCGATCTACAAAGTGATCAAGAACAGGCCAAATCTTAAACAGACGGTCACAGTCAGGGAGAATACGTGGCAACGCCAAAGAATTATCAACAAAATGCAGCATACGTAGCAAAAGTAAATACCGATCACGAGTCATAACTGCAGGAAATATGGCTGTTGCCATCAAGGGACTGGAAGACCAGTATGAAGCCAGGGATAGCTTCCTTATCAAACCCATCAATAAAGTCAAACCCAAAAACTTCTTAATCTCATCCAGATTTGTGGGAGTCCACCGGGTAGCTCTAGAGTGGGGCCTAAATGTGTCACTGTTGTCCCTCAAAAACTGTTCAGCATACAAATTAGTCTGCTCAACAATCTCACCCAAAAATACATCATCCATAAACAACTGAAAAAACTGAATAGGCAAAAAAAATTCACAATCCACTCTACACCCTGCATCACCGCTAAAGGCAGGCAGTCCGGCTGCACCATGTTTGGATCAACCCAGAGTCCAGCACTTCCAGTAGGAAGCCTAGCAGCCTCAGGCTGTAATCCAGATGCCTCTTGCACCATCGGCACAACAGTATCCTCCTCTAAAACAGGCACTTCATCCGCACTGAGAGTACCTTCATCCACACCAAGAATAGCTTCATCTGCACTGAGAGAAGCTTCATCATCCGATGATTCCATGTTGAGAGAAAACTCACTGCCGGAATCTTCCCCTTCCTCCTCTCCCTCAGACGCACTGTCAGTCTCATAATCCTGCTCAGAGGAAGATTCAAGAAGCATGCCAACCACCTGCTGAGCAGTCATTCTACGGCTAGCCATAATGCTTACTAATAAAGGTAACTTGTCAAACAAGTCAACAACAACAAACACTTTGTAAAATGAGTAATAAACAAAATGCACCTGTGTTGGACTTGGCCCTTCTGGCAGGTTCACCCCTGACCTTTTTTGCTTTTTATTGGTGACTTGGTGTGGTGATTTTTCGTTTCTGCGCACTTTCCCTGTGTCCCAGGGTAAAGTGCGTGCGCACTCTGAGTGCATGTGGTGATATAGGCCTGTCCTCCCATAGGAATGCATAGGGAATGTATGTGTCCCTAGTAGTTCCTGATGCGTGGGGTGTGCAGGCCCGAGTTTGGTATTTGCGGACTCGTGTGATTGAATGCTGCACGATGATGTGTGCGGCGTGCATGTACATAGTATGGAAGTGCCACTTCTAGAAGTGGGCACTTCGGTGTGCAGTGTAAAATGTGTGGCTTGTCTGGCGATTGGCTGGTGGAGGTCATGTGACGGACTAGGGAAATCCCCAGGGTCAGGAGGAGTCACCCAGTGGTGAATGGGGAGTTTAGCATACTGATGGCTGGGGAGGAGTACACCTGGGTCCTGAATAGGGCAGGGTTTTCCCCACACAATGCTGGCTCCGCCCCCTGTGGTGCGACTGATGACCCTAGCCCTGCCAGTGAATAGAGTGAGGGGCTGAGCACATCAAGGGTGCTCCCCAACCAGCTGCGACTGGTTTTCCCCCTCACCCTGAAGCCAGAACAAAGGGAAAAGATGTATAAAAATGGGGCTGTGTCCCCACAGAAGTTGTTCTCTGCCAGGATCTTACCTGAGGGGGGCTGCTGCTGCTGCTGGACCAGAGGACCGCCACTTGGACTACCTCCCTGCCTGGAGGCCCAGTGAGCTGGCTCTGGGTCCAGCCTTGCCCCCCACCCCTGCCCTGCTGCATGCAGGGAAGAACTTTGCTGGACTTTGTGGTTCTTTTTATCCTAAAGCGCTGGGAGCGCTTTATTTGTGTCGCCAAAGCGCCTGGAAGCGCTTCTTATTTGCCTTAGCGCTAGGAGCGCTTTATTTGGTGCCCCCAGCGCTTCTAGAGCGCTTTCACTTTGGCCGTAGCGCTAGGAGCGCTTTATTCTGGAGGCCGGTGCCCACCCGGTATTGTGGTGCGCTTGCGGGTGCCTACCCCGCTTATTTAATTATTTTCTTACGGCGGGTGCCCACCCCACCGTATATTGCTTATTACGAGGGAGCCCACCCCTCTTGTGACGGGAAAAATCACCGCTGCAGCCCGGTTCGGGACGCACAGGAAGTCAGGCAAATCTGTGAGGGACGTGGGCGGGGCCTCGCCTCAAACAGGAAGCGGACGGGAGCCTACCCCGCACTCCTGTGACGGAGACCAGGAAGACGAGGGCGGGAGCCTACCCCGCCTCGGCCGGCGAAGGAGAGTCCCGCATCGCCTGGAGGAAGCCAACGGATCCGGGGAGTGGTGCTGGTGCGCAAAGGATTCCCGAGTCCCAGAGCGGGACTTTACTGTAGCACTACCGTCGCCCGGGACCTGCGCGTGCACACCGGTGAGTGAGCTCAGCTACCGGGGGCATGAATGTCTAGAGCGCATGGACGCTCTAAACGTTGGGGGCAAATTATTTGTTAGAGAGCCTAGAGGGCTCCCACGTCTTCCGCATTGGTTGCGTCATAGAGCTTGCAGGCTCCGACGTTTGGGGGCATTATTCTCTTTGAGTCCATGAGAAGGACTCCACCGTTGGGGGCTATGTTTTGAAGAGCCGGCGAGGGCTCCAATGCACACGGGGGCATTTGCTTTGGTATGCAGAGCGGCCCCGGAAGGCAGCGGGCCGCTCCAACGAGGAGGGCAATCGTTGTTCTAGAGCACTAGAACGCTCTAGGGGGCACATCATTGAAAGAGCCTAGAAGGCTCCCAAAAAGGCACATTATTCATTTCAGAGCCTAGGAGGCTCCAACCCCTGCAATATTTGTTTAGGAAGGCACAGTGGTGCCCCAGCATCTCTCCAGTTGCCCAGCACTTAGTGGGCAACTGCTACGTGTAGGTTGTGACTTGTGCGCCTGGTTTGCGCAGCCTGCGCAGCCTGCGCAGCCGTGCCCTGACTTTTCTGGATGCAGGGCGTCCTTGCCCCGACAAGGCCAGTTGGCCTAGGGACTGCCACAGATAGTGGCTAATGTGAGTTTTTGCGCCATTGTTCCTTTACTGCACCTCTGAATGTGTTTATGCGTCATGTGCTTTGCTTTACACCTCTGAATGTATTTTATGCATCCTGTGTTTATGTGCTTAGACCCCTACAGGTAGAGTGATACTTAGGTGGTTGTTTTTCTCCTAGTACAGGTGGTACTGGTGAGGTCCTGATTCCCTGCGCAGTATTTTCCTAAGGTGGTTAGGGTTGCGTAGGTGGTACTTTCTGGTTACCAGGAGTTACTGATTGTGTGTTATATATGTTATTGTGTGCTATGTTCTAAAGTATTATTCCTAAATTCTAAGAGTGCTAATTTCGGACAGTGGTCCATGTGGTCCTGTCCCCTGTACATATAATCCCTTGTAAATTCTGCCCGTGCCTGTTGGCACATTGTAAAGTGTGTGTTTTTATCTGATGTGTTGTGTATAATACAAAGGCTATTTTTATAGAATACCTTGTGTGGAGTTTCCTTTGTGGTGGGCCTTGGGTGTTGTTGCTGGGTGCGCGCGCAATCGCTTTACACATCGCCTCAGGGATAAGCCTGTCTGATCTTGCCAAGCTACCAAGGGGGTGAGCAGGGGTTATCTTTGGCGTGTAACTTCCTTGCCCTGACTAGAGTGGTCGTTCCTGCCTGACTTTGGCGCAAGCCTTAGCCAACCAGAAATCCCATTTCTAACATTGGTGATCAGCGGTGGGATTTGGACTTGCGTTTGCGCTGTACCGCAGCGGCAACTGGCCGCACTACAAAACTCTGCATTTAGATAAATCACATGGTACAGGGATTATTGTTCTAAGTTTGTTTTTAATTTTCATTTCTTTGGAAATGTGTTTTTGTGCACTGTGAGTTAGGTGTCCCTAGCTCGGGAGGGTAGATCATCCCCCCCAAGTGCATTGTGTTTTCTGGATTCACCAGAGGGTGGGATCCAGTGGTGGCAGCGTAATAGTGTCCAGTACATTTGTCCCCCGCCCTGCGCCCAGAGTTGGTACCTGTGTCACGTGGTGGTCAGGTTGAGGAATCAGGGGTGGTAGAAACTGCCTTACCACTCCGAGGGGAGGGTTGTGTGTGGATGAATGGTGTGTGGCACTAGGCAAGTGAGTGTGAGTTCTCTGGGATAGAGAGCTTGCTGAATCCTTTGTGAATTGTGTACTCCTGTGTTAAACGCAGACCCCTAGGTTCCCTGTGTGATCTTTTCTCTAGAACGTCTGCCAGAATGGAGCCTGCTTTTGATCCCAGTGATCTAGATTATTACAGTATGCAGGAGTTGGAAAGGTTCTGTAGAGAGAGAAACATAGGGGTGAGAGAGTCAGACACTGTGTACGAACTGAGGAACCACATGATTGGATGGCAAGCAGGTGAATGGAAACGGGAGCGCAGAGAGGAAGACAGGGCCCGGGCCTCTCACCTGGAGGGTGGTGGGTCTGTGGGGAGCCCTGAAGATTCAGAAGAAAATGACAGTACCTGGACGCCAGTAGAGAGTGAGGACCCCGTAGGTAGGGAGTCCCTTGCTGGGTCCAGCGTAGGAGATAGCGCCTCATCCCTTTCCCTGTCCCCTGAGCACAGTGGTAGTTTTCTGGATTCCCCAGTGAGGGTGGAGCCCAGTGGTGGCAGCGATATAGAGTGCAGTACAGAGAGTCCCATTCCCAGTTCACCCAGTCTGGTACCTGTTTCCCAAGAAGAGGAGTATAGGTTGAAATTCAGGGGCAGTAGGAAGCTGTCTTACCAGACTTGGAAGGAGTTTGCGGATGAATGTGATGATGCACTGGACGATTGGGTGAGGCTTAGCCCAGAACGCAGTTATTCCGCCATGTATGATATGGTTATTAAAGAGCAGATGCTCAGTAGTTGTTCTCCAGGGTTGCGCCAACACCTGTTGAGGTATGGCTCTTTTTGTCCATGGGAACTTGCAGAGGAAGCAGACCGCTGGGAAAGGGCCAGAGGTTCTCTAGAGTCATTAGTGAGTGATTCCAACAATAGTGGGTCAGAGATCCTCCAGCCCAGTGTGGTGGAGGAGGCTCAGTGTAGCCCAGCTAGGTCCCAGGATAGCGAGGAGGATGTAGGGGCTCACTGCCTGGCTCAGTGGAGCAGGAGTGAGGGGGTGACCGAGGGTCCCCAGACGCCCGAAACCCTGCCTCAGGACTTGGATGGTTTCATGAGGGAACACCAAGTTGGGGACCTAGGCTGTCCTGTTAGTCCACTTGAGGAAGATCTCTTAGTGAGTAGAGGACCTGGAGCGCCTGTAAACAGGGCTCCTGTGGTTCTGGAGTCTGGCAGTACCGCTCTGGTAGGGAGGGTACAGGAGTCCAGCGTGAGTGATTGGGGGATGAGTTCCCCAGTGGAAGAGCCGGTGGGTCAGGGACTACCCAGTTGGGCTAGGATCCCGTGTAGTGACCAGGGTGACACCACTTCTGTTCTGGGGGATCTCCGCGCACTGTCAGGTGGACAGGGGACGGGAGATCAGCGCCAGACAGACAGTCGCTCGACATATGTGTCATTTGATAGCCTCAGGGGGATGGAGTGGAAATCCCCAGAAGTCCTGGAGTGCCAGGCAATTATTCCACCAAAGGTTCTAGGCCGGAGGTTGGGAGGCCAGGTTCAGGATCAGCCTGACCTGAAGGGTGGGACGTCTGTAACCAGCGTCCCGACCGGTTCTTCTTCCAGAGGTACCACCCCAGTTGGTAGGGAGCAGGGCTCTGGAAGGGGGTGCAGTGGGTGGGAGAGCCCACCTCTGGCCCCGGTACAACCTGAGGGGTTAAACCCTGGGTTGGAATGGCGTTCTAGGTGTACCCCTCGCCGGAGGAGGAGGAACCCTAGGAGAAGAGGTGGGGGGAGGAGAGCCTTCCCTGAGACTCCTGGTCCGCCTGAGGGTGTAGACCCTAGGCTGGAGAACCATTGGCAGTCTAGTCCTGTCTTGCAGAGAGGAACAGTGGAGAATGGCCGCTATGTGCCAGGGGTTACTACCCCCACTCTGTGATTAGGCAAAGACCGGGGGCACCTGGGTGGCCTAGGGCCTGGTCATGGCCGCGGACAGCTTGGGAGTACCAGTGGGGTAGCCCAGTTGGTCCAGACAGTGGTGTTAGAAAGAATTCCATGGGTTCACCGTGGCGTAGAACCGGAGGGTGTCCCTGCAGTTGCGGGCCCGCGTCCGTGTTCTATCGCCCCAAGCAGGGAAGTCCATCACGGTGGTGATTGGTCTGCCCTGCGTTTTGGCTGGAAGGGGGTTGTGTTGGACTTGGCCCTTCTGGCAGGTTCACCCCTGAACTTTTTTGCTTTTTATTGGTGACTTGGTGTGGTGATTTTTCGTTTCTGCGCACTTTCCCTGTGTCCCAGGGTAAAGTGCGTGCGCACTCTGAGTGCATGTTCGTGAGATAGGCCTGTCCTCCCATAGGAATGCATGGGGAATGTATGTGTCCCTAGTAGTTCCTGATGCGTGGGGTGTGCAGGCCCGAGTTTGGTATGTGCGGACTCGTGTGATTGAATGCTGCGCGATGATGTGTGCGGCGTGCATGTACCTAGTATGGAAGTGCCACTTCTAGAAGTGAGCACTTCGGTGTGCAGTGTAAAATGTGTGGCTTGTCTGGCGATTGGCTGGTGGAGGTCATGTGACGGACTAGGGAAATCCCCAGGGTCAGGAGGAGTCACCCAGTGGTGAATGGGGAGTTTAGCATACTGATGGCTGGGGAGGAGTACACCTGGGTCCTGAATAGGGCAGGATTTTCCCCACACAATGCTGGCTCCGCCCCCTGTGGTGCGACTGATGACCCTAGCCCTGCCAGTGAATAGAGTGAGGGGCTGAGCACATCAAGGGTGCTCCCCAACCAGCTGCGACTGGTTTTCCCCCTCACCCTGAACCCAGAACAAAGGGAAAAGATGTATAAAAATGGGGCTGTGTCCCCACAGAAGTTGTTCTCTGCCAGGATCTTACCTGAGGGGGGCTGCTGCTGCGGCTGGACCAGAGGACCACCACTTGGACTACCTCCCTGCCTGGAGGCCCAGTGAGCTGGCTCTGGGTCCAGCCTTGCCCCCCACCCCTGCCCTGCTGCATGCAGGGAAGAACTTTGCTGGACTTTGTGGTTCTTTTTATCCTAAAGCGCTGGGAGCGCTTTATTTGTGCCCCCAAAGTGCCTGGAAGCGCTTCTTATTTGCCTTAGCGCTAGGAGCGCTTTATTTGGTGCCCCCAGTGCTTCTAGAGCGCTTTCACTTTGGCCGTAGCGCTAGGAGCGCTTTATTCTGGAGGCCGGTGCCCACCCGGCATTGTGGTGCGCTTGCGGGTGCCTACCCCGCTTATTTAATTATTTTCTTACGGCGGGTGCCCACCCCACCGTATATTGCTTATTACGAGGGAGCCCACCCCTCTTGTGACGGGAAAAATCACCGCTGCAGCCCGGTTCGGGACGCACAGGAAGTCAGGCAAATCTGTGAGGGACGTGGGCGGGGCCTCGCCTCAAACAGGAAGCGGACGGGAGCCTACCCCGCGCTCCTGTGACGGAGACCAGGAAGACGAGGGCAGGAGCCTACCCCGCCTCGGCCGGCGAAGGAGAGTCCCGCGTCGCCCGGAGGAAGCCAACGGATCCGGGGAGTGGTGCTGGTGCGCAAAGGATTCCCGAGTCCCAGAGCCGATCTTTACTGTAGCACTACCGTCGCCCGGGACCTGCGCGTGCACACCGGTGAGTGAGCTCAGCTACCGGGGGCATGAATGTCTAGAGCGCATGGACGCTCTAAACGTTGGGGGCAAATTATTTGTTAGAGAGCCTAGAGGGCTCCCACGTCTCCCGCATTGGTTGCTTCATAGAGCTTGCAGGCTCCGACGTTTGGGGGCATTATTCTCTTTGAGTCCATGAGAAGGACTCCACCGTTGGGGGCTATGTTTTGAAGAGCCGGCGAGGGCTCCAACGCACACGGGGGCATTTCCTTTGGTACGCAGAGCGGCCCCGGAAGGCAGCGGGCCGCTCCAACGAGGAGGGCAATCGTTGTTCTAGAGCACTAGAACGCTCTAGGGGGCACATCATTGAAAGAGCCTAGAAGGCTCCCAAAAAGGCACATTATTCATTTCAGAGCCTAGGAGGCTCCAACCCCTGCAATATTTGTTTAGGAAGGCACAGTGGTGCCCCAGCATCTCTCCAGTTGCCCAGCACTTAGTGGCAACTGCTACGTGTAGGTTGTGACTTGTGCGCCTGGTTTGCGCAGCCTGCGCAGCCGTGCCCTGACTTTTCTGGACGCAGGGCGTCCTTGCCCCGACAAGGCCAGTTGGCCTAGGGACTGCCACAGATAGTGGCTAATGTGAGTTTTTGCGCCATTGTTCCTTTCCTGCACCTCTGAATGTGTTTATGCGTCATGTGCTTTGCTTTACACCTCTGAATGTATTTTATGCATCCTGTGTTTATGTGCTTAGACCCCTACAGGTAGAGTGATACTTAGGTGGTTGTTTTTCTCCTAGTACAGGTGGTGCTGGTGAGGTCCTGATTTCCTGCGCAGTATTTTCCTAAGGTGGTTAGGGTTGCGTAGGTGGTACTTTCTGGTTACCAGGAGTTACTGATTGTGTGTTTTATATGTTATTGTGTGCTATGTTCTAAAGTATTATTCCTAAATTCTAAGAGTGCTAATTTCGGACAGTGGTCCATGTGGTCCTGTCCCCTGTACATATAATCCCTTGTAAATTCTGCCCGTGCCTGTTGGCACATTGTAAAGTGTGTGTTTTTATCTGATGTGTTGTGTATAATACAAAGGCTATTTTTATAGAATACCTTGTGTGGAGTTTCCTTTGTGGTGGGCCTTGGGTGTTGTTGCTGGGTGCGCGCGCAAACGCTTTACACATCGCCTCAGGGATAAGCCTGTCTGCTCGTGCCAAGCTACCAAGGGGGTGAGCAGGGGTTATCTTTGGCGTGTAACTTCCTTGCCCTGACTAGAGTGGTGGTTCCTGCCTGACTTTGGCGCAAGCCTTAGCCAACCAGAAATCCCATTTCTAACAACCTTTATCAGAAATACCTATATACTCCAAAACGATACCACTCACTTGCCAGAAGCAGCTAAACTCACCACCACCTACTCTGCACAGACACAGTATGGATCAACAATATCCCACTAAAAAAGAAAGTGAAAAGAAAATTACACATAAGACAATGCAAAACACATCGCAAAGAATTTCCTGCTTAAAAAGACTAACTAAATATGCTGCCATTATGACACCACTTACAAAATAATTCATTCATACATTACAATATTACTCATTTGGAGTAAATACAACAAAAATGTTTTTTTTACCAAAAAAATGCAACTACGCAAAACTGCAGAACAACCACTGTCGAAACCGCAAACAGGAATCAAAAGCTTTACACTAGATTAAAAAGGAGAAAAAAACATTACAAACACATATGCAAGTAATGCACCAGTCCACACACAATCCACCAGCCAAGCTAAGGGGTAGGTGGGCCTAAGAGTATAACTTAAATATTCACCCCCATAAAAGGGGAGCAACCCTTGCCCTTGAGGCCACTCCCCAAAAACAAAATTTTAAAAACCCTGGTGTCTAGTGGCTTCTGCCCCCCTTGGGGGCAGATGGGCTTAAAAACATACTGCTATTCTGCCACCCAAAGAGGGCAGAAATGGCCACAATCATCCTCCCATAAAGGGGAGCGACCCATGTCCAAGGGGGCGCTCACCAACATTAAAAAAACCCTGGTGACCTAGTGGCCCTACAAAACAAAATCCGCCGATCTGCCCACACAGGGGGACAGAAACGGCCAAATTAATGTTCCCCAAAGGGGAGCAACCCTTGCCCAAGGGGCCACTCCCCACAAACAAATCCCTGGTGTGCTAGTGGGCCTAATTTTCTTTTTTAAACATGGCGATCTGGCCCCCTGGGGGCCAGCCACAGCCACAAATATTGACCTCAAAGGAGAGTGACCCTTGCCAAAGGGGTCACTCTCCACAAATAACTCCCATGTGGCCTAGTGGGCCCTACATTAAAAATGGCAAAATCTGCCCCCCCATGGGGGCAGACAGCCAAAAACATAGCCCCCAAAGGGGAGTGACCCTTGCCCAAGGGGCCACTCCCCACTAAACACTCCCTGGTGGGGCAGTGTTTCTTTTTATATATCTACAAAATCTGCCCCCCACAGGGGGGCAGACAAAGCCTAAATTATTACCCCTATAAGGGGAGCGACCCTTGCCTAAGGGGCCGCTCCCGCAAACAAAACTAAAACACATACAAATAAAATTAAAATGGCCCCCAAAGGGGAGTGACCCTTGCCCAAGGGGCCACTCCCCACTAGCTAAACCCTGGTGGTCCAGTGGGCCGTTTTCAAAATATATAAATTAAAATCTGCCCCCCAGGGGGGAAGAGAAATCCAAAATGTATATGCCCCATAAGGGGAGAGACTCTTGCCTAAGGGGCCGCTCCCCAAAACAACACAAATCACGCCGCATTTAAAAAAAAAATATCCATGGCGCTAGTGGGCATTCCTGCTGCACGATCGCACAGCAGGAATGCACAAAAGAGGCATTGGGGGAATGCAAAACCCTTTCCTTTCCCCCGTTGCCTCTTTTGGTAAAATCCCCCCCCTCCCCAGCCCCAAAACATACCTGTTTGTTCCCTGACGCGCTGGAAGCAAATGGCTTCCTGCGCGTTGGGGAACAAAGGGAAACCTCCAATGACGTCAGCGTGCGTCGCGTGCTGACATCATTCATGACGCGGAGAGGGGGGTGGGGGGAGGCAGGGGAAGGGTTTCCCCTGCCTTCCCCGGTAAAAATACCCTGATCGGCCGCCCACGGGGGAGAGCCAGCGCTTCCCCCGTGGGTGGGTGTCATGACGAGCTGTACTCGTCATGAGCACACGGCCACTGTGTGCCATGACGAGTCCAGCTCGTCATGAGCACCAAAGGGGTTAAGTGTTCTTACCCCCGTACCTGAGGAAGATTCTTGTCCAGTATTCAACCGCCCGGACACCAAGAGGATCCGCTTTTTTCTCTTGTCAGCAGACCCACAAAACGATAGCTAGGTTAGCACATTCCCCTCAGCTCATGGATAGCATTTGTAAAATCAGCATTGCCCCAGCTCAGCAAAGAGGATCATTTAACAGAGATAACACAAATATAATGGTCTATTGCACATACGGTGATGTAAAAGTTTCACATTTTACTTATTCCACATCACTTCGACCCTCATCAGACGCTTCAATCCTATTGGAGGTCATGGTTCTTGAGTATGTTATGAGTCTCTTCACAAATAATGAGATCCTCTACAAAGTAGGGAACAGAGGAGTGTTTTTTTGGTAGCTAATCTTAAGGTGCACCAGATATAGCATTGTATATTGTATGCATGCTTGGTGCAATTTACGTTTGAGGGTCAGACACTCATGGCACCCCTCCTGAACTGGAATTGGGTAACATCTGGAAATATGGAATGGTTGGAACAGCAATGTCTGCTTCTTCCACCCTAGTTGCACCACCAGGTCGCAATCTATAGGATGAAGCAATATGTCCATGAATGGACAGGGCGTAACGCCGAAGAAGACCTTGGACCCGGGAAGCAGAGGGCTCGCTCCATGGCAAACAGTGGGGAGAAGCTGTCAGATACATATAGTGATTTAAGGAGTGATGCAACATAGCCTGCCATGCTTCCAGTGTTTGTTGACTCTGGGATACCTACTATGAGTAAGTTATTGTGCCTGGGCCTAGCCTCCAAGTATTTGTGTTGGTTTAGATCTCATTAAGCATTTTTGCCATATCAAGTCATTTTTTTACCCATGCAGTAATAAGGTATGGAGTGGAAGCTCTGCCCACTCTTCGCCGATGTTTTTAATTGGCTTGTGTCATTGTCTTTCGTAAATGCTGCCTTCTGACTGATTATAAGGCTTGTTAGTCCCTGGCTTTGGGCCCCTTTACTTCAAGTGTTACACGGGTACGGTATGTGTTTTTTAGACTGTGAGCACCACTTTTGTTGCCTTCTCGCCTCCTCTCCCCGCCCGCACTCCTGTTGTCCATGGTCCCCTCCCTCCCCCCGTTGTCCGTGATTCCCCATCCCCCCGTTGTCCGTGATGCAATGCAATAGGTCTTGCGTAAATGCGAGTCTTATTGCATTGCAAATGCTTGTTTTGACTTCGCCATTTGTTCAAACATACTTAAGCCGTGCATAAGCTGCGCTGTTGATTCTCCCCTCGAATGCCGTTTCATCTGCAGTGTAATTTTGAGTAATTGTGGTATGGTTGCTGATCAACTTTCGGCTTTATTGGAAATGAAGGTTATGCTGTTCCTCAATGATTAGGTATCAGAGAAAGGGAAACAGTGCCAACTTGACGTTGAGGGGTCAGAGTTGGGAGTCCATATATTGGATGATTTTAATGCCCTCACACACCATTTCAGGTATCATGCTTCATCATCTGGGCTGCTCCTCGTTGGGTCGGCGATGCAATACCCAAAGGGCTCCCTATAGTAGGGGCGCTTTCGCAGAGATCTTTTTCCAATTGCCATTTGGTGAAGTGGGGATGAGGGGCCAGAAATGTGTAGATGTATATGATTAGAAGTGATTGAAAATAGGGTTGGGAGTATCCGTGAAACCAAACTTTATTCTTTAGGTCTCCTACCCTAGGCAAAAACAAACACTAGGGCGCTCTCCTAAGTTTTATGTCTTGGATTAAGCGTCCCTATTGGTGAGTGAAGGTCAACATGTTTCTCGCTGAATGTATATTCTATGTGTGATTCTTCAGGACCAGAACAGTGAAGACTATCTGCACTTTTATAGTTGGTGAGATGGAATCATACTCACATCAACTGTGTATCTACCTATTTAGTGTACAAGTCAGACCTGGAACTACCTGTGTGGGAAGACAAAAATGTGACATCGTTCAATTTGGTATGATACATATATACATACATTATCAATTCCCTTGTGACTTTGATTTTTTATCTTAATCGGTGAACCGTGACTGCAATTGCATTGAGGACTCTAAAAACAGTTAAAACAGTTTAAAAACAGTGCCGCATCGTGAGTGCCCACAGTGAGCTAGTGTGAACTACAGCCATAGTGGCAGTGCTTTAAATGGGAAAAAAAATAAGTGCAGGTACTCACTAAAATAGAGGTTTGGCAAGTGGGCGAGGCTAGGGGCGGGTCTAAGGGCAAGATATGATCATACATAATGACTTCTGTATCATTTGCAGCACATATCAAAGCACACGACAAATGCGTTTATGTCACTAAAACAGATTAACTCATTAGAAGCTCCTCGGAAGCAGAGCTGCATCTGCCCTGCACTGGAAGAGAAACCTAATCTGCGCCTTCCGTGCTGATCATGGTTCCGGTACTCTCCCTGGCTACAGAGAAGTGCCGGTACTGACGGCAAAATAAATCGGAGGTGCCGGTACTCAGTACCGGTGAGTACCGGCCCATTTAAAACACTGCATAGTGGCAACTGTATAAAGTAGCAGAGGTACATCCATGCGGACTCACCCAACTATGTAGACTAACCAGGCTTCAACAGAATCCCGGTAGGTCAGAAATGAGACTTTCTTATGTCTTAAACTGAATCAGGAAGGAGACAAAAAGAGGGCGGAAAGAGGGCGCCAACATCAATTAATGCACCGGTATCTTTGTTGTCTTAGTAAAACCCATTATACATGATCACGTATCATCGACAGCCAGCAACCATCCCAGATAGAATTGGTACTCCTTATTAGCTTCTGAAGGTTCGTGTTGTGTATCATTAATTAATGTGATGGAGCACTCCTTGGTTCCCCCTGGGTGTGGATGTAGCCTTGAGTATTACTTATTACACGTGTCCCCATGACATCTAGGGTATCGTGGGGGGGGTAGGCCATCGCATAATAGTGTGTCTGGTGTATTTCTTATGACCCCTGTCCCCATGACTTTAAGCATCTCGGGG
This sequence comes from Triturus cristatus, assembly GCF_964204655.1. Lineage (NCBI taxonomy): Eukaryota > Metazoa > Chordata > Amphibia > Caudata > Salamandridae > Triturus > Triturus cristatus. The sequence goes on from NC_140585.1 coordinate 493,367,483, forward strand.
ATGGGGCATGCTGTAGCTTAACCGGCCCTACTCTCAGCTAGGGTGACGGTTACTTCTGCCGCGCTGTGTCAAGATTTGTCATGAGTGAATGTGGGCTAGATTTATCGGCATGCTAACGAACGGCATGGGCTGAAAACTGATTAAATGCCAACCAGTTCAGAGCACGCCCTATATGTGGCCACACTTTGTCTAATGTGGACGGGGGCTGTATAAGCCGTCAGGTTTTCACGGACTTGAATCGGGCCTGTTTTGGACGCGCCCTTTTCGCGGGAGCTAATCTGGCCCTTCGTGATGGTGGACAGTCATTCTGCATGCTGGGAATACCGTCTTGGGTAGATTAGTATGCCGGCTCAGCGTCCACTGTGTGTCATGACCATGGGCGTAGGAAGTGTGGGGGACGCGGGGATATATCCCCCCCAGATTTTGGAGTGGGGGGGACACGGGGGACAAGGGTGGGGGGGGACGAGGGGACAAAGGAATTTCCCCTCTCCCTTCTGTTATCGCAGGGCCATTAGCACGCGAAAGCGCTACCTAATGGCCCTGCACTTGACCTGCCTGGAGTCAGAGGCCACCCGCCCTCTGCCTTTTGTTATGCTGCAGGAAGGCTCAGCCGTTCTGGGAAGGGCAGAGAACGGAGAAAAAATAAACGCTGTCTCATTTCCTTCATGGCACGGACCGTGTCCACTACTCCTGATCTGCCTCTGGCGGCTGCCCTCCTCTCTTTATTCCTCCATCCCTTTCTGTCTCTGTCTCGCTCCTGCTTACGTGCTGATTTCAAGAGGCAGCTCTTAAGGTACTCTCTCTTGCCTCTCCTTTTCTTTATTTGTTCCCCTGTGAAATTGATCCAAAAAAGGCTGAACACTTTGGCTGTAAATTTCCTCATTTTCTGACCGTTTTCTATTGAAAAGAAAAACCTCGGAATGGAGAGAAAAAATAGTTAAATACCTAAATAAAGCAATACAGAGTGGACAGCATACAGGCCAGACTGTTATTTACACCCACACACATTAGCGCCACTTTACAGAGTTTGCCAGTGAAAGCGCTACTTTCTTTTTCTCTTCTTTCTTTGAACAACATTGTTTTCCCAGGGTGGGTAAGTGTGCCATTCCTAAAGGGACTGCAATACCTGGTTGATGGGTAGAGTGGAAACGTTTAATATGATCGTTTTCAACTTTTTAATTATTTTAGCTTATAAAATGCGGCTCTGTGTTTGGGGATGTGGTCTTTTTTAAACCAAACTGCATATATTTTAAAAGGATATAAGCAATGGACATTGAAAGGGGTCCCTTCCTGGTCCTGTAGCCATGTCTTGAACTTTTCAGGCAAAATCACTTACTGATTTCTGAATAATGAGTTTAAAACCGTTAAGGTAACCATGTTTTTTTCTGATTACAGTTCACATGCTTTGCTTATTCTTGCATTCTCTATGAATTTAGTCGCAGCACAATTGAGTTGTGCTGAAGGCAGTGCGAGTTTCTCTCAGTGGGGCAGTATGGTGTTCAGTGTGGGAGAGAATGTGGCACTCTGGCCAGAGCTGCTGAATTTGGAACTGGAGAACCATGTTCAGACCTTCATGACCAGTTCACCATAACACACTCCTGACAGAGCTTATTCCGATGCTACACCTTAGAAGGCCCGATAGACCTTAGAAGCCCTGGTGTCTTAGCACCCGCAGGTGGACCTGTCCACCACAATCCATACTGCAGTTCACTTCCAGTCTTACGGGCAGGCATATGAAGAAGCACATCCTAGATCGACAGTGAATCTGTCACTGAGGTCACAAGACCCTTGAGGCAGTCCACCTCACCCATTGGTACCTCCATTGGCCTTTTTCCAGCACTAGCAGTGCAACTTGCCAGGGGTTGGCAATGTAGGATTTGCATGCACACCAAACTTAGGGGGTGATTATAATGGCAGTGGGACCGCCACTTCACCCCGTCGGTGGCGGTCCCACCGCCATTGGTGACTGCATCACAGCCCGCCATATTACAATGGCGGGTGGTTACCTGGCGGTCGGAAAGACCAACCACCACACACCCGACGGGCTTCTTGAGCCCGCCGGTGTGGTGGAGGGGCTCGTGGTTCCTACAATGCTGGTGGTACCTACCATGCACCGCAGCAGGGATTACGATGTCCCTTACCCGCCAGCTTATCAATGGCGGTTCACCTGCCATGGAAATGCTGGCGAAAGGGACATTGGGGGCCCGTAGCAGGCCCCTTTACCCCTAGCCCTCAGACATGGGTCCTGGGGGGCATCTATGATGCCCCACAACATATCACTGCACCATGTGGCAGGCACCGATATATTTAACATGTTCCTTTTTTTTTACTTTGCGGCGGATGATGGAGCAGCAGCACCTGCTGCAATGTAAAAGATAGGCACTGCGAACACCGTAGTGGCAGTCGCATTGTAATGCCTATCGTGGGGCCTCCATCTTGAAGGCCAGCGGTCCCATTCCCCGATTCGATGGCGGTGGTACTGAAGTCCGCCTGCCATCGTAGTCAGCCCCTAAGTTTGCATTTTATGAATATGATTCAGCTGGAAATAAATTGATGTTTGCAATTTAATTGACTTTGGTTGGCCTCTTATCTATGAGATTTCCCTGTTGAATGTGCCTTTAAATTATAAATTTTTGGTTGTATGAATTGATTGCATACTACACTCTCCTACAGGTATTAATTTGAGTGTCATTAGGATTGTCTGGGACCAATTGTTTTCTTAGGAATTGTTTTCTTTACTAACCTTTGTAAAGGGCCCTAAACTTCACAGCAACACAAGTCACATTTCTTTTAGTAATTTGGGATCCGTTTGAGCTACAAAATTGTTTTGGAGGAAATCGTTAGATTATGCAGCAGATGATGTATTATGTGGCAAATATGATACAGCCATAGTTAAGTGGAAAACATTTTTCCACTTAATTTTGCTACAACATTGTAGTTGATCAATTTGTAAGTTCCCCAAACCCAAAAGTCGAGTTTGGGCACAATTTGCTTTTTAAAAGCAGCCCTATAACACAGGGCTACTTTTAAACTGACCTCAGGCTTCAGCAGTGCACACATGCAAGCGCAGAAAGGGCTGCTGGCCTCTAAACTGCTATGCCTTATTATATTCTAGGGACTTAAAAGTAGTTCTAATCCCCCTGCCCTATTATGTACTAGGGCCATATAGGAGAGGTCATGCCAATCATAGGGGTACCCTAACCCATAGTGCACCCTAGTGTATGTAGGTGTTTTCACTGTATTTTTAAGTGCCTCTTTCAGAACAGCACTGGCTGTTTAGGCAGAGGCCAGGGTCAGTCAGTCAGGTACCACCAGTACCAGTCAGCAAAAAGTTGGGGAGTGCCCAGGGCGGCTTTGCAACACTAGAGAAACACAAACTCAGAATGTAAAACATAACACCATGGTTGGGGGGTTCTCTTCAATAATCAGAATTGATTTCTATCCTAATGAACCCATTTTCCAACATTAGGATAGGGAAAGACTGGGGAAAAATCATAACGTTCTAATCTATACATTGAAGTTTTTATGCAGCTCTTTGATGACGGTTAATAGCTCACTGTTCAATGTTATGATTTTAACTTATAAACTTCAAATACCAAAGGAATATCTCAGACAAAAGCAGTAACTCACTGACCTATTGAATTAAAACTTTCACTAGACAAGCCTTCGATCTCTCTCAAAAAAAGAACATTAATCACCAAAGTTATCTTCACATTTTTATTGTTGCCTGAAAATTGCTGGAGACCAGGAATGCAGCAGCAGGTACTTTTCAAACCCTAATGCACTTTCAAACACGACGCCCCCACCCTTAGTCAGCGGCCTTTGTTTGCTTTGTGCATTAAGATGCAAGATTCATATATATGTTTTTTTTAAACATTTGGTCCCATTACTATATGAATGTAAATAACAATAAAGCATACATGCAAACTGTGACTACATGCCTGCTTTTCTCAATATTTCACTTCGAAAGTATGCGATTGTATTTGTTTAACGGGCGGTGATTTGTATAGGGTCACTGGAAAGTGCACATGGTTGTCCCTGTCCCCCCCAGAATTTTAGTGTCTCCTACGCCCCTGGTCATGACTCGTGAAGAGATTGTTGGTCTGACCTCGGTTAATGCGCGTGCACAAAAGTTATAGACCTAAGGCGGCGAGCGCGTTTTAGCTCTTCGTACTAATATTTCTGCGAATTCCACGTAGTCACATGACCTACCCACTCCTACCCGATCCGGGAGGTGCAGTGGTCTTTCTAATTTTTGGCAGGAAGGGGTTGTATTGGCACCGGGAAAGGATACGATGACTCCATTCGTTGCCCGAGCAAGCGCCCGTCTTTCACGCTTAGTGCTCCCGCCCATTCGGATGAAAGGCCTTGAAACTGCAGCTAGGGTACACATCTTAACTACCCCCAGTTTGGGGATGCGGGCCCAGAAGAAATATTTAAGCAAACATGAAAGACGGCGAGCACGCATATTTAGCCCGTGATCTGTGAAAGTTTTTTTGAATTGGTTTTTAAAGCTTTGTTGAGATCAGAACGCACATAGGTTGAAAACAAGTTCAGATGTAGCGACAGATGTTATTCGATTACGGAGCAGACTGTTTGCATAATATAAAGATGCTGCCGCTGCCACAGGCAAATAGCTGCAGAGAGAGTGCAATTGAAAATTTGGACGGCGGGCAGGCCATTCCGGAGGTTCTTCCCAAGTTTTCCAGCAGCACTTTTGTTATAAATCATACGGCGGGGTGGTGGATGAGAAAGAAACAAAATGAGGTGGAGAGAAGCAGCCGCGAGAAGAGATAATATTTTAGGGCGATGGAGGTTTGATAGTACAAAATAGGGGAAAAAGGGGATACATGCTAGCAAGGGAGAAGGCAACTACTGTACAATAACGCATAGTTCATTTGAGTGAGAATTCATGGTTAGTAAGAACGGCTGGCACAGGAGAACGGTAACCTGAAAAGTGAGAGTGGGCAATAGCTAGGCAGCTATGTAGTGAAGGCAGAATGTGTTTGATGAGCTGGAGGGGGCTTGTTTAAAGGGAGTGGCTAGGGAGTTAAGTATCAATCAATCGATCAATTCAGGATTTGTGTAGCGTCGTTTCTTCACCTGTGAGTATGGTGTTGCGTTTCTATGACAGGACAAAGATGAACAGTTGTGGGGGCCATGCATTGAATAAGCTTCCGGTTATTTATCGTAATAGCAATCAGAGTAATTCTGTTTTTGGAGAAATACTGCTATTAAGTATGTATCTCTGTCTGCACTTCTGCTCCATGGGACAAGTGTGCCTGGAACATACAGATGTATTCCACGTTCTTATATTATTAAGTGAATTAAAATATTCAACATTTTCACATTATCGATCTGAGTTTCCCTCAGTTTATTTCATGTTCATATATAAAATATCATGAAAGTTAATGGGGTGACCTTGTGTCCTTCAGAACCTGGGTATTTATGATATAACAAACAATTGGTTCTGTTGGGTAGTACAATAACTGAGTTAATGCATAATTAATATCAAAGCATCTGAAGTAATCTAAGTGCTATCAAAGTTTTACAAAGACTTTTTTGAAAACAAACAATAAGAACACACCAAGAATGAAAGATTTAGCAAAAATGAGTTATTTACTCCTTTCCTTTTTACAAAAAAGAGAGAGAAACAAATATGGCTGTCAAATTGCATAAGAGTATTGCAATAACCAAAAAGTGAGCTTTGTGACATAAAGTGAAAAAAGTGTGACGAGTGGTATCATTGGTGAAATATATGCAGGACAACCATAAGTGGCATGAATTTACAAGAATACATTCATCCTGTCCAATATATACATTTATTATCATGAGTCCTAACCCCAATGCTGATTCAAAGGTTGGGGTCAAGGAGACCGTGTGAACATGGATAACATTAATGTTGACATTTCGACCCTTCAAATAGTGCAGAGTGGACAGCGTCAATGCGGGTCTTCATCAGTACATATTAGGGACGAAGTGGACAGCCTATAAAATTAATTTCGAGAAGTCGGAGGTGTTCTTATTGTTAAGAAGAACTCATTTTATGTAAGGGAAGACATGGTTTACGACACAATTAATCCAATTAATAGATTTGTGAAAAAATAAATCCAAAGATATTAGCTTAATTTTTAGCTTCCAATTTCAAATTCCTAACAGAACATAAAAAAATATGAAGTGTACATTTTGCTTCTTTAATTATATACACTATTAATCTGTAAATATGTAATATTCTAAGTAACCTTGGCCCCCCTAATTGGGCTTATCAGACCCCCAGGTGTCCCCGCGCCACGGGTTAAGAACCACTGGTCTATTCCACTAGCTGGCAATGGACTGAATTACATAGGCTCGGTCAGGCAGCACCTTTTTTTGGCCAAGGGATGAGTAAACTGTCTGCAGGGCCTGTTTATCATTCAAAGCTGTCTGCTGTGCACCAAGAGTACCAATCAGGGAGGTCCTGCCCCCCACCCCCATGCCCAAACAACATTGGAGGGCTTGTGCAGCCTCCGCTTTAGCCCCCACACCGCTTAATGGTGAAGAGTGGTCCGCCACTTGTTCTCTTAATTTCCATGGGCGTAGACAAGGCTTTGGTTCAGTCTGTGTGTTATTGCACTGGTCCAGGGATCATTGAAAGTTCTATGTTCTCAGGCTGGAAGGCCAAACTTCTTCTGCTAAAGTTCTAGGTGGGTGCATGATCCCCATGGACTAATGCACCCTGTGGCATGATAATATTTTCATCCTTAGCAAGCAGCCAGGCCCACCATCTTGGGCCTCGCTTGCGCAGGATGTCGTGCTTTGTTTCTCAGTCTCTTTCCCCAGTCGCCAACTTGAAACAATTGTTGTATTAAATGGGGAGCCTTTTGTAACTACCCCTGCTACTAAGAGGTAGTCAGATTGTGAACCATGCACAATAAGCCTCACTAGAGTGTGGGCATCTTAGAGCCAGGCACTCTGGCACCCGTGGTCTTAGATCTTTCAAGATTATTAAGACGGCGGTGGCTATGAAGTCAGGTAAATAGTGAATTTTCTCGGCTGTTTACCTGGCCACTGACTAAATAGTCAAAACTATTTATTATTTGACTGACCGACTTGCAGATAGAAGAGAATTTTCACTATTTATCAGTCCACTGGCTAAACAGTAAAGATGATGCACTGTCTTGCTATGGGATGTGCAAATAGCAAGAAAACATTTTTCTTTATCTGTGGTTACAATAGAGATGGTGGTATAGGTGATAGGTTACAGGCGCCTAAAGGTAAGTTCACCAAATATTATCAATTATAACTATTGGTTTATATTGGTGCTTCAGGGTTAGAGAGAACCACCCACCTCTCCAAGGTTTGTGGCAAAAGCAACAAAGAAATATGCATTAAACACCCAAGCTCACATAAAATTGTTATTGAAATTTCTTCATATGTCATAGTATCATGCAAGGTACAAAGAAACAATCCATTTCTTTCTGGTTTTTTCTTGTTTTTCCTTATATTTAATAGTTCTTCATGTTTCCAGTCAATATGCAGTTCCCAAGCCAACACGTGTTTCGTCGCCTCAGTTGGTTGTACATGCGACTTGATCACGGCTAGGTAGAGAATAATATATACTTCATTTAGTTACACCAGTAGTTGCTCGTGATTATTTATTACTAATCATAAGACAAGGAAAAACACTCAATAAGAAAGTGCTATTAGGGGAATTGGAGTGGCGCGGTGCCGGTTTAAATGTGAGCACCTTCTAGTGTAGTGTTCAATCATGCACAAAGTGCCTTTTGTGACATCATGATCACGTATTCGTAAAAGGGAAGAAAAATATTGGGTTATGTCTATTTATGCATCTTAGAAAAAACCACACATTTGAGAAGTGTTTAAAATGTGAATGTGCACGTGACGGTGATTAGCCTTATGATCAGAGTCCAAATCTAAAAGAGGTAAATGCAGTGGTGTTCTTCATTTTAAAACTGAAAGATCACCCAGTGACACTGAACTGCCATCTCTGGAGAGAATAACAGGTCAAAGACCTTACAAATTCGAAAAGACCTCTTAATACACAGTGTCTCACTGACCTGAAAAGAATCGGTATATTTATATCTGTGCGGAGAAACAAGAAGCAAAAAACCCAAAAGGGGTTCATATTAAAATACTGCAAGATTCCTGTAAAAACATGTATTAATAGGTAAGTACTATGCGTAAAAGTTAAGCATCCAATGATTGCAAAACACCTACTTGAAGTGAGGCGATAATTCCAAGCCACACTGGTTCTGTGGCGTGAGGAGAAAACCCAATAAGGACTGTATGGCCGTTATCCATTGAGTGTTCTTGACTTATTTATAGAATTTTCATATCTAAAGGGGTAATGGTCAAGACAAAATGGCAAAGTACCTCCTTGAAATATAAGGCAGTGGCAAAATGTTCTCAGGCATCAGCCAAGATTGTGTAAAATACAGAGTTCCTTAAGAAACCCTGGATCGTCCGGCCAGAGCGCTTGAAAGAACGGGTAAAGTCAGAATAACACGTACCTGTATTGTATGAACGGCCGAGCAGCCGATAAGCGTGCCGCACTCCTCAACGCCGGACTCCAAAATGCGAGTACCGGCGGGTGGAGAAACCTCATGTTAAGTTCTTTTTGAGAAAGTCACGTGACCGCGTAAACAGTGCGTGGTCACGTGTGTCCAAAGAGAAGCACAGTCCCCATCTTGGAAAGTGCATGGTATAGTTGCAAAAAATAGTAAAGAACATTTTAAGGAACACCAGCCCCGATTAAGAAAGGTATGCAACTCTCTAATAGAAGATCAAAATGCACAAATCGTTTACGATTGTGAACCTTAAAAAGAGTGAAATCGAATTCTCGTATAAAAAAGTGACAGTTTTATCGCTACTAAGTATGTGAATATAATACTCGTACAAAAATGGAAATCGGTAAAAAGGTCTGAAAAATAAGGTTGAAGTCTGTAGCCAGAAGGAGGCTGGGCACTAGTGTCATATATAAACTATTCACTGGCTATAGCTAAACCCATTATTGGGAGTGATGATTGTAGAACTGGCGGCCATATTGGGAAGGGAAAAGAAAAGGTAGAATATTCCTCAGGTATAAATGGAAGTACTTGCTGGGACTTTTAAGTCTCCATTATGAAAGTCTCATGAGGTCTAATATCTTGGTTTGCAACATAAGTTATTTTTAGTAGCATGGGAAATCTTAACATTGAAAAAGGAATCCGCAGTTGGTCATTTGATAGATATTTAGAATGTGTTCTCCTTACACTAAATTTGCTCGTACAAAAGAAAAGAAAAGAGAAGAAACCCCAAGTGTCTGGATATTTCCAAATGGGAATCTGACTTAGTTCAAAGGCTAAAAATTGTTAAAATTACTCGTATTGACTTATGTGAAAAAGTGACATCTATATTTGTGCCTTTTGTTCATACATGCTTATCATGATATTCGCTATTGTCATTGTTATATACATTGATAATATACATATATGTTATGGTCCCGTTCAAATTCATAATTACTTATGTTTGCATCACCTCGGAATATGATTTTCACTTAGATTTTTTAGAAATATCTAGCATATTCTTATATCTGCATCAGATCACATCATGAACATAAGCAGCATTTGGAATCTAGTTCCACACTAGCATTCGCTCAGTAGTTATTATTTACCAAGGAAATAGTGCATCTCATTGTCAACATTCATCCCAATATCAGTCGTCCGCAATTTAAGAATCCAAGAGGCTTCATTCCTGCGTAACATTAGTTCTCTATTCCTGCCCCTTGGGTTCCTCGGAGTTTGCTCTATTCCATAAAAGAGAAAGTCTTTGTGTGGTCCCTGTGTATGGCATTCTGCAATGTGCGTCGCAATGGGGTACCTTTGGTCGTTCTGTTTGACCGCCCTCATGTGTTCCCTAATCCTCTCTCGTAATGGTCGAATGGTACTCCCCACATATTTTCTGTTGCAGCGGCATTCAATTACATAAACCACGTAATTGGTGTTGCAGTTTATGTTGGAGGTGATTTTGTAGCATTTGTTGCCCGGGCCTGTGAAGTCCACTGCTTTACTCTTTGCCCATTTACATACTGAGGAGTGTCCACACCCATAAAAACCCACCATACGTGTTGTCAACCAATTATCTCTGGTTTTTAGTGTAGGGTAGCTAGGGCTCAAAAGGTTCCTGAGGCACATTCCTCTCCTGTACGTAATCTCTGGTCTATTGTGAATAGTACCTGTCAGGGTTGTGTCTTCTCTCAGAATATGCCAGTGTCTGTCAAGACTCTTAGTCAAAATGCTTGAGAAATTGTTGTAGTTCGTGACAAATCTGATTTTGTTGTCACTTTTCTTTTTCTTATTCATAGTGTCTTTCAGGGTAGTCTCTCTCTTTACCTTATCTATCCTTGTTTTGGCCTTTGCTAGGGTCCGTTTGTCATATCCCCTTTGTTTGAAACGGTGAGTCATTGCCTCTGTACACGTCTCAAAGTCTGATTCCATACTGCAATTGCGTCTGGCTCTAATAAATTCTCCGTAAGGTATAGCGTTGATCTGGTGAGAAGGGTGTGCACTTGATGCAAGCAAAATTGCGTTGCAGGCTGTACTCTTACGATACAATCTGCTGTGTATCTGGCTGTCCATCACATATAGTTCTGTATCAAGAAATGTTATCTTTTCCCTGCTGTGTTCGTATGTGAATCTGATGTTCCAGGTGTTACTATTGAGATGTTCTACAAATTCAACCAATTTGTCAGTGTCCCCTGTCCAAATCATCAGACAGTCATCGATGTATCTGCCCCAGAATAAAATAGAGTCTGACCAAGTAGCACCTGCTGGGCCCCAGACCCAAGTCTCCTTGAGCCATCCCATAAAAAGGTTGGCATACGAGGGAGAGAACCTGGAGCCCATAGCTACTCCTTGTGTCTGGCGATACCATTTGTCTTTAAATAAAAAGACATTGTTGTCTAGGATCAGTTCTATCATAGTTATCAGCATTACCGTGTGTTTCCATGTACTCGCCGACCTTGTACTCAAGATCTTCCTAATGGCCTGAAGTCCACATTCTCTCTGGATACTCGTATAGAGTGCGGTAACATCGAGTGTTACTAGAGTCATATCACTAGCCCGTGTTATATCTGATAGTAGCCCCAAGATGTGTTTGGTGTCCCGTATAAATGACGGTAGGTTGTTCACCATAGGTTTGAGAAAGATGTCTACATATTCAGATATTTTTTCGGTTGGACCCTCAATCCCTGAGATTATCGGCCTCCCTGGTGGAAAGGGTAGATTTTTGTGTATTTTGGGAAGTGTGTAGATGCATGGGTATCTGGGCTTGTTGATTCGTAGATAAATGTATTCATCTTGATCTAAAAGGCCCATCCCATGCCACTGTTTTAGATGGCGATTTAAGTGGTCTGTTAGTTTCCAAATCGGATTCGTGGTGAGGGGTTCATAGCAGCCCAAGTCTCCTAATTGGGAATCTGATTGTCATAATCCACACTAGACATGATGACAATATTGCCACCCTTATCCGCCTCCTTGATGGTTACGCTGTCATCCTTCCTAATATCACGCAATGCTTGCCTTTCACCATGTGTTGTCAGGTTGTCATTCACTATGCGAGGTGAGTGTTTATTTGAGTCTGATCTGTCCAAATCATTCAGTACTAGTCTATGGAAAATGTCAATATTGTTGCCTGAGTGGAGAGTGGGTGTCCATTTAGATTTTTCTTTCAAACCACTTTCAAACGGAACATCACTTATTACATTCAGATCTCTCATGACAATATCAGCAGAAGTTATTTCATCCTCACAGTCAGTAAGTGACAAGAGTAATCTGGTGTCTAGTATTTCTTGAATAGTGATTTCACTCAAAGGGTGTGTTTTCTGTTCAACTTCCAATCCTTTATTCATTCCATTGCACATCATGAAATGCTTTTTGATTTTCATTTTCCTTATGAACTTATACAGATCAATCTTTAGATCAACAACATTCCCAGTGCTCTTTGGACAGAAACTCAAACCTTTTCTTAGAAGAGACAAATCATCATTTGTTAAGGTTTTACTGGACAGGTTAACAATACTGATCTCATCTATTTTTCTCCTGTTCAACGATCTCGTCCTCATGCCCTGTTTCTCTTCTTTTTCTGCCCCCTCGTTTCCCTCTCCTTGTTTTGGGCTTATTATAGGGTGTTTGTTGGGTTCCCTGTTGCCTCTCTTGATTCTTAAAACCTCTTTTAAAAAATGGTTCTGGTTCTTTGTCGTATCTTCTGAGGCTTCCCCCTGTTCTAAACCTATTGTGAATAGTACCTGTCAGGGTTGTGTCTTCTCTCAGAATATGCCAGTGTCTTAGTCAAAATGCTTGAGAAATTGTTAAAGTTTGTGACAAATCTGATTTTTTTGTCACTTTTCTTTTTCTTATTCATAGTGTCTTTCAGGGTAGTCTCTCTCTTTACCTTATCTATCCTTGTTTTGGCCTTTGCTAGGGTCCATTTGTCATATCCCCTTTGTTTGAAACGGTGAGTCATTGCCTCTGTACACGTCTCAAAGTCTGATTCCATACTGCAATTGCGTCTGGCTCTCATAAATTCTCCGTAAGGTATAGCATTAATCTGGTGAGAATTTGTAAGGTCTTTGACCTGTTATTCTCTCCAGAGGTGGCAGTTCGGTTTCTGTCACTGGGTGATCTTTCAGTTTTAAAACGAACAACACCACTGCATTTACCTCTTTTAGATTTGGACTCTGATCATAAGGCTAATCACCGTCACGTGCACATTCACATTTTAAACACTTCTCAAATGTTTTTTTTTTTCTAAGATGCATAAATAGACATAACCCAATATTTTTCTTCCCTTTTATGAATACGTGATTATGATGTCACAAAAGGCACTTTGTGCATGATTGAACACTACACTAGAAGGTGCTCACATATAAACCGGCACCGCGCCACTCCGATTCCCCTGGTAGCACTTTCTTATTGAGTGTTTTCCCTTGTCTTATAAGTAGTAATAAATAATCGCGAGCAACAACTGGTGTAACTAAATGAAGTATATATTATTCTCTACCTAGCCATGATCAAGTCGCATGTACAACCAACTGAGGCGAGGAAACACGTGTTGGCTTGGGAACTGCATATTGACTGGAAACATGAAGAACGATTAAATATAAGGAAAAACAAGAAAAAAACAGAAAGAAATGAATTGTTTCTTTGTACCTTGCATGATACTATGACATGTGAAGAAATTTCAATAACAATTTTATGTGTGCTTGGGTGTTTAATGCATATTTCTTTGTTGCTTTTGCCACAAACCTTGGAGAGGCAGGTGGTTCTCTCTAACCCTTAAGCACCAATATAAACCAATAGTTATAATTGATAATATTTGGTAAACTTACCTTGAGGCGCCTGTAACCTATCACCTATACCACCATCTCTATTGTTACCACAAGTGTCAAGTTGGAGGTTAGCCTAGGGTCACAATGACTAGCTTTGAGGATATGAGGAACAACAGGGACAAAGAAGCAGATGATCTTTTTAATAATAGGGCAGGGAATATGCCTTCCACATCGGCAACACCAGGGGTTTCCACTAGACCAAATGAGGGTCTCAAAGACAAATTCCTACGCTTAGAGAGATTGCGCAGGAACGAAGCATCCAAATGGTGGGATGGAGCCACTTTAAGGCAATATATCAAAGTACAACGGATACCTAGGAGGCTCCGTTCTCAAATCCTTCCCACTTATGACGACTTAGATCCAGATCTATTAACATCCTGTGAACAGGAACTAACAAATAATTCCAATAAACTAATGGGCATACTGATAGTAAATTGCGATAGAAAAACAGCGAGACTACAGGCAGAAATAGAGACCCTAGAAATCGAAATCAAATCACTTAACCTCCAGAAAGCAACAGAGAAGAACTACAAAATCTTGAATGATGTTTTAAAGCACCATATTTCAGAGATCAAGACACGTAAGACAAAAAAATGAAAAGAGATGAAGTGGACTACCTTAATGGTAGAATCTTTACCTTCGCTAAAAGATATGATTACCTAATGACCAATGAAAATGTCACTGCACCAAGAGTAGTAACATCTATTAGCTCCAGCAACACATCACTCGATGCACAAGCTACTAGTGGTTCAGAACAGGGGGATGCCTCAGAAGAAACAACAAACAACCAGAACCGTTTTTTAAAAGAGGTTTTAAGAATCAAGAGAGGCAACAGGGAACAAAACAAACGCCCTATAATAAGCCCAAAACAAGTAGAGGGAAACAAGGGGGCAGAAAAAGAAGAGAAACAGGGCATGAGGACGAGATCGTGGAACAGGAGGAAATAGATGAGATCAGTATTGTTAACCTGTCCAGTAAAACCTTAACAAATGATGATTTGTCTCTTCTAAGAAAAGGTTTGAGTTTCTGTCCAAAGAGCACTGGGAATGTTGTTGATCTAAAGATTGATCTGTATAAGTTCATAAGGAAAATGAAAATCAAAAAGCATTTCATGAAGTGCAATGGAATGAATAAAGGATTGGATGTTGAACAGAAAACACACCCTTTGAGGGAAATCACTATTCAAGAAATACTAGACACCTGATTGCTCTTGTCACTTACTGACTGTGAGGATGAAATAACTTCTGCTGATATTGTCATGAGAGATCTGAATGTAATAAGTGATGTTCGGTTTGAAAGTGGTTTGAAAGAAAAATCTAAATGGACACCCACTCTCCACTCAGGCAACAATACTGACATTTTCCATAGACTAGTACTGAATGATTTGGACAGATCAGACTCAAATAAACACTCACCTCGCATAGTGAATGACAACCTAACACATGGTGAAAGGCAAGCATTGCGTGAAATTAGGAAGGATGACAGCATAACCATCAAGGAGGCGAATAAGGGTGGCAATATTGTCATCATGTCTAGTGTGGACTATGACAATCAGAATCTTTTCCAGTTAGGAGACTTGGGCTGCTATGAACCCCTCACCACGAATCCGATTTGGAAACTAACAGACCACTTAAATCGCCATCTAAAACAGTGGCATGGGATGGGCCTTTTAGATCAAGATGAATACATTTATTTACGAATCAACAAGCCCAGATACCCATGTATCTATACACTTCCCAAAATACACAAAAATCTGCCCTTTCCACCAGGGAGGCCGATAATCTCAGGGATTGAGGGTCCAACCGAAAAAATATATGAATATGTAGACATCTTTCTCAAACCTATGGTGAACAACCTACCATCATTTATATGGGACACCAAACACATCTTGGGGCTACTATCAGATATAACATGGGCTAGTGATATGACACTAGTAACACTCGATGTTACCGCACTCTATACGAGTATCCAGGGAGAATGTGGACTTCAGGCCATTAGGAAGATCTTGATTACAAGGTCGGCGAGTACGTGGGAACACACGGAAATGCTGATAACTATGATAGAACTGATCCTAGACAATAATGTCTTTTTATTTAAAGACAAATGGTATCGCCAGACACAAGGAGTAGCTATGGGCTCCAGGTTCTCTCCCTCGTATGACAACCTTTTTATGGGATTGCTCGAGGAGACTTGGGTCTGGGGCCCAGCAGGTGCTACTTGGTCAGACTCTATTTTATTCTGGGGCAGATACATCGATGACTGTCTGATGATTTGGACAGGGGACACTGACAAATTGGTTGAATTTGTAGAACATCTCAATAGTAACACCTGGAACATCAGATTCACATACGAACACAGCAGGGAAAAGATAACATTTATTGATACAGAACTATATGTGATGGACAGCCAGATACACAGCAGATTGTATCGTAAGAGTACAGCCTGCAACGCAATTTTGCATGCATCAAGTGCACACCCCTCTCACCAGATCAACGCTATAACTTACGGAGAATTTATGAGAGCCAGACGCAATTGCAGTATGGAATCAGACTTTGAGACGTGTACAGAGGCAATGACTCACCATTTCAAACAAAGGGGATATGACAAACGGACCCTAGCAAAGGCCAAAACAAGGATAGATAAGGTAAAGAGAGAGACTACCCTGAAAGACACTATGAATATGAAAAATAAAAGTGACAACAAAATCAGATTTGTCATGAACTACAACAATTTCTCAAGCATTTTGACTAAGAGTCTTAACAGACACTGGCATATTCTGAGAGAAGACACAACCCTGACAGGTACTATTCACAATAGACCAGAGATTACGTACAGGAGAGGAATGTGCCTCAGGAACCTTTTGAGCCCTAGCTACCCTACACTAAAAACTAGAGATAATTGGTTGACAACACGTATGGTGGGTTTTTATGGGTGTGGACACTGCTCAGTATGTAAATGGGCAAAGAGTAAAGTCGTGGACTTCACAGGCCCGGACAACAAATGCTACAAAATCACCTCCAACATAAACTGCAACACCAATTACGTGGTTTATGTAATTGAATGCCGCTGCAACAGAAAATATGTGGGGAGTACCATTCGACCATTACGAGAGAGGATTGGGGAACACATGAGGGCGGTCAAACAGAACGACCAAAGGTACCCCATTGCGACGCACATTGCAGAATGCCATACACAGGGACCACACAAAGACTTTCTCTTTTATGGAATAGAGCAAACTCCGAGGAACCCAAGGGGCGGGAATAGAGAACTAATGTTACGCAGTAATGAGGCCTCTTGGATTCTTAAATTGCGGACGACTGATGTTGGGATGAATGTTGACAATGAGATGCACTATTTCCTTGGTAAAGAATAACCACTGAGCGAATGCTAGTGTGGAACTAGATTCTAAATGCTGCTTATGTTCATGATGTGATCTGATGGGTAAACAGTCAAAATATCGAAAATAAAATTTCGACCTACACTAATATCGAGTTTTAAATATCGAAGGGACAGAATATCGATGTCAATAATATCTATGGACAGAATATCGACCCTAAGGTAAGTATATTTATATCGATGTTAGTAATAACGAAGTTAGTAATATCAATATCAAATATATTGATGTTACTAATCTTGATGTTACTAATATCGATATTTATATTATTGTCATGTATTTTATTATGTATTTAATATGCATGTGTTATATGTTTTTTGTTAAGTGTTTTACTGGTTTTAAAATATATATATATACAATTTGTATATGTTAATAATGGTTTTTTAAGTCAATTTTGTGTTTTAGTACTGTAGCGGGTTGTGGGTTTATAGGGGAATAGGGTGGGAAGTAATTTAAATATATGAAATTAATTATACATTTTTAGGAATTATAAATAAATTGTAATTAATTTTTGCGTTTAAGTTATGTAGCGGGTTGTGGGTTTATAGGGGAATAGGGTGGGAAGTAATTTAATTGTAATTAAGTAATAATTTATTTTCATTTATTGGTATTGATAATTATATTATTGTTAATTAAGTATTAATTGGTAATTAATTTTTATTAATTGGTAATTCGTTTTTATTAATTGATTAATTGATAATTATGTTAAGTGTATTATTTTATTATTGGAGTGTGTTGTGCGTTTATAGGGGAATAGTCTTGGAAGTAATTGAAATCGTATTCAGTAATTATTAAATTTGTTGTTGGGTGTTGATAATCAATTAATTGGACATTAATTATTAATTGGTAAATATTTTAAATTATAAAATTTTAGTTATGAAAAATAATTTGTTGTTGATCAATCATTAATTGTGAATTAAATATGATTAAATATTATGTATTGATATTTCTAATTAATATATGAATAAGTAATTTTTAATTGGTAATTAATGTTTCATTATTATTTTGTAGTATCGTTTTTGTTAATTGTCCAATATTTTTTAATTGGTAATTACTTTTTAATAATTCATTTGTTTTTGGTTATGAAAAATATTTTATTATTTAATATTTCTTATTGGGTAATTCATATTTATTAATTATTTTGTATTGGTATTTATTATTAATTTATTTGTGGTTATGTTTGTAATCATAATTTATTGGTATTTGTAAATAATTGTGAGGTATTTAATAATTAAATCACTAATTATTTTAAATAATTATGTTATAATTATGTTATAGCAATAAAGCATTGTTTTCAAACAGCCCACCTCGTGTCAGTATTGCCAGTGATCAAGAGCAGTTAGGATGCTCGAAACGCATATGGCTCATGGGATACCTACCACATGCTGTAATTCAGGCTGCCTGGGACGTATTGTGCAGTAACCCCGACCTGTGTGGCATCTTCTTAGGGGGCAACCTTGCGTGATGATTTAATGCGGCCAGCCCGGTCGCGAAGATGCCCCACCGCCTGCAAAGCGGATCCTGAGTGCCGGGTTCCACTGACGCTCGTTGGAAGGCAGGGGGCCTTTATCGCAGGAATATATTGGCGTGAATGCAGTCTTGTGAACGGGAATCTCACCCAACCGGGTATGACATTTTCACTGACCTTGGCTTGGGTTTCCACTGGGGGAGAGACACGCTGAGTCTGGGGGCATTATTTGACTACAAAGACCACAATGCCTGCGCCCATGTGGGCGGGACTCTGAACTAGCAATAAAGCATTGTTTTCAAACAGCCCGCCTCGTGTCAGTATTGCCAGTGATCAAGAGCAGTTAGGATGCTCGAAACGCGTATGGCTCATGGGATACCTACCACATGCTGTAATTCAGGCTGCCTGGGACGTATTGTGCAGTAACCCCGACCTGTGTGGCATCTTCTAAGGGGGCAACCTTGCGTGATGATATTATATATTATATGTATATGTTTAATTAATGTTTTATTAAATTATATATATTAATTATTAATTTAAAACATTATAAAATATATTTGATTATGTTTATTTTATTTATAAGTATTATTTGGTTTATTTAACATATTTTTTTTTAACTAAAAAATACCCTATATTTTTAAAAACAATATTTTTGACATTCGATATTTTATTTTCGATATTTTTGTACTTACCATGTTGTAGATAGGATGTCGATATTCTTGACATCGATATTTTAGCTCCGATATTTTTGTAGGTCGATTTTTTGACCTTCAATATTTTGTCAGTGATCCGATCTGATGCAGATATAAGAATATGCTTGATATTTCTAAAAAATCTAAGTGAAAATCATATTCCGAGTTGATGCAAACATAAGTAATTATGAATTTGAACGGGACCATAACATATATGTATATTATCAATGTATAGACCAATGGCAATAGCGTATATCATGATAAGCATGTATGAACAAAAGGCACAAATATAGATGTCACTTTTTCACATAAATCACTACGAGTAATTTTAACAATTTTTAGCCTTTGAACTAAGTAAGATTCCCATTTGGCAATATCCAGACACTTGGGGCTCCTTCTCTTTTCTTTTCTTTTGTACGAGCAAATTTAGTGTAAGGAGAACACATTCTAAATATCTATCGAATGACCAACTGCGGATTCCTTTTTCAATGTTAAGATTTCCCATGCTACTAAAAATAACTTATGTTGCTAACCAAGATATTAGACCTCATGAGACTTTCATAATGGAGACTTAAAAGTCCCAGCAAGTACTTCCATTTATAACTGAGGAATATTCTACCTTTTCTTTTCCCTTCCCAATATGGCCGCCAGTTCTACAATCATCACTCCCAATAATGGGTTTAGCTATAGCCAGTGAATAGTTTATATATGACACTAGTGCCCAGCCTCCTTCCGGTTACAGGCTTCAACCTTAATTTTCAGACCTTTTTACAGATTTCCATTTTTGTACGAGTATTAAATTCACGTACTAAGTAGCGATAAAACTGTCACTTTTTGATACGAGAATTCGATTTCACTCTTTTTAAGGTTCACAATCGTGAGTGATTTGTGCATTTTGATCTTCTATTAGAGAGTCGCATACCATTATTAATCGGGGCTGGTGTTCCTTAAAATGTTCTTTAGTATTTTTTGCAACTATACCATGCACTTTCCAAGATGGGAACTGTTCTTCTCTTTAGACACACGTGACCACGCACTGTTTACACGGTCACGTGACTTTCTCGAAAGGAACTTAACATGAGGTTTCTCCACCCGCCGTTACTCCCATTTTGGATCCCGGCGTTGAGGAGTGCGGCACGCTTATCGGCGGCTCGACCGTTCATACAATACAGGTACGTGTTATTCTGACTTAACCCGTTCTTTCAAGCGCTCTGGCCGGACGATTCAGGGTTTCTTAAGGAACTCTGTATCTTACACAATCTTGGCTTATGCCCGAGAACATTTTGCCACTGCCTTATATTTCAAGGAGGTACTTTCCCTTTTTGTCTTGACCATTACCCCTTTAGATGTGAAAATTCTATAAATAAATCAAGAACACTCAATGGATAATGGCCATACAGTCCTTATTGGGTTTTCTCCTCATGCCACAGAACCAGTGTGGCTTGAAATTATTAAGCCTGGGCAAAGCACTACGCTACGCTCGCGTAGTTTGCGAAGTTTGCGCTACTTCGCACTACGCGAACTGCACGTAGCACAGTGCGAACAAGCGTAGCGTAGTGTTGCGTAGTGCTGCGGTCATTTTTTGCTTGCTCACGGTCCTCAACGTCAAGTTGGCGACCGCGAGCAATCAAAATGACATCCCGGCGAGACTTTTTCCTTGTTCGCGATCAGCAACTTCAAGTTGGCAACCGCGAGCATGGAAAATAAACCTCCCGGCGAGATTCCCGACGCGAGGAGGTCAGGTTTCTCATTGCGAGTGGTCGCGTATGCTTGCGACCGCTCGCGATGAGAAACAAACCAGTTCGCGTTGAGAAAGCTGAAGCTCGAGTAAAAATCTACTCGAGCAGCAGAAAACTACAGCTCGCACTGTGCAAGATGCCATTTTCAATGATTGCACAGTGCCGGTTGCTTGTCCGCACTGTGCAATCATTGAAAACGACATCTGGCACAGTGCGAACAAGGTACTACGCAGTTCGCGAAGTGCTACGCGTAGCTCGCGTAGTGCGAACTTCACTTTGCGTAGCTTCGCGAAGTGCTACTTCGCGAACTACGCCCAGGCCTAGAAATTATTGCCTCACTTCAAGTAGGTGTTTTGCAATCATTGGATACTTAACTTTTACGCATAGTACTTACCTATTGATACATGTTTTTACAGGAATCTTGCAGTATTTTAATATGAATCCCTTTTGGGGTTTTTGCTTCTTGTTTCTCCGCACAGATATAAATATACCGATTCTTTTCAGGTCAGTGAGACACTGTGTTTTAAGTGGTCTTTTCGAATTCATAAGGTCTTTGACCTGTTATTCTCTCCAGAGGTGGCAGTTCGGTTTCTGTCACTGGGTGATCTTTCAGTTTTAAAATGAAGAACACCACTGCATTTACCTCTTTTAGATTTGGACTCTGATCATAAGGCTAATCACCGTCACGTGCACATTCACATTTTAAACACTTCTCAAATGTGTGTTTTTTTCTGAGATGCATAAATAGACATAACCCAATATTTTTCTTCCCTTTTACGAATACGTGATTATGATGTCACAAAAGGCACTTTGTGCATGATTGAACACTACACTAGAAGGTGCTCACATTTAAACCGGCACCGCGCCACTCCAACTCCCCTGGTAGCACTTTCTTATTGAGTGTTTTCCCTTGTCTTATGAGTAGTAATAAATAATCGCGAGCAACAACAGGTGTAACTAAATGAAGTATATATTATTCTCTACCTAGCCGTGATCAAGTCGCATGTACAACCAACTGAGGCCACGAAACACGTGTTGGCTTGGGAACTGCATATTGACTGGAAACATGAAGAACTATTAAATATAAGGAAAAACAAGAAAAAAACAGAAAGCAATGGATTGTTTCTTTGTACCTTTCATGATACTATGACATATGAAGAAATTTCAATAACAATTTTATGTGTGCTTGGGTGTTTAATGCATTTTACTTTATCTGATTGCTGGCTAAATAGCAGATATTCTAAGACTGAAGAAAGAAATAAGTACATTAAAAAAATCTATATAGCTAGCTGAATGTGAATCAATTTTGTGCCAGATGCCTTTGTAGCAATGATTGGCAAGTAAATATTGTCTAGAGTAAATGACTAGGCTGTTTGTAATTACATTGTCATTCAAGCCTAATTCAACCCGAAAAAGAAGCATCACTGCAGGGGATCACAGATAAATCCTGCATAATCTGATTTCCAAATATCTGATTCTCAAAATGCACTGGCTTTATAGGCCTGTTGACATAACTAATGTTCCAGAGTTGTATTGATCATCATTTAATTACAACTTTATCGTTTTTAACAAATAGGGCACTGATTTGATACAGCCAGTATTCAGTCTACATCATTAAAAAGTATAGCCATACAGGTTGAGTAATTGTACCTCTAATATTTTGGGCATGTATATAAAATGATTCATTTTTTTCAATAGGCCATTTTCTATGTCCCACAGTCAACAATGAAGCAATACTTCTTCTATCTCTAGATGCTGTTGTAAATGACGCAGTGCCCAACTGAAGACACCTCTGTGAGGCTCGACTTCAACGCAGCACCAATCCTTCGACACTGATTGCAAGGCTCGACTGACACATGGGGAGATTGCATGAATCAGATCCGATGCATCAAGACATTGACGCTTGCTCCATGCAAAGGTAGTTTTTCAGCGGGCCCTGTGTGGGTCCTGTAGTCAGCCTGCCCTTCATTGCTATTGGCCTAAACTTTGGATTCACCCCAGTTCAGTGCGACCATGAGTAAACTTTTAGAGCTATTGACTTCTAAGGACCTCTTTGGATTTAATCTTGAAACATTCATATCTCGCCTTCTACTAATTTGGAGTTTTGTCATTTCCGCTCTTGTTTTACTCAGATAAGTATTCTCTATGTTTCTAAACTGGTCTGGAGCCTTTTGTGGTGTTTTCACTGTGTTACGGTAATTTAAGTGTTGCACAAATACTTTACCTATTGCCTCTTAACTTAAGTCTGACTGATCTGTGCTAAGCTACCAGAGGGTGAGCACAGGTTAATTTGGGCTGTGTATCTGGCTTACCCTGAGTAGGATTGTGGCCCCTACTTAGACAGGGAGCAAATCTCTGCCAACTGGAGACCCAGTTTCTAACAATCATCATCATATGAAAGACATGCCACACACAACACCTCCATCTTATGCACTGATCATCATGATTGACAATTATTTGCCCATCTTGTATAAATACAAAAAACTAGAGACCCAATTTATAGTTTGGTGGATGGGATACTCCATCACAGGTGTGATGGAAACCTGGGCTCCCATTTTACAAGTATTCTGTATCATATGGCACTTGTCATAAGTATTAGAAATTGGATTTCTGGTTGGCAGAGGTATGCACCCTGTCCAAGAGAGAACCACAATTTTAGTCAGGGTAAGTCATACATAACAAAAATTAACCTGTGCTCACCCTCTTGGCACAGAGAAGTCAGGCTTAACCTATGAGGCAATGTGTAAATTATTTGTGTAACACTTCAAACAGTAACACAGTGAAAACACCACAAAAAGACTCCACTGTCATTATGCTATGTTATTCATGAGGACAGCACCGGAGAGCCTATGGGCACCATGGTAAATTGGTGTGCTTGAGTGGTTCACTCACCTCTGCCTGATAGTAAACAAACTACAATCACCAGAAACTCCTGTTGGGAGAATGAGATGCGATCATGAGTGGCACATACCTTGGTGGAAATTTTGAATATTTGGGCATTTTAGCCACACTCCTTGATTGCGTCCTCACTCGCCAAACTTCCTAGCTGCCTTACAATATGTGCGGCAGCTGTTTCTGGCTGAACACATTGTTTACGAGGAGTACTTTGGAGCTCTTGATGTGACAGGCCTCTGACCTGTGCCTTAGGCGGAACCCGTTTCGATTAGCAAGCCGTCTCTTGCTTCCTGCTCGAATCGCTAGCACACTGAGTTGACGTGCCGTTACTCAGTGCCCTGCTGAGTTCTCATCTCTTCCCGAAGCTGCTGCTTGCACCTCGCTGATACTGGACACACACTGAATTAGCCTGCCATATCCCCGTGACCCGCTGTGGCTTATGCAGCTCCGGAAAGCTGTCTCCCGAATCCACATAATACCTGGATAAACCAAGTGATCCGCCTGCTTGTGTGGGCACACATATGCTACACTTTGTTGTGTATCATGACATTCAGTGCTAAAGGATCGATTTCTATTTGTCTGACAAGTATCCTTGTTGCTGCACTTTACCTGGATTACCAGAATACCTGCATTGTTTCTCTGAAAAGGATAAGACGTATTATCTACTCATATGCAAAAAAAAACTGTGACTTGTATAAACTAGTGATGACTGTGATTAAGCTTTGCAGCCTATCTAGTGCATTTGAGGGAATACTAGAGTTGCCTGGTTTTGTGTACGTGGTGTGTATGGGAGGCACATTTAGTTAATCATGTACCCTATTTTTCGTCTGTTGCCCTGCGGAGAGCTCCATTGGTATTTTTTCAGTGTTTCAAGGGTGTCCACATAGCGTGTAGGACAAGGCACTACGAGAGGTACCCCCTGACTGCAGAATATTTACAGGCTGACATTTATTGGGGCAGATTTGCGAGCCCCTTGCAACACTTTTGTGCTGCCTTTGCATCACTTTTGTGATGCAGCGGCTGTTTAAACAATGCGGCCAATTTACAACGTGACACATCTAGGGAGATCCGTCACATTGTAAAGCCCTGCGTCACATTGTACCTGTGTCAAGTATAATTGTATGCAGGGTGGGCGTTCCCACGCAGGAAAGCCCCATATAAGTGGCGCAGAGAAATCTATAAGATTTCACTGTGCCTCTTCTAGGACGCCACTGCGTCAAAACCTTATGCTTGCTTGAAGCAGGTGTAAGGAGTGACGCAGTTCAATAAGTATAGGCCTCAATATGCATTGCTATAGTTGTGTCCTGCTTGCAAAACGACTCCAGTAATGCGTGACTTTTGGACCAACAGATGCGTCAGAATTTCTGACACATCTGTCAGTCCTTGCGCCATGTTGCGCCATATTGTAAATACGGTGCATCAATGGTGGTGCAAGGGTATCGCAGGATGGCACAGGGAATTTGGTGCATCTCTACAGATGCATATGTTTCTTGTAAATCTTCCCCATTATTTGTTTCACTCCCCTATTCCCTTGAGTACACTTGCTACGGGGAACAGTGTCATTTGTTCTCCTGGCAGGGGATCACAGGAAGTGGTTGGACTATCTACTGGTCATCATTACTGTCAGCTTGATTTGTGAGGTTAGTGTTGTAGATAGAATATATCTGTTAGCACTAACTATTCCAACAGATTGGCAAGCCCACGTAATTAGCTGACCTGAGCGATGAATTTCAATACTGTTCTTACCACCATATTAGGAATCATCACAAATTTACAGAGGTACACGCCTCTCGTGTTGATAACCAGCAATTAAGAAGAGAGATAGGTTTGGATCAGAGGGAAGTTAGCAAGGGAACTAACACAGGTGTTGAGTAGGGAGGAGCTCACATAAACCCATGGACCTTGCCACCCCCTCTTCCTCAGGAACCTCTTCATATCAGACTACCCTACACTTGCCTACAGGAGGTGGATGGAGGGCACAGGGTTGAACTCCACTGCACAAGGTCCCACTAATGTGTTGACCAGTCCTACTCCCATTCAAGTAGCATGTGCTCCACAAATCCCATTGGCCCCTCCTGAATGCTTTTGTGGGGACCAAAGGAAATACAGCATCTTCAGAAATCTATGCGGGCTCCATTTCTTGTGCAAACCTCCTACATTTCCTGATGAGCACACAATGACCACCTTTGTGTTATCTTATCTGGGAGGAAATCCAGCTAATTGGTCCATTCCCCTGATCGAAAGAGATGACCCCTTATTGTATGACATTAATGATTTTTGTAGGGAAATGCCAAAGTTGTTTGATTGCAAGACCCATCTCCTTACTCTGGATTGCAAGTTAATCACCCTTAAGAAGGGATCCCAAGACCTGCTAACCAACGTTACTAAATTGTAGGAAGCTGGCTCTCAATATAGTGTACTAAAAGGAAATACTCTGTGCGGAGCTTCAGTTACAGTGGGCATTAAATAGTTATGCGGCGCTCAATTGACAGTCACCTTCAAAAGTGACTGGGTATAAAGTTGATAGGTCCCACGGTGCTCTAAAAAAGGGAAGAAATGCCCTACTCCCCGGAATAATTAGTCTAGTTCTGATAGCTTTGCGACGAAACACTAGTTGGCTTAAGCTTACAAGATTGTCAAAATAAGAAGAGGTTGAAGAACCGGACAATAAATTGATAGCTTAAAAAATGCACACTTTTCTTGGTTGTATACACAGCTATGTAACTAACTGTTGAAATATACACAAGTGCCTCAGACTATGTAAATACTCTGTGCAGAGTCCAGCGAGCCCTAGATTGGTTTGAGGAGACAAAAGTAGATAATACTAATGCTATATTTGTGGTAGTATGGGTGAGCATTTAGGTTTATCAGAGGGTAGTGATAAGTAGGCTTGGGCTTGATACTCCACTCCACTGATGGAGTTAGCGGAATTGGGGATTCCTTCTGCAGAAAAGACGGAGTTACTAATTAATTTTTCACTCCGCAAAGGAGTGTCATTTTTTTCTGTTGCCACACTTGTCGTGTCCTTTTGAGTGTGCGGGGAGCGTGATGAGACTTAACATGTGCCCACGAGCAGCCGGGCAACACTCAGCAGCCACTGGAACTTCATCCCCCAACCAGTCGTGCGCCAGGACACCCCTGTGCAGAGTGGTTGGGAAAGGGGGCAGGGATCCACGACATTTTAGCAATCCGGCTGTAGGGCTGTAGGGTAAAAATAGGGGTTCTTTATCCCTACCGAGCCTCATCAGCCAAGGGAACTTCATCCTTCAATCAGTAGTGTGCCAGGAGGCCCCGGTGCCGACGGGTTCAGAAAGGGGGCAGAGCCTCCGACATCTCAGCAGTGGGGACTTACTGGTCACAACAATAGGGGTTATTGTCCCCAACAACACTTAGCAGCCGAGGGGACTTCATTAGGCATGGCCGAGCAATACTCTCACGGAACTCTGCGGAATTTGGCAGAGTTTTTCGGCAACTCCGTGGAATTCCGCAGAGTGGAACTCTGCGAGCTCCACAAATGCCAAGTGCTACGCAGAGGCAATAAATGAGACACACACTCTAAAATAAATCCGAGACCAATTTGCACAAATAACATGGATTTGTATATAATTTTTAGGACCAAGTACTTCGTTCACAGGTATGTACTTTTTTAGTTATGGATTTTCAAAGTTTAGAAAATAACTCACTGTTGTGCGCAATTACACACAATGAAAGTCTGCGGAGAAAAATACCAAAAAAATTATTTAAATCACACAGTCAGTTCTAGGGGTTCCCCTTAGAGGTTTAGGGTAGCAGCTGGCAAAGGTCTAATGTTCCACCAGCAGATCATCTGGTGTGTCCCGGATTTGGCCAGAATCAGGGCACTGAGGTCGTTGGTATCTGGTGCGCTATTAAGAAGGGGGCCAGCTCAAAACAGGCTCCACAAGGGGACTAGCAGGTAAGTCCGGGGTACCCCAAATGAGGGATTGGGTCGCAATGGCCTCAGGACCATGGGAGCATGGCTTGTTTGTGGGTACCCAAAGCAGCAGAACGAGTCAGCACACCACAAAGGTTGAGGCAGCAGGCAGGGTTTTGCGCCAAAAATCTGCAGCAGACACTGTTCTCGGGTCAGCTCCTCTTTGTCCATTTTCCTCTTAGGACTGTCAAATCTAAAGTTCTTGGCCTAGGG
This sequence comes from Triturus cristatus, assembly GCF_964204655.1. Taxonomy (NCBI): domain Eukaryota; kingdom Metazoa; phylum Chordata; class Amphibia; order Caudata; family Salamandridae; genus Triturus; species Triturus cristatus. Next base: position 493,395,202 of record NC_140585.1, read on the forward strand.
ATGCCACCTAAATACTAACTTTAGGGGTGTTAAAAGGGGGTGACAGGTAGTAACCAATGGGCTATCTACCTTTAGTGTGTCTACACCCTCTATATGACCACTTCCTGTGGTAAGGAGCACAACCCTGACCCTGATAGACTAATTCTTTCCATCCCATGATGGAGGAATTTAAAATGTGGGGTCCACATCACCTTCCCCAAAAAAGGGAGCAGGACGGGGGGGGGGGGTTGGCATGCTCCATTATTCTGGAGATGCCTGGGTTGCATTTCAAAGGCTGCATCACCTTTGAAGCTTCCCAACTTGGAATGCCATTCAGGCCTGGAGGAGGTGTGAAGCTGCACAGAGTAGGCATTCTTCCTGGCCTCTGAGAGCTCAGGTTCTCAACCCATGTGGTCCAAAACATGTCTGGTGGTGGCAGGCTGGCTAAGACTAGTCAGAGAGCACACCAGTGTTTTAAGGGGACACCTCTAAAGTGCCCTCTGTGTGCATTTATTGATAAACCCAACACTGTATGGATTTATTAAGATTTATTAAGATGAGATGTTTGTTACCAAACATCCCTAGGTACAGTGAAACCATCATGGTGCTGGGGAACTCGTAACGACAGTAGTCCAGCCCATGTACTCTCAATGGCTTGCCTGCACACTTTTATTACCCAAGAATAGACTTAGATATTTTATTATATATCTATTCAGGCAGAAATGACCACACATGTAATATAGTGCACCCTTCCTTAGGGCAGTAAGGCCTGCAGTAGGGGTGACTTACCTACACCTCATGCAGTGTCTGTGGGCATATCACACAGGGATGTGTGCCATGTTGACTCTTGAGTTTTCTCTGCCCCTAGACACGCAGCCTGCAATGGCAGTTTGTATAGTCTTGGTGGGTCCCTAATTTGTGCTTCAGCTGTAGTGGACCCTCTTCAGTCCCAATGCGTCAGGTACCATTTACTGGGGACTTACAAGGGTTGCTGAAGTTGTGCCAATTGTGGCACAGTTTTAGGAAAGAGCTCTGGTACTGGGAACCTGGTTAACAGGGACCCAGTACACTCTTAGTCAAAATCACATCATGGACTTGTGTGGTATCATACTCAGACAGTCATCACGCAGTTCAGGAAGAGCATCATAAACCCATCCAGTTTTACCTTATCAATGTCCCTCATTTCCGTCTTATATTGGGTATGCCATGGCTCAGGCTGCATGATCCTACAGTTCTTTGGGCTGCTTGCTCCATAACTATGGACTCATCCATCTGCACAGAGAACTTTACTGAGCATCTAGCCTTAAGTTGGCAAAAGTCTGACAATCCTGTACTATAGCTTACATGTGGTATGGAGGACGCTCATTTATGTTGTACTGCAACCTTGCCTTCTGTATATATTAAGTATCGGACAGGCTTTGACAAACAGAAAACTAGCAAGCTTCCCCCTCATTGGGAGTACAACTGCCGGATAGATCTGGTCCCCAGCGCATCGAGGGAAATGCTCCAGTTCTGATCAGCGCAACATTGTTGATGTGTGGATTTTCTTAGTTGCAACACTTGGTACTCACTTCTAAGGGCACCATCTGTCACCTACCCCAGACATGCATTACAGAGACAGGCAGAAGGCACGAAATGGTTACAGGAAGAAAATGCCAACTTGCTAAAAGTGGCATTTTCAGAATTGTATTTTAAAATATACCTTCACCTTAAGTTGTGCTCTTAAATTGTGATTCCAGGGACACCAAATTTGGGGGTCCCATCTTTTCACAATTGGAAATTGCACGTATAAAATGTGATAAGGCAATTCCAATGTTATCCCATGGGAGAGATAGGACATGCAGTAGTGAAAAACAAATTTAAGAGTATTTCACTACGATGAACATGTAAAACTGCAAAGTACATGTCCTACTTTTTGAATACACTGCACCCTGGCCATGGGCTGTCAAGGGCCTCTTTTAGGTATGACCTATATGTAATAACAAGAATTTGCAGTGCAATAGGTCTCTCATTTGTTGAAGGTTAGAGTTTTTGGCGTTGAAAATGACAATGTTTTTTACTTTTGTCTTTTTATTTGCAGTGGGGTGATTATATTTGCATAGTGCTATTGCCATTTGCAAGACTTTGTGGCGCTTGAGAACCTGGACATAGGTTATAAGGGAGGGGAGACAACAGTGATATGCTGCATAAAAACGTGAACATAGGTAATGCAAGATTAATTAAAGCATGTGAAATGTAAGCAAGAACAACATGGTTACTTTAAAGGTTTTGGTTAATAAGAGCCAAATGTACTTTAGCTCCAGCCCAGAACTTCTCGCCTCTAACGTAATGCGCCGAACTACTGCAGCACTAACGGTCTCAAACTGTAGATTCATGATAAATAAGATGATGAGGACAGCTATGTTAAAGAAACGGGAGGGGGAAGTGCACCACAACATTGTCTAATGAGATGCAAATGATGTGTGCACCCTCGGAAGCCTCTGATGAGTTTGGGGGGGGGGGGAGTGTGCAACTGTGCCTGCAGCCTAACAAATAAAGCTGCCGACTTTACCCTGGGGAACCGGGTTGTAGTCTCTGTGTGGACTGGTTTAAAACATGTTAATGTTAAAAAATAATTGTAAACTTAAAATAAATATTATTAAATAATGATTATTATTATTATTTTGAGTTTTATATAGCCCTAGCTGGACCCGAAGGTATCATAGCGCTTTACATGTTATGTGATAATAATGCCATACAAGCTTTAACAGTTTACACATGGTTTTTAAAATCACACACATACAAATAATTATGAAATTCTGAAAACCAACGTTGACAACACACCAACTATATAGCTGAATTTAAAACATCAAAACTTCCACCGTATTACGAATTACAGTTAATTAGGTGTATTTTTACATAAGAACTTGTGTGTTGCTACTCTTTTAACAGGATTACAGTCTTGACAGTCCTACTACAGTATTAATGGCAATTCTGGATAAGGCTGCTGTGCTTTTAGGCGCTATCTATTGGTTGAGCTCAGCTCACAGCTATGTGAGGGCAGAATGCACACCGGAGGGGAAGCACTGGATGCCAGTGAGAGCATCGAGAAGTCACGGGGCACTCCCAGACTGCATCAACCTCGGGCAGGAGGTGGAGGGTGGGACAGAGGGAAGAAGGCAGTGTGAACACATAAAACAAGAAAAGCATGCGCAACGCCGGACTGGGAGCACACAAAGGGTGGCAGAGCGAGTCATCTACGGGGACACATTGAGGACACAGTCACCATGCACACAGGAGTAGAGAGCGATGCAGGAAACAATCAAAGCAGGCAGCGTGCTAAATTTAAAGAGCAGCGCCAGTGCCATGCAGATATGAAAAAAAACACATCGAGAGAGGAAACAGTTAAAATAAAATAAGCGGTCCGGGGCTCGCCCGTGCTTATTTAACTTATGTGCATGGTGATGCAACGCCATGGTGAAACTGGGCACAAAGCAAGAAACAATCAAAGCACGCGCCGTGCTAAATTTAAAGTGCAGCGCCAGGGAGGAAACAATGAGCACTGACACAAGCAATAATTAACAAAGAGTTCTCCAAAGAACAATTACGGTGTGTAAGCGTAATGAGACTGTAGTTAGGCAGTGCTGCTTCCGGAATAAACGGAAGTTAGTATCGGATCAACAGCCAATAAAAAGGCAGCTAAGAAGAGCAATGCAACAGTTAAACTAATGGCATGCGGCAGGACAAATTTCCGGGCAATGGGCAAAGTTTCACACAGCAAACTAATCACTAGATGTCTCGGAGAGACAGCGAATGCGCGCTACCTAGGCGAGACCTAAAAAGGAAGGCTTGGGTCTAGCAAGTAGGTTAACTTTCCAGGTCAACATGGCAGTTTAAACTGCACATATAGGCTCTGCATGGCAGGCCTGAGACATGTTTAAAGGGCTGCTTAAGAGGGTGCCACAAACCATGCTGCAGGCCCACTCGCAGCATTTAAGTTACAGCCCTAGGGACTTATAAGTAAATCATATATGCTAATTGTGGATAAACCAATCTTACTTTGTTTTAAGTAAAGAGCACATGTACTTTAGCACTGGTTAACAGGGGTAAAGTGCCCAAATTCCTAAAGCCAGTCAAAAAGAGGAGGTCAGAAGGCAAAAAGTCTGGGGAAACCACACCAAGGATGCCAAGTCTAACAAAAAGGTAGACAGGCTATCTATCATGTTTGGGGCCGAATACCCTTCTGCCAAACCCTAACTCAGCCCCTAAAACAATTTTAAACTGTTTGTTACAAAAATGTATTTATCTTTGTGTGGTGTCTATGCTATATTGTTAGATATTGCTGTTGAGCATCATTTCTTCATGATGCTGTTATTCAGTGAATTAGTGAAGTGCTGAATGTCATTATAGGTGCGCTTCTGTAAAACGACAGTTTTCAGGTCAGAAAAGCTAAGATACACATTTTTTTTTCAAGTTAAATGTATACTTCAGATGAAGCACTTGTGCCTGTGGGCTGTATTTAACCCATAATTCTTTATTTCTTGATTCACACTCTAAGCACCTCTTTTGGTATATTAAGCTAATTTATTTTGTCAGTAATAACACCAAAATAAACGCAAATATACTATCAGAATTTAAGTCAATCCAGTTAAGCAACTTGGTGTTAAATATCTTTGTATTTGTGAAGCTGACCTTAATGTAGAATTACATGTATCTAATAATCTAGTTGCTTATGAATGGCAATTAAGCCCTATTGTAGTCAAGCATGAAAAATAGCTTCTAATCTTTCAATAAAGCTAGAAGTAGGCAGTTCGTAACTACTGTGTTACTTACATTGCACTGTGTATGAGTGATTCTAATTCTATACCATATTTCGGTAATAATTAAAGTATGTTAGCTAGCTTGTCAAACCTTGCATATGGGAATTTTGTTAATAGATGGCCAGTGGAGCAAAGTGAATACTTCTTGAAACAGTGGCTATAACTTATAACCACAACATTTAACTCTTTCACTCACAATCACTAGATAAATGTAGCATCTCTTTAAAGAACAACACTTTTCTGTGAATCTAATAATATATGTACTGTCCTTCATCGTTGTAAATATTTCAAACATTTCATGAACTGGGGACATCTCAAGTGTACAAATGTCATTCAAATTGCTTGTATTGCATTTGCCACAAAAAAGACAAATAACCTTAACTGTATATACCACCTTGCACCTTTTTTTCCCAAGACAACCTTCAAAATGTAAAAGGTTGATCAGTATTGTAATAAAGCCATGTATCATCCATGTAATATTTATTTTTTCATAAGACATGAATGGTGACATTTCAAACATTTGTACAGAGGCTAAACTATAAGTTGGATCAACTTTATTTTAACCTTCCTTGATGTATGTTCTATTCTTAAGGTAAAAAATAATGGAGTTGTTAATAAGGTTCCAAGGCACTCTGTGTGATTTTAACCCCTATAAAGACAATTGTAATGAAAATATTGCTATATTTTGTTATTACTCATGTTTGTACTTTTCCAATGTGTCCTCTACTATTTTGAAGATAAATAGGTTAGTTCTGCAACTGAATATATTTTCTCCTTCAGCATTCTAATATCACAATCTATTACCCTGAGTGTTCCTTGAACATTCACAGAGCCTATTTCTCTAGTTTTACTCGCTGCTACCCTAGCAGAATTAGACAATTTCTGCATCAATGCCATTAGATTTGGGGACATCAGATCTCTGTAGGACCGATACATTTGCTTGGACTTTCAATAAAAGCATTTATTCTTTATGAAATGTTCTATGTGTCCAGGGATATTGCCAGTGTATGATTGTTAATCAAATGTTGGCATACATTACCGATACTATAGGTGTCAGTAGGAACCTGACCATCTCTAGGATCAATACTGTTAGCAAGTGCACCTACAAATTCTTTAACAATTCTTTTATGCCATTAATTTCTTTCAAATTCGAAACTCGTTACTTTAGATTTAGGAATTACTGTTCCTTCACTGTTAATGTACAATTAGAAATCAGTGTATGCATTTCTTCACTGCTCAATGTTCCCTTCGCCTCTTAATTCGTAGAGTGCTAATGCTTCAGTCTAGGCAGCAACAGAAGCAATAATTCTCTAACATTTGCAATCTAAAACACGTGGTCTGTAGAATGGTGTCAACCCTCAATTCCTATACCGACTATGATGGCATTACTTTATCCCAAATCACAACCCCTGTTCAGCATATTTCATTAAAAAATGGAAGTGAGTACATCTTCTAGAAAGAAACATACAAGTCAAGTTTCTGTAATTTTGGATACAGATGTGTTAGGGTCAAACCTATACCTTGACAACACAAATTAGTAAAAATTAAGTGTATTTTTATCTTAATTTAGACACTAAAACGAATGGAATAGAATACATGTAACTGGATAGATAGATATATTTTAGAAGCAATATAAAATTAGTGCAACATAATACAGTGGAACTTTATCATTGAGGTCAATTGGACAAACCACTAGTGACAATCGGTCACTTGCAGGTCGAATTGTGTGGAAACCTTGCAGGATAAAGGTGATGTGGGTCCCAGGACCTGGCCACAACAGTCAGTTTAATTTTACCTAGCCCGTGGAGCCCGGGTACAGAGTTGCCTTGACTGTCCCTGGTGCTCAATGGGAGCAATGGGAGAGCTGCCTTTACCGCATACATGGTGCTGTGGGGACCAAGATGCAAAAACACAACAATGGGGTGGTTGCTGATGTCTGTCGAAGGTCAGATGGAGTTCCCTCTAGGTGCAGTGTCGAGTGCAGAGTTTGGTTCCTAGACTGGTGACCAAAAACCCTTGGCAGTGGTAATCCTTGGAAAAAGGTACTTCGAAGGCTAGTGGTCCCGGGGAATGTGGTAACTGCCTATAACTTCATGATACGCAGGACTGCAGTTTCTTCAATGCACTTAAGTTTCTGTATTTGGATGATCTCTCAGAGGGCCAGATGGCCATCAATTCTTTGGATTTGGAGCACTGTTTTACCAGCAGATTGCAAGGGACTAGTGTCTCTACTCTATGGGAGTCTGAGGGTGCTTTATGCTCTCATAGGGGTCCCTCTGTCTGGGGAACCGAGAGTTAGCCTTGGGCGGGTCTCGATCAGGCAGTTCCAGGAGTGTTGACACAGAGACAAAGTATGCCTCTTTTGCTTTGTGCAAGTCGTGTTGTCACTGACATGGGTCTCGTCTTTGTCCTCTTCGATGCAGGTTGTATAGAACGGAGGTTCTGGTGTCAGGGTAAGCCTTAAATTATAGATTTAGCTGCATGAGGAGTGTGGGTGCTATTGCCGAATAGGCCACTAGTCCAAGAGGCTAATCCACCCCTTAAGTGACTACATCTAGGGGTGTAGGTCACCTTTTCTACTCAGAATCCACTATTTCTACCACATTTAAAATAGAAGAAGTCTTCCTTTGCTCTACAGACCAGGTAACCCACCCTAGATGTGTGGCTAGCCTTCGAGGTGTGTACGACTCCTTACTATCTCATTTTCTTGCCTGCCCAGGTGCAATTGTGCCTGGGGGCAATGGGATGGCTGGTCCTTCCTATGGGAGGCAGCCTGGATGCATATCAGAGCCAGTGTAGCCTTTGAAGCTCACTTGATGTGCCACTTTACTGTCTGGAGGGAGGAGGTGTGACCTCCTTCCTGCCTAGCTCTTTGTTCCTCACTCATGGGAGTGTTCGAACTGCCTGGTAGGAAGTCCGAATCCTGTGTTGGCAGCAACAAGTGCTGGATATCAGCCACAGCACAGGAACCTGGAGCAACAAGGTTGACAGCCTCTAAGGTAGCCACCTGGGTGCATGCCACATCAACCCTGGCATGATATTCATGACAGGGTAAGAAGGCACATTGTATGATACCAAACATGACATATTTAGGCAGTATCATAATGGAGTTGCCAACCTCGGATACAAACCCATGTTATCCTATGGACCTTTTATCACACATTGTATCCTCCAATAGTAAATGGCACAACCAGGACATATAAGGTTGCACATACATATCCACACTTGTAATATGCCAGACTCTGCCTCTTGGGCTTTAGTAGACCATCCTTATGGGTGACTGATATATATTATAGACAGCGCATTGACTCTACCCCACTGCTGTCAGTAGCTTACATAGGTCACTCAGGAGGGCAAAATCAGTTCTGCAAGCCCTGTGGACCCCTCTACCACCTGAAGGACTGGGCTATTCTAAGGCCCAGCGGTGCCAGGGGACAACACCTGAAACCTTCGTGGGTTACCTGTTCCGGCGTACAAAACACAGAGACACGGGACACTTCCTGCGGCGTCAAAGATCAGCGTTTATTTACTGCAGGGATACAGAAATCGCAAGAAGTACACAACGTGTAGGTTCTGAGAGACTGCTTCAAATTGAACAAGTGGATCTCTCCTTTTATACACATTTTCGTCATTGCACAACATGACGAACAAAAGGTTACAACTCAGTTCCCACAGGAAACTTCAAAAGGGTCGCATTCATGTTTCAGAAGCCCGGAACATAATTACAGCAACATTGCCGGTTCCCAACTGTAAAAGCATACTATCCCCACATTAAACACATTGCATTCTGGCTGTAAACGAATTAGGAGAAGGGACAGAAACAGATGCAAAGGGAAAAACAAGGATGTATAACAGGTTGAAAAAGAGTGTAAAGAGCAATATCGGAAACTCGATTGCAGGATCAAAGGACTCGTGCCTAATGCATGCATGACTGAAACAATAGACTGGCACGGCAAGATGAGCCTCGAGCGGAGCCATCTGCCTTTGCTGTGTCATCCCCCTCATCATAAAACACCTTCAAAGGAACACGTGTCCTCCACAAAAGCTTGGGAATCCCAGGGTCACAAAGCGGACAAGGTCTGTTCGCTGGCTACTTGAGGGCAAGAAACAAAATGGATGCCGTATCTAAAATGGAACCCAAAGGTTCAGATGGACATGCCCAGGAATGAGACGAGCCGTACATAGTAGCGCAGCGAAAACGCGTACACCCACTAAACTCGTCATTTGCGGTTCGTAGATACCAAACTCGTCCATATTCGAACACACCCAAAAAGTGCCATTACAGTTCTCACGGAACCTCAGACGCTCCTTTTGCCCTCATGTAGGCAAGCACTAGTCGAGATCAGAATCGATTTCGATATTCATCAAATCGTTCAGGTGTTGCTGAAACATCATTCTATCCATCAATGTCTCCTTGGTAACAGATGGCCGTCTTATACACGTTGTGGCACAAAGACCACATAAGGCAGGACCACACTGCACACAAAGACAACACGTGAACAAAAACGTTACAACAACCCCTACGATCATCAGAATCTTCCAACCCCAAGTTGATATCAGGCCCCAAAACCATCCTAGAAGTGTCCAACCACCTTCGTCCACGTGTATGGACTCGGAGATCTTATGTAACTTCGAGATGGCTTGGTAAACAGTTGGAGCGTTGTCAGGAATGAAAATGCAACAGCTCGAATGGATCACTTTGCACACACCACCTCTATCTGCAAGAACAACGTCTAGAACCATACGGTTCTGCAATGTCATAAGTCTATCCGCCTGAAGTTCTGCTGTTAAATTACCAAGAGCACTCGCAGTTATGTTAGCAGTCGACTCTACCACACGGGTCAACTGTCTCAGGTTCCTACTATTAACCATAGGTCCCCAAAACGGCAAGAAACCCTTAAAGAAGTCTCCTGCTTCTTGACCCGCAGTGTCCTCTTTACTAATGACGCCTCTCACAACTCTAGTCTTGTGATAGTCTGAGGCAACTGTAAAAGTTAGTGGCAAAAGATTCGCAATATAACAGGTACCCGAGAAGTCACGGGGCAACCATGTATATGCACGTTCATAACATACGAAATAGGTACCCTTGGCAGTCAGGAAAACAGGGGAAGAGAGCATCGGTAGAACATACGTATCAGTACAAGCACTCTCCCCAAGTTGTGCTCTCGGATTTCGACCAAGACCTTTCAAGCAGAAGTTACCGAGGTGGGGTACGATCCATATTGGAGACGAGCTCTTAAGCTGTCTATCACCCACTGACATACTATACTCAGCCTCACTCAGATCTTTATAGGCTTGCACCTCTTCAACTGGAATAAGCGATGCATCAAAAATATCTCTATCTAAATCAGCAATCGCTATCGCCAAAGGCTTGTGGTACGGACCAGGACTGAAGTCTGCAGAGCGTGGCTCTCGACTGGGGTAGGAAGCTAGTGCACTACGGAACATAGTTTGGAATGCTCGAGCTGACCCTTGGGAGCTATAGGGAAGAACCAAATACGGAATACCCCTATCCATGGTATGTGGCATTAACCCGCACACCCAACAATTGGTAGTATTCATCACCAACTGATGCTGATGTAGGAGTTGAACGAAGGAATTATTCATGAATTCCGCACATCTAACCTGTTCATGTTGAGGCAGAGGATGAAAAGAATGTGGAGAAACAGTGGTAATAGAACTTAGTTTAGGAGAAAAAGTAGGTGAAATGGAAGGCAATAACGACTGTATTCCAAAATACACTCCCCCCACAAATAGCATAGACACAGTCAGAAACAGCAGGAATACCTGAAACAAAAAACATTTTGTTCGTATAATCTTATGCAATTTTGATCTTTGCGCCGACATCCTTTCCATTTCCAACAGCTTAGAGAATGCCATCCTCTAAAAACCGTCCGTGACGTCCTTGACGCACTTCGTTCTGAGTAGCGATTATCAATTCCCAGGAGTTCCCAGGAGTCGACAAAAAGTAACCGACCTAGTGTCAGGAACCTGCTAAACAGAAAGGAGTACCCGCACGGCCCTACGGTTAACCCGTATGATAGGTTTCCTTAAACAAACGCTCAACTTAATAAAAATCTCTTAGCTGTAAAAAGCACACATAAAAAGGAACTCAAAAATCAGAAAAGGATGTAATTGTTCTTAATGTTCGTAGCAACAGTAAAGGATCAAATGAGGAAAAATGTATTAGTCTTTATTACGTGGGCGAAGAAAATATCGATTTCTTCCAGATCGAGTCTGCTCCTCAAATAATTGTTCAACTGTTGTAACAGTGTTCAGTCGATCAGATGACAATGCAGACCTTGAGTTCTCCAAAACTGATGACTCAACAGATGTGTCTGGCTGCGATGAATTGTCTCTTACAGGTTGAGCATCACTGAATGGCACAAAACATAGAGGGGTCTCGGTTTCCGTTGCCGCAATACCAGTTCTCACCCAACTGTCTGTTGGTAAAGGGATCAGAACTTTCTTGGTATGGGTGGCGTGCACCCAGTTCTTTCTGCCTTCCAACCGAACTGCAGTCCTTGTAGCCAACAGCACTTGGAAGGGTCCCACAAATCTCGGCTCCAAGTTACGTTTTCTGCCAAAATTTCGGGTAACAACCCAGTCACCCGGTTGAAGCCGATGTCCAGGACCCTCTGTCTGTGCCGGTAAAGCTTCAAAGACCTGTTGATGAATTAACTTCAGTTTAGCAGTCAGATCATGAAGATAATCAATTAGCATTGGATACTCGAGACTATCAAAGGCCTTAGGCCTCGGGACTCCCCAAATGTTCGCAGGGCGGCCGAACACTATCTCATATGGGCTGAGCCCTACTCGAGAGTGCACAGTCGCTCTGGTCGATAAGAGAGCCAGAGGCAAGGCATCAGGCCATGACAGACCAGTCGTAGCTTGTATCTTCGCAAGTTTCAGCTTCAGAGTACCATTGTACCCTTCAACCAAACCCGCTGCCTGGGGATGATTGGCGCTATGGAATTTCTGTCGAATTCCAAGGCCCTTACACACACTCTGCATCACGCTTCCCACAAACTCACTTCCATTATCTGACCACACAATCCGTGGCATTCCATACCGAGGAAAGTATTCCTTCAGTAGGACTTTTGCTGTGGACAGGGCAGTATTATCCTTAAGAGGATAGGCCTCGATCCATCTGGAGAACGCACAAACCACAACCAAAACGTACTTCAGATTATTGCATCTCTCCATATGGATGAAGTCCAGTTGGATAACCTCAAAGGGACAGGCAGGAGGAGCAAAATGACCAGGTGGAGTGGGAGTGCCCTTGCCAGGATTATGCATCAAACACACCATACAACTCTTAACCACCCTCTCAGCACATTTGGCAATACCATCGTTCTTCCATACAGGGGACAATAACTTACATATACCTTTCGCACTAATGTGTGACAAACCGTGAGCCATAGTCACAACAGCTAGCACATATGCATCCAGTAACATCCACCTCTGACATTCCGACAAGTCAACCCAACATCCATGCGTGTCTAACTTTCCCGTACTTTCTTTCCACTTGATCTTTTCAGTTTCAGTGGCCTCATTCTGAATTGCTTTCACACTCTCAACAGTGTCTTACATACCAGTCTCCGTCAGCCACCTTACTGAACTCGTAACATACATTCGGGTTACAAGATTCTTAGCCGTTTCTTTAGCAATCTCATCCGCAAATGCATTACCACGACCAACGTCATCCGTAACCTTCCGATGCGCACTACATTTAATGATCGCCACCTGTTTAGGCAATGTAAGTGCATCCAAAAGATCGTTCACGAGCTGTCCGTGTTGGATCTTCGTACCATGCGATGTCATAAATCCTCTTTCTCTCCACAATCGACCAAAACTATGTGCAACACCAAACGCATACTGACTGTCGGTAAACACGTTCACTCGCTTTCCCTTAGATAAAACACACGCTCTTGTCAACGTAATCAATTCTGCCGCTTGCACTGAATTCTAACTCAATCTTGCAGTTTCCACAACCGTGCTCAACGTCACTACAGCATACGCAGTCGTCACATCACCATTCGGCAACTTAAAACATGAACCATCAACATACAAAGTGCCATCGGGGTCTGTCAATGGAGTGTTTTTCAGGTCCACCCGACCCTTCGTTTCTTCCTCAGTTCGTAAATAACAATCATGTGGTGGTACATCATCTGATTCCATATTAGTCGGCAACAATGTCGCCGGATTCAGCACATTACAACGCTTGATCTGTATATGACTTGCCAAAAGGGTCAACTCATAACCGGACAACCTTGCACTCGTCAGATGTTGAGTTTTTGTCCGATTCAAAAGAGTATCAACTGCATGCGGAACCATCACTATGAGCATATTATCCATGACCAGACCTGCGGATTGTCGAATAGACACCGCAGCTGCCGCTGTCGCTCTCAAGCAACTCGGCAACACTCTAGCTACCGGGTCTAAAGTCGAGGAAAAATACGCACACGGACGCTGCTTACCACCAAATTGTTGCGTCAAAACACTCAACGCACAACCTTCTCTCTCGTGAACGTATAGTGTAAATGGCTTACTGTAATCAGGAGTATCTAACACAGGAGCCGAACACAGCGCATCACGTAGTTCAGAAAAGCTTTTCTGACATTCTTCCGTCCATGGCAAAGGAGTCGAAACATCCTTGCACGTGAGAGCTATCAATGGCTTCGCTAACAGTGAAAAGCTCAGAATCCACTGCCTGCAGTATGACGTGATACCGAGAAAGGCACGCACATCTCTCTGAGTTATTGGCACAGTCATTCGAGCAATTGCTGCGATTCTTTCAGGGGTCAACCTTCTTCCCGCCTTTGACAATAAGTGACCTAGATAGGTTACTTCTTGACAACAATATTGTAGTTTAGAAGGTGACACTTTGTGATGTAAGTCACATAGATGCTGTAACAGTGATACTGTAGCAGTTTTACAAATCTGTTCAGTGTCAGCAGCTACCAACAGATCATCAACGTACTGAATCAGGGCCGCACCAGCCGGTAACACAAACGCATCAAGTTGACTCTTAAGAGCTTGGCTGTAGATCGATGGACTCTCACAATAGCCCTGAGGTGCGCGCTTAAACCTGAAGCTGCGACCACCTAATGAGAAACCGAATAGATCTCTGCTTTCCTCAGCAATTGGAATGCTAAAGAAAGCATTCTTCAGATCAATTACCGAGAACCATGATGCAGAAGCTGGAATCAGAGTCAGCAAAGCCATAATGTCAGGCACCACGGGAAACTGTGGAATAACAATTTTATTTACCTCCCTTAAATCAATTACAAAACGATACACAGGAGGCTTGGATGGATCAGTTCGTTTCAAAATAGGTAACACAGGACTATTACACACATTACCCCGAGTTTCTTCAATGACATCTTTATCGATCAAATCGTAAATGATCGCTAATAATGCTCGTTCTCCATCAAGAGAGATACGATACTGGGGAATGCGCGGCAATCGCACATTTGATTTCAATTGAACAACATAAGGTGGTATATCCAACAGGCCCACATCATTGGGACCTGTCGCCCACAAAGACTCAGGAAGAGAACTCAATTCCGGTGGGAGCTTATCAGTCGACAAATACATAGGAGAGATCACTCTCTGACCCAACGTAAGCTCCACTCCCGCAGGAGAACAGTACAAAGTCGCATATAACCGCTTCAACAAATCCAAGCCCAAGAGATTCTCACCACAACCAGTAGTCAAAATCAGAGGAGCTTCTAACTCACGAGACCCAATTGTAAGGGGCAAAGGGCTAGAAACTGGATTGCTAACAGGGGCGCCAGAGAATCCAACGGAAACATTCGTTAAGCCAGACAAAGGCGCGCCAGGGAGTTTCGAGTGCATTATGGAACTTTTCGCTGCACCAGTGTCCAACAGAAAAGGCTCAACTACGCCCAATGTGGCAACTGCGACATAAGGCCCTCTCTGATCAACCGGAACTGATACTAACCCCTTTCTTTGTCTATGGCATTCCTAGTAAGTACCGTCAGCATCAACATCATGTTCGACATAATAGTCGTCCACATGATACTGTGCAGATCTACCAGACAATGGATCGCGCCGATCAAAGCAATTTTGCGAGTCTGATGAAGTGGCAAGACGCTCAGTCTGATTCTGAGTAACACCACGACCTCTACCACGCGATGCTTGTTGAGGACCACTACGACCTCCTCGAGCCGAAATACCATTGTTTCGGTCACGCAAAACTGGACAATTAAACTTCATATAGCCCTCACCCCTACAATATGTGCATTGGTTATACCCCAACATAAAGCGAGGTGTAGAGGAGTCAGTACGCGACTGCGATCTAGAAAACTGCGATTGTAATCGATTTGGCTGTAGTGAGTCATTTTGATTCGAGCGCGGAGGATACGCTTGCTGCAATAAGACCTTAGTTTTAAGATCCTTCGTTTTCTTATCTGCGCGTTCGCTTTCTTCTTTCTCTCTATTTTCGTAGTATTGGGCAGTGGCTAATATCTGAGCAGTAGTAGAAATGGCCCACGAACTTTCAGAATTCTTCAACTTGTTGCTTAGTTCGGGCAACAAATTCGATACAAATTTATCAACGAACAATCGCTGACCTCCCTCAGAGCTCATATCCTGACCACTATGATCGATAAATGCCTCCTCAAATCTCGTAAAGAAATCGGAGACACTCTCGCCCTTCTTTTGTTTACATGCAGACAATTTGTCCCAATTAACGCGTATTGCTGGCATAAGTGTCTTCATAAGTGTAATTATCCTCTGGGGCAGATTCTCAATGATCTGTTCAGGTTTTGCCCCACCAACTTGCCGTCCGTCAGCCGCCGCAAGAGCAGCCCAATCACCGCCTAGCTCAGCTACGTGATTCTCTTGACGGATTTTCGCCCAAATCGGTTGAGGGACTACATTACCAAACAACATGTCGATATCGGCAAGGTTCATGACAGTAGCATCCACTAATTGGGACAACTCCTTATAATAACCTGCGGGATTTTTGCGGGGGTCAGGCAAAGTTTGCTTTACCTGCAAAACTTCCGATCGCTTCCATGGGAGGTGTATCCAAACTCTCTGAAAGTGCGGTGGAACAGCAGGATTAGCAGCAGGATCACCTGGCATCCATACTGGGGGGACTTCCCGCATAGGATACTGACCAGGTTGAGCCATCCATTCCTCAGTTTCGTCCTTAAACAATGCTCGAGGTTGTACTGTAGATCGAAAAGATAACAGTCGCTCTAAAGCACGTCGGACATTACCACCCACAATCATACCAGTTGAAAACTGATTCTGAAGTTCAGTGAGCTCGGGCGGTACATTGTCTACCTCCTCGTTATCCCACTCTTCTCTCAAGGATTTACACAGTTCCTCGAACACAAATCTTTGTGTGGGCTCATTGAACTGGGAAAATGTCTCAAAAACTATACGCGAAGTGTACTTCGCAGGATGCCGAATCCATTTACGCACCATTTTCACTAACGACTCACGTTCCCTACCATCAGGAATTTGACAGCGCCTCTGAGCGACATCAGAAAGATCAGACCCGAGTACTGGTCCGAAAAGTGGAGAATAAAGATTAGTGACAGCATTAAATATACGACTACGAACGGAAGGAGAAGAAGAAGGAAGCACAGGAGCAACAACATTAGGAGTAAACGTAGAAGCAGTAGCGGTAGTCGGGATAACGGGAGTAGTAGCAAGATTGGGCTGATGAGATACGGGCAAGGGAGCAGTAGGAAAAAGAGCGGGTAAAGGAGGATGAACAATTTGTGGCACAAGGGGATTCGGAAGAACAGGAGGAACGACAGGCTGACCAGCAGCCGCCAGAACAACAGGTTGAGGAACAGGAGGAATCACAGGACCCACAGTATCTGGTGCATAGGGAGGTGGTGATTTCAATAGATAAGACAATATGGGATCTTCTATCGCTTCTTCTCCCGTCTTATCAGAACTAGACGGTAAAACCGGATAACATTTATCCACCGCCATATGATGAAGTCTAGCACAAACTTCCTGCTCCTTCTCGTCTTTGTCTCTCTGATACTGTTCTGCATTTCGCATCACCGTAATAACACCTTCTCTCTTATTTTTCTTAATCTGTTTGATTTCTTTCTGCTTGGCCTCTTAACGCCATAATCGAAAGGAATCAAACATGGCCGGCCTAACCTTCTTTTTAAACAATTTAGCTTCAAGATTATCTAATATTGCAGTTTCGAAGCTACCATGTGATGGCCAACTAAGAACACCATCATTTTTAGTGTAACAAATCCAATAGTCATTGTATACAATAGGACCTACTCCGTGGCGACTATAGAGCTCATAAATTGGAGTTCCAACTGGAGGTATCGGACATGAATCCTCCAATCGGGAATCCGTGCTGCAACATTTAAGGAAACCAAACAAAGTACTACGGGCAGGCATCGTGCACACTAACCGAGTTTACAAACGTCAAGGGCTATCGAATTACGATGTCCTCGCAAAAAAATGCAAGACCCTCGGTTTTTGGCAAATGCAATCGTCAAATAAAACCCAACAACTAAGAACCAACAACTAAGAACCACAAATGCAATGGAACCATGCAAACAACCAAGTTTAACCAAGAACTCTGGGAGCGACCCACAAATACTTAACTGAAAGAGCAATGGCGTCACCAGGAAGGCCCGTCTATCGTCTCGCCGTACAAAGGACTACGCCAGGCGCCAAAACAGGTCGACAGTCAGGGCATCAGTCCGTCGCAGCCGTCAGGAGGCGGGAATCTTCGCGGGAAAAGTCTTCGGGCCACTTATTTCGACAACTGGATCGATGAAGCGGGGTGCACCTTCCCTCGGAGATTTCACACGAAGTTCCTCACGATCGTCGGGCTTTGGACCGGTACCGCTGATGTCGCCCCACTATGGGCGCCAACTGAAGGACTGGGCTATTCTAAGACCCAGCGGTGCCAGGGGACAACACCTGAAACCTTTGTGGGTTACCTGTTCCGGCGTACAAAACACAGAGACACGGACACTTCCTGCGGCGTCAAAGATCAGCGTTTATTTACTGCAGGGATACAGAAATCGCAAGAAGTACACAACGTGTAGGTTCTGAGAGACTGCTTCAAATTGAACAAGTGGATCGCTCCTTTTATACACATTTTCGTCATTGCACAACATGACGAACAAAATGTTACAACTCAGTTCCCACAGTAAACTTCAAAAGGGTCGCATTCATGTTTCAGAAGCCCGGAACATAATTACAGCAACATTGCCGGTTCCCAACTGTAAAAGCATACTATCCCCACATTAAACACATTCCATTCTGGCTGTAAACAAATTAGGAGAAGGGACAGAAACAGATGCAAAGGGAAAAACAAGGATGTATAACAGGTTGAAAAAGAGTGTAAAGAGCAATATCGGAAACTCAATTGCAGGATCAAAGGACTCGTGCCTAATGCATGCATGACTGAAACAATAGACTGGCACGGTAAGATGAGCCTCGAGCGGAACCATCTGCCTTTGCTGTGTCATCCCCCTCATCATAAAACACCTTCAAAGGAACACGTGTCCTCCACAAAAGCTTGGGAATCCCAGGGTCACAAAGCGGACAAGGTCTGTTCGCTGGCTACTTGAGGGCAAGAAACAAAATGGATGCCGTATCTAAAATGGAACCCAAAGGTTCAGATGGACATGCCCAGGAATGAGACGAACCGTACATAGTAGCGTAGCGAAAACGCGTACACCCACTAAACTCGTCATTTGCGGTTCGTAGATACCAAACTCGTCCATATTCGAACACACCCAAAAAGTGCCATTATGGTTCTCACGGAACCTCACACCCATGGCCTGGATACCACTGGTACGATATACTAGTGACTTATAAGGGGGGCAAAGTCTTTGTCAATTGGGTTGCCAATTTACACATAACAGTTTTAGGGAGAGAGCACTGTCAATGGGGTCATTACAATCAGCATTGGAGCAGAAAGTGCAGGCCAACCATCCAAAAAGGGCACTTCTTATAAAATGTGTTTACAGTTGTTTACTCTGAGATAAGGATCTGCCTTAAACAGGAAAGCATGAGACCGTAGATCAGACAGTTAATCAGAAACAATTTCATGTTGGTGTTCCTATCCCAGTCACTAGTGAACCACCCCGGAATTAAGATGTTATATAGGTTCAATTGGAAGGTGTACGGCATATGGCCAAAATCTGAACCAAGGTCCACCGAATAAAAATCTTGCAGCAGTGAGTTTACTCAGTTGGGCTGAGACTCATTTGACAAACTATGTGCAATGCTTACTGCTTGCTCAGTTTCCTTGATGCTAGATTGGGATCCTCATGTCCACAACATAATCACCACCAAATATCCGTACTAAGCACATCAGCACTGTCAGCCAAATTAGAAATCAGACTAGCGTCAGTTTTACCCAGACATAAGTCCAGGAGGGCTTTGGATAAACCTCCTTAGCACCTCTAGGCTAGCAATGTTTTTAAGCCTCGGATTACCACACTGCCATCTTCGGCGTGGATAGCACTGTGCTGATCCTATGCATAAAATCTATATATGTATATATATATGACATTAACTAATGACGGTCCCCATTGGGTAGTTACAGATGGATCTGATTCTCCTTAGGAAATGCCTTTTTTGGTTGGCTATTAACTTCGACACTGTTTGATAAACCTTCACAAAAGTTTACAAATAAGTGCTCTTTTTTGCCTAGTTTCTTCATGGAAACATACGTTTCAGGGAGATCAGTCTAAAATGGGCCAAAAAAAGGGACTCAAAACAAAAATTCCCCATGCATTTTCCATAGACTTTTTTAATAGTGCTACTGCAAAAAAACTGCTGAACAAAATTACACCAATTATGGCAGGATGCTAGCTCTTGGTCCAGAAATTATGTCTTTTGTGATTTGGTGCAAATCCGTTCAGTAGTTTTTGAGAAATTAAGATACAAAATGATCTGTATATCTGGATGATGTGTGCCAGCAGGAGAGCCGACAGGGGCCCCTACGGTCCTAGGGCTCTCTCCATGCCCCCAACTAATATTAAACATGTGGGTGCCCTGGGTGGGCACTGAGACACGCAAAACTATTTTTTTTCTGGATAAAAAGTAAATAATAAATGAGTGGCAGGTGATGTTCATTTATTTTTCACTGCTCCTTGAAGAAGCACCCCATAATGCCCTCTGAGTGCTAGCTTTATTATTATTTTAGCTTGGTGAAATCCCTAGAAGGGGCAGAGACACCAGCAATCATTTTTGTAATGTTTTGGGGGGCGGCAGAAACTGCAGCAGCCCCCAGGAACATAAAATAAACAGTAAGTCTCCAGAGTCATTAAATTCATGAATCCAGAAGAACCATATTTGTAAAGCACTCTGAGGTAGAGCTCTATGCTCTTGAGATGGAGAACAAGGCCCTCTTGTGGTTGTTTATATGATTGCATTTTGTGAGCTGAAAAATGTTGAAATAAAAACTCAGAGACATGTTTGTCAGCTGAAGAGCACAGAGCTCCAGCTAGGATCATGGATTTAATGACCCAGGAGACTTTTCTTTTAAGTTGCCGGAGGCTCGTTCACTACTTGCAATTCCCTAACATTAAAACAATGCTTGGTGGTGCCCTCCCTATTCTATGGGCATCACCAAGCTAAGCAAAAGGTATTGAAAATTCCCTTTCGGGGCTTTACAGGGGTCTTCTTCATGGAGCAGTGATTAATGCTATTGCAGCTCCTGCCCCTCATTTATTCATTTTTGTGTGCTGGTACCGAACTGAGACACTCTTTTTTCGTAAATATTGGGGAGGGTGTGTGCAGCCCCACTCAAAAAGCATTTACAGGCCCGAGGGCCCCATCCCCCAGGGTTGTCTTTATATGTTAAGGGAGGCGGGTGCGTTTCCCCCCTGCCCGAGCCACTATGGGTTCGGAGGACTCATCCCCCAGGGCAGTTTTTGTTTCATATAGGGTGGGGTGCCCAACCCCCTCTCAAGCTCTACAAGCCCCTGTAATTGAAACCCCAGGACCTTTTTTGTAAGGGGAAGGGTGCACAGCCCCCTTTTGAGCATTTTACGTGGATACAAGTGTGAGGATGTGTGTGTGTGTGTGTGTTCGTGTTGTGTGTGAGTGTGTGTGTATATTATGTACATATATATATATATCGGAACTTCAAATCCTGGCCCGGCAGTCGCTCCAGGAAACCACAGGCACGAACCTCAGCGTACTCAGCACAGAATCACAAGAACATCAAATTGATGCAGAAAGCAGTGAACATTTATTAAGCAGTAATCACCACCAATTGATCAGGCATATTGCCTGCCATGACGCATTTCGCTCGCATCACGCAAGCTTGATCACATGACGTGTCTCGTGATCGGAAAGCAGATTAAATAGCAGAACAAGGCAGGGAAAGTGCTCAACTGCCTGTCAACACAAGTAAACACCGTGAAAGAAAATGAAAGACAGACTAGATATCGGCATTATTACCCATAATAACAACTATAGCAGCATTTCAGTTAATATAAAAATGGCTAAAAAAACTTTAGAAATCATACAATATGCACATTTTATACAGTATTGTATAACTACATCATTGCAACAAAACACATTTTTGCAAAAAAATGCAAAGAAAATTACATGCAATCCCATGAGCATTGGATGAGATGTCAATGTAGAAATGTAAATAAGGTGCTAGTGCATTAACCGTTCCTGAAGTTACAGACCCACTATTTTAACTAGAATAATACAATGCTAGTGCATGAATATACAATAGAAGGACCACTGCAAGATTGTATATTTCCCTTAATATCGGGGCATATAGTAGCGAACAGCAATAAAATCACATGTAAATATAAATAAGAAGTGCAAATGCACTTATCTGCTCGCTAATCGATGAATTAATACATTGCACGTGCATAAATATACAATGTTCTAATGTGGGACATATGATATTAAAACACAGGATCTAAAACCGACTAACAACATAATATATCAATACATTTAAAAACGCTCAACATATATGGGAATTGATATCATTCATTAGCAGCATTAGAAGCATAATAATGATATGTCATAAAGAGATAAACTCAATAGCAACGCTTTATGTTATATTAGAAGCAGAAAAATACAGATCTTTTTAAAGTGTAGAAAAGATTGTACAAAATGTGCAGAGGTGTGCAAAATATGTAATGTGCAAAATAGTAAGATTCAATAGCAGCATCTGATACCCTAAAACTAAATAAGTCAGTATCATACAATTCAAAAGATATAAAAGTCGAAAAGTCTTAGTTAGAGGTCAGATTAAAAGTGAGCCAATAAATTGATGAATAATGATTAAAAAAGACTGATATTTGAAGAAGCATTCATTTATAGATATGCATAAAAGATAAGAAAAGAAAACTGGCAAAATTTATAAAAAATTATGCATATCTTCATTGGTATTTAATCCATTAGGCATTCTAGTATCAAGGGCTAAGATAAAATGTATCTCCAATTGCCTCAATTTCTTTTCTCTATTCCCTCCCCGGCCGGGGTTGGGAACAGCACCAAGCACTGAGTAAGTAAAATCTTTCAATTTATTGTGATGAACTAGCTTGAAGTGTCGGGCAACCGGGTAACTAGCATCAGAATTCACAATAGCCCTGATATGTTTAAGAATACGCTTGTGTACAGGAAGTATACTGCTTCTTATATACGCTAGGCCACAGGTGCATCTAAGAATGTATACAGCAAATTCTGTATGACAAGTCAGATTATCCATAATCTCAACTTTTTTATCACTAAAAGCCGTCACATAATGGGCCATATTGCATGCAAAAGTGCATGTGCGGCATGAAGTGCATTTATGGAAATCCTTACTAACCAACAATGAACATTTGGGGAGAGTTTCAGCGCTCGATTTTACCTGGGCATCCCTCATTGATGGAGCCCACCTGAAAGTAATGTCGGGTAAAGTAGGTAAAATAGACCCCAAAGTCATGTCGGTGAGCACGATAGGCCATTGGGAGTAGATTATTTTACGAATCTTGTGCTCCTGTACACTGAAGGTAGTTATTAATCATATTTGCCGTTTATCTTCAATATTGTTTTCAGTGGAGGCTTAATCCACGTTAATGATAGGTTCTTTAGGTTTTAACAGTTCTTCTCTTGGGTGTTTGTTCGCTTTTTCCAGGGCCATAGTCAGTTGTGACATTTTGTAGCCTCTACCCAAAAATCTAGAGAGAGCCTCCTGCTGACAGATATGTGTGTCATTAGCTGAACTACAAATACGGTGAATCCACAAAAATACGCCGTACGGAATGCTCTTGATCAGATGACGGGATGAGAACTTTCCGCATGCAGTACAGAATTACCAGCAGTTTGTTTACGGTTTAATTTGGTGTGAACTGAATTGTTATCAATATATATTAGTGTATCAAGGAATTCCACACTTGTGTCACTAATATGAGCAGTGAATTTCCAATTTAACTCGTTTTGATGGATGATGTTAACAAAATCCTGAGCCATCTCATGTGTTCCATTCTAAATTAAACAAACATCATCTATGTAACGGCAGTGATATACAACATGCTCATACATCTCCCTGTGTGTGGCCATGAGGACACGCTCCTCCCACCAGCCTACATGGAGACATGAGTAGCTGGGAGAAAAACATGCCCCCATGGCCATACCTCTAAGCTGTTGATAAATTGTCTGATCAAAAGACAAATAGTTGTTATTCAAACACATTTCTGTCATTTCAATTAGCATATTGTTGTGTTCTTTCATACTAATATCCCTTCTGTCCAAAAAATACTTAGTAGCTGACAATCCATCCAGATGATTTATACTAGTATATAAGGACTCAATATCCATAACCACAAGTAAATACCCGGAATGCCAGATAACTTTATCAAGTTTGCCCAGAAAGTCCGTAGTGTCCCTGACATAAAATGGTAATGATGTTACGTGAGGTTGGAGAAAAAAGTCTACGTATTTAGACACATTTTCAAGCAGACTTTTCTGTGCTGAGATAATTGGACGTCCAAGAATAGGGACAGTTTTTTATGCAACTTAAGAAGGAAATATAAAACAGGGGTAATAGGATGCTCAACTTTAAGAAACTCATATTCATTTTTAGTAAGGAGCCCCATCCTTTTCAACTTTGACAAACCTTTGAACACTTTGTCTTGGACCAGTCGCATGTCTTGTTTAGAAGATTTTCTATAGCAGCAACCGTTAGAAAGATGTCGATCAGCTTCAGTCATATATTGTTGGTGAGGCCAGAGAACTATGTTGCTCCCCTTGTCTGGCTTATTGATTATAATGTCATGATTATTATTCAGTTTTTTAATGAGGGACTGATATTGAGCATTTTTATAAGTTCTGGCATGTTTGCTTGACATCACAGCTCTATTCAGACACTTTAATTCCTCAACCACTCTATCGCTGAAAATATCCACCGCATCTTTGGGCATAAGGGGGAGAAATGTGGAAGCCGGTTTAAAGGGACTCATAGCTGCTTTATTAGTTCTAATCTCCATTTCTGACATGCGTTCCTGTATCGATAATTCAGCAGTGTCTGTGGACAAAGAATGTAACGTTCGTAGGCTCTGCATATCTCTTAGTTGAAGGGCATCTGTAGTAATCGATAAACTGGATAAACTAGGCAACGTTTCAATTGGTTTGTTCAAACGAAAAAATGTTATACGTTTCACTTTACGGATAAATTTGAAAACATCAATTCTGGTTTGATTATAAGAGAATTGGTTAGGTAGACAGTACGTGAGACCGAGAGATAACAACTGGATCTCTGCGTTGTTCAATACAGTATCCGAAAGGTTAATGACTCTGTTGAAACATTCTTGGCCTTTTACCTCCAGTTCTGTCTTGGTTTCCCTCTCCTGGTAGTGTTGCCAGTGTCTGGCCCGCCTTTCCCTCCCATGCTGGTTAGTTGTTCCCCTTGCTGCGTTTGAGGTTTGCGGGGCCGCAAGGTGTATCTCCAGTCCTCCCTGATAAAATTCAGTTCTTCCCCAGCAGTGAAATTACAAATATATACATATCTATCTATATCCACCAAACGAAGTTACCCTTTCAGATGAGCCACACACAGGTAGGTGAATTTCTTCATATTTATTTCAGGAAGCTGCAACTTGGACTTATGGCCATCTTGCATCAATACAAATACCAACGTGTTTCGTGAACACCTTAACTTTTTCACAGGCATGATGGTAAAAACAACCGCAACACATTATTTTATCTATCTATCTATCTATCTATCTATCTATCTATCTATCTATCTATCTATCTATCTATCTATCTATCTATCTATCTATCTATCTATCTATCTATCTATCTATCTATCTATCTATCTCTATATATATATATATATATATATATATCTATATATTCACTGAAAAAACCATAGGTTTCAGGGGCGTTATAGTTAGCTGGACATTTCACTTGTACAAAACCATGCAGGTTTCCTGCTCTCTCTTCCAAATACCATAGCAAACTGCAGTGCCCCGGGGGTGGGCACACACCGGGACACTGCAGGAGCCGGCCCTGGGGTGTGGCGGTCCCCAGGACCATCATTGGCTCCGAGGGGGCCACGCGGCCCCCCTCAAACTTAATTCAAAGCCCCGGGGGTTGGTGGTCCCCGGGGCGTGTGGGGGGCTCAAGCCACCCCCACAGGTTTATTTTTTCTTTAAAAAGCCCCGGGGGTGGCGGTCCCCGGGGCAGCAGGGGGCCGTGTGCCCCCATGACACAATTATTTAATTAAAGCCCCGGGGGTGGCGGTCCCTGGGGCTTGGGGGGGCTTGGATGCCCCCCACGTTCATATTTAAAGCCCCGGGGGGGCAGTCCCCGGGCCTGCGGGGGGGCCGTGAGCCCCCCGCAAATATGTAAATAAAGCCCCAGGGGGTGGCGGTCCCCGGGGCTTGGGGGGGCCTTTGAGCCACCCCACCTATTTCTTTTTGTAGCCCCGGGGCTGACAGTCCCCGGGGCTGGGGGGGCTGGGAGCCCCCCACATAACTTTACAAAGCCCCGGGGGGTGGCGGTCCCTGGGGGGACCCTCTGGGACCCCATTACATAACACTATTGCCCCCGTGACTTGGTGCCAGCGCTTCATTTTTTTTTTATCGGCAGGATCCGCACACCCTGCGTGGATTTTGCCGATTTTAAATAAAAATACATTTGGGGGACCCCCTAAGCAGGCCTAGGGGGTTAGGGTGTTTCTATCCTGCCCCCTTTTTGTATACTTTAAAAAATAAAAACAATCTGGGAAGGAAGGGGATTGCCACATCCCCCAATCACCCTTTCATGTTGTCATTACGCGGGGGGAGGGGGCCTCAATACATGTTGTTCTGCCAATAGGCTTCACCCCAACTATGCATCTGTCGGCAGTCTAAACGTGAGAAACGCAGGCGTCTGAACTTACACTTCCATAAGACCCTCTTTGATTTGCACGCATGACTGCTATTTATGTTTAAAGCACTGCATTTTGAAATCACACTGTCTGTAAGGTGAGGAGATAAAAGTATCCTAAAGGCCTTTCTTGGTAGTTCAAAACGACACGTATGTGTGAGAGACACATCATCCGGAAATCACAAATAATTAAACCACTATCATAATCTTCACTTTCTGTCAAGTCTTTCTTTTAGCCAACAGAGCTGTGCATGCTGGGACTTGAAGTTCTGCTTTCTCGGCGTGCAGTGTGATGCCTAGTTAAGTACCAGAATTGAACAAGAAGAACAAGGTTCGCTTACTTGAGAATCATATTGCCTTCCCTGACATAATTTCAAAGTTGCTCCACTACTTGTAAGTTTCCTCTTCCCCCACCTCTTTCTGGCTGTGTCTGCATGCTGGCACTGGTGAGGGAGCTGCCAAGTGGTTCCGTGTTACAGCATCAGACAAATCTGGCTTTTTCGTCAGGCACGTTTATTTCTATATTATAAAGCCACTGTTTACGGTCAAAGCAACATTTCAAGTCCTTGAATGCACAGCTGTGTTTGACTAAAGAGGCAGCATTGGTTGCAGCATTTCACGTGGCATGAAGCCACTTGGTAGCTGTCTGAAAGTCTCTATGACTGAAAGTGTCGCCGCCGCAGCTTGGGTTCAAGTCACTCACCCGCGTGCTCCCCCATCAGGTGCCAGACCTTGATCTCTCTGCCCCGGTGCTGGACGAGTGTCGCCGCTTCCCCCCGGCGGTGCTGAATCCAGAGCCTTCAAATGGTGCGCTGAACCCTCTATTTCTGCAGAGCGTTGGCAGGATGCCACAGACAACCCCCCTGTCCAGTATGCCCGCCACATGCAAAGCTCGGGTCCCTGCCTTTAAAGTCCCTGGGACCACGGAATGCATCGCTGCAGACGCCGATCTGAGACCCCTGGTCAGCAGCAACATTGAGTCCGCAGACATCTTCCATTCTTTCTTCCTTCTTTCTGACTAACTAAAAGACTATGTTTGGGCGTCCCCTAGTGGCTACAATGTACGATCTCTCCTCGGGTCTTTCCCCAGTCTGTGGGGCACACAAACAATATGCCTCAAGGGGACATTGGCAAGTGGCGGGCACAGGGCAGTAAAGCCTTTAATTCCATAAAACGTCCCATTGAAAAGTATAGATTATGGAATAGCTCTAATTATTAAAGAAGCGCGGGAGCCTGTGCTTTGTTTTTTTTTTTTTCATGGCAGTATCCATGCACCCTGCGTGGATTTTGCTGATTTAAAAAAAAAAAAAAACAGTTTTTGGGGCCCTGGGAGTCCTTTTGGGACTAGGGGGTCAGGGTGTTTCTACCCTGCCCCCTTTGCGTGTTTTGCGCAGTTTTTTTTCTCTGTTTTCTTGTGCCTTGGTTCTACCGAGGCACAAGATGGCTGCCAACACTTCCTGGTTTGGAGTGTTGACATCCAATTAGCATACAGCTGGTGATCGGGGTGGTGCGCGGATCCTGCGTGCCCATAGATTTATATATGATTTTACTTTTGATTTTCTCAGCAACTACTGAATGGATTTACAACATTTAACATAAAGGAACGAGTCTGAACCAAGGGATACCTCTTTGCCAAATTTGGTGCAATTCCGTTCAGCAGTTCGGGCTGTAGCCGCGGCTAAAGGTTCCAATGGAAAATTGCATGGGGAAAAAATATTTTGGGACCCCCTTTTTTCTGGGCCCCTGCTTGACCAATCACCCCCAAACTTTCAGGATAAGAGCGGACCAGAGCACCCCACGAGTTCAGAAAGTTTTGCGAAGATTCGTTGACCGGCGCCAAAGTTATTGGAAATAGAATGTTGTGGATTTCCTATAGAAAATTGGTCCTAACTATAACTTCCTACTGGCGACCGCCAGTAGGTAATATATTTATATGTATGTATATATATAAAAACATTGCTAGAAAAACAGACATTTGAGGTGAGCAGATTCAGAGTATCGCTGGTGTTGAAGAGTGCTCTTTAGAGGAGCTGCTTTCCACCCAAATTTGGGAACTACTCGGAGTTCTCTGCTTCCTATTTTGCATAATGTATTGAGCACTCTAAACCTGAAAGGCCATTGTTTTGACTTATACTGGGTGCTCCCTTATGTCTGGACAAAGTTATACCTCTCTGAGCAAAAGACGTGTGAAGTGTTGCTTTTATGCATTCCAGGTTGGCTTGGGTGGTATTTCCAAAGCTGTAATACTGTCCCTGAAGTAGCAAAAGGCTATATATATTCACTGAAAAAAACAGAGGTTATTGGGACGTTCTAGTAAGTCTCAAATTTCACTCATACAAAACCAATTAAATCCAGCAATTATAGTTAGCTGAGCAACAAATACGTTGCGCCCCCGCAAATGCACTGATTATGACCTCACATACTACATCACTCATCACATGGTTAGTGACATCACTGATGACATCTCAAATTACATCACTGATGACATCTGTGAGAATTAACATAGGAAACATATCTTTTTTACCCCCCTTTTTCTCAGCCCCCACTTGACAGATGACTCTGAAACATTCCATGAGCAACAAGACTCCTGGGTAGTTCTAGTTCGGACTGTGTTTCCGAAGCATTTTTTCGTTTGCTTATGACTTGGCTCCATTTGACAAATCTTCTCGAAACTTTCCAAAACAAGTCTATTCTATCTCAACTCCTTTCTGGAAAGGGTAGGGTGATTCGTCAAGCAGGGGCCGAGAAAAGGGGTAAGTCACAAAATGCATTTTTCCCTTTTACTTTGCATTGGAAAATTGAGCAGCAATAATGCAAAAACTGCTCAACTAAATTACACAAAATCAGCAGAAAGCAAGATCTTGGAAAATCCATTCAATAGCTTTTGAGAAACTAAGGCTCAACATTTTTTTATATTTTGGATTTTTCATGACGTGGAGGGTCCGTGGAGCTGACAGATCTTAAAATAGGATCAGATTGGCTGCCACCACATTAACAAAGATGTGGTGGCAGCCATTTTAGGACTTGGAGACTCAGTACCCTTTCCTTAAAAAATTTAAAAAGAACTGTAGGGGTCCATGGAATACCCAGCCACCCCCAGGTTCCACCGAGCTACTGCAGGGTACAGGTAACTTCATCCCAAAGGGCCAGTTGCTTTTTATGGGGTAGGGGCATCAGGCTTCCCTCCC
This sequence comes from Triturus cristatus, assembly GCF_964204655.1. NCBI lineage: Eukaryota > Metazoa > Chordata > Amphibia > Caudata > Salamandridae > Triturus > Triturus cristatus. The sequence continues at coordinate 493,424,534 of NC_140585.1, forward strand.
TGAATCATCCCCTGGAACCAGGTCCATCTGCAAAGCTGCCAAGGTTTCAGATTGCTATGTGTGACATTTTCATAATTTCAGTGTAATTATAAGTGACATCTCAACGACTATGAGTGACACTTTCTTGCGAGCACAAATCAAGCAATGAAGATGAGAGAAACATATAAATATCAGAAATTACACCCATTTTCGCAACGAGAAACTCCAAGATCTTAAAACTACTGCAAGGCACCAGAAATGGAAGGGCACTAACGGGAGAAACCCTTCTCAGTTCTCAGTAATCAAGGGCAGGCAGTCACTGCTGCTGCTCAGCAGATGGTCTGATTATTCCTGACTGCAAGCTAGCCTAAAAAACACAGTTTACATCATGGGTCAGCTTGGTATTGAAACTACCCTCACAATCCTAAAACTTCTATATCACTCCCACCCCTGAGAAAAATATCAGCCTTCTGTTGTCATTCTAACATTTTGCAAAGGCCCAGACAAGATTCCTAAATACAACTTTACATAGCTGCCATTATTTTAAACTGCTTATGTGTGACATTTATATGTTTTCATTGTGTGAATGCGTTATATTCAACTACTGAACGTGTGACACTTAGAGTGAAACTTCCTTATGAGTAAATCAAAGCAATGACTAATATTATTGTGTGCCTTTGAGTTTATTACAATAACCAGATATACAACACAATAACCAACATACCCTAAAACAAGACAGACCTGTTGGTGTAATTAATGCTTGTTAGCAGTATCAGATGAATGAGTAATTAATACATATTTTGTTGTGAATTAGAATTTACAATGATGCATTTCTGAAAATATTAGTCTGTGATTTAAACATTACTAAGGTGTGCGGAAGGGCAGCAGTCTTCAGAGAGCTTGAATCTATCACGTTTTTCCATTCTTACTGTCCTCTGCATTTTCTAACCTTTATACCCTTTCATTCTTTGTCTTCCAACATCTCTGTGAAGTTGTACATAAGCAGGTCATGTCTGAGTGTTGTTAAAATCTATAGAAATATAACAGTTGGTAAAAGGAAATAGTCTTTGGGAATGCAATAAGGACTATAATGTATAGAATGGAAACAGGTGCTGCGTCAATGTCATGGATTGCCTTTAGGGTGTTAGTTATTCTTCTTCAACTTCTTGCCAGTCACAGTAACTGTTCTGCTGGTTTTGCCTCAGAGTAAACTGGCCTCGTGGACAATGATCTGCTCTTTGAGTCAGACCAGCTACCTGGGACCAAAATTATGTTTTGGGGGTAGGGGGGATCCACTGACTTCCACAAGTCCCTTCGGTAATTGCGACGCAGGGGAAAATAACACCGTGCCAACACCAATTGAATTAAGTACCATTGACAGCCTAGGGCAGCTCAGTAAAAAGAACCAAACTGCCCGTTTCCGCCTGGAATATCTGCACTACTTGTGTATAAGAGTGACTGTCTGTGGTGCCTTGCCAGTATTTCAAACGGAAGCCGAGGCACCACCAGATATGCGTGGGAGCTTCAACCAGTGCCCCGTTCGGATAATGATCCGGATCATGTTCTCCTTTTTCAAAGCACACATGAAAAGTCTGTGGGGCTGCAGGGGGCTTGATTGATCACAAGTTTTGATCTGGGCTTATTGTGATGCTAAAATAACAAAGTGATAAACATGCCAGCGCTCACCTCTCCGAGCCAAGCCCGGCTCATGTCTAATTCACACACCATCAGTCACAGTAGATCCACGCCGCTGGGTGATTAAGTAATAGGCAACAGACAAAAGCGAGCAGCTCCCTCTGATACAGGCTGCCAGGGAGCAGGCTCACGATGGCGAGTCTGGGGGAGCCAGAAAGTGCCCATCCTGCCCACGGGATCTATTATACCGCCACTACAGTAGTGCAAACTGCGTGCACACTGCTGCTAAACTTAAAATGCCGCCCGTTCACGGCACAGTCCTATTAAAGTGTATACATAGCCATTGGGCACTGAAAGTGACATCACAGTGATGCCGGACATGTGTTAGGTTGTTGTTGCATTGTAGCACAGTACTTGTGTGCACATGAATTGCCAGCCTTCAAGTCTGTCAGGAGCTGTGCGCATCGAGCACTGACAGTGCAGCTGACATTTTGGTGCATTATAGATGCTCTGGCTTGACAGTTGAGAGGCGTTATAATGTGTGAGTTTTGTATTTCCATGCTGTGATGCAGACCACCACACTGAAATGTGTTAGACTGAAGCCTGATGTGTGGTACTTGGCAGGGCTGCATCAGTGTCACAGGGTCCCCATCCCCTGAGAAATTGCAATACCCTTCCTGGGAGAGTACGGGCATACCCTGCCTGTGCTCTCCTGGGCAAGAAACACCACCAGGCTGGAGCAGAGAAAAATACTGTTCCCAGCCAGCGGGAGCAAAATGATGGAGCCGGCTCACGCCATCACTTATTATGCTGCTGCCTGGGGAGCCAGCTGTGGTCATGGGGCCCTGGGGCTCCCCATGGCCTCCACTCAATTCTGGCTTTGGGGGTTCCTTGAGTGAGCTTTTTTTAAACAATATATTTTGTTGGTGGTGTCATAGAAGGGCAGGGGCACCACTAACATTTTTTGCAATGTTGTTGGGGTTTTAAGGAGTGCAGTAGCCCTCCAGCAACATAAAAAAGTATTGGGATAGCCAATAGGTCTCGCCGTTGGGACCTCATAAGTGTTTAGCCATGCAACAGTTGATGTTGTTGCACCAAGGATATTGTGCTGCATAACTAAATACTTGTATGTTCTGAAAGGCGAGATGTATTGGCTATGGCAATGTTTTTATAGCATAACTATGTTTATAAACACTACTACAAAGTCATGAATTGTGTGCTACTGAGAAATCTTGTTCTAGCTTTTTTGCTTAAAAAGCAAATGTGGAACAGCTTTACAATTAATTTTAATGCTAAAGTAGCCTGAAGGTTACAAATACAAAATTTACCTTCTGAGCAATGTGTAGTAATATTTTTTTAAACACCCATTTAGACTAGAGCTTGGTAGTTTGGATTTTATTTTGAGCTATTGGAGTGGCTAATATGGGTTGTCTTGTTGGCACCTTATAAGTGTGTAACCAAAGATATTGGCAATGGTTTGTCCAGGAATAACTGACAAATGTTTGTTAGTTTAAATTTAATTGCACAAATATTTAGTGAACATTTTTAGTACTTTAAAGTAAGTTGAGGGGGAAAAAAAATATTTATAATGTACATTTATACATGTTTTATAAATAAATTCATTCTGTTGCAATATCTTTTAATATTTTTGTAATGATGCCATTGCAAAATATTACTTCACATGTCTGCAGTAAATATGGCATAAGTGCATCGAATAAGTCTTCCACATTTGTATTTATCATAAACCAGTCCATTTGAAGTTCATTGCTAATATCCATAGATTGATATGTTTCAGTATTGTGAACTTGTGTTGTTATTGTAGATGGCCCGAGAAATCTGTGCACACGCAGCAGCCAAAGGTTGAAAGCAGGGCTGACTCTAAGAGGTCCATTAGGATGGAGGGCGGATGTAGGAACCGCCGCACCAGCGGCGGACATCTGCCCGCCATCGAAGCCCTGAACACTGCCCGCAGCGGTGTGATTTCCCGCCAGCCACTTTCCCGCCGGTTGCAGTCCGCCCGCTTGCCTGGCGTGCGGAGCAGGACCGCTACAATTGTGGTGGATCAGGGCCAAGCACCGCCGGCACGATTATGATGCCGGCGGTGGAACCGCCATGGAAAGGCATGCGGAGAATGTCTCCGGGGGCCCAGTGCGGACCCCCAATGTGTTGGGGGGGGTGTGGGTGCACTGGGGGTGTGCCCATGGAACCCCCCTACATGTCCCTGTACCAGATGGCAGGCACTGTGCAGTGCCTGCAACACAGTGCAGGGACATGCAGGACATGCTTGTCTGGACATCGCGGCAGTGCTGCTAGCAGCACCGCCCGCCACAATGTTAACCGCCGCTATCCGACCACCACGGTCGGATTTCCACTACGGAGCAGAATAATTGGACCGGCGGTTTTCCCCCGGTCCTGGCGGGCGGTGTTTTCCCGCTAACATGGCGGTCAGGGTGCTTTTCCGCCTGTCATCCTAATGGACCTCTAAGTTTCATCCTTCCTATAACTTGTGAAGAGAGGCAGCATTGGCTAGGAGAGAGTGCTTGTTGTTTATATGGTGTGTGTAGAGAGAAGCCCCTGTTTTAATGTGAATTGATAATGTGCACCGGTAACGTTATAAAAATAAATGTAAACAAATAAAACCAGGGTAGGCACGGGGAGATTTAGTGATTCTTATTGGCAGTGATCAACAAGTCTTAAACTTGGTTAGGTGGAGATGGTTAACAAGGGAGGGCGAGGTTGAGACAGGCAGGGGAGAGAGAGTAAACAAAGAGGAAGAAGTGGGCGCAGCCACGCTAATTAAGAACAGATGGCCCCAGAAATCTGTGCACACGTAGTAGCCACAGGTTCAAATGAAATCAGGGCTGACTCTAAGTTTCATCCTTCCTATAACTTGAGAAGAGAGGCAGCATGTGCTAGGAGAGAGAGATTGTTTATATGGTGTGTGTAGAGAGCAGCCCCTGTTTTAATGTATTATGCTAAAATACATGTTAGCAGATACTTTTGACAAAATACGATTATTTTTAGTGCAGGTGCTAGATATGTAGCACAGCTATTGCAGAGATCAACAAGCCACAAAAACAGATGGCCCCAGAAATCTGTGTGAACAGAGCAGCCACAGGTTCAAATTAAAGCACAGCTGACTCTAAGTTTCATCCTTCCTATAACTTGAGAAGAGAGGTAGCATGTGCTAGGAGAGAGCGCTTGTTTATATGGTGTACTGAGCAGCCCCTGTTTTATTGTGAATTGATAATGTGCACCGGTAACGTTATCAAAATAAATGTAAACAAATAAAACCAAGGTAGGCACGGGGAGATTAAGTGATTGTTATTGGCAGTGATCAACAAGCCTCAAACTTGGTTAGGTGGAGTCGGTTAACAAGGGAGGGCGAGGTTGAGACAGACAGGGGAGAGAGAGTAAGCAAAGATGAAGAAGTGTGCGCAGCCATGCTAATTAAGAACAGATGGCCCCAGAAATCTGTGCACACACAGTAGCCACAGATTCAAATTAAATCAGGGCTGACTCTAAGTTTCATCCTTCCCATAGCTTGAGAAGAGAGGCAGCATGTGCTAGGAGAGAGAGATTGTTTATATGGTGTGTGTAGAGAGCAGCCCCTGTTTTAATGTATTGTACTAAAATACATGCTAGCAGATACTTTTGACAAATCACGATTATTTTTAGTGCAGCTGCAAGATATGTAGCACAGTTATTGGCAGAGATCAAGAAGCCACAAAAACAGATGGCCCCAGGAATCTGTGCGCACATAGCAGCCACAGGTTCAAATTAAAGCAGGGGTGACTCTAAGTTTCATTCTTCCTATAATGTGAGAAGAGAGGCAGCATGTGCTAGGAGATAGCACCTGTTTATATGGTGTGTGTAGAGAGCAGCTCCTGGTTTAATTTGAATTGATAATGTGCACCGGTAACGTTATAAAAATAAATGTAAACAAATAAAACCAGGGTATTCAGGGGGAGATTAAGTGATTGTTATTGGCAGTGGTCAACAAGCCTCAAACTTGATTAGGTGGAGACGGTTAACAAGGGAGAGCAAGGGTGAGACAGGCAGGGGAGAGAGAGTAAACAAAGATAAAGAAGCGGGCGCGGCCACGCTAAATAAGAACAGCAGGCCCCAGAAGTCTGTGCACACGCAGCAGCCACAGGTTCAAATGAAAGCAGAGCTAACTCTAAGGTGCCGATTCCGATCCGGGTCGGAAAGCATTCCGACCGAGCCGGATCCGGAGTGTTTTCCGACCGAGCCGGAGCCCTGCAGTCCGACCGAGCGAGTACGATGCGGCCGTATGCTGTCGGACTCGGTTCGATCAGACTCCCATAGAAGTCAATGGGAGCCGGTCATACGACACGTACTTGGGCTCCCATTGACTGAATGGGTACGTCGCAGACAAGTGCTCCCCCTACAATGAGTACGCGTCAGTGCCATCTGCACTGTACATGCCTGTGTTGGGGGACCCTTGGATCTCCCTCTGTGTCCGAGTCGTAGGGCTGCGGTTGACAGGGAGTCTGACGCGGACCCCCAAAGGCAACCACCCGGACGTTTTGCAAGCCGGACACTCCGGTTCGCACAGGCTGTCCGACGCGTGCATCGTACTGGCTTGGTCGTGAATTGCATCCATTGCACGCCACGATTAGCTAACAACCGAGACGTATGGAGCGGTTCGGACCCGGAAACTACTCGGTTGGTGAATTTCACGTAGCTCGCATCGTACTTGCTCGCTCGTACAGCTGTACGAGTCGGGCGGAAAACACACGTACGGCTTGTAGTTTTTCCGGCCGAATCGCGTTCGGTGCCCTTCCGACCTGGATCAGAATCGGCCCCTAAGTTTCATCCTTCCTATAATTTGAGAAGAGAGGCAGCATGTGCTAGGAGAGAGCGCTTGTTTATATGGTGTGTGTAGAGAGCAGCCCCTGGTTTAATGTATTCTACTAAAATACATGCTAGCAGATACTTTTGACACAATACGATTATTTTTAGTGAAGCTGCTAGATATGCAGCACAGTTATTTGCAGAGATCAACAAGCCACAGACTTGTTTAGGAGAAGACGGTTAACATGGGAGGGCAAGGGTGAGACAGGAATGGGGACAGGAATGGGGAGGGAGAGTAAACAAATATAAAAAAGTGGGCGCGGGCGCAGCCACGCTAATTAAAAACATATGGGCCCAGAAATCTGTGCTCACACAGCAGCCACAGGTTCAAATTAAAGCAGGGCTCACTCTAAGTTTCATCCTTCCTATACCTTGAGAAGAGAGGCAGCATGTGCTACGAGAGAGCGCTTGTTTATATGGTGTGTGTAGAGAGCAGCCCCTGTTTTAATGTTTTATACAAAAATACATGCTAGCAGATACTTTTGACAAAATACGATTAGTTTTAGGGCAGCTGCTAGATATGTAGCACAGTTATTGGTAGAGATCAACAAGCCACAAACTTGTTTAGGAGAAGACGGTTAACAAGGGAGGGCAAAGGTGATACAGGAATGGGGAGAGAGAGCAAACAAATATAAAAAAGCGGGCGTGACCATGCTCAATAAAAATGGATGGCCCCAGAAATCTGTGCACACGCAGCAGCCACAGTTTCAAATGAAATCAGGGCTGACTCTAAGCTTCATCCTTCCTATAACTTGAGAAGAGAGTGCTTGTTTATATGGTGTGTGTAGAGAGCAGCCCCTGTTTTAATGTGTTATATAAAAATACATGCTGGCAGATACTTTTAACAAAGTACACATTTTTTAAGTACAGCTGCTAGATATGTAGCACACTAATTGGCAGAGATCAAAAAGTCGCAAAGTTGTTTAGAAGGAACCGGTTGACTAGGGAGGGTGAGGGTGAGGCAGGCAGTGGAAGGGAAAGTAAAGAAATATAAACAAGTGCACAGGGCCACGTTAATTACAAACAGATGGCCCCTGTGCACCACTGCTCGCTCCCGCAAGGTGGATGCCATCACAAGCACGAGTGCTTAAAAAGTGCAGACCGATTTCTAAAGGTCATCACCTAGGTCAGTGCATGCGCGCTGCACTAGGCTCGACCTAAAAACCAGTATGTCTCCCGGGTCATTGAATTCATGACCTCAGGAGAGTTTACACTATTTTTTAAAGCACTACAGGATGCAGCTGTATGCTCTTCAGCTGGAGTGCAAAAAGCCACCTTGTTGTGAATTCTATTCCTGGATTTTGTGGCTTGAAAAAAGATTTAAAAAGACAAAAAAAGTTTTTGGAAAACAATAATGTATTAAAATAGTTTAAGACAATCATTATTATTGCAAATTGCTATGTGTGAATTTAAGAAATATACTGATTATGGTTGTTGGTGACATTTGGACAAAGCCAATAGGTCTGCTTTTTGTTCCTCTGTGATGTGCTGACCCCTTGATAAAGTCAAAAGGTCCACCTTTGACCCTTGATAAAGCAATTAGACATACTGCTTTTTGTAATTTGACCGTTTGACAAAGCCAGTAGGTCTGCCTTACTTAAAAAGAGACCCTTTGTAATATTACATATAGTCAGCTGTGGCCAGGACCTGTGCCCGACCCCCTACTGTGCAAGGTTACGGAGTTGGCTGCCATTAGGGCTGGCCAAAGGCAGAGTGCTGCTGGGTGTAGGGCACCCGTGGGGGATTGGATGCTGGGCCTGGCAGCAGGCTAGGGCATTTGCCCAGCCCCACTCATGGCTGAAGGCCTTGCTCAGCAGGCGGTTGGGTGCCAGTGGTAGATTGGGCCCAGCCTGCAAGCCATGCTGAAGCCGTGTGAGGCTGCGGTTGAGCACCCAAACCCATGGAACATGTGACAGTGGACTTCTTAATTTACAATTTAAAGAATCATAGACATTTACTGAAATAACCAAAGTTGAAAGTGATATTATACTTAGGAATAATGATAATTTGTTACTTTCATAAAACAAAAACCTTAGAAATTCATTGAAAAAAACAGAGGTTAAAGGGATGATATTGTTAGGTGGGAATGTCAGTTAAACACACTTCTTTGAACAAACAAAACCACTTAAATACACCAGCTATAGTTATCTCAAGTAACTATAACTCATGCCCTTGCCATGCACTGCTTATGACCTCACATATTACATCATTCATGACATGCTCTCTGACATAATTGATAACATAACTGTAACATCTGAAAATATATAATTGATGACAATTAGTAGACTGGTCAAAGTTTAGCACATGATGAAAACTTTGAACTAGTGATCATTTGTACACAACAAAAATGCCAATGCCATGTATAGCATTTACTCATTAGTTGTGTGTTATTCTTCTTTCTATTTTCCATACAATTTGTCACTTTATCTAAATTTCCGAGTTGATGTCCTTTAAGATATGTTAAATAGGAACTATTTTCTGTAAATATATTGTTTATTCATGAAGAAGTGTTGTTCAAGGATTCCTCTATTAAATAACATAATAAAGAGCTATTTAGCCACATGATTTCATAGATTATTAAATTTACTAATAATGAATCCAGCACTGCAGTGAGTAAGTAAGTTTATGAACAGTACGATTAATTAAAAGCTTTACAGTACAAAAAAGCACATAGTCCACACCCCTGTGTCCAAGCTCCCCCCTCCCTCATGATTGCTACCAGCCCTAGTTTCTGGAAGCTGTAACTGGGCATCAATTGCAGTTCTGAATAGATGTATGAATTTTCCCATTCTTGCAAGTAGGCAGGTATTTGTTTCTGTGATATCACACGCAAAGAGGGGGGGGGGCAAGATGAGGTTTAAGGACCAGCGTGGGTATACTCCCCACTTGTAATCATAAATACACAAAGAACCCACGGGTCCGAAATCTCAGTGAAGTAAGGATGTGGACAGTGAGAGACATACAATCTAAAGAGATACGGGGAATATCCCTTTTAAAGGATCACTCCCCTCACACACCAAAGGTGTCATGCTTCATCATAGGGTTGCCTCCTCGCGTCAAAACCTAGTCTTTGCGCGGGCTACAACCGCCTCTCTACGAGGAGGGATGTTTTCAATGCACGTGCTCGCATGTCTGGACGGCGAGTGCCATTTCATCACCACTCATATACCACCTTTCCCTCCTATTCCTTTTGCAAGTCCACCCTGAGCTGAGCAGCTTACCGGCTTTAGGGCCGGAGCACCTTTCTCCGTTGGGCACAGACAGCTCGGCTCGTATCTACTGCCTTCAGGGCTTGGTCATCTTTAGGTGACATCTTTATTTACCTCTAATCCGGCCGGCCCGACCTCGACAGGTCTGGCCTCACTCAGTCCTGCCACAAGGGTGCTCCTTGACCCAACCCTGGCTCTTGCCCATACTATTTGGGGTTATGCGGGAGATACTGTTTCTTATCCTCCAGTGATCATAAAGTGATTAACCTCAATATAAACCTAATGCTTGGTCACAAAGGTTTCACGCATGGCCTCTCATGAGCACCAGTGTTCACAACTACTCTGGTCTCCATTTATACAACCTTCATTCCGGAGCACTGCCAGCTCCTTCCGCTTTTCTCTTTCTCTCTTGACCTTTACCCTCGATCTCACGCCACCGCCTCTCTCTTTTTCTCAGGTTGGCTTCTGTACCCAATACTAATTAGTACCGGACAGAAGTGGTAACTTTCCCAAACCTAAATAGGTAAGTGCCACGTATTTGGTCACTCAGAGTAGAATGGTAGTGATTTAGCCATGCCCAATGTGGTTTTGGCACCAGAATGTCAGTATTGATGTGTCTCAGTTATACATATGCATTGTCTTTGTTTGTTTCCACTACAGGCTCAATCGGTGGACTTGACTGAACATGAAAGTATCTGGTTCAGTATAAACACACTGTTGTTGCATTCAATTTTGTTTGACGAGTTTGCACTCAATCACTTTAGCAGTAGCTGTCCTAATAGATCCTGATGAAAGCCACAACACATTTATAGGTCACAAAGGCTGAAACATTTCGATCCCAGTAATGTAGCCATCTGTAATTTGACAGGCTCATTATACAGCATATTGTTTTTAATCCTGCCACTGGGTAGCTTAATAAAGTCAGTTTTAACTCACTCACACACTCAGCACTGCACTATATTGTTTCACATGCCGTGCTCACATAGGGTTTTTAGGATAACCCATCTGCTAACATTGAAAACATTCCTGAGCTCCCCCCTTGTAGAGAGGGGGTTGTAGGCCGCTCCTAGACTAGGATTTAAGTGAGGAGGCACCCCTATGATGAAGCATGACACCTTTGGTGTGTGAGGGGTGTCGTCCTTTTAAAGGGATATTCCCCGTATCTCTTTAGATTGGATGGCTCTCACTGTCCATATCCTTACTTGACTGAGATTTCGGACCCGTGGGTTCTTTGTGTATGCATTTATTTCTGTGAAACACCATTCTGAGGCCTCCATGCCAGACCTTGTGCCCTTTACCCTGAGTATCAGACGTAGCAGTCAATGACGTTTGTTGGCCAGTTTGGAACAACAGCATGGTAGATGTAACCAAGTTTCTTTGTGATAGTTGCATAACCGGCAGGACACTGCCCCGTCCTTTCGTGCCCATGTTGGATTAAAGTTCGGAATCCTAAGACCTGTGAACTTACCTTTTTGCTTGGGCTCAGAGTGCTTCTCGCAGGTAATGTTGGGCTTTCCCTGGGATGTAAGACCTGTCCAATGCCGTCGTGATGCTGTTATGGCTCATTGAGGCTTGATCCTTTTTAAACAAGATGGACCGAACCTGCCGCTTTGCTGCATTTGACCAGGCAGAGTGTTGGATCTCATGTAGGGGCAAACTATCTGCTTCCATTCTCAGGGTCCCTATTGCTTGACCCAGCTTGGTGTGCCAGGGGGAATCCACTACCTTGAGATCGTTTTCAAGTGGTGTTGAAGAGTGTTATCGTAGTCCTTAAGCACCCTGATGTACAACTTTATTAAATCCTCCTGTAACGCCAATTCTGGTCTGCTGAGACCTAGTTTCAACCATAGCCTGGTGCTTCTAGCTTGTCTGGGCACCTGCAAGACTGTCTTCTGTGCTTTAGTCTAGGCTGCTGTTGTGATTTTGTCTAAGGCTCCTGGAAAGGCCAGGTGGACATAATTGATTGCCGGAATTAATTTACTCTAAGGACTGTCAGCATTGACTCTGCTCTTGGGCTTGACAAGCGCTGACTTAGCTGCCAAAAAGAGAAAATTATTCTGTTGATTTTTGAGTTTAGTTCTTTTATATGTTTGGCAGCTGTGCCCCTCCCTGTTAGCCAACCCTTAAGGTAATTATAGGCTATTGTTGTCCTTATTCGATGGTCACCCAATACCCTTGTTGCTTGCTTTTTATGAGGATATTTGCCAAATTATCCTTGTTTTGTTCTCGTTAACTAACAAGCTATTTTCCTTATTGTACACTGCTAGGTTCTTTAAGACTCTCTGAAGACCCATCCTGGTGTGGTCCTTTACCACTGTGTCATCAGCATACTGGAGGGTTGCAAGGCTCACCTTGCCCAGTCTTGGTGGCACAAAACTGGCATCTTTCAGAGCATCCCCCAGGTCTGCGATATACAAATTGAATAATAGTGGGGCCAGACCGCAGCCCTGTTTGACTCTTGATTTTACAGTTGTGAGGCTTAATTTAACCTGGACCCATGTCCCCTCATAGAGGGCTATGACCGCTTTTAGAAGTATTGCGGGGATACCCCAGGATGTCATCTTACCCCAAAGTCTACTTCTTCTGTTGACTCTGTCAAAGGCTGTGGTGTAATCTATTAAATGAGGCAGGTTCTTCTCCTTGACTGCCTGTTTGGATAGATAGGCTAGAGCCATGATGTTGTCCATTGTGGAGCTGTTTGCCCTGAAGCCTGTCTGATAGAGCGGGAGGATTCCATTGTTTTCTGCCCATTCCTCCAAGTCCTTCAGTAATAATCATGTGTAGGCCTTGGCTTCTATATCGAGAAGGGCAATTAGCCTGTAGTTGGCGGGGTTAGAGTGATCCCCTTTCTTGTATGGGAAATAAGATTAAGCCTTTCCAAGACGGTAGTATTGTTACTGTGCCATAGGAGTAATTATAGAGTGATGTCAGAATTGGTGCAAAAAATGGCAAAGGAAACTTGAATACCTGAGCAGGAATACCATTAGGCCCTGGAGCACCATTGTTTCTTATTCCCCTGATGATCCTTGCGGTCTCCCTTTCCGTGAAGCTGGTACTTTGACTGGTCACTGGGACTACTTCCGGCATGCTCTTAGGCTGAGGTACCATGGCTTGCGCTGCTACCTGTATGGTCTTGGTGGTCATAGGTCCAGCCACATGCTGGTCACTTGTATACAGTCTTTTCACATACTTCAGGAGCTCAGCTGATTTATGTATCTCCAAAGTTTGGCGTTGTTTTTTTTCCTTAAGTAGGGAGAACACTTTGAGCCATTTTTCTCCCATAAGCTTTCTCTTGAGCTTCCATGCTTTCTTCCTGTATGTCACCTCCGACGATGAACCATCTTTCTTTTTTGCTTTGAGTGCCTTTCTAACAGCACATTTGCAGTGTATCGGGCACTTCGGTACTCGTGGATCAGGTGGCGATAGTTCTATACAGTGTCTCTTTTTTGTTTGGCGTGCATTTCCCAGGATCTTCTGTAGGTCTACCATCAGGGTTTCCAGTAGCATATAATAAATTGTTGTGGAGCCTGTCTGTACATCTTCTTTCCTTGATGCTACGTAATCCAACAATCTGTCTCTGAGGTTGACAGTTAATTTTAATCTTTTGAGGGCTCCATATCGCTCTTCTCCCATGGTGCTGCCAATTGTTTCGTGAACATCCGCTGGTTGCAGAGCCAGGTGAAAGCTGGCACGCAGTGGTCTGTGATCGCTTTCCTCTCTGTCGTCCACAGGAAAATCACTCAGCATATTGGCCTGCCTCTCACTGATTAGAATATAATCTATTGTGAATATATTCCTGAGGGTCGGCTTGGGGCACCAGGAGGGGAAGCTGCTTTTTTTATTCCATGCGTAGATTGTAACTTGAAGCTTTTGAGAAGAGAGAACAAATGCCCCAACTATTTCTCAGTTCTGATCACATCTAAAGTGTAGTCCAGCCCTCTTGTGTGAAAATCTCTGGCAATGATTACATTGTAATGTTCAAATTTGATTAATACTTCTTCCACAGTGCTGGTGAAAGTTTCCATGTAAGATTGCGTTTGGCACTTTGTTGGATTAATGTAGCAATCTATTAGCAGCAGATGATGAAGATGATGACTCGCACCAAGTCCCTCGATTGTCATTGCTTTGAAGCCGACAGTTTTTACTCTTATTACTGTGGTCTTAAGTTTGCAAGCGTGGCTTAAGAAAAAAGACAGTCCTCCTGACGGGTGTCCAAAAATATTCTTTTTTGTCGCTGCTATATGGTGTTCGTAGAAGCCACCAATTGGAGTTTTTGACATTGCCCTGGTTTCCTGGCAGCATAATATGTCCCCCTTTGCAAGGTAGTACTGCGTTGCCTTGTCCCTAAATATTATACTTAACCCCGTGATGTTCGATGAGATGAGGGTTAGTTTCTGTTGTTAAACACTAGTTGTTATTGTTGTTCTTTCAATACTAACGTGATTTTGGCTTTTGTTAGGGATACAGTTGCCAGGGATCCTCGATTGGGGCCTGCTCAAGATGGCTCGTCTGCACTCTGCGCTGGCTGTCTCTGTAGGTGATGCACATGTTTATCAGGATACTTGGTCATTCAAAAATGTTTGTCCCTCCTGTACTATTGATGGTTGTTCCATTCAGGATTGAGGGAGCACCCCTTCTGTCGTGGTGGTAGATATATGGGGTATGTCGAAGGGCTGAGTGCTTCAACGTTGATGCCCCAAATTGCCAACTAGGTTGGTGGGTGAGGGCTTTCAAAAGAAATAATATTTCTTTCTTCTGTACAAACACACTATCCCTATGCCCTTTGAGGCTAGTTCCCATTGATAATACATATATTCCAGAGGAAGTGAACTAGCCCTGCTGTTCCTCCCTCTCCCCTTGATACGTAATAACTACTCAATTAACAACAGAGCAGAGAATCAAGATGTACCGCACCGTATGCTTAATGTGAATGAGGGTCTTCACCTTACAAAAACCCTAGACCCTGGTAAGAACAGGACGTGTGATTCATTTCCCTTTGATTTTTGACTATATCCAATGGAGGCCGAATGAATCTATGCTTCTTCTTCCCTCCTTTGATTAAACTACTAAAATAATAAAGTGCCAACTGCGGTTATCTGGTCATGCCAAACCAGGAAAAAGTCACAAGTTCAGGTGACCGAGATGGAATGTGGGGTGTATCATCAGGTTAAGCCTATTCAACAAAGTACCTTAACTTCTTGTTTGGAGAGTGCTGCAAGATACCACGTCCAGGATGTCTCAGCAGGGGCAGTTTCAAGGAGCTGTGAGCCTGTGATGCAAGGTCCTGCATCGTCATAGAGGATGCCATAGATGAGGGGCTTGCGATGCAAAGTCCTTCGTCAACGATGCGTCGTGCAGTAGCTAATTCAAAGTGACTTTGGGCTGCAATAAGAAGCCCTGTGTCGAGGATGCGTTGTGCAGCAGCAGTTCCAAGTAGAGCTCCGAGGAGGTGCATTGCACTGCATCAGTTCTCCCCACAGGACCACAGAAAGGCTGGCCGAACATCTCTAGGTGCACTTCCAAGGATCCAGGTCAGGGGTAGCACCACTTGGGGAGAAGACTCGCAGCAACAGCAGACTGAGTCCAGGAGCTGGATTCAAGATGGTTGAAGGCTCTCCTGTGACTGAGGCTCTAATCAGGAGGCAGCTAACTGCCCTTGAGAGTCATTCTGTTGGCACTGTGTTCAAGATGCAGGTCCAGTCCTTCATCAAGCAGCAGGGAAGCAGGACAACAGAGAGGCAGTTCTTCTTGCAGACTAGCACAGCAGTCCTCTGAGACTTCCATAAGCCCACAGGTGATCTAAAGAGTTGGGTCCGAATGTTTAATATTTATTCCTGGTACCAGCTTTGAAGTAGGAGAAGGTTCTGGAGGTTTCCACCGCTTAAGGTGTCTGAAATTTCCTGCCTCCCTGCCCTGGCCCCAGCTTGACTGGTGTCACAAAAGACCAGCATCAAACCCTTTGTGAGACTCCTCAGAAAGAGACTTTGTGATGTGTTAAGTGTGGTAGTTGACAGCTCTTCCCTCTCTTTAAGTCAGAGATGGCCCATCTGCTACCACCCTGTGTCTTACTGTCTGGGAGCAATACCCAAAGACCAACTGCCAACTACACCTAATCATGTGACCAAGGATACAGGAACCAAATGGCTAGGACAAGAAAATGGAACTTTCTAAAAGTTGCATTTTCAGAATTGTGTTTTAAAATCCGACTTTATCATTAAAGAGGGCTTAAAAATACAATTCTTTAGACACCAAACTCGATATTTCAATCTGCTCCCAATTGGAAGTTATCACTTTTTAAATGTAATAAGTCAACCCAATGTTATCCTAAAGGAGAGGTAGGCCTCACGGTAGTGAAAAATGAATGTAAGAATTTTTCATGAGCAGGACATGTAAAACTGAAAAGTGCATGTCCAACTTTTTAAATACACTTCACCCTGCATTCTGGACTGTGTTGGGCCTACCCTAGTGGTGATGTGTATGTATTTAAAAGAGAGGCTTAAATGGCAGTTTAAAGTTTAAAACTGCGAACACAGGCTGCAATGGCAGGCGAGGAATGTTAACAGGGCTACTTAGGTGGGTGCCACTAGCAGCATTTAATTTACAGTCCCTGGGTACAGGCAGTACCACTTTACTAGGGACTTACAAGTAAATTAAATGTGCCAATTGGGTGTATGCCAATTTTACCATGGTTAGAGGAAGGAGCACTTTAGCACTGGCTTGGAGATGACCCTGCTAAAACGGTCAAGTTATTCACTAGCCATTTAAAAGGCACTCACTTTAGGAGGCTAAATGAGTTCTAGGTTAACCTGTGTGTTTTTACTACATGTTCAAAGTTTAGAACAAAATCCCACACCTCTTCTTCCTGATAATAAGTTGATAGTTTAGGTGGCAGGTATAGCCAGATTAAAGTGACACCTAGAGCAAAACTAATAGACGGACACAATCAAATCAATCTGGTTCCTGAGCATAGATATTTCTTTCAAGATACAGTAACACGAAATTAATGAAAGGTGCTGTTCAGAAAACATAACAGCTCTGAATAATCTGCTCATACTCACTAATGCCAGGCACAGTTATAGTGGCGGGGATGCTTTCTTTAAACAGACCCAGTATTCTGAATGGAAGTTCATATTTCATCACAATATTTTTTTATTTACAGGCTTTCTCATGCTCATACAATATCGCAAGACATATCTTAAAATACGGTATTTTTTACTAGCGAGTAAACGCCATCATAATTTAGAACTTTACAAGTACGAAAAATAACTTATTTCTTCTGATTTCGTGTATATCTTCCTTACCTTTTCGTCTCCACCCAATTTTGATGCCATAAAGTAACAATGCAGTTTGACCCAGTTTTGCTGGTCATCAGAAAGTAATGTTGGCTGGCTTGGTATCGACTGACCTAGACTTAGCAAAACTCAAAAGTCTCCCTGGTGAGGAAATCCCCTCCTGCAGCCAGTGTCTGCGTGACAGTAACCACGACGTAGAGGCATCCTGCACCTGCTCGACTAATGTCTTCTGATGTGCTCATGTATTACGCACCCCGTCTCCTCTTTGGGGCGCTTTCTATCTATAGGAATGGAAATTAATGACAGCTTCTCTATGCTGCCTGACGTCAAAGATGAGACAGTTGCGAGGGCTGTATAAGAGCTGGGTGATGTGCCTGCTCTGGAGGGGGCACGGAGAGCGAATTCTGGACTCAGATGCAAGTGGAGGACGGCTGAACACATCATCCTTTGGCGCGAGCACTCAGCGCTTCAAATTCGTGGACGGCAGAGGTAAAACGCGTTGTGCTTTGTATTTCACTTCTTTCAAATAGAATATTTGATCATGTTAGACATAAACTGGGGTGTGTTACTTCTGGTATATACTGTTTTAAGCACCGTTTTCATCGGTAGCGCTGCTTACCGCACGCTTTGTAGGTGGCAGAAAAGAGACACCTGAAAAGTCTTGTTAAACACAATTCCAGGTGTCTTTTCGGGGTGGTGTCAGTTCCGGCAACACTGCTCGCCTGTGCTGGATGATGGCTGCAGTCAGAAGTCGTGTTACGCTTGCTGCTTAACATTGTCAGCGTTCAGTTCGCTGCTTTTGCGCTGTGCGAATCTCTATTTACTTTGGAGTTATTATTCTTTCAGCTAACTTGGAAAGAGAGGATGTGCCACCTGAGTCTGCCAGCTCTCCTAATTGCTCTGTCTGTCACTTTAAGCTGCCGGGAAGCTGCACCAATAGAGAGGTTGGTAATTAAAGAAAACTCTTTTTGAAAGCGTGAGCGAGTGAGTGTAGAAACGGATGCATCTTTGAGATAATGTGACACTGATGTGCTTCAATGTGGCATTTTACATTGCTGTGTTTTTTCTACTGTTGCTTAGGCTAGTTTCCGTGTCTGACGATCTGTCGGCTGGGACTTCAGACAGGGAAGGGTGGATATTGCCCGTTTTGACAAAAACCACACTGCTTGGGCTTAACAGAGCAGCGCCGCAACTAGACACTTCAAAGCTTAAAAGGTAATGGTGCTCGCTACCTCTATTACATTCAAAAGACAAATGGAAAGCGTTTTCAGCAGTAGATTGTCATTTTGTACTGTATACAATTATTACCTATTGTATCAGGTTTCTGCTCAGATGTAGTGTTCATTTTAGACATTCTATATATGATTCAAAATGAAAAAGTTAAACTCAGAGCTATAATCAATCAATTCAGAGCGTTTTGCGTTAAAAGTTAAAGCACCTTCTTCAGTTGAGTTAAACACGTTTCTTTGCATCTCATTTGATCTGCTTCCTTTTTCTGGTCTTGTCTGTTTGTATATGTTCTCTTTTTGGTTCTTGTCTTGTTTTTTTCATTTTTTAACATATGTTTTATTCCTTGCCCTTTTTCTTGATTTCCAACGTTTTCATTTCTTGGGTTGTCTATGTAAGTTTTCTTTCTTTCTTTCTTTCTTTCTTTCTTTCTTTCTTTCTTTCTTTCTTTCTTCTTGTTGTCTTTTTACTCCATTAGTTTTGTTCTTTCTGTTTTATTCTTTTTTCTCTGAAGTTTTTTTTCTCTCTTTTTTCCTTTCGATCTATTTTTCACTCCTTATTTTATTGATTTACTTCTGGCTTCTCTTAGCTTGTTTGGTTTCTTTTCCATGTCTTATTTCTTTCAACCTTTCCGCTATGAAGACATCCTTTCCTATTAGATGTTTCAATCTCTTGTTCTTTATCTTAATCTTGTTTCTATTTTCTATTTGATTCTTCTTTCTCTACTGCTTTAATTGTATTAATTTTTTTTTCTGTATTATACTCCCTTCTTTCCTCTCTTACCACTCGGAACAAAATGAAACATTAAATTTGTACTTCAGAAAAAGCATCACTTTTGTAGAACACATAAGTAACTTATGTGGAATTGTATTTTGTGGATACCAGGCTGCATCCTCTGTGAGGCAGGGCGCATGCACATGTTGTACTGGTGATAAACGTGATAGGGAATTTGAAGACTTGATGCTGTACCTCACCATCCTTACATTAAGCTATTTCAATGCCCTTTGCACTGACAAGCAAGAACAGTGTGGGTTAGACTATAGTGGTGGGTGTCTAAAAGATATCAAGTGTTGAGCTAGTAGAGTAAGCCAGGTAAGTAGTGCGTTTCTTTGTACGTTTCATGCTGAAACTTACAAGTATTCTGATTCACTAATACAAACGTTGGAAGACTCAAGCCAGCTGCTTTCTTCTGGTGTTGATTTGTTAAGCACACACACAAAATATCCCACCTAAAATGACAACGTGGTGGGATATGCTTTTGTTATCAGGTGTAACACCCCCTGCCTAGACGCATGGAAGGAAAGGATTCCTTTTCTTTAAATAACCCTCACACATTCTAATAGTGTAAATCTTCATCATCGGGTTCACCCTGACTCCTAAAGGTCAGGGTGGGCAAGACCATGTTCCAGGGTTAAAAAGAATATCAAGAGGGTATTAAGATTTAATGGTCTTATGACCCTATACCAACATGTTTCAGCCATATTCTGTGGTCCAGAAAGGTCCAGGGCTTTCATAAGGGTGATTTAGAATCACGTACCTGGTGTGTGTGTGTTATGCTGTGTCTAGTTCATCATACACAACAGATGCATGTAACTAACTGCATCTCGGGCAAAGTGTATACTTGCCCTCTTTGTTACTCATTTATTTTTTCTTTTTGAGTCCAACCCATTGGTGTTGAACTTATCGCCTCTCAGGAGAGTGTGGATACGGGGGATGCCCTGTAGTCATACTTTCAACAAGTGTCCGACCCTGTGGTCATTCCTGTTTGGGTCCACTGCTCTCTGCTTGTTCTTCATATTCTTTTTAACATTACCGACTATTCCACTAATAAAGGGACACCTTGGAGAAAGCCGGAGGATTTTTAATCTTTCAGCTCCCTGGTCTTTTTCTTTTAAGTGCTCGATGGAACATGGTCGAGCCCGCCCTGACCTTTAGGAGTCAGGTTGAACCCGATGATGAAGCATGACACTATTAGAGTGTGTGATGGTTATTTAGAGAAAAGGAATCAATTCCTTCCATGCCTCTAGGCAGGCAGTGTACCACCTGATAACAATAGCATAAAACACCACGTTGTAATTTTAGGCGGCATACTTTGTGTGTGTACAATATAGTCTGGGGGGACGTATCTTTCCTTTTTACTCTTCCATAAGGTGGAAGGACCTCTCTACCTTTTAGGCTCATGGAGAAGGAACTCCTATCCCCTCCTCCAAGCCTTCTTTAGATTGGTAGATTTAAGTACCTTTGAGTTGGTTAATAGTAATAACTGTAAATGACAGTGTTTCAAAAGTGCAAAAACTGTGGTAGCAAACAGTATAATGAAACATGTTATTATTATCAGACAGGAGGGAGATATAATGGACTAAGATCTTGAGCATATGTTTTCTGTGGGGCATAGATGGAAGAAGACACGCTCTACGTCATTTGTCAATCTGGGCAAAGAGTGCATTGATTTATTTGCAACATTACCATGTAAAGCATGCCCTGCGGAATTAGTAAAAATGTCTCACTATCAGAACAGTTAACAGGTGTTCAAGCATACATACCGATCCTAGTTTGGGTGAATACAATGCATATCTATAAAATCTAACTTCAGTACTACGTCTTTTATTGAATGTAGAATACGAAATATTTATATGACAATGTCGCAAATGATAAGGATATATATATATATCAGTAGCGGCCCGAGGAGGGAGTGCTGCGGGGTGGTGAGGTGGGGCAGACGGGGGATAGGCAGGGTGGGGGGTAGTAAACACCGGCATACGGATGAACGGAGGTAAGTAAACAATTGAATAAATACAATTAATTTCGTTGCATGCACTGCACATTTTGCGATGCAGCGCACGCAACGAAATTCATTTTATTTATTTAATTGTTTACTTACCTCCGTTCATCCGTATTCCGGTGTTTACTACCCCCCACCCCGCCTCACCACCCCCGCATCACTCCCTCCACGGGCCATAGATAGATAGATAGATAGATAGATAGATAGATAGATAGATAGATAGATAGATAGATAGATAGATAGATATATTTAATATTTAGCACTCAACATTTTAAAAGGATCACAAATAAAACAGTATGCAACAATAGTTACTGCACCATAAAAATCACAAGTTCAGCTTAGAAAATGTTTTAAATTTCAATTGCTTTCAGTATCCTAGTTTGATGCTAAACATGATGAGCTGATGACCACTTCTAAAGAGACATCGCCTTACAAGCACACTGTTAACATTTCAAATGGCCCGCATAGCCTTTCATTTTATTCCTAATGGCTGCATGCTGAGTAAAACATCCTGTATCCACCCCCAGGCATGTTCTAATAATAGTCCTCCGCTGTATAGATGCTTTGTCGATCAAAACTGCTTGACACACATTTTTTATCGAATACATTGCAAGACTAGTTGTCGAAAAATTCATGTCAGAAGTGAGCATCTTATTCTACGGAAATACGAATCAATTTCATCTAAACGCACATGTTCCTTATGTAACTGTGAGATGGTGAGCGATAAAATGGTTGGAGTAGTCTATGGCAAATGTAATTCTGGCAAAGGTTGGAAACAGCTACAGTTGTAGTCCAGAGGAATGACAATCAAGAGGACAATGTGCAAGTCACCAATTGGAAATATGTTTCTGAACCCCCATGCAGACAGGTCATCACACTGAAACAGTAGCGTGTAAAAGAGACATTTTTCTACATGTATTATACTTATAGCAGTTAACTCCGTGACATGCTGACAGCACTTGACACACATTTCTTAATAAGTGCCACTTTGCATGCAATTAAGTTGCAAAAGTGGGTGATAGCAGACTCAAAGGCCTTGTGAATGGCAAAATCATGGCGCTAAGTCAGCACATTTTAAAAATTGCTGTTAATAACACAACATGCATGCATGTCAATAGCTACCCATTGAAATCTAGTGCATGTGGAGCTGTGGTATGAGCCACCGAACAGTGAAATCCATTTGTGTTTTCATAATTTTCACGATAAGTTTTATGAGAATAATTTACAAGTAGCACATTTCAGTGGGATGCTTTTTGGTGATTGTGAAAAGGTACTGCTCTTGTACTGTTTGGGGGTTTAACAAGCCCGCCTCCCGTTGCTCCTGTATAATTTACACTCGATGCTCAAGGATCAAAGGAAGTCTCAGGTGCTCACGGATGACCCTCAGGGGCTATACCAAATGAGGTTCACGATGATACCCGTGAAATTAAAAAGAACACTCTATTCAGATCCATGAGCTGCAAACTTATCTCTTGAATGTTCACGAAAATACCCATAATGATAACGCCTCACTGGGTTTTGCCTTTGAGCTCCATCAAGGAGAGTCCATGCTCCTTGTCCCATTGTGTTTTTTCAGATCCATGATTCAGCGACAACTATGATCACTGGAGCCCAAAAGGAAAAATCAGTTTCACAGCATGATTTAAAATGTTGCACAGTGCCAGAGAGCATGTCCTGCAGTCCCACGCCAATTGCCAAATCGGCCATGGTGGACCATCATGTTAGGGGATAATCACACACCTTCTACATTACCTTGTATTCACAACAACACATGGCAAGGGATAGAGTAGAGTGCTCGGTTAAAACGTTGCCTCACACTAACATATTGCTTGATCACACAGAGATGCCCCTCTTCCTTATTTCATTTTGCAGTGTCTCAGACATGGAAATCTGGTGCAGATGTATTTAAAGTATCTCTTAATTGATAGACATTATTTATGTAAAGTTATAATTATTAGGTTATAAAAGAGAGTTAACATGGGAATGGATTATTCGTTGAGACTGGAAAGTTAAGACACAGAGGTTAAGAATCATTCAATGAGCAGTCAAACTGACCATAGCGTTTTGGCTGAACATTAACGTCCACAGAGGCGTGAGATTAAAAATATGTACAACTTAAAATTTAAAATACACTTGTTTTTCTTATTTTGTGAAAACATTTTGATTTAAAAAAGTATATGACATTTTTGAAAAAGTGAAAATTCCAATTAAATATTTCCAACTTGTCCAAGTATTTGGATCCTAGGCAGGTGAGCTCATCGATTGAATCTCACGTCCCTAATTTCTTAACTTTGTGAAAGCACAGGAACCAGTAAAAAGGGAATATAAAACTCAACATTTACATTTGTTTTTCAAGTTTGGATATTCATTGGTTGATGTTTTGAAAAACACATATGTAAGCATATCCAAAATTATTGGAACGGCCCATGACGCATTTCATCACACATGGGGCAGCTTTTAACTACATGTTTGAAAACCTGGTTAATTTCCAGTTCGGTGAAGCTACATAGGTGCAGTAGGTGAGTTGTATATCTTCTGACGAAGTTTGAGAGTTCAGGAAGCAATGCAATATGGTATTCAGTTTGAGAGAATACCAAACATGACATAACTGGATGAATTATTAATTGATACTTTGCAAAAAATGGGTCTAGAGCACAAACATTCTCCTGTAGTTGGCCATGAGTGAAAAAGTATTGAGGTGTCAAACAGCATACTTAGTACAATGAGGAGAGTTTAATTCAGTGGCATACGAGCAGTCACGTGTAGAGCTGTCCAACAACATATAATAACTCATAGTATACAGGTGCAATGGTAAATACTGCAAGCATTTAAGTAAAGTAGAGTGCAAATGATAATCAGTTTTACTCTTTTAGTGATCATGATAAAAATATGCTGTCCAACACATTTCAAGTAGAACTGGTAACAGGTGAGAAAGGATTTCTAAAAGGGATGGGAAGAGTGCATGTACAATGGAATTCCCTATGTTCTATGCCCCTTTTTGATTTTAGTAATTCCAGAATAAGAAATTAAAATGTGTTGGAAAACACTGGAGCCAAAACATCAAAGGGACTTTTGAGGCAGAAAATATATATCATCCAATAATTTTTCTTAAAAAATGATGTTGACTATTACTCTGTTTGATTCCACATTAACCTATTCAATACTTCAAACACTGCAATAATGTTCAGTTTTCCCTGCAAAAAAACTACCAAGTATGTTGGCAAAAAAGCTAATGATTCTCAGAGACACAAGTCAATTAGCTGAGAAAGCCTTCATTCTCCTCCTTCCTGCAGCCTTGCACCAACCTCAACTTCTTTTAGCTTCCATGAATCTACTCCTTTCCCCAGTTTGAATAATGCTGATCTATTTCAATAGTGATGTGCAGAGAAGTAGGCAGGATCAATGTGTGAATGGTACTATCTGCTTTGAAATCTAAGTGAAGTTAGAACTTGCTTCAAAGCATATGTAATATGTGCTAATTGAGTATTGTTTTACTTCTCAGTCCTAAATGTAGTTTTAAAGCTTATGCATGAATGTAAATGGAGGTATTTGGAAATGGCCTACACAACATAGGCAAAAAGACAGAAACATTTGTAGTAATGCATGTTATTCATTGTACTGATGAAACAATGTTTTGAGTAATGTGGAAATCACTCATTGATGTAATCTGTCTGCCTACACATCCTCACTCATTTAAGGTAATATTTCAGTCTTTTTCTTTAGTAATTCAAAGGTCATGATTCAATTGACATTGCTCGAGATAATTTCCATTTGTTTGCTCTTCTTTGACCCTGGAAGGCTCTAGTCTCTCTGCTCAATTTACCCACCACTCCTCTTATTTCCTCGCAACCTCCTATACGTTATTCACCTTTCCATTATTCTTTCATTTTCCCGCCACTCATCTTCCCCTCTCTCACCACACTGGTCGATAAACAAATGAATACTAAATAAATGTTGGCTATGTAGGCTTATTCAACCCTTAGATTTGTTAATTCTAATCCTAAAGCAGAGCATATCTTCCAAAATACCTTGAAATACATCCTCTCTCATCTTTTAATACAACCATCAGAGCTCACCTCTGGAGTTGTCTTTAATCCTTCATCTTCAAGGCTCTTTACTACCCGCTATGCTCAACTCCAGCTGCTACCTCAGTCATGTCCACTCCCTGTGGTTCCCTATTTGTTTATGTGTGCTTGAAGAATGCTGTCCAGTTGGAGTCACTGCCTCTAATTCCTCCCCTCCAAGCTCTAACCTCCCTACCTCACCTACTTTGACCTAATTAAAACTTCTTCTTCGGAGCAGCCAACACCATCCCTTACCTTCAGTCTCATGCGAGGCATTTTAAGAATCTAAAAGACTTACCAAAGTTCTTACTCACTACGCTGGAGAACGAAACACAGCAAAAAAACAATCTCTCACAAAGTATTTAGAATAGAAATCCCCATTGTTGAGACCAGCACTACAGTCCCAGTGACATACAGAAAAGTGTAGCTAGTTCTCATGAAAAGAGAAAAGATGCTTGGGTGTTCAACCTGTCCTTAAATGTCAATGGCACCCTTCCAAGCTCAACATCCTCTTCAAGGAAGTGAGATCATTATTCACAGACCTAAGATGCAAAATCAAAAATGAGATCTTATTGGCCAGCATATTGATTCTCCATCTCACATTTTACCACATTGAGCCTCCTCTAGACCTATGGTGCAAGCCAGAACTTACAGCAGCAAAGTACCACAACCTAGTACAACCATAAAAATTAGTTGTTGAAGAAAGGCATTGATGACATCATTAGAGACTATGATTTAACCTCAGTGGCAAACAGACCACTAGGGTGAACACCATCCATACAGTTGAGAGCAGAAGTAAAGGAAAAACATATTACAATGGGAAAGATATCCACCTAAATATCCTACTAGAGATAAAAAACTCTAGCAATGAACATTTCTAGAGCTACACATTTATCCCTCACGTGCTTCCTGTGTAGCATCAGATAAAGGTAAACTCAGATTAGAAATCACAGAACCTATACCCACATACAACTCAGATCAAATCTTCTTCTTTGAAGCCTCTTTGAATGAATCCTTTCAACCAGCGCTAGGCTCATTTGATGCATCGGACGAAACTATGATTCCAATGGATAGAATAGGGAAAGCAGGTGGTGGATCGCAGCAATTGACAACATCTCCATAAATTGTGTGAAAAATGACCAATTTTCTACCTGCTAATGTATTTTGATAGAAATAATAATGACTGCTCAAGGTAAGATCCCTTCCACTTACCATCCACCTGCTGATTGTGTTGAATTTGTTGAACAATTTAAGGCACTCCTCATGAAATACTTAATCAACTCAGATTACAACATTTTTCTAGGGGACTTCAACCTTCTGTGGGGAGACAAAAAAAGAAATTGTGGTACCATGTTAATCCTCATTCTTAGTCAATAATGAGCTCCTTCAATTAAGTGCAACCCCCTCCTTCACTTAAGTGTAACCCCACCACACAAAAATGGCTCCACCCTGGGTCTTCTCATGACAAAAGAAGGAAGACTATTATCTAACCCCCAGTGCCGGTAGACTGGGTTGATGACTTCATCATGTTTCTCTCCACTGCCCAAAAATTGTAACCAGTGGGCAGCCCAAAAGACCCAGGCTGTGGCAGCGAGGAAACTCGTAAAATGATTGGTGACACCGCGGCGGTCTCACCAAGCATATTGCTGCCTCAAGCCCGCCACTCCACTACCAGGGAACATCGGTTCCCTGACAGCTGCAGTGGTCTGACTACTCTAGTTGTAATAGGGCAGTCGGAGCGGTGGTGGCTGGACTGCCACTGCCACCCCACATGTCTGGCAGTCCTCGGACGAAAAGACTTGTAATTTGGCCCTATGTGTCTGAAGTATCACACATAATACTACTCTACCCAGCACAGCAGGAAGTGAATGAACTTAATTCACTAAAATAAAAGCATGAAATTAGCTCCCCTCTTACACTCCACTGGATCAATTTGATTAATATATTACCTACAAAAACCTGGGGTAGACTCCACAGATCTAAATAACTTTCACACAGTCTGTAATTTTCTCTTCCTTGCTAAAGTCCTTGAGGGCTGCATGAATACTCAGTACAAATGCTTTATTGCAACAACAAAAAAATGACTTGCTTGGTTAGCTTCACTCAGGTTTTAGGTCAATCTTGGTGCTTTAAGATAGTCCAGCAATCTAAGAGAAAGTGTGAAATCATGCCCCTCTCGTGAAAATCTTAAAACACAGATTGGAACTGAATGGTGCAATTCTCATTTGTTTCTGTTTCCTTTTCATACTTGAAATACAAGTGTCAATAAACCAAAATGGACAACTTTATCCCCAATCCTGTGGCACGCCAAGATTCTCTCCTCTCCATTAAATTCTTCTGGTAATACATTTATAGCCTCTGGTCTCAAGAGCTCGAATATCTCATATCTCATGTATGCAGGTATACTCTGCACTACCCTAAAGATGTTGAACTGATGTTCAAACTTTCTTGAGGAAACTCAGGCCTTGATGTCACATTCAGCATCTAAAGTTTAACTTTCTTAATTCATAATTGATCTAGATGTTAAACAATAACAGCCTTTTCAAGATTGAAATGTGGCTCTATTCAATTTTGATGTTAAACTGCAAGTCTTTATTAGCAGTGTGCACCAAAACCTTTCACTTCTCCCTAAACAAAAACAGCAAGGACCCATCTGCAAAATGGCAGATGAGGCCCCATTTGAATTTAAGCTCCTCACTGGAATTACATTATTTAACTGTATGCAGATTTAAGACAGTAATCCTATCTGTTTTTACTGTCAAAATTGGTCTATGGAAACCCTCTACTTCTGAATTTCCCAATTGTATCTAACTCCTGTCGGAAGAGCAGCTGATACCTTGATCACAGGCCAAAGAAAATTCAATCAAATTGGTCTATTCTGTTGTCTCTGAGGTGACCCCCATGAAAGTGAGAAGCGGCTTTAAAAGGCTTGCATCATACATAAAACCATGTGTTTGTGTTTGTTAACCTCTGCTACCTTGCGCAAAAACTAAACTAGTCATTATCTCTGGTGTATTCCTCATTCAGAGAAGGGAGAACCATCTCCTTGGAACACCAGGATTTTAGAAAGCAAAAATTCTAAAATAATCCTTTTCAGCAAGTGAACGTAGGATCTGGATCTCCATCCTCCAAAACTTTGAATAATATGATTATTTTAAAAAACAGCTGAAAACCTCCTATTTCAGCACCGCTTCCTATTTCGGAAGGCCTTTTGCTCGTCGCTGTATGTATCAGAATGGGTACTTCATTTGACAATTATGTTACATTTTTTATTGTTTGTACGAAACTGCTTTTCATTCATTCATTCAGAAAGTCTTTATTTATGATTATTCATCTTAAAAGACATGCTATACAAAGCAATTTAGAATACAACGATCAAGATTAATAACATCATATTTACAATATAATAACACAATTCATTAAAATATAAAATGGTCATAAAATCAGCTTATAAGTAAAATGGAAGGAAGCTATGTTGATCTACGATCCTCCGCTCCTTTCCCTGATAGCCCAAGACCAACTAAGGAATTTGGCTACTCCAATGATGATTAAGTCTTTGTTGCCAATTTTTAACAACCTTTTAGCAATCAGGGCAGAGCCTGTGCCCAGTGAGCAACACAAAGGTTTAAGCCATGTGTTTCTAGGTTATTGATAAGCTGGGCAAACGTAGAGGAGGTGGCTTATATTTTCAGTATGTTCAGGGCAGAACGGACACCTGTCTCCCAATGCCTGTTTTCCATTTTCTGGTAAAATCCCTTAAAGGGAGCGTTTCCACCCTGAACTGGTGAAACAGCCTACGATCTCTAGGCTTGGTAATCAAGTCCCAATAAGCTTCAAGAGAAGGTTCGTCTTTAAAGTCCAAAAAGGCTCTGGTCAAAGGAGAGTCCAGTAGTGTGGTATGCCTTCTTGATTTGGCCAAACACCAGAAAGCCACTCTTAAATCTGTTTTTGTTGGGATAACAGTAGATTCCGGGGAAAACCAGAGGTCTCTCATGCCCATGTCAATAAGGAGGTTTTTAATGGTTTTTAGCCATGAAATCTTATTATAATAGTCCAACCCCCTTACTTCAAGAAGGGCCTTGGAAAAGTGGACTAATTCCTGGTTAGACCACAACCTTCTCCAGAAATACAACATTTTTAGCTTAACAACATCCTCAATGGGATTACAGCCAAGATCAAACAGTAGGGGAATTCGTGGGGTCGATTGTGGGAGGCCTACTAGTGATCTAAAAAATTTATTCTGGGCCAGTATTAGGTCGGACAAATTACAATTCCCCCAGATTTCTGCACCATAAAGAACGGCTGGAGCTATTTTCGTTGAGTATAACTTGATTACTGGGGCTATAGGTTTGCTGAGAGATAACCTGTGTTCTCTTAATAGAGCTCCCGCCAGCTGTGAATGTTTCAAGGCCAAGAGCTTCATCTGGGGGGCCCAGCTCATTTTTTCGCCAATGGTAATGCCCAAGTATGTAAAGACCTTGGCCTGTTCTAGTGGCTTCCCCCCCCATAGAGACTTTTGCCGAAACATCACCTGTCCCATGAAGGACCATAAATTTAGTTTTGTCCACATTAATCTCTAACTCATGTTCGCTGCAAAAAGCCTCAAAACGAGATAACGCCCATTGTAATCCCTGACGAGTTTTGGATAATATCAGGGTGTCATCAGCGAACATGAGTAGAGGTACCCTTTGTCCATCCAATTTTGGTGCGTCCGTGGGGTGGTCCTCAAAGTAGTGTACTACCCCATTGATAAACAGCGAAAACAGTGTAGGGGCCAGGACACACCCCTGCCGGACTCCCTTCTCGACCTTAAATCTTTTAGTGACTTCGCCTGGTTTCCCCCACCGGACCTGGGCATAATTGGAACTGTGGAGCTTAACCACAAAGTCAACTAACTCCCTGGGCATCCCTAGCCTTAATAAAACTTCCCATAATTTTAGTCTTGGGACAAGATCGAATGCGGATTTTAAGTCCACAAAAGCTGCAAAAATGAGGCCCTTACCCAACAGGACCTCCTTCCAGTAAATTAAAACAAATTTAAAAACCTGATCCAATGTCCCCATGCGTGCCCGGAACCCAACTTGGAGAATAGATAAAATCTTGTTATCATCAATCCAGCTATGTATTCTACCTAAAATGACACGAGCAATGATTTTTTGCAATGCGTCAATAAGACTAATTGGCCTGTAATTCCCTGGTGCAGCGCGGTCTCCTTTTTTAAAGATCGGTATTATTTCGGCGCCGGACCAGGATTCGGGGAAGGGAGTTCCCCCAGCCAGGGAATTCATTAGGTTAGTAATATAGGGGACCCAAAGATCGTTATCCTGTCTAAACAGGTCTGCTGGAATGCAGTCTGGGCCGGGGGCTTTGCCACTTGGTATGTTTTTCAGAACCGCTTCAATCTCCTTGGTGCTAAATCTTAATGGGACCTCTATATTTATTTGTAGGATAGCGGGACTAGGGGTTCGTACTGGGCCCTGTTGATATTGTGCCTCGAAATGGGCAACCCAGCAATCTGGTTCCACATTATTGTTTGGGACTAGAGGCCTTCGTCCATCTCCCCTCCTTATTAGGTCCCAAAAATGGGACATGTTCCTGCCTTTACAGGCTTCCAGCAGGTCCTTCCAGCGACCCTCATCCCACTCTTTTTTTGCTTGTTTTAGAGTGGATTTATACTTTATCCGTGCCTGCTTAATCAGTGCATAGGACCTAGATTTGATTGCAGACAAGAGGGCTTTATGGGTGGACCTACAGTGAACGTTATACCATGTAATGGGCTTGTGTTTCTTATTACTCCCCATGGGTTTTGTGTTAATAAAGTAGATCTTAAGCCTATTTATAAGGTCCGAGTGGATCTGTGGCAATTTGTCATTGAGGGACTCTTGTGTGTTACAGGTGTTTATTTCACCCAATGCACTTGTTATCAAAGCCCTAACTCCTAGCACCTTGGACTCGTCCAGTGCCACCTTATCCCATTTGACCCGCCTAAAGTCATTACCAATTATTAATGGGACACCAC
The DNA here is from genome assembly GCF_964204655.1 of Triturus cristatus. Lineage (NCBI taxonomy): Eukaryota > Metazoa > Chordata > Amphibia > Caudata > Salamandridae > Triturus > Triturus cristatus. The sequence goes on from NC_140585.1 coordinate 493,455,619, forward strand.
TTTTTGTTGGATTCTCTCTAATCTGTTGTGCGTATTGTGGTAAATAAAATATACCGGACTGAATTTCATACGGGATCTTAAATAAAGTAAAATAGCTCAAAATAACAAGAGGCAGAATCCGTGGTATAAGAGGTTTTCTAATGGGCTTTATTCCATTCAAAATGGCCGACTCGAGTCGCGGCCTTCAGGTTCCGTCACCACGAGGGTTCAGGAAGTGAAGTACAATAATTCATTGACAGACATGTATTTTTATAATAAGTGCATTACAATGAAACGAATGTAAAAGGCGTAACATTTGATAAGAAAAATGACGTGACAGTGACATAATCGAAACTAGGCGTAACAAGGAATAAAAGAAACATGATTGGTTTGCATTATCAGACATAGGTGGATCTATAAGATAATACTTGGCATAGATGCGCGCGCAGCAGCATGACGTGTAATTGACGTGCAACTAGGGGGTGAAGGGGACTTGACATTTAGCTCTACATGTGGAGACGAGAAGTCTGGGGGGTCAAGTCAACCTAATCCCAAATCATATCTACCATCCTATGTTTGGAGAACTATGTTATCCACAAGGAAGGACTCTCGGACAGAATCTATTCTATACTAACTGTGTGTGCGTGTACAAGCGTCTAAGTGTCTATATGAGATGCGAGGGGCAGAAAACTTTCCATGGCAGCAGGACTATGAATCACTTGCAGGAGGACGGAAAGGCTGAGTCCTTGCTTGTGAGCTAAAGGAAATGTTTACCTAAATCACTTGACAGGAATGCATCGGCTAAAGAGCAAAATAGATAATTCGAAGGTGAAATACAGCTTCTTGGCAGGCATGCGAAAACTGGCCGAGGCAGGCACCGTTAGCTGCACAGGGAGTAGGACAAAGTTCATGGATACAGATGCGAGCTCAAGCTGAAGCTGTCAAAGACAGAGAGCAGGGAAAGGCTTTGAGGACAGAATCGGGCCTACTTGCCTGAACTGTAAAAATGGAGTAACTTAGCCATATAAAGTCGGTGGCCTTTCATACCTAGGAATCGAATATCCAGCCCATCAATGGCGGATCTGACAGAGAACATGTCGACGGTAGACACACATATGTTTGCGTCTTAGAAACTGGAACTGGAGGGAACATACATGTACTTGTAACATGCATATAGAACCGTTGGGGTCCAAGATAGGGGACATAACTGATCAGGAAAATCCACATTTCCACATTCCCTCCTTGTCCCCTTCTTGCCCTTCACGAGACATCAATCTTCATCATTCCATTGATTTGCTCATGGAGCATCATTTCTTCTTCCTTCCGGCATTCTGAACGAGAACTGTGATGTGGAATGCATGATGTGGCACACAGACCACAAATCGCTGGTCCACATTGTAGGCATAAACAACAACTGAAGAGCATAAGAAGGCCAATACCTAGGAAGGATAGAACTCTCCATCCCCAGGCTGATATCACACTCCAAAACCACCCGGACCACGTCCAAGTGCCTGGATTCTCGTGTATCTGGCTTACAATCTTATGAAGGCGTGTTATAGCTTTATATACAGATGGCGAATTTTCTGGTATGAATATGCAGCAGCTGGATCCGATGACCCTGCAAGCTCCGCCCCTATCGGCCAGGATGACGTCAAGGACAAGACGATTCTGGAGAACAACAATTCTCATCACTGATTGTTCCTCTGTCAGATTGCCTAGGGCGGCTATAGTCTCGTTTACTACAGCTTCAAGAGTCTTGGTGAGTCTGCGTATCAGCTTACTATTTGATATTGTACCTATATAGGGAAAGATACCTTTATTGAAATCTACATACTTGTCCCATGCTGTCTCAGTATAATCGACAACTGGGAGATCTCTTTGCTCTCTATTGTGTACTAAATGAACATTTCGATAATAATCAGGGGGAGCTAGGAAAACAGGTGGCAAAAGGAATGCTATGTAACAGGTACCATCCCAATCTAGAGGCAGACGCATATATGCCGTCTGACCACATATGAAGTAAGAATGGCGAGAAGCTCTAAATGAAGATTTACCTTGATCACTATATTCTACTGTAGTAACGCATTGGCTATGGCCCATATGTATGGAACCAACTTTTCTTACACATAATTCACCCTTAACTGGAAATACTGACATAGTGGGCAGAATTAGTTCAACTTCGGATTTGACATTCAGAATCATAAGATTAGGCGTAAAATTACCTAATTTATACACTTCATTTTCTAAATCAGTTCCTGTTCTACTGGGGTGACCCTCCTTATTAGGGTGACAGACTTTGAATAAAACTAGATTCAGATTTCCCCATATCCAATGTTGTTGATAAACTGCTGTGTCTGGGTCTATGGAATTTAATAAACTAAACCATGCTCCACAGGAGCCATTGTGTGTGAACGGATGTGGAAAGAAAGGCAGAACTCCTTTGTTATTCTGATAGGGAGGAAGTCGGCCACACACCCAACAATTGGTGGCATTACTAGTCTGATGGGAATGATGTAACATACTAATGAATGTGTTATTACGCAGCGCAAGTCTATAGGACAACTCATGTGGGGGTAGGTCACTAAAAGAATGTTCATCAGTTATATTGAAAGCAAGTTTAGAAACAGGATAATACATATGCAACAATATACTTGCAGTAACTATTAAAAAACTCAAGAAAAACAAAATTAATAAAGTCACAATACAGTGGCTACGCAGTGATTTATAATAAGCATGTCGTTTCATTATGATTCTGGACTCTACATGATTCAGACCTAAGGGATACATGTCGGGACAGATTCAACCGCTTCACCTTGGAGAGGACTTAAACAATCAAATCGTCCGACAGTTTAGATCTGGACCTGAGTTTCTGTTTATAGAGTTCGGTGCTACTGGCCTCAGCCAAAGGTAGCTTTGAGTCAATGGGGGAAGACACACGGGAAGTACTGTCTGTGTCAGGAGGAAGTCCATTAAATTTTTTTATATGGGTGGAATGCACCCATCCTTTTCTTCCTTCGATCTTCACAGCTGTTCTGGTCGTCAGCAGGACCAACTTAGGAAGCCTCCACCTTGGCTCCAGTTGGGTTTTCCGATCAAAATTCCTGACGAGAACATAATCACCGGGAATTACATCATGAGGTTTCACCTCGGTGTTGTCGGGAAAAGCTGCGACTACCTGTGAACGACAAGATTGTAGTGCAGACATCAAGGAAGCCAGGTAATCTGTCAGCATATTACAGTCAACATCAGTTATTTTACGGGGTATAGGCGTCCCCCACATATTCGGTGGCCTACCAAAGATCACCTCATAAGGCGATAGCCCTGTTCGAGAGTGTGCTACCATCCTCATGTAGAATAGCGCAACTGGTAAGGCTACTATCCAGTCCACACCTTTTTCCTGACATATTTTAGACAATCTGATTTTTAAAAGTTGATTATGTCGTTCCACGAGACCTGCTGCCTCGGGGTGTCGGACACAGTGGAATTTCCACTGATATCCCAACAAAAGTGAGACATATTTCATTAATTCGGATGAGAAAGGCTGACCGTTATCTGAATATACAACACGTGGTAAACCGTACCGTGGGAAGAATTCTCGAACTAGCTGCTTGGCAGTAGTCGAGGCAGTGTAATCTGATACGGGATACGCCTCTGTCCAACGGGAGAGAGCGCAGACAACTACGAGAACATATTTGAATCCTCGACAACGTTCCATCTGAATATAATCCATCTGGAGGACTTCAAAAGGATGGTCAGGAGGCTGAAATCCACCCTGCTCTACGGGAACACTCTTTCCTGGATTAAACTGACAACATATCATACAGGTACGAACTTTTTGTTTAGCTGCTGCTCGTAAATGTTTATTGAACCAAATGTGCTGAATGCTGTCTAGCATAGCCTTCTCTCCTAAATGTGCTGGACTGTGAACTGTAGCTATAATGGCTTGAACCATGGAATCAGGGAGAAACCATACAGATTTCTCCTTCGTCATCCATCCTTGATCTGTCTGGATCCCTCCTAGTTCAGTCCACTTCTTTATTTCTTCTGCTGTGGCATGTGTCTGTATGTCAATTACGTCAAGTGCGGGATCCTTAATTGTCATACACTGTGTTGGTGTCTGAACTATTGGCTTTGTCATGTCTAATGTGCGATTCTGAGCAGTCTGTTTAGCTGTTTTGTCAGCTAAATCATTGCCTTGAGAAATGGTATCAGTAACCTTCGTGTGTGCTTTACATTTCATAATCGATATAGCAGTGGGTAGATGTATTGCGTCTAACAAAGCATGAATGAGGGGTCCGTGCTGAATGTGGGCACCATGGGAGGTTAAATAACCTCTCTCTCGCCACAGCACGCCGAAGTCGTGTACAACTCCGAATGCATAACGTGAGTCAGTGTATACATTAACTTTCTTATTTGTGGCTTGAATACAGGCCTGTGTTAGAGCAATAAGTTCTGCTGCTTGGGCTGACAATGTATCTATACAATTTGTTTCAATAACTTCAGTGTCTGTTGTGACTGCATATGCGGCCACTAAATCTCCTGTACTTGTTCTCATGCACGATCCGTCTACATACAACGTCAGGTCTGGATCTAACAATGGAACGTCTGTCAAGTCTTGTCTAGGTTTCGTCTTTATTTCAATGATTTCAACACAATCATGAGCTAGTGGGTCTGTTCCAATTACAGGTAATAGTGTAGCAGGATTCAATGTATTACACCGTCGGATCTCTATGTGTGGTTGAAACAATGTCAGTTCATAACCGGTAAGTCTTGCTATGGTCAAGTGTTGTGTTTGTGTTCGGTTCACAAGAACCTCTACTGCATGTGGTACTTGTACTGTCAATGGGTGTCCTAATACTATGGCATCGCTTTGTCTGATTGCTAAAGCTGTCGCTGCCACTGATTTCAGGCATGCAGGCAAAGCCTGAGCTACGGGATCTAATGTACTGGAAAAATAAGCACATGGCTTGCGTGATCCTGCTTGATCCTGAGTGAGTACTGACAAGGCAGTACCTTCGCGTTCTGTAACAAAGAGTGTAAAAGGTTTGCTATAACATGGTGTTGCTAAAACAGGTGCTTGACATAAAGCTTTCTTTAGGCTTTCAAAAGCTTGTGTATGTTCCTGAGTCCAAGGGAGAACAGTCGATGTGGCTGCCTCCTGTGTGGTTAACTGAATGAGTGGTTTTGCTAGAAATGCGTACTGAGGGATCCACTGCCTACAATATGAAGTGAGGCCTATGAAAGCTCGCACCTCCTTTTGTGTCCGGGGTATTGACATGTTAGCAATTAACTGGATGCGATCTGGTGTAAGCTGCCTTCCCTCCTTGGACAGCGAGTGACCAAGATAAATAACTCGCTGAACACAGAATTGCAGCTTAGAAGGGGACACCTTGTGCCCCTTGTCGGCTAGGAAATGTAAAACTGTCAGAGAAGCTTTTTCACATTCTGGCTCGCTTCTCGCGGTGATCAGCAGATCATCGACATATTGAAGCAGTGCAGTATTGACTGGCATGTGGATACTGTCAAGTTCTCGTTTCAATGCTTGGCTGTAGATGCTGGGGCTTTCTGTGAATCCTTGGGGAGCGCGTGAGAATTTAAAGCTGCGCCCATTTAAACAGAATCCGAACAAGTATTGGCTTTCCGGATCTATTGGGACGCTGAAAAAGGCATTCTTGAGATCGATTACAGTAAAGAACGTTGCTTCGGAATCAATTGCTGTCAACAATGATGATATATCAGGGACCACAGGGAATTGTGGTACAATACACTTGTTTAGTTCACGCAAATCAATAACCAATCGGTATACTGGTGGGGCAGTAGGGTCAGTTCGTTTAAGAATCGGAATTATCGGTGAATTACATATATTGGAGTCTGTTTCTATAACTACTCCCTGGGCAATCAGCTCATCAATGATTTTCAGCAAAGCCACTACAGCATCATGCGGTAACTTGTATTGTCGCATTCGTGGTAGTACCACTCCTGCTTTCAATGTAACTCGATAGGGTGTAATGTTCATGCAGCCAACATCCGTAGGGCCTTGTGCCCATAGATGTACTGGTAAAGTCTGTAGTCGGGGATCCATGTCTCTAGACACATAGTGACCTTTAAAATCCCGCAAAAACAACCTTACTCCTTCCGGAGAACAACATATTATGGCTCCTAGTGCTTTCAGAGTTTTAATTCCTAACAGATTTTCTGGGCATGATTTAGTAAGCAATAAATCTGTAGTTCGTGTCAAAGGTCCTATCGTAAGTGGTAGCGGCTGTGATACTTCATTAACAATAGGTTTTCCTGAAAAACCAAGGGAAACATTTTGAGAGCCTGAGAGGGGTGCCCCTGGAACTTCACTTCGTTTTATAGTTGTTCGACTTGCCCCTGTATCGAGTAAGAATTTTCTATCTTGACCTAATAATTCACTATGTACATAAGGTCCTTCTTGATCTACAGGAATCTCGATAAGCGGTAAGTCAACTTCCCTCTCTAGGCTTGTTCATGCGTAGCGCTGATATTCAGGGTATTCATACTGTGCAGTCTGATACATTTGTCGTGTCGTTGTTTGTGTGGCAGTAGCAGGCAACGGTGGTGCAGCTGGCACAAACTGTATGGGTTGCTGTGAGGCTGGCATGGACTGTTGCTGAACTGGCATGGACTGTCCATGCTGCATAGCTCCTTGTTCATTCTGATCTTGTCTAACTAATCGTGGTCTCTCTTTTGCAATACCTGTAGCTATATTACGTTTCAGGACTGGACAATCATGTACATAATGGCCTAGTTGTTTACAGTAATTGCAGGTTCCTTTTACAGGAACTGCAGAATCACCAGAATGTGTCACACCCTTTTTGTGACCATCTGCTGGTACTGTCTGAGAAACTAGCATTTTCATTTTTGTATCCTTCATGCGTCTATGCTCGTGTTCTTGTTCATCCCTAATTCTATTGTGATGATACTGTAACATTTGTAGCATTTGCGACGGAGTGTTACTTTGCCAGGTACTCTCGAATTTCAATATTCTATTCTTCACTGGAGGCAATGCATTTTCCACCAATTTTGTCACAAATAAATGTGGATATGAGTCACTACTTGCTTTTATACCACTATTTATACCAAAACATTTTTCAAATCGAGCATAGTAATCGCTTGTGTCTTCATCTTGCTTTTGTTTGCAGGCTGTGATTGCACCCCAATCTTCCTTTTTTGTAGTTAATAAACGTGGCAGTACCTGTACTAGTAAACCTGGTAACAGTTTAACTTTATCCCCGAGCCCCGAACCTGCAGTTCGGCCCCTTTCTTCCTCTGCTAATGCTGTCCAGTCTATCTTTTGGTCTCCTACTTCCCACTCTTTTTCTTTCAGTTTTTCATAAATGCCAGCAGGCAAAAGCACCTTTAATATCGTCATAATATCAGGAAAGGTGTACTCTCCCATCAGTAACATGTCTTTAATTTCTCGGTGGAAACCCGCTGGGTCTTTGTCATGACTAGGTACTACTTTCTTCATTTCTAATAATTCCATTTTCGATATGGGTGTGTAAACAAATACACGGTGAAACTCATTGTCTTCGCCTTTTATTGGGTGCACTTCTCGTAAAGGATTTTGTCTATCCATATAGTACGGTGCTCTTTCTCTGTGGGGCAGCGAGAGAGAATCCGGACTTACAAAAAGGACATACTGTTTACGTGACACTAATATCTCTTTAATTAGCTTGTTACTAGAACCTCTCCATCTGTTTGTGAGTAGTTCCGTTAATATATCAGGTAAAGGACCAGGGTCAGCATGTTGGCTCTTATATAATATGAGGAGTTGCTGAATCATATATATTCCAGCTAAACGTTGTTCATCTGTACTGAGGTTAAAAAACGTGTGTGCTACGGTCTCATCACCGTATTTTTCAGGACTGTCAATCCAGTGAACGGCTGATCTGGCTAATTCTTGCTCATCCATGGAATCGAGGAGGTGGTAACCTCTTCGTTCTCGTAGTATTTTATCTGCGGCTTGAAACGAATGTTCAGGAGACTTCAGATTTATTACAGGCGTCGGATACGTTCTGCTGTTTTTTGGGCATACAGAATGTATTGGATCAGGAAAACATCTAGTATTTTCACAGGATCTTCCTCTGCCTACATAGGCTATGGTCTCTGACTGTCTTGCGGAATTCCCTGATTCGGACACTTCATCTTGCTCAAACTCGTCTGTTCCCAATCTTTCTTCATGAATACGCTCTATTTCTTTACGGATTTTTCGGCACATGGCTATTATACAATTTTGCTTATCGTGTCTCCCTTCTGATATATTCTGACTCCATCTTGTAAGAATAAGCATTGCATTCGGGTCTACCCCCGGACGATCTTGATTTCTGATTACACAGTTTATGAGGAAACGTAACAGTTCCCCCTGTATCTCTACTTTCTGGAATTCCATAGCTCTGTTAATACATCCTGGATCTCGTCCTGTTTGAACAAAATGATATATGTTGTCTAGATGCGTAGTCATCCCTGGTAACCTCGCTAAATACTCTGCGGCTCGCCTGATACGTAATGATGCCAGGACCATTTCGTCCTCTTTACCAACCACCGGGTCATATCTACAATTTACAAGGAGTTCCTTAAGCGTACGTTCACTTACGAATTTAGGTGTACGTGAATGTGCTGACTCTTGAAAGACAAGTTTATTTATTCTAGGTGGTGTAAAAGTACTGCTAGCACCTCCCGTGGCCCTATCTGGGGCGTCGGGTGTGAATGGGTTCGTTGAACGTGACACAGCAACTATGGGTGTCGATACCTCTGTAGAGCCGACTGCGGAGACAGATGCGGAAACAGATGTGCTTGCCGACGCTTGTGTCGGAACTTGCTGTTGCACGGGGACAGATACCTGATCCTGACGTTGAACCCCTCCGCCAGACGGTCTATGTGGTGCGGCGTTAGCATACTCGGGAGCTGCGTCATCTAGATATGAGGAAAGAAAAACATCTTCTGCGGTTCTGGGAAGCCCCTTTGGATGTACCTTAATTGGAAATAATGGGGGTGGCAAGTCTTTTGGTATCTCTGGAGCAGCCTCAGGTAATCCTTCGGCTAATAGGGGATACATACCATTCATAAGAGCATTTCTTTGTCTATTTACTTGTTCTGATCTCACTCGGATACCTTCCTCAATTAATAGATTTTCTTGAACTTTATTTGAACTTTCTTTACTCCTCTCTTCTTGTCTACGTGCTTTTTCTGTTCGTCTATGAGATTCTTTACGCCATAACTCAACAGCGTCTTTCTGTGACTGTCTGACCTTTCTTTTCCATAACTCTTCCTCCACTTTCATGATGCACTCTGCATCCCAGGTTCCCGCTATGGGCCACCTTTGACTTTCCGGTAATCCCTTGGTATAATCTACCCATAGATCAAGAAACAATATGGCATCTAAGCCATGTTTATGGTACATGAAATGCCCTGGAGTGTCCCTAGGAGGAATAGGAACTGCTTCTTCAAGCACCCCTTTTCTGGTAGTAATCTGTCTTAACTTCGAGAAGAGCGGCATATTTACAACTGATCTGATACTTACTCTTGAATTTTTTTAATACGAAAAACACAATAAAGGAACAGTGAACAATGAACAGTCATTCGTACCACAATATGCAAGACATTTCTGAATACTTTAAACATTAAACATTAAACATTTTAACAATGATCGACAATGATGACAGTCTGCCTAACTAATCACCACGCTGAATTCTTGACAATAACTGCATACTTCGAAATACTTGATATACTGCTAAACAGTACATATACACTGCTAAACAGTGCAGACCGGATTTGTGTACCCAAATCCGTCTTGACCGGCACAACCTATGTGCGCGTCAACACGCCTCCCCGGCGATGGTACTCACCGAGTAGCTCCTTGAAACGGAAGGCCTCAGAGAATGGACAGGACTCGATAACTGCGGACAGCGGACCCTCTCGACATCGGGAATTCGGAAAACCTGGTGGGCCTCTGTATACCTCGGATCTTGCTCTCTCAGCTAGGCTCTGGTCGGGATACTTCGCACTTCTCACCGCCTCGTCTGGGTTGATCGCAGCCTCAGTCGCCCCCGCTTGACCGGAGGGAGCTTACAGGAAATCCTGCTGGTACGCGTTTATGGTCCGTCCAGCTGTGGCAGGAGACCGGGCCTGCAACGCACCGCCGGCGCGTGAGATGAGAAAGTGTCCCTGTTCGGGCGCCATTCTGTGGTAAATAAAATATACCGGACTGAATTTCATACGGGATCTTAAATAAAGTAAAATAGCTCAAAATAACAAGAGGCAGAATCCGTGGTATAAGAGGTTTTCTAATGGGCTTTATTCCATTCAAAATGGCCGACTCGAGTCGCGGCCTTCAGGTTCCGTCACCACGAGGGTTCAGGAAGTGAAGTACAATAATTCATTGACAGACATGTATTTTTATAATAAGTGCATTACAATGAAACGAATGTAAAAGGCGTAACATTTGATAAGAAAAATGACGTGACAGTGACATAATCGAAACTAGGCGTAACAAGGAATAAAAGAAACATGATTGGTTTGCATTATCAGACATAGGTGGATCTATAAGATAATACTTGGCATAGATGCGCGCGCAGCAGCATGACGTGTAATTGACGTGCAACTAGGGGGTGAAGGGGACTTGACATTTAGCTCTACATGTGGAGACGAGAAGTCTGGGGGGTCAAGTCAACCTAATCCCAAATCATATCTACCATCCTATGTTTGGAGAACTATGTTATCCACAAGGAAGGACTCTCGGACAGAATCTATTCTATACTAACTGTGTGTGCGTGTACAAGCGTCTAAGTGTCTATATGAGATGCGAGGGGCAGAAAACTTTCCATGGCAGCAGGACTATGAATCACTTGCAGGAGGACGGAAAGGCTGAGTCCTTGCTTGTGAGCTAAAGGAAATGTTTACCTAAATCACTTGACAGGAATGCATCGGCTAAAGAGCAAAATAGATAATTCGAAGGTGAAATACAGCTTCTTGGCAGGCATGCGAAAACTGGCCGAGGCAGGCACCGTTAGCTGCACAGGGAGTAGGACAAAGTTCATGGATACAGATGCGAGCTCAAGCTGAAGCTGTCAAAGACAGAGAGCAGGGAAAGGCTTTGAGGACAGAATCGGGCCTACTTGCCTGAACTGTAAAAATGGAGTAACTTAGCCATATAAAGTCGGTGGCCTTTCATACCTAGGAATCGAATATCCAGCCCATCAATGGCGGATCTGACAGAGAACATGTCGACGGTAGACACACATATGTTTGCGTCTTAGAAACTGGAACTGGAGGGAACATACATGTACTTGTAACATGCATATAGAACCGTTGGGGTCCAAGATAGGGGACATAACTGATCAGGAAAATCCACATTTCCACATTATCCCTGGATATCCATTGTCAGAATCAGTGGATTATGATCGCTTTCAGGCCTAGTTTGTATAACCATGTCAGACACGATATGCCAGATTTCCAAGTTAACTAAGATGTGGTCAATTCTGCTTTTCGTTCGACCATTATTAAAGGTCGGTGCTCCCTGGGCATCAGATTTTGTTCTGCCATTCACTGCCCTGAGACCCCGTTCCAGACACATCCCCTTAAGCTGTAGCGCTGCCTCTGTCCATTTGTTTATAGGTTGGGAGGTTAGCAGGGGGACGCCCCAAAGGGCATCCTCCTCCTCGCTCAGCCTACCATCATCACCATCCAGGGGTTCAAAACTTGTATTGAAGTCCCCCAGGATGATCAGATTGTTTTTGATGGAGCCTTCCGCAAAAAGGGATTCCAGTACTGTAATGGTCTGGGAGCTCTTACCACCTGCTTGTCCCCTGGCATATACATTAACTAAGGATAGTGTTGGCCCGTTCTGGAATTTAAGTTTAATTGCCAGGATATCCGGGTTGTCGATAGGAATTTCTTCGATAGAAACCCCATGGGTTTGACTGACCCAAAACGTCAGGCCCCCTACCGGTCTACCCCTGGGCCCCTTTCTTGCGGGTCTTGAGAAATTCAAGTATCCAACATTATATATATTCTCCACGGCCCATGTTTCCTGGAAAGCCCATATGTCCACTTCATTAACTAAGGATACCCAGTCAGCTATGGCAACCTTGGATTCCAGGCCGGCAATATTCCAGGAGGCAATGGCCATGGAATCTCTTGGGACCAGGTTAGTCGAATTCCCGGCAGCATTTGGATGCACAACAGGGTATCTATCAGGGCTTATTTGCGATAAATGGATTGCCCTAGATTGATCATCAGGCTTTGAGCGTAGAGGTTGGTTGCTTGTTCGAGCCTCTACGGTGGTGTTATTTACACCTTCCATATGAACTCCTGAACCACCCGTTCTTTGTCAATCTATATCTTCGAAGGAAGACAGTGCCTCGAAGCGATTGTTGGATTCAAATCGTTGCTCGGGGCCTGAAGTGGCTCCCCTAAGGGTTCGGTCGTTTCTTTGTTGTCTTCCTATGTCCTGTTTGTAAAAGTACCCTAATGGCAATACACGGATTGATGACCAATTGCTTGGTGCATATCCAGCGGAATCAAGGATATCATAAACCAGTTCAGGTGACCTAAAACTTAGAACCACACAGTCCCCAGCGATAGATTTTTCAGAGTGACCAACCCAATCAATCCTTCTAACCATTTTAAAGTCCCTGTATAGCCTATTGCCAATATTTGTCATTTTGTTCAAATAGTGCAGGGCTTTGTTCTTAAGGGACGTCCAGTGCTCTTGTGAATTTTGTGGTAATATGGGCACGTTTGCCAAGATAATAATATATGGGGTAGCTTGGGGTGGCAGGTGAAGAGAGGGGCACTTAGGATGGTCACCTGTCTTGTTATTGGTAGCCTGCCCTCGAGACTTCATAAGAGTCGAAGTTCCGTTGTTCGATGATGCTACTATGATGGGTATGGCTGATGGGGCGTTCACCCTTACTACCCCCTCTTGTTCTCCCACACCCCCCACTCGGTCTAGAGAAGGAATGGCCCTAATCTGATTGTCACAATTTTCCTTGGCCAGTAGCAAGGATGAAGGCGCCCCTGCAGCTGCCTCGGTACAAGATTTAAACGTAGCCGCTTCTGCTGCACAAGCGCAGGCCTCCTCTATTTTATCTAACCTTTGGACTACCATGTCAAGGCGTTTGTATAGTGGCTCCAGAATGGTAGCTAGCTTTTCTTCTAGAATGAAGGTAAAATCCCTTGTGGTCAATAAAGGATTTGCCACTGCTGGGTCGCTAGCTATCACTTCGTTAAATGAAATATTTGAATCACCTTGGGCAGGGGTGTTGGCCAGATCATTGGTAGCGGTTGTGGCAGAGGCTTTGGTTTTAGATCTAGTGATTTTAGGTGTGTAACAACCCTTCTTAGCCTTTTTGTATTGATCCTTGACAGTTTTCCCTGAAACTTTCGTTCCCCTTGTCTTGGCCCTTACAGAGCTGCTCTGGTTACTCTGGGTGGTAGTGGCGGAGGGTGAAACAGGCAAGGTTGGAGCAGCGCTATTAACGGGAGTCTGGGACTGGTCAAGGGAGTCATTTGTTGACCTTAACGGGCTGGGGGCGTAAAGTGGGGTATTGGAAGTGGCCCCCCCTCCCAACAGCCTAGGATCCAATGATAATCTTCTCTCAGTGGCCTCAATTTCATGTACCAACACTGATTCAGCACGTACTAGGAAAGCGTCCAGAGTGCCCACTACCTTGTCTCCAGATCTCCATTTTGGCATGATGTGCGTCAATAGAGTTGTTGTCTTGGGAACTCTGGAAGACTCAAGATCCTATCACCGGGCAAGTGTCTGTAGACAAGACTTAACAAGGGGTAGCCCAGCCCGGCCTCCGACGGCCGCAGACGGTCCCGCCCTTGTCCCGGGCTTCTCCCGGCGCCGCGCGCGTCCCGCGAGGCGGGAGTCAGAGCCGACTCTTATGCGCCTCCTGGCGCGAAAGACGGTGTCGGCGGCGACTTCCTGCCGCTAGGGGCTCTGGGTGATGAAGTCCAAGGTCCGCTCTGCGGCCGCTGTAGGTGTAGGAGCGGCGGCGGGAGACCGGACAACCAGGAAGCCGAACACTGTGCCAAGGAAAAGGTCAGCCTAACACCACCACGGCCCAAGGATAAATGAAACTGCCCGCTCAGCCAGAGTCAGAGCCGACTCTTATGCGCCTCCTGGCGCGAAAGACGGCGTCGGCGGCGACTTCCTGCCGCTAGGGGCTCTGGGTGATGAAGTCCAAGGTCCGCTCCGCGGCCGCTGTAGGTGTAGGAGCGGCGGCGGGAGACCGGACAACCAGGAAGCCGAACACTGTGCCAAGGAAAAGGTCAGCCTAACACCACCACGGCCCAAGGATAAATGAAACTGCTTTTATGTAAAGCACTCTGCAACCTATTGGGTATTCTATGTGTTATATAATAAATATGCGAATAAATAAAGTGTGTAATTATGACTCCGAGCTAGTAGCTACTATTATATAGTACCAATTTGAAGATCTGAACTTAGTAACCTCACCTTTGATGTACTATGTTTTTGCTTTGTCCTTGCTTCGCGCAAGGCAACGCAAGGCATCACAAAGGCTTAAGTTAGATTTACAAAGCCACGCATAGGGCGATTACGCCACCATGTGTGACTTTGTAAAGAAATGTAACCTGATTCAATTGCTTGTGCTGCGTTGTGCTAAATTTTGTAGTGGAAGGCATTTCATGGGTGGGTCATGGGCGTTCCTGTGCATCCACCCATGGAATCAGCCGCAATCCAAGATTTCCTGAAATCAATAAACCTGGGATTGTGCCAAAATGATATGACACCATAATCATGGCGTAACGAGGAGAAATATGTTTATTTCTCTCTGTTACATTTTCTTTCAATGCTTGATGCATTCTGCATCATACATAGAAAGAGAACATTTCCTCTTAGGATTGTGCTTGTAACCCAAGCTCCCTCGCACCATTGTGCAAGGGTGCCTATGTTGATGCTAGGCAGCCACAATTGCACCAGCTTGGGTAGAGAGACAAAGAGCGTCATATCATAGTAGACATAGTGCTATTCACCTCTCCCCCATTTGCATGACCTTTAATAAATGTGCCCCTTAGTTTGTGTGATGAAGGAGCACATTCGCCTGGTGGTCAGGCTAATTAAATCTCAAATCGCAGCGGAAGTGAATGCAAGTAAGACAAGTGAGGAACACCCTAATGCATGGGTACTCACACACATTTGTCCGGGGGCCATAAAGTATAGTCTGCGGTGTCACCGAGGGCTGCACTGATGCCGGCAGGGTGGCGGTAAGGTGTCTGGATGATTCAGATATTGTGTAAGGAGGACTAAAAATGTTAAAGAAACGGGAAAGCCTTTATTTGCAGCTTAACTAATGTTAAGAGGTGCGGGACACCACCGTAGGTACTTCATAACTTATTTTAACCTGCAAAGAAATGCTTGCCCGTTTAGTTAAAAGATTTTAACTGAATATCAGTGTTCAGCAAGTAAACAGCAGTTCTTGCTGCTGTTTACCGGGGGGGGGGGGGGCATTTGTAAAGGTCAAGAGGGCCGTAAGTGGCCCCTGGGCCGTACTTTGAGTATCAATGCTCTAATGGAAAGCACCCTAAATATCTGCTAAACATTAATGTATGACGTAAACTAGTCTCACTCTGCTCAAAATAAGCTCTAGTTATTGGCTCCAAATATGTTAGAACTAAGGGGCAGATTTATGTTAACTGGCGCATCCCTGCATATCAGCAGGGATGCGCCAATTATTATGCGCCACAGCTGCGCCACCATGGATGCGCCGCATTTATAATGCGGCGCACCATGGGGCAAAAACGGCACAGATGCGTGACGCATCTGTGCCGTAAAAGTGGCGCATTGCTGGAGTTGCGTCGCAAGCGCGACGCAGCTCCAGCAATGTTCTGGGGGGCCCTATCTGTACAATGCTGCGTCAATCCTTACGCCTGCTTCAAGCAGGCGCAGGGTTTTGACGCAGCATGGGCCTAAAAGTGACTGAGTGAAATCTTGTAGATTTCACTCAGCCACTTTTAGGAGGCGTTCCTGCGCCGGAACGCCCCCACCTGCCCTGGAACGCCTACATGTGGCGCAGGGCTTTACAACGTGACGCATCTCCCAGATGCGTCACGTTGTAAATATCCCGCACAAAAGTGACGCAACGGCGGCGCAAAAGTGGCGCAAGTGCAACATAAATCTGCCCCTCTATCTTTACAGGAGAATCTATCCTTTTATCCACTGTATCAAGCAAAAGCTTATGGTAAAAAACCTCAGCTTAAACATGTACTTTGAAAAGGTCCTTTCACTCAAGACTACTTCAGGAGTGTGGTCAGATAGTTTCTGCCATATAACATGTTAAATGTTTCTCAACACATGGGCTTACAAGCTCTTTGCGCTGTCGATGCATACATTTTAACATGGGAAAAAGTGACGTATCAGCGGCTCAAGGGGCTTGTAAATATGGAATATGAAAGTGACAAAGCTGTTCCTAGGGGAGATGGGAAGAGGACGTACCATGTAAAGAGAAGTCTGTTATGGATATTGGAGCCCTCACACAGCCATCAGGATATTGTGAATCACATACCCTTCAGGATGTAATGTAACATCATCGGGCTGCTCCTACGTCGAGTCGGCTGGTGCAATACCCGACGGGCTCTTGTTTAGAGAGCACTCTTGTGGAGATCTTTTATATCCAAGATAGCCGATAGTTCAAATGGAAATGTGGGGCTCGATGATAATGTAGATGAATATTAAAAAATAGGGGAGGAAGTACTATCTCAACAATTTTATTATGATGTCTCCTCACCTAATTAAAAATATGAGGTAAAGTGTTAGTAACTCAGGTCTATGTTCTGGGTCATCTACACTGCCTCGTCATGGTCAACATGTTTCTCACTATAACTGAGGTGTGCTCAAGTGATTCGTCAGGACCTAAAAAATTCTATCTACAAGTATATACAGAATGGGTTGTATGATAGACAATAAGCGTTCATATATACAGCTGGTATTGTTACCTGCGGCTCGGTCTACCCTATATACTCCATAGGATAAACCACTGCAGTCCCTGGTAGGCCTGAGGAGACATCATAATAAAATTGTTGAGATAGTACTTCCTCCCCTATTTTTTAATAGGTCAGAGTTCTGAGGGCCACCAGGATGCGTCCCATGGGGAGCTTTTGTTTCTGAAAATCATTACCTCTGTCTTGTCCGAGTTGAGCTTCAGGCAGTTGTGCTTCATCCAGTTGGTGACGCCTGTCATACAGTTGTGGAAGTTGGTCCTAGGTTAGTGGTGTCCTCGGAGAGGGAGAGGATGAGTTGTGTGTCGTTAGCGTAGGATATGATGTTGAGTCCAAGGGTTTCTGCGATGCTGGCCAGAGTTGTCGTGTGAGTGTTGAAGAGGGTGGGGCTAAGCGAGGATCCTTGGGGTACTCCACAGATGATTTCTTTGGGTTTGGAAGTGAAGTGGGGAAGGCAGACTTTTTTGCGTTCTCCTGGTGAAGAAAAGGGTGATCCATCTGAGAGCTGCTCTTTGGATCTATATTGTGCAGCCTTGTGATGAGTGTGCGGTGGGAGATCATATTGAAGGCTGTCAAGAGGTCTAGGAGGATCAGAGCCAGCAGTCTGTCATCGGTCGAGTAGGGCTTGGATGACATCGGTAGCTGCAATGAGGGCTGTCTCGGTGTATGGTGGGATTCAAATTGGCAGGAGTCGAGGAGGAGGTTCCCTTCCTTATGTGAGGAGAGCTGTTGGTTGATGGCTTTTTCTAATACTTTGTCCGGGAACGGGAGCAGAGAGATAGGTCATGAGTTGTTGAGTTCACTGGGGTATGCCGATGGTTTTTTTAGTGGGGCGTTGACTTCTGTGTGTTTCCATTCCTCGGGGAAGGTAGCCATGGCAATTTAAGTTTTAAACAAGGTGGTGAGTACGTGACTGATTCTGGCTTCACCTAGGCTGAAGATGTGGTGACGGTATGGGTCAGTTTGAGCCCCTGAGTAGTTCATGATGGAGGCAGTGTCCTGTGGGGCGAGCTGGATCCATTTAGTTAATCAGATGCCTGTGATGGTAGCAGTGTCGTTGTGTTGCTTGAAGCATTTGGTGGTTTGGGCTGGTCCTTGAAGTTTCTGTAGATGATGGCAGTTTTGTTGTGGAAGAAGTTTGCAAGGTTGTCACAGAGTTCCTGTTAGGGAGGCAATGTTGTTGTTGCAGCTGAGTGGTTGGAGAATTATTTGACAACCTTGAAGAATTCTTTGCTGTTTTTGAAGATTGATTCGATATGTGAGGCTAAGGCCATTTTCTTTGATCCTCTCAACTGTCTGTGGTAGAGGTTGAAGGCTGTCTTGAAGGTGTTCGTGTCCTTGCTGGTGCAACATCTCCTTTCCAGTTGTTTACAATGTTGTTTAGCAGATTTGAAGTCTTTAGTGTACCAGCTAGCCTACTCGGTGCACCTTCTATGAGGTTGTTGCAGATGGGAGCAACATTGTCGGCGCGGTTGGTGATCCAATTGTTGAAGTTTCTGATGCTGTGGTCTAAGTTGTTGGAGGAGATGGGGCGGGTGGTGTTAAGGGCATTGATCCATGTGTCCTTTGAGACTTTGCTCAAGCTGCAGTGGGGAGGATTTAGCAGACTGGGGTTGGGGGTCTGTTAACTGGTGATGTTGAAATGGACGATGGGGTGGTCAGTGCAGGTGAGTTCAATGTTGTGGCTGTACCTGATGCAGTCACTGGAGGTGAAGATGGGTCTAGCATGTGGCCTGTGGTGTGTGTGAGGTCTTGGGTGAGTTGAGTGAGCCTGATGTTGTTCACGCTGTTGAGGAGGTTGATAGGGTTGATGTCATTGTGGTGGTCGAGATGGAAGTTGAGGGTGCAGAGGAAAATTTAATTGTTGGAGCCTATGGCGAGGGGCCGATGAAGCCAGTGATGTAGTTTGCAGACACATTAGCTTATAGAGAGGTGAATTTCTTAGGGATTAAAAGGCAACTCTTGTCAAGGCCTTCTTAACATGGTTATTTTTTAGTGCAAGGATTCTTTGCCAGCTGATGTAAGGATCAATGGATGTTGTTCAGGATTTACAAAACTGATTTTCTGAATGTTACTCTGATGTGGTTCCTTGATAACACCAGATTTATTTTGTAGCCTTTATCAAAAGTAAATCTGTGGGTACAATCACATTTAATCTAATCAATGAGTCAACAGTTATGGAAACAAGTAAGGCCAAAAGTATGTACAGAAAATCTGACTGGCTGGAATTTCCATTACTACCCAGTATTCCCATAGATATAGCTGTCTATTATGAGTTAAACACGTTGGGATGGCTTATAACTGTGCAGACCCAGATTTACCAGTCAGAAATCCTCACTGATTTATCAATTCTATTGGATTTAATGGAGACATTTACCACCTGTTCTGAGCAGTTGGTAAATATCTGAGAGGCAGTCCATACAGAATATGGGTGATTGAGGCTAGTGAGGACAGTGGGTGAGGCAAGGGGACGATGTTGCCAGGTAGATGGTAGCCTTATGTGTTCTCCCCGTGCCTTGACTGAAGACTTGGATGGGGACCTGGGCCAGGCTGCAAGACAGCTCATTCCCAAAGCAATTTTATCAGCTGGATTTTTAGCTGAAACACCAGTCAACCTATAATAAGTGAAGTGAAATTCAACCCGGGAATGCATCTCTCCTCAACTCGTAATCAGGCCTTAAAACTTGCACCTGTGGCATGCGGTGCAAAGAATAGATGGCTGGTGAGATGCAATCAGACTACTAGCCCTGGAGTACAGATAGGGTTTTCGAGTCACAGGTTGTGTTTCCTCTGAGGAATCAAAACAAAAATACCCATTGTTACAAAGCTCTAATCTTATTCAGATCAGGCATTGATTATGATTTTCAGAGAGTTATAGACCACAGGTAGAAAGTAGTAGGGTGCAGGAGGTAGAAAATTAGAGACATCACAGTGCACATTAGGTGCATTTTTGAAATAAGTATTTCTTGGTATCTTCTGGCTTCATAATTGTAGATCTGGACAGTCAACATTCTCAGATGATGTCATTGACAAATAAAATGACCCTGTTATCTGAAGCATTTGCATTGCCCTAACATCTGTTTAAAATATTTAAGCAACCAGCCAGTGGCTTAACACAAAATGATGGCCCCCACCCCATAGATGTGATGAGGAGCCACTGAGTCTCCCATATCATACAGGTATTCATTGACCTTGGGCTAAATGGGACATCTTGAAGGGTTGGATGCCCCCTGGAGAGTTCAGGGACCCCCCTGGACTGCAGGGCTTGCTGGGGCTTACGCTACGCCTTTACAACCTACTGTTTTATGTTCATTTTGTCAAGTTCTAATTCAATGGACCTATGTAAGATACTATGTTTGAGTCCCTATCTTTGCTACCTAATTCTGTGTAGTCATACCAGTGATATGACACACTATAGCAAGTGGTCTTGGTTTCATTCCTGAAATAAATGTATTTTTACTATTAAGTAGCGGTGCATTGTTTGAAAGCATCGTGTCCATTTTGCTCTCAGCTATATTTATTTAAGTTTTTACTGTGGAAGTCATGCACAATGTGTGCGAATTTTACGTAATAATGGCTGTCATATAGTTACTGTAACGTAATGTGACATGCAATTTTCTTGCATCCTTTTCAAAATTTGAAGGTAAATTTATTAGCCAGACTGAAAGAGTTGATGCATAGCATATTTATTATACAGTCCTTTTTGCAATGACGAGTAGTATTTTCACATTTGATCTCTTACTAAAAAGGAAAGTGCTACTCAAGAGGTGTGGCTCACTGGTTAGGAGGAGAGGTGTGGCTCACTGGTTAGGAGGAGAGGTGTGGCTCACTGGTTAGAGGCGGCACACCCGTAAGCAGAGGACGGCCCGGGACCAGGGTTCGATTCCCGACACGGCAGGGTCGTGGACCAGGGTCAGCGGGCTCGATAATTCTCGCCTCGGTGCCTACTCCAGTCAGGGACCACACTCGGCAACTCTGGGCATTAGCTTGCCTCATCTTCACAACGGCCCCCCCAGACCGCCGGGGATGCTTGGTCGCACCTTAGAGATACCCATTAGGGACCATCTCTCAGGGTGAGCCAGGACGGGTTCCCCAGCGGTCGAAGTGCGGAGATACTCCTCTGGGAGTCGATTCTAGCGCTATATAAACCCACAATTAAATTAAATTAATCAAGTTACACAATGTTGGGGGTTTCAGTAACTGGTTTACAGGCAGCCAAACGTTCTCTTCTCAAATTAAGAATCATTCATTGACCGTTGGGGAAATGCCCACTTTATCTACCAGTCACCTTCATTACTCTCTCTCCTACTTGTCCCAGTTATTACTCATGAGCTCATGAGGCGAATCCCTACAGGATGCAGAAAATCCTCAAAGAAAGATGGCAATTTAAGCCCTACTCATGCCAGTTGGATAGCAAAAAATGGCTAACAATTGCTGACTTTTTCCTGGCATACCCAGGCCAGACTGACGGTCAGACTATCCTGGAATAGTGTATGATTCACAATCACTGGAATGAGTAGGGCTAAGAGTGTGATAAAACAGGAACTGGTTGCAGTGTGCCCCCATTTTGACAACTAGGTACTGGTTGTCTGACTGACTGTGCCCTGTGCTCTTCTAACCAGAACCAGGCTCTGTGTAAAAAGTACATGGTAATTTGGTATAATTACAATTGGCAATGACAGACACCTGAAAGTTCGTAGTATATAATAAGGCAAGGGGGAGCCCAACTACCCACAAGCCCCTAGCATCTAATAGGGCAGTGAAGTTTAGAGGCCCAGTGGATTTCTTGCACTGAAGTGTGCACTACTGTGGTGCCTGCTGTCATTTTAAAAGCAACCACTTGAAACAAAAAAAATACCAGGAACCAGAGAAGACAGCATGTAGAGTTTAGGGTCAGTGCGGACCAAATAAATAGAGGGAGGAAGAAGTAGAGATCCATTCAGTCTGGTACTTGAGTGTACAGTTCTCCAGGTGACATCAAAACCTCCACCAAAAGGGAGACTGTCTGGATGTCGACATAGGTGACTTAAAATTATCTTCTATCCTGTAGGTAAATCTTTATTGAGGGAAGAAAAAATAGAATAGGAATAAAACTAAAAACAAAGCGGTGTTGAGTGGATGAGTCACTGATCCATGACCCCTAGTGATCAGGTCGACATGTTTCAACCTGGAACAACCCTTTCGGGTGTATGGCCTTCGCCAAGACCAAGCATATGGAGGCCTTACACTTTACGGCTTTCCAGAGTGTCCGTCCGTCTTCATCAATAAGCACACCATGCTCAAGAAGGAACATGGTTATAGCCTATAATAGGTTCCATCTTTTGGCCTATACTGAGAGAGAAAGAAAGGGAATTAGAAGTAGTACTTATATGGCTGGTTCCCTATTCACCCAGTGTGACACTAAGAAAAGTGTAAGTAGCCGTGTCATTGGTGACAGTGTAGTGATTTATTACAAGTATGTATTAGTGGGGGGGAAAAGGGAGAAGTAGCCAGGAGGTCAAGAACACGGGCTTGCGCACACTCTTGGCAAATTTGCTGTGACTGTGAGGCAAAGCGTAGCGCTCTCTCTAATTATATGTTAAATAAGGTATTTACTGAAGATAGACAACTAGTTAAAAAAAAGGGAAACAAGACTAATAGCTAGGGGGTCAAGGACACTACCCTGCGTTTGCTCTTGGCAGTCGCGCATGAGGAGCTGTCGGGGAGAGCATCACACTCTCTCCAGCAGTTTTCAGAATAAGTTCATGATGTGATACTGGGCTATGTCAGTATATTTTAACAGGAAAAAACTACACAGAAGAGAGGATTCTCATCTGACACACAATAAGAAACAAAAAAGGTTATTTACCTCAGGTAGGCATTTCAAATGCAGCATGTTGTGGAGGATTTAAGGACTGAGGTTTAAGATGAGGGGGGGAGAATAGATTGAGTAACGCAAAAAAAGGAGAATATATGCTTTTCAATTAAAAACTAAGGCCCCAAAGGGATTCGTTATGTACATACTGCCAAATGCACTTACTTAGCTTTGAACTGTCCTTCGCGGTGCTCCTGTCTGCATCTCTCCACCTGAATGTTGAAAGTGGTCTGAAGAGACACAGTATTGATAGCTTGCTTCGTGACTTTATTTGAACCATTAGTAACAACGTGTTGAATTTGTCTGCTGGTTCGTGTTTGAAGAAGGAAATAGCATGTCGTAATAGACTGCTGAAAGAAGGGGCTCCTGTGACCAGGTCGTTCCATGTGAAAATAACGAGCGTTGTGTTTTGTGTATAAAATATGTTTGGCAAGAGAAGCGGTCACAATATAGCTGCAGCGAGGTAATTCACTCGAGGTAAATTGATAATAAAAGAGGACTCACTCTGTGGACGAGACGCTGTTGCCGGCTCGAACCGGTGAAGCCTTCAGTTTGAGTTCAAACTGGAATGCTGTTGTCCAAGTGTGAGAACAATAAAAGGTAGTGCGACATACTCCTAATTTTGCCTGAAGGTTTGCTGCCACAGGGGGTAAAAGGGTCTAGGGTCACCTCTGGGGGTCTCTTGGTACTCATGATTAAAAACTCAACTCATTGAAATCCATTCCTCTGAATGAACTGTCATTCTCACTCACCAAGGGCAAGATGTACGACCATGTCATTTAGCGAGTCTCAAATTGCGCTCAATTGCGAGTCGCTAAATGACATGTACAACAGTGTCTGAGACACTGTTAGCGATTCCTAATGGGGTCGCAAACTGCATGCCTCATGCATATTAATGAGGCACTCGCAATTTGCGACCCCATTAGGAATAGCTGGCCCTCCCAGGTATGGTGGCCTGCTGGGCCACCATACCTGGGAGGGCCAGCAGGCCATCATACCTTGCTTGAAGAGGGCAGTAAATTGCTAGTGTTTTGCAACCGCAATTACGGTCGCAAACCATTCTTACATAGGCTGCTGACTCACTATTTGGACAGGACGCCCCTTCATAATAGCAACTCGCAATTTCCATTTAGCGAGTAGCAAAAAAATTGCGACTCGATAAATAGGGATTACATGCGCAAATGGGTCGTACATCTAGCCCAAAATGTCTCAGGCGGACAGCCTCCACTTCCTGTTCACTGTGAGCCTGACCTTCACATACTAGTAAGTGGCAGAGACTGAGATGCAATTCTGGTTCTGTGTCAGCTATCTGCCAGAGTCTCTGCATTTCGGGCAGCAGAGTGTTATATGAAAGGTATTGGCCCATAGGTACATTGTAGGTTGCCTGTAACTGTGACAAGGGTATTAGCTCATTGCTTTATAACAGTGCACCAAGGGTATCAACCCCAGCGGTTTCTCACGTTTTGAGAGATTCTCTCCCTATCAAGTCCTTAAAGGGGAGCATGGGGCTAATACAGACACCTGGCTGTATTGTGTGAGGGCTGGCATCATTGCAAACTCAGATGGTAGCTGGTGTGTGCTATATGGAGGAGGTTGTTGAACTGTCTAGGCGTTTTACCCTGTGGCGAGGGCCGGACTGGGAACCAAAACTGGCCCTGGCAAACTGCTCGGCCTGCTCCTAGGGGAGTGGAGGGGGTGCGGCTGAGGTATTTGGTAAGGCAAGTTTTGGCCGATTTTGTTACAGGGGGCCGATTTTCCGGCCCCCGGTAACAGAGAAACTGCCTCCCAAGGGCACAAAACTGCCCCCCACCCTGGCGGCTCACCGGGGAAATGCCTGTGCCCACCACGGCCAGTCCGACCCCGCCTGTAGCAGGAATGCCTCTCGCACTATGTGATGTGCTCGGTCTGGTGTGGGAGGTCCTAGTTCTTCCATGAGTCGGCCCGGTAGCCATCGGGATAGCCATTGCAATTGCGCTGCCACGTAATAGTGCTCGAAGTTAGGGGCACTTAGTCAACCTTTTTCGACTGAGAGCTGAAGTTTGTGTAATGCAACACAACGCCGGCTCTTGTTCCTGAGGAAGCTTCCTGACATGCTATGTAATGTAAGGAAAGTGCTGCGGGGTATGTGTACTGGGAAGTTGTGAGAAAAATTAGGACTGGGCGGAGCTCATGGAGTTACTGTAAAACTCTGTGAAATTCTGTGGACTTCTGTGTGCTGGTGGAGTCATAGGGATAATTGCACCTGCCAGTCCTAGGCATAGCACACCGCTAAATATTACTTAGTGTCACAGACAGGTGCTGGTACTGGGAGGTTCAATGCTCAACATTGAAAGAAGATCTAACTACCACGCTCAGTGATTCCCCTAGATAATGCTGGTAAAGACACATGTATAATCCTCTTGGGAGGCAAGATCAGTATATCACCAAAGTGCGGGAAGTTAACTGGAGTAGACTCGTACCATTAATTGAAATAGAACACAAACAAACCCAAAAATGAAATGGTGTGCCTACACATCAA
The DNA here is from genome assembly GCF_964204655.1 of Triturus cristatus. Lineage (NCBI taxonomy): Eukaryota > Metazoa > Chordata > Amphibia > Caudata > Salamandridae > Triturus > Triturus cristatus. The sequence goes on from NC_140585.1 coordinate 493,480,965, forward strand.
TGTACATTGGCTAATCAAGTATGTCTAGGGAATTGTGAGGGTATAAACAAAGTCAAACAGGCACAATATGTCACCAGCCGATGAACCAGTAACAACTGATCATGTACACCAACCCTAACCTGTCCTCCTAACAGGCGGAGTTTGTCCTTTTCATTTAATTGTCCACTTAGTTAAAGTTACCATGGCATTTTTAACTCTCTTGGTTCACTTTAAACTTTACAATAACTACATGGCGCCTCCTTTTATTTTCTAAGGTTACAGGCTCAGCAAGGCAGTAGTGGGCATTGTTAATTTAAAGAAGACTAGAGAGTACTCAGCACAGTAAAGTCGGAGGGTCTCGGGGTTCAGGAATCACAGGAAGCACGTACCTGCAGTGGAGCACAGCCCTGCCTCAATGCTGCCTCTGAGTTGGCTGAAGGTCGATGAGATTGGGACGCGGAATGCAGGGCCTCCTCGCAGAGTCCGAGGTCACTGAGTCACACCGGGGACTGCACCTCCCTCCCTCCAGAACAGCTGAATCTCCTCCTCGGGAGAAGTGTACATAGCAGCAACCATAAGCTACACACAAGGCCCGGCGTGACGTTGTTGCTAGGGTAACTTGTCTGAGGGCCAGGAGCGCACCCAGCTACCGGGCAGAACAGAAGGGAGGCCCAATACCCGTACCCTTTGCTTTTACCTCTCACAGTGGGCATGCACAGTGAGATGGGACAGGCCAGAGAGCTCACAGGCCAGAGAGCTCACAGAACCAGAGAGCATGAGTCTGTACCCTCTCGGAAGTCGGAAATGAAATGCTCGCTGGAAGAATGCGGCAGTGGTATCACCTGGAGCATGTTTAAAAGGGAAGTGTCTCTTCTTTGTGCATGCTCAGAATGTTGTTTTAAGCTGAACCATGGATACATTCACCAGACATAGGATTTAAATTGAGGGGATCTACTTTTGGTTGAGTGCGCGAGTAAACTACACTCCGCCTGTGGTTGGTGGAGATTTTTGGGTGAACTATGCACTCCAAGCAGAAAGATGAGTGCCAACAACTCTGCAAACTGCTCCGGTGGAGCGGAGTTTACTGCACACCCCTGGAAAAATATAGTAGGCTTGTGAGCATCACTATATGGATAGGGGCACTCGACCTTGAACAGTAAGATTGCCATAAATGAGGTCCTGTGAACTTTCCATCATAGAGGATGTGTATTCACCATCATGAGCAACGGTGGACAGGCTTTGCTGATGAAAAACAGACATGACTTAGCCCAATTTACTCCCTAACCTGATACTGTGCAGAACTCTTACAGGATATCCCTGATCTCCGCTATTCCATGCCGGATGTCTTGATTATAAATAAGCATGTCGTCCAAGTAGAATGAGACGGTATGCATCTCGTCACCCATGGGGATATCCCATGCCCCCACTGCTACCACAGCTACTGGGCCAGTGGCTCCATCACAAGGGCAAACAGGAGCGGAGACAAAGGGCACCCATGTCATGTTCCTCTGTTTATGGGCTCTGAGATGCAGTGTCCCGTCTTCACTCGGGCCACAGGGCTTGTGTAGGAAAGTCAGATAAGTCGCAAGAGTCAGCCCGCAATCCCCAATTTTGACAGTGTCGCAAACATGGACTCCCAGTCTACAGTGTTGAACGCTTTCTCTAGCTCCAGCACTAGGCATGCAGCATAGGACCAGTGGCACATGCTAGTTCCATCACTCAGTGAAGCCTACATATATTTATGGTGGTTGATTGGCTGGAAATTAATTCATTTTGATCTTTATGGACCAGTGAGGGAAGGCATCCAAGGAGGCACCTCGCAGTAATCTTATTTTTTTAGAGTCAGTTCCCAGCATGGAATGGGTAGCGGGCAGTATGACTTCATCTCAATAGAGTCTTATCAGGTTTTAATAGCAAGACAATTGGGGACTCACAGTATCAGTAGGAGGTAGTTCTCTGCCAGAGCTCTTTGGTAGAGTTCAAGCAACTTGGGAACCAGGAGAGCCTCGTAGGCCTTGAAGAACTGAACTGGGGTTCCGTCTAAGCCGGGGGTCTTACATGTGGTGGACCCTTGAATGGCTCCCTGAATCTCCTGTTCCATGGTGGGTGTATTGAGGTCCTCTTGGACCACTTGATCAACAGTCAGCAGTGTGATTCCTCCAAGGAAGTCCAGTAGGTGGGTCTTGCAATTGACAGGGAGAGGATCATATTGGCATTGGTAGTGGGCAGGGAATGCTGCATGAATGTCTGATTGGCTGGCAACTAGGCAAGTTGGTAACTGCCGAACCATGTTGATAAGGGCAATTTGTGGTGTGCTGCACAGTAGCCATGTCAGCAGGTGGCTGGATTTATCGCCTTCTGCTTGCATTTTTGCCTGCAAAGCCCTGGAATCCATCTATCGAAGTTGTTCCATTAATCGAGAATGGCATTCTCTGGGCACCTCCAGTGAATATCAGGCAGTAGGGGCTTTGCACGTTTTTCCTTACAGGTTGCCCAATGATGTCTCCAGATGGGTTAAATCTTTATGGAGATTCACTCTCATGCCTACTACCGCATTGATACAGTGACTGCAGAATACACATTTTAGTGCCTACCGTTTTATGGACCTAGTAGTGGCTGTGCCCCGGTTCCCTTCCAGGTAGTGGGGAACCATCTCTCGAGTCATGTCACAGAATGTAGTATCTTCTAACACAGCCGGTTGTAAGCGACACGTGGGAAGGGGCAGGTGAAGTGTGCTCCAGTCAAGGTGCATCTGGTGTGGGTTGTGGTCTAAGAAGGTTTTCACTAAATACTCCAAATTGGTGATTTGGGAGTGGATGGTCGGGTGACAAAGAATTTGTCCAGGGTGCACACAAAAATCATGTGGGGTCGAGTAGTAGGATTAGTCTCTTGTGTCAGGGTGCAGGGTTCACCAGTTATCTAACAGGGACCAGTGTGTGAGCCATTGAGTGAGGCCTGATGCAGCTGCTGTCACTGGAGAAGTGAGCAATGAGGGGTATGATCAGTCTAGGTGTGTTAAAGTTCTGTGTGATGATCCATAGCATGTGGGCCCATCCATTGAGAATGTAATTACAGAACCCAGCACACATCTTCAAGTTTTAGAATAACACACAGTAATATGTGATAGTACACGCAATTCAGAAACACAGTAGTCAAATTCTTCCTTTCTTTATTCTTTCCTCTTTTTATCTTTTATTCAAAAAAGTTCTTCGCCAGCCAATACATGTTTTGTTGCCACACTGGGAAAGTAGTCCCACAAATTTTTACAGGCTCCAATATAACTTGTCCAGATCTGTTTCTATTGTGGTGATAATGCCATCCCACAAGGCTCTCAAAGAAGATATCCGCTTTGTTAGAAATTCAAATCCAAGTTTGTTGACGATCCAAATCCGATCTTCCAGATCTATTGTCACTCATATGATGCAGTCATCCGTTTCTATTTTCAAAAACGTTTCCTCTATTGAGAATGACAAAGAGGCGATCCAGGATGGCATGTTGCGCTGTATTTGGTGCATAGATGTTGCCTAAAAAGAGGGGTCGGCCATAATACCCTTCCGGGTCTATTACGATGGCAAGACAGCGAAAGGCGGTGGCATGTCGGACCCATATAAGGGTGCCGCGGGTGAACTCTGAAAAGGAAGTGCAGTAGCCTTGTCCATGTCAGTGCTTCTGTAGCTGGGTATCTTCCCCTCCCCCTATGTGTGTTTCTTGGAGGAATGCAATCTGTGCATTGCACCACCTAATGCATTGCTGAATAGCGTGTCGCTTGTATGCTGTCCCCATACCGCGAACTTTTCCATGTGATTATCTGCAGCATAGTCATGACCACTTGAATCCAGGTTTATTGCGGAAGGGAGGAAGAGAGAGGAGCCATAAGGGAGATGTGGGGGATCTTGGCACCTCACAGTGGTAGTAAAGGAGGCAGGTTAGGCCTAAGGTTGGTGGGTGTCACTTTGTATGAACTGTTTAACTTGTGTAACAGCACCCTCAACTCCCCTCCCACGGCAGCCGAAAGAATTGCGATTTCTCAAACACATAACAAACAGACGCATTGATGTGGAACTCTGGGAAATGAGGCCTAACAAGAAGCTCCAACCAGGGAGATTGTCGAGGGGAGACCAGTAGATTCTGATCTTGCATCGGCCAGTTATCAGGCATGTGATGCATGGGTGGACCATGGGAATGGCTCAGTGACCCATTGCTGCTCTGTGAAGTACCAGAGCAGATATAAATTGCAGCGGGGCACTGACAAGGGGGACCACAGGAGCTTTCTACCTTGGACATACGTCTGGCCTCACGCAATTAGTCTGTAATCCTTAAACCAGTGTATCAGGGTCTGCAGGGTGACAACATGCAGAATAACTGAGGGGGCACTACTTGATGAGGCGCTAGAGCCTATTTCCAAAAGGTAGTTGTCAGCAAGCTGTGGTGTGGGAGCATCACTCTGATGCTAGGTTGTTTACTGTTCACAGTGCCTGAATCTGTTCCGTACAGGCATCTGCTGGGGAGGGTGCACCCCCTACTTGAGTTCCCCTAACTACCTGAGCCTGGCATCTGTTTTGCACACCATGTCTAGTCAGTCCAGTATGCTGTGTCGGAGTGGTCGGAGTCAAAGACTCGTAGTGGCGCTGTTGTACCCAGTCCCAGGCATCTACGGCTCCATGAAGAAATAACTAATCTGGTTCACCAATACCTTCAGTTTAGCTGCGAACAGCAATGAGTAGGTATGTCCTGCATGTCACAGTCTCTTTTTAACTCCTAGAAAGGATGACCGGTGGCGCTGACCTGCTGAGGGCATGTTTACAAGTGCCACCTGAGCGTCCCTTATTTGACGCTCTTGTGGCACTCTATGCTAGCACCATATTTACAAGGCATCGCTAAATCACTTTGTGTGGCTTAACACAGCCATGCAAGTATGGCCCTTTGCGATGCAGTTTTCTGCAACAAAGGGTCGTGCAATGAGTGTTGCAGCTCCAGACTTAGTAGGACCTCTGAATCTAAGGCAGCACCAAAAACTAATGCCCTTCAACAGGGGCATTGATGTGGTGCAATGAGGAGAAAAACTCTTATTTCTCCTCGTTTATTGCTCCTTCTATGTGTGCTGCATTCAGCACACATAGAAGGAGCAAAATGCCATTAATGATTGTGCTTGTGCAGAAAGGTGTCCCATCCTGCACAAACACAATCATCCCTGTAACACAGGCACCCTTTCATCATGGTGCAAGGGTGCCCTTACGTTGGCTCGAGGCAGAATTTTGTGCGCTGGTGCAAGGGTGAGCACAGGGATGCGCCATATTGTTGGTAACCCAGTGCATTCCTTCATTTCGAAAACTATGCAGCTTGGTGCAGCACTGCACGACACAGTTTTCATGTAAAAATGCCCCCTAGTGTGTAACCGGGAAATAGGAAGATCCTTGAGCTATCGTGTAGTAGCGGCGCTGCGGTATGGCCTGCCCGTTGTATGGTCTCTTTGTCTCTGAAGTTCATAAGTCTTTCCACTACTGGTCAGGGAGGCTACCCGGGTGGCGTGCGTCATGCACAGAGTCCGTGGGCGTGTTCCACAATGTATTGAGTCGGCAGCTTCTCAGGCGTGACAACTTGTGCTAACCATGCCTCACAAAGGTCACTGTGTCCAGGCCCTCTGCCCCCTCGGGTAATCTAATGATGCGGAGGTTGTTGTGGTGGGAGCATCTCTCATCTCTGGTGTCCCTTGCTCGGTACCGGACATCGGGTGTGAGTTCCTGGAGGCCCAATGAGTGGACTCTCCCTCTGCCCAGCCACTCCATCACCTTCATGAGGCAAACAGGTGGCTCTCGTGTGAGGGCCGTATCAATGATGTGGAGGTCCGCCAGGGGAAGAAGACAGGAGGAAGTATGCTGCTGCATGCTGGATTATCAACCACCGAGGACGCGACTGGCCCCAGGCCATATCTGGGGTCCCGCACCAGCAGTCATAATGGTGTGGGTAGCAAACTGTGCCTTAGGTCCCAAGTGTGTATTTAGGCAAAAACAGGATGGGGAGGGCATCTCATGGAGTCCAAAATGGGATAATAGGCTGTCTCTGTGGCAAGGTAACCAATACTCCCCTCTCCAAGTGTGAGAGCAAAGATGTTGAGGTGGCTGCCAGTAGTGAGGATGGCAGGCCTTTACCGTTCCTCAGGCCCAGAAAAGGCCAGCACTGGCCCTCCTCAGTGGCGGCCCATCAGTCCCTGGGCCCCCTTGCCCGGGGATTCAATGCACTCCTTAGTATGCCAATGGCAAGGGTGAGGGGACCAGGGGGCGGCAAGTCTGGCACGGAGAGTACAGCCCCTAGTCTCTGCACATGTGGATCAGTGTCCAGGCAGTGATCATGCTGTCTATGAAGTCAGATGGGATGGGAGGGAGCACATGTCCCACCCAGTTGCCAGACAGCTTAATTTCCTCAGGGCACCAAAGTGGTAGGTCTCAGGAGTGGTTGTGAGCTGGGTTTACGGGCAGGCCAGCAAGATATCAGGCCCAGCCTCCCTTTGCTGTAAATGGGGGCTGCCAACGATACAGGAGAGAAAAAGCAGGCACAGGGTGCAGGGCAGCCCGGCCCCTCGACCCCTGGAAGAGTTCTCACTGTGGCCCTGTTTGGCACTGCAAGGGTGTAGGCAGAGGGGTTCCCAATGCAGAAGGAGGCAGTTGGTGGCACGATCTCCGATCTTCCTTGGTGCAATCCTTAGGCTGCTCAGTGTGCCCAGGTACCTCTGTGGCCGCACAGGTGGTGCAGTGATGACCACGTTAGGGGTACAGTATGGAAGCAGGGCTGTCCAGAGGTGAGGGGTATGCCAGTCCAGAGAGGGTAAAATGGGGGATGGGATCGCTGCAAAGTACACAGGCCTGGTGGGCCACACTGGCCTCCACATGTGTCTCCAGCAGTTCTTGCGCCTGGTGGCAGATAGCAGAAAGCCAATGGATGGCATTGACAAGTCATCTCTCTGATGCAGTTGAGAGCCAGGAGGGCTGCGGGGACAACACGTACCCTCCCCGCAGCAGCACCTTGAGTCAGTCCAAGCTGAAGCACCGGACCTGCCTCCAATGCAGTCTCTAGATGCCGGTCCAGGTCTCACTTGAACGGCTCCTCACTAGTTGGCAATAAGGGCAGATGTTCGCACCCACGACCCGGACAACCGGCTAGGGTGAAGCCAAGTGGGTTAGTGCTGTGAGGGCATCGGTGAAAGGGGGGCTACAGCCCACTTTGCAGTGGATGAGGTTGGATCGTGGGTCGTGGTGCAAAGTGGGTTTAAAATATGTCTGCCATGCAGGGCCGGACTGGGAACCAAAACCGGCCCTGGCAAAGTGGTCGGCCGCCCCCTCCCCCTCCCTCGCGGTGGGGTAGGGGGATTTGGGGGTGCCGCCGACCTATTTGCCAGGGCCGGTTTTCGGCCGATTTTGTTACAGGGCCGATTTTGGAGCTATGCTGCAAAAACGGCTCTGTAACAAAAACGGCCCCCAGGGGCCCAAAACCGGCCCCCACCCGTGCGGCGCACCTGGGGAATGCCCGGTGCGCGCTTTGGCCAGTCCGGCCCTGCTGCCATGCCCCTCAAGTCCTGCCTAATGATATGGCGTCAAAAGCTGCACTTTATTCATTATAGACGAGCTCAAGATGCGCCTAGCAATATCTGAGACAAGATCTGGAGTAAACCCTTATGGACAATTTAAGCATGCTCAAGGCAGATCCAAACAGTGACATTTCAGAAGTAATAGCAGACATGTAATTTATAAACCAATGCCTCAAAATCGCTGATGAACAACTCAGAAGTAATGAAGACACTGCACACAACCGTGATTCATCTCGAAATTCATGAAAAGCATACCAACTCACTGCTGATTAGACTGAAGAACGGGAGAACAGATTGAGGAGGGGGAAAATCAGGGTGTGGGGGTTTCAAAAGGGAGAGTAGAACATCAAGATCTACAGTTGCCTTAGGGAATTCTTTGGATCGTCCTGAAGGTGGAAACTGACATATAGTATGCAATAGTAAGGATACTTGAAGTGGGTAGGAAGCCTGGGGATCCCAATGCTAGGCCCAGAGACATAGAGGGGAAAGCTGCACAGCCCAATTTGAAGGAGAGAAATATCAGGGAGGCAAACAACTTGAAACATTTTGAATACTGAGACACCTGTGTATCTTAGTTTTAGTTCTCTATGTGACAAGTTCGAGCAGGTGAGAGTTGAGGGCTGTCACACAAGAACTACTGGACAAGAGGACATGCAATAGGTGGCTGCTCCACATTGGTCTAGAATTCACTTAAACAAAGAAGTTACAATCACAAGCTTGGAGGAAGGTCAGTCACTCATGCACTTGAGGGATGACTCCAGTCCTTCTGATAACTCCGTAGTTGTACTTGATTAAACAGTGACAGACTTTATTGGCAACTTGCACCCAGGTCGTCCTTAGAATAAGAGAAGCAAGGACCCTGACAGATGAGGCTGAAGCTTGCAGGTTTGCAGGGAGCCTCTGGGGCTGTTGATAAATCGGGCAGTAGTGGAAACATCCCTATGGGACATTGCATGACTTTGTAATTCTTATTGGTCTTTGCCAGTGAACACAATGCTGGAGATGAGGTATGGAGTAGAGATCAAGAGATGACTGATTTTGTTTCCTTACCAAAACTGCCAGTTCATTATAATCTACAGTTCTCACCAGCAATGTCAAGGAACTCCTTCAAGAAAAGGGGGAGTGCAGGTAATTTTCAGACCTTTTACATGAGTATATCTTTAAATCATTTATCAAATGAAAAAATACATTTGGGATTGCAGATTTAGATATATTGCAATATGCACAGCTCCACCACTCAACCTGCAAATAAAGAAGCCACAACTAGGCAAATGACCAAATGTAATATGCACAATAGGAAATGCAATGGCGCTTCAAGGCTAGTTTTGAACTTCCCAAAATCTTACAGGATCCCAAACCAGTCTGCACATGGCCATAGGAGGACACCTAAGTTGCATCCTTAAGAAGACAGTTATGGGTGAGGGCCACAGTGTGGGTGGAGTGAGAAAATGAGTGGTAGGGCACTAACATAAGGGGCGACAGAATGGCAACTGTTGTTATTGAGGTTCTTTTCCTCTTTATTTCCTTCGTATTTCGTTTTTTTGGCTTTCCTACTTTGTCCACTGTCTTGCTAGCCACTGGGATGAAGACGAGGGCTCTTGCATAGACACCTTTGCTCAAAAAATGCTATAATTAGGTTTTATTCATGTATCATTAAAACACAATTCAATGCTAGAGTATATTTTTAGGTGAGGGGTTAGATGCCAGAACCCAGGGGGCTACAAATGGCCGCCCCTCTAAGAGGGTAAGCCATAACATGAGATCATAACATCCTGAAAGCTTCTTCTGCAAAATAAAAGGGGCGTCGTTGCTATCAATCACATCCCTTCCTATGTGGTTGCATCGAGCCCAAACACAGACATATCCTTCTCCTTGGTTTATAGTGATACTTATTCTTGTGGGACTCACAATCGCTAATTATTGGTGTTGCCAAGTCAATCCCCCACGCACCAGATGCTGTGAGTAGATTGTACAATTACATTTTCCTTCTACGGAGATGGCAGCCAAGGAAATGGGATCCCAAAGTTTAATGTTGCCCATGCAAACTGGCAGCAGCTTAAATGAGCGCCCTTGAAAAAGAGTAAGACCATTCTGCAAGACCTGAAAAGGTCGTGAAATAACCTAATCTAATCATCCTGGTGGTGGCGGTGAGCACTGTGTGTGTCGCCCCTGCTTCCATAAAGACTGTCTGATGATGCCAATGTCGAAGAAGGTGAAAGAACAGAGCCTGCCACCAGCCCCCGACATTGACAGTTTCAACCTTTATGGCTCTCTTTTCAACAGCTAACTTTGGCAACTGCAATTTCACATCCTGGTCCTTTCCTATTTTATTACGTAAATTGCTCACCACGCTTTAGTTATTTTATGTTAATCGTGAATAACTCCCAGCTCTGCTGCTTTAATCGAGTGCATTGACAACAATCAGAGTTCACATTGACGCACATTGTGTATTCACCACTGTCACTTTATAAAAGTCATTCTTTGCAGATTTTCGCGAACAATGACTCTGCTTGTGACTAATGTTAATCATTATATCAGATGGTAGGATTCTGTGAACTGTATGCTGCTCCTGTCATTAAAGTTTAGAGAAGCACGCTGAAAGCGTGGCGACGTAGGTGGAAGGAACGTGATCATTAGCAGATTGATGCTGCCAGTAACTGAACTCATCCATTAATGCTTATTAAATTGACAAGAGGCATGGCGAATAGAAATATCTCTTTGGCCAACATTACAGCTTTGTTTTTTCTTTAAATCACCAGCCGCCGGATGGAGAAAAGGAAATGTAATACTGCTACGTGTGTGACGCAACGTCTGGCCGATTACTTAGTGAGATCCGGCAACAACATTGGAACAATTTATTCTCCCACCAACGTCGGTTCATATACGTATGGCAAGCGGGACGGAGCTGGACTTTTTAGCCGAGAACCTGTCACTTATCTCCAATTTTAATGTGGAAAGTTCTAAGTTCTCATTAGAGTTTTTCTTCCCCCGAGCTTATGTATAAAGAAATCTTTGTGTTTTTACCGGTACATATTTTTATGAGTGCCTTGTTTTCTCTCTGTCTACATGTGAAGGTTATGTTTCCTGTGCACATTGCCACACCAGGTGACATGCATCGCCCATTGTTCCGAAAGGACCAGTGGAAATTACAGAAAAATAATCTTATCAAGCAATGCTACAAAATAAAGTCAACAGGTTATTGCTGCATTTTTTTTTATTAAAGACATTGAAAAGGCATTGGTCTGTTTTATGTGTCTTTCGGATACATTTCCAAAGATTATTTTAAGGAATCCTTCAGGACTAAACATACACATAGTGTTAGGTAATGTAGTGATTTGCCAAAGTGTTTAAGTAAGAATAAGCAATGACTTAGGCAAACATGACAAGATTGTAATGTTATTTTATAATTTGCTGAACTACAAATAAAAACTCAGTGACTGGTCTGCAACTACTATTGAAAATGCTGTGGTTTAAATGACTTAGTAGGCACTTCAAAATATATGCATGGGGGGCTAGGCTCCCATAAACAGTGCGACTCCCCTTTCTAAGTTCATTTAATTTATATTATCCTTTAGGAGAGAGCTGGCTGCCTAAGGGGAATTTACATGTTTTTAATTTAAAGTACTACTACTGCGCTTTACACACTACTTGAGATGCACTGCAGTGTATTGTCTTCATTATGAAAACCATTATCTTCTGGCTACCAACAAGATAGCAAAATCCAAAGGAAATGATGGACGGAGTGTTGAACATTGCAAGCACTCACCCCCAGTCAACTGATCTGGGTTTAATTCATCACCGTTCTTTAGCCCACTCTGCCACCCCAGTTCAGACACGGCCATATGCAAATCAGTCTGACCCTGTGCCTCATGGGAACAGTCCAGCCCGAACTGCCAAGCCATGTCTTCCCTGGACCGGAAACAAGCTTCCTAGGACCGGTTTCTGGCATTTCAGCCGTCTTCAGCCAGGCTTGCTTGAATCCAGTGGCAAAGTGAGCAAGGGGCTCACGTCTGAGCATACCCTGCCAACTTATGGCGAACAAAGCAAAAACCAAAGGAAATGATGGACGGAGTGTTGAACATTGCAAGCACTCACCCCCAGTCAACTCATCTGGGTTTAATCCATCACCGTTCTTTAGCCCACTCTGCCACCCCAGTTCAGACATGGTTTGTTCGGGCTGGACTGTTCCCATGAGGCACAGGGTCAGACTGATTTGCATATGGCCATGTCTGAACTGGGGTGGCAGAATAAGATAGCCAGGTGTGCAGTCAGAGTTACATTATGTTAACTATGTGCAGAGAATCAGTGCTAGCACAAGCAGCAAGATCTTCCTCAGATAAAATGCTTGAGGTATATGTGCAGCAATTAGTCCAACAACAGTGCAGTTAAGAAACAAAGGGGCTGATTTATCAAGGCCGTGTTTTCTCAGAGTCATGCAAAGCGACACAACGTCTAGAAACAGTGTTCGAAAGTCATCATTTTGCCAGCCGCGGTCTGTGCAGGTAACAGCGGTGGGGCAGTGGGGGATTTTGTGGGCCGATGCAGAGGGAAAATTAAATAAATAACAAATTTTCCCTCGAAATCCCCCCCACGCGACCCCACCGCTGTTACCTGCATGGACCGTGGCTGCATTTTGCCCAGGTGGTAACTGAGTCTGTCTGTGCCCTGGGCACTGCTAACCAGGCCCAGGGCCAGTGCTATGATTAAAAAGGTAAATTTAATTGGGTACACTTACCATTGGCAATTATTATATTATATAATGTAAGCCCCTAGTATATAATAGGGCCTGGGGTATTTAATCTACCCATAAGTCCATAGTAGATAATAGGGCATGGAGGTTTAGAGGCCCGGCAGATTTCCTGCAGGTGCATGTGTACACTGCTGAGTGCCTTTAAAGGCAGCCCTGTCTTGCAGGCTGCCTTTAAAAGTAAATTCTCACAATTGGTACAGACAGACCCTATAAGTAACAAGTATATAATACTGCCAGGGGATTCAAACTACCTATAAGTCCCTAGTTAATAATAGGGCATGGACATTTAGAGACCCAGCAGATTTCCTGCAGTTGCATGTGTGCACTGCTGAGTGCCTTTAAAGGCAGCCTTGCTTTGCAGACTGTCTTTAAAAGTAAATTCAATGCAAATTTGACTTTGGTAGTATGGGCTCTCTAAACGTGATAATTACCTTTTTTTACATATTAGTCACCCGTAAGGTCTCCCCTAGGTTTCCCAGGGGTGGGGTGCTATGTAGTGGCCTTTTAAAAGATAATTTATAAACCCTAGTGAGGGGAAAACTACCAATTCATTTTTTTCCCACTGTTGATACTTAGCTCCGTAGGCTAGCATGACAATATTTTATTAAATTATAACTATTGCCAGGATGGGGCTAAACATTTTAATCAAACACTCAAATGATGGGCAATGATAAAACAACTTGCCACTGTTGAAGTTATCAAAACTAGTCCAGAAAATCAGTTATAGAACTTTCTCTTCTGCAAGCCAAACTTCAGCCTTCTAGTAGTCTCTGCTGATTGGTCAGCCTTAACAGGCTTAGCCAGGCTGCCTTGATGAAGTGATATGTGGCCGCATAGATCAGGGGTTATCAGATGGAGAGAGTTCCGTAGCTGCATAGGATAGCCCATACAGGCAGGCTGGGTAAATCAAACTGGGTAAGAGAGGAGGACAGTAAAATAATGGCAGGCCTATCTACCCCCTCATCCTATACCACAAGCCAGATGGCAGACTTAGATGGCAGATGGCAGGCTTAGGAGAGGAATTTGCAGAGGTCTGGAGGAGGAGAGCTAATGGAAATGAGCCACACTGCAGGTTAGTTTAGCAAGCCCCTACTCCTCTGGATAGAATTAATCAATGTTAGATTTTGAAAGTGCAGTGGTTTGTGGGACAAGAAGATGTCACACTTTGGAGAAAGTTGCCATGCTTTTGGATGGCACCCAGCATATAATTGGACAGAGGTGCCCCCTGCTTGTCACCCCAGAACACCAAATTAATAGGCGAGAACTGCAAAGACTCTCAGATCTGCTGTCAGGAACTAGGAGGAGGGGAAGGACTGCCCTGCTGGAATCTAGATCTGCACCCAAAGGCCTGCACTCTGACTTACTGCACCTGATGCACAATTTGGTACTACAGCCCTGGGGGCTTTACCTTGTGTCAAGAAGGATTAAGGAGAGGACTCCTTGCAAGCTATAGGTTTTCAGATCCCAACTTCGTCACCTCTACCAAGAGTCCCCATCCTGGAGTGTTTCCAGTGGACCTTTAAGGATTTGGCCAGGTGCATTATGGGAATTGTAGTCCAGACATCCCAGAGAATATAGGAAATTACAGAAATGTGGATTGGTCTTTAGGTAACTTTGAACCTACGAGGAGACCTTCAAGAAGCACCTCCAGAAGTTTGGAGAACTTTGTAGAACCTTTCTGAAAAGGCTCCATAAGCTGGCAGACCCAAAGTCGAGAGTCGAGCCAACTCGACCGCGACCAGGCCAGAATTTCAGGTTCATCCTGTTGTACGATCCAGAGCCTTCTTCTTCCAGGAATTCACCGGGGTCTCGCAGAAAGTGTAGTTGACGTCTCAACGAACCCTCATTGAATCCAACCTGCTGTGAAAGTCCGATCGACATCGAAATTTTGACTGAGGCCTCCCGCGTAGTGTATCCGACCAGAGCTCCATCGCGGTTGCCTCAAGCTTTTACTTTGTCCCAATTAAGAGTGACCAGATGTCAGAAAGTGACGCTATGGGCTTTTAATCACTAGAAAGTGTTACATTGGATTTTTGTTGTTTTGGTGTCTATTTGTTCCTAAAAATAGAAACCATTTTTATAAATTGGTGTGGGATTTTTATTATGTTTGGTATCTTACTTGTTTAATGTATTGGTGTTTTTAAATGCTTTACACTCCTGTCCCCTCAGTTAGGCCTGACTGCTCGCTGCCTGCTATCAAGGGTCAAGCAAGGGACTCATTTATTGAGAACTTTACTGGACCTAACACTGCATTAGTGACCTTATTGCTGGTGGTAGGTGCATACTTACCACAACAATAACCTACTTTCTAAAAAGCAGTATTTGCTTTCCACGATATTTGCACAAAAAAGAGCCTTTATTTCAGTACAAATAATGCTTTACATTGCATTCAGCCACTTTGCTTCAAGGGGTGGTTGAATAGGTGGTATGTGGGCGTTCTAACACAATAACCCATGGTTTCCAATGGAAAGAACTATTTACTAAATGTATCAGGCTTGGTTTTGCACCTCTTTGAAGCTGCTGCTGAGTTGGAGAAATATGCTCATTTCTCCCAACAGTTCATACCATGCAATGTGTGACATTTTTAAAAATTATCTAGGTATAGAATCTTGAACTGTAAGAGTATAGTTCCATTACAAACCCCATAATAGAGCTCACACTCACACCATTGCCCTATGGTGCAAAAGTGTGAACGTGGTGCTAGGCAGGCTGTTTTTACATCAGTTCAGTGGAAAAGTGCAGCGGCAGGCCATGATTAGTTACAATTATTCTGTGCTCATTTCTTCCCCTCGAGCAACAGAGGACAGCAACTTTGGTTGCTATGCTGTGTTGCACTATATTTTAGTATATCTGCCACAAAAAACGTAATAGTGGCAAACCAAAATTATTATTTAAGAAAGATGTCATAGTAATACAGAGTACCAGAAAAAGAGATCACAAGCTTTAAAGAAAACAAAAGCTGCCCCAGAGGAAGGCAAAGGTATTAAATGATAAACTATTGAAAATTCACAAAAATAAGAAAATAACACATTTTTTTCCGTGCAGGGGACCAAATCATGTGATATGACTGGGTAAGAGTTATTGGTTGGTCCTACCTAAAGGTTTGCTTCCAGATTTAGAACCTTTACTGAAGGCCAAAGATGTTCAGACGGTTGCAAGTTTAAAAACTGTAAACAAGCAAGGCTCCACAAGGTCAGATACATCGGTTTCATGGTCCTGCAGTTGCCTCCCAATTCCCATCAAAATGTTCTTAGACGGAAAAAAACGTTAAATAAAACCAGACGGTACCTTTTCTTGGGTGGAGTGGCATCCTGTCACATACCGCAAAGATTTTGTTTGTAAGTTACAATTTTCTGTGGACGCTTCTACCTGGAGGAAAACTAACATTGTAAAGATCGGCACCTTGAATTCTAGCACATGATTTTAAGTGTGATGGGGGCAAAAGCATCCGCGCGCGCGTGTGTAATTAGCGCCGCAGCCGCAGTAATTAACAGAGACGGCTTATTTACTTTGCCGCGTGGTCCCGACTGCCTGAGCCGGGCCACGCCCCTTTATTTATAGCTGGCGCGTGACGACAGGCGCCAGCATTAACGTGAAGCCTCCAACGCGGCTAGACTGCACCGCTACCCCGCATCGAGGGTACTACATGAAGCTGAACAGACGCATTGTCGCTAATCTACTTGAATCCTTCACAGTAGGCAATGGCTTCTCTTTTCAGGGGATTCAAGACATCCTCACAGAGAGGGCAATCCAATGGCAGCAGCAGGAGAACGATTCAGTTCCATTAGTTGACCCCATTTTTAAAACCAAACAGCAGCGCCATCGGCCTCAGTATTCTTTGTACTTTTCAGTCACAGGAAAATGTTCCAGAGGGGCAACAATCAGGCTTTCTTGGCAGAAACAGTAAAACCTACACCCGTGGGTCACTGAGAAGCTGGAATGACGGGCCATGGAGAAAAATACAGAAGCAAAATCCAGAGCCAAGCTCAAGACAATTTTCCCTACCATTTAGGACGGCAAACATGGATGTTATTCTTGATTGCAGCAGAGGGCGTTGAGGTCTTCTGTCCACTTCAGTTCAGGCAGAGTCTAGTGTGGGCAAACTAGGTATTCTGAATGGGAAACCAGCAAATGGAGTTGAGGTCTAGCTAATCCTAATAAAATGTTGAGGCTCCCACTGCCAATGAACATAGTCTCAGTACCTAAACAATCCCAGTATTTTCGTTCACTAAAAAAATATTAGATGGCGATTCCCCATCTATTTTCTATCCTCAACACCTCATTATCCCGATTCCACATCACAACACTTTAAAGGAATTCTCCCTCTGGGAGCCAGTGATGTGTCGATTCCCTTTTAGTGCCCATCTACAGAGGCTGAGGGCACTCATTTTCTGAATAAGGAATGTGCAGCACAAGCCTTACTTACCAGAAATGTCTAACTTAGAAGCCAAGACATTTACAGTCTCTGAGACTTGATATTGAGCAACCAGTCCTTTAACCTATCAGACTATAAAGAAGGTGTGAACGAGTAGTGATCACATATGGAATTGTTTATCTTATTTAAATGCACTTCAGTTTGCCTCCGACAAAATGTATGTTACATTCCCGAGCTGGTAGAACAGTAGCAGTAAAGCATTATTTCACTTTTCACACCAGATCACCCATATGTGTAAATTTAATTTTAGTAGCACTTCCCTGTCAAAAGTAACAAATATAAGGAATATTTTACTTTTTCTGTGGTCGCACGATGGGGCATATTATTAAGCATGGCGTTAAAATGATCGCCGCTTTAGCGGCAGAAAACTGCTGCTAAAGCGGCGATGATGGGCTTGATAATATGTCCGTGAGAATTCCACTAGAAACCCATGTTGACACCAGAACATGGGCTTCTATTGGAATTCTCAAGGGCATATTATCATGCCCATTATAGCCGGTTTAGCGGCAGTTTTCTGCCTCTAAAGCGGTGATAAGTTTAACGCCGTTTCTTGATAATATGCCCCTATGTTCTCAGTCAAAGCTGGTAAGTAGTCTAAAATTAGAAACCATGTTTTAGGAGTTGAGTCTCTCCTACACCCCATTCCTACAGTCTGCACAGCTGGAAAGAGGTCCTGTTCGCAAACAGGGCAGATATAGCAAATTAAAGAAATTAAAAAAATGTCCCTTTGAAGCTAGAGCATCAGCCTGGGCAAATTTCACAAGGTATTGGCACTTTAGAGGACAAAATATTAGGAGACATATTTATGACTGGGGTTGCGTCGCACTTGCACCATGCAACCAGGTGCATGCACCTCACCAGCCCAAAATGAGACTTATAAAGCCATGCAAGGCCACCTTGCATGGCCCTTAGTGGCTTCATAAATCAAGAGTAACGCTACGAGGCGCAAATCACTGCATTGCGATGCTCTGACCTGAGAAGGCGTTTCATGGGCACTGCGTGGGTGTTCCTCATGCAATTCCCCTGGATTTTGATGCATTACCTGATTTACCAAAAGTGGTAGACCTGGGAATGCATCAAAATGCTACACCTTCCTATGTGAGGCATAATGAGGAGAAACATCTATATTTTTAGGTCGAGCCTAACGGCAGCACGCATGCACTGCTCGCTCTGCAAAACTGCTGTAATAGGGCTTTGGAGAGAAGCCGCGCCCACTCTCCTCCCATATTTTTCATTAGCTTGTGTCATTGTCTTTCGTACATGCTGCCTTTGATTCCTCAATAGGCGTGTTAGTCCCTGCTCAGTACGGCCTTGTCTTCATTTGTATTCTCCCATAGCGACTAGCCCGTTTACTTTGGTTGTTACATAGGGCCTTTTATTTAGTCTGTAAGCACTATTTACTTTATTGAGTTTCTCTAACTGGAGGCCGGACATGCCCTGCTTAAGCTGAAACCGCTTGTGATTTTTAAGCAGCACAGCCGCCCCGTAACATGGACATCTGCTTTTAATGACTTTAAACCAGCATTATCTTGTGTCTGTTTCAACCCTACCCCCCCAAGTAAAATTGATTTAGAAATGATTAGCAAAAGTCATGTGAATTCCAGGTAGCAATTAATCCTGTGGTAATGGGCTGAAGCTGACAACAATACATCGCTGTTACATGTCATCTGTACTAAAGCCACCTGGCAGGTTGCTTTTAAAAGCCTGTTTTATTAACAATACCACCACCACCACCACCAATACCACCACCCCCACCACCAATACCAACACCACCACCACCGCCAATACCACAACAACCACCAAAACCACCACCAGAACTACCACCAACAATACCACCACCACCACCAATGCCACCAGCAATCCCAAATACACCAATACCACCAATACCACCACCGCCAATACAACCACCACAAATATCACCACCACCACCACCAATTCCACCATCAACACGACCACCACCACCAATACCATCACCACCACTACCAATAACTCCACCACTACTACTAATTCCACCACTACCACCAATACCAACACCACCAATATCACCATCAATTCCACCACCACCAATACCACCACCACCAATACCACCAATACCACTTATAGCATTACCACCACCACCAATACCAATAACATCCCCAATACCACCACTAATACCGGCACCACCAATACCACCACCAATAATCCCATCACCATCAATACCACCACCACCAATAACACCACCACCAATACCACACACTAATACCACCTTCACTAATACCTCCAACACCACCAATACCACCATCAACACCACCACCAACAGCACCAATACCACCACCACCAATATGATCACCAATACCACCACTGCCACCAATACCGCCAATACCAATACCACCACTAATACCACCACCACCAATCAAATAACACGATGACCAATACCATGACCATCAATCCCACCACAAATACAGCCAATTCCACCACCACCAATACCACCACCACCAATACCACCAAAACCACTACAAACACCACCACCAATACCACCACCACTACCCCCACCACCAATACCACCACCACCAATAGCACTACCAAAACCACCACCACCAATACCACCACCAATACCACCACTGCCACCAATACCGCAAATACCAATATCAACACCAATACCACCACCACCCCACCAATCAAATACCACCACCACCAATACCACCAACACCAATACCGCCAATACGCAGCCCCCACCAATACCAACACCACCACCAATACCACCGTCACCAATGCCACCACTACCATCAATACCACCACCACCACCAATACCACCACAACCAATACCACCACCACCACCACCACCAAAACCACCACTACCAATACCAATACCACCAATTCCACCACCAATACCACCACCACCACCACCAAAACCACCTCCACTAATACCACCAATACCACCACCAATACCCCCATCACCACCACTACCGATACAACCGCTGCCACCAATACCATCAATACCAATACCACCACCACCAATGCCACCATCAATACCACCACCCCCCCACCAATCCAATACCACCACCACCAATACCAATACCACAACACCAATACACCACCAGCAATACCACCACCACCAACAATACCCCCAAAATGCAACCACCACCAATACCACAACCACCAATACCACCACCACTACCAATACCACCAATACATAACCACCACAAATACCACCACCATCGCCAAAACCACCACCACCAATACCACCACCACCACCAATACCACCACTGCCACCAATACCACCAATACCACCACCAATACCACCACCACCAGTACCACCACAAATACCGCCAATTCCACGACTACCAATAACACCACCATCAATACCACCAAAACCACCACCAATACCACCACCACCACTAATACATCCACCACCAATACCACCACCACCACCAATACCACCATCACCACCACCAATAGCACTACCAATACCAACACCACCAGTACCACCACCAATACCACTACCACCACTAATACCACCACCACCAATAGCACGAGTACCACCAATACCACCAGTACCAATACCAATACTACAGCCACCACCGATACCACCACCAATACCACTACCACCACCACCACTAATCCAATACCATCACCAATACCACCATCTGCACCAATACCATCCCCACCACCAATACCACCACTACTATCAATACCACCACCACCAATCCAATACCACCACCACCACCAATACCAACACTACCAATACCACCACCAATACCACCAATTCCACCATCACCAATACTACCAATACTACCACCAATACCACTACCACCACCACCACCAATACCACCACCACCACTAATACCATCACCACCAATACCACCACCACCAATACCACTATCACCACCACTACCACCACCAATACCACCACTGCCACCAATACCGCCAAAAACAGTACCATCACCAATGCCACCACCAATACCAGCCCCACCCCCACCAATACAGTACCACCACCACCAATGCCACCAATCTCAATACCACCACTACTAATATGCAACCACCACCAATACCACCAATACCACCATCACCAATACCACCACCAATACCAACACTGCCACCAATAGTGCCAATACCAATACCACCAGCAATCCAATACCACAAACAACAATACCACCACCATCAATACCACACCCAATACCGCAAATTCCACCACCACCAATACCACAAAAACCACCATCAATACCACCACCTCCACTAATACCACCACCACCAATACCACCATCACCACCACTACAACTACCACCAATACCAACACCACCAATAGCATCACGAATACCACCAGTACCATGCCCAATACCACTACGACCACAAATACCAACACCAATACCACCAGTACCACGAATGTCACCAGTACCAATACCAACACCAATACCACCAGTACCACCACAAATACCAATACCACTACCACCACCACCAACACCACCTCCAATACCACCAATACCAATGCCACCACCACCAATTCCACCACCACCACAAATAACACCACCACCACCACCAATACCACCAATACCCAACCACCAGAACCAATACTAACAATTCCACCACCAATACCACCAATACTACCACCAATAACACCACTAATACCACCACCAATACTACACATTCCACCACCAATACCACCACTAATACCACCACCACCAATACCACCACTACCAACCCCATCATCACCATCACCACCACCAATACCACCTCCACCAATACCACCACCACCAATACCACCACCACCTCCACCAATCCAATACCACCACCAGTACCACAAATACCAATACCACCACCACCAATACCACCACCACCACCAGTTCCACCACCACCACCACCACTAATACCACCACCACCACCAATACCAACATGACCACAACTAATAAAACCACTACTAATACCACCACCAATACCACTACCACCACAAATACCACCACTAATACCACCAATAGCACGAGTACCACCAATACCACCAGTACCAATACCAATACTACAGCCACCACCAATACCACCACCAACACCATTACCACTAGCACCACCACCACCAATCCAATACCACCACCAATACCACCCAACCACTAATACCACCACCTGCACCAATACCATGCCCACCACCAATACCACCACCACCAATACCACCACTACCATCAATACCACCACCACCAATCCAATACCACCACCACCACCAATACCAACACCACCAATACCACCACCAATGCCACCAATTCCACCACCATCACCAATACCACCAATACTACCACCAATACCACTACCACCACCTCCAATATCACCACCAATACCACCACCACCACTAATACCATCACCACCAATACCACCACCACCAATACCACTATCACCACCACTACCACCACCACCAATACCACCACTGCCACCAATACCGCCAAAAACAATACCATCACCAATGCCACCACCAATACCATTAGCACCCCAACAATACAGTACCACCACCACCAATGCCACCAATCTCAATACCACCAATACTACCACTACTAATACGCAACCACCACCAATACCACCACCACCAATACCACCACCACCACAAATACCAACACTGCCACCAATAGTGCAAATACCAATACCACCACCAATCCAATACCACAAACAGCAATACCACCACTAACAATAGCACCACCATCAATACCACACCCAATACCGCAAATTCCACTACCACCAATACCACAAAAACCACCATCAATACCACCGCCACCGCTAATACCACCACCACCAATAGCATCACCAATACCACCAGTACCATGCCCAATACCACTACGACCACAAATACCACCACCAATACCACCAGTACCACGAATATCACCAGTACCAATACCACAGCTACCACCAATACCACCAAAAATACCAATACCACTACCACCACCACCAACACCACCTCCAATACCACCAATACCAATGCCACCACCACCAATTCCACCACCACCAATAACACCACCACCACCACCAATACCACCAATACCCAACCACCACAACCAATACATAACAATTCCACCACCAATACCACCACCACCAATACCACCAATACTACCACCAATACCACCACTAATTCCACCACCAATACTACACATTTCACCACCAATACCACCACTAATACCACCACCACCAATACCACCACCACCAATACCATCATCACCATCACCACCACCAATACCACCTCCACCAATACCACCACCACCACCAATACCACCACCACCTCCACCAATCCAATACCACCACCAGTACCACAAATACCAATACCACCACCACAATATCACCACCCCCAGTTCCACCACCACCACTAATACCACCACCACCACCAATACCACCACCAATTCCACCACCACCACCAATACCAACACGACCACAACTAATAACACCACCATGAATTCCACCACCAATACCACCACCACCAAAACTACCACCAATACCACCATTAATACCAACACCACCTATACCAGCACCACCAATACCATCATCAACACCACAACCACCACCAATACCACCAGCACCAATACCACCACCAATACCACCACTAATAACACCACCACCAATACCACCACCAATTCCACCACCAATACCACCACCACCAATTTATTTATTTACTTATTTATATAGCACCTGAATCGACCCACAAATGTGGTATTTCTGCACTTCGGACAGGCTGCCAAAAATAAAACTGTTGAACAGGATCAGAATCAAAATCAGAATAACATGGTCTTAAGGTGCTTTGTAAATAAGAGATGGTCAGGGCATTGTCTGAAGTGAATAGGGAGCTGATTCCAGTAGAGTGGGTCAAGGTGGGAGAATGCTTTCCCACCCAGCCTGGCTTTCGTTACTCATGGGAACACAAGAAGGGATTTTGTTCCTGAGCGGAGGGTCCTGGAAGGCATGTATGGCATAAATTTCTCAGCAAGATAAACGGGGCCGAGACTGTATAAGGGTTTGTGAATCGTACAGCAGACTTTAAACTTAACCCGCTCGCCTACTGGGAGTCAATGAAGCTGATGGAGGAGAGAGGGGAAAGTGGTCTTGTGGGGGGTGTTCAGGACAAATACCATTAATACTACCACCACTAATACATCCACCACCAATACCATCACCACCAATACCATCATCACTACCACACCACCAATACCACCACAACTCCCAATACCACCACCAATACCAGCACCACCAATACCACTACCGCCAATACCATCACCAATCCACTACCATCACCACCAATACCACCACCAATAACACTAAATCCGCCACCAATACCACCACCACAAATACCACCAATACAACCACCAATACCACCACCACCACTAATACTGCCACCACCAATACCACTACCACCACCAATAGCACCATCACCACCACTACCACCACTACCTATAACACCACCACCAATAGCACCACCAATACCCCCACCATCAGTACCACCACCAATACCACTACCACCACAAATACCACCACCAGTACAACCACCACCAATACCACGAGTACCACCTATACCACCAATAATAATACCACAGACACCACCAATACCACCACCAATACCACTACCATGACTACCACCACCAATCCAATACCACCACCAATACCACTACCAAGACAAATAGCACCACCAGTACAACCACCACCAATACCACGAGTACCACCTATACCACCAATAACAATACCACAACCACCACCAGTACTACCACCAATACCACTACCATGACCACACCACCAATCCAGTACCATCACCAATACCTTGACCACCAATACCACCACATGCACAAATACCACTACCACCAACAATACCACCACCACTAATACCACCACCAATACCACCACCACCACCAATCCAATACCACCACCACCAATACTACCAATGCCGCCACCACCAATACCACCACCAACAATACCACCAGCAATACCACCAATTGCACCACCACCAATGCCACCACCACCAAAACCACCACCACTAATACCACCACCACCAATACCACCACCACCAATACCTCCATCCCCACCACCAATACCACTACTGTCACCAATACCGCCAATACTAATACCACCACCAATACCAGCACCACCCCAACAATCCAGTACCACCACGAATACCAATACCACCACCACCAATACCACCACCACCAATACCATCACCACCACCATTACCACCAATACCATCATCACCACCACTACCACCACCAATACCACCAGCACCAATACCACCACCAATACCAACACTAATACCACAACCACCAATACCACCAATTCCTCCACCAATACCAACACCACCAATGTATTTACTTATTTATATAGCACCTGAATCGGGCCCACAAATGGGGTATTTCTGCGCTTCGGACAGCCTGCAAAAAATAAAACTGATGAACGGGATCAGAATCAAAATCAGAATAAGATGGTCTTAAGATGCTTACTAAATTAGAGATGGTCAGGGCATTGCCTCAAGAGAATAGGGAGCTGATTCCAGTAGAGAGGGTCATGGTGGGAGAATGCTTTCCCACCCAGCCTGGCTTTCGTTACTCATGCGACCACAAGAAGGGATTTGGTTCCTGAGCGGAGGGTCCTGGAAGGCGTGTATGGCATGAATTTCTCAGCAAGATAAACGGGGCCGAGATTGTATAAGGGTTTGTGAATCGTACAGCAGACTTTAAACTTAACCCGCTCGCCTACTGGGAGTCAATGAAGCTGATGGAGGAGAGAGGGGAAAGCCATTGTCATTTACAATGCCAATAGCTCAAACTCGCGTGGAGGTGAGACCTATTGCATTGCTTGTTTTTTTTTTTACTTCCTCTTTCTATGCACATTCTGCAGCAGACATAGAAAGAGGAATATTCCTCAGGGGACTGTTTCTGTGCAGGAAGCTACTACTTCCTGCACAAAAACAATCCTCTTTACAATGCAGGAGCCTGCATTTGTGCTAAGCAACTGCGCATTCCTGCCCTTTCTCTGTCACGCAGCGCAGCAAGGTGACTTGCTGCTCTGCATGACATTCTTATAAATATGCTCCTATATTTCCAGAGAAAGTAAAATGAAAGGTGGAATTCAAAACAATATTTTGTGCATTATTTTCAAAAGATGAACTTCCCATGCTTCTGTTCTGATCCACAAGCATGCTGGGTGGCATTGTCTGATTTATATGACTTGTGAATAAACTGCTCAGTCACCATTACCATTTGTAGTGCAGATAAACATTGGGGAAGTGCACCTTTTTAAATATTTTTATTTATACAAAAAACTCTATGACTGTGCACAGCCTACCCTCACTCACATGGTATAAAAATAAGGTACATTTCGAAATAGGTCAAGAAAACAGTTACAGCGGTCCACTCTCCAGTGTGCTGTAGTTCTAAACTACAGCTAATTTGAAAGAAATGATAAACTAAGTTCTGTCTCTCTCTGTCAACACATAGTAAACAATCACTAATAAAAGACCTTTGGCGTTGGCCTTGTTTCAATGCACCACTGCATGTAAGTACAGGCATTCAAGAATTATGTATATCATATTAAACCCTAACTTATTGGTTTTAACAGTGCCTTCAAAAAGTATAGAGAAAGGATTGCTTTCTGTATATTACATGTAGGAGATAAAGAACTGAATGTGACAAATTGCTGTGATGACTGAAGGCCCGATTCACAAAGGTACTCATGTGTAGTAAAGTTACGAGTGCGAAATCTCCAACTCAGGTTGAAATCTCTGCACTGCAGTTCTCAACCTACCCTTTTAACATAACTACATTGTGAATCGCTCCCTGTGTGCAAAATAGACCTTCATGCATTCTCAGGAAGAACCACCAGGAAGGCAGAATGATGCATCAAGTAGCCAATAAAATGAGATGAGAGAATAATGCTCTGCTTATTGGAGCGAAAGCTCACCTTTGGTATATTTAAAAGATTTTCAATACAAGTACCTCATAAAAGGAGGAGTGAAACACCAAGTAGCCAATAGCAGACTCGAACAATCATGAGTGTGGAAACATGTACTGCCAATACCAACACCAGCATCACCAATGCCACCTCCAATACCACCACCACCCCCACTAATCCAATACCACCACCACCAATACCAATACCACACCACCAATACCACCACCACCAATACCACCACCACCAATACCACCAGTACAGAACCACCACCACCACTAATACCACCACCAATTCCACCACCAATACCACCCCCTGCAACAATACCACCACCACCAATACAACCACCTCCAATATCACCACCACCACCACTAATACCACCCCTGCCACCAAAACCGCCAATACCACCACCAATAACACCAATACCACCACTACCACCAATCCAATATGACCGCCACCGATACCACCACCACCAATACTGCCAATACCACCACCACCACCACCAATACCACCACCACCAATTCCAACAAAACCACCACCAATAACACCACCAGTACCACCACCACCAATTGCACCACTAATACCACCACCACCAGTACCACCACCAATACCACTAACACCAAAAATACCACCACCAATACCACGAGTACCACCAAAACCACCAGTACCAATACCAATACCACAGCCACCACCAATACCACCCCCAACACCAATATCACTTCCACCAACCAACATCACCAATCCAATACCACCACCAATACCACCACCTGAACCAATACCACCACACCACCAATACCACCACCACCAGTACCGCCACCAATACCACCACCACCACCACCACCACCAATTCAATACCACCACCACCAATACCACCACCACCAATACCACCAATTCCACCATCACCACCAATACCACCAGCAATGCCACCACCACCACCACTAATAACACCACCACCAATACCACCATCACCACCACTACCACCACCACCACCAATACCCCCACTGCCACCAATACCATCAATACCAATACCACCACCAATGCCACCACCAATACCACCACCACCAATACCACCACTGCCACCAATAGCGCCAATACCACCACCAATACTACCACCAACAATAGCACCAATACCACCACCACCAATACCACCAGTACAGAACCACCACCACCACCAATACCACCACCAATTCCACCACCAATACCACCCCCTGAAACAATACCACCACCACCAATACAACCACCTCCAATATAACCACCACCACCACTAATACCACCCCTGCCACCAAAACCGCCAATACCACCACCAATAACACCAATACCACCACTACCACCAATCCAATACGACCGCCACCGATACCACCACCACCAATACTGCCAATTCCACCACCACCACCACCAATACCACCACCACCAATTCCAACAAAACCACCACCAATAACACCACCAATACCACCACCACCAATTGCAACACTAATACCACCACCACCAGTACCACCACCAATACCACTAACACCAAAAATACCACCACCAATTCCAGCTCCACCAATACCACGAGTCCCACCAAAACCACCAGTACCAATACCAATACCACAGCCACCACCAATACCACCCCCAACACCAATATCACTTCCACCAACCAACATCACCAATCCAATACCACCACCAATACCACCACCTGAACCAATACCACCACACCACCAATATCACCACCAGTACCGCCACCAATACCACCACCACCACCACCACCACCAATTCAATACCACCACCACCAATACCACCACCACCAATACCACCAATTCCACCATCACCACCAATACCACCAGCAATGCCACCACCACCACCACTAATAACACCACCACCAATACCACCATCACCACCACTACCACCACCACCACCAATACCCCCACTGCCACCAATACCATCAATACCAATACCACCACCAATGCCACCACCAATACCACCACCACCAATACCACCACTGCCACCAATAGCACCAATACCACCACCAATACCACCACCAACAATAGCACCAATATCACCACCACCAATACCACCAGTACAGAACCACCACCAATACCACCACCAATTCCACCACCAATACCACCCCCTGCAACAATACCACCACCACCAATACAACCACCTCCAATATCACCACCACCACCACTAATACCACCCCTGCCACCAAAATTCGCCAATACCACCACCAATAACACCAATACCACCACTACCACCAATCCAATACGACCGCCACCGATACCACCACCACCAATACTGCCAATTCCACCACCACCACCACCAATACCACCACCACCAATTCCAACAAAACCACCACCAATAACACCACCAATACCACCACCACCAATTGCACCACTAATACCACCACCACCAGTACCACCACCAATACCACTAACACCAAAAATACCACCACCAATTCCAGCTCCACCAATACCACGAGTACCACCAAAACCACCAGTACCAATACCAATACCACAGCCACCACCAATACCACCCCCAACACCAATATCACTTCCACCAACCAACATCACCAATCCAATACCACCACCAATACCACCACCTGAACCAATACCACCACACCACCAATACCACCACCACCAGTACCGCCACCAATACCACCACCACCACCACCACCACCACCAATTCAATACCACCACCACCAATACCACCACCACCAATACCACCAATTCCACCATCACCACCAATACCACCAGCAATGCCACCACCACCACCACTAATAACACCACCACCAATACTACCATCACCACCACTACCACCACCACCACCAATACCCCCACTGCCACCAATACCATCAATATCAATACCACCACCAATGCCACCACCAATACCACCACTGCCACCAATAGCGCCAATACCACCACCAATACCAACACCAACAATAGCACCAATACCACCACCACCAATACCACCACAAATACCGCCAATTTCACCACCACCATCAATACCACCAAAACCACCAACAATACCACCACCACCACTAATACATCCACCACCAATACCACCACCAATACCACCACCACCACCACCACCACCAATAGCACTACCAATACCACCACCACCAGTACCCCCACCAATACCTCTACCAACACAAATACACCACTAATACCACCACCACCAATACCACTAGTGCCACCAATATCACCACTACCAATACCAATACCACAGCCACCACCAATACCGCCACCAACACCAATTCCACTACCACCACCACCACCACCAATCCAATACCACCACCAATACCACCCCACCCCTAATACCACCACCTGCACCAATACCATCCCCACCACCAATACCACCACTACCAGTAACATCAATACCACCACCACCAATCCAATAACACCACCACCACCACCACCAATATCAATACCACCACCACCACCAATACCACCACCAATACCACCAATTCCACCACCACCAGACATTGGAGGAAAGATTTTCTTCCGTCAAAAGAACAGGACTACAGATTAGCCATTCTTGCTTACAAATCAGAATTAATGAAAGCTCAAGCCTCTTATTATGAAAATAGAATTTTAGCAGCATCCAACTCCTCCAAAGAAACTTTTAATATTATTAAAAATCTTCTCAAAGCTCCCCCCCAGAGCAGTCCCTGATATCTCAGGCGAACAGTGCAACAAACTTACTGAATACTTTAATAACAAAGTTCAGCTTATCCTTGAATCCCTTCCAACTAAGATTGAGGAAGATCTTCCTCCTCACCTTCAGACGGATTTCCGAACAGAATTCATCTTAAAGGATTTCCCACCCGTGACCCAGACAACTTTTAGCTACCAGTTGGCCACGGTAAAGAGTGGCTCCCCTGTTGACCCAGCACCACTGAACATCTTGAAACAGGTTACTCCTATAATAGACCCTAACATGATAAACCTGATCAACGCCTCGCTCACCACGGGAATAGTCTCTGCCAGGTGGAAAGAGGCGAGGGTTAGAGCTCCACTAAAAAAGCCCAATCTCGACCGGGCCGATCTGGGCAATTACCGCCCCATATCCCTTCTCCCGGCCATTAGTAAGGTAACAGAGAAACACATAAATTTAACTCTCTCAGGGTTTCTCGAAAGCCATAGCCTGCTTCACCCTTCCCAAACCAGTTTCCGACCACGCCAAAGCACTGAAACCGCTTTACTGGCAGTGGTGGAAGAACGCAGGAAGGTTCTGGATTCTGGAGGCTCGGCAGCCATTCTACTCCTTGGCCTGAGCGCCGTTTTTGATACTGTGAATCACTTGACTCTGATCCGGCATCTCAGGAATATAGGACTGGATGGCATGGCGCTCCAGTGGCTATCCTCTTTCCTGGAGGGAGGAACCTTTCAGGTTTCCAATGAAAGCACTGTTTCTAAACCCATACACCTGCTGAGCGGGGTGCCACAGGGCTCCTCGCTCAGCCCGACATTATTCAATGTCTATATATCCCCTCTAGCAGCCAGAATAGAGCCTTACGGAATCCGAATAGTCACCTACGCCGATGACACCCAGTTGGTGGTCGGGCTCACCCAAGCCGAACAGGAAACCCATACCCTCCATTCCTGTTTAAAGGAAATCTCAAGCTGGATGGATGACTCTCAGCTCAGGCTTAATGGAGGAAAAACAGAGATTATGATCTTAGGCAACTCTCAGTTTCAACCCCAGCCTGATGTGGCCCTCTTGTATGGGCCCAGCCCCAATCCCGAAATCAGAAATTAAGAGTCTAGGGGTATGGCTGGACCAGGACCTCAGCCTCAGGACGCAAGCCAGGAAAACTGCAGCCCTCTGTTACGGCCTACTTAGAAGGGCCCGAAAGGTCCTGCCCCTTCTTCGCTCTACGGCCAAGAAAGTATTGGTCTAATCATTAATACTTTCCGGATTGGATTATGGGAACGCCCTGTACCTGGGCGCTCCCATTTCAGCAGTGAGGAAACTTCAATCCATACAAAACGGTGCAGCGAGACTGCTAACGGGAATCTCTAATAGGCTTCCCTCCACTGGCTCCCGGTTCAGGAACGAATTAAGTTCAAGGCCTTGTGCCTAGTACATAAAGCAAGGCAGGGACTCGGTCCACCGGCGATTTCCACCATGATTCGTCCATCTAAAGCCAACCGTAAACTTCGAACAGATGATCTGCATTTGTCTGAGATCCCCAGGATCAAGAGGTCCAGAAGTGGTGGCAGACCTTTCTCTTATAACGCCTCCAAACTCTGGAATGCCTTGCCTCCTCACCTGCGCTTAATCCCGGACCATATGGCTTTCCGGAAGCAAATAAAGACTTTGCTCTTTCCGTAGCCCTTCTGGTCTCCTGTGTCGGCTATTAGTGCTGGGATGCTTCTGGGTAGCCATGCGCTCTATAAATGTTTTTCCATTCCATTTCCACCACCACCAATATCACCACCAATACCACTACTAATACCACCACCATCACCACCACTACAACCAGCCCCAATACCACCACTGCCACCAATACTGCCAAAAGCAATACCACAACCAATATCACCACATCCAATGGCACCACCAATTCCACCACCACCCCCACCAATACAGTACCAAACCACCAATACCACCAATCTCAATACCACCAATACCACCACCACTAATACACAACCACCACCAATACCACCACCACAAATACCACCACCACCAATACCACCACCAATACCAACACTGCCACCAATAGTGCCAATACCAATACCACCACCAGTCCAATACCACAAACACCAATACCACCACCACCAATACCACCACCATCAATACCACACCCAATATCACAAATTCCACCACCACCAATACCACCGCCACCACTAATACCACCACCACCAAAACCACCAGTACCATGAATATCACCAGTACCAATACCAAAGCCACCACCAATACCACCCTAAATACCAATACCACCACCACCAACAACACCTCCAATAACACCAATACCAATGCCACCACCGCCAATACCACTTTCACCAATTCCACCACCAATACCACCACCCTCACCACCAATACCACCAATACCCAACCACCACCACCAATACTACCAATTCCACCACCAATACCACCACCACCAATACCACCAATACTACCACCAATACAACCACTAATACCACCACCACCAATACCAACAATTGCACCACCACCAATACCACCAGTACTACCACCAATACCATCACCACCAATACCATCACCACCAATACGATCATCACTTCCACCACCACCAATATCACCACCACCAATACCATCATCACTTCCACTACCACCACTACCAGTACCACCACCACCAATACTACCAATTTCACCACCAATACCACCAATACTACCACCACTAATACCACCACCAACAATACCAGCACCAATACCACCAATTGCACCACTACCACCACCACTAATACCACCAGTACTACCACCAATATCACAACTAATACCACCACCACCAATACCACTATCACCAATAACATCATCACTACCACCAGCACCAATACCACCACCACCAGTTCCACCACCACCACCACCACCAATACCACCACCAATACCACCACCACCAATAGTACCACCACCAATACCACCACCAATTACACCACCACCAATGCCACCACCACCACAACTAATACCACCACCACTAATATCAACAATTGCACCACCACCAATACCACCAGCAATACCAACAATTCCACCACTAATACCACCGATACCACCAATACCATCATCACTACCACTACCACCACCACCACCACTACCACCACCACCAATACCACAACCACCACCAATACCACAACCACCACCACCAATACCCAACCACCACCACCAATACTACCACTTCCACCACCAATACCACCACCACCAATACCACCAATACTACCACCAATACCACCACTAATACCACCACCAATAACACCAGCACCAATACCACCAATTGCACCACCAATACCACCACCACCACCACCAATACCACTAGTCCTACCACCAATACCACCACTAACACCATCACCACCAATACCCTCATCACTACCACTACCACCACCAAAACCACCACCACCACCAAAACTACCACCACCTCCACCAATCCAATACCATCACCAGTACCACCATTACCAATACCACCAGCACCAATACACCACCACCAGTTCCACCACCACCACCACCACTAATACCACCACCAATACCACCACCAATTCCACCACCAATACCACCACCACCAATACTACCGCCAATTCCACCACCACCAACAATGCCACCACCACCAAAACCACCATCAAATCCACCACCAATACCACCACCACCAATACTACCACCAATACCACCACTAATACCAACACCACCAAAGCCACCAATACCATCATCACCACCACAACCACCACCAATACCACCAGCACAATACCACCACCAATACCACCACCACCACCAATACCACCAATTCCACCACCAATACCACCACCACCAATTTATTTATTTACTTATTTATATAGCACCTGAATCGACCTACAAATGGGGTATTTCTGCACTTTCGACAGGCTGCAAAAAATAAAACTGATGAACGGGATCAGACTCAAAATCAGAATAAGATGGTCTTAAGGTGCTTTCTAAATTAGAGATGGTCAGGGCATTGTCTCAAGTGAATAGGGAGCTGATTCCAGTAAAGAGGGCCAAGGTGGGAGAATGCCTTCCCACCCAGCCTGGCTTTCCTGACTTGGGGGACCAAAAGAAGGGATTTGGTTCCTGAGCGGAGGGTCCTGGAAGGCGTGTCTGGCATGAATTTCTCAGCAAGATAAACAGGGCCGAGATTGTGAATCATACAGCAGACTTTAAACTTAACCCGCTCGCATACTGGGAGCCAATGAAGGTGATGAAGGAGAGAGCGGGAAGTGGTCTTTGGGGGGCATTCAGGACCAATACCATCAATACTACCACCGTTAATCCCACCACCACCAATACCACCACCACCATTACCATCATCACTACCACTACCACCTCCACCAATACCACTACCACCAATACCACCATCAATACTATCATCACTACCACTACCACCACCACCAATACCACCACCACCAATACAACTACCATTACCAATACTACCACCAATACCACCACTGCCACCAATACCACCAATACTAATACCACCACCAATAACATCAACACCAATCCACTACCACCACCACCAATACCACCACCACCAATACCACCACCAATACCACTAAATCCCCACCCCCAAAACCACCACCAATACCACCACCAGAACAAATACCACCAATAGCACCACCGATACCCCTCCCATCATTACCACCAACAATACCACTAACACCAAAAATACCACCACCAGTACAACCACCACCAATACCACGAATACCACCTATACCAACAATACCAATATCACAGCCACCACCAATACCACCACCAATACCCCTACCGCGACCGCCACCACCAATCCAATACCATCACCAATAACATGACCTCCAATACCACCACATGCACCAATACCACCACCACCAATACCACCACCATTAATACCACCACCACCAATACTACCACTACCACCAATCCAATACCACCACCACCAATACTACCAATACCACCACCACCAATACCACCACCAATAATGCCACCAGCAATACCACCAATTCCACCACCACCAATGCCACCACCTCCAATACCACCACCACTAATACCACCACCACCAACACCACCCCCACCAATACCTCCATTGCCACCACTACCACCACCACCACCAATACCACCACTGCCACCAATTTTGCCAATACCAATAACACCACCAATACCACCACCACCAATACCACCCCCATCCCCACCAATACAGTACCACCACTAATACCACCAATACCAATACCACCAACACCAATACCACCAAAACGCAACCACCACCAATACCAACACCACCACCAATACCATCATCACCACCCCTACCACCACCAATACCACCAGCACCAATACCACCACCAATACCATCGCTAATACCACCACCACCAATACCACCACCACCACCACCAATACCACCACCAATACCACTAAATCCCCACCCCCAAAACCACCACCAATACCACCACCAGAACAAATACCACCAATAGCACCACCGATACCCCTCCCATCATTACCACCAACAATACCACTAACACCAAAAATACCACCACCAGTACAACCACCACCAATACCACGAATACCACCTATACCAACAATACCAATATCACAGCCACCACCAATACCACCACCAATACCACTACCGCGACCGCCACCACCAATCCAATACCATCACCAATAACATGACCTCCAATACCACCACATGCACCAATACCACCACCACCAATACCACCACCATTAATACCACCACCACCAATACCACCACTACCACCAATCCAATACCACCACCACCAATACTACCAATACCACCACCACCAATACCACCACCAATAATGCCACCAGCAATACCACCAATTCCACCACCACCAATGCCACCACCTCCAATACCACCACCACTAATACCACCACCACCAACACCACCCCCACCAATACCTCCATTGCCACCACTACCACCACCACCACCAATACCACCACTGCCACCAATTTTGCCAATACCAATACCACCACCAATACCACCACCACCAATACCACCCCCATCCCCACCAATACAGTACCACCACTAATACCACCAATACCACCAACACCAATACCACCAAAACGCAACCACCACCAATACCAACACCACCACCAATACCATCATCACCACCCCTACCACCACCAATACCACCAGCACCAATACCACCACCAATACCATCGCTAATACCACCACCACCAATACCACCACCAATAGCACCAATTCCACCACCAATACCACCACTACCAATTTATCTATTTAGTTATTTATATAGCACCTGAATCAACCCACAAATGGGGTATTTCTGCGCTTCAGACAGGCTGCAAAAAATAAAACTGATGAATGGAATCAGAATCAAAATCAGAATAAGATGGTCTTAAGGTGCTTTCTAAATTAGAGATGGTCAGGGCATTGTCTCAAGGGAATAAGGAGCTGATTCCAGTAGAGAGGGCCAAGGTTGGAGAATGCCTTCCCACCCAGCCTGGCTTTTCGTACTCGGGGGACCATAAGAAGGGATTTGGTTCCTGAGCAGAGGGTCCTGGAAGGCGTGTATGGCATGAATTTCTCAGCAAGATAAATGGGGCCGAGATTGTATAAGGCTTTGCGAATCGTACAGCAGACTTTAAACTTAACCCGCTCGCCTACTGGGAGCCAATGAAGCTGATGGAAGAGAGAGCGGGAAGTGGTATTGGGGGTGCATTCAGGACCAATACCACCAATGCTACCACCGCTAATACCATCACTACCAATTCCACCACCACCAATACCATCATCACTACCACCACCACCAAAACCACCACCAATACCACCACCACCAATTCCACGACTGCCAATACCACCACCACCAATACCACCACCAATACCACTCCAATTACGAATAGTACCACCAATACCACCACTGCCACCAATACCGCCAATACCAACACCACCACCAATACCACCAACACTAATCCACTGCCACCACCACCAATACCACCACCAATACCGCTAAATCCACCACCAATACCACCACCAAAAAACCCACCACCAATACCACCACCACCAATACCACCACCACCACCACCAATACCACCATCACCAACACTACCACCACTACCAATACCACCACTACCAATAGCACAACCAATACCCCCACCATCAGTACCACCTCCAATACCACTACCACCACAAATACCGCCACCAATACCACGAGTACCACCTATACCACCAATACCACAGACACCACCAATACCACCACCAATACCACTACCATGACCACCACCACCAATCCAATACCATCACCAATACCACAACAACCAATACCACCACATGCACAAATACCACCACCAACAACAAGACTACCACCACCAATACCACCACCACCACCAATACCACCACCACCAATCAAGTACCACCACCCCAATACTATCAATATGAATACCACCACCACCAATACCACCACCAACAATACCACCAGCAATACCACCAATTCCACCAATGCCACCACCACCAAAACCACCACCATTAAGACCACCACCACCAATACCACCGCCACCAATGTCACCACCAAAACCACCCCCACCCCACCAATCCAGTACCACCACCACCAATACCAATACCACCACCACCAATACCACAACCACCAATACCGGTACCATCACTACAAATACCAATACCACCACCACCAATACTAACACTAATACCACCACCACCAATACCACCACCACCAGTACACCACCTCCACCAATACCATCATCACCACCCCTAACACCACCACCAATACCAGCACCACCAATACCACCACCACCAATACCACCACTAATACCAACACCATCAATACTACCACCAATAACACCAATTCCATCACCATAAATACCACCAATACTTCCTCCAATACCAGCACTAATACCACCACCACCAATACCACCACCACCAATACCATCATCACCACCACTACCACCACCACCAATAGCACCATCACCAATACCACCATCACCAATGCCACCACCCGCACCAATACCACCACCACCTCCAGCAATCCAATACCACCACCAGTACCACCAATACCAATACCACCACCACCAATACCACCGCCACCAGTACCGCCACCACCATTACCACTACCACCACTACCAATACCCAACCACAACCACTATTACCACCACCACCAATACCACCACCAACTCCACCACCATCACCAATACCACTACCACCACCACCAATAACACCACAACCAATACCACCATCACCACCACTACCACCACCACCAATACCACCATCAAAACCTCCACCACCACCAATACCACCACAAATACCACTACCACCACCACCAAAACCACCATCACCACCACTACCACCACCACCAATACCACCACTATCAATACCACCACCACCAATATAACCACCAATACCACCACCATCAAAAGGCCACCACCAATACCACCAGTGCCACCAATACCACCAGTACCAATACCAATGCCACCACCAATACCACTATCACCACCACCACCAATACCACCACCAATACCACCACCAATACCACTACCATCACCACCAATACCACCACCACCAGTACCACCAGTACCAATACCAATACCACAACCACTACCACTAATTCCAGTACCACCATCACTAATACCACCACTACCAACACCAATACCACCACCACCAATGCCGGTACCATCACCTTAAATACCAATACCGCCACCACAGTACCTCCACCAATACCACCACCATCAATACCACCATTGCCATTACCATCGCCAATATCACAAATACCAGTACCACCACCCCCACCAATACCACCAGTACCATTGCCACCAATACCACCACAACTACCGTGCATCTCGCTCACTAGTATTGGCAGCGGCACTGTATGAGGCCAGAGTTGCAACAGAGACATTCCCACCATCCATTCTTGCCATAAAGCACAGCCCGCCATGCACCAGGAGGTGAAGCCAGGACCCTACTACAGTTGGAGTGTTTTTTATCATGCCAAAGAAAGCAATGACATTACGCAATGCCACACTGCATGCTCAAATCATGAAGAGGGCAGGAACTAGTCCCCCCACTCTTGCTCGTGATCTGAGACAGTGTAATCACAGAACGAAAAGTGTTGGAGCACTTTGTTAGTGTTTATAGCCCAGATCATATGTGACTCTCACTTCACACTTTGTGTCTGTGTAATTTACAACACTTGCACATCTTCTTCACTGCACTATTTATCATTACTTTGAAGACGTCACAGGCCGGTCTCTTCCTCTGATATTTATAATCTAACAAGCGGTCAAGAAGGCCCTTTATTGCAATGCAATAGGGCTCGCATTTGTGAGAGTTTAAGCTATTAACATTGTAAATGACAATGCCTTTTATTTATATTTTAAAACCCAAAACATAAATAGAAGCCATTGTCATTTACAATGCCAATAGCTCAAACTCGCATGAAGGCGAGACCTATTGCATTGCAAATGCTTGTTTTTTTTTACTTCCTCTTTTTATGCACATTCTGCAGCAGACATAGAAAGAGGAATATCCCTCAGGGGACTGTTTTTGTGCAGGCAGCTGCCACTTCCTGCACAAAAACAATCCTCTGTACAATGCAGGAGCCTGCATTTGTGCTAAGGTACTGCGCATTCCTGCCCTTTCTCTGTCATGCAGCGCAGCAAGGTGACTTGCTGCTCTGCGTGACATTCTTATAAATATGCTCCTATATTTCCAGAGAAAGTAAAATGGAAGGTGGAATTCAAAACAATATTGTGTGCATTATTTTTAAATACATTTATTTTCAAAAGATAAACTTCCCATGCTTGTGTTCTGATCCACAAGCATGCTGGGTGGCATTGTCTGATTTCTATGACTTGTGAATAAACTGCTCAGTCACCATGACCATTTGCAGTGCAGATAAACATGGGGGAAGTGCACATTTTCATATATTTTTATTTATACAAAAAACTCTATGACTGTACACAGCCTACCCTCACTCACAAGGTATAAATATAAGGCAGATTTCGAAATAGGTCAAGAAAACAGTTACAGCAGTCCACTGTCCAGTGTGCTGTAGTCCAAAACTACAGCTAATTTGAAAGAAATGATAAACTAAGTTCTGGCTCTCTCTGTCAACACATAGTAAACAATCACTAATAAAAGACCTTTGGCGTCGGCCTTGTTTCAATGCACCACTGCATGTAAGTACAGGCATTCACAAATTATGTATATCATATTAAACCCTAACTTACTGGTTTTAACAGTGCCTTCAAAAAGTATACAGAAAGGATTGCTTTCTGTATATTACATGTAGAAGATAAAGAATTGAATGTGACAAATTGCTGTGATGACTGAAGGCCCGATTCACAAAGGTACTCACGAGTGCGAAATCTCCAACTCAGGTCGAAATCTCTAGAGCTCAGTTCTCAATGTGGAGATTCCACCTTAAGGGCAGAGACTCCACACTTGTAACATTACTACATGTAAGTCCCTTTGTAAATCGATCCCTGTGTGTAAAATAGACTTTCATGCATTCTCAGGAAGAACCTCCTGGAAGGCAGAATGATGCATCAAGTAGCCAATAACATGAGGTGAGAGAATAATGCTCTGCTTATTGGAGCTAAAGCTCACCTTTGGTATATTTTCAAGAACTTCAATACAAGTACCTCGTAAAAGGAGGAGTGGAACACCAAGTAGCCAATAGCAGACTCGAACAATGATGAGTGTGGAAACATGTACGACGAGGCTACCAATGGACTTATTACCCACACGCTTCTATATTTTAATAGCTTTAAATTATCTTTACCTGGGCCCAGAACTGCAGGTCAACAATAATGCAACGTCATTGTTATCAGGTATTGTCTTCCTTGGTCAGCTAGGGTCTAAATAGATGTTCCTTAATGTTTGCAAAGGATCTCTATCCCTCTACGGTCACATTAGTCTACCCTATAACCACTCCTCCATAGCATACCTTACAAGTCTCCACAGAGTGGCAGAGTGTTCAGATGGGTCCTATGATGTACACGGTTTGCAGAGTAGCGGGAATCCAAATCATAGCAAAGAGAGAAAGCGGCAATGGAAAAGATAACAAGCATTGGCATAGCCAATAGGTCTCGCCTTTGGGACCTTATAGTTGTTTAGCCATGCAACACTTGATGTTGTTGCACAAAGGATATTGTGCTTGGTAACTAAACACTTATAAAGTCCCAAAGGCGAAACCTATTGGCTATGCCAATGCTTGTTCTTTTGTATGTCTTCTTTCATCTGGAGCACAACATGCCTTGGCACAGTGCGTCATGGCTGCCTTCATCTGAGCATACAAAGGTTTTGCCTACTTTTTAGGCCAGTGGCACCAGCTTCTTTTTTAGGCTGATTGCGAAACCTGGGTATTCCAAGAAGGCATTTTAAAGGTTGTGACTTTCATGAAGTTATCTGGGAAATAGGCCAGTACTTTTCCCACCCTGCTAGTCACTAATAATTGGGGTACCAGTAACTCCAGAGCAAGAGATAACTCCACCTATTACACACTGGGCCCTGAAGATCTTCTAAGAAATGGGAGTTCCAGATCCAATTCCAACGCTAATCCCTCATTTGGCCCCAGATTTTGGCTGCTTTCAGCAGCTGAGATTTCCTGGTGAGTTTTCAACAAATCCCCAGTGTCCCTGCAAAGCTCACAATTATAATGGGGCTGGTAACTGCTGTTACTGACTCCAACCAAATTAAGGGCCTGATATAGATTTCGGCTCACGGGTTACTCTGCCGAAATCTAAATCCCATAGGATATAATAGAATTTTCATTTTAGCGGATGGGATATTTGTCACCGTTGTGACAGAGTAACCGGTACGTGGTAATCTAAATCTGGCCCTAAGTGGCCACTTGTAATGAGGATCTCTCGATAAAGGACTTGAATAACTGGACACCCAAAAAAAAAGGCTCAATGTGGCCGGGTTCCATGGGATGCTGTCCCTGATCAGTATTCGATGTGAGAAATTTGAGGTTCAAACAGGTATTTGGTCTTTTTTCAGCCTGACATAAAAGAGTGGCAGCTCCTTCTTCAGTCACTTGATTTTTTTTAAAAGACCAAACCAGGTGTATGTCATAGGTGCTGGCTAGAATGTTATATATTTTTTTATTATGTATTATTATGTATTTGTACAGCGCACATTGCAGCACCCTGAAAGCTACCAAAGTAGGCAGAACAGTTATCAGATCCATTTTTTGGCTCCCACCAGAACCTTAAAGCCCTGTAGGCAGTACAGCTGCGGCCCGTACCGGTAAGAGTGGTGTGGCTGGGTGAGGAAGGATTGCGACGGATGATGACCAGGGAAAATTAATTAATTTATTTTTACCTGGTCATTGTCCGTCGAAATCCCCCCTTATCCGGCCCCATCGCTCTTACCTGTAAGGGCCGTGGCTGAGTCAGTATCCATGGTCTGGTCATTCTTATAGAAAAAACACTGACCTCCCTTTGGGCTTTGCTTGGGACAAGGCATGTTACCAGCTGCTCTATCATTTCGAATAAACAGAACTGTAGTGGGGTGGGGCAATGCGGGGTGGTGCGCCATTCCAGGGCTCATCCCCCTAGTCTCGAATGGGCATTCCAGGGCTCTCTGTTCACTAAGAAGCCATCTCATATTCAAAGAATCTTTACGAACTGAGTTCCCACCTCTCAAGTCAGTTAAAACTTGTAGTACTGAAACACAATAATGTAAAAACAAGGCAACAGGTTCTGGAATAGCATCAGGACGACCCGAATCCTACTCCAAGTTAGAAACCAGCTACCCTTCAAAAGAGCTATTGACTGTTGCCTTTGACACTCTGCAGCACTTCGTTGCCTTTCGGCTAGGGTTGTGCTCTATACATGCCATACAGTGCCAAAAGGCGCATGACCGTTGTCAACTACTTTAGAAATGGGCCCAACATAAAAAAACAACTTTCTTTTATCACAATCCTCGCCGAGCAATGAATTGTGAGGTGTTTTCAAAGAATACATCAA
The DNA here is from genome assembly GCF_964204655.1 of Triturus cristatus. Classification (NCBI taxonomy): domain Eukaryota; kingdom Metazoa; phylum Chordata; class Amphibia; order Caudata; family Salamandridae; genus Triturus; species Triturus cristatus. Next base: position 493,524,153 of record NC_140585.1, read on the forward strand.
AACACCTAAATCTGGCTATTCACATTGATCATGAATGCGTAACTTAAAAGACCCTGCGTGCATGGACATTATGCATGCAAGCGTAGAAAGCAGAGTTATATAAGAAAACGTCAAAGGGAACAAGGGATCTTCCAGTAACAGAAAAGACGCCAAAACCCTAGAGCATATACAAAAGAAAATGAAACTCTAGTGTCCCAATATCCCTGGGAACCTGGGTCACACGTATATAAGCAGACAAAACAAGCGGATCCTTCCGGTAAGTAGCATTGAAGATGGCTAGTACAATTATTTTTGCATCTTGTGCTGTATTACTCTCACCACAACTGCACGTTTGTCACATTTGAGCACTGCATCGTCAGTACACGTATTTTTGTTTCTGTAGCACATTTTCTTGCACAACTGTATAAAAACACTATTTATGTAACTAGGACATTGGGCTACTAGCACTTATTGTTCATATATATGTGTGGAAATGAGAACTCCTGTTCCCATCTCAGTGGTGCTGCTGAGTACACTTTATCTGTCTCTATATTTTCAGATTAATGCTATAAATAACCCTAAAGGAAGCACCGTGGTGTTTGCTTAGCTCAGGAGCACACAGTGGTGATGAACATAAGAGGGCAGCCAAGAATTACCTCTGCTTGCGTGTGCTGATACTCCAGAACAACAGTGAGAGGAGTTGGGTTCATAGGAGTGACATCGGGGTTTAAATCGCAGATCACGCTACTGCCCTCAGGCCACAGGAATACAAAAAATAAAAACAAATTTAAAAAAACAAGACCTCTAACTGGTGGTTCAGAGCAAAACGTACTTAGAAAAACAACATCATAAATAACTGACAAGTCAAATATGCAAAACCCAAAAACAAATCCGAAGACAAAAACAAAGGTTCGCTAGATCCTAACATATGACAAGAAGTAACCTTGTTAGGGCTTTCCCCGACAGACCGGTTCTGCAAGATTTTCCAGACAGGTTTCAGATTCCTTACGAGCATATACACTGAGGAAACAATACACGTTTTTATTAAGCTGCTAAAGTTTAACAGTATTGCTGAAAACAGGACGGGCAGGCCTTTCTTCAAAGAGAAGTCTGCCAAACTACAAACCCACACTGCAGAATATTAAAAGAACCAACCCTTAAGTCTGGCCATACCAGTAAGTAGTATTTTTATACTAAATTCTATCTGGGTGTTAAGTCATTGTCAACCAATAGCAAGAAAATGTTGATAATGAACATTTTTCGCACACACCTGCAAGTCAACTAGGTAAACAAGCATTGGCCGCGCGGCAGTAAAAGTAACGCCGCACGGCCGTTAAAGCGAAAGTCATCGCGATCGCTCTGAAAGCGAAAGTGATCGCGATGACACGCTAAAGCACAGTTTTCAAAGTGCTGCTGGCGGTTGGCTGCGCGTGTGCACGATCGCGTGAACGCAAGCGCTAGGCCAACCAGCAGCACTTTGAAAATCCCACATACAAAATGTCTCTCCGAGCCAGCGCATGTGCTGGGCTCAGCGAGACCTAAAAAGGGTAGGACATGTATGAAAGAAATTTTGTAAATGTGCTCGGTCGGGAAGAAAAAACTGATGCAAATCATTAAACTCTTTAGAACTCTGGCCTAGTTTTGATATTGCCGGACGGGTTACTCCGTCACAACGGTGACAGATATCCCGTCCGCTGAAATATAAATCCTATAGGATGTAATGGGATTAATTTTTCATTGGACGGGATATCCATCGCCGTGGTGAGGAAAAAAACTGCCTGCCAAGATCCTAATAAGGCCTTATGTCAGAGGCATTTCAATCAACATGAAACAGAACCAGTCAGCCATCAATCTGAATGGCTCAACAAGGAACATAAATGGACATGGCTAACATGTAAAATATGACATGTAATAGTATAGAGGCAGAGCGCCCTAATGGTACAAGACTCAGGTGGAAGGGGGATAAGGCAGACATTACGTCTGATTCCATCATAACCAGTTCCCTGGTACATATTACCGCGATTCTCGAAGACAATTTATGTACTTCTTCCTCAATTGAACATTTTATTAGTATTAATGCGGCCATTAACCTAAAACTCACAGGTACCCGTAAACATAAAGAGGACCAACCGCGGGGCTGGTTTAATTCAGCTTGCACCTCGGCCTTGAGGGAGCTGAAATCTGCTCTATCTGTCAAACCCAGAGATAAGGGACTGGTCATAGATCTTAGAGCCAGATACAACGAAACCCTTATAAATAGGAAAGTGGAACTTCGGCAAGAGGCCTGGGAAAATTTGTCCATGGCAGCTGAATTGAATAATTGTTCCCTATTCTGGAAAACTGTCAACTCCCCATTTCTCAAAGATGACAAAATTCCAGAACTAACCTCCTATGTTATGCAGGCAGATTGGATTACGCATTTTTCTAAAATTTTCCAGCCTGATGGTGGAGCACAAATTTCAGGGAAACAATGGCCGCATATCCCATTAAATTTTACGGTTCAAGAGGTTTTAGACAGTATACGGGACAGTAAGGGGGGGAAAGCACAAGGCCCAGACGGGGTCCCAATTGATGTGTATAAATTGGTCCCAGAAATTTGGGGGCCTCTGCTTACTAATATTTTTAATGCAGCTGTCAGAAATAAGATGCCCCCGACTTGGGAAGAATCCATTTTAATCCCAATATTCAAGAAAGGTAATCGCGGGGAAGCCAAGAATTACCGACCAATCTCCCTGTTGGACTCTTCTGCTAAAGTCATGAGCCGAGTGCTCATGGTGAGATTGGAGGAATGGGTCGAAGAAAATGGCATCTTAGCCGAGAGCCAGTTTGGCTTTAGGAAGGGTCGCGGAACGATAGAGCAATGTTTAAATTTAGAACTGCTGGTTGGTAAATATACCCTGGCAAAGACTGGCACTATTTACCTTTGCGGATCTCAGCAGTGCCTTTGATCTGGTGGACCACGGCATTCTTTGGGAAAAGCTGTTAGAAATGGGGGCCCCAGAGGGTATTATCTTCTTTCTTGCACGCCTATATTCTAAATTAAGAGCCTGTGTCCGTTTTGGGTCACAAGGCGAATGTACACCTATGTTTAAGATTGGGCGTGGAATTCGCCAGGGTTGTGTGCTAGCCCCATTGCTTTTCATTCTTTTTATCAATGAAATTGAATCCTTCCTTAAATCTCTGGCAGTGGATGCTCCCAAAATTAATAATGAATATGTTCCCGTGTTACTCTACGCGGATGATGCGGTTTTAATTTCACGTACACCATACGGTCTTCAATTGTTGTTGGATGGTTTCATGCAATTTATCAAAAGCAGAAAGCTAGTTTTAAACAAATCCAAAACCTATGTTATGGAATGCGGCCATAGGATTGGAAAGAAACAACCCTCTTTTTTCATAGAGGGTCAAAAGGTCCAGGTTGTTGATAATTTTTCATATTTGGGGGTTACTTTTTCAAATAAAAACACCTGGGCAATTGAACTTAAGAATGTACGGTCTAAATTGGCCAGGAGTGCCTTTGGTATTTTTACTATGGCTACCAAATTAGGAGATAGGCGGATAAGCGACATGCTGAAAATTTATCAGTCACGGTGTGTCTCAATTGCATTGTACGGAGCAGGCATATGGGGCCATGCCCCGGCAGGTTCTCTTCAGGTTGAAGAGAACGTATTTTTGAAAAAACTTTTGTGTCTGCCAAGCTCTGTCTCGAACACCTTAGTGCATAACGAATTGGGTATTTGCCATCTCTCCGATTTGACCCCCCTTAGACCTTTGCTCCTATGGCGCTCCATTTGGATTAAAGAAGAGACTTCCTTGTGTAGAGCTATCATCTCTGACTGTCTTACTTTGGACCATTTTACAAGGATTCCGTGGTTGAAGTATGCTATTGATAGCTTTCGGGTGGTCTTTAACATCGACATCCTAGCGGATCATCACGGGGCAGATATGTTGTCTAAAACTGATCTCAAGCAGTGTTTTTTACAACAGGCTGCTATTAAGAGACATCAGAATAGCTCCAATCTTTCATCTTATACTTTTTATCATGATTTAAATGAAGTTGTGGGCTTTCAACCCTATCTGTCTCAAATAACTTGGCAGGCACATCGGTTTGTGTTGACCAGATTTAGAATGGGAGTTGTCCACAACCTTGTTGCCTTCCCGATTATGAATTTACATCCTGTTGGTCCATGTTCTTGTGATAACTCCACTTCTCAAAGCACTGTGCACTTTCTTCTGCTTTGTCAATTGTATAAACACTTCCGGATAGCTTATCTGAAACCCCTGTTTTTAAAATTTGAAGTCAGAACTATACGTGACTGTATGTGTCTACTTTTTAATTTACATCATCCGGTAGTATGTTTTTATACGGCTACTTTTCTTCTTAAATCCATTAATGCTAGGAAAAGTATGCTTTTTTAAATGTTTTTTATCTTGATGAATTTTTCTGCCTCTGTATTTATAACAAATTTCTGTTGTATTGTGTGCTTTTATGAACTTACTTATTGTTCGAATGAAGCCTTATGAAATGAAATGAAATGACATGTACTAGAATGTTGCATTAGTGACATTCAACAAGGCAAGATACTGACAAAGTGATAATTCACTGCACAACCTATGGATTAATCAAAAAAAGCTAATGGATAACCCATCCATTTATAAAGGCTTATACTGAATCATAAAGGCATATACCGAATGAAGATAGACAACAACTGTAGAAAAGAAAAGAAAAGAATTTCAGACAACCGGGCAAACATTTTACTAACAGAACCAACGAACTAGATAAAGTACCACATATAATCACATGGAAATATTTATGGGGTTGTAAGGTTTCTAGCACCAGAGTTACCCACAATAGGTCCAAATAACACAGTCAGTGGTAAGGGTCAAACCAGTGTTGATCCAATGTTGCAGTAAGGTATTAGTCCTGTGTTGAGTCAGTTAGTGAAGAGATCACTCATATGATGGCAAGCACAGTCTTGTTATTGCAGAAAGCAAGCAGTGGAGGGACGTCAACATTTCAGTCTCTTTAATACTTAATATATGAGACAACCCTTTGGACAATGTTTCAGGTAAGTATTTAAACTCTGTTGTTATATTGGCGTGGCCATGCAAGATGGCTGACAGAACTCAAATGGACCAGTGGCTTCAGGATTTGTTGCGGGAGCACTCCTGCACCCTTGGACCATATACTCGGCCGGTGCCATGGCCCCAGGAGTAGGGATTGCGTTGGTGTGCAGCGGGACTGCCGATTATCGGCTGTGGCCTGGACGGGCTCACGGAGCTCCAGCAGCCAGGAGAGGGCCGGGTGAGGGGCTCTACCTGCAGCCTTGGTCGGAGGCCCCTGATCTCCTTGCCTGGTAGAGACCGACAATTTGGTTGTGTGGCCCTCGTTCAATTCCCGCCTCTTCTGCCTCATTGACTAGTGGAGCTGCCTGGAGGGCACGGACTGCGTCGCTAGGACTCTCGTACATCGGAGCCTGTCCACCTAACGACTGTATTGTGAGGCCCACCTAGGGACTGCACTGAGGAGGCTATAGACTGCCACGATTTGGGAGGATTGGAAAGTCTATATCTTACGATTGGGTCCTCAGGGCCCACTGTTAATGCCAACATTGACTCTTGCTTTCTAGTGAGTGCTGGTCCTGGGGGTATCTAACTGGTATTGTAGCAGGGGAGCATATACCGTGGGAGTCTTTGCTGCCCCCCTCTTCTCTCTTTCCCCCCTTGAACCGGCTGGGGTGGCCAATTTGGTACATCACTGTTCATGAGGACGCCCTTCTGGGAATAAGAGAGCCTCTGGCATCACTCTAACCAGCTGCATTCTCCTCCCGGGGGACATGCCTGATGTTCTGGGGTGCTCCTGTACATTCTACCCTTTTGCCTGGACCCTGGTTCCCTACTCAGTCCCCTGTGGGTGAAGAAAAGGATCCGGGGTCTTTCCTGGGTGGTGGATGCTCACGGGTGCAGTAGGAGTGGGCCTTGGCAGGTCCCTGGAGGAGACTGGTACCTGTGTTGGACTTGGTGCTAGGTCCAGCATGGAGGCAAGTGGCATAGGAGATGCTGTGGCCCTGGGAGAGTCTGAGTCAGCTGGCCCTACAAAGTTCAGGTGTTGGTTCTCCCTGGTCCCACACATGGGGACGAAAAACAATCCGGCCCCCTGCAGGGGAACACTATAATATGCAGGCACCCTCCTTGCAGCAGCAGGCACGACACTTTGGTGTCCGAGAAGAACCGAAGCAGATTTGCTCACTGAGGAGCCCTCATGGGCAGGGATCCTTCCAGCTATTTAGGGCTCCCGCCTGGCGTTATAAGGTAAAATTGATACTGATGCCCTTGAGGTGAACCTCTGAAAGGTATCAGACAAGGTACGGGTCGCTCATTAGTTCATTATGTGTTCTTTTTGTGATCAAAGATATGAATTAAAAAATAAAAAATAAATAAAAGGCAGAAATTACTGCTTAGGTAAACGTATTAATTTTCGTTTATCTTACTTCATATGAATAAGTGTTGAAGTCACTAGAGGTATAGGTAATTTTTTTCTTATGTATTAATTCAGCAACCAGCAGCTGAGAGTTGTCTGCAGCAGGATTCCATGCTGCGTGCTGCATTTCTAATGAGTCTTGATTGGAGTTTGTTAGAAGCACTTTTTTGTTTAGTAAATTGTGCAGCAGAGGTGAATTAAGCTTTGTAAAACCAGGAGCCCCTATTGCGGCTTTGAAAATATAAGTGGTTGGTGTGAAGAAAAGTGGTTGAGACCGGAGCATGAAATTTCAATGGACCACAGATTGTCAGCACTTCCTTGAAGGGCCAATGGAATGCAGCAGAACACACACATTAGCTGCAGTTACCATACCTTACAGCAAGTATTGCTGTTTGTTCTGGTGTAGTCATGTGCTGTCCTCCGGACAGAAGGATGCAATGTGTGCCTCTCCTTGAGATCACCACTCCTGGAGAAGCCTGCTTGTGTTTGGAAGACTGTGGAAGTGCTGTATCCTAATTTTCACTTTTGAATTCAGGGGAAAAATGGCTTCCATGCTGAACTGATCTGAAGCCAATACAGAGCAGGTAAAGTAGCCAGTGAAATGTGTGTTGTACCATTTGCCATGTTCATATCACAGGAAGTAGCCTGTCCACGGCCGTGCAGTTTGGCATGTTCCCCAGTGGGTTGTAAAATATGTAGGTAAGGCAGTTTTGTTTAATAATGTGGTGTAAATCCTTCCACTCACCAAATGACGTCCATATTGGCCGTGGCTGCAGTGATGGATACAAGGTTAGATCACTATTTCGCAGCACTGCATCATTCTCTCTACATTCTGGCACTGTATTTCAGTTCCTTCTTGAGAGCCCTTCGTTGTCAGGGTTGCTCTCAAAGAGCTGAGACAGCGGCTTCCCCTGTGTGTGAGCTTTGGATAGCCATTGGGATGACGCCCTGCAATAGAGAATCACAATCTAAACTGGGGGGCAAAATATCTTGCACAGAACAAGCCTTGTGAGTATATGGTTTTGGTGCTAAATGCAAGACAGCTGCAATTCAGTTTGCATCTCAGACCACCAAATGGTCATCTGGTTTAGACAGTCAAATATGATTAGTCGATGAACTAACTATAAGTGCGGATTAAATCTGCCAGCAGAACGGTGGAATTTATTTAAGGAGGAACTTTGTGTTCTGAAACCACAAATAATCGGCTTAACTGAAACCCACATAGCATATAAAGATAGGTTGCTATTGGGGCAGCTTGGCTATGACTTACTAGTCTGTACATCACAGACAGTTTCTATCCGTGGGGTTGCTATACTTAAATTAAGGACTCTAGTCACTACAGTGATGCGTACACTATCAGAGAGCAGGGGGAGATGGTCTATAGCCCAGCTGTTGATAGCGGTCGCATTGCCACGATCTGTGTCGTATATGGTCCCAACCTGGATTGCCCTGATATTTTTTAATCAACTGAGTATGGAATTATTGGACTGGGATGGGGATATAATAATCTTGGCCGATTTCAATTGCATAATGGTCAGCAAAATAGATATCACCATTAGTAGAAGTCAGGCAAGAATGTCTAAAACTAGGGCAGTAATTCGGGAGCTTATGTATATTCATCAGCTTGACGATGCTTGGCGAGTGTTATATCCTACACCGCCAGGCTACACTTTCTATTCACACCCACATAAACAATACTCCCGCATAGACATGATTTTCACTAAGAGGTCGCTTTTCGAAAATGCTTTGGTGGAGGTCTGTCCTAAGATCATTTCTGACCACAATCCTGTCATGTTGACTCTACAGAGGCAGCTTGGAGCTAGAAAAGCTACCCAGCCCTTTACATTCCCGAGACACTTACTTAGTAACCCTAATTATGTGGCAGATATCGGAGGGGGTTTGATGGAGTATTAAAAACATAAATTTAGGCACGGCTAATATCTCATGTGTCTGGGATTGTATGAAGGCGTTCTTTAGGGGGGAAGCTCTACGTTTTATTTTGGCTCAAAATTGAATGGCTATAGAGGCAACCGAATCGGCGAGAGCTTATAGAATTAGAGCGCAAGCCCACTGGCACAATTACTGCTGGTGATGCGGGAGCACAGGCAATCTATTTTCAGATGTTAAAAATACGATCTAAAATCAACAGAGGCTTATTGGATAAGATTGCTTCTAAATATCACAAACATAAAACTGCTCAATATGGATACGGAGAGAGGGTGGGATGGGTGCTACTCTTACAGATTGCTGATCAAAAGAACAGGACCCATGTTAAAAGTATTAGAGGTGAAAGTGGTAAGTCCTTTACTCAGCCAACAGACATAACGGAGCAATTTAGGCTGTATTATGCTGACTTGTATACAGCTGCTTCCTCATTCTCTAAACACACTTGCCTTGAATATATGCAGGCGAGTCATATTACCCGATTGGATTGTCTTGATGGTGACGATTTGCAAAAAGACATATTGTTGGCTGAGGTGGGGGTAGCTATTAAGTTTCTACCCTCGGGTAAGGCAGTTGGCGATGATGCCATCCCGCTTAAATTTTATAAGGTTTTTCAGGATCTATTGGCTCCGGTCTATCTGTAGTTTAGCATGGGTATTTTTGAAGGGGGGTGATGTGCCTGACTCATGGAGAATAACTAATATTGTGGTCTTCCCTAAAAAAGGTACACTGCCTGATGATAGAAGCTCTTTTCGACCAATTTCACTCATCAATGTGGATGCTAAAATCTTTTCTAAAATTCTGGACTCCCAGTTAGCTCCCTACATCCACAAGTTGGTATTGGCACAGCAACACAGCTTTGTTCCTGGACGAGATACAACGACCCACATAGGCACTGCTATTGCGGCTTTCAATGTTTTGAGTAAACTTAATATACAAATGGGCATGATTATGCTTGATGTGGAAAAGGCGTTCGATAGAGTGGCCTGGGAGGCTTAATGGCTTAATGGCTTGACATCTTCTAACTTTGATGTACAACGCGGGACGCAACAGGGATGCCCCTAGTCACCTTTGTTATTCGCTCTCTATATCGAGCCATACATATGGCATTGACTGCTTAACGGAAGGATTTCCCCTGTTAGTCTTAATGGTATTGAACTCAAGGTATAAAGTACAAAAAGGGTGGAGGAGGGTTCAAGGGAATCAGTTTTAAGACCAGCGAGGAGCATATCCCCAAATCACAAATACTAATATCACAAAACAACCTTGGGTCTTCAACTAGACCCGAGGTCATTTTGTGATTGAACTCAAGGTTACAGGATATTTTGGATGATATTGCGGTCTACTCCACTTATCCGGCCGATGCCATTACACATTATGCAAGAGGCTGAGTTTTCAGTTTATAAGCTAAATCCCATTAACACTCAGACAATTGTCAATTTTCGATCTGATGTTAATCCTTCAACGTTGGGGGTTACCTGGTGTGCAACTTACCTCAGAGTAAGTATCTGTAGTCAGGTTAATGACATTATTGCATTAAATTACGATTCACTTTTGAAAACTGTTGCAGTCAAATTGTGCAGTTGGCATCAACTAAAATTAAGTATTTATGGGAGGTGTAACATTATAAGAATGTTTATCCTCCCTAAATTCCTATATTTGTTTCACTCCTTACCACTACGTGTCTCCCCCGTCTTTCTTTAAGAAATTGAATAGTGTTATAGGCAGTTTCATATGGGCTTATAAGCGTGCCCGTCGGGCTCTAACATTTATGACACTAAAAAACGCACAGGGTGGCTTTAAGCTCCCAGATTTGCAGCTTTATTTTTGGGCTTCAGCCCAACATTGCTACATTATCAGATTGCTTTTGACTCAATAGTGGGGTTTATGTTGTGTAAAACTGCTGACCCCAATTATTTCAAGCGGGTAAAGTTTAAGGTAGCTATAGACATAAATCGGATTTGGCTTGACATATGTAAGCAATACTCTTTCCCGGCGCAGCATGAATACACCGTGCTATGGGGCAATCCAGCGATGGCCAACATATTCCAGGATCGTACTGGTAAAGACTGGCATTCTAAGGGCATTATCCGACTCGGCCAATTTTATGATGGGCAGGGGTTTCGTTCTTTTATTGTACTTAAGGAGGAATTCGGCCTCTCGCAAAAAACATTCTTCAAATACCTGCAGGTCAGGGATTATTTTTTAAAACTGCAAAAATCTTACTGGCCGGAATATATACATACACCGGTCGGGGGGTAATTGGCTTAGTCTATCAAAAACTTTTGACTTGGGTTAGCAATGATAGCTTACAAATTGCGGTTAAATTTAGCCTGGTACTACAGGTGGAAATAGCCGCTGAGGACATCTGGGAGAGTATGGAAGTACTAGATCAAGGGGTAACATCAGTCAATTTCAAGTTACAACAGCATCGGGCTGTGTACATGTTGTACTATACTCCGGCAGTTATATCTAAGTGGGCCTCTGGCAGAAATGGAAAAATCATATTGTCCAAAATGCCGGTTATATCTATGCGGCAGACTTTAGGCATATGTTTATTGATTGTCCAAAGCTCGACGAATTCTGGAAGGGGGTCACCAGTATTCTCAGCCCAATCATGGACCCTAATTATCAGCTTACTGCAAAATAAGTTTGTCTTGGGATCAGAAGTGGGACTGTTAGGAACTGGAAACTCCTGACAACTATTTTTATTGTTTGTGCCCGTGTATGTATTGCTAGAGCCTTGGTGGTTGGTAACAGTCCCAGTGTTAATGAATTATGGGTTCTACTTAGACAGGTTTATGAAATGAAACTTGCTTTGGCTAAAACTAGGGGACTGCGTTATTGGCTGAAATTTAATCGGATTTGGACTGACCGGTTATGGGAGCAAGAAGGTGTTGTTTGCCCATGACGGTGTTTCATTTTCTTCTTGTTTGTCTTTTATTCTTGGCTTCAAAGGCATAAGACTGTCGTTTTTTCTTTTTCTTTAATTTTCGTACCTTCTTTTGTTTACTTAATTAGTTATTCTATATTTCTTGCTGCTGTGTCTACCCTTTTAATGTAAGGACATGTATATGGTATCTTTTACATTTATGGCTTCAAATATAAAATAAAAAAATAAATAAAAAGGAATTTATCAGTAATTCTGCATTACAAGAGTAACGCAGAATTTCTAAATTTCACCAATTTCACCCACCTCTACTCTGGGCGGTGACCTCCGCTCCATTTGCGGAGTTTTCCGCGCTCCGCAGAGCTTGAGGAGTGCAGAAATCTCCACTGGGGAGGAGGCGAGCGCGAGCTGCCTCTTGGGTAGAATTTCTACTTGAGCAGCAGGAAGATCAGCATGAAAGGCAGTTTGTGCTGCACTCCACCACTTGCGATACTCTGCAGAGTTTTTTTGTCACTTAGCAGATTTCAGCGTAGCGGAACTCCGCAAACTCCGCCCAGGCCTAAGTCTATCACCAACATTGGCACGGGAAGGGGGATAAGTCCATCATGCAACTTTACGTGCCGGATGGAGGCCTGGTGACAAGTCGGCACGACATCCTGCATACCCTTGGGAATTATTTCTGAGCAGTGTATCGCACAAGTGCTGTTGGCCGTCCTGTGCGACAGAGGATTTTCTTGTGGAGGTGGGTTTACCACTCCTAATGCCCGATTGTTTGCGAGAGTTGGATGCAGTGCTCACTTTGGAAGAGTTGTGGTCAGCCCTCGGTGACCTTAATAAATCCAAAGGCCCTGGCGGGGACAGCTTCCCAGTACGATTTTTTTAGGCCGATTCTGCAGAGCTCAGATAAAAGCTGCAAGAGGTACTTATTGAAGCTCAAAAAGAATTGATGCGTTCACCCACAATGCGTTAGGGCATTGTTTGCCTCATGTTAAAACCAGTGGGGGTCCTTATGACCCATCCTTGTATAGACAACTTATTACTCTTAATTCAGATGTTAATATCATCCTTAAACTGCTAATGATGAGGTTTTGAGGGGTAACATGTTATGTTATGTTATGTTAATAAAATGTATACAGCGCACGAATACCCTCAGGCGCTACCAATGCTACATACTGTACTGAGTGCTACTGCTACTAAAAGAGTCAGGTCTTCAGTTGTTTTCTGAACTCGAGAATGGAGGACATTTTTCTAAGATTTAATGGAAGGGAATTCCATTCCTTGGTGGTGTTATAGGTGAAACTCCTCCCCCCCAGTTCATCTTTTTGATCCTGACCACCGGCATCAGATGGGCAATAGCCGAACGCAGAGGTCTATTTGGAGAATACCAACTGAAAAGGTCCTCTAGAAATTTCGGCCCTTGTTTGTGCAAAGCCTTATGGGCTATTCAAAGTGGCTTGAACTTTATCCGCTGACCAACTGGTAGCCAGTGGAGATCTCGCAATGCTGATCTGACAGACTGATATTTAGGTATGTCCAGAATCAGTCTTGCGGCAGCATTTTGCACTGCCTGTAACTTCCTGAGGAGGGTGGATTGCACATTAATATATAGTCCATTACAATAGTCAAGCTTAGACAAGACTAAGGAGGTGACAACCAATTTTCTGCAAGATTTAGGAATAAAAGGCAAAACTTTCCTTATGGTCTTGATTGTAAAAAAGGAAGAAGACACAACCTTAGAGACTTGAGCTTTAAAACTAAGCTTCTCGTCTATGATAACCCAGACGAGAAGTTTTATCCACCCGGGTAGGGGGAGGACCAAGATTATCTGGCCACCATGCTGAGGACCAAGGTGGAAAGAGGTTTCCAAACATAATCCCCTCCGTTTTGCTTGAGTTTAACCTCAAGCAGTGAGTCCTCAAAGTTCAAGTTCAAAATATACTTTATTCGACAAATCAATGCCATAAAAGTGAACATATAGGAGGCAACATTTCATCAATAAAAAGACATTGCGTTACAAATGACAAATACAATTTTAAGTTTTGTAAACCAGAAGATAAAGTTAAAATTATTGGATAGAGCAGAGGGTTTCATATAAAAAGTGCATAGTGCCAAATTCATATTGCTATATACAAGAAGCAAGTTAAAAATTCTTAACTGGGGCAGATGATAACGTATAAGATATCGAATACTAACTGGTGGAGTACAAAATACTACCTTCACATTATCATAAACAATTGGGCAAATATTTATATTTAAGAAGTTAACAGAGTGGTAGACACTACAATTTAAAATTACTAAATAGAACAGGGGGTATCCAATGACGTGCAAAATGCTGTAATATAAAGTGCAACGTGCTAAATTTACAACTTAAATAACAGTAAACATTCAAGTAATCATGATTACATAAACAAAAAATATGATTTGAAAGTAATTGTTAAAATGACAACTTTTTTCTACATCTAATGGCTCCTGATAAAAAACTTGCAACCCCAAAACAGACCATAGGTGAAGATAGCATTTGGAGGAATAGCAAAGCGGGCCTAACTTGAGAAAAATGGCAATCTGTAAGAAGGGGAAGTATAAATCTTTTACGCAACTGAGCATTAAAATCACAGAAAAAAGATAAGATGTAAGGTATCTTGTTCTGAAAAATCGTCACAAGGACAAGGTTTACGAGTACCTTGATCAAGTGTAATCGAAATCTTGTTAACAGAGAACGATGAAAAACATTATTTACAATCAGTAAATATGGTTGAACTTGATTATGCAAAGGTAATGTAATATATCTTCTAACCGTTGGTTTTATTAGCTCCTTTTCCTCCCTAAGGCCCTTTTGCTTCTCATAGAAATGTGATTTAATGGCTCTAATTTAAGATTTGCTCATCGGTTTCTGCCTGTTATAGAAATCTGGGCAACCTAGCCATTTAGTCAGGTCCATTATTTACTTCAGCCATGGAATATTCAAGGCTCTACCCAAGGCTATGCAGTCCATGATTACCAATTGGTTTAGTTTTGTGCTGAGGCTAGCCCAAACTCTGAGCCAACGTAGCAAAGGGGCTATCGTTATCTCATCCTCAATATACCCCACCCCAGCCTCTTCATGTAAAATAAACGCCGGGGTGGTGGAAGGAACGACCAAAAGTTTACGTAAAAACTTATCTTCGGCTCTTTGAATCTCTTTACCTTCCTTATAGCCCCAAATATCACAACCATAGGATGCCATGGGGATACACATTTCTTTATAAATTTTCAACAGGGCGGGTAAAGGTTTGGTTCCTAGCTTCTTTGCAAAATTTAGAGAAGCCCCCGTTGCTCTGGTCAGGGTATTCTTTTTTTGTATAATTTGTGCTCCCCACGAACCACGGTCATCAAAGAGTACCCCCAAATATGGAAATGTTGGGACTTTTGTTAGTTAGACCCCCTTGCAATGAAATTTAAACTTCTGGGGTTTTCGGGAGCCAATAGACATTATATGTGACTTCGTAAAATTTATTGATAGATCTAAAAAGACCATCTAGTAATCTTTGGAGCCCCACAGCTGTTCTTGCAAGTAAAACCATACCATCTGCATATAACAATGCGGGCATTTTCTTGTCACCAACCCTAGGGATATCTATACAGCTAGTTGTTAAGAAGTCCCCCAGTTTATTTATATACAGAGTAAAAAGGAGGGGGGCCAGTATACATCCCTGGCGTACCCCCCTCTTTACATCCCAAGGGCTTGTCAAGTCACCATTTTTATTATATCTAACTGCGGCCGTGTTTTTTTCATGAATCTTGAGTAAAAAAGCCACTAACTGGGGTTCAAGGCCCATATCCCTTAAAATTAGCCATAGTTCGGACTCATTTACACATTCAAACGCTTGTGTCAGATCCATAAAAGCCAAATGTAGTACTCCCTTTTTGGCAATCGTATACTTTCCTATGACTAAATGTAAGTTAAGACATTGATCCAGAGTCCCTTTACCTGCCCTAAAACCATATTGTAAATCAGAAATAGCGTTTAAAGGGTCTAGCCAAGTCGTCAGGTGCTCTAGAATGACTTTGCCCATAATTTTAACAGCAGAGTCTAAAGGAGAGATCGGCCTATAACTTATAGGGTCGTCTTGTGCACCTTTTTTTAAAATAGGGACAATGGCTGCCTTTCTCCAGGATGATGGGAGACTTTGTGAACACGCCGGGTTAAAAACATGTGCTAAAATTCTCGACCAAACACTAGCATCAGCCTTAAACAGGCCCGGAACCTTTCCCCCCGCTGTGGATAAAATTGCGTTATAAACTTCCTCTACGCTAAAAATAAGCTCTGCACTAATATGCTCAACCTCCACGGGCTCTGTAATCTCCTCTATACTGGCATTATTAAAAATACGGCTAAAGTGCAAAACCCATTGGTCAGCTGGAATTAAACACTCTTTATTTACATTTTTGGAGTCAGAGAGGAAAGGGCTATTGACTACTGACCAGAAATTTGCGCTATCTTTCAATACGCATGCTTCGCTCAGGGCTTCCCACGCCTGCTCTTTTAACTGGTTCTTTCTATTTTGAATAGCCAATTTATAGGCCATCCTTTTAGCTCTAATTTCTATTGTATCTCTGGGGATACGTTTGATGGCCTGTAAAAGTTCCCTATGAGTTTTAGACCAAGAGCTATCAAACCATCTTTCGGCCTTCGAACAGCTGACCTTGCTCACAACAGTAAGGTCTGCAGAGATTTGTTTTGTTAATGTTTTGAAGGCTTCTAAAATGGTATAGTCATCCGTGGATGAATCTAGGCAGAGTTGGATTCCTGAAGCACAAGAGGTGTACAGGTTTTCAAGGAAGCTATCTGGGATAATCCTTTCTAATTTTAACCTGCGATTTTGATCTTTAGTTGTGATATCTTTATTTATAATATGGGTAGTTATCCCCTCGAGTTCAATCGCAGAGAGTGAGATTGTAAGTATAAGGGGATTATGGTCACTGTAACATGACCAAGAAACTGTAAAGTCCACAATATTTGAGGCTTGTGATGCAGTCAGAAAAAAATAGTCAATGGTATTGGACCTTCCATTCCCTGTATAAGTTGGTACTGACTCCACACTGTTTTTTTGCCAAGGACATAGTAAATTATGAGTTGCAAGGGTGTTTTCCAACAAAGTGCCAGCTGGTGTATGTTCAAAATGATTTAGCGTAAGGGGAAACTCCCCTCGGTCCAGTTCAATAATACAGTTTAGGGTACACGGATGAGTATTAAATCCCCTAAAATTATTAAATCATAATGTGAAGATTTACCCTCCTCATAATTTTCCAGAAACTCCTCTAGGATTACCTCGTAATCTCTGGAGAAGGAATTATAAAAATTTACTACTAGCAAAGTGGCACGATTTATAAATGAAAGTTCTACCGGTAGCAAGTGGTGAGATTTACATTCAACCATTCTGAAATTACAGGAGAGTTTTATTGAAAACATTAAAAGTAAACCCCCTTGTGCTCTACCCATATTGGATGGAATAGCATTTTTACAAAAAGATTTAAAACCATCTAAATAGAAACAGTCATTTACCTCCCACATTTCATGAAAGGCAATAATATGATGATCTGCTAGAAAAATGTTCCAGTTTAAAAGGCCTCTTTTTGACCTTAGGCCCACTATATTCCACGACAAAATTTTCTCGTGGACATTCAAAGATGAGGGCGTTACAATGTGGCAATCCACAGGCTCAGTAAAAGATAATATAAAGGTAGGCAAATTTGAGGAACAGTGATTGATCACAATGTTATCTAATAACGCCGGTGAAACCAGTCAATCTTGTTGGTGCAGGTCCGATAAGGGAGAAAACCTATTATGTGTTTTAGTAATGAATGGGGATATAATGTTCTGCTCAATGGAGGGCTTATAAAAATAACCTAGGTGCAACAGCCAGATCTTCTTTGTTCTGGCCATGTTTGATTCATGGGATGACAACAGAGACCTCACCATATTTGGGTGATGAAAATTAATAACAATGCAGTCACCCTGAATATCCTTCATGTGAGTCCCAACCCACCCAACCCTGCGGGCCATAATGATTTCTCCGATCTGTAACTCCCGGAGGCCCCTATGTTTTATGAGCCAGTCTGCACATTTATTTCGGAATTGGTCCCTAGATTCTCCCTGATTCCTTCTAAGAGGGGGTACTCTGGCTAAAACTAGCACATATGGGCAAGCAGCGGGAGGTACATTTAATAACTCATTGCAGGGTATTAAATCATCTGAGGCCTCGGAGGATGATGTACCCTCTCTCTGTGGTTCCGAAATCAAATTAGTTGGGCCCTGAGTAGTTGATGTCCTTATCCACTGTCGAGATCACCAGCTGGGTGTCGTTGGCATAAGAAGTGGGAATCAGATTAAAACTTCTTATCAGTGGTGCTAGATCCTCTACATAAATATTAAAAAGTGTGGGGCTCAACGATGAGCACTGCGGAACACCGCATGGAAGTCCAAAAGATGCCGACTTAAATTTGCCCAGATGAACTGATTGGGTCCTCTCTGATAAAAACGATGTTAGAATGGAGAGAGCTTTACCTTTTATCCCAATTGCTTGTAAACGTTAGACCAGAAGAGTATGGTCTACCGTATCAAATGCAGCGGATAGGTCAAGCAGCACCAAGGCTGCTGATCCACCGCTGTCTAATGAAGAACGGATTTCTTCTGTAGTCTTAATCAGAGCTGGCTCTGTTCTATGGTTAGCTCTGAAGCCAAACTGGCTCTAATCTGATTAGTTGGAATAAAAGTGGAAAGATCCGCGTTCATGGTTTTCTCAATTATCTTGGCCGGAAGAGGGATTCTCGCAATAGGCCGATAGTTGGCTGAATCGGTTACATCCAAATTGCTTTTTTTTAGTAGGGGCAAGATACAAGCCTGCTTCCACACAGTGGGAAAGGATCCTTGCTCTATCATTTGGTTAAATATCTTAGATAGATGTGGCCCGATGAAATGGCAGATATTTTGTAAGATCTTAGGAGGGCAGGGGTCTTCGGCAGAGCCTGACTTGGCCATGGAGATCAGTTCAGTGATTTGCATGGGAGAAGTCATTGAAAAACTAAAATGAGAGACTTTTTCGCTGATTTCTCGTTCAAGTTTTTTACCCTTTGGTGTAGAATGGTTGAACTGATCATAAATGTGGTCTTCTTTTGTTCTAAAGGAAAGAGCCAGAGTGTCACAGAATTCTTGATTAAAATTAACAGAATCATCTTTTGTGATTGTAGTTGGTTTTTCACAGTTCGAAACAGTTCTTTACTGGAACTACCGGCTTTTTCTATTTGTGCTGTATAATAGAGAGTTTTCTCCTCAATCAGCTTTTTTAAAAACTCTGAGAGCATGGATTTATATCGATATTTTACTAAAAGCTCATAATTTTTACGCCAAATCCTTTCTTGCCTTCGGCAAGCCTGTTTGTCTATTCTCAAAGCTTCAGAAAACCACGGGGCAGATGGTGACTGGTACATGAAGGTCAGCTTGCAGTATGGCATTCAACATCCGTCGGCTTACCCATGTGTTACATGAGTCCATAAAGGATGATCTGGAACTGGCCCTTGTATCGAAAGAATTGAAGAAAGCCTTTGATACCATGGAATAGGGGTATCTAGCAGTGGTGTTGCAGGGGGTGATTTTCAGGCCTGTCTTTTGAGACTGGGTGTGATTACTTCACACACCACTCTGTTGTACACGTCAAAGTAGGGGTGCACTTTTGGAGGCTTTGACAGTTGGGAGAGGTACTCAGCAGCACTGCCGTCTTTCACAATTCATCTCGGCTCTTGCAATTGAACCTTTGCCATTATTATTGCCCAAGGAGCTGGAACCCTGGAGCATTCAGGTGGGAAGATCCAACAATATCATCTTGCTCCATGCGGAAGACACACTGATTTATGTTCATATCCCTGAAGAGGCAGTGCCGCTCCTGATGAGGCTGCTGTCTGACTTAGGCATGGTCTCCGGCTTGAAGGTCAATGTCCAGAAGATGTTGTTATTTCCCCTGGAGTGGCTAGTGGGGATACCTCCTGAGCAACTTCCAGACCTAGGTATTTGTTGTGAGACTGCAAGTTTATGATACCTGTGCTTCATGATTATGCACACTAGGCCACTCCCCAGTGCTTGAATGTGGATAGGATCCTGGAAGCATGACGGGATTGACCAGGTTCTGGAATAAATTGCCCCTGTTGGTGATAGGTTGGGCGGCGGTCCCCAAAATGTGTTTCCTCCACTGTGTCTTTATCTGGTACAAAATTCACTGTTACTTGTTCGCATGAGTTTCCCACAAGCGGAACAGCCTGTGGGCCTCGTTGATTTGGGCTGGACGGTGGAGCAGGGTAGGTCTTTCAGACCTTAAAAGGGACATGGAGGATTGAGGCTTGACTCTCATGCAACTCTATTACTTCACTAAATAATTAAGGACAATGGTTCAGGTATGGCCTAAAAGGTCCTAAAGAAAGGTGACCCAAGAAGGGGCACTTGTTTTTTAAGAAGTGAAGTCAATTCCGTAGGGAGCAAAAGACAAAGTACGTAAAGGGTCATGTAGGTCAAAAAGATGACAGGTATTTATTTAAACAAATTCAATTTTTTGAGTGCTCACATAAAAAAGCGTGGAGTGAAATAGTGATAGTGGCTAAAAAGACATCGCATTGACAACAATATAGTTGAGTTCCATAATTGATTTTTTACAAGTTATAAGGAATTCATGTTGTGGGGTGGTCGACGGCGTTTCGAACCCAATTATTGGGGTTCATCTTCAGGACAATGGTGAGCAAGTTGGTTTGAAAGTTTAAACTACTTGTAGAGTATTGGTGTAATTCCTAGATGCTCCAAAACTGGGAGGCAGGGGCTTCAGAAGGCTTAAATTCGCCTTAATTCGCCTGGAAAGTATAATTTTCCTTCGAGGGGCTGCAGGGCAGTGAATGGGAGCCTGAAGCTGAACAGACAGAGACGTCTTGCTGCTGCTGGGGCTGGCTGTTGAATGCATTCAACAGCCAGCCCCAGCAGCAGCAAGACGTCTCTGTCTGTTCAGCTTCAGGCTCCCATTCACTGCCCTGCAGCCCCTCGAAGGAAAATTATACTTTCCAGGCGAATTTAAGTACTGACCAGCTGCTCTAACCAACTACCACTTGGTTCAAACTCTTTCATTTGGCTTTTAATTGATATAGCCTTCTGAAGCCCCTGCCTCCCAGTTTTGGAGCATCTAGGAATTACACCAATACTCTACAAGTAGTTTAAACTTTCAAACCAACTTGCTCACCATTGTCCTGAAGATGAACCCCAATAATTGGGTTCGAAACGCCGTCGACCACCCCACAACATGAATTCCTTATAACTTGTAAAAAATCAATTATGGAACTCAACTATATTGTTGTCAATGCGATGTCTTTTTAGCCACTATCACTATTTCACTCCACACTTTTTTATGTGAGCACTCAAAAAATTGAATTTGTTTAAATAAATACCTGTCATCTTTTTGACCTACATGACCCTTTACGTACTTTGTCTTTTGCTCCCTACGGAATTGACTTCACTTCTTAAAAAACAAGTGCCCCTTCTTGGGTCACCTTTCTTTAGGACCTTTTAGGCCATACCTGAACCATTGTCCTTAATTATTTACTATCACCCCAGGTTCGCATATTGGGGTACCCTTGTCTCCTAAAACTTCAACTCTATTACTTCACGGCACATCAACACCATGTCACATGGGGGCTTGCAGAGCCTGACAATTGGGAAAAGAGACTTTTCTGAGACATTCTTGGGTAAGACACAGTAGCATGTTTTCCACCTTTTTCCATCTTGCCTGGTCCAGCACTGCAGTTCAGGGAATCTGGAGGAAAGTGGTGCTCAAGATTGAGGTGGTTACTCGCCTCACAATTCCCCTTACTACCAGAGCCTGTCCTCTGGGTTTATTGGTGAGGCTCAAGGGGCAGAATATTTCACTGAAGATATTCTTGCTGGGCCTCCTCCTGGCTAAGCACCGGGTGGCCATTGGTTGTTAGGATTCCGAGCATGGCAGGTGTCGTTCTGGCATAAAGATGTGTTCGAGTGGGGGAGGGTGGAAAAACATTGGGGCATATTCTTAAGAACGTGTGATAACTACCGCAAAAGTAGCTTAACGCAACTCTTCACATCGCAGTCTATCACGGGAAAATAACTCTGTGTCAAAGTGGTATTCTCAACACAGCGGTACCATGCGATAGACCCACGATAACGCGTCAAATTAACGTGTTAAAATCAAAGCGACGCCGCTAATACCAGAAACACAAATGCGAAAATAGTAGCGATGACACCAAACGCGATGCAAAAAACAGCAAAAACTAGCCACAGGCCTGTCATGTGGGAAAATGGCATGCACTATAAAAGTAGAAAAAAAAACATACAAAAGACAAACAACAGCGAAGCACAATGGAGGTAGCCAGAGCAAGTGCAGAGGACAACCAGAACCCCAGAAGCCCCCCGGAGGACCAGCCTGGGAGCTCGGGTCAGGGAAGGGGAAGGACAAGAAGAGTAGGAAGAAGCGGTTCAGTCCGCAAGAAAACAGGATCCTGATAACGGAGGTGGTAGAACACCATCCATTACTGTTCATCATCTCCACTGTGTCACTGGCAACTAAAAATGGAATATGGCAGACCATCGTGGACAAGGTGAATGCAGTCGGAGTGCTGAAGAGGACAATGGAAGAGGTCAAGAGGCACTGGAATGATGTGAAGCGCAAACCAAGCAGAAACTCGCAAACAACAGGAAGGCAGCAATGCAGACTGGAAGTGGGAGTCCAGCGCCACAGGAGAAGCTGGACGAGATGAAGGAAATGGTGTCCACAGTCATCAGTGGGGGGACGGTGGCAGGAGTTGAGGGACCGGACACGGCTCAACATGACCGTACACAACAGCAACAGGGTGAGTTACGACCAGGTATTGGGGGGACGTGGGGAGATGGGCACACTGGTACACATGCACAATTAAGCATAGCACATCTATGGACAAACCATGCCCCAGACCCCCAAATCCCACCAAGAGACCAATGCAACCAAGCATGCAACATCCCAGCACTGTATAAGTACAGACGTCAGATGCATGCAAGTAAGTGATAAGGGGCAGCCAAATCAGAGCTGCAGGGGTGACTCCCTCAAAATGCAGCACACTCACAGTACATGCAGAGCACATCAACACTGACATTGACGATGTGGCACAAACCGCAACACGTCCACAACAGAACAGAGGACACAACTGGTGCCGCTTGCGTGTAGAAACTGGCCAATCACATCTGGCATAGCAGGGAAATGTGAGATGATGATGTACAAGTACAAACACGCATCCGTGATGTCGTCGAAATGTCCACTGTCCCGCATTGAATAGGCAGCTCCCCCCAAACACTCACAATGTACACTGTCATGCAGTCTGAATGTAAACATGTACCATGAGTGAACACACATGTGAACACAATGTTAAACTGCATCTCCCCTTCACATTGCAGGGGAAAATCCAACACCTCCTGCAGAGCAGGCCAAAACTCTCTTCTCTGATGACGAAGAGGACCACCACACCTTCGACTCCAACGCCCTACAACAGCTTGTGGAGAGCCTCCGCCGCCCACTTCCAGGAGCAGGGCAGCCCGGCTGCTACAAGGAGACCCCACCCCCTGCACAGAACACACAGCAGGCAGCACCCACCACCACGGCTGCCTCCCAAGACCCCCACGACAAATACATGGCCTTCCAACGACATGTGTTGGGGTGCAAGGAGAAGCTGGCTGAACAGGTGCAGGTGGGGTTCGACCACATGGCAGACAAACTGGTCGCCAAACGTGGGTGTCTAAGTCCCATCAGGGACCACTCACAGTCCCTAACGGACACCCACAGTCTGCTCCATGCTCTCCAATGAACCATCCTGACTGAGACAAGAACGACTGTCTAGTCAGAGTGGCTCCAGCGAGCTCGCCCGGGAGTTGGGACTCATGCAGAGGTTCATGGAGAACATGGAGCGGACGCGGGTGGAAAGAGCGGCTGCCACGGCTGCACACCAGCGAGAGGCAGCTGGGTCCCTCAATGCCCTAAAGACCATCCTCATGGCATTTCTGCCACAAGGCCTGGTGCTGATGCTTTCTGCTGCTACCACTCCATCCACATCTCTGGCCCCTGATGTGTCAGTGCCACACAGTGCGGCGGACATTCCACATCCGGCACCTGAGGTGTCACTGCCACACAGTGCTGGAGACAGAACAACACCACCCACATGTGAGGAACATGCAACAGCAGAGGACAAAGATGAAGATGAATCTGCCTCAGTGGTCAGAAGGACGCAGTAGCATCCATCTCCGCCATATTGCCTGTTTCTGCTTGGTTCTGCCCTCTGCATCACCACCTTCCACTGTCCCCCGTTGCACTCTGCGACACTCACCTTGGACCTCGACATGGGCTGCCATATTCTGTTTGGTCACCATTGACACAGCTATCAGACTGTGGCCTGAACTCCTCCTCTTCTGATGTGCCTGTCATTCCCTGAAGGACTTTGGCTGGCCCGCCACGGGCAAACAATGTAAGGTGGGGTTTGCATGGCCCTGTACTGCTCCAGCTTCAAAACTCCACAAAATGTGCAATAAACATTCATGTTCACACAGATGTGTCATGTCTCACATTGCCCAGTGCTGGTGGTGACATGATGTCGTCCGCACCACGGGACTCAATCATAAAGGGTCGATGGCTTGCGGAGCACAGGCTTGGTGGTACCGGATACACTGCGGCCGGCACAGTCACACCGCCATGAGACAGTGTCTTTCGGTGCACTGAGGTAGGGGCATCTAAAGTGCAGAGCGGGTGTGTAGTCTGCGATGATGCACCGTCCAGGCGGTCCAGAATGGTAGGATTAGTGTGAGCCCTGCTGGACCGCAGTGTAGGCCTGAGCCAGCGGGCAGTGCGGGCCGCCCGCCACGTGGCATTGCCTCGCGGTTCACCGAGTTAGTGGCACCTAAAGAGGCTGAGCGGGTGTGCAGCCTGCGATGAGCCCATGTGCACTGATATGATCTCTGCCATTGCAAAATCAAGACCCAGAATCAAGTGTGTGACCTGGTGGCCTGCGGTGAGGGGCTGCATGATGTGGATGGTGCCATGGTCGCAGGCCCCCGGCTTGGAGCTAGCACCAGCACATGGTGGGCTCTCTTGGAGACATGCCGGTGGCGGAAGGTGAGCTGTGAGGCCTGGTTGCGCAGGGGCGGGCAATCATTGCTGGGTGGTGGGAGGGGCTGGGGTGCAGCAGCCTGTGTGTTCAAGGACGGGCAAGCGATGATAGCGTGTGCAACTGTATGGACTCTGCCATTCATGTCTCTGGCAACTGTTTCAGATAAGGGACCTGTGGGTCTGCAGTGTATACCGGCACGTGGTTGGAGACACACCGGTAGCAGCAGGTGAGCAGTGAGGCCTGGGTCCGCAGTGTCGGCCCTCTCTCTCCATCTCCCCCTCTCTCTCTCTTTCTCTCTTTCTCTCTCACTCTCTCTCTCCCTCTCCCTCTCTCTCTCTCTTTCTCTCTCACTCTCTCTCTCCCACTCTTTATCTCTCCCTCTCTTTCTCTCTCTCCCTCTCTCTCTCTCTCTCTCCCTCTCTCTCTCTCTCTCTCTCTCTCTATCTCTTACTCTCTTTTGCTCTCTTTCTCTGAACTTTGATGAGCGCATGACACACCTCCTTCTCTAGGTTTTTGTCTTGCAGGCTGTGACTTACAGAATGTCCTGAGAAGACCCGCCATGACTCTTCCGAATTTTAATTTTGGGTTTATTCTGTAATAAACATATTATTTGGATATTCTGAGATGAATGTATGATACTCGTTTTTCCGACCTCACATGTATGTTAGGTGTTGTGATTGTGTGACTTCAGGCAAATTGTTTGGTTCATGATTTCATGACAGTTGATGTGCAATATCTTTGTCCAAAGGGGGGGGTGTCCGGGGTATGGCCCCGTGGGGGGGGGGGGCTGTGGGGTCCTGGAGGTGGTGGCGTGGGGTGTTGTTGCCCTACTGGGGCTCCGGGCTGCATGTTCATTTGCTCCAGGGCATCAGCTGTTCTTCATGTGTGGCTCTGGGCTGTGCTCCCTTGTCTGGTGCCAGTTGTCGTCCGACTTTACACCAGGTAAGATTAGGTGTTAAAAACCTGCGTCTAACACGCCTTATCGCATGTTTTGTCTTCTCATCGCCGATCTGGCTGGTCGTTGAGAATGTTGCTGAGTAGTGTTGGCGCGGCTTTTGGCACAGGAACGCCTACTCTGCATCTAATTAGCGTTAGTTGCCGGGTTCATCTGTGGCGATGTTTTTTACGACTGCTATCACAGGTAAACTGGTGATATGGGCTGTTAGCACCAGCTTGTGAATGGGGTGATAAATTTATTGCGACTTTGCCTGCGATAAAGTGCCGATATCTCAGAGATAGATCCTTGAGAATATGCCCCATCATCTTTGCCTATCTTGCACTGATGAAAAAGGTGCTGCTGATGTGATGGCTTTGGGCTCCTAATAGTCAGATTTTATGGTGGTGCAGACTCCATCCCTGACTCTGGCTCTAGAGACGAGGAGTGACAGTTGAGGTTTTTGTGTCGATATGTACAGGAGTTGTGGCAGCCAAGTGTGGCTGTAATTTACATGCACTAGACGAGCTTTTGACTTGGACTATGTTGTACTGTATTCTTCACTTTGAACTCTCATGCTATGCTACCTTACCATGTTTAGAGACGCTCACTGGAGCCTGTTGCAATGCTTCAATGTGAAGTGAAGCATCTGAAATAGGGTCCTTTGCACTGCTTGTTATATTGTTCGACATGGAAAACAAAGTTAATGTTGTTTTTCTATATAAAACTAATTAAAATAGTTTGGAACTTAAATTTGTACGCTGTAGATGATTTAGAAGATACTAATGCAGCCTTGTGTTACACATGTGAATGTTTAACAATGGATACATACGGCATACCTATGGATGAGGCAATACAAATAACCAAGACCCCAGAGCAAAGCTATATGTTGTGAACAAATTACCAAAAGTGTCACACAAAGCAAGGTCACAGATCTCCACTCAAACAAACCCTTTCTTTGAAATAACTTACTCACTCTTTCTTTAAAGAATACTGAATACTGGAAACAAACAAAGTGAGAAAGAGGGCTAAGTGGGGGTGGTGGTTTGCTCAATATTTTCATATTCAGCTAGTAGACAAGGCTTCAGCATTAAGATATCAGATAGCTAACATGCTTACCAAATACAGAAGGAATAGGTAAGCTATTTAATGAAGCAGTTCCGCAGCACAGCTTGTGGTTGGCAGTCATAGCAAAAGTGAATGCTGCCAGAGAGGGATACATTTTAAAGGCATGCTCAGGGTTTGCTAACAACTAGAATACTCTTGAATGCTTTACACTTGATGCTTCGTGTGACTTGATAGTCACAATAGACATTGAAAGTCTATTCACAAATATTCATTAAACTGCAGCACTAAGGATCTTGGAAAGTATACTTGAATCCAGAGCACGACCACACAGAGACAGAGTACCTACATGTTTTATTTTTGTCTGTGCTAGCATTACACTTTGCAAAATGATTTCATTTATAACAAAGAAAATTCAAATAGTCTAAAGGTGCAGCAATGCAAGTTTATTTTGCTCCTGACATTGCTAACCTACATCTATATGATTTTAAATCAAAATATATTTTCAATACATATAATCCATTTAGGAACAACATTAGGAAATGGATTTGATATATAGATGATGTCTTCATAACCTGCAAAGCACAACCGAGTCATTAAAACATTTTCACAATTAGGTGTATTTTCTCAATGGCAATCTTTTTTTTAACCTAATAATTCTAGAAGAAAATGATTTTCTATTCACCTCTCTATTTACTCAATCAAGAATTAGACATCAGTTTGTGCATGCTCTGCCTATTGACCACTACATAAAGCATATGTATGCTCATAGAGACTTGGAAAGGCGGGTCATCTTAGTCAGGACTGCAACTTAAACCATCAACTTTCTCTATTGGAAAACCATGGATATGGAATGTGGAGAGTGCAAATTATGGTTTAAATTTGTGTTCACTATTCATGAAAATAACTCTCCAGCATGGCCACACGTTCGGTATGTGTCACCACTGTCTGGTTGTTAACAAACCCCGAGTGCAGCTTTATAATGCTCCCCTCTCTGGCGGCGTTCACTTTTGCTATGGCTGGTAACCACAAGCAGTGCAGTGGAAACACTTCATTGAATGACCCAAAAGAAAGAGTGGCTGAGTTATTTCAAAAGATTTGTTTGTTTGGAGAGTCATCGGTGACTTTACTTTGCTATACAACGAAAAACAACCTTTGCATACATGTGTTTAGGTGCTTTCGAATTTCCACAGCCTTTATACTCTTCAATCATATAAGCACAGATTTGCCCCTCTAAATACTTAACACACTCTTCTGTTTGTTCGGAGTGATAACTTTAATAATTTGTTCACCACACATATAGCTTTGCCATGGGGTCTTGGTCATTTTTGTAGTCTGATCTGCCGGGTTGCCTCATTAATGCATGTGTAACACATGGGTGCATTGATATCTTTTCAATCATCTGTGGTGTACATATTTAAGTTCAAAACTGTTTTCATTTCTTTTTATGTAAAAAAACAAGGTTTAAATGATTTACTCTAAACATTTTCCTGAGGATGGTGTCATATATTAACTATAACAGACACTGAAACAATGACGCCCCTCTGCTACTAGCTTCTGCAATAACAAGACTGCGTTTGTCATGATATGAGTGATCTCTTCACCAATGAACTAATCACAGGACAAATACTTTACTGTAAGAGTGGCTCAATACTGATGTGACCCATACCACTGAATGTGTTGCTTGGAATTGTTACGGGTCTCTCAGGTGTTGGGTGCTAGAAATCTCACAACCCTATAATGTTTCATGTGATTTTATGCGTTATTTTGTCTTGTTCATTTGTTATGTTAGAAACCAGTGTTTTCTTTGCTATAGTATTTGTCTATCTTCTTTCTGTATATGCCTTTATGAATGGATGTGATATTCATTAGCATTTGGAGTAATCCATAATTTGTGCAGTGAATGACCAGTGCATTGTCTTTTTGTTTATATATATTCAAGCTTCTAAGGGGTTACTGAGTTGCCCTTATTTACCGTCACTGACCTGGCAGTATTTACTGACATTTTAGGAGAGGGTTATTGCTCTTCAAAAATACAACTGTTGAATTAAACCTGATTCAAAGGTCACTCGGTCTGATTTTAGTTGATGTGTTTGTTACACCAGCCCATTCTACATTACCCTGTCAAATTTACAGACTACAGAAAAGGCTCCTTTAGTGAACTTATTGATCACACTGAAGTGGGAGAAAACATAAACCTTCCAAATGTTACAATGGTTACTACGGTCTTTTGAACACAAGTTTTTTCTCACCCAAAGGTTCCTTATCAAAGATAGATTTAAGTTCGAATGTAATCCTGAATTAGTGTTAGTAGGCATCGAGTCGGGTTGTGAGGAGTGTGTTTTTTCATTTGACCATTTAGTGTCTCCATGCCATTTGTATGAATGTCGCCACCATGGCACCATATTTCCTAATTTAAGCACTGACTGCCACCTTACTTAAAGGCAAAAATGCATGTATGCTTCTTGAAGCATTTCACTATTGCACTTAATCCACATGACATACATTGGGTGCAAATTTAAATTTACAAAAAGTCTACCTACTGTCTTGTAGTTTCATCAATATAGGGATAGACCTCATAAAGTTCAAAATCTGACATTTGAAAAGAATTTCCTTGCTGCAAGCAATCTGGATTTGTTGGCCGGAAGTCACAGGCTCCATGTCCTTGCTGTTGAAAGAGTTTCTTTCCCTATAAGCTGTTGAGATGCTCAGTTACTATTTTTTTTGTTTCTTTATTGCCATTTTTAATCAAGAATATTCACATATGGTATAGGATACAATAATAATCATATTCATGCAGTGGATCAACAAACACATCTCAATATATTGTCATGGATTTAAGTTTGGTAGCTGATCGCACAATGCTAGAGGGTATAATGGGGCATCA
Organism: Triturus cristatus; assembly: GCF_964204655.1. NCBI lineage: Eukaryota > Metazoa > Chordata > Amphibia > Caudata > Salamandridae > Triturus > Triturus cristatus. Next base: position 493,553,500 of record NC_140585.1, read on the forward strand.
AATAAAAGGAAATAAAGAAAGTATAGGACATTAATCTATTTTTCTTGTAAAGGAAAAACCAATGTCTTAATAACTAATCAGAACAAAAAGGCAGTAAGGTCTGGAACTTTCTGGCTGGCACTTCCCGTGGTAGCTTACCGGAAAGGTGGAGATGTGAATGGCAGGACATGTTACAACATGAGTGATGTAAAGTAACGGGTGCTCCCGTGTGAACAAGGGAGCAGGAGGAACCTCTATGTATACCTGCCAGGGGGATGCTGGGCCTTCCTCAGTGTCTGTTAAACATGTATGTGTGTGTGGACAGATGAGTCACCCAGTGGGTCAATCTAGACAACCACTTGGCTCCCCGTTGTGGGTTCCGCAGCCTGTGGTGGGGCAGATTCATCATGTCAAGTAATTTGAGAACATAAGTGTTCCACATTTGTGGCTGCACCACCCCTTCCCCCACACCTTACGATCATGTATAATGGTGTCCGCCTCGTCCAGAGCCCATTTATGAGTCACTTGTAGCCAATTATTGATCATGGGCGGGTGAGAGGCCTTCCAGTTCATGGAAATGAAGAGCTTAAAGAGGACCAGCGCCAAATCAACTCGGTAAGTGTTTAATACAATTAGTGCATGGCATAATCCCTATAAGGCAAAGGAGTGGGCCCGGTGGCAACTGGACATTGATCACCAATGACACCTATGCTAGCACCTGGGTACATGCGTGCATCAGCAGAGGGCATTCCCAACTGATGTGTACGAATGTGGCATCGATGTCGCCACATCTCGGGCATGCAGGGGATACTGTGGGGAACATTTTGTGGAGGAGGTGCGGTGTGAGGTAAGTTTGATGTAGATAATTAAACTGTGTAAATTTGATATGGGCATTTTGTGAAACTCGCTTTACTCACTCCAAAGCCATGGTCCATTGCTTGGAGGTTAATTCCGTATGGAGGGAATCCTCCTATTTGAGTTTGTCCTTGGTTAAGAGGTACATGCATCTCCCCTGCAAAGCCGCATACAGTACCAAGATCACCCGCGGGCTGAGCCCGTGTATCAGGAAGCATTGCAATTGCAGGTGCATCGGTGGCTCAGCCTGCCCTGGTGAAGGGTGGAGTGGGGTAAATAAAGCTGTAGGGTCTTGACATCTAGAATTACACAAAAGGACATTTTCTTTATTCCATACAAAGAAGCCCACGCCCTGCATGTCTTTCTCCAGTGGTTCCAAACAGAAACTGACAAGAGTCAAATTTGGCAACCATAAAGAAGGAATGCAGAATACTGAGGCCATGACAAATGTAAATCATACCATGTTGCTTACATAGTAACTGACAATAAGTTAGGAAACTGTAGTTGAGCTAGTGAAAGGACTAATGTTCTAATACTGCATGCGGTGCCCACAATTGCCGCCATAAGTGCATTATGTGCTAGAAAGAGATCCAAACCAAACTCATAAAGTTCCTGCAGGCCTTGGAAGGATAGTAAAGCACGGTCGCTGTACAGGTCACCCAGTTGGGTGATACCGACATTTTGGTATCATGGACTTCAAGCACAGTTTTCAGAGTGGGCATGCTCCAGAGGGAAAGTTGTGGTGCATAAAGGGTCGTTGCCTGCCTGGGCTGTATAGATTGGTTCTAAACGAGAGTGGCAACTCAAGTGAGCAGACCCAGTTCTCTGGCTCGTCTTCCTGGTGATTACAGCCAGTCCAGTATGGTCATGCCCCTCAGGTCTGCTTGAACCATGTTACCCACCACCGTTCCATATCTGGCCAGTCAGCGCATAGACCAGTGCAACTGGGTGGCAGCGAAATGTAGTTCTAGGTGGGGAACCCCAAGTACCCCTTCAAGCATGGGACGCTGAAGCATGGGGAGTGAGACCCACTTCCGAGCAGGTCACCAAACAAGCTCAGATTTTAGGCTTTTCAGAGATATGAAAAAAGAACTGCTCGGTATCACTGGTAGAGCTGCAAAGACATATGAGAGCCTCAGAAGATACAGCAATATTAGTTGGGTCCAAAAGTGCATGGACTGGCGAATCGAGGCCAGGGCCTTACCTTGATTGCCACCTAGTAAGTCCTTGCTGTTGTGGTGAACATTTACACCAAGGTAACAAAAGGTATCATAACTCCAGGGGAGGTGCCCTTCTCTTGGTCCCGCTCTGTGCTCTGGCTCAATACAGCGCAAAGGGAAGATACAAGACTTACTCCAGTTAACCTTGAGGCCTTCCATCTTTCCGAAGAAATCAAACAGGTGATAGAGGGACGGCAGTGAGTGGAAAGGCTCTCTCAGATACACTAACACATTTTCTCTATATAAAGACACTGCTGCCAGTCCAGTCCCACTCTGATACCCCAGTGAGGGGCCCTGACATGCAGCATGGCAGTAAGGGGTGCCATGGTGAGCGCAAAAAGCACCAGAGCTAAGGAGCACCCTTGATGGGTCCCTCTCTCTATGGAGAAAGACCACAAGATCTGAGGACCAGTGCAAACCTGCATTACACGAGCAGTATACAAGAGCTTGACCCATCCCATGAAGTTAGGATCCATCCCAAGTGCTTCTAATCCCTGAAGCAAATAGGACCAGCTAAGCATGTCAAACGCTTTTTTTGAAATCCAGAGAGAACATCAGCGAAAGGTCAGACTCCCCTGTACTGCATCCATGATATGGCACATGCATTGATTATTGGAGTGCGTCACCTTTTGTTTCACAAACCCACATTGGTCCGAATGAACCAGGGAGCAAAGCATCGAGGGTAGTCTATTGGCCAAGATTGTACTCAGAATTTTATAGTCAATGTCCAACATTGATAATGGGCGATCAGAAGCCACCTCAAGGGGGCCCTTGCCCGGCTTTGGAAGCACCACTATGAGAGCCTCATGAAGAGACCTCAGAATGCCACCCTGGTGGTGCGCCTTCCAGTACATTTTAAGTGGACGGGGAGCAAGGGTGGCCCCAAACGCCGCGTAGTTCTCCACGGGGAACTTGTCTGTGCCCAGAGTGTTACTGAGCACCATCTGGTGAATTGCTAGGTTAATCTCCTCTATCTGAAGAGGTTGCCTCAGGTTCAACAGCTGAATCAGGGGGGAAGGGCTGCCGCTCACAACCTTTCCCGCACTTGTGCTGATGAGGGCTCCAGGGAAGAAGAGTACAGCCTCTCGTAATATTGAGCAAACAACTTGTTAATGTATGCCTAAGTGTTCCTTAATTGAATGGCACCCACCAGGGTTCTGGGGATCTCTGACCTCAGCAACCACTCCAACGTTCGCCTCAGCTTATTGCCATCAGCATGTTGACTGGCCTGGGATGATTTATAGTCCTGATCGCAGAGTCCCAGCACCTTCTCCCGATATAGATGGCACATGGCCATCAGTCAGTGCCGACCCTGCCTAGCCCTCCATAGTCCAGAGGCGGTCTCTAAAGTCAGAACACTATGGTGAGAGGTGACTTGACGCCCCATGTCATGGTGATGCAGTGCCCCCTTATGACAACCTTCATGGCGTCCCACTCCAAAACCTGTGAACCCACTGACCCAGTGTTCTCCTCAAAATATGGGGAGAGGTGTGTGGAAACGGTGTCTCTATATGCCGTGACTTGTAAGGCCTCTGTCTGAAGCTGCCAAGTCACGGTAGGAGCCCTTGTACCCCCACTGGAATGCAACTGGGAGTGGATTATGGTCGGAGAGGGTCCTACCCAGGTATTCAGAGTGGCGTATAAGATGCCAGCAATCCACATTGCGGAAGAACTAATCTAACCTGTTACAGACCTGATTACCTGGCGCATAATAAGAATACTCTGCCTTTCCCGGTGTCCCAGCCGCCAGACATCATGCAAAGTGGACATCCTAGACCATCATTGGAAGTATTTTGTTGCCTGAGGCACTGAGTGATCCAAGCAAGTTTTGTGTATGAAATTACAATCTCCTCCCCATAACCCTGAGGCCTGGGGATCCAGCAACATGGCTGGGGATAGAGTATCTAAGAACATGCCCTGGGAGGCACTAGAGGCTTAGAGGTGCACATGAGAAAAGCGATCCAGAAAAGGATCCCCTGGGTATAGGCTGAGTATCCAGTACCAAATACTTGCCCACTCCATCGCCTATCCACTTTGTTAAGTTCCACTGTGGTCAGGTGAGTCTCCTGGAGACAAGCAAAATGAATACGCAATATTCTGTGTCTCCTAGCAGGGGTTGCCATACCACACATGTTCCAAGTTAAAACATGTAAGGTGTTGGCCATGTGTGCTAATGACATACCCTGAGATTTTCAAGACCCATACTATACCCTGTCTACACCAAGTCTCCCTCCAACCAGCCAGGAAATAAAAAACAATTGAACAAATAAGTAAAACAACACCCCTCTCCCAGGCCAGAGCATCTTCTGGCTCCATGACACAACCCCTCAATGTAACTGGCACACAACGCATGCCTGCAACATATTCAAGTCCATGCGGAATTCTCTAGGAGGGAGCGAGCCAAGTAAAACCGGATTGGAGCTTGAGAATGTCAATGTTCAAAGTAGGCCCATAACAAATAATGTGACATCCAGCCCCCATGCTCATTGTAGTTTACCTTCAGGAAGATAGCAAATCCAACAGTGATGCAGCATCACTGGATCGTTCACCTCACAGACGGAAGGAACTGCTTCAGAGGTCATCCGCAGACCGCGGAGTAACTGTCGAGCCTTGGTGAACCCCAACTGTCGATGATAGCTAACCTTACTCCAATGAGGGCAATTGGCGTAGAAGAGTGAAGGAGTTTGTTCTATGAAGTGAAGCCTCAGATACCTCGTGATCTTGCTCGACTGCCAATTGATTCTTGGTTGGCTTTGTTTTAAGGGATCTGCATTTGCTTTGTCTCTGTTTGGGTACTACCAAGTCTCTGGCACTCGAGTTTTTGGTTAGAGTACGCATCAGGTCCTTATATGGAGCCAAGTCATACATTTTCTGGTGAGTGGAATATGTGGGCCATATTGCCATTGATCAAACTAAGCTTTGCTGGGGCACATATTTAAAGACCAACCCTCATTTGTAAAGTCAGGAAATGCTGTGATCGTCACATTTTCATACTGCAAAGGGCCCTTGGTGTGAAAGGGTTGCAACAGCAGGCTACAGTCTTGGTAATTGAGTAGGCGAGCAATGATGGAACATGGTGGATGGCCCGGGAGGGGTGGCCGGCTTGGTGTCCGATGTACACGCTCAATGGAGAAGACTTTTGGCACCTTATTCTCAAGGCCATCATCGCCAGCAGTCCTCACAGGACAATTCCATGCTAGGACCCTCTAAACCTTTGGGAAAGCCCAAAAGATTACTAATATCACATTGGGATTTCCACTCCGCATCTTCTACTCTGTGATGTAGATTGGCGACCTCCTTCTCTATGTTTTTCAGCTGCTCCTGTAGGTCCCCCACCATTGTCCCTACCGTGGCACGGGTGGATTCCATTTCCTCTCTTCTGTCTACTAACTTGCAATGGTCAGCTTGTAGCAGATTCACGTCGATTGAGACAGTGTCGATGCAGGCTTCTAGGGAGGTTTTACTGTGCATGATGGTTTGTAGGACCTTATTGAACTGAATGGAATGATATTGAAGAGTCGCTTCAAAGTGTTGGAGGCTGTAGAGTATTTTGACCCAGGTGATTGATGTCACCTCCCCAGTGCCATTAACCAGTGATTTAGTGAAATTGGGTTTCCCTATCATTTTAAGCCAGCCTAAATAAGCCGGGATTGATGGAGAAGCAATGGGTGTGATAGTTGTTTGGTGATCCCACCAGAGGTATGCAGATTCTAGTCTATGAGGTAGGATGCATGTTGGCACAGCTAAGACAAGGTGGTCATTCCCTTTCAGAGGGAAACATGGTCCAAGCAGACCAGTCATTATACCCCTAAAGGAGGGCGCTCTAAATGTGGGCAGAAAATGCAGGACACGAGGCAGGTCGCCCAGCATCTAGGTCAATCATGGGGTCCAAGACTATTCCAGAACTGGAATGCAAGGCATAGGGTGACCCGATAAACAACTTAAAATCACGTCACAGGTACCGGTGCGCTATGCTCTCCTGCAGCCCAAAACAGGTTGCTGCTATGCACAACTCCCTTGTAGTTGGCAATATCAAGACCTAATACAGTGGCTCCAATGGAGGGGATATATATTAGTGAGTGGAGACCCGGCTGGATGCATGCTCCACTTGAAGCTAGTAGGTCCTCTTGTCAGGATGCGAGGGATGGCTGTATCCCCGAGATCATCTGCACTGCGCCACACTGCTCCCTGGACCAGGCCATACGGGACACCTACGGAGTAATCTCAAGTATCTCCCTCCATGCTCCACAGCAACAGCGGTGGGGTAATGACGCCCTTTGTACCCCAGGGCACCTCGCAGTGAGGCAGCGGTAATCGAGAGCCAGTTCCCACAAGTGGGCGGAGAATCAGCGGCACAGGCCACGCACCAGGCCTGTTGCAGCTTGCAACTGGCACCAGACGGCTGCACCTCCCTCAATATGGTGTCGCTGCCCTTCGGATTGGGAATCAGATAGTATTTGTCCACCACTCAGAGTGCCTTTGTAGCTTTCGACCTGTAATATGGGCAGGATGGGTAGGATTGAGACAGGATAGTAGACAGGCCAACCACAGAGCTTACAACACTGTGTCCGATGTGGTCACCATCTTGGCCATGCCCCGTGCTCAGTAACTATACATCATCATCAGACTGGGTTTACGGTACAGAATAAATATAAAACCCCCACAATGCAGCAATGACTATCAATGTTCTCAGTTGTCATTTTGGGCCTCTGACTTTAAATGGGTTTAAGGAATATCACACAAGTACAGGGAAAGTGACTTGCCTTTGTTCTCCTAAGACAAAGAACCTCTTATGAGTGTGACTCCTGCTTCACACAGAAGAGTAGGAAATTTAAAAACCATCCAAAATTGTGTGCTGATTAATGGAAAACAGAACCGGAGACAAGCTCCCTAAACCTCAAGTATTGGGGTCATTTTGGTATTCATTGCAAATGTAAGTCAGAGTCTTAGAGAAAAGACATGAAAAGGCAAATGGTGAAAACAATTAGTTTAGAGTTGTGTGTGAATGCAGACAATGGATATTAGAGCGCACAAAAAAAGGGTGCACATTGGGAGAAAGGAAACAGATTAGGCGAGCTGTAACATGCTTGGGTTTTGTGAAAACAAAACTTGCCAGGATTAAACCCTCAGTAACATTCATTAATAGTGTGCTGTGAAAATATTATTAAAGAAAGCTAAAATAAGGAGAAATACTTTTACGCATGCGTGTACTAATGCATGAAAACTAGGCCGCAAGTGCTTTGATTAAAAGGCTAACGCTGCTTTTGTGCATGTTAACCCCTTCAGCGTGGCGCGGATTACCGGCTGTGCTGAAGGGTTCGTGCGCGGGCGGGGCCATGACGGAGCGGTTCCGTCATCCGCACAGCGCAACCGATGCGCATGACGGAACCGCTCCATCATGCGCATCGAAGGGGTTAAAAACATTTGCTAGTAAACAATAACATGGGTTGCATGGGTTAGTGCAATGCTGGGATGGTGTAGAAAAGCAAGCATGGGCCTACTCTATTGCATGCCAGCCAGGGGTTAATAATTGATTGAAAATTAAAATGACCAAAAGAGGGTTTTCAAGAGAGAAGAGAGAACGCAAAGGTTGTGCGTGTCCTTCATAATGTTTTTTGTGACTGCAAAGCTACGGAGAAAGTGAGATAATCAGTGGAAGCGAACAACTTCCTTCCCAAGATGGCAAAGGCACACAATGGAAGCTCAAAGACTTGTTACATGAAATGTGCTGCAGGAAATATGTACTATGATTGTGTTCAACGTTGTTTCCTGGGAAGAATCTGTCGTAATGCTAAACGTTTAAGACAAAAGAACATTGAATAAAATGGTCATGATGGGAGTGGTGTGACAGTACACCCCCATCCTTAGCCAATGAGAGACGGAGTTTGCTCTCATATTGAAACAAATGTGGGTTGGACATTTAGGTTTTAGGGTATAATTGAGTCCCTGATGGGTGTGGTTAGGTTGGCTGGTGTTTAGGTAGCGGGGGATCTTTGCTGTCGTCACTTTGCTGTTTCCAGATAGAAGCCTACTTGTTTCCTGATTCCTGACTTAATCTTTGCCACTTAACTCTTCTTGAGGGGCATTACTGCCCTTTGGCCAGAGGGTAGATTTCCCTGTTTCTTACTTGGGTTAGTATAGTTAATATTCTGAATTTGCGTAATCTTTTACAAATGTATTTTGTCTCTGAAACTTTTCTCTCTTCGCCTATCCACTCCTTCAATACATTGCTTATTTGATATGAGTTTGTTTCTATTAATTGCTGATACTTTCTCTCTGTGATAATCTACGTTTTGCATTGTATGACGGTACTTGATGAGCTTTTATCTCACATTATTTTCGATAAACATTATAAATTACAGACTGAGTCTGTCATTTTTTAGTAGTATTGATAAGTACATCTTATTGCTATCAACTATTGAACTCCCCAAGGTCCGCCACCACAAATAAATACATATTGTAAGGAGAAATGCAGGCTATATTATCTATTTGGTAAGTTGGGAATAAACTTGCATCACATTGAACCCAGCGTGAAGAGATTCGTTTGGGTAAAGTATATGGGCCTTTGTTTGTGAAAAATTATCGATCTCTGATCACTGGATCAGTTTTGGTAGCAGAGGAGGGTTATTATTGATTAGTTTGGAAATAATTATGGATTATTGATTTATTGGTTATTAATATGAAAAGTTAATGTCTTTGTTTTATGTTGTCTGGAAGTACGGGTACAGAGTTACCTAAGATCCTGGGATGATGTTATTTTAGACTAAAGTGGCAGAGGAATAGTGTGGAAAGGTATCAAACTGCAGAAGTACTTTGTCTGTTGACATAATATTGAACATTAAAAGGCAGATGATGTTATTTTAGGGACTTATTCGATTTTAAGAAGATTCCATAAAATAGTGAGAGGTCCGCTTCCGAAACTCTGGCCTTATCCCCAAAGGAGTACCGAGACCACTTTCTGAAAAGAAAGTCCTCTTCTGAAACTTTGGCTAGTATCCCCCGAGGCGTACCAAGACTTCCTTTAACTTGATTGAGAATAGAGTAGCGCTGGTCATTATTCTTATAGAAGTGAAAGAATCTTTTTGAATAATGAAACTATCTGTTTTATTAGTGGACCAGAAAAAGTAGCATTGTTTTGTGTTGCTTCTAACAAAATATTTAGTTGAAAAAATCCTTGAAATACATTGCCGTATTAATTTGTAAAGGGAGGGTCAGTAGCAAGAGTAATACTGACGTCTCCTTAAAAGCTGTGCTGATATTGATCAGGCAGTGGGCTCATAGGGAGCCGTGATTGGTTGGTCGCTGTGAGCTCTGCTGGTATTGGTTAGAATAGTGGATACGTAGTGAGCCGTGATTGGTTGGTTGGTGTGAGTTGCGAAGGTATTGGACTGGCGATAGGAAATAGAATAAGCAGAATTACGGAAGGATTTGTTTTTGTTTGTTGAGCTATTTAACGTAAAAGAGTTGAAAAGGAAGATGGGAAAAAGAATAAAAGATTTCTTTAAAAAGGACAGGTCGATATTTACTAGAGAGGGACTTCCTGTACCTCCTCCAAGATCGCCTGCTACTTTTATGATGTTGGAACATGGGTATCATACGTGTACATGGTTAGAGAATTGGATGAGATATACTGAAGATTATGGTGTTTTAGCTTTTCCAGAGCATAGTAAATTTAATGTAAGGATTTTGGAGAACTTGACAGAACAAATGAATTTATTGAAACCAAACCCTATATCTATGCAGTATGAAGCGCTTGAGAAATGGGAACATGAGCCATATAAACGGGAGAGAGACAGAAATTGAATAAAATACAGGGATATAATATCAAGGTATTCTGACGCTGGATGGGATGATCCAATGAAAAGATGGAGGAGAAATATAATTGTAGATGGATTATATCCGGTAATAGTTGTTGAAGGCTGGAGGCAAATGTACAGAGAAAAAGAATAATCTGTAAACTTCAGAACTAGATATAGACCCAAATGAGATTGATGATCAGTTAATAAATGAAATACTATTAAAGAGACCTCCACCATATCAGGAAAGTTCAGGGGAAACAATTCCAATTGCACCACTAATTGAAATACAAGTTCCTCAGGTTCCACAAGCTCGGCAAGCACGGCAAGCTCCACAAGTTTCACAGGTTACACAAGATCCGGTAGCCTCACAAGTTTCATTAGGTACTCGAGTGTTGCAGGAGAGTGAGACTGACATGCTGAATAAGGCAAGAGAGGAGTTAACTCAGAGAATTAGTCAGATGAGTCCGAATGCGGTACCAGTAACAATTGGTCCTATAATTAATTTGTATGGTGAGAGTCAAAATATGTCGAAAGTACATGTTGAAAATTCCAGTGAATAATGCCAGGAATGTTAGTGGATCAGAACAAGTTGAGATGAATACTTCATTGATTGATCTTCCAGTAAGTGAAAACATGACTGAAACACCAAGGAGAAGTGTACAAATGGATCCTAGAAACATAATGCAGAATGTCAGAGGAATAACTCCAGTGTCAGGGAGTTCAGTGGGTCCTTTGCCATAGGAGTTAGATGACTGGATAGGAGGAATGGAAAAGATGATTATTGGTACAATCAGTCCAGAGAGATTGAGTAAGTACCGAGATAAAGAGTTGTTATTTTTGTGTAAGAACATAACATGGAAAGCAAAGAATCTACATGAGAAATTGGCAGAAGCTGCACAAGAATATGGAGTAGATATAGAGAATTCTAAAGTTTTGCAGAAAACGTATAGACTGGATTTTACTGATAAAGATTTAGAGAGTTTGAATACGTCTGGCAAACGATTGCAAATAAAAGAATTAATGAATACTTTGAAGAAATGGGGTGATTTAGAACGGTGGAAAGGTAGATTGGCAAAGAAATGCTTGTAAGTAAAAATGCGTCTTTATTTCCATTAAGAGAAACAAGACAGGCTGAAATGGTATGCCCGATGAGAGAAGTTCCAGGTGGTGAATATGTTCACGTTACTTGGTCAAGACAGGATATATTATCCTTTGCGAAATGATTTTCCCAGGTTGAGGGAGAAACCTGTTGAGTGGTACAAACAGGTAGAAAGGTTTGTAAAGGTTTCAAAAGTGTTGTTGAAAGATTTAGATGGTTTGTTTGAAATTGTAGTTCCAGCTGATTTATGGACGGAATGTAAAATTACTGTTCATTGGCCTAAGGAAGAATATCCTAGGGATGTGAAAAAAGGAGCACCTTCAGAAGAAGTGATGAAAAAATATAATCAAGTAATTACTTTCTTGAAAAGTAAGATTTCTCGGAAGGAAACAGATTGGGTTAACATTGACAGGACAACACAGGAACCCAAAGAATCGGTACATGCTTATTATGAAAGGTTGTTACAGGTGTTTAAACAGTATAGTGGTTTTGAGAGTATAGGTGACAAAGATATTTGTTGGCAGAGTAAAACAGTCGATGAGATTCTGAGATATGCTAAATATTGTAGTGATGATATTGAGTCAAGGCATAAAAAGCTGAAAGAGAAAATGATATGGGCACGGGGGAAAGTGGCAGAACAGAAAGATGGAAACAATGGTTCTCAAGCAGGTTTTCAGATGAGAGGACAAAATCAAAATTCTCAGAATGATCAGGTACCAAATAGAGGTAGAGGTAGAGTTAAAATGAATAGAGAAGAGTTGAAAATGAAATTTCCTTGTCATGCGTGTGGAAAGTTTGGTCATTGAATGAATGAGTGTAAATCTTTGTTAAGAAATAATGGAATGAATCAAAATTTCAATTTGCAGATGCAGAATGAGGTGATTTTGAATCAAAAACAGCAACGACAGCCACAGGTAGTTACACCACAGGTACAACAAGTACAGGTACTTCAAGCTCCTATGCCAAATAATGTGAATGCTCAATTACAGAGAAACAGTGCGAATGCTAGATTTCATGTGAGTGAACAAGTTGGTAAGAATCAAAATGTTCCAGTGGTTTCGCAATATTTGTTGCAATGTCCTGAGAGTGATTCAGACTCATCTCAATGACGGTGCCTGAGGGGGGAGGAAGAGTGTGTGCTTGGCGCATCTCTAGAGGTAGATCAATCACTTCCTTTTGTTGACGGAAAAGTGGACGGTAATGATGTTACATTCCTTGTGGACACTGGTGCTACCCGTTCTACTGTAAGAGGAGCAGAAATTCCAAACCTACCCCTCTCGGGAGAAACTATCCAAGTTGTGGGAGTCTCAAATAAATATATTAAGACTCCAATAACAAAACCAATAGAGGTTCATATTGGAAAATTCAGAGACACGCATCAGTTTGTGGTATGTGATACACGTCCGCTGAACATTTTAGGCAAGGACTTGTTATGCAAGATGAATTGCACCATCTATTGTATGCCAGATGGTATTGCTTTTCAAACACCAGATGAGAATGTTGCTGATTCCTGTAATTGATCAAATGATTGAGCAAGGTATTCTCAAAGAGATACTAGGTAGTCCTTGTAATTCACCTATTATGGGGATTAAGAAACCAAGTGGAAAATATAGAATAGTGCAGGATTTGAGAAAGATTAACAAAATCGTGGTACCCTGTTGGCCAATAGTGCCAAACCCAGCAGTGATTCTTTATCAAATTCCTTGTGATGCAGAATGGTACACAATGATTGATCTGTGTCAAGCATTTTTCTCGATAACTTTACATCCGGATAGCCAATATGTTTTTGCTTTCTGGTTCGGAGACTGTGTTTTGATATGTTGCCAAGTACCTCAAGGGTATACAGCGAGTCCTTCAATTTTTAATCAGATTTTGAAAAAATGTTTGGAGTAATTAATCATGCAAGAAAATTCAGTGTTAGCGCAGTATATTGATGACCTATTGGTGGCATCAAAAACACGAGAAGCATGTGTGACAGATACTATTGCCTTACTGAATCATTTGGCAGAAGGTGGGCATAAAGTGTCACCCGCAAAATTACAGTTTTGTCAAAAAGAGGTTCAATATTTGGGGCACAATTTGTAGAAAGGAGTTAGAAAAGTAACGCAAGACCGAATTAAAGAGGTTCAAATGTTTTTGGGAAGGGTTGGATAATGTAGTTAGTGGATCAGTGGGTTTTCACTGATTGCAAAACCTTTACAGAGATTGACTCATAAAAATGTGGTTGATCTAATTGAGTTGGATGAGTGTATGAAGGCTTTTATTGAATTGTGAGATAGTCTTTGTCGAGCACCTGCATTGGGAATGTCACATTACACAAAAGATTTTGCATTATTCTGTTGTGAAAGAGATGGATGTGCACTTTCAGTCCTAACACAAAAACATGAAATGGCACGTCGTCCAGTGGCATATTTTTCTGCTACTTTGGATTCAGTGACTGCAGCATTACCAGGCTGTTTAAAAGCAATGGCTGCTACTTGTGTGAGTCTAGAGCAAAGTGAAGCAATTGTTATGGGACATCCAGTGAAAGTATATGTGCCACACTCTGGTGAGATCCTATTAACTAGCACCCGGACTCAGCATATGGCATATAGTCGGCTGACTAGATATGAAAGAGTCATTTTGGGTGCTGAAAATGTGACAGTAACGAGATGCACAACTTTAAACCCAGCAACTTTTTTACCAAGTTCAAGTTGTGAAGAAGTGAAGGATGAAGCAGGCCATGATTGTTTGGATGTGACAGAATTGTGCACGAAACCAAGACCTGACATAAACGATGAACCACTAGAAGAGTCAGATAGTGTGATGTTTGTGGATGGATCTTGTCTGAGAGATGGACAAGGTGTATTGAGTGCTGCTTATGCAGTGTGTACAGTGGCTATTGTTCTTGAAGCATAAAGGGGATGCATTCTGCTCAAATTTCTGAGCTAATTGCTCTGACTAGAGCATGTATAATTGGCAAAAATCTGTGAGTAACCATATTCACTGAGAGTCAATATGGTGTTGGGGTGGTACATGATTTTGGTCAGTTGTGGATGCAACAAGAATGTTTTACTTCTTCAGGATTCCCAATTCGGAACAGTAAAAATGTGAAGGATTTATTGAATCCATTACAAATGCCCAAAAAGATTGCTGTGGTTAAATGTTCAGCACACAAGTCAGGAAATGACTATGTGACAAATGGAAACAGATGCGCAGTCCAAGTGGCTCGTTTCTGTGCACAACATTCAATTTCAATCAACAGAGGGATGGAGAAAAAAGATACAAATTGCCACTTGATGTTTTCTTCTTTGGAAATATGGGAAGAAATTATACAATTGCAGGAAGAAGCAAATGAGGAAGTAAAAGACATTTGGATAAAATCAGGTTGTAAAAAAAAGCAGAAGATGAAGTGTGGGTGTATGTTGATGAAAGACCAGTAACGACAGATTGTTTACTCTCACAAATGGCAAGAATGTACCATGGAATTGGACATGTTGGAAGAGATGCTATATTGAGACTCTCCAAGCAGTCATGGTACAATCCAAAATTTAAAGTCATTGCAGAGAGTCTATGTCGAAGGTGTATGGTCTGCCAGCAACAAAATCCGGGAAGAAAGACAGTTGTTAGTTGGGGTCTAATTGGAAAAGCAGCAGGGCCATTTTATATCCTACATTTATACTTCATTCAACTTCCGCCTTGTAATGGACTGAAATATGTGTTGGTGGTTGCTTGTTTGTTTTCTCGTTGGGTAGAAGCATATCCAACAACAAGGAATGACAGCTTAACCGTTGCTAAATTGCTCTTAAGGGATATCATCCCCAGATTTGGATTTCCAGTCTCTTTAAAAACAGATAGAGGAACTCATTTCAATAATGAAATAATTCGAATGATTTGTGCAGCATTATAAATTGAGCAAAAGCTGTATTGTGCCTATCGACCTGAAGCATCAGGAGTGGTCGAACAAATTGATGTCACTATTAAGTCCAGACTATAAAAAGTGTGTGCGTCTACAACACTGAAATGGTCAGACGCTTTACCTCTCGTATTGATGACTCTTAGAAGCATTCCTGATAAAAAGACTGGATTAAGTCCTCATGAAGTTTTGATGTGGAGAGCAATGAGACAAGCAATTGTACCAGCAAACAAACTGATGAATATTACTGGTGATCTAGTGCTTGATTATTGGAAAGGATTCGCTGATCTGGTGCGTTCTGTGTATCATCAGGTTAGAAAAATTGCAACCACAACACAGCCGGATCAAACACATGATTGGAGTCCAAGAGAGTGGGTTCTGGTGAAGAAACATATGAGGAAGTTGTGTTTAGAACCTAGATGGCACGGACCATACCAAATAATATTGGTAGCAACGACAGCAGTA
Organism: Triturus cristatus; assembly: GCF_964204655.1. Taxonomy (NCBI): domain Eukaryota; kingdom Metazoa; phylum Chordata; class Amphibia; order Caudata; family Salamandridae; genus Triturus; species Triturus cristatus. The sequence goes on from NC_140585.1 coordinate 493,568,812, forward strand.
AAGTGTGGTGGCTTGCCGAATTGGATTCATGCAAGTCATACAAGAAGAGTCCCAAGTCCACTTGAAAGACAAGAAGAAGAGCAGCAACTGGTAAAGAAAAGAAAAGAACCAGAAGCCGATGATCATGAAGTCATAGAATGTAGTGTTACAGATTTTGAAAAAGATTAACATGAGGAAGAACCAAGCACAAGTCGAATAAAGTGTGCACCAGCTACTGGGTCTCAAGAGACTCCTGTTGAGAAAGAAAAAGAAAAAGTGATTGATTAAAATCAAAAGCAAGTGCAACAAAGAAAAGAACTGAATAAAAGAACTTGTGAACTTGACATCAAAAGTGAAGAAGCAGTTCAAGTTAAGAAAGCAAGAAAAGATGACCTGTGGCCAAAAGGAGTGAAAAGGCTGAAATACACTCTAGAAAAGAAAAGGCCAGATCCAATAAATGAAATATCAAGTCAAACTGAACAAAGTGACTCAGAAAAAGATTTGGTACGAAAAACAAAAAGAATAGGAATTCTGAATAGGAAATACACAGCTCCAGAATGGATATATGTGGTGTTGGAAGAAATTGAAAAACACAAATCAAGAGGAAGAAGAAACTGGTATTGATCACAGTGATCAAAACAAACTAAAACCGCCTCAAAAAGAACTGTGAAAATTAAGGTGCAACAATTTCAATGAAGAATATTTTTGAAGTTCCAAAGAAGAAGAAGATATAAAAAATGAATTAAAAAAAGAGGGGGTAAAGAAGAGAGGCATAAAGTGTAAGGATTCACTACTCTAGATGGTTTTGGGATACGTTTTTACAAGATTTTAGAATTTGTTGTTTTTTTCTCAGATTTTTAATTTGTTTATATAGTGTCTAAAATGGCAAAGATAGCAGAGACTGGACATCAAAATCGTAGTTTTAAACGTAGATGTATTAATGCTTGTTTATGTAGTATTTTATTACTAATATTGGTGTGGTTAACATTGATTGTTATTATGCCTGTTCTAATGGTGACTAATCACAAAAATAATATTAATGATGTGGGAAAAGAGAGAATGGATTCCATTACTAAAGAAAATTCAAGCACTAATATAGAATAGATAGAAGATGATAGTATTTATCATCATGATAAATCAATTAAAGATTTTTCGTTAAATGTTTTTACTAAATTGTTGTATGAATATGTTAATACAATGAATGCGAGAGATTATGTGTGTATGCAATTACCATTGTCTGTCTCAGAGGGGGTGACATATTATCACCTACATTTAACTTATGGTGTGTCTTATAGTGTTCTAACCAGTTTGTTTTATGAGAAGGAAGGATTAGAGTATTATTACTCTAACTTTGATTTAATATTTTCAGAAATTCCTGTTAGAAGAGATTTAAAAATTGTTTTTGACCTGTTTATGCTACATTTATGGGAGATGTATTCTTTAATAACAAACCAATAGATACAATAGTTGCACATAGAAATAATCTAACCTGTAAACTACGACATGAAGAAATAGAATTTATGAATATGGTAGAAGATAGAAAATGAGATTTAAAAAAAAAGCTGCTGAGCAAAAGTCTCGTACCTCCATGGGCTTTCAGAGAGGGTGATTACAAAAAGGGTGAGACTTACGCTGCCATGACTCTAGATTTTCAACATAGAGGAAAGCTTTATTTGTTGAGAGAAAAGACTGAACTTAATAGTTACTTCATTGGTTCAAGAGAATGTGTGCATACTTTATTGATAAAAGGAAGCTGGGCATTGAAAGAAGGAACTGATCCTGTTTCCCCGGGAATTTAATATGTGTGTGGTAAGAATGCTTATTATAGGTTACCTGCAGGTTGGTGTGGATGTTGTTATTTAGGCATAGTTTTTCCGAAAGTATAGACAAGAATAATATAGTTAATTAAATTAAACAAGGACTGACACGTAATGAGAGAGGTGCGAGTTATTCTGAGATAATGGGGGATATTTTTGGAGCACTGATACCTTCAGTTGGAGTCATTTTGAATTCACACAAAATTAGAAAATTGTCCACAGTGGTTGATAATTTATCAACAGATACTGCTGGTGGGTTCCTGATGATTGATACTGAAATGGTTGCAATTAGATCAACGGTTTTGCAAAATCTACTTGCCCTTGATATATTATTGCCAAAAGAGGGTGGAGTTTGTAGCATGTTGAAAATACAACAATGCTGTACTGATATCCCTGACAAGAGTAAAAATTGTGCGGGGTATATTAGAAATATTACAGAACTTCAGGAAGATTTGACTGAATTGAAGGTTGATGGTGCATGGGAGAAACTCAGTAAGGGCTTTTCCACATTGGGAAATTGTTTTTCTACTGTAGGAAGTAGCGTATTAGGAAAAAAAATAATACCTATAACTTCAATAGTGTCTGTGATATTAATGATTATCTTGATATATAAATGTTGAAAATGCAAACGTAGAAAGGAGACATCAGATCTTAAACTTAGAGCTAGAAAGAGAAAGAGAGAAGAGATAGAATTAGAGGACATGAGAGGAAAGTATTATGAGATCATGAAGGACTTAGACGGAAGAATGATAAAACGAAAAAGAAGTACAGCATTTTAAATATGTGGTAATTTGTATTGTTGGGTATTCTGATGATGGCTCAAAAACACCACAAAAGGGGGGATTGATGGAGCAGGGTTTTGTGAAAATAATACCTGTTCGGATTAAACCCTCAGTAACATTCATTAATAGTGTGCTGTGAAAATTTTATTAAAGAAAGCTAAAGTGAGGGGAAATGCTTTTGCGCATGCGTGTTCTAATGCATGAAAACTAGGCCGCAAGTGCCTTGATTAATAGACTAATGCTGTTTTTGTGCATGTTAATAACGTTTGCTAGGAAACAATAACATGAGTTGCATGCGTTAGTGAAATGCTGGGATGGTGTGCAATGAAATTACATTTCATGAAAATAATAATGTTTGTGTTTGTTTTCTGTGGAAAGGCAAGCATGGGCCTACTCTTCTGCATGCCAGCCTGAGGTTAATAATTGGTGGAAAAATAAAATGACCAAAAGAGGGTTTTCGAGAGAGAAGAGAGAATGCAAAGGTTGTGCTTGTCCTTCATAATGTTTTTGTATGACTGCCAAGCTACGGAGAAAGTGAGATAATTATTGGAAGCAAACAATTTCCTTCATGAGATGGCAGAGGCTAACAATGGAAGCACAAATACTTGTTACATGAAATGTGCTGCAGGAAATATGTACTATGATTGTGTTCAAAGTTGTTTCCTGGGAAGAATCTGTCGTAATGCTGAACGTTTAAGACAAAGAACATTGAATAAAATGGTGATGATGAGAGCGGTGTGACAGTACACCCCCATCCTTAGCCAATGAGAGACGGAGTTTGCTCTCATATTGAAACAAATGTGGGTTGGACATTTAGGTTTTAGGGTATAATTGAAAGTCCCGGGTGGGTCTGGTTAGGTCGGCTGGTGTTTAGGTAGCGGGAGATCGTCGCTGTTGTCGGTTTGCTGTTTCCAGATAGAGGCCTACTTGTTTCCTGATTTGTGATTTAATCTTTGCCACTTTGGCCAAAGGGTAGATTTCCCTATTTCTTACTTGGGTTAGTATAGATAATATTCTGAATTTGCATAATCTTTGCAAATGTATTCTCTGAAGTTTTTCTCTCTTCACCTATCCACTCCTTCAATGCATTGCTTGTTTGATATGCGTTTGTTTCTATTCATTGCTAATACATGTTCTCCGTGATAATCTATGTTTTGCATTGTATGACAGTACTTGATGAGAATTTATTTCACATTATTTTCAATAAACTTTATACATTACACACTGAGTCTGTTATTATTTAGTAGTATGGATAAGTACATATTATTGCAATCAACTATTTAACTCTCCATGGTTCGTCACGACAAATGTATACATATTGTAAGGAGAATTGCAGGCTTTATTGCGTATTTCGTAAGTTGGGTATAAACTTGCAACACACTGAACCCAGCATGAAGGGATTAGTTTGGGTAAAGTATATGGGCCTTCTTTGTTTGTGAAGAATTGTCGATCCCTGAATCATCACACAAGCACAGGGAAAGTGACATGCCTTTGTTCTCCTAAGACAAAGAACCTCTTATGAGTGTGACTCTTGCTTCACACAGAAGAGTGGGAAATTTAAGTCGCTTTCCCCATTTTTCTCATACAAAAACCATCCAAAATTGTGTGTGCATTATTGGAAAACAGAACCGGAGACAAGCTCCCTCAACGTCAAGTATTGGGGTTGTTTTGGTATTTTTTGCAAATGTAAGTCAGAGTCTTAGAGAAAAGACATGAGAAGGCAAATGGTGAAAACATTTAGTTCAGAGTTGTGTGTGAATGCACACAATGGACATTAGAGCACCCAAAAAGAAAAGGGTGCACACTGGGAGAAAGGAAACAGATTAGTTGAGCTGTAACATGCTAGCAACATAGTGCTCAAGAGGGCAGAGGGTGTGGACAGCAAATATTAAGAAAGGTGAGGTGGGCATATCCCATAAGGGAGGAACCAGACTCAGGGAGAGGAACAGACTGACAAATTGGGTAAAACTTAGTAAGGGCATTAGTAAATGCCTCTGTCACAGCACACATCCAGGTGAATACCTGAAGCAACCAATGGCATATGTTCTAAGATAAGAATACAAACCTAATATCATGAAAATCATAATTCAAATAACTCAAAGTGATACAATTACAAAAAAACATAAATCATGTAAGAACAACAGTGCAATTAAAGTAACTCTCTAAACTACATCAGCATTGAATGAAAAAAATACATTATTTGGTCAGTTTGTGAGATTTTACACCACAACACTGTCCTTGAAGGGATCCGGTTTTTTCGAAGCTGATATGGAAAGCGAATTCTGTTGGACTCATCACCAGCCTCAACAACAGAATATCAGAGTTACTGCAGACACTGTGTTTATGTGGGCGAGGTTTCAGGACCAATCAGCGTTGGCAATGACTTAAAATAAGTTAAATGTAGGTAGCAAAAGAAAAGGGTGAAGGACAAATTGAGGGATAGCTGGAGAGTGCAGGAGAACGAGTGACACAGATTGGACAACTACAATGGTGCTGACTATGAGTGGAGCGGTATTTTCCGACCCGTGTGCAAACCCCTCTTCGTGTAGGTGTCGGAATTCTCATTTATATTTACTGCACTCTTTAATTACCGTGTGCGTTAAATAACTAACCAGTTGTATACATTTCAGCAGGACAAACCTGCTGAAGTTTCACAGAGAAATACGTTAGAATGTTTACTATAACATATAGATTTTAGTGTTGTAAGCACAAACATCCATGTTATTTCCCAAAAACTCGAAATAAGAGTTATTCATCACACTCAACAAATTCCAAACTGAGGGGAGTTAGAATTATTGTGTTAGATAAAGAGCACCTACTCTGATACAGTCATAATTACGGTCATTGGCTCTAAACTCCTTGACGAACAGGGTCAGTCCGATCTTCTTTCTTCAGTATGCTCAGCCAGGTGCTGTCGCAACTAGTGTCCACAAAGGTCAGTTTTTTGTGGGTATGAAGGACAGAATTGGACTGAAAATCAAAATCCGCCCTGGAAAAAGTGTTCAAAGAAGACCAAAATTGCCGCTGGAGGGTAGAGCCTGTAATGAGGCTCCAGAGCTTGGGATCACCATTTGGTGTCTATCCCTGGAGTGCCCGGATCACCTGGATCGCCTGCTCTCCTGCCGAGGAGCAGCTAGGGTCACCACCGCAGCCCTGACAACCCTGGTGACTGCTGGACCACCTGGTCGCAGCAGCTCCCGGGCTGCTGGTGGGGCAGCAGGACCGTCTATGCCAGAGTCACTGCAGCAGTCCTGATGACCCTGGCAACCGCCAAACCACCCATCCCTTCCTCGCACCCTGACCTGGATCAGACATGCCCATCTGTGCCCCACGACTCTCTGCCTGTGGGGGGTTGCAAGCACTGGTGCCTCCAGCACATCCATGATGGGATTTCCCCTCTCTGCTGCAAGGGTTTGCAGCACAGAGATACAGAAGTACGACTGCAACAGCGTAATTCTGGACCTCCAAAGGCATATCCCTGCTCCCAGCACCTTTGATCGGCGTGCACGATGTGTTATTCTACAAGGTTGCCCATGACCTCTGGAAATACTGTACGAAACAGAACTGCCCCTGCTCTCACTGAGGATCTCTTCCTCAGAATTGCGGTAAGCGCTCCTGGTGACCAGCGTACTTCCCCACCCGTTACCGTTGCTGCCTCTCTCAGCGCTACTGCACTGCAATGTTTTGCTTGGCTCTTCAAGCATTAATCATAACCCCAAACAGCTGGCTGTGATCTCCATCCTTGCTGGCACAGCAGCAGCTCTTCATCCCCGCCATGCTCCCGACTACCATTGTTGTCCCTCCTCAGCATTATTACGCTCCTTCACATTTGTCGCTCAATGCATTCTCATATTGGCACTCCAGCTAGCTCCATGAACTGCTTCCCCGCCGTTCTTGCATTGTTCTCGGACAGAGCCTGCTTTCCCAAATAATATAGACGAGTCTCACTAAATGATAGGTGGCCCTCTATTTTGTGAGCTACCCTCCCCCTTTACCAGATTCCTCCTTAGATGGTGGTCCCCCTACCAACCGAAAGGATTTATGGACTGGTTGTCTACTTGGCTGCTTGACAACAATGATAGTCTCTATATAGGCAGTGTAACTGAAATAAAGGAAGGACTTCCTGCCGCCTAACCTGATAGGAACCCTGGATACTAATGGAGTGACCATCGTTTAATGGTTTCGTTGAGATCTCTTCATAGTAACTCTGTGTGGTATACCCTGAGATCTGCTCCCCTTCCATCGCAGCTCAAGCATCACCCTCCCCTCAAGGTACTAGTCCTGAAACTCTGGAAGGACTATTCTCTTTTAGGCACCGCATTGTTGAAACTATGGAAGAACATCCATCCTTCCCTTTGAAGCAGGTAATTGAAACTATGGAAGGACTATTCTCCTTCCCTTGAGGCAAGATATGGAAACTGTGGAAGGACTATTCTCCTCCCCATTGAGGCCAGACATAAAAACGTGGAAGGACTACTTGGTTTATTTTAACTGGCCACAGCGAACCACCATAATTTGCCTGTGTGGTGACTCCCCCTGTGGCCCCACCAGATCCTTGCTACACTGCCGGAGGTCCGTGGTGTCAATATGCTTCTACCAAAGGAAATGATGGACGGAGTGTTGAACATTGCAAGCACTCACCCCCAGTCAACTTATCTGGGTTTAATCCATCACCATTCTTTAGCCCACTCTGCCACCCCAGTTCAGACATGGCCATATGCAAATCAGTCTGACCCTGTGCCTCATGGGAACAGTCCAGCCCGAACTGCCAAGCCATGTCTTCCCTGGACTGGGAACAAGCTTCCTAGGACCGGTTTCTGGCATTTCAGCCGTCTTCAGCCAGGCTTGCTTGAATCCAGTGGCAAAGTGAGCAAGGGACTCACGTCTGAGCATACCCTGCCAATTTATAGCGAACATAGCAAAAACCAAAGGAAATGATGGATGGAGTGTTGAACATTGCAAGCACTCACCCCCAGTCAACTGATCTGGGTTTAATCCATCACCGTTCATTAGCCCACTCTGCCACCCCAGTTCAGACATGGCCATATGCAAATCAGTCTGACCCTGTGCCTCATGGGAACAGTCCAGCCCGAACTGCCAAGCCATGTCTTCCCTGGACCGGAAACAAGCTTCCTAGGACCGGTTTCTGGCATTTCAGCCATCTTCAGCCAGGCTTGCTTGAATCTAGTGGCAAAGTGAGCAAGGGACTCACGTCTGAGCATACCCTGCCATACCCTGTAATTGGTATTGAGACAGAAATGTCCTTCCTGTGAAATGAAAATTATTGGGAAAAATGGGAAATCTGGCATACTATTGATAGATTTATGTACACCATTTTAGGAAAAGATATGGAAAACACTTTATCGAAGGCCAAGAAATTGTATCCTCCTTGTGTGTGTGCTGGAGGATATATTGGTCACAAGATTTATTTAGGTGGATATTTTTAGGCACTGATAGATTTTCCTGCTAGGCATTTTTTCGTGCAAGGGGGGCACCCAGTGAGATTTTCCCAATGTGGGCAGTCGCAGGTGGTCGCAACCGTTCACAGTGAGAAACTCTGTTTGAGTGACAGCAAAGACACAGTGCCTGCTGTTGACTGTGCCGTGCAGTTTGCACTGATTTTGCAGCATGGAACAAGCTACCGGTGCTAAAATTCAGCAAGAGCAGCATGACGTGCGGATTTCCACCGGTTTGTGTTACTCCGCGGAATATCATGGAGTTTTCATGTAACTCTGTGGAATTCAACTCAGTGAAATTCTGTGAGTACTGTCCACCCGTACAGATTAAACTAGATGACAATTCCAAATATTTAACTAATTTTATTAAACCTGAAGGGATATATTTCTATTGCAGGTTGACATTTGGGCTTGCTAGTGCAGGATCTGTTTTTCAACGACTCATGAAAAGGCTTTGGTGGATGGGATGTTTAAAGAAGTAGCATTCCGAGAGGATATTTTGGTTTTGGGGAAGAATATAGAGGAACATAATAAGAATTTGAAAATGGTCTTGGATGCATTGAGCAAAAAAGGACTCATTTTGAAATTGTCCAAATGCATATTCTGTGAGTTGGAAGTAGAATATCTTAGGCAGATAATTAGTGATGATAGTATAAAACCAATGAAAAATGTTTCTTGAATCTCCGGTTCCTGTATCCAAAGTACAACAAGTCAGTTTTCTTGAGCTGACGGAGTTGTAAGCAAAGTTTGGACATGATTATGTCAATAAGGTAGAATTACGTAGATGTTATTAAAGAAGAATGTAAAACATGAGTGGAGAGAGATGTGCTAAGAATTGGGTCTCTAGTTGGCAGAGGATTGCACCCTGTCCAAGCAGGGCCAATGATTATAGTCTGGGTAAGCTAGATACACACTTTTCATCAACCTGTACTTACCCTCTGTAAGCTTGGCATGGAACAGGTAATGTGTAAAGTATTTGTTCACCACACACACACACAGTAATAAAATGAATATCCCACAAAAAACACCACACAGGTTTGAAAAAATAGGGGATATTTATCTGAGAAAAATGAGACAAAAACAACAAAAATCAAATTAGAAGAAGTCGAGAAGTGCAAAAACATTGCTTAGAAGTCAATAGTATTAAAAGGTTACTTGAGGTCACGGGGACCGCGTAAATCCACAGTTCAGGCGGACTGCGATGGAAGGCAGGCCGGCTACAGTACACATGCAGGGTCCACTGAAAAAGTACCTTGGATGGAGCAAAGCGTCATCATCGAGAGGCCAATGTGTCGGTTCCAATCCTTGCATCAAAGTTGACAGTCGCAGCCAGGATATTGGATCGTCACTGCATCTTCATTGAAGATCTCAGACAGGACATCGGATCGGTGCTGCGTCACTGCCGAACCTTGCAGTTGGGTTCCAAGTCACCATCGAGTCACGCAGTGATGTCTTTCAATCGGCACTGTATCGATGTCGAAGGGCACTCTGTCGGTTCCGATCAGGTGCAGTGGTGACGATGCCTCGATTTTGAGGCAGATCAGCTGCAGAACCCACTTCTGAGGACCAGGTCTGGAAGGGGCACCTCAAGCGTAGTTAGGACTCACAAATGTCAGAGTCCAGCAGCACCAGGAGAAATGAAGGCAGTCTTTGTGTCCCTGAAACTTCAGAAACCAGGACGCTAGCCAGCAAGCCCTTGTAGTCACTCTGGGTTCAAGTGAGATGGGTCCAGTCCTTGCCTTCAGCAGGGTAGAGATCAGCAGCAGGCGCCAGGGCAGCTCAGAAAAGTAGAAAAGCAGTTTCTCAAGGCAGTCAGTCAAGGCAAAGTCGCAATCCTTACAGCCCAGCAGTCTTTACTCCATCAGAGTTCTTCACAGGTCCAGTAGTGTATTGTCTTGGTAGGGTCAGAGCCCCAGTACTTATACCCAAATGTGCCTTTGAAATGGGGGGGTGACTTCAAAGCAGCTCCTTGAAGTGCTCAGGTCCCCCTGTGGGTGGGTAATCAGATGCAAGTGTTGGCTCCCTGCCCTCGAGATGTCCCAAATATACTACAGAACCCTGCTCTTTCTGGCACTTACTGGCCTTGATAGTCAGGCCTGCTTGTTGCAGAGGTGGGGTAGACTCTTGGGTGCCCCATCCACCTCAATGGGAAGTCACTCAGGGTTCCCATGCCCTCTGCCTTCCCTATTTTAGCAAAACCAAAGGGGTTGATGGATGGAGTGTTGAACATTTTAAGCACTCACCGCCAGTCAACTGATCTGGGTTTAATCCATCATCATTTTTAAGCTCACTCCGCCACCCCAGTTCAGACATGGCCATTTGCAAATCAGTCTGACCCTGTGCCTCATGGAAACAGTGCAGCCCGAACTGCCAAACCATGTCTTCCCTGTACCGAAAACAAGCATCCTGGGACCGATTTCTGGCTAATCAGCCTTCATCAGCCAGGCTAGCTTGAATCCAGTGGCAAAGTGAGCAAGGTACCCACGTCTGGGCATACCCTGCCAACTTAGGGTGAACCACTCCGTCATAGATACATTGAACGTATTATTTTAGATGAAACTATTGTCTCTTCATCTAGCCCCTCCGTTAGGTGTATTTGTTTTGCACATGATTTTGCACAAACGTTTGGGGTATATTCACAAGAACGTGTGCTAAACATCACCAAAAAATGCTAACACAACTTTACACATCGCAGCCTATCACGGGAAAATAACCCTGTGTCAACGTGGAATTCACAACATGGGGGTACCATGCGATAGTCTGCCGAAAACTCGGTCAATGTCCGCGATACAACCACCTCGACAGAGGTTAAAACACAAACCTCAACGCGAAAAAAATTGCCATGGGCCAAAGCGCGATGAGGAAATCATGATAAGCAGAGCCAGGCCTGCAATACATACAAGGCATGTGCAAAAAAAGCCTGAAAAAGAAAGACAAACCAAACAGAAAACAACAGCCAAGCACAATGGAGGCAACCCGAGCCAGGAAACAACCCCACAAGCCCCATACAAACATTGCACATGGCAGGCCATCTTGGACAAGGTGAATGCAGCCTGAGAGCAGAGGAGGATAATGGAAGACAACCAGAACATACGGAATGATGCCAAATGCACAAACAAGAAGAAACACACCAACAACAAGAAGGCAGCAATGGACAACGGGGGTGGCAGTCCAGCACCACACCAGGAGCTGGATGACATGGAGGAAATGGTGTCCCCCACATCAGTCTGGAGATGGTGACAGGACTCGGGGACCAGAAACTGCCCAAAACAACAGACACAACAGCAACAGGGAGAGGAACCTGCAGGGACAGAGAGGATGGGGGAGATGGGCACAATGGCATGCATGCACAATTAAGCACAGCTCAACTGCAGACAAACCATGCCCAAGAGTAACAACACCAACCAAGAGCACAAGTCACACAACCCGGCAATATCACACCACTGAACAAGCACAGAAGTGAAAACCACACTGCCTGAAAGGGAGAAGGGTGAGCCAAATACGAGCTGAAGGGACATCACACACACAATGCAGCACACACACATAGGAAACAGAGCACCCCAACACCGAACACAATGTGGTACAAACACCAACATGTGCACAACCAAACACAGGACACAAGTGCACCCGCCTGTGGCCGGTAAACAACCATACGCATCTGGCAAAGCACAAAACAGGGACATGATAATGCACAAGTACAAACCCACAGTTCTGCTGGGGTAGCAATGCAAATATGGCAGGGAGCCAGAGAGTCTGTGACACACATATTGGCATACCAATGAAGACACAACACAGTGGGAGACAAGTGAAAGTGCGTAAACTTTATCAACAAGTGCGTGTCAGTACGGCCAAGAGAAGTGCCACGATATGCAGACCAATGAAGCAGCATGTCTGAATGAGGAACCTAGGAAAGCGCCCATGTCCACCTCGGGGGAGTCCATCACCAAGACAAGTCAGTGCCAACCCGCGTTGGTTGTCCGCACCTGGATCATGAGTCCAGGCCAATGCAGTCATGTCCACTGTCGTCTTGGGACATGTGACCAGATTCCCAACATGCAACCAGGCGTCGGGAGTGAGACACTTGCAATGGGTCACATCCAGTTGCGGCTGCAGATACCTTGTCACTCGTCCATGAACGCAAGTGCAGCTGCGTAAGCCAACATCTCCAATGAGCGATCGCTGTCCACCACATTGCACATGTCGTTGACGTAATACCTCAGCTAACCCGGACAGATGTGCTGACTCCAAACACTGGACCCAATGTGCACCACAGCCCAATTGGGTAGTGGCTCAATGTGCTCACTGCACACAACGACTCGTGCAATCTCCCAGGTCCAGTTTCCAGCCTGCATGCCAAACATCCATGTATGCCATAAACAGGCATCATGGTGACACTCCTGGTCGTGGACCAACAGGGGGCGCACACACACGTCGTTGGAAAGGCAGACATCCATGGACCACTCGAATGTGCACGAGCGACAATGCAACTCAGGCTGAATGCAGGTGACGTCCGCAAGGCAGAAGCTCAGCCAGTAACTGATTCACAAAACTGCCAACGGCAGTGCCCCCAGTACATGCAGCAGACGTGCACGGTACAGGTCCAAGTGACTGGAGTATAGCATGTGTCCGGGATGGTCTGCCATTGCGTCAGTGGCTCTGCTTAAAGTGGCACTGGCTTGCCCTGCGCCAGTCCTGTGGATGAAATGGCACAGCTCGGTGCAATGAGCAGTGTCTGTGCAACGGGTGCAGGCCTGGGGTGAGAGTACGTGTGAAGGCCATTTCACGCACGCTAACTACGACCAAGGACATCTGCGTGTGGGATGTGTACACATTTGTCTCACGTCGGGCAGTGCGTAGTATGGGAGTCGCAAGCAAATGCTATCATATCTGTCAGGGGGTGCTGCCCACATGCAAGTTCCTGCTCGGAGCTGCAGATGTGCTACCGCCTGATAGTTCAGACAAAGGACCTTTCATCCCTACAGTAACTTCACCATCTGCATGCAGGAGATGTACAGAGGCCTGTCGTGGGTGTGGAGGGATGTCTGCGACCCTGGGAAATTTGGATGATATGCCCAGCACGTGGCACATCAGTGGCCTCACTGTGTGTTACATTGCCACACAGCTGGTTCTCCCTCCCACGAACCCCCACACTTGTGTACACTGCACGGTTGCATCACGTGCATCCTACGGCACACCATTGTAATGCCTGTCTGCACATGTTCAGTGGCATGCCATCAACACCGTGACGCTGGCCTTTGAAGGTGTGAGGCCACATGAGTGTAGGGCAATGGTCTGGACAGGGTGTACACAGGTGTACAGCCCATGCCCGGCTGTGATCGCGCTGCGAATGAGGCCAGGCAACTGACTCATGCATCCGCAGGACTGACACACACAACACTTGGCATGCATGTGCCAAGACTCCGAGCGGTCTTGCGCTCCTACATGTCACCCTACGTGAGGGCCCGCCCTCCTGGTGCATGCCACATTACAACATCTACTACTGTGGCCCTGGTGGCGACAACACCCCAACACAGAGACACACACTGCAATTCCTGTCCAAGGCCAGGTCCGAGCCATGCCCTGCTCCCCCTGCCGAAGCACACCCCTGCGCTGACCTGATGTACACCGGACCAGCACACACTGCTTGTGCATGCAGGGGGGCGCGTGCGCAGCCACATGTCCAGGGTCACTGCCAACGCTGAGGTGACATGGTAACATCCGATGAAGACAGCACACTGTGATGTTGCAGGGCCCGTGCCCATCATGCTGACACAATGACCACACGGACACACTTGCTCAGATTGTGTGAATGGCTACGGGCACGTGTGCCCAGCCACATTTATTAGCAGGCACACATACCGAGTGACACCTGTGTTGGATGTGTGTGGGGTGTGTGCACACTAGCCAGCAAGGGCTGCCTGGTGCAGTCAGAAATCGACAACAGTGTACATCGTGAAAGAGACAACCATTCAACCTAAAGGCCCCATGACTTGTGCTACACAGAGTTAGTGGCCCCGGATGCACAGCGTCCTGCACGGGCCTACTGCCACGGGTCGCTGACTTGCAGGGCACTCGGGCAGGGTCACGAGTGCAGAGCAGGTTTCCGTGGATGACAAAGGGGCTTGTCGCGGAGTGTCTCGGTGGACAGTGGAAGGTGAACCTCCAGGGCATGTTGCAAAGGGCAGGATCATGCTGAAACTGTCACTGGAGATGAATGGAACTGACACATTTGGGACACCAAGCCCGGTCCTGCCAGATGGAGATGCAGAAGACCACCAGGCCATGGACTCAGATGCCACCAAGGTCCAACCAGATGGTGCCCATGACTCATTGCGCACTAAGTTAGTGGCACCAGTGCTGTTCGGGGATGCCGCCTGCAATGAGGCATGTCCAATGGTTTGGACTCCTCCACATCTTACCCAAGACATAGTTCCACATGTGTGACCTACTGGACCGCAGTGTAGGCCTGAGGCAGTGGTCAGCACGGGCCATTCACCGAGTGTCACCGGCTTAGGTTGGATGGCCCCACCGGCCTGAGTAGTTCAGGTTCAGTGGCAACAGGGTTGGTGGCACCAGGTCAGTTATTGATAGTGTTCGATCACCTCTGTACTCTTATCCGGCTTTTGTCCGGACTGAGCCACATCTTCCGCATACTCCTCTCCATGCGTTCACTGCTTTGGACTCTGCCATTCATGATTCGCGACTATGTGCTGGATGTGGGACCTACTAGTCCGCAGGGTCGGCCTGAGCCCTCATCCACGTGTCGCCGGCTTGCGTTGAACAGGGTTAGTGGAACCACGCGTCGCCAGCTTGCGTTGAACAGGCTTAGTGGCACCACGTGTCGCTGGCTTGCGTTGAACAGGGTTAGTGGCACCATGTGTCGCTGACTTGCTTGAATACGGTTAGTGGCACCACGTGTCACAGGCCTGCGATATGGAATTATGCCTCACTGATCAAAGGGAGTCTGGTGCTGTGGCCGCTGCCACGGACTTGGGGTCACTGCCATTCAGGACCCAGGACACAGTTCCACATGTGGGACCTACTGGGCCAAAGGGGACGCCAGTGGAGTAAGTCAATGAGAAAAGAGCAATGTGGGCCAGCGTCGGGGTGGCCAGCAATGGATGGCGGAGGCTGCAGAGGTCGCCGGACTGGTGCTTGGAGCTTGCACTGGCACGTGGTGGGCCCTCTCTGACACACGTCGGTGTAGGCAGGTGAGCGGAGTCTCGTTGGTGCGCTGGGGCAGGCATGACGGATCTGGGGACCAGCGGCCCGGGGTGTAACCGGCACACAGGAACGCAGGACCTGCCGCGCTCGGTGCAGGACTCGTGGCGGGTTGAGAGACGCCGCCCTGTCAGACCGAATGAGAACCACGACCAGTGCGATGGGCTTTTTGTTCACACCTCTATGCAGGCCTGGCGTATGCAGGTCCAACCCACTACGCACGCGCATGCAGGGGCAGACGTGACATGAAACATTTCCGCGTTCTGCCCCACAGCCTGTGGGGACATGGTAGCGTCCACTGGCCACTACACTCCATGCACCAGCAGTTGATCTCCTCATGGCCATTTCCTCTGTGGTCTGTCCGGCACCTCCACGCCACACCTGGCATTGGGTAGGTTCACATTCCGTAGTCACTTGCCACTTGGACGGTACCAGAGGCCGGCATGTGCTGCGCAGCCGGCAGCTTTGTCTGCGGTGGGATGTTGGTTGTCCACTGGGTTGGTACCGTCAGCAGGTGGGGTATGTGGGTCAGAATGCAGGGGATGGTTGTCCTTTAGGGTCTGTGGTGGGCAATGTCCTCCTCTGACATTGGGTCTGGGTGGCAGGTGGGTCCGCTGTCTTTGTGTACGCTGCCTCTGTGGTGTTCGGGGGGGGCGGGACGGGTCCTGGGGGTGGTGGCGGGCCCGGGCTGGTTGCGGTGGGTGTTGTGGCCCTCATGGGTATCCGCGTTGCATGATAATTGTGTCCATGGCATCTGTGGGTCTTCCAGTGTGGCTTTTGGCTGGGCTCCCTTTTATGCTGCAGGTAGTCATCCTGCTTAACACCAGCAAAAGGCAGGTGTTAATTCCCTGCTGCTACCGTGGCTCATCGCCTGATTTTGGTTTGCATCGCAGATCTGGCAGTTCGTTGTGAAAGTGGTGTTGTGGTTTTTTCTTGTGTTTTTGCACGGGTACGCCTACTCTGCATCTCATTAGGGTTAGTTGGTGTTGTCCACCGTGGAGATAAATTTTGGAGCAGTTGTCACGGGAATACTGGCGTTGTCTGCAGTTTGCACCAGCTTGTGAATGGGGTGTTAAATCTATCTCCACTTTTGATGCATTAAGGTGGAGATAAACCAGAGATATGTCCTTGTGAATATCTCCCTCTGTATCTTAATCTTCTCTAATCTATCCACTCCTCCATGCATAAAGCCATTGCTTATTGATGTATTTGTATTTATTTAAAGCTGCTGATGTTTATCTTTGAATTTCTTTATTTGCATTTTGTGACAGTATGCAATGAGCATTTACGTTAATTCTGAGATAAAGCTTTATAAACTTTACCAAGTGTCTGTGAATATTTAGCTGACTAAAGGGTTAGTTATATACTAAAATCATTATCATCAACTATTCAACTAATTGGTCCATCAAACAAGTAGAAGGAAAGTTGAATACTTAATTTAGTAAGCATTCTAATGACAGCATACATGGGTCATAGAAGGAAAAGTATTGAACGAAAAGAAATAGACCCCAGCGCATCAGGGATTCTGGGTGAATGTGTTTTGGCCATTGAAGTTGGATGTAATGAGTATTGATCTCTGATCAGGTATTGGCCTTGCGCTGGATAAAGGGTATGCCCAGACATGTGTCCCATGCACACTGAGCCACTGGATTCAAGCTAGCCTGGGTGATGAGGGGTGAAGCTCCGAAACTGGTCCCAGTATTCTTGTTTCTGATCCAGGGAGGAGCTTGCTCGGCAGTTCAAGCGGGAGTGTTCCAATAAGGAACAGGGTCAAGACTGGTTTGCATATGGCTGGGCCCAAACTGGGGTGGCATGGCGAGCAAAAGAACGATAGATTAAACCCAGATTTTTGTTATTGAGGGTGAATGTTTGTATTGCTCAGCATTCTGTCCATCATTTGTTCCATTTGCTTTTGTCACTCTAAGCGGGGATAGTTTGCCCAAACGTGGGTCCCATGCTCATTGCGCTACTGGATTGGGGTGATGCCCGGCAACCGGTCCCATGATGATTGTTTCCGGTCTAGGGAGTACGTATTTTGGCAGTTCAGACTGAACTGTTTCCGTGAGGTACAGGGTCAAGATTGATTTACATATGGCTGGGTCCAAACGGGGGTGGCGTGGTGAGCAAAATAACGATGGATTAAAACCAGATGTTTGTGACTAGGGGTGGATGTTTGCATTGTTCAGCATTCCGTCCATCCTTTGTTCCTTTTGCTTTCACCATGTAATAAGGCCACACAATTCTATTCCAGGTTTTGTTAGGTCTCAATATATTATATATTATAAGGTGTTATAATGTAACCCAGTGCTTTTCTATGGGAGAGCCAGCCTTGCCACAGTGAAAAATGACTTTGGAAATGTTTCACTGCCAAGGTATGTAAAAGTTAAGTACACTTGTTCTACCTCCTAAATACCATGGGTGTTTGGGCCATACCTTGAGGGTGATGTATACGCATTAAAAACAAAGGTTTAGGCCCTGTAAAAGCTTTTCTTTGCCAGGTCGAATTTAAAGTTTTAAAACTGCACACTCAGGCTGCAGCGGTGGGACTGTAGGAATGCTTTTAAATGGTCACTGTAATGGTGCACCATAGGTGCTTCAGTCCGCTAGGAACATTTAATTTACTGTGGTACACTTGGTAACATATACTCTAGACCTATATGTAACTTACACATGCCAATCAGAGTTTTAACCAATTTGACAAGTTTTTAGTGGTCTGAGCACAATTACTGGGACCTAGTTATCAGGATCCCAGTATACAGAGTCCAATACCAACAGCATCAGTGCAAAATAAAAATAGGTGAATCATTAAAAAAGAAGTGTTTTCTTTCACTGAACTTATAGAAATTCTGTTTGTTAGTAACTCCTAATAATTATACGCTAAAGCAAAAATGTTTAACTACCATGAATGTATTTGCATGAGTTTGATTGGCATCATTTTATGACGCATTTGAAAAACGGAAGAACATGCTATGAATGCACAATTAATGGAATGATATCTATTCTTTTATCACTTATTTGAAAAACAGGCTGAATTGAAAGCTCTCTGGACTAGAATAAACACAATATTTACAACTTTTGCTGGAATGATAATTAAGATAAATGCACTAGAAAACATTAATGATTATATGCAATGTTTGTATGCAATGTTTATATGCACAATGATAAAGTAGACTTTATAAACCATTTCAATTTTTATTATTGCCACTAGATGCAAAAAGAAAAAAGGAAAGCATAAAGAAGGTATGAAGGTGCAAAATGTCCTCTACAACCTTGCTTCATATAATGTAAAACAAAATGAGGATAGCGTTACTTTCTTGCTTGGTAATACAATCTGGTCTCTTTAACTGTCTTTCAGCTGATGATGTTAACATGAACTTTCTACGATATTTAGGTCAAAGCCATGGAAAATGGTTTAACGTCTGGTGACAAAGTAGAGGTTGAAATGACATGTGAGGCTTCAGAAACTAAATGGAAGGATCCAGATCCATACATTGATAGAGATGAGGAAGCATGTAGATATAATAAAATATCATCAAAGTTAATGGAATCAGATGGATTCTTGTGGCCTACACTTGGCCAAAACAGGTGCTGGCACTGCTAGAGGATCAGAGGTTGGTATTACTGATGGCTCATCATCCTTTGCATGCTTCATAATGGTTCTGCAGGGCAGTACAAAGAGCATAGTGAAAATTAACTCCTTTATGTTGAAATATGCAACAGGTGGTATTTCTACAGGAATGTCTAAGCACATTTTATAAAACAGTGCATGCACCAAAAGGCTGGTCTTCCTTGTGGAGCTCTTAATTTGTCCTTAGACAAAGTCTAATGCTTAGTGTCTAACTGCAGTATAGCTAACTTGACCCTAGAAGCCTTCCTACTCCAGACAAATTCCCTGAACATTGACTCCAGCTATTTCAAATATTTGGAATTGATTTTCAAAGGTACATTTATAAAAAGGAATACCAGTAGTGGAAGAATAGACATTTTTATAAGAGGTACACTGCCTAGTAGTGTTAGGGGTAAAAAAGACACATATACCCAGATATCGTATTGCTTCCGCTTTCAAAGCCTGAGATTTGAAATTGGAGGGTAGAAAATTACAATCAACATTCAATGTTAAGATCTCGGTTTTGTTTTGATTAATTCTATACCCCCCCCTATTAATCCAAATTAACTGAATTCTATTATTGTCTGGTCTAAGCTCAGGCTCTCGAGGCTCAGATAAAGAACAATGTCATCTGAGAAGAGTTTTAATTTTGCCATCCCCGTTATTGGAGCTTTTATATCCGGATTTCCGTGAATTCTTATGGCCAGGGGCTCAATGAAGAAAGTGAACAGTAGGGGGGACATCGGACAACCTTGTCTGGTTCCACGATTGATATTAACTGTCCCTATTTGATTGCAATTTATCACCGCCGGGGCCTGGGCACCCTGTTTTTTTTTTTTTTTAAATGTATTTTTATTTGCTTTTCAGAACATTCATACAAACAATGCGATCAAAGCCCAGCACTTACAGGAGGCATAGCAAGGCACAGCTTCGTACCGTCAATTCTAATCTGTACCAACAGTGGTATAGCTCCCCCTACAACCCTGTGGAGTAGTCCCCTGTAATTCCTCCAGCCAGTGTCCACCTTCCGGCAGCTGGCTCAGGTATAATTCACGGATGCAGGGCACCCTGATAGAAGTTCCTCAACATATTTGTGATTTGACAGGGACATCAAATTTGTCCAAACCAAAGAAAAATGCGTCCCAATTAACCAGGTCTAACGCCTTTTCGGCGTCGACCATCATGTTGAGTATTGGAGTTTTGGTAAAATTGTCGAGAACCTGAATCAAGAACCCAGTGTTAGAGGACATAGACCTTCCCGCAACAAACCCGGACTGATCGCTATGAATCAGTTCCTGGGCCATGGGGGTGACGCGTTGGGCCCAGACTTTCATTAGAATCTTATAATCAGCATTGAGGAGTCTGATCGGTCTGTATGAATTGACATCTTTATGATTTTTACCCTTCTTCGCAAAGCTGAAAATTATAGATTCTATGAAACTTGAGGTAACACAGTCTCCCGACTTAATATTATTGAACAGCTTCACCAAGAAGGGAGTCAATTCCTTATAAAAAGTTTTACAAAATTCGATCTGAAGCCCATCAGTTCCAAAGGCCTTTGCCCCTGCAATAGATTTCAGAACATTAAAAACTTCTGTTTCTGATATGTCAAGTTTGATTTGTTCTAGGAAGATTTACCCCCTCAAAGTATTCCTGGATTTGATCCAATCTTGCCTCATATCTAGTGGCGTATAGCTGCAAATAGTGTTCCATAAAAACTTCGGCAATGCCGTCTTTGTCCGTTATTGTATCCCTGGTCTTTGGATCGACAATGTAAGTAATCAAGGCTGCTTCTTGTTTGGTTTTAGTTGCCCAGCCTAGCAATTTACCAACCATTTGGCTGTCTTCGTACACACGTTGTTGGTATTTCCTAGAACTATGTATTTCTTCGATTAAAAAGAATTCCCTCAATGCCTGTTTTGCCTTTTCAAGCTGACTCCCAGCTTCCCCCGCCCCCTGTGATGAGGTATTGCTCAGGTGCAAGGCACTGTCCACAGCCTGCTGGAGTTTGGCTATTTTTTCACGCCGTTGTTTAGACTGGGCAGCTGAAAATGCGATCATTTGCCCACGCAAGGCTTTTTGAAGCCTCCCCAAACAGAAAAAGCTTCTGCCGTGTTTTCATTAATCCTAAAGTATTCTAGTATCCATTCTTTTATGTTGGCTACCCATTGGGGATCCTGAAGGAGGAGACCTCCTGGATCTTATCGTCCTTCCCTCCTCAATTTCCAACTGAAGCCTTACAACGGAGTGATCAGAGAATGAATTTGCCCCTATTTCAGTACCTGTATGTTTCAAGGATAGTGATATAAAAATAATCAATACGTGATGCCGTATGAAATTGGCGAGAATAGCATGTAAATTTACAATCAGGCGTCAGGGATGTAGCAGGAGATGCTCCTATTCTAAAGCATCTAGGACTTTTTTGGTTTTAGGCTTTAACTGCTTCTTGTTCTTATTGGAGGTGTCTTTCTTTAAGTCTTGAATGAAATTAAAACCTCCACCCAAAATTATCTGTCCCAGTATCCCCCTAAGTAACTCACGGATTGTCAATAGTGCTGTGGTATCATCCACTACTGGGCCGTAGTAGTTTACAAAATGTATTGTTGTTCCGTTAAATTTGGCCTCGATCCAGATCCATCTTCCAAAGGGATATCTCCGGACTTGACCAAATTCTCACAGAAGACCTATACAAAAGTAAATAGCTACCCCTCTTTTGGCCAGCCCGGCTGATGCATAAAAAGCATGAGAAAATGCTCTAGGGAGAAAAAGCTTTGGGGAGTTAGTTTTTAAGTGAGTTTCTTGAAGAAATAACACCTGCGGCGAAAGAGAAGCTAACCACCTGATAAGTCCTCCATACTTTTGTTAGTTTAGTATCCCATTAACATTGACTGAAATAATACAGCACTTATTCATCATTTCTATAGAGTTTCGGATAGCTAAAGAAGAATCCCATGATCCTGATTACCTTCCCCCAATTGCCCCTGCTGCTGCTCTTTTTATTGCTATACCCTTTGTTGAAGCCCCCCTACCCTCTACTGCACCCCCCTCCAGAAATGTGGACCACCACACTAACCACATCTCACCCCCCTGCTTCTATATTGGATGTCATGGACCTACACCCTGGGTGACCCGCCTTCCCCGGCAATAGTGAACAACGATGTAAACATTATCTAGCATATCATTTCACTTCGAAGCAGAAATCTCCTTATGAAGACCCTGAGCATCTTCTAAGTATGAGAACATATGGAATTTCCCCCTGACAAGAACACGTAGCTTGGATTGTTGGGCTATAGATGCCTGAGCGCCTTGAGATTTGAAGAGGAAAAGGAGTTTGACAAACTCTTAGCGCCTAAGTGCCATTGCCGCTGACATGTCAGAAAATATATGACAATTCGAAGTTTAATCGGAAATTGTCTTTGTTGTAGTGCCTTTGCCAAAATCCTTTCCTTAATTCGATAGTCAGCGAAGTTGACCAAGATGGTGCGTGAACTGTTAGTATTAGGCAGCGGATGAGATGGGAATCTGTGGGCCCTTGTGATTGTTAGGTCCCCATTATGCTCAGGCAACACTCTCTGCTTGATAAAGGATTCCACCCATTGCAACACCTGGGAGCCCTCGCTCCCCTCGGGTACCCCCACTTTTCGTAGGTTTGATCGCCGCTAGTGGTTTTCAAGTTCCTCAAGTTTATTCTGTAAAATATTCTTGTCCTTGGTGGCTTTGTTTACTCTCGAGAGCATGGAGCTCATTTGGTCCTCTAGTAGAGCAATACTTTACTCGGCTTCTTGAATTTTTACTGGGAAGAAAGCCACTGCTTCTTCAATTTTCCTGAGACGCTGATGGAGAGGGGCTATTTCATTTTCTTGAAACGTCTTCATTTCTCTTCTCTCCTCAAGGATCAGGTTTAATAAGGTCTTAAAATCCATCTGTTTAGTTAAGGCTGCATCCGACGAGGCATCCATTGAGGCTTCTATGAATTTGGGGTTCAGCGGCTTCTTTCCCCACTTCTGACCGCATTATTACCATCGGGCAGCAGGAGCAAGCCCTGACGCTGTGCCTGGGTCTTGCCCACTGATCGCAGTTCAAATGGCTCTACTACTGGAGTCTGAATGAGCTGGGTATTGAGTATTGGAGTGACCCCTGGAGAGGGAGGTACTGCTGGACAATACAGCTTTGGCTGGTTTCTTGTGCTGTTATCTCAGGTGGGAGAGCAACCTGAGCCGATAGTAGTACAGGTGAAGATGAAGATGTAATCTGTCGTGGGCTGTTGTGGGTGACTTCTATGCCATCTGCCCCTTCCTCCGTCGGCCGTGATGATTGGGCAGTGAATTTGAGAGGGGCCGCCTGGGACGCCTTTTTTGCATATAGCGGAAAGTCGTTTGCGTTTTTTCCCCCATCTTTGCTAGCTCCTACTATAAGGTCAGCCACCTGATTTTTCTCAGTCATACCAAGATCCTCCATCTGCAGCTGGCCTGCGGAAACTACAGTTTCTTAGATCAGCTCAGCGGGCTCCTCTTCCGAGCTCTCAAAGCTTGAGTTGAGGCGAAGGCGGTTGACCAAATGTTCGGCTCTAACTACTGAAGAAAGCGATTTTGCCTGTGCCAAGCGAGTTTTGGCTTTTAGTCCTGCCACAGACTCAACAATAGCAATGAGATTACTCTGTTTATGGTGCTTTCCCATCTTTGCCTTCCCCTTTAGATCCACACAGTAAGTGTTTCAAAGTCCTCCTGGTAAATTCTCTTTTTTTGTGTGCAAGCTATGAACTGAGGGCGCCTTGATTGTAAAACCTATTGCGTTTAAGAAACAATTGAGGGGGGAGAGAGAAAGGATATAGAAACGTTCTGCCCCTCAATTCATTAACTCAGTTCTTTGGTTTCCTTTAAGCTGCAAGATCAAAAACAAAAGAGAAAAAAAGGGCCCGTGGCTCTCAGTACAAGTTCAGCTCACCTTCTCAAAAAAACAGCATCTTTTCCAGCAGGGCAGCCCCCACCCCAACTAGCTCAGGTCGGATTTAATACCCTTGCCTGCACTTTCCTTGTCTTGCTGTCGGATCCTCTGTTTCCATCAGGGCTTCATTTCAGCTCTTTTCATGTTTTAAGCTCCTGCCGGTAAAGATCCCACCGCTACCTCCCCGTTCACCAGGCATGCCATAACACTGAAACCGCCTCGGATATTTCCATACGCCTGCCGCCGGAGGACTCAGCTTCATGCCGCACAGCTCAGAAACGCCGAGCCGCCATTGCTGGAGGAGGAGACACGGTCTATGGGCTACAGCAGAGGGACCCTGAACTTACGGAATGTGTGTAGGAAGTGTCAGGGAAATATAATCAAATAACAACAAAAATATCCTACACCTATATACTTGAATTTTAAGGCTATAAGTCCATATGAATAAAGTAATACCCACAGACTAGGTGTACAAAAATATATATGACAAAGTCATTTAATAAATTTTTTTCATTTTTTCTGAAAGACTGTTATTTATCCATTTTACATAAAAAATGAATTACAACATTTAGACAAAATCATTGTGTCAACAACAAAACACCATGTCAACAAAAGTATAAATACAAGACAGAAATGGTAAACATCAGAACATCATACAAAACTAACAAAGGTACAAAAAAGGTACATATAAAACAATACAATTTTTATATAAAAACAGTTCATCATAAAAAGTGCAACCAAGTGTAACCGCCAAGACAAGCGCCAACGCGCGTTTCGGAGCTAAACAGTATATAGGCTCCTTCCTCAGGGCGTGTAAGGTAGGTCTTTCAGGCGACAGCACAAACTACGCACATATCCTTGACAAACGTCTGATGGTGTAGAAGTTGACAAAATTTCAAAGTTTGTAACCATAAGTCTGTGGGCAAAAAACATGAATGGGTAAATATGCTCTTAATCTATAACGAATAAGGCTGGAAAGAATGAAGAACAGGAGTAACAATCAGAAAAGATAATAGACAAACGACCCAAAGATTGCAGTGACTTTTTTTTCCCTACAAAAATATATATACACACCAAAAAGGTGGTCAAGTAGCCCGGTGGTCGAAAAAGTATATAGAACCAATTCATATGGACTTATAGCCTTAAAATTCAAGTATATAGGTGTAGGATATTTTTGTTGTTATTGGAGGAGACACGGTCACCTGTGGCTACTCGGAGGCGTGGTTCTCCGCAGCCATCCGTCTCAGGCACACCCAGGTTGTTGTTAAATTATAAGGTTCAAGTGCAGTACTTTCATTTATAGGCTGTCCTTGGCACCTTACCGTAATTCAGTATTTGTAAAGCAAATTTTTGTTGTGTGATAGCTCGCAACTAAGCTTATCTGGGGCATGGCTTAGACAGCCAACATGGTGAGCACTCCTTAGCTGAGCTCCATATTGGATTGCCTTCTACATAGCAATAATCTGTGAAATTACTTGCCATCATGACCCCTCTTTGTGAACCAAGTGCCCCCTGGAATGATACATGGCTGCAGAATCGTCCCAAGATGAAGAGGCGGCCCGAAAAGGCGACTTTCCAGTTGAGACACTCTGGGACCGCATGGGTTGACTGGTGCCGACCATCTGGTGTGGGAGTCCTTTGGCATTGGGGGCCCCTGAGGAGATGAGGTGCTGCCGCCACTGTTAGTGAAATCCTGCCAGAGGTCCCAAACTGCAACTGCGCAAAGGAGGTAGGTAACTATACCCCATGGCTGCTTATGGCCTATTCCCAGTGTTCTAGGCTGGGGGACCAGCCCGGCTTGCGACAGCCCTGTGGGGGAACTGCCCATTGTGGATTGCATCTGGAGTGGGGAGGGCTGTTTCAATGCCAGAGGAGGAGGACTGCTATTCCCGCTGATTGTGGGGCATCCTGGGGAGCCACTGGAAGAGTGAATGGGTGATCCTGTGGTCACCTGCTGGCAGGCTTTTCCATGCTCGGACCCGACTCCAAGCACTGCAGTGCCACGACCTTTTTCTGTGTTGGGGCCTCGATCACTGTGGAGTGGACGCTCGCACGTTGTACCTGATCTTGATGAATGTGGGGCTGTGGAGGAAGAATTCGATCAGTGCCAGCCATCATGGGCCCTGTTGGTGGGAGTGAATGCGAGCCAGCGGCAGACCTGGCATATTTGACGGCCTGGCCTGACGTGGAACAAGAGAAGAGGTGCTGGAGTAGCTCCTCCAGTTGCATCATTGCATTTATCCTAGGAACAGATTTGAATTGGACTGCCTGATCTGTGTCTGCTTGTAGCTGGGTCCATGCTTCTCTCTCCGGTGTATGGACCTGCAGTGGACAATGTCATGCCTTATTGACCTCATAGGGATTAAAATTCAAACCGCCTGTTGTGTCCGGAGTCCCCTGCCCAGCTAACTTTCATCATTCGCTGCCCGTCTTCATACCTGTTGCCATACCCTCTTCTGGGGTGCAGAATGCCTCCCCCCACTGTGCTGTGGTGGGTCTGCCTAAGAGGTACTGCCTTTTGGCTTTGCCTTCCTTCTGTACAGTAGATGACCCTACCAAATATAATCCAGTCCACCGTGACAAGCTGTACCCGCCTTGTTGCCTTCGCCCACTCCCTTCAAAGATCGCTGGGGCTTCCTGGTCACTGGATCGGCTGCTCGTACTGCCATGCAGCCGTGGTAATCATGCTTTGTCTCTACCCTTGACAGTGCCCTACAGAGTCACTGCACTACCACAGTGGGCAAGGACAAGACTACTCGCCCAGCAACCTCCCAGATCCGGTTAGAGCAATTCACTACAGGGCGTACAGGTGGCCCTCTGGGTGGTGGTGGAACTGGAGCAGAGGTCTCCTTACCGGCTGTTAACCTAACTACAATACTTCAGGCCATTCAAACCTTGCAAACAGCTGTAGAAACTAAGATTGGTGAAGTACACATGGACGTGGCATTGCTTCGCCAAGATCTCTGAAACATTATGGCCCGCATCACAGAGACCTAATCACAAATCTCTGGAGTGGAGGGTGAGGTAGCATCCCTTAAGACACAGGTTACCTACCTTCTTACACATACCTCAGAGCTCCATCGCCAAAGCGAAGATGAAGAAAACCATTTCTGATACACTAATGTTCATATGATTGGAAGGGACTGAGCCTCTGAATATTGCATATTTTCTGCAGACATGAATTAAATCCTGGATGCCTGTGGAGCACCTCTCCCTCTGGTTTGTGGTCGAAAGAGCCAACCGAGCTTTGATCCCAAAACCTCCCTGGGCACCTCGCCAAGACCAATGATTTCCCACATCCTCAACTTAAGAGATAGAGGCCTGCTATCCACCAGAACTTTGTTGTGGGGATGCTAAAGTCCTTCTTTTCTCTGACTACACTCGCAAGGTGCAACAACAGCAGCATTTGTACACTTAGGTTAAACAAAAACTCAGGGCACTGGGCTTTCAATACCATCTTCTGTTTCCAGCCAAGCTCTAGGTGATTTATGCAAATAAGCCCCACTATTTGGAGTCTTCAGAATCAGCCTGGAAATGGCTCACATTTGTGAGAAGACCTCCTCTCGAGGTTCTGGAGGTTTGGGACTAGCTGGAGGTATACTGGCACCTAACCCACTAAGATATCATACTCGCTCTTGCAGGAGATGCCCTGTCAACCACTCCACGTCACCTTCTGGATTGTCTCTGTTGTGTTGTCTCACCTCCTTTAGCACCTCGGCCCCAGACCTCCGGTGATGAGGAACGGGGAAAAGATGGAGAGATCCTCCTGAATGCAGCACTTTTGTTACCTGCTGTGAATTTAACAGACTTTGACTTCTCTCAAAGTCCCGCACTGCAACTCCTCTATTGTTTGTAACTCATGAGCTTTGATTATATCTTTCAATAGGTGTTGCTTTTCTACAACCTGGTGGCAGCTAACCATCCGATATATATGTAAGGGGCCGACATGCATGCTTCCCTTTCTTTGAATGCTTCCTTCCAAATGTTTCTTTCTTGGGGTGACATATGCTTCTTAGGTGGAAGTATGGGGTGGGGTGAGAGTTGGGGGTGGGGTTTTAATACAATGTTTTTGTTGATGCTTATTTATGATTGCAATTTTGTTAGAACAATTGTTTTTATCATTTCAGCTACATATCGACACACATTCATATCAAACACCATGCAAGGCACATAGACACCTGGCTTCCCCTCAAATGCACCACACCAGCACTCTGATTCTCAACAGAAGTGGTTCCCCTTATGCCCCTCTTGCTGCATACATTATTCCTCATCCCCGCAATGGCATCTTTCTATATTCTGTCATGGAACGTTAATGGCCTCCTTTGACCATCGCCACATCCCTGCAGTTCTCTTACTCCTGGAGACTCATCTCTTGAGGACTTTATGCCCCATCTTGACAAGCAGGGGATATCACAAGGTCTTTCATGCAGGGTTTTCATGCGGTTTCCAGGGGTCGGCCTTCCTGCTTAGACGTTCCCTCACCCTTGCGATCTCCCAGGCAATCTACGATCCACAGGGTCCCTTTCTTGCACTTACGGAGACGCTTGAGGACCAGATCATCAATCTGGTGAGTGTTTACGCCCCACAGATGGCTCACATTTCTTACTTTCACGATTTAACTAATGCACTCCTAAACCTTCCACAGGGCCTGATGGTTGTAGGTGGAGACTTCAATGCGGTCCCCAAACCCGCAGTTGATACTACTGAACCCCCGTCAGCATCTAGATGCCCAGGTGCCTGTTGACTTTCTCACTGGGCCAAAGCCCTGGGTTTCTGAGATGCGTGGAAGGTTTGGTACACAAAACATCACTAATACACACAACCATCGGTTGTCCATTGTTCTCACCCCCGTATAGACATCGTTTTCCTGCCAGCCCCTGATTATCGTACCATTTCCCATGTCCAGATTCCCACCTAGGGCATTTATAACCATGGTCCAGAGAGGGTCCTTGAACCATATGGCGCCTTTATGCCTAGTATGTGCAAGAAAAAGTCTACGTCATAACTCCTAGGGAAGAACTACAGGCATACTTTCAGAATAATGAGGACTTGGTTATCACCATTGGTACTCTTTGGGCCACTAGCAAGGCCACACGACAAGGCTTTGCTAATGGGTGGGTCCATATGCAGGAAAGAACTTGCTCCCTACACATCACCCAGTTGGAAGCTGGTGCCCTCTGCTTCGAGAATAAATTCAAAGCGAATCCCAATAGTGATGCTTCCAGGCAGCTGGCTCTGCTACACGAAAACACTCTTCTCCAGTCCTTAGAGGCTGCCAAGCATCTATGGCATGCCACCACAGGCAGGATATGGTGATCACCAAAACACAATCTCCATCTACTTCATGTGGTGTCTATCACCCAATATCACTGATCAACGGGGAGGTTAAAATCTTTGCGACCCTATTAGCTGCCCAACTTAAGCCGGAATTACTCACACTGAGACATCCTGACCAATGTGACTTTATGCCAACTTGAGGCATGCAACACTGTCTCCCCCGGCTTCATGTGGCCCTGACCCACCGTCATCTGTTATCTTCCGACTTGGCTTTGCTTTTAATAGAGTTTGAAAAGGCATTTGATATGCTGGACTGGGGCTACTTCCAACTGGTGCAGGTGTGTGCCAGAATCAGGCCTCACTTAGGGCCTGCTTTAGGGGCATGGTAAAAGCGCTATACTCCAATCCAAGGGCTAGATGTAGTACTCTCCATCCAATTCCCCATAGGCAGAGGAACTAGGCAGGGCTGACCCCTCCTCTTCATAGCTCAACCCTCTAGCAGAAATGATCCGCGTAGATGCACGGACCCATGGGTGGAGGTGGGGCGAGGATCATGGAGGCCTAATAGCACTGTATGTCCTGCTTTACTTAGCGAACCCCGCTGAAAGCGGACCCAATGTCTTCATCTCTTGCATTGCTTTGGAGCAGCATTGGGTCTTAAAATACCCATATGTCGTCTTAACTTCAAGTACTTGGGAATCTGGATTGCAATACATCTCAAACTTGCCTGGTCTTTCAACATTGAGTCCCTGCTACATAAGACAAAAGATGATGTTGTCAAATGGCAATCCCTCTGTCTAAACTTTATGGGCCATATCGCCCTGTATAAGATGATGATCCTACCCCACTCTTTATACACATTAAAAAAAATTCTGCTTCCCATTCCACGGAAAATGGTTCCAGTCCCTGGACAGGGTTGTTTTATCCTTTCTGTGGTATGGCTCCCAGGGCTCGCCTTGCATTTCCACTTCGTTAACAAAGCCGCTATGACGGTGGGCTGGGAATGGCTAACCTCTAACTTTATCACTTAGCTGCACATCTTCTGGCCATCCATGATTGGTTTAACGGGGGTTGGTCGGACCTTGCCTACCACCTGATGTCAACCATTATGGTACTCTTCTAAATCTTATCTATGCTCTGTGGTGCTCCAATCCCCTTTTTCTTCAATTTCAGGGATAAAAATGGCCCTGCAAGCCTGGAGGGCAACTTTATGACATATTCTGTGGGGCACCAAACTCACGCAACAGACACTATTGGCATGTTACTTAGTTGAAGGAGGTGGCAATCTTGCAGGGGTTTGAACGATGGGACCTAATTGGAATTTCACACCTTGGGGACCCACATGCTTTCACATCAAGAACTTCAAACCACGTATGCACTGTCTCACACTCAGTTTTATAAATATCTCCATCTGAGACACGCACACTGATCGCACCTCCTCCAGACAGATACGCTCCCTAAGTTCTATCCATTGGAAGCTAAGCTTTTGATGGGTGACCTAGGCAAATGTGGAGTTCTAAAATCTACCACACCTTGACTGTCAATGCACCAGGCACCTTAGACCATCTGAGAGCCCGATGGGAGGCATGGACGGGTCCTCTCAAGGAAGACGTTTAGCTCTGTGCACTAATGACACACAGGGTGATCACCACCTTGTCTAAACTACAACTGATTCAACATATTAAAGTCCCCATGCTTTTTTCCCGCCGCCGTCACCACCGTGCCTCCCGTTTTTCCGCACTGTGTATCTGACTGGGTAACTGTTTTTCCCATGGTCTTGCCCCCTGTTAATTGTGTGACTGCATTTTTTGTTGCCCCTTGTTTATTTCTGTACCCTTCCTGCCGTGAGTGCTTTCGTGTTGATTTTCCTGCTGCTGGTGCCCCTGTGGCCCACCCACCGATCCAGCCTGCTCCCGTCCCCTACCTCTGCTCCCACCCCCTCCCCTTCTTATGGCGACCGCTGCGTGGTCACGCAGCAGACTCACGCAGTGGGTGCGCCGCTGGCATGCCGAAGGCAAGCCTGTCTACGCCCATCCGTGCCTGGACCGTGCCCAGTGCCAGACCCCCTGGCCCACGTGAGCGCCACAACACCCGACACCGCTACAATGCCACAACCCTCCATGCGCTCAACGCTGGCCGATCCTCCACCTGCTTCCCGGCCACCCCAAAACTCACCCATGGACCCTTCACCTGCCGAAACTGCAGCTACACCAGCCAGCGCACTCCTACACGTCCTGCCTATCCCAACACTGCTGGCCACAACCACCTCAGCTGCGTACTACTCAACACCTGCTCAGTCCACAAGCACACCATAGAACTCTGGGACCTGCTCGACTCCTCCGCCTGGACGTCGCCTTCCTGACAGAGACCTGGATGAACACCTCCTCGGTGCCCGACATAGCCATAGCCATCCCGGACAGCTACAAGATCACCCGCCATCATCCACAGGAACACCATTAGCATTTGGACCAACTCCGAAGACTCTCTCAGCACGGCCAAACACCTACACTTCCAGATCCACGTCCATCACAACACCACCCTCAGATGAACACTCGACTACAGACCTCCGGGACCCCGACCACAGTTCAGCAAATCCATAGCCGACCTCATCAGCACGCACGCCTTCGCCTCCACAGACTACATCCTCCTCAGAGACCTGAACTTCCACCTCAAGAACGCCAACTCCACAACACTGATTGACAACCTCGCCAACCTCGGACTCAAACAACTCGTCACGACACCCACCCACTCCGCCAGTCACACGCTCTACCCCATCTTCTCCGTCAGTGACCACGTCACCTTCAGCCACACCACCGAACTCCACTGGACTGACCACCACTGCATCCACTTCTCCTTCGAGAAACACAGCGCACACAAGCAACCGCAACTTATCCCACATCGCCCGAGACCCTCCACCCGAGCCCTCCGATACCGACGCAGCAGCCAACAACTTCAGACAATGGATCGACAACTGCACCCACACCCTCGCCAAGATAAGGAAACCCTCCAACAGGCACACTGACATGAGATCCATCTGGTTCAACGTCGACCTCCAAAACTCCACGCACACCTGCAGAAGACTCGAGAAATATTGGCGCAATGACCAGACACCAGACAACCACGCAGCCCTCATAAACGCCAGACGCAAACACCACCAACTCATCCAATCCACAAAAAGAAGCTCCTTCAAAGAACGCATCGACAACAACGCACACAACAGCAAAGAGCTCTTCAACATCGTGAAAGAACTCGCCACCCCCAGCTCCTGCTCCAATGACATACCGCCATCACAAGAACTCTGCGACTCCCTGGCTACCTTCATCCACCGCAAGATCGCAGACATCCACAACAGCTTCGACACCCAGACACCGACGACAGACACCATCACCCCCGACTCTGCACCCACCAAGCACATCGACCCTCTACTCTCCTGGCACAATGTCAACAACGAAGACACCATCAAAATCATAAACACCATCCACTCCGGCTCACCCTCCGACCCCTGCCCCCACCACATCTTCAACAAAGCAAGCTCCATCATCGAACCCCAACACAGGAAGATTATCAACAGCTCCTTCGAGACCGCCACCTTCCCAGTAAGCTGGAAACATGCCGAGATTAACGCCCTTCTCAAAAAACCCAAGGCGGACCCAAAGGACCTCAAGACCTTCCGACCCATCTCCCTGCTCCCGCTCCCGGCGAAAGTCATTGAGAAGACCGCCAACAGACAATGGACCCACTTCCTGGAGGAGAACAATGTCCTGGACTCCTCCCAATCCAGCTTCCACAGCAATCACAGCACCAAAACCGCCCTCTTCGCCGGCATTGACGACATCAGAACCATAGTGGACAATGGTGACACAGCGGCGCTCATCCTCCTGGACCTTTCGGCCGCCTTCGACACCATCTGCCACAACACCTTGCGCACACGCCTCCATGACGCAGGGATCCGAGACAAAGCCTTGGGCTGGATCACTCCTTCCTCATCGGCAGAACGCAGAGTCCGCCTCCCCCCCTTCAGTTCCGAAGCCACCACAATCACCTGCGGCGTTCTCCAAGGATCATCCCTCAGCCCAACCCTTTTTAACATCTACATGGCACCGCTCGCTAGCATCATCCGAGCACACCACCTCAACATCGTCCCATACGTCGTCGACACCCAGCTGATCCTCTCCTTCACCAAGGACCCGTCCACCGCCAAATCCAAACTCCACGAGGGAATGAAGGCCGTTGCAGAGTGGATGAAGACTAGCCGGTTGAAATTGAATTCGCACGAGACGGAGGTCCTCATTTTTTGCTCTACCCCCCCCACATGGGACGACTCCTGGTGGCCGGCCATGCTGGGTGCCGCCCGACACCTACCAACCACACACGCAACCTGGGAGTCATCCTGGACTCAACGCTCTCTATGACCTAGCAAGTCAACACGGTCTCCTCCTCCTGCTTCAACACCCTCTGCATGCTCCGCAAGATATACAGATGGATCCCCATCGAAACCAGAAGAACGGTCCCCCAAGCACTCGTCAGCAGCAGGCTGGGCTACGGCAACGACCTCTGCGAAGAAACCACGACCACACTCCAGAAGAGACTCCAATGCATACAAAACGCCTCCGCATGCCTCATCCTCAGACTCCCTCGCCACAGCCACATCACCACCCACCTGAGAAACCTGCACTGGCTCTAGGTCAACAAGAGGATCACCTTCAAGCTCCTCACCCACGCTAACAAAGCGCTCCACAACACTGGACCAGTATACCTCAACAAACGACTGTCCTTCTACACCCCAAACTGCCAGCTCCGTTCCGCCGACCTCGCAATCACCACCATCCCAAACATCCGCTGAACGATCACCGGCTAAAGATCATTCTCCCACCTCGCCGCCAAAACATGGAACACCCTCCCCATCCACCTGCATCAGACCCAGGACCTGCTGACCCTCAGGAGACGTCTCAAGACCTGGCTGTTCAACATGTAGCTGCTCCCCACTCCCTCAGCGCCTTGGGACCCTCACGGGTGAGTAGTGCGCTCTACAAATGTCTGATTGATTGATTGATTGATATGGGACCCATCTCACCCCGGATAGGCTCTACCAAGCCAATATGCTGCCCGAACCTAAATATCCCCACTGTAGAGCAGCACCTGTTGACTTCTATCATATTTTTTTGATATGCCCTATAATTTAATCCTTTTGGTCTGCGGTAGTGGGTGAATTGACTGAGGTGTTGGGCTGGTAACTTCAGCTTTCCCGCCTAATACCTCCGCTGGGTGTTGTCGTGGGCTCTGGAGGTTTGAGAGCTGATTGCTTCTTCCTGGGGATGGTCATTATGATTGCTAAATGGGATATTGCAGCCCGCTGGAAATCCCCATCTCCTCCCATTCTTTCCCATTGGCTCTGTGGGGTGGACTGTTTCGCGATGCAGGAAAGACCAGCGTATGAGGCCTGCGGCTGTCCCTTTAAATACAATCGGGTATGTAGAAAGTGGCTGGGTCAATCAGTCTATGACAGAATGGAGATTCCACTGGCAGTGCTTTGCAATCGCTCTACGTAATTATATCTGACACATCAAATGTGTGTAGTAATGTTCACAGGGCAAACCTCAATAAAGTCTGTTTATCAAACAAAAATCTTATCTATGTTCTAAAAGACTTATATCATCTTTAAGAAGATTCAGAGCTGTTGACATAGTATTAATGATGTAAACTACTTTTGAGAGGGTCTAGAAGTCACTGTTGATAACTTTAAATGTAGTCTGTATTATTTCACAATTTGTTTCCCTTATTCTTTCTACAGCTTCTCTTTCAGAGCATGCCTGCATTTCCTTAATAGTGGCATATATCAGCAAAGGCATTAGGCATTTATTTCTTCAAGTATGTGGATGCAAGAGGAAATCCTTAAAATCAATTTCTCTCCTAATGGTGGACAGGTGCTCCTTCACAGCTGTTAGAGTAGAATTCTTTAGCTATCGCTGGCAAAGCTTACCAATACCATATGTGGTAACTGTTACATGTGTGTATTTATTATTCCTGGGGTTTAACCTATCCCAAACCTGCATTGTTGAGAATTAGGTATGGTTGGAATGATGGTGTTACTGCAGGTTTGACGGTCGATCTGGGTTAGCTTATTGCCAAACTCAACACAGGGAGGAAATAGAGACATGGGGGCCCTCCATCACCAAATGAATAGCGGAGAGAAATGGGAAGATGCGCCTCAGCCGAGAGAAAAGTGTACAGGGCAAGAGGTTGCCCCACTAAATATCAATAGATCTAGCCCACATGGAAACACTACATGAACTCTACCCAAAGCAGAAGTAGCTGTTAAACACTGTTGTATGTACCAGAGACCTGGTAAATGTACTTTGCACAATCTCTTTCTTTCTAGTATGCTTAGTAGGTGTGTGAGAAAGATACATGTATGTAACGTTCTACATCACTTATGGTTTAGTTGTTGAAAAATGCAAATAAAATATTTTATCAAAAAAGAACCTGAAAAAGAACCAGGAATTATAACATGATCATTTTCAAGCATGGTGAATCTGTATAATCTCTGCTGGTCCCTTGGTCTGATAAGGTAACTTTATGATGTGATTTTCAAAGCATGATCCTGATGTGCTCTGTGAAAAGAAACATGCATTTGCAATTCCTGAACCACAAGAACCTGCACAGCTATGTCAGGAATTAACTTCCCTTTATTATCAGTAAACTGTAATTAACATAATCCTTATGTAACAGAAAGAAACTCTGTTATCAATCCAAAAAAAAGACAATGGTGGTAAACAGTATCTGTCATGTAACCAGCACTAAGCAAGAAAGTATTTGTGGCTTTGAACAACTATAGAGTGTGCGTCATTTCAAAATCGACTATAGAATCTTTATTATAGAGTACTTTCTTGCAGAGTCACTTCTTCAGTGACGTTGATTTGTTTAGTGGCTCCTAGTGAACTATAGCAGAAGTCCAAACTGTATCGTATGTTAAAAATACATCATCAGGTTCTTCTGTGAAAGCTGGTAGTTGGTGTAAAGCTGGAGTCATAGAAAGCTCTGCAGTGCCCAACATTGGACTCAAAATGTCAGTCTGGCTTTAGACTTCTAGGGGTAGTTCTTGCAGACTCGGGAGAACTTGTGCATGCACCCTGAAGGCACCTGTATGTCAAGGGGGGCCTCCTGAACAGAATCCGTCACATAATTATTTTTGAAATAATGGATGGACATCCTCCAGTCTTCTTAGAACCAGTCCAAGGAAGCAGAATTAGTGTCCAAAGGTGGTCTGTAAGATGGGCCATAATTATATTTATTAGTGATCATTTCTTGAACTACTTCTGATACTTTGGAGGCCACCTGTCAGCAGCAGTAGAAACCTTATCTTTGCTGGTGGTAGAATTACAATTCTTCGCATTAGATAGTTTGTTTTTGACCTCTTGGACGTTTTGCAAAAATGCAAGCGATTCTCCAGATGAGACAATTTTGCTTCTGACATCTTTCTAGGGATATCAGGCACATGCATAGTTACTCCAAAGAGCATCTTGTATGGAGTGCAACCACCTTATACTCTCCAGACAGATTTTTAATTCTCTCGGGACCCCATAGGGATTATGCAGGCAACTAAGTCCTGTACTCAATACCATAGCAGTCACAGCTTGTTTAGGCATACCAGTGGCATGCTCTATAGTACTGTTGGACCTGACATCCTTGATGTGGTATCCTCCCAGATGTTACACCTTCACTTTTCATGTTTGCTGGATTTGTTTTTGTTGATATTAGGACTCTGTGCACTTTACCACTGCCAGCCTGTACTAAAGTGCTTGTTCTCTTTCCTTTAGACATGGTAAAATTGGCTTACACCCAATTGGCACATTTAATTTACTTATTAGTCCCTGGCAAACTGGTACTACATGTACCTTAGGGGCTGTAAATTAAATACTAGTGATGGGCCTATAGCATTGATTGTTTCATCCACTTAAATAACCTTTATAAACATATGCCAAGGCTGCCATTGTGGCCTGAGTGCAGTTTTAACTTCTGCTATCTCGGCCTGGCATAATAAACTTTGCTCCATATATGTCACCTATAGGGTAGGCCCTAAACAGCCCACAGGGCAGGGTGCATTGTATTTAAAAAGTTGGGCATATTCTTTTAAGGTTTACATGTCCTGGTAGTGAAAAACCTAAAATCGGTTTACTGTACTGAAAGGTCTACCTCTCCTATAGGATAACATTCGGCAATTGTATTACAATTAGGGGCCCATTACGATGGACCACCATCGCCAGTTTTAATTCTGATCGGCTGATTATGTATCGGTCGGCCAGTCGGACCCAGCTCATAATCCGAAAGTGCAGGCCTTTCTGTCCTTGGGATTACGAAGAACGGTTTCCGGCATGGTTTCCATGCCGGCCTGTCTGACATGGAAACCATGTCAGAAGGCATGTTTAGGGGCCCCCAGTAGAGCCTCCTTATTGGGGGCCAATAGGGCCCCTACGATGCCCCCTTGTTGATCCCTCCATCCCGTGGCAGGCACCTTGAGATGCCTGCCATGGGGTACAGGGATGAACAACACCTTCCATTTCCCTATGGGAGCATGTATAACGGCCGGTTTATGGGTGTCACTGTGCAGAGTCTGGATCATGCCATTACAAAATTCCACCAATCGCATTCTGTGAAGCATCTGCTCCACGAAAAAGGGGCAGTTGAATCAGGATGTCTAACTACTTGAGCTGTGATAAATCCTTCTTTCAAAGCATTTGAATTTTACTCCTTTTTTAGGTCGAGCATTCAAGACCTCTTGTATATACTTTAGTATATACTTATATGTGTATGTACTTTGTGGGCTCTGGAGATCAGCCCTAGGACTTGTCTGCTTCTGCTTAGAGACTTTTTTTCTATTCAACTGCATCTATTTAACTGTATTGATAGAAAGCTACCAGCAGAGGTCAGTAAAATATCAGAATCATTTTAGTATTCTCCAGATTCCAGTCAATTGAAATTGTCTTCCACGAGCACCCGTAGACATTTTTTTTATCAAATCTTGTCTTTTCAGTGATATGACAACCAAAGGCCCTGATTTACTATTAAAAACAGAGCTTTGGACTATACCATTTCCCACTGAAATGCAATATTTCTCTCCATGTGTTCCCTTACCTGGCGTGTCCCGCAGTTTGGTGCTTACTATACCTCCATGTTAAAGAACAGTAGATGTTTCAGCACCAAGGCTAATGTGCTGCATAGCTAAATACATATGAGGTCCCAAAGGCGAGTCTGATTGCAGTGCAAATGCTTGTTTAATAAAAGTGTTTTAGGAACAACTATGGCTGAGAACTAATCTTTAAAGCGCTAATAGAAGTTAGAAAAATCCAAAAACATTCTGCACTTCTTCAACAGATTGAGGAGACTTAGACTTATCTAAATTCCATAACTTTCTCTCAGTTCATGTGAGAACCAGTTGGGGAAAGGATGTCGGTCCCATTCACGAGACGGTGTCCAACATCGAAATCCGCCCTTATATGTGTTCACTATTGCTTGGGAACAGGTAGAAAGTTCATGTTTGGTCACTAATGAATTGTAATTGTAAACCTTCTGTAAGGATATGCACCACCTTGCACTGAGTTTTTACCTTCAAGTAATGCAATGCCATAGGAGCACCACGCAATTCCAGAAGAGAATTGCCAGTGCACCAACCACTGTATCCATCTAACTCCAGTATAAAGAATTCAGGAGAAATCAGTGTTCAGGGAAAAAGGAAGTGGGAAATTAAGAACAGAAATTCAGCGTGCTCCACTAACTTGATCCCTCTGGATGCAGACACCTCCGCATTGGTCAATACAGCTTTGTCTTGTATGCATCTAATAAAGATAAGGGAGATTGGTATTACCAGTATTATAGAATAGCTCCACTGCTGATAGGATCTTATTTCCCTCCTTTTCTGCAGGTCCCTAATACTAACCATGGAGTAGTAAAGTGACAGAGAGACACCAGCTAACTCCAGGGCTCCCGCAAGGTAGGTGACCAATTGTGAAAAAAGGTGAATGCAGATTGCTGTCTGAAAACAAGAGAAAGGCAGCATGAAAAAAATATCACATAGACAGCAGATTTCAGCCAAATACAGATTCTTGAAGAGGAAACAATGCTGGAAATATATTTGGTAAGTATCTGAGGTAAGTATGTAGGTAAATACCATAATATTGGTGAATAGCAGGCAAGTGCCTGAGCTCTTGAACACTGCTTTATCTTCCCCTAGCTGGATGCTCAGAATGTGAGGTCAAGTATCTTATGGGGTGAGCACTGCTGGCTCCGCATGTCACATAGGATGCGCAACAAAACAACTAGAATGCACCCGTGCAGCGCGGTCATGGTCATGACTATCAAGTGTATGGCAGTCATGATAGTACAACCCCCAGGTCCTCGCACAGGTTTAGGCGTAATGGGATATTGTAAGTGAAACCTTCTTCACAAACAAGGTGCATGTAGGTGACCTATGAGTTCCCAGGATCAGCTTTCAGGACCATACCCCTTCCAATCTACAAGATAGAATTTACTTCCCCTAACTCGCTTACAATCAAATATGGCTTTCCCCTATTTTCAGTCTGTCTTTCCACTTCTACTGGAGGTGGTGTATGGGATAAGCATGTTCCTACTTTTACAGGTTTAATCAAGGAAACATGAAACACTGGATGTATGTGTGGTGTGGTAGGTAGTTCTAATTTCACAGCAACTGAATTATCATATGTTCAATAAGAAGGGGCAAAGCCTGAAGATCCACTTGCAGAATTATTATATGCAGATTCTGTGACGCATACACATGAACTACAATTACAATTTTCTAGTAATAATTGACATCTCAGGTATTCTAAAAACTGGTTTGTTCTCTCAGTTTGACCATCTTTTTGAGGATGATGACTGAAGGACAACCTAACATCCACGCCAAGGCTCTGAATTAAATTGAGAACCTCGATCTGAAATGAACACCGAAGGGATTCAATGTATTCTCACAAAAGACTTCATAAACACATAGCTAATCCCTTTTCTGACTGAAAAAGTTTCAAAGGATTGAAATGAGCCATTTTAGTCATTTGATCATCTGTAACCAGAATTGTGTTGCACTTCTCTGGAGTGCGAAGCATCCATACAATGAAACCATGTGAGGCTATATACCAAGCATGGTGGTACTGGAATAGGTTGGAGTAAACCAGTGGAAGTTGCATGAGAACTTTTCCTCTGACTAAAAAATGTGCAAGATTCAACAAATCATTTTGTACCGTTATTCATGATAGGCCACCAGAAACATCTCGTCACTAGATGCAATGTCTTTTTCTCACCAGGATGTCCAGCTAGTCTATTAGATGCGACTATGCTTAACTTGGAAAACCAGTTCAATAGGCAACTGGTAGATGTTCCCATAAGTACTCCTTTACTACCCCTCAGACTTGACCTCGGGATGAGAGTAATATCAGTTCAAGTTGGTATATACTCTATACTGTACTGGAGGAGCATTAAGCTAGAGCTCCAAAAGTACCGGGAAGGCATAGCAGCGATTTTACGCCTTCTGGGTTCTAGCTAAATACCATGGGTCAAGTATGTAAGATCTATTCTGGGAGAAACTGGGTTTGCTTCCTTATGGAGTACTTCAAACGCATCAGAAGGGATTTCTAAGACCACCATTAAAAAAACTCACTGGCAGTATACAGACCTTACAGTACATTCCCAGGAAAGTAAAGGTTCTTTGACTGATGCATTTCTTATAGTTTATAGCAGAGAAAATGTCATGGATGAGATTGAACCTTCCCTGGCCAGGCGTTGTTGCAGTTATTTTATGGCACACTACCCCTCTCGTCCTGTACAGCCAGATCGGCTAAAGTCCCTGGTGCTGATGAGTGACAGTGCCCGGCATGTGGTGCCCCCAATGAGACCTTAGACCATGCTGTGTTTTTCTGTCCAGCCTATGAGAGCAGCAGGCAATGCTGGATATTACCGTTGTGCTGTTCTCTAGCACCAGGGAATATATAGTTGCCCTTAGGATACTTAGTACTGCTCTCTGCAAGCCATTGATTTATGCATGAAAGCACTATCTATTGGCTTTGTGGAAAGCCAGGGCAAAGCTTGGCATATTACATGGGAACCCACTCGCGGTAGATGTAGGGCTGTGATACGCTGTACTATCTATTTTTCAGACTTTGGATGTTAATGTCCAATTATTTTGCTGTCTTTCTTCATTCCCCATTGTATTCTGTCTAAAAATAATTTGTGTTCCAAGTACTTAAATTTGCTGTATTTAAAACTTATATGACCATTGACTGAAATGTAATGCATTGGATTTTAATTGTATTTATGTTTTTAATTATTTATGTTTTATACTGCACTATATGTTCTTATTTGCTTTTATGGCCTCTGAGCCAAAATAAAGGTAAATTGAATTGAATTGGTATGCTCTTTTTCGAACCAATTTGCTTAAAATGGTAGCCTTTCCTACATGACCTAAAAGAGATGATATCAAAGGCAATCGGTATCTATTCTTAACAGTAACCCAATTCAATGCTCTATAGTCTATGCACAGCCTAATCTATTCCCCCTTTATAGGAACAAAAACAGAGGTGAATAACTAGAGATCTAGATGGGCAAATGAACCTAATTTAGAGAAGTTCATCAAGGTATTCACAAAGGTGAAGATTTTCATGCTCGGTAAAGGCATGAATTCTGCTACAAGGTAGCTGAGCACCAGGTTGCAAATCTATATGACAATCATAAGTCTGGTGAGGTGGCATTATACTAGCCTTTTTCTTGTCAAACATATATCTAAATTCCTTGAAGACTGTGATTAGTAACTCATCATCTCCTGCAATGCACGGAAGACCCTTTTATTTTAACAGCCAATGCTGATGACAGTGAGAAGATTTGTATTCAAAACTTCTCTCTACTAAATCAATATTAGGGTTATGTTGGTACAGCAATTAAATTCCTAGAACTTCTCTAAATGTAGGGGCTGATTTCAAATCTAAATGGACCTTATCTCCACGAATAATCCTCATAGTTAACTAAATAGTCCAGGTTTTAACTGGTCCTGACAATATTTCTCTACCCTACTTGTATTGAATTTTTTTCTATCTTGTTTCTTTCAATAATTTGAATACACAATTCTTTATCTAAGGCTAAATCCATAAGATTTCTGGTAACCCCTGTCTCAATTAGGGGGCAGAGCTTAGCCGAGCAGCGAGATGGCCGCTCGATAGAAACGCTCCGCCTGCTGACTGAAGCATCCTACTTAATCCTTGCCCATCGCAGCAGACAATCGGTGGCCAGTGTGTATGCAGTCCGAGGCGCCTCTGCGGAATGGGTATTGAAGCGCTCCGATCCCGAAGAGAGCTGAGGAGACTGGTGACGGCCTGGGCCCTGCAGGCATGCTCGAGTGCCTGCTGGGGGGAAGCAGAGTCATGACGGCCAGCGAGCCTGGGCCATACCCACTGAGGTGATTGGGAACCTGAGCCAGCAAAACTGAGAAGATGACCCAGCCTGGAGCCAGAAACAACTGCTCATATCCCACGACCAAGCAGGTGTGATGAGAAGGAGGCAGAGGGGCCTGAACATGCCAGGGGAGGCCGGCGCCTGGTATCACCTCCCGCATAAGCACAGCCACTGGAGACCAGGACGGCTGGGACCGGCTCCCCGCCTGATTATTCACACCCACCAGCAAGTAACTCCTCTGTGGGCCCCGATCTTGATGAGAGCTGGGGGTCTGTCGAGGGCCTGCGCCCTAAGGGCGAGCGAGGCACCGGATTGGGGTGTCGCGTGGCTGAGACCACGCTGCGGCCTGCTGAGAGAAAGCAGAGTTGCAGCAGCCGGCGCACTTGAGCCTTACCCACAGGGGCGACTGAAAGCCTGCGGTAGTGAAATTAGGGCAAAGACGCTGCCTAGAGCCTGGGATGACCCGTTCGGATCCCACGTCCGAATGGGTGAGGTGAGGAGGAGGCGGGAAGGCCAGAGCGGGTGGACAGGGACATTGCCCGGGAGACTCCCCCCTCACAAGTATAGCCAGAGACTGGAGCCGCTGGGACCGGCTCCCCCTGGTTGCTCATTCTGTTCCTGGACCCACCAGTAAGGAACTCCTTTGTGACAACATAAAAACCATCTGCCCCTCCTTCTCCTGCCTGGCCCAGGTGGGGAGGAAGGTGGCAGAGACGCTGTGGCTGAGGGGCCCGAACTCTATCCTGGGGGACCCTGCTGTGGATCCTTCTCCCTCGCAGACACAACTGCTGAAGATTGGAGT
Organism: Triturus cristatus; assembly: GCF_964204655.1. NCBI lineage: Eukaryota > Metazoa > Chordata > Amphibia > Caudata > Salamandridae > Triturus > Triturus cristatus. The sequence continues at coordinate 493,612,143 of NC_140585.1, forward strand.
GTCTTAGGCCAACTCCCCCTTGGATGCTTGTATTGCTCCTGGACCCACCAGTAGGGGACTCATCCATGAATGTTAAATAAGCTCGACCGGCCCTCCTTCTCCCGCTTGTCCGGGCGGGGTAGAGGGTGGCAGAGACACTGAGGCTGCCGAGCCCGGACTTTTGCAGGCAGACCTAGATTATCCTACAGTGTGTTTGGAGGCTCGCACGGCTCCCTTGCTTGGATGGAACGAGGCGGGGGGATGTTTCTTGCCCTGTAGGGCTCTTTGGATGCCCATCTTTCCGCAAAGTATATGCCGCACTTGTCAGCGGAACGTCTGAATGCCAAGTCACGCTCCTACTGACAGGAAGACCAGGAGTAGTGCAGCAGGCCATATCTCGATAAACCCATTTCTACAGGAGTGCATTACCACAAATTAGCTGTGAGTTCCACTGCTAGTATTGAACGTGGCCTCCCTGATTTATTTGAAATGGGTAAACCCAAGCTAAACTCCCGTTTGAAAGTAAGAATTCCTCATGCAGAACAGAAACGGAAGAACCGCGGGATCAGCACTTGGGACATGATGAAGACTTCTGGTCCGAGGTCAAAACTAGTCTCATGGCGATTGATGCCAAACTGGATTTGATGGCGCACCGACTCGACACAATGAGCGAGAGGGTGGATAAACATGCAGATTACCTAGACCAGCTTCAAACTAGGGTCTCTGACATCGACGATAACCAGGCTGCGACAAGTGAGCAGTTATTTAGAATGAACAAAGTTCTGGTCATCATCAAAGCCAAGAACGAACATCTTGAGGCACAGTTAAGGCACAGTAACCTGCGCATTGTGGGTGTGCCAGAGCCAACAGCCATTGAGAACATGGTGAACTACACCACGACAATGCTCAAAGACCTCTTTGGTGAGGCTCAGTCCCCGGTATTCATCGTGGAACAAGCACATAAGTTCTTAGCGCCGAGACCTCCCCTCTAGGGAACGGGTTGAAATGCAATTTCGAGGCAATGTGCTAAAATTTTACCCTGATTTCACCATTGCAGTCCAGGCCACTCGCCAGAAATTTTTACCTACCCAAAAAATTCTACAAAAGGCAGAAATTAAATATGCCCTCCTCTACCCAGCCAAAATGAAAATCACTCACAAAGAGAAGACATACAACTTCACCAATGCTAAAGCAGCCCTCAAATTTGCCAAAAGCATTGCCTCATGGGCGCCGAGAGGGTTGCAGCGCCGTGTTGAGATGGCATCGCTGGACAAAATGATTGAAGTTGCTTCAGGCTGTGAATTATTGTTGCACACTGTCTACTAACGAGTTGAGAAACTTGTTAAATGCCAAAATAAATATGAAGAACAACACCACAAGAATGTTTGAGTTGACCAATTGAATGGGATGATCAATGACATGGGCAAAATTTGATGAATCAGCCACCCAGCCTAAGTTTGGCCAGAGCATTTGCCTGGCTCTCCTCTGCCCTCTGGGATGAGTACCTCACATGTTAAATTGTTTTTGCATTATTGGATACCTGTTGGACAGAACAGTACTGTTCTAGGGACTTGGGTTGGGTGAAGGGTGAGAGTAAGGTCCTCAACCAAGTTCGTGGTTTGGAGTGGGTAGGGGTGGGTTTCAGTTTTGATGTAGGGTATTGTTTTGTCTGCTGGCATAGACTTACACTACATGGTAGGCTGCCCTTTTGGTTTTTCCCCAACTCTCCCCCAGACTGGTGAGAGAACTGTATATAACCCTAGTTTCATCTCTTGACAGGGGATTTGACAATTGCAACACCACAGAGGCACCATACATATACATTCCTACTGCCAGGCTCTTTACGACAGGCTAACATCACTATATGGCTATATGACTGCAGGTATTAAATGCCAGACTCAGAATGTACTTGGGGTAAATGATGCCAGGAAGGCTCATCTTGTATACACCTACCTAACAAGACATCAGATTGACATATGCTTTCTACAGGAACTCCATCTTTCCCCCTCTACCACATCCCATTTGCGTGCTTGGTGGTGCGTGGAAATGCATGCATCCTATTACTCTAACTATGCCCGCGGGGTAGCTTTACTGATTTGTAAAAACTTGCCATGGAAGCCCACACAAGTTAAATTGGATTCAGGAGACAGATTTATCCTTCTAGCTGGCACCCTCCACCAACACCTAATTATACTTGCCTGCATTTACGGACCCAACACTGACTGCCCTGAATTTTTCACTGAGGCATGGCGACATCTCATAAACCTAGGACTGGGGGCTATAATATGGAGTGGAGAATTTAATTTGAATTTAGACCTGAATATGGACAGGTCTGGCGTCTCTCGTGCCTCCACCCTAATGCTGCGGTGCAGCTCCACACTTTAATACAGGACCAGAGTCTAATTGACGCTTGGTGATTTTTAACACACAACACACAAGGAAGGCACATGCATTGCATCGGCGACGGGAGGACGGTCACGTATTGACTACTGACTAATCACTTGGAACTTCCTAACATGGACGACCGGCACCTTGCTGCTCCCCCGGACATTATCTGACCATGCCCCAGTGCTGCTAGAATTGGCAATGCCTCTCGATATCCAGCGCACCTTTTTCTGGCGACTGCCAGCCAGCGCCCTACATGATCAAGTATTCTGTTCCGAAATATGTACTGCTATTGTTGATTGTTTTGCAAAGGACACAGATACCGTTAAGTCCCCGTCAGCGCTCTGGGAGGCCTTTAACCTAGTCATAAGAGGGGTATGTATTTCGAAATAAGCGAAGGTCTTGAAGGCTATTCGTGCAAAACTCGCACACTTGGAGGCTGCCCTAAGAGCACTGGAACAAGACTTTCTTCAATGTAACAACCAAGATGCAATGGCACGAATACAGGAAACCCTATCAGAATTCAATGAAGAGGCTGAACGCGAATTACACTACTTGGGGCGAGAGGCAAGAGCCATGCTCTTGATACTAGCCAAGCACCAACTTGCTAAACACTGGGTGGGGGGGGGCAGTCCCAGAGGTTAAGTTATGGCTACAAGATGCTTTGTATTGCCTGGAGCAGCTAGTCATCTACTGGGAGATGATGCCCGCACAAGACTGCCCAAAAGATATTTGGGAACCGTTTCTAATATACTTGCAATCACAAGCCACAACCCCGCCTTAGACACAGTCTGTGCTGTACTGTGCACCCAAACCTAAACCGAAGAAGCTTCCAGATATTGTGGGGCCTGTGAATGATGCTGCCCTAACTCACACTTCCGTTTTGTTAGCTGTGATGCCCAGGATGATTGTGGTTTTCTCTGCCTTGATTGTCACATATAAGAGTTGCGCTTGTCTAACAAAAATGTGTTGCATATAGGCACTAATTTGTACACAGCCTGCTATAATTCTTATTATCATGCAATTGAGTGTGCTGTATGTGCTTTCTCTCCCCCCTTCCCTCCCTTCCTCCTTGCCTACTGGCTTTTTGTAACTGCATTGTTTAATATGACATTTGAAATGCCAATAAATAAAGTTTAAAAAAAGAAAGAAAAAGAAACCCTGACTCAATTAACATTTCAGTAGAGACCCTGATTTTGATGTCGTAGTTTGTCTGACATTGCTCTGGAAATGGAACCGAATGACCTCCTGTCGTAGGCTCCAGCCCAGCTATTAGGATGCAACCAAATCCTATACTTTGCTAATGGAGCACGCATCCTGAACGGAATGCATGCTCTCATAGAAAAGAGTAGCAGTGTAGTAAATCCCTACACCTCGTGGCGGGCACCTCAAGGTACCTGCCACCGGGTGCAGAGATTAACAGGGGCCACCATTTGGCGGCCATGCACCCATGGGGCCACTGCTGGGTGCCCCCAAAGACAGTTTCCCAATGTCTTCTGTGTCAGAGAGACCCGCACAGAAAGTCAGTGGGAATCTGCCATCATAATTCCTCAGCCGTAAAGAGCCAGCTGAGGGATTGTTGAAGGCCTTCTGAATGGACGACTCCATCAAAATGGGCAGATCGGAAATTATTCCAAACAGGAGATTACTAGGCGGTAAGAATGGCTCTGACCGACGTCGGTGGCATTTTCTACACCATCGTAATCGGGCCCTTATTTTTTAGGTACACATTTTAATAAGCACTGGTGACTGAAAATGTTGTATTGACTTGCTCATAGAGGCGTTCCCTAACTCCTTGAAGACCTATGGCTTATGTTCACCCGGAAGTTGGGTCTTCACAACTATCAGGCTGAGGAGTGTCACTCTTTTTCAAGATCAACAGATACTGATCTAGGTTTTATAGAACAGTCTTTAAGGAAATATCTTGTCTTCCCATAATATAGACACAACTTTTGCTCTATTCTTCTCTGCTTTTTTTCCTTGGAAAGCAAACCAAGGTACACTCGCAAATTGCATTGGTTCACTTTCATCAACTGTCTTGACTTTGGGTCTCTTTTCTCTGATTATTACTACCTTTAATCTGGTCACTCCTTCTTTCTGACAATCTGCTGTCTAATTTGACAACATGATCAATAAATTCATCACAATCATCAGGTGGATTTACCACCTACACTGATAAGTTCTTTAGATCATCTCTTAATCCTCGGTAAAAGAGGGAAGGTCTTTACTCTTCAGGCAATCCTGATTCAGAATCAAGATGATTAGAAATAGTCAGGTAGGAAAGGAGATATATGTTTTCTTCTTTAAGGTTCAATAATTCTGTATTTACAGGGAGTTTAAAAAGTGATTGTGTGTCAAAAAGAATTTTAATTTCTGCCTTGATGCTTGAGTAGGTCTACAGGGGGTGATTGTCCCTTTCTATCAAAGGTATAGACCAAGTTAAAGCTGTACCCCCAATTGTACTCTAGAAGTGTCCCTTTCGGTTTACAATGGAATCATGTGTCAGGGTATTCAAAAGTTGATGGTTTAAGTTTGACTTTTAACCTGACATCCCCACCCATGGTTTGCCTGTTTCTTTACTAATACAACTGGGATTTCAGTGTGTTTCATCTAGTCTCTGTGCTAGCTGTTGTGTTTCTTTTTGAGACCACTGTAGAGTTTGACCACACTCCTTACTTTCATTTTGTAGTACTACCAAAAGATTACCTGCATTTGCTAATAAAGGATTCTGGGGTTTCAGCTCACTCATACAGGATGAATACATGGGCCTGCTATTCTGTAATATTATGCACTAAGTTTTTACCTTCACATAGTGCTATCCTGTAGGAGTGAGACGCAATCCCAGAAGAGAATTCCAAGCACCACCCATCCATTGTCCAGCTCCTATATAAAGAATCCTGGACAAATCAGTTTCCAGGGCAAAGGGGAAGTGTATAATAAAGAAAAGAAAATCAGTGTGGTCCATAAACTTGATCCCTTTTGGGTTGGACACCTCTTCATTGATCAATATAGCTTTGTCTTATTTGCATCTAATAAAGATAAGGGAGATTAGTATATGACAATATCAGTTCACTGACAAAATATCGCATCTGAAAATACTGCCATACCAAAATATCGTGATAAAAATATCGTTATCAAAAATATCATCATTTTATACTTATAATGGCAAGTACAAAAATATCGAAAAAAATATAGTGTTGTCATCAATATCACTGTATTAAATATTGTTTTTTTAAATATATATAAATGTAAATAATAAATATATTAAATAGTAACATTAATAAAAATAACATAGAGTTAATGTATATTTAAAAAAATATAGCAATAAAATTATTTTAAAAAGTTAAACACAAATATATATGAGTATATATATTCTTCCAGACTTTGCTCCTTCTGTCTCCCCTTGCCCAAGGCAGGCAGGTCGTCCGATGACGGCGGAGCACGCCGACTTTCAGAATTCCCAAAATAATAATTGCCACGACCACAACAGGGCTTATCCTTCACCAGATCATTTCATTTTGGTAATGCGTTTCGCCTGACACAACAGGCTTGCTCGCACATTGAACAGTGGGTTAAGCTCACGTATATACCATAAGGGAATTCCAACAACAGAAAAACAGAAAACGGACTGTAATTGTCCTCTAAAGTGTCTGTTACTATGGCGGCCATTTTAAGCTAGTCAAGTACATGTTCAATATCATTTCCTCAGCTTAGTGCTGTATAAGCCATCATACTTTATATTGCTATTATAAAAACATATGTATCAGAGGACACTGGACTGTAATTATTCAGTTCATGATCTGGTATACATTCGAACTGGTCAAATTCAGACCCTTTAAATTCATGATAAATCATTTTTTCATTAGCATAGTGCTCATGTAAATAAAGAAAACATTATTATTTTCTCAACATTCGATAATTCAATGACCTCTTCTAGATTATCATATACTTGTTATTGACATAGTGTCAAAGAATATATATATATATATATATTTACATATATTTAGTTAAAAACTATTATTAAAATAATGATTTTAATTTATATTATATTTTCAAATGTTTTAAAATAATGTAATAATATAACAAATACATATATAAATATACATATACCAAGAATATAAAATATTTTAAAAACAAGCCATTTTAATTACAATAAAAACGTACACAACATACATAACTTACAATTTACTAAAAATATTTTACATGTTAAATATTATAATTTTAAATAAACAAAAGCATAATAATATAAATTGTAACAGTAGGAAAAGTAGGAAAACTGATACATCTCACAGAGGTAAAATTGACTATTCCCACTACAGTCGAATAATTATTAGATTGCGGAAGGATACATTTTACTATTTACACCAATGACAATGCAACAATATGGAAATTATTAGATTGCAGCTGGGTAAAATATACTATTCCCACTCCACTAAAGGCTTGATTACGAGTCTGGTGGTCCACGGTCTGCCAGACTTGTTGTGGCACTGCGGTGGTGATCTTCCTACCACCCTATTACAATTAGGGTAGTCAGACCGCCATTGCCCTGCCACAGCCGCCAGGGAATCGCTGTTTCCTGGTGGTGGTAAAGTGGTCTTAGAGTCAGCATTATGCTTGATGGGACCTCTACATTCCCGCCAAACATATTACAAATTTCCTCTTCACCACGGTTTTCATGGCGGTTGCTCCTCCATGAAAACTGTGACATAGAGGAAACAAAGAGAGCCCTACAGGCCCCCTGTTGCCTCTGGTCCTTGGGCAATGGAGTGCATGCAACATGTGTCCTTCTGTGTGCATACACCCCAGTTTCTGCACGGGTATGCAGTGCAGCCGCAGGGCAGACCGGGTGCTGCACCTCCAAACTCGTAATCAGGCCCTTAGTGTAACATTACAAAAACTGTTGGATAGCGAAGGGGTACAATTTACTATTTGCACCACATTCACTACAACAATATGGAAAGTTTTGGATTTCGGAGGAGTAAAATGTACTATCCCCAATCCAGTCAGTGTAACAGTAAGGAAAGTGTTGGATAGTGGAGAGGTAAAATTAACTATTTCCACTCCAGTCAGTGTAACAGTAGCGAAAGTGTTGGAGTGCAGAAGGGGTAAACCTACTATACTCACTCCAGTCAGTGCAACAGTAGGGAAAGTGTTGGATTGTGTGGAGGTAAAATATACTATTCCCACTCCAGCCACTGAAAAAGTAGGGAAAGTGTTGGATGTGGAGGGGTAAACGTTACTATTCCCACTCCAGTGAGTGCAACACTAGGAAAAGTGTTGGATTGTGGAGGGGTAACATTTACTGTTCCCACTCCAGTGAGTAGTGCAACAGTCGGGAAAGTGTTGGATTGAGGTGGGGTAAAATATTCTATTCCCACTACAGTCAGCGCAACACAAGGGCAAAGGTTGGATTGTGGAGGGGGTCACTTTTATTATTCCCAATGAAGTCAGTGCACCAGTAGGAAAAGTGTTGAATTGTGGAGTGGTAAAATTTACTATTCTATATCTAATAAGTGCAACAGTAGGGAAAATGTTGGTTTGCGGAGGGGTAAAATGTACTATTCCCACTCCAGTCAGTGCAACATTAGAAACCAAAAATTCTCTTCAACATAATAAAATCATTTCAAACACAAAATAAACAATAAGAAATATAAATATGTACAAATACAAAATACAAATATATATTTATTTTAAAAATTAAATAAAAGAACTACGTATTACAATCTTAAATACATATCATAAATAACTACAAATATTATTATAATGAAAATACAAAAATATATTTTCAACGTAAAAACAACTGAGTAGAATATTATTTACATTAAAAAAAATGCAACATAATTAACACATACAACAATAAATAACATATTTTTTTATAAAATAATTGACTATATTTTAATTTGTTATAACTTAAGTTTCATTCTGCCCTATACAACACTTATCTAAAAATGTCATTGAAAATAATTTGAAGTACACGTTACATAATAAAATATTAGGTAAAATATTTGCAATAAAAATGTATTCCTAAAATAATTATAGTTAATTACCACCCCACCATTTATCCTTCAAAATCAAACAACTCACACCAAACATAAATTAGAAAATTATTATTTGTAACATTTTCATAATTAAACCTCAATTAAACATTTATTATTAAAAATTAAGTAATAATACATTACCAATCGTTAATTAACTGCACACCACTTACTCCTACAACTTATACAGCTCACACCTTAGATATATTCTATGTCGCTTCTTCCTCTTTTATAGCCGCCATTTTGGAAAATGGTGGAAGGGTTGCTCTGAGGGGTTATTTTCTCTTTATAAGACTACTTGACACCAAATGAAGTATATAGATCTCATGGTTCCTGAAATATTATATCATCACTGCAACACTTCTGCCATTGTTAAAAATGTAGCCCAGAAAAATATGGCCCAGATCAGCAATGTCTACCCAAGCTAAATTATATCTCTTACAGAGAGGATAAGGCCTAACAGCTAGGGCAGCGACCTCCAAGCTGGGGAACTGTGTTTGAGTCTCGGTAGGGATGCTCAGCATCCTGGGATTCTGGGAAAATCACTTCATCTCCCCGTGCCTAACAACAAAAATGAATGTGTCTGTCTGTAAGTAACTGGTGCTCATATAAAGCACTCTTATACCAGTAGGTCTAGTTTGCGATATATAAAACTCCCCCCCAAAAAAACCTGATCCAAAAACACAAATCAAAAATTAAAATCTCTGGACCACAATTCTTTTACGGAGGTATATCAGGGGGTGGGATTATATGTTCTGTTCAAGGTAGGTTATATGAATCTAATATTAATGTTGGCAGCATAAAGTGAGAATAAAAAAGAAAAAAATAATGTCTAATTTAGGAGACTCCTGTGCCTCCCTTCATGCACAGAAGTGTGAATTAAAAAACTTAAGATTGTCAAGCAAGGGACAGATGTTGCACTTGAAGTCAACATAGTGGCACTTCTAGAAATGCAACATGAATTTCCTCGAATTACAGTTTGCACCGTACCTACTTCCAACCTAGATGTTGCCTTCAGCAGGAGGGATAGGGCTCCCAAATTTGATAATGTGGGCATTAAACAATTGTTATAAGTATTATTTGTTGCATTAAAGGTTGCTGTTAGATATTGGATTATTGGTTCAAGGTGTTGAGAATAGGGGTGGGCGGAATTTACGAAATTCACTTTCGCAAATTATCGCAAAAATGTTAAAAATCTCCGCAAACACGCGGAAATATCGCGAAGATGCGGAAGTTTTTTTCCCGCCCGTTCACGGTATTTTCTGCTTGGTCGCGGCTCGCCAACTTACCCATGCGGTTGCTCACGGGCGTGGCCATCTTGTTTTCACTTGTCTCGCGGTGCATGATCGCGAGAAGAAAGACGTGATCGCGCGACACATGACGTTACTGCGGGCGCGAACTGTCGCGAGACAGCGCAAATGGCTACCAACAATCCAATATCTCATGGAGAACGCGACCGGATCGTGAAAACTTGTTGGCGAACGCGGGGATTCAGGTAAGGCGATCGCGCGCACGCAAGAATGTATTATTTTACAGCGCGAGCAAGAAACAAATTATCGCTAAGCTGCGGAATGCGTAAATTTTGACATTTTCGCGCTTTCCGCGGAACGCGAAAATGCCAAATTATCGCAATTTCCACGAACGGAACAGAATTTTTGCCCAGGCCTAGTTGTGAACCCACTTCAAACAATAATCACAGTTCTTGTCATGGCAAGTCACCAATGTCACTACATTAACCTATGCCTAACCCTCAGCAAATCTTGCAAAAAAGCAGTGAGGCTTAAATTAGAGGCAATATGTAAAGTGTATTCGACCCACTCAAACAGTAATAAAATGAAAAAACACCAGAATAATTTACAAATAAAATGACACCAAAACAACAGCTATACAATAGACATATCCAGAGTTATGAATTTTTAAACCTTTCATAAAAATATAGTGCCTAAAGCCAGAAAGCACCTACCAAGGTCATCTGGTTGTAATTGACTGGGACAAGTCAAAAGTTACAGCTGACCGCGATAGAGCGCAGATCAGATAGAGAGATGAGATTGGGGTCTGTCAAAAGCTACCTTCGGGCTTGGCAATTTACGTGGTAGTTTTAATTCCTCAGCTGTACTTTACTGCAGACTATAGGCCAAGATGGTTCCAGGAGTCTGGATATCTTAGCTGGAAGGTCTAACTGATTAGATTTGCTGCTGCGGAGAAGAACAAAGCTGTGGCAAAGCATATTCCAATGCTGACTGACCCTCTAAGGATAAACTTTGAGACGTGTTCCTGGTCTCCTGTCAGTTCTCAGAACAGATTTTGTCTTTCACTTTGTCTTTTGGGCCAAGAGGTACACTTCAGCTCCTTGCCGAGGGCCAAGTACATGGGGGCACTTCTTATGCGGTTAATTCTTACTTCACAGAGGCCACAGAAGAGTCCAGTGTGGATTCAGTTGGAACTGGTCAGCTCGGTAGGCTTCAGGATAGGCTTGAAATTGTCAAAGTAGCATACAAATTTTACATTCATTTTGGTCTCTGTTGAATTTTGGTGTCCCTGTAGCTCACACTAGAGACCTGCATATACCCTAGGGGTCCTTCAGTCAAGCCAAGCGGATTCAGGCTTCCTTCTAGGTCGCTGACAGCAGGACAGTCCTTCTTCTGGCCTTCACAGGTCCACTAGAGATCAGATTTCACTTTCGAAGGATGCCATCTGTATGCCCAGTGACAGCCTGTGGGTGGGGGAGAAGGGTCTTTGTCCCACCTCAATAATTTGCTAAGTGAGTTACCTTTTCGTTTCTAGATTTTTTCCCCCGCCTGTGTAGTGAGACAATACGGAAGGGAAGCCTGGTGTCAGGTTCCTTTGAATTTGCAGGGATCACTGCCCTATGAAATGCAGGTGGGGCAAGAACCAGCAGTGCACCATCCATCTTGTCATGATAGGCTACTCTCAACCCCCAAGGCCCATTGTCCAGTGACTGGTCCCAATACACATTCTAGGAGGAAAGCAATTCTCACCCCGGGGGCAGCTGGAAAGTTCCAGGCAAGCCCTCAAAAGTTTAGGCATGAAAATGTCAACTTTCCAAATGAGTTACTGTCAAACCTAAATGTTAAAGAGGATGTTAAAATATTCTTTAAAATAGTGAAAGAATCATGTTTCTAGCATTTCACAAACTGACATTAGTCATAATTAAGAATAATAAAGGAAGCCAGTGTTACTCTAGGGGAGTGCTAGGCTTACACCACTGAAAATGGCTTTAAGGTTATTTCCACTAGTAGGACAGGTTTAAACATTGAATATACATGTTCGACTTTTTAAGTACCATACACTCTGCCCTCTAGCTTTGAAAGGCCTACCATAGGGGTGACCTATAAGTACTAAAAAGGTATGTTTATACTTTAAATGTAATTGCTGAGGAAAGAACATTCATTCACGATAATGATGATGATATTACGTCTGTCAAAATTAAAAAAGCATAGCACAAAAACGTTAGCGATATGAGGGACAAAAGCACCATCACATTTATGTCAGAGTGACCCATATTAACTGGTAAGAAACTCTAAATGTAGACTCAAATATCACAAAATTACAGATCAACACTAAATTAGTTTTCCTTTTTTAAAACATCTTCCTGAGCATGAAAAGAGACATTGGCTGCTGGGAGTCAGAAGGTGGCAGCACTGACACAGAAGGAGTCAGCGGCATGGAGGGTGACAGCTCTGGATATGAGGCCAATACTTCAATTGAACCAGCCCCTAGTTGTGGTGGACCCTACACCATCTGCAGAAATTACCACTCTTCCACCAACACCAGATCCATCAGCGTCCTTCCTCCTGTTACCCCAGGTGTGGGCTAACACCCAGCCCCTAAAAAGGCTGGTGTCTCCTTTGCCCCAGGCACCTCAGCACCTATCCTTGTCCAACTCATGGTGCTCTCTAAGGAAGCTGTTGTGATGCCTCTCTGTAGGGCAGACTGAACTGTTGTGGGCCATCAAAGGAATAAGCTAGCTACACACACAGTTAGTTGCTTTACTGGATGGTATATACTTTGTGGTATCTGCCATACAGAGAGCACTGCCTCCCACCCACCAACACCTGCCCCTCCATCTCTGAACCCTTCCTCTTCCAACACCCATACTCCAACCACAAGTACCTGACCAACATCCTTTGCCCGAACAACCAAAACACAACACAACACTCACATGCAAACTTCAAAATAGAAATGCAAGCACACACACACACTCACAGTATCACCCACCCACAAAAGTAAACACACACAAAACAATACACACCAACGCAACCCAAACCACCACAACCACCCCCACAGACACCACCACCACACATGCAGACTCACCCACACCCCAGCACCACACACACAAACTCGTCCTCACCCCAGCATCTACCACAAGGTACCACCACCGCAGACACCAGCACCACACTAACAGACTCACCCACAACCCACCACAAAGCACCATACCACAGATACTAGCACCACACATATACACTCACCCACACCCAGGGCCCATCTAAAACAACAACCTCACCCTCAGTCAAGCACCCACCCAAAAATGCTTTCTCACCCAAACCCACACCCAAGTGCGCACACAAACAAAAGCCTCACCCACACCAAAATAACTCCCCAAAGCCACAACCTCACCCACACTCAAACAACCACCCCTGAATCCAGCATCACACACACAAATACCTTCACCCCAACGCCCACAACCAGTCCAAAGCACCACACCAGTCCAAGCACCCAGTACCTCCAAAATACCTACTTCACACACCCAATCTTTGCTTACACCTCCCTTACACACGTCCACCCCCACCCACATCACATACAAAAAAGCCCCCCCCCCACAAATTTTTTGAGATGCCTGAGCTACAACAGATCAAGCAGTGAGACAAGCCCCTTTATGAGGAGGAAATTGAGCACAAAGGTTAATTGGAGACATGGGGAAGTGAAAAACAATTTATGTATATACTTTATTTATGTAAATATCATGTTGTTTTTAAACAAAAAACTTACTCGATAAGAATAATCTTTATGTTCCAAATTTTATTTCATATTTTGTGAAAAAGTAAATGTATTTGTCATTTAGAACCACATAGTTGGATATCTCCTTTTCGCCTACACAATCAAAATGGCATTAAGCAATGTTTGAATACTAGGCCCAAAATGTACAATTGTGAAAATGAGTTAACATTACCGATTTGTTTATGTCCATTAGATGAAAATTAAATTACATAAAATGCCTTATAACAACAATGAAGAGCGAAAAGGGCAGGAATGATTTAATGGTAAGCTAAGGAGTCAACCTGTAAGGGGAAAACAAATTCCATTATAATTTGCTGTATGCTGAATCTGAACAAATGTTAATGCATGGTATGATAAAATCAGGAACCCTATGTCTAAAATGTGGAATTATATGAAATATTTTGCAACACTCAATAACACATATAACTCAAGGTGTCCTACAAGTTTTTAAAGTATGATGTAAAATGGATTTATTGTAGCATAAGCATTGCTTGTAGGGCGTGTACTTCTGTCATATTGGCATCAAAATGACAATAGATTTTAATCAGTGAAAAAAGGATATTGAAGCATGTTAAAAACAAACCTTTTGTCGAAAGGTTATTGCGGATCATTTTTAAGCAAACAAATTCTACAATAAGTAAGTTGGGTAACATAAATATAAAAAAATAAACCACAATAACGAGTAAACTTTCACAAGAAGCAACAATAATGAAAATTGGAGTTGCATTATCATTATATTCGGAGTAAAACCGCCCAACCGGTCGAAACGGGGAACTACGAGAAATGCACAAAAAGCAGGCATACCTGTCACTGACGTTGTTGCTGATCATCCATATCAAGCAGCTGGTAAACAAAGCCTTGCAGCATCAGATTCCAGGTAAGGTAGGGGGGTTGTGCTATGCCCGTTTCTTTGTTGAAGATGAGCAGGTCAGTTGTCAAGTGTTAGCTACCATGGTTATGCCATCAAAATGCAAAGTCGTAATTGGGCTGGGCGAGTTCTGGCTGAATGTGTTTGTGAGCTGCTTTTAGCCAAGACTCCATCCACAGAGGATTCTGGGAGTGACAGAGAGGGAGGAAGTTTAATGGAGTTTAGCCCGTCATCCCGCTAACATCTAAACCGGTCAGGTAGACAGTCACCAAGGCGGATAGTACTCCAGTAATTTTCAGCTGTCCATAGGAATCTGCCAAGTTCTAAATCAGGCCCTCAGTACCACACATACCATAACGTCACTTTGACCTTAGTTTTTCTGTGTTAATTTCTAGGGTATTATTTTTACCTAAAGTAAGTTCTTAGTACCATACCTGATTAGAACATTACTTCAACCTTTGTTTTTTTCAGTGGATTACTAGGTTTTTTGATAATATTCACCCATCTACCTCACTGAGCAGTGCCTGTACTAAAACCCTTCCCCATGGAAGGCCCCGCCCAACTGCGCACTGCCTTCAAATGTGCATCACAGGGGATTGGCTGCATAGCCTGAACTGCATCCAGGTCATGCACCCAACCTCTTGCGTGTGGCAAACCCCCTATTGCTGACAAAACCCCCACGGATACTCAGCCAGAATTTTCATTTTATAATATGTATTCTCATGGCACCATTGCACAAGCGGGAAACCAAGGTACCCAGGGACAGTGGAAGCTTTACTTTTTAAAGCTTCCATGGTCCCCCGTATGATATACAGTGTAATTGAGCACGTTATGAGTGATGTAATATGTGCTGTTATAAGAGTGCATAATGGGGGTGAAAGATATTGTTAGTTCAGTAAACTATAACTAGCATATCCGAGTATTTTTTGTGTTTTTACCATTAGCTTGTGTCTTATTCGGACACCTAACTATAATGTCACTTTGAATGTTGTTTTTTAACCCCTTCAGTGCCCATGACGAGATAGTCTCGTCATGGAGCGCGGTTGCGCTGTGCCTATGACGAGACTATCTCGTCATGAACCCCGCCCGCTAATGAAACGCCCGGCACAGGGCGTGGAAAGGGCGGGGCACTGAAGAGGTTAAAGGTAACTTTCTTTAATCTGCATGATTTAAGAAAGTTACCACCAGTACAAGTTGGGTCAGATACTGTCAGATTCAACAATTGGTATTATAATTCCTTCAAGTTAAAGTCTCTGATAGTCTGGAACAATTTCTTGATGGGATTAAGCCCATGTTAACTTGCAAATTGTATTTTCAGCTAAGGTATGGACCTCTACCAATCTCCTTATACACCAGTAAATGTTGCCTAGTAGCATGTTCTTACTCTACCTATGGAAATGATAGGGTATCCCTAGAGCATGTGTTTTTTCTTCTACCTAACATCCGGGTTCCTTGTAGATGGAAGAGAGAAGGGAGAACCCCCTCCATCCCAAAAGGTTTCAGAAGGAATTGGAGTAGAGTTACCCCAGGGTCACTCTCGCAAAACCTGCAGAACTCCCTTCCCTCCTTATCAAATAATTTAGAGACTAGCATCACAAATGGGTCAGTGATGCTCTCGACTCAATGGCCCCTCTGAGACTGGTAAACTCTGCGAGAACGTCCCGATCCACGCCCTGGTTGTCTGAGGATAATAGAGCAAAAAATTTGGAATGTAAAAGATTGGAACACATCTGAAGACTAACCTACTCGTAGGAAAGCAAAACCTGTTATCGTGCAGCACTCAAAGATTATCTTAAACTCCATATTATAAAAAAAAGAGACATCTTTGCAGAACGTATTACTAGTGCTAAGAACTCTTCTAGGGAAATCTTTAAAATAGTGAAGTCTTTGACGAATCCAGCCACGCTCACTCACGCATGTCCCTGCTCACAGAAATGGTGTAACAAAATCTCTGATTTTATCGAAGAAAAATCGCTCTGATTTTTACTTCCTTCCCAGAAGTTCACTGTCTCTCTGGGATGACATATGCTCAAAAACTTGAGCAGACTCCTAGGCCAGTTTTCTCAGATTTTGCTAAGATCTCCATGGAAACATCACTGACAGAGCTTCAGAAATGCAAATCAGGGTCCCCAGGTGACCATTGGCCAGCCAAACTATACAGTTCCCTCGCTGAGTGTCTCAACCCCCACTTAAATACCATCTGGAATTCATCTATTAGACAGGGTGTCTTTCCCTCAGTTTGGAAGCACGCTTTTCTTCTTCCAATCTTGAAGAAAGCCAATGCCGACCCAGAAGTCACCAGCAAACATAGGCCGATTACCCTGCTCCCTGCCCCGGCGAAAGTTTTAGAGAAATTAGTACACCAGCAATTGGCAGCGTCTATCGAGTCTAATAATTTCCTACATGAGTCTCAATCCGTCTTTCACCCTGGATTTAGTACAGAATCAGTTCTAATTGAAATGGCGGATTCCATACGCTGGGCTGTGGATGGAGGTGCTAAGGCTATGTTGGTGCTGTTAGATTTATCTGAAACATTCTACACTGTGTCTCATCCCATCTTATTAGACCTCCTGAAGGACATAGGCATCCAGGGTACAGCTCTGAATTGGTTGGCATCTTTTTTGCATGGCCAAAACCAACAGGTCCTGACCCACCCCTTCACCTTGCCCGCCAAACCTCTGAAAAGGGGGGTACCCCAGGGTTCGGCGCTGAGCCCGCTTCTCTTTAATGTTTATTTAACACCCTTGGCGGAGCTTATTACCAAAATGGGGATTAAGGTGTCTTCCTACGCTGATGATACTCAGCTGTATCAGATTCCCCCTTTGAACTGCTAAAAGAATGTCTCAAAAACATCGCTGACTGGATGAACCACAATTTCCTAAAACTTAATGCGGACAAGACAGAGGTTTAGTTTTTTAATCAACTGACCCCTCTCCCATCCAATGTATGGTGGCCATCGGAACTGGGCGATGCTCCTACCCCTAAGGACTCTGTCAAAAATCTGGGTGTGAGGTGCGACAAAGATCTGTCCCTTACGACCCATGTACAATTGGTATTGGCGGTTTGCTTTGGCAAAATAAAAACCATCAGGAAATGTATTAACCGTCTGCCTGACTCAACCCGCAAAACCGTGGTCCATGCTTTAATCACTTCCTATCTTGATTATGCGAACGGCTTATACATGGGTCTGCCGCTTGGACTGATCCATAGATTCCAGATCATTCAAAATGCAGCAGCCCGACTGGTCTGCGTGGTTCCGCTCTGACACCGCATCTCTCCGTACCTCAGACAACTGCACTGGCTACCGATAGCCAAGCGGATTGAATATAAGGCACTGACATTTGCCTTTCGAGCAGACAATGGGAGAGGGCCTATCTATCTGAGAAGGAGACTCCGCCCCTATCAACAAGAAAGACCTCTAAGGTCCAATCACAAACGCTTTCTCGCCACACTTTGTGCAAGCAAGAATGGGAGGCAGAACATTCGAAGTGGGTACCACCAGATGTTGGAAAAACCTTCCCCCTCACCTTCCCATGATGCAGTCCAAACAGGAATTCAGAAGGGCCATGAAGACCTGGCTTTTTAATCGGAATGACTAGTCTAGCGCTGCCCTCTGCCTTGATCACTGTCTATTATAGCGCCGGGACACCCCATTTGGGGTAGCTGCGCGCTCTACAAATGCCTTTTATTATTTATTATTATGGCCAAATGATCAAATCTGTCTGATTTTAAATGTATGAATTAATTGATTTTTATATGTCTATATGAAAGATAAAATGGAATTTTATTATGTAATAATGTGTAATGTTTTATTCTATTTTTATTTTGTACTTATATGTATATGTACTTATATGGCGTCTTTCTTTTGCAGAATTAAGTTATTCAAAGTATATATGTATATATAGTATATTACCTACTGGCGGTCGCCAGTAGGTAGTTATAGTTAGGACCCCTTTTCCATAGGAAATCCGCAACATTCTATTTTGAATAACTTTGGCGCCGGTCGACGAATCCTCGCGAATTTTTCAAAATAGGTGGGGCGCTACGCTCCGCTCCTACCCTGAAAGTCTCGGGGGGATTCGTCAAGCGGGGGCTGAGATAAAAGGGGGGTCCCAAAACGCGTTTTTCCCATGCATTTTTCCATAGGACCTTTAGACAGGGCTACAGCCCGAACGGCTGAACAGAATTACTTGAAATTTGGCAGAGAGGTAGTCCCTAGGTCAAGGAAGTGCCTTTTGTAGGTTTGGTGTAAATCTGTTCAGTAGAATCTGAGAAAATAGCCTTTTAATCAATATATATATCTGTGGCAGCTTACCGTGCGCTTACGGTACGCTCGCGCACGCCACCGTACGCGTACGGTAAGTACGCGTACGGTGGCGTGCGCGAGCGCGATTCTGATTGGCCCTTAGATCTTAGTAAACATTCGAATCGGTCGAAAGCAGGAAGCGGCGGCCGCCATTTCCTGTTTTTCACTCAGAAAAAAAAGAGTGATATCTTGAAAAGGGGGCAAGGTGGAGAGTTACAGACCCCCTAACATTTGTAAGGGGGTCAAAGAAGGACAGAAAAGTTCAAAGAAAACATTTATTATTTTTTTTTAAAAAATCGCGGGGTACGCGTACGGTAAGCTTACGGTAAGCTTACCGTACGCGTACGGTAGAAAAAAAAAATAAATAGAGAAAAAAAATTCAGATTTAAGTGTTTAGATATTAGGGGGCTCTAAAAAGAGCTGTTGTGTTTATGAAGGGATTTTTTAGTGGTACCTACAAGTAAGTACCGATGCAGAGTCTAAGGTTCAAGAGGAAGACTCTGTTCCCTTCATCATTGAAGTGTACACCATCTCCTCTATAAATGTCTTGCATGTCGTAACGCAAGTTGTTGTGGTAAATGGAACCCATACCATAGTCACGGAGGAAAGCAGAAACAGATTTGTTGACGTGCTTTCTTGCTTTGTCAATCTGCGGACAGAAATGATTGGACCAGTTCCATTTTTGCCTTTGGCATATGTTAGAAAACACAAAGGCAGTTTTAGGGAAAAGTGAAAACAGTTGTGCAAAGGTGTCCTTCATAAGCATTTCCAGACCTACCCCAGTCAAAGTGCCTAGGTCATTGCCACCACAGTGCACTATTATGAGGTCAGGGTGTTGGATTTGCATGAAGGATTTCACCAATGGCATCAATTGGTGCCACTTTAACCCTCTCTGACCAATCCATTTAATGTCTACATTTGGCAAAGCAAGGTCTCTCCCCATACCTGTTTTCTCTGCATACTTTTCACTCCAGAAGACATAGCTGTGCCCAACAATCCACACTGTGAACATCTTCCAAGGAGATCTGGATGCACTCAGGAGGTGTAATTCAGTAGAATGGGAAAATGAAATGAAAGACAGTTTGGAAATGGAGGCATACATATTTTTTTCATAAAAAAAAGAACTGATTGGCTGTTTCATACCATTCTAGAATAAAAACTAGGCTGCATGTGTAAATTAATAGAAGCATGTTTTGTATTGGTGCAGAAAAATGTGTTACCAAAGAACAGTACTTTGGATTTGCTGTTAGGTTTGAAAAGTCAAGCACTCTTGCTCTGTGGAATTGAAACATTGTTTGGCGCACTTCTGACCTAACTCCACACAGCAGTGTTCCATGAGCTGTTGCTATGGTAGCAGGCAGAAGTCAAGTTGGGGGAAGGGTACTAGGCAGAAGTCAAGTTGGGGGAAGGGTACTTTTGGAAAAGGGTTGGTTTTCAACCAAAAGAAAGAGAATAGGAGAGAGGTGTAAAGAAAAGAGATCCTGGCTCTGATAATCTGCTGTTTGAGTGCCACATTTCTTTCACAGCTAACTAATTTTAAAGGTGTGTTTAGAGTTTGAGAGGGGATGTATATGGTAAATTAAGAAATGAATAATAGAAATGGAATTCCTTTTGTTGAAGTTGTGTTTATCATTTTCTGTTTTGGGAGAAATTTAAATGTGAGGAACATGTAAAATAATATGGACTATGTTTTCACGATAAATTAAGGTGTACTGGTATAAAAAAAGAATAGTTTAAGGGTTTGAGGTTGGACTCAGTAATGCAAATACATTCAGCATCACTAAGGCTGGTTGCCCTTGCTGGAATGTAGGCAGTCACCCAGGTTGCACATGGTGGTGGTCTGAAAAAGCAGTTTGGACATGTGCAATTAAAAAAATCTGAAAAGTGGATTCATAATGTGTCAGTCTGTAAAAGTGATTATCACTTGTCAAAAAAAAGAGCAGTAAGTGTGCTTTCAAATTGGCAAAGAAATTTCGTATTGTGACTAATGTGAAAATATGACTCTGTGTGCATATAGGAATTACAGGCAGAGATTTATTGTGTACTGCTCTGGTGATTTCATTGTTGCATTAGTAGTAAAAAGGGGGAGTCATTTTTTGGTGCAGAAGCAGACTCTTAGCACACACCCAGCTGCTTACCATGTGGAATCATGCACAGTATTTACAAGCAAGTGGGGTTTGAGGTTTCAGCCAGTAATGCAAATACATTCAGCATCACTAAGGCTGGTTGCCCTTGCTGGGATGTAGGCAGCCACCCAGGTTACACATGGTGGTGGTCTGAAAAAGCAGTTTGGACATGTGCTGTTTTCAGAATCTGAAAAGTGGATTCATAATGTATTTTTCTTTTCCAGAGGGGGAGAAAAAGGTGAATGCTCAATTGGTCACTTGCATACTTTGTGGTCTGGTCCACTTTATCTCTAAAAGATTTAAAAAAATTAGTTATTAATTTCTCAAGGATCTTGAGATGTGGTAATTGATTTTTAGTGTTTTTTAAAAAAAAAAATATATATGCTTACCGTAAGCGTACAGTAAAAAAAAATAAAAAAAAAGTTTCAAAGAAAAAATAAAAAAAAAGTTGAGAGGTAAGGTTGGCTCTTATAAGAGCCGTTGGGTTCATACAGGGATGGAGGAAAGAAAGAATGGGAGTATTATGAGCGTCTACAAACATGCTGGTCTATCTTATTGTTAATAAGGGGAAGACTGATCTCCCCAAAAACAATAAGACCACCACATCTTGTACACCTCATTTCAACCCTCCCAAATCGAGGGTTGATGTCCACAGGAAAAGAAGAAGGTGATGCTCCCACATCAGAGGAAAGGCTCAGCTGAGCTGCCGATGATGTACTCGGCTGAGCATCTGAGGCTGGGCTCTGGTGACTTACTGAAGGGTTTTCTTCAGCATGTCGAGCAAAGGTCCTTGGGTGTCTGTCCTGGAGGTGTCTCTTCATAGAGTGATTTCCAAAGGAGTATTTCCTCCTTGGATTTCCTCTTGATAAAACACGACCACAAAGTTTGCAAGTGACCAATGGAGCATTCACCTTTTTCTCCCCCTCTGGAAAAGTGAAATACTCCCATACAAAAGAAGTCTTTTGTTTCCTCCTTCTCTGGATCATGGTGGTGCTGCTGGCCTCACTCTCAGAAGAGGTCTGCTGTTCTGCCATTGTATCCCAATGTCAATCCAGCTCCTGCTCCTAGAGAATCACAAGCAGAAATGAGGGGAATGGGTGTGGTGTGGGAAGAATCTGGAACTGAAAGTAGTTTCAACCAATGAAAAGTGTTCTTTCAAGCAGTAATGAGGGGAATGGGTGTGGTGTGGGAAGTTTCTGGAAGTGAAAGTAATTTCAACCAATAAAAAGTGTTCTTTGTAAGTCACATGACCTGCCGTGCGCGCACGTGACGCTTACGGTGCGCTTACGCAGCGCGTATGTCACAATCGCGCATGCGCATTACACGCCCCTGCGTACCCGCGACGTTGCTTCCGGGTGTACGCGTACGTCACTCACGTACGCGCACCGTACTTATGACGTACGAAGCGCGTACCGTCAGCTTACCGTACGCGCACGGAAAAAAATGCATAAATAAAAAATAAAAAACCTTTCCATAATGCAGTATATAGTACATATATTATTTTATACAAAGGGTTACAAAAAATGACAAAAAAAATTTGCATTTAAAAAACCGTACAAATTCACTGAAAAAAACATGGGTATCACACACGTTATAGTTAGAAATTAGCATTTTAAAAACCTTGCAAATTCACTGAAAAAACCATGGGTTTCACACATGTTATAGTTAGGGATTAGCATTTAAAAAACCTTGCAAATTCACTGAAAAAAACATAGGTTTCACACACGTTATAGTTAGGAATTAGCATTTAAAAAACCTTAGAAATTCAATGAAAAAACCAAAGGTTTCACACATGTTATAGTTAGCTGGACATTTCACTCGTAAAATACCATTGAAATTTCCCCGTTATAGTTAGTTCAGCTAACTATAACTCGCGCGCCCGCAATGCACTACTGATGACGTCACATATTACATCACTCATGACATGGTCACTGACATCACTCATGACATCACTGATGACATCTCAAATGACATCACTGATGACATCACTGATGACATCATCCTTGTGAAATAGTAGCAGACCTCTTCTTCCCCTAATATAACCTTTAATACACACATTTAAAAAAATGAAACTAAAATGTTCGAAATAATGAACATATCAATATCAGTTACAACAACGTATTCAGTAATTCTAAGAACCACATACACATCCACTCATTCACCAACAGTCCTATACAGTCACTCATACATGTAGTCACTCATCATATGTATTCATACACCTGTACATCCTGTTACACAACGCCACTCATCCATAGAGTTACTCACAGACAAAGTCACTCATGCTAATAAAGAATCAAACATCCATTTACTTGCATATACAGTTATACACACACCACCACACCTACTTCTACAGAAACTTACACATACTTAGTCTTTTAAACAATCACTTATAGAAACACATACTTATTCATACAGGAACTCTTTCAATCTCTTACTCTCACATATACTCAGTTATATACACCAAAAGACACATATAACAGTTAAAAACATATGTAGTTACTCATGGAGACACTATTGAGACAGTCTTTCACTCACTAACACACCTTTACACATACTCATCCACCCATATAGTCATGCACACATGCTGTCTTCAACACATACAGTGAGTCACTCATTCATGCACCTATGCACTACGTAATACCCCCCACCGAACCATGCAGACACTCACACTTATACTCAAAAAACCAACTAATAACCTATATTGACTCCCATGTAGCTACTCACCAACCCATGCAGCCACTTATACACAAAGTGAGAGACTGATACAGATATTTACATATTTAAACATTACTCACTAAGCCATGTATTCACTATGATACATTTTAACAATCAGTTACACAATACATTTTTCAAAAAAAATCATCCATTTAGACACTTATATCCCCATTTAATCTTCCATCGAGCTTCAGATATACTTATATAAAACCTATTTAATTTTCAGAAAAACACACATTCACTGGATGATGTCATCAGTGATGTCATCAGTGATATCATTTGAGATGTCATCAGTGATGTCATGAGTGATGTCAGTGACCATGTCATGAGTGATGTAATATGTGACGTCATCAGTAGTGCATTGCGGGCGCGCGAGTTATAGTTAGCTGAACTAACTATAACGGGGAAATTTCAATGGTTTTTTACGAATGAAATGTCCAGCTAACTATAACATGTGTGAAACCTTTGGTTTTTTCATTGAATATATATATATATATATATATATATATATATTCACTTTAAAAACCATAGGTTTCACACACGTTATAGTTAGGAATTAGCATTTAAAAAACCTTGCAAATTCACTTAAAAACCATAGGTTTCACACATGTTATAGTTAGCTGGACATTTCACTCGTAAAAAACCAATTAAATTCCCCCGTTATAGTTAGTGCAGGCAACTATAACTCACGCGACCGCAATCCTCTGCTGATGACGTCAGATATTACATCACTGTATTTAGACACTTATTTACCCATGTCTTCTTCCATTATTCTTTAGCTATACATATATTACAAATATTTATTTTTCAGAAAGACACATATGTCATCAGTGATGTAATATCTGACGTCATCAGCAGAGGATTGCGGTCGCGTGAGTTATAGTTGCCTGCACTAACTATAACGGGGGAATTTCATTGGTTTTTTTACGAGTGAAATGTCCAGCTAACTATAACATGTGTGAAACCTATGGTTTTTAAGTGAATTTGCAAGGTTTTTTAAATGCTAATTCCTAACTATAATGTGTGTGAAACCTATGGTTTTTTAAGTGATATATATATATATACATATATATATTACCTACTGGCGGTCGCCAGTAGGTAGTTATAGTTAGGACCACATTTCCATAGGAAATCCGCAACATTCTATTTTGAATAACTTTGGCGCCGGTCGACGAATCCTCGCGAATTTTTCAAAATAGGTGGGGCGCTACGCTCCGCTCCTACCCTGAAAGTCTCGGGGGGATTCGTCAAGCGGGGGCTGAGATAAAAGGGGGGTCCCAAAACGCGTTTTTCCCATGCATTTTTCCATAGGACCTTTAGACACAGCTACAGCCCGAACGGCTGAACAGAATTACTTGAAATTTGGCAGAGAGGTAGCCATAAGGTCAAGGAAGTGCCTTTTGTAGGTCTGGTGTAAATCTGTTCAGTATTTCCTGAGAAAATAGCATTTAAAACCATATATATATGTGGGCGGAGCCTAACCACACATCTCATCCTGAGATCTGATTGGCTGTCAGCACTTCATCCAAGAAGTGTTGGCAGCCATCTTGGGACCAATATACATGATAGCACCTCATTAAAAAGCATTGCAGTTAATAGAAGGTTTTAAGACTTTAGTTACATTATAAATCATTTGTTGATGGTACCATACTCATTTTAGGAATTGTGGTATGTTCTAAGGTGATTTCACCATGTGAAAAAGCCTTCTGCTGGGATATCATGATTGAGAGAAAAATATTTTCTCATGCTTTTACCACAGAGGTTTGGAAGGTGATCTATAAACTAAACTGAGAGCTTATTTTCTGTAAATTCACATTATCTTTCTCAGTCATGTGAGAATGAAGTCTGACATTCTCAGTAAAACATGTACATCCAACAAGGGCAGAGACTGTCAGTTGATTCCTTTGTGTTCTACTGCAGCTTCCCAGAGTGTTCCAAAGAACTACTAGAGCGCTAACAGTCCTACCTATGATAAACGTATGGCACACCTGAAGCCATCTTGCTTGGAATAAAGTGGTAACTCTTAAAACATTTAATTTCAAAAGGAACAAAATGAGGGGGTTCATTTTTCCATAAAAAGTATGATTAGTGCTGCAGAAAGAAAAATTAGGGCACATTTTGAGTGACTTCTCAAATCCTCTTCTATTTCATTAAAAAATTCTGACATGCAGACTGAAACATGCACTTTCAATACCAGCAGAAGTTTTCCTTGGTGAGCAGTAGCTTTACTACAGTGATCTAATGAGCAAAAAGAGTGCTAACATTCTGAATTTATGGCAAATGTGTGACACATCTGAATGCCT
The DNA here is from genome assembly GCF_964204655.1 of Triturus cristatus. Classification (NCBI taxonomy): domain Eukaryota; kingdom Metazoa; phylum Chordata; class Amphibia; order Caudata; family Salamandridae; genus Triturus; species Triturus cristatus. The sequence goes on from NC_140585.1 coordinate 493,637,879, forward strand.
TCTTGATGGAATCAAAGTAAAAAACTGAAAGTATTTCCTACTGAGGAGACTGCAGTAAATGAGGAAATTAGGAAACTTCATAACAAATAAGTCTCCCAAGATGGCCACCAGAGACAAAAGAGCCCAAATGTAGCCCAAATATCACCCAGATGTAGCCCAAGTATAGCCCAATGACAGAATGTCCCAGAATGTTCTTAAAAACAACTAGAGCGCTTACTGTCTTCATTATGACAAAAGTATGGCACACCTGAAGCCATCTTGATTGGAATAAACTGGTAACACTTAAAACATTTAATTTAAAAAGGAACACAATGAGGGGGTTCATTTTGCCATAGAAATTATCATTAATGCTGAAGAAAGAAAATGAGGGCACATTTTGAGTGACTTCTCAAATCCTCTTCTATTTCATTAAAAAATTCTGACATGCAGACTGAAACATGCACTTTTAATACCAGGAGCAGACTTCCATGGTGAACAGTAGTTTTACTACAGTGATATAATGAGCAACTAGAGTGCTAACATTCAGAATTTATGGCAAATGTGTGACATATCTGAATACCTTCATGATGGAATCAACGTAAAAAACTGAAAGCATTTCCTACTGAGGACACTGCAGTACATGAGGAAATTAGGAAACTTCATAACAAATAAATCTCCCAAGATGGCCACCGGAGACAAAAGAGCCCAAATGTAGCCCAAAATCACCCAGATGTAGCCCAAATATAGCCCAATGACAGAAGTGTGCAAAACACTTATTATTTAGTGTTTTTGCAGTGTTATATAGTGCAGACTTGTCAGGTATTGGAGTGCTTTACATGAGCATTGGTTACATCACACAAGCACAAATTCATTTTGGTTGTAGACATGGGGAGACTAAGTGATTTGACCAGAATCACAGAATGTCGAGCTGAAGCAGAAACTTCAACCTGGTTCCCCAGTTGCAAAGTCTGCAGTTCTGGAAGTAACACCACATCCTCTCCCCTAAGTGCAACATTTAATCAAGTGGTCAACTGGATAAAAAAAACATAAAGATAACAAATAATTTAAAAGTGCTTTGTCGCTATTTGAAAACTCAGACAAAATGTCCTTATTTTAGTCTTTTAGAGCACTAACCATAATTTTGATGCCAATAAGACCCTCTCATATATGTAATTTCTAAAGGAAATGCTCTAGGTATTACAGTTTTGATTACATCAAGATGATGTCAGGCGTTCCACACTTTTGTAATAAATATAGAATGTTAGCAATCTAGTTGTTCATTGGGATACTGTTGAGAGGCAAAGGCCAGGGGCACGGACTCTGAAAATTGAAGGCAGGTAGGAGAGTGCAAAGGCAACAATTTAACCACACTGAGCAGGCAGGAAGGGCCGTGGAAGCACAACAGACTATGGAGGGCAGTGGAAAGGGGGGCAGGGGCAACAAACCAACAATACAGGACTTGCAAGAGAGGCTGTTGGAGGGAAGATCTATTACGGGTCAAGGAAGCTAGAGGCGGTCCCCAGAGCCCCGGGAGCCACCACAGAACTGAGCAGGAGAGTGAGTCAGGGACAAAAGGGGCACCTTAATTTGAGCCGGGGTGCCTAGGAACGCTTGCTCCAAAAATGAAGAAAACAGACATATGAGACATGGAATTGGTGGCAGAATACAATGGCAGTTTAATGAGAAGATACAACTTCAAAGAAACCGCAGAATAGAGACATAAAGTACAAAATACAGAATCCAGATAATCATACAGCTGTCATGATATTCTCTGTATCTTAATTAATGTACTGACAGAGAGAGAGAGAAAACACATCTATAAATGCATCATGAGAAACAAGTTACACCAAGGAAAATGTTACCTAGGAACACTCACGTTTACTCTTAGAGCAAGCATTCCTGCAATTACAATACAAAATCTTTTAAATGCAAAAGTAAAGAGAACAATGGTTAAACATAACATGACATTTCATATAGGTAAAATAGAATAAGATACTTCAAGCAAAGCAGAGCAAGACATTTTAAGCAAAGGAAGACAAGAGCTCCCAGCTCTTGGGGAAAACCTGCACAGCCTGTTAACCTACATACAGACGGCGAGGTAGTCCGTCGATATCTGTGGGTGCTCCCTTTTTATATCATTTTGTGGGCTCCTTTGCACGCTACATCTACCTACGTATGCTACCCAAAAGCTTCGTCTGCAGATTTTACCAGACATTTCGTCATTTACCCACTTAATGCTGACAATGGACTGGGTGAAAAGGTCAGTCTCTCAGGCCAATCGCTTATCGTAAGTTCCATAGAGCAAGCAGAAAATAATGGGTATTGTACGGGAATTCAATATATTCATGTACAAAATCTCCTCAGTTCTCCTAACTTGACGCTCTGCGGTTGCCACTTCCTAAAAGCGGGAAACCTGCCCAGGAAGCAAGTACCAGTCCAGGATGCAGCCTACTGTATGTCGACAGCTTCAGTGGGATGTTGAACTTTGATACCGAGCACGGAGCACTCGGGTAGGGTGGGGGCTACTAGTTTGGAGCAGAAGGCCTCGCAGACCTGCCTTCAGACTGCTATACACTAAAATTGCAGAGCTATGGTCAATTTAACAAAGAGGCCTACATATTGAACAGAAGGGCCTACACAGGGGTTTTATGCTGGCTGAGTGGTAAGGATGTCTCAGGATAATTATATAGCAACACAGGACCCGCTGGTCAATTTAATACGGCCTACAAATGCGGCTGGCAGGGCAAGGACAAGGGTCTCATACTTCAGGTGTGGACAGAACGGGCCAGGGGCCCCCTGTGATACAAAATCTACCCTCCTTCAAGGCTGTGGCAATGTAATAGACCATTGTGGGCAGAAGGAAGAGGCAATGGTAGTACAACCATACATGCCAACAGACCCGATTCAGCCAGGAAACGTCCAATGTTTTTAAGCTCAAATGGGCTTTATTTGATCTGTCTCCTGTCTACAATATCCTCTTTTTCAATGTAACTCAAAGGGGAAAATCAATACCCCAGTTTTTTTTCAAAATCTCCCTCTTACCAAGTTCAAAATGTTCGCAAGTATGGTACATTGGATCATGGAAGGAAATGGGATAGGGACATGGACTTGGATAACAGAGGACAAGAGGGGCATGGAGAGGTGCACCAAACTGACCCTGCAGGGCAGGCATCAGGGTTTGCAGCAGCACAATACACCACACAGGGCATGCAGGACGGGAGTGCAGCACAACAATCCATAGAAAGCAAGAGGGAGGGGACAGGACCATGCACATGGACAACAGAGAACAGAGGGGCAAGAGGCAATGGTAGCTAGCTGACCATAATGGACAGACAGGAGAGAAAGCTGCAGCATTACAGACCATAAAGGGCAGTAGGGATGGATCAGGGGCATTACAATGGAACAGACAAGCCAGGAGGGAGGGAGTAGGGGTCTTCACATGTAAACAGAGGGCTGGGGGCAAGGGGGCAGGGCAGGAGCAGCAAGATAGCCATGGAGGTCAGGCAGGATGGGCACTAGAAGCAAGACACACCATGAAGAGCAACAGTGAGACTGTGATGGCATACACACAGACCATGGAGGGAAGGTGGGAGGGGGTCAGGGGCAGCTAACTGACCACACAGGGAAGGTGGGAGGGGCCATGGCAGCACAGAAGACCAATGGCTATGATGGGCAAGAAGGAGGGTGCAGGGGCATGCACAAAGGACGATGGAGGATAGAAGGGAGGGTCAGGACCTGTGCACAGACAAGAAAGTTCAGGGGAAGGGACCTCACAACAGACCACACGGGGCACGCAGGAGGAGCAGTTGCAGCACAACAGACCAGGGAGGGCAGAAGGGTGTGGCAGTACAATAGACCATGTAGGACAGGAGGAAGAGGATAGGGGCATGGCATGTGGACAGGCAGGGTGGAGGTGGCAGGGACAGGTTACAGTCATCTGACAATGCTAGGCAGGTGGGAGGGGAGTGGCAGCTCAACAGAACACTCAGAGTAGATAGGAGTGGCAGGTCCATGGGACATGGTGGGCAAAAAGGATGGAGCAGGGGCATGCACAAAGACATCGGAGGGCAGGGGGAAGGAGAATAGGGGCAGCAAGCTAAGCACAGAGTTTAAGCAGGAGGTCAATGATGGGGCATAGAATTGGGCAATGGAGGGCAGGAGGAGTGGACTGGTACATCATACTAAATTGAGGGCAGTGGCAGCACATCAGACCATGCATGGCAGGAGGGAGGAGGCTATTCCATGGATTCACACAACAGAGGATAGGGAGGAGGGGGATGGGGCAGCAAGCTAACTGTTCAGAGAAGGCGGGTATTAGGAACTTTATTGTTTTTAAAACATTGAGTCTGTGCGAACTACTTAAAATATGAACAAGTATGCAGCATAATCTCACTTTTATTCAGGAAGAAGAGGACGTTTGTGACTGTGACTCCGGGCTCACTTGGCAGAAACACCCCCTGACCCTCCACCCCCTATCGCAAAATGTAATGCCCGTGAAAAGGGTAGGTGAACACAGTGTTATATAGAACATAGTCCTGAGAGCACGATTGAAAATGAAAACTAGATATAGTGTATGGTATAAACTATGCACCAAAAAGTGTGATATAAGATGAACCGGGCGTGAAATATAATATGCAATACATTGTGCGCAATGACAGATTCATTGGAGAGCGCGAGATAGCACAGGCACTAGCGCGTGCTATGCGATATGCGCCTTGGAGTGTAATATGCACAGGGCAGTGTTGTGTAACCTAACTAGTCTCTAAAGTTGTAATATAAAATATGTGCTGGGGAGTGTAACGTTGCATATGCACTGTGACACAGATATGGATCGCAGATTGTAATATGTATGGCATAGCACTGTGCGTTATAACATAGGCATCGAGGAAGGCACGTTAGATGGGGCAATATAACCCGTGCGAAGACAAGTGTGGCATGACATATTCACGGGGTGGTGTTACAGTGCACATGGGCTAGAGAGTGTCATAGCATATGCACTAGCTAGTGGAATACAACACAGAGGTGTGTGGCACTCGGCAGGCAATGGTGGGTGTAACACAGCATTGGGCTCTGTCAGGAGCGCGCTGTGACTCTCAAGTGATGTTCATCCCCTTTCCAGAGAGTAAAATAAAAAGTATTACACATCCGGCAGTGGATGTGTGTTTTATTAACCGTGAGGGGGGTTTCTTGCATAGTTTTGGTCGAATTTTTGTCGAATCCCCTTTAAATGGCTTGGTGTGCATGTGTAATAAATGTGCCCGTCAATAGCTACCCATGTTTGTATAAATAAACGACAAGGGTGTCTACCGGGATTAGGCACGGTAGGGCATCAGACATGTCAGAGCTTCACTAGTAGTGTAAATACATTCCACGTGGATTCATTGCATGCATAGTCGCCTTTTAATGAATATCCCGCAAATCGTCATGGTGATAGGTACGTACGGTTTGTCCAGCATGTCCTAGGTGTGTCTATAAATAAATATTTTTTTAAAATAATAAAAAACAGTGGCCGGCCCTAGGGATTGGGGTCAAAAAAATATAATTAGGAGACAGGCCCTGGGGGATGGGGTCATCAGGGCCAATAAATTAGAATAAGAAGGGGAACCACACAGCCCCCCTTCTTAAAAAATTAAAATAAATAAAAGACTGGCATCGTGCCGGAGGCCATGCCCCCTCCGTGCAGCACTCTGCAAACGCGCCCCCAACAGGCATCTCCAGTATGCGCCAGGGAGCTGCGCTGCAGACAGGTGTTCTGAGGCCAAGCCCCTTTTTACACCTCTCTGCAACGCAGCTCTGTGGCGCTTACTGGAGGTACCTAGTGGTCTAGTTTGACCCTAGGGACCCTTAGGATTCAAGGGGACTTAATCTCTCAACTTAGAACAGCCACAGGGCGCGTTTACACAGTGGTGAAGGGAGGGGACGGGGCCTGAGGTGACGTGTGCAAACACGCACTATGGCACGTTTTAAATTGGGGATATAATTTCCCTTCAATACTGAGGGCCCCTGGGGGCTAACTAGCCCACCAAGTGCTTCCAGTAAGCGCCACTGAGCTGCATTGCAAGGAGGTGGTCCAGGCCGTGCCACTTTTTACACCTCTCTGCAACACAGCTCTGTGGCATTTACTGGAGGTACCTAGTGGGCTAGTTGGACCCTAGGGACCCTCAGGATTCAAATGAACTTAATCTCCCAACTAAAAATGGACACAGGGCGTGTTTACACAGTGGTGAAGGGAGGGGACGGGGCCTGAGTTAACGTGTGCAAAAACGCCCTGTGGCCTGTTTTAAGAGGTAGTTTTAATCCCCATGCCCTATTATGTACTAGGGGCTTACAGAGGAGGTCATGCTAATCACAGGGGGACCCCAACGCATAATGTTCCCTAGTGTATGTAGGTGTTTTCACTGTATTCTAAGTGTCTTTTAACATAGCACTGGCTAGTCAGACTCAGTTACCACCAGTATCCGTCTGAAAAAGTTGAGGGTACAGGATGATTTTGCAACAAGGCTTCTTTCTGCTCTTCTTTTTGTTCTTTCTGCACGTTATCCTTCTTCCTGCACTTACCTTCGTATTTGAGGACTTCTGTTGCATCTTTCTGCACTTCTTTTGTTTCTTTCTGTGCATTTTTTCTTCTTTCTTCACATGTCCTATCTCTGTAGGCATAGTTAGAAATTAGCATTTAAAAAACCTTGCAAATTCACTGAAAAAACCATGGGTTTCACACACGTTATAGTTAGGAATTAGCATTTAAAAAACCTTAGAAATTCAATGAAAAAACCAAAGGTTTCACACATGTTATAGTTAGCTGGACATTTCACTCGTAAAAAACCATTGAAATTCCCCCGTTATAGTTAGTTCAGCTAACTATAACTCGCGCGCCCGCAATGCACTGCTGATGACGTCACATATTACATCACTCATGACATGGTCAGTGACATCCCTCATGACATCACTGATGACATCTCAAATGACATCACTGATGACATCACTGATGACATCATCCTTGTGATAGAGTGGCAGACCTCCTCTCACCCTAATATAACCTTTGATACACACATTCAAAAATAGAGACTAACATTTTCAAAACAATGGACATACCAATACCAGTTACAACAACCTCTTCAGTAATTCTAAGATCCACATACACATCCACTCATTCACCAACAGTCCTATACAGTCACTCATACATGTACTCACTCATCATATGTACTCATGCACCTATACATCCTGTTACACAATGCCACTCATCCATAGAGTTACTCACACACATAGTCACTCATGCTAATAAAGAATCAAACATACATTTACTTGCATATACAGTTATACACACACCACCACACTTACTTCTACGGAAACTTACACATACTTAGTCTTTTAAACAATCACTTATAGAAACACATACTTATTCATACAGGAACTCTTTCAATCTCTCACTCTCACATATACTCACATATATACACCAATAGTCACATATACTAGTTTAAAACATATGTAGTTACTCATAAAGACACTATTGAGACAGTCATTCACTCACTAACACACCCATACACACACTCATCCACCCATACAGTCCTGCACACATGCTGTGTTCAACACATACAAACAGTGAGTCACTCATTCATGCACCTATGCACTACGTAATACCCCCCACCGAACCATGCAGACACTCAGACTGATACTCAAAAAACCAACTAATAACCTATATAGACACCCATGTAGCTACTCACCAACCCATGCAGCCACTTATACACAAAGTGAGAGACTGATACAGATATTTACATATTTAAACATTACTCACTTAGCCATGTATTCACTATGATACACTTAATCAGTCAGTTACACAATCAATTTTTCAAAAACAAATCATCCATTTAGACACTTATATACCCATTTATTCTTCCATCGACCTTGAGATATACATATATAAAACATATTTAATTTTCAGAAAAACACACATTCACTGGATGATGTCATCAGTGATGTCATCAGTGATGTCATTTGAGATGTCATCAGTGATGTCATGAGTGATGTCACTGACCATGTCATGAGTGATGTAATATGTGACGTCATCAGCAGTGCATTGCGGGCGCGCGAGTTATAGTTAGCTGAACTAACTATAACGGGGGAATTTCAATGGTTTTTTACGAGTGAAATGTCCAGCTAACTATAACATGTGTGAAACCTTTGGTTTTTTCATTGAATTTCTAAGGTTTTTTAAATGCTAATTCCTAACTATAACGTGTGTGAAACCCATGGTTTTTTCAGTGAGATATATATATATATATATATATATATATATATATATATATATATATATATATATATATATATATATATATATATGAGTAGATCCGTAAGCTTGCTGCGAATGCCACTCCACACCGTCACAGCATAAACGGACACGGACCAAAATTGAGTGCTGGTTATTTTATTTTGTGCCTTTCTGCCGCCATAACGTTTCGGCTCCTCCGAGCCTTGATCACATGACAACATGAACCAGTAAAGAGTTGACTTATAAAGTGACTGTGCAAACATTCGATTGATCATGTGACTGTCTACAGATAGATATAGACAACAGACTTGACTGATATAACTGTGCAAAACAACGCATTTAAAAGTAGTAAACGCACGGTAATTAGAATTATAAATAATTTAAAAAAAACCTATATTGGTATATACATCAGATAAATAAATATGAATTATTTAAAATCAATGTAAGTGCAAATAGCAAACAGTTATACCAAGAATAAATAAATAAATATTCTTTCATTTGTGCAAAATATCGCTGTTGTATATGCTTAGCGCAACCACCTGAGAATATCTTAAAGGCATATTGATTTCCACATGCCTACACCCATAGACGTGTGTCAGTTATTCAACAGTTATAATGTAAGGATACGATGCTAAAACTAATGGACATCCAAAAGATCATGAGATAAAATACTTCATGAGTCTACAATAATACAAGTCTGATGACAAGGTCCAATAGAGAAAATGCATCTGATGTATGGTAAAAGAGTATCCCTTCTTGTGTGTGAACTGTAAAGGAACATTTTTACAGAGAACATCACAATAGCCTTCCACTTTCATATTCAAATCTAAGTTGACATTTGCGGGATGAATCCATAAGGGTAACGCTATAAGCTAGTCTGCTTAAAATGGAACTAATATCATATGTACAGTCACATGAGAGATTTGTGCAAATGTGCAAAGTGTAATGTGCAAATCTATGAACCACTACTGTGAGCTATAAAAAAGTAAGAATATATGTAAGTGTGATTAAAATAGCGATGTTAATCTTGAAGTCACAGAATGGGGGGAATACTCAAATCAAAATACTGACTGGATCGGGTAAAAGGACATTGCCCTATACATCTGTTGACTTAAGTTAAGCACAATGTAGAAAACATGTTAAAACATGTAAAAAATACGTAAAAAACACGAAAAAACCATATAAAGGACATATGGAGATCAGTATTCCTACTCAAAAATCTCTGCCTTGATAATACAAGTGGGCAGGTCTCCAATGAAATTATTATATCCAGCAATTCTCAAAATAGGAGAAGACTAAGGGATGTTATCTCAAGGAAAAATACTATATGGTGAGAGCCCTCGCCAATACATAAAATGATATTATGAGTAAATACATGAGAAACTAATGTAAAAGGGCACCGTATGTTCAATGGGTGCTGGTGTGACTTTATGTTTAAACATAGGTAAGTTCGAATGGCGCCCTGTACAAGGATTAGCAGCAACACCGGGGGTACAAAAAATGTGTGTGTCAGAAAGAATCATGTTATCTTCACCCAAATTTTTGGCTGTCTAAAGATGCATACATAAATAACTACATGAATATATATGAGATTTTGAAGGACCGTGAGATACTTCTAGGTCCTGCAAAAAGGTGTGAAAACCAATAGTGAAGATACAGCTGCCTGCCTAATGTTGGATAGTATTTAAGGTAGGCTAGTGTAGAGATCCTCTGTGATATTTAATCCCCCAGGGTGTTTCGAATCAAGTTGTAAGATATATCGTGTTTCAAGTTGGCGGAGTCTATGTTCTCTATCTCCTCCGCATCTGCTTGCCGTCACTGCGTCAATGACATAAAATGTTAAGCCCTTGTTGTCACTATGGTGATGCTCCTTAAAATGTCTGGCCACTGGATAGGTATTATCTTCGTTTGTTATAGCCCTAAGGTGTTGTAAAATGCGCTTGTGTACGGCAAGTTTCGTGCTGCCAACGTATCTCAGTTGGCAGGGGCATTGTAAAACGTATATGGAAAATTCTGTTTTACATGTTAAAACCTTGTCAATGGGATGTTCTCTGTCACTAAAGCCATCCTTATATGTTTTCGTATTGGAACCATGGATGCAAGATTTGCAGGTTTTACATTTTTAAAAAAACGCTATTAGTCTGAAGCCATGTGGTTCTTTCAATTGTTTCGGGACTGGTATTGACCAAACGGTCCTTCATAGAGGGGGCCCTACTGAAGGTGATAGAAGCTTTATGTGGAAGAGTAGGGCCGATGATTGGATCACTGAGAATGATGGGCCAATTCCGATTGATGATTCTGTAAAGGTCTGAGTGTTGTCTGTTGTACCCCGTGATAATCCTAAATGGACTGGCTGTTGGTGGTAGCATAGTATTTGTTATGATGGGTACCGCAGAGTCAGAGGTTCTGTAAGTATCAAGGAGTTTTTGTCTGTCTACTTGCATACTTTTCATTATGTCCCCATTAATGACTCGTGCACTGTAGCCCCTCTCCAAAAATCGGATTTTACTTGCTTGTTGTGCAAGTTCAAGGTCAGATTGGCTGCTACATATTCTCCTTAATCTAAGCATCTCACCGTATGGGATACTGTGAATAAGATGATTGGGGTGTGCACTCCCTGCGTGAAGGATGGTATTACCAGCAGTGTGTTTTCTATATAGCCTAGTTTGGATTGTGTTGTTGGAAATGAATACCTCAGTGTCCAAAAAAGCTATGCTAGATTGACTCAAGTTGGCAGTGAATTTTAGATTAAATTGATTTACATTAATCATAGCAATAAAATTCTCTGCCTGTTCTTTACTGCCTCTCCAAACTACGAACAAATCATCAATATATCTGTACCAGGCTATGACATTGGTACTGGAAATTGACCTGTGCTGGACCTTGAGGACCAGTTCCTCCCAAGCCCCCATGTGTAAACAGGCGTAGCTTGGAGAGAAACTGGCCCCCATGGCAACACCCTGCAGTTGGCGGTACAGAAGATTGTTGTACATGAATATGTTATTACATAAACAAAATTCCAGCATCTGCAACAACATAGAGTTGTGTTCTTGATATTGTTCAGGTCTACGTGTGAGGTAATATTTCACTGCCGCTATGCCATCCGTATGTACAATACTGGTATATAGTGCAGTCACATCCAGTGCCAACATCCAATCGTCATTCTTCCATGTGATCTGTTGTATTTTGAGCAAAAAGTCACCTGTGTCCTGTATATACGATTCAAGGTTTTTTACGTGACTTTGTAGAAAATAATCTATACACTGTGAAGCCTTTTCCAACAGCCCCCCTCTTGCAGAAATGATGGGTCTTCCGGGGGGTTTCTTTTCATCTTTGTGGACTTTCGGTACAAAGTAGATCAATGGAGTAACTGGATTTTTATTCTTAAGAAATTTCAATTCGTCCTCCGAAATCAATTGTTTATTTCTCCACCTGGTCAGTTTGTGGTAGAAATCTTGTTGTGTTGTTTTCAAAGTTGTAACATTGATACGTTCATAACATTGTCTGTCATTGAGCTGGTTGTAGGCCTCCTTGTCATAATCAGCTCTGGTTAGCAGGACAATGTTGCCCCCTTTGTCACTTCCTCGTATTATGATGTTTTTCTCTTTGCTGAGTTTGGTCACTAACGCTTCATACTGATAAGTGGTTCTGTTGTAATGACATTTGTTTTTAATGATGCGTCTCTGAAGATTTTTTAATTGAACAATAACATTCTCGTGGAAAATGTCTATTGCATCAAGTGGCATCACAGGACTGAAGGTTGATGGCGCTTTGAAAGAGGTTTTAGGTGCTATTTGTTTAATGGGAAGTGATGATGTTGCTGCTTGACTCGGGGTGTCAGAGTAACCTGCTCCTTCAGTTTCCCAGAGTTCCAGAATTTCTTGTGAAAATCCCGGGTTTGAAGCCTCGCTTATGTCCGTACCCATTGAGATGGGGGCTGGCGTTTTTTATATATACATATATTCACTAAAAAAAACATAGGTTTCAGGGGCGTTATAATTAGCTGGACATTTCCCTCGTACAAAACCCTAGAAATTCCCCTGTTATAGTTAGTTCAGCTAACTATAACTCGCGCCCCCGCAATGCACTGCTGATGACGTCACATAGTACATCACTCATGACATGGTCAGTGACATCACTGATGACATCACTGATGACATCTCAAATTACATAAAAAGAGCTAAATTTATTTGTTAGTGTGTCAAAGTTTAGATGAATGTATGTGTAGTATGTAATTGACTAAATTAATGCATTAGAAGCGTATGGTGAATGTATAAGTGCAGAACTATGAGGAAGTGCTGCAGCATCACACAGTAACCTCTTTAACTGCAGTGTGCTGTAGTACTTCCGAAGCACAGGGATGCAACATATGTACCTAAATATGTTGCAAGTCTATGCTTCTCTCTGCACGGCTGCTTAAACTGCAGCCATGTGGTGACACAGGCACCCTTGCACCATTGTGCAAGGATATCTGTGTCATGTGCTGTTTGTTTTTGTGCAGGAAGACACACCTTCCTGCACAAAAACAATCAGTAAAGGCATTTTTCTCTTTCAATGTATGCTGATCATTGTAGCATGCTTTGAAGATATAAAAATGTGGAGAAATGAAAATAATTCTCCTTGTTGTGCTTTCCTACACCAATTTTAGAATGGTGCAGCATTCACACACATATCGAGATTTATGATTTCTGATAAATCTAGACATGTGTCTTGTTCTATGAGTATTCAGTGCAATCATGCACAACAACACTTATAGAACAACGCAAACTGGTGTGCATAATGAGGTTGTATTTACATGGAGTATAAAAAGTGCACAGAGTGCCTTTTCCTCTCTTTGTAAATATGAAAGAGTGTCTTGCACAATAACTATGTTACAAAAAGGGACATATTTCCGGTTTTAAAATTCCTTGCGAATGATAGAAGGTAATCACAGAGTTTTGTCTGCAAAGATGTTCAAAGAAGAATGATTGAAATGATTGTGGTCCTTCAATAGGTACAATGTGAAATATTATGAACCCCTCAAATCTCTTTTTTTGCAGGTCACATGATATCTGATTATGGTCACATTTCAAAACTACATAGGTATAAACAGAGTGTTTTTAGAAACATGTTTCAACTTTGTAGCTTCTTGCAGACCTCCTCATTCTGCATATTGAGACTTAGTTAAATTTACATTCACAGTAATAGGAATAAAAAATGGTATACATTTTTTTCAGATTTTCATTGCAATCTAAATTCATATAAATTGCTTATTTTAAAATTTGGATCTGTGAAAGAAAAGGAAAAAAAATTATAACATGTGATAATACATTTTTTACAACACAGCATAATTTCCACAAAGTAATTTGTTTGCCTTTTTTGCTGTTCTCAGAATATATTGAATTTCACTAAAATTAGTGATTTCAATCGTACTCATCACTTAACAGTGGGCAAAAAAAAAACAATCAGAAAGATTGTAAAAAAAAACAACATGCTATGATCAACAACATTTTATAAGTTTAACTTACAAAAACTGCAAATGTTGTTGCGTTAAAATATTCACCGAATCTAAGGATACGGCACGGCAAGTATGATGAAACACCTAAGGACCCTTCATCCAAACAATCTTGCACGAGAAGAGTGCAAACGGATGAGAAACACTCCTGCTCCTGCGCCTTTCTGAGTTTCTTTTCTTTTTTTTCTGGGATGATTTCTCTATTTTTACATTGAAAAACAGTATCTGTAAAAAAGAATCACAAATAAATGTATATTAATAACTTTCAAATTTATACTATTCCATTACTGTACAAACACATTTTATATAAAAACTGACTAAGAAACTATAGCCCTGAAGTGTGACGATGGTTAAAACACTACATGCATAGTGCATACTACTTTGAAGCACTTCATGCCCTAAAGCCTACCTCACTAAAAGACTACATGCTAACTGATTGAATGATTACAGTGCTATAAGGAGACACACTGGGTGAGTAACAGGGTGTTTGCTAGAAGTGTATGAAAACTGACTGAGGAATTGAAGGTGTGAAAGACAACTGTGTAGGTGGTTAGAGGCCTGCATGTATAGTGAATAGGCTTTTGAAGCAGTCTATGTGCTAAGGCCTGGCTCAATGCATGAGTACTTGGGAACTGACGGAATGATTAGAGTACAGCAATGAGAGTGCCTGGGTGAATTTATAAGTCGTTGGCTTTAGACACAGTGAATGGATAAGTACTTGGTTCTGAATGGGTCACTAGAGGAGTGCAAAGGGAGTGACAGGATGTTTGCTGGACTGTATGGATACTGACTAGGGAATTAAAGGTGTGAAAGACAAGTGTATAGTATGTTAGAAGACTGCATGCATACTGCATAGACATTTGAAGCAGTCGATGTGGTAATGTATGGTTCACAACATGAGTACTTGGAAACTGACTAAATCATCAGAATACTGCTAGGACAGTGCCTGGGTAAAACTTTTGAATTTTCAGTTCTGGCACAGTGAAGAGAATGGCACTTTATTGTCAAACCCTGACTCATTTTATCAATGCATAAGCAAAGAATAGCTTCTAAAGCTACTAAAACTTGACAACATGACCGGTTTTAAAACAGTTATCTGTCAGCAAATACACGATGTTACCAAATGCTTCCATCACAATCCCTACCCAAATGCACACAGACTCACAGTGTGATTTTAGACAAGCAACACTATCCTAGGAGTTTACCAAAACTCATTCACTAGTCTAGGAGAGGTAAGGGTACTGCACTCAATCTACATATTTAAGTACAGCACATTAGTGTCAAAGCATGACTCATTTAATCAAAGCATAAGCAAAGACTGGCTACTAAAACTTGACAACATGACAGGCTTTAAAAGAGTTATCTGCCAGAAAATACACGATGTTACTAAATGCTTCTCTCACAGTGGTTCCCAAATGCACACAGACTGAGAGTGTGATTCTAGACAACAACCACTATACCTAGGAGTTTACCAAAAATCATTCACCACTGTGGAAGTGGTAAGGGAACTGCACACAATCTACATATTTCAGGACTTCACTTTTGTGTCAAAGCCTAACTCATTTAATCAACGCATAAGCAAAGACTGGCTTCTAAAGCTACTAAATCTTGACAACATGACAGGTTTTTAAAAAGTTATCAGTCAGAAAATACACGATGTTACCAAAAGCTTCTCTCACAGTGGTTCCCAAATGCACACAGACTCACAGTGTGATTCTAGACAAACAACACTATCCCTTGCACTATACCAAAACACATTTCTTCATCTAGAAGGAGTACTACATTTTAGTATAGAAACATAACTCATTTCACAAATTCATAAACAAGGACTGGTTTCTAATTCTACCAAAATATAAAAACAGCACAGTTATCTGTCTGCAAACACATGAAAAACACAAATGCTTATCACAGAATGGTTTCTACATGCACACACACTGTCAATAAGATTGTAGAGAAAAAAGTACTCCCTAAAAAGTACTCCCTAAACTTTAGCAGGAGAAATACATTAGTCTGATTAAAATCAAAATAGTCTACATACATTCCCTCACAATTAAATAACTCACCTTTCAAGTTGTTTTGTAGATTAAGAAGTATATCAGTCACACACCAGCTATCAGTCACACACCAGATTTTCTTATACAGAATCTTTGCACTGAGCACCTCTCAGCAAAAACAAAGAATGGCAAAGTGTCCCTTTCATTTTCAACACATATACATGTAAACATCAAATCACAATCCTTCACACATAAATTCAAAAGCAAACGCACATTTATATTGGTTAAACATTTCAACCCTTTCCAAATGAAATACATTTCAACCCTTCCCCCAATCTGCCTCCTGCCTGTTACCATAGAAACAGGTCATGGAACACTGCAGTGAGCACACAGGTCACAAGTTCAGCACACAATGGTGCTAAACAAGACAGCAAGTGTGCTTGACTTTTCAACATATCAGCTTATCATATATAATGTTCCTTACAATCAGTTTTTGTTAACCAATAAGAATCATGTGTTTAAAAAACAGAAATATACACCCTACCTTTCAGTGTAGAAAGTTGTCATACAACCAATGATTTCTTGTCTTTTTTCAAATTTTTTTCCCTTGGATCCGCGCACCCAACGCTAGAGGATCCATGCACCAACCCCGATAGGATGCGTGCACCCTGCGCGCATTTCGGCCTTTTTTTTTTTTTTTAAAGGGGGCCCCAGGGGGTCCTTCTGGGACCCCCTAAGCACCTCTAGAGGGTCAGAGTATTTCCACTCTGCCCCCTTTATATGTTTTACACACTTATTCCCCTTACTTCTTCAGCATCGCTTCTACCGAGGCAGAAATGGCCACCAACAGTTCCTGGTTTCGAATGTAGACAGACACTCGACAGCCAATTAGCATTCAGCGCGCGATCAGGAGGGTGCGCGCTCGATTCGGGGAGGGTGCGCTTACAGTGCGGGTAGGGTCCGCGGATCCTCCCCGGCCATAGATATCACTAACTTTTTTACCCTAATTTTCTCAGAAACTAATGAACAGATTCACACCATTTATGCAAAAGGCACGAGTCTGAACTGAGGACTGAGGACTACCTCTTTGCCAAATTTGGTGTCATTCCGTTCAGCGGTTCGGGCTGTAGCTGCGACAACAGATCCTATGGGAAATTGCATGGGGAAAACGTGTTTTGGGCCCCCCTTTTTTCTCGGCCCCCGCTTTACGAATCACCATGAAATTTTCAGGGTAGGAGCGGAGCAGAGCTAGCCAAAAGTTTGGAAAATTTCACGACGATTCATTAACCGGCACCAGACTTATTGGGAATAGAATGTTGCGGATTTCCTTTGGAAAATAGGTCCTAACTATAACTATCTACTGGCGACTGCCAGTAGATAATATATATATATGCATATATATATTCACTTAAAAAACCATAGGTTTCACACATGTTATAGTTAGCTGTACATTTCACCCGTAAAAAACCAATGAAATTCCACGTTATAGTTAGATCAGGTAACTATAACTTGCGCGCCCACAATAAACTGCTGATGACGTCACATATTACATCACTCATGACATGGTCAGTGACATCACTCTTCACATCAATGATGACATCTGAAATGACACATTGTGGATTGCGGTCGCGCAAGTTATAGTTACCTGATCTAACTATAACGTGGAATTTCATTGGTTTTTTACGAGTGAAATGTACAGCTAACTATAACATGTGTGAAACCTATGGTTTTTTAAGTGAATTTGCAAGGTTTTTTAAATGCTAATTCCTAACTATAACGTGTGTGAAACCTATGGTTTTTTCAGTGAATTTGTATGGTTTTTTAAATGCTAAGTTATGTATTTATTTATTTAGTTTTTTCTGGTTTGTCACCGCGCGCACAACCTGCGCATTTTATTTTGATTTACACTTATGTTCATGATATATCATACCAAGAACACAAGCTATCCAAGTTTTGTCTTTTATATGTTTGCGCAATGTTTATCATGACTATTGTACTTACTATAACAAATTCTTTCTTTCTTCTCTCATTGAAATACGCTGAGTTTAGACAATGAGTATTGTGCAGTAATAGATACTCCAATATGGCTGCTAAAATTTGAAGAATAACGCAAAGATCTACCCCTTTTTACTTATGCTCATGAGGTACTATACAAGGAACATAAGTCATTCAGGTTTGGCCTTTTCACATGATTTACATGACAAATGTATTCACTTTGACAAATTCTTTTGCCTTTTATTTCAATATGATGAGTCTAAAAACGTATTAGTAAGCTCTGGTTAGAACTTCAATATGGCCGCCAAATACGACCGTACGACCGGTATTGTCCCATTTTTATGTTTGGTACCCATGACGCGATGTTCAATGACATATAGTGCTTGTTTGAATTGTTTGCACCGTTTTCACGTGATCAAGGCTGCGGATGCAGTTGAAACGCGTTGTGAAATAAATCTAGTCGCATTCACTATTGAAAGTGTGATTTTTGCCTGAGAGCGTATTTAACTTTGGATTTAGCAATTGGAGACTGCCAGCACACTCCGCTGGCGTGTACGCCACTTTCCATGGGTGCCAGCTGTTCAGAAGGGGCTTTGATGTAAAGGATATATATATATATATACAAAGGCCCTCACAATATGAACTCCGATACTCACACAAACACATATTTTTTAATATCCTTTTCTCTTCTCTTCTCTCTTTTCCCCTAAATCTTTCTTCCCAATTTTATAAATATAAAATTTATAGATTGATATGTAGGACAAACATTTTTGTTCTAGACTGAATTTTACACAGGTGATACTATGTCACAATTTTGCACTTTATTTGCCAATTTTACACAGACGGAAAACCATGCTGCTAAACCTGATCAATACTCTTATGCCAATGTTAATAATGTTTAGATATCATATTTTAAACATGTTTTTAACATTTGTATTTCTTTGATTTTATAAGTGCTGTTTATTTATTGTATTTATACTTAAACAATTGCACATTAGGATAAGTGAGCTTACAGCTCTAATAATATGAATAATGAGATAGGAGATAATCTTTGTGAAATGTATTTTACATTTACATTATGTACCAACGACAAGTAATGAGATTCAAATGTTGTGGCAAGGTAGTATTTTGTCTATGCCTATGGGCACTTATCTATGTACTGGCACTTTAAAAATGGGACAAATGCAGGGGGCACGTCATGTGATCAAGGGCTGCAAAGCCCGAAACGCCTCATGGCGGCAGAGAGCACGAATATAAAAAAATAAATCATACTTGGTACAACAAAGTGGAGTCCGTTCCCTTCTTGATCCGGATTGCAGAGGATCGCACAAAAAAAAGATTTACTGCAATATATATATGTTCCCAATGACAGCACTACTCAGTCAACCACGTAGTTGTCATTGATTTCTTTGATGGGACGGTCATAAAGACTTTACCCTGCTGGGATGTGCTACAATATGGAATCAGTGGCAGTGGCGAGGGACAACAGAACTGTTAAGGTTGCACCGTCTGGGACGGCGAATGTAACCATTTTTACTGAGGACTGACTGGATCCTGCCAAAGCGCAAGAACAAAATAGACTATTTTCGTTTTTCCTGACATGTGCATAACAACGCAGCACCTGTTCATTTGTGAACTTAAGAACTTTTCAAAATTGAAAAACGAAATGTGTTATGGCTGGATTTGTACCAACGGAACAGGCGCTAAGATGGCAGCCACTGATTGTGGGAACAAGATATTGATTGAATACAGTCCTCTGTTGATGGTGACGCTCTTTCCCTTTAAGCAACTGTTTAAAATCAAGGTGTTATCTATGGTGCAGCCTAGCAGAGCACTGAGGAAGGCCACATGCCGAAATGCATATGCTCGTTATGCTAATAAAATCAACAGTATCCCGAGAGTGCTGCCATGTCGGAGCTTTCATTTTTATTGTGATTCACCCTTCACGTTTTATGGCTACAGCACCCGTCCAGAGTTCAGCAGTCAGGGTGAACCTTGGAGCGTTTATATATATATATATATATTTATATATCCTGTTCTGCTGCTTACTTCGCTCCCCAATCTCCGAGATACAAAGCAGGCACGGACCACGATTCTGTGCATAATAATTTATTTTCGCTAGTCGGCCATGACGTGTTTCGGTCCCTCCTGGACCTTGATCACATGACAACGCTTCTTGGCTTCAGCCGCCATTTCATAGTATTGAAAGTGCAAGTGCTTAGTGCAAAAACGAAATAGAGAGCAACAAAATCCACATCATCATGAAAAGTGAAGAAATACTTAACATGTGAATTTGTATACATACTTTGTTTTTCGCTGGACACAGTGCAAATTGGTCTAGTTCCAGTTTTAGATATTCTAAAAACATAAATGCATAATATCATTTAGTTTAAAAGCATTAAAAACACATCGATAAAAAGTTGCACAAAAGTGCATAAAATTTAAATGTGCTTGGTTTGCTTTAAAATTTCATAATAAAACAAAGTTCTATAATACAAATCTGATGTTGACGTTTCAAGACTAATGCTGACAGATTGAACCATGATTGCATCAATGCATATTGACATTGTTATAAGTTGAATAACTTTTGGAATGCAAGAAACGTTAACCGAAAGATGTTGCTTAACTTTCCATTGATGCTTTCCTTAAGGTGCAGTGTAACACACGTGCTGGATAAATGAGATAAAAATGAAAAAACATAGACCTATTTGAAAATATTAAAATAGTGGGTGTAGCCTATTTAGCTTAATTTTCTCTTATTGGTGGGGCATAGGCTGAGACTCAGAGTTTGTGAGATCGGGCATCAAGCGGCAGTGTCTAGCTAATCCCGTCAAATTGCCGTATGAATTACTGACTCAATCTTGCTAAAGAATACAAGGGGAGCTTTATTTGGCTGAAACTTATAGATTGTTGTATTTTTATTTTATATTGCACATGTCTGATACTTAAAGAGGTATCGACAATTTAAATGCAAGTATAAAGATCCTCGGTGGCATTCAGACTTCCCGGTATCTTACTGTCTAGGTTTAAAATGTACCGGGTCTCGAGTTTGCGTAATTCACCTTCTCTATCGCCTCCTCTTCTGTTTTTTGGTACCGCATCAATGAGATAATATGACAGGTATTTGGGGTCGCTGTTATGGGTTTCTTGAATATGTCTAGCGACTGGGTAAGAGGGGTCCCTATTAATGATGGCTCTAAGGTGCTGTAAGATTCTTTTATTGGCCGGGAGTTTTGTGCTACCTACGTATTTGAGATTACATGTGCACTCCAAAACATACACTGCATGGTCAGTTTTACAGTGTAGGGCTTGATTTATTTCCACCTCTTTTTCGCTGAATGGAGTTTTGTATGCTTTCCTGCTTATACCATGAATGCATGCTTTGAAATTTTTACAGGCCACAAATCCTTTCCTTAGGAAAATCCAATTCAAAGGTTCTATTACCTCAGAGCTACTTGTCACTAGACTGTTACTTACTGATGGAGCCCTTCTAAAAGTTAGACCTAATCTTTTGGGCAGTAGTGTTCCTATTATTGGATCGTCTAACACTATTGGCCAGTTGCGCTGCATTATATTTCTGATAGTTTTATGCCGCAGGTTATAAGTAGTGATTAGTCGCAATTCATATGTTGAATCAATTTTGGGTTTGGTGACTAGAAGTGGCTCTCTTTCCAGTTTCATCGTTTTAGCTATGGCTAGATCTAGGATTTTAGTATTATATCCTCTAGCTAGGAATCTTTTTTTACAGTCTGATTGTGCCGTTTGTAAATCAGTCATGCAGCTACATATACGTTTGATTCTTAGCATTTCCCCGTAGGGGATACTATTGATCAAATGTCGTGGGTGGAAACTCGTCGGGTGTAATAATGAGTTCACTGCTGTCAATTTTCTGAAGAGTTTTGTTTCCAGTTTACCATTCTTGACATAAACCTCCACGTCTAAGAAATGTATGTTGTGCTTGTCAATTGTTGCCGTAAAGCTTAAATTGATCTCATTAGTATTCAGGCTTTTAACAAAACCATGAGCATCCTGTAGAGGACCATCCCAAACCAAAAATATATCATCAATATATCTGTAAAAAAGTTTTACATTTTTTTCTACCACCAACCTGAGCGTCACACCGAGGACCAGCTCCTCCCACCAGCACATGTGTAAACAGGCATAGCTGGGAGAGAAACTGGCCCCCATTGCAACGCCACGCGTCTGTTGGTAGACAGTTTTACCAAATAAAAAAACATTGTTATGCAAACAAAATTGTGTCAAGTCACTTAGCATCATGCTGTGTGCAGAAAGTCTTGGCTTTCCTTTGCTTAGGAAATGTTCCAATGCTCTTATGCCATCCCTTTGTCTTATTCTCGTGTATAAGGACACTACGTCCAAAGTCATTAATAGGTAACTGCCCTGCCATTCAAAGTTGTTGATTTTATGCAGGAAGTTGCTGGTGTCTCTTATATATGTGGGCAATGCCTGTACCAGTTCCTGAAGAAAAAAGTCTATATATTTGCTGGCATTCTCCAATAATCTATTTTGAGCCGAGATGATGGGCCGGCCAGGGGGGTTCTTGGCATCTTTATGTATTTTAGGGATGAAATAGATATTGGGTATGGTAGGGTTTTCTTTGTGAATACATTTGTATTCATCCATAGTTAATGTTCCTGCACATTTCCAAGCCAATAGTTTTCCGTAAAAGTCATTTTGTATTGTTTTTAGGGCGCCCCAATTGCTGGTTTTATAGCAGGTTCTATCATTTATATTTATATATATATATATTACCTACTGGCGGTCGCCAGTAGGTAGTTATAGTTAGGACCTAGTTTCCAAAGGAATAGCGTTTTTTCTTTTCCCAATAACTTTGGTGCCGGTTGACGAATCTTCGCGAAAGTTTTAAAACTTATGGCCCACTCCGGTCAGCTCCTATCCTGAAGTTTCGGGGTGATTCGTAAAGCGGGGGCCGAGAAAAAAGGGGGGTCTCAAAACGCGTTTTCTCCATGTTATTTTCCATAGGAAATTTTAGACACGGCTACAGCCCAAACTGCTGAACGGAATTACACCAAATTTGGCAAAAAGGTAGTGCTAGGTCCAGAAAGCGCCCTTTTTGTAAATGGTGTAAATACGTTCAGTAGTTGCTGAGAAATTTTTTAAAAAGAGGTTGGAAAATGAATTTCCCACAGGAAACTTTAGACACGGCTACAGCTCGAAGTGCTGAAAGGAATTACACCAAATTTGGCAAAAAGGTAGTGCTTGGTCCAGAAAGCGCCCTTTTTTTTCAATGGTGTAAATCCGTTCTGGAGTTGCTGAGAAAATAAAAGTTTCGATATATAGAGGCGCAGTGGATCCGCGGACCCTCCCGACAACAAGCTTTATTCTAATTGGCTGTCAACACTCCAAACCAGGAAGTGTTGGCAGCCATCTTGTGACCGAGTCACAAGAAAACAGAAAAACAAACATGTAAAACAAGAAAAGTGGGCAGGGTAGAAACACCCTGACCCCTTAGGCCTGCTTAGGGGGTCCCACAAGGACCCCCAGGGCCAAAAACAAAACAAAAACAATAAACCGGCAAAAGCCGCGGAGGATCCGTGATGTCATTAGTGATGTCATCAGTGATGTCACTGACCATGTCATGAATGATGTAATATGTGACGTCATCAGCAGTGCATTGCGGGGGCGCGATATATAGTTAGCTGAATTTACTATAACGGGGGAATTTAAATGGTTTTGTATGAGTGAAATGTCCAACTAACTATAACGTCCCTGAAACCTATGGTCATCGCATGGTCAGTGACATCCCTGATGACATCACTGATGACATCTCAAATGACATCACTGATAAAATGAAAAATGAAAATGCATACATTTCTATGTAATATGAAGTAATTTGTGATAAACTGTTTTTTTACTTATTCTTCTGACCTCAGAAGATGTAGTGCGGGAGTGTTTGTTGTAGCACTTCTTTTCTAATTTATCTAAAAGTAACTGATGCCCTCTTATATTATCAAGAATATGGGGCAACACTTTTACAAACTATAGCAGAAAAAAGGAGGGTGTGGCCACGCTTAAGTGATATTTTATGAAATTCCATTTTTATTTGTCACCCCTTTAATATATACAGCGTCAGTATCCGAAGAAAGTTCATTTGTAATTGCTAAATAAAAACTGTTTTAAACCTAAACTGAAATTTTTGCTGCGCAACCACACCTCCCCGTCAGAAAAGTAAACATCACATTGTAAGTAAATAGTGCTCCTGGGAAGTATCCCACCCGCAAACCTAATAAAAAGAAGACTGCAACACACTCTTTTATTTTTCCGCCATAATTTGCACCACCCCACGGCAATTATATAAATGGTCCTTAAAATATATAAAAAACAATTTTTACCTTCACAATCCCTCTCCACCACCTTGTGACCACTGTAGAGAGTTAATAGTGTTCCTCCCCTCCCCCCTACTACTTTGTTTTCCCGTACTCCTTTGGAAGTGCGTCACAAAATGGCTGACAACAGTGAACCGTCCCACCCAATAAGGAGCAAACTTGTACTCGGAACACTTTAGCCAATAAAATATCCATGTTGTTCCGCAGAGGAGGAGGGAATGGCTGCCAACACTTCTACTTTTAATGCTTCACAGCCAATGAAGATTAAGCTTGGGAAGGTCCCGCTTGGAACACGTTCCCCAATGAGCTGTCCCTAATACTCCGCGGAGGGGGAAGGAATCGCTGGCAACACTTCTACTTTCAATGGTTTACAGCCAATCAACATTAAGCTTGGGAAAGTCCTCCTTGGAACACGTCAGCCAATCCGATGTCTCTCCTAATCCACGGAGAGGAAATGAATGGCTGCCAACACTTCTACTTTCAATAGTTTGCAACCAATCAACATGAAGCTCTGGAAGCTCCTCCTTAGAACATGTCTGCCAATCAGATCTCCCTCCTACTTCGCTGATGAGAAGGGAATACCTAGCAACACTTCTACTTTAAATAGTTTGCAACCAATCAACATTTAGCTCTGGAAGGTCCTCCTTACAGCATGTGAGGCAATTAGATGTCCTTGCTACTCTGCGGAGGGGAAGTGAATGGCAGGAATCACTTCTACTTTCGATGGTTCACAGCCAATAAACATTAACCTAGTTGTTAGAACAACACAGCCAATTAAAGGTTAATTTTGTTCCGTGCACAGATACAAAACATGCCCTCCCACATATTAATACATTTCCTGTAACAAAGTGACTCTATCCGTGATAAAAGTGAACACTGCATAATAAGTAAACAACACTACGCATTATATTAAAGGAAGGCCGCAATACGGGGCATTGTTGTTTTCCTGATATAATTTCCACAGCTTACTGCACCCCCCTCCCACCATAAGTGAAGCCCCGGTGCTGCGGGGGCCCGCTATTATTTTTTAAGAAATGCCCCGGGATAGAGAACACTCCCTACCACATATTATTAAATTTCCTGTAATAAAGTGACTCTATCCGTGATAACAGTGAACACTGCATAATAAGTAAACATTATTCCACATTATGTTAAAGGAATGCCACAAAATGGCGCATTGTTGTTTTTCCTATATAATTTCCACAGCCTACTGAACCCCCCTCCCAACATAAGTGAAGCCTCGGTACTGCGGGGGCCCGAGCGAGCCCCGCTTTTATTTTTTTAAGAAATACTCCCGGGACCTAGCCCACCCAGGGGCCTCATTAAAATAAAATGCGAGAACCCGCGACCCCAGCGCGAATTGCTTTTTTTTAATGCTTTTTTGGGCCATGGGGGTCCTTCGGGGACCCCCTAAGCAGGCCTAGAGGGGTCAGGGTGTTTCTACCCCGCCCCCTTCTCTTGTTTTATATCTTTTTTTCTCAGTTTTCTGGTGACTCGCTTCTATCGAGTCACAAGATGGCTGCCAACACTTCCTGATTTGGAGTGTTGGCAGCCAATCCCAGTGAAGCTCATGCTCGGGACTTAGGCTCCGCCCAGATATCGAATCTTTTATTTTTCAATTTTCTCACCAAATACTGAACGGATTTACACCATTTAATAAAAAGTTGCTTTCTGATCCAAGCACTACCTTTCTGCCAAATTTGGGTTAATTCCATTCACTAGTTTCGGCTGTAGCCTTGCACAAAGTTTCCTATGGGTAATTGATTTTTTTCACTCTTATTTTTTCAATTTCTCAAAAACTACTGAGCGGATTTACACCATTTAAGAAAAACGTCACTTTCTGAACCAAGCTCTACCTTTCTGCCAAATTTGGGGTAATTCCGTTCAGCAGTTCGGGCTGTAGCTCGTCGCAAAATTACCTATGGAAATTAACATCGGGAAAACGTGTTTTGGGACTCCCCTTCTTTCTCAGCCCCTGCTTGACGAATCACCCCCAAACTTTCAGGAAAGTAGCTGACCTGGATAGATTTGTTTGGGGGAGAATCTCGCAAAGATTCGTTAAATGACACCAAAGTTATTAGCAAATCAAAAAATGCTTTTCCTATGGAAACTAGGTTGTAACTATAACTACCGACTGGCGACTGCCAATAGGTAAAATATATATATATATATATATTCACTGAAAAAACCATGGGTTTCACACACGTTATAGTTAGGAATTAGCATTTAAAAAACCTTAGAAATTCAATGAAAAAACCAAAGGTTTCACACATGTTATAGTTAGCTGGACATTTCACTCGTAAAAAACCATTGAAATTCCCCCGTTATAGTTAGTTCAGCTAACTATAACTCGCGCGCCCGCAATGCACTGCTGATGACGTCACATATTACATCACTCATGACATGGTCAGTGACATCACTCATGACATCACTGATGACATCTCAAATGACATCACTGATGACATCACTGATGACATCATCCAGTGAATGTGTGTTTTTCTGAAAATTAAATATGTTTTATATATGTATATCTCAAGGTCGATGGAAGAATAAATGGGTATATAAGTGTCTAAATGGATGATTTGTTTTTGAAAAATTGATTGTGTAACTGACTGATTAAGTGTATCATAGTGAATACATGGCTTAGTGAGTAATGTTTAAATATGTAAATATCTGTATCAGTCTCTCACTTTGTGTATAAGTGGCTGCATGGGTTGGTGAGTAGCTACATGGGTGTCTATATAGGTTATTAGTTGGTTTTTTGAGTATCAGTCTGAGTGTCTGCATGGTTCGGTGGGGGGTATTACGTAGTGCATAGGTGCATGAATGAGTGACTCACTGTTTGTATGTGTTGAACACAGCATGTGTGCAGGACTGTATGGGTGGATGAGTGTGTGTATGGGTGTGTTAGTGAGTGAATGACTGTCTCAATAGTGTCTTTATGAGTAACTACATATGTTTTAAACTAGTATATGTGACTATTGGTGTATATATGTGAGTATATGTGAGAGTGAGAGATTGAAAGAGTTCCTGTATGAATAAGTATGTGTTTCTATAAGTGATTGTTTAAAAGACTAAGTATGTGTAAGTTTCCGTAGAAGTAAGTGTGGTGGTGTGTGTATAACTGTATATGCAAGTAAATGTATGTTTGATTCTTTATTAGCATGAGTGACTATGTGTGTGAGTAACTCTATGGATGAGTGGCATTGTGTAACAGGATGTATAGGTGCATGAGTACATATGATGAGTGAGTACATGTATGAGTGACTGTATAGGACTGTTGGTGAATGAGTGGATGTGTATGTGGATCTTAGAATTACTGAAGAGGTTGTTGTAACTGGTATTGGTATGTCCATTGTTTTGAAAATGTTAGTCTCTATTTTTGAATGTGTGTATCAAAGGTTATATTAGGGTGAGAGGAGGTCTGCCACTCTATCACAAGGATGATGTCATCAGTGATGTCATCAGTGATGTCATTTGAGATGTCATCAGTGATGTCATGAGTGATGTCACTGACCATGTCATGAGTGATGTAATATGTGACGTCATCAGCAGTGCATTGCGGGCGCGCGAGTTATAGTTAGCTGAACTAACTATAACGGGGGAATTTCAATGGTTTTTTACGAGTGAAATGTCCAGCTAACTATAACATGTGTGAAACCTTTGGTTTTTTCATTGAATTTCTAAGGTTTTTTAAATGCTAATTCCTAACTATAACGTGTGTGAAACCCATGGTTTTTTCAGTGAATTTGCAAGGTTTTTTAAATGCTAATTTCTAACTATGCCTACAGAGATAGGACATGTGAAGAAAGAAGAAAAAATGCACAGAAAGAAACAAAAGAAGTGCAGAAAGAAGCAACAGAAGTCCTCAAATACGAAGATAAGTGCAGGAAGAAGGATAACGTGCAGAAAGAACAAAAAGAAGAGCAGAAAGAAGCCTTGTTGCAAAATCATCCTGTACCCTCAACTTTTTCAGACGGATACTGGTGGTAACTGAGTCTGACTAGCCAGTGCTATGTTAAAAGACACTTAGAATACAGTGAAAACACCTACATACACTAGGGAACATTATGCGTTGGGGTCCCCCTGTGATTAGCATGACCTCCTCTGTAAGCCCCTAGTACATAATAGGGCATGGGGATTAAAACTACCTCTTAAAACAGGCCACAGGGCGTTTTTGCACACGTTAACTCAGGCCCCGTCCCCTCCCTTCACCACTGTGTAAACACGCCCTGTGTCCATTTTTAGTTGGGAGATTAAGTTCATTTGAATCCTGAGGGTCCCTAGGGTCCAACTAGCCCACTAGGTACCTCCAGTAAATGCCACAGAGCTGTGTTGCAGAGAGGTGTAAAAAGTGGCACGGCCTGGACCACCTCCTTGCAATGCAGCTCAGTGGCGCTTACTGGAAGCACTTGGTGGGCTAGTTAGCCCCCAGGGGCCCTCAGTATTGAAGGGAAATTATATCCCCAATTTAAAACGTGCCATAGTGCGTGTTTGCACACGTCACCTCAGGCCCCGTCCCCTCCCTTCACCACTGTGTAAACGCGCCCTGTGGCTGTTCTAAGTTGAGAGATTAAGTCCCCTTGAATCCTAAGGGTCCCTAGGGTCAAACTAGACCACTAGGTACCTCCAGTAAGCGCCACAGAGCTGCGTTGCAGAGAGGTGTTAAAAGGGGCTTGGCCTCAGAACACCTGTCTGCAGCGCAGCTCCCTGGCGCATACTGGAGATGCCTGTTGGGGGCGCGTTTGCAGAGTGCTGCACGGAGGGGGCATGGCCTCTGGCACGATGCCAGTCTTTTATTTATTTTAATTTTTTAAGAAGGGGGGCTGTGTGGTTCCCCTTCTTATTCTAATTTATTGGCCCTGATGACCCCATCCCCCAGGGCCTGTCTCCTAATTATATTTTTTTGACCCCAATCCCTAGGGCCGGCCACTGTTTTTTATTATTTTAAAAAAATATTTATTTATAGACACACCTAGGACATGCTGGACAAACCGTACGTACCTATCACCATGACGATTTGCGGGATATTCATTAAAAGGCGACTATGCATGCAATGAATCCATGTGGAATGTATTTACACTACTAGTGAAGCTCTGACATGTCTGATGCCCTACCGTGCCTAATCCCGGTAGACACCCTTGTTGTTTATTTATACAAACATGGGTAGCTATTGACGGGCACATTTATTACACATGCACACCAAGCCATTCAAAGGGGATTCGACAAAAATTCGACCAAAACTATGCAAGAAACCCCCCTCACGGTTAATAAAACACACATCCACTGCCGGATGTGTAATACTTTTTATTTTACTCTCTGGAAAGGGGATGAACATCACTTGAGAGTCACAGCGCGCTCCTGACAGAGCCCAATGCTGTGTTACACCCACCATTGCCTGCCGAGTGCCACACACCTCTGTGTTGTATTCCACTAGCTAGTGCATATGCTATGACACTCTCTAGCCCATGTGCACTGTAACACCACCCCGTGAATATGTCATGCCACACTTGTCTTCGCACGGGTTATATTGCCCCATCTAACGTGCCTTCCTCGATGCCTATGTTATAACGCACAGTGCTATGCCATACATATTACAATCTGCGATCCATATCTGTGTCACAGTGCATATGCAACGTTACACTCCCCAGCACATATTTTATATTACAACTTTAGAGACTAGTTAGGTTACACAACACTGCCCTGTGCATATTACACTCCAAGGCGCATATCGCATAGCACGCGCTAGTGCCTGTGCTATCTCGCGCTCTCCAATGAATCTGTCATTGCGCACAATGTATTGCATATTATATTTCACGCCCGGTTCATCTTATATCACACTTTTTGGTGCATAGTTTATACCATACACTATATCTAGTTTTCATTTTCAATCGTGCTCTCAGGACTATGTTCTATATAACACTGTGTTCACCTACCCTTTTCACGGGCATTACATTTTGCGATAGGGGGTGGAGGGTCAGGGGGTGTTTCTGCCAAGTGAGCCCGGAGTCACAGTCACAAACGTCCTCTTCTTCCTGAATAAAAGTGAGATTATGCTGCATACTTGTTCATATTTTAAGTAGTTCGCACAGACTCAATGTTTTAAAAACAATAAAGTTCCTAATACCCGCCTTCTCTGAACAGTTAGCTTGCTGCCCCATCCCCCTCCTCCCTATCCTCTGTTGTGTGAATCCATGGAATAGCCTCCTCCCTCCTGCCATGCATGGTCTGATGTGCTGCCACTGCCCTCAATTTAGTATGATGTACCAGTCCACTCCTCCTGCCCTCCATTGCCCAATTCTATGCCCCATCATTGACCTCCTGCTTAAACTCTGTGCTTAGCTTGCTGCCCCTATTCTCCTTCCCCCTGCCCTCCGATGTCTTTGTGCATGCCCCTGCTCCATCCTTTTTGCCCACCATGTCCCATGGACCTGCCACTCCTATCTACTCTGAGTGTTCTGTTGAGCTGCCACTCCCCTCCCACCTGCCTAGCATTGTCAGATGACTGTAACCTGTCCCTGCCACCTCCACCCTGCCTGTCCACATGCCATGCCCCTATCCTCTTCCTCCTGTCCTACATGGTCCATTGTACTGCCACACCCTTCTGCCCTCCCTGGTCTGTTGTGCTGCAACTGCTCCTCCTGCGTGCCCCGTGTGGTCTGTTGTGAGGTCCCTTCCCCTGAACTTTCTTGTCTGTGCACAGGTCCTGACCCTCCCTTCTATCCTCCATCGTCCTTTGTGCATGCCCCTGCACCCTCCTTCTTGCCCATCATAGCCATTGGTCTTCTGTGCTGCCATGGCCCCTCCCACCTTCCCTGTGTGGTCAGTTAGCTGCCCCTGACCCCCTCCCACCTTCCCTCCATGGTCTGTGTGTATGCCATCACAGTCTCACTGTTGCTCTTCATGGTGTGTCTTGCTTCTAGTGCCCATCCTGCCTGACCTCCATGGCTATCTTGCTGCTCCTGCCCTGCCCCCTTGCCCCCAGCCCTCTGTTTACATGTGAAGACCCCTACTCCCTCCCTCCTGGCTTGTCTGTTCCATTGTAATGCCCCTGATCCATCCCTACTGCCCTTTATGGTCTGTAATGCTGCAGCTTTCTCTCCTGTCTGTCCATTATGGTCAGCTAGCTACCATTGCCTCTTGCCCCTCTGTTCTCTGTTGTCCATGTGCATGGTCCTGTCCCCTCCCTCTTGCTTTCTATGGATTGTTGTGCTGCACTCCCGTCCTGCATGCCCTGTGTGGTGTATTGTGCTGCTGCAAACCCTGATGCCTGCCCTGCAGGGTCAGTTTGGTGCACCTCTCCATGCCCCTCTTGTCCTCTGTTATCCAAGTCCATGTCCCTATCCCATTTCCTTCCATGATCCAATGTACCATACTTGCGAACATTTTGAACTTGGTAAGAGGGAGATTTTGAAAAAAAACTGGGGTATTGATTTTCCCCTTTGAGTTACATTGAAAAAGAGGATATTGTAGACAGGAGACAGATCAAATAAAGCCCATTTGAGCTTAAAAACATTGGACGTTTCCTGGCTGAATCGGGTCTGTTGGCATGTATGGTTGTACTACCATTGCCTCTTCCTTCTGCCCACAATGGTCTATTACATTGCCACAGCCTTGAAGGAGGGTAGATTTTGTATCACAGGGGGCCCCTGGCCCGTTCTGTCCACACCTGAAGTATGAGACCCTTGTCC
Organism: Triturus cristatus; assembly: GCF_964204655.1. NCBI lineage: Eukaryota > Metazoa > Chordata > Amphibia > Caudata > Salamandridae > Triturus > Triturus cristatus. Next base: position 493,669,666 of record NC_140585.1, read on the forward strand.
TTGCCCTGCCAGCCGCATTTGTAGGCCGTATTAAATTGACCAGCGGGTCCTGTGTTGCTATATAATTATCCTGAGACATCCTTACCACTCAGCCAGCATAAAACCCCTGTGTAGGCCCTTCTGTTCAATATGTAGGCCTCTTTGTTAAATTGACCATAGCTCTGCAATTTTAGTGTATAGCAGTCTGAAGGCAGGTCTGCGAGGCCTTCTGCTCCAAACTAGTAGCCCCCACCCTACCCGAGTGCTCCGTGCTCGGTATCAAAGTTCAACATCCCACTGAAGCTGTCGACATACAGTAGGCTGCATCCTGGACTGGTACTTGCTTCCTGGGCAGGTTTCCCGCTTTTAGGAAGTGGCAACCGCAGAGCGTCAAGTTAGGAGAACTGAGGAGATTTTGTACATGAATATATTGAATTCCCGTACAATACCCATTATTTTCTGCTTGCTCTATGGAACTTACGATAAGCGATTGGCCTGAGAGACTGACCTTTTCACCCAGTCCATTGTCAGCATTAAGTGGGTAAATGACGAAATGTCTGGTAAAATCTGCAGACGAAGCTTTTGGGTAGCATACGTAGGTAGATGTAGCGTGCAAAGGAGCCCACAAAATGATATAAAAAGGGAGCACCCACAGATATCGACGGACTACCTCGCCGTCTGTATGTAGGTTAACAGGCTGTGCAGGTTTTCCCCAAGAGCTGGGAGCTCTTGTCTTCCTTTGCTTAAAATGTCTTGCTCTGCTTTGCTTGAAGTATCTTATTCTATTTTACCTATATGAAATGTCATGTTATGTTTAACCATTGTTCTCTTTACTTTTGCATTTAAAAGATTTTGTATTGTAATTGCAGGAATGCTTGCTCTAAGAGTAAACGTGAGTGTTCCTAGGTAACATTTTCCTTGGTGTAACTTGTTTCTCATGATGCATTTATAGATGTGTTTTCTCTCTCTCTCTGTCAGTACATTAATTAAGATACAGAGAATATCATGACAGCTGTATGATTATCTGGATTCTGTATTTTTTACTTTATGTCTCTATTCTGCGGTTTCTTTGAAGTTGTATCTTCTCATTAAACTGCCATTGTATTCTGCCACCAATTCCATGTCTCATATGTCTGTTTTCTTCATTTTTGGAGCAAGCGTTCCTAGGCACCCCGGCTCAAATTAAGGTGCCCCTTTTGTCCCTGACTCACTCTCCTGCTCAGTTCTGTGGTGGCTCCCGGGGCTCTGGGGACCGCCTCTAGCTTCCTTGACCCGTAATAGATCTTCCCTCCAACAGCCTCTCTTGCAAGTCCTGTATTGTTGGTTTGTTGCCCCTGCCCCCCTTTCCACTGCCCTCCATAGTCTGTTGTGCTTCCACGGCCCTTCCTGCCTGCTCAGTGTGGTTAAATTGTTGCCTTTGCACTCTCCTACCTGCCTTCAATTTTCAGAGTCCGTGCCCCTGGCCTTTGCCTCTCAACAGTATCCCAATGAACAACTAGATTGCTAACATTCTATATTTATTACAAAAGTGTGGAACGCCTGACATCATCTTGATGTAATCAAAACTGTAATACCTAGAGCATTTCCTTTAGAAATTACATATATGAGAGGGTCTTATTGGCATCAAAATTATGGTTAGTGCTCTAAAAGACTAAAATAAGGACATTTTGTCTGAGTTTTCAAATAGCGACAAAGCACTTTTAAATTATTTGTTATCTTTATGTTTTTTTTATCCAGTTGACCACTTGATTAAATGTTGCACTTAGGGGAGAGGATGTGGTGTTACTTCCAGAACTGCAGACTTTGCAACTGGGGAACCAGGTTGAAGTTTCTGCTTCAGCTCGACATTCTGTGATTCTGGTCAAATCACTTAGTCTCCCCATGTCTACAACCAAAATGAATTTGTGCTTGTGTGATGTAACCAATGCTCATGTAAAGCACTCCAATACCTGACAAGTCTGCACTATATAACACTGCAAAAACACTAAATAATAAGTGTTTTGCACACTTCTGTCATTGGGCTATATTTGGGCTACATCTGGGTGATTTTGGGCTACATTTGGGCTCTTTTGTCTCCGGTGGCCATCTTGGGATATTTATTTGTTATGAAGTTTCCTAATTTCCTCATGTACTGCAGTCTCCTCAGTAGGAAATGCTTTCAGTTTTTTACGTTGATTCCATCATGAAGGTATTCAGATATGTCACACATTTGCCATAAATTCTGAATGTTAGCACTCTAGTTGCTCATTATATCACTGTAGTAAAACTACTGTTCACCATGGAAGTCTGCTCCTGGTATTAAAAGTGCATGTTTCAGTCTGCATGTCAGAATTTTTTAATGAAATAGAAGAGGATTTGAGAAGTCACTCAAAATGTGCCCTCATTTTCTTTCTTCAGCATTAATGATAATTTCTATGGCAAAATGAACCCCCTCATTGTGTTCCTTTTTACATTAAATGTTTTAAGTGTTACCAGTTTATTCCAATCAAGATGGCTTCAGGTGTGCCATACTTTTGTCATAATGAAGACAGTAAGCGCTCTAGTTGTTTTTAAGAACATTCTGGGACATTCTGTCATTGGGCTATACTTGGGCTACATCTGGGTGATATTTGGGCTACATTTGGGCTCTTTTGTCTCTGGTGGCCATCTTGGGAGACTTATTTGTTATGAAGTTTCCTAATTTCCTCATTTACTGCAGTCTCCTCAGTAGGAAATACTTTCAGTTTTTTACTTTGATTCCATCAAGAAGGCATTCAGATGTGTCACACATTTGCCATAAATTCAGAATGTTAGCACTCTTTTTGCTCATTAGATCACTGTAGTAAAGCTACTGCTCACCAGGGAAAACTGCTGCTGGTATTGAAAGTGCATGTTTCAGTCTGCATGTCAGAATTTTTTAATGAAATAGAAGAGGATTTGAGAAGTCACTCAAAATGTGCCCTAATTTTTCTTTCTGCAGCACTAATCATACTTTTTATGGAAAAATGAACCCCCTCATTTTGTTCCTTTTGAAATTAAATGTTTTAAGAGTTACCACTTTATTCCAAGCAAGATGGCTTCAGGTGTGCCATACGTTTATCATAGGTAGGACTGTTAGCGCTCTAGTAGTTCTTTGGAACACTCTGGGAAGCTGCAGTAGAACACAAAGGAATCAACTGACAGTCTCTGCCCTTGTTGGATGTACATGTTTTACTGAGAATGTCAGACTTCATTCTCACATGACTGAGAAAGATAATGTGAATTTACAGAAAATAAGCTCTCAGTTTAGTTTATAGATCACCTTCCAAACCTCTGTGGTAAAAGCATGAGAAAATATTTTTCTCTCAATCATGATATCCCAGCAGAAGGCTTTTTCACATGGTGAAATCACCTTAGAACATACCACAATTCCTAAAATGAGTATGGTACCATCAACAAATGATTTATAATGTAACTAAAGTCTTAAAACCTTCTATTAACTGCAATGCTTTTTAATGAGGTGCTATCATGTATATTGGTCCCAAGATGGCTGCCAACACTTCTTGGATGAAGTGCTGACAGCCAATCAGATCTCAGGATGAGATGTGTGGTTAGGCTCCGCCCACATATATATATGGTTTTAAATGCTATTTTCTCAGGAAATACTGAACAGATTTACACCAGACCTGCAAAAGGCACTTCCTTGACCTTATGGCTACCTCTCTGCCAAATTTCATGTAATTCTGTTCAGCCGTTCGGGCTGTAGCTGTGTCTAAAGGTCCTATGGAAAAATGCATGGGAAAAACGCGTTTTGGGACCCCCCTTTTATCTCAGCCCCCGCTTGACGAATCCCCCCGAGACTTTCAGGGTAGGAGCGGAGCGTAGCGCCCCACCTATTTTGAAAAATTCGCGAGGATTCGTCGACCGGCGCCAAAGTTATTCAAAATAGAATGTTGCGGATTTCCTATGGAAACGTGGTCCTAACTATAACTACCTACTGGCGACCGCCAGTAGGTAATATATATATATATATATACAGATATATATATATATAGATATATATATATATATATATTCCACAGCAGGATCCCAGGGGTACCACCATCCAAAGAAAGGCGCAACACCAGGAAACAGACTCCAAAGGCAAAGTTGAGAGTTAAATGATGATTTATTCAAGAATCAAGTGTCCAAATGACGCTTTTCGTCTGCCAGACATGCGGCCTTGATCACATAGCGCTGTACTGGTGAATGAGTGTTATTTATATATATGTGTGAGTGGCAGTGTTTTTACTATGTTCATTGCAATGACTGAGTAGTTTTGCAGCGTGTGACTGTGGGCAAGACGCAGTAAAGGCCATGTGTGACATCATGTTTTACTACAGTTAGTAACACCAGTGTAAACAGACTATAAAACTGTAAACTAACTGCTGATTGCCTCAGTCCTCTCGCACATGCATCGTGGAAGCTGGTACAAGAGCATATGGCGTTCCCAGATGCAGCCAACCGATCATGTAAGTACACATTAAAACGGAAAGCATGTCCCTCGTAAGCAATCATGTTAGTGTTACCGATTGCTCACAACTAGAAACGCGAGACCTAGCACAACAGTGTGTGTGTCCGTGACTCCCTGCTCTCGGAGCGTCTCATGAACCACAAAGTGAAAGCGCTGCATGTGAGCAAAGGCTAGTGATATGATGTGCGCGTCTAGCCCTGGTACAGTAAAAATGCAAACAAACTAAATAACTGCATAAATGCAAAACAAAGCTGCCACTTAATACAACAAAAGTTGAAAGTGTGAGTGAGGGTGAAATGTGCACATAGGTGTGTATATACATGTTGAGGAAGACGTGAGTGCGTATATAGGCCAAAATATATAAGTGTGGTGTTTGTACCTCCTCAAGAGCATTTGAGTGACATAAAAATGCATAGAATGTACTAATAAAAAATGTGTGAAAGCGCAGGAAATATTCTAGAGTCTGCCAGTGCTTGTTCAATGTATCCCTTGCAATGAAGCAATGGATGTATAGTATAGCGTATTGTGAAAAAGTGACATTCTAATTCATAATCATAAGCAAACATGGTCTAAATACATGTGTTCCCATTCCTGCCGCAGCATTGGTTACAAGCCTGTAGTGCCTATGCTTAAAGACCAACTATAGACAACCAAAATGACAGTATGAATACTTTGGTATTCTCTTAGTGGTTGCACATATCCTGATGACAGGAAACCCAACTCTATGTGAATATTGTGAGTGCACAGGTAAAGCCTGATATAAACAGTGAAATATATACAAGTGATAACATTAATATACAGTTACAATGCGATGGTATGATCACTAAGGGTGTGAATGCAATGCTATGTTACAGGAAATGGTGCAGATCCTCCGTGGTGTTGAGACCAGCGGGCGCCTTGGTGTTAAATTGCAGAATATATCTACTCTCCAATTGCCTCAAAAGCTTCTCCCTGTTGCCACCCCGTCTCAGTGGTGGGACGCAATCAATGACTGAATAACGGAGGTGCTCTAGATTGTTATTATGCATCTCCTTAAAATGCCTGGCTACGGGGTAGGCTGGGTCATTGTTGACTATCGCTCTGAGGTGCTGGAGAATTCTCAGGTGCACTTGCAATTTAGTGCTCCCGATGTAACACAGCCTGCAGTTACATTCGAGCATGTACACCGCAAATTCCGTTCTGCACGTGAGTCTATGTCTGATGGTAAGTGGCGCATGTCTAAAGGCTGAGTCTACCTTCGTGATGTTCTTACCAAACCTGCATGCCCTGCAACTCTGGCATTTAACAAAACCCTTTTTGTCTGCTAGCCAATTCTGTGATGTGGCGATCTCTGGACTGTTTCTGACTAGTGCATCCCTCATGGAAAAAGCTCTTCTGTATGTGATGTCAGGTTTGTGGGCTACTACAAGTCATAGTGCGGGGTCTGATTTAATGATACCCCAATGCTTGTTGATTACTGCTCTGATAGCTCTTTCCTCAGTGTTGTGCATTATAATCAATCTTGGGGTGACTAAGCTATTTGGCTCATTTAGTATGTTGGTCGCACTGGTGACCTCAGGAGTGGATGGGACCACTAACTATTCCTCCCTTGGGATTGGCATTGGCTCTGACAATGGCTTTACGTATGACAGCCGTTGATTAAACGCATGCCTTGAATCTTTTGGCTGCTTCCCCCTGGCACTCAAGGAGATCTTCATGGGTACTGCAAATTCTGGCCAATCGTAACATCTCCCCATAGGGAATGCTGGTTATGAGGTGCCTAGGGTGAAAGCTGGAGGCGTGCAGTATGGAGTTCCTGCGGTAAGCTTACGGTGAAGCTTGGAATGCAAAGCGCCATTGGCGATGTACAGATTGACGTCCAAGAATTCTGTAGAGGTGGCACTAATGTTGGCATTGAATTCCAAATTAAGATCATTGTCATTGATCTCACTAATGAAAATTCTAGCACTGTTAACATCACCTTGCCAAATCAAAAAGACGTTGTCTATGTAACGCAGCCAAGACACAATGTTGTTATTGAAAGCTGTCTGGTGCTTGACCATGAGAACCCGCTCCTCCCACCAGCCAACATGTAAACATGCACGAGAAGCAGGCTCCCATGGCCACGCCCCTGAGTTGCTGGTATAGCTTCCTATTGAACATGAAAACATTATGTGTGAGACACCAGTCACTTAGAAACAAAATGAGTTTGTTGTGTTTGTGACAATTGATGGGTCTATTACCCAAGAAGTATTTGCATGCAGCTAGACCATCATGTTGACGTATGCTGGTATACAGCGATGTAATGTCCATGGAAATTAGCAAATAGTCCTCGTGCCAGGGAATGTCTTTTACTTTGAGCAAGAAATCACTGGTGTCTCTGAGGTAGGTTGTCTGGCTGGATACAAGATCTTAGAGAAAAAAATCCACATACTTGGAAATATTTTCGCAGATGCTTTTTCTGGCCGAGGTGATGGGTCGACCAGGAATGGGGGTCACGTTTTTTGTGCACTTTCGGTAGAAAGTAAAGGATAGGGAAGACTGGAGTCTCAATGTTAAGGAATGTACATTCTTCTTTGCTCAACTGGCCCTGAGATCTGAACTCATTGAGGTGTTTCCTAAGTTCCTTATTACTGCTAGCCATTTCACTGTGGTTAGAGAGCATGTAGCAAAGGTTATCGCTCAGATGTCTATTAGCTTCTTCCAGATACAAATTGGGTGGCCACAGCACAATGTTCCCTCCTTTATCCGCCTTGTTGATGATGACTTCATTATTGCTTTGTAGTTTTTTCATAAGTTCATTGTATTTGAGACTCTGCATGCGTTTTCCGGTAGCACGCCTCCTGGTTTTGAGGTGTAGCGACTTCAGCTCATCAATGATGACATCACTGTATATGGCAATCGCATCCCTCAGCATCATTGGGGTAAAGGTGGAGTGCGGCTTGAAAGGGCTAGGGATTCGGCATAAACTTTCAATACCCTCATCATGTAGAAGTTGTTGAGTAGGCCTCGGTGTACAAGGCACTGCTAGTTCACCCAAGATGCGCAATGTCGGGATGTCTGCCACCGGTGGTTGCTCAACTGTTTGACCAGCGGGTACCGTGTCGATAGTGGTGGCATTGCTTTGTTTGAGTCTGAAAAATGTTATCAATTTTAATTTTCTAATGAATTTGAAGACGTCAATCCGGGTGTTGCTGTAATCAAATGAGGTTTCAGGGCAAAAGGTGAGGCCCAACGTGAGAAGTTGTTTTTCCGCTTCAGTGAGATCCATTGTGCTCAAGTTTATAATAGTCTTGGTATCATTCTTCATTTCTTTCTCCAATTGCCTCTTCCTTTGTTCATTTGCTTTGGTTTTTCTGAGTTTCCGCCTTTCCCGCCTCCTTCGGTTGCGTCGGTGTTTGTTTTCCTTGGCGGCCTGGGCCTGAGGGTCTGGCGCCGGTCGTAGACTTAAAAATCCATCTCTTCTCCTGGGCTGGGGTTTACTCTGCCGGGCATGTTACTTGTTCTCCATCTGTCCCCGTCATCTGAATCCGCTCCACTCTCTGCCAAGGAACTCAAATCAGACAGGGATGCAGAATCAACGCCCTCAGTATTGCCTGCTGGTGGCTTAGGCTGCCCCTGTTGATTTTGTTTATTCATACGCTGTGTTCTGATGGAGTCGTATTTTCTGGCGAATGTAAAAATTTGCCCGCATTCATAGTCTGTTTTGTCCCGGGCAAATTTGAACACCTTGCGCGCTTTGATAGTGTCCTCATGCTTCCTGAGGCGTATCTTGATCTCATCCTTGCCCTTAGAGATGGCATCCTTTTGGTTCATGGCATCCAACTCATCATTCAGAACATCAATCTCTCTTTGTAAGTTGGCCCTGTCAATTTCTGCATACTTGATTAGTATGATGACTAAACGCATTGAGGACTCTAGATTGCTTGTGGCCCATTCCTTTAGCATGTCAGGGTTAGGTTGCTCAAAGCTGGGTACCAGCAGATATATATATAATCAAAGCGGGTCTGACACAGCACGGGTCAACTTCAGGTAAGGTTTATTCCGCTGCTTAGGCACACCAGATTATCAAATGTACACAAAGTCTAAAACACCTCGAAGATGTGTTTCAGCTGATATCTTTCCTCAATGCCAGCTTCATGTAAAAGAGTTTGTTGTCTCTGGGGTTCTGAAATTCTCTTTTGTGGACTCACATTGCATCAGTGCTGCCCAATCATAGAGAGCGGACTGAGGAGTCTCGTTGTTAATAATGTCCTCTCTCAATCATACAGTTTCATTACCCCATGGTACACAGCCGAATGCACCTAAAGTCCTACCACTAGCGTGTGAACACAGTCAAAATCTGCGAGCTTGGTTAAGCAACCACTTGTGCACATGATGATGCCCTGACTCACGTCAGCTGTTATGACTGCCTTCTCTACGCTGCAGCCGGTTCCATGGTGGTTTCCCTCACTCTGAATCATCCCGTTCAGCAGTCAATCTGCTGCTCTCCCCCATTGCTACTACGTATCACAGCCGGGGGAGCGCCTTGGTGTGTAACTTCATGCCCTCTCCCAACCTTGTCGGCTGTCATGATCCCACCCAGGAGTTGTCTGCATGTGGGTAGGAAAGGGACACTACTCTAACCAGCATGCATCTGGGCAGGCAACCAGTTCTTCCCTGGATTCTGGGCTGCTATACATAGCCTTCCTCTAGGGGGATCCAGTGCTTGTCACCTGATTTGAGACAGTTACTTCCTGAATTATCAACGGAGCCGTTAAGAAAAGCTGCACTGGTCAAGCCATGTGGAGGACGCAGTAGAAGCCTGGCAAGGCTAATTTTTGGACACAATTCATTCACAGCTACTTGGAAGCTGCTAGTGTTTCCCTGCATTGTCTGCCCACGCGCTGTATTGATAACATACATTTGCCTGAATCACCTGGGGTCCCGCATAAGCGCTGTAGGCACTGGGTGTTCTGAACTTTCCCTGATTTACTTGGTGTCTCGCGAGTGCGCGCTTGGAAGCGGAAGTCCTTGAGACATTGGACCTTGGCATTTCTATTGTTAGGAGTGCATCATCACATTGCTAACTCGCTAACACTATTTATCAGAACCTGCTTAGCCATTTCTAGTACAGGGGCTTTCGTTGTGCAACATTTCACCCCAGCACAGAGTTTATCTAGGCTCTGCACTGATATGCTGCGCTGCTGAGCTCCTTCTTCATTTTGCCCGCAAGTGTGAGACGTATCACACAAACAATACACACTTTTGCTTTATTCTAGAAATAGCGCAAGCTCTCAGGGAGAGAGTTTTTCCGCATTAACATTGTCTTTTTTTTCTTATCTTGACTTACCTGCATTTGTGGCTGCCTGCCGCACAAAGGATGTTACTGTAGGAGTGCATGTAAGTTCAAAGACAGAAAAGAAAGAAGGAAGGTCAGCTAGCACTGACAGAGAGAGTTTGTGACTGTGCTTATTATAGTAATGATTGTTTGTTGTTTCACTTACAGTATGCTGTGAGGAGCTGATGGGACTACCCTAGAGTACACATATTCCTCGAAGTCGATAACTAGATTCGCTAGGAAGAGGGCAGCGGAGTTTCCTTCCGTCATTTTTTTTTATTTTTTCCCCTATCCCCTGGGTACTGCAGTGCAGGGTGGAGTGTTTCACATCCCCTGTGGGGTAGTGCAAAGGGGCTTTGGGATCTACGCATCGCCCCCGCTGGATTTGTCTAAGAAGGTTAGTGTACCTACAGTTTAACCTGACACCAGCAAACCGCGGTGCTCCAAATATATATAAATATTGTCTTGCACAATATTTATATATTAATATATATATATATATATATATATATATATATATATATCACTGAAAAAACCATAGGTTTCACACATGTTATAGTTAGGAATTAGCATTTAAAAAACCTTGCAAATTCAGTGAAAAAACCATAGGTTTCACACACGTTATAGTTAGGAATTAGCATTTAAAAAACCTTGCAAATTCAGTGAAAAAACCATAGGTTTCACACACGTTATAGTTAGCTGGACATTTCACTCGTAAAAAACCAATGAAATTTCCCCGTTATAGTTAGTTAAGCTAACTATAACTCGCGCGCCCGCAATGCACTGCTGATGACGTCACATATTACATCACTCATGACATGGTCAGTGACATCACTCATGACATCACTGATGACATCTCAAATGACATCACTGATGACATCACTGATGACATCATCCAGTGAATGTGTGTTTTTCTGAAAATTAAATATGTTTTATATATCTCAAGGTCGATGGAAGAATAAATGAGTATATAAGTGTCTAAATGGATGATTTGTTTTTGAAAAATTGATTGTATTACTGACTGATTAAGTGTATCTTATTGAATACATGGCTAAGTGAGTAATGTTTAAATGTGTAAATACCTGTATCAGTCTCTCACTTTGTGTATAAGTGGCTGCATGGGTTGGTGAGCAGCAACATGAGTGTCTATATAGGTTATTAGTTGGTTTTTTGAGTATCAGTATGAGTGTCTGAGTGTCTGTATGGTTCAGTGGGGGGTATTACGTAGTGCATAAGTGCATGAATGAGTGACTCACTGTTTGTATGTGTTGAAGACAGCATATGTGCAGGACTGTATGGGTGGAAGAGTGTGTGTATGGGTGTGTTAGTGAGTGAATGGCTGTCTCAATAGTGTCTCTATGAGTAACTACATATGTTTTAAACTAGTATATGTGACTATTGGTGTATATAAGTGAGTGTATGTGAGAGTGAGAGATTGAAAGAGTTCCTGTATGAATAAGTATGTGTTTCTATAAGTGATTGTTTAAAAGACTAAGTATGTGTAAGTTTCCGTAGAAGTAAGTGTGGTGGTGTGTGTATAACTGTATATGCAAGTAAATGGATGTTTGATTCTTTATTAGCATGAGTAACTATGTGTGTGAGTAACTCTATGGATGAGTGGCATTGTGTTACAGGATGTATAGGTGTATGAGTACATATGATGTGTGAGTACACGAATGAGTGACTGTACAGGACTGTTGGTGAATAAGTGGATGTTTATGTGGATCTTACAATTATTGAAGAGGTTGTTGTAATTGGTATTGGTATGTCCATTTTCAGTCTCTATTTTTGAATGTGTGTATCAAAGGTTATATTAGGGTGAGAGGAGGTCTGCCACTCTATCACATGGATGATGTCATCAGTGATGTCATCAGTGATGTCATTTGAGATGTCATCAGTGATGTCATGAGTGATGTTCAACATCCACCATTGACTACATCTTTGTGACAGCACCCCTTGCAAATCATGTGCTAAAGGCAGAAGTAATTCCGACAATACATGGTGATCATAATCCCATTAGCACTATTTTAAGTTTCACACGCCGCCCAACGTATAATTATACGCATGGAGCAAGTAACCTAACGATATCAACTGATAACCTCCGACTTGTGTGGCGTGGCATTGATAATAATGTATTATTTCAAACAATGGTTAAATCACACCATAATCTAATTAATGTATGCCTGACATATAGTGAAAATAATACTGAGGTAGTCCACGCGTTTTCTGAGCTCTGCCTCGGTATTAGAAAAATATTGTCCAAGCCAATTAAGAATATAAATTTAGATCCTAGGTGGTTTGATGCTGAGTGTTCTGCGGCTAACAGAGCGTTAAGAAAGGCTCTCCAAACTAAACCCAGAGATGGTCTCCGTGTGTCAATACTGAGAAATAATTACAAGAAGGCTACCACACGTAGGAAGGAGGAGATCACTAATGATCATTGGACTCAACTTGTGCGTGCAAATGAGCTAAAAAATTGTAATAACTTCTGGAAAACTGTCAAAGATATGAAACTCGTGGGAAACACATCCACACCAATTAGCTGCAATATTTCCAGTGAGGCTTGGGAGGCTCACTTTAGTAAAATCTATGCCGCTCCCATTATTTGGGAACCTAGGGAGTTCACATACACTGCTAACATCTTGATTGACCTCCCCGAAGTCGAAGAAGCAATTAGCCAAAGTCTGGGAGGAAAAGCCCCCGGCCCAGACGGTCTTCCTATCGACCTCATTAAGAGTCACCCTGAATTTTGGGCACCATTACTTACGAATGTTTTTAACAATTTGACCAACTCATCCATCCCCGAAACTTGGTCCTGTAGCACTATTGTCCCAATTTTTAAGAAGGGCGACCGTTCAAATCCGAGTTGCTACAGGCCAATATCGCTGATTGACAACACCCTTAAAATTTTGGGAAGGGTGCTGTTTAACAAGATCAGTTCATGGGCTGAGGATTCTAAGGTACTCCACCCATGCCAGTTGGGATTTAGGAGCAAGGTTGGCACTGTAGAACAGTGCCTCAACCTTAATCTAATTATTGGTAAATATAATGTAGCCAAAAAAGTCCCTATGTATCTGGCATTTATGGACCTCACCTCGGCCTTTGATTTTGTAAACAGATCGCGATTGTGGCAAATCCTGTTGGATCTCGGGCTGGATGAATCTTTAGTTTCTTTTTTAGCCTACCTGCACAGAGACCTAAAAGCCAGGGTGCGTATTAGTATGGCTGGTGAGATCTCCAAAGCCATCGAAGTAGGTAGAGGGGTTAGACAAGGCTGTGTACTGGCCCCTCTCCTATTTATTTTATATATTAATGGCTTAACTAAATCATTGTCGATCTCAACAAAAGACGTCCCAACAATTGGTGGTAACAAAATCCCTGCATTGTTATATGCTGACGATGCAGTCCTGATGGGGCGCACCCCCAAAGCCCTACGCAGCCTGGTTCACGACTTTGTTAAGTTTATGGCATGCCTGGATCTGTGCACTAATTTTAAAAAATCCTTTTTAATGTCGTGTGGGTCTAAGAAATATTCCAACCTTACAATAGCAATAAACTCTAACCAATTATTGAGTACTCGCACCTTTCCATATCTTGGTCTGACTTTTGCATCAAATGGTCTATGGAATGATCACATAGCGTATTGCAAACAAAAGTTTATTAACTCTATTAACACCATACTTAGGTTACCTAAGCCAAAGAATATAGAGGTTGTATCACCCATTATCAAAATGTATAGACTGCAATGCATACCAACAGTAACATATGGGGCGGAGGTATGGGGGAACACGGTTAGCATACCTATACAACGTGAAGAGAATAGATTCTGCCGTAAGATTCTAGGCGCACCTTTTTCCTCCTCAACATATGCTGTCCACAAAGAACTTAATCTACCATACGTTGAGGACTTTATCAAGGCTCGCCCTATTTTATTTTGGTTAAGAATCTGGAAGAATCTGGCTGCGCAGCTGACTAGAGAAATATTCACTGACTGCCTAAAATGCGATAAAGGGATGGACATACCGTGGTTAGCAGGGGTCTGGAAAAGTCTACATAGCCTAAATATGGAACATCTCTTTTCAACTCCACTTGAACACAACTCTGCTAATATTAAAAAAGTGGAAAAGACTCTGTATGACTCCTATAAAGTAGCACGAGTATCAACTGAGTGTAATAAATCCTCAGTTGCTAGATATATGCAGATAGACGTATCCCCTGCTATGCCTAGATATCTCCTTAAACCAATTAGTTGTTGGGAAAGGGGTCTGTTCTTTAGGCTAAGGACAGACACCATGAAATATTTGCTGTCATTCCCCATTGGCTTTACACATAATCTTAACTTATTATTGTGTCCCTGTAATAATACCCATAAGCAGTCAATGCTTCATTTCCTGTTCTTTTGTAGTTACTATTCAGCCCCCACTAAAAAATTCTTGATCCCATATTTTAAAACTCGCCACATTACGGATTATAAAGTGGCTTATGAAGAGGTACTAGCTATTACTGATGATGAATTATGCTTAAGAGTTGGATCATTTTTGAAAAAAGTGATGCGTATACGTAACTCTATGCACCCTGATTAATTGACCTTTTTAAAATTTGTGTAATTCTGGCGTTTTTAGCAATCTTTGTATATTATTTTATGTTGTACTTTCATGGATATGCTGTTTTTATCCGAATAAAGTTCATATTGATTGATTGATGTCACTGACCATGTCATGAGTGATGTAATATGTGACGTCATCAGCAGTGCATTGCGGGCGCGCGAGTTATAGTTAGCTTAACTAACTATAACGGGGAAATTTCATTGGTTTTTTATGAGTGAAATGTCCAGCTAACTATAACGTGTGTGAAACCTATGGTTTTTTCACTGAATTTGCAAAGTTTTTTAAATGCTAATTCCTAACTATAACGTGTGTGAAACCTATGGTTTTTTCACAGAATTTGCAAGGTTTTTTAAATGCTAATTCCTAACTATAACATGTGTGAAACCTATGGTTTTTTCAGTGAATTTGCAAGGTTTTTTAAATGCTAATTTCTAACTATAACGTGTGTGAAACCCATGGTTTTTTCAGTGAATTTGTATGGTTTTTTAAATGCTAATTCTTAGCTATAACATATGTGATTCCCATATTTTTTTTTATTGATTTTTTATGATTTTTTTTTTATAAATTCTTATATTAAATGTGTTTTTTTAAAAAAAAAACAAGTTTTTTTAAAACTTTTTATTCTCTTAAAACACTATGTTTTTTTCTAAAAAATCTGCAATATTTCAAGTTTTCTCTTTTTTTTTTTTACCAAACAGGTAAGATATATTAGTATAACTTTGAAAAGATTTTTTTTTTTTTTTTTTTTAGTGCGCGTACGGTAAGCTTACGGTAAGCGTACGGTTTACGCAATGTCCGTAATTTATCTACTCTGTTTGCGTATAGTTACGCTATTTGCGTAGCCGCGCGTACTGCGCGTGGGGCGCGTACGCGTGTACGCTACACGCGCACGTAACGCGGAAGTGTTGGGGAGTGACTGTTATGCGCATGCGCGCGAGCGCGTGTCTTTTTTACGCGCATGCGTACTTTTGCCGTAAGCGCACCGTAAGCGCACCGTAAGCGTAACGTACGCGCACGGTGGGTCATGTGATCATGAAACACAACTTTTGATTGGTTGAAACTACTTTCAGTTCTAGAACTCTCCTACACCACACCCATTCCCCTCATTTCTGCTTGTGATCCCTTAGGAGAAGGAGCTGGGTTGTCTTTGTGATACGATGGCAGAACAGCAGAGCTCTTCTGAGAGTGAGGCTAGCAGCACTACCTTGAGGCAGAGAAGGAGGAAAGAAAAGACCTCTTTCATATGGGAGTATTTTACTTTTCCAGAGGGCAAGAAAAAGGTAAATGCACCCTTAGTGACTTGTAAGCTGTGTGGCCGTGTACTTTCAAGAGGGAATCCCAACAAGAAGTATTCCTTCGGGAATCACACCATGTTGAGACACCTTAAAGATGTACACAGAAGGACACATGCTCGACATACTGAAGGTAACCCTTCAGTAAGTCAACCAAGCACATCCACAGCAGCTCAGCCTGGTCCATCATCTGCAGGGCCGAGTCCTTCTTCTGCAGGTCAGGTGAGCTCTTCATCTGTGGTGGGAGCATCTCCTTTTTCTTCTCCTCTGGAAACAAACCATCGTTTTGTGAGGGTTGAAATACGGTGCGCCACTTGTCATGATCTAATTTGTCATAGGGAGACCAGTGTTTCCCTAGTGAACAATAAAATAGATCAGCACATTTGTCGTACCAACTAATATTCCCATTATTTCTTTCCTCTGTCCATGCATGAACACAACGGCTCTTGTAAGAGCCAACCTTACCTTTCATCTATTTTTTATATATGTTTTTAAAACTTTTTTTTGATTTTTTTTTTACCGTACGCGTACAGAACGCGTAATTATTATTATTTTTTTTTTTAAAAACACTAAAAATCAATTATCACATTACAAGGTCCTTGAGAGACTACAATGAAAAACTGAAAATGTGATTGTGGAGAAGTGGAAAAAAGGGACCATGAAATTTTTGACTTACCATACCCACTCAAAAAAATATTTATTAATTTAAATGTAATTTTAATTGCTTTAAAAATGGTTCTAGTTTTCGAAAATGTTCTATCTCAATCTGAAAAAAAAGAAAAAAGTATTAATATTTAATAAAACATTTTATAATACAGTACACATATTTACATATTTTTCAAAAAAAATGTTGGCCTTTTTTTTGCTGTTTTCAGAATATATTGCATTTCACTATCAATTGTGAAAGCAATTGCATTCATCATTTAATAGCGGGCAAAAAAAAAATTAACAATCTCAAAGATTGTTTAAAAAAAGCCCACAATCTCTTTTTGCATAAACATAACTTTATAGAAATGCATAATATTCTTAAAAAATATCATCTAATATCAATACTTATTTCTTTAAAATACCGTCTGACATTTTTGTTTCAGAAGTATAATCACAAAAATATATCTCAAATAACTCCACAATACATCTGATTCCATTTCCTTTAGGCCAAATAGTAATTTTAAAATTCTTTTTTGATTAAATTTCCAATGGTAATCCAATAAAAATCTAAAGTTTAAATTGTACAGATCTCACCGATTGTCTGTAACATTTTGGTTTCCGAAAGATTAATTAATAATTAAATAAGTCCACAATAGAATTGTTTACCTTTCCGCATGGCCAAATAGTAATTTTACAAATCTTTTTGGAATAAATTTCCAATGGCAATCCAATAACATTCCAAAATTTAAATTGTGCACATGTTACCGATTTTTTCTAAATTTTTGGTTTTCCAAAGTTTCATTAAAAATTGAAAAAGTCCACATTACAATTGGTTACCTTTCCATTAGGCCAAATGATAATTTGTAAAATATTTTTTTTGAAAATTCCAATGGTAATCCAATAAAATGGTAAAATTGTTTTGTACAGATCTTGCCAAGTCTCTCTAAAATTTTGGTTTCAGGAAGATTAGATAGGAATTTGCTAAATCAAAAAGCAAACGTTGCTTAAAAATCAATTGGAAATCATTACACAGTGTCCAGCCTTTTTCACATTTAAGATAAACTGTGTAATGACCAGAAGTTACAGTAGGTCCATCATGGAAAATTATTGCAACTGTTACAAAAGTTTTTCCTGAAATTGATAATTGCTGTCCTGTAAACTTCTTTATTAAAGTATCTAATTTTGAACCATCAGCTTTACAGCGTTGCATCATTAAAATTACATACTGTCCGTATTCTTTTAAAATTAACGTTGAAAACATGTCAGATTGACACTCACTGCATTCCATGCTATGATTAGCATCTTTAACTAATTTAGCAAAAGTGACTGTTTTACTTTCTGGCAATGTTAAATAAATAAACCTTTCAGAATCAACATTAGAGCCACATATATTATAACAGTTTTCACAACTATGTTCCCATTTATAAGAGAGACCAAATACATTTTCAATGGGAACCCCTTCTTCTTCCAGTACCTGAAGAAAAAACATCAAGAATTCCTGTGCGTCTTGCTGTACATTTTGAGAAAACTGTGTTCGTCCTGAACATACATCTAAAAGTTTTCTAATTTCAGTAGCACTTTCTATTTGAGTTTTATCATTACTCAGCTTTTGAAAAAGGAGACTCAACTCAGAACAGAATCTTTTTCCCTGATTTACTATTATCTGCTCTTGCACACTTTCCAGATAAAATGCAACATTCAGCACTACATTAGCGTAGCAGTTGACACCAGAGCTATTTTCAAAATGACATCCTACAACCTGTTCTTCATTTTCCTTTTTCTTTTTGCTTGCAATTACATCACTCCTCTTTTTTTTCCTCCTCTCTACATCTTCATTACAGATATTCTCATTTCTCCTTTTACGAGAAACTACACGTTTCTCCAACACAGGATACTGACCTAAATGAGGAGCATAGCTTCTTCTTAATCTATTATACTCCTTTACACAATTTGTATCAGCACTAACTTTTGAGTCATCAAAGTCTATCATGAATAAACCTGATAATGTTTTCACTCGTGACAAAGCAACATATGCCATACCTTCCATTAACTAAACCTTTGTCAACATCCACATTTCTCCTTAAAAATACTCTACAGTTCATGCAAACATATAGATTTTTTTCTAATCCAGCTGTTTTGGAAATGTTCTTCTCTAGTGAATCCAATTTATTTTTCAGTGTGCTTGTTAATGTGATAGTAATTCTTCCATCCTCAATTTTGTCCACTGCTTCCAATTTCCTGATATCTTCCTTTTCCAATTTCAAAAGCTCCTCATTGAATATTGAGCATTCACGTAGAGTTGGCATTAAGCAGGTGACACTTTTCTTTTCTGCAATGTTCTTGTATATCTTCTCTGCAACTATTTCTTCCTTTGGAAATAAATTATGTAGCAACCGACTCTGTAATGCTTTTGTGCCAGCTTCAGTGAGTAGTCCAATTCTGATATCTTTCAGAATACTTCCATATTCTTCATCGTTTGCTTGTCTCATATTGGTAGTGAGTTCCTTGTACGCAAAGAAGGACCAAATATTTGCATTACCGATGCTTCCCAATGACTTCTTTGTGTCTTCATGTGTCACAGTATTAAACACTGGTTGTCCTTTAACTGGAGTAAGCTGTAGAAGATCCCCAAAAACTATGACATGTTTTCCACCAAATAACACGTCATAGTCTGTCCTTAGAATTTGCTGCATTCTTAAATGCACAAAGGCAAGCATTAAGTTTGATACCATGCTCACCTCATCAATAATGAGAACTTGCATCTTCTTCAATACTCTTGAAACTTCCAAGCATGCTTCTCCAGTTAGCTTGTTGTATTGTATTTTGTTCTCATGCTCCACTGGTAACATTAGCAAACGATGTAAGGTGATTCCTTTTATGTTATATGCTGCTAACCCAGTTGGAGCAGTAAGCACACAAGACAAAGTAGAATCCGTTTTTTGCTGTAGGTAGCTTCTGATGACTTTTATTAAGAAACTTTTTCCAGTTCCAGCTTGTCCACTTACATACATCCTGATTGGATGAAATGATGTGCATGAGCACTCTTTTTTTTCATGTAGAAATCCGTGATCAATTTTGTTTCTGATCTCTTCATAAATTTGTTGCTGCTCTTCGTTCAGTTGTCTTTCCAAATTTTGTAAGTCTATAAATTCTGCTTGAGCTTAATTCATAGCCGTTTCCACTTCATTCATGGCTATTGATGCTTCATTTTCAACGATTGGTTGTCCTAGGGGATCTTGACTGAGTGTTCCTGAACTTTGGCTGTCCTGAGAACTGTCTCTAGCTACTTCTGCTGCAATTATAGTTTCCTGTTCAATTTCTTCATTTAACATTTGCAGATAAGTTGAGAATGTACTGCATTGTATGCTGTCTTTGCAAGCATTAAAAGAATCTTCATAGCTTTGAAATTCTCCCAGTAGTTCATCCTCTGTACGCCATGGTTTAAACAGCTGTAAAAGAGCCAAGTAGTAAAATTCCTTTTTGTCAGTACTGTCGCAACTCAGCTTCCTGTGATTTATCAAACTTCCTTTTGTTTGCTTCACCAAACATCCTTCCTCACCAATGACTTTATATTTTCCATTGTTGATGTCTTCTGCGGCTTTCCGTGAATAAATGTAGTTCTGCAACACTTCATAAAGACACATGTTCTCCAGATGATGACTTCTCTTTGGGTAATATGTGTCCAACATGTTTGATTTCAAAATATCTGTACTTTCTGGGTCATTCTCGGCCAAATATTCAATTTCTCCAACAGATTTCAGTACCCGATTTCTCATTGCTGCAAGGCCTAAACTTGCCCAAATTATTCTTCTTGATTTCGAGTAGAGACTTGCAGAAGATAACCTATCTGAACATTCGTAGGATCCAATTTCTCGATGCGATAACATCTTTAAACTGAAACTGTACAGCTTCTTACTGACAGTCTTCTCGTGAGAAATCTCTTCCCACATTTCCTTCAATTCTGTTTTTTCTGATTTCGTAATGTAAGACGTTACATATCGAGCAACAGCAATGGAATTGTCAGCTACATACTGTATATCCATGTTAGCATTCCACATGGATAAAATGACTGGGTTGTAGTCATTTATATTTTTTGATTCTTCTTTTCTTTTAAGGTTGTAGGTATTCTTAGGTGATTTTCTTGTGATAGTATGTCTCACAGATGACATAAAACTGTTTACTCTTCCATTTGAAAGAACAGGTCTAGGAAATCCAAATCGACATTTAGTGTAGTATTTATCTTTGCTCTTGTATTTCCATCAACAGTATTTTCCACACCGATGACTTTGGAAACGTAAAACTTGCTCCTTTAACTTTTTCTCTTCTGTGCTTTTTGGTATAGCACATGTTGCATATTCTTCAATGTAAGATAACACTGCTTCATCAGCATCTGTTCCAAACTTTGGGGCATCCTTGATCCACAACAGCATATGAATATGAGGAGCACCTCTTGCCTGGTACTCTTTTCTCCAAAAGAAATCCACTACTTCTCCTAGAGGTGGATTTTTTTTTTATTGCAGATGAAGGACATCATAGCCTCAAATCTATGATTGAAATATCTGCAAACATTAACCGGATCCAATGAGCACAGTTCTCCTGCTGTCTTGTATTCGATGTTTTTAATGTTTGAATTTGCCTCTCGTAGAAAATCCAGTAAATCATCCCAAGCGTACTCAGCACAGCTTAGGGTAACGAACCATGTTGGTGTTCCTAAATTCCGTAACATGCATTTTAATTCACCATGGCGTCGGTACCAATATTCATTTGTCCCACGCTGACAAGCCATCAGATTGATCAGTTGTGTTTCCAAATGATCATCTCGGTGCTGCACTTTCTCCATAAAATACTTAGCAGACACATTTTGTAAATGTACTCCACTTTTTAAAATGTGATTTACTGCATATGGTAATGCAGACAAGTCGCTTTCAAATAAAATATGGAACAAATAAGGAATACTTTGTCGAAATCTTGGATCTTCTGCATATAGTCTTGTAGTCCGATACTCAGAAGCTGGAATCTGTTCTGGACGTTCATCGTATCGTCCTCCTTTTCCTTTAGGAAACAGCTGGGGAAAACATCGAGCTTCCAAGCTCTCCTCCCATACACTCACGGGAGTTCCTTTTGCTTTCTTCATCTGAAACAGATCAATATTGTCTCCCATAACTTCTTTTGAATGAAGAGGATGTATGCTAAAATGTTCATAAATTTCTTCTTCCTTTGACTTGTCCACTTTTTCAATTTGTTCAGTTGGTGTTTCTGTGTCTTCTTGTAAATCTTCTTCTTCTTCTTCTTCTATATAAATTGATTCATACCATTTGTTATTCCTTTTCAAATACAAATTTGCTCTTTGTACTTTCCGTACATCTACCAGCTCCTGCCAAATCTTCTTATTCTTTGTAGGTACACCATTAACCAGAATAACTAATGGTTCAGTTTCCAAAGTATCTGCATCAATAGTTTCCATATTTTTTTTCAAATCCAAGGGCAAATACACCACTCTACCTTTTAAACCTCTCAGTAAATCTGAAGGAGGTAATTTACCAGTTTTGGGCTCCATATGTACTATGGTCTGGAACGGATGAACACATTGAATAAGTATAGACTCATAAGTATTTAATTCAGAAAGTTCGGCAGGAATAACATCCAATTCTAAATTATTATGTACAGCTCTGGTCGGCATTCTATTTTCTTCTAATTTGTTGTAACAGTATTTACAAATACGCTGAACTTCACCCAATTCAAAACAATTTTCAAGAAATATATATGTGGCAAAATCCTTCCACTTATAATTATCTTCATTTTCACTTTTTCTATAGAGATCAACATACCTGGTTTGTTTTCTATAATGAGTTCTGCGGCAACAAATACAAGTAATATTTGGTCTTTCATTAGAGATTTTTTCAAATTTTGTTATGTGATCATTAAATGTCTTACTTACAAATGGTTGTACATTCTCTTCCACTTCTTCCTCATTTACTGTGTCCTTTTCTGCACTGTTTTGTTCAGGACCAAAGTAACAAAACTGAATTTCATCAACAACCTTCTCTACATCTGATACTGACCCACGGAACAGAGCCCTATTCAATTCATCTAACTTTATTGCTGGACTTTTAGCAAAATACAACCGTCTCACAAACTTTCTCATTTCAGTATGATGAACAGCCAGCATTCTAAAATGATGGAAAACACTATTACACACTTTTCTAGATAGACAAGCCAGAGAATGACCCTGCAAACCAGTATTCTCTCTCACTCTGCATGGATCTAGACTTTGAAGCACCTTAATCTTCTGTTTTACACTTTTTTTACTATATTCTCTTAGAAACTCACGAAATTTATCAATAGATTCCTGACGCACAGTGCAAATACTACTACAATTCCAAGTGTACACTGGAGCTTTAGGACGTCTCCCCATAGCCTCATCCGCCATCACTTGTACCTCATCTCTTGGAACCATTATCTCCTTCTCCATTATGCAACCATTTTTCACTTCGTAAGCACGACCTCTGGTGTCAACTGCATGCAGCAAACTATTACTTTGAAAATAGCTCTCTTCATTAAAAAAAGGTTCACTACTTGAACTATGCATCAATTTTCCTAAAAACACTTTACAAAAGTTTGTTCTGTTCACTACTCTTTTCCTTTTGCTTTGTGATTTCAGTACATTAACCATTTTATCTAATGTACGCATCCTATTCAAAATTAAAATGAATAGTTTCCTTTTTAATTCTAATGCCTTTGCTGCAATGGCTTCAATTTCTTTTTTTCTCTTGTAAAATTTAGCCTTTTGCTTATATTTCTTCACATCCTTTATCAAATTGGACATAACTCTTCTCTGAAACATTTTTCTACGTATCTCTTTAAACGCTGTTTTTCTGTTTAAGCTAATCTTTTTAGTTGCAGAAGGTATATTTGCATTAACTAAATTCTCAATTTTTTCCTGTCCTTTTCTATTGAAAACATTCTTTCCAGTACAGACATTTTGTACATTTTTCCTTTTTTTGAATATGTTCTTTAAAAAATCTTTTGTCTGCTTACCAGAAGATTTTTTCTTTTTCCCAACATGAGCATCTCCAACTAACTTAGGTCCTCCAGTTGTCTTCAAATATAGGTTTTTTTGTGGTCTTTCTTTACTCTGGATTTTGTAGGCATCTTAAATTTTGTTCACTGCTCTTCAGCAATACCTGAAAAAAACTAAAAAAAAATTCCTTTATTTTATTTAAATATATTACTAAATTTTTTATGTTCTTTAGAAATCTTAAAATACTATAAACCCCTTTCCTATAAATGAAAATCACAATAACACCTTCACAAATTAAATATCTAAAAATAATTCCTGTGTGCACACAAAGTCATGCTTTGAAATTAGACAGAAAACGAAATTTCTTTGCCAATTGCAAAGCATACTTTCTACTACTTTTTAGGCAAGTGAAAAGTACTTTTACAGACTGACACATTATGAATCCACTTTTCAGATTCTTAAAAAAGCACATGTCCAAACTGCTTTTTCAGACCAGCACCATGTGTAACCTGGGTGACTGACTACACTCCAGCAAGGGCAACCAGCCTTAGTGATGCTGAATGTTTTTGCATTACTGACTGAAACTTCAAACCCCACTCGCTTGTGAATACTGTGCAGGGTAAGCAGCTGGGTGTGTGCTAAGAGTGTGCTTCTGCACAAAAAAATGGCTCCCCCTTTCCATCTAATGCAACTGTGAAATCACCAGAGCAATACACAATAAATCTCTGCCTGTAATTCCTCTTTGCACACAGAGTCATGTTTTCATATTAGTCACAAAACGAAATTTCTTTGCCAATTTGAAAGCACACTTACTACTCTTTTTTTTGGCAAGTGATAAACACTTTTACAGACTGACACATTTTAAACCAACTTTTCAGATTCTTAAAAAAGCACATGTCCAAACTGCTTTTTCAGACCAGCACCATGTGTAACCTGGGTGACTGACTACACTCCAGCAAGGGCAACCAGCCTTAGTGATGCTGAATGTATTTGCATTACTGACTGAAACCTCAAACCCCACTCGCTTGTGAATACTGTGCATGATTCCACAGGGTAAGCAGCTGGGTGTGTGCTAAGAGTCTGCTTCTGCACCAAAAAATGGCTCCCCCTTTCCATCTAATGCAACTGTGAAATCACCAGAGCAATACGCAATAAATCTCTGCCTGTAATTCCTCTTTGCACACAGAGTCATGTTTTCATATTAGTCACAAAACGAAATTTCTTTGCCAATTTGAAAGCACACTTACTACTCTTTTTTTTGGCAAGTGATAAACACTTTTACAGACTGACACATTTTGAATCCACTTTTTAGATTCTTAAAAAAGCACATGTCCAAACTGCTTTTTCAGACCAGCACCATGTGTAACCTGGGTGACTGACTACACTCCAGCAAGGGCAACCAGCCTTAGTGATGCTGAATGTATTTGCATTACTGACTGAAACCTCAAACCCCACTCGCTTGTGAATACTGTGCATGATTCCACAGGGTAAGCAGCTGGGTGTGTGCTAAGAGTCTGCTTCTGCACAAAAAAATGGCTCCCCCTTTCCATCTAATGCAACTGTGAAATCACCAGAGCAATACGCAATAAATCTCTGCCTGTAATTCCTCTTTGCACACAGAGTCATGTTTTCATATTAGTCACAAAACGAAATTTCTTTGCCAATTTGAAAGCACACTTACTACTCTTTTTTTTGGCAAGTGATAAACACTTTTACAGACTGACACATTTTGAATCCACTTTTTAGATTCTTAAAAAAGCACATGTCCAAACTGCTTTTTCAGACCAGCACCATGTGTAACCTGGGTGACTGACTACACTCCAGCAAGGGCAACCAGCCTTAGTGATGCTGAATGTATTTGCATTACTGACTGAAACCTCAAACCCCACTCGCTTGTGAATACTGTGCATGATTCCACAGGGTAAGCAGCTGGGTGTGTGCTAAGAGTCTGCTTCTGCACAAAAAAATGGCTCCCCCTTTCCATCTAATGGAACTGTGAAATCACCAGAGCAATATGCAATAAATCTCTGCCTGTAATTCCTCTTTGCACACAGAGTCATGTTTTCATATTAGTCACAAAACGAAATTTCTTTGCCAATTTGAAAGCACACTTACTACTCTTTTTTTTGGCAAGTGATAAACACTTTTACAGACAGACACATTATGAATCCACTTTTCAGATTCTTAAAAAAGCACATGTCCAAACTGCTTTTTCAGACCAGCACCATGTGTAACCTGGGTGACTGACTACACTCCAGCAAGGGCAACCAGCCTTAGTGATGCTGAATGTATTTGCATTACTGACTGAAACCTCAAACCCCACTCGCTTGTGAATACTGTGCATGATTCCACAGGGTAAGCAGCTGGGTGTGTGCTAAGAGTCTGCTTCTGCACCAAAAAATGGCTCCCCCGTTCCATCTAATGCAACTGTGAAATCACCAGAGCAATACGCAATAAATCTCTGCCTGTAATTCCTTTTTGCACACAGAGTCATGTTTTCATATTAGTCACAAAACGAAATTTCTTTGCCAATTTGAAAGCACACTTACTACTCTTTTTTTTGGCAAGTGATAAACACTTTTACAGACTGACACATTTTGAATCCACTTTTCAGATTCTTAAAAAAGCACATGTCCAAACTGCTTTTTCAGACCAGCACCATGTGTAACCTGGGTGACTGACTACACTCCAGCAAGGGCAACCAGCCTTAGTGATGCTGAATGTATTTGCATTACTGACTGAAACCTCAAACCCCACTCGCTTGTGAATACTGTGCATGATTCCACAGGGTAAGCAGCTGGGTGTGTGCTAAGAGTCTGCTTCTGCACCAAAAAATGGCTCCCCCTTTCCATCTAATGCAACTGTGAAATCACCAGAGCAATACGCAATAAATCTCTGCCTGTAATTCCTTTTTGCACACAGAGTCATGTTTTCATATTAGTCACAAAACGAAATTTCTTTGCCAATTTGAAAGCACACGTACTACTCTTTTTTTTGGCAAGTGATAAACACTTTTACAGACTGACACATTTTGAATCCACTTTTCAGATTCTTAAAAAAGCACATGTCCAAACTGCTTTTTCAGACCAGCACCATGTGTAACCTGGGTGACTGACTACACTCCAGCAAGGGCAACCAGCCTTAGTGATGCTGAATGTTTTTGCATTACTGACTGAAACCTCAAACCCCACTCGCTTGTGAATACTGTGCATGATTCCACAGGGTAAGCAGCTGGGTGTGTGCTAAGAGTTTGCTTCTGCACCAAAAAATGGCTCCCCCTTTCCATCTAATGCAACTGTGAAATCACCAGAGCAATACGCAATAAATCTCTGCCTGTAATTCCTCTTTGCACACAGAGTCATGTTTTCATATTAGTCACAAAACGAAATTTCTTTGCCAATTTGAAAGCACACTTACTACTCTTTTTTTTGGCAAGTGATAAACACTTTTACAGACTGACACATTTTGAATCCACTTTTCAGATTCTTAAAAAAGCACATGTCCAAACTGCTTTTTCAGACCAGCACCATGTGTAACCTGGGTGACTGACTACACTCCAGCAAGGGCAACCAGCCTTAGTGATGCTGAATGTTTTTGCATTACTGACTGAAACCTCAAACCCCACTCGCTTGTGAATACTGTGCATGTTTCCACAGGGTAAGCAGCTGGGTGTGTGCTAAGAGTCTGCTTCTGCACAAAAAAATGGCTCCCCCTTTCCATCTAATGGAACTGTGAAATCACCAGAGCAATATGCAATAAATCTCTGCCTGTAATTCCTCTTTGCACACAGAGTCATGTTTTCATATTAGTCACAAAACGAAATTTCTTTGCCAATTTGAAAGCACACTTACTACTCTTTTTTTTGGCAAGTGATAAACACTTTTACAGACTGACACATTATGAATCCACTTTTCAGATTCTTAAAAAAGCACATGTCCAAACTGCTTTTTCAGACCAGCACCATGTGTAACCTAGGTGACTGACTACACTCCAGCAAGGGCAACCAGCCTTAGTGATGCTGAATGTATTTGCATTACTGACTGAAACCTCAAACCCCACTCGCTTGTGAATACTGTGCATGATTCCACAGGGTAAGCAGCTGGGTGTGTGCTAAGAGTCTGCTTCTGCACAAAAAAATGGCTCCCCCTTTCCATCTAATGCAACTGTGAAATCACCAGAGCAATACGCAATAAATCTCTGCCTGTAATTCCTTTTTGCACACAGAGTCATGTTTTCATATTAGTCACAAAACGAAATTTCTTTGCCAATTTGAAAGCACACTTACTACTCTTTTTTTTGGCAAGTGATAAACATTTTTACAGGCTGACACATTTTGAATCCACTTTTCAGATTCTTAAAAAAGCACATGTCCAAACTGCTTTTTCAGACCAGCACCATGTGTAACCTGGGTGACTGACTACACTCCAGCAAGGGCAACCAGCCTTAGTGATGCTGAATGTATTTGCATTACTGACTGAAACCTCAAACCCTACTCGCTTGTGAATATCATGCATGATTCCACAGGGTAAGCAGCTGGGTGTGTGCTAAGAGTCTGCTTCTGCACAAAAAATGGCTCCCCCTTTCCATCTAATGCAACTGTGAAATCACCAGAGCAATACGCAATAAATCTCTGCCTGTAATTCCTCTTTGCACACAGAGTCATGTTTTCATATTAGTCACAAAACGAAATTTCTTTGCCAATTTGAAAGCACACTTACTACTCTTTTTTTTGGCAAGTGATAAACACTTTTACAGACTGACACATTTTGAATCCACTTTTCAGATTCTTAAAAAAGCACATGTCCAAACTGCTTTTTCAGACCAGCACCATGTGTAACCTGGGTGACTGCCTACACTCCAGCAAGGGCAACCAGCCTTAGTGATGCTGAATGTATTTGCATTACTGACTGAAACCTAAAACCCCACTCGCTTGTGAATACTGTGCATGATTCCACAGGGTAAGCAGCTTGGTGTGTGCTAAGAGTCTGCTTCTGCACAAAAAAATGGCTCCCCCTTTCCATCTAATGCAACTGTGAAATCACCAGAGCAATACGCAATAAATCTCTGCCTGTAATTCCTCTTTGCACACAGAGTCATGTTTTCATATTAGTCACAAAACGAAATTTCTTTGCCAATTTGAAAGCACACTTACTACTCTTTTTTTTGGCAAGTGATAAACACTTTTACAGACTGACACATTTTGAATCCACTTTTTAGATTCTTAAAAAAGCACATGTCCAAACTGCTTTTTCAGACCAGCACCATGTGTAACCTGGGTGACTGCCTACACTCCAGCAAGGGCAACCAGCCTTACTGATGCTGTATGTATTTGCATTACTGAGTGCAACCTCAAACCCTTAAAGTATTCCTTATTTTTACCAGTACACCTTAATTTATCGTGAAAACATAGTCCATATTATTTTACATGTTCCTCACATTTAAATTTCTCCCAAAACAGAAAATGATAAACACAACTTCAACAAAAGGAATTCCATTTCTATTATTAATTTCCTAATTTACCATATACATCCCCTCTCAAACTCTAAACTCACCTTTAAAATTAGTTAGCTGTGAAAGAAATGTGGCACTCAAACAGCAGATTATCAGAGCCAGGATCTCTGTTCTTTACACCTCTCTCCTCTCAGCAGAACCAGATAATGGCAAACCTTCCCTCTCTTTTTCCACACATATACATGTTAATTTCAAATCTCAGTGCTTCCCCCTTTTTTTCAAATGTAATCACACATTTCTATTGGTTGAAAACCAACCCTTTTCCAAAAGTACCCTTCCCCCAACTTGACTTCTGCCTAGTACCCTTCCCCCAACTTGACTTCTGCCTGCTACCATAGCAACAGCTCATGGAACACTGCTTTGTTGAGTTAGGTCAGAAGTTCACCAAACAATGTTTCAATTCCACAGAGCAAGAGTGCTTGACTTTTCAAACCTAACAGCAAATCCATAGTACTGTTCTTTGGTAACACATTTTTCTGTACCAATACAAAACATGCTTCTATTAATTTACACAAACAGCCTAGCTTTTATTCTAGAATGGTATGAAACAGCCAATCAGTTGTTTTTTTATAAAAAAAATATGTATGCCTCCATTTCCAAACTGTCTTTCATTTCTTTTTACCATTCTACTGAATTACACCTCCTGAGTGCATCCAGTTCTCCTTTGAAGATGTTCACAGTGTGGATTGTAGGGCACAGCTATGTCTTCTGGAGTGAAAAGTATGCAGAGAAAACAGATATGGTGAGAGACCTTGCTTTGCCAAATGTAGACATTAAATGGATTGGTCAGAGAGGGTTAAAGTGGCACCAATTGATGCCATTGGTGAAATCCTTCATGCAAATCCAACACCCTGACCTCATAATAGTGCACTGTGGTGGCAATGACCTAGGCACTTTGACTGGGGTAGGTCTGGAAATGCTTATGAAGGACACCTTTGCACAACTGTTTTCACTTTTCCCTAAAACTGCCTTTGTGTTTTCTAACATATGCCAAAGGCAAAAATGGAACTGGTCCAATCATTTCTGTCCGCAGATTGACAAAGCAAGAAAGCACGTCAACAAATCTGTTTCTGCTTTCCTCCGTGACTATGGTATGGGTTCCATTTACCACAACAACTTGCGTTACGACATGCAAGACATTTATAGAGGAGATGGTGTGCACTTCACTGATGAAGGGAACAGAGTCTTCCTCTTGAACCTTAGACTCTGCATCGGTACTTACTTGTAGGTACCACTAAAAAATCACTTCATAAACACAACGGCTCTTTTTAGAGCCCCCTAATATCTAAACTCTTAAATCTGCATTTCATTTCTTTTATTTTATTTTTTTTCTACCGTACGCGTACGTTGAGCTTACCGTACGCGTACCCCGCGATTTTTTTTAAAATCAATAAATGTTTTCTTTGTACTTTTCTGTCCTTCTTTGACCCCCTTACAAATGTTAGGGGGTCTGTAACTCTCTCCCTTTCCCTCTTTTCAAGATATCACTCTTTTTTTTCTGAGTGAAACACACGAAATGGCGGCCGCCGCTTCCTGGTTTCGACCGATTCGAATGTTTACTAAGATCTAACAACCAATCAGAATCGTGCTCGCGCACACCACCGTACGTGTACGGTAAGCGCACCGTAAGCGCACCGTACGCTGGCTCAGATATATATATTGATTTAAAGGCTATTTTCTCAGAATCTACTGAACAGATTTACACCAAACCTACAAAAGGCACTTCCTTGACCTGAGGACTACCTCTCTGCCAAATTTCAAGTAATTCTGTTCAGCCGTTCGGGCTGTAGCTGTGTCTAAAGGTCCTATGGAAAAATGATTGGGAAAAACGCGTTTTGGGACCCCCCTTTTATCTCAGCCCCCGCTTGACGAATCCCCCTGAGACTTTCAGGGTAGGAGCGGAGCGTAGCGCCCCACCTATTTTGAAAAATTCGCGAGGATTCGTCAACCGGCGCCAAAGTTATTCAAAATAGAATGTTGCGGATTTCCTATGGAAACGTGGTCCTAACTATAACTACCTACTGGCGACCGCCAGTAGGTAATATATATATATATATATATACACATATATTATATATATGTGTATATATATATATATATATATATATATCTATATTCACTGAAAAAACCATAGGTTTCAGGGGTGTTATAGTTAGCTGGACTTTTCACTTGTACAAAACCATTGAAATTCCCCCGTTATAGTTAGTTCAGCTAACTATAACTCTCGCGCCCGCAATGCACTGCTGATGACGTCACATATTACATCACTCATGACATGGTCAGTGACATCACTCATGACATCACTGATGACATCTCAAATGACATCACTCATGACATCACTGATGACATCATCCAGTGAATGTGTGTTTTTCTGAAAATTAAATATGTTTTATATATGTATATCTCAAGGTCGATGGAAGAATAAATGGGTATATAAGTGTCTAAATGGATGATTTGTTTTTGAAAAATTGATTGTGCAACTGACTGATTAAGTGTATCATAGTGAATACATGGCTTAGTGAGTAATGTTTAAATATGTAAATATCTGTATCAGTCTCTCACTTTGTGTATAAGTGGCTGCATGGGTTGGTGAGTAGCTACATGGGTGTCTATATAGGTTATTAGTTGGTTTTTTGAGTATCAGTCTGAGTGTCTGCATGGTTCGGTGGGGGGTATTACGTAGTGCATAGGTGCATGAATGAGTGACTCACTGTTTGTATGTGTTGAACACAGCATGTGTGCAGGACTGTATGGGTGGATGAGTGTGTGTATGGGTGTGTTAGTGAGTGAATGACTGTCTCAATAGTGTCTTTATGAGTAACTACATATGTTTTAAACTAGTATATGTGACTATTGGTGTATATATGTGAGTATATGTGAGAGTGAGAGATTGAAAGAGTTCCTGTATGAATAAGTATGTGTTTCTATAAGTGATTGTTTAAAAGACTAAGTATGTGTAAGTTTCCGTAGAAGTAAGTATGGTGGTGTGTGTATAACTGTATATGCAAGTAAATGTATGTTTGATTCTTTATTAGCATGAGTGACTATGTGTGTGAGTAACTCTATGGATGAGTGGCATTGTGTAACAGGATGTATAGGTGTATGAGTACATATGATGAGTGAGTACATGTATGAGTGACTGTATAGGACTGTTGGTGAATGAGTGGATGTGTATGTGGATCTTAGAATTACTGAAGAGGTTGTTGTAACTGGTATTGGTATGTCCATTGTTTTGAAAATTTTAGTCTCTATTTTTGAATGTGTGTATCAAAGGTTATATTAGGGTGAGAGGAGGTCTGCCACTCTATCACAAGGATGATGTCATCAGTGATGTCATCAGTGATGTCATTTGAGATGTCATCAGTGATGTCATGAGTGATGTCACTGACCATGTCATGAGTGATGTAATATGTGACGTCATCAGCAGTGCATTGCGGGCGCGCGAGTTATAGTTAGCTGAACTAACTATAACGGGGGAATTTCAATGGTTTTGTACAAGTGAAAAGTCCAGCTAACTATAACACCCCTGAAACCTATGGTTTTTTCAGTGAATTTCTGAGGTTTTTTAAATGCTAATTCCTAACTATAACGTGCCTGAAACCTATGTTTTTTTCTGTGAATTTCAAAGGTTTTTTAAATGCTAATTTCTAACTATGCCTACAGAGATAGGACATGTGAAGAAAGAAGAAAAAATGCACAGAAAGAAACAAAAGAAGTGCAGAAAGAAGCAACAGAAGTCCTCAAATACGAAGATAAGTGCAGGAAGAAGGCTAACGTGCAGAAAGAACAAAAAGAAGAGCAGAAAGAAGCCTTGTTGCAAAATCATCCTGTACCCTCAACTTTTTCAGACGGATACTGGTGGTAACTGAGTCTGACTAACCAGTCCTAGAGCCAGTGCTATGTTAAAAGACACTTAGAATACAGTGAAAACACCTACATACACTAGGGAACATTATGCGTTGGGGTCCCCCTGTGATTAGCATGACCTCCTCTGTAAGCCCCTAGTGTATAATAGGGCATGGGGATTAAAACTACCTCTTAACACAGGCCACAGGGCGTTTTTGCACACGTTAACTCAGGCCCCGTCCCCTCCCTTCACCACTGTGTAAACACGCCCTGTGTCCATTTTTAGTAGGGAGATTAAGTTCATTTGAATCCTGAGGGTCCCTAGGGTCCAACTAGCCCACTAGGTACCTCCAGTAAGTGCCACAGAGCTGCGTTGCAGAGAGGTGTAAAAAGTGGCACGGCCTGGACCACCTCTCTGCAATGCAGCTCAGTGGCGCTTACTGGAAGCACTTGGTGGGCTAGTTAGCCCCCCAGGGGCCCTCAGTATTGAAGGGAAATTATATCCCCAATTTAAAACATGCCATAGTGCGTGTTTGCACACGTCACCTCAGGCCCCGTCCCCTCCCTTCACCACTGTGTAAACGCGCCCTGTGGCTGTTCTAAGTTGAGAGATTAAGTCCCCCTGAATCCTAAGGGTCCCTAGGGTCAAACTAGACCACTAGGTACCTCCAGTAAGCGCCACAGAGCTGCGTTGCAGAGAGGTGTAAAAAGGGGCTTGGCCTCAGAACACCTGGCTGCAGCGCAGCTCCCTGGCGCATACTGGAGATGCCTGTTGGGGGCGCGTTTGCAGAGTGCTGCACGGAGGGGGCATGGCCTCCGGCACGATGCCAGTCTTTTATTTATTTTAGTTTTTTAAGAAGGGGGGCTGTTTGGTTCCCCTTCTTATTCTAATTTATTGGCCCTGATGACCCCATAACCCAGGGCCAGTCTCCTAATTATATTTTTTTGACCCCAATCCCCAGGGCCGGCCACTGTTTTTTATTATTTTTAAAAAATATATATTTATAGACACACCTAGGACATGCTGGACAAACCGTACGTACCTATCACCATGACGATTTGCGTGATATTCATTAAAAGGCGACTATGCATGCAATGAATCCACGTGGAATGTATTTACACCACTAGTGAAGCTCTGACATGTCTGATGCCCTACCGTGCCTTATCCTGGTAGACACCCTTGTCGTTTATTTATACAAACATGGGTAGCTATTGACGGGCACATTTAATACACATGCACACCAAGCCATTCAAAGGGGATTCGACAAAAATTCGACCAAAACTATGCAAGAAACCCCCCTCACGGTTAATAAAACACACATCCACTGCCGGATGTGTAATACTTTTTATTTTACTCTCTGGAAAGGGGACGAACATCACTTGAGAGTCACAGCGTGCTCCTGACAGAGCCCAATGCTGTGTTACACCCACCATTGCCTGCCGAGTGCCACACACCTCTGTGTTGTATTCCACTAGCTAGTGCATATGCTATGACACTCTCTAGCCCATGTGCACTGTAACACCACCCCGTGAATATGTCATGCCACACTTGTCTTCGCACGGGTTATATTGCCCCATCTAACGTGCCTTTCTCGATGCCTATGTTATAACGCACAGTGCTATGCCATACATATTACAATCTGGGATCCATATATTTGTCACAGTGCATATGCAACGTTACACTCCCCAGCACATATTTTATATTACAACTTTAGAGACTAGTTAGGTTACACAACACTGCCCTGTGCATATTACACTCCAAGGCGCATATCGCATAGCACGCGCTAGTGCCTGTGCTATCTCGCGCTCTCCAATGAATCTGTCATTGCGCACAATGTATTGCATATTATATTTCACGCCCGGTTCATCTTATATCACACTTTTTGGTGCATAGTTTATACCATACACTATATCTAGTTTTCATTTTCAATCGTGCTCTCAGGACTATGTTCTATATAACACTGTGTTCACCTACCCTTTTCACGGGCATTACATTTTGCGATAGGGGGTGGAGGGTCAGGGGGTGTTTCTGCCAAGTGAGCCCGGAGTCACAGTCACAAACGTCCTCTTCTTCCTGAATAAAAGTGAGATTATGCTGCATACTTGTTCATATTTTAAGTAGTTCGCACAGACACAATGTTTTAAAAACAATAAAGTTCCTAATACCCGCCTTCTCTGAACAGTTAGCTTGCTGCCCCATCCCCTTCCTCCCTATCCTCTGTTGTGTGAATCCATGGACTAGCCTCCTCCCTCCTGCCATGCATGGTCTGATGTGCTGCCACTGCCCTCAATTTAGTATGATGTACCAGTCCACTCCTCCTGCCCTCCATTGCCCAATTCTATGCCCCATCATTGACCTCCTGCTTAAACTCTGTGCTTAGCTTGCTGCCCCTATTCTCCTTCCCCCTGCCCTCCGATGTCTTTGTGCATGCCCCTGCTCCATCCTTTTTGCCCACCATGTCCCATGGACCTGCCACTTCTATCTACTCTGAGTGTTCTGTTGAGCTGCCACTCCCCTCCCACCTGCCTAGCATTGTCAGATGACTGTAACCTGTCCCTGCCACCTCCACCCTGCCTGTCCACATGCCATGCCCCTATCCTCTTCCTCCTGTCCTACATGGTCCATTGTACTGCCACACCCTTCTGCCCTCCCTGGTCTGTTGTGCTGCAACTGCTCCTCCTGCCTGCCCCGTGTGGTCTGTTGTGAGGTCCCTTCCCCTGAACTTTCTTGTCTGTGCACAGGTCCTGACCCTCCCTTCTATCCTCCATTGTCCTTTGTGCATGCCCCTCCACCCTCCTTCTTGCCCATCATAGCCATTGTGCTGCCACTAACCCTCCCACTTGCCATGCATGGTCTTCTGTGCTGCCATGGCCCCTCCCACCTTCCCTGTGTGGTCAGTTAGCTGCCCCTGACCCCCTCCCACCTTCCCTCCATGGTCTGTGTGTATGCCATCACAGTCTCACTGTTGCTCTTCATGGTGTGTCTTGCTTCTAGTGCCCATCCTGCCTGACCTCCATGGCTTTCTTGCTGCTCCTGCCCTGCCCCCTTGCCCCCAGCCCTACTCCCTCCCTCCTGGCTTGTCTGTTCCATTGTAATGCCCCTGATCCGTCCCTCCTGCCCTTTATGGTCTGTTATGCTGCAGCTTTCTCTCCTGTCTGTCCATTATGGTCAGCTAGCTACCATTGCCTCTTGCCCCTCTGTTCTCTGTTGTCCATGTGCATGGTCCTGTCCCCTCCCTCTTGCTTTCTATGGATTGTTGTGCTGCACTCCCGTCCTGCATGCCCTGTGTGGTGTATTGTGCTGCTGCAAACCCTGATGCCTGCCCTGCAGGGTCAGTTTGGTGCACCTCTCCATGTCCCTCCTGTCCTCTGTTATCCAAGTCCATGTCCCTACCCCATTTCCTTCCATGATCCAATGTACCATACTTGCGAACATTTTGAACTTGGTAAGAGGGAGATTTTGAAAAAAAACTGGGGTATTGATTTTCCCCTTTGAGTTACATTGAAAAAGAGGATATTGTAGACAGGAGACAGATCAAATAAAGCCCATTTGAGCTTAAAAACATTGGACGTTTCCTGGCTGAATCGGGTCTGTTGGCATGTATGGTTGTACTACCATTGCCTCTTCCTTCTGCCCACAATGGTCTATTACATTGCCACAGCCTTGAAGGAGGGTAGATTTTGTATCACAGGGGGCCCCTGGCCCGTTCTGTCCACACCTGAAGTATGAGACCCTTGTCCTTGCCCTGCCAGCTGCATTTGTAGGCCGTATTAAATTGACCAGCGGGTCCTGTGTTGCTATATAATTATCCTGAGACATCCTTACCACTCAGCCAGCATAAAACCCCTGTGTAGGCCCTTCTGTTCAATATGTAGGCCTCTTTGTTAAATTGACCATAGCTCTGCAATTTTAGTGTATAGCAGTCTGAAGGCAGGTCTGCGAGGCCTTCTGATCCAAACTAGTAGCCCCCACCCTACCCGAGTGCTCCGTGTTCGGTATCAAAGTTCAACATCCCCCTGAAGCTGTCGACATACAGTAGGCTGCATCCTGGACTGGTACTTGCTTCCTGGGCAGGTTTCCCGCTTTTAAGGAAGTGGCAACCGCAGAGCGTCAAGTTAGGAGAACTGAGGAGATTTTATACATAAATATATTGAATTCCCGTACAATACCCATTATTTTCTGCTTGCTCTATGGAACTTACGATAAGCGATTGGCCTGAGAGACTGACCTTTTCACCCAGTCCATTGTCAGCATTAAGTGGGTAAATGACGAAATGTCTGGTAAAATCTGCAGACGAAGCTTTTGGGTAGCATACGTAGGTAGATGTAGCGTGCAAAGGAGCCCACAAAATGATATAAAAAGGGAGCACCCACAGATATCAACGGACTACCTCGCCGTCTGTATGTAGGTTAACAGGCAG
This sequence comes from Triturus cristatus, assembly GCF_964204655.1. Lineage (NCBI taxonomy): Eukaryota > Metazoa > Chordata > Amphibia > Caudata > Salamandridae > Triturus > Triturus cristatus. Next base: position 493,706,761 of record NC_140585.1, read on the forward strand.
TGCAGGTTTTCCCCAAGAGCTGGGAGCTCTTGTCTTCCTTTGCTTAAAATGTCTTGCTCTGCTTTGCTTGAAGTATCTTATTCTATTTTACCTATATGAAATGTCATGTTATGTTTAACCATTGTTCTCTTTACTTTTGCATTTAAAAGATTTTGTATTGTAATTGCAGGAATGCTTGCTCTAAGAGTAAACGTGAGTGTTCCTAGGTAACATTTTCCTTGGTGTAACTTGTTTCTCATGATGCATTTATAGATGTGTTTTCTCTCTCTCTCTGTCAGTACATTAATTGAGATACAGAGAATATTATGACAGCTGTATGATTATCTGGATTCTGTATTTTGTACTTTATGTCTCTATTCTGCGGTTTCTTTGAAGTTGCATCTTCTCATTAAACTGCCATTGTATTCTGCCTCCAATTCCATGTCTCATATGTCTGTTTTCTTCATTTTTGGAGCAAGCGTTCCTAGGCACCCCGGCTCAAATTAAGGTGCCCCTTTTGTCCCTGACTCACTCTCCTGCTCAGTTCTGTGGTGGCTCCCGGGGATCTGGGGACCGCCCCTAGCTTCCTTGACCCGTAATAAATCTTCCCTCCAACAGCCTCTCTTGCAAGTCCTGTATTGTTGGTTTGTTGCCCCTGCCCCCCTTTCCACTGCCCTCCATAGTCTGTTGTGCTTCCACGGCCCTTCCTGCCTGCTCAGTGTGGTTAAATTGTTACCTTTGCACCCTCCTACCTGCCTTCAATTTTCAGAGTCCGTGCCCCTGGCCTCTGCCTCTCAACAGTATCCTAATGAACAACTAGATTGCTAACATGCTATATTTAGTACAAAAGTGTGGAACGCCTGACATCATCTTGATGTAATCAAAACTGTAATACCTAGAGCATTTCCTTTAGAAATTACATATATGAGAGGGTCTTATTGGCATCAAAATTATGGTTAGTGCTCTAAAAGACTAAAATAAGGACATATTTTCTGAGTTTTCAAATAGCGACAAAGCACTTTTAAATTATTTGTTATCTTTATGTTTTTTTATCCAGTTGACCACTTGATTAAATGTTGCACTTAGGGGAGAGGATGTGGTGTTACTTCCAGAACTGCAGACTTTGCAACTGGGGAACCAGGTTGAAGTTTCTGCTTCAGCTCGACATTCTGTGATTCTGGTCAAATCACTTAGTCTCCCCATGTCTACAACCAAAATGAATTTGTTCTTGTGTGATGTAACCAATGCTCATGTAAAGCACTCCAATACCTGACAAGTCTGCACTATATAACACTGCAAAAACACAAAATAATAAGTGTTTTGCACACTTCTGTCATTGGGCTATATTTGGGCTACATCTGGTTGATTTTGGGCTACATTTGGGCTCTTTTGTCTCCGGTGGCCATCTTGGGAGATTTATTTGTTATGAAGTTTCCTAATTTCCTCATGTACTGCAGTCTCCTCAGTAGGAAATGCTTTCAGTTTTTTACTTTGATTCCATCATGAAGGTATTCAGATATGTCACACATTTGCCATAAATTCTGAATGTTAGCACTCTAGTTGCTCATTAGATCACTGTAGTAAAACTACTCCACCATGGAAGTCTGCTCCTGGTATTAAAAGTGCATGTTTCAGTCTGCATGTCAGAATTTTTTAATGAAATAGAAGAGGATTTGAGAAGTCACTCAAAATGTGCCCTCATTTTCTTTCTTCAGCATTAATCATAATTTCTATGGCAAAATGAACCTCCTCATTGTGTTCCTTTTTAAATTAAATGTTTTAAGTGTTACCAGTTTATTCCAATCAAGATGGCTTCAGGTGTGCCATACTTTTGTCATAATGAAGACAGTAAGCGCTCTAGTTGTTTTTAAGAACATTCTGGGACATTCTGTCATTGGGCTATACTTGGGCTACATCTGGGTGATATTTGGGCTACATTTGGGCTCTTTTGTCTCTGGTGGCCATCTTGGGAGACTTATTTGTTATGAAGTTTCCTAATTTCCTCATTTACTGCAGTCTCCTCAGTAGGAAATACTTTCAGTTTTTTACTTTGATTCCATCAAGAAGGCATTCAGATGTGTCACACATTTGCCATAAATTCAGAATGTTAGCACTCTTTTTGCTCATTAGATCACTGTAGTAAAGCTACTGCTCACCAGGGAAAACTGCTGCTGGTATTGAAAGTGCATGTTTCAGTCTGCATGTCAGAATTTTTTAATGAAATAGAAGAGGATTTGAGAAGTCACTCAAAATGTGCCCTAATTTTTCTTTCTGCAGCACTAATCATACTTTTTATGGAAAAATGAACCCCCTCATTTTGTTCCTTTTTAAATTAAATGTTTTAAGAGTTACCACTTTAATCCAAGCAAGATGGCTTCAGGTGTGCCATACGTTTATCATAAGTAGGACTGTTAGCGCTCTAGTAGTTCTTTGGAACACTCTGGGAAGCTGCAGTAGAACACAAAGGAATCAACTGACAGTCTCTGCCCTTGTTGGATGTACATGTTTTACTGAGAATGTCAGACTTCATTCTCACATGACTGAGAAAGATAATGTGAATTTACAGAAAATAAGCTCTCAGTTTAGCCTATAGATCACCTTCCAAACCTCTGTGGTAAAAGCATGAGAAAATATTTTTCTCTCAATCATGATATCCCAGCAGAAGGCTTTTTCACATGGTGAAATCACCTTAGAACATACCACAATTCCTAAAATGAGTATGGTACCATCAACAAATGATTTATAATGTAACTAAAGTCTTAAAACCTTCTATTAACTGCAATGCTTTTTAATGAGGTGCTATCATGTATATTGGTCCCAAGATGGCTGCCAACACTTCTTGGATGAAGTGCTGACAGCCAATCAGATCTCAGGATGAGATGTGTGGTTAGGCTCCGCCCACATATATATATGCTTTTAAATGCTATTTACTCAGGAAATACTGAACAGATTTACACCAGACCTGCAAAAGGCACTTCCTTGACCTTATGACTGGGAAAAACGCGTTTTGGGACCCCCCTTTTATCTCAGCCCCCGCTTGACGAATCCCCCCGAGACTTTCAGGGTAGGAGCGGAGCGGAGCGCCCCACCTATTTTGAAAAATTCGCAAGGATTCGTCGACCGGCGCAAAAGTTATTCAAAATAGAATGTTGCGGATTTCCTATGGAAACAGGGTCCTAACTATAACTACCTACTGGCGACCGCCAGTAGGTAATATATATATATATAGAGATATATATATATATATTGAAACGCAGTCCCACTCGCGCTCTCAAAAACCTCTGACACAGTAAACCAGGCCTCAGTTCATATCCATAAGGGGGTTTATTCCTCTCATAAACCCGCCGTGACGCGTTTCGCCACCGTAGTGAACAAGCCACTACGGTGGCGAAACGCGTCACGGCGGGTTTATGAGAGGAATAAACCCCCTTATGGATATGAACTGAGGCCTGGTTTAATGTGTCAGAGGTTTTTGAGAGCGCGAGTGGGACTGCGTTTCAATATATATTAAATTACCGGCTTCTCCACCGGTCTCGCGCCACCCCTCAAAGGATTGGGGACACTGAAGGAGCAACTTGGATTGGATATATATATATATCGCAACTTGGATTGGATATATATATATATATATATATATATATATATGTATATATATATAGTGCTAGACAATATTTCTGCTAAACTATAACATAATTTCATTATCCCTTGTTATCAGCCTCTTACCATGTAAACACATCAGTGAAGCCTTCTCAACAACAAAATATTTTTAATGTTTTATAACTCAGATAACAGAAGTTGCATGCTTGCATTGTGAACCATAGCTCACAGCTGTTCATAGGGGCCTGGCATGGGAGTTTTATTCATGGCTCAGAATAGAAATATAGATAGCTTTAATGTTTTCACCTACTTTTATTGGTACTAAATAGCCAACCATTAGGAATACAAAAGCAATTTTAGACTCTGAGGGTCTCATGTTCATCCACTAGCACAGCATTAATGGCATGAGGATTTGTTGACAGATGTGTCCTTAGCTCCATTTCTACAGGCTTTTAGAAAATGAACTTTAGTAGTCATTCAATGGAGTAATCATTTACCAATAAAAGAAACCACAGACAGATAGGAGCAGCATGACTCTATCTTCTAAACAGCAGTCTATTTTTAAAATGTGCATTACAGGGGTGAATATGCAATATTATGACCACAGGCAATATTTCTTACAAAAAGGGCTTTCAAATGTAATCTTTGTTCGCGTAATATGGTGACATTTTGCACAACATTATTTGTGTCAAATACCACAAGTATGCTGCTGGTGCCACGCAGTAGAACAATAGCAGTACGGTGGTGGATTTAGCTGTAACTTGTGCAGTTAGTCCTAGTCTTAAATTAGGCATGATTTCCAGACTGTTCATGTCTCTGAAGGTGCTGAGAACTCTGAGAGGAATTGGTAATGATGGCTAGAGGGTGTAACCACAAGGATAGGCATGAATACATTTTACCATAGTGATGTGGGTGCAGAAACCCAATAATCTAGTGAACCCCAATATTTCTAAACACATCAGGTTTTACCTTAGGAGTTCAGTGCCTTCACTGTAGTCAATCTGGTAGCTCGAGACACCACCTTTGTTCCCCATCAATTTAGCAGAATATAAACAAGTATGATCAAATAGTAATTGCGGCCAGTCAATAATTAAGTTCTAGATCAATAATAGAAAATATGATAAGAAATGCCATGGTGAGATGTTAAATAACTTGATTTCTGAACATAATTTTGTTAATTTGTTGATTTGGGAGGAATATTGTACTGTTGATTCAGTACCTATGTTTAAGGCCAGGGTTCTTAGTATTACTATTGATTTAAATTTCACGTCAGCTGCTCTTTTTTCCTGGCTTATTAATTTTAAGGTGGTATGGGATCTCGGGAGTGATCACAACCCTCTTTTACCTCCTTTTCACTGGGAGGACTCAAGGGCTGTTACATCTTGTATACTGTTATACTCTACACCTGTATCCATCACCTGTTCACAGCTGTTTATCTTTGCCTGTATTAAATGCTGTGGAATGTTAGGTTGCCTAGTTACTAAGGATAGAACTGTGGGGAGTTGTGAAGACAGGAGAGCGGTTGGTGTGGGAGGCAGTTGTCCTGGCTCTTGTCTGCTGTGCAGTTTTGTCAAATAAACTTGAATTCTACTCCACTCACCTTCATCGTGATTACTACAATTTATTGGCGACGATCGTCTCTAGCTGCACAGCAACACGCTCTACCCTGCGTGCAACGGAAGCACTGAAGGCCATGAACTCTCGTTTTCAACCTGCCAGGCGGTAAGACTGTTCAAGTTTTTCGTTTTCACAAAACGGAAATCAGCTGCTCTACGCGGTTTGCTCGTGAAAAAAAGAAAAAAACTGTTCCGTGTGGGCGAAAATGGCGTTTCACGTCTCGTTTTAGGGGCACTGCTTTTATCTTTTGTACATGCTCCTTTGACTCTCAGAAGCATCAGCAGTCCCATCGGTGCAGCTAAAAGACATCTATTATTGTTTTTTTTCTTTTAAGGAGTTGTCACGAAATTGAAACGTTTCATCATCACACGCAGGTGCATGCGCAGCATTACTCTCGTTGGTTGCCTGACAACGCATCGCGTTCTCCTAAAGAAATCATTTCCAGTGCGTGCATTCGTCACTGCTGCTGTTCTTTCTCCGAGCTGTTTCTGCGTGCCGGGAGCCACCCGGTACGACGTGCAAAACGTGCCGCCATTTTGTCTTTTAAGACATTTGCCAACCAACCTCGCGAAGGTTTTGCCAACCACGTCACTTGTGTACAATAAAGAGACACAGTTCTACCGAACAACAACTGGACAACTCTACGCTCAGCTGTATCTACGTGTCTACGTTTGGGACCTTTGTGAGAATTTGTCTACAGTCCTAAAACACTTCGTTGTGGGTGAACCGATCTACGGTGATTCACACACCTTCCTTATAATCCAAAAACGACAATTCAAATAAAGTGTGATAGTGCTCAGGATTATCTATATATACCTACACGGGCTGAATCCTGTGCCTATTTTACTCCTCTTTAAGCATTTGTTTTAACAAGGTTTTTCACTCTCGTTTACATTTTGGTTATGTTGTTCCAGATGAGCTTTTAGTTACAAAGTCATTTATTAATATATTTTTTTTCACTGTTTTCATTATGCAATCTGTTGCTCCTCCTCCCTCTTTCCTTGAATCTCCAGGAGAACCACCAGTAAGATGGGAGATTTGGTTTGATGCGTTTGAAACGTGTTTGGGAGCAATAGGTGCTTCAAGATTTAGCAATGAACGTAAAAAATGGCTTTTGCTTCATTCACTTGGCTTTGAGGGGCGCTCCATCTTCAAACACTTGCCAGAAATTGTTCATGTGCCTGATGAACCAGTCGACGTTTATCAAGACGCATTAACAAAGCTGAAGACCAGGTTCGACAAACAACCCAGTTTAATGGTTCTACGTCATAAGTTTCTGAAAAGGTACCAAAGTGAAAATGAAGACGTTGACTCTTATATCTCTGCATTACGCAGACTTGCTTCCTTTTGCCAGTTTGAAGCATTCACTGATCAACTCATACGTGATCAATTCGTCTGCCACTGTAGAGACAAGCAAATTCGTCAAAAGCTACTCTCGTTAGCTAATCCTTCTCTGGATGAGACGGTGAAGATTGCGAAGAGCATTGAAACCTCGCAAACATCCTTGAAGGAGCTAGAAGATAAACCCACTGATTCTGTAAATGTAGTTTCTTCTAACAGTAAAGTCAAAACTATAGATAATAAGCCCAAGAGCAGTGCACAAAAACTTCCAAACTGTGGTAAAAGTAATGTAGATTTTCAAAATCAAAGACAAATGTGCTATCGTTGTGGTAATCCGCCCCACATTAAAGGTGCTAAGTGTCCTGGAGCTAATGTAACTTGCAACTATTGCAAGAAGATTGGACACTTCGCTAAAGTTTGCATGAAGCGTAAATTTAGCAGAAGGTCAGTTGCTTGTGTTATGGAGTCAGATCAAGACTCAGATCCTGAAGTTGTATCTGTTGTATCCGTCATGAATGAATTTGTAGGCACCATTGATGAATCAAAGGAATGTGTAGATCCTATTGCTGAAATCATTGTGGGGGGAAAAACACTCAATCTCTTAGTCGATTCTGGTGCAAAAATTACCATGATTACACAAGATCTTCTTTTTTAAACTTGGGGAGAAAGACCTCTTCAACCTCCAGACCGTTCACCTGTCTCTTATGAGGGACGGAAAATAGATCTCTTGGGGTTCTTTGAGGACGAGCTGGTATTCAAGGATAGGTCAATTACCGGAAAGGTGTATGTGGCAGTAAAAGGACTCAATATTTTGGGGTGGTACCATCAGGGTCTTTTTAAGATGATGCTCAGGCCCGGTGCTTCTGAGCAGGTGCTCCTGGTGTCTGATGATTCACAATTCTGTCAATGGAGTAAACGTTTTCCCTTGGTTTTTAGTGGGGGATTAGGTACTATTAAAGGGTTCAGACACAAGATTTTAGTAAAAGATGGTGCACTACCTATCAAACATAAATTAAGAGGTGTACCCTTCAGTGTGAGAGAAGATCTAGAGAGGGAACTAAAGTCATTGTGCGATCATGGAATCATCGAGCCCACTGAATCGTCTCTTTGGCTTTCGCCTTTGGTCGTCGCACGCAAGAGATGTGGTAAACTGCGTGTTTGCATTGACTTGAGATCCCTTAATAAAGAAATATGGGTTGATTCCCACCCATTACCTAAGATCTCTGATCTGTTTGCTAGTGTTAGAGGGTCTAAGATTTTCTCGAAACTAGATCTAGCAAGCGCTTACCACCAGGTTGAATTGGAACCTGAATCTCGTCCACTCACTGCGTTTGTATCTCAATTAGGTACTTTTCAGTACAAACGGTTGCCCTTGGTCTGGCCTCTGCGGCTTCAGTTTTCCAGCGGGTCATGCAGAACATGTTGGGAGGGATATCCGGTGTACTCGTTTTTCAGGACGACGTTCTGACACATTCTAAAGACAGTGTAACTCACAATTCTATTCTTGAAAAGGTACTATTGACTTTCCAAAATCATGGTGTTGTTGTCAAGCCAGAAAAGTGCATGTTCCTTACTGAGGAAATTGAATATCTAGGTCATCTTATTTCAGGTGAGGGGATCAAACCAAGACAAGGATTGCTTGATGCTATTAGTAATGCTCCAACTCCGTGCGATAAAAGTGGTGTAAAGTCGCTTCTGGGTTTATTGGAATTTTATTCAAAGTTTATACCAAATTATGCGACCATTGATAGGCCCATCAGTTCCTTACTTTGCAAAGGTTCTTCATTCGAGTGGTCATCTCAATGTGAAACGGCCTTACAGTTTGTAAAGGAATCTCTCGTTAAAAGCAATGCTTTAAAGCCTTTTGACCCGGCTTTATCCTCCTGTATCACGGTCGACGCCAGTCAGGTAGGTCTAGGCGCTGTGCTCACCCAGAATAGTTCGAAAGGGGAGAACACTATCGCCTTTGCTTCAAGGGTTTTGAGAGATGGCGAGCTCCAGTATTCAGTTATAGAGAAAGAACTTTTAGCTTGTTTGTGGGCAATTGAAAGATTTCGAGCCTACATTTGGGGAAAGCGGTTTCTATTGAAAACTGACCATAAACCTCTTATTTCTATTATCGGGGGTGGAAGTAACAAATGTTGTTCCCCGAGGATCCTCCGTATGGTCTCACGTCTTATGCAGTACCATTTTGATGTGGTACATATCGCTGGAGGTAGGAATCTCAGGGCGGATTTTTTCTCTCGTTTTCCTGTTAAGGATGACGGATATGAGAAGTCATCTAATGAAATTGGTGAAGAAGATTCCGACGATTGCTTAGTAGCCTCACTTGATTTAGTTGAACATGGGGTTCAATCTGCTGAAAGTTGGATTAGAGCTCTTTCAGATGATGTTATTCTCCAACGTGTGTGTGGTTTTGTTAAGTCAGGTTGGCCAAAGGAACGGTCTCTTCCCTATTCTCTACAGCCTTTTTGGAAAATTGAAACAGAGATCTCTCTTGAAGATGGTATTCTGTTAAGGGGGGAGAAGCTCATCGCTCCTCAAAGTCTTAGGAATGACATCGTTCTTAAGGCTCATGAGGGACATTTGGGTTCCACACTCACAAAAAGACGTGTTCGTGAATTTTTTTGGTGGCCCGCTATGGATAGCGATATTGATAGTGTTGTCAGTCACTGTCACATTTGTAGGTCTGCTGACAAAGGTTTAAAAACCTTCACTCCTCCTCTCCTGCCTATTGAATGTCCATCAGAACCTTGGTCCAAAGTTGGCTTAGACGTTATGGGACCTCTAGAGATTCTGCCTGGTGGATGTCATTTTATCCTGGTCCTTGTTGATTATGCTTCAAAATGGCCTGAAATAAAACTGGTTAAAGAAGCTTCCACTAAGAACATCATTCTGTTTTTGAAGGATCTGTTTTTGAGGGAGGGTTTTCCTGGGACTATGGTCACTGATAATGGTTCACAGTTCACTAGCAGTGAATTTGATTCTTTTCTAAGATCGTGTAACATTCAACACACCAGGAGCTCACTTTATCATCCCCAGTCGAATGGTTTGGTTGAGAGACTGAACAGGGTGTTGGATGATTGCATCAAATGGGCTAAGTCAAGTAACTGTGATATTGTGAATTCCCTTAATAGTATGTTGTGGTTCTACAGGACCACTCCGCACTCAACAACTAAAATGTCTCCTTTCGACCTACTGAGAGGAAGGAAGCCTAATACAAGTTTTAAGCCAGCTTGGATGAACAAGTGGATTAAAACTGTGCCGGATATTGACAGTCTCATGCTGTTAGTCAAAGAGAATGTTTCCAACTCTCAGTCCAAACAAAAATCTTGGTTCGACAACAAGAGAGGTGTGAAAAGTGTGCCTCTAAAAGTAGGAGATCTTGTTCGAGTCAGATCGCCAGTGCACGTAAGAAAGGGGGAAAGCAAGTTTGGTTCTCCAGTATCTGTCACTAGGTTGGGTAGGAACTCTGTGCAAGTCGAAGGAGGTAAATGGTGGAATGCCAGCAAAATTGTAAAAGTTAGGATTTCTCATGACGTCTCCTCTACTGGTACACATTCGTACAGCAGTGGTGGGAGTATTACTCCTACTGGGGTAGGTAATGGCAAGTGTGCTGCTCCTTCTTCTTTTGTTCTCAGGAAAAGTTCTAGACCTAGAGTTATACCCATGAGATACCGTATTGCTGTGTAATGTTTTGTTTTCCTTTTTCTTACAGAGGCTCTACCAATGGTTTAAGTAATACTTTTTGAAGTTGTCTGTCCTCTCTTCAAGGGATAGATTTATATATATTTTTGTGTTAATAAGGAAGGGGGAAGTAGTGCTAATTGTGTTATATTTTTTGTGTTTCTGTATTCTGTTTTCTCTAATTTTCTTTTGTTTACTGTTTGATTTTGGAATGTCTGTTCTTAAGTACAAAGTATATTTAGTCATTATTGAGAAAGGAGGATATATTATACTCTACACCTGTATCCATCACCTGTTCACAGCTGTTTATCTTTGCCTGTATTAAATGCTGTGGAATGTTAGGTTGCCTAGTTACTAAGGATAGAACTGTGGGGAGTTGTGAAGACAGGAGAGCGGTTGGTGTGGGAGGCAGTTGTCCTGGCTCTTGTCTGCTGTGCAGTTTTGTCAAATGAACTTGAATTCTACTCCACTCACCTTCATCGTGATTACTACATATACACAATGAGCCAGTTATATCCACAGATCAGGGTTTCAGGATTAGTTGGACTGAAGTTGTCCATGCTGCTTTACTAAAGAGTTTGGCTGTTTTGAGCTACCTCTTACTTGTCTTAAGGATAATGCCTCTGACACTTGTATCCTGGAATCCCTCTCTCACATCTGTAGCACAGTTAAGGAGGCCCTCACCAGGATGGCAATGATACCTCCTCCTACTTGTTGTAAATAGTTTGGCAAAAGTTGCTTGAAGGCTCACAAAGACTTGATGGTGGCTTTGCATGATAAGCTTTAAGTGCAGGAAGAGGAAAGGAAGGCTAGGGCCCAGTATAACTTAGCTTGTAAATTGCTGAAAATTGTTCTTAAAAGGGAGGCTTGAGAGAATTTACTTGCTACTTCCTCCTTAAAGGATAGTGAGGCTTTCTGGAAAGTGGCGAAGCAGCCCCTATTTAAAGCGGAGTGTCGGTCTAACCTGGCATTGACAGTCCCAGAACATGCCTGGACTACTCACTTTGAGACCATTTATAATTATTGGGGGCCAACTCTCTTCTTATGAGCCCTCAAGAGAAGGATTAGCTTAATTTGTGTTGGGAGAAGATGAAATCTACTATTTCAGCTCTCTATCTAGGAAATCCCAGGGCCCGGATGGGGTTACAGGGGATTTATATAAACCCTGTATTGATTTATGGGCCCCTATATTAACTTTGCACTTAAATGCCAAAGCACAAGCTCCTATCCCGCCGATGTGGCAAAAGTGCATGTTACAGACCTATATCCTTAGTGGATGCTGTAGTTAAAATAATTGGTCAGGTAGTGTTAAATCATTTAACAGCATGGGCAAATAAGCAGAATATCCTGTCGGAAATACAATATGGTTTAAGACCAGAGTGAGGCACTATAGAGCAGACCCTGTCTCTATCCTTGCTCATTAGTAAATACACTAGAGTATAAAAAGGGAGCTATTCACTAGGCCTTTATGGAACTCAGCACGGCTTTCAACAGAGTAAACAAAGACACGCTGTGGGCCATGCTGGAGATAATGGGGGTAACTTGTCACTTTTATATGAAATTTGCACGAGGAACTCTCTGCCTCTGCTACGTACAGCCCTAACGGAGATTCACGCGGTACTTTAAATTGAGGAGAGGAGTCCAACAGGGCTGTATTTTAGCACTTTCTTCTACCCCACATATCTTTTACCTAGGAAAAAGTGGCTCATTCCTATATGCTTTTTAATGTAATTGTGCTAATTGTGTCTTTAATTTACTATAACATTTTAGGAGTATGGTGTATATTTTGAAGGGGTATGTTGTGGAAAGTTACATACATTTAATTGCATATTCAATAATTTTATATTAAATATATATATTTTTTTGCTAATACATATTTATGTCAATGATGTAAAATATGTGTGTTTTTATTTTCGTTTTAGGGTTTATTTGTAGACTTTGCATGAGTAGATGGTGAGAGGAAGTTATAACTACATTTGTTTTATGAATTTACTTTATTAATAAATGCTTTTTAGGAGCATTTCTTTTATGTGAAATACTATTGCATTTAATTTGTAATAGTGTTTGTAATATTATGATGATGTTTTTAATGTTCAGAAATGTTTTATCGTTCATTGTTTGTTTAACTTTAATATATTACAATTCAAATATCTATTTCTAATATTTTTAAAATGAGCTTTTGTGGACATTTTATTTGTTTGTAATGCAGTACTGACTGTAGTGGGAATAATATATATTTCAATATTTTAAATCCAACAGTTTCCCTACTGTTGCACAGGCTGGAGTGGGAACAGTACATTTTACTCCTCCGCAACCCAGCGTTTTCCCTATTTTTGCACTGACTGGAGCGGGGATAGTAATTTTTACCCCTCCAAATTCCAACACTTTCCCTACTGTTGTATTGACTGGAGTGGGAATAGTACATTTTACCCCTACATAATCCAACACTTTCCCTTCTTTTTCACTGACTGGAGTGGGAATAGTAAGCTTTGCCCCTGTGCAATTCAACACTTTCCCTACAGTTGCGTTGAGTGTAGTGGGAATTTTAATTATTTCTTTTAATTATTAATTTTATTGTAGTGTTTTTTTTTTGCTGGAATAGTAAATTGTAGGATTTTACACTGTAATACTTTGTGTAATTTTATTTTTATTGTAGTTAGAGTAGTAAATTTTATTTTTTGTGTAATGTAAAAATGTGTGCTACTGTTGGTACTTATTTTTATAATTATTTTGGGGCCTATTACAATGTCAGTCGGAGTGTCCTCACACTAACACCATGGCAGAAATGGGACCAACTAATTATGATGTGACATCACATGGTGCGATGGCATTCCCTTATTTCCCTATGGGAACATGTGTTACGGCCGCACACCTGCCGTAACACATGCTCCCATAGGGAAATCGAGGGTGTGTTAATCCCTGCACCCCGTGGCAGGCACCTCAGGATGCCTGCCACTAGGTGCAGGAATTAACAGGGGGACACCATAGGTGCCCCATCGGCCCTCAACTGGAGGCCGCAATGGTAAGTGGCCCTGCTAGAGACCCACAAACAAGCTTTCCAACAGGGTTTCCATGTCGGAGAGGACGGCATGGAAACCCTGCCGGAAACTGTGCATCGTAATCCAGACATCCATATGGATTACGAGCCGGTTCCGACTGCTCATGGACTCAAGGAGAAGCCAACCGAATGACCAGTCAGTTTCAATTGTGACCGGCTGTATCATAATTAGCATGTCGTAATTGAAATTCTTGTATTTTTTTTACATTTTAATATTTTATTTTATTTTGTTATAATTTTTATAATTATGAGTTAGATTTATTAAAATAATGATATTTATAATTTACAATCTTTTTGTTTGTAGATTATTTTTTTATTAAATTGTGTTGGTTAATTTTTATTTAAAATGTATTTGCTTTCCTTTTTGTAATATTTTATGTTTTTGGTATATTTGAATATGCATACACATATTTTTTTATAATATTATAATATTTACAATTTTTTTAATTATTATATTATTTGAAATATTAATGTATTTATTTGTTTTATATATATATGTATGTTTATATATATATATATGTAAATATATAAATAAATATATATGTGTGTATTTACATTTTAAAAAAAATGTTTTTGTTATATTGGTGAAAATATATTTTTATAGATATCTCATTTATTATAAATTGATGTTTATATGTAATATATGTTTATTTTTAGATTTTAAATAATATATATTTAAAAATGTATATTTAATACAGCTATATTATTGTGAATATAAATGATACTTTTTCTGATATTTTGTACTTACCTTTTTAAGTATAGCAAGTCAATATTTTTGTACATTTTCCCCTCAATATGTTTTTACCTCGAACCTTTTGAGGTCGTTATTCTGTCCGTGAACCTGTTCAAACGTTTTTGAAGCCTGCTTGGCGGTTTTAGAGATCCATAAAGTACTGTCAGCAAAACAGAGAATATAATGTTCATGTTAGCTTAAGATGGCACTTCAGCAGTAGTCTGGGAAAGAAAATGCACAATGTAATTTAAGTACAATGTAAACAAATTGGGGCGCCAAGACACAGACTTGTTGGACCCCTTTGGAGATGGGGATCTTCTCAGACAGCTGGCCCTAATCAGAAGCGTGTTTTAGGTCGAGAAAGGCAACGTAAAGTTTGCCTCTGCCGATCGAAGCCTTCTTCCAGTATAATAAAATGAAACAAAATGCTTGTTTAATGGTTGAAATTGTTTCTCTGAACCCATCTTGGAAGGGGCTTACTATATTGTTCTCAGTCATCCAGTTCTATATTTTGGATAGTACAAGACGGCTAAAGACAATTTGAATGCAGTCAATTAAGCTGATAGGTCTATAATTGGCTGGAGAAATTATTTTGCCCTTTTTATGAATAGTAACCACTTTGTGGCCACTCCAAGAGTCCAGGATTAGTGCTCCCTTTGCAATAGGCTTGGCAAGAATAAGTATATATTTAGCCAGAGCATCTTGATTGTGCATAAAAACATCATCTGGAATACCATCTGGCTAGGACCCCTGCCACTCTCAAAAGTGGTCAGGGTGGCTGTGACATCAGATATGTCAAACAATAGAGAAGAATGACTCAGAAGGCCCACTGCAAAAGGTGATTCCTCAGAGGGAATCAGGGCACCAGCATGATGTAGAGACCTATAATGGTTTAACAATTCAGTTGGAGGTACATAGTTAGTGGGTTCAGTAACAAAGGAGTTATCACCTCTGGAAACAAGTGACCAGAATTTAGTAGAGTCTTTAGTAAATCAAGCATCCTTTAAATTTCACCATTTTTGTTTATCCCAAACCCTTTTGGCAGTATGCAAGCTCATTTAATAGGCCTTTTTAATAGAGGGACTCTGGTCAGAATCCTTGCTTTTTACAGTCCATACCAGGGAACGTCTAAGGGCTCGATTCTGATCTCGTTCGGAAGGGCTCCGAATTGGATTTGGCTTTATCTAAACCGATTCGGAACCCTTGTTTCTGACCAACTCCAGTTTCGTACGACTACGT
The DNA here is from genome assembly GCF_964204655.1 of Triturus cristatus. Classification (NCBI taxonomy): domain Eukaryota; kingdom Metazoa; phylum Chordata; class Amphibia; order Caudata; family Salamandridae; genus Triturus; species Triturus cristatus. The sequence continues at coordinate 493,722,012 of NC_140585.1, forward strand.
ACAATACCTGGGAACCATTAGTGCTGACTGAATCGTTTCTGGAAGGCATACAGAGAGATTGAGCCCTCCGGAGTCAAATTGTACAGATCTATGGAGTAGGTTTTCCAAGTGAGCAAGTACAAGGAACGATTCTGACAGCCTTTACGATTCATTCAGCCTGGATAAAAAAGGCTGCCGGAATCAGTCTTTGGGGGCCCGTAGCAAGCCCCCCTTACCCCTGGGCCCTCCAACTTGTGCCCATGGGGGTACCCATGGGTCCCCCCTTTCAGACCATGCACAGTGTGGCAGTCACCAAGATCTGCCCGCCACAGGGTGCATGATGAACCTCAACCACCCCTTTTGTCAATGGGAGCCTGTGTATGCTTTCGGTACACAGGATCCCATTGAAGTCAATGGGACTCCAACCAAATCGTATCCGGATGCATTCAAATGCATCGTACTTGTTCGGTCGGTCTCCCTTGACACCAGTCGTATGGAAAGCATTCTGGACACAAGTCGTTCAGTTTGCTTTCCAACGAGAACAGAATCGACCCTAGGATGTATGCAATCCCTATCAAACCACTGGTTAGATTTCAGAGTACAATTTTTGCTAGCTGAAGTGGAAATTCTAAAATATGTCAAAATGTGCATGCAAAGATTTGTGTGACAAGGACTTGCTGCAGTTAAATCTGCTTCACTATTAAAACAGGCAAGCTTTTTAGGCATAACTACTTGTAGGCATTGAATAATGGCAGGAAAAATATCTAGGTGGACAGCAACTTGGAGCCATTTCAGCTGACGTATGTCAATAGTGGACTTAATGACCCCCTTGAAGACAGGCGGAGAGGCCTCAGACAAGTGCCTGCCAAATAGAGTGTTCATGGTAAGGCACAATGGATTATGATCACTCTCGGTTCTTTCCTCAATAACCATTGCATCAACCTAATGCCATAGCCTCAAATTGGTTCAAATATAGTCAATACGACTCATGTGGCTCAAGCTATACAATCTCATACAACTATTAGTGGACTCAACACCCAATTCAATCAAAAGAGCCTTTAGCTGCAAAGCAGCCTGAGTCCACCTTTTCCCAGGAGCGAAATCCAATTGAGAGTGGCCCATCTTTCATCCTCCTCATATGTTAGCCTGACATCATCACTATCAAGGGGTTGAAAAGTATCATTGAAGTTGCCTGCTAAAATAAGACAGAATTGAGCAGGGTGCCTTTCTAAAAAATCCTCAAGGGATTGTAACTCCTGGAGGCAAGACCACCCATTACCCCTCTAGCATTGATATGAAAAATGACCACGCAAGCGTTCTTATCCTTCCAGAGTTGACTACCCAAAATTTCCTGGCAATCATTTGCTAATTGCTGTACTTTACAATTCGATGAGTCTCTGACCCAGTTGGTAAGTCTCCCCGAGGATCTCACACACAGACTTGGCTTAGCAGGAACATAGTAGTTTAAATAACACAGTTTAAAATAGGTTCAATGCTCCAGATTTCTTGAAATAAGCAAATATTGTGCCTATCAATAAAATCGGACCAGTCAGGTTGAGCCATTTTAGACCTAAAGCCATCCACATTCCAAGAGACAAAAGTTAGCTGTGTAAAGTCTTGCAATGCTATGGCCATGTTAAATGACTGTAGCTGGGCCAAAAGGGTTGCCACTGATGAATTAGAATCAGTGACTGATATCAACTCATCAACAGCAATGGGCAGATTGGCTGAAGACATCTGATATTAATTGTATGGGGCAGACAGATCAGAGTGGGTAGTTGCTCAAGTTAGAGTAACATGAGATTGAAAGAGTTTATGGAGTTTGTAACTGAGGAAGTGTTGGCCTTTGAATCTAATGCAGCAATAGGTGCTTTGAACCTCAGTACATAAAGTGCTTTCAGAAGACAAAGAGGGATGAGAAAAGGATTGGACAATAGTTCTAGAAGAGTTCATTACTCAATCAATATCCCCAAGCAGAAACGAGCCAGATGTAGAACAATTGATGTTACATGAGATTATAGCCCAGTTCATCCCTGTTCCAAGATACTCAAACTGAACATTTGAGTTGCTTGGAGGCGAGGACCTAATTTCAAGAGCCACTAAACTATGGACCATGTTCCTGTCTGTAAAAGTCATCTCACTAATATGGTGCAAATCACTTTTAGAGTTTCTCTTAGCACCAAGGATATCATCCTAAATTACAGAGCGGCATCCCCTCACATATCTTATCCAATGTTTAGCTTTGTTTTTAATGGAATCCTCTTCCTCAAGGAAGTGTGAGGGCAATTTGGGGACTATTAGAATGGTGCAAAAGAGACTGGCTGATGATTTCTTCCACATAGTCGAATGTAAAATTAATTTAGTGTACCAGATTTTGGGTGGATTCTAGATGGTTTTGACAAGTGCAAGTTATCCTGGGATCTGGTTGGCATAGCAAATCGTGGGTGGCCAAAGCTCAGTGAACACCTTTTGGGATTTTTCAATTGCCTTTGCCCTAGGCTAGCATGTCCAAGGTAGATCTTAAGGGTTGATCTGAATGCATGGATAACTTGTTGCCTGATGTTTCTCGAATGTCCAATATATTCTTACCCCTGGATATAAGGAACTGGTCCATCAACTTTGTCAGATTCTCTATCATAAGCTCCTCTACTAGCTGGATCAGGAGAAGAGAAAACTAGTGATGTAGAAACTGGTGAGGGCCTATCGGGAGGATCCAGAGTTGCCTGCTTCTCAATCAACTCCAACAAAGGAAGGAACCAGTTTCTACAAGATAACAACATCAACTGAGGGAGGTATGTGAAAAGCACCTGAGGCTGACGCTGATGCAGAGGGATAATCAGCATCAACTTGTAGAGTTCAGCTTTTTCGGTAGTGTTTTTACAGGTTTCATTTTATAAGAACTGGAGACGATTTTCAATGGTTTCTTTTTGTTGCCTAGAAGGTCACCTTTTGGGGACAGAATCTGCACTAATGATAGATTAAACTTCCCCTATTAAGAGGTCAATTTTGTTGAGTGAACAGTTACTTGAATGTGAGGAAGCCTTACTATGCTCTGCAATACCCTACGCTGAGTGAGTTGCCTCGCGCTTCCCCATGATCTTTACACATTTTGAAGTGGGTAGGAGTCAACTAAACCAATCAACCCCCAAAACATGTTGCTGAAACAGTAAATCAATTAATCTACAATATTAATACAGTTAATAAAAGATAGAAAACAGCTCAAAAATAGAATTAATATGATTGTTCCCTGACTGCCAGTGGTAAATATCTTCAAGGGCCCAATACAAATGGTGAGGAAGAAGACCCAATCGTAATGGAACTGTAAGTTTTGGCAGTGGGACAAATTATGTCACACCTGCCATTTTCATGAAAACTGTGAGTAGAGAAAGTTTACAGCGGGTCTCTGATTGGGAGGGGGAATCAGCAGGGGCAGAGTGAACAAAAAAACCCAGAAAAACAGCATCCATTTCTAATAAAATGGTGTCTCACTCAATAAATATGACATAACAAAATTACATTTAAACACACTTCTAAACTATATTTGTCTGTCAGTTAAAGTGCAATAACATCAGTTCACCTACTACAAATACATGGAATTTAAAAATCAAAGATTCACACTTTAGAGAACTTCTACAACTTCCACCTCTGCATATTTTAAAAGTTCACTTAAAACGCCATTAAACTTAGGGGCATATTCACAAGGATTTATTGCTGAGTCATCGGTACTTTATCGCAGCCAAAGTGGTGATACATTTACCCCCCCCCATTCACAAGCTGGTGCTAACAGCCCACAGCACCAGTTTACCCGCGATAGCAGCCGCAAAAAACATCGCCACAGAGGATCACCGCATCTATCACTAATGAGATGCAGAGTGGGCGTTCCCGTGCCAAAAGCCGCGACCACACCACACCTCAATATTCTCAACGACCACCTGCTCTGACCTGGTGTTAAGTCGGACGGCAGCCAGCACCACAAAAGGGAGACCAGCCCAGAGCCACATCAGAAGAGTAACAGATGCCATGGAGCCACACATCAAGAGGCCCAGACACCCAAGAGGGCCACAACACCCACCAACACCACACCCAGGCCCGCAACACCGCACACCCCCCCTCCCCAGGACCACCCCCAACTCCAGACAAAGAAACTGCACACCAACACCACGAAGCCCAATACAAACATTTTGCCTGATACCGCACAAGTAGGTAATCCAACCGACCTGCGTGGCCAGAAAATGAAGCCTCAGTCAAACAGCAATGCAATCACCAACACAAAACCCCATACGGAAAAAAGCAGAGTCAACCCTTAGGATGACCCCTAGCGGCTCCTCACTGGACAATCCGTAGCACATAGCCTGGAAGACCAAATCCAAGAGAAGAAGGTGTGCCATGCGCCCAAAAAAGGAAAGAGAGGGAGAGAGCAAGGGAGAGAGACAGAGTAAGATTGCACAAGCAGCGCAAGGCCTCTCGGCCACCTGGCTACACATGCCAACCGTACACCATGAGCCCAAGGCTGGGTCCCAATCTCAGCGTCAAAGCCACATCACATCCCTAAAATGCAAGTAGTAGTCAGACAAACATCAGGATTGAAAGCTCCATTGTTCCAATGCAGAAGGCGGGAGGACACCTGCACCTCTGACCTTGGTCCCGAACGCGCCCGGAACACCCTGAGAGCGATGCCATGGCAGACGGGGACGACTCCCACACCACGCATTCCACAAATGAACTATCCAACTCATCCACACCCCACACACAGAAGCCCCTGCCGGTGGTACCCCCGCATGGGATGCCCTTGACACTTACAGAAACAGCAACCGACTCTCCCCACGTTGCATACACATTCGAATCATTGCTCAGAGCTGTGGCATATCCTCCACACAACTGCTGCAGTTCAGAAGAGTGCCAGAACCACGAAATGCATCAACGCAATGGCAGGCCATACCGGGCACATGCACAACCCCGTCACGTGGAACAGTACCGTGCACGTATGCTGCATTTACTGGGCGCAGTGCCACTGGCAGTGCTGCAGATCAGTTATCGGCTCAGCTTCCGCTTTGCCTACGTCACATGCGTCCAGCCCTGGTTCCACTGCTGAACATGCACATTCGAGTGTCCCATGGATGTCTGCCTATCCAACACAACTGTTGATGAATTGGACTATGACTTGTGTCTGCGGCCCCTGTTGGATCACGAACAGGAGTGTAACCGAGACAGCCGTGCATGGAATGCCCTGACATAGTGCATATGTATTGGTAGTTGTGCATGGGAGATTGCACAATTCCTCATGTGCAGTGACCACATCGAGGTGCTCCCCTATTGGGTTGTGTTGCGTATTGGTGAAACGGCATGGGCTGAGCACACCTGCCCGGACCACTTAATGGATTGGCTCACCCTGGTGTTCCTTGAACAAGACAACAACGTACTATTGAACACATTGCACATGAAGCTACACGGGCATTTATGGATGAGTAACTACGCTCCTGCAGCCACATCTGATTGGCACCCACAGCACATGCCCCAACAACTTGTTGCATCGTGGGGAATGCTCACATATCCCACCACCACATTGAAAACGTCTGCCTTCGGCCGGGCCCTGAATGCATGTGCGTGCTACAATGCCTGTGTTCACACACCTGTGCAAGGTGATGCAGGTCCATGCACGGTGCAACACAGCATCATTTGGCTAAGTTGCCAATTCGGACACACTGCCGGGGGAGAGCACACACATGGCAATGTAGCACGACATGTGAACCAGTCGGACCCTCACACCTGATCACCGTCAGCAAAGCAGACAATCCACGCTCTCCGGAGGCAGACCAACATGCAGATCCCATGGGCAGTGAGTCGTGCCCCCTCACACGGGGCAATGGTCAGATGCCAAACAAAATATGACTCATCCAGCAAGGCAAGGTGGACTGAGGGCGTTGCCATCCATGATGAATGTTGCCCTGAACCTCGACATGTACCCATGCTGCGTGTAAATGTCTCAAGCATGTCCCTGCCTGTTATGGCCGTTGCCTCCTCCATACTGACACGCATATGCCAATAAAGTAAATGAAACTCCACTGGCGTGTTTTTGTATTGGTGCTGAACGTCATGTGCACTTACATGACTACAGCAATGTGAGTATGGTGTCCAACCTCTGACCATGTTCAGCAATGTCATATATCACAACAGGATTTGTCCACTCAGCTGTGCGTGAGTAGGTATGCAACGTGAACTTCTGGTGTCACATGTGGTGTAGGACACCGCTCCTGGCCTGCTTTCGTTTGGCTCAGTCCTACGCACAGCCCTATTCAGTAAACAGACGTGTGCCTGCGTTGGGGGTTGTGAGATTGTTGTTGATGTGCAATGAGGACACAGCTAGTGCTCATCTCCTCAGTCAGCCAATTGGACATGTGTCTCAGGGATACACATGCGCATGGATGTAAGTTACCAGGGTGTACCTTCATGTGCAAACATTGTTCCTACATCCAGCCACAACACCATACATGAGTGAACATAGTGATGACACATCTGTGTGATTTAGAAGGTTTTATTCACATTCAGGTTATTGACAGAGCTGGGGCTGTACATGGCCATCTAAGCCCACATCACATGGAAACCCAGTGGTGGGCCAACCAGAGTCCTTTGGGGATGGCACAGTTATTGGGAAGAGGGAGAGTGCAGTCTGCAGCAGGATAGCTGTGTAATTGGCCCGTGGTGACAAAGTGGCAGTCTGTGTCGGGGTCCGGGTGAAAGCCACAGAGTTTTCTGGGGGTCACTGGGAGGTGTTTCCCAGGCCATGAAGCATAGGTTATAATCAGGCAGTGACAGGCCATACGGCGGTGATGGCTGCTACTGCCTCCTTCCTCACACAGTAGTTCCCCTTCTTACTTCCCTGATACGGGTTCTGTGTCCGGTGTGTCCGGTGTTTGTGATGGGGTGATGGCTGCATCACTGTGTGCCACTGGCACATCAGACTGCGAAGGTGATGGGGCAGCATCATTGTGTGCCACAGACACATCAGGGGTCAGAGCTGTGTGTGTCAATGTTCCCGCTGCAGTCATCTGTGGCTGAGCATGGTGTGGACAGGGGTGTCCGATAGGGACTGTACGTGGTCCCTGATGGGATTCAGTCAGCCACGTATGGCATCGAGATTGGCTGCCATGAGCTCGAACCCCGCCCGCAGCTGTTCAGCCAACTCCACCTGGGATGACCACACATGTTGTATATTCTCCATGTATTGTTCGTGGGGGTCCTGGGAGACATCCCTGTTGGTGCGTGTTTCCTGCTGTGTGGTCTGTGCAGGTGGTAGGGTCACCTCAAGGCAGCTGGCCTGTCCTGCTCATGGGGGTGGGGTGCAGAGGCTGTCCAGTATCCGTTGGAGGGTATCTTGACATATATGCAGGTTGTCGTCTACATCATCAATTTTGGGGTTTGTGTTCCGCTCTGCAGTAGGTGTTGATTGTCCCTCTGAAATGTTAAGGGGAGATGCAGGTTAACAGAGTTTCACGTGTATGTTGTTGATTTTCAGATGTTTGCATTCAGACATTAAATGTTTTCAATAAATATTGAATTTTTCACTTTCCTACACACACATATAGAGATAATTAATTTGAAAAAGCTGAGAAATCAATTTCCTTTTTAAACTGTATTTAAATCCACATATATATTAATACTGTACAGTACTGACCAAAAAACATATAAATCACAACGTATATAATGACCAACAGTGCATAGTGACATGACAATTGACATACATTACATTAAACTGAATAAACATAAAATTCAACAGTTATGTGTTTTGAATGAAGTTGATCCAAAAGGGACGGTGCCGTCAAAACGATCACCGAAATTTGGAGCGCAAAGATTCCGCTTCCATTTCTCAACGTGCCGGAACATTTCTTGTCCGGCACGTTGAGAAATGGAAGCGGAATCTTTGCGCTCCAAATTTCGGTGATCGTTTTGACGGCACCGTCCCTTGACTTGTGACTGCTCAACGCCTAAGAATATATATCGAACAGACGAGGATTGAAGTCCATTTAATTCATCAGATGTGACACTAGGATTGACTAATTAATCTTTCAAAGAATTAATATCGAACTGACGAAGAACGAAGTCCAGTGAATTCATCAGATGTGACATTAGTGTTGATGAATTTATTAGGGGTGGGCGGAATTTGCGGAATTAACCTTCGCAAATTATCGCGAGAATGTTTAAAATTATCGCAAACAAGCAGAAATATCGCGAAGATGCGGAAGGTTTTTTCCGGCATGTTCGCGCGATTTTCTGCATGGTTGCGGGTCGCCAACTTACCCATGTGGCTGCTTGCGGGCGCGGCCATCTTGTTTTGAGTTGTTCTCGCGGTGCATGATCGCGAGAAGAAAGACGTGATCGCGCGACGCATGACGTCACTGCGGGCGCGAACTGTCGCGAGACAGCGCAAATGGCTAAAAACAATACAACATCTCATGGAGAACGCGACCGGATCAAGAAAACTTGTCGGCGAACGCAGGGAATCAGGTAAGGCGATCGCGCGCGCGCGAGAATGTATCATTTTACAGCGCGAGCAAGAAACAAATTATCGCCAAGCTGCGGAAACCGGAATTTTTGACATCTTCGCGCTCTCCGCGGAACGCAAAAATGTCAAAATATCGCAATTTCCGCGAACGGAACGAAATTTTTGCCCAGGCCTAGAATTTATATTTCGAACTTTCAGGCTGACATTTAGACTATTGTCCTGAGGAAGACCCGCCATTGATGCACACAAACTCACACATTATTCTAGGGTCGAAACGTCGACGTTGTTCATCAGATTGGTCCATGCAATTTCATCATTTCAAAAACAGAAGATATATACTGTGATGTCATATGCAATTCATTTTGGATCAACTTCATTCAAAACACATAACTGTTGAATTTTATGTTTATTCAGTTTAATGTAATGTATGTCAATTGCCATGTCACTATGCACTGTTGGTCATTATATACGTTGTGATTTATATGTTTTTTGGTCAGTACTGTACAGTATTAATATATATGTGGATTTAAATACAGTTTAAAAAGGAAATTGATTTCTCAGCTTTTTCAAATTAATTATCTCTATATGTGTGTGTAGGAAAGTGAAAAATTCAATATTTATTGAAAACATTTAATGTCATTCAAATTAAGCGTACTCCCAACAGAACCAATATTTTTGCTTCATATACACACCCAGGTTCTGAGGGTCACTGGGTTACCCCATTACTCTTAATGGTTTGCATTCAGACTGCATGCCAATGTACATTGTGACTGTTTGGGAGGAGCTGGCAATTTGATGTCAGTCAGTGTGTCTTCCGAGTGCATGACGGATGTGTGGTAGTACCCATTCATTATCATCACACTGTGTCAGGCAATGCCAAATGTGAGTGGAGAGTTACTACGCATGAGAGAAACCTGTTGTGAGATCTGTCCTGTGGTGCTGGTGTTGCACATTGTCCCACATTGCCGTCATTGCTGATGTCCTGTGATTGCTATGTGTGTGTGCTGCATTGTGGGGGAGCTGTCCCTGCAGCTCTGATTTCATGTGGCCTTTTCCCTTTGAGGCGGAGTACTTATCGGGCCTGATTTGCCTTTGACTTGGCTCAAATGTGCTCCCAGACAGATTTTGTGGCCTGGTGCATTGTTCGCCCACTGCGTGTTTCGTAGGGCAAGGGTTGTGGGTGCACATGGACATGTCAGAGTGTGACCTGCTCCTTTACGGATGTGATCCGCACTGGGCTACCTCCATGTCGATTCGTGGGCCATGTAATTTTTTTTGTCCGCTGCCACGGTATCGGACATGCAGTGTTACTTGCATAGTCAGTGTGGGTCACAGATCCGCTGCTTTGCTGGATTCAGCACATGTGCATGTGTCGGTTGTGATGTTGTGATGGGGGCCCTCTGTGCACACTGTGGGTGGGGTCCTACTTGGAATTTCTATGTGTACTGCAGTTTGACAAGCCAATCAGGGACATGTTCCACGGTTATTGTGGGTGTGCAGTGTGCTACGCATACTTGTGCATGTGTACCATTGTGCTCATCTCCCCCGTCCCCCCGTACCTGGACGTTACTCACCCTGTTGCTGTTGTGTCAGGTCGTATCGTGCTGTGTCCAGGGCCCCCAATCCTGCCACCATCTCCTCACTGCTGACAGGGACCACCATTTGCTCCAGCTCATCCAGCTCCTCCTGTGTCGCAGGAGGCCCACCTCCAGTTGCCGTTGCTGCCTCCCTGTTAGTGGCATGTTTATGCTTGGTCTGCCGTTTCAGATCATGCCAGTGCCTCTTGACGTCCTCCAGAGACCTCCTCGACACTCCGACTGCACTGACATTGGTGACGATGGCCTGCCATATTTCTGTTTGGGTTGCCAGTGCCGTAGTGGAGGTGCTGAACAGTTGTTGATGGTGTTGGGTCACCTCTGTGACGATGATCCGGTCTTCCTGCGGACTGAACCCCATCTTCCTCTTGTCCTTGCCCTTCCCCGGACGCAGTTTGAATTGTTTTGGTGATTTTATTTTCTTGCGTTTATAGTTCATTGTTCTGCCAGATGCGTGGGATTTGCAGGCCTGTGGCTGGTCTTTGCTGTTTCAGTACAGCGATTGGCCTCATCGCATGTTTTTTTCACGTTTCGCATTTCTACGGAGTGGCGTTGGTTTTGATGCTGACATTGTCCACGTTATCTGATTGCTATCGCATGCTACCGCCTTGTTGTGATTCCCACGTTGTAGGGGGTTATTTTCCCGCGATGTGCTGCTATATTGAAAGTTGCATTATGCTACTCTTGCGGTAGTTATCACATGTTCTTGTGAATATACCCCTTAATTAATCAGCCATTGATCAATTAGTAGACATCTTCAACTTTTCAGGTATTTGATCACTCTCCTCCATCATTTTTAGTAGTTGATAAATTTTGTTGGACCTGACATCCTTAGCATGGTTTCCACCAAAGTTTTGTATTCCATCCTCCAGATTTTGTCGACTTCATCTTTTCTAGCTTTATGTTCTGTGCACTTCACCACTGTTAACTAGTGCTAAAGTACTTGTGTTCTGTCCTTTAAACATGGTCAAATTGGCGTATACCCAAATGGAACATTTAACTTACTTGTAAGACCCCAGTAAAATGGCACTACATGTACCCAGGGCCTGAACATTAAATACTACTAGTGGGCCACCCACTTAAGTAGCCCTTTCAACATGTCTCAGGCTGGCCATTGCAGTCTATTTCTGCTGTTTAAACTGTCATTTTGGCCTGGCAAAATAAACCTTTAGCCAGGTCTAAAATCTTCCTTTTAAATACATGTAAGTCATCCCTAGAGAAGGCCCTACACAGCCGGGCAGGGTGCTGTGTACTTAAAAGGTTAAGCATGTACTTTAACGTTTTACATGTCCTGGTAGAGAAAAACTCTTAAATTCATTTTTCACTACTGCAAAGCCTACCTTTCCCATAGGATAACATTAGGTTACCTTATTACATTTAATAAGTGATAACTTCCAATTGGGAACAGGTAGGATGACGATTTTAGAATTGTAATTTAAAAACTCCTTTAATGTGAAAGTTGGATTTGAAGTCACAATTCTGAAAACACCACTTTTTGAAAGTTGCCATATTCTCGCCCCAACCATTTGGTGTCTACAGACTGTATCCGGGTTCACATGACTAGATGTAGCCAGTAGTTGGTCTTTGTGTATTCCTCAACTTTAACAAATGAGTATATCAGCTTAGGACTCCACGCTAGTCTCTCACCTCTTAATACATCTCTGCCACATGATATCGACATCAGGCTAGTCAGATATGGAGATTAGGCTATGTTAGGACGACATATCTAATAACTAACAATAGAGTACAATACTACACTCTAAGATGGCCGATATACGAATCACCCAATCGGCAGTCGCCAGCAACTTATGCACGAATTTAGCACAGTGACGCGAGCACTTTTGCACTGTATATATTCTTGTTCACATTGTTGACAAAACCGCGGCACTCAATGTCAAATTTGAAGCCCGTGATGCGCATCCACAGCAAGGTAATAGCCAGAACTATAGACTTTCACCACATTCAAATATGGCCTCCATGGTTACACTGTAGATGATATCATGCCAACACCATCACATCACACACCAGGTGCGGCTGATTTACCATGCTTAATGGCACCAGGAGAGGGTATTTAAGACAGGAACCGGCAACCTGTCTTTTCCTTCCTGATGCAGCGGAGTGGGTAGGTGAGCCGGACTGCTCTGAGCGGGAGCAGGTGAGTATGGATTATGCGTTGAGACTGTGCCTGGTCACAAGCTTTTAAGAGAGGTAAGAGGTGCTGGGAATTGCTGACAAGTTACCGCTGGTCTTTGAGAAGGGTACACTGACTCTGATGTTCTGTAGAGCTCTGTACTAAGACATAGCTTGGGCGCTGTAGGTGCTCTTAACACACCGCACGATTCGCATAATGTCGGAGCGCATGGTGAAGGCGCCAGCAGCTACGCGGGCAGGTCTGGGGCACTTTTGAGTCTGTTGAATAACCTTGTCAATGATACCAATATCACGACTATGGGCTTACTTTAACCTGAACCGTGCCCACTTTCACTTTTAATGCTCTAGAGTCATGGCCTTAGCAACTAAACGTTGTGCCTACAAGCCCACACCCAACATACGTGTTGTTTGTTTTTTCCTTTTAATAAACAGCGACACTACGTTGAGTGTCCATATACTCCGCTGCGGTCTGATGAAGCCGCACTTGAATCCTTAAGAGGTGAGCTGATACACACTCACCATGATGTTCAATGACTATAACTGGTTACACAGAGGTTTTTATATTCTAAATGCAAATGAAGGTACACTTAGAATGTGATATGCATGAAATCACGTTGTTTTTATCACTTGTATAGATTCAAAGAGGTTGTGTATGGTCAAATACACCCACTGAAATTAATAGGACAATGTACCGATATCTCCATTTGGTTTTTTGATCCTTTATGTTTGTACTTTAGGTTGGCTGCTTTTCTCCGGGGGAACATCCTACCGAGAGAATAAGTGGTTTGTAGAACCACACCACACACTGTAGATAGTTTACATTTAGTCACTAGGTCCTGAGGAATCGCCAACTGATCTATTAGAGAAATTTTATAGGTGAGAAACATGTTGACCACTAAGGGGTAGAGTGTAATTTTTGTCAGATTAAAACAAAATAGTCGCCCTCCTTCTTCTTTTTACTTTTTAATCAGGTTGTGACCTCTCCAGAATAAAAATAATTATAGAGGATTTCCTTACCTGTTTTAACCCACACACCACATCTACATCTTACCAGGCCCCTCACACCCACGGCACCTATACAGCAAGGAACAAAAGATCTCCGATAAAGAGCCCCTTTATGGGTGCCCATCGAGCATTGCAGCGCCGGCTCGATGAGGAGAAGACCCATATGATGAAGCATGACACCTAGCTTGCTGGGTGTGTGAGGGTCCTAGTTCCAAAAGGAGGTATTTCCCACCTCCCCACCACTTTGAGTACTCACCAGGTGGCCAACTTGCCACCCAGGAACACCGTACTTCTTTTGTCTTCTAGGTCTACCCAGGGCAAGTACGGTGGACCTTTATCAAGCACTCATTGTCCCTCTTGTTGTTTACTTTGTGTATTCTTACCTGACTGTGAGACAAAGGGGAATAGGTATTCCCGGGATGGGCCATCTCTATCAGAATGAGAAGGGTGAACTGTCACCTACCACTCCTGTACTACAAAGACTCTGCTGCAGCGCACTCACAAACGGTTTCACACTTGTATATTGTGCCTCCAGACAAGCGCCAGGTCAGGGAGAAAGGAAGTCCCAGACACCTCTGAAAGGGGGGGACCCTAGAAGCTTCTCCCACTTCAAATCTGTAAACAGATATAAGTAGGAGAACTTCAGACCCAACTCTTCCATGAAGAACAAAGCCCATTTCTGAAATGTGCTCTGCTGCCCAAGCCCTTGTGTGGTGACTAAGGACTCTTCTGCTGCTGTGAGCTGCCTGCTGAATCCAGCCTGCCTGTGTGGATGAAGGATTCCAGGAATTCTCCATGGGTCAGTCGGCTGGCCCCCTGTTAAAGCCACAGGGACATTCAGCGCAAGTCCTCGCAAACTCCGGTGGCTCCTTCAAGCAACAAGGCCATAACAGGCATTTTCAATGTTGACTCAACTCTACGCATCTTGACTCAGTGCAACGTAGCTTGCCACTGACACCGGCCCACTGTGACACATCTCGTCCTGTGTGACAATGCATCTCAGAGCAAGTCTACAAAGCTCCAGTGGTTTAATTGATGATGAAACATGACCTCAAGGTCCCATTGATGGCTTCATCAGTTACTGCAATCAGTGACGCATTTCGATGCCAGACCTCGCAAAGAAACTCCTCTTTGACTACTACTCGAAGCTGGCCAGCGAGGATCAACGTAAGGATTTTGCAGCTTGATGCCCACACCACAAGGTACTTTGTCAGAGGACTAACCTTAGTCCTGTATGCAGCCTGTGCTCCATCATGGTAGGCCTGAACGTGTCACTTGAATCATGTCTACCGTGACCAGATAATTGTAGTGCAAGCTTTTTGCTTCTTAGTGCTCAATCTCTAGAAGACCTTTAAAATTCCATATCTCCAGTTCTACTAGTTGAATGTTTGTCATTCTGGTGTCAAATAATTAACATTTACTCTGTTGTTATAAATATACTTGGGCTTTTTCTTGTGATATGTTTTGACTGTATTACTGTTTGTCTACTGCAGAAATTCTTTACACATTGCCTCTAAGTTCATCCTGACTGATTTTGTGTCAAGTTACTAAAGGGTTAAGTACAGATTAATTTAGTGACTTTAGAGGTTGACTCTGATTGGGATTGTGGTTTTTGCTTGAGAAGGGCTCACAACCTCCTCAACCAGCAACAAACTTTCCCACACAGGGTTTGTCTTTGCAGCCTTCTGTAAAAACATTCACCTGCTGAGAGACATATTCACCATATCAGTTAGACCATTACAATACTCGAACACAATGCAAGTCTCATTGCTCTGCCCATCACTATCTTATAGAACATTTTGTGTTAGGGGGCACTTCTCATGTTTATCAAGACAAGAGATAGAGCATCGGGCCATTTCAAACCAGCTAAAGCCTACACTTTTGGCAGCTTGTTCTTGAGAGTTCCATTCATTCTCCCTACTAATCCAGAGGATTGCAGTCGATAACTACAATGGAATTGCTGTTTTAGATTAAAATCTTTTGCAGGGTATCTGCAGCACCTCATTCTTGAAGTGCACATCACAATCTGTTTCAAAGGAAGAGGGTAGGCTAAATCCAGCTATCAACTCCCTCAACATCTATTTGGCAACTGTAAGGCTATATGCTCTCTTTGTGAGATATTTTTTCATTAATTTGGAAAACAAACAGCTAATTACTAAAATGTACTTCATTATAAAGTGGCAGCTCAAGAAAATCTGCCTGCAATCTTATAAACGGGCCTCTGATTTGCCGATGTGATTCATGACAGTAACAGCTTTTTTACTCTGTTATTCAAATGACAGACCATATAGCATCTACATACGTATTCAGCCATCTCCCCAAATTCAGAATTTTCCCAATATTTTCGAAAAAGTATAACCTAAATATTACTTCCTGAATGAGAGTGATTAGGCAAATATAAAATTGCAATTGGTAAAATGTATTTCTGGTATGGTTTGCACACACATCCTGGTTATTTTTTTTATAGCCCAATTTTCCAACTTCCTTTTTTCTTCTGAAGCATCATCTTGCAAATCACGTAGTTCACTCAAAGAGGTTTGCATTGAATCCATAAAGCCACAATTTGCATTATTTAATTCCTGTACTGCATCATTTTCAAATTCATATCATTTCAGTTTGCTCTACCATTGACTTTTCGTTTAGGGCATAGTACATCTGGTCAGCATATCTGTGTCCAAGGGTTGCCAGATTTATTAGCGGTGCACTTGACCAGAGCTATTTCCTATGGCTTTTGAATAGCTCCTAACAAATTCAGTATGTACATACCGTTCCTTACTGGTGCTCCTGAGGATGTCATGGATCCCCTTAGTGACCACATGTTCCCACAGTTGCCCATAGTCATTAACAAAACCATACTGGCTATCTGTATAGATTGTTACACTTAGATTCTCAGATGGGCTCAAGCTACAGTTAGACCAATTGTGCTACTTGTGCTGACGTCACATTTGGTAAGAGAAACTCTTTAAGTTTCTCTGTAATAGAGTAAGCAACCTTCCATATTCACCCGTTAAGCAGGAACCATCCACAAACAGTGTCTAATCAGCCATCTGTAAAGGAATTTCTTTAATGTCTGGTCCTGGTTTTGTACATACCCAGGTCACCTACAGGCAATCAAGATCCAAATCATCATCCAGTTCAGTTTCCCTATTCTCATCCGTTTTGTCTAGAATTGGGGGGCAGTGTTGCTTGATTTAAGACATCATATCTCTGAATTGATATGTTTTCTGCTACAATTATATTCTACTCTTAATGAGTCAGTCTAATATTTATCACGTGCTCAGTGCTTGCTCTTGTTAAAAAGATCTCAACTGAATATGGGTCATAAACAATTAAAGCATGAGAATCCTTTCACTTTGTTCAGTTCAAACAGCTGCAGCCAATTTCAAACAACCTGGGAGACTTACAGCTACTTGCTCCATCACAACAGACAAATATGCCACAGGGCACATTAACCCTCCATGTTTCTAGACAAGGATTGAAAGTGCACACCCATCTTTCTCATGACAGAACAGGAAGAAAATCATATTGTAGTCAGGCATCCCAAGTGCAGGTGCATGACACAAACTCTCTTTCAGCTTCTTGAATGCTTCTATGCATTCATCACCAAATGGTACCAGATTTTGGACATTGCTACATGACAATCTCACCAAGGGCTCACAATCAGTGACTTCTCTTTTACATTACTGCATTTTTGTTGGAGAAACCTTAGGCCGAATTTCAGCCAAATGATCCAACAGTTCAATCCTATCCAATTCAATTTATAATCATCTTTAATCTTGGATGCAATCAGTAAAGCATCTGTATACTGTACTAATACTCAGTTACATTGCAATTTTTAATTCTCTACATCTTTTTTCAGTATGTGGAAGAAAATTGATAGGCTCTCAGTATACCCTTGTGACATTCTGCACCACATAATTACTTTATTCACAAACTGGAACGCAAAAAGATTCTGTGATCCATCACGCAGAGGTATCAAGAAGAATGCATAACATAAGTCAATGACTGTGTATAATTCTATTTCTGAAGGAATCTGAACTAGAATTACTGCAGAATTCAGTATCACTGGACAGCATGGAAGAACACTTTTATGAATCTTTCAAAGGTCATGAACAATTTTCCATTTTCCTTTTGCTTTCTTAATTCCCATCACTGGAGAATTGCGAGGACTACCAAGTAACTCTCGAAGGATTCCCTGTTCAATCGTCTTTTCAATCAATGGCTTCATTCCTTCCTCTGCCTCCTCTGTCAACTTGTATTGCCTCACTCTTGAGAATATTGTATCCGGTTTTATCATTATTCTAACTACTTTTACTCGCTTGATCAATCTAAGGTCTTTGCCTGTGTTATTCCATACCTCTTCTCTGAAGGTAGCGATCAAATCCAGAGGCTGGTCTTCTTTTGTCAATACTGGATATATCTTAACTTTTGAGTCTTCTGAGCTAAGTTTAAAAACTGAATCTTCATCTTGGGTTTCAACTGCAACACCGTCCAGTGTGCAATAGATCACACAGTTAATTTTACAAAGAAGAACCCTTCCAAGGAAATTCACTGGACACGAATCACATAATATGAAGAGGTGCTTATTCTACAATTGACCAACTTTAAATGGAACATCTGCTGTAACCTGAATAACAATCTTTTTTATTACTTATTCCTACAAGCTGTACTGTTCTTCCTGAGAAGGGTAGGTTTGGCACTTCCCCCGGTATCAATAAGGAATTAAACAGAGTGACCATTGATTTTTTCCATAAATTTATGGGCCACTCTGACCTACCTCTATGACTGCTCCAAGCAAACAAATCCTTCTCCCCCTCAGGCCCCATCATTGTTAACTTTTCCCTGGCAATTCATCATTTCAAGATCAATTAATTTTGTCTATAACTCCCATTGTATGGTATTTTATTTGTCATGTTTTGTGCATTAAAGGTGCTGATGGTAAGGGCATCCGAAATGATTTCTAAATCTGTATATTCTGCTCTAAATTTTACATACTTGACATTCTAGCATTTCTTTGCATTATTGGGAAATTATCTGAAATTACCTATACCCTGTTTGGATTTTGTCTGCACTCCTGCTTCCAATGCACATTTCTTATACAACAATGACAAGTTGTAACCTCTTTCAACATCTCAACATTCACATTCATGCCATCATTCTGAACACCTTGCACTCCTTGATTCATTCAGCTCACTCCAATCTGTGTAAAACTCATATTTGAACCCATTTAATTCCTATTCCGTCTCTCAAATTGCTTTGTCTGAGCAATCATCAGCTTCTCTTTAAGCTTCCTCTGCTCTGCTTCAAAATATTCACCACTGTTTTTCACCAACATAAGGACCTCATAAATGTTCTTTGTCTGCCAGGGCAATTTACTTTCCTTAATGCGATCACTCATTTCTGCTCTCAATCCATTCATAATTGCGAAAACAAAACCACTTGCACCATCTTACTTGGGGTCTTCAACTCCGTTATGCTTTTTCAAATTGTGGCTCAATCTCTAATTATATGATTGCACAGATTATTTTGCCTCTTGCCTGGTTCTCAAAATCTTGCCCCAATTCGCATCTTTCTTAGAAATTCGCTTTTTCAAATGCTCAATGACAGCCTTATATCTGTCTGCTACTTCAGCAGCTGGTGCATTATTCGGACCAAATCTCACTTTGTCTTGTGTGTACCACCAGACAATAACCTTGCACTATAACCACACATCTCCAGGAATCAGAATTTCAAATAACAAGTTAGAATCCTTTCATAAGATTGGAGAAATGCTCCGCACCTTATGAATTTCATCAACAATTTGCTGAGGCTTCTCGAAGCTTTGGAAAATTATGCATAAGGGCATGCAAATCCGCTCCAGACCATGGCACATGCACCAAATTCCCAACATGAACCTCTCTCAGGGGAAACTTATAATACTGAATTCACTGCTACTTCGGAATCACTTGCAACATTTCTCTGTGTTCCCACAGTCCCTTTCATTTTCTATTATTCACCATGTTATTCTTCCATCTTTCTCTATATTTCTTCCAATGACTCCAATCCTGTGTTTTCTCAGTTATATCTTTAAAATAGGGCCCTAGGTTAATCAAACCCATCTCTTTGATTTCATAATGTGGCAAATCCATTTAAAACTTTGTTTTACAATTTTCATTTTGATGATAACCTCCAATTCATCAGCGAACTCTTCCAAATTATTGTGCCCTTCATTAGCACACCTAACAGCTACTTTTATTAAGTATCTTATTTCATGAGTATTGTATGTCAAAAGCCTCATCAAATCTGCTTTACTCTGTAACATTTCTCCAAATTCAGTCTTCAGAATGCCAGTGCTAATGGCTTTTGGTGATAATTCAAAAGTCACAGAAGCAACCTGTGTGTACATTTTTGTCCACACCTTTCCAATGGTGCTAGGTACTGATGATGGAACTGTTGTGCACTTGGCACAACTCCAGTAGGTGGTTTTCCTACAACACCATCTCCACTGGCACTTCTGTGGACCCCTACAGCAATTTAAACTAGCTCTGCTGGACTGTCTGTGCATAGTGCTGGTCTGGAATTCAAAAGCTTGCATATACATTTCTCGCCCTCATCGTCTCATCGGTCTGTTCATTCATTTGTTTTGCTTTATTCTATCATATCGTCCCTCCAATTTTTTCTTTTTGATCTAGCTCACTCTCGAGCCAGGGTCTAAACAGACTCTACTTCCTTAAAAGCTTTCCTTCTTTCTAGCCATACAATTCATTTAGTGCCTCAAAGTATGTAGGCTCGGTCATCAGCTTCATGTCATACAAGGTTTGGCTCAAGAAATCTAATTTGTTAAGAATTAAAGGTACCCTGCAATGGAAACTGTTAAGCGTTTCCTTAAGCTGTGTATTTATTCAACTTAGAGATCCAGGTACGTATGTAATACCTAGTCTCTTTCATTATTTTATAGGCATGTCATTCTTTCAGATGGCAATTTCTGACAATCTCATAGTACATCTGTAGGTTTACGCTTTGTCAGTAAACTTCCCACTGTTAAATTTGCAAAATAGGCTCTCCTCAGCTTAAAATTCTCCTTGACACAGCAACAAACAAATTTGTGAACAACAACTAATAGCAACCCGGCTCGGGCACAGGTCAACCTATCTCAGTGAGGCTTAGTCAGTAACTAACCGATCAGAACACAACAACAGCTCCCTTACACGTAGACTCCCACCCTGCAATCATCTACCCAATTAATGGGCCTGCTCCGGTACACTCAAGAGTAGGTTACATCTATCACAATTAATACACATAACCTAGAAAAGAAAGAATCATTAGTTCAGAATCTAGTGCAATGTGTAAGTGGGACCTAGCGCTAAACACCACCATGACAGACAAGTAAGCAAAACATCTCTGAACAATAGGGATTGCCCCACCAATAGAACCCACAATCAGCATCACATACCCGAACAGTTCAACACAAAAACAGAAATCCATCACCACAATTTAATTTTATACTATGCACGCTGTCAACGCTCTCGATGTTCATATTTAAACTCCAATCTCAATCAGCCATAGTCACTTTGCAGAAAAGCAAGGCATCGGAACACCTGTCAAAATAAAAAACTTTTTTCTCGTCAGGTTTTGGGGAGAAGGCTCAATATTTCAGGTACATCTCTTGGAGACCATTTAAAGAGGAGGTGCTCTAATGCAAACCATCATCTGCTACCAAAACATGTGAGTGCTGAGCCACAATAATCAAGAAACCCCCAATATTTTCAAACACCCCAAGGATACACTGGGAGCTGGTTGCCTTCCCTCCAGTTGATCTAGAGGCTGGAGATACCACCCTCTTTCCTTGACCCCATAATTAAGTTATAGATCAATAATACATTTAGAAGATTTATTACAGTTAATCTCTTTAGGTATTACAGAAAATATAATAAGAAATGTCATAAAGACTCAGATACTGAAATGCAAAATCAGCATCAGAAATATTAATCCTAGAATTCAGCTGTTCCCTAGGTTAAAGTGTCATATATAGAAAGAGTTCTGACATAATTCTATGTAAGAACAAATCTCAATAAATTGGACAGAGTTTTAGGAGTAAAATGAGAAGTCACCCCCGGATTCCTAAAACCAGGGGGTTTTAAAGACATTTGATGTATAAGAAATTTGCAAAACTGCAGATTCAGCGTTGCATGATCACAGTTAGCTCACTTTAGGCAAATCAGGATAAACAGCATCACAAATATTAATTGTTAGTACAAACCCATTTTTTAAGGTAAGGTAATTCTCCCCTCACTCCTTCAGCAACAGCAGTCCGAGATTTGGAAATACAGTATGAAACATTTTGTAAACAAATGCCTTTATAAAATAATCTCTCCAGCAGGTTTACATTGTTACTTCCAGTGGAAGTCCTTCAAAATGATACATAGGCAACACATAGGCAATACTAGTTTCATTCACAATACACCCTTTCTAACCAGTGGATCGATTGACGTCACTCCTGCCATCTCTGCAGAAACTGTGGAAAGAGCGTAATTTCAGCGAGTCTCTGATTGGGTGGGAGAATGAGCAGAGTGAGCAAGTTTATAGAAAAACAGAATCCATTTCTAATAAAATGGTGTCTCACTCAAAAAATATGGCATAATTAAATTACATTCAAACACACTTCTAAACTACATATCTCTGTTGTTTAATGCGTAATAACATCAGTTCGCGTTTTTGACTACATGCAACTTAAAAATTAGAGATTTGCATAAATAATTTTTCACACAGATTTGCACATTTGTATAAACTTCTACAGTGGCACTATGAGATATTAGGCTATTTGAATCTCTTTGAGATCGCCTGAAGTTGTTCGAATCTCTGTGCTCCGAAATGACTTGGAGAATTTGTGTAGATAAATAGAATAATAATAGAAGGTATGACGACTAGAAAAGTCCTCAACAAAATTCTGAATGTGGCAAAAAGTTGGAGGGGGAGCAAAGATTAAGCAAGAGACTACCATCTGCTTCAGCAGGAAACCCACGGGAGGAAAGGTAACAGAGAAAACATCCGTTCAAAAGCTGTTCTTTAGTTTCCCACTCTACTGTAAGCCAAATAATTGTCGCTCTTTAGGTCTCTGTCCATGGCTTCTTGTTGCCTGAAGGGCGTGTGCCCATGATGCTACACAATCTACTCATGTCTGAGACCAAAGCCCTTCACGCTAGCTTTTATCATATTCACCATCTCCATAGACAGACACTTTAGGATCCAGAAGGCTACATCGCAGTCTCTTACCCAAGCAAACCAGCCACTCTATGAAAAACGTCTGACAGATGCACACCACTCACCACAATGGCAGTGCTAATGTTACATAGTTTTGGGATGGGAAATAATAATGATATCCAGAGTAGAATGTTGATTTTTACATACCGACTCCTTAAATAAAAACAATTGTTGCTTATTTAGGGCGAACACAGCCACAGAATTTGCACATAGAGGGGTATATTCTCAAGAACGTGTGATAACCATTGCAAAAGTTACTTAACGCAATCTCCAATATCACATTCTATCATAGGAAATTTACGCCATGTTAACCAATTATTCACAACATGGCGGTACCATGCAATAGCCACCAGATAACGCGTCAAATGGCCGCATTAAAACCAACGCCAAGCCACAAAAATGTGAAATACAAACACAAAAAAAGCTGCGATGAGGCCAAGCGTGATACAAAAAGCTGTGTAAACCAGTGGAAGGCATGCTAATTCCACGCATCTGCTGGGAAAATGCACTAAAAAGGCAGAACAAGAAAAACACACCAGAAACAATCCAAAGTGCGCAGCAACATGGATGCACCCCGGCCGAGCGCAGAGGCCAACGCGAACCCCACAAGCCCCACAGACCAATAGCAAGGTACAACGGGGTCGGGGAAGTCCAGGGAGAAGAGGGAGAGGAAGACGGGGTGCAGTCCGCAGGAAAGCATGACCAGCGTCATGGAGGTGACAGACCACTACCATCAACTGACCCACAATCAGACTATCTAGAATGCAGCCGGAGTGTCGAGAAGGCCAATGGAGGAGGCCAAGAGGCGCTGGCATGACGTGAAAAGCCAAACCAGGCACCAAGACGCCGCCAACAGGAATGCAGTAATGGCGACAGGAGGTGGGAGTCCTGCGCCACAGGAGGAGCAGGAGGAAATGGAGGCCAGGCATCAGGGTGCAGACGGTGTAAGGAGGTGGGAGTACGGACACAGCTGAGAGGATCTGACAACAACAACAGGGTGAGTAATGACCAGGGACTGGGGGAATGGGGGAGATGGGCACAATGGCACACATGCACAAAGATGTATAGCACACTGCACAACCACAATGACCCTGGATCATGTCCCTGAACCCCCGTGGCACACTGCAGCACACACATAGCAATCACAGCACATCCCATGACAATATGGCACCAAGTGAAACACCGACACTGCAAAACAGAGGACACAACTGGGTCCGCACATGCGTAGAAACAGGCCACTCACATTGAACAGAGCAGGAAACTGTGAGATGCATATGTACGTGTACAACCTCACATCCGTCACGTAGTCCAAATGTCCACTGTCCCCCCTCAAATTGCCATCCGCGCCCAAACAGTCACAATGTACATTGTCACACAGTCTGCATGTCAACCAGAACAATGCGCCAACATACATGTCAACATGCATCTCCCCTTCACATTGCAGCGGGACAAAAAACACCTCCAGCAGGTCAGACTAGACAACCCAGCAGTGATGCCGGAGACGACCACCACACCTTCGACACCAACGCCTTACAACAGTTCATGGACATCACAGGCAAACCACCCTCAGGAGCAGGGCAGCCAAGCTACATAGAGAAGACCCAAGCCCCTGCACAGCAGGAAGCACCCGCCACCACGGCTGGCTCCCAACACTTCAACTAGGCACAGATCGCATTCCAATGTCAGGTGTCAGAATGCCAAAAGGAGGTGGCCGACCAGGTGTGGGTGGACTCAGAGCTAATGGAAGCTGAACTGGACCACATACGTGGGTGTGTAAGTCCCATCAGGGACCACCTACACCCCAAAAAGGAGACCCACACTGCGACAGAGACACATGCAGATGGACATTCACAGCATAGAACCATGCCCAGGGGCAAGTACATATCAGTCACAGTGACGCCTGTGCTGGATGTGTGTGGGGTGAGTGCAAGCCAGCCCTCAGGGAGTTGTTGGTGCTGGCAACAAATACAACAGTGAACACTATGAATGCGGAAACAGACAACACCTGCATTACAGGGACAACTGCGGAGCATCATGGAGGTAGGCGAAGCAAGTCCAGAGGTCACACAATGAGCAAACAGAAGTGTCCGTGAGTTGCAGTGCGCTGAGTTTGGGGCACTAGAGCTGAGCACACTCATGTGGAGAAAATGTCTCAAATTGTGTCCCTTCGGGACATTCCTGATGCAGCTGCAGAGGGGGGTGTCACACTTGCATCATCTTCCTCATCTTCGTCCCTGGTCTCCCACACTGCCTGAGGGGACATTGCTCCATGAGCTCTCCACAGCACATAACTAAAACAGTATGGAAGATGATTTGTGGTGCACTGAGTTAGTGGCACCTGGAGTGCTGAGCACGGGAACAGGCAGAAGATGGCATCCACAACATGTGCGAGCACTCCGTCAGTCTGACAGTATAACCATTTTGGCACCGGCAGTTGGCGTTTGGAGTTGGTCCTGGCGGTGGTCACGTGTGCCTCCTGCGGTGATGCGACGTCCGGGCCGGTCAGAACTCGATTTGACGTGTGAGCCCTTGTGTGCCAGAGTTGAGGCCGGAGGCAGCAGACAGCGCAGGGCCACAGACATATGGCGTTGATGACCCCAAGGCCATCACCTCAGAGGCCATCCAATATCTCAGAAGAAGGGGTCCCGGACCTGACCAGCACAGAGTTAGTGGCCCCGGGCGCACAGCAGCGAGCACAGGCACCCGCCAAGGGACGGTGTCTTGCGGTGCAGTCAGATGGACCACGTGAGCTGAGCGGGTCCTCATCAATGTCCGAGGTGTATGTGGCAAAGGATTGCGGGGGGACAGTGGAAGGTGTCCTCCAGGGCATGATGCAGAGGTTTGATGTTATCCGGAAGCAGCAAATGGAGGAGTGGAAAGTGACAGCCTTGTTGCCAACACCAATTAGGCATCAGCCACATGAGGATGAAAATTAACCCCTAGTCCATGGACTCAGATGCCACCAAAGTTCAACCAGAGAGTGTCCATGAATTTCAGGGAACAACAGATACTCTACTACCATATACTCACCTGGGCCCATAAACACACCCAGTTTAAGTAAACCACTGGACTGGTTCAGAAGTTTCTTCACAATGTTTAAGATTAGTCTAAATATCTTCACTAACCCGTCACAGATCAAAATGTTCTGTCCTCTGGTCGATGGACCATTAGTTGAAATAATTGATGGTGATAATGAACATAATACTAGTTTTTCTATACTTTGAAGTAAATAACCACAGACTCGAGAACATTTTAAATCTTTATCAAAATTAAATGCATGTGAACCACTTCAAAATACAGTACTGTCACCATCATTTATTCGGAGAGAAAATTCAATTGATTAATCATCAATACACATACTTCGGACTCATGCAAGGATTTATTTATCATATGTTTCATTTGTAACATTTTTATTAACAGTATGAATACACGTCCACATTGTTGAACTTTTCACCGTCCGTTCCCAGAGTAGAATACTTTGCGACCTTGGCTTCCATTCAACCTCTATGTCATCATTCCGGGTTCACTTTCAGTAGACATGCACAGTCGTTATGTGACTCAGCTACTTCAGTTATACATGAGAGGCCCAAATACGCACTAGTGATAAAGTCAGAAAGACAAATATTAACTTCACAAATAAATGGCTTCACTGTATACCACCCATCTCTACTCTGTTCCCTTTTACTTATTAACACTTTTCCTGTATTAGCGTGATAGAATAGCTTGTTTTCTTTCCAGCTAAGCAGATGCCATGCACGCGAGTCTTTAAGATTCCATTTTAGTGCCTTCTGTTCATGTGCAGGAATTTCCCTCCAAGCGACAGCTCGTCATACTACGTAGATGTAGTTGACGCATGTGCAGTAAAAATTCCCCGTTTAAAGTGGTTTTAGTCCTTCGTTCATGTTATTCACGTTATTAAACACATAAGCAAGCTTCACTAACCCGTGTGATCGTGTGGTGCGCATTCATTTTACACAAAATTCTTATAGTAACTTGTTAGTAAAATAAAGGAGCGGATCGGTTCCGAGCAAGTCTCTTTTCTACAAGTCCTTGCTCCATAAACCCCATCTCTGATGACATTTTTGAGCCATCACAAAATTACCCATCCCTAACCAGATGCTATCTTTCAGTATTTCTCATTTTCATTCTCCTCTTTTGCCTTCCCATCTTCATCTTTGTTTTCTAAATCTTTCATCTTTTTGTATATCCTCCCTTTCATTTCCTCCATCTGTATCTCATCGTATTCCCTCTTTCTTTTCTTTCCTTTCCCATTAACTTCATATTTTCTTTCCCTTTCCTTTGTTTCTGCAACACTTACACCAAATCATTATTGTTAAAACTTTTATCGTTATTCCAACTATTGGAAGAATGATTTGACCTACAATACTTTTCCCTAAATCAGAAAACCAAGTCCCTATTGAAGAAATACTTTTTGTTAGTCTTTTCCGTACACTGTCAATCTCCAGTGGTTTCAAATCTTCATGAAGTTTTGTAATATTCTTAATATACACTTTGATTTCCTTACTTTTATCAGGTAAGCACAACAATGTTGCACTTTCAGCATTCTACAGACTTCGCCCTCTTTTGCTAAGTAGATATCAAGCGCAAGTTGATTTTTTAAAACCATAGACCTAATTGCAACCATTTCTGTATTTATCATCAAGAAACCCCCAGCAGTATCAGTCGAGAGACCATCAACTACTGTCAACAATTTAAAAAAATTATGTGAATTCAGAATGACTCCCACTGAAGGTATCAATGCACCAAATATATCACCTACTATTTCTGAAAAACGAGTTCTCTTTCTTCGTGTTAGTCCATTAGTGTTTTCATTGTTTCCAGTGATTGTTTTTACATGATACATTTTCGGAAATACTATCCCAAAGTAGCAGCTTCCGTACCACCGTGCAGACAACTTAGAGTAAGCATTATTCCCACACACGTAGTAAACCCCAGGAAATACTGGATCAGTTCTCCCTTTTAGTCCCCAACCTCCCAAAATTAGGAAGTTATGTTCACATTCACTGGAACCAATAAATACGTATTTATAATCTGCCTTTAACCTATGGAGGCAGGTTTTCCCTTTCTTCACAAAGTATAGGAACATCGCGGCATGAGCCTTGCCAGTTGCGTAAGTTCCCTCTTTCCCAGCCCATGGTGGTACATGATCTTTCTGTTCAGCAGCTTTCTTTTTGAAATCCTGTTTTCTTTCCTTAACTAAATCTAAAAACACTTTCTCTTCTTCACGTAATATACATGTTAAATTATTCTTGTGTGTCTTTACTATATCCATTGATTTCATTGTTAGGAAAAGCTCACCCATAAACTGTGCATCTTGACTACTAAGTACTGGATTCATATTCTTTCGAATAGGAAGTTCTGGGAATACTACATCTAAGTTTGAATAGTAATACTGAAGTTTTCCGGTTTTATAAAACAGACTTGCCAGTACACTACATGATATACCATATGTTAAAGGTAAATGGTGATATGTAACTCCTTCTGACGCTGACGTTGGTAATTTCATACAGACATAACAATCACTAATCTCCATTGTATCTACATACTGAAACTACAATTCCGTGACAACATTTAAAGACGTATCATTATCTAATACTGTGTGTTGTAAATCTGTCTCATTTGCTGCTTCTAATTCTACGCTATCTCCCTTTAGTATAGCTGCTTTCTCATTAATATCTGTATCATTCTTCTTATTTATTATCATAAAATAAGGAACTGCTACTGTTAGAAATAGCCATACTGAGATCACTAATAAAATGCTACATATACAAACTCTACAACATCTTCATTTTAAACTTTGTTTTGGTTGCTCAGTGACTTCATTTTTCACCATTTTAATCTAAGAAGATTTCTCTTCTTTTCTTTCTTCACCTGGAAATTCAGACTATTAATTTTAAGGTGGTCTCACTTTTCTTTCATCAATCTGTGTAGCGTCTACTTCTTCTTCTGATTCTTTACTCAAATATAAATTCTCAAATTCTTCTAATATTACAGAGGTCCACTCAGGGCCCTTGTATTTGTTGTTCAAAATTCTCAATCTTGGGCTTCTTCGAGTGTTTCTCACAATTTACTGTTTAGACTGAGTTTGACTAGTAACCTCATTCACTTGCTCTGGTCTTTCTCTTGTTTTTCTCAGATAGTAACTAAATCTTTTTACTCCACCTGGCCAGTTGTCATCTTTGCTGACCCTTATAACCTGGACTGCACTTTCACCCTCTCTGTCTTTTTCCAGTGTCCTTTTATTTTCAGTATGTCTTGGCACAATCCGTTCTTCTTCTTCTGAATCACTCTTTACCTGTTCCTGTTCAGAGCTTATTTCATCCACCTGAACCTGTTCTTCTTCCTCTATCTGGTCCTGCTCGGGTCTTAGTTCAAATTGATCTTCTTCTGCCCAAATTTGTTCTCCTTCTCCTAACTGGTCCTGTTCAGGTCTTACTGCAATTTGTTCTTCTGCTGCCTGAACATGTTCTTCTTTTCCTGTCTGTCCCTGCTCAGGTCTTTGTTTAGTTCTGTTCACCTCTGCCTGAGTATGTTCTTCTCTCTCTTTCTGGTCCTGCTCAGAGTTTCGGGTAGCTTTGTTTACTTCTACCTGAGCGTGTTCTTCTACGCCTATCTGATCCTCACTACTTTCCTGTCTCTCTAATCTGGTTCTTCTTCTTGTTTGAATGACAACTTCAGGTAGGTCAATCACTGGTATCCATTCCCTATTCTTGCGTGGGCTCTGTTGTTCCTCAACTATTACTTCAGAATCTATCACTCTAGATTCTCCGACTTCACAACCTTCAGCTGTCTCAACTGGTTCAATCAGTTGCTGTTCTTCTTCAGTGGGGCCTGGAACTCTTTTGGTATGGCTTGCATGAATCCAATTGGGTAAACCTGCACACTTCACTGCTGTAGAAGTGACCAGTATGACTTGGCGTGGCTTATCCCACCTGGGTGCTAAGCACGACTTTCTGGCGTATTTCTTCACTACCACCCAGTCTCCAGGATTCAAATTATGCGCTTGCGTTGGCTGCCTGGCAACTGTCTCTTCTCCAACCTGGTGAGAGACAGAATGCACTAGGTCAGCCAATCCTTTGCAATAGTCCAATACCAGATCATCAGTTATATTCATCAATTTATGTCCAGTAATAAATGCTTGACCTTCCCATGAGTATTTTATGTGGACTTAATCCTGTTTTTCTGTCAGGAATACTTTGGAGTCCCATCAACACAAGAGGCAATGCATCTGGCCATTTCAGTGATCTGGATGCACACACTTTCCCTAACCTTGACTTGATTGTGCCATTTAATTGCTCAACCACTTCAGAATCCTCTGCGCGGTATGCACAGTGCAGTTTTTGTTCAATTTCGAATGCTTCACAGATTATTCAAATTATTTCATTATTAAAATTAGGTCCTCTATCTGATTCCAAAGTGATTGGAAAACCAAATTAAGGTATCAACTCCCTCAATAGTAATTTAGCAACTGTAAGGCTGTCATTTCTTCTTGTGGAGTATGCCTCTACCCATCTGGAGAACAAGCACACTATGACAAGTACATATTTCAATCCCTGGCACGGAGGCAACTCAATGAAATCTAGTTGCAATCTTGTGAATGGTCCTTCTGTCTTTCCAAATTTTCTCCAACTGACCACTGTCTTCCTGCCTGGATTTAGCTGCTGACAAATTAAGCATCTGTGAGAAAGATTTTCTGTGACTACTCTAAACTTTGGATTGTACCACTTTTGTCTGAATAGTCTAAACATGGGATCCCTACCAACATGTGGGTCCCCATGATACATTCTTGCCATTTGAGAGAGTAGGCAGTCTGGCATGACTGGTCTGCCATCGGTGTACACCCATACATCCTCTTCTGTCCTTCTTTCACAACCTGACGCTCTAGATTTCTTTTTCATACACCTCAACTTCATCCTGTAACTGTCTAACCTCATCCCATGTTTCTAGAGCTGAGAAAAACATAGGTTGGGAGCTGATTGCATTTCTTTCAATCTTTCTGTTTAGTGCCATGTTATTTCTTGCACAGTATTGTGCAATTTGGTCTGCATATCGGTTACCTGCAACCACATAGTCAATTCCTGACTGGTGAGCAGCACACTTAACCACTGCTATTTCTTTTGGCAATTGTATTGCTTCCAACAACTCTTTTACATTTTGGCCAATTCTTAATGGAGATTCTGAAGAAGTCAGAAATCCCCTCTGCATCCAGAGCTGGCCGAAGTCGTGCACAACCCCGAAACCACATTGACTATCAGTAAATATGGGTATTCTCCAATTTTTCCCAATTTTGCATGCCTTTGTTAAGGCCACCAATTCGGCCTCTTGTGCAGACTTTACGCCCGGTAAACAGTATGCTTCAATGACCCCTGATACTTAACATACAGTGTAAGCTGCACTAAGTCCTCCTCTTTCTGTTCTCAAGCATGACCCATCTACAAATAGTTCATGGTCTTTCTCTTTTAAGGGCACTTCCTTTATGTCAGGTCGGGGCTTAGTACACATCTCAGTCAAATCCAGACAATCATGATCCACTTCATCTTTCACTTCTTCACAACATGGGTCAGGCAATAATGTACCAGGATTCATTATTGTATATCTTATTACTGTCACATTTTCTGCTCCCAGAATCACTCTTTCATACTTAGTCATCCTACTAGGGGTCAGGTGCTGCGTTTGAGTTCTTGTCAAAAGAATTTCAACTGAATGTGGGATGTAAACTTTAACTGGATGTCCCATCACAATCGACTTTCTTTGCTCCAGACTCATACAAATAGCAGCTAGGTAAAGCTGAAGCCACAGGATCCAAAGTAGCAGAGAAATATGCTACTGGACGTCGGCTTAATCCATGTCTTTGTGTCAAAACTGAAGGTGCACAACCTTCTCTCTCACAACAGAACAGTGCAAATTCTTTCGTATAATCAGGGATGCCTAAAAGCAGGGGCCTCGCACAGACAGTTTTGCAACTTCACAAGTGCTTCCACGCACTCATCATCCCAGACAATCGGATCTTTTGCTCCACTGAATCAATGGTTTTGCCAGTAAGGAAAATCCTATAATCCACTGCCTACAGTACCGAACTACTCCTTTTGTGTCTGAAGTAAATGCATTTGCTTGATTATCTTTATTCTCCCTGGGGTCACTTTTCTAACTCCTCTTTCTATTTTGTGGCCTAAATATTTAACTTCTTGCTGACAAAACTGCAATTTCTCTAAAGACACCTTGTGTCCTCCTTCGGCCAAATGGTTCAGCAATGCACTTGTATCAGTGACACAGTCTTCTCGTGTTTTTGATGCCACCAGTAGGTCATCAATGTACTGAATCAGAACTGAATTTCTGGGCATGACCAATGTTTCCAGACACTTTTTCAGGATTTCTTAAAAAATTGAGGGACTTTCTGTATACCCTTGAGGAACTCGGCACTATGCCAAGACACAATCTTCGAACTTAAATGCGAATAAATATTGGCTGCCTGGGTGCAAAGGAATAGAAAAGAAGGCTTGTCATAAATCAATTACTGTAAACCAGCCTGCATTCCAGGATATCTGATAAAGGATCACTGCTGGATTTGGCACTACTGGGCAACAAGGCACTACAATTTTGCTAATCTTTCTCAAATCCTGTACTATTCTGTATTTTCCGCTAGGCTTTTTAAGTCCTATTATTGGCGAATTACAAGGACTACTCATTATTTCTTTTAAAATGCCTTGTTTAATCATTAAATCAATTTCTGGAGCAACTCCTGCTTTTACTTCTGGACTCATTTTGTACTGTCGTGTGTTTGGATAAACTGCACCTTCTTTCACCGTCACTTTCACTGGATCTACATTTGCCATCAGCCCAATATCTTTTCCTGTAAAATCCCACACTTCTGGGTTTACTGTTTTTTTCAACACTTCTGGCAATTCACTCTCAGTTATTAATGAGAACATCTCATCTACCTCAGTACCTTGCTTAGCTAGCATCATCTTGTATATGATGTCTTCATCAGAGGTTTGGAAAGCGACACCATCTGGTGTACAATAGATTGTGCAGTTCATTTTGCACAGTAGATCCCTTCCTAACAGATTTACTGGACTGGAATCACAAACTAAAAACTGGTGCATGTCTTTAAAATTTGCAATATGCACTTCCATTGGCTTTGTGATTGGGGTTCTAATCTGTTGATTTGAAACTCCTACAACTTGGATAGATTATCCCGAGAGGGGTAGGTTTGGGATATCTGCTGTTCTCACAGTAGACCGGGTAGCACCAGTATCCAATAGAAAAGTGATATCACTACCTGCCACTTTCCCATCAATAAATGGACCTGACTGATCTACCGGCAAGGATGCACAAAGCACGCACTCCTCTTCCTCCCCCCTCAGGCACCGTCATTGCATATAGTCCGCTTCATCATTTTTATTCTGTAAATGATATTGTGAAACCACAGAATTTTTCTTACCACTTCCTGTGTGAAATCCGGTGTCCACACTGTATTTTTGAGGGTTCACAAAGTTTGGCGTAGCAGCTAATGGCACCTGATACTGTGAAGTAACTACCTGCGGCTGATTCATAATCACTTCATTCTGCGTCTGTGGATTTCAATTTTGGTTTGGCCCATTATTATTCTGAAAATTCTTCCACTCGTTCCTCCAATGGCCAAGCTTTTCCGCACACATGAGAAGGAAACTTCTTCTTCGCTTCCTCTCTATTCATTCATCCTCTTACTTTACCACCATTTGCTGCTTGATCATTCTGATTCTGCTCTTTCACCTGACTATCAGTCTGGGTATTTAACTGATTTTCCTGCTGTTCTGCCAATTTCACCTGTGCCCACATCATTTTTTCTTTTAACTTTCTACGCCTTGCCTCAATATCATATCCGCAATACTTTGCATATTTCAAAATCTCATCCATCGACTTACTCTGCCAGCACAACATGTGCTGTTGAATCATATGACTAATCTTTGGTTTCAAACCATACACAAACCGATATACAAAATGTCCAATATCCTTATCACCAATGTTCTCAAATCCACTATACTGCTTGAACACCTGTAGCAGCTGCTCATAATATGCATGTACAGACTCATTTGGCTCTTGAGTTGTTCTATGTATCTTTACCCAATCTGGTTCTTTAGGAGGGATTTTCCCTTTCTTAAAAGTAATCACTTGGTGATATTTCATCCTGTTTTCGAGTCTCTAGCATACTCCTCACTTGGCCATTCAACTGTGATCTTACATTCTGTTAATAAATCAGCATGTACCACTATAACAAACAGACCATCCAGATCCTTCAACAGAACCTTCAAAACTTTCACAAATCTTTTAACCTGTTTGCACCATTCAACTTTTTTCTCTCTTTACCTAGGAAAATCGTTTGTAAATGACAAAATATCCTGTCTGCTCCACGGAACATGAACATATCCACCACCAGGAACCTCTCTCATAGGACACAATCTTTCTGCCTTTTCTGATTCTTTTAGTAAGAATGCAGATGACGCTTCGTTTGCTCGTGCTTCCTCCTTCTTTCTTGTCCACCTAGTTCTCCACATGTCAATGTCTCCCCACTTCTGCAAAATGTTCATTAACTCTTTTATCTGTAGTTTTCTTCCAGACACATTCATATTCTCCAAATCCTTATCAGTAAACTCCACTCTATATCGTTTATGTAACAATTTTGATCTCCCTATATCCACTCCAATTTCTGAAGCAAGCTCTGTTAATCTCTCATGAAATAAAGTTGCATTTCTGGTTATGCTCCTACATATAAACAACAACTCCTCCTCATTGTAAAAATTCAACCTGTCGATTCCCACATTTCCAGCTATGTTTTCTTCCAACTCCACTTTCAATTTGTAAATATCTAAAACATTTTGTGTTGAGCTTTGTTTTTCTATTCCCTGTGCCCATCTTTCCAAATTTTCTGGAGTGACCGCTGCTGGGCTTCTTGTTTCTAAAGGTACCGTAGACCTTCATTCTTTCGAATGTCTGGATGTAACTCTTTTTGGGGTTTCAGTTAAAGGTTCCCTTATTGGAAGGTCCCTTAATGAAATGACTGAATCGCATTCACTGGCCTGATCATCAGATACTACTACCTCTTTTGTTGGATTACTCAAAGGAATCGTTACAACTTGGGGTTTTGGGCAACTCATTTTAGCTCCATATAATGGGATAACAGGACCTATAGTTACTGGTACTGTCAAAGCTTCTGTATTTATATTCAACTGACCTATTTTCTGTACTATTTCCTCTCTAGTTTTATTTAAGGCTTATCTCTCATTATCTTGAAGCACCTTATTAACTGATGTAGCATGTAAAATTTGAGGAATCATGGGTGTTCCCATTACCGGTGCACTTGGGGTGACTCTACTGGGTCCTTCATGGTACGGTGGAGGATTTTTAGTTAAAATATCCTCTAATAATTCATCATCTGACTCACCATATCCTGTTACTTTCATGTGTTTTGTTTTCTCCTTACACTCGCTTCCCAACTATTCTTCAGCCATTAATACTGGATATAAACCTTCTGATACCATAGCTCTTCTCTATGGCTTCATCTGACTCATGCAAATATCTGGGGAAAAATCCTCTATATCTCGTACTGCCTCTGCATTTCTCTCACTCATATGACTCAGTCTCCCATTCTTCCAAAGCCTTATACTGAGTTAACCTAGGTCTTGGTTCTAAATCATTCATTCTCATTCTCAAATTCTGAAGAATTCTCCCATTAAATGTACCATGTTCAGGAAAAGCTAGCACTCCATAGCCTTTTATATATTCTATCTAATTCTCCAACCATACACAAGTATGATATCCTCTTTCCATCATCATAAAGGAAGCAGGTGTTTTTGGTGGTGGAATAGGAATTCCCTCTCTAGTCAACACAGGCTTATCCTTCTTAAAGAAAGTCTTAATTTTCTTTATTGACAACATTTTTCTCTTTTCTCCATACATTCTAGATGAAGGATATATGAAAGAGTATTCCGCTAACCCTTGAACTCTACTATCTGTGCGACTCACACCAGCAGTCAAATCAGAATCCAACATAGAATTTCCCTTTCAACCAATCTTAGTGCGGCTTCTATCTTTTCAACCAATCAGACTCAGCCTCACGCTTGTGGTCTGACCAATGCTAACGAGGCCTTTTGTGACATCAGTATTACTCCTCACTACTGACCCCTCCTTTAAAATCTGCTTCTGTCTCACGTCCACTGTTTCAACCAATCCCAGCGCGGCTCTCTGTGACGTCAGTACAACTCTAGCGACTGACCCTCCCTTCACAAGGTAATACGAAAACTTATTTCTTAATACTTTTCATTAAATTCTTCATTAATAACAACATAAAAATATTTACTACTCTGTCTGTTCCACTAATCAAAGGCTAGATTTTGACTTTCTCTGGAGTTTCAGGATTACTCCTCTTCTACTGCGAGTAAAACCTCTGTTTACCCTTCATTCATGCTCGGAAGAACCTGTTACTCCTTCAGTGTTACCCCTACTGGGAAATAAGACCACAGCTAATCAAGCTAAGCTAACTCTCTGCTATCACTCACACTCTGCCATAGCAAACAACAGTGTCCTGGCGGTGGGCACCCCTGGACACTGCAGGAGCCTGGGAGGTGGGAGTCCCGGCAGCCATCGAGGGCTCCTGGAGGGGGGCTGTGCGGCCCCCCTCCCTCCAGTTCAAAGCCCCGGGGAGGTGGTGGTCCCCGGGGCAGTGTGGGGGGCTAGAGCCCCACCACACTAATTATTCTGTATAGGGGAAGTGGCGGTCCCAGGGGCTGGGGGGGGCGTGAAGCCCCCTTCCAATTTTCATCAATGCCCTGGGGAGGTGGCGGTCCCTGGGGCTGCGGGGGCCCCCGCAAATTGAATACACATTGCCCCGGGACTTTAAAATGAAGCACGGGAGCCCACAACCCCAACGCGAATTCCGCCAAAATTATTATAAAGAATGCTTTTATTTGGCCCTGGGGGTCCTTGTGGAACCCCTGAGCAGGCCTAGGGGGTCAGGGTGTTTCTACCCTGCCCCCTTTTCTTTTTTTTTAACCTCTTTTCCACTGTTTTCTTGATGGCTGCCAACACTTCCTGTATTTTCTTATGATGAAGCACACGTAAAATTAATAATTACAGTCTCCTAATAATAACAACCAAAGAAAGAACAATTAGTGTGGGCTTCTCTTCTTCTTTATTTCCAAGTTGGATCTTCAAATTCCTTAATTTTCAAACATTCCTCCACTCCCCAATGCGTTTCGTCGATAAGGGATTAACCCATACAACTTCCTCAGGGATGGAAGTGATAAATGAAATAATTGGAGTACAGACACTACTTATTCATTTTTAAATGAGCCCACAATTCCTCCATGTGCAAAAGGAAATAAACATGCTGTGTAATATCACACCTGCTGTATCCCGTGTTTAGCATGTTATTCTATACTCATTGTCAACATTTCCACAAAAAAAAAAAAAAATAAGTCACACCCTCATAGCCTACATAAAAAGTGTGTGCCTTGAACAAATCTTGTGATAACACCCTCCCATCCGTGAGGCACATGCTCTAATAGAAATCCTGAATGAAAGTTCTGTACCTTAATTCTTGTGTCTATCACCTTAAAAGATAAAGCCATGTAGAACCGCATTAATCACTGCGGAGCACAAGAGGCAAAGGCTGATCACAATTCTCACCACATTAACATACCTTAACGCTTATTTTGCTGTCCTCCAAAAACGAGTCGTTGGCGCTAACCTAAAATGTAATTCAAAAGTCTAAGTAAACTTATTCATCTACTGTTCCCTTCGTAAATCACAATAAACATCTTTTCTACCTGTCTCATACAGAGTCAGTCTCACCTGAGTTCTTCTTCCTGTCGCCCAATAAACAAATTATATCCTTGCTCTGTTTCTATACTTTAGAGCCGCAATCACAATCCAAAAGTATTTTCTGTCCTTAAGTCACGAACATCAATTATTAATTCCTCCACAAATCCCTGCAGTACGGAGATCTATAAAATAAAATAACCCAAATTACATCTTAGTCATTACAATCATGATAAAGCAAGTCAAAATGTATAACACTAAGACTGCTCTCCCGCTTACTTTTGAAACGCACTGGCCCCCGAATACAGGAACGCATCAGTATTCACTAATCTCGCGTTCGTTTATATGGATCCTAAAAACGAACGAGGTGACTCACGTTAGGCAAACTTCAACGAGCGCCATTTTGGGTAAGTCTTGTACTCAAATAATATCTCGATCACGGCAAGTGTCATTAACGTCTTCGTGAACTTGTTTTATAATTTATGCAGAATACTATGCTGCAATCATTTCAATCATGTATATAACACTGAGACTGCTCTCCTGCTTATTTTTAAACCGCATATGCCCCCGTATACTGGAACGCATCAGTATTCACTAATCTCGCATTCGTTTATGTGAATCCTAAAAAACGAACAAGGTGACTCACGTTAGGCAAGCTACAACGGGTGCCATTTTGGTTAAGTCTTGTATTGAAACACTACCTCGATCACGGCAAGCGTCAATAATATATTCCTCAACTTGTTTATATTAAGCAAAAAACTATTCTGCAATCTCTTTTCTTTATTTCTCAAAGGACCATCATAGCAATAACAGCTACGCTATTAATAATCAGATATATTTCAAAAGAAAATAATGTCTAAAATGAACAAAGGGTAACTTCAGTCCAGCCACCTTGGGCGGCATCTTGATGCGGTGTTGTATAATAGTAAAAATAATAAAAATAATCAACATGAGCGCCATCTATATTTAACTTTCATCCAGAATCATTAATACTATAATTCACTTAGACACATTCATTGTGAACAATACACACCACTACTGCAAATCCAATCTCACTATACCCTAACTCCTACAATCAGTTCATCATCCTTAGGTGGACCATATAAGCACCAGTCAAACCTTACTAAAGCACCTTATATGTCCTGCTTACATCTAAAAAGATTGCATTGGAAGGTATTACCGAAAATCTCTCATGACCATTTCCAACTTATTCAACTTTAATCCTCATTAACTGAAATTCCACTAACAACCACTAACCTAATCAAAAGCCTCATCATCTACTCCCCTAAGAAGTACTGTAGCTCTCGGTCATAATTAAGACCCTCTTCCACGGCCCTCAAGTGCATAATCCACCTCGCCTCATGCCTCTGCAGTGTGAGTTCTCTATTACCTCCATTTTTACATGTTTTTACATGTTCTATGCCAAAGAATTGAAATGATGCATACCTTGCGCTATACAGTTATGCACATGCTCTGCAATGGGATACCTCTGATCATTATTCTTGACAGCTCTCCAGTGTTCACTAATCCTATCCTTAAGAACCCTTATTGTGCTACCCACATATATTTTCTCACATTTGCACATAATCAAATATACAACAAACTTCGTGTTACAATTGATATTGGACACAATGTCATAAGTTTGTTCACCATTGAACCTAAATTGCTTCATTTTGTCCTTTGCGTGGCCACATTTAAAAGAACCTTTACTAAACTGTGACAGCCATTGTTCCTTTTCAACCTCTACTGGGTAGCTTGGACTCAAGATTGTACCTAATGTTCTACCTCTACGAAAAGTGATCTGTGGTTTCTCTGAAAGAAACTCTCGTAAAGTTTTATCCGCTTTAAGGATATGCCAATGTTTAGACATACTTTTGTACAAAATAGTACTGATAGGTGTATAATCAGTAATCATCCTGATAAAAAGTGACTCTTTTGTTCTTGTTTGGCTAGGTTTTAAGGTGGATGCGCGCTTTATCTTAAATGCTCTTTGTTTCGCTACCTCCAGATCTTCTTTACCATAACCCCTTTGGGTAAATCTTCTACACATTCCCTAACGTGACTATCCTCACTACAGTTACGTCGTGCCCGTAACATTTCTCCATAAGGGATCGCCCTAATCTGATGCCGGGGGTGCATGCTACCAGCATGCAAAATAGCATTACAGGAAGTAGATTTCCGATACATCTTACTGCAAATTTTGTCATTCTGTATGAATAATTCTACATCCAAAAACACCACATTAGTGGAGCTAATACATGAAGTAAATCTTATATTCATATCATTACTGTTCAGATAACAAATGAATTCTCGTAATTTCTCTTTTGTTCCCGTCCAAATCATTACACAATCGTCAATGTATCGTCCCCAATACAAAATATCATCATTCCAGTGTTTACCAGCAGGACCCCATATCACCGTTTCCTCCATCCAGCCCATAAATAGATTTGCAAAAGCCGGTGAAAATCTAGAACCCCTTGGGTTTGCCTGAACCATTCCCCATTAAACAAAAAGTAATTATTAGACAATATTAGATCGGTCATAGTTAGTAACATCTGGGTGTGTCCCCATTGGCTTGCTGGTTTTTTTATGAGAAAATGTTCAACAGCTCTAATCCCTAAATCATTAGGTATGCTGGTATAAAGTGATATTACATCCAAGGTTACCAGCATCATGCCTGATTCCCAAGTGATATCTCCCAGTACATTCAGAATATGCTTGGTATCCTTAATATAAGATGGCAGATTCACTACCATCGGCTGTAAAAACACATCAACATACTGAGACAAGCGCTCTGTAGGTCCCCCAATTCCTGCCACAATAGGCCTCCCTGGTGGAAACGGGAGGTCCTTATGAATTTTTGGCAATGTGTACAGGCAAGGATACCGCGGACGGTTCACCTTCAAATACAAAAATTCTTCATCATCTAAAAGACAATCATGATGCCATTTCTGTAACATTCCATTGATTTTTGTGATAAGAGAGAACATAGGGTTATACGAAACTCTTTGATAACACCCCACATTATTCAATTGGGAATAAATCTCACAATCATAATCAGTCTTATTCATTATTACAATATTACCCCATTTGTCTGCCTTTCTAATGATCAAATTGGGGTCTTCTACTAAAGTCCTGAGTGCTTGACGTTCATGTATTGATAAGTTGTCCCCAAGATATTTGAAAGAGGGGCTTGACTTTCTCATACCAGTCTCAAGATCATTGGTAACTAAAGTATCAAAGATCTCTATATTGTTACCACTGATTAAGCTAGGAGACCATCTTGACTTTTCTTTCAAACCACTTGTTACTGATAGATCTGCTCTTACATCTAAGTCCTCCAATACCCTCCCAATAGTAACTGGATCTTCTTCTAATTCCGTAATAGAAAGTAAAGTCACCGTATCCTGAATATCCCTAATCGTCAGTACATTAGACACTGGATTACAAATTTGTGATTTACACTCTTTATTTGGCTTTGGATTCAAGGCAAAATGTTTTTTCAATTTTAATTTTCTAATAAACCTAAATAAATCTATCTTAGTGTCACAAATGTCTCCCTTATAGTATGGACAGAAACCCAAACCTTTTTTCAAAAGCATTATCATATCATTTGTCAGGGTTCGATCTGAAAGATTGATAACTTCTACTTCTCCTACTCTTGGTGTATTTAATCCTTCTTGTCCCAAGAGCGAGTCTTCATTCCTATTTTGTCCTGGTTTGGAGTGTTGGCAGCCAATCAGAGTGAAGCTCATGCCAGGGAGGGGTCGCGAACCCTCCTCAGTGCTCAGATATATACATTTTTTCTTTCTTTAATTTCTCAGCAACTAGTGAACGGATTTACACCATTTAAAAAAAGGGATCTTTCTAAACCAAGGGCTACCTTTTTGACAAATTTGGTGTAATTCTGTTCAGCAGTTCGGGCTGTAGCTTTGTCTAAAGTTTCCTATGGAAATGAACATGGGGAAAACGTGTTTTGGTACCCCCCTTTTTTCTCAGCCCCCGCTTGACGAATCACCCCGAAACCTTCAAGACAGGAGCTGACCAGAGCGGGCCACTAGTTTTGAAAATTTACGAAGATTCATCAAACGACGCCAAAGTTATTTGGAAAACAAAAAATGCTTTTTGAATAGAAACGAGGTCCTAACTATAACTATCTACTGGCA
Source organism: Triturus cristatus (assembly GCF_964204655.1). Classification (NCBI taxonomy): domain Eukaryota; kingdom Metazoa; phylum Chordata; class Amphibia; order Caudata; family Salamandridae; genus Triturus; species Triturus cristatus. The sequence continues at coordinate 493,763,465 of NC_140585.1, forward strand.
ACCGCCAGTAGGTAATATATATTGCCATGGTTAAGCTTAAAACATCTAATCACCTAATGGGAGAAAGTGCCCTGGATCCACCATTGCAGCATACCCCCTACAAGCCCTTTCCCTGAGGCCCATGGAATCTACTCTGGAGGGATACAAGATCAATTTTGATGAGATCCTACAGGCAATTATGGGCGCTAAGACCACGTTCTAGAGCAAAATCAATGCGATGGCCATCGATTTGGGGATCCTATGAGCTGACCACAGGAAGTTAGTTTACAGGGTCACTAATAAGGAATCAGCCTTGTTATCAATAAGACCCATGATTTTGGAATTACAGAGCCAGGTCAGGATTATGAAGACAGAGATAAAGGAGCAACAACAATGTTTGAATTACCATGACAATGATATGATCCTCATAAAAGCATGTGAATATGGTCTGTGGGATTATGAGAATTCAAAGGTGCACCTTGTGGACAACGGAGCACATTGCAATGTTATCGTCCTGCTTGGTAATCATAAAGAAATCCCAAACTGTGGAGGAGACCTATTTTTAGTGTGCCACTGCCACTGAAGAACTGGAGGTAGGTGGCTGTGTTGTTTGTCTCAACTGTGGGAGTGGTGGATGCAGGTCTCTGTGGGGTTCTCACAAATATGGAAGTCCGCAGTAATGGTGATGTAACCACATCCCTTTGAGCAGGTTGAATATGAGGGTTTATCTCTGTGTCCTCTGAGCTGACCTCCCGACTGACAATCACATGCTCGTCATCATCATTGTCACTTTCCATAATTCTAATGCTTTCTAGAACCTTCCTTTTCTCTTGTCTCCTGGGGTGGGTCTCGGACCCGGCTACAGTCCAATCCATGCCCAGATCATCAGAAGGGGGACTTGTAGAAGATAGAGGAGTACTGTTTCTTTTTCTTCCTGGAGATCATGAATCCGATGGTTGAAGAGCAACATCCTGCTCAGAGAAAGGCTCAACCTCCTGTTCTGCTCCTACTTCAAGAAGAACTGTTGCTGGCTGGGGCTTCTGTTGTCCACTTTCCTGAGACGATTCGGTACTTTGCAGATGAGAAAAATCCAGTTCAAACTCACTGCTTGTTGCCATGACTGCAGTGGCTACATCACTGAGAGACATGGGCTTGGGCTTAGCCTTAGGTTGTGGTGGTGCTGTTGATGCAGAATTGTTGCTCCCAGTCTTTTGTTGCCCAGAGGAGGGTGCAGCAGGTACACACATTTCCTGAAAATGGTGGAGAACAGCATGCCAGTGGTGACAATATCCTTCATATTTTCCTTCTCACTAGCCACTGTCTTGGCAGGAACACCCTTCTTTGAGGACATCTTCAAGTTCGCTCTGGCAATTGCAAACCAACACGAAAAAGTTTCTGTTAAACGTGACATTTTTAGTTTGAATCCACGGATAATATAATTTAGTGAGGTCATCACAAATAATTAACAATAGTGCATCCATGCCTAACCATGCATAAACATAATATTTCAATAGCACATATATTGAAAATGTTACTCTATGTCCCTCTAAGGCCAATAGGATGCCTGTTGCAGGCAGGGGATGCGGGGGAAAATAGAATAATCTTTAAAAAAAGTATTGCTGGTGTGCAACTGTGAGACACTTGTGGTAGGCAGGGGGTACAGGAGGAAATGAAATAACCCTTAAAAAACGTATTGCTGGTGTGCACCTATGAGACACCTGTGGCAGGCAGAGGGTGCAGGGGAAAATGGAATAACCCTTAAATTATTGCTGGTGTGCATCGATGGTCTATGACACGCGTATGGCAGGCAGGGGGTGAGGAGAAATATCAAATAATTGAAAAAGATTATTGCTGGTGTCTCCCTAGGGAGAAATTCCTAAGGGGTATGGCAGCACAGGGATTATGGAAATTAATGCATAAAAAACACTGTACTACATTCATTTTCAAGCATATTAAAGTCTTTTCAGTGACAAAAGAAAATATTAACAAAAATACATAGCCCTCTTCTAACAACGTCCCTAGAAAATGGGTTTGAAAAGTCAAAGTTGAAGAAAAAGATTTACACAATGCCTCCACAAAATGGCCGTCCTGCCACATGGCCACCAAGGGCATGGACGCCAAATAACACATGCAAGTCTATGGAAAAAGCACACTGCCTACACAAAATGTCCATTGTCCACATGTCTACCAAGGGTGAAAGCTTGGACAAAAAGAACACATGCGGTCCCATGGCAAAAAGCACATTGACGAAACAAAATAGTCACTGACCACTTGGCTATCAAGGGCGAAGGAATGGACAACAGAAAGCATATGCAGGCCTATGCTTACACAAAATGGTTGCTGGTCACGTGGCCACCAAAGACAAAGGCATGGACTATGGTAAAAGCAAAGCATAGTGGCTCCACAAAATGGCCATCCTGCCACATGGCCACCAAGAGCAAAGGCATGGACAACAAAGAGCACATGCAGGCCTATGCAAAAGCACACTGACTACACAAAATTGCTGCTGGCCACATGCTCAGAACAAGAAGTGATAAGGCTTGGACAACAAAGAACACTTACAGCCCTTTGGCAAAAGCACACTGGTTACACTAAATGGCCGTCCTGCCACATTGTATGGAGAGCAAAGTAGGCCTAGAGAAAAGACAAAATAGTGGCCTTTGGCAAACAAACACACACGCACACCCACACACACTGGCCACACAAAATGGTCACTTAGCCAGCAAAGTAAGAAGGCATGGTAATCAAAGAAGAAAACATTATCATTAGTTCAGCAATGTCAAATGTGAAAATTATGTCATCTTTGAAAATTCCCCAACCACAAACATCCTAAAGTGTAAGAAACTGGGTTGTTGGTTGACTAGGGTGTGGGCCTTGGCCAAGCAGCAATCACAATCCTTGTCGGGGTGAGGCACAAGCCAACCCTAAATTAACCTGTGTTGAACCCAGAGCTGTTAGGCTTAACTTAGAAGCAAGGTGTAAAGTATTTGTGCAATACTTCATACAGTAATAAAGTTAAAACACCACACTAAAAGGATTCCACACCAAGTTCGAAAAATTGAACTTTCATTATTAAATAAAACATGCCCAAAACAACCAAAATCGAATCAGTGGAACCAGAAATATGTAATTTAAACATGTTAGGGAAAATATTGCCCAAAAAACCACAAAGTGCTGACTGTCTGTTTGTGCTAAACTGGGACAAAGTCACTAATTCAGGCCGACTGCGATGGCGCGCAGGCTGGCTACAGGCAATTGGTTAGGCCCGCTGAAGAGAGTACCTTAAATCCTGGCTTGTGGAGTATTCCGAGGATCCATGTTGAAGATTGTCACACAGTGGAAGCAATGCGGCTGTTTCGAGAATGCTGCGATGCAAAGGCCTGCATCATTGTTGAGGATCCCATCAAAGGGGCTTTCCTTATGAAGTCTGGCGTAGAGAATGTGGCGCTCAGTCGGGGCAATATGTTTGTTACAAGGAGCTGCTAGGCTGCTTTGCAGAGTCCAGCATCACTGTCGTGGCTGCTGTCGATGAGAGATGTGAGGGCCTGTGCCGAGGATGCATCACAGTCTGTTGTTTGAATGGAAAAATATACCCCCATGTTCTGATTAGTGAGATTTCGCTGGAACTCTGCATTAAAAGAGTAATGTGGAGTTGCCAGATTCCTCCAATTCCACGAGCAGAATGAAAAAGTATGCCCAGTCCTAATGAAAATAACAGCACATCAGTCTAAATATTATAATAGTGTAAAGTGCTACAGCAATATAATTGTTAATCTATATTTTAACCTCCCTTCTGTCGAAGAAATAATTCACCAGCATGTATATCAATCATTGCCTCTGAAAAACATATAGATTAATCTTCATGAAAAGATTATGTCACACAACCATAAATGTCTCTGAACAAGTGCCATAAAAGAAATTGTACATAAGTGTAGAGGTGCTATTCAATTTTTTATTAGTGTACACCAGGATGCTCAGAATTCTGTAGGGCTGTTCTAGAAATAATAGTCACCGAAACTCACCTGAGTTGTGACCTGTTTAGTATTAACTACTCTAACATAGCTAACATGAATGTTTACATTGTCTCCATTCAAATACCACTGTTACAAACTTTGAATGATTTGTATATGTACTAATACCTAATTGCAAATCTATTACAATGCAACAGATTAATATCGAAAACTGTGCAAACTTAAGTCCAAACTGTACATCACAACTTTTCTCCATACTTAATTTAACAATGGTAACCAAATATGTGATTTTTATGCCTCAAATATGTACTGTCAATAACAGAAAAAAAATACTTCCATGTTCAATATTACTGCTACCCACATTTTTAGTTCAGAATGTACCTATACTACTAATGCCATAATTTTCCATCACAGAAAGACTGAAGCATCTGGACGCTGCACAATCTACACTACACAATCTACTTGAAAAATAAGATTAGTTGGGTGGAATGTAATGATTGTATACCTACATTTAAGCAAATACTGCCTAAAACATTACAAGACAGTTACCTTCTTATATTATATCACTATAGTTATAAAGCAAAAATCGTATTTATGAGTTGGACTTCCATAATTCAGGAGATATGTAATTATGTGGCCTAGCATGTTTGATAACATTTACAATAATCACCTCTAAGTATTGTTGTCTTCTATATTTTCACATACATGAAATTACTAAGTTAGATATAATAACAGTTGATCATCCACATCATCTATGGATTTTCTCACAATCAAACTGATTTGTTTTCCCCAGTGTTTCATAACTACTACCGTATCATCATCTTAAATGTAAATGTTCAAAATTATGACGGTAATGTAACTGGAAACACCTAAAAAGAAACAAAAATGAAGACTTGAGTTTGTCGTATGCACAAAACAGATTTTTTATAAAATAAAAAACAATAGAAATGTAATGAAAACCAAAGGTTGAAATGTTAATTTATTAATTCTACACAGAACCAATTTAAACCACACAAAGTTTACAAATTCTAATGGTATAGTTATAACTTAGGGTTATAATTTGTGCCCTGGCAGAAACATGATATAACTGGCACACCTCCATACACAGTGTTGGGAACGTACTAGCCAAACAATATGGTGGTTGGTTATGTGTGGTGCTGGACTCACTCCATCTCTGAGCTGAAGTACATTTACTACTATTTTGGGTTAGTTTTGCCTGTAGTAACTTTAGCAGTGCAGTTTTAGAATAGGAATATTTTTGCTCTTCTGTGGATGGGTGTCTGTTCCTCCCTAAACCTCTCTTTTCTCCTCTTTAAACCCTTCCAATTAGTAGTAAGTCTTACCCTTTTCCAGCCACTTTCCTAGTACCTCCCTCATTTACTGCTAAGTAGGAAACTTAAATGTGTAAAGATCTCCCGATAGAAAAGGTAGTAGAACTGGAGGTGAAGTTCTGCACTTCGAGGTTTGTGAACTGCATTTTGTAGTTCATGAGTAGTACTTCATAATGCAGCTTGTGAATTGAACCCAGTGTCACCAAGATACTTCAGACTCTGAGAACCTAATCCTCAAATAAGTAAGAGACACTATATATAGGAGAGAAGAAGAAAGGTTAATTACTGCCCAAACTTCTTTCTTTAAAAGGACGCAAACCCTCACTCAACACCCTAAGGAGAATATTTCATCACCGGCTTACTCCTCATCTTGAATCCATTGCAGTTAATCCTGATAATGTCAATCAAGTCAGATCTCTGGTTTTGTGTGTTTTGATGAACACAGATGATGGGACATAAAAACCTAAATTCACCTGTATGCTGACTATCGACGATTTTATTTGAATTACCTATGATAATGTTCAAATTGAAAAACATTGCATTTAGAGAGGATAGTAATTGGTCCTCAATACATGAGCAGTCAAGTCTCAACTGTGTTTCTAAAGCATCATACAAGGTCTATGGCTTTGACAGCGTCTGGTTCTAGTGTGCCAGTTGACTGGTGCATAATTTCAGTGAATCAAATAGTCCAGTAACATCATTGTATGTGTTTGGGTAGTAACTAACACATATTTTCAAAAGAGAGAAGCGATCTAGGCCTAGAACACTCTGCAAGCCAACACATAATGTGAAGGGGTCTAATTTTTCCATCATATAAAGCAATGGCTACTAAAGGTTCCTGTAGACTCAAAATTGTCAGGGGACCCAAAACTAGTAGCTATACATGTATTCTGTCATTGCAGTTGTGTAGGGTCTTAAGAGAAACAGTGATGAACATAGTTTACACACATGTTAAATCATAGATTGGCAAGTGATAAGAGGAAAACATCACATATTTGTGCAGAAGTTCTAAAAGTGAAGTCCTCCATGTTGAAAAGAGACTACTATGTAGTAAAGATGACTGCCTATTTGTAACCTGTCTATGTTCTAGTAATAGCTTTGACTGGAATTAATGAATATGTCAACTCAGGCTAAGGAGTCTTTTTGCTATGTAATTTGAAAAGCATATAGCAATGAAAAAGGTAATCACCAAAGTTAGTGGTGTAGTACCAAAATAAAATAAATGCAGAATTCATTGTGGCCCAATTTGATGCCATGGTATACTGTGATATAATCCTGTGAGGTGGGAACATAATTTATAGACCATAGGTTGCTCATTCTGTAACAGTTTTTGAATTGATGAATGTTGGGATGGAAAAACCCTCTGCGTTATTGGGGACAACACCCTGCCCTGTGAGCCCAACTGTACTGTTGTCTGGAACCCTAATAATTATTTTTTGTCATAGGTGAACACGAATCATGCATGTGCATTATTACATAGGCCTGTCACACAGATTGAAGTCTTGTTGATACTGGAGGGACACCCAAAGTTTACCTTCGTAGTAGCTGAAGGCGACCTCCTTCACCGGTAGTTAAGATGCATAGACGCAGTTGTACAGCATACCAACCATTAATCAGCAGTAGTGAACAGGACCTTTTTACCATGTATAGCTGAAACAAGGCTTACCAATTCACTCACCTTTTCAAAAGTTCCGCGCATTGCTATGTGCTCAACTCACCCCTCGGCCTGAATTAAGTAGATGTGGAGTGCTGTGCTCCGATGTGTGTGTGCCTGGGTACCATAAAGTACAGGGATAGAGCTGTACTGTATGATCCATGTATGGTAGTGCATGTACTGGGTGTATGTATGCTTATGAGCAATACATTACATGAGAGATGTAGTGCAATGCGTTTGTAATGAATGTATGTGCTGGGTGTAAGTGTGCTTGCATGAATTACAGTACATGAAGGGTGAAGTGTTGTGCAGTGCGCACATATTGAGTATGTGTGCTTACAGTGTGTGTGTGTTTCCAAATAGCAAACAAAAGGAGAGCAACCCTTATTAGCCGAAACTGACAGGGTTATTTACAAGAAAATTTAATTTCCCATTTGTGCTTCACTCACCTACTGTGACATTTCTAATGCAGGTCAAAACATACCCATATAAATACACTTCATGGGATCTCAATACCATTTATGAAATCATTTTGTCTCATTACAGTTAAAATAAATATATATATTATTTTTTATATGGTTAACCCCTTCGCCGCGGCACGAATTCCGCCGCGGCGCTAGGGGGGTGCGGGGTGAGCGCGGCGCCGCCATGCTCATGACGGAACCACGCCGTCATGAGTCACGGGCGAGCTGTGCTCATGACGGCGTGGTTCCGTCATGACTCCGCCCACTTGCATTGATCGCCCGCACAGGCGGGGAATCAGTGCCGCGTGGGCGGAGCGGCAGCCATCGGTCGCAGCATGACTGAACCACTCCGTCATGAGCACACGGCGCCCGTGGCTCATGACGGAGTGGTTCCGTCATGAGCAGGGAACGGGTTAAAGCTACACCACTTGTGTATATTAGAAATAAATCCAATATTTAAAAACCTTCCATTACACTCATATAGTGTTCAAATACATGAATCATTTCCTGATTGCACTAAATAAACTATTTAAAAAGACTGTTAACCCCGTGTTTCGGTGGAAGTCGAAATGGTTCACGCCACCATCATCAGGACAAATTGGAAAACAAAAACTATATGAGACCGAGAAACATAATTATTTAACCACTACTTTTTATAATACGTCATGTATCTCATAGTACATCATTATATTCTAACTACTCTGTCGCACCATAGGCACTTTTGACTAAAACCTGAAGGGTCAAAGGGGAGCTCTTGAGTACAGCATAAATTGAGCATTCCCCGGATGTGTTCACCAGTGAATGGGGAATAACCCTGAGCAAGTTACACAAAGGAGGGTGGCACAAGGATTTGCCTGACAACTACTAGAGCCCTAGTTGCTTCTAAATGTTGTATACATTTGCATGCGCAAAGTCAGAAATAAAATACTTATTTTTCGTATAAAGGCAAGAATTTGACTGGACATTGATTTATTATTTTTTCTGTTACCACTTTGAGTTATAAGTTGTGTTCACTAACCAGCATCTACATCACCCCCCTAGGGAGCCTTGACTTCTCAACCACAGCTATCACTGAAATTCAAGTGCAGAATGGGTAGTTGGTGTGTTGCTCGGGATCCATATTAGGTTGGGCCCCAGGACATCAGGAGTGAAACGACTCAACCACCATGGTTGGGCCCAGTCACACCAGTGTGTCCCATGGCTCTCTGGAAGAGGTTCTGACAAGGAGCGTTCATTGTTGATGTAGAGTTTCTCAACATCTCATGTCATCCTCACTTTGTCATAATTCAACATAATGGCTCATCATGTGTGTTGCTACACTGGCACCTGATGTTACCCATATGCTCCCAAATTCTAATGCAGAGGTGGCCTGTAATTTGAGCAGGGTGTGGGGTGTGTGTGTGGGCCACACACACATACACTCTCTCACACCAATTCATTCACATATGCACCCATTCTCAACACTCGCTCACAAATACACAAACATAAGTGAATACACACAAGCATGCAAGCACTAAGCATTTTAAAACATAAAACTTACCACCTGCAGTGTCCCTGGAGAGAAGCTCTGTAGGTTCTAGGAGGGTAGAGACTGCCGCCTCCTCTCTAGAAGGGGATGGGGTTAGTGAGAGTTGTTGACCCCACCCCACTCTGTAATTAGGCCTTTGTAATACACTTGGCCCTGGGAACTTAAGTGCCCAGGTCTGAGGCTATCAGTGATACTCTCCCTCATCTTGAGTGCTTTGCTAGTCTGAAGAGGTCACCCCCACAGGAGCTGTGAAATCTACAGCCTGGCAAAGTTAAGTTCAGGTAGCCAGGTGACTGTGCATTTAGCGCATGTAAAGAGCCTGGTTACCTAACCTAGACATGAAGAGTGTCTGCCAAGCTGACCTTTGCTCAGTCTGACAGAAAATCTTCAAGGCATATATATAAGTGACTGACGAAGCTTGGTGTTAAGCAAAGATTGCTAACGCCACGCTCCGCCATTCTGAAAAATCATGGATGCATTGTATTTAGAATGGTACGGCAAATCCATGCGTTTTTCCAAGCGCTGGCACTCAACTTAGCTGCCTAGAGCCAAATGCAGGCACCCTTGCACCATAGTGCAAGGGTGCCTGCATTGAGGGAATGATTGTTTACGTGCAGGTAGGTGTCCCTCTCTCCACATAAACAATCACAACTGATGGTTTGTAACTCCTATGTGTTCTGTCCTGTGCAGCACACATAGAGTTGCAAATTGTCATTTTTATAATGTTTGTTGATGTGCAGGAAGGGACACCTTCCTGCGCATAAACAAACATTCATGGCAATTTGCCGTTTCTATGTGTGCTGCATGCAGCACACATAGAAACAGCAAAACCTGAGGGGAAATTAAACATTTCTCCTCATTTCACCATGTTAAGACCAGGTTTTCTCTGGTCTTAACTTTGATGCTGCCCCATATGCATGCCAGCCTTGTAAATAGTGAAGTCCTATATGTTGAAAAGAAACAACTGTTTAGTAAAGATGACTGCCTAACGATAACCTGTCTATGTTGTAGTAATAGCTTTGACAGGAAGTAATGGCTATGTCAACTCTAATTGGCTAAGATGTCTTTTTACTATGTAATTTTTAAAGCAGATGCAACGAAAATAGGTACCCCCAAACTTGGTGGTGTGGTCCCAAAATAAAATAATAGCAGAATTAATTGTGGCCCAATCTGAAGCTATGGTATACCGGAATTTAATACCGTGAGGTGGGAATATGATTTATAGACCTAACGTTGCTCATTCTGTAACAGTTTTTTAATTGAGGATTGCTGGGATGGAAAAGTCCTCTGAGTGATTGGAGACATGTAACCCTGCCCCGAGTACCTAACTGTACTGTTGTCTGGATCCCTAACACTGATGTTTTGTCATAAGTGAACATGAATCATGAGTGTGCATCATGACATAGGCCTGTCTCACTGATTGAAGTCTTGTTGAATCTGTAGGGGCACCCAAAGCTCTCCCCTCTAAATGGGGGAAGGCTACCGCCTTCATCAGGAGTTAAGATGCCCAAACACAGCAGTGGCAGCATACCTACCAGTGATCATTAGTAGTGAACAGAACCTTTTTACTCTGTATCAGTTGTAAATAGGGGGTAGAGTCAAAATCAATGGGTGTTGCGGTGGAACACCCCCCGCAATAACCATTTCTCGCCCCTTTAAAGCTAATTGTAGCGTGAAAGGGGGCCTTATTTACAAGGCGGTGTTAAGCCACCTTGAGTGGCTTAATGCTGTCTTGTAAATAAGGCAAAGGGATTATTGCCACAGGAAAGTCACAAAAAGTGACATTCCTGTAGTAATAAGCCCTTGTACATGTGCCCTTTCATGTCTGCAAAAAAGGTGGATGGGCAGCCCGTGTTCGGACTGCACTGTGTAAAGGTGTACCAATGGTATCAGCTGGCATTCCTTAATTTAATATCTAGGAGGTGGGAGAACAGAAATAAGCCTCTTGGATCAAAATGTTGTGCATGTTTCTTTCAAAGCATCCTTAAGCTGCTGTCTGAATAAGTGATACAATTTCACCAAAGCTTGCAAATATATACATTTTCCTAGCATAATTTAGGTATCAATTCTTTGGAATTTTCTGAGGAATTATAATCATCTTCTTTTTGGCCAACATAGTAAACAGAACCTGAATATAAATAGATGAAAAATTCTATGGCATAAGCCATACATGCAGATGCTCAGACTGTTTCATGCTATTTATTACAACTGCTGAGTGTTGTGAGGGAGCTTGTCTCATGAGAGCCTAAACCTTGAGTGGGTCTTGGGGCCTGTGAGAAAGTCATCCTTTTGGCCCTGATCACCCCCATTTTTTGCTTGGTACTGGTGGTTACTGACTCTGACTGCGCCCTGGGCTCTGCTTTCCAGGCCCAGGGCCAGCGCTATGATATTAAGGCTATGCAAATCATGTGTTATTATAATTGGTGCTGACAGCCTAGCTGTAAGTCCCTAGCATATAACAGGGCATGTAGTTTTAGAGTCCCAGTAGACGTAATGCACTAAAGTAGGCAATACTGTGTTGGCTGCTGTCAGTTTAAAGGCAGCACAGCTTTTCAGGCTTCCTTTACATTAAATGTATACACAAATTCAACTTTAGATTTAAAGGTACTTCCAAAGTCTCAACCTACCTTATTTGTACATACAACCCACCCCTAAGGTCTCCCCTAGGTGCCCCAGGGGTTGTGTGCCTTGTAACTATAAAAAGGGGCACAGTAAAAGATCTTTTACAAGTACTGGTGAGGGATAAACTGTTCATTCCGTTTTTACCCATTGTAATGAATAGCTCCATAGGCTAACATTGTAATACTTTATTTAACTTTCATTATTGATAGGAGCCATGTAAAATATACTTCAAGGTATCAACTTAATAGTTGAGATAAATCTAACAACTTGCCACTGTTAGATTTATATTAACTATTATGGAGAATAAGGTACTAAACTTTCTTTTTATGTGAGCCAAAGTCTAGCATGCCAGCTGCTCTCTCCTGATTGGGCAGCCTGCTCCCAGGCCATGCCAGTGCTGCCTGATGTGGAGTGAGGTGTCCTGACAGATGACACAAGTTTTCTGTGGACAGAGAAGTACAAGCTGCACAGAATATGGCAGGCAGGGGGTGAGGGGTAACCAAACTGGTTATCAGAGGGACAATGATCCTTTAGAAGAGGACAGGCCAACCCACACGTCCTACTTTCTCAGCCCCAGTAATTTGATTATGGAAAGGGTTGGAAAGGGAGTGTTTAGGAAAATTAGCCACAACAGCAGGTTGGGTTAGCCTGATCCAGCTCCTCTGGAGAGATTTGATCCATGTTGGATTTTCAGAGAATGGTGATTTCTAGGACAAGAATATACCCCACTTTTGAGGAAGTGATCATACACCTGGTTGGCACCCTGCATCCCATTGGTAAGGGGTGCCCCCTGTTGATGCCCAGAACCAGTGAATAAATACAAAGGGCTGCATAGCTCCTCAGATCCGCTGCCTGCAGAAACAAGAAGAAGGACTGCCCTGCTGACTCCCTGGCCTGCACCAAGAGGACTGCATTCACCAAGACTGCACCTACTGCACACTGTGGAACTCATCACCACAAAGACTTTGCGGGGCTCTGAAAGTCTAAAGAGTGGATCCCCTGGAAATTAAAAGTTAACAGAGCTGACCTGCATCATCTCCACCAAGAGTCCCCAGCCTGAAGTGCATCCAGTGTACTTGGCCAAGTGCATTGTGGGAATTGCAGCCCAGTGGAATCAACATGCCGGCGCACATGTCCTACCCCACAGCGTTCCCCTGAGTCTCCAGAGTAAAATGATACCTCACTTGTGTGGGTGGGGCAAGGGCCTGTGACTGGGAAGAGCCCAAAACATAGGGAATAAGGGTATAGCACAGAGAAAAGCAATAAAAAAAATTAAAATAGGTTTTTAGCCAATTCTGCATTGAACAGCCACACAAGTGAGGTATCATTTTACTTGGGACTCTGAGGAGAATGCTGTGGGGTAGGACATTTGTGCCGGCACGGTGATTCCACCCAAAAATACGTGGAAAATTTGGGTTTTTTCAGCTAAATTTGAGGTTTGCAGGGTAGGAAATCGTTGGGGGATCCACGCAAGCCATACCTCATTGGACTCCCCCGGGTGTCAAGTTTTCAGAAATGTTTGGGTTTGGTACTTTCCCAAGATGGCCGTGGAGCCCGGGGCCAAAATCTCAGGCCCCCCCCCCAAACCAGGTAGTTTTCCTATAGGTAATTTTGAAGTCTCCACAGTACGATTTGGGCCATTTCCTGTGGCAGCCACTATGCCTACCCACACAAGTGAGGTACCATTTTTATCGGGAGACTTGGGGGAATGCTGGGTGGGAGGAAATTTGTGGATCCACGCACATTCCAGAACTTTCCCACACAGGAATTCGGGAAAAAGTGATGTTTTCAGTGTAATTTGAGGTTTGCAGGGGATTCTGGGTAGGAGAATGCTGGGGTACCCACGCAAGCCATACCTCGCTGGACTTCCCCGGGTGTCTAGTTTCCAGACATGTGTGGGTTTGGTTGGTTCCCTAGATGGCCACTGTGCCTGGGCCAAAAACTCATGGGACCCCGCCTTACAAAACCAGGTTGGTTTGTGAAAGGTAATTTTGATGCCGCCTCAATAGGTTTTGGGCTCTTGCCTGTCGCGGGTCCTTGACCCACCCACGCAAGTGAGTTCCATTTTTATTGGGAGACATGGGGGAATGGTGTGTGGGAGGAAATTTGTGGATCCACACAGATTCCAGAACTTTCCCACACAGAAATTTGAGAAAAAGTGATTTATTCAGTGAAATTTTAGGTTTGCTTGGGATTCTGGGTAGGAGTATGTTGGGGGACCCACGCAAACCAAACCTCGCTGGACTAACTGGGGTATCTTGTTTCCAAAAATGTGTGGGTTTGATAGGTTTCCCTATATGGCCGCCGAGGCCAGTGCCAAAAACTCATGGGACCCCCCTTGCAAAACCAGGTTGGTTTGTGAAAGGTAATTTTGATTTCGCCTCAATAGGTTTTGGGCCCTCGCCTGTCATGGGTCCTTGACCCACCCACGCAAGTGAGGGACAATTTCTATTGGGATACTTGGAGAAATGCTGGGGGGTTGGAAATTTGTTGTTACTTTCTGCAGCGTGAAAGTTCGAGCACAATAATGCAAGGAAAATGTCACAGTCACATTTTGAGGTTTGCAGGACATTGTGGGTAGGATGACATTGTGGGTAGGATAACTTTTTGGGATCCACAAGAGAGACATCACCATGTACTCCCATGAGTGTTTAGTTTACTACAAAAACTACAGTTGATAGCTTATTCTTAGAGGAAATGCACACCTTGGCAGAGAGACAAAAAAGACAAAGATTTCTGCACAGCCATCTATTCCTCCAGCACACACACATACTGGTTGGATTTGGCACAAGTGCGAGTGATGGTTCAGTATATAAAATGTTATTAACAAGAGATTTCACAAAAATGAAATGCACTGTCAATAATTGGAAGAACAAAAAACTGAACCAGTGACTCGCAGCTCATGAGCTGTAAAGCCACATCAAGGCACCAACCGCTTTACAGGCCATTTACACACCTTTCATACATGATATACACAAGACCATTCACACCACCAGGCACAAAACCAACACATTACAACATTCACAAAAAGAGACAAGGTACACCCTGCTTGACAAAAATAGAAAATAATTTTATTTCTACACAACCACCTATTCCTCAAGCACACATACATACTGGTTGGATTTGGCACAAGGGTGAGTGATGGTTCAGTATATACAGTTGTATTAACCAGAGCTTTCACAAAAATGAAATGCACTGTTAATAATTGAAAGGACGAGAAACTGAACCATTGACTCACAGCTTGTGAGCTGTAAAGCCACGACAAGGCACCAATCTCTTTACAGGCAATTCATACACCTTTCATACGTGTGACACATACAAAACCATTCACACCGCCAGCCGCGGGCCCAGCACATTACAAAACTCACACCAGCAGACAGCGCCATTCAAGGGCCCATCACTTTCACATGCCCACATTCCTGACACAGCAACCACACCAGCTCACGGATTGCATGGAGTGGCGTTTGGCTAGCAGTGTGTGTAGTGACCAGCAGCTAGTCACTACTCACACACCGCCAGCCAAGTGCCAGTCCACGTACACCGCCAGCCAAGCACCAGTCCACGCACACTGCCAGCCAAGTGCCAGTCCACACACACCACCAGCCAAGCGCCAGTACACACACACCGCCAGCCAAGCACCAGTCCACACACACTGCCAGCCAAGCGCCAGTCCACACACACAGCCAGTCAAGCATCAGTTCACGCACACCACCAGCCAAGCACCAGTCCACGCACACCGCCAGCCGTGTGCCAGTCCACGCACACCGCCAGCAAAGTGCCAGTCCACACACACCGCCAGCCAAGCGCCAGTCCACACACACCACCAGCCAAGCCCCAGTCCACGCACACCGCCAAACAAGCGCCACTAAACGCACACCGCTATCACATTTAGGATTTTTTTATCCAAATAAGAAAACACAAACAAATTGCAAATAGATACAAATCTTCTAACACAAAATCTGAAACTAAATACACTACACAAATGCCAACCTTGAAACTGAACAAAAAATATTAAACAATAGGGGCCAGGCATGGATGTTCCCAAAAATTATTTTGCGTGTGGTACATTCGAAAACAAGCAGGCACACACAGCCCAGGGTTAGAAGGACACTCGGGGCAGTACATACGAGTCTCCTTCCGCATACCTGTTCACCAACAGACTCTACATCTCCTACTGGGAAAGTCTTTTGAGGGTGTGGGAGGAATGTGATCAGGAAAGTGGCGATCTTTCAATCTAGCCACATCCTCCACCACTCCAACTCTAGGAACTATTGCCTGCTCCACTAAAACAAGGCTGCCTATTACAGACTCTTGAAACTTTGCAAAAATCATCTTTGACTCAGGACAAGAATCCTTGAATACAACAAAAGCATTAAAGGTTGCCAAGTGGAAAAGATGGATAGCCAACTTCTTATCGAAATGTAAACCTTACGAAGAGCAGCGTAAGGTTCCAACCTCTGATCTACTCTGTCAGCACCACCCATGTGCCTATTATAGTCTAAAATGCACACAGGTCTGTGCGCTTCAGCAACCTGACCCCAAACAGTCACAGGTGAAGTGCTTTCATCATGGATGGTAGTCAGCATGTAGACATCTCTCCTGTCTGAAAACTTCACAGCTAGAAGTTCCTTGCAACACAATGCACTGTCCCCGCACAAGCTTTTGACAGACTAGTTCTTTAGGAAAACTTTTACGGTTAAAGCGGATTGTGCCACAAGCAACAGTGTCCACTTTGGCCAATTCCCTGAACAACTGCCACCAGTGTAGAAGTTATCTACATATAAATGGTGACCTTTGTTAAAACGTCCTCTACCAAGTTCTCACACAATTTTCTCAGTCACTCCAAAAGTGGACGGCCAACCAAGGGGGTTAATCCTGGATTTCTTACCGGTGTACACCCTGAAATTAGAGACATATCCAGTCCTACTGTCACACAGCATATACAGCTTAATTCCATAGCGTGCCTTCTTACTAGGAATGTATTAAGCCAAGTGGCTCTTGAACAAGACCAAAGACTCATCCACTGCTATTTCTTTCCCTGGAGCATAGATCTCAGAAAATTGATCTACAAAGTGATCAATGACAGGCCGAATCTTAAAAAGACGGTCACACTCAGGGTGATCTCATGGCAACGATAAACCATTATCGACAAAATGCAGCATCCGAAGCAGAAGCAAATACCTATCACGACTCATGACTGCCAGAAATATAGCCGTTGCCATCAAGCGACTAGTAGACCAATATAAAGACATTAATGGCTTCCTTAGCAAGCCCATCAAAAAAGTTAAACCCAAGAACTTCTTCATCTCTTCCAGATTTGTGGGAGTCCATCGGGTAGCTCTAGAATGGAGCTTAAGGCTGGCACTGTTGTCCCTCAAAAACTGTTTGGCATACAAATTAGTCTGCTTAACAATCTCGGTCGAAAACCATCGTCCATAAACAACTGAAAAAAATGTATCGGCAAAAGGTTTTCTGTATTCCCTCTACACCCTGGAACACCAGTAAAGTCTGGCAATGCCGGCTGCACCATGCCTGGGGCAACCAAGAGGTCATCACTTCCAACTCGAAGCCTTGCAGCCCCAGGCTGCAACCCAGATGCCTCTTGCTGCACTATACCAACGGGAAGCCTTGCAGCCACAGGCTGCAGCCCAGATGCCTACTAGCGCACTATCGGCACATCAATGTCCTCCTCTAACACAGGCACTTCATCCGCACTAAGAGTAGCTTCATCCGCACTGATTCCATGTGGAGAGAGAACTCACTGCCTGAAATTTCTCCTCCCACCTCTACCTCAGATGCAGAGTCAGTCTTTGAACCATGGTCCAAGGAATACTCAAAAAGCATACCAACAACCTGCTGACCAGTAATCCTGCGGCTAGTCATTATCCTTACTAAGAAAGGAGGCTGCAAAAACAAGTCAACAACAACCAACACTGTACAAAATAAGTGAGTAAAAAAATGTGTGCTTTTATCACAAAGATCTATATACTCAAAAACTGTACAATACACTTGCAAGAACCCACTACACTCGCCAGCACCTACTCTGCAGAGGGACAGCAAAAACGATATCCCACAAGAAAGAAAGAAACAAAACCAATTACTCGCAAGACAACAAAATACACATCGAGCACAAATGCAAAATGTTTTTGACACTCAAAACACAGAAGCCAAATATACTGCTATTATTACACCATTTACAAAAAACACATTCATGCAGAGAAATTAAAAACATTTACATTGTACAAAAAATGTCTCTTACCAAACACAAGCAACTACGCAAACAGCAGAACCAAAAGTAACAAAACTGCAACCTGGAACAGTCTAAAGAGCAAAAGCTTTCAACTAGAACAAAAAGGGAGAAATAAAGCATTACAATTGCAATTCACAAGAAATAAAACAATTAACATTATAACACACTATGTCACTACCCAAATGGTCAGTCTGCCAGATGGGCCTTCAAATAGGGCTGTGCAAAAATGGGGGGTGAACTTGCCCAAGGGATCGGGTGAGCTTGTCTGAGGGTGGGGCAGAAAACCGCAGATAGAAATGTGCCCCCCTTGCAAAAGAAATAAATCCCTGGTGCCTAGTAGGGTTTTCTGCCTCCTGCCAAGGGCAAAAAAGCCAAAAAAGGGGGCAGATCTGTCCCCAGGAGGGGCAGAAAAAACATTAACCGTTAACATTAACCATTACACACAAAACAAAATCCGTGGTGCCTAGTGGGTTTTCTGCCCCCCCCTACCCCGGGGCAGAAAGGCCAAAATAACAGGCCGATCTGCCCCCAGGGGGGCAGAATACACATATAAAAAGCATCTGCCCCCTGGAAGCGACCCTTGCCCCAGGGGTCGCTTCTATTTTAATTTCAAATAAGTCCCTGGTGTCTAGTGGGGTTTTCTGCCAAAACAAGGGCCGATCTGCCCCCAGGCAGTGCAGAATACACATTAAACATTACACATTAAACATAAATTCCCCCACCGGAAGCCACCCTTGCCCAAGGGGTCACTTCCAATTAAATTTTAAAGAACTCCCTGGTGTCTAGTAGGGTATTCTGCCCCCCGGGGGCAGAAAGGCCAAATGCATGGGCCGATCTGCCACAAGGGGGGGGCAGAATACACATTTATAAAAAATGTGGCCCTGGACACAACCCTTCCCCAAGGGGTCGCTTCCATTTTTATTTTTTGAAGATCCCTGGCTCTAGTGGGCTTTTCTGCCACCCCTGGGGCCAAAAACGTCAAAAAACCCAGGCGATCTAGCCCCGGGGGGGGCAGAAAAGTCTTTAATTTAATTATCCCCTATAGGAAGCGACCCTTGCCCAAGAGGTTGCTTCCTTTCATCAAAAAAAACATCCCTGGTGCCTAGTGGGGGCATTCCTGCAGCACAATTGCAACGCTGTGCGCGATCGTGCTGCAGGAATGCCCTGTATTGAGACATCAGGGGAGAGTAAATACTCTTTCCTGTCCCCCGATGCCTCAATACTTTACTAAATCCCCCTACGCCACTGGAGCACACAAACTCACCGGCTCCTCCTGAACGTGCTGGAAACAAATGGTTTCCGGCGCGTCCTGCGCTTCCTGATGACGTCGGCGCTCGCTGTGCCTGCTGACATCATGGGATTGCATTGGGGGGGTCGGGGTGGCAGCAGAAACTCTTCCGCTGCCATCTCCCTTTGTGGGTGCTAGATGGGCTGCCCAGGGGGTGGGTGCCATGACGGAGCGGTTCCGTCATGAGCACAGCCCAACCGATGCTCGTGACGGAACCGCTCCATCATGAGCATCGAAGGCATTAAAGTCCTTGCACATCAGTGTTTTATGTGGATTATACTGGCAAGTGACAAAGTTGACATCAAGATGATTGTGTTTTATGGTCACTTAATTCAGGTTTAATGTGGAGAGGCAAAATATTCTATCGGTGGTACTTATGCTCTGACAAAACCCAGCTTGGAGATCAGAAATGAAAGTTTTCCGCACTCCAGTTCTTCAATCTGTTCAGAATTTTCTTGCAAAAGATGTTCTGAAGATTATCCAGGACACTAATAGGTCTATAATTTGCTAGAATATCCTTTGGGCCCTTTTTATGGATTAGGATTATTTCCACCCATTTCCATGTGGCTGGTTTTTCCGCATCTTCAACAAGGCATTGGACAGCAAGTTAATGTAGTTGTCCAAAATCAATGGTTCTCATCTGTATAAGTCACCAGAAATGTTGTTCTGTCCTGCTGCTTTCTGTGGTTTCAAGGACAGGACCATTTTGTTTAGTTTTTTAGTCACTGAGATAGACAGCTTCATAGAGTGATCATTAGTAACACACAGTGATTCCCTCTGGGGTCAGGTATACTGGTCAAAGATTGTGGCCTAGGGCCTTGGTATGCTGTACACAGATCTGAAAAGTATTTCTACCATGACTTTGGCAGTATATGGTACTCTAATGGAAAAATGGCTGAATGGAATTATACCACATTTGGCAGAAAGATAGAACTTTACAGAGAAAGCCTGCTTTACATTACTTGGTGTACATTCGTTAAGACATTACTTTGAAAATTGCATATAAAGAAGTGCTTGGGTGGTATGAAGGGATTAAATATAATAGGTATATTAGGGTGGTTTGGACTCACAGATGTATAACATTTTTTTTTTTAAATTGGTCGCATATCATACCCTATGCCCAACCCCACATTGCACACACCTGTGGGGTTTTGGATGCCAGGCCTTGTATCCCGACAAACCATGGCTGTCCACACTGTGCACAAACCCAAGCTGTACAGGCCCATGAGATCACGCTCAGTGCGGGGGTTGCCTGCCCACGAGGAGGTATGCACAGGACTTTGTCACAGGCAAGTTCTTGTATCCTTTACCACTGTAAGTACCCCACAAAGTTTAAACAAAAACTGATGGGAATTTAGAAAGAAAGAGGAAGCCTTTCGGTTATTAACCACTCAGTAGTGGGAAAGGAAGCAATTCCTTTTTATAATGTAACCCTCACACACTCTAGTAGTGTCATGCTTCATCATCAGGTTCACCCTGACTCCTAAAGGTCTGGGTGGGCTCGACCGTATTTCAGGGAGTGCGTGGAAGAATATGGCCAGGGGGTATAAAGATAAAAACTCCTCCTGCAGGTCCAGGTATCCCTTTATTAGTGGAACTGCAGGGGATATTAAAATGTAAAAAAGTATATGTGGGTCGTAACGAGGTTTATAGTCCTATGACCCTAGTGCCAACATGTTTCAGTCCAAAAAATAACAGTCTTTTCCCAGAGGAATTTAAACTCTCCAAATCTTTGTCACTAAAATCCAATCAATAAGTTTTCTGCCAAGCTTTAGCTTTTTCTACTGCCACTCCATATTTCTGTGACGCTTCCGCAAACCTCTCATGGAAATTTCTCATTTTCCGGGTTATATCTTTACACATAAATAATAATTCTTCATCACAATATTTTGGTAGTCTCACTGGACTAATAGTTTCCAATATAATTTCTTCTAATTCCATATTAGGATGGGTGTTTTCAAAGGCCTTTCCATGGCGTCAAAGGCTGGCGGGGAATTGCTTTGGGGGCCTTTTTCGGGTCCCCGGAGGTATGGGGGGAGGGGGGCTACACTTGGGGGGTACCTATGGTACCCCCTACATTGCCATGCACCAGGTGGCAGGCACCACGCGGTGCCTGCCACCTGGCCTCTAATCCAGTCATCAAGTTCTACTGGGGATGGCCCCATCGCAGTACTTGTCTCCAATCTCTGTGTATATCAACTAGTCTCTCAAGCCTCAATAATATTTGTGAATCTGTTTTTTGACTTCCCATTTTTAAAATTCTCCCAGTAACCATGCGCTGTCCACCACTTGGCGTTTCAAGAGCCTTCTCGGAAATATTTATTATACTCCCCTTTCCATGGTGGAATTCATTCTATTACATCTTTCTGCACTATTCTCATGAGTTTCTACTCTCACTGGTGTACATATCCTTCCCTGATCTCGCACAATTTCTCTTGCTCAAGGTTAAGTATGTATTACTCCTACCGTTTCACTTGGGACTGCTATTGCAGGGATCTGTAAGACTCTTTGCCCTGACTGATAAAGAGGAACAACCGGACCAATTGTTACAGGAACTAATAATGCATCAGGATTATTTGTCACAACTAAATTGGAAAATCTCACTCTTTTGGGGGTCTGATTTACATCTAGGAAAATTATTTTATAAGCTGGATTCAAATTCGCAGCTGAAAATTCTAGCATTACACCTACAAACAGATTGGTCTCTGAATTATTCTGTTTTTCATTATGAGGTGGGGGGTCTATTCAATAAAAGTTCATTAAATAATTCATCATCTAGATCTTCTATATTCTCATCTGTAACGAAAGGTATTTGAACTTTTTGCTCCTCTAATTCAATTTTTCCTTAAATTTGTCTCCTTCGTTTCATTCTTCTACTATTACCGGATACATTCGAGCTCCCAAAGCAACATCTTGTCTCCATATCCTTTTCTGGGAATCCCATTTTGCCTGCTCATACCCATTTATTGTATTCCTATGTCAGCCCTGACATTTCTCTTTTTCTTTCCGATGTGCTTCATGCTCCAAATGTTCAAGAACTTCATATTGTATGGGTCTAGGACTAGGTTTCAAATCATTCATCTGTCTCCTCAAATTTTCTAAAATTCTTACATTAAATATCCTATACTCTGGAAACACTAAAGGAACATCTTCCTTGGTGTATTTTACCCAATTTTCTAGCCAAGTACATGTGTGATATCCTCTCTCAAATGACATCTTCGAAGCAGGTGTTCCTTACGGAGCCACAGGAAGTCCTTTGCTTTTCGGTATCAGCTCACCCTTATACATTAAAGCTTTTAACAATTTAAAGAATTTCATGGTTTCTTACTTCAATTCGATTTGTTTAAACCTCTAAACTCTCTTCCAAATTATTGTTTTGACCACCATTCACTGTTCATTCTCTTCCTTAAAATGCCAACACACCACCCACCAATACCAGCGCGACGTCAGTCTAACTCCTCTATGCAACTGACCCTCCCTTCACAATTTGTTCATCTTCGTATCCTTTTGTACTTGTGAAAATAACTTCACAAAACAATACAGCATAAAACAACTTTGTCTGCTCAACTAAAAGAAATACAGATACCCACTCATTCAGAAAATGTTCCATTTGCTTGCGGTGAAAATCTCACCCAGCACGATCTCACTCTCATTAAGTAAAAATCTTAAAACCTATCTGCAGAGATCTCAACTGTGCCATGCATCTAGTTTCCATTCTCAGTAACAGCAACGACGGCTCATGTACATTACTAGCAAAACAGCAGATAAACACACTAATGGGCGATTACGATGTCGCACAGAAAGTCCTCCTACCAAATCGGTTTCGGAATTGTGTTTGCCCGAATCGGGTTTTGTGAGTCCGATCGGCCGATTATGACGCTTCCCAACATCTTTCGGTCGAACTAGCATTGACTTCAATGGGAACCTGTGTTTCGCTCCCTAGTGTATGCCCCCACTAAGGGGACGATTACGATGCTGTTTGGAAACTGTTCCGAACGAACCGGTCTCGGAATCGTTTCCAAAGGAATCGGGACCTTCGAGTCCAAACAACTGACTACAATGCTCCCCGACATCGTTTAGTTGGACTCACATTGACTTCAAGAGAAGCCTGTGTTCCAAACGAGAACAAACTCTCCCATTGAAAAAAGGGTGTATCGGGAAAACCTTGCACCCAGTGGGGGGCACCCCTTGGTGCCTGACACCTTATGCATGGTTGGGAAGAGGGGTCACTTGAGTACCCCCACTGGCACCAATTAGATGCCTCTGGGTAAAGGAGGGCCCGCAACAGGCCCCCAAAGACTGATTCCGACAGCCTTTTCATGTCGGGCAGACCAAATTGGAATGGCTGTCCGAATCGGTCATCGTAATTGCTTGTTTAGAAATCATGTCCTTAGAGCTGTATGATTCGCCTTCTAAAGACTAGTGGGAAGTCTGAATGCCTTTCGGAACCAATTTTGACTGCCCGAACAGTTTCCGGGCATCGTAATCGGTCATTGGGAAATGTGTATGATTTGTTTGGACACAAGGGTTCCGAATTGGATTCTGCAATACCAAATCCCATTCGGAGCCTTTACGAATGTATCGGCCCCTAAGGCTTATCCCAGGATCTTAGGCCTCGACGGACCCGTACTCACTTAGACCTCAGCGGACCTAATTCTGTGATCACAAGTCCATTTTAAACTTTTTGTCAATGTCAAAATGTCATCACTTGTCAACACCCTTCTATTCTATTACATCACTATGAAACCCCAATACTCTTTAATCACGTCTCTTCATATCCTAGTTTAATTAGTCAAACAAACCATCCAACAAGCTACCAGATAACTGATGCAGCGAAAAGCTGGACAAGTTTTCACTTGATATATATATATATAATTCATCAAACATCTATTTCCTCTCTAGGCCCATAATATAACACTAAAATGCCATTGGCCCTTCAATGGATCTTTTATGTGAGCTAACAGGGACTTGGATATTAGAGAATGCGAGGCAAATCTTCATGAGGACCTGGAATAAGAAAATGCCAAGAATCATGCTAACAACATATAACCTTTACTTCAAATATTTATACCCCCGAAAAAAGGTTCACACCAAGGATGACTCAAATATGATATAATTGCTCAGGTAAATTATTCATCTAAGTCTCAATTTGATCAGGAACATAACTCACATTACAATCAGATCTAATAGAAACCATTTAGTACAATTAGTCACACAATGTCATACAAATTCAACTGGATAAACATTTGCTGGTTACCTAGAACAGAGATGAGAGAGAGAACATTGGGAAAAATCAAGTTTCAGCATTAAGGTTGTACAAACCAAATATGCAGAGTTGATACGCAATGAGACACAGGAATGAGTCTATAAACTCTTCAGTCGAAGGGCTGATCAAACCACTATATTTGCGCTGAAAACCTGCTTATAGTCCAAGTACTGTGGGGTATAGCAACCCCTGACATCCAGTCAATTTTATGCAGCGGCACATCTCTTGGTTTTGAAGGATTGGTGGTAAAGGAATACAAGCGACCTGGTGTATCACCTGGAACAGTGGCTGATGGGCTACACACTACCTCATGCACAGCTACATAAACCACAGGAGCTTCAACGTCTCCTGTCTGCGATACGAGTATGGAAGGGCTCACTAATAATAATAATAATAATAAAAGGGATCTTATCATGCGCAAACATAGCCCAATGGGCGTCAAGGCGCCTAATTCCAAATCCAGCTCATAACAAAGCCCCTGCAGCTCAACCTGTGTAAGCTCTAGAAAAGCACCACGTTTTTAGGGCCTTTTTAAACAGCGCTAGCGAGGGTAAGGTCTTCATCTCCATCGGCAAGATGTTCCAGAGTTGTGGAGCAACGACTGAAAAATCCCTGGCTCCCCATCTGGTGAGCTTAAAACGAGGGACAACAAGTTGGAATAGTCCCGAAGAGCGCAAACACCTTGTGGGGTGGTAACGGGTAAGCAGGGAGCTGATAGCGCCTTTAGATCCATCCTCGAGTGCTCTATAGGTCAGACACAGAATTTTGAAATAAATTCTGTGCTGAATAGGCAGCCAATGGAGGTCTCTCCTCGCAGCAGTAGCAGAAGAGGCCCTGGAAAGATCCAGGACAAAATGTGCAGCAGCGTTCTGCACGATTTGCAGTCGATGTATGAGGCCATTGTTGGATTCCATGTAGAGAGAGTTGCAATAGTCCAACCTGGAACCAACAAGGGCGACTGCAATCTGCTTGCGTGCTTGAAGAGACAGATAGCTGCGAATTCTGTTGAGCGTCCTGATCACGCCCCAGCAGGTCGAAACAGTCCGATTCACCTGTAAGGACATCGAGAGTGAAGTATCGAACACTACACCCAGATTTCTGGCAGATTGAGAGGGAGTGGGGCAGGTGCCAAGAGAGGAGGGCCACCACTCACTCGACCAGATATCTTGGTCCTTCCCAAAGATCAAGACCTCAGTCTTGTCGCCATTTAGCTTCAGGGAGTTGGTAACCATCCAATCTGCAACGTGTTGCATACAGGACCTGAAGCTAAAGGCAGATGTTATGACAGAGGACTGAGTGAGTGAGACCATGATCTGGGTGTCATCGGCGTATGATACCACCTCCATCCCCTGCGATCTTACTAGCCTAGCAAGGGGGGCCACGTAGATGTTGAACAGGGTCAGACTTAAGGCCGACCCCTGTGGCACCCCACATTGCAAAGACTTTGCTGGGGAGAGGTGGTTGCCGAGCATCACTCTCTGTTCCCTATCAAGGAGAAAGGAGTTGAGGAGACTCAGGGCCGAGCCAGTGACACCTGCCTCCCTAAGCCGAGATGTTAGAATGGCAGGAGACAGAGTGTCGAATGCGGCTGTGAGGTCCAATAGCACAAGAACAGTAGTTTGTCCAGCATCAACCTTGCGTCGGATGTTGTCGACTACAGAGGTGAGGGCAGATTCTGTGCTATGATGTTTTCGAAATCCATGCTGGGTAATGTCAAGATACTCCGAAGCTTCAAGAAAAGAGGATAAATGGCGATTCAGGTGTGCTTCTAGAATTTTAGCAGGTGCAGGGAGCAGAGAGATGGGTCTAAAATTTTTCAAGAGCCCGGGATCGAGTGAAGGCTTCTTAAGGAGCGGCTTCACAATGGCCTTCTTCCATATTGATGGAAAAGTACCTTGAACAATTGCCTTGTTCATCACCTCAAGTAGGGGAGGAAAGAGGCTGTTCCTACACTCTTTTAGCTTTTTGAGAGGCAATGGATCTAGTGGAGAGGAGGATTTCGTCTTGTCTAGAAGAAGATTCAATCCCTCCAGAGACATAGAAGGAAAAACAGAAAGGAGGCTGGAAGGGACTATATCCAGTGTCTCAAAAGAACTTATGCCTGGAGGGAGATTTTCAGCCAAGGAGAGACGTTGTACTTCCAAGGAAGTATGAATATCAAGGATTTTTGTATGAAAAAAGTCTGCAATGTCGTCACAAAGACGTTGAGAGCTGACTACGGGATCTGGAAGTTGGAGGGAGCACAGCGAGTCAGCAATTTTAAAAAGCTCCCTAGAGGAGGTGAGTGAACTGGTAAGGTTGGAGAAGTATTCCTGCTTCTCCATTATCATTTCTGCTTATACTCCCGTAGAGCAGACTTGTGGGCCTCCCTATCAATGGGATCCCAGGATTTCCTCCATCTCCTCTCATTGCTTCTGCAACCCTGTCTTAGAACCATGGCGCTGATGGTTTCCGCCGGGCTACATATCGCAGGGATGCAGGGGCAAGTTTTTCTACTGCATTAGTGATGGAATCCTGCAGATCTTGTGCTGCCTCATCCGCGTCTTTTAGGGAGAGAGCCTCTGGTGTAGGAACAAAAGGAGCAAAAGCCTCATTCGTAAGGTTTCTAAAATTTCTTCTAGAAACGAAAGGGGTAGTCCCTTTCTTAGTCGAATGAGAAGTAGAAAAGGCTAACTGCAGAGGAACCGCAAGATGATCTGTCCACACCAACGGTAAAGGTGTGCCGCTGGAGAGTCTTAGATCATTAGAGAAAACCCCATCAAGGATGTGACCTGCTATGTGAGTAGCATTGGTAACAAGCTGAATGAGATCACAAGCTCCGAGTGATTCAACCAATGATATAGTATCCTTAGAGTGAACCTCATCGAGATGGAAATTGAGGTCACCTAAAATGGTGAAGGAGGGCTTTCCGAAGTAAGGTTCAAGGATTCTCAATATGTCCGAGGCAAAATTAGCTCTGTGACCAGGCGGCCTGTAGGTCAGTATACCCGTAAAAGAGACTGAAGGGGCACATGTAATACAGAAGTATAGAGCTTCAAAGCGATCTTGGGGCGAGGAAAGTGGATTAACCGTACATAGCAGGGAGGATTTAAAAAGAATGGCAATGCCTCCTCCTCTACGTTTAGGTCTATCATGCCTATGTAAGGAGTAGCCCTCAGGAATGGCTAGAAGAAGGTCATGACCCGAGGAGTCAGTGGCCAAGGTCTCTGTGATAAAAACCCAGTCTGGCTGCCTTTCGTCCACAAAATCGTGGAAGGCAAGATTATGTTTGATTAGCGAGCGAGCAGAATGGGAGGGTGGGGCCAGCTGACGGGAGAGACGCCCTATGACAGAGTGGTCTTTTACCTCAGATATCCACCTTGTCGGGGTTTTGAGATTGGGACACCATTGGCATCTCTACTTTAGGAATTGTTATGCGGGGCACCACCCTAAAATCCTACCAGAAGCTCAGTGAGGAATTTGACATGTCACACATGCAATTTTATAAGTACTTAACATTTTGCCACACTCTGTCTCCATATATTATGCACTTGGAGTCTCTGCCGGAGATTAACCCAATAGAAGCCAATGTATTTATGGGCGATTTGGGAGACCAAAAGATTACAAATATTTACCAATCCCTGGTGATGAATCTCTCCACCACATTAAACTCACTCCAAGATAAATGGCAGAGAGCTTGGCCCCCTTGACAATGACAATTTGACGGAAGCGTCAGAATCCCCACGGGGCGCTGCAGTAGCCTCTGGCTTAAGACTCATCCAATTCAAGTATTTACACCGTGCTTACATTACCAGACACAGACTGTGGAGGGCGGGACTGATACATTCCCCTACATGTCTCTGTTGCGGTGACGAGGAAGGCACTTTTCTACACACAATTTAGCAATGCACTGCACTCACTAAATTTTGCCAGGGAGTCACGACTTGCCTGTCTGAAGTATTGGGGTGGGACATCCCCTATCGCCAAAATTCACAATAATCCAAATCATGGAAGAAATTGGGGGCAACCAATATAAAAGACGCCTATTGTTCCTTGGTCCCACCCTGGCTAAAAGAGACATAGCTAAGGTGCGGAAGGCCCAGGCTCCACCCGGGCTGGGAGCCTGGAAGGCGGGTCTTGATTGGTGTATGGGCCAAGAACAACCTATATTTACAGGACAGGGTTGCCCACATAAGCACGCAAAAATTTGGAAACTATGGCCCGACTATAGAGGCCTAGTTTTGGAAACCTTCGCCTACATGTCTCTGTTGCGGTATGACGATGGTAAACTGGACTAAATTATATGCAAGCTGGTTTGATGGAAGTGATGTTTGTATCATTAGTATGTACATGGAACTTAAAGTTGTAAGGTTACGAGCTGACGTTTATAAGCTCACTATGTTTGTATTATTTCATTGCAAATGTTGCTTTATTGCAATGGAAGTCATCATACTTGATGCTACAATACTGATCAATATATATTGCACTTATCCTGTAAGAAATGTGGTAACTTTACCTGCTGACCTAATAAAAATATATTTTGGAAAGAAAAAAAACTCTTCAGTTGAAGAGCTGTTCCCGAACTAGGCCTGGGCGGCAAATTCCGCTCCGCTCTCGCGGAATTTGCGGAATTTGCGTAATTTCACGTTCAGCGGAGAACGCGAAATTACTCGAAAGTCTGCTTTCCGCGATTTCGCGAAATTTTTGCTTGTTCGCGTTCTCAAAATGCATGTTCGCAAGATATTTCTCCTCGAGCACGCAAACAGCAATTGCGAACAGGAAAAAAGCATCGCGAACAAGCAATTCCGCGTGTTCGTGGAATTTCTGCGTGTTCGCGGAGATTTTTTACCGTTTCGCGGAGATTTGCGTAACGCAATTCCGCAAGTTCCGCCCACCCCTAACCCGAACACTTTATCAGCCAGCAAAGCACAGGTTTGAGTCCGTTCGGAAAGTTCCGTTCAAATGGGTTTGGCATAAGGAATGAAATCTGAGTTCAGTCCGGCAGCATGCCAGGCAGGGAAATTGAAATGACAACCAGCCCCTGATACCTCCTCCAAGAGGGCAATTATTCTTCAAATGAATCTCAGTTTACGCCCACTAAGTAGCCTTTCAATCATACGATATGGTCTCTATTGGTTGTACAAAGTGGGCTGCTCATGTGTGATCAATACCTCACTAAGAAATCTGGACGCATTAAGTAATCCTTTTGCAAAATCATCAAATTCAATAACTTTATATTTCCATCCTTTCATCTGAAGTAAGAAAATTCACTTTATTCACTGTTCTTCCCCAGATGCTCTTTCTGGGTTTGCAACTGTATTGATACCTTTCTGTCCAAAGTGTTGCTGATTCAAGAGAGAATCTATTATTTGAAAGGCTAAGAAAAAATCTTCATGAAACATTCTCACAGCGTTCAAAATTATTACTTTACCTTGATTCTGCTTTCTGAACGAGGATAAGAAAGCATTTGAGGCCAACGTGAAAACTTGCTGAATCACCATCACGTTATGATTAAGATAAATCACTCCTTAATACAAGTAAGTCATTTTCCTGAATAATTCGCTCATTAATCCTTTCTGAAAGGTTACATATCAATATTAGGTATTAGTAAAAAAAATATTTCACTCATTTATAATTTCAAAACAGAGTAATATACATGTTACTTTTGATATGCACGTTTGTACCACACAATACTAAATAAAACTGTGAACCTTCATATGGTCAAACATCTTTTAAACTCATCCTTTTTATCATGTTCCAGTGTTCGATTTTGTAAGCATTAGTTTCATTTACCACATCTGGAAGTCTTCAGCAGCACATTTTCAAGGTTAACTATGTATGGATTTCTTAATCACATGATTATATTGCTTAACTATTTCTCTTTCTTTATTTACATTTTTCACATTTTCACATTTCAAAGCATTTCTGCATGCTTTTACGATGCAGAAGTAAATCTCAAGTTTTTCATCTTTTACCATTTTACACGTTTTGATCAAAATTATTGTCGTAAATCTCATTTGAAGGTGAGAAGATAGAGGCAACCATCATTAAACATTTACGCTCCATCAATGCCTTCACTTTTTTGGGCCATTGCATTCTGTACACAGTTTAAAGAAAGCTTAACACACCTGAAAGTCACCCTTTCCCTATAGCTGTTTAGCCTTTATTCATTTAACTTTTTGTTCTCTAAAACCATTTAAGTACCAAGGAGTTAAGTTAACTCTCCATCACTGTATACAGAAAGCAGATTCTGATACAATTAGAGTGATAACCAATGGATCAGTCTTCTGAAGGGGAGAGGTGGGGGCATGAATCTGAGCTTTCTGTTCAATTCCTGATGCATTACTGCATGCAGCAAATTGTAATCACCATCTTCCAAAACTCCCTGCCCTGAAGCACAAGCAAATTAGTATTTTTGTTTAGTGCCTAGTAAAGGCTGTGCAGAGCTATCCCTATTGAACACACATGTGCAGGGAGTATGTGAGAAGTATGTAGTATTGCCTGTTGATATTGTAGAAACTCTTGTATTTTGGGATCATTCACATATTTTACATTACTCAATCCCTAAGACATGAGGTCCATTTCACCCAGCGTAAGTGTTATGTACATGTATTTGATATGCTAGCTACAGTGGCTGTTTCTAGGACTAATAATAGACCAATTATATAATTTGTTTCCCTAAATGAAGCGATATGCCTTCAAAATGGTCAACCACACAACCATGAGAATTTTCTCATCTGGAATGAACCATTTCTCAGCTGCAGAATATAAATGTGATTAGTAGATTATGGGGGTCATTTGTCCCTCTTTAAATAAAATATATCTATAAACTGATGTGCTTGGAATAATTTGAATTACTATGTTTTTCTTACAGTCGCATGTTTGCAAATATTTAATCTCCAATATATCTGCTTGTAGCCCACACTCCCTGGCCTTATGCGCATCTGTCCCACTCTTTTCAGAAAATTAGGTTGATAATAAAAAGGGCTTCATCCACTCATTGAAGTGCAGCCGATCAGCTCTTCCAAAATGTAAGAACTTCATAGTACTTTCTTATGTGTGCGGGGTTCCAAACTAGCACACTTTTACATAATTCGTATCCCAAAAGGATTACAGAAAGGAAGTCAGTCTTTGATTTACTGAAGTTTACTTTATGTCTGTGTCGAGCTAATGTTGTTAACAGTCGGCTATTTTTTCTGTACTAGACTAGTCTTCAGTCAGTACTGTTACCATTTGGCATTGGATTTGTACATGTAGAAGAGTTCGAATTTCTATCTACCAGCCCAATACATTTGATATTGTCTGGCTTACCAACTAAAGAGAGGAGTGTTCATAATTTAATGAATTGGTACTACTAACATTCCCTTATACTGGAATTCTGTCAGAATCATTTTTATTTTGCGCTTTAACTCTGGATTCAATTGATATTGAGACCGTACCTGTTCCTAGCTTCGAAGAGGAATTATATATGGCACATACTCTTTTTTTCCACTCTGCTTGGTTTCTATACCATGGCAGAACTTGCTCCAAATCTCACATTAATGTATATTTGTCACTGAGATCCTGAGGCACCGTTATTTCTTCTCTGGGAGGTATGTCCCTTACATGGGCTGGGGGGAAAATGTTCTCAGCTTAGATGATATCATAAGTGTGACCAGCAACGTACTTGTGTAGTGCACAACATGCCATCATTATCTTATGACTTATATCAGAAGATTTTAGTGTCCATCTGGTGTTTCTACTTGAACATATTTATCAGTATGCATGACTATATGCTCCTTGAGAGTCTGATGAACCATTGTTTTTACCACTGCACTGTTGTGAAGCACTGCTGCCCAAATCTCATTCCACAGAAGGACTCTCATTCTCTGAGGGATGTTGTTTTCAAGTTCAAGTTGTCAGAGAGATGA
Organism: Triturus cristatus; assembly: GCF_964204655.1. Classification (NCBI taxonomy): domain Eukaryota; kingdom Metazoa; phylum Chordata; class Amphibia; order Caudata; family Salamandridae; genus Triturus; species Triturus cristatus. The sequence continues at coordinate 493,795,707 of NC_140585.1, forward strand.
AGAAAGGTTACGTACTTAAAGAGACTTGCTTGTATGCAATCCTCTCAAATAACATGTAACCACGTAACCAACACGTTTTGTAAATACTAACATTGCATTATACACGACATACAGTGTCCAGGGGAAGCTTTCCTATGTGTATTACTAACAAGTAACCCCAGTGTCTTAAAAAAATGGCCACCAAAAACACGGGAACTACATTGTGCATGCGTCTCCTGCATCTACGCAGTATGACGTATTCTGTCACTTGGTGGGAAAACGTTGCAGCTGCTCAATAGCACTAAATACGGCTGCTTGAAACTCACATGTTAACACATATGCTACTGCTTGAACTAAAACTCGTAAGTTCTACTAAACACTAATGCAAAATATTTAAATAAGTAAATGGGGATCACCCTACAAAAGGTTACTCCATAGCTTTACATCACACAAGCACTTGCGATACAACTAATTGTATATATGCCATTAAATGCCCCTGCGGAAAAATATACGTATGTCAAACTGAGAGGAAAGTAAAAATTCGTATCTCAGAACACAAGAGTAACATCAGAACAAATAATTTAAAATCATCTGTGGCATCACATTGGATTGAAGCTGGTCACCAAATCTCTCAACTGCGTTTTACAATACTTGAAAAGATCACACAACGTCGAGACATGGATCCTGTAAAACAAAGACTAAGGACTGAATATTTTTGGATTAAAAAGCTAAATTGTTCCCATCCCATTGGGTTGAATGACCGCATAGAATATGCTTGTTTTCTCTAGTCTGCTGAATACAGTTACATTGGTAAATCGTGTTATCCGGTCCCGTAATTCACTGTTTATAATTCATGAATTATGTTACGGGATGATGATGTTTATTAATATATTCAGATTTTGTCTATATTTTTCACTTATTATTTTCCACTTCTATGTACATTTTCCTTTCTCAAACCTTTTTCTTTCTTCATTAACTTTATTGAAATGTTGGTCTTTTCTTTGGGGTTTCTACTTGTCTGGCCGCTTCATAGGCCGTTTGCGTCTACATTTCTGTCAGCTTGATGCCCATTCGTTGTGATTACGTTAACACGTAACCGATTGGCTTATACTGTCCATTCCCACATCACGTCACTTTAGCTTATATATATTAACCTATCACAGGGTGATTTAGATTTGTCATCAAGTTCGACGTTTAACTTTCACGCCGTCCGCAGAGCCTTAGACATGTGAAAACCGTTTGGTTTCCAGTAAGTTCATGTTAAATACGCTCTTTCCGGGATTTAAAGGGACCTTTTGGTACTTTCTTTCACTCGTTTTATGCTGGCGCGTTTCTTTTTTACTGAATTTTGGCCCTGGGTTATCTGCATCTCTCCTTAGTACACGCTTCGTTATTATTTTTTCAATTACACATTTATTTCCCGCATGTATTGTTCACTTCCGTTCATTTTCTGCTCTCTAGTTTAAATATTTATTTACCGCTCGTTTCGTTAATTTTCTTTCATTTGGTTTGTCTTCATCACAGTTTATGTATTTTGGTCTATACACGTGATTTTTTATGCATTGATTTAACTGTCCAGAGTTATTTCATTTGTTTGGGATAGTGAACTTAATGGTCCTGTTTCATTTCATTTGTAGACCCCTGAAGAAGGGTCAGATTATTGACCCGAAATGCATTGGGTGGATGTCTAATGTGCTCAAGAAGAACAATTCTTTGTTATGTATGATTACATTTGGAAATGATATTTCAACGAGAGACTCAATTGTCGAAACTCAATCTATGAAGTAAATAAATTGTTGAAGAAACTTTATCAGTTTCATGGTTTACTGAGTGCCCTTGTCTGCGAGAAGGTGATTCTTCTCACTACACACGAATAACTCAGCTTAGATGATATCATAAGTGTGACCAGCAAACGTACTTGTGTAGTGCACAACATGCCATCATTATCTTATGACTTATATCAGAAGATTTTAGTGTCCATCTGGTGTTTCTACTTGAACATATTTATCAGTATGCATGACTATATGCTCCTTGAGAGTCTGATGAACCATTGTTTTTACCACTGCACTGTTGTGAAGCACTGCTGCCCAAATCTCCACAGAAGGACTCTCATTCTCTGAGGGATGTTGTTTTCAAGTTGTCAAAGAGATGAAGAAAGGTTACCTACTTAAAGAGACTTGCTTGTATGCAATCCTCTCAAATAACATGTAACCACGTAACCAACACGTTTTGTAAATACTAACATTGCATTATACACGACATACAGTGTCCAGGGGAAGCTTTCCTATGTGTATTACTAACAAGTAACCCCAGTGTCTTAAAAAAATGGCCACCAAAAACACGGGAACTACATTGTGCATGCGTCTCCTGCATCTACGCAGTATGACGTATTCTGTCACTTGGTGGGAAAACGTTGCAGCTGCTCAATAGCACTAAATACGGCTGCTTGAAACTCACATGTTAACACATATGCTACTGCTTGAACTAAAACTCTTAAGTTCTACTAAACACTAATGCAAAATATTTAAATAAGTAAATGGGGATAGAGTAGAGATAAGTGGTATACAGTGAAATCTTTTATTGTCACATTTGAGCGTGTCTTTTTCTGACTTTATTATTAGTTCACGTTTGGGCCTCGGAGGGTGACTGAAATTTCTACCTCACATGACCCGTGCGCGTGCGCATTGAAACTTGCTGAAAAACTGGGATGACACACGAAGACGCCTGGGAACATAAATCCCTGAACCGGGCGAAGGCAAAACCTTTGAATACATTTTATAATTTGTAATGATCATAATGTGAAATGCGGAAGGGAATAAAGCTATTTGAAAGTACATTAAGGGGCGGAAACATAGAAAAATGGTCCACAGTAAAATTATTACTTTTAATATGGTGTGATGAACTCACCTCCTCGCCCTGACCAATCAGAATAGGGGAAAACACAAAAATTGCAATTTGGGGGGAGTTACATGAATATAGAATAGTATAATTGAGGTAAGTTATCTAGAGACTTTGTCAGACTTGTCGGATCCATCATTCGGACTCGTTACCGACCCAACGCGTATGCTGCTACTCTGTCAGAGACGCTGTCTCAGACCCTGCTGCTGCCAGAAACTCTGCTCGGGAAATTGTGAGACTGATCGCTAATCTAATCATCTAGAAGGGGATTACAGAAGAGGGACACCCAGGGAAAGTAGTATCAGAGAGGGGTGCGACGCTGGCGTTGCACTTAGAAGAGGTCACCTTCCCAGATCCTAATCTGTCAAATCCACTGTCTGCATCCTGTCCTGGCAGATTCTATCTGGCTTATCTACAAGAGTTGTGTTCATCTATCACCTAAGGTAGAAATAAAACTGCGAAACTGTCATTGTACCTGCTCTCTCTCTTTGTTTCCTTTTTCAGGTACCGTCTTCATTGATCATTATTATGACTTTGTTTTATTTGACTTTACCCTGCCTCTTGAAAGAATGTGTTTAAGCTGTAATTGATTCTGACTCACAAAATTATTAATTTAGATAAAGGTTTTCAAAACTTTTGAGGTTGTAGTTATTTCAAGCATAAGATAAATGCCATTTTCTACCTTAAACTATCTCAGAAACCTGATTCATCGAGAAAGGAATTATTAAGGAGATCAAATTGGTAAGACTTGGTAAAGTGAAATAAAATTAAAGGTAAAACTCAAAATTGATATCAGCGGGGTTTGCTAGCTCATTTGTGTCAATGGTTTGGGCCCAGGTGAGTATTTTAGCTATGTGTGTGTTTTAACCCGAGCTGGTGACCCGCGCTCTATCAATTTTTCATTGGTAGCAGAGGCATGGCTAGGTTCTAGTTAGTTAGGTAGAAGATATTGTGGATTGAATTATCTGATTTATGCATTAACAACCACTATTCGTTAAATGTTATGTATTGTTTCATGTTGTCTGGATATTCCCGGGAATATTGAATAGTGGGTAGCGAATGGAAGCCATACCGCAGTGAGGTTACTTGTCTGGATCAGGAAAGTGCTGAAAGTTACGCAGAACTAGAAGCACTTATTTAGGGACTATTTTCTGTTATATAAAAGTGAGAGTAATTGGTAGCCAAGGAGTCCGCTGGTGAAACTTTGGTCTTATATCAGCTAGAAAGGGTAATACTGAAGGAGTAGCAGGTTCCCTGATGCTTGCGTGGAGAGTAAGCGGAAAGTTTTACTCGTAGTGTATGAAGAGTAAGCGGAAGGGGTTTACTCGTAGTGTGTGAAGAGTAAGCGGAAAGTTTTACTCGTAGTGTATGAAGAGTTAGCTGAAAAGGTTTGCTCGCAGTAAAAGTTGACTATTCTTTTAATTTAGAAGATCAAACACAGTAGTGAATGTTTCTATGTTGTTGATTAATGTAAATTATATGTAAAATTGTGAAAGTAATACGTTTTCGTATTACCTTGTAAAGGAGGGGTCAGTTGCGGGTGCTGCACTGACGTCACAGAGGGCCGTGCTGGGATTGGTTGAAACAGCGGGCGTGTGACTGTTGTGAAGAATTATAAAGGAGGGGTCAGTAGGGAGGAGTGATACTGATGTCATTAAGAGCCGCGCTAGTATTGGATAAACGCATAGCAAAACAGAATCAGATTGGTGAAAAGAAAAAAGAAGCAGTGCTGGTATTGGTCAGTTGTTAAAATAAAAGTGAACATTTGATTAGTTGAAAATAAAAACCATAATAATTGATAGTGGGTCTTGCATGTGGAGACACGATCCTACTTTGATAGGAAATCGTCCAGATAGAAGATACTTAGGTTTTGCCCATGAACAATACAATAAAGGAAGATCCCACAAAATGTATGGAGAGAAAAGAAAAATGTCATTTATGCAGAAAACTAAGAATTATTTTAAGAAGGATAAACCCATTAAGACTAGAGAGGGAATTCTCATTCCTCCTCCGAAAACTCACGCATCCTATATGATGGTAGAAAGAGGTTATCATACTTGTGTATGGATAGAAAATTGGATAGAATATACAAAAGATGACGGAATAATGGCGTTCCCATAGTACGGAACATTTAATGGAAGAATTTTACATAACTTATGCACCAGAATGAATGAATTAGAACAAGACCCAGATTAACTCAGTATGAAGCACTAGAAGAATGGTAAACTGAGGCATTTGAGTGAGATAGACCCAGGAGCGACAGAATTTTGAGCAGATATTATCCAAAGTTTCCACGTGAAACTCGAGATAAGCAGATGAAACAGTGGAGACAGGCCATGTTAACTGAAGGGTTATACCCTGTACTGGTGACAGAGGAACAAACAGGAAGCAAGTGCACAGAAAAGAAAAGGCATTTAACATTAACTGGTTGCATGGAATCAGAAGATGATTATTTAGAAGATATTTTTAATGAAAAATCCTCCGCCTTATCAAGAAAGACCTAATAGAACTACCCCGAGTGCTCCGGTTCTAGATACACCCTCAAGTGCCACAACTAGTACTTGAGAGAACAATGGAAAGGGTACTTCAGGAAAAGGAAAGCTCTGACTATACCAGTGACTATAGGTCCTGTTATCCCATTGTACGGGGATAAAACAAATTGTCCTAAAACACCTGTCATGACAACACCTATTATTGAGCCAAGAAAAGAGAAGTTAGTAATTGATGACCAAGCTTGTGATTGTGAGTCTGTAATTTTATTAATGGATTTACCGATAAGAGGGCAAATAAATGACACACCCAGAAGAGTCACCCCAGGTTGCTCAAAAGAGGTACGAATCGAGACAACCACCGGATCGAAAAATGCCACTATTGTAACCCCAGAAGAAATAGAAAGATGGGCACAGAAAATAGAGAGACCAAATCCACCACCAAAAATATTAGACATATTCAAATTGAAAGTCGAATTAGAAGAAATTATAGCTGGGTATGTAGGACTAGGTAGGTTAAATACCTATAATGAGGAAGAATTGCTTTTCATTTGCAGAAGCATAACCTGAAACACAAAAACATTTCATGAAAAACTGGTAAATTTAGCCTCTGAAATGGGAATAGAAATAGGGCGATCCAAAGTATTGCAAAAACCTTATAGAGCAGAATTATCTGATAAAGAACTAGAAAATATGAACGTCAAGAAAAAAAATACAGATTAAAGAATTAATGACAATATTGCAGAAATGGGGAGATTTAGACAGATAGAAAGTTTGGTGGTCAAAGAAAAAAGAGGAAGCTCAGGCAAATCGGGTAACATCTGAATATTTGGTGAAAGAAACAGAAAAGGTAGAAAGGTTGTACCCAATGAGAGAGGTTCCAGGAGGGGGATATGTATATGTCCCATGGACCCGACAGGATATATTATCATTTACAAATGATTTTCCAAAGTTGAGAGAAAAACCAGTGAAATGGTACCGGCAAGTTGAAAGGTTTGTGAAAGTATCGAAAGTTTTGTTGAAAGATTTAGATTGTCTCTTTGATATAGTGGTGCCTGCTGATTTGTGGACTGAATGTAAAATCATAGTTGATTGGCCTAATGATGAGTACCCGAGAAATGAGAAAATAGGAGCTCCCTCAGAGGAGGTCATGAAGAAATATAACCAAGAAGTAACTTTCTTAAAAGTTAAAATTCCCCCAAAGGAAACAGACTGGATAAAAGTAGATAGAACAACCCAGGAAAAGCATGAGTCTGTACATGCGTATCATGAGCGCCTCCTACAGGTATTCAAACAGTATAGTGGATTTGAGAGTATTGGGGACAAGGATATTCCGCATTTTATGTATCGGTTTGTGTCAGGGTTACGAAAACAAAGATCTGAAATGATTAAGCAGCATAATTTGTGCTGGCAAGCAAAGCCAATAGACAAGATTTTAAAATATGCAAAATATTGTGGAGATGAGATTGACAATAGACGAAAGAATTTAGAAGCAAATGTGATGTGGGCTCAAGTGAAATTCGCAGACCAGCAAGAACTCCAGTTATAAAATCAGGCAGGAGATACTGGAAGAGGGTAAGGTCAGGGGGAAAATAATGGGGGTAAGCCGAAAGGGCGGTTAAGTAGAGAAGAGGCCAAAAAGAGGTTTCCCTGTCATGGGTGCGGAAAATTGGGGCATTGGAAGAACGAGTGTAAAAGCATACAACATAATAATGGCCCAAATCAAAATTTAAATCCACAGACGCAGAATGAGGTGTTAATGAATCAACCCCAGCAGGTTGTAAACCTACAGAGTCAATTGCCACCTGCCCCTTTACTTAAATTTTGTGTCAAGCCAAGTACAGTGCGGACACAGGATTCCGAGAAGGAAGTGGTAAGAAAAACTATGTAACATCGCAGTTTCTTTTGCAGGATACATATTTTGATCAAGATCAATGACGGTGCCTGAGAGGGGAGGAAGAGGAGTGCGTGCTTGGCGCATCCTTACCGGTAGATCAGTCAGGTCCGTACATTGAGGGAAAGGTAGAAGGAAGCGACATTACCTTTTTGTTGGACACTGGTGCTACCCGTTCTACTGTGAGAACAGCAGATATCCCAAACTTACCCCTCTCGGGAGAAGCGATCCAAGTAGTGGGCATTTCTAATAAACAGATTAGAACCCCTATTACAAAACCAATGAAAGTGTGTATTGGAAATTTTAAAGAAATGCACAAGTTTATAGTGTGCGATTCTAGTCCTGTAAATTTATTGGGAAGGGACTTGTTTTGCAAAATGAATTGCACCATATTTTGCACACCGGACGGTGTTGCCATTCAGACCCCTGATGAAGATGGAATATATAAAATCATGTTAGCCAAGCAAGGAACAGGGGTAGGGGAATGATATACAGTGATGACCAAAAACGACTTACCTGATGAGGTCAAAACAGCAGTGAATCCGGAAGTATGGGATTTTACAGGAAAAGAAGTAGGGTTAATGGCAGACGTAGGCCTTGTTAAAGTGACTGTGAAAGAAGGTGCAGTCTATCCAAATACTCGACAGTACAGAATGAGTCCCGAAGTAAAGGCTGGTGTTGCAGCAGAAATTTAACGAATGGTCGAACAGGGCATCTTAAAGGAAATCATGATTAGTCCCTGTAATGCACCTATAATTGGCATTAAGAAACCAAATGGAAAATATAGGGTAGTTCAAGATTTAAGAAAAATAAATAGGAGTGTTGTGCCATGTTGCCCTATAGTAACCAACCCTGCAGTGATTTTGTACCAAATACCATGGAATGCAAGATGGTTTACTGTAATTGATTTATGCCATGCTTTTTCTCCATCCCATTACATCCTGATAGCCAGTTTTTATTTTCCTTTACATTTGAAGATCATATCTATGTTTGGAAGCACGTTCCTCAAGGGTACACAGAAAGTCCATCAATCTTTAACCACATTTTTTTAAAATGCCTTGAGACATTGGTGCTGCCTCGGGAATCAGTCCTGGTGCAGTATATTGATGAACTATTGGTCGCGTCTAAAGCAAGAAGTGATTGTGTAACTGTTTCCATTGCCTTATTGAACTATCTAGCAAAAGGCGGACATAAAGTGTCCCCTGAGAAATTGCAATTCTGCAGAAGCAAAGTAAAGTATTTAGGACACCAAATAGAATGAGGATTAAGAAGAGTGACCACTGAGAGAATAAAAATAATAAAGCAAATGAAGCTACCACCGACACAAATAGAAATAGGAATGTTTCTTGGTGTTGTGGGATATTGCAGGCAATGGATTGTAGGGTTTTCTCTAATGGCAAAACCCTTGATACAAATGACAAAGAAACGAGCAAAAGACCCAGTGGAGTGGGATGATCTCAGCATGCAATCTTTTGTAAAATTGACAAATTGTTTAAGTGAAGCACCTGCTTTAGGTATGCCAGATTATTCCAAAGAATTTGCATTGTTCTGTTGTGAGAGAGAAAACTGTGCCCTCTCAGTTTTAACACAGCGACATGGTCTAATGCGACGTCCAGTGGCATATTTTTTTACTACCTTAGATCCTGAAGCATCTGCATTGCCAGGATGCTTAAAAGCTGTGGCTGCAACGTGTGTTGGTATAGAACAAAGTGTAATTGTAAAGGGACATCCTGTTAAGGTATAATTCACTCATGCAGTTGAAATTCTGCTAACAAGAACTCGAACTCAGTATCTCATTCCGAGCACATTAACCAAATATGAAAGGATCAAATTGGGAGCAGAAAATGTGACCATAATCAGATGTACCATTCTTAACCCAGCTACCTTGTTACCAGACCCATGCAATGAGGAAGTGAAAGATGAAGCTGAATACAAATGTCTTGATGTAACAGAACTCAGTGCCAAACCCCGACCAGACATACAGGATGAGCCTTTGAGAGATGCGGAGCATGAGCTTTTTGTAGATGGCTCATGTATGCGTCATGAGGCAGGAGGGTTGAGTGCTGCCTACGCCATATGTACATTGGCTGGAATAGTCGAAGCATCCTACGTACCAGGAGTCAAGTCTGCACAAGTAGCCGAATTGATAGCTTTAATTAAAGCCTGCAAAAATGGGAAAAATTGGAAAGTAACCATTTAAACTGATAGTCAGTATGGTTACGGGGTTGTGCATGACTTCGGCCAGCTCTGGATGCAGCGAGACTTCCTGACTTCTTCAGGGTCTCCCATTGAAAACTGAAATTTTGTAAAAGAGTTGCTTGAAGCAATACAAATACCAAAAGAAGTGGCAGTGGTAAAATGTGCTGCACACAAGTCAGGAAATGACCCTGTGACTGCAGGCAATCGATATGCTGACCAGGTTGCCCAACACTGCGCATAATTTCAAATCGCAGTAAACAGGAAAGTTGAAAATTGTGAAATCAGCTGCCAACTTATACTGTTGTCAGGATTACAAACATGTAGAGAAATAAGAGAACTCCAGGATGAAGCAGAAACAAAAGAAAGAGAAGAGTGGGTGAAAATTGGTTGTCAGAGAAGTGCAGAAGATGGTGTATGGGTTTACTTAGATGACAGACCTGTACTGCCAGACTGTATGCTTGCACCCATGGCTAGAATGTATCATGGAGACACCCACATAGGCAGAGATGCAATGATTAGGCTCTTTAGATGGGATTGGTTTAATCCAAGGTTCAGGAACATTGCAGAGAGTCTTTCCCAAAGATTCTTGACATGTTAGCAAATGAATCCCGGCAAGCGAACAATAGTCTATACAGGGAAAATTGGAGGTCCCTTTATAAGACTTCAAATTGATTTCATTCAGTTGCCTGTTTGTCAAGGCTTAAAATATGTACTTGTCATCATTTGTCTGTTTTCAAAGTGGGTAGAGGTATACCCCACCAGAAGAAATGACAGCTTGACAGTGGCCAAACTCCTATTAAGAGAGTTCATGCCGCGTTTCGGTTTTCCAGTAACTATTGAATCAGACGGAGGGTCTCATTTTAAGAATGAAATAATTCGATTCATTTGCGAAACATTCAAAATTGAACAAAAGCTGCACTGTGCATACCGCTCAGAGGCATCTGGAGTGGTTTAACAATTGAATGGCACAATTAAGTCAAGGCTGGGAAAGGTGAGTGCATTCACTCCACTGGATTGGCCTGATGCTTTACCTCTTGTTCTGATGGGACTTAGAAGTATTCCAGACAAGAATACCGGATTGAGTCCCCATGAAATAATCATGGGAAGAACAATGAGGCAGGCATGTATACCAGGACACAAGCTGTTAAATATAACTGATGATTTGGTACTGGAGTATTGCAAAGAGTTGGCTGACTAAGTGCGTTCTATATCTCACCAGGTTGGAGAAGACGTAGTCCCCAGGCAGCCGAACCCAGCGCATGATCTGAATCCCGGTGACTGGGTTGTAGTGAAGAATCATACTCGAGAATCGTGCCTAGCACCAAGGTGGGAAAAAGCACATCAGGTTATATTGGTTACAACAACAGCAGTAAAATGTGCAGGTTTGCCTAATTGGATTCATGCAAGTCATACTAAAAGAGTACCAGCGCCAGACAAAGAAGAACTTCGACAGACTCAAGCAGGTGAAGGGGCTGAAGGTTGTACAGCTGAAGGATCACGAATAATAAATCCTGAAGTAGCTGAGCAGGAACAACCAAGCACCAGTCAAGATGATTGGATCCCAATAGTTGAGATACCTGAAGAAATTGTAAGAACAAGGAGCCAAACTAGATTAGCTAGTCAGGAAGAAGAGTGAGGACCAGGTAGGAACAGAAGAATACGCTCAGGTAAGTGAAACCACGATTGTTAGGGAACCTGAGCAGGACCAGGTGAGGAAAGAGGAATTTACTCAGACAGATGAAGTTGAAGTTACGGCCCCGGTGTCTGAGGAGGGCCAGATAGGTCTTAGTAAAAACGTTCAGGAAGAAGAAAATCAAGAAACAGAAAGACCTGAGCAGGACCAGACAGGCGAAGTCAAACAAGTTCAGGTAAAGAAAGAAGAAAAGCCAATTAAACTGAACCTGAACAGAGTTAGATTAGGGAAGAAGAACCCATCCAGGCAGAAGACATCAAAATAAAAAACTCTGGACAATGACAGGTAGAGAGGGATTCGGGAAAAAGAAAATAAACAAGTTGTGCCACAACTAAGTGAAAATAAAAGAACACTCGAAGAAACTGAAAGCGCAGTGCAAGCTAAAAGAATCAGGAGAGGCGATAATTGGCCCAGTGTTATTAAGAGAGTGAAGTACCGGTTCAAACCCATAACAGAGGAACCAGAACAAGTAGACAAAGTATCCAGTCAATATGGACCGTCAGCTGAAATACCAAAATGAAGAAGTCCAAGATTAAAAATAATAAATAACAAATTCAAGGGTCACGAATGGACATATGTTATTCTTAAAGATTTCGAAAATTTGGAAATAATTGGAGAAGAGGATGAAACCTTAAATGCAGAACCAATTGATGAAGAAGTGAGACCAACCTGAAAAGAATTTCCCTTTCTATTTTGTCACGAAGTCAAATACTAAAGTAAAGAAGAGAAATCTTCTTTTTCTTTTTGATAAATGGCTGACTGAGATGCTGAAAAACTGAATTGTGTAAAGAAATGTTGTAGAATATGAATAAGTAGTATATTTTTAGTACTCACAATATGGTTGGTACTAACCGTGTCCATTCCTTATTGGATGGTTACAGATGTACAAAATAGCACTAATATACATGGAAAGGTAGATAACAATAAAGGAGACAAAGTTGAATTAGAAGCACCAGATGAGTTAAATTTACATCACACTGTTAATAAAAATTATACAGACTTGAATGTTTTTACCAACTTGTTAGTACAATATGTAGAAACCATGGAGGTTAGTGATTGTTATGTGTGTATGAAACTACCCGCATCTGTAGCAGAAGGAGTAACATATCATCATTTACTATTGACATATGGTATTTCGTGTAGTGTTTTAGCAAGCTTATTCTATAGAACAGGTAAATTGCAGTATTATTATTCTAATATAAACGTGATATTTTCTGAGGTTCCTATGTGAAAAAGCATGAACCCTGTCCTTAGTAGGAGAGACTCACAATTTATGGGTGACAATGAAAGCAATAGATATAGCTGAAGCACACAAGCACAATTTTACTTGTAAATTGCATGAAGAAGAGAAAATATTTTTACATTTAGTTGAGGCAAGGAGACAGGATTTTCAAAAGAGAGCTGCTGCACCTAAACCTCAGATACCTAAATGGGCTGAGGAGGAACAGCATTATGCAAATGGCAAGACTCATGCTGCAATGTCTTTGGATCTTGAAAAGAAGGGAAAAATCTGTCTTCATAGGTTAAAGACTGAATATAACAATGTGTTTATTGGTTCCAGTGAACGTGAACGTAATTTTTTATTAATTGGGGGATGGGGACTAAAAAAGGAGGAACAGATCCAGTATTTCCTGGAATCTATTATGTGTGTGGAAATAAAGCCTATATTAGGCTGCCTGACCACTGGTATGTGAGTTGCTATTTTGGAATAGTATTCCCTAAAGTTTATCATGTAAAGAGAATCACTGGAAGCAATGAAGGCAATAATTAACTAACACGAGAAAAAAGAGCTAGTTTTTCAGAAATAGTAGGTGATATTTTTGGAGCATTGATGCCTTCAGTGGGAGTTCTCCTGAATTCACGGAAGATTTGTCAGTTATCAACAGTAGTTGATCGGTTATCTACTGACACTGCTGGAGGATTCTTAATGATCAACACTGAATTAGTTGCGGTGTGATCTATGGTTATGCAAAATCGACTTGCTCTTGACATACTATTGGCAAAAGAGGGTGGAGTCTGTAAATTATTGAAAGTGCACGTATATTCCAGATAAAAGCGTTGAAATTGGGAAGTACATTAAAAATATTACAAAATTAGAAAAAGAGTTGAAACCACTGGAAGTTGAAAATGTTTGGACGAAGTTAATAAATAGCATTTCTAGTTTCTAGTTTAGGTAGTTGGTTTTCTAACATAGGTAATGGTATTCTAGGCCATATAATACTGCCCATAATGGGAATAACACTATTATTATTTGCAATAATGTTCTGGCATAAATTTTGCAAAGGGAGAAAGAAATATGAATTGAATGAGAGACGTAAGAAAAGAAAATTCGAGGAAATACAACTAGAAGAATTAAAAAGGAGACATTTACAAAAGAATGAGAGGATTACAGTGTAAGGGGAAAAAAGAAGGGTAATGAAAAGGTTGAAGAAGAAATTGAGATGTGCTAAAGTTGGCATCTGATTTAGTAGAAATTAGTGATGGCATTAAATGCCATCAGAGAGGGGATTGATGAAGCAAGGTTTCGTACTTAAAGAGACTTGCTTGTATGCAATCCTCTCAAATAACATGTAACCACGTAACCAACACGCTTTGTAAATACTAACATTGCATTATACACAACATACAGTATCCAGGGGAAGATTTCCTATGTATATTATTAACAAGTAACCTGAGTGTCTTAAAAATGGCCACCAAAAACGCGGTAACTTCATTGCACATGCGTCTACTGCATCTACGTAGTATGACGTATTCTGTCTCTTGGTGGGAAAACTTTGCAGCTGCGCATTAGCACTAAATATGGCCCCTTGAAGCTCACATGTTAACGCATATTCTACTGCTTGAACTAAAACTCGTAAGAGTAGAGATAAGTGGTATACAGTGAAATCTTTTATTGTCACATTATAACGTGTCTTTTTCTGACTTTATTATTAGTTCACGTTTGGGCCTCGGAGGGTGACTGAAATTTGCACCTAACATGACCCGTGCGCATGTGCATAGAAACTTGCCGGAAAACTGGTATGACAAACTTGAAACACAGCCAAGGCTACATTGGCCGAAGACGCCTGGGAACATAAATCCCTGAACTGGACAAAAGCAACAATTTTGAAGAAATTGTATAATTTGCAACGATCATAATGTGAAATGCGGGTGGAAATAAAGCTATGGGAAAATAAATTAAGGGGGTGGAAACATAGAACAATGGCCCACAGTAAAATTATTACTTATAATATGGTGTGATGAACTCAACTCCTTGCCCTGACCAATCAAAATAGGGGAAAACACAAAAATTGCAATTTTGGGGGGAGGTAAATGAATATAGAATAGTATAATTGAGGTAAGTTAGCTAGAGACTTTGTCAGACTTGTCAGATCCGTCATTCCGACTCATCACCGACCCAACGCGTATGCTGCTACTCTGTCTCAGACCGTGCTGCTGCCAGAAACTCTGCTGGAGAAATTGAGATACTGATCGCTAATCTAATCATCTAGAAGGGGATTTCGGAAGAGGGATACCCAAGGTGAGTAGTATCAGAGAGGGGTGCGACGCTGGCATGGCACTTAGAAGGGGTCACCTTCCCAGATCCTAATCTGTCAAATCCACTGTCTGTATCCTGTCCTGACAAATTCTATCTGGCTTATCTACAAGAGTTGGGTTCATCTATCACCTTAGGTAAATATACATCTGCGAAACTGTCATTGCACCTGCTCTCTCTCTCTTTCCTTTTTCAGGTACCATCTTCATTGATCATTATTATGACTCTGTTTTATTTGACTTTACCCTGCCTCTTGAAAGAATGTGTTTAAGCTGTAATTGATTCTGACTCACAATATTATTATTATTATTATTATTTTTTGGGGGGGTGAAATATTTGTATTTTCATTTTTAACCAACATAAGCACAGCTGACAAGTCACAGATAGTAAACCGCACGTTCATGCGTCTCCCCCTCCCTCCATCTCCCCCCCAGAATAACAGCATCACAGATCTTAATCACAAAAGCCCCATCAACCACATATAATACAGAAGTCCGCAGTGTTCCACTTTCCCCCAGCAGCACTGCAAGAGGTTCAGTCCTGTCGCCCGCCTCCCAGCAACGTGAGACATGTCTTCAGTCCTCAGGACTCCCAGTGCGTCAGTCTGATCCCAGACCCACGTCAAGGCCATGATATCTTCTCCATTTACCCCATACTCTACGGAATTTCCTCGGGCACCCTCTAGCTTTATAGGTGACCCTTTCGGCCGCCATATACATATCCATCCCTCTTCTCCATTCCTCGGCCCAGGGCACCACAGGATCTCCCCATGCTCGTGCCACATCTTGTTTCGCCACCACAAAAGCTAACATCACGAAAATCAGATGTGGGCGACTCAAATCTACCTCAGTGGCTATCTCAAGCAAGACAAATTTTGGGTCCAGGGGGAGTGTTGTCTCTAGTATCTTGCTCAATTCCCCCACTATGTGTGCCCAGTAAGCATGCACAATAGGGCAGTCCCAGAGAGTATGATAGAAGGTCCCCTGCGGGTGCCCACACCGAAGGCAGCAGGAATCACTGGATCGACCCATGCGGTGCAATCTTTTGTAAAATTGACAAATTGTTTAAGTGAAGCACCTGCTTTAGGTATGCCAGATTATTCAAAAGAATTTGCATTGTTCTGTTGTGAGAGAGAAAACTGTGCCCTCTCAGTTTTAACACAGCGACATGGTCTAATGCGACGTCCAGTGGCATATTTTTTTACTACCTTAAATCCTGTAGCATCTGCATTGCCAGGATGCTTAAAAGCTGTGGCTGCAACGTGTGTAGGTATAGAACAAAGTGTAATTGTAATGGGACATCCTGTTAAGGTATAATTCCCTCATGCAGTTGAAATTCTGCTAACAAGAACTCGAACTCAGTATCTCATTCCGAGCACATTAACCAAATATGAAAGGATCAAATTGGGAGCAGAAAATGTGACCCTAATCAGATGTACCATTCTTAACCCAGCTACCTTGTTACCAGACCCATGCAATGAGGAAGTGAAAGATGAAGCTGAATACGAATGTCTTGATGTAACAGAACTCAGTGCCAAACCCCGACCAGACATACTGTCAAGAATTCCTGTCATGCGAGGGGAGGAAAACGGTAACCAGCGAAAACGGACTACATCTCCCAGGATGCTTAGCGGTTGAGAGGTTATGTAAACAGGAGAGCTGTAACATAACTCAAGGAAAACACGCCCTTATGTAAATAGGAGAGCTGTTACATAACTCAAGGAAAACACGCCCTTATGTAAACAGGAGAGCTGTTACATAACTCAAGGAAAACACGCCCTATAAAGGGAGGAACCGGGAGGTACAACGCTGTCGGATATTGTGTTTACACCGACGTACCTGCTTAGTGAAGAGCAGTGTTCCGGAGTGGTGCTCCAGTAAGGCAAGAACGGAGGTAGGTCGAGTCGTTACTCCCTGGGCCGTGTCTTGCCCCATCGTCACCTGTGAAGGACCCGGAAGCTCTACCGGATAACCATTGAGCTTCGCTTTTTGACTCGGCTGAGTCAAAGCGCAGTGGCGCTTTTGCTGGTTGGAGTCGTAACTCCCAGCCCGACCAGAGATACAGGGACTGCCAGCTGTAACGCACACCAGGAGGTGTTTGCCGCGTTACAGACTCGGATGTCCACGGGATCGATCGAGCGGCTGCTCTCGGTTCAGTCTTCTTTGCTTGTGATTGGGGTATCGGTGACGCATCACCAGGAGGTGACTCCGCGTCCCGGTGCAGTCTGAGGAAGAGGTTGAGCGGCTGCTCCCTTCAGGTAGAGACCCCGGCTGGGTGTTTCCCTGACTCCTCGATTCTCCCCAACACGCTTCGTGCCCCTCACAGCCTACCGATTGGCATTGTCGGCCATTTCATTTCTGCCCTCTGTTGGCATATGCCGGGATCGGCGTATATGCAGAGGACGGTTAGGACCATCCGTGCTGTGGGCTGGTAACGTACTTAGCCTGGAGGATTCCAGTGACTATAACCTTTGTTTATTCCTTGTATTATTTTTGCCTTCATTAAAATAACTAAACCTTCACAAGTGGTTGCGTTCTCATTATCGTGTCTGTTAAACGATCCTGAGACGTTCAGGGCGTTACAAAATATCCGACCTTAATAACACTAACTGTCTCCCGGTCGATAACAGACATGGCAACACTTGATGATGTGCTGGCTGCTTTAGCGACCGTGCAAATTGAATTGGCTGCCTCCAGGCAAGAAACAGCCGATGTAAAAGCCAGACTGGATGCTATCCAATTGGACCCGCTCACGCCCAGCACCTCCCTCACGAACCAGACCCCTGCGGTAGTAGTGGAAATGCCGGTAGCCGTCCCCTTGGCAACACCAGAGAGGTACAGTGGGGATCCTAACACAGTGCAGGTATTACTCACACAAGTGGCGCTACATTTATCGTGCAAACCAAGGGTGTTCCCCACGAGTCAGGCTCGTGTGGCTTTCCTTATATCCTATTTGGCTGGAAACGCGGCACAATGGGCCGTACCTCTGGTGGCAGGGACGACCCCATCTTATGTGATTGGGGTGCTTTTCGCGAGGAATTCCTGAAGGTCTTCGACAGAAGGGCTGACTCGTACACGGCGGACCGTGAAATGCTTGAGTTGAGACAGGGATCCAACGACCTGGTACAGTATCTCAACGCGTTCCGAAGGCTGGTTGCGGAAACCAAGTGGCCTGTTGCTAAATAGACGGCGCTCTTCCATCACGGGCTGTGCGATGAGCTCAAGGACGCCGTGGCTCATATTGACCCACAACCCAAGACATGTGAGGGCCTTATCAACCTGGTATTACGGCTGGAACATAGGCTAAGTGAAAGAAAGGGGGATCATGGGAGAAAAGGAAAATCCCTTCCATCCTATGTGACAGTGGGAAGTCCTGAAACTGCCACCGCATCCAAGGGAGAACCCATGGACATCGGCGCAATACGAGCGAGCCTCACAGCCACGGAGAAAGAGTCACGCCGTAAACAAGGATTGTGCCTATATTGTGGCAAAAAAGGCCACTACGTACGTGAATGCCCTGCCAAACCGAAGACGTCACGTTATCGGGCCAACCGGTCGGTAACAGCCGTGGTGGACATACCGGCGGAAAACTAGAGGACTCCCAGACCAAAGAAGGGGCATCTCGGAGTCACTCATCCATCCCTTCACTTTCCAACTTGGTCACTAAGGGACAACGACACCTGTTTCTCACGGTGCACGTGGAAGTGCATGACCAGTGGATACCCGTTGTGGCCATGGTGGATTCAGGGGCCACTGGCATGTTTATGGACCACAACGAGGCATGCAGGCTAGGGCTAGTGCTTCTTCCCAAAGCTGTACCCGAAGACGTCTATGCTGTAGACGGAAGGTGATTGGTGACGGGGCCCATCGGGCAGCACACGGGGGTCCTTCCGATGAGATGTGGGAGGAACCATGTGGAACAAATCGATTTTAACATCATCCGAGCGCCCCAATATGGCGTCATATTGGGATTGCCGTGGCTACAGAAACACAACCCCTCTGTGGATTGGCCAACACATCGCATCGAACTGACGTCACCGTATTGCATCCTGCATTGTGGAATAAGAACGGAATCCCTTGACGCAGATGAGAGCGGGAGTCAGACGGTGGCTACAGCGGCAGAAAAAGATGTGGCTCTCCCCCAGGCTTATCACAGTTTTGAGGATGTATTTGATGAGGTGAAGGCGGAAGTGCTACCACCACATAGACAGTTTGACTGCCAGATCGACCTGGTGCCAGGGGCCAGCGTTCCCAGCGGCAGGCTGTATGCCCTGACGG
Source organism: Triturus cristatus (assembly GCF_964204655.1). NCBI lineage: Eukaryota > Metazoa > Chordata > Amphibia > Caudata > Salamandridae > Triturus > Triturus cristatus. Next base: position 493,814,671 of record NC_140585.1, read on the forward strand.
AGCCTGAAAACGTGCATCTCCGGGGGTACCTGGATAAACTCCTCAAGCTAGGATTCATCCGCCCGTCCAAGTCTCCGGCCGCCTCGCCACTCTTCTTCATCCCGAAGGCTAATGGGGAGCTGAAAGCCTGTGTGGACTTTAGGGCATTGAATGCGATAACCGTAAAGAATCGGTACCCCTTGCCTCTCATCAGTGTACTTCTGGAACAGGTCAAGAAAGCTCGTATCTACACCAAGTTGGATTTGAAAGGGGCATACCATCTGGTGCGCATGAGGGACGGAGACGAGTGGAAGACCGCCTTTAAGACCAGGTTCGGCCTTTTTGAGTACCTCGTCATGCCGTTCGGTCTGTGCAACGCCCCGGCAGCCTTTCAGTACTTTTTGAATGAGGTATTCAGAGAGGAGTTGGATATCTACGTGGTCGTATATATCGACGACATCCTCATCTATTCGTCCAGTGTGGAGGAGCACGTACACCACGTCAAAGCTGTGCTCCAAAAGCTGAGGGAAAACATGCTGTTTTGTAAACTCAGCAAGTGTGACTTCCACGTCACATCCGTGGAATTCCTCGGAGTGATGCTGAGTCCAGAGGGACAGGAGATGGCAGAACGAAAGATCAAGGCGGTGAAAGAATGGCCGGTGCCCCAAAGCGTGAAGGACGTCCAAAGTTTCATTGGCTTCGCCAACTTTTACAGGCGGTTTATAGATGGATTTTCAGGATTGGTGGCCCCAATCACACAGCTACTGAGGAAGTCCAAGGAGTTTGTCTGGTCCCCTGAAGCGAACACAGCCTTTGAGGCCCTGAAAAGCGCCTTTGGTAAGGCGCCGGTGTTGGCTCACCCCGATCCGGATCTCCCCTACGTGGTGGAAGCGGACGCATCGGATGTGGCGCTGGGGGCTATCTTGTCCCAACGCAACCACGACACAGGGGTGCTTCATCCCGTTGCGTACATGTCCCGCAAACTCAACGACGCCGAACGCAACTACCATATTGCGGAGAAGGAGCTTCTCGCAATCAAGGACGCCTTCACCGAATGGAGGCATTGGTTGATGGGGGCAAGACATGTGGTATCGGTGTACACGGACCATCGGAACCTACAGTTCATGACGGCCACAAGACACCTTTCTCCCAGACAGCTGCGGTGGATGATCTTCTTTGCGGGGTTCAACTTCCGCATCACATATCGGCCGGGGACGGAAAACCGGAAGGCGGACGCCCTGTCCCGTCAATCTGCAGTTAAGGAACCATTGCCTGCGACCGAGCATTCCATCATTTCCCCGAGGATGGTATTGGGGGTTATCCAACCGGATACTTTCCTGAGGGGAATAAAGAGAGGGATCAGGTCATTCGCATGGCGGAGGTGGCTCCTCAGTCACAGAGAATGGCAGCTGAAGGACGGGATACCCCTGAAGGGCAGGTGCCTCTTGATACCCACGCCTAGGCTAAGGAAACAAGCATTCATCTGGTGCCATGACTCTCCATGCGCAGGTCATTTGGGCTTTGAAAAAACGGTGGCTAGCATGGGACGGCATTTCTGGTGGCCAACCATGAGAGTGGATGTCAGGAGGTGGGGACAGGAGTGTCCTACGTGTGCTACCATGAAGGCCGACCATGGCCGAACCCAAGGGCTCTTACATCCACTTCCGACCCCGGATAGACCATGGGATAGCATATCACTGGACTTCGTGGTGGGCCTACCGGTAGACCAGGGGATGACGGCAATACTGGTGGTGGTGGATTACTTGACGAAAATGGGGCACTTCATCCCCTGCAAGAGAGTCCCTACGGCCGGGGAATTGGCGTCACTACTCCTAAAGAATGTGGTACGACTGCATGGATTATCTGGGGTGATCGTGTCTGACCGGGGGTCGCAGTTTACTGCGCAATTCTGGAAGACTTGGTGCACTGCGCTGCATGTTAAGACCGCCCTGTCCACCAGCTACCACCCTCAAACGGACGGCCAAACCGAGCGCCTGAACCAAACGCTCAAACAGTATCTGCGATGTTTTTTGGACCAGGGCAGGGAAGAATGGGTCGACTTGCTATGGGTTGCAGAGATAGCCTATAACAACGCCACTCACAGCTCCACACAGTCATCTCCGTTCTATAGCAACTATGGCCAACATCCCAGGTTCTTGCCATTTCTACATCCGTTCAGAGAGGACAGGATTCCCGCCACAGCGGACAGGGTGGCACACATAAAAGACACGTTGATGCGCTCAAGGGCTGTCCTAATAGAGGCCAAGAGAAGATACAAGGCTGCGGCAGACAGGAAGAGAAGGCCCGGGCCACGGTACCGCACTGGAGACTACGTCTGGATATCCACAAGAAACATGAGGTTTCGAAAGAACAGTGTGTTCCATCCCAAGTACATGGGCCCCTATCGAATTACCAAGTGTATGGGTCCCGTGAACGTGAAGGTGTGCTTGCCCCAGTCATTGCGGATACACCCTGTCTTTCATGTATCATTGCTCAAACCAGCACCCTCCAAGCCGTCTGGGACACCTAGGCCGGTATGCGTGGAGTCGGAGGTGGAGTATGAAGTGTCGGGCATACGGGCGTCCAAATGGCGCAGGGGGAAGCTGTGGTACCTGGTTGCGTGGAAAGGCTATGGCCCGGAGGAGCAGTCATGGGAACCGGCTGAAGGGGTTCATGCTCCGCGCTTGGTCTCCTTGTTCCATCGGCGTTTTCCTGCCAGCGCTGGACCCGTGGGGAGCCGCTGAGAGGGAGGATGTACTGTCAAGAATTCCTGTCATGCGAGGGGAGGAAAACGGTAACCAGCGAAAACGGACTACATCTCCCAGGATGCTTAGCGGTTGAGAGGTTATGTAAATAGGAGAGCTGTAACATAACTCAAGGAAAACACACCCTTATGTAAACAGGAGAGCTGTTACATAACTCAAGGAAAACACGCCCTTATGTAAACAGGAGAGCTGTTACATAACTCAAGGAAAACACGCCCTATAAAGGGAGGAACCGGGAGGTACAACGCTGTCGGATATTGTGTTTACACCGACGTACCTGCTTAGTGAAGAGCAGTGTTCCGGAGTGGTGCTCCAGTAAGGCAAGAACGGAGGTAGGTCGAGTCGTTACTCCCTGGGCCGTGTCTTGCCCCATCGTCACCTGTGAAGGACCCGGAAGCTCTACCGGATAACCATTGAGCTTCGCTTTTTGACTCGGCTGAGTCAAAGCGCAGTGGCGCTTTTGCTGGTTGGAGTCGTAACTCCCAGCCCGACCAGAGATACAGGGACTGCCAGCTGTAACGCACACCAGGAGGTGTTTGCCGCGTTACAGACTCGGAAGTCCACGGGATCGATCGAGCGGCTGCTCTCGGTTCAGTCTTCTTTGCTTGTGATTGGGGTATCGGTGACGCATCACCAGGAGGTGACTCCGCGTCCCGGTGCAGTCTGAGGAAGAGGTTGAGCGGCTGCTCCCTTCAGGTAGAGACCCCGGCTGGGTGTTTCCCTGACTCCTCGATTCTCCCCAACACGCTTCGTGCCCCTCAGACCCTACCGATTGGCATTGTCGGCCATTTCATTTCTGCCCTCTGTTGGCATACGCCGGGATCGGCGTATATGCAGAGGACGGTTAGGACCATCCGTGCTGTGGGCTGGTAACGTACTTAGCCTGGAGGATTCCAGTGACTATAACCTTTGTTTATTCCTTGTATTATTTTTGCCTTCATTAAAATAACTAAACCTTCACAAGTGGTTGCGTTCTCATTATCGTGTCTGTTAAACGATCCTGAGACGTTCAGGGCGTTACACATACAGGATGAGCCTTTGAGAGATGCGGAGCATGAGCTTTTTGTAGATGGCTCATGTATGCGTCATGAGGCAGGAGGGTTGAGTGCTGCTTATGCCGTATGTACATTGGCTGGAATAGTCGAAGCATCCTACTTACCAGGAGTCAAGTCTGCACAAGTAGCCGAATTGATAGCTTTAATTAAAGCCTGCAAAAATGGGAAAAATTGGAAAGTAACCATTTACACTGATAGTCAGTATGGTTACGGGGTTGTGCATGACTTCGGCCAGCTCTGGATGCAGCGAGACTTCCTGACTTCTTCAGGGTCTCCCATTGAAAACTGAAATTTTGTAAAAGAGTTGCTTGAAGCAATACAAATACCAAAAGAAGTGGCAGTGGTAAAATGTGCTGCACACAAGTCAGGAAATGACCCTGTGACTGCAGGCAATCGATATGCTGACCAGGTTGCCCAACACTGCGCATAATTTCAAATCGCAGTAAACAGGAAAGTTGAAAATTGTGAAATCAGCTGCCAACTTATACTGTTGTCAGGATTACAAACATGTAGAGAAATAAGAGAACTCCAGGATGAAGCAGAAACAAAAGAAAGAGAAGAGTGGGTGAAAATTGGTTGTCAGAGAAGTGCAGAAGATGGTGTATGGGTTTACTTAGATGACAGACCTGTACTGCCAGACTGTATGCTTGCACCCATGGCTAGAATGTATCATGGAGACACCCACATAGGCAGAGATGCAATGATTAGGCTCTTTAGATGGGATTGGTTTAATCCAAGGTTCAGGAACATTGCAGAGAGTCTTTGCCAAAGATTCTTGACATGTCAGCAAATGAATCCCGGCAAGCGAACAATAGTCTATACAGAGAAAATTGGAGGTCCCTTTATAAGACTTCAAATTGATTTCATTCAGTTGCCTGTTTGTCAAGGCTTAAAATATGTACTTGTCATCATTTGTCTGTTTTCAAAGTGGGTAGAGGTATACCCCACCAGAAGAAATGACAGCTTGACAGTGGCCAAACTCCTATTAAGAGAGTTCATGCCGCGTTTCGGTTTTCCAGTAACTATTGAATCAGATGGAGGGTCTCATTTTAATAATGAAATAATTCGATTCATTTGCGAAACATTCAAAATTGAACAAAAGCTGCACTGTGCATACCGCTCAGAGGCATCTGGAGTGGTTTAACAATTGAATGGCACAATTAAGTCAAGGCTGGGAAAGGTGAGTGCATTCACTCCACTGGATTGGCCTGATGCTTTACCTCTTGTTCTGATGGGACTTAGAAGTATTCCAGACAAGAATACCGGATTGAGTCCCCATGAAATAATCATGGGAAGAACAATGAGGCAGGCATGTATACCAGGACACAAGCTGTTAAATATAACTGATGATTTGGTACTGGAGTATTGCAAAGAGTTGGCTGACTAAGTGCGTTCTATATCTCACCAGGTTGGAGAAGACGTAGTCCCCAGGCAGCCGAACCCAGCGCATGATCTGAATCCCGGTGACTGGGTTGTAGTGAAGAATCATACTCGAGAATCGTGCCTAGCACCAAGGTGGGAAAAAGCACATCAGGTTATATTGGTTACAACAACAGCAGTAAAATGTGCAGGTTTGCCTAATTGGATTCATGCAAGTCATACTAAAAGGGTACCAGCACCAGACAAAGAAGAACTTCGACAGACTCAAGCAGGTGAAGGGGCTGAAGGTTGTACAGCTGAAGGATCACGAATAATAAATCCTGAAGTAGCTGAGCAGGAACAACCAAGCACCAGTCAAGATGATTGGATCCCAATAGTTGAGATACCTGAAGAAATTGTAAGAACAAGGAGCCAAACTAGATTAGCTAGTCAGGAAGAAGAGTGAGGACCAGGTAGGAACAGAAGAATACGCTCAGGTAAGTGAAACCACGATTGTTAGGGAACCTGAGCAGGACCAGGTGAGGAAAGAGGAATTTACTCAGACAGATGAAGTTGAAGTTACGGCCCCGGTGTCTGAGGAGGGCCAGATAGGTCTTAGTAAAAACGTTCAGGAAGAAGAAAATCAAGAAACAGAAAGACCTGAGCAGGACCAGACAGGCGAAGTCAAACAAGTTCAGGTAAAGAAAGAAGAAAAGCCAATTAAACTGAACCTGAACAGAGTTAGATTAGGGAAGAAGAACACATCCAGGCAGAAGACATCAAAATAAAAAACCCTGGACAATGACAGGTAGAGAGGGATTCGGGAAAAAGAAAATAAACAAGTTGTGCCACAACTAAGTGAAAATAAAAGAACACTCGAAGAAACTGAAAGCGCAGTGCAAGCTAAAAGAATCAGGAGAGGCGATAATTGGCCCAGTGTTATTAAGAGAGTGAAGTACCAGTTCAAACCCATAACAGAGGAACCAGAACAAGTAGACGAAGTATCCAGTCAATATGGACCGTCAGCTGAAATACCAAAATGAAGAAGTCCAAGATTAAAAATAATAAATAACAAATTCAAGGGTCACGAATGGACATATGTTATTCTTAAAGATTTCGAAAATTTGGAAATAATTGGAGAAGAGGATGAAACCTTAAATGCAGAACCAATTGATGAAGAAGTGAGACCAACCTGAAAAGAATTTCCCTTTCTATTTTGTCACGAAGTCAAATACTAAAGTAAAGAAGAGAAATCTTCTTTTTCTTTTTGATAAATGGCTGACTGAGATGCTGAAAAACTGAATTGTGTAAAGAAATGTTGTAGAATATGAATAAGTAGTATATTTTTAGTACTCACAATATGGTTGGTACTAACCGTGTCCATTCCTTATTGGATGGTTACAAATGTACAAAATAGCACTAATATACATGGAAAGGTAGATAACAATAAAGGAGACAAAGTTGAATTAGAAGCACCAGATGAGTTAAATTTACATCACACTGTTAATAAAAATTATACAGACTTGAATGTTTTTACCAACTTGTTAGTACAATATGTAGAAACCATGGAGGTTAGTGATTGTTATGTGTGTATGAAACTACCCGCATCTGTAGCAGAAGGAGTAACATATCATCATTTACTATTGACATATGGTATTTCGTGTAGTGTTTTAGCAAGCTTATTCTATAGAACAGGTAAATTGCAGTATTATTATTCTAATATAGACGTGATATTTTCTGAGGTTCCTATGTGAAAAAGCATGAACCCTGTCCTTAGTAGGAGAGACTCACAATTTATGGGTGACAATGAAAGCAATAGATATAGCTGAAGCACACAAGCACAATTTTACTTGTAAATTGCATGAAGAAGAGAAAATATTTTTACATTTAGTTGAGGCAAGGAGAGAGGATTTTCAAAAGAGAGCTGCTGCACCTAAACCTCAGATACCTAAATGGGCTGAGGAGGAACAGCATTATGCAAATGGCAAGACTCATGCTGCAATGTCTTTGGATCTTGAAAAGAAGGGAAAAATCTGTCTTCATAGGTTAAAGACTGAATATAACAATGTGTTTATTGGTTCCAGTGAACGTGAACGTAATTTTTTATTAATTGGGGGATGGGGACTAAAAAAGGAGGAACAGATCCAGTATTTCCTGGAATCTATTATGTGTGTGGAAATAAAGCCTATATTAGGCTGCCTGACCACTGGTATGTGAGTTGCTATTTTGGAATAGTATTCCCTAAAGTTTATCATGTAAAGAGAATCACTGGAAGCAATGAATTAACTAACACGAGAAAAAAGAGCTAGTTTTTCAGAAATAGTAGGTGATATTTTTGGAGCATTGATGCCTTCAATGCCTTCAGTGGGAGTTCTCCTGAATTCACGGAAGATTTGTCAGTTATCAACAGTAGTTGATCGGTTATCTACTGACACTGCTGGAGGATTCTTAATGATCAACACTGAATTAGTTGCGGTGTGATCTATGGTTATGCAAAATCGACTTGCTCTTGACATACTATTGGCAAAAGAGGGTGGAGTCTGTAAATTATTGAAAGTGCACGTATATTCCAGATAAAAGCGTTGAAATTGGGAAGTACATTAAAAATATTACAAAATTAGAAAAAGAGTTGAAACCACTGGAAGTTGAAAATGTTTGGACGAAGTTAATAAATAGCATTTCTAGTTTCTAGTTTAGGTAGTTGGTTTTCTAACATAGGTAATGGTATTCTAGGCCATATAATACTGCCCATAATGGGAATAACACTATTATTATTTGCAATAATGTTCTGGCATAAATTTTGCAAAGGGAGAAAGAAATATGAATTGAATGAGAGACGTAAGAAAAGAAAATTCGAGGAAATACAACTAGAAGAATTAAAAAGGAGACATTTACAAAAGAATGAGAGTATTACAGTGTAAGGGGAAAAAAGAAGGGTAATGAAAAGGTTGAAGAAGAAATTGAGATGTGCTAAAGTTGGCATCTGATTTAGTAGAAATTAGTGATGGCAATAAATGCCATCAGAGAGGGGATTGATGAAGCAAGGTTTCGTACTTAAAGAGACTTGCTTGTATGCAATCCTCTCAAATAACATGTAACCACGTAACCAACACGTTTTGTAAATACTAACATTGCATTATACACAACATACAGTATCCAGGGGAAGCTTTCCTATGTATATTATTAACAAGTAACCTGAGTGTCTTAAAAATGGCCACCAAAAACGCGGTAACTTCATTGCACATGCGTCTACTGCATCTACGTAGTATGACGTATTCTGTCTCTTGGTGGGAAAACTTTGCAGCTGCGCATTAGCACTAAATATGGCCCCTTGAAGCTCACATGTTAACGCATATTCTACTGCTTGAACTAAAACTCGTAAGAGTAGAGATAAGTGGTATACAGTGAAATCTTTTATTGTCACATTATAACGTGTCTTTTTCTGACTTTATTATTAGTTCACGTTTGGGCCTCGGAGGGTGACTGAAATTTGCACCTCACATGACCCGTGCGCATGTGCATAGAAACTTGCCGGAAAACTGGGATGACAAACTTGAAACACAGCCAAGGCTACATTGGCCGAAGACGCCTGGGAACATAAATCCCTGAACTGGACAAAAGCAACAATTTTGAAGAAATTGTATAATTTGCAACGATCATAATGTGAAATGCGGGTGGAAATAAAGCTATGGGAAAATAAATTAAGGGGGTGGAAACATAGAACAATGGCCCACAGTAAAATATTACTGATAATATGGTGTGATGAACTCAACTCCTTGCCCTGACCAATCAAAATAGGGGAAAACACAAAAATTGCAATTTTGGGGGGAGGTAAATGAATATAGAATAGTATAATTGAGGTAAGTTAGCTAGAGACTTTGTCAGACTTGTCAGATCCGTCATTCCGACTCATCACCGACCCAACGCGTATGCTGCTACTCTGTCTCAGACCGTGCTGCTGCCAGAAACTCTGCTGGAGAAATTGAGATACTGATCGCTAATCTAATCATCTAGAAGGGGATTTCGGAAGAGGGATACCCAAGGTGAGTAGTATCAGAGAGGGGTGCGACGCTGGCATGGCACTTAGAAGGGGTCACCTTCCCAGATCCTAATCTGTCAAATCCACTGTCTGTATCCTGTCCTGACAAATTCTATCTGGCTTATCTACAAGAGTTGGGTTCATCTATCACCTTAGGTAAATATACATCTGCGAAACTGTCATTGCACCTGCTCTCTCTCTCTTTCCTTTTTCAGGTACCATCTTCATTGATCATTATTATGACTCTGTTTTATTTGACTTTACCCTGCCTCTTGAAAGAATGTGTTTAAGCTGTAATTGATTCTGACTCACAAAATTATTATTATTATTATTATTTTTTGGGGGGGTGAAATATTTGTATTTTCATTTTTAACCAACATAAGCACAGCTGACAAGTCACAGATAGTAAACCGCACGTTCATGCGTCTCCCCCCTCCCTCCATCTCCCCCCCAGAATAACAGCATCACAGATCTTAATCACAAAAGCCCCATCAACCACATATAATACAGAAGTCCGCAGTGTTCCACTTTCCCCCAGCAGCACTGCAAGAGGTTCAGTCCTGTCGCCCGCCTCCCAGCAACGTGAGACATGTCTTCAGTCCTCAGGACTCCCAGTGCGTCAGTCTGATCCCAGACCCACGTCAAGGCCATGATATCTTCTCCATTTACCCCATACTCTACGGAATTTCCTCGGGCACCCTCTAGCTTTATAGGTGACCCTTTCGGCCGCCATATACATATCCATCCCTCTTCTCCATTCCTCGGCCCAGGGCACCACAGGATCTCCCCATGCTCGTGCCACATCTTGTTTCGCCACCACAAAAGCTAACATCACGAAAATCAGATGTGGGCGACTCAAATCTACCTCAGTGGCTATCCCAAGCAAGACAAATTTTCGGTCCAGGGGGAGTGTTGTCTCTAGTATCTTGCTCAATTCCCCCACTATGTGTGCCCAGTAAGCATGCACAATAGGGCAGTCCCAGAGAGTATGATAGAAGGTCCCCTGCGGGTGCCCACACCGAAGGCAGCAGGAATCACTGGATCGACCCATGCGGTGCAATCTGGCCCTGTCGTAATACACCCTCTGGAAAATCTTCAATTGTATGAGTCTCAGTCGGGATTTAATCGCAACTTCTCTGTGGTGCATCAAGGCTGCCTCCCAGTCTGTTGTGTCCATCTCGCCCAGGTCCTGTTCCCAAGCTGCCCTCAGTTTCCCTTGTCTGTCCGGTGTATTGTTATTCAGAGTCTTGTACGTCAATGATACTAGCTTCGTGGATACTCGCTCCTGTAGCAGACAGCCTTCCAGTGGGGCGTATTCTGGCAGTGCGGAGGTGAGCGCCGTCTCAGCCTGCCACGCATGACGCAGCTGTGCATATTTAAGTAATTGAGTGGGGCGCAGTCCATATTCTGCCGCCAGGGACCCATAGGGCTTAAGTTTCCCCTGATTTACCAAGTCCCCTAACGTGGAGATCCCAATATCGTCCCATCCGCCAAAGCCTGTTAATTTGTGAAGACTCGTGCGGCATGACATGGTGTCCCTTTCAAGCCTGTAAGTCGGGTGGTCCGCAGGTACATGGAGCCAATCATTGATCGGCGCCAGGTGTTCTGCCCAATAATATGCTTCCACATCTGGCAAGGAAATCCCTCCATCGTATTGGTTCCTCTGTAGCGTATCTAGGGCTATCCTAGGTTGTTTCCCAAGCCACAGGAGCGAACGTAGTTCCACATTTATTACTTTAAACGTCTGTCTGGGGAGGGGGAAGTACTCATTTTGTAGGGCATACAAGAAGCGGGGCAGCATGATCATCTTGAACATTGCCGCCCGGCCTAAGATCGTGAGAGGGAGGGCCTTCCATCTAAGGGCGTCATCCGCGAAATTCCTGATCACTCGTTGGATTTTCCTATCATAGGAGACCTGGCGGTCCGTTGTCAGGTATATCCCCAGATATGTGAATCCCGCCCGCGTAACCTGAAGGGCCGCAGGCAGGGGAGGACACTCCCCCTCTCCACGTGGGCTGGACAGGACCGATTTATGCCAATTGATCGTATATCCCGAGATGGAACCATACCCGTGACATATAGGAGAATATCATACGCATATAACAAAAAATGTTCTTCCCAGGCGTCCGTCTGCGATATACGGAATCCCCGTATCTCGTTCGTTTGCCGGACTGCACAGGCTACCACTTCAATAGTGAGGGCGAAGAGTAGTGGGGAGAGGGGGCATCCCTGCCGGGTCCCCCGTCTGACAGGGAAATCCTCGGACAGGATCCCATTGACTTTCACCCTAGCCCTGGGATCCGCATAAAGCAGTCCCACCCATTTCCTGAATTTGGGGCCTATACCGAATTTGACTAACGCCTCCTCCAAAAAGGGCCAATGGACAGCGTCAAACGCTTTTTCAGAGTCTAGAGAAAGGAACATATGCGATTCCTCCCGTCCTTTCACCTCTATGAGACAATTATGTGTTCGTCTTAAATTTTGCCTAGTCGTCCTGTCTGGCAGAAAGCCCGTCTGATCCTGGTGGACCAGGTCCGAAATCACTCTACGTAGACGAAGGGCCAAGACCGTCACTAAGATCTTAACCTCCACATTTAGGAGGGAGATCGGTCTATAAGACGCGCAGTCCTCAGGAGGCCTGCTCTGCTTGTAGATCGGTATGATTGTGGCCCTCTGCAGGTCAGATGGAAGGAGACCCTCCTGGGCCGCGTCTTGGAACAGCGGTAGAAGGTGGAGCATCAGCAGGTCCACCCCTTTTTTTAAAAATTCCGCCGGGAGTCCATCGTCGGGGGTGCCGGGCTTCGTTACGGAGGCCATGGGGTGGCATACGTCCGAGTCATCCCTAGTGAGGGGCGGACGGAGTGCGCGCCAATCCGTGCAGACCCTACGTCATTGTGCCAAACACATGATAAACAAAACATAACCCAAAACACTCCCAACCCGAAAATCAACACATTCCCCTTCCCCCTCTCCCCACCCCACCTCCCTCCTCCCAATGACTCATCCCTGGCAAAATGTCGAGGAATGGGCTTTAGGGCAAGCGGAGGTCTGTCGCCCTCCAGCTCCCAACTCACGCCACAAGCTTAAACTCCTGTGGCTGCCCCAGCACCATCAATACAAAAACTAGAGAGTAAAGAGCGAAAGATGTTAGCAGGAAAGAGAGCAAGAGAGAGAATACGGAAAGAATCTAAATCAACAGTGAAAGATCAAAGAGAAGAGGGCGTGTCCAACGTGCCTGCTCCGGCATATTAGATCAGACCACGGTCTACCCCGCAGGGCCCCTTTCAGGAGTCGGAATCCGGGGGTTCAGTCTGGGATGCCCCCGGTTCGGTCAATGTTGCCTGCTCCATCGCCAGTATCTCAGCCGCCAAGGGGTGTATCGAAGGGCGTATCGTCTCTTCTCCTTCAGAGGCAGAATGATCGATTTTAGACCCATCTCCAGTCTCAGTGTCATTGCCCCTCGGCAATCGGCCGAGAGACCGGAGTGCCTGTGCTGCCACCGGGAGCCGCGCATCAAGGGACCCACCCGTGCGCCATCTGCGTCGTCCTGTACTCCTCTGCGCATGCGGGATGGTCTCCAGAGGGGGGCCCTTTCGAGCCTGACAGGACCGAAGGGGGCGCCGCGACCCCCGGGGTCGGTCACCGGCACCACCTGAGGACAGCCCACTGTCCATCTGCATCGGCATGCGCCCCAGTAGGGGGCACTCCTCCAGCCAGCGCCATGCCTCCTCTGGCGTCTGAAAGAAGTAGGATTCGCCCAGGTAAAGGACCTTCAGTTTCGCAGGGAAGAGAAGCATGTATTGTATCTTACGCTCTCGCAGTTTAGCTTTCACAGAGTCAAAGGTGCGCCTTTGTTTCTGCACTTCCCTGCTACAGTCCGGAAAAATCATTATGTGGGTATTCTCGTGTCGTATCTCTCCCAGTTTCCGGGCTTCCCTAAGTATCATGTCTCTATCCAGGAAGTTCAGGAAGCATGCTATTACAGGCTGCGGCTGCGCCCCAGCGGGCGGGCGGGCCAGTAGCGCCCGGTGGGCTCTTTCTATGACGAAACAGGAGGAGAACTTGTCCGCCGGGAAGGTGCTCTGCAGCCAGGTGTAGAGACATTCCGATGCATTTGTCCCTTCAATTCCTTCTCTAAAGCCCACGAAACGGAGGTTATTCCGTCTCGCTCTATTTTCGGTGTCATCCACTCTCCAGAGCAGGTCCTAATGGGATGATTGGAGTTCTAGCATGCCCCTACGGCGGTCGCGGACTGAGTCTTCCGTCTCAACCAGCCGCGTCTCCACCTCTGTTACCCTCCCAGCCAAGTTCCGAAGGTCTTGACGTATGAGCGTTACCACTGTCCCAACGGCGCCTATCTGTCCTTCTAGCACCATCCTGGATGCCTGGATCACCTGGAGGAAGGTATCGGTATCCGAGCGGGCCTCCGGGCGGTCCTCCGCGGCGGGAGGAGGGGGGATGACCTTCACGAACTGATCCATCTTGCCCTGGCGCGACTGTTTCAGGTCCTTGTCGCTCCCCATGTCTAGTTCTCAGGAGATTCAGACGCAGGGCCGGTTTCACCCTCCCGCGGTCGCAGTCCAAGTCCCCCCCCCGGCCTGTAGTGCATGTGGAGCTCGCCGCTCATGGCTGTAAGTGGGTACCCTCACAGGGATGGAGCACCGCAGGAAGGGGGGCCAGCCACCCCCCTGCTAGTTGGCAAAGGCCTCCTTCAGCAATCAACTGAGCTCCTCTTGCTGGGCAGAGGTATCGGCAGCCATGTAGTGCTCCAGGACTGCCTCAGTGGATATTCAGCACAGTGTCTTCCTCAACGTGCGGCCAGAATCCGGGAGGGAGGGAGAGAGGGAGGCCTCCCTGCCGCTGTCCCCCAGGGGGGCCTGATTATCTCCCCCACCGTCTCAGGGGGGACCCCACGTCACAGACACCACTCGCGATGAACCGGAAAGAAAAAGGGCGGGGGTGGGGGGAGCACTCACAACCTCCGTCCTCCCAGGCCAGGCACTCGTCTCTCCCCCCGCACCTTACCTCCTTTGAAGTCATGCACCTGCTGCCCATCCACCAGTCCAGGACTCAGCTCACAGGTGCCCGGGAGGGAGGCATCACGTTGCGCTCCGTGGAAGCAATGGTCCGGGCTTGATTCCCCGCCTCTCACCGTCTCATATCAGGGCTGGCTCTTATGTTTCCAGGAGGGGGTCACTCCCCTTCCCGCAGGCTCCCGATCGCGGCAGCGGCCCAGAGCCACTCTGGAGCGTGGACCTGCACCCGACGCCCCAGAGGCAGTCCCGTCCTCCGCGTCACCCTGGTCGCAGGCCCAGCCTTGCGGCTTCGCACACGGCCTCCTCAGTGGTCTAGACTCACAATGGGGGAGGGGGCTCCGCTTACCCTGTCTCTGCCACCCCTCAGCGCCAGAATCACCCTCGGGGGCACAGGTCTTCCCGGAGCGGGTCGCTCACAGGCCTATCTGGACGGCACACCACAGGTCGGCCCCAAGGACTCCGGCGCCCCCGACCCAAGTCACAGGTCTCGAGGCTAGGCCTCCCGTCTTCCTCTGCAGTGCTGCACCATTTTGGGAAAGTGCAGGGTGAGCGAATGCAGCCAGGACTCAGCCTCCCAGGCTCGCTGAATGGAGCATTTCTCTCGATCTTACCGGGAGACAGCAGCGGGGCACATAGTCGAGGTTTCGCGGTGTTCTGCGGGGCCGCAGGGTGCCGGAATCAAGGACGGATAAGGCTTCCAGCCGGAGCTCGGCGAAAGTGCATCTCACTCAAGCATGGTGCTGGCCACCGACTCACAAAATTATTAATTTAGATAAAGGTTTTCAAAACTTTTGAGGTTGTGGTTATTTCAAGCATAAGATAAATGTCATTTTCTATCTTAAACTATCTCAGAAACCTGATTCATCGAGAAAGGAATTATTAAGGAGATCTAATTGGTAAGACTTAGTAAAGTGAAATAAAATTACAGGTAAAACTCAAAATTGATATCAGTGGGGTTTGCTAGCTCATTTGTGTGAATGGTTTGGGCACAGGTGAGTATTTTAGTTATGTGTGTGTTTCAACCCGAGCTGGTGACCCCCGCTCTATCAAAATTCACCCACTTTCTTTATTAATAGTGCACTTTATAATCCATATCCTTCTCCTCCTTCTTCACATTGTGTTTGACAACAGAAGACTGTCCCGTTTCAGCTTTCTTGTCTCTTTAATGATACTCAGTTTGGTTGCTCCTTTCACCTGCATGGTATTTCTCTGAAAACCTACTAGACTCAGGGACCTGTGAACAATGGCTATTAGTTTACAGAGACCCAATCTTAAAAGCAAATGTATTACATCACAGTCCCTCACATTATAACCTCCTTCCTCCACATGTCTCCCTTATGCATTTGTGGCTATCAAGTGAATGTTTTCTGTTTAACCTTATGTTTCTTTTTACCTTTAGGAGATTTTCTTCTTTCTGAACTCTCCCAGTCTCAGCCGTAAGTTGCTGTTTTGAAGCATGAGTGCTGAAGGTGTTTCTACCTATAGAGGTGTATATTTCAAAAATAATTTTAGGCAACTCATGTTACTGCTCAGGCCTCTGTATACCTGAAATTTACTGGCCCAAATGCTTCCCCTCCTGAATGTTACTAGGAACTATCAAAGAGACCACATTGAAGTTACAAATCAGTTTCAAACAAAATCAATACTCGGAGGAGCCCGATGTTAATTTTGTATTTGTCTCAAAAACTATTTGGCAAATATAGAGGGTGTACCATACATGATGGTGCTAAGATAGCAAATATGCTTCATCAAATGCCACATTTCTGTATGAGTAGCAATTGGCAAGTACATTTGTCAGACAAACACCCCTCACATTGGACACCATGTTTGTACATGTATTATGTAAACACAACCATGTAAAACATTTGTGACCCTTTGGCAAGTGCACGTTTGTACCAACTTACCAACTCTGAGCTGTAGCAATGGAAAGGTTATGCCCCATGCATCTGGAGAAGTGTATCATGCAGTTAACAATGCAAGTGACATATTTATTTTGTTAGTTGCTATGAGTTCTAGCAACCTATTGCTGAGGGCCTGACTCCCAAATGTAAACGTATACTTTTGTGTAAGTTTACTCTTTTTTGATATTCCCAAACACTGATTTAATAGTAACTTTGTGACTGCTGAGACTCTGTGGTCAGGATGGTGAACTTCACACATCAAAACATAGGACAGGTCTTATCACATCCATCACAACAAGCAGATGTACTCTAGTGATTTAATATCTAGATGAAGCTGGAGAGGAGTAGCGAACAACAACATAGTTGTTGCTCCTTGATTACAGAACATTCTCCATATTTTATGAAAATATTGATCACAGTAGAGGGACGTCCATTTCAAAGGGTTAAGAATTCTGGCTCCATCCTAATGCAAGGCCAGATTATCAAAGGTATGAGTGCAATAGATTGGACCACTCTTTCTCATCACATATACATGTAATGGTCAAGAAAACTAATGTTACCTGTTCCTTCTGCACAAAAGCAAACTATTTCTACTCAGAAACCACAAAAAAGAGCTAACAAAAGCTTTGACAATGACACTACAACCTGTGTACCAGCCATCCCACAAGCTCCTGAACAAAGTCCAGTGGTCTCTCAAGAAACATGATCACATCACACTGGTTCTCAAAACTCTCCTCTGACTTCCAGTGGCGTGCAAGGTTAGATGCAAAGCCTTGTTCTGCATGCATAAAGCCTACTGCATGGAAAGTCCAAACTACCTTCGTAAAGGGAAGTCTCATATCAGCAAACGCCCCTCGATCCTGCCAACAATATTCAAATAGCAGAAAGATAGGGCAGATCACTTGGAATTCTGCAATTGTGATTATGGAAAGTTCCGAATATGGAATAAACCACGGACAGACCAACCCCCTCCAATTTACAACACTATTGAAAAGAGAATTTAGAAAGAGGTCTTCAGCTGACCTAAGATGGCATATGAAACAGCAGCCACTGACAGAGTAACTAAACTATGTCACTGCGACATCCTGAAAATCTGAAACAGATTGCTTGCATAGCCAAAGCAGCTAGTCATTACATTGAACAATGAGCCAAACCAAGGAAGTCTCTATGAATAGAAGCCATTATAGATCCTCCATGAACAAGCTGAACAGGCACATAAGTAAAACAGCACAAACAAAATTACAATTACAAAGCACCTATGATTAAAGTAGTCCTCCCATAAATCCCCTCTCCGATTTAGATTGATCTTTGAGTGCCTGCAATGGATATTGGGCAATCTTCTCTTGCAAAGCCTCCTAAGTATTCCTATATGAACTCCCTACCCCCAGAGGATTATCGCCAACTCTAAGAATAGTAAAGTAAAGCACAGTATAGTATGGGTGAGATACACATAGAAGTTGAAAAGCGCAGTTTCAGATTGTTTATGTGCAGGAAGGGACACCTTCCTTTACATAAACAATCATCCCCGTGACGCAGGCATCTTGCACCATGGTGCAAGGGTGACTGTGTCTGTGCATGGCAGGCCATTGTGCACCAGTGCAGGGGCGAGCAAAGGGATCCGTCATATCCTTGTAGATATGATGCATCCCTGTGCTTGGAATGTGCCACAGCGTGTCGCAGCCAAAGGGATTGCGGTGCCGCGCTTCAGCACTTTCCGGTAAAGGAGGCCCTTTCTGCTTAACGTGATCGTCCTCAATGTTGCATAATTTACACATTTCTGAGACCAGTCTCAAAGGAAACAGGCTCCTAAAATGTCACCCTGTTTGTTTGAGAGCTTTTATAAAGTACAGCAAGTCGAATTTTGGATACTTCAAAGTACCACCAATGTTCTGGAATGCATATGAGATGATGCAGGGGAGCATTTAAGGAAAATCAGTGAAGTGAATGGTGGGTCGCGGTCCGATCTGTTTCAATAACTACCCAGAACAGTTCTGTTTTCAAGTCTTTACTAAAACAGATGTTGTTGAACTCACTCATTAGTCCTGGATTTAGTGCATTCCACAGTCTAGTACTCTGGACTCCCAAGGAGCCCAAGTGCTTAAAGCAGGGCGTTACATGATGCATGTACCTTGAATAATTATGCATTTGAACCACAGGGAGTGAGTGCAGCATTTCTTGAGCTGGATTTATACTGCATGCCTCATGAGAGTTAAGTGCAATTTTGTACCTTGGTTTTGAGGAGTTTGCCACTTGTTGATGAGTTTCTTTAAGCGTCCAGTGTAAATGAGGTTACAGCAGCAAATACCAGCAAAACCTGGTGGGAGTATTGGATTGGAGGGGCAGGCAGACAGCTGGAAGTGCCAACCCTTGACCACCAACTTCAGGCATGCACAAGAATTCTGCTTCTAAAATGGCACTCAGGATCCTTACATTCAGGAAATTCGGTAGCCTCAAAAGGGTGATAAATTGATAACAGATATCCCCATTAACAGGGTGGCCTTGTCTCCATTAAGTTCAAGGAAGATTTTCTTCATTCAGTGTAATGTGTTTCAAACTAGAGGTGATATTGCCCTGGTATGCTGATCTTTTTGCCAGCTGAAAGTATATTTGAGCATAATTGGCATACATTTTGAAGTTCAAATTATAATGCTATATAGGCCAGTCCAGAGGATACACACAGGTGTCTTGTAGCTTCCTCAAGAAATATTACGTGATGACAATATTGTTGTTCCAAGCTGAACTTGTTGACTGCAGATGAAGATGATGGAGTACATACAAACTGTAGGCCAGAGATATAATCCTATGCCTTTGGATCTATGTTAAAGTGATAATTGACAGCATATGTTATGTATATTTGTAAAGTACACAATCAACCACGAGGGTATCCTGATGCTGGGCAGGTGTGTGTGCTTAATTCTGGCTAGGATAGGTTTGCTGACTGAAAAGCCAGGTCTTCCACCGATCAAATGACCTCTCAGGCCATTTGTTTCTGATAAAATAAACCTGTCAAAAATGGTGCTCATCCTTGCCAGGTTACTGTTGTCAAATCATTTATGACTATTGCAAAAGCAAATCAAAATACTTTGCCGTCCCTTTTCGTTTTCCGGCTTGCCCTCACTTTTAGTTCCCCTTTTCTCAACCCAGTATCAAATTAATCAAATGTACATTTTTATGTGAGACATTATTCCTACCCAACACCTCTGTACTGTGCCCCACACCCTCTCCTCATGCAGTTCCCAATTCTACCTATTCCCGTCTACTGCATCGCTGGAGGGCGCCCACGAGCACATCTCTGCCCCTTCACTCCATTCTCTTCTCTTCACCTGTTCTCCACATCTCTCTCCTCTTCTACCTCGTTCTGAATACCCCTCAGCTATTTCCCTAAGCCTGCACTTCCCGGTTCGAAGGTGTTTTTTTGTGTAGTTGAGGGCTGTATCTGTCCATTTGGCCTTCCTTTCTTTTGTTCGCTTTGCCTTTCGCCCTTTCCTTGGTCCAGTTGGTTATGGCTCCTCTGTTCCTCCTGCAGCTCCAATCGCAGTTACAGGAAACACAAGCACTGACGATCCTGGTAGGTCTGTTTTCTCTTGAGGCAAGTGTTTGGTAATAGTTGGATGATTTTGTGTACGTTAGTGAGATTCTAACACGTTTAAAGCAGGCTAATTTTCCTATGTTTTATTTTTTGTCTATGCAAAATTATTTCTCTAAAGCTTTAATTGCATTCGCAGAGTGAAATTCTAATATGGGGTGCAAGTCAAAATTTGATTTTAATATTTATTTCTCACATTAATCCCAGTTATCCTAGAAAGAAAAATTCAACATCTCGGGCTATAACATACTGCATTAAATGCTCAAGACTTGTTCAAAAGTGCAAGGTGATCCTTCTGAAGCACATCGTCAAGGTAGAATAGCCAGTTGATATACTTCCCATTGCTATGAGTATTAAATGTCTTCATTTAAGTTTTTTAGGTTGTTTGTGTTTTTTCTTATCTTTTCTCAGTTCCTCCTTTTTTATGTGAATGATAACTTTTTGTGTGAATTTTGGTGTTACTTTATGTATAGCATTGTTTAATGTTCTTATTAATAACTTTCATTGTTTTAGGTCCCACCTGCAGACAGCTTTAGCTGTCTGTTTTTGACGACCTATTGTCTACAATACAGTATAAAGAGTGGCCTTTTGGTCAGCCACTTGCTCACGAGTGGCAGCGGCGTAGCTAGACCTTTGGCCGACCAGTGCAGCCCCGGCGTTTGCCGCCTTCAGTTGAATATAAGAGGGGTGGGGGGTGTTGACGGATTCCCACAAAGGTCTGGCGGGGGGGAGAGAGGAGCATGGGGGTCATGGCGTTTCCCACGTGGCTGCCACGACTACCACAGGTATGAGTGGGGGTAGGGGGGGGGGCGCTGCCCCCAAAACATGTGTGCTCGGGGAGCTCTGCCCCCCATTGCTACGCCACTGAGGGGTGGATAGGTTTCTTGCCTATCTCAGTTCCATGCTGCTCATTTTAAGAGTTTCCTAACAATTCTTGAGTCTCCCGCCCCTGGAGCATAGCTTCTTTCAATCAGTTCTGATTGGAAGACTTGTATTCTTCTCATACTGCTGATGTGAGGGGCTACATTTTTAGTGCTGTTTCAGCACTCCATGGGAGTGCATCACATTCCTCCCTCTCCCACTGACTCACCAACACTACCACCAACCCCATGCTCATCCATTGCTTCCCACCCCTCTCCACCACCTTCATTATTAGTTTGTATAAATTAATTTCCTTGATATTGCTTATGGGATTGCCAGTCATCTGCACACTGCTGCCTGGCTGCTTGCTTCCTCATCTGCTGCTTCATGCTCTACCCCTTTCTGCACCATGCTTTTTCCTGGCATATTTCTGCAAGGGGCTGACAACTGCACACACTGATGGGCGGCTCGCGTGCCAATCAGTTGCTCCCATTCTGCTCACTCCAGTGAGCAGAATGTGCATTCTCAAGGGTGTGTCAGAGTAGAGGTCAGTAAATTCTATGGTGAATAAAAAAACACCCAGCTCCGTTATAAAATGGTGGGTATTCCCAAGCATTTTTTAGTGCGTAATAAACGTATCTTTCATTCTTTAATATTCTACGATATTAAAAATTCTGTCAGAGTTGCTGGGATCATAGGATCGCACCCCAGAAGAAATAAATTCCACTGCAACACCCCACAGCATTGAAAATGGGAAGGAAATTGCGACAAAAATCGTGATATTACAGCTGTAATGACGGTCATCTCTGGATTGTCCCAAACAATGGTAACATTATAACAATCCTATTTTACCTGCACAGGAGGCAGTCTAACAACATCACTTTATCATCTCCCCCTTTAAATTCAGCTAGCCTCAGTCATAAGGGTCTCCTGAAGAAAGTGACACCTCAACATCCCAATATTAAAATATGTAGACTGTTCTTGCTATTGTTAGGTAGTACTTGTGTAGCGCACAGACTACCATTAATATGACATGGTATTACAGAGCTCTTTGGTAATTGGGGGATTTATTTCCAGACAATTCCGTCGCAAACCAAAGTCTCATACAGTTTTGTGGAGGTGTGTACTGTGGTCAAGAAGGTGAGTGACGATTTGAATGAGTTATACATTTTTTGGGGGTGAGAGCGGAGGATTGTACTGATCCAGCAAAAGGCCAGGATGAACAAATCACAATCAACAAATTACTCAAATTGGGCCCATATACACATTCAACCTTTGCTGACTGTTCCGCTGGGGGTCAAGTTTTATTTTCACCTTGATCTGAATTAGTCAATGTCTAACTAACCTTCACAGATCAACGCTATTCCTTTGGTCGATGGACCATTAGTCGAGTAGTTGATGGTGATATTATCAAATTCATTAATCTATCTTTTAACTCTCAATATAAAATAAACACAGGCTCCAAGTAAGATTCAATGAATTTTATCTAATAACTCATTCAAAATGAACGCTTATTTGTACAGATTCCCAGTGCAAACCCCATCAACTTTCATAGGAGAGAAAATAATTGATCAAATTGCATTCAAATTACAGACTTTTTAACAAATCAATGCATTAGGAGTGATAGATGAAGAGACAGAAGACATAATAACTCATACTTTGCAAAAGAAATGCAAATTTTAAGACAGAATAATATTTACCAAATGGTGAAACGGGAAACCCAACTTTGGCCAAATGGACTGGTGGAGGTCACCTGATTAAGAGTCAGGAGACAAAGACTATAGGACAGGTGCAGGATAGGAAAATACTTACTACACTTCTCTAGAACCCCGACGCGCCGGAGCGCATGCCTCTCTTACACTCTCTCCCTCCTCAATATTCTTCCGCAAATCTTCAATCTAATCAGGTTGCCTTTCAGGATTGAATCTTTCAAGTCTGTTCTCTTCCAGCAGCAGCTCTCACCTAAACCTCATTCAGCATCGACGTCAACAACCCACCTTCTTTACTTAAAGCACTCTAGTTATAGTCTTTATTTCTGTATGTCCCTCCCTCAAAAGTTACAAGTCTCATTGGATTATGGATTGTGATTGGGCAAGGGCAGGGGAGTTGTCATCACCTCATGCCATCATTCTTGAGTTCTTAATAAACTTTTTGTCTAACAAACCCTTCCCGTTTAATTTATTCATTTTGCGCTGCCATTTCCTTTCACACACATTCAAATAACCAGATTATATACAAATTTATATGTCGTTCTACAGTTGAAGAGCGTTCCCAGGCCTCCGTCCTTGGCTCTTGGCAGCCTGTCAAAGGGCTGGTCATCAGGTCATTTAAAAACCTTTTTTTTTTTTAAATTTCAAAACTTCAGTGCACAGACTCAGCTTGTGTTACGTTTCAACCACCATCTTTCCCCTTGGCTAAGCATATCAGTCCCAAACGCACACTATTAATAAAGGAATCATAAACAGATTTTATTTTCGCAAAATCATTAGCAGTGACAGCTCTTTTTAGATTCAGGCAAGCATATTACGGGCATGCGGTGCCTCAAGACCCACAGTTAGAAACTCTGTGCTCATGCTTGAGAGTTTCCCTCTCACATGGGTTAATCACTTGGTTATTTGCGCGGTTCTGGTTCGCACATGCCCAAAACATTGTTCGGTTTCAAGCAGGATTTCAGTTAAGTAGCAATTATTCTTTTTTATTTAAGCATGCATAGAAGCTCTTTCCCCATATGTAAATGTTGTGTGTAGTGTATGTTAGTTTTCTTTTATCTACTATTTCTTCCTATTAGTAACGGTTAATGAGAGGTTGATCTGAGCAATTTTCTTTTTCTCGAATCCTTGCTCCGTCAATCCCCCCTCTGATGGCATTTTAGAGCCATCATAAAATACCCATCATTAGCAATTGGCAACTTTATCATTTAATCTTAGTACCTACATTGTTTACTACACATTCTTTATTTTTCTCTTTTACGTTAATTTCTTTCATTTTACCATATAGATTGCCTCTCATTTCTTCTAACTCTATTTCTTCCCTTTTTCTCTTTCTTCCCATCCTTCTATTCTGTATTTCAATCATTGACTCAGTTCTCATTTTTCCCTTGCAACATTTATAGGCCATTACTATCAATAATAATAATAATAATTGAAATCACAGGGATTAATATTTTTCCTATAAACTTCTTCCAAAAGTGGAAAACCAGTTACCTATTTTAGAATGATTTTTACTAAATTTTTCCCATACACCATCAACCTTCAGTTGGGTCAAATCTTTATGAATCTTTGTAATATTATTGATATATCTCTCAATACCTTTCAGGGATATATGTACAGCAGTGTTGGATTTTCAACATGCCACAGACTCCTCCCTCTTTTGCCAATAAGATATCAAGGACATGTCTATTTTGCAAAACCATAGATATGATCGCAACGATTTTGGTATTGATCATTAAGAATCCTCCAGCAGTATCTGTGATAAATGAGCAACTACAGTGGACAATTGACGTATCTTGTGTGAATTCAGTATGACTCCAACTGACGGTATGAGTGCACCAAATATATCACCTACTATTTCTGAAAAGCTTGCTCTTTTATTTCTTGTTGGTATTTTTCTTATATCATACATTTCATTGTTCTTAGTGATGTGGTATACCTTTGGAAATACAATGGCAATGTAACAACTGCCATACCATCGTGCAGGTAACCTATAATAGGCATTTTTACCGCACACATAATAATTTCCCAGGAATACAGGATCAGTTCCCCCTTTTAGCCCCCATCCCCCCAATATTAGGAAGGTATGTTCACATTCGTACCAATGAAAATACTGTTATATTCAGTCTTTAATCTATGTAGACAGAATTTCCCCAGGTTCGACAAGTCCAGGGACATTGCAGCATGAGTCTCGCCTTTCTTACAATCCCCTTTTAAAGCAGCCCATGGAGGTATATGGGACTTTTGCTCAACCGCTTTCTTTTGGAAATCCTGCCTTCTTTCTTCCACTAAATTTAAAAAATCCTTTTCTTCATCACGCAAAAGGCATATTAGATTATTTCTATGTGCATGTGTTATGTCTATGAGATTCGTTGGTAGAAAGAATTCTCCCATATTTTTACTACTAAGTACTGGATTCATATTTCTTTTAATAGGGATTTCTGAAAATACTAAATCCATGTTACTATAATAATATTGTAACTTACCAGTAACATAAAACAAACTAGTTACAACACTACAAGACACACCATAAGTTAATGGAAGATGATGATATGTC
The DNA here is from genome assembly GCF_964204655.1 of Triturus cristatus. NCBI lineage: Eukaryota > Metazoa > Chordata > Amphibia > Caudata > Salamandridae > Triturus > Triturus cristatus. Next base: position 493,839,518 of record NC_140585.1, read on the forward strand.
ACCCCCTCTGAGACAGAAGTAGGTAGCATCAACAATCATAACAATCACTCATATCCATTGTTTTAACATACTGGTAAAGGACTTTAGTAAATACATTTAATGACGAATCACTATTTGATTTATCATGATAATACATGCATTTATCCATTTGAAGTAAATGTGTAGTAGTTGGTTTCTTAGTAACTGTACTTACTTTTTCACTAGTATTTGTGTTATTCTGATTATTAGCTACCATTAGGACAGGTATCACAGCATTTGATAATAACCACATTAAAATTAATATTGTAATACTACATAGACAACATTTAACACATCGTCGTTTTAAGATAGATTTTGGATGTTCAGTCACTTTTATTGCCTCCATTTTAGTATCTAAATTTTTCCCTAAAGATTTAATTTTCTTTAAAAAATTTAAATTGGAAAAAGTACAATCTTTGTGTGATCCCACACTTCAAAGGCTTTCAGCGTACATTCAGTCATTCTTCCCCTTTGATCTTTCCTTCTTTCGATAATCTCTCAAAGTATCCACCCTTTGTACAAAAATATTTTCTTTAAGGTGGTCTCAAATCCCTTTCATCAGATCCTTCAATAATATTATTTTCTGGTTCAGCAATTAGATCAAGATTTTCAAAATCTTCCAATATAACGTAGGCCCACTCTGGAGCCTTATATTTTCTATTTGGTACCCTTGTTCTTTTTGACAATCTTAATGATCTTCTTCTTGATTGTTCTTGTTCAACCTGACTGGATACCTCATTTATTTGTTCTAGTTCTTTCCCTGTTTTTCTTCTTAGAATGTATCTCAGTCTTTTCACTGCACTCGGCCAGTGATCTTCCTTTTTAACTCTTTTTGTCTGTACTTCCTTTTCACTGTCTTCAAGTATTGCAAGTGTCCTTTTATTTTCTCTTCTTTTGGTTGCAATTGTTCTGATTTTTCAGCTTCTTTTTCTTCCATTGTTTGTATTTGCTCTAAACCCTCTAGTCTTTCTTTTTCTTCTGCTGACTGAGCTTGATCTGGTTTTTCGAAAGAGGCTTCTTCTATTCTTTGTTCACTTTGTTCTGGTCTTTCAAGTTCTAACTCTTTCTCAGTCTCTACAGGAGTCTCTTCAGTCCCAGTAACTGGTGCCCACTCTACTTGAAGTGTACTTGGTGGCTCTTCGTCAATGCGTTCTTCAGAGTCTGTCTCTCTGATTTCGCAATGCTCAGCTTCTGGTTCTTCGCTTTGTTCTTCCAGTTGCTGCTCTTGTCGTTCAGGTGGACTTGGGACTCTTTGAGTATGACTAGCGTGGATCCAATTAGGAAATCCAGCACACTTCACTGCTGTTGTCGTGACTAATATGACTTGATGGGGTCCTTTCCACCTGGGTTCCAAACACGACTTCCTTGTGTGCTTCTTTATCACGACCCAGTCTTCAGGACACAAATCACGAGCTTGATTTGGCTGTGCTGCATTTGCATCTTCTCCAACCTGGTGAGACACAGAACCTACCAGATCAGCTAGTCCTTTACAATAGTCCAATACTAAATCATCAGTTATATTCATCAATTTGTTTCCAGGTACAAATGCCTGTCTCATCGCTCTTCCCATGAGTATTTCCTGCGGACTTAATCCTGTTCTTCGTCAGGAATGCTTCTAAGGCTCATCAATACAATAGGCAAAGGATTAGGCCATTTCAGTGAAGTGAATGCACACACCTTTCCTAACCTGGATTTTATTGTACCATTTAACTGTTCAACCATTCCAGAGACTTCTGGTCGGTAGGCCCAATGTAACTTCTGTTAAGTTTTGAAAGCTTCACAAATAGTTTAATTATCTAATTATTAAAATGAGGTACTCTATCTGATTCCAAAGTGACTGGAAATCCAAATCCTGGAATGAGCTCCCTCAACAGTAGTTTAGCAACTGTGAGACTGTCATTCCTTCTCGTGGAATAGGCTTCCACCCATCAAGAAAACAGACACACAATAACAAGGACATACTTCAAACCATTACACAATGGCAACTCAATGAAGTCTAGTTGCAATCTTTTGAATGGTCCTTCTGCCTTTCCAATTTTTCCCCAACTAACCGCAGTCTTCCTTCCTGGATTTTGCAGTTGGCAGGTCAAACATCTTTGGCAGAGACTCTCTGCAACAATCCCGAACCTGGGATTAAACCACATCTGACTGAAATGTCTAATCAAGGCATCCCTCCCAACGCGTGTAATTCCATGATATACCCTAACCATTTGTGACAACAAGCTATCTGGCATTATTGGTCTACCATCTGGACACACCCACACTTCATCGTCGGCCCTTCAGGTGCAACCTGTTTTTACCCAGTGTTCCTTTTCTTTCACGTCTGCCTCATCCTGTAATTGCCTAACTTCATCCCATGTTTTAACCCCTTGCATGCCCGCCCCTTTCCCCGCCCAGTGCCGCGCCTTCCATTAGCGGGCGGAGTTCATGACGAGCTGGACTCGTCATGGGCACAGCGCCACCGCAGCCCATGACGAGTCCAGCTCGTCATGGGCACTGAAGGGGTTAAAAGCAGAGAAAAAAAATTGTTGGCAGTTGGTAACTTCCTTTTCTATCCCTCTGTTCAAAGACATTGTATTTCTTGTATAAAATTGTGACACTTGGTCTGCGTACCAATTACCCAGTGTCACATAATCATTTCCTGACTCATGTGCGGCACATTTGACCACTGAAATTTCTTTTAGCAATTGTAATGCTTTCAACAGTTCTTTAACATCTTTGCCATTTCTTATGGAAGATCCTGAAGAAGTCAGAAATCCCCTCTGTAGCCACAAGTGGCCGAAGTCATGCACAACCCCGAAATATTAACTGTCCGTAAATATGGTTACTCTCAATTTTTGCCCAAATTTACAAGCCTTCATCAATGCAAACAATTCAGCTATTTGTGCAGACTTAACTCCTCTTAAACAGGAAGCTTCTATGATACCTGATACAGTACATACGGCATAACCAGACATCAATTCTCCTATTCTTCATTCTCCCTCTCACACATGACCCATCAACAAACAGTACAAAATCTGACTCTTCCAAAGGAACGTCAAGGAGGTCAATTCTTGGCTTTGTACACATTTCTGTCACATCCAGACAATCATGATCAACTTCCTCTTTCACTTCCTCACAATAGGAATCGGGCAACAATGTTGCTGGATTCATCATGGTGCATCTTGTCACATTTACATTTTCAGCACCCAAGATTACTCTTTCATACTTAGTCAGCCGACTAGGGGTCAAATGTTGAGTACGAGTTCTTGTTAAAAGGATTTCAACTGAATGTGGAACATTTACTTTTACAGGATGTCCCATCACAATCGATTCACTCTGCTCCAGACTCACGCAAGTAGTAGCTACTGCTTTTAAGCAGCCAGGTAATGCTGCAGCCACTGGATCAACAGTAGCAGAAAAGTATGCTACTGGACTTAGAGACAATGCATGTCTCTGGGTTAACACCGAAAGTGCACACCCTTCTCTTTCACAACAGAACAACGCAAATTCTTTTGTATAGTCCAGCATTCCTAATGCTGGTGCTTGACACAAACAACTTTTCAGTTTTAGGAATGCGTCTTAACTTTCATCATCCCACTGAATCTGATCAGTCATATCTTTTCGAGTTAACCTTATTAAAGGTTTTGCCAGTAGTGAAAATCCACTTATCCATTGACAACAGTATCCAATCACTCCCAAAAACACTCGCACTTCCTTTTTAGTTTTAGGCACACATTTGTCAAATCACTTTTATTCTTTCTGGTGTCACCTTCCTGACTCCTCTCTCTATCTTATGTCCAAGAGATTGAACTTCTTGTTTACAAAACTGTAATTTCTCTGGGGACACCCTGTGTCCTCCTTCTGCCAAATGGTTCAGTAAAGCTATTGTGTCAGTGACACAAGCTTCCCTTGTCTGTGATGCCACCAATGGGTCATCAATGTACAGAACTAAGACTGAGTTTCCTGGCATAACCAAGGTCTCTAGACATTTTTTCAAAATCTGATTGAATATTGACGAACTTTCTGTGTACCCTTGAGGAACTCTGCACCATGCCAAAACATGGTCCCGGAACCAGAAAGCAAAAAGATATTGGCTATCCGGATGCAGTGGAATCGAAAAGAATGCTTGGCACAAATCAATCACAGTATACCAGTGAGCGTCCCATGGTATTTGATAAAGAATCACTGCAGGATTTGGTACTACAAGACAACAGGGTGCTACTATTTCATGTGTTTTCCTCAAATCTTGCACTATTCTATATTTTCCACTAGGCTTTTTAAATCCCATGATTGGCGAATTACAAGGACTGCTCAATATTTCTTTCAACATAACCTGTTCAATCATTTGGTCAATTACTGGGGCAACTCCTGCTTTTATTTCAGGGCTCATTCTGTATTGTGGTGTATTTGGGTATATTGCTCCTTCCTTCACCATAACTTTGGCGAGGCCTACCTTTGCCATTAGACCAATTTCTTTTCCTGAAAAATCCCACACATCTGACCTCACTGAGGGCCAGATGTAGGTGGCTAAATACCGGTCGGTAACGCTGAAATTCGGTACATTTCAGCGTTACCGACCAGTATTTAGCCATTCCTAATGTAGGTAAGGAATCGGTAAATAAGGAATCGGTAAATACCGATTCCTTATTGCTCTTGCATTTAAGGAATCGGTAATACCGATTCCTTAAATGTAATGTAGGAAGCACATTAAAGAGTGCTTTTGAGCCTTAAGAAATGTTATGCTTTGCATCAATGTCATCACTGCAGTATTTTGCATACTTCAGAATATCATTGTTCGGTTTGCTTTGCCAACAAAGCATGTGCTGCTGAATCATCTGGCTAATTTCTGATCTTCGCCCATAGACAAATCTTTATAAAAAATGTCCCATATCTTTCTCACCAATGTTCTCAAACCCACTATACTGTTTAAACACCTGCAGCAGCCTTTCATCGTACGCATGCACTGACTCCTGAGGTTCTTGAGTTGCTCTGTCTATTTTAACCCCATTTGTTTCTTTAGAGGGAATTTTTCCTTTAAGAAAAGTAATTACTTGATTATATTTCTTCATTACTTCCTCTGAAGGTGCACCTGTTCTTGTGTCTCTAAGGAAAACATCACCTGGCCAATCAACTGTAATTTTACATTCTGTCCACAAATCAGTCGGTACCACTATGTCAAACAGACCATCCAAATCCTTCAACAAAATCTTTGAAACTTTAACAAACCTCTCTACCTGCTTGTACCATTCAATTTGTTTTTCTCTCCATCTTGGGAAATCATTTGTAAATGACAAAATATCCTGTCTGCTCCATGGAACATGAACATAACCACCATCTGGACCTTCTGTCATCGGACACATCCTTTCAACCTTATCTACCTCTCTCAACGGAAATGTAGATACCTCTTTTGTAACTGCTTCCTCTCTTTTCTTTGTCCATCTACTTCTCCATCAATCTACATCTCCCCATTTCTTCAAAAGGTGTATCAATTCCTTTATTTGTAGTCTTTTTTAGTAAATTCTGATCTATATGGTTTTTGTAGTACTTTTGACTTTTCTATATCTATCCCAAATTCTAAAGCAACTTCCGCTATTTTCTCATGTAAATTCTTTGTCCTCCAGGTTACACTTTTGCACAAAAAAACCAACTCTTCCTATTCATATGAACCTAGTCTATCAATACTTATTGTACCAGTGATCGTTTCTTCCAAATCCACCCTTAACTTCCTTACATCTAAAGTTTTTGCTTGGGATTTCTTCTTTTCTAATCCTTTTGCCCATTCCTCCAGATCTTCAGGAGAAAATCCAGCAGAACCTCCTGCCAATAGAGTGTCAGTTGATACCTTTCTTCTTGCATCTCTGGGTGAAATTCTCTCGGGGTTTCGGTCACCGTCTTGATATTTGGAAGATCCAATAGTGAAACATTTGACTCACACTCACTAATTTGATCTTCTACCATGACTATCTCCTTTCTAGCACTATTCTGTGAGACTACCACATTTTGTGACTTTGGTGTACCTCAGTTATCACCATTGTATGAGAGTAGGATCTGCATTTATGTTGCCCCCACTTTTTTCTGATGTATACACTGGTTTCTGGCTATAGTCTGGCTGGGTCCCTGCTAATCAGGGCCCCACTCTCTCTGTTCTCTCTAAACGACTTGGTGTGCATATTAGATGCACTAGTGATTGGATACTGTGGTACCTTATGAGCCCCTAGTATATGGTACCTTAGGTACCTAGGGCATAGGCGGATGAAGCATGTATTATGCCACCCCTGGGAAGCAGACTCAATCTGACACCACAGGCCTGCTACTGCAGCCTGGGTGAGGTAGTATTAGCCCTCCTCACTGAGGTATAGGTTTCTATATCTCACCATACACACACATATAAACCTATCAGCCACCCATATGGCAGGCCCTATCAATCCTGAGGGCAGGGTGCTTGGTTTACAATGTGAGGGGGTGCCTCTGCATGAGCAGGGCCCCTCTGCAGCTGGCAGGGTCTATTCCTTGAGGCCGTTTGTGGATGCGGTTAAACCATATACGCTTAAGTGCATTATAAATGCTAACTTTGGAATGACTGCATCAAAACATGTTGTGTTTGGTGTCAAACAACTTGGAATCATACCCTCACACCAGTCCATGATGTGGGAGTATGATCCGAGGGTATGACATGTGCCTACTGTGGTAACACGGTAGAAATCTGAAAGAGCCCTGGCATCACAAAATGGATGCCACAAGCACAGACACTGGGCTGCCCGCCTGCTTCTGACTGAAACTTGCAGTGGAGGAGGCCGAACAATAGGCATCCTGTCACAGGGAGGTGTAACTACCTTCCAGACAGGATTTAGTGTATTGGGGCTGGGTGGGTGCACTTCTAGAGTGCTTTGAAGTCCTGCACTGGGGGAGCAGTAGGCGCCTCTGTGCATATGCCAGCTCAAACCGGTTCAGGGGTTACCTGTCCCTGCTCTGGCACGAAACTGGACAACGGGAAGTGGGTGTAACCACCCCCTACCCAGACCCTCTCAGAGGAGCGGTCCTAGAGCTAGTTCATACCCTATCTTCAGTATAAGATAGGAAACCTTGCCATTGCAAAGTATATAACCCTGGACGACGTTCTACAAAGAAGAATCCTGGCCCTTCGATGTACCACTACTTTTGGAAGACAGAAGAATCTCCCTTGAAGTCAAGGAGTGACTGCCCTGCTTGGCAGGCACCAGAAACTCTAATCTATGGTCACAAACTTTCCCGCTCCTGCCGGAGTCCAAAGTCCCTGCAGCCCCAGAAGAAGATTTCCTGACTTTTCGATGGCCATTGTGAGTCCCCAGCAGAGCTGAGGCGAGTGGACCCCACGAGTGATAAGGAACATCAATACCTGGGTACCATGCACTATTGTCAAGTGCAACCCCTTCACAACATTCTACGAACCTGTGCTTTAAACCACTTATGGTCTAAGCCTCCAGCAGGTGTTGCAGTGAAAATTAGAGGCCTACCCCATTCTGAGTGACCGTGGGCTTCTGTGAAGCATTTCCTCAAGAGGCGTCTTTGCAATCCCTTGCCTGTTGGCTTGTGGGTCCCCCGAAGACTTTCTTAGCAACTCAAAGGGCTCCTCTGGTTGCTCCAGGCCCGCCCTCATTAACCCTTGATGGGTGAGTCCCTCAGACCTTGGTAGTCTGCACCATCGACTTTCTTCACTCTACACAAGACTTGCTGTTGCCAAGGCTTGTTGGCACCAATCTGGTTGCCAACACTGCAGTCAGCTGCAGACGTCATGGCACACTGTGAATCCAGCTGCTGGTCATTGTCAATCCTTCCTGGACCTCGTGAGTGAAGAGTCAAAACACCCTTGATCACCTGAAATCACCCGTCATCCGTGGGCATCCATCTTCCTGGCCCCAGGTCACTGGCAAGTGACTGTGAACACTGTCCCTTCAATTTTCAGGTCATCTGCATGTAGAATCCAGCCTTTGATTCCTCCGGACACTTCTTCAGTCGCCTCAAGCAGCAAGTCTTCTTTGGTCTCTATAGAAAACAGCGACGCGACCCAACATCAAAAGACACCTATGCTCCCGGCTTCCCTGGGTGAAGTAACTCATGCACTCCGGTGCCCTAGTGTGTGTTGGCCCTCGAGTTACTTACCTTGTAAGTGGCTTGCTTGTAGACTTCCTCGAAGTACCCTAAATATTAAAAAAATTAAACCGCGACTTGCTCCATTGTAATCAATAGGGAACCCGCGGCTGTGTTCACACACTGCATGCGTCTCCCGTGGGTCTGTTACTTACCTGCTTTCACTGCAGTAGTGAAGCCCCAGCGATTCTACAGGCCCTAGGCCTTGTCATTCTGCAAGTCGACTTTCCTAAAACTCTTTTTTAGTATATGGTCTGGTATGCCCCTAGGGCCCCAGCCATATTTGTGCTTAACTTATTGTGATACGTTGATATTTGAATGTGTTCCTGACTTCTAATCTCATAAAGAGATTAGTAGAGTGTGTCTAGAAATAAATACATATATATTTCATATATATACCTGTGTGGTGTCCTTTCATTTTGTAATTCAAGAGATTATAAGGTAAAACAAGCTACTTTACAGTCCTCTGAGACTTAGCCTGAAGGCTGCTCTCCACAGCTACCACTAGGATAGCTTTCTTTAAAAGGTTGTCTCAAACCTATCTACCATAAGAGTCGAATTGGACTATAACTAGTGACCAGCATATGCCAGGCCAACTTCTCACAACCATACAATGGAATAACAGGACCAATAGTTACCCGTACTGTCAGTGCCTCTGCATTTAAGCCTAACTGATTTATTTTCTGAATTATCTCTTCTTTGGTTTTGTTTAATGCATCCCTGTCTTTTTCTTGTGATGCTCGAATGACTGTTGGATCATATAGAACTTGTGGAACCAATGTAGTTCCCATCATGAGGGCACTTGGGGTTGTATCTATGGCACTTTCTTGATAAGGCAGAGGTCTTTTTACTATAATATCGTAAAATAATTCATCATCAGATTCATCACACCCTATTTCTACCACACCTAGGTGTTTCGTTTTTTCTTTACATTTGCTCCCTTCTTGGTCTTCAGCCATTAATACTGGATACAAACCCTCTGTTACTACAGCTCTTCTCCATCTTTTCATCTGGTCTTCTCGAGTGTCAAATTGGTATGTCGGGAAGAATCCTATATTAATCCTCATACCTCCTCTGTATTTCTCACGCTCAAATGCCCCAACTTCCCATTCTTCCAAGGTCTCATAATGCGTTAGCCTAGAGTTTGGTTCTAACGAATTCATCCTATTCTGAAGAATTCTTACATTAAATGTGCCATGTTCAGGGAGACCTAAAACACCATCATCTTTCGTATACTCCACCCAATTTTCCAACCACACACACATATGATATCCACTTTCCATCATCATATAAGAGGTGGCATAAGAATTCCCTCCATAGTTACTGTGCGCTTATCCTCCCAAAAGAAATTCTTGATCTTATTAATCAACTTCATTTTCTCGCTCTTTTATCTAATTCATTCGAACAAATCTAAACTCTTCCGTGTTTTCACTAAACCTATTAGTTCACACTCTTCCTATGCCTGTGCAACTCAAACCAACAAGCCAATCGGGGCTCACAATGTATTCCCTTCTTCACCCAATACCAACATGCTACCTGTGTACCGACCAATCAGAGCTTACAACGCACTCAGTTGTCTGACCAATGCCAGCGTGGCTCTTGTGATGTCAGTATTATTCCTTCTGCTGACCCTCCCTTTACAACCTGCAGTTTTCCCACGCCCGCTGCTTCAACCAATACCAGCGCGGCTCTCTGTGACGTCAGTATGGCTCCTGCTACTGACCCCCCCCCTTCACAAAGTAATACTACAATGTCTTTTCTAGTTCTACTTTATACAAATTATTGTTAGTGACAACGTAAAAACAGCACTTCTCCGCTAAACCAAAGATAGTTTCTTCACTCGCCACAAAGAGAAAAATTCCTTCCTGTCGCTATAAGTAAAAAACACTGTTTACCCTTCACTTAAGCTCAGAGAGGGCCTGCTCCTCTAGGGATACTTCTCCTTTGGGTAAGGCCAATGTTTCACAGACGAGTAACCTTCTGCAGTGTGATTTCCATTTACCACTCTCTTCTGATTTCAATTCCCAGGATTCCCAGGTATCTCTGTACCTGTGCTTTCAGACAACATAGAACAGGACACTAACTGTTTGTGTTAAACATATAGTCAATTAGTCAAATCAATAATCAACAATCAATGATCAATAATCACCAACCTAATCGATGATAACCCTCTGTTACCAGAAAAACTGCTCCAGCGAAATGCCAGGATGAACATTTTACAATCAACAAATCACTCAAAATGGGCTGATATACACATTCAACTTTTCTTGACTGTTTCGCTGGGGTTAAGTTTTATTTTCACCTTGATCTGAATTAGTCAATGTCTAACTAACAGTGGCGTACCGAAACTTGAGGGGGCCCCCCTGCAAAGCACATGGAGGGGGCCCCCCCTCCCCCGGTGGCGCGGCCCACCATCTACCACTTTGCCCTACCACCCAGAAATTGGGCATTTTTGATTTGAAACCTCCAACATTTAAATGAAATGCCTCCATATTGTCTTTCTCTAAGTTCTAATGAGAAAGTGGGAAACACTCTTTGCATACAAGCTATGCAATTTGTAACAATACTGTCAAAAGCAGATTATTTAACTGAGGCAGCAATCAGAACAATGCCAAGGAGCGATCCTATTATCTCAGGAAATGACTATGGCTGAAGAACAAAGAACAACTATGAAGGGTCTGAAATAGAATTGACAATACCTTGAAACTTTGAAAGACCAACCTAAACATGAAATTCCATAAAAACTCAAGTGACAATGTACACAAGCTATAACTCAGTATACTGCGAAAGTCAAGAGAAGTAGACTGGTGAATTATCTGCATGCCACACACTAGCGACTGTCAAGGGTTGTGCATGATAATAACGTGAACTGAGGAAGCAATTTCAATCATAATGACTTTATTAGTAAGCACTGCAAAACAGGCAGGCACACAATGCTGAGGAAGAAAACTGTTTGGATGCTTCAGAACATTGATGCAGATGTTTGTCTGTTTTGATTTATCATTTCTGTAGTGTAAACAATACTAAATACAAGATTTAAGGTAGACGTATTACAGACAAGTGCAAGCAACACCATAAATAACACTGCATGTAGAATAAAAACAAACCCTATCAGCAAGTGCCTAATGACAATCTATATACAAACTGTAGTTGGTAAGCAAAAAAACAAGTGCAAATACTTTCAAAGTGCAAAATAAAGCAATCACCAGTCCAGCAATATACAAAAATCAAGCATGTTTTGTAAAACAATCCAACTTTCTTCTTGCATCAAGGTGAAAATATTTTCAAAGTGCATGCTAAAAACAAGTCTAGCAGTATGCAAAAATGAAGCCAGGTTAGTTAAACAATTCCCTGTTTGGTGTGTGCATAAAGGCACACATATTTCAAAGTGACTGATAACTACAGCACCATCCAATAATCAAACCAGTTTAAACTAACAATTCCCTTTTTGAAGGCTCAAATATTTCAAAGTGACTAGCAAAACAGTAACAAGTACAGCAGACAGCAGCATACATAAATTAAACCTATTTAGTCAGACTAATTCCCCTTTTGTTTGTGCATGAAGGCATAAATATTTCAAAGTGCCTGGTAAAGTAATAACAATTTACCAGCATAAATATCAAACCCGTCCAGTCAAACAATACCCCTTTTATTTGTGCATAAAGGTGCAAATATTTCAACGTGAGTGATAAAAACAATAAGTTTAGGAGCATAAACATTAAACCAGTTTCGACAAAGTATGCCCCTTTAGTTTGTGCATAAAGGCGCAAATATTTAAGTGGCCCGCAAAACAATAATAATGCCCTTTTGTCTGTGCAAAAGAAAGTGTCAAGGGGGTGTATATTTGTCAGGTTAAACTGAATACATTTCTTCTTGCCTCTATAAACGTATGTTCAGAATATTGAGGTAGGGGAGCGTGACGCGCGCGCACGCAAGATGGCGGCATTTCTGTAAGCTCCGGTGAACCTCCGTGTGACCATTCGGACTCCGAAGTGCGGAGCCTCGGAAGGTCGCTTCCCGCTATCGCTACTGCAAGCGGAATGTAGCGAGAAGACGGAGGAGGTGTTGCGGAGAACTGAGAACGCGTTCCACGTGCTTTATTTGATGATCGCGTGTTCTCCTCAGCACGGCTCCTAAGATGGCGGCGCTACGGGGAGAACGAATACGTTGTCGTTGAAGGCTCTACTTTTTGAGGGTGTGGCGGTGAGGACGACATGAATATTCTCCCTTGGCAATGTTTTCAGCGTTGTTGCTTAACCAATGAGGTGCACTTTGTTACTAATGCAGTGTTATCAATGGAAGTTACTTTTAAGGAGTGCTGCGACTGTGTGCTGTAAATTGGCTCTAACTGAAAATGTAAATTGCTGCCTACCCTGTGGTAAAGATTAAATTAAGTCAGGCTATGTCTCCCGACAACCATTTAGTCTTTTTTTGAAGATGTGGTGAGCTTGGATACCGCTTTCAAGATAAGATCTTCTTGGCGATTGTGACTTGTGCATCACCAGTTTTGAAGGCAGCGTCATGTGTTGCATTGCATTGCATCTTAGAGTGCTGTCCTCCTTATTGAAGCCTATAATTACAGATTTCAAGAGCCAGGAGTTTACCTCACCATCTTTCAGCAGACGATAATCATTTCTTCACAAAAACATATATGGCTGCCATTTTAGATCACGTCGTCCATGCCTTAATATTTTTTTACTGGTGCCATTTTCGTATCCACTTCCCTTTTTGGACGAACTGTTTCCACGATTTGGCTATCATTTGATCTTCCCTGGCGTATGGTGGCTCCCCCTTTACCTTGCTGCAATTCTCTGGTGTTTTCCTTTGCTTGACACAATGTCTACTGACTCCCACTCTACCAAACCTTCCCCCTCTGGTACAAAACCTAAGCGTCATAAGAATGACCCGCCTTCTCCTATCCACTCTTCTCAAAATCCTGTTCTAGACTCTATCCTAGATGAAGTCTGTGGCCTTCAACCCTTCATGTCAGCCACTAATGAAAAACTGAAACAAATTGAAGAAAGATGGATCGTCATGGAAAGTGAAGTTTTTGATCTGGAACAACGTGTTAGTGATTTGCAGGATGCCTCTACAAAAATTCCGCTTCTTGAACAGGAAATTCATAAATTGAAGATACACTTGGAGGACCTTGAAAATCGTAATCGCAGAAATAACCTACGCCTTTATGGTCTTCCAGAAAATATTGAAGGGTCTGACATGGTATCCTTTCTTCAGAAATTTCTTCCAGAGCTCCTTGATCTCACACACTCTTCAGGTCTTCTTAATATTCAAAGAGCACACCGCTTAGGTCGATTAAATCCTGCTGCAAATAAACCTCGTGGCATTATTATGCTCTTTCTTGAATTTACTGAACTGATGCATATTTTGAAAGCTGTTAGACTTAAAAGGCATCTTATTTGGTCAGGTCATACTCTCTTCATATCGCGAGATGTCTCCAATGCAACCAATGCTCGTCGCAAAGAATTTCTTGCTTTACGCCCACATATGAGAAGTTTCAACATCCAGTATGGAATTCTTCATCCATGTCTCGGCAAAATTACTCATGAGGGACGATCACAATCATTTGACGATCCGGAAAAACTTTATCTTCGGAGTCTCCCGTCACATGGCATGGATACTAATCCTTGACTAATTTTTCTTCTGGATTGTTACACTGTATTCTGTTAACTGGTTTATTTAAAGTTTTTGTTGATGGTTTATATTATCAATATTCTTGTGGCTTTCTTTCTCTTTCCTCCGTTATAATTATTGTTGTGGTCCGTGTCCTCTGGCGTCTCTTTGCTAATCTTTCTTTGACTTTTCTTCGTTCTTTACAGATCCGGATGTTATTCCTTGATCTGTTTACATGTCTCTATCTCTCTCTTTTGCTTCTTTCTCTTTTTCTTTTTGTCTAGCTCTTCTCTTTACCTACTCATTCTTACTCAGCTTTAATCGGGTTTTTCTGTACCTGTCTCATCTTTAATACTAAGTCGTTCTTTTCACATATTGAACATTGTCTTTCATTCTTTTGTCTTGTCGATTTTGCAGTTTTGTGTTCCTGTTCCCTCATGTTTACCTGCTCCCAGAATTATGGTTAATGTGACTTCGTGGAATGTTCGTGGTCTTGGTCATCCAGTCAAACGTCAAAAGGTATTGTCTCAACTTGCTAAACTTAATACCCAAGTTGCTTTTTTACAGGAAACCCATTGTAATGACAAAGAATCCCTTAAACTTAAACGCCATTGGGTTAATCAAATTGTTTTTTCTCCTGCTATTGATCGGCATGGTGGTGTCTCTATATTGTTTCATAAATCTATTAATGCACAGATTCTTTCGTCAGAGTGTGACCCTGATGGTCGGTGGGTATTGGCAGAGGTTATTATAAAGAAAAGACAAATAACTTTTTTCAACATTTATGGTCCTGTTAAACCAGATTCTGAATTCTGGCACTCTATAAAGCTGAAACTACTGTCAATTGCTAATTCTAATATTGTGGCTGGGGGTGATTTTAACAATTGGTTAGATCCGTTTACTGATAGACAATCTAATTGTAAGTTCAAACCTGACAAATCCCACAAATCATTTCAAGCAGCCATTTCCTCTCGCCCATTATTTGATACGTGGAAAACATGTAACCCAGATACCTTAGAATTTACCTTTTTTTCACCCGTCCATCATACCAGATCTCGTATAGATTATATTTTAGTTTGCAAATCACTGCTACCATGTCTCCAATCCTCTGACATTGGATCCATATTTATATCTGATCATGCTCCTGTCTCCACCCTTATCGACCTATCTCTCACCACATGTAAACAAGGTAGATGGCGCTTCAATAATTCCCTCCTATCGGATCGTTCCTTTATTTTAGAAGCGACTTCTTTCATTAAGGAATTCTTTACCTTTAATAACTCTTTAGACACTTCCGTTCACAACAATTGGGACGCCTTTAAAGCTTCCTTCAGAGCATTCACTATTGCATACTCCTCAAGGAAGAAAAGATTACTACATACTAAATATAAAGAAACCCTAACCCTTCTAAAAACGTTAGAACATAATTATTATTATTCTAAATCTCCTTCATCACTACAAGAATTGATTAAGGCTAAATCCTCCCTGAATAAAATAGTCATTATGGACGCTTGTAACATCCTCCTTAAGATTAAATCGAAATATCATGGAGGTCAGAATAAAGCTGGGAAAATGCTTGCAAATTATCTAAAAATTAAATCAGAACATAAATTTATTGGCCCCATTCATTCGGAATCAAACAACACACTCCTTTCATCGGATTCCGATATTATCTCCACATTTCAATCATACTACAGTCTCTTATACACAGAAACTACCACGCCCTCAGAAGATGATTTTACCTCTTTTTTCCATGATATCCCCAAGCCTAAAACTTCCCAGGATAATTTCGAACCACTTGAAGAAGATATCTCTTTACAAGAATTAACCGATGCTCTTAAATCTTTGAAAAAAGCGAAGGCCCCTGGTCCTGATGGATTTTCAATAGAATTATTTTCCACTTTCTCCTCAATTTTTGCTCCCAAATTGTTAAAACTTTTTAATTCCTTTATATCTAATTCCCAAGCCTGTGGCTCTTTTTTGGAAGCCCTTATTATTGTAATCCCCAAACCAGATAAAGACCCCTCCTTTTGCAAAATATTTTGTCCTATATCATTAATTAATTATGATTGTAAGATTTTGCAAAAATTTTAGCTTCCCGTTTAGAAATAATTATCCCTCTTCTCATTAAGCCAGACCAAGTTGGCTTTGTTAAAGGTCGTTTGGCCTCTGATAACGCCAGAATGTTTTCCAATGTTCTTGCTCTTAGTAGAAATTATCCAGCCCCACTTGCTGCTTTATCCCTGGATGCAGAAAAAGCCTTTGACCGTGTTAACTGGGCGTTCTTATTTCATGCATTACAATGGTTTGGCTTTGGTCCAATGTTTATTTCATATGTTAAATTGCTATATACCAATCCAAAAGCATGTATTTTTGTTAATGGTCTCTTTTCCCCTTATTTTTCCCTTCAAAGAGGTACTCGTCAGGGCTGCCCCCTTTCACCACTACTTTTTTTGTTATGCTTAGAACCTTTTCTGGAACGTATTAGAAATAACCCTCTCATTAATGGTTTTAACTTCAAAACCCAACAAATTAAATTATCTGCATATGCTGATGATGTTCTTATTTATATGTCTAATCCTGTGTCTTCCCTACCCCCCTTTTTGCAGGAAATTTCATCATTTGCTAAGGTTTCTGGCTACAAATTAAATTTTTCTAAAACTGAGATCTTACCCTTAAATCCTTCATGTTATAGATATATATTTGACTCATCTAATTTCACCTGGTGTCCCCAAAAAAATAAATATCTTGGCATATTGTTCTCTCCCAACATTCGTGACACATTGTTCCATAATTTTACTGCCTTAAAATTTAAAATTGCTAATTTGTTAAACCTCTGGTCTCCTCTGTTCCTCTCTTGGTGGGGTAGACTTGATACAATTAAAATTATGACTGTCCCTCAGATTCTGTTCATACTATCTATGTTACCTTTTAAAATCCCTAAATATTATTTTTCTCAGATTAATTCATTATGCACTAAATTTCTCTGGAATAACAAACATGCACGTATTGCTTTGTCCAAGCTGATTCATCCTAAAAATGAGGGGGGGGGGGGTAAGATTCCCTGATTTTGCTTTGTATCATAATGCCTTTTTGATTCGTCAATTTTATGCTTTATCTAAAGATTACCAGGGTTCACCTAACCCTTCATGGGTCAATGTTGAGTGTTCACTGTTAAATGACTTTTCAATGCGAGATGCTGTTCACATGACTAATTGTACTTTTGTTTCCAAATACCCTATTTTGAAACATTCTCAATCTTTGTTACATACACATTTCTTTACGAATTTGGATGACTATCAATCTTTTCTGGCGTCATCACTTTGGTTTAATAAATACATTAAGTTTCGTCACAAATCATTTTACTACAAACAATGTAAAGAAAAGGGTCTTATTTATGTACACCAAATGTTTGTGAATAATGTAATTCTTTCTTTCCATCAGTTGCAAGAATCTTTTTGATTACCTGATTCCTGTATTCAACAATATAATACTCTAGCCTTAATACTTCAGGATTGTGTACAGAAATTTCTCTCTCTACCACCTCCTCCTTCTTTTCTTCCTGATACTCCATTATATCAAATTTCTGCTGATACTGTGCCTAGTGCCTCTTTTATCTATAAATCTTTATCTACCCCTGTTGGTACGCGGACTAAATCTAAGGTTGAACTAGAGTGGGAAAATGACCTTTCTTTGACTTGGTCGATTTCGCAATGGGATAAGTTTTGGCAGAAAATATTCAAGACTTCCAAAGCTGCTAATATCACACAGTCACTGTACTTTATTTATAATAGAGTTGTCATTACTCCCCTTTTGTTACATAAGTTTAACCACTCTACTTCATCATTTTGTTGGTCTTGTCTTAATGCTGAAGGTTCATTATTGCATTTATTGTTCTATTGTCCTAAGGTTTATGCATTCTGGACTGCTAGATGGTCAAAGTGTACCCTGATTTTCTCTTACAAAATTCAACTTAGTATTCATAATGTATTTTTAGGCACCATGTCGCCCGATTTGGCTCAAGTTAATCCCACATCTCCTTTATTTTATTTATTTCTTGCAGTGGCTTTTAAAGTCATATTAACCTGCTGGAAAGACAATTCTAAATTATCCTTTTTACATTGGTGGAACTATATTTGTGATGAGCATAGAATTGCCTCTATTCCTCAATCTTCTATCCACCTTCAAATTAAATCAGATTTACTATGGCTCCCTTTAACGACTTATCTGTCATTATCATTATAATCCCTTTTCATCCTTACTACTGAGTTCTCCTTCTCTTCCTTTCTTTCTTCTCTTTTCTTTACTCGTTTCCTTTCTTTCTTTTTCTCGCTTTCTTTTTTCCTTTTTCTTGCATCTTTCCTCTGTAAAAATTACTCTTCCCCTTTAAATATTATATTCTTTCTAACATTCACACAGGTTCTTTGTATACCACTATAATATCCTAGTTTTATATCTTTTTCCTTAGGTATACTCTCTTTTTCCTTTTAGGCACGTTATTATAATTGTTTATATACTCTGTAACCTTTTCTGTGTAATTATCCTGTTATACAGTTACTATTTTTTAGAACGTTTGTATACTTACATTTTGAACATTATTGATTAGTTTTTACTTGTAATCCTGTGCTTTCTTATTTTCAATAAAAACTATTTAACAGAAAAAAGAATACTGAGGTAGCCTATATATAAGCAAACAATATTTAAAGTATGATATACTGGCAGAATACCATATTACTTACTGCTTCCTCATGGAACTCAAAGCAGATATATTTAGAAAATCAGACTTGAAGTGGGAACAGTACTTGCAGGAGCCTGATGAAATGTATTGCAGAGTTTGAAGGCTGGTACAGCAGAAAACAATACTTAAAGAGTGAACACAAGGCCGAAGACTGCTTACACCAGGAAGAGTGACTGGCAAATTAGACTGGTGGCTGAAGGCTACTACTGCTTGGTTCACTGAATTGGAGAGATGTACTTGCCTTTCTTCGAGCAAACTCTTCTGTTAAAGCTTTCACATTTTTTTTTTTTGCTCGATCACTCTCAATGCTTAAGGTTGCAAGCCCCGACAGCCTTTCCTGCGTCATTGTGCTTCGGAGATAGTTATTGATTAATTTTAACTTTGAAAAGGACCTTTCTGCACTGGCTACAGTAACTGGAATTGTTAGAAAAGGTTTCAGTGCTGTTGCAACATTAAAAACACTGGGCAGATTTGCATGGTTTCTCAAAAATAAAAGGTCAGCCAGATCCTTTATTGTGCCACCTGAGATGAGTTGTATTTGTTCTTTCAACACTGCTTTGAAAGCGATGAGTTGTTGTGGAAACTCTAGGGACAAGTCTTTTTCGTAATGAGCTGCCAGGGTCATGGCTGCTTCAAACAACTCCTCCTCACTAGCTCTGAGGATTTCTGAAGGCATCATGAAATTAAAGCATTGGATTATGGTGTTCATACCCGCAAATCGAGTTTGTATCTGATTTACAACAATATCTATGTTAGCATAAAACACAGACACCTTAAAATTGTCTTCAGGATTGCACAGTTTTTGGTCTTCACAGAGTTCATCGAAGTGCTTTTTTTGCATCGTGGTCGTTTTTGTGTAAAATGCAATTGAATTCCCCATGCAGCTGCAAGTAAAGATGCTGAGCTTTTAACATCTTCAAACTGTTCTCTGAAACTGGCAAACATATTTGCTGCGCTACTTAACATATTTGATGCTTGTAAAAGGTCCAGATCTGTAGACTGAAGCAGTTTGGACACAATATTTATTGTCTCCAGCACTTTCGACTGGATTACAACCATTACCACAAACTCAAAAGTCTCCATGCACTTCCTAAGACCCTGAGCTTCTGCGCGCTCCTCAACCTTTTTAGGTAGTGGTAGTGAGTGCTTTCATGATGTCCATAAACCGATAGCGTACAGCATGGAGAGCATCATGTCTGGATGCCCAACGTGTTGGACAGAGTTTCTTCAGTGTTGGCTTTGAATGAGTTGTGCTCTCTTTTGTAATGGTAAGAAGTTCCCACCGTTTGATGCTTTGGCTGAAAAATAAATATAATTTCTGTGTAATGTCATAAAATTCTGCAATTTCAGGAATGTGCATGCAGGCATCATTCAACACTAAATTTAGATTATGAGCAGCACAGTGTACAGAGACTGCATTGGGTTCTTTCTGTCATATTCTAGTTTGCACTCCACTATATATACCACTCATTGTGCTGGCACCATCATATCCCTGACCTCTACATTTATTAAGGACTAGGCCTTTGTCCTCTATAAGGTTTACAAGTTCTGTTGCTATCCCCTCAGCACTTTGGTCTGTAATTTTATAGAAACCAACAAAGCTTTCATTAATTTTGATTTCAGTTGGAATTTCATCAGTATTAAGGCACAGTGTTACATATCGGATAACCAGGCTTAATTGGTCTTCTTTTTTAATGTCCTGTGTTGTGTCCATTATAACAGAGTAAAATGGTGCTTTTTTATTTCACTTACTATCTCACTTTGCACTTTATTCGAAAGCATTTCAATCAGCTCATTTTGAATAGCAGGACTCAAGTATTTAACTCTACTCTCTGTTGTAATCAGATGGTTCAAAACAGGATCATATTTGGCCAAAAGTTCAATGACTGCCAGAAAGTTCCCACCATCTTTTTCTTTCCGTTTTTCTCTATGTCCTCTGAAAGGTAAATTGCAAGTTGACAACAGAAGTGTAACATTGATGATCCTACTCAGAATTTGTGTCCAATAGTTCACCTGCTCTTTGTAGTCTGATTCTAGTTGTGTATCGATCGTCTCATCCTGCCTCCATCTTCCATGTACAGCACAAGCAGCTAAATGTGAGCGCGTCATTTCATGTTCTTTAATTTTTCGAGACATGCCTTGCCAATCTCTTATACCATTAGCCCATGCTTGCTGATAGGATGAAAGTTTTCTATCTCCAAAAAGCCAACAAGGTTCACAGTATGCACTGTCCATTTTTAAAGAGTAGCACAACCACAGTCTTGGAGTCTTATCTCCAGTCCTATTTTCCTTGTTGTAGTACTTTGTGGAAAAGCACCTATTTTTATTATCTCGTGGGAAGGGTCCTCTAGGCTTGCATGGGCCACTTCTAATGACAAACCTTCGTAACACTGCATCATGCCAAGGTTTGTCTAAAAAGTTCCCTCTATCACTCTGGTACAAATCCTGGCAAAACTGGGTATTGCTTGATTCTAGTTATTCTAAATGTAATTCCACATCCCTACTCATAATGTCTTCAGTGTCTTCTTCAATGTTTGGCAATACTTCAGACACAAGTAGCACATGTGTAGGTTCTTCACTTTCTTTAGCTACTGGTAGCAGTAGTGATACATCTGGTGCACTTACAATTTCAGCACTTCCTTCACTTGTTTGTAATATTAGACTCAGAGATTCATCTGCTGATGGTGTATTATCAGTTTCTGAGCTTTCTACAGTCACTGGTAGCAGTGTAGGCCTAGCTGCTGTACCTGCAATTTCTCTGACTCCTGTAATAGATGGAGGCACTGCTGACACAGCTGTTTTACTTTCTCTGTTTCCTATAGTAGTTGTTGTTGCCTGCAGTGCTGCCACAACTGGTGCTTCAATGCTAAAAGGTACATCTGTGGTTTGATCAGAGCACTGTAATGTTTTGTCATGTGGTGGGACCAATTGGGATTGTGGCAATGCTGCTTTGTGTCCTGTTGATGATGCAGCTGCATCACCTTCTGGTAATGATGCATGAGATGATGATGATGCCCCATGATCACCTGGACACCTAAACATAGAGTTAATTTTCATAAATTTGCCTTTAAACTGCTCTTGTTTTGATTTAATTTGCCGCTTTTGAGCACCGCTTAAATACTTTCTTGGCTGTTTGCTCACTTCTTTGATTAAAATGTAATTGTAGAAAGTCAATGTTGTAGTAGAGTGCACGAATATGAAGGCAGCAGTAAGAATATTTCGTGTACACCACAAAGATTGTAATTGTGGGTTTTGTTCCACCAATTCTGCCTAAAAGGAAGGAAAATACAAAGCATTATTATTAAACACTATGGTAGCTTAACCATACCAACTATTGATGTAGAGAGTTGGAGTAAGGGATACTTGAAGGCAGGCACTGGAGGAATGGATGCAAGAAGGTGATTACTCAAGGGAGAGATACAAGAGAGGAGAGGAGTTTGCCTAACGGCTAGGGTGGTCGACCTCAAAATCGGTTCGTGTCTCGGCAATGACGCTGAACATCCTGTGATTCTGGGCAAATCGCTTAATGTCCCCGTGCCTAACAAAAATGAATGTGTCCTCATGTAACGCAACTGGTGCTATGTAAAGCGCTCTGATCCCCAATACCTTCAGGACAAGTTTATGCTATATAAAACTCCGTAATAAAAACAGAACAAAAACCAAGAAGGAAATAGCAGAAGGGATGGGATTGAGGAGGTAATCACTCAACAGTTTGATGAGGATGGTGAGAGCGAAGCATGCAGGAGTTGAAGGCAGATGCAAGAAGGCATGAACTGAATGGACAGCTGCAAGTAGGCAGGAGCTAAAGGACAGAGCCAAGAAGACAGGGGATGGAGCAATCTTGAATGTATTGTATTGTTATATTTATAGAGGGCTTACTAACCCCATGAGGAGCACTGAAGCGCTTGCCTACATGAGTAGCAAGCTACTATATGCGTTGGGGGTGTGGTTGGAAGGGCGTTGTATTTGTTTTGAATTTGATGCTATGTTAGAAGTGTTCCCAGTCCATGTTGTGCATGGGGACCACTGACTGGGGTGCATGCAGCTTATTGTGCAATAGGATGCAGGGCTTAGCAATGGCTTAAGAGGTGAGAGATATGCACACTATTTTGTTTTTCATCTCTGCAGGTCCCTTTATGGTATATATTTTGTTCATAATCCCACCTTGGTGATTACTCCACGGAGTCGTCCATTCTGAAAATACTATGCCTAGTGTTTAAAGTTAATGGTCCAGAGTAGGCATAGATTAAAGAGTACACGGTGAGTGATGCAACAGTGTGAGAGTAGGGTAATAGGAGTGACTGCAGGGTGAGTGAGGTGACCATATGCAAGTGCAGATTTGGACGAAAGAATGCATTGTTAGTAATGGGCTTATTTGAGTGAGATTACAGATTGAGCAGTGAGGGGGACAGGTGAGTGAAGTGTGACATGAGTGCAGGGTGAGTAGTGTACTTGTGTGACTGCAGGGTGAGGTACAGGGTGAACAGCGCAAGTGCATTGCGAGTGCAGAGTAATGACTGAGTGCAGGGTGAGCGGGTGAATGGTGTGGGTGAATGGTGTGAGTGCATGGTGGCCAGTGTGAGTGCATTGTGATTGCTGTGAGTGCAGGTGAGCGTAAAAATGAAGGGCGAAAATGAGGAGTGAGTTGTCTGAATGCAGGGTTCATTCCCGGACACTTGAAGTAACTCAGCATGTTATTGACGGCAGCGTAAGGTTTCAGGTACAAGTTAAACTATTGTTATTCTGGCACTGATAGGGATCGAGGGTGAAGGAAATAATGTGCTCATCCTGCAACAAACTTCCAGTCTACTTCTATGGTTAGGGTTGCCTGTTTATTATTTTGATGCCCCACACAGGACAAAAATAAGAAGTCACCTAAAGCTGTATTTTCAGCACTTATCTGGACATACTTCGAACAGCAAATATAAAACACTTTTAATTGTGTTCTAGGGCTGCCTGAATGATCCATGACTGCTAATTAAAGGGAACAAATACAGAAAAGTCAATTTCAAATGAATACATACATTTTTATCTATACCCTATATTTACTGTCAAGACGAGGTCTTTCAGTGTCTTTAAACAACACATGGCTGGCATTTTTCTTTGGGAACCCTACTTTATATTCCTTTTCATGAAAAGCATTTTCACACTTCTACAGCAGTAAATATAAGTTTCAAATGTAAGGAACAGGCAGAGTGGGGGCCCTCTTTTTTTGGTCACAGCATGCCTAGGCTTTCGGGTGTCATCATGCCTCAGGCCCATGGTTTGTGCTGCTTGCATTCTCTAGTCATGCCTTGCCTATGCTGTCCTATTCCCACCTACCTACACTTGTTGGGGGCTACCCTGGTTGTACAGATACTGTATCTTTCATGTTCGTCCACGCCATTACCCTATATATGTCCCAGAAATCAACATGTCTATTCTCTCTCTCTCTCTTCCCCTCTCTCTCTCACCCCTCCTCTCTCTCTCCCCATCTCTCTCTCTCTCGCCACCCCCCTCTCTCTCTGCTATCATGGTATCACCTTGCCTGTGTTACCCCATCTTACTCTGGATTCCTCGCTGGCCTGAATATCTGCCTGCAGAGGCCCCCTGTTCTCACCACATTAAATGCCCCAATTCATCAAGGGCTGGCCTGTCAGACTTATGCAGAATGTGTATAGGAAGGGAAAGTGGCCAACTCTTGCTGAAATCTCGGGAGCCTGACGGAACAGACACGAATGTCAGAGTCCATCAAGCACGCCCTAGCAGCAGCAAACTGGGCTTGGAATTTTACAAGCTGCCCTGAGTGACTGTAAATACACATCCACCTCCATTTCTGAGCGCTCTGTGACGTGAACTGAGGCGGCTTTTCAGGCTGGAACAAGAGGATTTAATGCCAGGCAGGACAACAGTTGAAACAACAACAAAAAATGTAAACAGTCACTTCTTCAGCAAGCCAGAGCGTCTTGCACGGGGACACTGATTACTGCTGAACAAGTATGCCCCATGAAGGAGGAAGAGAAGTGGAAAGCAGTCAAGGCAGGCGAGCTTGGCAGAAGCTGCATAAACTTTAAAAGGACTAGATTTCACCTACTCTTGGTAGGCCAAAGTAATCCTAAATTTGAGCAGGCGCTCATGCCGCAAGCCCACCTCCATGGCTCTCAAATGAGACCGAGCCCTGGCCAGCTAGTCGCTCAGATCCGACCCAGACTGGTACCCTGCACATGACAGCGGGAGAGACAAAGCCTTAGTAGGTTCCTGCCCTAACAACGCACGAACGAATCGGCTTGCCTCATCTCACCCTTCCATCCTCACCCCGGCTCCATACAGGCCACACAAAACGTTTCATAGATCTCAGAGACGAGACCCCTGCTCTTTCTAGCATCCTCCTGGCCTTCTGGAATCTCCTCTCAGAACAACTCCCACTTTCATTATTAGTAACACATGACATTTCAGGGTAAGAAAGAGGCTTACCCGGCATTGACTGTTTCGGCTAGGCCAGCAGCATGGCACAGATTTGTTAGGACAGCAACATGGCACAGATTTGGTTGGACAGCGACATGGCACAGATCTGGTAGGACAGCAGCATGGCACAGATTTGGTAGGACAGCAGCATGGCACAGATTTGGTAGGGCAGCACAGCACAGATTTAGTAGGGCAGCACAACACAGATTTGGTAGGAAAGCAGCATGGCACATAATTGGTAGTTCTCAGTTTGTTAAGCCCTCTGAATGTCAGCTTCACCAGCTGAGTGTGTTGATGGAGTCTATTGTATCCGCCTTTATCAGCATTAGAAGATGAAAACATTCTGAGGCCTACCAGCCAAGAAAAATCTAACTACCTCCACCACATTAAGGGTGGCTACAATGTCTGAGGCTATCCTTACTGACTCCTGGGTGGGCCCCATCCTGCTGACCCCTGGCATTGTGGTGACAGGACCTGCTATCTGCTTTTATCAGCCTTAGGAGATGAAACCATGCTGAGCCCTGCCAGCCAGGAAAAAAACAACTACCTCCACCACATTAAGGGTGGCTAAAGTGTCTGAGGCTATCCTTGTTGACTACTGGGGGGGGGGGGGGGGGTGGTCCTGCTGACCACCATATATTGTGGCGATAGGACACTCAATCTGCCTTTATCAGCATTAGAAAATGCAAGTACACTCACGGAGCCCTTAGATCACCCCTTACCACACTAAGGCTACAAAATGGGCAACTGAAAATGGGCGACATTCACTCCCTCCGACCTTTGTTCATTCTTTCCAACCTTTCTTTTATTATTTCCTTTTTTTTTCTATTCTTTCCTACTTCCCTTCCTTCCCTTCTCACTCTCCACTCTTTCAATTTTTTCCCCCCCTCTTCCTTCTCCCTCAACCCTTTCTGTAGCTCCATTCTTCTTTTCTTTCTTTGTTCCATTCTTCTTCCTTTACCCCATCACTCTCCCCATCTCCTTGCAAGCTTCCTGTAAATGTAAATGCAAATGTTGTAGACTTGTAAAGCGCACAGCTGCCCCAGCAACGGGGCGTCCCGGCGCTGTAGACCGCTGGGGAACCCGTCCTAGCTATCCCTGTGAGATGGTCCCTTTCTGGGTATCTCCAAGGTGAAACCAGGCATCCCCGGCGTCTGTGGGGGGCCGTTGTAGAGATGAGGAAAGCTTAATGCCCAGAGTTGCCGAGTGTGTTCTTGGTTAGAGTAGGTACCGAGGCGAGAATTATCGAGTCTGTTTTGACCCTGGTCCACGACCCTGCCGCGTCGGGAATTGAACCCTGGTCCCTGGCCGATTCTCTGCTTACGGGTCTGCCGCCTCTAACCAGTGAGCCACACCTCTCCTTCCTTCTCTCCTTTCTTCATTTCTGCCTTACCACATCTTTCTTCTAGCTTTTCTCCCATACTTACCTTCCACCCTCCTTTCTTCTCTCCACCACTCCCTTTTCCTTTCTTCCTCCCTCCCTTCTACTCTCTTTCCTGTTGTCTCCCCACCTCTCCTTCCTTCCATTCCGCTCTCTCCTTTCCCCTCTTTCTGTCTTAATCGCCCCCGGACCCTCTTTTTTCGCTCCCACTCGTTACGTAGCTGTACGTCTGGCCAAGCTTCATCTGAAGTGCAGCAGACACCAACTAAGGGTTTTTCATAAATCATTTAGCAATGTTTTGTTATGGTCTCAAATGTAATTAACAGCTCAATTAATATTTTAATATTAACTCGCTTTATAAACCCTAACAACTTTGTTAACTCATTTATTGATGCCACTTGTCAGACTGGCAATGGGGCTCATGTCAATTTATGACAAAGAGAATTTAAGACAGTAAGTAAAGACAGGTGTAAGACACATCCCTGACACAAATAAACTGCAATTTAAAGAAATATGACTCTAAACTGCTTGATGAACAGCCAGGCAAAAAGGCAGCGCTACTTAATGAATGCATGATGTCAATGAGCTACAATGACATCCACACAAGTCTCCAAGGAGCATCATTTAATGATTAGAGTCTAATACCTCAGGTTTTAATTTAAATAAGAATGAACGAGTTTTTCTGTGGATGGCACACTGTAGACTGAATTATCCCTAGACACGGGACCACTGAACCGGAATGGCTGGGGTGCGCAACCCAAACTTCAGACTTTCGCACCTAGCGAAGTTTCTCAGTTTAAGCCCCGTGTGACATTATACCAATGCGAAATATGTTTTCCCGCACTTTAATATAGCCAAATCCAATACTGTAAAATTATGTTGTATTTACAAATGTACCTTTTATAAAACAAAAAAAAGTCACAACAGTCACGTAAGTAAGAAACCACACATCGCTGCACCTTCGTGAACTTTAGCAAAGTTTGCGATACCATGTGAAATAAAGTCTGTGGCAGGAACTGTACTTCAAGCACTCGGAAAGGGGAGTGGGTCAGGACACGGTGAATAAATTATAGTTAACCTCCTAATGAGAGGAGCATTGCGCCACATTTGGTGCTTATCCCAATTATCACAAAGCAGGCCTGCTTCCTGCCTTCCTGGAAGGGTGCCCCCTTGCTGCCCCCACTGCCAGGGTGATGCAGGCACCGAATGACCTCTCCGAAGAATGCCCACTTGGGCTATGAACAGCACGGTAAAAAGACTCTTGGCAAACTTTTCCTTGAAGGGCTGCTTGCTGTTGGGACTGCATTATAGGCTAGCGGTTCCTGGGCCCTGACCCGGACGAGAAAGGTCATAACTTGTCTGGGCCAGGGTCTAAATCGGACTACATTAACTGTACATGTATTCTAAAAATCTAGCAGCAGGCCCGGCCCTTATGGTCCCGTCCCACAACAGGGTAGACTGGACCTAATACAGCAGCTTTGTAATCCTTGGAACCATGTTACCTTACACTTAATTTATTTATTTAACATAGTTTTGCATCTTGACCAATTGCAGTATTTCGCGCACTTTTCGGTGCAAATCTGACATGAGATGAGGGGTCAGGGGTGAGTGTGTGTAAGTAAGACGTCTTTACCAGGGGGTGTCCATAGACAAGCCTGTTAGCCAATGTAAAACGAAGCATTGGGCGGGCAGCTCTTCACCGACTAGTCTCTATGATTTAACATCTCATTAGCTCAGCCAAAGAGAATTCCCAGATCAGTGAGGGCGGAGCTATCAGCCATCTTGGCGCGTCACTTTCCCAGCAATTTTCAGCAGGTGATGAAAGGTGGAGAAGGTTAACTGCTTGCCCAATGCCCAAGGATAACACAATGTGGTCAACTGTGTGAACGTTGGGATTTGAACCCAGGTTCTCTGTTCATGCTGCCTTCTTTTTCTATGTTAATGATGCCTTGCTGTTGTTTCACCCCTTTTAAGAGCCCCTGCAGCTCCACTCTGCCTATTGCTTAAAGATTCAGCCCACCCCCCGAAATCAGCTCCACAGCCTCCACTCTGCCTATTGCTTAAAGATTCAGGCCCCCCCCCAAAAAAATTCTTAGCGCCCCCCTCCCCCCGCCCGAAATTTGGCTCTAGTTGCTGACTTGAAGGCATCTGTCTACTCACTAGCAGCGCAGCGGCAGGCAACTCATCGCGCGCATCATTGCTTACAGTAAAATGCTGAGGTCATGTTTCCTTTGCATGGGTTCTGATGAGCAACAAGTGGTGGTAGGGCCCTGGCCTTCAGTAGAGCAGAAATAGCCTTAGGGTTTGACTTAGCATGTTTAACATTGTTATTATATATCTCTCTGTACGACAGGCCCGGCTCCAGGAATTTTTATTTGGGTGGGCCAAGGGTGCATTCGGGTGGGCCACTGCTGGCCCGATTTATCGCTTATATATCTAGCCAGGCCTGCTTCTGGGCCCTCTTTTATCTCTACTTAGTCTTACAAGGCCCAGTAAAACGCACTCTTTTCCAAGTCTCTTTCTACATGTTATCACTCTCAAAAAGTGTTTTTTTCCATGTAATGTCCCTTTGATGGGAAGAGGGGGTTTCTAAGTTGGGAGTATCAGGCAAGTGACACTACTCGGGCTCCCTCTGTGCGAGCCTTCAGGCAAAAACCCTTGTCATTACTACCTCCACCTGATCCCTGATTCTGCAGCGCGCTCCCTTACAGGCTTGATTATCCACTTTTCTACCACCCCTCTTCATTGCACCTTATCTCACAGCTGACCTTGGGCCCCAGCTCAATATCAGTCACCATCCAGTTCCACTTTCATTATTCCCAGTAGAAAACAATAGTAAAATCACCTTCAAACTTAAAAATTTGAATATAGCAGTGAATGTAATTAGCACACACTTTAAAGTATGCTCCAAAGTTGTCCTAATCACCTGACTGTTAATTAAATAAACAAAAACAGAAAGGCCAGGACAGGGCCGGCTTTAGTGCTCTTTTTTGGCACACCACCAATGACCTCTTTCTCTGTAGATAACTTAACTACCACCCTCCAACATTGCCCTTCAACTCTCTGTAGCCCCTCCCCTCATGGCCTCCTCCTCAGCTTCCCTCACTGCCATTCTCCACCAGTGCCCCTCATCTCTCTTCAGTCCCCCCACCCCATGGCCTCCCCCCAGATTCCCACACTGCTACCTTCCACCAGCACCCCTCATCTCTCCATAGCTCCCCCACCCCATGACCTCCTTCTCGGATTCCCTCACTGCAACCCTCCACTAGTGCCCTCATCTCTCTGTAGTTTCCTCATGCCCCATGACATCCTCCTCGGATTCCCTCACTGTCACCCTCCACTAGTGCCCCTCATCTCTCCGTTGCCCCTCTCTCATATCCATTTCATTTGTTGTATAGCGCTACTCATATCAGTGTAGGGTGTCACAGTGCTTTACATAACAGCACACATTATACAGAAACAATAAATCAGTCTACGGGGAATGTTTTATAAGCCAATGAGGATTACAGGGTGTAGGAATCGCATGTCATCCATACTGGTGGGCAATATATTTTTCGAGGGTTTGTTCTGGAGAAGCACAAACTCAGGATTTAAAGAGTACTCCAGTGGTTGGGGGTTGGCTTTACTGATAAAAATGTATAACTGCCCAAACAAACTCCTTTTAGTAACATTAGAAGAACGAAAGACTGGAGAAGTTCTAACTATATCACAACACAAAAAAGCGAAGTTTGTATGCAGCTCTTTGATGACAGTTCATTGGTCACTGTCCTATCTTAGGATTGCAACTTCTGAACCGGCGAGTAACACAGGGATCTCTGTGACAAAGGCAGTAACCCACTGAGCTATTCTCATAAAATTCAGTTTATCGGCATCTAAAAACTACCAACAGGTTGCTCTGCAGCAGGATCGTAAATCACAAGTTATCTGAACTTGTTTTATTGTTGTTGTGCATCGTTGGCAGATTCACTGCGAGGGGCAAGTTCTATGTAGAAAACAAATGTTTACAAAGTAGACTGTTCAGAAAACAAACAGCCTGCAACTCCCTACTACACGCGTCCAGCTCACATCCACCACATCAAATTAGGTCCATCCCTTATGGTGAACTGGTGAGGGTGAGACGAAATTGCAGCACAGACACTGATTTTGAACAACACAAAAAGGGAACCATAACTAGATTCAGGAGTAGAGGCTATGACCATGAGACCCTAAGAAGGGCAGAGAAGAGAATTGAGACAGTCAAAAGAATAGATACTTTGAAAGATCGATCAGTGAAAGAAAAAGATGAGGACAAGATACGTTTGGTCACAAGCTTTAACAATTGGTCAGGGATCCTCAAAAAAAGCCTCAATAAACACTGGCATCTACTGAAGGCAGACAAAACCTTAGATGAAGTAATTACTAATAGACCAGATATCACCTACAGACGAGGCTTTACACTTAAAAATATCCTGAGCCCCAGCTACCCAATACCGAAACAAGTTGACAACTGGTTGTCACAACACTCTATTGGTTTTTATGGCTGCGGCCGTTGCATGGCATGCAAATGGGCGCTTCCAAGGATCACGGAATTTCAAGGACCGGGTGGGAAAACATTTAAAATCAGACACAATATCACATGTCTGACCAAATTTGTGATCTATGCCATTAAATGTAAATGTGGGAAGAGATACATTGGGAGCACTATCAGACCTTTAAGAAACAGAATTGGGGAACATATACGAGCGGTAAAGAATGGAGACATGAGATACCCCATAGCGGCACACACATCTATCTGCTCAGAACAAACATTGAATAAGAGCTTTGAATTCTATGGCATTGACCATATACCAAAACACCCGAGGGGTGGGAACCGAGAACTAACACTGAGACGCAAGGAAGCATTATGGATTTTAAAATTGAGGAGCACAGATTGTGGCCTAAATATTGACCATGAGCTTCATTACTTTTTGGGCAGGTAATATGCATGCCCTCTCATGTGAATTTCCCTGTGTTTCTTATGTAGACAAGAAGTTTCAGCTACCAGGATGAAATGATGACAGTAACAATGTGTATTGATGGGCATAATGATCACAATTTGGTTCAATATTAGATGGATTAATCATATAGATCACTCTCGATCTATGATACAATGTCTATGTCGTAAGGAATGTACAACCATTCGATTTACAACTCGTTTCACTTGTATGAAACAATTTACACCTTTGTTGTAAGACCTTAACTGATGGAGAGAATGGAGGAGACACAATTGATACTGGAATCTAAATGCAACGGCTCAAATATGAGCATTTCACTCTATTCACACCACAGACTCGGGAACTTAAGTATTGCGCCGGGTTTCTGAACAATGGATACAGAAAAGGACAATAAGCATGCTGTCCTTCATATACGGAACATGACTTAGCCATGATATACAACGTTTGAATACATACTGGATTCGGAGGCTTTGTATTTTGTTTGACGATAATTAAGAACCACAGTGGTAATAGAAGTCAGGACGTTCAAATAGTTCCCTCTTAAATTCTAAAAGAGATGTGACTCTCTAGGCTTAATAAACATGAATTTTAATTAGAAAATCCTAGAAGTTGGTGATCGCATATATCTCGTATTATTTTTCACGAAGGTTTAGTCATCTGGTCCGCTTGACTCGGCGCAGTCTTACTTCTATTTCTGCCTGCCTCGCTGCCGGCTGACGCCGCTGGCGTCTGTTTTTGCTTGTTTTGTCTAGCATTTGTGCTTGTTTGAACTGCATTTTCCTCCCGTGTTAGCAGCTTTTGTCTGACTTTTGTGCCTGTATTTTTTCTAGTCAGTTTCTGCATTTTCCTCCCGTGTTAGCAGCTTTTGTCTGACTTTTGTGCTTGTTTTGTCTAGCATTTGTGCTTGTTTGAACTGCATTTTTCCTCCCGTGTTAGCAGCTTTTGTCTGACTTTTGTGCCTGTATTTTTTCTAGTCAGTTTCTGCATTTTCCTCCCGTGTTAGCAGCTTTTGTCTGACTTTTGTGCTTGTTTTGTCTAGCATTTGTGCTTGTTTGAACTGCATTTTTCCTCCAGTGTTAGCAGCTTTTGTCTGACTTTTGTGCCTGTATTTTTTCCTAGTCAGTTTCAGCCCTTTGCGTTCTCCTGCCTGTCTGCCCGCCTACCTCGCCGCCCTCCGCCTTCCCTCCCCGCTCCCCGCTTCCCGCCACCACCGCTGACCACGCCCCTTTTTCCTTTCTGTTCCCTCCCCGCTCCCGCCTCCCAGCTGCCCCGCCCACCCGCGCACTTGGCCTTATATGGCGACCGTGCGACGCAGGTGAGTGTGATCCACTTGTGGGACACCCCCGCGCCGCACGGCCACCAGCTGCTGTGTGTGCCCCCTCGCCTTGCCCTCTGCCTCGCTGCCTGCCTCGCTGCCGGCTGACGCCGCTGGCGTCTGTTTTTGCTTGTTTTGTCTAGCATTTGTGCTTGTTTGAACTGCATTTTCCTCCCGTGTTAGCAGCTTTTGTCTGACTTTTGTGCCTGTATTTTTTCTAGTCAGTTTCTGCATTTTCCTCCCGTGTTAGCAGCTTTTGTCTGACTTTTGTGCTTGTTTTGTCTAGCATTTGTGCTTGTTTGAACTGCATTTTCCTCCCGTGTTAGCAGCTTTTGTCTGACTTTTGTGCCTGTATTTTTTCCTAGTCAGTTTCAGCCCTTTGCGTTCTCCTGCCTGTCTGCCCGCCTACCTCGCCGCCCTCCGCCTTCCCTCCCCGCTTCCCGCCACCACCGCTGACCACGCCCCTTTTTCCTTTCTGTTCCCTCCCCGCTCCCGCCTCCCAGCTGCCCCGCCCACCCGCGCACTTCGCCTTATATGGCGACCGTGCGAACGCGCAGCGGTCACGCGCAGCGGGCGCGCCGATTGTGCGCCGAAGGCGCGCCAAAGGTAAGCCCGTCTGCGCCCGTCCGCGACCGGACCGCGCCCAGCGCCAGGACCCCTGGCCAACGAAGATCCCGACCGACCCGCCTGACGTACTCCGCCGCCACCCTCACCGCACTCAACACCGGCCGACTCCCAGAATGCCATCAAGCCACTCCACGACGTACCCACGGACCTTTCAGCTGCCACGCCTGCAAGTTCACCTGCATCCGGACCAGCCTCGCACCAGCACCCACCAAGTCGAACACCAGCAGCACCCACCTCAAGTGCATCCTGCTCAACACCCGCTCCGTCCACAGACACGCCATCGAACTCTGGAACCTTCTAGACGCCACAGCCCCTGACGTCGCCTTCCTCACGGAGACCTGGATGAACGCCTCTTCAGCTCCCGACATCGCCATCGCTATCCCAGAGGGCTACAAGGTCGTCCGGAGGGACCGAAACGCCAACCAGATGGGAGGAGGCATCGCCATCATCCACAGGAACACCATCCGTCTCACGACCAGCACCGACAACACCCTGACCAGCGCCGAACACCTGCATTTCCAGATCCACACCAACCCGAACACCACCCTCAGAGGCACCCTGATCTACCGACCCCCTGGACCACGCACACAATTCAGCGAGGACATCGCCGACTTCGTCAGCCCGCATGCCCTCCCCTCCGCCGACTACATCCTCCTGGGAGACCTCAACTTCCATCTGGAGAACAACAACGACCGCAACACCAGCACCCTGCTCGACAACCTCGCCAACCTGGGACTCAAGCAACTGGTGTCCACCCCCACCCACCTCGCCGGACACACACTCGACGCAGTCTTCTCATCCAGCACAGACATAGACTTCAGCCACGCCACAGAGCTTCAATGGACGGACCACAGCTGCGTCCACTTCACCTTCAAGAGAACGACGACCCACCAACACCAGCAACAGGCAGCCCGCAGAAGCTGGAACAAGATCACAGCAGACCAGCTCGCCACCTCCCTGAACCAGCACCCTCCTGCCAGCTCAGCGAACCCCAGCCAAGCCGCCGACAACCTCACGAAGTGGATCAGCAACTGCGCGGACGAACTCGCCCCACTGAGGACCCCGCCTAGCAGACCCGGCAGCAAGAAGGCCCCATGGTTCACCGACGAACTCAAGAGCTCCAAGAAGATCTGCCGAGCCCTCGAGAAAGTCTGGAGAAGGGAACCGACACCAGACAACAGGACCTCCTTCAAACTTGCCACCCGGAAACACCACCAGCTGATCCGCACCGCCAAGAAAACAGCATTCAAAGACCGGTTGGACAACAACGCACACAACTGCAAGGAACTCTTCAACATCGTGAAAGAGCTTTCCAACCCCAGCGCAGGAAACAACGACATCACCCCATCGCAAGACCTCTGCAACTCCCTCGCTTCATACTTCCACAACAAGATCGCGGACATACATAACAGCTTCAACAACCAACCAACGCACACCATGACCGAACAACCACCCCCCACCACCACCCTCCACGCCTGGACCCCGATCAGCACCGAAGACACCATCCGCACGATGAACTCCATCCACTCCGGATCACCGACCGACCCCTGCCCTCACCACGTCTTCAACAAGGCCGACGCTGTCATCGCACCCCACCTGCGAGACATCATCAACACTTCCTTCGACACCACCATCTTCCCTGAGAGCTGGAAGCACGCCGAACTCAGCGCCCTACTAAAGAAACCTACAGCGGACCCCACCGACCTCAAGAATTACCGCCCCATCTCGCTCCTCCCGTTTCCAGCCAAAGTCATCGAGAAGACCGTCAACAAGCAGATGGCCGCCTTCCTCGAGACAAACGGATCCCTCGACCCCTCACAGTCCGGCTTCCGAGCCAATCACAGCACCGAGACCACCCTCATCGCCGCCACCGATGACATCCGAGCCCTGATGGACAATGGAGAAACAGCGGCCCTCATCCTCCTAGACCTCTCTGCGGCATTCGACACGGTCTGCCACCGCACCCTAGTACGGCGCCTCAGCAACATCGGAATCCAGGACAAGGCGCTGGACTGGATCATCTCCTTCCTCGACGGAAGAACACAGAGAGTCCGCCTACCACCGTACAAGGCAGAGGCCTCCGAAGTCACCTGCGGCGTCCCTCAAGGATCATCTCTGAGCCCCACCCTCTTCAACGTCTACATGAGCCCCCTCGCGGCCATCGTACGCAAACACAACCTCAGCATAATCTCCTACGCCGACGACACCCAACTGATCCTCTCCCTGACCAACGACCCCGCCGCCGCCAGATCCAACCTGCACGAAGGGATGAAAGAGGTAGCCGAGTGGATGACGACCAGCCGCCTGAAACTGAACTCGGACAAGACGGAGGTCCTCATCCTGGGCTCCTCACCCTCCGCCTGGGACGACTCCTGGTGGCCTCCCGCCCTGGGCACCGCACCCAAACCGACAGACCATGCACGCAACCTGGGCTTCCTCCTGGACTCCTCCCTCTCCATGACCAGGCAAGTCAACAACGTCTCCTCGGCGTGCTTCAACATCCTACGCATGCTACGGAAGATCTTCTGCTGGATCCCCACCGAGACCAGGAAGACCGTCACCCAGGCCCTCGTCACCAGCCGACTGGACTACGGCAACGCCCTCTACGCCGGTACCACCGCCAAGCTCCAGAAGAGACTCCAGCGGATCCAGAACGCCTCAGCCAGACTCATCCTCGACATCCCACGAACCAGCCACATCTCCGGACATCTGAGAGACCTTCACTGGCTCCCCGTCAACAAAAGAATCACCTTCCGCCTCCTCACCCACGCACACAAAGCCCTACACGACCAAGGCCCGAGCTACCTCAACAGCCGAGTCAACTTCCACGCTCCCAAACGCCACCTCCGATCAGCCAACCACGCCCTCGCCGCCGTCCCCCGCATCCGAAGAGCGACTACAGGAGGAAGGTCCTTCTCCTACCTGGCCGCCAAGACCTGGAACTCCCTCCCGACCGACCTGCGCCTGACCCAAGACCACCTCTCCTTCAGGAAGAAGCTGAAGACCTGGCTGTTCGAGCAGTAGCGGCACCCCCCCCTCCCCCCCCCCAGCGCCTTGAGACCCTACGGGTATGTAGCGCGCTTTACAAGTGTCACTGATTGATTGATTGATTGTTATGACGTAAGACGTTTTACGCGACCCGGAAGTATATTCACTAGGGCTCACTCGTCACTTCGGAGAAATCTGAATCCACGGACAGCTGCACTCGGCTCGCCGGAAACGTTTAGATGGGAATCGAAAAGACAACGTGAAACCGACTGAAGAGTTGGGTAAGAATATACTACTTTATGAGGGTGTGTTCACCGATTATGTTAGAGATTGGAGACTTTAAGACTATTTGGCGAACACTAATAACAGAGATAACTTGATAGAAAGTAGGAATCCGGGTGGGATTTTTTTCCTTTGAATTGTAACAATAGAATACGCTGAATTATGTTGGGATCTGGTGACTGTAGACAACAGTTAAACATAGATAGTTGTGAGCTGAACTATGACAGCCTTGATTTTCAACTGTTATATAACAATACTAGATGATGAGATATACATGAGAATATATTTCTAGACATCAATATTGACCGGCGCATTTACTCTTTACAGCTCAGCGCAAAACATACGCTTCTTTGGCTAAGGAACCACAAATTTTGACTTTTCCCATCTTGGATTTGACCCCTATGTGGTCTGGAATTTCAACCACATAATAAGTAGGTTTAATTTATGGATACACACCTAAGATAATATTGTATAGTTCGTAGACTAGACTACTAACGCACTTGCGCTTTGATTGTGTTTTCCTACAATAGAGGTCCTATTGAATTGAAAATAGGTAACTATTCTTGACTTTTGTCCTCATTATAAGTGGACTCACTATTATGGGCATGCTGTGTTGCCAAACACCTCTTCACCTTCACGAAAATCACAACTAGCACCCGAGCAACTGAATCTCTTACCAGGCGGGACCGGATCACGTTTTTTCGATATGCTGGTTGCCATTTACTCAGTCACTTTCACGTTAATCACGACCAGCACCATAGTGACCGAATCTATTATTAGGCGGGACCTGATCACGTCGTTTTCTGCACGCCCTTCCGTTTCTCTCCATTTTCTTTTGGTCGCTAGCTCTATCGGATACCTACTATAAATTTGATCTCTTTTACTTTGGTACACTTCTTTCCAAATGTTTATTTGTATGCATCCATTCTGTGCGTCTATTCACTACGGATTTTAAAATCGATTCCTGTTCTTGTAATTATGTATACTGGTTCACTGCATGGGAAACCTCTTTGTAACAGTTTAAGAGGTAATTTACAATGCCACCTTATATGACCCATCTTTTAGAAGTTGATAATGCCATATGGTCTGTATTGTCTCTTAATTCACACAGCCTTGAGGAAGTCGTGGGTTAATGCCCCTACACGACGAAACACGTGTTGGCTGTGACTAGGATGTTCCATTGAAAATAAAGAACAAGGAAGACTAAACCTTGCATAAGAAATTTATTGCTATTGTTTTTCTGACTGACACGTCACAACTACTTTGAAATTTTGATTAATACGAGTGCTGGGGATTTGTTGAACTGTTACGTAGAGCTCTTGCTCTTCTGTGTAGAGTTGGTGGTTTCTCTATACCTTACAGCACCGTCAGATTAATTGTATGTAAACATATAAACGTGAATTTCCCTTTTAGCGCCAAATACACCTATGACCAATACCACTACTTTTGACTAATTGCTATTAGTAGGTGGCAGCACTAGGGACACAATGACTTCAAGAGATAAGGAAGCTGAAGATCTCTTCAGTAACATTGCGAGGAACGCACCCCTGAACACAATTTTACAAGGGGGACCAAGTGCGAGAAATGAAGGTCTAAGGGAGAAATTCACTAGACTAGAGAAACTAAAGAAAAGCGAACTGTCACGGTGGTGGGATGCTGCCACCTTGAAACAGTACATTAAGCTGAAACGAATACCGAGGGGTTTAAGATCGCAAATCCTCCCTACATACGAGGATCTGGAAGCAGACCTATTGAGTGAGTGGGAAAAAGAATTGAATAACAACTCGAATAGACTCATGGGTATTCTGATAGAGAATTGCGAAAGAAAGGTTGTGCAGCTCCAGAAGGACATAGACACCTTAGAATCAGAGATCAAAGATCTGAATATACCGGAAGGCACTTTTAAAAATTATGCCATCCTAAATGAGATAATAGAACATCACGTCTCAGACATAAAGATGCGAAAGGCCCGTAAACTAAGAAGGGATGAGCGTGACTACTGCGAAGGCCGGGTCTTTACTTTCGCAAAGAAGTATGACCATCTAATACCACAGACTAAAACACAGACCCAAACTGGCGGTGCCTCATTAGGCTCTAGTTCTACTTCCCTTAACACAACACACACAAGTGGCAGTGAGGTAGAAGATGAGAGCACCAACCCCAACACTGGTAATAGTTTTTTATTGGAAGTGACCAGGATCAAGAGAGGCAACAAAGAGTACAAGCGACCCCAACAAGGAGAAAAACAAGGAGGGGTCAGAGAGGAAGTAAGGGTAGAAGATACACCAGGTGTCAGGACCAGGTCATGGAACCAGAGGAAATAGACGGAATAAACATAATTAACATGACTGATCTACAACTTACAGAGGATGCCGTATCTGTACTCACCAAAGGAATGAATTTCTGCCCCTAAAAATGTTGGTAATATATGTGATGTTAAAATCGATTTGTTCAAGTTTGTCAGACGCATGAAATTGAAAAAACATTTTGGTTCTACTGATGTTGTGAATAAAAGCATGAACAAAAATTTGGGTATGTCCACATTGAATAAAAATTCAATACAGGATATTCTGGACACGAGAATGTTGCTATCCATTACTGAAAGTGAGGATGAAGTGATTACTACAGATTCTGTCATGAGGGATTTGGAGATTACCACTGATTATAATATTTCCAGTAATCTAAAGGAGAAGTCCAAATGGACACCAACGCTGACTACTGGTAATAATGTAGATACTTTTCATAGATTGGTTCTGGCTGACTTGGACAGACATGAGGATAGGAACACAGTATTTAATTCTAAAACTGACAATTTAACTGTTAAAGAACGGGCTGCTCTTAAGGAACTGAGTGACAATAACGACATCATTATACGTGAAGCCGACAAGGGTGGGAACATGGTAATTATGCGGAGTATAGACTACAACAACGAGATATACTCACAACTAGCTGACGTAGAATGCTACGAACCCATACAGACCAACCCCATTTGGACACTTACGGAATACATTAACACACATTTAAAACGCTGGCATGGACAGGGCTTACTTGATGAGAATGAATTGACATTTTTAAAGGTAGACAGGCCAAGATTCCCATGCTTATATACATTACCCAAAATTCACAAGAATGCAGCATTCCCCCCAGGAAGACCCATTATATCGGGAATTGGGGGTCCAACTGAACGTATGTCTGAGTACGTAGACACTTTTCTTAAACCTATGGTGGTGAACCTCCCATCTTACATAAGAGACACAAAGCATATCCTCAGCACCCTAGCCGATTTCAACTGGGAAGAGGGTATGACATTGGTGACCCTTGATGTTACAGCTTTATACACCAGCATCAAGAGGGAGGGAGGGATGATGGCCGTCAGAAGAATGCTGAATAACAGGTCAGCAAATACCTGGGAACACACCGAAATGTTAATGGAGATGGTGGCAATACTATTGGACAACAATGTATTTCTATTTCAGGACAGATGGTACAGACAAAAGCAGGGTGTGGCAATGGGTTCCAGATTCTCTCCCTCGTATGCCAATCTCTTCATGGGATGGTTTGAGGCGACGAGGATCTGGGGCCCATCGGGTACACAATGGAATGATTCGATATTATACTGGGGGAGATACATAGACGACTGTTTTATGATATGGACAGGATCCCAGACCAAACTCACCGATTTTATCAAACATCTCAATTCAAACGATCATAATATTCACTTCACAACTGAACAAAGCAAGGATAAGATCTCATTTCTAGACGTAGAGTTCTATGTAGAAAACAAATGTTTACAAAGTAGACTGTTCAGAAAACAAACAGCCTGCAACTCCCTACTACACGCGTCCAGCTCACATCCACCACATCAAATTAGGTCCATCCCTTATGGTGAACTGGTGAGGGTGAGACGAAATTGCAGCACAGACACTGATTTTGAACAACACAAAAAGGGAACCATAACTAGATTCAGGAGTAGAGGCTATGACCATGAGACCCTAAGAAGGGCAGAGAAGAGAATTGAGACAGTCAAAAGAATAGATACTTTGAAAGATCGATCAGTGAAAGAAAAAGATGAGGACAAGATACGTTTGGTCACAAGCTTTAACAATTGGTCAGGGATCCTCAAAAAAAGCCTCAATAAACACTGGCATCTACTGAAGGCAGACAAAACCTTAGATGAAGTAATTACTAATAGACCAGATATCACCTACAGACGAGGCTTTACACTTAAAAATATCCTGAGCCCCAGCTACCCAATACCGAAACAAGTTGACAACTGGTTGTCACAACACTCTATTGGTTTTTATGGCTGCGGCCGTTGCATGGCATGCAAATGGGCGCTTCCAAGGATCACGGAATTTCAAGGACCGGGTGGGAAAACATTTAAAATCAGACACAATATCACATGTCTGACCAAATTTGTGATCTATGCCATTAAATGTAAATGTGGGAAGAGATACATTGGGAGCACTATCAGACCTTTAAGAAACAGAATTGGGGAACATATACGAGCGGTAAAGAATGGAGACATGAGATACCCCATAGCGGCACACACATCTATCTGCTCAGAACAAACATTGAATAAGAGCTTTGAATTCTATGGCATTGACCATATACCAAAACACCCGAGGGGTGGGAACCGAGAACTAACACTGAGACGCAAGGAAGCATTATGGATTTTAAAATTGAGGAGCACAGATTGTGGCCTAAATATTGACCATGAGCTTCATTACTTTTTGGGCAGGTAATATGCATGTCCTCTCATGTGAATTTCCCTGTGTTTCTTATGTAGACAAGAAGTTTCAGCTACCAGGATGAAATGATGACAGTAACAATGTGTATTGATGGGCATAATGATCACAATTTGGTTCAATATTAGATGGATTAATCATATAGATCACTCTCGATCTATGATACAATGTCTATGTCGTAAGGAATGTACAACCATTCGATTTACAACTCGTTTCACTTGTATGAAACAATTTACACCTTTGTTGTAAGACCTTAACTGATGGAGAGAATGGAGGAGACACAATTGATACTGGAATCTAAATGCAACGGCTCAAATATGAGCATTTCACTCTATTCACACCACAGACTCGGGAACTTAAGTATTGCGCCGGGTTTCTGAACAATGGATACAGAAAAGGACAATAAGCATGCTGTCCTTCATATACGGAACATGACTTAGCCATGATATACAACGTTTGAATACATACTGGATTCGGAGGCTTTGTATTTTGTTTGACGATAATTAAGAACCACAGTGGTAATAGAAGTCAGGACGTTCAAATAGTTCCCTCTTAAATTCTAAAAGAGATGTGACTCTCTAGGCTTAATAAACATGAATTTTAATTAGAAAATCCTAGAAGTTGGTGATCGCATATATCTCGTATTATTTTTCACGAAGGTTTAGTCATCTGGTCCGCTTGACTCGGCGCAGTCTTACTTCTATTTCTATTGTTATGACGCAAGACGTTTTACGCGACCCGGAAGTATATTCACTAGGGCTCACTCGTCACTTCGGAGAAATCTGAATCCACGGACAGCTGCACTCGGCTCGCCGGAAACGTTTAGATGGGAATCGAAAAGACAACGTGAAACCGACTGAAGAGTTGGGTAAGAATATACTACTTTATGAGGGTGTGTTCACCGATTATGTTAGAGATTGGAGACTTTAAGACTATTTGGCGAACACTAATAACAGAGATAACTTGATAGAAAGTAGGAATCCGGGTGGGATTTTTTTCCTTTGAATTGTAACAATAGAATACGCTGAATTATGTTGGGATCTGGTGACTGTAGACAACAGTTAAACAAAGATAGTTGTGAGCTGAACTATGACAGCCTTGATTTTCAACTGTTATATAACAATACTAGATGATGAGATATACATGAGAATATATTTCTAGACATCAATATTGACCGGCGCATTTACTCTTTACAGCTCAGCGCAAAACATACGCTTCTTTGGCTAAGGAACCACAAATTTTGACTTTTCCCATCTTGGATGTGACCCCTATGTGGTCTGGAATTTCAACCACATAATAAGTAGGTTTAATTTATGGATACACACCTAAGATAATATTGTATAGTTCGTAGACTAGACTACTAACGCACTTGCGCTTTGATTGTGTTTTCCTACAATAGAGGTCCTATTGAATTGAAAATAGGTAACTATTCTTGACTTTTGTCCTCATTATAAGTGGACTCACTATTATGGGCATGCTGTGTTGCCAAACACCTCTTCACCTTCACGAAAATCACAACTAGCACCCGAGCAACTGAATCTCTTACCAGGCGGGACCGGATCACGTTTTTTCGATATGCTGGTTGCCATTTACTCAGTCACTTTCACGTTAATCACGACCAGCACCATAGTGACCGAATCTATTATTAGGCGGGACCTGATCACGTCGTTTTCTGCACGCCCTTCCGTTTCTCTCCATTTTCTTTTGGTCGCTAGCTCTATCGGATACCTACTATAAATTTGATCTCTTTTACTTTGGTACACTTCTTTCCAAATGTTTATTTGTATGCATCCATTCTGTGCGTCTATTCACTACGGATTTTAAAATTGATTCCTGTTCTTGTAATTATGTATA
This sequence comes from Triturus cristatus, assembly GCF_964204655.1. Lineage (NCBI taxonomy): Eukaryota > Metazoa > Chordata > Amphibia > Caudata > Salamandridae > Triturus > Triturus cristatus. Next base: position 493,882,626 of record NC_140585.1, read on the forward strand.
CTGGTTCACTGCATGGGAAACCTCTTTGTAACAGTTTAAGAGGTAATTTACAATGCCACCTTATATGACCCATCTTTTAGAAGTTGATAATGCCATATGGTCTGTATTGTCTCTTAATTCACACAGCCTTGAGGAAGTCGTGGGTTAATGCCCCTACACGACGAAACACGTGTTGGCTGTGACTAGGATGTTCCATTGAAAATAAAGAACAAGGAAGACTAAACCTCGCATAAGAAATTTATTGCTATTGTTTTTCTGACTGACACGTCACAACTACTTTGAAATTTTGATTAATACGAGTGCTGGGGATTTGTTGAACTGTTACGTAGAGCTCTTTCTCTTCTGTGTAGAGTTGGTGGTTTCTCTATACCTTACAGCACCGTCAGATTAATTGTATGTAAACATATAAACGTGAATTTCCCTTTTAGCGCCAAATACACCTATGACCAATACCACTACTTTTGACTAATCACTGCGAGGGGCAAGGCTCATGTTTGGCTGGGCCAGGCTCATTTTGGGTGAGCCTGGCCCACCCGGCCCACCCTCTAGAACCGGGCCTGCTGTACGGGCTTCAATTAAGCATGATTGAGCATAGGAAAGCGCAATCTGGCGCAAATGTATAACTAACAGAAACAGAATAAATCTGCAGTGGAGTGGCAGGGCCCCATGCCCGGCCGGCAGCCGGATTCCATTACCACCACCCCACCACCCAACCACCCACCTCACTGAGGCAGAGGCGCTCCACTCAATCCGACCTCAGCTGAGGCTGAGCGGCACCAGGGCAGTGGAAGGCCGTTTCGACCCACTATATCCTGACCTGCCTCCTCGGACATATTCTTTCTCACCTTAGGCCTGGCTGGCCTGCAGCTTCGGGGGAGGCGAGCGAGCAGCAGAAGACAGGGCGACTTGGCAAGACTAGCCACCAGGCAGGGGCTAGTAGTACTCTGTCTGTCTCTACTTCTATAAATTAATTATCCTCCTGGCACGTCGGCGGCCGCACCCAACTACTAAAAGTCATGCGCACTTTTAAATTACAATGCGCATGACAATGGCACAATTTAGTCACAAGCCCCGCCCCCACCCTGAAGATCGCGGCACCACGCAGATGTATTGACAACAACTTCTGCGCGCCGCCACGCCCATGCATGCACGCACCATTTTAATTATTAACAGCCGGCCCCGCCCGGGCGTACGTACGGCTCACCAACTAACTATTGTTTTAAAGGCTTAGGCTGGCAGGCCGGCGCCGGCAGGGCGTGCGCACGCACATGGCACCATAATTATGAGGCGAGGGTTAGTGGCCGTCACATTGGCATGCAACCAACGTTTAATTTATGGGGACTTGGGGAGAAGGCAGACCGTGGGTGCGGGCGGCGCGGGCGGTGCGGGCGGCGCGGGCGTGCGCGCAGTTTTGAGCACTTGATTTATTATTTTATTTCCGAACACTGTTGAGTTGAGGCTTGCCTTGCTCTGCCTCTTGCCAGCCCAGAGTGAGGGGTCGGGGGCCCCTGGAGCGTGGGGGCCCCGAGGAGGCAGACCTTGCGTGCAGCATGCGTGCAGTTTTGCCCGTCTCCCAGAGTGAGGGGGCCCCTGGAGCGTGGTGGGGGCCCCGAGGAGGAGGCAGACCATGCGTGCGGCACCATGACCATTTATTTCCGATTCCCGAAGACGACAGACTTATGAGGCAGAGGCTTGCCTTGCTCTTGCAGCCGTCTCCCAGTGTGAGGGGGCCCCTGGAGCGTGGGGGCCCCCCGCACCACGGGGGCTGCGGGGGCCTGTGTTACGCCCCTGCTAACTAACCTTCACAGATCAACACTCTTCCTTTGGTCGATGGACCATTAGTCTAGTAGTTGATGGTGATATTATCAAATTCATTAATCTATGTTTTAACTCTCAATATAAAAATAAACACAGACTCCGAGTAAGATTCAGTGCAAACTCCATCAACTTTCATAGGAGAGAAAATACATTTATCAAATTGCATTCAAATTACAGACATTTCAATAAATCAAAGCATTAGGAGTGATAGATGAAGAGACAGAAGACATAATAACTCATACTTTGCAAAAGATAGGCAAGACAGAATAATATTTATCAAATGGAGAAACGGGAAACCCAACCCCTGGCCAAAAGGACTGGTGGAGGTCACCTGATTAAGAGTCAGGAGACAAAGACTATAGGGCAGGTGCAGGATATGAAGATACTTACTACACTTCTCTAGAACCCCGACACACCGGAACGCATCCCTCTCTTACACTCTCTCCCTCCTCGAAATTCTTCCGCAAATCTTCAATCTAATCAGGCTGTCTTTCAGGATTGAATCTTCCCAGTCTGTTCTCTTACAGCAGCAGCTCTCGCCTACACCTCATTCAGCATTGACGTAAACAACACACCTTCTTTACTTAAATCACTCTAGTTATAGTCTTTATTTCTGTATGTCCCTCCCTCAAAAGTTGCAAGTCTCATTGGATCATTGATTGTGAATGGGCAAGGGCAGGGGATTTGTCATCACCACATGCCGTCATTCTTGATTTCTTAATGAACTTTTTGTCTAACAAACCCTTCCCGTTTAATTTATTCATTTTCGCTGCCATTTCATTCCACACACATTCAAATAACCAGATTAGATACAAATTTATATGTCGTTCTACAGTTGAAGAGCGTTCCCAGGCCTCCGTCCTTGGCTCTTGGCAGCCTGTCAATGGTCCGGTCATCAAGTCATTTCAAATCTTCAGTGTGCAGACTGAGCTTGCGTTACGTTTCAAACGCCATCTTTCCCCTTGGCTTAGCATATCAGGCTCAACGCACACTATTAGCAAAGGAATCATAAACAATGGTATTTTCTCAAATATGTTATTATCACTGTTCACCACCCACTTCTACTCTATCCCATGCTATTTTCTTCTTTGTTAAGCAAAGGCATTAGCAGTGACAGCTCATTTTAGATTCAGGCAAGCATAAGCCAGGCCCGCGGTGCCTCAAGACCTACAGTTAGCAACTCTTTGCGCAAGCGTGAGAGTTTCCCTCTCACATGGGTTAATCACATGGTTATTTGCGCAGTTCTGGTTCGCAAATGCGCAAAACAATTTTCAGTTTCAAGCAGGATTTCAGTTAAGTAGCAATTATTCTTTGTTATTTGAGCATGCATAAAAGCTTTTCCCCATACGTAAATGTCGTGTGTATGTTACTTTTCTTTTATCTACTATTTCTTCTTATTAGTACCGGTTAATGAGAGGTTGATACAAGCAAGTTTATTTTTCTTGAATCCTTGCTCCATCAGTACCAATTGCCAAATTAAAAATGTCCTTGCTTGAGACTGGTACTCATTGCTTGACAAATGTCTACGTGGTAATTAGCTGATTGGAGCATGCCTCGTTGGACCAGCCAGCTCACTGCATAGTCCGGCTATGAAGGGTGTGTGTTTAGAGTTTCATTTACTGTATGGTGCAGTAAGGCGGGGATGGTATAGTAAGGTATAAAAAAAAAAGAAGAAAGGATGAACCGCCTCAACTTTGCAACTAAAACCAACAGCATAAAGATATGTATCATAAGAAAAATGATGAAACTCTGCTTTGAAAAAGAAAAGGACCCTAGAAAACAAGTTAAAAGCAGAAAGGGCAGGATTAATCAAAATTTGCAGGGAAACAAAGTACTAGGGTATATCTATTGGTGTATCTATAGGTGTAAAAGTACTAGGATAGATAAGGGCAAAGGTATTATGGTATAGGTAGTTGTAGAGATACTATGTTATAGGCAGAGGTCAATGCATTAGGGATAGGGATAGTGGTACTATAAAGTAGGTAGGAATTTAAGATCTTTGGGTAGGCACAGAGGTACAATTGTATATGTAAGGCCACTAGGGTATAGGTTGCTATAAGGGTATTAGATCATAAGGAAGGAGTTACTGTGGAACAGGGATGGCTAGGGATACTGGGGCGTAAGTGGGATTAACATAAAAATGTATCAACAGGAGTAGATGTAATAGAGTACAGGTTGGGGTCGGGTGGCAGCTTCGGTGTGGGGGTGGGGTTGGTGGGTGACACCCCTGAAGAAAAACATTCTTGACTTGGTAGTTGACGGTGGGGGTCTGTTATGTCTGTGTCGGTTTTTTTTGTCATCCTGATTTTACTACGAATCTCATTTTTTGGACCAAAAACATAAATATATTCAGGCCCAGGTTCATTTACATTGATTCTGTCTCTGGTTGGTGAAACATTTTTAACGCAGCCCAATGAGAAATCCTTTTTTGAATTTACGAAGCCACATAAATGTCAATTTGCCTGGCTTTTTAGGTAGAACTAATGCAGTGCAGCATACACGCAAAGAGGAAAAAGCCTCCAAGGATAGTTTTTGTGCGGATATGTTAAATTCCTGCACAAAAACTATCCTGACTATATTGTAGACACCCTTGCATTTTGTGCAAGGGGGCCGACATTGGCACAAGGCAACTCAGAATGCGCTAGCACATGAACAGAGCAGAATTGCACCATTTCTGTGAATAAACTGCTCAGTTCTGCTCTCTTCTGGTGACGCAAAGCAGCACAGTATCTTGAGTTGCAGCACTGTGTTGCGTCACTTCTTTCTAAATATCCTCCTTAGTGACCAGTTTACCAAAATAGTAGTAAATCTTCACCCATAAAAGTACTGCCTGAATGGATGCAAATGTACTACTTTTTAGAAATCAGAAACATTGGTAATAGTAGGCTTGGAATGCTACGCTAGCCTCAGGTTTCCCATCATGGCATTTCCTGTCAATGATGGAAAAGCTTTTAGCTCTGTCAAACATGACAGCTGACTGACAAACTTTTCCAGAGTTTTTTATTTAAAAAAAAGACAAACTCCTATAGCAGGAGTTTGATAGTAAAATGGGGGTGCGCAGGTCAGTGAGTCCAATAGTCAGATAGTAGCATAAAAATATTAAGTTCTTTATTTCAATTTTTAAGATTCAGCAAACTGAGACACTCAGTCAATGCATTTCATTCCCATACTGGGAACTTCATCAGGGCAACGAAAATCAACACTGGAATGTACCGACTCAGAAATGGTCAGTGCAAGTATGACATGAACCATAGGTACTCCCAGATATATTTGGAAGTTCAATAGGCATCCATGTGTTGACCAAGAAAAGCAAATATGTAGATTCCGTAAATGACGGAATCATATGAGAACTCCTCAATTGAATATCAAGTTCAAGAACAAGGTTTGAAGGAACCTTTTAAGAAAATAATGGCATGGCTCAAGTTTTCAGAGAGACAATGTACATTATGGTCCAGTGTAATACGCTGGAATAAACCAAAGAACTGGAAGGTATGATAAATCCTGCATAGGAAAATTGTAACGTGGAGTGATCCAGTCTGATTCTTTACTACTTTTTAGAATTCAGAAACATTGGTAATAGTAGGCTTGGAATGCTACGCTAGCCACAGGTTTTCCATCATGGCATTTCCTGTCAATGGTGGAAAAGCTTTTAGCTCTGTCAAACATGACAGCTGACTGACAAACTTTTCCAGAGTGTTTTATTTAAAAAACTAACAAACTACTATAGCAGGAGTTTGCTTTTGAAAAGCAACAAAAAAACGAATGACACCCACATCAATTATTTCCCATGGTGTGGGGCTAATTTTTTATTTTTCCCCACCACCAGGAGATACCTAGCTGTGATGGACAGCTAAAAAAGCCAGCAGATCCCTCTAAATATTATGCATGGCATGCTTCAGTTGACACCCTCCGTTGGGCTGTCAAAGGAAGTTTTACACTGACATAAAAAATGTTTACTCCGTCAGCTTAAAACATGTGGTCCGCCCAACTCAAAAGTAAGCACATAGACTTGGAGTTTGGCGAGCAGGGTACTTCACGACAGAGTACTTGTCTGTCAAACTCTATATCAGCTCCAGAGGCCAACCTAATGGAAATCAGTACTGACCCTGCTTCTCACGGTCTCCGCACTCATTAACCCTGTTGTCCACTGTTTTCTTTTGCTGGTAAATTTGAGATTCATACCCCCTAAATCACATTGACTTAGCTATGTCCCTTTGGAGGGGTAGAGGTATGAGTGTATAAGTAAGCCAAGGTTATGCTCTGTTTATTTGTATAGTGCGCATCACACCCAGGCGGGTGTCCAGGTGCCAGAAGAAAGGTCTTTCCCGGCTATGATAGAGGCCTAATAAAAAAGACAGGTTTTCAGTTTCTTGCAGAATTCAAGGATTGTGCTGGCAGCTCTGATGTGCTGGGGAAGGTCATTCCAGGCTTTAGTAGCTATGTATGAGAAAGCACACCTGCCAGCTCTAGGTCTTTGGACACAAGGGATGTGGGCAAACAGGCATCGGGCAGAGCGAAGGTTTCTAGTTGAGCTGTAGAAGCTGATATAGCTCTTAAGGTATGTGGGTCCTTGATTGTAAAGTGTGTGTGAGGAGCTTGATAAATATACATTTGTAAACAGGGAGCCAGTGGAGGGATTTGAGATGTGAGAAAATATGTATGCGGGTGGGAGTCTGAGCGTGAGTCTGGCTGCTGTGTTTTGGATGACCTACAGTCAATGCTGAGCTGCGCAGTGATCACAACATAGAGTACATTGCTGTTGTCCAGTTTGCTATCGATCAGAGTGACGGTTCTGCTAGCATTGAGGGAGAGCCATTTGAAGATTTTCCTGAGGATTGTGAAGGTTTGGAAGCAGGAGGAGGTGACAGAGTTGATTTGGCAGGTTACCTATAGTTGGTTGTCTACCATTGTCCCTAGGTTCCTAGTTTTAATTTGCCTGTATGTGAGCTGATACGAATTTGGTTGCCCACCAGGCTGAGTTCCAAAGAAAGTTGGCATTTATGAAGAGTACCACCTCCAACTTCTCTGAGTTGAACATTAGACAGTTGGTCTTTATCCAGCTGATGACTTCAGACATGCAGGGGGTGAATTTAGTAAAGATGTTGAAGGTATCGTTGGAGAAGAAGAGGATGAGATGGGTGTCATTAACGTTTGAAATAAAAGTTTTTCCATGAGCTCGGATGATGGTGGCGAGCGGTGCCATGTATGCGTTGAACAGCCTGGAACTCAGTAATTATGCTGAAAGGACTCCGCGGATTAGGTTGGCAGCAACAGAGGTGTACGGTGCCAGGCTCACTGGGATGGGGGGGTCCTCATATGTTGGGTTGGGCAAAACTGGTTGAATTCTCTCTAGCTTAATTACTTGTAATTACTTCAAAATCACTCATGATAGTGCATAAGTATGTGAGAATCATACACCAGCATTTAGCACTATTTTCTTAGTGTAAAATGCACCCTCATGTCCAAAATTGGCCAAAGCATGCATTTAGTGCTAAGAAAATAGTACTACACATGACAGGACATGAGCAGCAAAAGCCAGCAGCCACTCGCTCCCTCTTAGTTCATTGATCCTGCGCTTTTGCGGTAGGATTTTCCCCCCAAATTATTCTTAATTACTCAAGCTAGTGTAATCCCGTAAATTTGGTAATTTCACATCATCATCATCATATAACTTTATTTAGATCACGAAGATCTTAAAAAGTACATGGCGCAAGACAAGTTAAGAACAGTATATAAAAAGTTTTTTTTAAAACACTAGACTGCCATAAATAGAGCTTAATACATTTAGAACGCTTAATCCATAGTGCATGCCAGTATTTGGGCAAGCCAAATACCATTCCCCTGCGTGTGTCAGTAAACAAAATTCTCAACACCTCGAGGTAATGGCCAGGGCCAACCAATCGCCATAATGGAATTATCCACTTTTTCCTCAAGGCTATGTAATTTGGACAAAAAAATAGTAAATGCACAATGGATTCTGGACTGGCTTTGCACGATGGACAGAGATCATCAGTAAAAGCATTACAGCGCCGCTTGTTACAAAACAATGTAGTGGGTGGAGTCTTATGATGGAATTGTAAAAAAAGCTTACGTGCCGGGGTGAAGTGGAGGGACAATTTAATCAATGGTATCCTCATAACAGGAGACAAATTAAAAAAATTCTGGGTCAAATTACCCTTCGATTTTGCCATCTCCTTCCCAGCTGTTTCCCAAAACATCACTTTGACCTTGGCCCTTGGTATATGAGACAGGCTTTCCGGATTACCCAGATTGTCTCTATCCCTAGCCTCCTAAGTAGATCTCTCAAGGAGCTAAACCATGGGATTGAGGATACCTGGGGCCGTTACAAGAGATCAGTCATGGCCTCTCAGTAGGAGGTGAGCTCTTCAACAGACCACAGGCGATACCAGAACATAAATAATTCTTAGACTAACTGACGGGCCAGCTGCCAAATAAAGAGGAGTCAGAGGGGTACTGGGGGTAAATCTAGAAGAGATCCAAGGAAACAGTTTTCTACGGTGGTAAACAATTTGTATTACCAATACCCCAGAGTTCCGCTCCATAAAGTGCCCCCTCTAGAGCCTTGATGTTGTAAATTTCCAGGGCTGGGGCCACTGCCCTAGACAGCGTATTTTTATGGATTTTGCTAATGTGGGTGTTCTACTGAATTAGCAACAGTTTCACTTTCTGAATGTGGGGAGCCCAGTGTAGGTTAGAGGTCAGGTGGATACCCTGATAATCAAAGACATCTACTTGCTCTAGGTGACTACTACCTACATACAGGCATCTTTTAGATGGTTTAACAGAGAAAATCATATATTTTGTTTTGGCTTAATTTAGTACTAGGCCCCGTTCATCGCATAACTAAGTAAAGTCATTCAGAAGTTGTTGGAGACCTTACAGGATTTGGAGATAAGTAGAGTATCATCAACGAAAAGAAGGCAGGAGCTCTTCTTACGCCTATTTTGTGGGCATCACACCCATCACGATCTAAAAGATCTACCACCACATTGATAAAAAGAGTAAAAGTGTGGGCCAATATTGAAATTAAACATATAGAAAGCGCCTCTTTCATTGCTGAAAGGTTGGGATGAAGGATCAAGCCGAGACCACACAGAGCATAAAAACATCCATAGCTATAAACATTAACTCAGCCCCAACACCTATATTTCATTCATCCACCCTATCTCCCAGCTACTGCGGTCACTCACAACCACACTCGGGTCCCCTGGCCCAGGAAGGACTGGTTTGCACGCAGCTACCAATCACATCATTGCAGACACACCTATTGATTCCTACCCCCCAGTCACATCGGTCACTTCCACACCTGGATCCCCCGGCCCAGAAGGGACAGGGTTATTCTTAGCTACTGATTGCTGCAGTGCTGATTCATTACTGTTATCCCCGTCGACCATGAATGAAGCCACCAAACCGGACTCCACCCACGTCTTGGTTCTATCCCCACTCTCATCTAAATTAGATTACAAAGATCCCCTGGACCTACTGTCTACCACGACATCTGACCGGATACTAACACCCTCAATACTCATTTCACCCATCCAAACACAACACACAACAACTAGTCCACACACCGACTTGCACACCACAACAATCCTCCTTCACCTTACCACTCTGATCCCTAATGAGAATATCCCAATGCAACCGGAGAACGTGTTCATGCATACAGACCCTACCTACAGATCGCGCTCCATAAAAGAACATACACCTACACATACTACTAACCTTCCCAACTCCGTTTGGTTTGCACAATTCAATGAGTTAGCCTCAGACCTAGCCCATCTCGAGGCCGAGTTGCATAACCTATCAACCATCACCAATGAACTTCTAAATGTGCACAGAGCCACCAACGCCACCGTGAACCAAATCAGACTCCAATCTAGTAGATACTTCCCCAAGAATTCACACCACGAGAAAACTAGTCAGAGTAACCAAATCAGTCCACAAATTAGTAGATACATCCCCAAGACCTTACACCATGACAATAATATTCAGACTAACTTACCTTCCCCCTCTTGGCCTAGGAGGGCAAACGTTGAACAATCCGACAGCAACATAGACGACCTCCTCATATCTTATGCCTTAGCAACAGATAACAGTATGTCTCAATGTGGCACTATCCAATCCATTCACACAAACCCCTTTAGAGAACCTAACCACAACAACAGATCCGTAAATAGAGATAATCTCACAAATATCAACATAGAGCAGACTACCCTAACCCATTCTATTAACAAGATGAAGCGTGCACTCATTAATTGCAGATCAGCTAGCAAACATGCACCTGACATATTCGACCTCATCCTAGAGAATGATTTAGACATTATCGTCCTCACCGAAACATGGTTAAATAGCTCCTCCTCTCCCATCCTTGATCTACTGGTTCCTCCTAGTCACGACCTTATCCACCTAGACAGAAACGTGGCACCTGGAGGTGGGTTAGCCTGCATTTATCGTAACACAATCTCATTCAAGCAAGCAGACTCCATCACTCTATCCTCCTGCGAATATCTCTGTATCAATATCTCTGATGATAAGCGCCTCGCCAGCAAGCTTCACTTATTCTACCAGCCCCCAAGGGATAATCTGACTTTCATCGACGAGTTAATGAAAGTCATTTCATCTAACGTCAACTCACAAGTACCACAAATTTTCCTGGGTGACTTTACTCTCCACTGGAACAATGCAAACGATCATGGTGTAGGATGTCTTAAAGCGTTTCTGGCAGACCAGGATTTATCCCAATTCTGTAATAGTCCAACTCACAACAAGGGAGAGACACTGGACCTCATCATAGCAAAAACGAGCATCATCTCATTAGAATCCATCACTCCTTGCGACTGGACTGACCATCACAGCATCTTCTTCTCCATCAATATCGAGGTAATTCCAAAAAGGAGTCAACCATCAAAAACAAAACAATGGAAAATGAACTTACAGAATATCAACCTCATCACCCTGGTAAACTGAGGCAACTCTGCCCTGACCCCCACAACTGACATGAAGGATGTCCATGACCTTACAGCCTTTTATAATTCCACGATGCTTGAAATCTTGGACTCTACAGCACCCCTCCAAGAAAAAAATGTTTTCTCCAAAATTTCCAAACCTTGGTTCAATGATTCCCTGAACTCGGAGCGACGCAAGCTAAGAGCTGCTGAACGATTATGGAAATCAGCACCCACCGACGCTCACCTACATCACCGTAGGATGTTAAGGAACTCATACAACAGGAAGATTCTAAAGGCCAAGGCAGACTTTTTCAGAACCCAGCTGAACCAAAAAACCTTTTCGAAATCGTCAAGCAACAAGCTTGAAACAGGGCCAACTCCACTGATCTAAACGACCTGGTTACACCTTCCTGCAATGGGCTTTCCAACTTCTTCTGTGAAAAGACAAAGGCCATCGAGCTCGACATCCAATCTAAGAAGACCATTCCACAATCTGTGGCCCAGGATGCTAATGGTTACTCACAACTCAAGGTCCTTTTCAGTTCTACAGGGGAAGTCACAAAAAACAATGCCTCCTGGAACACCTTCGCGGCAATCTCTGAACAAAAAATCTATAACACGTTTCTAGAAATCAATCCCTGCAATCACTTCTCTGACCCCCTTCCTCCTGCCCTATTCAAAATGATAAAAACATCCATTCTACCATTATGGGCAAAAATTGTAAATGCCTCTCTGAGACAAGGCTCCATACCAGACTGTCTTAAAATAGGGCAGGTCACACCTATACTAAAATAATCCGACGCCATCCCATCAGATCTCAACAATTATCGCACTATATCCAACATCCCCACTTTGGTGAAACTGCTGGAGAAATGTGTACAAATACAATTATGCAAGCATATTGAGAATTACAACCTCCTAGACAATCACCAATATGGTTTCAGTCAAGGTCACATCACAGAATCTGCACTCACCCACATATTGGAAGACATACTAAAAATGCTTGACCGCAACAAATCATGCCTTACTTCTTGACCTATCCTCCGCCTTTGACACGGTTAAACATGACAACCTACTGTCCCTATTGGAAGGAAAGATGGGCCTCTTGGGTACAGTGTTACAATGGTTCTCCTCCTTCCTTACTAACAGAACTCAAAGAATCAAGATGAAGAATTCACTCTCTCAGCCCTCCGTGGTTAACATAGGTGTTCCCCAGGGCTCAGCCCTATCACCTATTCTTTTCAACCTAGTAATGGAACCCCTGGCGAATGCATTGAAATCAGCGAATATATCACTTGTATGCGGACGACACCCAACTGTATTTGAAAATCTCCACTCCAGAAGACTTAATTTCCCTCAATGCTATTCTACAGAACACGCAAAATTGGCTCACTAAGAACCACCTCATGCTTTATACAAAAAAAGACAAAATTCATTCTCATCTCCCCACCCAATCACACACCAAAGATAGAGCAATGGTTGAAATAACGAACCTCCATTGACTGTGCTCTCATCATCATTGACTCTGCGAAATCCCTGCGAGTCACCATAGATAAACACCTGAATATGCAGTCGCACATCACTAATGCCACCAAGGGTGCCAATCACCAGATGAGTTTTCCGACCTTGAAAGGGCTGAACAGGCTGCCCTATGAGGCAAGAATACAACTAAATGTTGCCTGCATGACCCGTAAAGCACTACATAACAACACACCCAGTTACCTAGCTCTAAAGCTAGAATGATCCGGAGGATGCAGACAACTACGAAGCGCGAGTTCTTTATTTCTGAAACCACAATCCTTTCATAAAAAGAGAACTGGTTGCAAAGCTTTTTCAGGGATTGCTCGAAAGATTTGGAACGCCTTACCTCCAGTGGTATGGGGAATATCTTCCTTTACTGCCTTAAAAAAAGAGGTAAAAATATTCCTAATGAACAAATTCACGTCCTAAGACTTGATTCTATGCTGACATCGAGTCACCAATACGATCCTCATTTCACTGGCTACCTCTTGTGGATGGAAAGAGAACATTATATGTTTGTTTATTTCCACAATACTGACCTAAGGCTCAATAACTGTATATAATGTAATGTTCTGTTGCCCTCTGGGATCATCATGTGTTGTCCACTGGTCAACTATATTATCACATACTATTTACCTCTATAATAACTAATGACGAATATCAAATGCGTGTATACTACCTCAATTCTTATGTCTTTATAGCTATATACTGTAAAGCGCCCTGATACCCTCGTGGGTCACGTTCACGCTATATAAAACCTTTAAAGATAAATAAATAAATCCAGACCCAACAGCATCAGCTGAGGAGACAGAGATACATACACCTTGGGGACTTCACCTAAAAAACCTGTGATTTCTAATCATAATGTTTTTAGGCTGGGGCAGGAGGAGAACATGTGGACCCGGTCTGCATTTTGTGAACGGCATCTATGGCAGCGGGTCTCCTTTTAGAAATTTTAGCTGGTGTTATATATAAATCAAGGGTTGTTTTATAATTTTATGCTTGCAGGTTTGAAGAACACAAAATTGATCCTCCCAGCTCAAGTGATTTCAAGAAGCCAGAATCCGACAGGTCTAGCCTCCCTCGCCATTTTTCATCGTGTTTTTCCAAATCATCTGGGACCCCTTGCAACAGGCACCATATAATTGTAAGATTGAGGAGCTAGTGCCTTTTGTTAACACCTCCATCAGGGGGATGCGTGCAAAACCTAAAACACCCCAAGCCTTTCTCAATAGGAAATCTCTCATCTGGAAGTATTTTAAAAAGTCCAGAGGCCTGATACTAAATCTGCCACTAACCTCTTCAAATGAAACAATATGGTTCCATGTGAGTAGGTTCCCTATCCTACCAAAAAAAAAACCCTTATTCCCATCTAGCTAAACAACTGTCCTGGAATACTACGGGAAGTTGATTATTCCTAAGCCGGGGAGTATACCAGCTATACCTGCCAACCCCCAATTTTTTTCGGATGCCCGCCCAGTTCCTTAATTTAGTGATCAGAGTCTTAAACCGTGTTCTTTCAAAATCACTCAGCTCAAAAATCTTCAGCAGACAGACCTTGGAGGCTGTTCCAATCGATAACTCATAAATCAAAGGCACATAGCATGCATTCCCCACTACAGTTACTTTATTACTAAATAAGGGTCCATAACATTGCAGAGCTGCACTAGATAATATAGTTTAAAGTCGGGGAGCCCCCAGCTCCCCCTCTCTCTGGGTAAACACAAGAATGAATTAGCCCTGCTAGTCTTCCAATAAACCCAGATAAATCTGGCCACCATTCTTTCGATGACTTTGAACCATACATTATCAACCTCCAATGGAATAGTGCCGAAAACATACAATAATTTTGGAAGAAATATCATTTTACGAGATTGCATCTCCCCATTATAGGGAGTTTCAATTTATCCCAATGGCTAAAATCCTTCTTAGACTTTTCAATAATAGGGATAAAAGTATATCGACTAGTCGCTCCACTTTCGCTGTATTACTGGCTCCCAAATAGGTAGCTTCCTCTACTACCCAGCTATCTGAGGCTAGCGTATCTCTATTCATCACTTTCTGCCTTTTTGCTTTAGTTAATAAAAACCCTGAATGAGTCCCAAAATCTTCTGTTATCTTTTCCACAGAGCAGACAGCGCCTCTGGATCACTAGTAACTATTGCCACGTCATCGGCATGGGCCAATATCCCTGCCTTGCTCCCCTTTCTATCGGAAAGGAATCCTACTCACCTCCCATTATTTGTAATCGAGCTATGGGACTAATATACATCACCCGTATTGCGTGAATAAAAGGGCCCACCCAGGCCATTGACCTCCATGAGCTGCCAGAAGTATTCCCATGACACCCTATCAAAAGCCTTTTTGGCGTCCAACAGGGCGAACCCCAAGGGTTCTGCTAGGACCTTGGTTGCATCAAACAATGATATTATTTGCCGAACATGATCAGAGGTTCCTCTCCCTGGAATAAACCTAACCAAAACTAGTCACTATCACTATTTAGCAATGTGTTTGGCCTATAAGAGCCCAAGGCTGTAGGTTGCTTACCTTTTAATAAAATAATTATTACGATTGCAGTATCCCAGGACCAAGGGGGAGTGCCCCATCTCTAACTTGCCTAAAAAGCTCCAGCATTTGCTGAATACGTTCTACAAAAAAGACCTTATAGAATTTCAAAGGAATAAAATCTGTTCCTATCGCCTTTCCAGATAGGAGAGTCTGGGGTGCCACTTGAAATTCTTCTGCTAACACATCTGCCACTAAAAAAGACCTCTCCTCCTGGGTTATTTTAGCTCATGTCACTGGGTCCAAATATGCCTCTAAATCCTTAGGGCACCCTATGGGGGAGGTTTTATGAAGATCAGTGCAAAATTCCCAGAATGCTTCTTTAATTTAAACGGGGTCTCTTACCAAGCTGCCTTGCATATCCTGGATCTGACTAATATGCCCGGCTGCCTGCTTTTGCCTTGACCTGACTGCAAGGAGTCTCCCCACACGTTCATTGTATTCATAGCACTCCTGATCATTCGCCATGAATTTCCTGGCGATCTTCTCAGCAGTAAATTCATTCAAGCGTGCCTTTGTTATAGATATCAAGTTCAGCACGGGGGTAAGGGCTCTCCCAGAAGCCACAGCATTGACCAATTCTACCTCCAAGGTGCTATACTTTTGATAAAGTTCTTTAATCTGGCCCGACCCAGCTTCTGTTTGGCAATGCTAAACCTGTGGGTTTCCCTTCTTACACCGGCCTTGAAAGCGTCCCAGACCATCACAGGAGAGGAGCTACCTTTGTTAAGTTAAAAATGCCCCAGAATCCATCCTTTCATATGACTTACATACACTGGGTCCAACAAAAAAGCCCTTCAAAAGTCCATCCTCAAAACACACTTATCAGTCCATCAAAAGGGAGTTCCAATACAATTGGATTATGGTCAGACATTAGTTTGGGAAACAGTTCCACCTGAGCCCCCGACAAATACTGGTGAGACCAAAAAATTATCCAGCCTATCAAAGTTACCGGGGGGGCTAGATAATAAGTGTAACCAGGCTCAGGCGCTTTCAGGCTAGGACAGACATCAAGTAGGCCAATGTCATTCAAAACATTCCTAAAAAATCGAAATAATTGCGGTTTACACCCAGCATGGCAAGCTTCACTGCCCCCAAGTCCTCCTCTTGTGCCCTTTAAATTAAAGTCCCCAGAAACTATATATGGGGTGGGCCAGGATGATAATACAGTTGCTAAGAAATTAAGCAATCCAGGATCATCTATGACTGAGGAATAAATTGAGCACAATGAAAAAGAGCGCTGCCAACTTTACACTCCATTATTACCCATCTTCCAAACCTGTCTGCTACCTTCTGACCAGGAACGACAGTATTTCCTTTGACTAAAATGGCAACCCCCTTAATCCTGGTGTCCTGAGTTGTGTGACAAACTACATTCAATCCTAAGGAGTTCAACAATGCACTATCACACCAGGCGATATGGGTCTCTTGCGGGCAGTACACATCTAATCTTAAAAATGTAAGGTCCTCTTGACCCTATCTCCTTTTAAGCTTATCGTTTAGCCCAAAAATGTTGATAGTAGCAGTGCGGAGCTTAGCCATCCCCCACAGATGTTGTCCGAGCCATATACATTACCCACCAAAATGTAACAGTTCCTGAACATGCACCCCAACCCACAAGTTCAAATTGAACAAATCTCTAAGAGTCCTGTCTGTCAAAACTGGCTATAGCATTTTTCTGGCTGGATTTGCAATCGCACCACCATCTTTTCCTTTGTGCTACAAAATGAAAAATCAAACTTAAACTAACTTGCTGCTTTTTCAACACCATGTCAACCATTATTATTTCCCCAACCCTACCCCTACCCCAATGCCCCCAGAAACCCCTCCACCCGAACCTGCTGCCCCACCCACCCATCTCCCCCACCACTGGAGAAAGCCAGACCCACAAGGGTCTGTGTGATGGAGACTGGTATAGGACTCCGCAAGCCCCCCCCCTCCTAGCCCGTCCTAGCCAATCTTCCACTACCCACACTGGCAAGATAAAGTGAAGCTAAGAAAAAAAAGAGAAAAAGGTAGAAAGAAAAAAAGACCACAAAGAGTTTTGCTCATCTGCCAGGCAAACGTAAAACTTCTGAGGAGACTCCTGTCTTGCCCCCAGTGCCGGTGCAGCAGACTGCACTGTGATAGATAGCGCATCTCCCTTCTACTTTGTAATTTTGGCAGCTTTAAGGGCCATAATGTAGGTTACACACAGCCAAACAGTATCTAATCCGTGCTGAGAGACTCCCCCGGAGATTCTTCTGGTGAGGCCCACCCATCTACTGAGCGCGATGCTGCACGTCCTGGTAAGCTGATCCAGGATCCCGTCTGACACACTGGCATGGCCTTTTGAAGCTTCTGTAATGTGGGCAGACCCTCACTCTGCAACTATGCTGCACCGGGGATGGAACTAGCATCAAGCCGATCTGCAAGGCAGCCACAGAAGACGATCAGCACTTTCGGCGATCAGCAAGGCAAGGTGAGGGAGAGGAGAGCCAGGAGTAGGGATCTCAGCTACGGTACTCCTACGCAGTCACCATCTTGCCCCCCTACTAAATAAATCTAATGGCATTCACAACAAATTAACTGGCTCTCTGAAGTAACCTCTATTGGCTTCTATCTGTTCTCTTTTGAGGACGTGAAATCTCTATGTAAATAGATAGAAAATCAATACACAATGACTTTGCTTATTACACTCACTGCCTCTACTGCCAGAGTAGAGCTACAGAAATTAAAGGAGCAAAAGCCTTTTCTATAATCCCTGGACTTTAGATTAGCAGTTCAAGCCCTGGTAGTTTCCTGACACTGATTGTCACAACTCAGCACTAATGGGAGCCGCAAAAAGCAATTTTGAACACCTAATACAGCTCTTCATTCAGCCGCACGATTAGTATTGGATACAAAAAAATATGATCACATCAAATTAGTACTAAAAGACTTCTTTTGGGTCTCATTGAAAGGGAGAATAGAACTGAAAGCAATTTGCATAATCCTCTAGGCTATGCAAGAAAAGCCACTGGAATATTCATATAAATCACTAAAATATCTGGGGTGGAAGGAGCGCGCAAGGCGTAAGGTGGAGCTCTGTACAACCGCAAGACAGCCACTTGAATTTCTGCAGTTTCTGGGCCCTCAATGTGAAGAAATGGGAAAGTAACTGCAGCGGAATATCCCCAGATTGGGTGACCAGCACCTGCATTCTCATCCTGAGTCCCGCTGGCAAATAAACGCCGGATGAACTTGGTGGCTGCATTGCGGCCGCCATTTTGAATTTTTCACACGCTGAATGTTTCTCCTCAGCACTTGACTTTACGTGAGGTATTGATCTATTCCACCATTTACGAATCTCCCCTGCTATTTTTATATACTGTTTTGTAATTATTGTGGACCCCTCCTTCTACTTTTACATTGTACAATATTGAGTTGTTTTTCCTCTTCATTGGGGGAGGGGCTTCAAGGGAGCTCTGCCTGCTTCCTTGTAGCTATCAGGTTTTATGGTGGCTTTTTCACTTGTTTTCCTAAAGATTAATTTATGGGCAGGAGATGTTATTGCTAGGGGTGGGCGGAATTTGCGAGATTCACTTTCGCAAATTATTGCGAAAATTTAAAAAATCTCCGCAAACACGCGGAAATATCGCGAAGATGCGGAAGTTTTTTTCCCGCCCGTTCACGGTATTTTCTGCGTGGTCGCGTCTCGCCAACTTACCCATGCGGTTGCTCGCGGGCGCGGCCATCTTGTTTTCACTTGTCTCGCGATGCATGATCGCGGGAAGAAAGACGTGATCGTGCGACGAATGACGTTACTGGGGGCACGAACTGTCGCCAGAAAACTTATCGGCGAACGCGGGGATTCAGGTAAGGCGATTGCGCGCGCGCAAGAATGTATTATTTTACAGCGGGAGCAACCAAAAAATTTCCGGTAAAATGCGGATTGAGAAATGTTGACATTTTCGCGCTCTCCGCGGAATGCGAGAATGTCAAATTATTGCAATTTCCGCGAGCGGAACGGAATTTTAGCCCAGGCCTAGTTATTGCCCTCAAATAAGGGCCACACCACTGATTTGCATGTATCTAAGTCTTCCTGTACTGTGCCCTCAATGGACTGCTAGCACACCATTGGCAATATGGCTCAACTTTGCTCCTCTCGGTCTTTTGCTTCACCCCTTACGCCATCAAAAATGCAGCTGTCCTCCTCAGCTACTAAAAGACTTAAGCAAGACCCTCCTTCTCTGCCAAAATATATTTCTCCTGTATCTTTTGATTCTGTTTTAGAGGAAATACATGGCTTAAGACCCTTTATTGAGAAAACAATCACCCGCTTACAAGCTCTAGATAATAAATAGTCATCTAAGGATTCTCATTTCTCACTGGTGGAGCAGCATGTCAGTGACAATCAGGATGCATCTATCAAAATTGCAACTTTAGAGAAGGATGTCCTGCCATTATAGAAGTCTGCTGGGGATCTTGAAAACAGGAGCAGACACAATAATCTTAATTTTTTTGGTCTTCCAGAAGGTATTGAAGGAATTTACCCTATTGCTTTCTTTGCCTCTTTTCTCCCAAAATTTCTGGACCCTCCTGCTTCTACTAATTTAAATATTCAACTGCCTCCCAGACTGGGTCCTTGCCTGCCTTCTACATTGGCTCCATCAAAGCCCTGTAGTGTGATCCTTCTATTCATGAAATTTACTGACCTTCTACAAGTTCTAAATGCTACTAAAATGAAAAAGCAACTTGCTTGGTATGGTGCAAAACTATTCTTGTCTCAAGATGTCTCCACAGTAAAGGCTAAACATCAGAAGGATGTCCTTGAGCTTTGACCTGCCTTGGGTGCACGTTATGGCTTATTTCATCCATATTTCTTTAAGGTTACCTTACAAAACAATACCTCTAATTCGAAGATCCTGTGGATCTCTGGAAATTCATTAATTCATGTTCTACAACATCAATGGAGATTGCTGGTCCTTCCTCTTTAACTTGACTTTCATGTGAAAGTGTTTGATATTCCTTGTTTACTCTTTTCTTTACAGGTTATATTTTGATACTTGTTCTCTTACATGGTTGAATTTATTCTTTTCCTTCACTTTCATTACAGATTTTTTGGGATCCCGTTTCCTATTTGCTCTACATGGTGGCTCACTGTGGTGCATCCTCCCCTGTTGTTTGTGCCATCTTCATTTGTCCATCGCCACTCCTTGTTTTTTCTTGTTTCCCAATAAAGGTATGTATTGCAGTCGTCAGTTTGACATGTACTGTCATGATTTTTTGCATCCTTTGTCTCTCCTTTCCCTTTCCTATTCTCCTTTCCTAGCATTTCTTCTTTCAACTATCCTACAGCATGTTCCTTTTTGTGATTTTTCCTCTCCTCTATTTACTTTCCTTTTTATAATTACTGTTTTTTTGTTACCTTTTATATATTTTTCTGACTCTTTTAATTCCGAGTTATATTTGTATAGTATCATATATTTTTCTGACTTTCTATATTCACAGTTATATCTTGGAATGTAAAAGGTTTGTTAATCCTATAAAGAGGCAGTGAATTTGGCCTGCTCTAACCAAGATTTAGTTCTATTGAAAGAAACCCACTTTATACTTATGGAGGATTTAAAACTCAAATGGAATTGGGGTGGCTCAGTATTAGTGTCTCTTACGTCTACCATGAAAACCAGAGTAATTATTTGATGTACCAACAAGTTAAAGTGTACTGTTGTATCTCAGGAAACAGATTCTGAGGGTAGGTGGTTTTTATTTAAGTTACTTATTAATAACCTTTCTCTGACTGTACTTAATATTTATGGCCCGACTCAACCGGATTATTCATTCTGGCCTAATGTTACGAAAAAATCTATCCAATATAAAAAAAAAATATATATTTTCAGCTGTGATTGTACCCAGATTATTGATCCATTTATTTATCATTAATCCCAAATCCACTTTATTCCTCACAAATCCCATAAACAATTTCACAATACAATTTCTCAGACTCATTTTGTAGATGCCTGTAGATTATGTAATCCAGATGTTACAAAAAACACTTGGGGGGTCACACAGGTTCCCTTACTAGATTAGATTTTCTTTCTAAGCCCTTGGCTCAAAACCTTGTTTCTTCCTCAATTGAACCTACTGTTATTTCCGATCATGCCCCAGTTGTTGCTGACTTTGACTTGCTCCAACAGCATCCCAAATTGACCAGGTGGAGATTTAACAACTCTCTTTTGCAAGATCCAGTTTTTTCTTTCTCATTAATCTCTTTTGCTGATGAATTATTTTTATTAAATACGGACCCAAGTACTTCTCCTCAGCCGTTGTGGAATACTTTTAAGGCCATAGCCTGTGGCTTTATCATTGATTACTTTTAAGAAAAAAAGCAGTTTCGGAATCAGCATAAGGTTTTATTAGCTGACATTAAAGATTTGGAGCATCAATTTTATACTTCTTCATCTCATTTTACTCTAAAGGAGCTTGTTCATGTGAAACTGGATTTCAATACTACTGATAATGCTGCATCTATACTGCTAGGTAGTAGAGCTCGTTATTACAGAGGTCGTAATAAAGTAGGTACACTTTTGGCTAATTATCTTAAGTTTCTGAAAGAGCACTTGCTGATTGATTCCATTCAGTCATCAGAAGGGAAACTTCTTTTTAAAGATCAGGATATTTTGGATGAATTCATGAACTTTTATAAAAACATATACACTCCGGAGTCTCCCTCTTTTATTTATCTTCTTGATACTTATCTTAATAACATTCCTACCCCTTCACACGGCATTCTCAATTTAACATCTCTTGAATTTGATGTATAGATCTTGGAGTTATCTAAAGCCTTAAATCTACTCAAGAATGGTAAAACATTGGGCCCAGATCAATTTACAGTGGAATTCTACCTATACTTTTCAAATCTATTATTATCTGAACTTTTATAGCTTTTTCAGTCTTTCTATACTACAGGAAAGGGGAGAGGTACTTTTCAAGAAGCTATAATATGTCTATTTCATAAGGAGGGTTCTGATCCCATGCAATGTAAGACGTATCACCCTATATCTTTGGTGAATGTAGATTATAAAGATTTTGTTAAATTGCTTGCTTAGCGACTTGAACCTCTTTTGCCGACATTCATTGGTAAAGAACAGTAGGGATTTGTTAAGGGTAGATTAACTTCAGATAACTCTTGATTATTCTTTATTGTATAAAATAAGGCTCACTTTCTCTCCTAGTCTGTAGGTGCAGTTTCTATTGATGTGGAAAAAGCATTTGATAGAGTGGATTGGTATTTTTATTTAAAGCTCCTACCTGGCATAGTTTTGGTCCTAATATTATTTCTCTTATTTCTTTGCGCTATACAGCCCCTAGAGCTTCAGTATCAGTCAATGGACAGAACTCTCAATACTTCCCTTTACAACATGGAGTCTGTAAAGGTTGTCCCCTATCTCCTCTTTTATTTATTTTAGCTCTTGAACCTTTTTTGTCCCATATTCACAATAATTATTCTATTTCTGGATTTCTTTACAGTGATCACCATTTGAAGCTATCTGCTTATGTGATTGATATTTTGCATTTTATCTCCTGGTGTTTTTATTCCCCCTTTATTGCAAGTAATTTCAGATGTTTCTCTAGTTTTGGGAAGTTGCTTTGCCACCTGCAATAACTTGGCTAATTACCGTTCACCTCTATTTTGTGTGCACGAGGTTCTGCGCCCTGATTCTACATCCCCCTTTTTGACCAGGCACTCTAAAAGTGCTGTTAACCTGCTAATAGGGCACGGGCCCCAATGCCTGTGAGGGCTTCTTGTTACTGATGCACTGATGGTGATGTGTGGTGATTTTCGTACTCACTGTGATGCCTGGTGATTTATATGCTTTTTACTACTAACACTGTTGTTCCGGTGACATTCGGTAATTAATGTGACTTATCATAACCAACAGTATACTTTTTTCATGTTCGATTAGTTAAACTCATTACATATGAGCGGCTGTGTCAAATGATTATGCATAAATACAAATTACTGGAATTTGTTGATAATAAACTTATAAGAAAAAGTGACATACAATCAGTGGTATTATTTTTAAAAAGAGCACATTGCCCTGGAACAGTGTTCAAGATAGATTTTTTAAGATGTTAAAATATGAGTAAGTCCATAAAATATTAAAAGGTATGTGCTGTAAAAATCTGCATAAAGTGCTAGAAGGACAGCAAGGAAAGGGCAGAGTGCAGACTGGTTAGACTTTGGACAGTAATGGGAGTTGAGATGCTTAGCGGAAAAGTACATCAAGATGTGCATCTCGATCGGACTGATGTCTTGACTCTGCTGTAGGTCTACAAGGATGGTTCAGGGTGCGAGTCACGTGTAGCTCTTGCAGTAAAGTTTACTGTTCTCAAGGTTAGTTAGTCTGGGCTTGGGTATCCTTCACCAAGGGTGTCACCATTCCTGTTTGTTTTCTACTCGCTGGGCTAGGCTGTGTGCAGTGTGGCTCGGATAGTGTTGGTAAATTGTTGTCATAACCTGATTTGCTTTCTGGCATTCATGTGATGATACATGCTTTTATTTCTTAACCTGCTGCATTTCATGTCCTGATGTCATAATGTATGTCATTTTGACTTGCATTGTCAGGATAATGAGTATTACCTCAGGACTCGGATAATATGCACAGTATTTGTTGTTTATGCATCCTTGGTCTATTATTTATGTAGAATATACCATATATGTTCATATAATTCTGTGTGGAATCGCTTTTGCGGAGTATACATTGTGTTACTGTGTGGGGTGTGGTGTGCAAAATGTTTACACATTGCCTCTGGTGATAAACCTGGCTGATCTGTGCCAAGGGTGAGCACAGTTTATCTTGGTGTGTAATTTACTTGCCTTGACTAGAGTGGTGGGTTCTGCCTAGTTTAGGTGAATTCTCTAGCCGACCTTAAACCCCATTTCTAACAGCAGAAATAACTTCATAATGTCATGCCTGTTGTATAAATCTGTGAGTAGCATACCTGTAACAATGGCTCAGTATTTTATCATTTCAAGTGGGAACAGTTCTGTTCATTGGAGATAATTGTGTGGGTAGCATACCTTATAAATTGAACAAGCAACAATGTTTACTCCTCCATTCTGTTACTACCTTTTTTCAATAGGATACCTCAGGGGAGAATAACCGTACTTCAGTCATCCATGTGTAACTTGTGCGTGACAGGTTGGATCAGAGCTGACATCATTCAGCTTTCATCAATCTGATGAAGATACAATGAGTATCAGAGAGTTCAACGGCTTTAATATCTATTATCAAAAGTGCCAAGAGACGATTCACTTTCAGCTGTGCAGTCTGTAAATTGTGATTATGCCTCAAAGTTAAGGTTACTATTCAGTGCCTTAACTGTTAATTCATGTGAGGTGATATGGGTTGCAAAGCTGGCAGGGTTCCTAAATGTACATGAAATCAAGTTCCTTTCATTTTTATTTGGTTCTGTCCTCCCAAGAGGGACTCAAAATGTATACACTAATGAAATAAGAAAAATACCTAGACCCCAAAAATGAGCTGCAGCTTATAATATTTAATTATGTACTGACCAAGCAGCCTATTTTTGCAATGTGGATAGCTGTGGTATTTGGGTCCATACTCAGCCTCCACCCAAAGAAACATACCAAACCTAGACATTTCGAACAACTAGACACCTAAAAGAGCATGGGGTGGTTTGACATGCAGGAATCCCATCACGCTTTCTTCCCTAGAATGTCCTACAGACCACAAACGTTGACTAAACTCATGCATTCCCCTCACATTTCTGCAAGGGAAAGTTCTGAAATACACGAGGATTCACATAATTCCTACCACCCATGGTTTCCAGACTCCTTCCGTTAAAATGTATCATGACCCAGGCCATAGACCTCTCACCTGCTTCACTCAAGATCCAAATCCAACTATGTAGGCACTGGCACAGCTCAGTGGTTTGGTTATGGCCTTGCCCTGTGAAACTTTGGGGTGCAGATCAGATCAGGGACCCGCATTGGTGTCTTCTTGAAGACTATGGCTACAAGTCCAATCAGTCTTGAGGGTTCCGCAAGTGTGGGCAATTTTGAACTGCAACTATATGGGTAGACAAAGCTCTGCCTTTACTGCATGCTGTTAGCTATTATTGCTGCAGCTGGTGCAGAGACACCAAGAGGGCCACACATCCCTACACAGACTCCAATTAGTTTACTGGCTGACAGCCAGAAATGTATTTACAATTGCAAGTGGCTTACTGGGGTCTCATCATGCATATGCTCTTTCTCAGGAAGCGGGGTCAGGATGAGTGGTGGGTGGAACTCGCAGAGTTTCATCCTGTGGAATTCTACGGAGTTACATAAAAACTCAGCGAGATTCTTCTGAGATCCGCAAACATGTGGCATTCGACATGTCACACATCTCGCTCCGATTTTTAGAGCTGGAAGCTTGTTCTGTGCTGTAAGATCAGTGTGAAAGGCACCATGCAGTGAGCCAGAGGGCGCTGCTTCTTTCTGTTGCTTGAGTAGATTTTCTACTCAATCGGCAGCAATCTCAACGTGAAGGGTCATGACCTGCAGTGACTGCTGACATTGAGAAATCGTGCCGGGAGGCGTTCTAGTGCCTGAAAATCACACTAGGGGACCCAAACTCTTGTTCACACTTGCCAACTGAACGTTGGTGAGCTGCATGCGAGAAAAACTCTGCCATGCAGTGGTTGGTGGAGTTTTACCAGTACTCTGCGCTCCAAGCGGAACGCAGAGTGTGCAAAACTCCACTAATTCCGCCAGCGCAGCAGAATTTTTCACACTGGTCAGGACATCAGATTCTCTGGGAGGTCATGGCACAGAAGGGAAGGATTCTATAGTGGGAGGGGAAGTGATTTCAGAAGCTGTATTCCTGGGACTGCTTTTTCCCATGACTTCTGCAGATTTTTCATTAAATAACTGTAGGGTCTGGGTTCCAATGAAAAAGCAACTTTGCTCAAGCTTGTCCTACCGGGAAAGAGGTAATGACTGTGTAGCGCTGGTGATTGCAGACTAGTCCATGTACTCTGTATTGGGAGAGACAAGCAGTTGGGAACTGATGTTTGGAACAAATAAGTAGAGCAGGGTGGTAAAAAGTCATTGGGAGCGTGCTAGCCCTTTTAGCAATACTGACTGTAAAGTCTTGTGTCATGACGGGATATTATTCATTTCATGCAATCTCCTTCCTGCATTTGTATTGTGATGAGGAAATCAGCCTCTAACTAGACCAGTAGTTTTTAACCTGTTGACTTCTGAGGACCCCATTAAATCATTACTGAAACCAGGGACCGCCAATGTTTTATTATTGGAATCGGGGACCCCCACAGAGTCATTACTGGAAGCCAAAGATCCTGGCCTAACAATTTTGAAAGATTGAACTACAAAACAATATACTAAAAATATAGAAATGAGCATTTATCAAAAAAGTACACAGATTATTAAAACATCTAAATTATAATTTTAATGGGAAAGCTGGAGCATTTTTTATTTAATTAAGGCCACCCACTAGTCCTACTTTATTCGCCCGATTGCCTACTGGGTGGAAAAGACCTGCAATATTGTGGTGGTGCCTTCCAGGCACCACCATCCATATTACGATGATGGCGGTCTCATGCCTTTCCATGGCAGAGACTCTGCCCTGGAAAGGCATGCAAAGAATGCCTTTGGGGGCCCCTTGCGGGCACCCAGGGGGTTGGAGGGGTGGGCAGCTGCACTTGGGGTGGTACCCATGGTACCCCTGACATTTGCATGCACAAGGTGGCAGGCACCACGTGGTGCCTGTCACGTTGTCCATAAAAATGCACAACATTCCCTTTTAACATTGTGGCGGGTGCTGAATACAGCACCGCCCGCCACAATGGTAAATATACAGGATGCGACCGCCTTGGTAGCGGTCGCATCCTAATTGGCACAGCACCACTGGCGGCCAGTCCCAGCACCCCTTAGTCTCCAATTTCAAACTTCTTCACATTTTACAGAACGTTTTAATATTTTGAATTTATTTTTAAACTTTATTTATTTAAGTTTTTGCAATATACCAACAAGAAATGCAATCAGTAAAATAAGATCAAGGTGACATATTTCTCCTCGTTACACCTCCCCTGGGAGGCGTAGGCTTTTGATACATTCCCAGGTTTACAATTCCTTGTAAATCTGGGAATGCATCAAAATCCATGGGTGTTACATGGGAAACCCACCGCAATGTCCATGGAATGCCTCTTTGATACAGAGTAAGGCAAGGTGACTTGAGCAGCTTTGCCTTACTCCATATCTGCGAGGATCACTGACTAAATATCGAAGGTCAAAATAACGACCTACAAAAATATTGCAGCAAAAATATCGAGGACAAGACTATCGACATCCTATCTACATTATGGTAAGTACAAAAATATCGCAAAAAAAATCGATGTTTAAAATATCGTTTTTTATTTAAGTTAAAAAAACTATGTAAAATAAAGTAAATATAAAATTTTATTAAAATAAACATAGTTAAAAATATTTAAAAATGCTTAAAAATTTATAAGTAATATATATAATTTACAAAATACATTAAACATACATATGATATCTAATATATATATCCTTACATATTAATGTTTTAATATTTATTTTAATAACTTATAAATCGTTATTTAAAATAAATTTAAATACATCTATACACATAAATCAATAATATAATTCAAAATTAAATAACTATATTTAACAAATTTAAACAATTAAAATTATTTTTAATCTGTTAAAAACAATTATACCGTACGTTAGCTAAAATATTACAAAAGCGGAGAAAATAAAATTACTATTCCAACTCCAGTGAGTGCAACAGTAGGGAAAGTGTTTGATAGTGCAGGGGTAAAAATTACTATTCCCACTTCAGTGAGTGCAACAGAAGGGAAAGTGTTGGGTAGCGTAGGGGTAAAAATTACTATTGCCACTCCAGTGAGTGCAACAGTGGGGAAAGTGTTGGATAGTGGAGGGGTAAAAATTAGGGATAGGCGGAATTTGCGAAAGTGACTCTCAAATTATTGCGAAAATGTTACAAATCTCCGCAAACACGCGGAAATATCGCGAAGATGCGGAAGTTTATTTCCCGCCCGTTCGCGGTATTTTCTGCATGTTCGCGGCTCGCCAACTTACCGGTTGCTTGCGGGCGCGGCCATCTTGTTTTCACTCTTCTCGCGGTGCATCATCGCGAGAAGAAAGACGTGATCGCGCGACCAATGACATTACTGCGGGCGCGAACTGTCGCGAGACAGCGCAAATGGCTACCAACAATCCAACATCTTGTGGAGAACGCGACCGGATCGGGAAAACTTGTCGCCGAACGCGGGGATTCAGGTAAGGCGATCGACGGCGCGCGCGAGAATGTATTATTTTACAGCGCGAGCAAGAACCAAATTATCGCTAAGCTGCGGAATGCGGAAATTTTGACATTTTCGCGCTCTCCGCGGAACACGAAAATGTCAAATTCTCGCAATTTCCGCGAGCGGAACGGAAATTTAGCCCAGGCCTAGTAAAAATTACGATTCCCACTCCAGTTAGTGCAACAGTAGGGAAAGTTTTGGATAGCGGAGGGATAAAAATTTCTATTCCCACTCCAGTGAGTGCAACAGTAGGGAAAAGGTAGGATAGAGTAAATGTTAAATTAACATACTCATAAATTAATTTTATTTTTAAAATAAATAACATATTAATAATTATTTAACAAAATAATTATTAATAAATACATATTAAATTAAATTATTATTTACTTAAATAACATTTAACTACTTCCCACCCTATTCCCCTATAAACCCACAAGGCACTACACATTAAAAATAACACAATTAATTTAATTATCAATTAATCTATTGATATAAATTAATTACCAATTAATAATTAATTGCCAATACATTCATTAACAATAATAATAAGTAAAACATTAATAATAAATTAATTATCATTAATATAATTTTAAATTAACCAATTAATAATAAATAATTAATAATAACAATAAATAATCAATAACAATAAATAAACACTTAGGTGCCGATTCCGATCCGGTAAAAAATATTTCCCGTACGACTCGTATCCGTATATTTCCCGTATAAGTCCCGTCCCACCGGTGAAGTACGATTCGTACGTGAAAAATACATACGAATCGCATCGGGAAAAGGTCTACGAGACGTACCCAGACAGTTTTACGAACAAATCGTAAAACTGAAGTCCGAGCGCACAAGTACGATCCGTACCGCCCTTCCGAATACACAAGCGTATGTAAAACATCCCGTACGGAGCGAACTCTGTACCACTCGTATCCCGGGTAAACTTGTGCCCGGGATACGAGTCGTACAATCCCCCCTCCCCCCCGCGTATGTCCGCACGTACCCCCGTATGTCAGCACCGTACCCCTGTATGTCAGCACCATACCGCCCCCATGTCTGCACCGTACCCCAGCCCCATACTTGGACGCACCGTACCCCAGCACCGCGCCCCAGCCCTGTACTTGGACGCACCGTACCCCAGCCCTGGACTTGTACGCACCGTACCCCAGCCCCGTACTTGGACGCACCGCACCCCAGCACCGTACTTGTATGCACCGTACCCCAGCACCGTACCCCAGCCCCGTACTTGGACGCACCGTACCCCAGCACGATGCTCCAGCCCCGTACATGTACGCACCGTACCCCAGCACCGTACCCCAGCCCAGTACTTGGACGCACCGTACCCCAGCCCCGTACTTGTACGCACCATACCCCAGCACCGTACCCCAGCCCCTTACTAGGACGCACCGTACCCCAGCACCGTACCCCAGCCCCGTACTTGGACGCACCGTACTCCAGCCCCGTACTTGGACACACCGTAACCCAGCCCCGTACTTGTATGCACTGTACCCCAGCCCCGTGCTTGGACGCACCGTACCCCAGCACCATACCCCAGCCCCGTACTTGGACGCACCATACCCCAGCACCATACCCCAGCACCGTACCCCAGCCCCGTACTTGGACGCACCGTACCCCAGCCCCGTACTTGTACGGACTGTACCCCAGCACCGTACCCCAGCCCATACTTGGGTGCACTGTACCCCAGCACCGTACCCCAGCATCGCGTATGTACGGCCCTTACAACAACCTTGCGTATGCGAGCACGGTACAACAACATCGCGTATGTAAGCATCTTACATATGCAAAAATGACTCGTACTGAACCAGGACACTGTAAAACAGCACAAGGAGGGTCAATTCGACTCGCACAACACCACAAAACACGTCTACAGTAAAAAATACATCAAAATGACTGACCTGGCACATCCAAACAGGGAAACAGAGGCCCAAACTCACAACCACCTCTTATAACACACCCACCAAAATTGCAAACTCAGGCACACCCACAAACGGACCAATAAAAAGGACCCACACACACAAACCATGAGCCTTTGCAAAAGACTCACTGCAGCTACAGAGCACACCCCAACAACTGCACCCATACACCTTAACATATACACCTTCACACAAACTCCTTCACACATACCCCCTCTTCACATTCCCACACACACCTTCCCATTCACACCCACACACCCACAACCATCCACACCCTCACCCCACACCATGCCCACAGACAATAATCCAAAGTTCACAAGGGAGGAGCTGGACATCCTTGTCAACGAAGTCATCAGAGTCGAGCCACAGCTCTTTGGAACATTGGTCAGACAGACCAGCATAGCTGAAAAATCATGCCTGTGGCAGAGGATCGTCGATAGGGTGAATGCTGTTGCACCCATCAGAAGTACCAGGAATGAATGCCAAGCCAGGTGGTACGATCTGCGGAGGGCAGTCAAGCGGAAAATGAACGAGGACTACGCCCAGACCAACATCACTGGAGGTGGGCTGCCCCGCAGACCGGTACATTACCATCCCTGGGAGGAGAAGGTGATGGCCCTGCTACCGCCGGTGGGAGTACACGGACTCGAAGGAGTTGCAAAGCCTGGTGAGTACACAAACAACTTACGTAACATGGGGGTAATGGCATCCACACCCCAACTACACCAAATGCACGGAACTACCCCTAAGCCCTCACCGGACACAACCCCACTCAAAAACAACGCTCATGTCACTAACATGTGTATGCCCCATTCACAAAGCAAAGCCATGCCATGTCCCAGGCTACACGAAGCACTAACCGAAGACTGGATGTCCGGGATGCTGGGAGAGTGGGGCTCACAAAACACATTGTTCAACTCTCAATCAGACACCATTGCCCTCAGCCCATATGGCCCAGGGACATACCCATGCACCATGCTCAATGCACAGGAACTGGCAAAGTACTGACAAGGTAGCTGACACTTGGCCCTGCTGTAGGCAGCACTAGGCCCTCCTGTGACCACTGCAAACTCAAACACCAACACAACAAGCTCAGATATCTAGGACAGGAACTCACACTCACTGTCATGGAAGCATGCTCCATAGGGGGACAGATACATCACCTGGGAGACCCACTGCCAAACCACACTACACCCACCAGCAGGCCCTGTCACACACACCCCTTACACAAGCACACACCCCCGGGGCAGGCAATGGATTTACCGCCTCTCACAATGGACATGTGACACAACAAGCTCAATCCATAGCCAAAGAAGTATCCAAGCCAAAAATCTACATGTTAAACACTCATGAGAACATATCAATCTGTCCCCGCAACATACCCATCCACAAGTGAACAGTGAGGAGAATGCTAAGCACATCCAACTACCTGGAGGAACTGTGCTAACTTGAATATGTATGAAACATGGATGTCGCATGAAACAGCATTAACATTGTCTCTCTCTCACACACAGGGCAACCTCATGGATCTCCCCCCAACAATGGGGGGGAAGAATCACAGTCCCAGGCTCGGGAGGAACCTGAGCCCACTGGCAGCGACGCCTCTCAACACTCCGCGGATGACCCCAACCCACCTGGACCCTCTGGTGTCCAAGGCCCTGCAGCACCTGCTTCAGGAACATCTGTGCCAACCACCACCCCCATTCCTGCTACATCCCAGGAAACACCCAGGAGCCCTGCCCGCAGTGAACAACTGAGCCAGTCTGACCTGGAGGGACAAGGTTCGCCGGGCACCCAGGCGGAGGCAGACAACCCCGCAACTGCCACCCCTCAGGGGTCCCGTAGACCTGATGTGCCCACAACGGCAGGCCAGGCTCGTGTGGGCAGGGGTGGTGGGAGTGGAGGCAGGCGGAGGCGAGAACCTGACCAGCCAGCTGAAGGGACCGGTATGTCACACATACGCAACATCATGGACGCATACCGGCGTGACACCAGGGCCATCAGCCAGGTAGTGGAGACCCTCACAGAGATTAAGAACCAGCAGGCCGAGCAACACACCAGTCAACAAGAACACCAAGGACGGATGGAGGCAAGACTGGCTAAGCTCCTGGCGGTGCGAACGGACATAAGCCGTTCACTCCGTCGGATCGCCGACAACATGGGCAACCCTCCCTGTGCCACCAGGCGAAGACCACCACCAGCCACAGGGAGGGAGGAGGAGGAGGATTCGTCCGACGGAGCGTCCCAAGCATCGTCAACACCTGCATCTGAGGGTCCCGCGAGGAAGGTGGGTCGTCCACGGAAAAGACCGTGAGAGGCAGCGGACCATCCACATCTCCCAGGTCACCTGGCCTGGCACCTGGCCTTCATGCGCAACTGCATCACCTCATGCACTGACATTCTCTGCCACATGGACATGCTGGTCACAGTCTGACCAATGATGACAAACACTGTGTTCTGGACTCTGATGACTGCCAAGGATCCCATCTCCCCCTGTGAACTTTGGATTCTGGGCACACTGTATAGCACCAATTTTTCAATAACTCGAACAAAGGTAATGCTCTACCTGTTTAGATAAATATGGATTGAATAAATCTCACTGATAACTCACCCGCAATTGGTCGTCAACGGCCACACCATTAGGAAGAGAGCACACAAACAAGTATAAATTGTGATTGAAGATTATATTTTTCGTTATTCTTTTTGTTCAATAATTTTGTTGATAAATATACAAAAAAACATGTGCTCAAAATAAGCAAAAAGACAGATTTTTTGAAAGCATATATGCAAAAAATCAAGATGGGCCCCCACAGGGGGGTTGGAGGAGTGTATAAACAGTTAAATCACAGTCATGCTCATCAAACAACCCATACAATCTTACACAATCAACCCATACATAAAACATACATTTGCTCTACATTAAAATATTTGTAAATACACAAAAGAACAATCACCTCACAGTCTTGGAGTGTCTAATTTGTTGGACTATGCCTATGCCTGAGTGTTGAACTAACTCCAGCCATCCATACCCTGGGATCTGAGTCCGGTACAGGACACACATGGGTCACAATGCATCATCCAATACAGACATGGAGCACAATACCCACCCGTGATGGCGTCAAGCTGCTGAGGGGGGGGCTTGGAATACTGTGCGGACAGACCAATTTGGAAGAGTATCATTAAGGCGGAGAGGTCATGGCTCATGTGGAGGTTCCCAGGGAGGGAGTCCCAGGTATGTTTGGCAAGGTGGGAGAACTATCTCCTGCATGCTGTAGTTCGGTGGATGTGAAGAATGTTGGCCAGGGCAAGGTTGGATGCACAGAGTTGGCCCAACGGGGTCTTGGATGACAGACGTCCAAGGTTGGTTTGGGGTCTGGGGTTGTGGACTGCCTCCTGAGTGTGGGTGAGGAGTGTGAAGGTCATCCTGCAGCAGACAGTGATCCATTGCAGCTATCTCAGGTGGATGTATGTTGTTACAACGCACACTTTTACAACGCATGCACTTACAACGCATTTTTTACAACGCACAATCCATTACAACGCATGACATTACAACGCAGGACACTACAACGCATTTTTAAAAACTACCTTTACAACGCATTTCCATTACAACACATACTACCTTTACAACGCATACCATTACAACGCATAATATTAAATTGCATTTAAGGTAAGTATTAGATAGTATAGGGGTAAAAATTACTATTCTAACTCCAGGGGGTGCAACAGTAGGGTAAGTGTTGGATAGTATAGGGTTAAAAATTACTATTCTAACTCCAGGGGGTGCAACAGTAGGGTAAATGTTGGATAGTATAGGGGTAAAAATTACTATTCTAACTCCAGGGGGTGCAACAGTAGGGAAAGTGTTGGATAGTATAGGGGTAAAAATTACTATTCTAACTCCAGGGGGTGCAACAGTAGGGTAAGTGTTGGATAGTATAGGGGTAAAAATTACTATTCTAACTCCAGGGGGTGCAACAGTAAGGTAAGTGTTGGATAGTATAGGGGTAAAAATTACTATTCTAACTCCAGGGGGTGCAACAGTAGGGTAAGTGTTGGATAGTATAGGGGTAAAAATTACTATTCTAACTCCAGGGGGTGCAACAGTAGAGTAAGTGTTGGATAGTATAGGGGTAAAAATTACTATTCTAACTCCAGGGGGTGCAACAGTAGGGTAAGTGTTGGATAGTATAGGGGTAAAAATTACTATTCTAACTCCAGGGGGTGCAACAGTAGGGTAAGTGTTGGATAGTATAGGGGTAAAAATTACTATTCTAACTCCAGGGGGTGCAACAGTAGAGTAAGTGTTGGATAGTATAGGGGTAAAAATTACTATTCTAACTCCAGGGGGTGCAACAGTAGGGTAAGTGTTGGATATTATAGGGGTAAAAATTACTATATTATGCGTTGTAATGGTATGCGTTGTAATGGTAGTATGCGTTGTAATGGAATGCGTTGTAAAGGTAGGTTTTAAAAATGCGTTGTAGTGTCATGCGTTGTAATGTCATGCGTTGTAATGGATTGTGCATTGTAAAAAATGCGTTGTAAGTGTAGTGCGTTGTAAAAGTTGCGTTGTAAAGGTTGTTCCCCATCTCAAGTGGACGGTGATGTGGCTGGGGCACGGGATGTTGAAGCAGAGGTGTGCAGATGCACCCTGGATGTGGACAAGTTTTCCGGGAGTTTGGCTGTACTTGCCCCGTAGAGGGCGGGGCTGTAGTTGACACGGCTGGTGTCGTGGGCCCGGGGGACGGTCTGTCTTGCCTTGGAGTGGATCTATCTGTGGATCATGTGCATCATGCGGAGGGTGTTGCAGCGTGAGGTACAGATGCTGGTAAGTTACATGGCAATTGTGAGCAACGAGTCCATGATGCACACCATCTTGCGTGCATGGCCACTGGGTGCTGGTGCAGTGCCCTGGCGGGTGGGACACAAGGAGTTGACCCAGCTGTAAGGGGACAATCCTCAGATGATTACCTCAGTCCTGTACAAGTCCAGCCTCAGGTGGCTGATGTTCAGCCATTCATCAACGGACCTCATGCCTTCTTGAAGGTTGGAAATGGCAATGGCTGTGTCTTTGGTGAGGGTGAGGAGCAGCTGGCTTTCAATGGCATACGAGATGATGATGAGGTTGTGTGCGCATGTGATGGTGGAGAGGGGGGTCATGAACACATTGAAGATTGACACGCTGAGAGATGAGCACTGGGCCATGTGCCAGATGACGCCACTGTACTACATGCTGAAGGCTTGAGTCCCACTCCCATGGCCTTGCTGGTGAGCTACTTGGTGATTTCATCCTGGTCCATCCCCTGGATACCAGTGTTGGAGATGTGTGAGCTGACAGTGTGTGAGCACATCATGTATAATGCTGTGGAGAGGTCAAGGGGGGTGGCCTCACCATTGTTGAGCAGGGCAAAGTTGTCGGTGTTGGTGGCAATGATGACGGTTGCAGTGGGGTGATTACTGTGGAAGATGGTCTTGTGCAGGTTGGCTGGAGCTCTTTGCGTGGAGGAAGTTTGTCAGTTGCTCGTTGACTGTCTTCCTGATAACATTTGCTGGCTAGGGAAGAATGGTAATGTTCCTTGAGAGCTTGCGTTCCTGCCGTCCATTGTCTAAGAAGGGCCTGGGTCACTGCATGCCTCTATCTACCATGGAATGTGGCTAACTCCAATTGTACATACATGACGTGCTGGATGGGGGATACAAGGATTGGGAATGATGTGGTTGAGATGTTGTGTGGGAAGGGGCCTGATGAAGATCCCCAGGGGATGTTGCACATGAGCCGGGTGTTGTATCTGCTGATGATGGAAGTCCAAAACCTGAGGGGGGTTGGTCCCGCGTATAATAGTGCGTTCTGCCTCTGTGTGCCAAGGCTTGCGTGTATGTCCATGAGCTTGCAGTGGTAGAAAGTTGCAAGGGATTGGCTCAGCCGTGCAAGGGTGGGGTGTCTTTTGGATGGAGAGCTGATGTCAGTGCACTCACAATGCTGATGAGCTCCTTGATGTCGTGCGGCCCCATCTGAAGGATCTCCAATTGTCCTTGCTGATGATATGGTGATGGCTGTGTGTGCCGTTTTCCAGGGTTGTAAGGCCACTGATGGTTATTTGTGTTGCAAGCTGTGCACAAGAGTCCTGCTAGACGTGTATGAGTCCAGTAGGTCTGCCTTGTCCCAGGTGGCTTAATTGTTGATGTGCGTCACAGGAAAGTCCGTCAACGTGGCTAGATTGTTGGATCAGTTGCTGATCCAGTGTGTGAGGTTGCAGGGTGTGGCGGTGGTGTTGGTTCCAGTGTCCCACACAGCATGTCTGTGTTGACTTACATCAAGCATCGTTGGGGGATTAGTAGCGGGGTGTGTGGCAGTGTGTTGCTCATTGGAGACGTGGATGCTAATGTGGATGGACCAATAATGGATGCTGGTGTGGTTCTCAACCAGCCAGAAGTTCCTGGCCCACAGCCACATGTATCCTGTGGATATGAGTGCGTGCGTGACGATGGACGTGTTGATGGCTTTGCGGAATTGTGGATGTAGGCCTGGATATATGTAGTTGAGTGTTACTCTGAGGGTTTGCAGGGGATTTGTGCCAAACCGGATTTGTGACCCTGAGTGCATACTTGTGAATAGATATCAATTCATCCTCCGGGATTGTTAGTGCCGTCCCTGTGGGTGCTCTTGTATCCGTCTGAGATGGCAATGAAGAAGTTGTGTGCTGAGGATGCTTTTATCCAGGTCACTGTCATGAAGGTGATGTGTGGGCCTGTTGTGTTGAGGAGGTAACAGAGTACAATGGCGTGCTGTTGGACGGAGCCAGTGTGGAGTAGGAGGGACATGACCTGGTTGGTGTGACAGGGCCTGGAAGGCGGGGCAGCGCTGTGTAGGCTGTTGGAGTTGCACACTCAGCATGCAAAGGTGTCGTGTGTGCGCTTAGGGTATGCCTGAGAGCAGGCGGTTGAATTTCGGTTGGACATTGCTTGGAGGGTGGCTGCAACATGAGACTGTTGTGTGCTGTGGGTCATGCAAGGACATGAGGGCCGTGCAATGTGCACGTTGCATGCGCTGACGGTCCTGCCTTTGGCACCGCGTGGCCGCAACAGTGGCACAGACAAGCTGATGACAGCCTGATGAATGGGTGCAGGGAGGAAGGGAGGAGCATCTTGGAGGCGTATGGGTTGCAGAATCCGGGAACTTGGTGGGCCCTTGCCACAGGGGCCGCAACAGCAGGCGGCATGTACTGGAAACTAGGCCCAAGGTAGCACACAAAGACAAGCATGTCAGAAAGGACAACTGCAACAGGCGTATGTAAAGGAAGGAGTGTCAGGTTACTCATGGCTCACCCAGAGAAAATGGATGAACAATCATCAACGATGACTGACACAGGATCAGGAAACAGAAGGCCGAGCTGCGCACAGGAGATACACCCTCAGCAGGCGTTGACGGCCCATTGGGGGGAGCAATCTGCCCAAATACATACACAACCATGGACTTCATGCACAA
This sequence comes from Triturus cristatus, assembly GCF_964204655.1. Classification (NCBI taxonomy): domain Eukaryota; kingdom Metazoa; phylum Chordata; class Amphibia; order Caudata; family Salamandridae; genus Triturus; species Triturus cristatus. Next base: position 493,920,266 of record NC_140585.1, read on the forward strand.
TAGAGATTATTAGCCATGAAGAACTGCATGCATGTTGCCGAACTACACATACACTCATATGCACAATCTTTGACAACTATGCCAGAGATGACGCATGCAAAGTTGCAAGAGACCTGCATTGACAGAGATGAGGCACTTTGGAGGGTGAGGAACACCTTTATTACTCAAGCTCACACTAAGGGAAATGCATCAATATGAACAGACTCACAGGTCATTTGACTGAACATGTGGGACCTACGCTGGACACCCCCTTCACAACACGGATGTTGTAAATCCAATTGAACTGGCACAGAAGTGAAGGGGATGAGCCAAACACCTCCTGCTGCACACGGAGAGGCTGCAATTCCCCATTGAGCCTGTTATGGGGATGTCCCGCACTATGTCCACCCGTAGCATGCCGTATGTTTCAGAGGGAAGTTTTACACACATTGATGCCTTCATCAGAATCCAAAATCCATTACAGATGACTGTCACGAAGGGTGACTATCAATTCATGGGAGTCATGCTACATGTTATGTGCCCCATGGTGAGTCGACATGTATGCATGGTAACACAACATGCACAGGAGCAGTCCCCACACATTCCAAACACGTACCACCCCCAAAATGCCTTGCTGCAATCCTTACCCAAAATGACATTTCCCCATGTCCGTGCATGGAACGCTGATTCAGCAGACGTTGCAATACTCATGAGGAATAGCAGGAGGACAACGATGACACGAGCAGACAACATGCGCAAGAATCTGGGAATGACAGACACACAAGAAGTCAGATAAAATCATTTTCTCCGCATACATGGTCATATAATAAACATGAACAATGTTGTCCCCATGCTAATTTAAAAGAAAGTGTCTCTGCTAAAATGTGTTGAATGACATCATCACTCGAGTGACATATCAGAACACACATCTAAGTCACTTAGCATACAGTCAGCTGGACACACACATTGCAACACATGCCACCCAAGGCTACAAGCGGGCACACTCAGACCCAGTGACTCACCATTATGAGAGAAAGTTGCGTATGAGCTGACTCCAGATATCCTCCTCCACGTCGTGTGTACGGTCCGTATCACTATAGTAGTGGTGCCGTAGGAGTACGCGTGGTACGGAACGTACACACAAGCGTACTCCTACGGCACCACTACTATAGTGATACGCACCGTACCCACGCTATGGATGCGTGAGTACAGTGCGTATCACTATTGTAGTGGTGGCATACGTGTACGGGTACGTGTGAAACACACCGTACATGTTTTTTGGATTCTAAAATTACATAGGGGACAAGTATTAGGCCCAAAATTCATGCTGGTTGTCATGGATACAGAGATTTCAGTTGCAATGTGGCCATCATGTGGGCTTGAAAAGTCAGTTGGCCCAAAAATTACAATGTTGCAAAGTGGTGTTTGCCTTGCTATGATTCTCAAAATTTGAACCATGCAAATTCGTGTCATTGGTGAATGTTTAAAGGGATTGGAGGAAACGTAGGATGCAAATGAGTCAGACCAATCACTCTGTACTCCTGTAAATGAAAGCCCCCAGCAAGACAGATATAAGTCAGTAGGAACCCATGAGAAGGAACTTGCCTGCACTACTTTCCTGTCGACCACACTACTACTGTCTGTGCATCCTCTGGCACCATGTCGCGGACTGTGGAGAGGGCCCAGCCATTCACACTTGAGGAGAATGAGGCATTGCTGAATGTCCTCCTCCCACAGTACCCCAGCCTGTATGGGAGACCAGGGGTGCGGGTGAGTGCTGACTCCACTACCTTTGACTGTGCACCTTTTTTGTGACTGTCACTTCTGGCATTGTGTCCAGGTGTGACAGACATGCAATGTGGTTTAGAGTGGGTCCCAGGGGGGGTAAAGGCTTATGTCTCTCATGCAGAGCATGGTGTAGTTCCTGTGTGCACTCCTCACTTGCATTGTGCTTACTGTGACATTCACTGCATAGTGCATGACACATTCAGCCTGCCAAATCCTTGGTGGCATTTTATGGCTATTGTCCTGAGGTGATTCAGTGTTCCCCCCGGTGTGACAGGTGACTGTACCCACAGATGTGTATGAGTTGAGTGGAGCTGTGGTGAGAGTGTCCAAGTGATGTGTATGCCCTCCTGGACATTGATGTGTGTGAAGGTTCCTTGTCATGTGGGTGAGTGTCTATGTGAAGTGTTGCACCACAGCTGCATGGAGGAGGCAACAGCTCTACCCATCTGATGTGAGAAGTAAGCCATGCTGTGTGTCTGACTTGCTGAGCTAGCCCAACACCTGTGACACCCCACAGGCAAGTGGCACATGTGCAGAGTGAGGTTTATATCCGCTGTTGCCAATGGCTGGTGATTGATCTGTGCCTGTGTGTGTCTGTGTACTCTGCTGAGGTTGCGTCAGTGGCTTGGGGCTTGTAACTGCTTTGAGGTGCTGTCCATCAGCCTGGTGTTGCATGTGATGCACAGTGTGTGCCATGATCAGGGAGTGTGTCGCACCCCTCCTGCCACCTGTGTACTTTCAATGTCATGTAGTGCATTGGGGCTTCCACAGAGGCTAATGTCTATATGAGAAAGATGCTATTCCTTGGCAGCATCCTATGCCCTGTTCAACATATCAAAGATGTTCAAATGTGTGTCTCTGTGACATGGAGCAGGTGTAGTGATGTTGTCTCACTTTGTCATCCTCACAGGTAACTGCCTACGAGAAGGGGGGGATCTGGAAGGAGATCGTCAGGGCCGTGAGAACGGTGGGGGGTCGCAGTCGGCGCTTAGCCCAAGTCCAAAAACGATGGCAGGACATCCGGTGCTGGACCCGGCGGATCGCCCGGGTCCAGCTGGGGCTCTCACCTCCACGCCCACCCGGCGGGCGCCGACGCCTGACCACCCACTTGATGCGTGTCCTGGCAGTGGTCTTCCCTGACGTGGATAGGCAGTTACAGGAGAGACAACAGCAAGGAGGGGGTAGGTACATGTCTGTTTGTTGTGTTGTGTGTCCCCAGCTTTTGGAAGTGCTCTGTAGCCTGGATACACTGCCAAGGTTTATATGTGCAGTGCATATTCTGTTCCACAAAGTCAACCAGTGCTCTTATTTGTCCCTTCCCCTCCTTGACATGTGTCCCCTGGTCTGTGTGTCATCACAATTGCACATGGTCATCTAGGCTGCCAGTTAATCCAAGTGCACATTGCTTTCTGCATCATGTGGGAGGGTGGTCTGTGACATGTGTTGGTAACTTACCTGTGCCCCGTCCTGTTCACTCTGTTGGGGGTCCATATTTGTTGGCACTGATGATGAGTCTCAACATGGGAGTGTGAGGTTTCAAATGAACACACTTGCAGCATGCATGTCAATGTTGTGGCCTCAGACATGATGTGCATGAGTGGGAGATATGCATAGTGCCAGGACGGTTGCTCATGTTACAGTCAGATCATTCCAGGAACAAGGAGCAGTGTGCCCACTACAGTCCCCTGAGACACCCTTGCCTCGTAATCATGTGTGTCATCCAAAACTGTATCCATTCTCAGTGTGTTCAGCATATGTTCTGTGGTATTGTTCCCTGGCCTCATTTGTATTTATCCAAAGTGTGCTACATGTGTCCACTGGACAGGGAGACTCCATTTGGCTTGTGCATACTCACACTGGGCAGTGCCTGTGTGTCTATTCACAACTATCTGTCAATAGTTGTTTGTCACAAATATGTGTTGGCAGCCTCACAAGGTGATGTGGAGTACATTTGGGAATTCTTGCAGCATCATTTTGTAAACCCTGATTAAGAGGTGTCACTTCTTGATCTGTCTCAATCACATTGTCTCAGGTATGGGGGATTTGTGCGGGCGAGGCCTACATAGACAAACCTTATGTCTCCTTGCCAGGTCTGACCTGTGTGTGATAATTGGCTGGACAGAGACTCAACGTGCAGTGACCCAGTGATGTTGTGCAGGGTTTAATGTTTGTGCTTTGCAGCATGTGTCAATTGTTTAAATACATGATTCCTGTTCATACATTTTTGGCACCAGTGTGTGGTCCAGATGCTACGTAGTTTGGTGTTTGTGTGCTGACATCTGTGTGGACATTCTGGCTTGCCATGAGGGTGTCTCCTCAGTGCAGGTGCTCCTTATTCCGACACAATTGCAGGCCCATTAGCTTATGCATTGTCCTGGGTTTGGACATGTGTGCCACTCCACATGACAGGCAGTGGGTCAGATGTGTTGCCAACTGTGTCATCAGGTAACGGATGGCCATGTGACAACTGACATAATTCAAGTTGTTAGTCAAAAGGTATTGTACCTTGGCACTCACAACACTTGTCAACAGGTCTTCATGTTTTAAATGCTTTAGTTTGATGTTTTGTTGTTAAGAACAATAATGTGCCTGCATGACAGATGTCTCCCAAGGAAGTACACAACAAACCACCTTTACACTTTCAGGGAACACACTGGCACATTTTAAAAGAAGGCACTGTTCTAATGAGACTGTTTTTCAGATTATACATATACATGTTCCCCCAGTGTTGTGGAATTTGAGTAAGTCCTTGGTTGTTAGTAATACCAACTTCCGAGTGTCAAGTCATCAAGACCTCCGTGGGCCCATGTATATGTACTTTCTGCAACACCATTTCTTTCTAACAGTGGCTTCTTTAAAGAAGGCTGCCAGCTTCTTCAATGACTGGGTAAATTTAGTTTTGTGTGCACCTCCTTGGGAGCCATCTTTTATGGAGGCACATGTGTGTTCTGTTCACAAAATAGCACATTCCCACATTCTGACCATGTCGATTGTGTATAGTATTGTGATTCCCAAGCGACCAACATTTTTCGGTTTTGTTTTCCTAAGTACTTACAGGTCTCGGAGTGTGGGGACACCTTTGGTATTGAGGTGTGTTACTTTGCCTTGGGTGCACCACTACTGTTTCTTTCAGGGTAAACAAGAGGTGGTATGACTTCAATGTATTGCTGTGCTCACCGGTTCCCAGACACTAGCTCCTCAGTGTATTTCTCAGTCAAGTTTTTGGCTGGTGTGTCCTATTTTTCCTTGTGTCCAAGTGGCATGGTGGGTCTACCAACTGGGGAGACAGGGCTTACATATGTGCGGAGTAATCTAGCTGTTACCCATGATGCATTGGTCTAATATGCACTGTGACCTATTGGTTTTGTACTCATGTGTCAGATGTATACAGGTGACTGATGTTTTTCTGTATCTTCACCTTGCCCACAGCATCATCATTGGAAACCGAGGGAGACACCTGCACGGACCTGGATGAGGGACCCGGCACCAGTGCCACCAGTGCTGGCGAGTCTGCGGGAGCCAGTGGCACGGAGGGCGAGGGGAGTCAGTCGGAGGACCTGTCTGGTGGCGATTCCAACTACGACGCAGACGGGTCTGAGGCTGACCTCATCGAGGGGGCGGAGGCTGCTATAACACCTGGCAGCAGCCCAACATCTGTCCCCGCCTCCTCCATTCCCATCAGCGCCCTCCTAGTTGCTCCGGTCCCTTCTGTCCGTGCAGGGCCCCACCATGTCTCCTTCGGGACAGGCACCGCACCCCCTGCCCCTGTCACCCCTGCTGCCCTCAGTGCAGAGTCTGTGGACATACTGCAGCAGTTGCAGGTTGGGCAGGCATCGGTGCTGACTGTCCTCCATGGCCACACCACACTGCTGACACAGATGGTGTCGTTCATGGAGGGCATGTCAGCAACGATGTCTGAACAACGCAGGTTTCTGCGGTCCATGGACTCTTCCCTGACGGCAGCAGTGTCTCTCCTGCAGCGCTTCGTCCCCCCCACCCCAGCCCCATCCACACTTCCCTCTCCCATACCTGTCCCATGCACACCCAGACATTCCCAAGCACGCACCTCACCAGACACAGGCAGCACACCACCAAGTAAGGGCAAGCGCACACCTCCTGGCATGCACACTCAGGGGGATGTAGGCACACCCACTGGGTCTGGGGCAAAAAGACATACATGCAGCCACAGTCTGAGTCCGCATGCCTCACAACCCAGTCCCTCCAAAAGTACTCCCCTTGGCTCCCCTGCCAAACTGACACCCAAAGAGGTCGACATGGGTGAGCTGCCCATCACCCCCACTGTGACACCACCCCACAAGTGGGCAAGGAAGTCCCTGGGCAGGGTAATTGAGTCCCCCCTGTCCACCCCCTCCCCCATCCCTCGGCCACCCCCCCCTCCGTTGGCCCTGGGGTTTCTTCCGTTGCAGGGCTTACCCTGGATGCCCTGGCTGCAGTGTGCAGCGCTGAGCTCACCTCCACCTTTGGTACTGCCCCACCCTCTGTGGTAGAGACGTTCACCCCTGCACCAACCACACCTACCCTTCCCCCTCCTGTCCCTGCGGTGCCTGGTCCTTCCCCACATGATGCCCCCTTCCCCAGTCGACGAACCTGAGGGTTCCACTGTGCAGGCAAGCTAGGGGAGACGCGTGCCCATGTGTCCCCCCAAGGACTTCTATTATGGACTGGCCATTGGCCTTTGTATATAGTGTGATTTCATATTTTCTTATTTATGCTGAATAAAGCATTTTATTTTTACTTTGAACACTATTGCAATTCAGGTATTGATGTTGGTGTTGCGGCTCCAGGAGTTGGTGTTGTGGTAATGTGTTATGGTTCTGAGAAATGTTCTAGTCTGATGGTCATGAGGTGGACCATGGTATCTGCGTGCCATCACAAGGTCTCAGCAAATAATATTTGGTAGTGTGTGTTATTTTGGTTTTGAGACATTGTCCCAAGGAGTGTTCCTTCCTCTGTGGCACCTGACATCTTCCCTGCAAAGAGTTGCACAATTGTTGTGCTGACCTGTGTCTACATTTCCTTTGTTGGTGACGGATCCCTTCAACTATGGCCATGCCTGCTCAGCAATCTCTCCGGCTGCATCGTCTGTGCCATCCTTGCTAGTCACTGTACTTGTGTATTGAGTATGTTGAAATGCCTTCATGGAGAAATTCTCCCATTTCAGCACTATGCATGTGTGTACTCCCGGCCTCGCACACAAATGGTACTTGTTCTGCAGGGTATTTGGGCACCTGACTCACAATTGTGGGCATTGTATCTGTGGGAATTCCACCCTATTCCTTCTATGAGAGACAACGTCTTGGTGGCTGGCCCAGCACCTGTACATTCCTATCAGTCCTATCAGCTACAGGACGCCTCTCGCATCTCCGGAAGCCCGCGAAGGAGGAGGAGGAGTCAGCATACGAAGCCCGCGAAGTCCCGAAGCCCGGAACCCGGAGCCGGAGCCGAAGCTCGGAGCAAGTAGCAAGGAGCACGGTGCTGAGCTTGGACTCGAGCGGGTCTGGGCATTATTGACACACTAGTGATTGCTTGCTCCGTTTGCCCGATAGCTCCCATCCCCGCCGCGGAAAAAAAGTGGAAAAAAGCAGCGCACGGCTCGGGTGGCTCCCGCAGCGCCCAGTGACTTGGTGGTGGGACCCTGTGAAATTCGGTCTCCGGGAGTGTGGAGAGTGATTTGCGGCCCTGTGGTGGCCCAGTGGAGAGATCAGCAAAGAGGCTGTGGCTGTCTGTAACTGAGCGGAGGAGTGCTGACAGCAAAGCAGCAGAGCAGTGAGCAGTGAGTCAGCTGAGGAGGCATCACGACAGCGGGAGTAGACGGTGAGAAGCAGCGGGTGTGGGTGGGTGGTGAGAGAGGTCCTTGATTTCTCCCCCATCCCCCGCAGCCTGTCTTTGCGCTGCCAAGCACAAACCTACTGGTCCAGCGCTGCTGCGGCGGAGTGATCTGCCCGGACTTTGTCTCGTCTGTTACCCGCTTGCTGCCCATTGCCCACTGCCATCTTCCTGCGCGCTGCTGTGGGAGGGCAGGCTGGCGATCCTTGGTATCGGCGGGCATCTCCCCTTTGTGGAGCAGAGTCGTGGAGCTGAGCTGGGCAGGCTGCACCGAGCTGCGCCGAGCTGACGACCCAGAGGCTGAGCAGTGCTGTGTGGAAATAAGCGGAGCAGGCAAAGGGGAAGAAGAGGCGGTGGTGGAGGCAGAGGCAAGAAGAAAGGGGGAGCTTGCCCTCTGCCTGTTTTTTTTCCCTGTCCCTTGCACGCTTGCACGCTCTACTAAATGGTCCTTGAGAAATTAGGCTGCTGAGCGGAGATCCTGTGGTCAACAGAAAGCACAAAGCCACTTGGCTCTTGGGCAATCGTGATATTGACTTCGGCCCCATTTTTAGCCTTTGACCCTATAACTAAACCACAGCTAAAACCACCAATGTATCAAGGCACAAACCATCAAGGCAAGTTGCGTGCGGCAAAGGAGAAAAATTAGAATACACTTAAGCGGAGGGCACCATGAGGTCAGGTCAAGTTTGGAATAGCGTAACAACAAAAAAAGAGACAAAAGCAAGGAGGCGGAAAATCATGATGCTGGAGGAAGAAAGAATCGTACCACCACCAGAAATAGAGTCAGAAATTAGGAATAACTGCTCTCTAACTGAGACATCAGCAATTGGAAATGCCTCTTGCCTATTTCACAATCTGGAAACAAGAAGAAAAACAATAAATAAGCAGCTTTCTTACCAACCTAAAATCTTTAAAAAAATGTCCTTCTTAAAAAACGCAGGGGACGCCCTATTTTCAAATATAACAGATGTTACAGGCCTTCAATCACCTCTTCAACCCTTGCAATTAAGTCAATCAATACTAGTTACTGAAGACCTGAAACCAGCTCACGAAAGGAAAAGTCCTGATACAAAAAGAAGCATAAACATAACAACCTCCAGCCCCTTACAAACAACATCAACACCTCAAAATGATAAATTACGGACAAGCTGCGTAATAACAGGAAGAAAACCAAGTAGAAATATTGTGCAAGTCCAAGCTCAAGCTCAAGTATATAGACAAGAGGAGACAATTGACACAATTAATATGACCAAAGATGATCAAGATAAAAAGGATGATACTTCAGCAACTGGCTTCAATCTAAATGGCGATGGGAGATCCTCAAACAGCGAAAACAAATTTTATGACCATGATACAATTAACAAATTTACAATTAATAATCATCCAAGCCAATTAAGTCAATTATGCCAAACAAGCCCTGGGAAAAAATCATTGCTCAAGGAATCTGTTTACAGTCAACCAAGGAAGAATGAGGCACAGGATGTTATGGGTTTAAAAGTGTTACGATCTACCTTCCCCACAAATAAAGCTCTACCAAATCACCAACCGAAGTCAAACAGGGGGAGGGGGGAAATGAGGAGCCAAATACATTAGAAAATGCTGTTAATGACACAGATGTCATAGAGATCTCCTCATACCTGGGAACAGAAGACTGGAACGACCTATTGGCAGCTTATGGCCAAGATTCAAACAGGAATGGGTCAACCACAGCATTCACAGGTAATACAATTGATTTACCATATGATCTATTAGATGGTGAGGAAAAGAAAAAGGAAGACCAAAAAGACATAATAGCTCCAGCTGGCGCAGATGACTCATCAGAAAATTTCAGCCAGGGAACGGCATGGGCTAGCTTGATAAATACAATACAACTTCTTGTAGAAGGTCTCCATTATCAGTCAGACAAAATGGACGCCCAGCTGACTCTTTTAGATACTTTGGCTGTTTTTGTGGTTGCTATAGATGGGAAATTGGGAGCATTAACTACACTGCTACAATACAAACAGGACCAAACCTACAACAGGGACGTGGGATGTGGTTGCGGCCCTGTTATTGACAACCTGGCTACTCTACCATTAATGCTGTCTGATCTATGTACACAATTAAAAAAAGCCCCTGGAAAGCAGGGACAGCTATTCATGCATCAGACAAACGGTCGTAGAAGCTGACAAGCACTCACTTGGAACCGGTGTTACAACCCCGATCGACAAAACAAAACGGATAGGACTGACAACGACCGGGACAAATGGCCTTCGGGGGGAGACGGACATTTCGACTTATAAAAAATCTAATAAAGATGTAAAAGACACGGTAGCAATAGTAGATCAACGACTTACAGCTCGATTGGAAGGCAAAGCCGAGAAGCAACCCAATGCAAAACAAAGGAGGGCAAAAAAACGCAACGGCAGAAATCAAAAATCAAACGCGTCTCAAGAAGGTTTCAGGCATCTTTTTGGGTCAACGTCCCAATCTGTCGAACATGAACATAATCCTTTGGAAAAGATCAGGGTAATGCAAGAAGTGGAAAAACAAAACTGTAATATTAAATGCTTCAGAATCTAGAGAATCCTGTAGACCATCACTGACATCTGCGAACGGCAGCAAAACTAAGGAGCAAACACAGAACCAGATAGTAAAACAGTACATCACAGACTCATCGACCATGGCTACAGAAATTACTTCCTCTAAAGCACACGGAACAAATCAGACGACAAAAAATGTACAGACAATACAGCAGGCGATACAAAATGGGGAACCTAAGGAAATACATTTAAATGGACTGGACCCCAACAGACAAATATCACAATTCAATGACACAAAACTTCCCAATAGAAACGACATTAAAGAATACACAAGGGAAGAAGTAATTGGTAATGAGAACCAAATATCAATCACTGGAGAGGAAATTTTCCACCATGTAGGGCGGCAAGTCGCTTCTCCTCTACTAAAACAAGCACTAACGAGAATACCGCAAGGACAAGAATTTGCTCAAGGTCACAATAATGAGTGCAAAAATAACACCAGCTGTATGGATACAATAAAAGATGCATCAAACATCGTTTGGTTTACTCCGGATTACATTTCAAAAGGCAAGCATGATATATAGAACAGAGGAAACATCCTACGGTTGCTAGCGCATATTCCATCTTTAGTAGGTGTCACAACTCAGGACCTGGATTCTATTCAATTTCAATTAGAAGCCGAAATGAAGGCCGAAAAAACAAAAGCAACATGGACAACATCTTTAGTGGCACCAAAACCATGACCTTTAAAGATTGGGGAATAACAATTGCCCCACACATAAAACCAAAATATCCTGACCTACTAATTCCTGTGGTAGGTGATGGAGAACAGTACTCCTCAACAGTAAGGGATTAACAGTACTTAGAGGCGCCAAAGGGATCGAAGGAGTAAGATGCACCGAAGACATCTGGGCCAGGGATTGTACCTCTGCCAGTACGCTACAAAGTTATTCTGACTTAAGATGGATTTCAAGAACAATCAATAATCAGTTAAACTGACATTCGGAAAACCAAACGGAAATCAAAAGGCAAAACCAACTGAAAATATGCTCATGGAACATTAATGGTCTTGCCTCTAAAATGACCGATCCGGAATTCGTTAGCTATTTACGATCCTTTGATATAATATTCTTGCAAGAAACATGGAAATTAGAACCTCCACATTTGCATGGATTTCTTCGCTTCTTCACCAGTGTGGTGAAAACAGCAAAATTTGGTCACCTACAAGGAGGTCTAGTAATGTATGTCTCGGTTGTAAGTGGCTATGATATTAAGGACCTAGGTTTTTTCACTTCAGATCTAAAAATAATAAATTTGTCTTCTTTCACCCAAAGTAAGAAAGGCCTTCATCTTACACTGATCAATGCTTGCATCCATCCAAAAAGGAAAAGAAAGTTCGTAAAAGCTCTATGCAAATACCTAGACAAAATCATAACTGATACTTCAACAACAGACGTTATGATTACCGGGGATTTTAACCTCAACTTGATGGGAATTTCAACGAGCGACGAGAATCGTAATCAAAACACAGCCTGGAATATTCCACATCAAGAGGTTATACTACCATCTATACAATCAAAGCTTGGAAAAGAGGTCCTAGAGAACCTCGAGCGCTATAATCTCAGAGCATTGAATGGGAGATTTAGCGGAGACAACCCACCAGCGTGCACATTTTACAACACGAGAGTAAGTAAAACACTTGATTACACTTTTATGCCATTATCCCTATTTCGTTATATTGTCTCATTTAAAATAGGGGAGAAGGCTGATAGTGAGCACTGTCCTCAGGAAACTATACTCAACATCATGAAACCAAAATTTGAACAATCGCGGGTACCGAATGAGTTAATTTACACCATCACTTACAAAAGAATTAAGTACGCAGCGGTCACGGACGGAATCATAGAAGAAGTAGCGAAACAACATTTCGAGGGGAGAACTGGAGCAAGTGAGGTAGAGAAATGGGAGAGTTTTACAACTACTATGGCAGGTTATACCACAACCCTGAAAATTCAACACACAAAGAAAGCTGGAAACTTGCTCCCTCTCACAACAGACCATAGAAAAAAAATAAAGGGCATAAAAAAAGATATCGCACGAACAATGCGTCAACTTAGACATCTCCCAAATGACATGGTAAGACATAATCATTTGCAAGAATTAAAAACATCCCTAAAAAAAACTAAAAGGGAAGCAAATAGAGCAATCGAGGATAACTTGTGGGCAAAATTACATTCTGATATTAGGCAGAACGACGGGGCAAAATGGTGGAAAACAATTAACTCCTTCATGAATCCCAGGCATGAAGGAGTCTCTTCAAACATGAGCGAACAAACATGGGTAGACTATCTTAATGGCCACTTCACATAACATAAAATCAACACTACGACGACAGCTATTGATGACAACGAATCAACTCCCTTGTGCAACAACTGGTACAACCCGCCAGCACGAACTACGAGTGTAGGTGCGACAAGATTCCAAAAATTAATTATGTGCCAAATTAATAAAGGAAAGCGGGAGGGGGCACCAGGCCCGAATGGTATCCCACCTATCCTTTACAAACTGAACGGAAAGAAATGGGCTGAAGCCCTTGAACCACTGTTCTTGGAAATTAAATATCTAAACGTTTTGCCGGTCTCTTGGAAGGGCTCCATCATTTCCCCAATATTTAAGGCAGGGGACAAAACTCTACCAAGCAATTACAGACTGGTTGCCCTCATGGACAACGAAGCAAAATATTTTGCTGGAATCCTTTTGGAGGAATTACAGGCGTGGGCTACAGAACAATCCCTAATTCCTGCTAACCAGACAGGTTTTGCAAAATCTGTTGGGACATCAACAAACATCTTGGCTATGGGTCTGCTAATTGACAAGGCAAAAACAACAAAAATGCCACTCCACTTGTGCTTTATAGATTATAAGGCAGCTTTCGATCACATTAATCGGAATCTTCTATGGGCAAAATTAAAAAGATGGGGGGTACCAAAGCCTTTATTAGACTTGTTGATTAATTTACATAGTGATACATGGGTACAGGTGAAGTTGGGTGATGGCTCCGATCTGTCAAGACGCATCCCAACAAATAACGGCTTAAAACAAGGATGCGTCTTGGCACCAACACTCTTCAACTTGTTCTTAGGAGATCTTACCCCGGTGCTCAACATTTGTAATTCTCACGTGCCAAAACTAGGAGGCCAATCATTGTCCTCGTTACTTTATGCAGACGATTTGGTCTTAATCAGTCATACGAAAATAGGGATGCAAAACCTTATTGACGCAACAAAAAGATATTCTGATGAGAAACAATTGTCAATACATTTGGAAAAGTCCAAAACAATGTCAATCAATAAAAAAAGAAAGTCATCATACAGTTGGTTCTGGAATGATAAACGCTTAGAGGATACAAAAATGTACAAGTATCTAGGGGTTAAAATTGACAGTGACGGCCAGTTCAATTTACAAAAAGAAAGTATCAGAGGAAAAGGCATTGCCATTGCAGTCTTGCTAAAAAAATTAAATGGAAAACTTACCAGCCCTTCTCTCCTCCCTTTGGTACAAGTTATTCACTCCAAACTCTTGCCTACCATTACTTATGGTAGCGAGGTTCAAAGAGGAAGAGATGCGGGAATTTTAGATAAAACCGTGACATCAGTATATAGGATTATTTTCGGCCTACCCAAATATACCTCTCCGGCTCAACTGAGGCTAGAGTTTGGTGGCCAGAAACAAGTACTTGCAAGACAGAGGGCATACATAATTACGTGGGACAAAATCAGGAAGGCAAAACAAGGGTCCCTAAACAGCCTTCTATGGTCAGAACTACAGCGGAACCCAGCATCGCAAGCCGCCAACTATTTGTCCAAAAGCATGGTGAGTCTAGGCTTAAAGGAACTGTGGAATACTTCCACCAGCCACTCTATAGTGAAAAACTAGTAAAGAAAACAACAAAATACCTTTCACGGATAGAAGACAAGGAGTCAGTTGCCAGGAGGTCACACGGGTGGTTCGTTTTAAACTCTTACTCAAAGCAAGGCCATCAGAGCTATCTTAATCTGGGCTACTCAAGACTTATAAAACTGAAGCTTCTTAAGTTTAGAATGGGCCTGATACCTTGCAAATCTCATCTTCCACATTGGCAGAAGGTTAAAGGGGGTTCCTCATGTCGCTTATGCGGTAAGGAAACTGAGGACATGCCACACCTTTTGTGCTCTTGTAACAAACTGCTAGAAGAAAGAAAACGCTGGTTGAAATTTCTGTTTAATCAACGAGGAATACGCACACGAAGGAATGTCGTGCTTGCCTGCTTTTCCCCCGACCACTTGCAGTTAAACTGCAATTTGGTGAAGTTTATGAAGGAGGTAGAGAAAAGGATGCAGGAACTTGACTTTTAACTAGCCCGTAGCTACTTGTTTAGCATGAACTATACCCAATACACTGTTATTATTTTATATTTATTACAGTGATGGAAATCGGCTATTGGAGTTTTTAACTTGTAGGATCTTTTTGTTTTATAAAAAAAAAGGGAAGGGAATTTCATTATTTTAGATTGACAATTGAGTGTATGTTGGAAATTGTACAGTATGCACATGTTTCCTTTTTTTGCCCTTTTTATATGAGAAAATTGCATTGGTTTTTATTAACTCTGCAAATAAATGTACTTACTTACTTACTTACTTACTTACTATCAGTCCTGGGATGTGCGTGACAGTGTGTGTTCCCTTTGGCTCTCTTCGTTTAGTAGGCAGTGACATGACTATACAGTCTTGTGGCATGATCTCAGTGTGTGTATTGTGCTGCATCTGCCAGGGGTGGGTATGCATGTGTTATTTGTCCTCACACCCACATGTGGTGTGTCATGCAGTGGGGGACAGACATCCATCCTCCTGGGAGTGGGACACTGCTGTCAGTGATGTGTTGACACTGCTGCCAGTGATGTGTTGTTATGGCACTATCATCATTGTCCAAAGTTAGGGATGCGTACATACACCTGTGGAGTTGTGGTCATCTGATAATGATGTACACCCCCCATGTCTGTGTCCACTGCTGGGAGTCCTCTGCACCCACCCCCATGTCTCTGTCCACTGCTGGGAGTCCTTTGCACCCACCCCCATGTCTCTGTCCACTGTTGGGAGTCCTCTGCACCCACCCCTCACATGTCTGTCCACTGCTGGGAGTGATATGCACCCACCCCTCATATTGCAGGCCATTGCTGGTGGTCATATACACCCACCCCTCACATGTCTGTCCACTGATGGGAGTGATATGCACCCACCCCATGTCTGTGTCCACTACTGGCAGTCCTCTGCACCTACCCCATGTCTCTGTCCACTGCTGGGAGTCCTCTGCACCCACCCCTCACATGTCTGTCCACTGCTGGGAGTGATATGCACCCACCCCTCATATTGCAGGCCACTGCTGGTGGTCATATACACCCACCCCTCACATGTCTGTCCACTGCTGGGAGTGATATGCACCCACCCCCATGTCTCTGTCCACTGCTGGGAGTCCTCTGCACCCACCCCCATGTCTCTGTCCACTGCTGGGAGTCCTCTGCACCCACCCCATGTCTGTGTCCACTGCTGGGAGTCCTCTGCACCCATCCATATATGTCTGTCCACTGCTGGGAGTCCTCTGCACTCACCCCTCACATGTCTGTCCACTGCTGGGAGTGATATGCACCCAACCCCATGTCTCTGTCCACTGCTGGGAGTCCTCTGCACCCACCCCAATGTCTGTGTCCACTGGTGGGAGTCCTCTGCACCCACCCATATATGTCTGTCCACTGCTGGGAGTCCTCTGCACCCACCCCTCACATGTCTGTCCACTGCTGGCAGTGATATGCTCCCACCCCTCATATTGCAGGCCACTGCTGGTAGTCATATACACCCACCCCTCACATGTCTGTCCACTGCTGGGAGTGATATGCACCCACCCCCATGTCTCTGTCCACTGCTGGGAGTCCTCTGCACCCACCCCCATGTCTCTGTCCACTGCTGGGAGTCCTCTGCACCCACCCCATGTCTGTGTCCACTGCTGGGAGTCCTCTGCACCCACCCATATATGTCTGTCCACTGCTGGGAGTCCTCTGCACTCACCCCTCACATGTCTGTCCACTGCTGGGAGTGATATGCACCCAACCCCATGTCTCTGTCCACTGCTGGGAGTCCTCTGCACCCACCCCAATGTCTGTGTCCACTGGTGGGAGTCCTCTGCACCCACCCATATATGTCTGTCCACTGCTGGGAGTCCTCTGCACCCACCCCTCACATGTCTGTCCACTGCTGGCAGTGATATGCTCCCACCCCTCATATTGCAGGCCACTGCTGGTAGTCATATACACCCACCCCTCACATGTCTGTCCACTGCTGGGAGTGATATGCACCCACCCCCATGTCTCTGTCCACTGCTGGGAGTCCTCTGCACCCACCCCCATGTCTCTGTCCACTGCTGGTGTTGATATGCACCCACCCCCATGTCTCTGTCCACTGCTGGGAGTCCTCTGCACCCACACACATATGTCTGTCCACTGCTGGGAGTCCTCTGCACCCACCCCTCACATGTCTGTCCACTGCTGGGAATCCTATGCAGCCACCCACCCACCCCCTTGGTGCAGTGCACTGCTGTCCTGGGCCTACACACACACACAAATATAAAGGTAATATGCTGCACCAGGCCGTAGGCCAACATTCGTGGCTTGTGTACGCCTTGTATCCCAAATGTACTGGTGCCGTAGGGGTACATGTGATACGGACCGTCCCCCCGCATTCATAGGGTGTGTACGGTCCGTACCACGCATGCCCCTACGGCCCCAATCCAATAGTGATACGGCCCGTACCCACGCTATGTATGTGTGGGTGCGGTCCGTATCACTATAGTAGTGGTGCCGTAGGAGTACATGTGGTACAGCCCGTACACACGCTCTGAGAGCGTGTGTACGGTCCGTACCACGCATACTCCTACGGCAACACTACAATAGTGATACGGCCCATACACACGCTCTGAGGGCGTGTGTACGGTCCATACCACGCGTACCCCTACGGCACCACTACAATGGTGATATGGACCGTACACGCGCTCTGAGGGCGTGTGCACGGTCCGTACCACGCATACCCCTACGGCACCACTACAATGGTGATACAGACCGTACACACGCTCTGAGGGCGTGTGTTCGGTCCGTACCACGCGTACCCCTACGGCAACACTACAATGGTGATACAGATCGTACACACGCTATGAGAGCGTGTGTACGGTCCGTACCATGCGTACCACTACAATAGGGATACGGACCGTACACAGGCTCTGAGAGCATGTGTACGGTCCGTACCACGCATACTCCCACGGCACCACTAATTTAGTGCTACAGACCGTACCCACACTACGGATGTGTGAGTACGTTGCGTATCACTATTGTAGTGTTGCCGTAGGGGTACGCGTACACGTCCATTTCCGTTGTTGCGAGATGCAGGGATTGGTGGACACACCCCCCAGAGTGACCAGACCCTGGAGGTAATGTATGTCCTCAATATTGTAGGTTTTAATTTGGGTAGGGGGTATGTTTCCTGCCCCTCACCCCCCCCCCTTGGCCCCTGGGTGTTGTTCTCACCTTCTGAGGCGTGTGTGTCGGGTTCAGTGCACCAGGTCGTAGGCTAAGAGGGCCGGGATGACACGTAGGATGGGGTCCATGGCTGTCCGTCGCGTACCGGGGCTCCGTTTTCGTGTCAGACTCAGTTTTCTGGCATTTTTTGGCTGCCGTAAAAAAATAGCTGTGCGGAGTGACGTAGGGACGAATCGTACTTGCTGGTCTGTAAAACGGTGCCTGACTCCGTACGGACGTCGCATACGCGCTGTCCAGGATCAGACTCGTAGGTATTTTTTAGCTGTACGGTGTTTTGTACGAATCGTACGGGAATGCTATTTCTGTACGAATCGTACTTGCTGGATTGTACAGTGGATTTCCCGGGTACGAGTCGTACGGAGAATACGCACCGTACGACGAATCGTACCTGGGTTTTACAGGATTGGAATCGGCACCTTATTAGCTAATTAATCATATTTAGATTACTTCCCACCCTATTCCCCTATAAACCCACAACCTGCTACACATTAAAAATAACATAATTAATGTAATTACCAATTAATCAATTAATTAAAATTCATTACCAATTAATAATTAATTAACAATAAATTAATTAACAATAACAATAAATAAAAATAAATAAAACATTATTTCAATTAATATAATTATAAATTGACCCATTAATAAAAAAATAATAACCAGTTAATAATTAATTAATAATAAATTAATATTCAATAACAATACATAAAAAACATATTAATTCATTATGATTAAATTACTTCCCACCCTATTCCCCTATAGACACACAACCCGCTCTGATACTTAAACGCAAAATTTACTTTAAAAAATATTACTATTTTATAAACATTTAATACATACATTTAAAAATAATGTAAAAACTTTAAAAAAAATGTTAAACATACATATAAACACATACTAAAATACATAACACTAAAAAAAAACTCGATATTATTTACAACTCTTTTTTTGCTAACGATATTATTTACTTCGATAATACTTACTTCGATATTAAAGTAATCGATATTACTTACCTTAAAGTCGATATTCTGGTCAACGATATTCTTAACCTCGATATTCTGTCCCTACGATATTAATAACTCGATATTAGTGTAGGTCAATATTTAAACTTCGATATTTTGACTGAGCACCCTCTCCGAGGCCATGAAAAGCAAAGTAAGGTGGCTTTGCGTGGTCTCGTAGAGATGGGTCTGTACTCTGTGCCGCCGCTGCAACAAAAAAGTGGTCCAGCACAGTCCTATTGTAAATATGCCCCAAAGTATGTAAATCCAATAGTGAAATAATACATGACGATACATGTGTCAGCAGCAGCAGGAGCCCAGGTAAGGATTTCAAAAGAGAGTAACAGAATTGCAGTGCTGTTCAGGGATGGGAGGGAGAAATGACCTTATTCTGCGAAGTGGAGGGGGAGCGACCAGCAGTAGGCAACAAGAAGGATTCGAATGGTGCCCAGATATCCGAAGGGCGAGAAGAGAGGGAAGTTCAGCTTACTGATCAATCATGTACTGGCAGTAGGCATCATTTTGTAGCCAGCGAGTTACTGATGGGACCCTATTCTGTATCCACACCATGGCAACATTTTGCTTAGCAAGCACTAGTAGTATAGAGGCCAGATGCTGGCAGCTCAGAGGTGCCTCCAAGCAGGATACTCTGGGTAGATATGCACCTTGGACGTCTAGAATTTGAGTGGGCCATAGGAATATGTCATGCCAAAAAGGAACCAGACTGGGACACTGCCATGACGTGCAGAAAGTCTGCATTAATAAAGCCACACAAACGGCATGCACTAACGTCTTGTCCAGCAAATTGGGAAATTCAAGCAGGAGTTTAGTAGTATTGGTGGAGATATTTGAATTGTCTCAACTTTTGTTTCATAAATAAAAGGGATGTTTTTAACTTGTGAACAGCAACATGGTCATGCCTTATCTGTGAGTTAATAACCAAGAACAGTTTCCCATTTGTGCCTGGCCTCAGGAAGAGATTCTAGTATGGAGGTTAGATAATGGAAGTATAGAAAAGCATTTGAGGGGCATATTTACAAGGGCATTGCACCACAGGAACGTCACTTTTTATGATGCTCCTGTGGCACAAGACACTGCTCCATATTTACAAGGTGGCGTTCAGCCAATCGTTTTGTAAACATGTACCTTTTCAGGCAGGTATCTGCCTGAAAGGGGTATGCCATGGGTGTTGCTGTGGGCTTCTACCGCAACACCTATTGTTTTTTGACGCTGCCCCAGATTTACAAGGACGTGTAAATCTGAGGCAGCGCCAAAAACTAGCGCCATGCAAGGAGGCATTAGAATGGCAAAACGAGGAGAAATGCTATTATTTCTCCTCGTTTTTGCTTTTGCAGCACACATAGAAAGAGCAAAACGCCATTAATGATTGCTTTTGTGCAGGAAGGTGTCCCTTCCTGCACTTAAACAATCATTAAATAATGACAATTGGCTACTCCTATTTGTGCTGCATTCTGCAGCACACTTTGGGGCCGATTCGGATTCCGGCAGCAAAATGTACCGACCGACACGGAACCGGACCGGATACCGACTGACACGGACCAGCGCCGTACGACCCGTGCAGTACGATGCAACGCTTGTGAATTACAACCGACACGTACGGAATACAAGCCGTACGACTGAGCCATAGGGAAAATAGTGAAACAGCCGGAAAACCAATGCGATTTTCACCGACCGACACGAACCCCGAATGAACCCGACCGACCCGTACCCGCGATGTCCGATCCGCGCAGTACGATGCAATGCGTGTAAACCCAGACCGACTCGCACGGAGACCAAGCCGCACGACCGACACGCACAGAAAACCGGGCCCACAAGTAATAGAGATCTCCGCGACCGATGCGTATGAAACACAGAAGATAGTCAGCGTGAACGAGGCGGAGAAGCCCGCACGAGCCAACATCAGCGTCCATTTCTGTCAGATGAACGTCTCCTTCATGCCTACAAAACCCAAAGGAAAAAAGACAAAAAAAGGACCAAACAAGCAATGACAAAGCCAATAAATATCAAATAAAAAAAACCTTCGACAAAGACACACCCACAACTCCAAATATATAAAGGAATACAATCACTACCATGATCCTTTGCAAACAGGAGACACAGCCAGCAGCAAACACCATCACACAGCAACCACAGACACACTCACAACTCACCCATCACACAACTCACACACCATCAGCACCTCATCCAAAAGCACACACACATACAGCCAGCAAAACCAACACCAACCTACCCTCACTTGCACCCTCACACACACATCCCTCACCACCACCAGCCATCACCATGCCCCCAAAGAAGAATCCAAAGTTCACAGATAGTGAGTTAGAAGTGCTGGTAGACGAGATCATCATATTAGAGCCACATTTGTTTGGTCCAAAGGACCGCCATGTCACAGAAAACAAACATGTGGGCGAGGATTGTGGACATGGTGCACGCTCAAGCACCAGCTAGGTGCACAAAGGATATCCAGAACAGGTGGTATGACGTGCGCAGGAGGGTCAAGAAACTCATCGAAAAAGATCACGCCCTGAGTCAGTGCACCGGTGGTGGCCCTCCTGCCAAACCAGTCTACTTCAGGACCTGGGAGGAGAAGGTGCGGGACATCCTACCACCAGAGAGCGTCCATGGGCTAACAGACATACCAGAGCCTGGTGAGTACACAAACAACATACCCAAGATTTTGTGGCAAGGGGACAGTGAAACCATGCACTGCAAGCAATGCTGCAGTAACCAATAGATAATCATCCCATGATGTGTATGCTAGTCAGACAAACACAATACCTGCCATCTCGTAGTGACTTGGAACTGTGTCATGGCATGCACCAACCTACAAACAAATACAGCAAGCCAGTGGCACAAAGCTAAATAGACACTGCCAGACAGTTTGCCACCACAAACACACTACCTCACAGTGCAGCTGACTGACAGTAAGGAATAGTGGGGATGCAGGTGAAGTGAGTCTATCCAAAAGCATGATGGGGTTTGCAATCACAGATAATGCTCCCCCTCCTGATTGGCCCATCAAGACCTCTCTGAAACATGCGCACATCACAGGGAGTGGAAAATGACTGACAAGATGGCTGACACTGGGTCCTGCTGTGGGGAGCACAAGGCCCTGGTAGGGCATGTGCGCAAATCAGAAGCAGGACACCACTGACTGACGGCCTGAAAGACAGCTTGCACGCCCTCCAACGGAAGCACGTGTCATGGTGGAATGTCTTGCCGGGTGGGAAGGAGGACTGACAGCTCTGACCATACTTACCAGCATGTGGAGACACCCCCCCCTCAATACAAACTCCATACAACTCACCGGGTAGAATGCCTTGACCCACACCTCTGTGAAATATCATCAAATGATACCCCGTACTGGGTGCTGCTGTGTGAAGCACAGTGGCTCTCTTTGGACTTGTAGCTAAACAAACGCCAGGACTTCACAATCAGCCATCTTGCCATTGCGGTCACACCCCCTCACAGGGAAGCAGAGTCAAGAGGGAGGAAGTATGGACATGCTGGGAAGGGGGGTGTAGCCAAGAGTATGATGGGAGTCGCAGTCACAGACAATCTACACCCACCCACATAGCCCAGCAAGCATACACTGAACCATGCTCGCCTCACAGGGAGTGGGAAGGAACTGACAAGATGTCTGACACTGGGCTCTGTTGTGGGGAGCACAAGGCCCTGCTGGGAAATGGGCAACAACAAACACCAGGACTTCACAGTCAGCCATCTTGCCATTGCTGTCACACCCCCTCACAGGGAAGCAGAGTCAAGAGGGAGGAAGTATGGGCATGCTGGGAAGGGGGGTGTAGCCAAGAGTATGATGGGAGTCGCAGTCACAGACAATCTACACCCACCCACATGGCCCAGCAAGCATACACTGAACCATGCTTGCCTCACAGGGAGTGGGAAGGGACTGACAAGATGTCTGACACTGGGCTCTGTTGTGGGGAGCACAAGGCCCTGCTGGGAAATGGGCAACAACAAACACCGGGACTTCACAGTCAGCCATCTTGCCATTGCTGTCACACACCCTCACAGGGAAGCAGAGTCAAGAGGGAGGAAGTATGGGCATGCTGGGAAGGGGGTGTAGCCAAGAGTATGATGGGAGTCGCAGTCACAGACAATCTACACCCACCCACATGGCCCAGCAAGCATACACTGAACCATGCTCGCGTCACAGGGAGTGGGAAGAGACTGACAAGATGTCTGACACTGGGCTCTGTTGTGGGGAGCACAAGGCCCTGCTGGGAAATGGGCAACAACAATATCAAACTCTGTCCGTGACAAGCTGGAAAAAAGCAGTGTACAGGCAGGCATCTGTTCGTACAGTAGAAAATGTCATGTTTGTGAACCATTGATGCCTGTAGGAACATAAGTCACATTGTGTGTCTCTTCCAAACACAGGTGGTGCTGGGGACCCAGCACCAAATGAAGAGGATTCCCAGGCACAGACTCTGGTGGACACTCAGCTCTCTGGTTTGACTCTGTCTCTGTCCTCTTCGGATGACGACGACCAACCTGGCCCCTCCGTTGTGATTCATGCAGCACCAGCAGCATCAACATCTGCACCCCCTGTACCCATGCCTCCAGCATTTGGAAACAGACAGGGCACCCCCACCAACACGGACAGACCAAGGCCACTGAACACCCACAGCACAGGGACACAGGACCCTCCGGAAGCTACAGCAAACACCACCTTCAACACCTCCCAAGGGGTCCCAGTGTCACCTGGGCATCCTGCCGCTGGTCCTGCCCGTGTGGATAGGGGTGCTGGGAGGGGTGGGAGGCAGAGGGCGCACCTTGCAGAGGGGTCTGGACTGCATGATGACCCCCAACTGGCACACATCATAGATGCGTACAGGATAGCACCGGAGGATTTGACCAGGTAGTGGGAATCCTCAAGGACATGCAACAGGAGCAGGCTGTCCACCATGCCCGCATGGAGGCCAAGTGGGATGCCCTTACTGCGGTGCATCGGGACATATTCCAATGTCTCTGCCAGATCAACACAAACCTGTCCACACCTCCCTGTGTGGCCACAACATCTGTTGCAACACCATCTGCCAGCGCCACAGGGAGGGAGGAGGACTCTGGCGGAGAGTCCCCTGCACCACAGAGTCCTGCACCTGAGGATCCCCCCCCCCAGGAAGAAGAGGGGTCGTCCGAAGAAGGACATGTGAGAGGCAGATGTACCAGCACATCCCCCAGAACCTCTAAATTTGTTCTGGACAATGTTCTTTTTGCGCAACCCGTTCACCTTGTTCAGTCGCACATAACTCGCCCACATGACATGGAGGGTTCATGTTGGGCCAATGTAGCAGACGACTGTGGACTTTACTCTAGACATTTCATCTACCAGCACTTCCAACTCTAATGTGAACTTTGGATTCCAAAACCAATGTACAGCACCCACCATCCTGTGCACTTTCCTCACACATGTTCGAAAATAAAATCACCAGTACACCATACTTGCCTCTGTTGTGATTCCAAATTGTCATGTGTCATGGAGAAGTCGATCTGCTACACAACACAGTGCATGCCAAATACTGCAACAATGTGACCAACGTTAGGTGAGTTATGGTGATGTGAGACATGTGAGGGAGACACACCACTATGACAACACAACACATACTCACCATGGTCATGTTACTTATCACACACAATGATGTTGACCTGAAACACATAGGTATGCACAACCACAACAACAATCCACAGTCAGTGGTAACAAGTCCACAGGTGAGGTAAGCAAATGTCAGTCAGATGTGGGAAGACAGACAACGCATCTAACAAAGCATAGCACAGGTTCATTACACATCAGCAACATGTTTATTCAAATATAGTTGCAAGGCAATTGTACGTTACGGTGGACACACGGTCACAGAGTGTCTGAGAATTGTAGTCCAGGGGTGTGTGGCACATCACTTGATGTTAATTGACTACTCCCACACTGGTGTCAGATTCTGGGTGTTGGGGGTCAGTGTTGAACAGACAACAGGCAAATTACCCTGTGAAGGACAGACACAAGACACAGTCACAAGCAGAACAGGAGAGAAATGCAAAACACATGCACAAAACATGTCACAATAAACCTACACAAAAACAAGTTAGCAGTGCTACCCTATTGTGTAGTACACACCACCTAAATGGACACATTTCTGCATGCATCCAGTCAAGTGGCACACAGACACACTCAGACATCAACAGAGCAGCCACAACACATTCCAAGCTAACTCCATACATTGACATAACAACCCTGGAAACTCACATTCAGGTGAAGAATTTGTTGATGGGCTGTGAGCGGATGTCACCCTCATCCTCATCATCACTGTCATCTTGGCCCAGGTTGGGATCCTTCACAGGTGCCGGAGGTTGGTCATCGTCATCGTCATCCTGGATGAGAGGCACCTTCTTCCACACTGCCATGTTGTGTAGCATGCAGCATACAAGGATTATTTTGCAAACCTTTGCCGGTTCATATGGGAGGGCCCCTCCGGTCTTGTCCAGGCAGTGAAAGCGGCTTTTCAGGAGGCTAAATGTCTGCTCAATCCCCCTCCTGCTCCATCCATGTGCCTCATTGTATCACATCTCGGCTGGTGTCACAGGGTTCCTGAGGGGTGTCAGCAACCACGGCATGTTGGGGTATCCGGAGTCACCTACTCACACAAAAATGAACAAGTAGCTGAGTTTTGTAGGAGTGCGGAATCCAACATTGACAAACACACACAATGATAAACAGTCAGTACACACCGACAAGCCAGGCATGCTGATCTGGCATCTGTGACATCAGCGTTGCAATGCGACTACTCCTCATGATATAGGCATCGTGCGCAGAACCGAGGAACCGTACACACACATGTGTGATAGACATGTCTACAAGACATACCACCAGAGCATTGATCGAGTGAAAATGTTTCCTGTTCCGGTATGCCTGCTCATGTGCCTGTGGTGGTATCAGGGGCACATGTGTCCCATCAATAGATCCGATGATGTTCGACATCCTCCCCAGTGTATAAAAGGCATCCTTTATTTCAGGGAGTTCAGCTAGAGAACTTGATGTACAGGTCAAGAAAATGCAACATCCTCTCCAAGATATCGCATAGCACCCGACTGAACATAGTTTGCGACATCCCACCTGCTGTAGCCACAGTGTACTGGAAGGTACCAGTAGCAAAGAAGTGCAGGGCTGCCATCACCTCTGGGGTTAGTGCTGTAGGGTATGTCTGGCCAGGTAGCAGATGTGGCGCCAACTGCACCACCAACTCCTCAATCAGTGGCCTGGTGGAGCGGTACAGTCGGATGCAGTCACATTCCTGCATGGTTGCAAGGTCTGGGGACGGTCGATGGACAGCTGGTGCCCTGCAGAACAGAGATGAACAAAGGAAGATTGTCGGTTCATCCACCCATGTGGCCAAGACCAGGCTCATTAGATAGAGAACCATCAGAAGGAGCACCAAGAGGGCAGCACAGTCAAATAAGATTCGGGGCCCAGGGGGTCTAAAGAAGGGAAGGAAGAGGGATGATATTTAGTGAGAACAGCAGATGAGGCAGCAAGGGAACCCGCACAGGATCAACTGGTCGAGGAACGGCTGATACAGGCAATATGAGGCATGGCTCAAGGGCTTGGAATGGACCCAGCCGCTGTCCTATGGCAGCACCAAGGTATGTCCAAAGCTTTCAAGATGCAAGGTACTCACTGAGCACGCTGGACAGACTGCAAGGAAGGCAAGGTACCAGTTGGCACTGTGGAGTTGTCAAGACCTAGAAGGATAGGTGCCAAATGGTGTCAGGCGGGCTGGTACCACGACAACCCAGGGAGAAGTCCACAGGTCCAGGTTTCGGGAGACCAAAGAGTGCTGCACCGGGGCCGTATCTAAATGAAGATGAGGCAAAGGCCCATACCAGCAAGAGGACAAGCAAACCAGTAGCGCTGGTTCTCTTCTACCCAGCAGACAAGAGCCGGGGTCTGGTCACTCAACCACAACTGATGGGCCTGACAGGTCCCAGCCCCACCTCCTCACAAGGCAGCATGGCATTGATAAGCACCCTAGCAAGGCTGGGAGAAGATCCCAATGGAGGGGGGGAGACAGCCTGGTGACCAGTCACCAGGTGGCAGATTTTGATCCCTGATGGGCCCCAGTCTCCCCCAGAGAGGGTGTAGGGCACTGGGTGCCCGGCCACCCAGCAGCTCCAAAACGTAGCTGGTCAGGCCTCTATATACTGTAGTGGCCGACTGGGAGGCCCGCAGGAGCTGAAAGCTGTTATACAAGCAGCCACCCCAAGGACTGTCTGCTTGACCATGGTGATCAGTCCCTACAGGCCCCAGTTCATAATAGCATGCCACCTCAAGGGTCAGGGGAGAGGAGAAGGCACCCACAAAGTAGCAGTGACAGGCGGTGGAGCCTGGCTGAATATCAGTGTCTCCAAATGAAACAGAAGAGAAGAAGCAGATGACTGCTACTACCAAGCAGTGCGGGCGGCAGTAAGCAGTGAAGACCCAGCAGCGGGAAAGCTTGTTAGGCTGTTAGGCTGAGGTGCCCCCACTGTCAGCACCTCCCCTGTCGCAGGGGTCGCAGCAAAGGGCAATTGGCAGTACGGGCGCAGCGTTTCTGCTCAGGACCGCCGGAGCTCAGGCTGATATCTTAGTCGGTAACATTCTAACAGTCCCTACAATTTTTCACTTTGCCTCTTTATGTGTACAGTTTATGAATCTTTAAATATTAGTTAATTTTCTAAGCATTTGTGGGCCAACAGAGTAGGCTTCACACTCCCCTTCTTAACCTGTGTTACCCGGACCACAGGCAAAGAACCATTGCCCTAGACTGTATTCGCACTTCCGCTTCCCTCCTCCCGCCGCTGCTGCCCCTCTGGCCCCTCCCCCCATGCACGCACATTCCCGCCTCCCAGATGATCTTCCCTCCCGCCTCCCCTACTTAATGGCGGCCTTCTGTCTGCAACGTCCGTGACCCAACCGTGACCAGCGCCAGGAACCCTGGATCTCCAACCATCCATCACTACGACGCAAACACCCTCCTCGCACTCAACCCCGGAAGACACACAGACTGCTAACAGGCCACACCGTACATGACCCACGGCCAGTTTTCCTGCCTGCGCTACCGCTGCACCTTCACCACTGCCCGACCCTCAACACCACCAACACCAGCATCCACAACGCCCTCAGCTGCATCCTCCACAACGTACGCTCCGTACACAAACACGCCATGGAAATCTTGAACCTAATCAACTCCCTCTTTGGCTTATCGGAGCGGGCTACCCCCCCGTGACTTGAGACCCTACGGGTGAGTAGCGCACTTACAATTCCCTGAATGATTGATTGATTGACTGTGTGCTCCTGTACGTTACGTGATGTCTACAGGGATTAAATGTGTGCAAAAAAGGGTGTTTCATTGATATTAGTCTACTAAACAGTTACAAAATTAATGTATCCTGAGACTCTTACAGTTTTTCTCCTGCAGCAATTCTTGTGCTGTTGCTTTAGTAATTGAATATAACGTTTTGTATGAAGCACACTGGAAAATTGATCACACAGTTTTTTTGATGGGAAAAGTTCAGGTGCAGGTCTCCAATACCTGAGGCTTAGCAACTATTGGGCATATTTAGCAAAGTTTGGCGCCATAGCACGTAACACAAGGGCAACGCAAAACCTACATGAAATTTACCAAGCCATGGACTGCCACCACGTGTGACCCTATGCATCTTGATAAATCTGGAGGAACGCAAGAGAGCAAAAGTTGCTGCCTTGAATTACTCTGCATTGAGAAGGCGTTCCATGGGTGGAGCATGGGTGTACTCATGCATCCACTCAAGGATTTGGGTGCATTACCAGATTTACCATGAGTGGTAGCCCTGGGTTTGCTTCAAAATGTTACCCCTTCCAGAGTGAGGCATAACAAAGGGAAATATGTTTATTCATCTTCCTTTTTTTCTCATCCTACGTGTGCTGCATTCAGTAGAAAGAGGAAAATGTCTCGGAGGATTGTTTTGGTGCAGGAAGGTGTCCATTTCTGCACAAAAACAATCCTGCCTGCAATGCAGACACTTTCTCACCAGGGTGTAAGGATGCCTGCATTGGCGCTTGATAGCACATAGTGCACCAGCACAAGGAAAGGACAGGAATGTGCCATATAATGTAAAATATGGTGCATTTCTGCCCTCTCCTTGTCATGCAATGCAGAGCCGTAAGAGTTTCATGCCACATTGATAAATCTGTCCCTTAGTTTCTAGACATCATACGCCTCCTTCCTCCACTGTTTTCATGTTCCTTTACCTGGGGAATCCAAAATGCTAAACACATTGTATCAAGTGTGAATGGAACAATGAAAATGCATACTATCTTAGCATCTCACTACAGACTTCTTAAACTGGTTTAGTCAGTCTTCTATTCTTAAAGACAAAGGGCCATCAGGGTTGCAGAGGACTTAACCTCCCCCACCCTGATGGATTACCACCTACCAAATTTAGAAATAAACACCGGCCGGTGGACGTTTCTGACCATCGAAGGGAATCATTGTCATGGTGGTTCCTTTCAATTTACTAAAGGTTTGGTAGATGGCCACCCTTTTGGATGGCCGTTACACCAATTATTCACATTTTTAGTTTTTTACAAAAACAAAACAAAAATGAACCCCACGCCCTGACTATGGAGGTCCTTACCCTTTTATCCTGTCCCATACTGCCAGTTGTTTTCAGCAGCGACAGACAGGAAAAAAAGACATAATAGGTGTCATTCAATGAGAGAGACTACCCTAGGGTTTGGTGACCTTAGATAATTTCTGTACACTGAAGGAAATTACCATCATGGAGGCTATTTTCCATGTACTGAATCTTGATGGATGGCCACCGTTTTTGACGACAGTTCACTAAACATTCAAACTTTTTTTTGTTTTTCAAAAACAACTCACCACTCTGGGTGTGGTGTCCCTTACAGCTGGGTATTTCCTGGCGGTGAAAGACAGGAAAAAACCCAGATGTTACACAATCCACCCTAAATAAGGCGAATGGTGTAATGTACTTCCTCTGAAGGCCCTTACTCCATTGGGCAGTCGTAGGAAGTATTCCATTGACGGAGTGTTACACCCAGCAATTTCTGGCTGGCAGGGTTGCACTGAAGCTAGGCAGAATCCACCATCCTCAATAGTATGAGTGTGATACACTCATCGGATAACCTGTGCTCACTTTTTGGTTGCTTGGCACAGAACAGTCAGGCGTATCCTCAGGGTCAAAGTGTAAAGTATTGGCACAGTACCACTCTCGTAACACACTGAGTACACTACAAAAAGACACCACACTGTATGTTTGAGAGGCTGGCTCAGTATATGATGTACACTTATGTAAGTGGACACCTTGCACTGATCCAGGCAATCCTTATGGTGATTTTAGTGGTCTCAGACAACCTTAGAAAGCTCTCTAAGTGGTAACTGTGGAGAGCAGCCGTCAGGCTTAGTCCAGAAGGGGTGTAAAGCAGCTTATCTTACCAGTACACAATCTTATAGGTATAGATTAAGTGAAAAAGAACTACAAAGTGTATTTATAAAAATATGTATTTATTATAAGACACTCACAATACTTTGCAATAGAAACAGGTAAGTAGCACAGAATACACAGTGGTCCCCAGGATGAGACCAAACCATCTACTAAAATAGTGGTTTGTGATCCACGACTCGAGTCAAGACAATAGTCAGGGGACGTAGAAGTGCCGGGGACCCAAGGAACCACCTAAGGTAAGTAACCAGGAGCCTCACGGAGGCCGTGTGCTGAGTGGGAACACAACAGCGAGATCAATTCAAGTCAATGTGTAAGTCTCTGGTGCAGTTTTAAAGAGAAATGACCCTTCCAAGTGGACACTGAAGAAACCCAGTGGAAGACAGAAGGTTGGAGAGCCACCCCACCTTAGGAATCAGGATACCTGCCCCAGAGGAGCTGAGTGCATAGGTGTGAAGTGGTGTCAGAAACCGCTGTCAAACCCAATGGAGGACTTCAGGAAGATGCTGCTGCTTGAGAAGTTGAAAGTGTCCGGTGGAACCCAAAGGTGGATTCCAGTCGAGAAGTAACTGAAAGCAGAGGGGACAGAGTCTATGACACTTTGAAGTGACCAGGAGGCACGGAAGACGAATGCCCACCAATGTCGGGTGTTGTACAGGAGTTGACGGTGCCCTTGGAACTGCAGCTGTGAGTACCAGGAGAAGCTGTGGAGGACCAGGAGCCAATCACGAGCTGTCTCACGTTGGATGTCGAGAGTTGAGGGGTCGGTGTCTGGCCTGCGCACCAACAAGCCTTGGCAACTTCAAACAATGTGGAAGTTGGAGAAGGTGCAAAGTACGGACCAGCAAGGTCTAAGAGATTCACCACAAGCAGGGGAGACAGGGCAGGCCCTATCAATCAGGGGAGCCCAAATAATTCAAAATTAACCCTCAAGACAACTAACAGGGCGAAGGCACTGGAGTCACAGAGGACCTCGAGCAGCTCACCAAAGATGCAGGCCCACGGTGCAAGTGATGTGGTGAGGATGAAGAGCTTGCTCACTGGAGATGCTTGAGGTTGGGGATACTAAGGAGCCTGAAGATCTTGGTGGGAGGAAGTCAACAGGCCTTTGCAACTGCAAGTCAACGCAGTGCACAGAGGTTTGTGTCCTGCGGCCCTGATGAGGGACGCTGGCCTCAAACTTGTTGAGAGGACAGGGCAGGCCTTGTGGGATGTGGAGATCTACCATCTGTGTTGCTGAGCCTTTCAGAGTCTGTAGGAGCCCAGTCAGCTTGGTTGTTGTGCCTGCAGATGTAGGAAAGTGACTCCTTAACTTCAAGGGATATTCCTTGAGGTGTCTTTTACGGGTTCCTGTATGGAGCACTGGCAGGGACGTTGCAGCAGACAATCAGGGCGAAGAGATCAGGAGCAACAGGAGCCTTCCCGTTTGGATCCTTGATGCCCAGAGCGAAGTCCAGTGAAGTCCAGAGTGCCCAGATGGTCAAATTTGAAGTGGTGTTTGAATTGTATTGTGTCCCATGGTTAATCTAGGGACCCACCCCCAGGTAAGCCCTTAAGAACCCTAAGGAAAGGGTTGGGACGGTACGGGGTCCCTCCTTGAGGAGGAGTTGGACAAGGGGGAGGATACTTCACTGTCCTTTGTCCGGTTTCACGCCAGAGCGGGAGCCAGGGGCTCCCTGAACTGGTTTGATTTGGACTATGCATTGAAGGCACCAAATGTGCCCTGCCTGCAGACTATGTAGCGCTGGCAAGCGCTCCCACCCTGTCCCAATACACTAAACCCTGTCTGGGAGGTGGTCACATCTCCCTGTGACAGGAAGCCTATTGTTCTGCCTTCCTCTGTTCAAGCTTGGCTCAGCAGCAGGAAGGCAGAATCTTGTCTCTGGTCAGCTGAAGCCATTTTGTGCTGTCCGGGTTTTTAAGACTAGTACCAGGAGCAAAAATGCCACACAAGGTAGTGGTGGACACGTTGTCGCACTTCAAAAAATATTATCAGATACTGGTATATTGTGATCAATTAAACATAGTCATGCAAAAAATTAAATGTATAGTAGGTGCCACTCAGGGTAAGATACCCCACTACCCAGAGTATCAATAGCACAAGGCACCCAGGGCCATATGTATAAAACCCCCCTTTAGCGAATCTCAATTTGTGATTTTTAGTGAATCGCAAGTTGAGAATCGCAAAACGGGATGTATGTAAAATATCGCAATTAAATAGCGATTCCGTAAAAATCGCTATTTAATAGCGAGATGTGAAATAGCGATTCCTTATCATAAGAAATCGCAAAATTGTGAAATTCGCAAATTAGAGAATCGGGCACTCAGGTGCAGCATGATGACATCACAACCAGGAATTGTGACTACCCATGCTGCACCTGAGTTTCTGAAGCACAGTGTGAGAGGTGAGGGAGCTCTGCTGTGCAAGAACCAATGGCAGACACTGGAGACATGGCCAGCCAGGACAAACACCAGCAGGGGGAAACAGGCAGGAAGAGGAAACATAAGATCTCAGAACCTGAATTGGAGGTCCTGATACAGGAGATGGTGACAAGCCACGAACTGCTCTTTGGGAAGAAGTCCCTGCGGGTGCCGGAGACACGCAAGTGCCGGATCTGGTCAGACATCCAGCGCAAAGTCAATGCAGTAGGTGTCACCCACAGGAGCGTGGAAGAACTAAGAAAGCGCTGGTATGACATGCGACAGCGCTCCAAGGAGAAGGTGGCTGATAGGTTGGAGCAAGCTAAGAAGACTGGTGCTGAGCCCTCCACCGCCACTGACTCCACACCACTCGAGGAACTGGTTGAGGGGACCCTGCTAGCAGAGAGTGTGATGGGCGTGTCCGACCTGGACAGCTCCAACCCCCCGGCACCAAGACAAGGTAAGAAGCATGCCATTCCCCCTGATACCCCCCAACTACCCCCACACACCCAGTAGCGACCCATGGGCAGAATAAAACAAAAACTCCAGTGCAGGTACTCAAGCACACACAACAATGCATTATGGGAGATGTAGTCACATGCACATTACAGTAGTGCATTTACACCCAGCCAGTCCCTAACAGCATATGCACATCAGGAAAGCCAAAATACAGACAGACAGACAGTACCCATGTAAATCCAAACAGTAAAATTTAATGCATGACAAGTGCTATACTGGACAGAAAATTAATGTATGCATTTACGTCCACAGCACCATCAGCAACACAGGAACTAACCAGGGGATGAGAGGACAAATCACAACACCCAGAGGCACCAGGGCAAGAGGAGGAAACGGAGGAGGAGGACAGCCCAGTAATCCCTCCACAACGCCTCAGGCGTACTGTAGTGCCACCACTGCCCCCATTGGAGAATGAAGGCCAGGACACAGATGGCGATGGAGAACCAGTCCCAGCACAGCCAGAGCCATGACACCGTGCTGGTCCGATCCCGCCAGTTCCAACAAGGCGCAGGGCACGTCCATCCACCAGTGGAGCAGCCCCAAGAATGGACACAGTCTTCGGTGGGCTGGAGGGCCAAATGTTGGCGGTACAGCGCCTGCAGGCAAACAATATACGCTCATTACAGAGGGAGGTCAGGGCTGGCTTCATGGGCATGACTGGTGCCCTGGAGGCACTCTGTGTGGAACTGAGGGAAGATCGTGCTGCTAGGCACAGGGGGATGCAGTGCCTAGACACGTACACACGGGCATTTAGGTGGCTGGCCTCATCAATAAACGTGCTGTCAAGGCGCAGCATATGCATGCAGCGTGAGGTGGCACACAACAGCCAGGAAGTGGCAAGGGCCCTGGTACAGATAACATCTGCTGTGGATGAGCTGCGGGCAGCTCGCACTACAGGACCAGGAGTCCTCACTCCAAGCGATGAGGACGCACAATCAGGCAGGAGCAGCATCACTCCCCCACCCCCCGGAGAGGCGCCATAGTGGGCATCACAGCAGGCCTACTGGGACATGTGAGGAGGGCACTGTGCACCCCCTGCCAGGGGGTGCACTAGGTTTGGTCCATGAGTTGTGTGCCTCAACACAGTTCACATGGAAACTTGCTCCGGATTGTGCAATCGCACTGTGATGATAACATGTGCCGTGCATTTCTCTATACATTGTGGGGAACACAGGCTGTGTGCTGTCATTTTTCCTGACATTAAGGAAATAAAACACTGCCTCCCAAATTATATTTAGCATTGTGTCATATATTTTTACCTAGAAATAGTGGCGTGTAATCTCATCTCGCCTCTGGCGCCCAGCAGCTGCACCAACAACACCGGCTGGCATGCGTCCTGGCGCAGGCCCCTCATAATCGGATGAATCTGAGTCACTGAGCTCCAGTGGGTTGCCTTTCCTGGTGGCGATGTTGTGCCGCATGGCACATGCTACGACTATCTTGCAACAGGTCTGGGGGCTGTATTGTAGTGCTCCTCCACTCTTATGTAGGCATCTGACCCTGCTCTTGAGTATCCCGAAGGTCTGCTCAATGACACTACTGGTAGCTATGTGGGCACTGTTGTACCTTCGCTCCCCAGCGTTGGCAGGAGTCAGGTAGGAAGTCAGAATGAAGTCACGGACCCCATACACACTGTCACCTGTGGGGTGGGAGGAATATGGTTAAACACTGTCCTGACAATGCTATCCTTTACTTGTGTGTCCTTTGTGAAAATGCATTTACCTAGTAGGTATCCCCCACCAAACTCCCCACTTGCGAGTCGACGGTGTATCTCACTGTGGCGGAAGGTGAATGCGTTGTACGTGCTGCCTGGGTATTTTGAGACTATGTCGGTGATGATGTGCTTGGCGTTACACACCACCTGTATGTTCAGAGAATGGTAGGATTTACGATTCCTGACCACATACTCGTTCTGTGAAGGGGGGATATTGCGACATGTGTCCCATCTATGCATCCAATGACGTGGGGAAATTGGGCGATTTGATAGAACTCCTGCTTGGTCTGGTCTAGTGCCTGTGGTGTGCTGGGGAAGTGGATGTGGTGATGTAGCCTCTGGAGCATAGCATCAAGGAACGTGTGGAAAAAGCACGACAATGCACTCTGTGAGACCCTCCTGCTGATGCTATCACCCGCTGGAAGCCACCTGATGCCAAGAGATGCAGTGAGCACAGGACCTGGATGTGGGTGGGGATGGTGTGTGTCCTGTGTGTGCAGTGTTCAAGTATAGGTTTGAGCTCCTCAATTAAATCAAGGATGCTCTCTTCATCCAGCCTGTAGTTTGTATGGATCTCCTCTGCAGTGCGCTGGAACAGGGTTATGTGTGCACGAAAGATCCTCTCCTGGCGTCTCCTCCTCTGTGCAGCAGCTCTGATTCGCAGCCTCCTGGCTATCACATACAGCCCAGCCATTGAAGAAAAATCTGTTGCATTGTGGGCCTCCTTAAATAGTTTGCACCTGGTTACCACCTGCTCAGACTTGGTGGTAATTGCGAATCTCTAATTTGCGAATATGATCAAATCGCAATTTGCGAGTTTTTCATACATTTCATTGCGATTACCAAAATTGCGATTTTTCCAATTGCGAAGTTCGCTAGGAGCTAATCGCAATTTTGGTAATCGCAAGTAAATTCACAGACTTTCTGTGTGATTAAACGCTATTTTAGCGATTCCTTATATTTGTGATGCGGGGATGTCTCATTCATCGCGTTTAGAGAAATTTTAGTCGCAAGCGCTTTTTTTTGCGATTCTTAGCGTTTGCGACTAAAATTTTGCTTCATACATATGGCCCCAAGTGACTTGTACAATGTATACAAAAATGGAAACCCCGGCAGTCTAGTTATTTACATATACAATTTTGTATGTGAGTCTCTCAAAACAAGAAAACACCATGATGTAGGGGGATACCTCCGGCTACAGGGAACATTCAGGAGAACAAAAGTTGATCATTCATTGATATGATTTATTCACTGGTAAATATAAAAAAACATGATCATTGGCACTACATCAAGTATCAAAACATTCATGAAAATGATTATTTCTATGATGTGCTTAGAAATTCTGTCCTTGTTATGTAGAAAATCGAAAACAGCCAAAGCGCGTTTCGTCACCACCGTGACTTCCTCAAGGCTGTAGAAGTAATCATGAATACAATGATTGTTACATATATCAACAATTGTAAAACCACAACATACCTCATTGTGTCAAGGCAGAGTAATGGTGTGGGATAGAAACCAAGGAAAAGGTAATCGCACATTAAAAGAACACCCAGAAAAAGAACGGTAGAACTATTCAGATCTAGAGACACCAATAAGTGAATAAAGCTCAAAAACACACATCAGAGACAACATTGTGCAGTGATTTGTGCCGAGATACTTTCAATTATACAGTGAATCTCTAATATAAAACCACGTGAAAAGGGAACAAGGGAAACCTAGGAAAAGCCCAAAAGACGTCATTAAAACCTTTTAAATACCCAAAGAGAGAAAATTCTGAAATAAACAACTGAATCTTAATAACCTTAAATGATGCTCACACGGGGGCCTGAAAATATTTTTCCCCCTATTGGCTCAATTGTCCTGTATATATGAGGACTCCTGGGTCCTCATATATAATGATACCCCGTACTGGGTGCTGCTGTGTGAAGCACAGTGGCTCTCTTTGGACTTGTAGCTAAACAAACGCCAGGACTTCACAATCAGCCATCTTGCCATTGCGGTCACACCCCCTCACAGGGAAGCAGAGTCAAGAGGGAGGAAGTATGGACATGCTGGGAAGGGGGGTGTAGCCAAGAGTATGATGGGAGTCGCAGTCACAGACAATCTACACCCACCCACATAGCCCAGCAAGCATACACTGAACCATGCTCGCCTCACAGGGAGTGGGAAGGAACTGACAAGATGTCTGACACTGGGCTCTGTTGTGGGGAGCACAAGGCCCTGCTGGGAAATGGGCAACAACAAACACCAGGACTTCACAGTCAGCCATCTTGCCATTGCTGTCACACCCCCTCACAGGGAAGCAGAGTCAAGAGGGAGGAAGTATGGGCATGCTGGGAAGGGGGGTGTAGCCAAGAGTATGATGGGAGTCGCAGTCACAGACAATCTACACCCACCCACATGGCCCAGCAAGCATACACTGAACCATGCTTGCCTCACAGGGAGTGGGAAGGGACTGACAAGATGTCTGACACTGGGCTCTGTTGTGGGGAGCACAAGGTCCTGCTGGGAAATGGGCAACAACAAACACCGGGACTTCACAGTCAGCCATCTTGCCATTGCTGTCACACACCCTCACAGGGAAGCAGAGTCAAGAGGGAGGAAGTATGGGCATGCTGGGAAGGGGGTGTAGCCAAGAGTATGATGGGAGTCGCAGTCACAGACAATCTACACCCACCCACATGGCCCAGCAAGCATACACTGAACCATGCTCGCGTCACAGGGAGTGGGAAGAGACTGACAAGATGTCTGACACTGGGCTCTGTTGTGGGGAGCACAAGGCCCTGCTGGGAAATGGGCAACAACAATATCAAACTCTGTCCGTGACAAGCTGGAAAAAAGCAGTGTACAGGCAGGCATCTGTTCGTACAGTAGAAAATGTCATGTTTGTGAACCATTGATGCCTGTAGGAACATAAGTCACATTGTGTGTCTCTTCCAAACACAGGTGGTGCTGGGGACCCAGCACCAAATGAAGAGGATTCCCAGGCACAGACTCTGGTGGACACTCAGCTCTCTGGTTTGACTCTGTCTCTGTCCTCTTCGGATGACGACGACCAACCTGGCCCCTCCATTGTGATTCATGCAGCACCAGCAGCATCAACATCTGCACCCCCTGTACCCATGCCTCCAGCATTTGGAAACAGACAGGGCACCCCCACCAACACGGACAGACCAAGGCCACTGAACACCCACAGCACAGGGACACAGGACCCTCCGGAAGCTACAGCAAACACCACCTTCAACACCTCCCAAGGGGTCCCAGTGTCACCTGGGCATCCTGCCGCTGGTCCTGCCCGTGTGGATAGGGGTGCTGGGAGGGGTGGGAGGCAGAGGGCGCACCTTGCAGAGGGGTCTGGACTGCATGATGACCCCCAACTGGCACACATCATAGATGCGTACAGGATAGCACCGGAGGATTTGACCAGGTAGTGGGAATCCTCAAGGACATGCAACAGGAGCAGGCTGTCCACCATGCCCGCATGGAGGCCAAGTGGGATGCCCTTACTGCGGTGCATCGGGACATATTCCAATGTCTCTGCCAGATCAACACAAACCTGTCCACACCTCCCTGTGTGGCCACAACATCTGTTGCAACACCATCTGCCAGCGCCACAGGGAGGGAGGAGGACTCTGGCGGAGATTCCCCTGCACCACAGAGTCCTGCACCTGAGGATCCCCCCCCCCAGGAAGAAGAGGGGTCGTCCGAAGAAGGACATGTGAGAGGCAGATGTACCAGCACATCCCCCAGAACCTCTAAATTTGTTCTGGACAATGTTCTTTTTGCGCAACCCGTTCACCTTGTTCAGTCGCACATAACTCGCCCACATGACATGGAGGGTTCATGTTGGGCCAATGTAGCAGACGACTGTGGACTTTACTCTAGACATTTCATCTACCAGCACTTCCAACTCTAATGTGAACTTTGGATTCCAAAACCAATGTACAGCACCCACCATCCTGTGCACTTTCCTCACACATGTTCGAAAATAAAATCACCAGTACACCATACTTGCCTCTGTTGTGATTCCAAATTGTCATGTGTCATGGAGAAGTCGATCTGCTACACAACACAGTGCATGCCAAATACTGCAACAATGTGACCAACGTTAGGTGAGTTATGGTGATGTGAGACATGTGAGGGAGACACACCACTATGACAACACAACACATACTCACCATGGCCATGTTACTTATCACACACAATGATGTTGACCTGAAACACATAGGTATGCACAACCACAACAACAATCCACAGTCAGTGGTAACAAGTCCACAGGTGAGGTAAGCAAATGTCAGTCAGATGTGGGAAGACAGACAACGCATCTAACAAAGCATAGCACAGGTTCATTACACATCAGCAACATGTTTATTCAAATATAGTTGCAAGGCAATTGTACGTTACGGTGGACACACGGTCACAGAGTGTCTGAGAATTGTAGTCCAGGGGTGTGTGGCACATCACTTGATGTTAATTGACTACTCCCACACTGGTGTCAGATTCTGGGTGTTGGGGGTCAGTGTTGAACAGACAACAGGCAAATTACCCTGTGAAGGACAGACACAAGACACAGTCACAAGCAGAACAGGAGAGAAATGCAAAACACATGCACAAAACATGTCACAATAAACCTACACAAAAACAAGTTAGCAGTGCTACCCTATTGTGTAGTACACACCACCTAAATGGACACATTTCTGCATGCATCCAGTCAAGTGGCACACAGACACACTCAGACATCAACAGAGCAGCCACAACACATTCCAAGCTAACTCCATACATTGACATAACAACCCTGGAAACTCACATTCAGGTGAAGAATTTGTTGATGGGCTGTGAGCGGATGTCACCCTCATCCTCATCATCACTGTCATCTTGGCCCAGGTTGGGATCCTTCACAGGTGCCGGAGGTTGGTCATCGTCATCGTCATCCTGGATGAGAGGCACCTTCTTCCACACTGCCATGTTGTGTAGCATGCAGCATACAAGGATTATTTTGCAAACCTTTGCCGGTTCATATGGGAGGGCCCCTCCGGTCTTGTCCAGGCAGTGAAAGCGGCTTTTCAGGAGGCTAAATGTCTGCTCAATCCCCCTCCTGCTCCATCCATGTGCCTCATTGTATCACATCTCGGCTGGTGTCACAGGGTTCCTGAGGGGTGTCAGCAACCACGGCATGTTGGGGTATCCGGAGTCACCTACTCACACAAAAATGAACAAGTAGCTGAGTTTTGTAGGAGTGCGGAATCCAACATTGACAAACACACACAATGATAAACAGTCAGTACACACCGACAAGCCAGGCATGCTGATCTGGCATCTGTGACATCAGCGTTGCAATGCGACTACTCCTCATGATATAGGCATCGTGCGCAGAACCGAGGAACCGTACACACACATGTGTGATAGACATGTCTACAAGACATACCACCAGAGCATTGATCGAGTGAAAATGTTTCCTGTTCCGGTATGCCTGCTCATGTGCCTGTGGTGGTATCAGGGGCACATGTGTCCCATCAATAGATCCGATGATGTTCGACATCCTCCCCAGTGTATAAAAGGCATCCTTTATTTCAGGGAGTTCAGCTAGAGAACTTGATGTACAGGTCAAGAAAATGCAACATCCTCTCCAAGATATCGCATAGCACCCGACTGAACATAGTTTGCGACATCCCACCTGCTGTAGCCACAGTGTACTGGAAGGTACCAGTAGCAAAGAAGTGCAGGGCTGCCATCACCTCTGGGGTTAGTGCTGTAGGGTATGTCTGGCCAGGTAGCAGATGTGGCGCCAACTGCTCCACCAACTCCTCAATCAGTGGCCTGGTGGAGCGGTACAGTCGGATGCAGTCACATTCCTGCATGGTTGCAAGGTCTGGGGAAGGTCGATGGACAGCTGGTGCCCTGCAGAACAGAGATGAACAAAGGAAGATTGTCGGTTCATCCACCCATGTGGCCAAGACCAGGCTCATTAGATAGAGAACCATCAGAAGGAGCACCAAGAGGGCAGCACAGTCAAATAAGATTCGGGGCCCAGGGGGTCTAAAGAAGGGAAGGAAGAGGGATGATATTTAGTGAGAACAGCAGATGAGGCAGCAAGGGAACCCGCACAGGATCAACTGGTCGAGGAACGGCTGATACAGGCAATATGAGGCATGGCTCAAGGGCTTGGAATGGACCCAGCCGCTGTCCTATGGCAGCACCAAGGTATGTCCAAAGCTTTCAAGATGCAAGGTACTCACTGAGCACGCTGGACAGACTGCAAGGAAGGCAAGGTACCAGTTGGCACTGTGGAGTTGTCAAGACCTAGAAGGATAGGTGCCAAATGGTGTCAGGCGGGCTGGTACCACGACAACCCAGGGAGAAGTCCACAGGTCCAGGTTTCGGGAGACCAAAGAGTGCTGCACCGGGGCCGTATCTAAATGAAGATGAGGCAAAGGCCCATACCAGCAAGAGGACAAGCAAACCAGTAGCGCTGGTTCTCTTCTACCCAGCAGACAAGAGCCGGGGTCTGGTCACTCAACCACAACTGATGGGCCTGACAGGTCCCAGCCCCACCTCCTCACAAGGCAGCATGGCATTGATAAGCACCCTAGCAAGGCTGGGAGAAGATCCCAATGGAGGGGGGGAGACAGCCTGGTGACCAGTCACCAGGTGGTAGATTTTGATCCCTGATGGGCCCCAGTCTCCCCCAGAGAGGGTGTAGGGCACTGGGTGCCCGGCCACCCAGCAGCTCCAAAACGTAGCTGGTCAGGCCTCTATATACTGTAGTGGCCGACTGGGAGGCCCGCAGGAGCTGAAAGCTGTTATACAAGCAGCCACCCCAAGGACTGTCTGCTTGACCATGGTGATCAGTCCCTACAGGCCCCAGTTCATAATAGCATGCCACCTCAAGGGTCAGGGGAGAGGAGAAGGCACCCACAAAGTAGCAGTGACAGGCGGTGGAGCCTGGCTGAATATCAGTGTCTCCAAATGAAACAGAAGAGAAGAAGCAGATGACTGCTACTACCAAGCAGTGCGGGCGGCAGTAAGCAGTGAAGACCCAGCAGCGGGAAAGCTTGTTAGGCTGTTAGGCTGAGGTGCCCCCACTGTCAGCACCTCCCCTGTCGCAGGGGTCGCAGCAAAGGGCAATTGGCAGTACGGGCGCAGCGTTTCTGCTCAGGACCGCCGGAGCTCAGGCTGATATCTTAGTCGGTAACATTCTAACAGTCCCTACAATTTTTCACTTTGCCTCTTTATGTGTACAGTTTATGAATCTTTAAATATTAGTTAATTTTCTAAGCATTTGTGGGCCAACAGAGTAGGCTTCACACTCCCCTTCTTAACCTGTGTTACCCGGACCACAGGCAAAGAACCATTGCCCTAGACTGTATTCGCACTTCCGCTTCCCTCCTCCCGCCGCTGCTGCCCCTCTGGCCCCTCCCCCCATGCACGCACATTCCCGCCTCCCAGATGATCTTCCCTCCCGCCTCCCCTACTTAATGGAGGCCTTCTGTCTGCAACGTCCGTGACCCAACCGTGACCAGCGCCAGGAACCCTGGATCTCCAACCATCCATCACTACGACGCAAACACCCTCCTCGCACTCAACCCCGGAAGACACACAGACTGCTAACAGGCCACACCGTACATGACCCACGGCCAGTTTTCCTGCCTGCGCTACCGCTGCACCTTCACCACTGCCCGACCCTCAACACCACCAACACCAGCATCCACAACGCCCTCAGCTGCATCCTCCACAACGTACGCTCCGTACACAAACACGCCATGGAAATCTTGAACCTAATCAACTCCCTCTTTGGCTTATCGGAGCGGGCTACCCCCCCGTGACTTGAGACCCTACGGGTGAGTAGCGCACTTACAATTCCCTGAATGATTGATTGATTGACTGTGTGCTCCTGTACGTTACGTGATGTCTACAGGGATTAAATGTGTGCAAAAAAGGGTGTTTCATTGATATTAGTCTACTAAACAGTTACAAAATTAATGTATCCTGAGACTCTTACAGTTTTTCTCCTGCAGCAATTCTTGTGCTGTTGCTTTAGTAATTGAATATAACGTTTTGTATGAAGCACACTGGAAAATTGATCACACAGTTTTTTTGATGGGAAAAGTTCAGGTGCAGGTCTCCAATACCTGAGGCTTAGCAACTATTGGGCATATTTAGCAAAGTTTGGCGCCATAGCACGTAACACAAGGGCAACGCAAAACCTACATGAAATTTACCAAGCCACGGACTGCCACCACGTGTGACCCTATGCATCTTGATAAATCTGGAGGAACGCAAGAGAGCAAAAGTTGCTGCCTTGAATTACTCTGCATTGAGAAGGCGTTCCATGGGTGGAGCATGGGTGTACTCATGCATCCACTCAAGGATTTGGGTGCATTACCAGATTTACCATGAGTGGTAGCCCTGGGTTTGCTTCAAAATGCTACCCCTTCCAGAGTGAGGCATAACAAAGGGAAATATGTTTATTCATCTTCCTTTTTTTCTCATCCTACGTGTGCTGCATTCAGTAGAAAGAGGAAAATGTCTCGGAGGATTGTTTTGGTGCAGGAAGGTGTCCATTTCTGCACAAAAACAATCCTGCCTGCAATGCAGACACTTTCTCACCAGGGTGTAAGGATGCCTGCATTGGCGCTTGATAGCACATAGTGCACCAGCACAAGGAAAGGACAGGAATGTGCCATATAATGTAAAATATGGCGCATTTCTGCCCTCTCCTTGTCATGCAATGCAGAGCCGTAAGAGTTTCATGCCACATTGATAAATCTGTCCCTTAGTTTCTAGACATCATACGCCTCCTTCCTCCACTGTTTTCATGTTCCTTTACCTGGGGAATCCAAAATGCTAAACACATTGTATCAAGTGTGAATGGAACAATGAAAATGCATACTATCTTAGCATCTCACTACAGACTTCTTAAACTGGTTTAGTCAGTCTTCTATTCTTAAAGACAAAGGGCCATCAGGGTTGCAGAGGACTTAACCTCCCCCACCCTGATGGATTACCACCTACCAAATTTAGAAATAAACACCGGCCGGTGGACGTTTCTGACCATCGAAGGGAATCATTGTCATGGTGGTTCCTTTCAATTTACTAAAGGTTTGGTAGATGGCCACCCTTTTGGATGGCCGTTACACCAATTATTCACATTTTTAGTTTTTTACAAAAACAAAACAAAAATGAACCCCACGCCCTGACTATGGAGGTCCTTACCCTTTTATCCTGTCCCATACTGCCAGTTGTTTTCAGCAGCGACAGACAGGAAAAAAAGACATAATAGGTGTCATTCAATGAGAGAGACTACCCTAGGGTTTGGTGACCTTAGATAATTTCTGTACACTGAAGGAAATTACCATCATGGAGGCTATTTTCCATGTACTGAATCTTGATGGATGGCCACCGTTTTTGACGACAGTTCACTAAACATTCAAACTTTTTTTTGTTTTTCAAAAACAACTCACCACTCTGGGTGTGGTGTCCCTTACAGCTGGGTATTTCCTGGCGGTGAAAGACAGGAAAAAACCCAGATGTTACACAATCCACCCTAAATAAGGCGAATGGTGTAATGTACTTCCTCTGAAGGCCCTTACTCCATTGGGCAGTCGTAGGAAGTATTCCATTGACGGAGTGTTACACCCAGCAATTTCTGGCTGGCAGGGTTGCACTGAAGCTAGGCAGAATCCACCATCCTCAATAGTATGAGTGTGATACACTCATCGGATAACCTGTGCTCACTTTTTGGTTGCTTGGCACAGAACAGTCAGGCGTATCCTCAGGGTCAAAGTGTAAAGTATT
The DNA here is from genome assembly GCF_964204655.1 of Triturus cristatus. Lineage (NCBI taxonomy): Eukaryota > Metazoa > Chordata > Amphibia > Caudata > Salamandridae > Triturus > Triturus cristatus. The sequence continues at coordinate 493,964,987 of NC_140585.1, forward strand.
GGCACAGTACCACTCTCGTAACACACTGAGTACACTACAAAAAGACACCACACTGTATGTTTGAGAGGCTGGCTCAGTATATGATGTACACTTATGTAAGTGGACACCTTGCACTGATCCAGGCAATCCTTATGGTGATTTTAGTGGTCTCAGACAACCTTAGAAAGCTCTCTAAGTGGTAACTGTGGAGAGCAGCCGTCAGGCTTAGTCCAGAAGGGGTGTAAAGCAGCTTATCTTACCAGTACACAATCTTATAGGTATAGATTAAGTGAAAAAGAACTACAAAGTGTATTTATAAAAATATGTATTTATTATAAGACACTCACAATACTTTGCAATAGAAACAGGTAAGTAGCACAGAATACACAGTGGTCCCCAGGATGAGACCAAACCATCTACTAAAATAGTGGTTTGTGATCCACGACTCGAGTCAAGACAATAGTCAGGGGACGTAGAAGTGCCGGGGACCCAAGGAACCACCTAAGGTAAGTAACCAGGAGCCTCACGGAGGCCGTGTGCTGAGTGGGAACACAACAGCGAGATCAATTCAAGTCAATGTGTAAGTCTCTGGTGCAGTTTTAAAGAGAAATGACCCTTCCAAGTGGACACTGAAGAAACCCAGTGGAAGACAGAAGGTTGGAGAGCCACCCCACCTTAGGAATCAGGATACCTGCCCCAGAGGAGCTGAGTGCATAGGTGTGAAGTGGTGTCAGAAACCGCTGTCAAACCCAATGGAGGACTTCAGGAAGATGCTGCTGCTTGAGAAGTTGAAAGTGTCCGGTGGAACCCAAAGGTGGATTCCAGTCGAGAAGTAACTGAAAGCAGAGGGGACAGAGTCTATGACACTTTGAAGTGACCAGGAGGCACGGAAGACGAATGCCCACCAATGTCGGGTGTTGTACAGGAGTTGACGGTGCCCTTGGAACTGCAGCTGTGAGTACCAGGAGAAGCTGTGGAGGACCAGGAGCCAATCACGAGCTGTCTCACGTTGGATGTCGAGAGTTGAGGGGTCGGTGTCTGGCCTGCGCACCAACAAGCCTTGGCAACTTCAAACAATGTGGAAGTTGGAGAAGGTGCAAAGTACGGACCAGCAAGGTCTAAGAGATTCACCACAAGCAGGGGAGACAGGGCAGGCCCTATCAATCAGGGGAGCCCAAATAATTCAAAATTAACCCTCAAGACAACTAACAGGGCGAAGGCACTGGAGTCACAGAGGACCTCGAGCAGCTCACCAAAGATGCAGGCCCACGGTGCAAGTGATGTGGTGAGGATGAAGAGCTTGCTCACTGGAGATGCTTGAGGTTGGGGATACTAAGGAGCCTGAAGATCTTGGTGGGAGGAAGTCAACAGGCCTTTGCAACTGCAAGTCAACGCAGTGCACAGAGGTTTGTGTCCTGCGGCCCTGATGAGGGACGCTGGCCTCAAACTTGTTGAGAGGACAGGGCAGGCCTTGTGGGATGTGGAGATCTACCATCTGTGTTGCTGAGCCTTTCAGAGTCTGTAGGAGCCCAGTCAGCTTGGTTGTTGTGCCTGCAGATGTAGGAAAGTGACTCCTTAACTTCAAGGGATATTCCTTGAGGTGTCTTTTACGGGTTCCTGTATGGAGCACTGGCAGGGACGTTGCAGCAGACAATCAGGGCGAAGAGATCAGGAGCAACAGGAGCCTTCCCGTTTGGATCCTTGATGCCCAGAGCGAAGTCCAGTGAAGTCCAGAGTGCCCAGATGGTCAAATTTGAAGTGGTGTTTGAATTGTATTGTGTCCCATGGTTAATCTAGGGACCCACCCCCAGGTAAGCCCTTAAGAACCCTAAGGAAAGGGTTGGGACGGTACGGGGTCCCTCCTTGAGGAGGAGTTGGACAAGGGGGAGGATACTTCACTGTCCTTTGTCCGGTTTCACGCCAGAGCGGGAGCCAGGGGCTCCCTGAACTGGTTTGATTTGGACTATGCATTGAAGGCACCAAATGTGCCCTGCCTGCAGACTATGTAGCGCTGGCAAGCGCTCCCACCCTGTCCCAATACACTAAACCCTGTCTGGGAGGTGGTCACATCTCCCTGTGACAGGAAGCCTATTGTTCTGCCTTCCTCTGTTCAAGCTTGGCTCAGCAGCAGGAAGGCAGAATCTTGTCTCTGGTCAGCTGAAGCCATTTTGTGCTGTCCGGGTTTTTAAGACTAGTACCAGGAGCAAAAATGCCACACAAGGTAGTGGTGGACACGTTGTCGCACTTCAAAAAATATTATCAGATACTGGTATATTGTGATCAATTAAACATAGTCATGCAAAAAATTAAATGTATAGTAGGTGCCACTCAGGGTAAGATACCCCACTACCCAGAGTATCAATAGCACAAGGCACCCAGGGCCATATGTATAAAACCCCCCTTTAGCGAATCTCAATTTGTGATTTTTAGTGAATCGCAAGTTGAGAATCGCAAAACGGGATGTATGTAAAATATCGCAATTAAATAGCGATTCCGTAAAAATCGCTATTTAATAGCGAGATGTGAAATAGCGATTCCTTATCATAAGAAATCGCAAAATTGTGAAATTCGCAAATTAGAGAATCGGGCACTCAGGTGCAGCATGATGACATCACAACCAGGAATTGTGACTACCCATGCTGCACCTGAGTTTCTGAAGCACAGTGTGAGAGGTGAGGGAGCTCTGCTGTGCAAGAACCAATGGCAGACACTGGAGACATGGCCAGCCAGGACAAACACCAGCAGGGGGAAACAGGCAGGAAGAGGAAACATAAGATCTCAGAACCTGAATTGGAGGTCCTGATACAGGAGATGGTGACAAGCCACGAACTGCTCTTTGGGAAGAAGTCCCTGCGGGTGCCGGAGACACGCAAGTGCCGGATCTGGTCAGACATCCAGCGTAAAGTCAATGCAGTAGGTGTCACCCACAGGAGCGTGGAAGAACTAAGAAAGCGCTGGTATGACATGCGACAGCGCTCCAAGGAGAAGGTGGCTGATAGGTTGGAGCAAGCTAAGAAGACTGGTGCTGAGCCCTCCACCGCCACTGACTCCACACCACTCGAGGAACTGGTTGAGGGGACCCTGCTAGCAGAGAGTGTGATGGGCGTGTCCGACCTGGACAGCTCCAACCCCCCGGCACCAAGACAAGGTAAGAAGCATGCCATTCCCCCTGATACCCCCCAACTACCCCCACACACCCAGTAGCGACCCATGGGCAGAATAAAACAAAAACTCCAGTGCAGGTACTCAAGCACACACAACAATGCATTATGGGAGATGTAGTCACATGCACATTACAGTAGTGCATTTACACCCAGCCAGTCCCTAACAGCATATGCACATCAGGAAAGCCAAAATACAGACAGACAGACAGTACCCATGTAAATCCAAACAGTAAAATTTAATGCATGACAAGTGCTATACTGGACAGAAAATTAATGTATGCATTTACGTCCACAGCACCATCAGCAACACAGGAACTAACCAGGGGATGAGAGGACAAATCACAACACCCAGAGGCACCAGGGCAAGAGGAGGAAACGGAGGAGGAGGACAGCCCAGTAATCCCTCCACAACGCCTCAGGCGTACTGTAGTGCCACCACTGCCCCCATTGGAGAATGAAGGCCAGGACACAGATGGCGATGGAGAACCAGTCCCGTGCTGGTCCGATCCCGCCAGTTCCAACAAGGCGCAGGGCACGTCCATCCACCAGTGGAGCAGCCCCAAGAAAGGACACAGTCTTCGGCGGGCTGGAGGGCCAAATGTTGGCGGTACAGCGCCTGCAGGCAAACAATATACGCTCATTACAGAGGGAGGTCAGGGCTGGCTTCATGGGCATGACTGGTGCCCTGGAGGCACTCTGTGTGGAACTGAGGGAAGATCGTGCTGCTAGGCACAGGGGGATGCAGTGCCTAGACACGTACACACGGGCATTTAGGTGGCTGGCCTCATCAATAAACGTGCTGTCAAGGCGCAGCATATGCATGCAGCGTGAGGTGGCACACAACAGCCAGGAAGTGGCAAGGGCCCTGGTACAGATAACATCTGCTGTGGATGAGCTGCGGGCAGCTCGCACTACAGGACCAGGAGTCCTCACTCCAAGCGATGAGGACGCACAATCAGGCAGGAGCAGCATCACTCCCCCACCCCCCGGAGAGGCGCCATAGTGGGCATCACAGCAGGCCTACTGGGACATGTGAGGAGGGCACTGTGCACCCCCTGCCAGGGGGTGCACTAGGTTTGGTCCATGAGTTGTGTGCCTCAACACAGTTCACATGGAAACTTGCTCCGGATTGTGCAATCGCACTGTGATGATAACATGTGCCGTGCATTTCTCTATACATTGTGGGGAACACAGGCTGTGTGCTGTCATTTTTCCTGACATTAAGGAAATAAAACACTGCCTCCCAAATTATATTTAGCATTGTGTCATATATTTTTACCTAGAAATAGTGGCGTGTAATCTCATCTCGCCTCTGGCGCCCAGCAGCTGCACCAACAACACCGGCTGGCATGCGTCCTGGCGCAGGCCCCTCATAATCGGATGAATCTGAGTCACTGAGCTCCAGTGGGTTGCCTTTCCTGGTGGCGATGTTGTGCCGCATGGCACATGCTACGACTATCTTGCAACAGGTCTGGGGGCTGTATTGTAGTGCTCCTCCACTCTTATGTAGGCATCTGACCCTGCTCTTGAGTATCCCGAAGGTCTGCTCAATGACACTACTGGTAGCTATGTGGGCACTGTTGTACCTTCGCTCCCCAGCGTTGGCAGGAGTCAGGTAGGAAGTCAGAATGAAGTCACGGACCCCATACACACTGTCACCTGTGGGGTGGGAGGAATATGGTTAAACACTGTCCTGACAATGCTATCCTTTACTTGTGTGTCCTTTGTGAAAATGCATTTACCTAGTAGGTATCCCCCACCAAACTCCCCACTTGCGAGTCGACGGTGTATCTCACTGTGGCGGAAGGTGAATGCGTTGTACGTGCTGCCTGGGTATTTTGAGACTATGTCGGTGATGATGTGCTTGGCGTTACACACCACCTGTATGTTCAGAGAATGGTAGGATTTACGATTCCTGACCACATACTCGTTCTGTGAAGGGGGGATATTGCGACATGTGTCCCATCTATGCATCCAATGACGTGGGGAAATTGGGCGATTTGATAGAACTCCTGCTTGGTCTGGTCTAGTGCCTGTGGTGTGCTGGGGAAGTGGATGTGGTGATGTAGCCTCTGGAGCATAGCATCAAGGAACGTGTGGAAAAAGCACGACAATGCACTCTGTGAGACCCTCCTGCTGATGCTATCACCCGCTGGAAGCCACCTGATGCCAAGAGATGCAGTGAGCACAGGACCTGGATGTGGGTGGGGATGGTGTGTGTCCTGTGTGTGCAGTGTTCAAGTATAGGTTTGAGCTCCTCAATTAAATCAAGGATGCTCTCTTCATCCAGCCTGTAGTTTGTATGGATCTCCTCTGCAGTGCGCTGGAACAGGGTTATGTGTGCACGAAAGATCCTCTCCTGGCGTCTCCTCCTCTGTGCAGCAGCTCTGATTCGCAGCCTCCTGGCTATCACATACAGCCCAGCCATTGAAGAAAAATCTGTTGCATTGTGGGCCTCCTTAAATAGTTTGCACCTGGTTACCACCTGCTCAGACTTGGTGGTAATTGCGAATCTCTAATTTGCGAATATGATCAAATCGCAATTTGCGAGTTTTTCATACATTTCATTGCGATTACCAAAATTGCGATTTTTCCAATTGCGAAGTTCGCTAGGAGCTAATCGCAATTTTGGTAATCGCAAGTAAATTCACAGACTTTCTGTGTGATTAATCGCTATTTTAGCGATTCCTTATATTTGTGATGCGGGGATGTCTCATTCATCGCGTTTAGAGAAATTTTAGTCGCAAGCGCTTTTTTTTGCGATTCGTAGCGTTTGCGACTAAAATTTTGCTTCATACATATGGCCCCAAGTGACTTGTACAATGTATACAAAAATGGAAACCCCGGCAGTCTAGTTATTTACATATACAATTTTGTATGTGAGTCTCTCAAAACAAGAAAACACCATGATGTAGGGGGATACCTCCGGCTACAGGGAACATTCAGGAGAACAAAAGTTGATCATTCATTGATATGATTTATTCACTGGTAAATATAAAAAAACATGATCATTGGCACTACATCAAGTATCAAAACATTCATGAAAATGATTATTTCTATGATGTGCTTAGAAATTCTGTCCTTGTTATGTAGAAAATCGAAAACAGCCAAAGCGCGTTTCGTCACCACCGTGACTTCCTCAAGGCTGTAGAAGTAATCATGAATACAATGATTGTTACATATATCAACAATTGTAAAACCACAACATACCTCATTGTGTCAAGGCAGAGTAATGGTGTGGGATAGAAACCAAGGAAAAGGTAATCGCACATTAAAAGAACACCCAGAAAAAGAACGGTAGAACTATTCAGATCTAGAGACACCAATAAGTGAATAAAGCTCAAAAACACACATCAGAGACAACATTGTGCAGTGATTTGTGCCGAGATACTTTCAATTATACAGTGAATCTCTAATATAAAACCACGTGAAAAGGGAACAAGGGAAACCTAGGAAAAGCCCAAAAGACGTCATTAAAACCTTTTAAATACCCAAAGAGAGAAAATTCTGAAATAAACAACTGAATCTTAATAACCTTAAATGATGCTCACACGGGGGCCTGAAAATATTTTTCCCCCTATTGGCTCAATTGTCCTGTATATATGAGGACTCCTGGGTCCATACTCGAATCCTTGAACAAATAGACTAAAATTGGAAAACGGTGTTACACCGATGAATGAGATTCATTTACACGTGCATAAAATCTAAGAGCCCCACATCTCTTATTATGTATATACCTAAAAGCTCACTTCTGATGACTGCTTCTGGTCCTTATCTTTTCTTGTCATGTCTTTGGCACAGAATCTTGGTCCTTCCAGACGCTTGACAATATGTCTATAACTGTTAGTTAACAGAATCTACGGGCAAAAATTGAAATATTACTCCTACATTCATCTAAAACTCCAACACTTAGGCCAAACTTACGTTCAAAACACCAAGGGCCTCATGTAGGTAGCTAAATACCGGTTGGTAACGGCCGAAATTCGGTAAATATCCAGTTACCGACCGGTATTTAGGCATTTGCGATGTAGGAGGCATGATTTCAGGATTCGGTAATTTACCGAATCGGTAATGGATCGGTAAAATTCCGAATCGGTAAAATACAGATTCGGTAAATTACCGAATCCTGAAATCATATGTAGGGAGCACTCAAAAGAGTGAATATTAGTATTAAGAATTCGGTATTTATCACCAAATACAGGTTGGTGATAAATAACGAATACCTTGCAAACAGCTATAGTTTGCTGATTTAAAAGTGCCATGTGGCAGACATACATGCCCTTAGGTGCGCCACATGTGCACACATGCACGAATCAGGGGTGTAACAGGTTGTCAATGTGACACCCTGCCACCCATGATAATGCCTCCCTTATTACCGATTCGGTATTTACCGAATCGGTAATAGTAACTGGCTTCCCATTCATTCCTATGGGCCTCCAGGCTCATAGGTATGAATGGGAAGGGATGCATTATTACCGATTCGGTAAATACCGATTCATAAATACCGATATTTACCGAATCGGTAATAATTACCGATTATTTACCTACATACTATTTACCGATTCATAAATACCGAATCGGTAAAATTCGGTATTTATGAATTGGTAAATAGTATGTTACCTACATGAGGCCCCAAATCCTTTGTCGCTTTGTCTGAGGTCGAATTTAAATGAAAATAGTAATCGAAACCAATCACTATGAATATTGTGAAACGATCCTAAGTACCAAAAAATATATAAAACAGACAATTAATGTATAAGATAGTATTTCCCTCGGTCAAGAGCTAAAATGTAGCTCGACACTACTACAAGAACCTGTACTGTAACCGAAGTTTGAAAAACACTTACATTTGTCAGAAAATAAGTGTTGGTCGTGCTGTCAACAGCAAATATATATCCAAATGATAGGGAGCCGTGATAAGGCCCTATGACTCAAGGAAATAGAATAAAATAAATTAACACTTAGAAGCAAGTAATCTTAGCACAGATCTTAGAATTGCCCAAACCCTCCCAAGTGGAGAGACTTACATTCAGCGAATAACGTTTTCTATCATGTTCTCAAGAAGATTAGAGTCCAATATCCAGGGTACTGTGATAAGACCCTAAATATCAAAAAGATGTATGGATTAGATTCATATGGGCAAACCTGAACATTCAGCGCGGAGCCAGCATTCTAATTAAAAATAGTCGGATGTATATAAGGCTTATGGTTCAGCGGTGAGACATTGATACTTGAGAGAAAGAGTACAAGAGTTCCTGTCTTCACAAGGAGAATATACCATACCGACTTGTCTAACTTAAAAATGAGCAAGGGAAGCGCAAACAAATTGTGAAAATGGGGGTCAATTTTTTGTTCTAGATATATCATTAACCCTCATTAGTTCTATCTCCAAAATTTTAAGTAGCAGTCAGTTGAAAACAACCCACGTCTGTATGGACCTAAACAATTGTTGGGACAGCATTTAGCTCATTACATATCATCCTAGCTACATTTTAAGTGAGGTCAAATAAAAGCCCCCAATTCATGGAGACGTGACAATTACTTACATTGCACGTTTTGTCATGACTACGGCGTGCAGTAAAGGAAGTGGCAATAGCCCATATCCTTGGAGGTGGTTTAAAGAAAATAAAGCTGCATAAGCTTCTTAAACGAAGAGAGTATAAACTCGTTTCCAAAACGCTCCCACAACTGATGGACTCTGTACCATCACATCGCCACTCTCACTAGCCTGAAATATTGCTCCACACGGTCACAGCAACCTCCTCTCTCCGTCCATTCTGCCAAGACAAGTGAAGCTCACGTCGCGGTAGTATTTGAATAAAGATGCTACCCGGTAATGCTCATAGGTCAGCATCCGGAAAACAAATAATTAAAAGACGGACTTTTCATATAAAAAGGCAGAAGCGGCCATATTGGAATGGTAGTCGACTTTACAGAAAACAAATCCCCCAACTACTTTAGTTTTAAATTTTGTGACTTGGTGAAAATCTGTTAAACTAAGTACTACAAGTGGGCCAGTTTCCAAAATGATCAGAAGTTTATGTTGGAATATAAACGTTACCTAGAAAACCTTTTGAAGCCAGCACCCGGAAAGCAAATGTAATTGAAAACGGACTTATTGTTTGGAAAACAAAAACGGCCATAATGAAATGGTAGTGAAAAGATCACCAAAACTAATATTGTCTAAAAACTCAGACAACACTCGTGTTTGGTTCCTTTTGCCCTACCCCATTTTATCACCTCCGCTAACCAATCTTGCAGGAACGGAGCCCTAGCGGCTTTCCACTTGAAGTACTGGGTATTTTAGACCCAGCGGTGCAGGGGCACACACCCTATGACTTCTGGGTTTCACCCTGTTCCGGACCTACAGAAACACAGAGTCTTCTGGGTGAAGTCAAAGAATCGTTTATTGGCTGCAGACCAATGACAGGTATCCTAGAAGTACAACAGCGTGTATGTTCTCAGGAGACTGCTGAAAATCATAGGAACGGACTTCTCCTTAAGTACAAAATATCATGCTCCAGGCACACATTCCTTGGTTTACGATATGGCCATATAAAGGTATACATTACAAACGAAAAAGCAGAGTCATGATGACCATCCCACATTCCAGTTCGGCCAGCCCACAATGATTTACACAGTAAGGTTCAGATCCCACGTTTGATGTAAAGAGACCCCCCAATAAACATGAGCATCTCCTGTTTTGGAAAACAAGTCATAAAGCAGGAACAAGCAGGTGTGGAAGAGATTAGCCGGGGGATTGTGTAGAATGAAAGGGTTTTATGACGGGTCAAGCCCTGATGCTAATCACAGGTGGACGGAGGAAGGGGAGCTCGTGAGACTGGTTTGACCCAGGGCAGCAGAGCCAGCTGCCCAGGTCACAGAGAAGTCAGAGGGAAAGCCCATGTACTGTGAGGCCCGTATTAACTCCATCATAGCCTATGTGAGGGCAATGACAAGATGGCCACTGCTTCCAAAATGGAACCCGCGTAGTGCAAGCAGAATAACGTGTACACAGTGCATTCATAGCTAGAACGGTATATAAAGCACTCGTACATGCCGCATTTACCATTTGCGGTTCGCTAATACCAAGATAGACAGGGGTAGGGCCCTGTCCCCTACGCGGTCCCGAATATTAAAGTACGACAGACCCTCCTTTTGCCCTTACATAGGCAATTACTATACTCATCTTAATCCGAGTCTAGGTCAATGTTCACGAAGTCATGGAGATGTTGCTGTAGCATCATCCTATTACTTAGCTCGTCTCTCGATACAGGTTTCCTTACACATAAGGTAGCACAGAGGCCATATATCGTGGGAGCACACTGTATGCACAGACAGAACAGGAAAAGAATGGCTAAGATCATTCCAATGACCATCAGAACTTTCCAACCCCAGGCAGATATCAATTCCCAGAACCACCCCACCAGTGACCAATCTCCCTTATCCACGTGTATGGCTTCAGATATTTTATGGAGTTTGGAGATGGCTTGATACACTGTTGGAGCATTATCTGGTATGAAAATGCAGCAACTGGATTGGATGACCTTGCATACCCCACCGCGGTCTGCAAGAATAACGTCTAGAACCATGCGGTTCTGCAGAGTCATAAGGCGATCCGCTTGGAGCTCAGCTGTCAGATTACTAAGGGCACCAGCCGTTACATTGACAGTGGATTCAACCACACGTGTCAGCTGTCTCAGGTTCCTACTATTGACCATAGGTCCCCAAAACGGCAGGAAACCCAAGAAGAAGTCTCCTGCTTCCTGACCGGCAGTATCTTCCTTACTAATCACACCTCTCACAACTCTGGTCTTGTGATAGTCAGAGGCAGCAGTAAATGTCGGCGGTAGCAAGTTCGCAATATAACATGTGCCCGAGAAATCAGGGGGCAGCCATGTATATGCTCGGTCATTACAGATGAAATATGTGCCCTTGGCAGCTAGAAACGCAGGGGAAAACTGTGACGGGAAAGTGTACGTTTCAGTACAGTCACTTCTTCCCAGTTGAGCTCTAGGATTCTGACCATTACCCTGTAAGCAGAACCGACCTATGTGGGGTACGACCCAGATTGGAGATGAGATTTTTCGCTGTCTTTCACCCAGACTAATACTATACCCCGTCGCGTTCCATCCTACATAAGGTCTCAGCTCTTCTTTGGGAATGGATGAGTATGCATCAATATCTCTACTCATATCGGCAACTCCTTTCATCAAAGCCTTATTATTGGTGATAGGTCTGATGGAACGCGGTTGGCGAGGGGAGTATGTATCTAGGGCATAGAGAAACATGGTTTGGAATGCCCATGACGATCCATTGTAACTGTACGGTAGCACCAGGTAGGGAATACCTTTGTTAATGGTATGTGGCATTAACCCACACACCCAGCAATTGGTCGTATTCATTACTAGTTGGTGCTGGTGCAAGAGTTGGATAAACGAGTTATTTACAAACTCTGATCGTCTGGTCTGTTCGTGCTCAGGCAAAGGGTGAAAAGAGTGAGAGGAGGCAGTAGAAAGAGATATAGGCTGTTGGGTGGGTGCAATGGGCTTTTGAGCGGAGAAAAACACAAATCCTACAATAAACAATATGATACTACACAGTGTAAAAAGGCACAAAAAGACAAAACATTTACTTTTTACAATTCTACACATCCTTGCGTTAAAGTTCATTTCCTCAATCGGTCTCTCCATCTTAAAAAACTCCATCCTCTACTCGGGCCGCTCGCGGCGGATGAGTTTCTTCTGCTAAAGAGTACGCCTGTCAGTCCAGGGAAACGCCCTAGACCAACCAGAACCGTCGACCTAGCGTCTTCGGCCTGTACCCCAAAGTCTTGGCACCGCGACCCTGCGGCAGAACCCGGATGGTGGTTCGAAAAACAAAAATCAAGAAAGTCCTTCAGATGGGAGAGCAAAAATGTCAAAAGGGAAACAATGAGGAAATCTTTATTTGTCCATGGGCCTAGGTCTCAAATTATAGCGGAGACGGCCAGGTGCTGTTTGGTCTTGAAACAAAAGTTCAGGCTCAGTGGTGTCCAGTCGACTTGACGGTGGCACAGCTTCCTGCAGAATATTGTCACTCTCTTGGTCTGAAACTGTGCCTTTTAAGCGTGCGTCACTGAATGGTGCAAAACGAGGTACAATGTTTGTCTCTGAGTCGGCGATACCCTCCTTGACCCACTGGTCATATGGCAGAGGCAAGGGGACTACTTTGCAGTGGGTACCATGAATCCAGTGCTTCTTCCCTTTCACTCGCACTGCTGATCTTGTTGAAAGAAGAACAAGATGAGGGCCGATCCAGCGAGGCTCGTCGTTGCTCTTACGCTGGAAATTCCGGACCAGGACCCACGAGCCAGGGTTGATAGGGTGTCCAGGAGGTTCAGAGGCTTGGGGAAGAGTATCATGTACCTGTTGGTGCAAAACACGCAGTTTAACCGTCAAATCATACAAGTAATCGAGCAGTACTGGATGCTCTATTTCGCTAAATTTCGCCGGTCTTGGCACGCCCCATACATTAGCCGGGCGGCCAAAGACGACCTCATAGGGACTAAGTCCCACTCGTGAGTGTATGGTCATTCTGGTGGACAGGAGTGCTAGAGGTAGAGCGTCAGGCCATTTAAGACCGGTGCTCGCCTGGATTTTAGCCAGCTTGAGCTTTAAGGCTCCATTGTAGCGTTCTACTAATCCAGCTGATTGGGGGTGATTTGCAGCGTGGAACTTCTGCTTTATCCCTAGCCCTTCACATACATTCTTCATCACTTTACCCACAAACTCACTTCCGTTATCACACCACACCATTCTTGGCATCCCAAACCTAGGGAAAAACTCTTTCACAAGGGCTTTGGCTGTGGATAGGGCAGTGTTATCTTTCAGAGGATAAGCCTCAATCCATTTTGAGAAAGCACAAACAACCACCAGTACATATTTCAGGTTGTTGCATCTTTCCATGTGAATAAAGTCCAGCTGCAAAACTTCAAATGGACATGATGGGGGTGCAAAGTGACCAGCCGGAGTTGGGGTTCCCCTACCAGGGTTGTACTTCAAGCATACTATGCAATTCTTGACCACATTCTCTGCACACTTGGGAATCCCAGCATTCTGCCATACTGGAGCCAACAACTTGCATATACCTTTCGTACTGATATGTGCCATTCCATGTGCCATAGTAACCACTGGAAGCACATATGCATCAGGCAACAACCATCGCCTATGTTCTGTCAGATCAATCCAACAACCATTCTCATCCAACTTACCCATACTTTCTCTCCACTTGCTTAACTCTTCTTCTGTGGCTTCAGCTTGAAGCGACTTCACACTCTCTATTGTGTTCTCACACATTCCCACATCATTAACCCATCTTGCGGGACCTGCAACATACATTCTAGTCTTCACATTCTGTGCTGTTTCTCTCGCGGTCTCATCAGCAAACGCATTCCCACATCCAACATCATCTGTGACTTTCCTGTGCGCACTGCATTTCATGATCGCAACTTGCAACGGTAGGGTCAGTGACTCAAGGAGATCATTTACCAACTTGCCATTCTGAATTTTAGCTCCATGTGACGTCAGGAACCCACGCTCTTTCCACAGACGCCCAAAATTATGAGCCACGCCAAAGGCGTACTGGCTATCTGTATATATGTTCACTCTCATTCCTTCAGACAACACACATGCTCTCGTGAGGGCGATTAATTCTGCTGCTTGGGCCGAATTATGTGGCACTCGTGCAGTTTCCACGACCGTGTACAAAGTCGTGATAGCATAGGCAGCAGTCGTGTCACCATTAGGGAGCTTGAAACAGGACCCATCCACCCATAAAGTGCCATCACACTCAGTCAGGGGAGTATCTTTTAGATCCACTCTCCCTTTCGTCTCTTCTTCTGTTCTGAACAGACAGTCATGTTGCTCAATCTCATCTGAGTCTGCTGGAATTGGCAACAATGTGGCTGGATTCAGCGTATTGCATCTCTTTATGTGTATGTGATTAGCTAACAGTGTAAGTTCGTAGCCCGATAATCGTGCACTAGTCAAGTGTTGTGTCTTAGTTCTATTTAATAATGTGTCTACAGCGTGTGGAACCATGACAGTCAATGTGTTGTCCATTACCAAACCAGCAGATTGTCGGATAGACATCGCTGCAGCAGCTGTCGCTCTCAGACAGCTTGGCAATGCCCTCGCTACAGGGTCCAAGGTAGATGAAAAATATGCGCATGGGCGCGGTCTGTCACCAAAAGGCTGTGTTAACACTGACAACGCACATCCATCTTTCTCGTGAACATACAATGTAAAAGTCTTACTGTAGTCGGGGGTACCCAACACAGGTGCTGAACATAATGCATTACGCAATTCCACAAAACTTTTCTGGCACTCTTCAGACCATGGGATAGGATTCGGTGTGTCTTTGCATGTTAAGGCTAACAAAGGTTTTGCCAATAAAGAAAAACTAGGGATCCAATGCCTACAGTATGAAGTGATGCCCAAGAAAGCACGTACTTCTCTCTGTGTTTTTGGCACACTCAACTGTGCAATGGCTTGAATTCTTTCTGGGGTCAGTTTCCTTCCCTCCTTCGATAAGAGATGACCTAAGTAGGTCACTTCTTGTCGACAATATTGCAGCTTAGAGAGAGACACTTTGTGATGGAAAGCGGATAAATGGCGCAACAGTGACAATGTGGCTTCTTTACAGATCTTCTCAGTATCCGCGGCGATCAGTAAATCGTCCACGTACTGAATCAGGATAGCGCCACTAGGTAAAACAAGTGCATCAAGCTGCGCTTTCAAAGCCTGACTGTATATGGATGGACTCTCACAGTAGCCCTGGGGAGCGCGTTTGAAGCGGAAGCTTCGGCCTCCCAGACTAAACCCAAAAATATCTCTACTCTCTTCTGCAATTGGGATACTAAAGAAAGCATTCTTTAAATCGATCACCGAAAACCATGCAGCAGAGGCTGGAATCATCGTTAACAAGGCAGTTATATCGGGGACAACCGGAAACTGTGGCACAACAATCTTATTAACCTCTCTAAGATCAATCACAAACCTGTAAACAGGTGGCTGTGAAGGATCCGTTCGTTTTAAGACAGGTAAGATCGGACTATTGCAAACGTTGCCTCTTGTCTCTTCAATCACACCCTTATGAATCAAGTCGCTGACAATGTCTAACAATGCTTTCTGCCCTTCATTAGAGATCTTGTACTGGGGAATACGTGGCAGTCTGACATTAGCCTTTAAAGTCACCACATATGGCGGTATCTCTAAGAGGCCCACGTCATTGGGACCAATAGCCCAAAGGGCATCCGGAAGGGATGACAATTCAGGCGGCATCGTGTTTTTAGACAAATACATTGGGGAAATCACTTTCTTGCCTAATGTAAGTTGTACTCCTGAAGGAGAACAATACAGTGTAGCGTGTAATCTTTTCAACAAATCTAATCCCAGCAAATTCTCACCACAACCTGTTGTCAGGATCAGGGGTGCTTTCAGCTTGCAAGGTCCAACAGAAAGTGACATGGGACAGGAAATCGGGTTCCTAACTGGGGCGCCAGAAAAACCTACTGAAACATTCATATCGCCAGACAAAGGTGCGCCAGGGAGTTTTGAATGCATGATTGAACTCTTTGCAGCACCAGTGTCTAGCAGAAAAGGCTCCGTTACATTTGCTGTAGTCACCTCAACATACGGTCCACTCTGATCCACTGGCACTGAAACAACTCCCTCTCTTTGTCTATGGCTGTCCTAATAATCATTACTTTCTGCATCACCGTCCTCTGCATAATAATCATTATTATAATACTGGGCCGTATTACTGATCGCGTTAACTTGCTGATCAAAGCTATTGATTGCACTTTGAGGCGGCAGAGGACGCGCGTTCTGGGGAGCATTTTCACGCCCTCTGCCTCTAGGAGCTTGCTGACCACCCCTACCTCTTGCGCCATACATATTACCGTTCCGCTGCATTAATTTAGGGCAACTATATTTAAAATGACCTTCCTCTTTGCAGTATGAACATTGGTTGGGACCTACAGGGACACGTGGTTGATAATACCCATTCATTTGCTGGTTGTTCTGAAACTGTTGGGGTTGGTGATAGACACCTTGTGGTTGTCTATAATTATTCTGACCTCCACGTGGCGGATAGGCCTGCTGTAAAAGGACCTTTGTCTTTAATTCCTTCGTTTTCTTTTCTGTTCTATCTTTCTCGTCCTTATCTCTATTTTCATAATACTGTGCAGTAGCCAGTATTTGCGCTGAAGAAGAAACAGCCCAGGAACTCTCGGAATCTTTCAACTTTTTACACAGGTCAGGAAGTAGATTCTGCACAAACTTATCCACAAATAACCGTTGGCCACCCTCAGTACTCATATCCTGCCCACTGTGGTCAATAAACGTTTCTTCAAACCTAGTAAAGAAGTCTGACACTGTCTCATCTTTCTTCTGCTTGCATGCAGATAACTTGTCCCAATTTACGCGCATCGCAGGCATTATTGTCTTCATATACGTGATGATTCTACCAGGCAGTTCAGCTACTAAAGGTTCTGGTTTCGCACCACCAGTTTGTCTAGCATCAGCAGCAACAATGTTGGCCCATGTATCCCCTAGTTCTGCATTGTGATCTACATTACGAATTGATCCCCATAGAGGCTGTGGAACAACATTGCCAAACAACATGTCTATATCGGCCAAATTCATAATGCATGACCCTGCTGTCTGTGACAACTCTTTATAATAACCTGCTGGGTTTTTACGGGGATCAGGTAAGGACTGCTTAAGCGCTAACACTTCAGAGCGCTTCCATGGAACATGCACCCAAACACGCTGGAAATGCGCTGCCACAGCGGGGTTACCACCGACAGCTGCAACCGCTTCCTTCCATACCGGGGGAACTTCTCTCATGGGGTATTGTCGCGCTTTTGCCTTTTTCCCCACAAGGACCTCTTGTTCAAACAATGACTGTTGGCAATCGTCATTCCTAAGTGACAATACAACCGCAACTGCTTTATCTACTTCGCGGTCCACAATTATACCAGTTCCAAAATCGAACCTCACTCTACACAACTCCTGCGGGTTCGGATTTTTACCACTATCCTCCAATTCTTCACAGAGAATTTCGCACATTTTCTTGAACACATATCTCTGTTTAGGGGCATCCCATTGATGGAAAGTGTTGACAACTGATTCCACATCATAAAGTGAAGGAAAAACGATCCATCTACGCGCCATGTGATCTATTACCTTTTTCTCATCGGGGTTAGGCAATTGGCTGCGCAACTGCTTACGCTGTACACCAGGAGTTGCACCAGATGACCCAAAGAGAGGAGACATTAATGTAGTAACCACATTAGCTAAGCGCTGTCGCGCTGAAGGAGAAGCTGAGGCGAGAACAGGGGGAAAAACAGAGGGAAGAAAAGAGGATGTAGAGACAGGTACTGGAGTGGTGGAAGGAAGAGTGTTAGGGGAAGCAGTTACTTGATTAGGCAAAGTCGCAGGAAGTGCGGGGGCAGTTGGAAGCACAACTGGCGGCGCTTGAGAGGGCTGCGCTACAGGAATAGGAAGTGGCTGCAAAGCAACTGGCGGCTGCGGCAAGGCTTGCAGTATATGCACTGGAGGCGGCATATTTACAAGCTGGGGAGGCGTCGTGGCAGTTTGAGCATACGGGGGTGGCGAACTCAACAAATGTGACATCAAGGGATCTTTCTCCTTTTCTTCTGACTCATCCTGCTTAGAATGTGGCAAAGCTGGGTAACATTTGTCAATCCCTAACTTACGCTGCCTGTGCAATTGCTCATTCATTTGCTCCTCTTCATTGTCTTTAAATTGTACAGCTGCTTGCATTACTGACATACCTCTCTCTCTTTTATTCTTTTTCGCTAACTTAATTTCCTTCTGTTTGGCTTCCTTTCGCCATAAGCGGAAAGAGTCAAACATCGCCGGCCGGGCTTTCTTCTTAAACAATTTAATTTCCAGATTATCTAAAATATCGGTATCAAAACTACCATTTTGGGGCCATTTTAAAACACCATCTTTCCTGGTGTAGTGGATCCACACTTCGTTATATGCAATGGGGCCTACGCCATGTTTCACATAGAGCTCATAAGTTGGAGTTCCAACCGGAGGAACCGGACATGATTCCTCTAGCTGGAAATCTTTTCCACAACCCAAACAGAATAATCTACCAAATAGTCCAGAACCAGGCATCTTCGCTCACTAGTCTAGATCCAAACGTCAAAGGATTATCGATTACGATAGCCTCGTGAATACACGAGTCCTCTGGTTTTGGCGTTTGCAAACTCCAAAGTACCAATTCAAATGATCCCGAAGGATACCAAAACAAATGGGAGACGCTCCACTTATACTTAACTGAATATTGCTGATCGATGGCGTCACCAGAAGACTCTCTCGATTGTTTCGCTCTCTCAAAACTCGTCAAGGGTCCAAAACAGGTCGATTAATCAGGGCAGCAGTCCTTCGTAGCCGTCGGGACGCGGAGAACCTCGCAGAAAAGACTTTCGGACCACGTCGACATGCAGGGGTCGATGAAGTGGCGGCCTTCCTCCGGAATTTCCACACGAAGCTCCTCACGAACCTCTGGCTTGGACTGGTACCGCTGAAATCGTCCCGAGTTGGGCGCCAAACTGAAGTACTGGGTATTTTAGACCCAGCGGTGCAGGGGCACACACCCTATGACTTCTGGGTTTCACCCTGTTCCGGACCTACAGAAACACAGAGTCTTCTGGGTGAAGTCAAAGAATCGTTTATTGGCTGCAGACCAATGACAGGTATCCTAGAAGTACAACAGCGTGTATGTTCTCAGGAGACTGCTGAAAATCATAGGAACGGACTTCTCCTTAAGTACAAAATATCATGCTCCAGGCACACATTCCTTGGTTTACGATATGGCCATATAAAGGTATACATTACAAACGAAAAAGCAGAGTCATGATGACCATCCCACATTCCAGTTCGGCCAGCCCACAATGATTTACACAGTAAGGTTCAGATCCCACGTTTGATGTAAAGAGACCCCCCAATAAACATGAGCATCTCCTGTTTTGGAAAACAAGTCATAAAGCAGGAACAAGCAGGTGTGGAAGAGATTAGCCGGGGGATTGTGTAGAATGAAAGGGTTTTATGACGGGTCAAGCCCTGATGCTAATCACAGGTGGACGGAGGAAGGGGAGCTCGTGAGACTGGTTTGACCCAGGGCAGCAGAGCCAGCTGCCCAGGTCACAGAGAAGTCAGAGGGAAAGCCCATGTACTGTGAGGCCCGTATTAACTCCATCATAGCCTATGTGAGGGCAATGACAAGATGGCCACTGCTTCCAAAATGGAACCCGCGTAGTGCAAGCAGAATAACGTGTACACAGTGCATTCATAGCTAGAACGGTATATAAAGCACTCGTACATGCCGCATTTACCATTTGCGGTTCGCTAATACCAAGATAGACAGGGGTAGGGCCCTGTCCCCTACGCGGTCCCGAATATTAAAGTACGACACACTTTGTGGTTATGGCTCTTTTAGCAAGAAGGAGCGCAAGATTAGCGGATCGACAAATGGGACTACCCTTCTTCCCGCGGGGCCCCAGTCCCAATATACAGTATTCTAGTGTGTCGTTATGACGCACAGGGGCTATATCCGTCAGTTTTTTGCATACCGTCTTCCAGTAGTGCCCCAGTCTAGGGCAATCCCATACCATGTGTATGAGCCCTGCGTTGGGTGCGTAGCAGCGCGGACAGGCATCACTTGCCCCCGAAAATATAGCACACAATCTACGTGGGGTTAAATAAGCTCTGTGAAGTAACATTAATTGATTACATTTGACTTTAGGATTCCGAGACACCTTTTTGGGGTGCCCTCGTACAGTATCCCATTCCTTGTCTGTAAATGCACGGCCCACGTCCTCCTCCCATCTATCGCGTAATGGTCGAAATGAGATTGCCATTTCAGTCCGAATCCCGTGAGTCAACCATTTTGTCAGGCGTGCCCCATTTCCCATCAGGTATTGCATGGTAAGAAGCGTGTCCGTGGCTGGTTCAGTACCACCGGTGACCATGTAGTGCATATATATCTGGAGATATGTGCATGTAATAGGAACAGTATATCGGGTGCGCCATGTACGTGTACAAACGTGACATGTGTCCTTAATAAACCTTCAGAAAAGAAATCTCCTACCGTGACAATGCCCGCATGAGCCCATACCTGTAAAGCACGGGTAGTGACCAGTCCTGTTTGTGTGGGGATACCTAGTAGCGGAATAGTGGGAGCATACGGAGGTGTCCGTCTGGTGTACTTCACTGCGTTCCTCCAGTAAGTACTGGCTATCCGCAGCAGGTGGGGTGTCGATGCCGGTAGGAAGGCCTGAGGCATTAAGAGCTTGTGGATGACACCTTTGTCCCTCTCCCGCAGAGACATATCCAATTTGTGTAGATTACGTCCTGCAAGCCAATATGCCAGCCACTGCAGTTGGCTAGCGTAGCAATATGCGCGCAAGTCTGGTACCCGATCCAGGTATAGGGAAGCGTTGTTGACTACCAGTCACCCACAAGATGTTTCCATGTTACATTCATCCTTTGGTGTGGCCAGCTACTGTTCAATATATATACGAGACTATGCCACTGTCAGTGCACCATTAATAGACTTGACAAAAAAGAATGTTTCTTTTCATTTGTCACATGAATGCGAGCTAAGCTTCCAGAGAATCAAACAAACGATTGAGAATGCTAAGGAAATGGCATACTTTGATCCAAAGCTTCACACCGAGGTTGTTGTTGACATTAGCCCTGTTGAGTTCAGCGCCATTCTTGCACAGCACAGCAGACAACGTAAAGCCAAAGTTTGCCCAAACTGAATGTGCTTATTCACAACCTTAGAAAGAAAGCTTAGAAGTGGTATGGGCTTGTGAATATTTTCACGTATTCTTGTATGGGAAGCTTTTGAGAGATCATCAAGCATTGTTGACCATCTTTGGCAATCCAAAGGCAAAAATGCCTCCTCGCATTGAACGTTAGGGTCTACAATTGCAAGAATACAACTACACTATCGTACATCATACAGGTGAAGGAAGTGGCCCAATTTGTGTCACCCGGGTCACTGACGATCAACTCTCAGCCTTCCATACCAAATAAAGAGTTGGTTAGACAGTAGAGAATACAAACCAATATCTGTTAATTCAGTTATACTCAGATTGGAGGCCAGTCTGCCCATTCTCTAAGAATGTTGCAGAGGGACCGACATCAGAAAGCATAAAGATACATTATGTACATTTCAGAACCAATAAAGACACACCCACAATGGAATTTTCCAAGCAGAGGCAGCTAAAACAAAGAAGAACAGAGGATAAGTTTTGATTCTGAGGCCGGGCACACACGGTCTACTACTCAAGGTCGCTCTGCCCCTGCACGCCACTAGACACGTGAGAGAAGGCCTCTATCTAGTGAAAAAGGTATGCGCCAATAAGAACAGTGTATTCATTAGTGAAGTGAATCCCAGCCTCGGGGAAATGAAACCCAACTGAGGCCTCTTCTCAGAAAAGATGAAGGATTAGTTTAGATTATAACTCAAAATGGCGCCCACCTAGAAAATGGCACCGTGAATGCTAACTAACATAGAACAATATGCAAACATGAATTTTTCTATTCTAACAGACCCTCATTTTAGCATGAGCTAAACATTTTCTAGTAATAGCAAAGAACATATGAATCAATAAAACAGAAAATCATAGGTAAACTTCTTAGGAGCTCTCCATACTGTCAGCATCAGGAAGGGAGACCGTAAGGAGGGAAGAAGTCTCGAAAATGCCCTCATCTATCTGCATTAGGTCATTGATCTCTTTTTGGACCATAATTGTAGCATTGGTGTCATGAATCGATATTTTCCTCTTAGGGGTGAGAAGAGTGGTGCAACAAGAACAACAGAAGGGAAGGCATTGAATAAGGGCACAACAAGACACCAAAATCACTATTAAGTGAATCTCCTTTTCCAGAATCCAGCCCCAGCTGCTCAAAAGAGACCAACTCCAGTTCCCACTTTCCATTCCCTTGACATTGTCAAGAATGTCTAAAATGTGTTGGGTAACATTTTTTTCCATATTTGTGAACCCGATAACACACTGATCTCCCATTGCCGCGCATACACCACCACTGTTGGCTAAAATGAAATCAACAGCATATCTAGTTTGTTCCGAATATATTTGCATACTCTCCAACTGAGTAGTGATGTCACGTAAAGCAGCCACAGTAGTAGTAGATCAAATTTGGAGCTTACACCCAAAATATTCTCTGGCTTTTTTACCTCGGGCCATAGAAGTACCACCCAAAGTGAAAATAGAGGAAAGGATGTTTCCAAAGGTGATGCCATTACTATAATTATTAACTTCCATATCAGTTACTCCCTCACAAAATTCTTTGGTCAGTGTTCTTTTAATCCATCTTACTTTAGGCTTTGCACTTTTACAAGGTACACACAAAGGCAGTACCATCCCCAGTGCCACATTTTTCATACCATTATGGACATTAGAATAAATCCTATTAGACAAAAAGAAAAAAACCTGGGTGTGCATAAATCAGTCTATCGTAATCCATTGCAGAGTATTGGGAATTCCATCCAAAGGAACTGGGGTCCTCTGAATTTACCAATCGGAACGTGGTCTTATGCAGCACAATTCCTGAGCAATTTATGTACAAGGAAGTATCAGTACTGTTGATAATTGGACAACAAGCAAGACAGTAACCAGCTTCTCAAGGAACTGTCAATTCCTTGTAATGCCATTCCACCAAAGTTATATTCTGTTTCTCCATATAAATATTATCACAGTACGTACTATCATTGCAGCCGGGATAACCCTCCCCCAATGGTTTTCAATTATAAAGGCAGGGCCCTGGGTAACCAAACCCAAACACTCCTTTCACTTCTAAAAATTTGGGTGGCTGAGTATAAGTATAATTCACAAGTGATATAGGGTATGCAGTCCATAGACTAGTGACAGATTGAGTCGGGTAACAAGCCGTTCCTTCTCCAAAGAACCTCTTATGTGACTCTAAGAATACATTGCTCGGGATGCTCTTTTAATTCTTGCTGGGGAGATACCGTTACTCTTATTAAGTAAAGGTACACTTTGATCATTTTCCAGATACACCAAATAATACACCAAATAATAATATTAATAGCAAATAATAATATTAACAGCAAAGTCACTAGGACAACAAGTTAACTTTTGTTTACGGGTCCACACCATATTGTTCTGGGCAACAAGAAGCACTGGCTGCTCTTCCTCAGCAACCAATCTGCCAAAGGGATGCATAACGAATGATAAAATGAGGGGTGCAAAATGCAAGAGAAATATACAAGTTCCCAGTGTCCCTCAGATCCTCACTGGTACAGGCTCCTATTGTCTGTCAGTACGTTGGCACTCTTGAGCACTGGCGGTGGAGCTTGCTCTGTCCTGAGGCTTGTAGCCCACGTCGATCACAAGGTATACCACCACGGTATACTTCAATCTATCCTGTGCACAAATCTCCCATCAACCTGAACTAACTCTGTTGGTACTATAACAAAGTACACTCTAACTTTCACAGTCCATCCCTAACTAATCTTTCTTTTCTTTTAGTGCACTGTCTCTCAGCCGGGTGTGCAAGTTGTACCTTGTGGACCCGGGCACAGACTGACCAACAAACAAGCACTTCTGGATAGCTCGTATTTCCGGAGGAACTGCTGCTTTCAACACACTATAATTTTCCTCATCTGTTTGCGTCCATGTCAGTTGAGCATCGCTAAACGGGATGAACTGAGGCACAGTCTCGCACTCGGAGTCCTTGATGCTGTTTTTTACCTACTGATCATAGGGCAGAGGCAGAGGGACCCTGCGTCAGTGAGTTGCATGGATCCAGTTCTTATGGCCAGCACCTTTTACTGCCGTGCGAGTTCCCAAAAGGACTTGGTCCGGGCCCTCCCACACCAGCTCCAAACACTTCTTCCGCTGAAAATTCCTAATCAAGATGAACTCACCAGGTTGAATCTCATGGTCGGGTCCCTCTGCCGTAGGGGGCAGGGAAGCCTGGACCTGTAAGTGAATAGAATGTAAACTTTCAGCTAACTGGCCAAGATAGTCAAGTAACATAGGGTACTTAATATCAGAAAACCGCCGAAGTCGCGGGATGCCCCAGACATTTGCTGGGCATCCAAACATGACCTCATACGGTGATAATCCTGTTCTAGAATGTGTTGTTGTTCTTGTTGACAAAAAGTGCTAATGGCAAAGCATCTGCCCATTTTTAACCCTGATGTCTCCTGAATTTTCGCCAGTTTGAGCTTGAGAGTACTATTGTACTTCTCAACCAAACCTGCTGACTGTGGATGATTGGTAGCATGACATTTTTGCTTTAAGTGCAGACCTTCACAAATCAATTGATTCACTTTTGCATTAAAATGACTTCCGTTATCACTCCAGATCATTCGGGGCAAGCCGAAATGAGGAAAGAACTTCTTCAGAGTACCTTTGCAGTCATAATGGCCATATTGTCTTTAGTCGGGTAAGCCTCAACCCATTAACTGAATGCACATACAACCACCAAAACATACTTCAAATTGTTGCATCCCTCCAACTCTTTGTAATCCATTTGAAGGACCTCAAAAAGAAAAGTGGGTGGTGCAAAGTTACTAGGCGGTGTAGGGGTACCCTTTACAGGATTATGCAACATGCACACCATGCAATACTTTACTAAGTGTGCAGCTGTCTTACAGATGTTATCATTCTGCCATACAGGGTCCAACAATTTGCAAACGCCTTTAGCGCTAATATGAGCTGGGCCATGAGCCATAGTGACTACAGGAAGAACATATGCATCTGGCAACATCCATCTCTGCTTCCCCGATTTATCAATCCAACATCCCTCATTCAATTGTGCTGTACTTTCCAACCACACCACTAATTCTTCTATTGTGATTTCACTTTGTATCTCCTTTACACTTTCAAGAGTGTCTTCAAACATAACAACTTCAGGAACCCATCTAGCTGGACCTGTTACAAACATTATTTTCATCTTCGTCCAGGCTGCTTCCTTAGCTATCTGATCTGTAAAAACATTTCCCTTACCTACATCATAAGTAACCTTCTGGTGTGTGCCACACTTCACTATTGCTAATTTCTTGGGGATTTTCAAAGGAGACAAAAGCCTCTATATGAGGTATCCATGTTTGATTCTTGTGCCATGAGAAGTAAGGAACCCTCTCTCAGCCCAGAGTCGCCCAAAATTATGCGCGACCCCAAAGTCATACTGGCTGTCAGTATAAATATTGACAGCCCGTCCCTCACTCAATTCACAAGCTCAAATAAGGGCAGCAAGCTCAGCAGCTTGAGCCGACTACTAAGGGACTTGTGATGTCTCTACTACTGCAGGAAGTGTGGTAATAGCATAAGCCACAGTTGTAGTACCATCTGGTAATTTGAAACAAGAGCCATCAGCATATAGTTCCCTTTTTGGGTAAAATAAGGGTATGTCAGTCAAGTCTACCCATCCTTTCGTCTCTTCTTCCGTCTGGAAGATACAGTCATGTTTGTCCACTTCATCACTCTCAGAAGGGAGGGGTAGTAACATGGCTGGATTCAGAGTAGCACATCTTTTGATTGTGATATGTTTAGCAAACAATGTCAATTTATAGCCAGTTAGACGTGCACTGTTGAGGTGCTGTGTCTTTGTCTTATTCAGAAGCGTGTCCACAGCATGGAGTACCATAACTGTGAGATCAGTATCAAGCACAAGTCCAGCCGATTGTCTGATACACTGTACAGGGTCCAATAAGGTGATCCTTATCAATTGGGAAAGTACCTAGGGTACATGGAGTACATCTTAAAGAGAGAGCAGACAGCCTGAGACCCTGAATGGCAGGATCTCAGGCCAACTAAGTTGAAAAACCAGCTAGACACTAGGCAAAAAGTTGGGGGTAACCATAGTCAGATATCCACCTTCCTACACAACCCCCCCCTCCCCCCCCCAAACGAAGGGAGATAAGGCTGGCCTTGACAAGGTAAGCCTCTATTGCCTAAGTGGCCATATAAGGAAGAACCAGCACTGGCATGGTTACCCCCTGTCTCATGGTCCACTAAGCAATCCCTCACCCTAAAGGTATCATAGGGTCTCCACCATAGGGAATCTCTACCTTTGGTGTGTTTTTGCAAAGAAAAAGGCTGCTGTTGAGATGGAGTACTGAAGTGAGTGTCCTCAAAGTGAGGCCTCAGCTTCCTCCAATCATCCTCCACCATGGATGCCTTTCTCTCTTTCACTGAGTTGCACTGTGCTCTCAGGGTCAGCCTCTGGCTACCTAAAGCTGGAGGCTGGGTCCCTTTTGTGGGCTTACTGGAGGGACAGGTCAGGTTTGGGGCCCTAAGGTCCCATGTTTGCCTGTGCCCAACAGAATCCCTCTGGGGGAGGTCCCTGGCTACCTGTAAAGGAGATCCCTCAGGAATGTTTTTAACCATCACCTGGCTAGGGCTACTAGCCAGGCAATCCTCATTCTTTTGATGGGGGGTTCTTGTGGACAGGGGCCCTCTTGGGGTCCACTGGCCTCCCTGACCTCTGCAGCCCTGGGCTGACTGAGGCAGGGTACCTGCACCAGACTGGGTCCCACCTTGGAAGGGGCCACTGACATCAGAGGCTCTGCCAGGCCAGGCCTGGCTACCTCTGGGGCAGTTCCTTCACAAGGGGTGAGGTCAGATCCCTGAGGAGGCTGACCTTTTCCTAATGTCTGGGGAGAGGGAGACTTTTCTTCCTCCCCACTACTCTCTGTTTGTGTGGAGTGATCCATAGATTCAGGCTTCACTACACCTTAGTCAGTCTGAGTATGGGCTGAGACCATTACAGCCTTGCCAACCTTTTCAGGGAGGCACTCAGTTTGGGTTTGAGCTGTGACTGTCACAGCTCTGCCAATCTCTACAGGGAAGTCTGTCTTTGCCTGGGCTGTGGCTACCACTGCCCTCCCAACCTTTTCAGGGAGGAAATCTACTTGGACAGGGGTTGTGGCTGGCACAACCCCACTACCCTTTTGTGAAAGGCCTACCATTTTAGAATGGGTGTCTTGTTCAACTCCATCCCAAGCTGAGAGTTCTAAGTCATTCCCCAGTAAGCAGTCCACAGGCAAGGTTGGAGACACTGCCACCCTTTTAGGGCTAGTGACAGCTCCCCAGCTGAGACATACCTCTGCCATGGGATGACTGTTCTGTTTGCCATCAATGTTAGTTACCTGGTATGAGAAACCAGGCAAAAGCTGCTCAGAGGGAACTAGCCTATGGGCCACCATAGTGATGCTAGCTCCAGTGTCTCTGTAGGCCTCAGCTTTTCTACCATTGATGTAGGGCTCCTGTCTGTACCTACCCAAAGTGTTGGGACAGGCAGTGAAGTTGGCAAACCCCATGCCACCATCAAAGACAAGAGTAGCTGCTGTAGGGGAATTGGCTAAGCCAGGGTCCCCCTGTGTTCCCCAAGAAAACCCAACCAATTTTTTGGGGGCACTCCCACCACCTGGGGGATTACTGCTGACAGTAATAGGTGGTGTGACAGGAGTAGTTGGAGGAACAGTTTTGTTTTTAGCCTTTGGGCAACTGCTGTCAGTTTTCCAATGCCCAGGAGTTTTACACTCATGGCAGTAAGGCTTTTTAACTGTGGTAGAGGAGGGAGCTTGGGACCCACCACCCTATGTGGAGTTTTGGGGCCCTGAGGAAGATTTCTCTTTTGTTTTATGCCCACCCTTCTCTTGAGGCTTGGTGGTATCTTTCTTTTGGTCACCACCCTGATTTTTAGGCCTAATCCTGGTCCTGACCCATTTATCTGCCCTCTTTCCCAATTCTTGGGGAGAGGTCAAATCTGAGTCTACCAGGTGTTGATGGAGAAGCTGGTTCTGACAATTACTAAGGATCTGCTCCCTCATAATCAAGTTGTACAATCCTGTATAGTCCTGCACCTTGCTGCCAGTTAACCAACCTTCCAAAGCCTTAGTGGTACAATCCACAAAATCAGACCAGTCCTGTGTCTGTGTCTTCTGGGTGTCTTTGAACAACAACCTATATTGCTCAGTGGTTAAGCCAAACCTATCTATCAGAGCACTCTTCAGGACTTTGTAATTGTTAGCATCCTCATCACTGACTGTGAGGAGCTTGTCTCTACCTTTGTCAGAAAAGGAGAGCCACAAGATAGCTGCCCACTGACTCTGGGGTACCTGCTGTACTTTGCAGGCCCTCTCCAAAGCAGTCATCCACTTGTGGATGTCATCCCCATTCTGATATGGGGGGACTATCTTGCTTAGGTTTCTATGGTCATAAGACCTATCCCTATCTCTAGGAATGTTGCTGCCACCAGTGGGTTCTGACCCACTTAACTTTTGCTCTCTAGCCAGAGCAAGCTTCTCCTTGGCAAGGGCAAGTTCTTCCCTCTGAATCCTCAGATTAGCTTCCCTCATTCTGGCTTCATGCTCATTTCTCTCAGGGGAAGTCATTCCCCTGTGAGAGGAAGCATTAGAGATGCTAGAGACATGGGAGTGGATGGATTCCCTTGAAGGGGATCTGTCCCTCCTGCCTCTCTGTGTAAGCCTACTTGGGGGTCTGTATGGGGGGACCCCATGCAAACTCCCATGTAAGCTTAGGTTAGCCTGGCTAAGTCTTCCTACTTGGCCCTGGCTGTCTACCTCTTCATCTGAAGTCCCATCTGACTCATCTGTGGTGGGAAGACCCTTATCTATAGCTATGGCACCATACTTGGCAGCTCTTTCAGCATCATAGGCCTCCAGAAGCTCCACTAGCTGTCTAAGGGTAGGGTTGGAACCCTGTTTTAATCTCCTGGAGGTACACAGTTGTCTCATCTCCTGGAAAGTGAATGCATCATATCTAGAGGGAACCTGTCCAGGATTCTCTTCTCCTGAGGGAGTATCAGTGTGATCTCCATTCAGGGACATGATTCTAGTGAGGGTGTGGTGTGTGCACCTACCTACACTAGTTGTATCTACTAAACCTCTCTAGTAGTTGTAGTCAGGGTGTGTTACTCCCTTCAACCTACAACCACTAAGTCCAGTAGGACTTAAGTATTATAATCTATGTTATATGTACCTAAACAATATCTGTGTGATCTTTCAATTTAGTATCTCAAGATTACAATGGTATTACAACAGCAAGCTCAGATCCCAACCGCTGCTCACCAATGTGAGAAGTTGGCCTGATGTATGATGTCACTAGTTCTAGTGTACACCTTATATCAGTCCAAACAACCCTTATGGTGATTGGTTGTAAAGTCAACCTTATAGACCAGCTATCCTAGTGGTAGCATGGACAAGAGCAGTCTTAGGCTACACTCTGAATGGCATGTGAAGCCAGCTGTGATACCATATATAATCCCTTGAATACCAAATGAAAGGACACCACAACAGATATATATATAAAATAAAGTGTATTTATTCTAGTCAAACCCTCAGCACTCTTTATGAGATTAGAGGTAAGTACAACACAGTCTTATTTATGCATACATTAAGTCACACAGGTAAGTAATACAGTTAGGCCCTAGGGGCCACGCAAACCATATACTAAGTAAGTGGTATAAGGACCACTGTCACGGAAATAGGTTAGGCCTAGGCCTAGGGAATCGCTGCGCCTACACTGTACTAGCAATAGTTAGGAAGTGGGAGGCCCACGGGATTCAGGTGCAGAGTGGAAACACTCACGCGTAATGCGTAAAAGTCGATAGAAATAGTAGTTGTTAGCAATTAACAGTTTAAGGACACTTCTGAAGCAGCTAGAGAGTCGAGACTCGGAAACTAGACCCTAGGATAGTCACTACCCTTGTGAGCACCGAAGTACCCAAGTTACCTAGCCCACGGACTGCGGGTGCATAGGTGTGAACTTGCGTCGGGTTTCGTCGTGGACTTCTATGGATGCCTGAAGGAAAGTTGCAGACAGGCAGTCAGTGAAGAGTGTCCGGTGGATCCCAAGGCTGGGATCAAGAAGAGAGGAGACCTGCAAGCAGAAGGGACAGAGTCAAGGTCACTAGCCAGTGACCACGTGGAACCAGGAAGGAACCAGGCGATGTCGTGAAGATTGCAGGTGAAGGTGAAGCTGGTCGCTGCAGCCACGAGGACCAGGGAACGTCGAGGACGACCAGGAGGCGAGCTGTCCCACGAAGGCTCTTGCTGTCGGCGGCGTCGAAGTTGGACTAGGACTCACCAAGCCTTGGCAAGCGGAAACCACGAAGAACGGAGGACTTGCTTCTGGTGCAGACCAGGAAGGTCTGGGGTGCTTCTCTTTGGCAAGGAAGCGGGAGCCAGTCTGGAGGAGCCAAACCAGCAGTGAAGATTTATGGTTGCGTCGTCACAAAGGCCACTAGCCAACGGGCAAGCAACTGGACAGGCGCGGCAAGCAGGAAAATACAGAAGGGCCCCACGCAGGACTCGTGGAGTGTGGGGGGCTGATCTTTGGTGCAGATGGTGCTTGGGGTTGGGGCTTCTCAATCCCCGGTGCACAACTTCGAGGGTACCTCGGAAGCTGCGCTGGAAGATACTCGCCACTTTTCCCAGGTAGCCGGTCCCACGTCTCTCGTCGCCTCCACGGATCTCAGCTCGGCTGTGGATGTGGATCAGGGTCGGAGAAGTCTGGAAGTCAAGGCTCTGGTCAGGCTCTGCAGTCGGTCCCTCGTAGAACTTCAGCAAAGCAAAGGGTAGTCTCTTGATGGTGCCTGTTTGCACAGGGTAGCCACTCCTTGGCCACAAGGGAGATTCTTCAGTCTTCTTCTTTCTTCGAATGTCGAAGATCCAGAGTTTCTGTTCAAGTTGCAGGTTCAGGATAATCTAATCTCCTGGGGCCCAGCTACCACTCTTATACTAATCTGGGGGGCTGGGTTACCTGCTAGGTCACGCCTTATGGGTGGGACCTGGGAGGGGGGTGGTTACACCCCCTTCCCTTTGTCCAGTTTCGCGCCAGGACTGGGGCTGGTGTGCCCCAGCACCGGTTTGAACTGGACTATGCATGGGACACCTTGTGTGCCCCAGGCATGTCTCATTCCTTTCAGCCCTCCCTGCCCCAATACACTAAAGTCTGTCTGGGGAGGTGCTAGCACCTCCCCAAGCAGGAAACCTATTGTCCAAGCCTCCCTTGCCGGGATCACTCCCAGCAGCAGGAGGTCAGACTCGTGTCTGTGGCAGCAGCATCCATTTTGTGATGCTGAGGCTTTGGTTAGAGTTAAACAGCAAAGTAGGATTTTAACATGTCTCTCCCTCTAGAAGGGAGGAATAATATCCTCATCACCAGAAATGGTATGGGGGTATTATTCCTAAGTGTTAGACACCTTACACAACATGTTTAGATAAAGCCAAACCATAGTTACCATAACCGTTTAAGATTATAAGGCACTTTAAGAGTATATGGTAGGCTATATCATAGAACAGCTATAAGGACATGGTTCCGAAAGCTGCAGACAGGCTCAGCTCATGCTAGAGCACCATCTCACATGTTACCAAGCACTCTGCCTCCAGGATTGTTAAGGCCTGCCATAGGAGTGACTGATAGGTACACATGTGTCTATATATAAGGGTAGATATAGGCATACTATATCTAAGCAAGGGGTGATTACACGACCTTGCCCCAGCTGAGTGATCATCCAGTTGTGTCTGATTGGAAGGCCAGACCAGGGGTGGCATAATACATGCTGCAGCCCCTGGGAGGCCTAGGGTACACCTATGCCCTGGGTACCTAGGGTACACTGTACAGGGTCCAATAAGGTGATCCTTACCAATTGGGAAAGTACCTAGGGTACATGGAGTCCATTTTAAAGAGAGAGCAGACAGCCTGAGACCCTGAATGGCAGGATCTCAGGCCAACTAAGTCGAAAAACCAGCTAGACACTAGGCAAAAAGTTGGGGGTAACCATAGTCAGATATCCACCTTCCTACAGACAGTAGGGTGCCGATTACGATCCGGTAAAAACCGGGTACGAACCGTCGGACGGAGAGTTTTCTCCGTCCGACTCGTACCCGGTCGGAAAACTTTACAAACATGGAATTACGATTCGCACGAAAAACGCCATTGCCGTACGAATCGTAAAAAACACCGACCGACGAAAATATACGTACGAATGTGATCCGGGAATGCTGCGACGTGACGTCGGGACGCGCTGGGGGGGTACGACATGTGCACGGGTGTACATACACGGGGGGGGTACGACTCGAACGTACGCAGGTGTACATACACGGGGGTACGACACGTACACGGGTGTACATACACGGGTGGGGGTACGACACGTACACGGGAGTACATACACGGGGGTACGACACGTACATGGGTGTACATACACGGGGGGTACGACTCGAACGTACACGGGTGTACATACACGGGGGTACCACACGTACACGGGTGTACATACACGGGGGGTACGACACGTACACGGGTGTACATACACGGGGGTACGCCACGTACACGGGTGTACATACACGGGGGGTACGACTCGAACGTACACGGGTGTACATACACGGGGGGTACGACACGTACACGGGTGTACATACACAACGACAACAGGAAAGCAAAAATGTGTTAATACTAGGCATTTTCAAAAGGAATCAAATTTGTTATTTTTGCCTGGCAAAGCAATTGCAAGTGCTTTTATCCAAAACAGTCCTCAGACTGCACCAAACTCAAACCACAATGGTACCATATCCACTAAGAACCAAAACAAAATCACCTGATATGAGAAGCACCTACGAACCAATTCTCCACTGCCGACTCTTCAGACCAAACATTCAAATCCAAGGGTTTTGCCATTCAGGACTCTAATCGGGATGACCACTTGGTGAGGCACCGTCCGGCGGGACAGAAAGGGCAGCTGCGAGTATCCAGAACTCTTCATGCAGGGATCCCTGATCCGTCAGTCCGACCCGACGATGGCCTCAACCTTCACCCGTCCGCGGAAGGAGCTGGGTCACTCACCCGAAGGAGTCCCTGTTCGGGCGCCAACTGAAGAAAGTGGCCCAATTCGGGTCACCGGGGTCACTCACGACCACCTCTCAGCCTTCCATACCAAATGAACAGTTGGTTAGACAGTAGAGAATACAAACCAATATCTGTTTATTCAGGTACACTCAGTGCCCAGTCTTTGGAGTGCTACGGAGGGACTGACATCAGCAAGCATAAAGATACATTATGTACATTTCAGAACCAATGAAGACATGCCCCCAATGGAATTTTCCAAGGAAGTGCAGCTAAACAAAGAAGTACAGAGGATAAGTTTTGATTCTGAGGCCGGGCACACACTATCCACTACTCATGGTCGTTCTGCCCATGCCTTCCACTAGACACATGGGAGAAGGCCTCTATCTAGTGGGAAAGGTATGCACTAATAAGAACCGTGTATTCATTAGTGAAGTGAATCCCAGCCTCGGGGAAATGAAACCCAACTGAGGTCTCTTCTCAGAAATGATGAAGGATTAGTTTTGATTATAAATCAAAATGGTGCCCACAAAGAAAATGGTGCCACAAGTGCTAACCTACATAGAACAATACGCAAACATACATTTTTCTTCTAACATAGGGGAAAAACCTTGCCAACTACTTCTCACATGCCTCTACAGTGCACCTGGCACCCCTTCCAAGATGGCTGAAGTATACATAAATTTAATTGTGAAATCAAGCACACCAGCTGTCATTTTATTGGAACAAATTGTCACTGCCACGAGTCAAGATAGTCACATGTTAAAACTGAAAAACATTATTACACATCAGTCTTGGTACCTGGAGCCTCAACCTCTTAACAGTGAATATCAGAAGTTTAACAATGTCAAAGTTGAGCTGTCCGTTACTCAGAAAGGCATTATTTTTAAAGGTTCGAAAATTGTCATTCTGGTGAGTCTGCGACAACAGATAATTGAAGTGACACATGAAGGACATTGTGGAATTGTTGCGAGAAAATGAGCTCACCGAGAACGAGTCTGGTTTCCACATCTCAATGAGAGAGTTGACAGAAAATGAAAGGCCTGTGATCTATGCAAATATCTACCATTGAAAACCACTAAACACATCTTAAACGTGTCATAGTTGCCAAAGCATGTATGGGGCTGAATTTCTGTGGACTTCTTCGGTCCTCTAGATCAACAAACATCACCTGATGGTGATTGTAGATGAATATCCCCATTTTCCATTGATAGAAGATCTCTCATCTATCAATCAAGAAAGAGTCATTGAGAGATTAGACGGCATCTTTGCAATATGGGGGGCTACAGCGAACTTGAAATCTGACAACGACCCACCTTTCAACAGTTGGAAACTTAGAGACTTTTTCAGTCATGTTAATGTGAAGCATCAGAAGAGCACACCTCTTTGGCCTTGCTGTACTAGAAAAGTTCGACCATAAAACTGTCTTGAATTCTACACTTCGAGCTTACCTTTACCCCTTACTCGACCACAGGTGAAAGCCCTGCAACCTTGATGTTTGGGAGAACCATGACGACAAAGTTACCTCAATGGACGACAAGAAGAACAAGTAATGAGGAAGAAATCTGTGTAAAAGACTTGGATCATAAAAGGAAAATAAAGGCCTATGCAGACAAGCGCTGACATGCAAAAGACAGTGTTTTCACTAGAAGAGATCGAGAGCTTGTCCATCGGTCTCTTTCATGTTGTGACCAGCAGATGACACACTTTGACTGCTCCACTTCCTGGGAAGTCCATTACACACGATTCCTTGCATGTCAGGCTTGTGACACATTTCTGAAAACTAGACAGCAGGAGGAGTCCAGTGAGGTATGGCTTGTGAGAAAACTGTAATTCTTTTAGCTAAATTTGAGGGTTGCCGTTGATTCTGGGTAAGAAAACATTGGGGGGGGTTTCACACATGCTATACCTCTCTAGACCCCCCTGGGTGTCTAGTTTTCAGAAATGTGTGGGTTTGGTAGGTATCCTTAGATGGCAGTTGAGCCCAGGGCCCAAAACCCAGGTGACCCTCCTTGCAATACCAGGTTGTTTTGTGACAGGTCATTTTTATGTCTTCACAATAAGTTTTGGGCCCTTGCCTGTCGCAGGTACTTGGCCCACCCACACAAGTGAGGTACCATTTTTATCAGGAGACCTGGGGGGAACACTGTATGGTAGGAGAATTGTGGTTTTTCTGGTACCAGAAGTTTATGACACAGTAAGGCATGGTAACTGTGTGACTATAGTCTCATTTTGATGTTTGAATGGCATTGTGTGTAAAAACAAAATTGTGGGATCCATGAAAGGCACATCGCCCAGTACTTTCCATTTTATTTTGGTTTACAAAAATATCTAACGTTAGTAGATTTTCCCTAGAGACAAACTACTCCTTAACACAGAAAGACAGATAAGGCAAATATGACTGCCTATCCATCTGTTCCTCAAGTACACACACATACTGGTTGGATTTGGCATGAGGGTGAGTGAAAGGTTCAAAATGTATATTTTATTAATAAGAGATTTCACAAAAAGTAAATACACTGTTAATAATTAAAAGGTTAAAAACCTGAACCAATGACTCACTGCTCATGAGCTGGAAAGTCACATCAAGGCACAACCTCCTAACAAGCCATTCAAACACCTTTCCTATTTGACAAACACGTTCACACCACCAGCTACGGCCCCAGGAAATTACAACACTCACATCAACAGTCAATGTAGAGACAATGTACACCCTGGCAGAGAAAGACAGAAAAGCCAAATATTACTTCAAAACACACTATTCCTTAAGTACACACACATACTGGTTGGATTTGGCACGAGGGCGAGTGAAGGTTCAGAGCTTAAAATTTTACGAACAAGAGATTTCACAAAAGGGAAATGCACTTTTAATAATTAAAATGTTATAAACCTGAACCAATGACTCACAGCTCGTGAGCAGTAAAGCCACATCTAGGCACCAACCTCTTTACAGGCCATTCACACACCTTTCATACATGACACACACAAGACCATTCACTCCGCCAGCAAAGGGCCCAGCATATTACAATATTCACATCAACAGACAGCGCTATTCATGGGCCCATCATTTTTCTATGCCCACATGACTGACACAGCAATCACACCAGCTGATGGTTAACATAGTGAGTGCAGTGGCATTTGGCTAGCAGAGTGTGTAATGACCAGCAGCAAGTCACTACTCACAGACCGCCAGCCTAATACCAGCCCACGCACACCACTAGTCAACCACCAGTCCACCAACTCTGCCAGCCAAACACCAGTCCACCCACACCACCAGCCAAGCGCCAGCCCAGGCACACCGCCAGCCAAGTTCCAGTGCAGCTGAACAACAAATATACAACCATACAGACCAGGCAGGACACTATTAGACTCACAGTTGCTCCCAAAAACTCTTTTGAGTGTGATACAATATGAAACATGTGGACACACACAGCCCAGAATTAGAGGGATAATTAGCACAGTGCATACGACTCTCCTTCCGCATACCTCTTTGCAAACAGACTCTGCATCTCTTACGAGAATGTTTTTTTGGGGCCGTGTGAGGAATTAAACTGGGAAAGTGGCAATATTTCAATCTAGCCACATCCTTCACCACTCCAACTCTAGGAACACTTGCCTGAACAAAAGTCATCCTTCACGCTGGAGAACACTCCTTGAACACAACAAAGGCATTAAAAGTTGCCAAATTGAAGAGATGGATGCCCAACTTAATATACCAAATATAAGCCTTACAAACAGCAGTGTATGGTTCCAACCTCTGATTTACTCTATCAACACCACCCATGTACTTATTATAGTCTACAGTGCACACAGGTTTGCGAACTTCAGCAACCTGACCCCAAACAGTCATAGGTGAAGTATTGTCATCATGAATGGTAGTCAGCTTGTACACATCCCCCCTGTCCACAAATTTCATAGCTAGCAGTTCATCGCTACGGAAGGAATAGCACTGTCCCCTCTGAAGCTTTTTGCAAACAAGCTCTTTTGGGTATCCTTTACGGTTAGAGTGGATCGTGCCACGAGAGAAAGTGTCCACTTTTAACAATTCCTTAAACAATTGCACAGCAGTGTAGAAATTATCTTGGTACAAATGGTGACCTTTATTAAAAAGTTCTCTAGCAATTTCCCACACAATTTTCTCTGAAACTCCTAAAGTGGACTGACAACCAGGGGCGCCAATAGTGGAATCCCAGCCAGTGTACACCCGGAAATTATAGACATTGCCTGTCCTACTCTCAGAAAACATATACATCTTAATTACATAACATGCCCTCTTGCTAGGAATGTACTGCCTAAAAACCAAACGGCCCTTAACCAGCACCAAAGACTCATCAACAGCTATTTGTTTTGCGGGAATATAGATCTCTGAAAATCGATCTACAAAGTGATCAAGGACAGGCCGAATCTTAAAAAGACGGTCACAGTCAGGGTGATCTTATGGCAACGCTGAAGCATTATCAACAAAAACCGATTATGACTCATAATTGCAGAAATATGGCCGTTGCAATCAAGAGACTGGCAGACCAATATGAAGCCAGGAACGGCTTCCTTATCAAGCCCATCATAAAAGTTAAACCCAAAAGCTTCCTCATCCAATCCAGATGTATTGGAGTCCACCAGGTAGCTCTAGAGAGGGGCCTAAGTCTGGCAATGCTGTTCCTCAAATACTGTTCAGCATAACAATTAGGCTGCTCAACAATATCAGCCACAAACACATCATCCATAAACAACTGAAAAAAATGTATAGGCTAATAAAAATCACAATTCACTCTACACCCTGCATTACCACTAAAGCCAGGCAATCCCATGTTTGGATCAACCCAGAGTCCAGTACTTCCAATGGTAAACCTTGCAGCCCCATGCTGCAATCCAGGTGCCTCTTGCTGCACCATTGACACATCAGTGTCCTCCTCTAAAACAGGCACTTTATCTGCACTGAGAGTAGCTTCATCTTCAGATGATTCCTTGTGGACAGAAAACTCACTGCCTGAATCTTGTACTTCCTCCTCTCCCTCAGAAGCACTGTCAGTCTCATAATCATGGTCAGAGGAAGACTCAAAAAGCATACCAACTACCTGCTAAGCAGTCATTCTGCGGCTAGCCATAATCCTTACTAATAAAGGTAACTTGTCAAACAAGTCAACAACAACAAACACTTTATAAAATAAGTAATAAACAAAATGTGGCTTTATCACAAAGACCTATATACTCCAAAACAATACCACTCACTTGCTAGAAAGAGGTAGACTTACCACCACCTACTCTGCACAGACACAGCAAGGACAAACAATATACCACTAAAAAAGAAAATGAAAAGAAATATAACACATGTGTGATCGTGCAGTAGAAATGCTCAAAGGAGACATTGGCCAATGCTGACCCTACAACAAATGCGAAAATATAGTCCCTTATTTATTTCTATCCTGTCCAAAGAGTTCAGGGAACTGACCTGTCCCGCGTATTTGCGTATTCTTAGACAATTGTCTCTCGAACAGGGAGAGATCGAGGCGTCATAATCCCAATGTCCCCGATCAACAGTAATCTTAACCAGAAAACTTGCCAATTTAGCATGGTCTATTCGGAAGTGGAGAGGGTTGGGGGTGCGTGTGGGCTTTGTTCAATTTTATATGTTCCTTTCTCTCTGTTTTATTGATTTTCATTGATGCACAGCCTTCCAACGCCGCCAGCAACCCTATGGCACAGTCATTGTCATGCTCAGCTGCCTATAATAATTTTTGCATTCTTAATGAACCTGGACAGCCTTTATATTCTGTTTCCCATATGCGGCTGCCCCAACTTGGGTTGTAGGCGGCATGCTGTGTATTATCATGCTCCCTCCGTAATCGCTACTTTGATGTGTTGGTTCTGCTTCGTGGTAGCCATCTGAACTTCGCGGCGGGCCCGTAATGGGTTGTAGGCGGCTTGCTGTGTATGCAATTTGCCTAATTGTTTGTCAATAAAAAGATTTGATCCTAAAAAAGAAATCGGAGGAAAGGAAAGCCCTTTCCTTTTCTCCCATGCCCCTTTTTTTTACCCCCCCCCCCCGCCTTGAGGAGAAACTTACCTCCTCTCCCTCCGACACACTGGAAGCAAATGGCTTCCAGTGTATCCGGTACCAGCTATGGATGCACCAACGTCATTAGATGACGTGGAGGGGTGGCGGGGGAAACAGCGGCCAGTGGGGGCAACATGAAAGGTGGCCCACGGGGGGAGCGCCATCGCATCCTCTCTGGGTGGGTGCTAGGATGGCCGGGAGCTGTCCGACGCAAACGGCCACTGTGACGTGGGACGGCTCCCAGCCGTCCCATGCAGGGAAGGGATTAAAGATTCATAACTCCAGTTCTACTAACTGGATTTTTGTCATTTTGGTCTCATTTTATTTATTGAAATATTCTCTGTTTTTTTCTAAATTGGTTTTGGATTTTTCTTGCTTTGTGTTTTTTCATTACTGTTTGAATACTGAATAAATACTTTGCACATTTCTTCTGAGTTACGCTTGCCTACTCTATACCATAGCTACCAGGGGGCTGAGCTTGGGTTAATTCAGTCACTTTGAGTGACTCACCTTGGCAAGGATTATGAATATTACTTGAGATCGGTCGTTATTCCCTTCAACTAGTAACCCAATTTTTTTCAAAAATATTCTTTGACAGAGATGCCTTTTGCTGTTGACTTAAGGCACCAGTAATGCATAGAAGATTTTCTGATTCACTTCACTTCACTGTGCCTTGCCTGGTGGGAGACATGATTCTTTCACATAGACATCACCATAGAATACATGCACTGCATTAAACTTTGTAATTTAATTGCACTTAATCTCTTGAGCCTATTTATGCATTCTAAGAATACAATTCTCTTTTTCCTTAGTGTTCAATACTCCCACTGAAGCTAAGGCGTTATTTTAGTGTCTGCAGGGAAGAACAATGACACATTTGCGTATGCATTTTACACAATAAATCTGCTGCGATTTAAATGGCTTCCGTGCAGAGACGATTTAGAAAGGGTGGGATGGCCCAGGGCCCCAGCCTTTCAGGGAGAGTCAGTTCTGTTATACGGAGAGTCACACCATGATGACCTTGAATAGTTCTTAAGCAGGTGGTTTTGAAAACTGTTTTCTTTAATTTGATTTTTAATTTGGGTGATATGTAGGATTCTATTACAGACATATTGAAGAGAAATGTTGTGTTTATGTTTCATGTAACACTCATAAAAATGCTTCTTTTAGATCAAAACAGGACCTCATTTTTGAGAAATGGAAGGGGGTCACAGAGGCTCTTTGCAAAAATAAGAGTGAGCTGCTCTTGTGTTGCAATATTGAAAACGCACAGCACTATCCCTGAATACTGCATGTGAATATGTTGAGAATTGGGACCAATGTGACCAATGTCAGTGACCTGGCCAAAGAGGGCACGAAAACCCTGGAATTGGATAATAATTTCAAACCTGTTCCAACAGGAGCGCCCGATATACGTTTGGCCCAGCGCCCCCACAATCCTTAAGGTGCCCCTGCGTCTGTAAATGCTTGTAACTGGTGACAGATTAATACATGTCTAAATCCCAAAATGATGAACTACAGACACGACCTAATAAATCTTACTACGTTTAATCGATTTATGGACAAATAGATTATAATTCTCATCTAAACTGAGATTATTCTAACCATTTAGGATCGCCTTTATGAACAGGAAGGTAGATAATCAGCAGGACACAACTGCCATCGACAGATCCCCCTCATACCCCTCCTACACCCCCCCCCCCCCCTTGCTTTATTTTCTGCTCTATACTCTTTCCAGACAAGTTAGCTTGGAACCATTGCGAGATCTCTATCCGACCCGGACAAATGCGCCATGGCACTCGCTGCTGTGATGTGTGCTTGAGACTACGCACAGGCCCTGGAACTGATATTAAATTCAAAATGTTATCAATTATAAAATATCAAGGAAAAATCATATTTTTAACAATACGGATTTTATTTTGGAAATTCAGTAAATAAAGTTGCGCTACAAGAGTTGCCTTCAAGTAAAACTGGCCATGCCGCATATTTTTCGTTGCGTTTTTGAGATTATTTTTTGAAACAATGATGGCCGGATTACATTGCCGTCAGTCTACCGTGTGCCTGCCCATACATCCATGAGGTGAAACTGCACCATGACACAGAAACCCTTTCACCTACCTAAAAGCAAATCAACGTTTGCAAGAATGTACCTCCTTGGCTGGGGTCTTAAGTTTAATTGCCTGTCTTGGCTGTAGAATATTGGCTGTAAATTCTCACTAATAATGCAAGTATTTGGGATTAGCTTGGACCTTTGGGAGGTTTGGATTCTCTAGTGTTTCCCCAAAATATTTGGCTTGGCCAGTGGAAAATCAGGGAGTTTGCAATGGTGCTAAATCTTGTCTTCATTGTAGGGCTGTGCCAAATTTTAATTTGGGGTGTGTGAACTTGCACCATAGACATTTGCCACGCCCACATCAGTGGGGTAAAATGTGCCATGCCAACATCTCTAATAACGTTAGGTACTTAAAAAATAAACAAAACGTCATTTCCTGCCATGAATCAGAGTTCAGAATCCCCATTAAAGGCTCATTTGAAGCTTTCATTCCAGTCAAGACTCCAGGTGGCCAGATACATTCTCTCAAAAGTCCCTATTTGTCACTCGGTGTGCATGGATTAAAAGGGTGGTGGGTAGTGGATTTCCTCTGTAGTAGTTGGACAAATGTGTGAGTGACCTGTAGTTAATCTGGCTACTCTTCCAGAAGGGTGCAGGGCAGCCGCGGCCCGTGGAGGAAGTTCTGTTGGGCGGTAAGGCGGGGCGGGGGAGGGGCAGGGTGGGGAGTTCTAAAAACTGGAATATGGATAATTGCAGGTAAGTAAACAATTAAATAAATAAAACGAATTTCGTAGCGCGCGCTGCATCGCAAAATGAGATGCAGCGCGTGCTACGAAATTCGTTTTATTTATTTAATTGTTTAATTACCTGTAATTATCCATATTCCGGTTTTTAGAACCCCCGACCCTGCCCCTCCCCCGCCCTGCCTTACCGCCCCACGGAACTCCCTCCACGGGCCGCGGCTGGTGCAGGGGTCATAGCAGTGTCATACAAGAGACCAGATGACAAGTCTCTGCTCTCTGTCAGTACAAACCCTCTGCCAGAGCCCCAGGTAGGAGCACTGGTAGGGTCTGTGTGCTGGACTGCCATGCTGCAGTGTGCCCAGGGAGGGCTCGCCTGATTCATCTGGCTAAAAATACCTGAAAGGACCCCGGGTTAGTGCTCTGGTAGGCACCTGGGATCAGTGTGTTGACTGACCATGTCACAAAGAGCATGGGGCAGGGTCCTGCAGGCTTGAGACATGGATTACCTGATTAGGTGGGTGAAGAGGTTCTGACCAGGCCATGTGTTAGAGATCTGGCATGCCAAGGGATGGAAGCCTCTGTCCCAGGGTGATTTTCTCCTGCTGCCATGTTGCAAAGTGTCCAGGCCAGGGTCCCGGAGGCAGTGGGAGGGCAGTTCTGCGGGACTGTGCACTGGATCAGAGTTTCAGCAGGCCCAGGGTTGGAAACCCTGGCTCCATTTCTGGTCCACTATACCTCACAGTGCATGTGACAGGATCCCACAGGCAGGGAAAGGGACCAGGCCCTGGGTAGAGCTCCAGCTGGTCCAGGGCTCCACTCTCCAGCCCAACTCGTTGCAAAGTGCCCGGGATGGGATCCCAGAGGTCGAAAGAGGGCAGCCCTGCTTAGCTCCTAGAAATATTGGAGCTCATGATCAGAGTTTTGGCCGTGTTTGACGGAATGAAGGCGCATTTACTATATATATATTTTGATCTCACTTTCCTTTTCTTCTGAGCCTTTTACCCACACAGCACCACAGGTTTTATCATCTTATCTTACGTAAAAGTCACTTGTTCACATTGATGTCTTTTTATTATGTTCTTTTCACTTCTATCCAGAGGGTTCCACGCACATTGAGGGTTTTTTTCTGCGCCATTACACTTCATGTATTATTTATCCTTTTGCCAATTATTGCTTTGTACTTTATTATATCATTTTGTTATCCCCAGCCCTGAAGAGTCACGGGTGACTACCCGATTGATGAAACAAATGTCGGCTGGTCTCATCTTTTGATGTTTTTCCTTCTGATGAAGGTCTAAATATACCTCACCCATAAGAAACGCCTTGGTGCCGATCACGATCCGGTAAAAACCGGGTACGAACCGTCGGACGGAGCATATTCTCCGTCCGACGCGTACCCGGTCGTCAATTTCTACAAACAAGGAATTACGATTCGCACGGGTACACCATGACCGTACGATTCGTAAAAAAGTCCGACCGAACAAAAAAACACCTACCAATGCGATCCGGGAAAGTGCCGACCTGACGTCGGGACGCTCGCAGCCAGCCATTCACGACCCAGGAATCACGATTCGCACCGACGTCACCCCGCACGGTGAATATTTTGCGGCAGCCAAAAACTGCCGGGAAATCAGGACGACGCGAACAAGGACCACCAGTACGCGACGGACAGACGACGACGCGAACAAGGAGGACCAGTACGTGACGGACGCACAGGACGACGCCACCAAGGAGGACCCGTACGCGACAGGACGACGCGATTGGAGTACCAGTACGCGACGGACAGACATGGACCCGAACCTACGAGTCATCCCTGCCCTCATAGCAGTCCACCTGCTCTACAGGCACCGACGCAGACGCCGCAGAAGGTCAGAATAACTAAGGGAGGGGGGAAAGTGGGGTGGGG
The DNA here is from genome assembly GCF_964204655.1 of Triturus cristatus. Taxonomy (NCBI): domain Eukaryota; kingdom Metazoa; phylum Chordata; class Amphibia; order Caudata; family Salamandridae; genus Triturus; species Triturus cristatus. The sequence goes on from NC_140585.1 coordinate 494,008,831, forward strand.
TGGGGGTGGCACGACCAGGGCAGACCACAAAACAACCACATAAGTCACACATGGCCTGGACATACCTGACTCCCATGCCCTGGTCACCACGAGGGGGTGGGGGTGTGTCCTGATAAGCCAGCAACCGCCACAACGGAAGTCCGTCACCACGCGAACCGGCAACACAACCAGACAGGTACGTCCCGTACCCACGCCTGAAGAGCGTGGGTACGAGTCGTACCACGCCCACACACACGTCACCCCAACAATGGCGGGACGGATCGTACCCACGTGGCAAAGGCCTGGGTACGGCCCGCACAAGCATCACATAGCGTGGGGACGGATATGTACGGACCCTACCCCCACCCGCGTATGCATAGAGCGTACCCCCCATGCCAACAGTGTAAGTACGACCCGTACCCCCACCCGCGTATGCATGGAGCGTCCCCCCCATGCCAACAGTGTAAGTACGACCCGTACCCCCACCCGCGTATGCATGGAGCGTCCCCCCCATGCCAACAGTGTAAGTACGACCCGTACCCCCACCCGCGTATGCATGGAGCGTACCCCCCACACCAACAGTGTAAGTACGACCCGTACCCCCACCCGCGTATGCATGGAGCGTACCCCCCACCCCAACAGTGTAAGTACGACTCGAACCCTCACCCGCGGACGTACAGACCGTACCCCCACCCCCACCAGTGTAAGTACGACCCGTACCCCCACCCGCGTATGCATGGAGCGGACCCCCCACCCCAACAGTGTAAGTACGACTCGAACCCTCACCCGCGGACGTACGGACCGTACCCCCACCCCCACCAGTGTAAGTACGACCCGTACCCCCACCCGCGTATGCATGGAGCTTAACCCCCATGCCAACAGTGTAAGTACGACCCGTACCCCCACCCGCGTATGCATGGAGCGTACCCCCCACCCCAACAGTGTAAGTACGACCCGTACCCCCACCCGCGTATGCATGGAGCGTACCCCCCACCCCAACAGTGTAAGTACGACCCGTACCCTCACCTCGAATGCATGGAGCGCACCCACACCGTGTATGTCCCAAGCGTACATATCCAGAAATTGGAGGTGTGTGTGCAGAGTCCTCCCAGCAGTGCCCAGAGTCAGGAGGGTGTGTGCAGAGTCCTCCCAGCAGTGCCCAGAGACAGGAGGGTGTGTGCAGAGTCCTCCCAGCAGTGCCCAGAGACAGGAGGGTGTGTGCAGAGTCCTCCCAGCAGTGCCCAGAGACAGGAGGGTGTGTGCAGAGTCCTCCCAGCAGTGCCCTGACACAGGAGGGGTGGGTGCAGAGTCCTCCCAGCAGTGTCCAGACCCAGGAGGGTGTGTGCAGAGTCCTCCCAGCAGTGCCCAGAGACAGGAGGGTGTGTGCAGAGTCCTCCCAGCAGTGCCCAGAGACAGGAGGGTGTGTGCAGAGTCCTCCCAGCAGTGCCCAGAGACAGGAGGGTGTGTGCAGAGTCCTCCCAGCAGTGCCCTGACACAGGAGGGGTGGGTGCAGAGTCCTCCCAGCAGTGTCCAGACCCAGGAGGGTGTGTGCAGAGTCCTCCCAGCAGTGCCCAGAGACAGGAGGGTGTGTGCAGAGTCCTCCCAGCAGTGCCCAGAGACAGGAGGGTGTGTGCAGAGTCCTCCCAGCAGTGCCCAGAGACAGGAGGGTGTGTGCAGAGTCCTCCCAGCAGTGTCCAGACCCAGGAGGGGTGTGTGCAGAGTCCCCCCAGCAGTGTCCAGACCCAGGAGGGGTGTGTGCAGAGTCCTCCCAGCAGTGCCCAGAGACAGGAGGGGTGGGTGTGGAGTCCTCCCAGCAGTGCCCTGAGACAGGAGGGGTGGGTGCAGAGTCCTCCCAGCAGTGCCCTGAGACAGGAGGGGTGGGTGTGGAGTCCTCCCAGCAGTGCCCTGAGACAGGAGGGGTGTAACACATGTGTGTGAGGTCAGAATCATCCACATGCATACTGGCTACAAGGGAACATGTCCCCATGAACTCATGTCAACAGACTCCACACACAAGTACAGTGATCACCAAGGATGCCACGATTGTCGCAGGTGGAGACATGGCCCTGCATGCATGGCCAAAGTAGAAGGGCTCCGTCACACACACAGGTCATGTAGACACAGCTCTGCGCTAAACATTGGGAACACCCTGCAGGGAAGAAAGCTGGGTACACAGAGGAAGGAATACACCCTGGGACAAGTGCACCATGCAGTAACTGCTTACATGAACAAAGAAAGTTAGCCAACACCTTGTGATGGCACACAGATCACAGGGTCCCACCAATGAGCAGTACACTACTACACATCCCACACACCCAAACCCTTACACACCACCAAAAACCATGTAGCAGCCCCACCAACACCAATACCAGCATAGCAGTAGTGTGATAATGAAAACAAAATTAAGCTTTATTCAGCATGAGCACAATGTCCGTGGATCGCAGGCAGTTCAATCTACACAAAGCCCATAGGGCAGTCAATGATTCTCAGCTGGATGGGGGACACAGTGGGATGCGTGTCCCCTACATTGCCTGCACAGTCAAATGGCATCGTCTTCCACACTGGTGAGGGCATCAGGGGGGGGGGGAAGCAACAGGCACCGCAGGGACATCAGGGCAAAGGGGAGGCGTTGTGGGTGCAGGGATGGAGAACTCCACCACAGGAGGTGGGTCAGTGCCAAAGGCGGAGGCCAGGATGGCACTACACACCTTTGCAAGGTCCTCCAGGGAGTCCCCTGCACCCGAAGGGACCTCAGGCCCCAAGGAGGGGGGGGATCAGAGGGATGGGTCGCAGCGCCACCGGGGGAGGGTGGAGACAGGGGGGGAGACTCAACCACCCTGACCGGGGACCTCCTTGACCGCTTGCGTGGTGGTGTAACTGTGGGGCTCAGGGACAGAGCGGCCATGAAGGTGTCCTTGGGGGAGATGTGGCCAGGAGAGCTGAGGGGAGTGGATTTGGAGGGAGTGGACTGGGTGGAATGCGGACTCCCACTATGGCTGCGTGTCACACGTTTGCCCCCCGACCCAGTGGGTGTGCCTACCTCACCCTGTGTGTGCGTGTCAGGAGGAGTGCGGTGGACCTTCCCTGCTGGTGTGGTGCCCGTGTCTGTTGATGTGGGTGCATGCCGACGTCTGGGTGTACGTGTGACAGGCATGGGAGTGGGAAGTGTGGATGGGGCAGGGGTAGGTGGGGGAGGTCGCGCTGCAGGAGACCCACTGCTGCAGTCAGTGTGGAGTCGATGGACCTCAGCAAGTTGCGTTGGTCAGCCTGCGATGAATGAATGCCCTCCAAGAAAGCCTCGATGTTGGTGAGGGTTTTGCCGTGGGCATGGAGGACATTAAGGATCGCAGCCTGACCAACCTGCAGTTGCCGCTGGATGTCCACAGACTCTGCATTGGCGGCAGCAGTGGAGACAGGGGCAGGGGGTGCGGTGCCTGGCAGGAAGGAGACATGCTGTGACCGGGCACGCTGGGAAGGGACACGAGCAAGTGGGAGGCGGCTGGTGGAAACTGAGGGGGCGGTGCGAGGTGTTGTTCCGCTGTCAGCTGCTGGTGCAGCCTCCGCCCACTCGGAGACATCGTCCCCGGACCTGTCAGCTTCGTAGTCTGATGTGCCAGTCGACAGGTCCTCGGCCACACTCTCCTCCGCCTCTGTACCACTCGATGTGCCAGACCCGATGTCACGGCTGGCACTGGTGCTCGGTCCCTCCGCCTGGTCTGTGTCCATGTCTCCCTCTGTGTCCCCCGACGATGCTGTGGGCAGGGTGGAGAGACAGAAATAATCAGACATCTGTACACATCTGTCACATGAGTCCAATCCACATAGGTAACATTGCATGGCCTGAAAAAGAAGATCCCTAACATCTACTGAACAGGGTACCGATGTAGGGCATGAAACACACAGTTGGTTGAGCCACCATGCCACTGAAATACCATGGAGAGCATGAGACAATAGCTAAACACAGGAAAAGGAGTCTGACATAGCACCCAGGCCCTGGGGACAATCCAGCACTGCATCTGCACCACACAGCGTTGGCGAAAATACCGATGACCAGGGACCATATCCATGAACTTGAGACACATGCTGCATAGGTAATGCTGAAAACATGCACAACATGACTCTGTCACTGCACATTGCGTGTGTGTCCAGACACATCACACACTGCCCAGACCCAGCAAGTGGTAATCAGGATTTTACACATAGGCATTGCCCGCCCCAACAAGACCCTACACGAGGCAAATTGTTGAGACACAGGTGGCACCAACATCTCATAGTCTGGGTGATACACACAGGGGCAGGCAAAAAGCGAGATTGAACGCCAAACAGCCAAGGTGCGCCTGTACAAATAATGTGGTACCAGTGCCCATCCTCAGATGAGTATAGCAAGACACACAGGCACTGGCAACTGTGAGTATGAAGAAGGACAATCAGGTCAGGCTGCACAGTGGACACCTGTACAAAATAGCACGTCTATATACATGGTGACAGGGGACAATGGCAGAGAGCACAACTTACGCTGTAGACACTGACAGTGGCCACGTGTATGATGACACATACACCACTCAGGAAAAGGTGCCCCAGGGGACAGTAGTGGGCACGCAACTACATGCTACTGAATGGTAATGACTGCAACACACGTCACCATCCCTGCACTATGTGTATCGCACACTCATGCACATCATGTCACAGGCCACTACATGGGACATGCGCGCTGTAAGGCATGACACATGAGAGACCAACTCCCATGTCTGGAGTCAGCATCAGTGCCAACTGATATGGAACCCACATGCAGTGAACTTGACAGTGCACAGGCAATGTCCCACAACCTGTTACACACCACCCCCACACATGATGCTACAGACATTGTTCCCGTGGACAAAGCGCCAGCCTACATTACCCTGTGGAGGAGTGACTACACACAGACCAGGGAACACATTGCAAGGAGGGGAAGGGTGGCAGGGGCACAGCGCTATACTGGGGCAAACAGGATCTGCACAGCACCTTCAAACCCTGCCAGTGAATTCATGCTACTGTGCCCTTACAAATGCCGGTGACACACAACAAACACACATGTACCTACCCCCTTCCGGCTGCTGCATCGCCTGTAAGCGCCTCTCCAGGTCTGGAAAGACCACCGGCAGCACACGCCTGTGGAGGTGGCTCAGACGGCGGCGGTTGCGGTTCTTGTGGCTCTCAGGTGAGTCCCCCAGCAGGAGCCGTGCAATCCTCCGCGTCCAGCACCGGATATCCTGCCAGCGTTTCCTCACCTGGGCCAGGCGCCGCCTCCGACCATCCACACGCCTCACGGCACTGACGGCGGTCAGCCAGATCTGCTCCTTGGCAGTGGCGCCCACCTGTGAGGTAGAACAAGTGACACCACATCAATACACCAGCCACATGTCACAGAGAGACATATGGGTACAAATTAGCTGGTTACAACAAGGCATGTCATGCAGCCAACGCATTGCACCTTTGTCATTGGGACATCATCCCCTGGTGAGGGAAAAAGCTGTACGTGCCATAGTGGGTACACAGGTGGAATGATGGCAATGTCACAATCAGTGATCAAGGCTCACACTGTGCATCACACCCACCCCTCCTGTCTCAGGGCACTGCTGGGAGTGATAGGCACCCACCCCTCCTGTCTCAGGGCACTGCTGGGAGTGATAGGCACACACCCCTCCTGTCTCAGGGCACTGCTGGGAGCACACTGTACCCACCCCTCCTGTCTCAGGGCACTGCTGGGAGGACTCCACACCCACCCCTCCTGTCTCAGGGCACTGCTGGGAGTGATAGGCACACACCCCTCCTGTCTCAGGGCACTGCTGGGAGCACACTGTACCCACCCCTCCTGTCTCAGGGCACTGCTGGAAGGACTCCACACCCACCCCTCCTGTCTCAGGGCACTGCTGGGAGTGATAGGCACACACCCCTCCTGTCTCAGGGAACTGCTGGGAGTGATAGGCACACACCCCTCCTGTCTCAGGGCACTGCTGGGAGCACACTGTACCCACCCCTCCTGTCTCAGGGCACTGCTGGGAGTGATAGGCACACACCCCTCCTGTCTCAGGGCACTGCTGGGGGACATCAGGCACCCCCCCCCCTGGGACCCCCCCAACAGTACATGGCATGTGTGTTACACCTGGACGCAATGGCCGAAGTCACAGTCACAACATAGGGACAGTCTGTGGCACTCACCTGATACCCTGGTCGCCCATACAGCATGGGGTACTGTGGGAGGATCACATCCAGCAGAGCCATGTTCTCCTCCAGGGTGAATGGCTGTGTCCTCTCCACAGCCCTTGACATGGTTCCAGGGAATCAGTAGCAGCAGCTGGGTCGACGAATGCAAAGATGTGCAGGCAAGTGCTCCCTCATGGGACCAGGCTGCCTTATATGTGCCCTTCTGCCCAGTCTCATGCACAGGAGTACAGAGAGATTGGTCACTCACATTTGCATCCTATGTTTCCACCAATCCCTACAAACCTAGCAGTCTGTGTGTTCTCTATCGGTTTCATTCTCCTGCATGATGTCAGCCCCACAAACACATTGCAACAAAGTAGACAAATTCCAACTGACTTCTGCTGTGCACCTTCCAGAACAATTTCGAATTTTGAACTTGGTCTCCATGACAACCAGCATGCATGTAGGCCTTAATACTTGTCCCCTATGTAATTTGGAGCATCACACACAGGTACGGTGCGTGTGGGGGCCCTAGGGCACCCCAAATGCATGGCAACGGCCCGTACATGCATGCCTACCCTCTCCATCACTATGGGTCTGCACGCGTATGCGTACCCGTAGTGGTACGGACCGTACACTCGCATCTACGCTCTCTATCACTATGGGTCTGCACGCGTATGCGTACCCGTAGTGGTACGGACCGTACACTCGCATCTACGCTCTCTATCACTATGGGTCTGCACGCGTATGCGTACCCGTAGTGGTACGGACCGTACACTCGCATCTACGCTCTCCATCAATATGGGTCTGCACGCGTATGCGTACTCGTAGTGACAGTGAACGTAGATGCGAGTGTACGGTCCGTACCACTACGGGTACGCATACGCCTGCACACCCATAGTGATAGTGAGCGTAGATGCGAGTGTACGGTCCGTACCACTACGGGTACGCATACGCGTGCAGACCCATAGTGATAGAGAGCGTAGATGCGAGTGTACGGTCCGTACCACTACGGGTACGCATACGCGTGCAGACCCATAGTGATAGGGCCGTACACTCGCATCTACGCTCTCTATCACTATGGGTCTGCACGCGTATGCGTACCCGTAGTGGTACGGACCGTACACTCGCATCTACGCTCACTATCACTATGGGTCTGCACGCGTATGCGTACCCGTAGTGGTACGGACCGTACACTCGCATCTACGCTCTCTATCACTATGGGTCTGCACGCGTATGCGTACCCGTAGTGGTACGGACCGTACACTCGCATCTACGCTCTCTATCACTATGGGTGTGCAGGCGTATGCGTACCCGTAGTGGTACGGACCGTACACTCGCATCTACGCTCACTATCACTATGGGTGTGCAGGCGTATGCGTACCCGTAGTGACACGGACCGTACACTCGCATCTACGCTCGCCATCACGATGGGTACACATACGGCAGCACTCCCACAGTGATTTGGGAACATGCACAGGCCCTCTCAGCAGCAGTACGGCGGATTTTACACATCACTGTGGTGATAGGCGACACACATGTAGGAATAGGGCGGACATACTTGTCCATGGATGGACATACTTGTCCAGGAATGGACATCAAGGCATCGTCTGTGCATTACCACATGTGTGGGGCACAGGTGTCACAGGCTGTGATGTGGAACATGCCTCCTGAGTGGAGAAGGCACCAGATGTATGATGAGATGTGTACATGTGTACTGTGTGAGGGTGCAATGTGTGCCAGGCATGCCCTTGACTCCTTTGACATGTGTGCATGTGGGACTGCGCACTTGGGGTGAGCGTCACTGGCATGGCACCGACACCAACACACGGAAGTGTCCCATGATGCCAGGTACAGGGGTCATGACACATGACTCATCACTACCCACAGTGCACAATGTGACTATGCCATATATGTGTCCGGGATTTACATCAGGTTGATGTTGTAGCACCCTCAAAAGCTGCAGCCGTTGCAGCAACCAACATGTGGCTGTGTGTAGATTGTCATTGCACACTGTTCCCAACACCATGCCACATGTGTTCTCGGATGTGAGGTGCACATGTATGCAAGGGACACGGAGTAGCGTGACAAGGCCATGTCAGCAAACTCACAAGGAATGTGTGGTGAGTCATGACATGTGCACCTTCATGGCACGGTGTGTGGGCTGGACTAGTGTAATGTCATGTGACCTGTGGCTCAAGTGTTCCGCTGCCAGTCTCTGCAATCGGCATCACACTTCTGCTGATTTGTGGGTGTATGTCACTCCTGTCTTGCGTCGGGCAGTGCACTTGCACTGGGACACAGCTATTTCCATGGCGTGGCATGGGGAGGTTCTCAATCACCGTGTGTAGCTGGGTCTTGGAAGGAGTGTCACCTTGCATCCATACGTGTCCTGGGCATGTAGCACATGCCTGACTCCCTATGTGGCATGTGTGTATTGCCAGATTTACATGTGCTCAGTAGACATGAGTTGTTATCGTAGTGCACTCACTCTTCCTTGTCACTTCCAAATTACTGCAGAGCGCCTCCTGTTGCCCGAAGAATTCCAGACTTGGCCACCATGCAGGAGAATGACAGTATCCGGCTCTACCGCTTCACCCAACCGTTGATTCTGGAGCTGACGGCGAGACTGGCACCACACCTGCAACCGCTGCACAGGTATCCCACGGCACTGACACCCCAGCTGAAGGTAATGTCTGCCCTACATTTCCTTGCCACGGGTACCTTTCAATATACCATAGCTCATGTTGGTGGCATGTCCCAGAGCATGTTCAGCGGTGTGCTGCATGATTTCTTAGAGGCCATGTTGATTCACCTGGATGACTTCATCAAGTTCCCAACCCCTGAACAGATGACTGAGGTCAAGCGTGGTTTCTATGCCCTGGGAGGGATGCCCCATGTCATTGGGTCCATAGATGGGACACATGTAGGTTTGGTACCACCACACGCACGGGAGGTGGCGTACCGCAATCGGAAGCACTACCACTCCATCAATGCCCTTGTGGTGTGTCTGTCCAACATGGTGATTTCACATGTCTGTGCTCGTTTCCCAGGATCAGCACACGATGCCTACATCATGAGGCGTAGCGGGATGCCTGATATGATGATGCAGCTGCGCAACGAACGAGCATGTGTTGTTGGTGGGTACAGTCTGTCTGTCCTGTATTCTGTTTGGCCGAGCAGCACTACCGCTTCGGCAGTTCTAACGATATCCATGTGCTTTCCATTTAGGGGACGCTGGCTATCCCAACATGCCTTGGCTGCTGACACCTCTCCGCAACCCCATCACGCCGGCCCAGCTCCGCTACAACACCGCCCATGGCCGGACAAGGCGAGTGATAGAGAGGACGTTTGGCATGCTGAAGAGCCGATTCCGGTGCCTCCACAAGACCGGCGGCGCACTCCCATATGCCCCGGCAAAGGTTTGCAAGATCTTCATGGTCTGCTGCATGCTGCACAACATGGCAGTTGAAAGATCTGTGCCACTCATCCTGAATCAACATGACGAGGACCATCCACCCGTGGAGGACGAAGGGCTTGGCAATGGGGCTAGTGATGTGGAGGATGTGGAGCCGCAAGAGGACATCCGGACTCGGCTCATACGCGACTTCTTTGCTTAGTGGTGAGTACCAGTGTCTGAGTGTGCACGCCTTGGTCCCCGTGTGGCATGTGTTGTGATGTGTGTGTCCACCTGCATGTATGGCACGTGAGTCAGAGGTGTGTGTGGGTGTGTCACTGGAGTGATGGTGGCAGTGATGGTAGTATTTCCCCAGTCATAATTGTGACCTAGCATGTTGTCATCCATACATGTGTCGAGTCAATGCACATGCAAGTGGCTGTGCTTTTTGTGGCTGACTTCTTGTGTGTCTCTCTTCCCCAGGTACCTGCGCATGCCATCTGCTGGTTGCATTGTTGTGGCACTGCTATTCCTCATGGACATGGCATCGTGGGCTGACTCAGCGTTACAGGCACGGACACGTTTGGAAGTCTCCATGGGGTAAGGGATGCATCTGGGGTGTATTGGGTGTGGCAGTTGTTCACGATGTGTGCACACTGCCCAGGTCGGGGTTTGGTTCCTCTGCAGTCATGTGGCATCCCCATGGGACACGACATGCAGCTGGGTACACCAGAATAGATGGGCTGCCTGGTTGTCAGTCATCAGTGATGGGATGGTGGATTGTGATGATGGCATCAATGTGTGTGACACTGCCCTCGGACACATACGGTTGACATTGGCTTGACATGGCGTGGGACTTCCACATCAGCGGATCTATGGTGTATGGCAGGCTCTCCGTGTGCAGCTGTGGGTATTTAGCTGTTAGCCGACGCTTGTGTGCCAGTACCATGGCTATCACGCATTTGTGCTGCAGAAGGGGGGTGCCAGTGTTTGAGCCACATGTTACTCCACATGATGTGTTCATGTGTACTTCAAGTTGCCTCTGCAATCCCAAAAACATGACTATTAAAGGTGTCCCTATGCCTCCAAGGTGCCTCTGCTCAGTCAATGCTGGTGTGTTGGCACGGTGCATCCTGCATGTCTGGCATGGTATTCCCAGATTGTGGCTATGTGTCAATGTGTCGAGTGGCAAGATGCAAGCTGTGTGTGTGTGCTGAGACTGTGTATTGGGCATGATGTCCATGACTGTGTGGGTAGTGTGACATGTGCCATCCCCATGCATCCAACGTTGTCCAGGCCCCCATTCTCTGCATCCACCGGACTCAAGCTTGCAGGACATGGTTCTGCCACCTGTCTACACGTACCTGGGTGCCCCCCAGGACACGGGCCAGGTTCCCTGACCTCTGCGCATGACTGTTGCTGTACTCAATGTGTCTGTCAGCACGGTTGTTCGGCCACCCCCTCAGCTGGTTCTGCACATCACGGGTGTGTATGGTGCTCCATGTCTGTCTTGCCTAATAAACTGTGACCCATGTGTCCTGTGCCAGACTCAGGCCCCAGGGTGTGGATGGTTGAAGTGAACAGATGACTCAGGCATGTTTAGACTGTACAAGACACATGTTAGGTAATAATGCTACCAGCAGGCATCTACTCTTAATAGTGTGATTTATTAGGGGGGGGGGGACAAAGTGGGGGGCTTTCCGGGATTAGGGAATCCAAAGTTCAGTAGGGGAGTTGGTGTCCTTGCCATTGGAAATCCTCAGAGTCCATGCCACAGTCTTTGTCAACATTGGTCAGCCAGTGACCAGCAGGGCCATGTGGCAGAGAATGTCTCTTGATGCTGTGATGCTGTTGCTCCAGTGGGCCAGGTGCCAGGCCAGGTGTCCTGGGCGATGGTGATGTAGCAGCCACCCTCACGGTCCTTTCCGTGGACGACCCGGCTTCCTGCGGGGAACCTCAGCAGCAGGCCGTGACGACGTCTGGGATGCTCCGTCGGATGTTTCCTCCTCCTCCTCATGATCCCTCCCTGTGGGTGGTGATGTTCTCCGCCTTCTGGCACAGGGAGGGTCGGCCATGGTGTCGGCCATCCGACGGAGTTCAGCGTGAATCCCCTGGGACGCCGTCACTTGCTCAGCCTGTCTGTCCTCCATCCTCCGTTGGTGTAGCTGTAGACAGGCTATTAGCTCCGCATGTTGCTGGGCCTGCTGGACCTTGATCCCCTCGAGGACGGACACAACCTGGGCCATGCCCGTGGTGTCCTGCCGGTATGAGTCCAGGATGTTACGGACATGTGAAAATACCGGATCCCCAGCCAACTGGTCAGGCTCGCGCCTCCGCCGTCCTCCACTCCCACCACCCCTGCCCACTTGCGTCTGGCCTGCACTTGTGGGCACATCGGGTCTCCGGGACCCCTGAGGGGTGGCATTGGCGTTGTCGCCTGCCTCCTCCTGGGTGCCCGGGACACCGTGTCCCTCCTGGCGAGCCTGGCTGCATTGTGGTGTTGGGGCAGGGATCCTGGGTGTCTCCTGGGAAGTGGCAGGAGTGGGGGTGGTGGTTGGCACGGTTGTACCTGACGCAGGTGCTGCAGGTGGTTGGACACCAGAGGGGCCAGGTCGGTCGGGGTCGTCCGCAGAGTGGTGAGAGTGGTCGCTGCCGGTGGGATCGGTCTCCTGCAGATCCGGGTCCTGTGAGTGTTCCCCCCCAGTGTTGGGGGGTGCAGCACGACGTTGACCTGTGTGTGAGAGAGAAAATGTTAATTTGGATCCATGCAACATCCATGTTTCATCCGTTACAAAGTTGGCACATTTCCTCTTGGAATTAGGATCTGTCTTGCATTCCACTCACAGTGCACTTGTGCATGTGTGTGTCCCTTGGGCACCAATTTGGCCCCTTTAACTATGTGTGGCACAGTCTTACTTGCTGCGTCAAGTGTGACTGCAGTCAGCAGTGGAGTGTGCATGTGTGCCGAGCTATGCATTTGCGCCTTCCTTGTAGCACTGTACATGTGCACATGGAGTGGATCCACACACTCATATGATGCAGGTGGCTGTCCTTGTGCTCGTGTACAGGTTGTGACATGGCCCTGCGTTTTGCCATGATGAAGAGGGGGGGTTCTGGCACTGGCCACCCTTGTCTACATGCACGCAGTCCACCTGCTGACGAGCAGACATTCCCACACACCACAGGACTGATTTGCTCTCCCTGTGTCTCCCTCCTTCTCTGTCCCCCTCTCCCTCCCTCTCTGTCCCCCTCTCCCTCCCTCTGTGTCCCCCTCTCCCTCCCTCTGTGTCCCCCTCTCCCTCCCTCTGTGTCCCCCTCTCCCTCCCTCTGTGTGTCAGCCTCCTCCCTCTGTCCATCTTCCTGTGTCTCCCTCCCTCTGTGTCCCCCTCTCCCTTCCTCCGTGTGTCACCCTCTGTCACCTTGGCCCAGCTTCCTGGGCACACACTGTTAGCAGATCTTTGAGTGGCCCTTGGCCTGTTGATGTGAGTTTGTTTCTGATCTCCAGGCACCCATTTTGTCTGCTGTGTGTCTGTGCGCTGCTGCTGTGGTGGTGTGTGCTGCCACTCTTTCACACTGTTGGCTGTTCATTAGCTGCTGGCATGTGCAAAACAGTGCCTTCACCCCCATGTGTTGATGCAAGGCATCCGCCATTTGCTGGCAAGTCATTCCTGTGTTGGGACACAGTGTTTGTCTGGCTGTGACCTAGGCCATATGGGCAGAGGGCATTGTTGTCTGCTTTGGAGTCGCACTATGTGATTTTTGGTGCCCAGCCTCCCGCCATCCGGGTTACCGTGTCATGTGTTGTTGTCTTCTGTGGCCTGTGACTTGACATTGTCCAGCTGGGTGCATGGGGCATGGTGGCAGCAGTGGCATGTGCCTGCTCATGGAGTGTGGTTGAGTAATGCGATGGCTTGTGGTGGTTGCGTGCCTGTTATTAATTTTGGTTGTGGTTGCAGTTCCCCCCATGTGAGGTGCGTTGTTTGTGTACTCACCCGGGTCTCGGAGTCCTTCTACTCCTTCAACTGCCTCCACCGGCAGTATGGCCATCACCCTCTCCTCCCAGGGATGGTACTGTACGGGTCTGCGGGAGGGCCCTCCTCCGGTGGCGTTGGCCTGGTCGTGTTCCTCCTGTCTCTTGGCTCTGACCCTCCTCCGCAGATCGTACCACCTGTTCTGGCAATCCTGCTTGGTCCTCCTGGTGTCCGCAACAGCATTCACAGCATCGACGATGGTCTGCCACATGGCTGTTTTGGCTGCCTGGCTGGTGCTTCTGACCAATGTTCCAAAGATCTGTGGCTCGACTCTGAGGATTTGATCAACAAGGACCTCCAACTCTCGGTGACTGAACTTTGGATTCTTGGTAGTGGGCATGGTGAGGGGTGTGGGTGGGGATGGTGTGGGTGTGGGGGGGGTGTGGATGTTGGGGGGGGTGTGGATGGTTGTGTGTGTGTGTGAATGTGATGAGAGGGTGTTTGTGAGGGTGGTCGTGTGAAGGTGTGCAAGTGTAAGATGTGGTGTCGCTTGTAGTCTGGTTCTGTGGTTTCTGGCAGCAGTGGGTCTGTTGCAAAGGCTCATGGTTTGTGTGTGTGGGCCCTTTTTATTGGTCCATGGGTGGGTGTGGCAGTGTTTGAATTTTGGGTGGGTGTGTTATAAGGAGTGGTGGTGTATTGGGCCTCTGTTTGTTTTTGACAGTTGCAGGTCAGTGATTGTGTTATTTTAGTGGTTGTTGGCCATGTTTAGTGGCTGTGTGCCTTTCGAATGGTGTATTGTTGAGTTGTTTTGTTTTGTCCTTGTTGTGTACGTGCGTTTTGTGCGTGTGTACGGTGTGTACATGGGCCATTTGGTTGTACGATTTGGTCCTTGTGTGTGGCTTTGTACGACTCGTACATGCGGTTGTGATGTTGGGGCATGGGGTGCGCTCCGTACTTAGGAGGTTGTGTTGGGGGTGCGCCAGGAACGTACTGGGGTGGGGGTACGACTGGAACGTACTGGGGTGTACATAGACGGTGGTACGACACGTACAGGGGTGGGGGGGTGTACATTGACGGTGGTACGACACGTACAGGGGTGGGGGGGTGTACATTGACGGTGGTACGACACGTACAGGGGTGGGGGTACACGGGGGTACGACACGTACAGGGGGGGGTGTACATTGACGGTGGTACGACACGTACAGGGGTTGGGGGGTGTACATTGACGGTGGTACGACACGTACAGGGGTGGGGGGGTGTACATTGACGGTGGTACGACACGTACAGGGGTGGGGGTACACGGGGGTACGACACGTACAGGGGGGGGTGTACATTGACGGTGGTACGACACGTACAGGGGTGGGGGGGTGTACATTGACGGTGGTACGACACGTACAGGGGTGGGGGGGTGTACATTGACGGTGGTACGACACGTACAGGGGTGGGGGTACACGGGGGTACGACACATACAGGGGGGGGTGTACATTGACGGTGGTACGACACGTACAGGGGTGGGGGGGTGTACATTGACGGTGGTACGACACGTACAGGGGTGGGGGTACACGGGGGTACGACACGTACAGGGGGGGGTGTACATTGACGGTGGTACGACACGTACAGGGGTGGGGGGGTGTACATTGACGGTGGTACGACACGTACTGGGGTGGGGGTACGACTGGAACGTACTGGGGTGTAGGTAGACGGGGCTGTGACACGTACTGGGGTGGGGGTGTGGCTCGAACGTACTGGGGTGTAGGTACACGGGGGGTACGACACGTACTGGGGTGGGGGTGCGACTGGAACGTACTGGGGTGTACATAGACGGTGGTACGACACGTACAGGGGTGGGGGGGTGTACATTGACGGTGGTACGACACGTACAGGGGTGGGGGTACACGGGGGTACGACACGTACAGGGGGGGGTGTACATTGACGGTGGTACGACACGTACAGGGGTGGGGGGGTGTACATTGACGGTGGTACGACACGTACTAGGGTGGGGGTGCGACTGGAACGTACTGGGGTGTACATAGACGGGTGGGGGTATACATATACGGGGGTACGTGTCGGACGTACGGGGGCTGGGGGGAGTGTTGGGCGCGTATGCGGGCACATGTCTCCATGGTTGCTATTGGTGTTCGGTGCGGACGGTGTTTTTTCCATACGGTTGTAGGCTCGGACGCACGGGATGGATCGTGATTCCTCGGTCGGACTTGGATTTTTACGTTTGTAAAGTAAATCGTCCGAGGACGTGTCGGACACATTTTCCGACCCGAGGACGTGTGGGGAATGATTCCCGGTGCGGTTCGTATGGACTTTTTACCATGCAAATCGTGATTGCCAGTTCGTACGGCACTTGTACGATTCGTACGGTAAAAAGACCCGATACGAGTCGCACGGGGGAATTTTTTACCGGATCGTGATCGGCACCCTTGTGTTTTTGGTTTTTGGCACCTTGATCCTATCTCCATTTATGCTTGAATAATACTACGTTTGTCACAGACTTTATTAATACTCTTCCAATGTGTGCACGGGACTTTTTGTTACAAATTACTATTCCCACTTTAGTGAGTGCAACAGTAAGGAAAGCATTGGATAGCGGGAGGGTAAAAATTACTATTCCCACTCCAGTGAGTGCAACAGTAGGGAAAGCGTTGGATAGCGGGTAGGTAAAAATTACTATTCCCACTCCAGTGAGTGCAACAGTAGGGAAAGCGTTGGATAGCGTAAAGGTAAAAATTACTATTCCCACTCCAGTGAGTGCAACAGTAGAGAAAGCGTTGGATAGCGGGTAGGTAAAAATTACTATTCCCACTCCAGTGAGTGCAACAGTAGGGAAAGCGTTGGATAGCGTAGGGGTACAAATTACTATTCGCACTCCAGTGAGTGCAACAGTAGGGAAAGTGTTGGATAGCGTAAGGGTAAAAATTACTATTCCCACTCCAGAGAGTGCAACAGTAGGGAAAGCGTTGGATACCGGGTAGGTAAAAATTACTATTCCCACTCCAGTGAGTGCAACAGTAGGGAAAACGTTGGATAGTGTAGGCATAAAATTAACTATTCCCACTCCAGAGAGTGCAACAGTAGAGAAAGCGTTGGATAGCGTAGGGGTAAGAATTACTATTCCCACTCCAGTGAATGCAACAGTAGAGAAAGCATTAAACAGGGTAGGGGTAAAAATTACTAGTCCTACTCCAGTGAGTGCAACAGTAGGGAAAGCATTGGATAGCGTAGGGGTAAAAATTACTATTCTCACTACAGTGAGTGCAACAGTAGGGAAAGCGTTGGATAGCGTAGGAGTAAAAATTACTATTCCCCTTCCAGTGAGTGCAACATTAGGGAAAGTAATGATTTAATAATTGAATATATATAAATTAATTATCAATACCAATAAAAATGTATTAAAAATTAATTCCCAATGACAAATTATTTAATAATTAATTAATTATAAATACCAATAAATATTAAGTATTAAAAATGAATTACCTATTAATAATTATTTAACCACAAATTATTCTTTCAATACCAAAAATTAATAAGTATTACAAAATGTTTATTGATTGATAATTTATTAGCAGTAAATTAATTATAAATACACAAAAATATTTTCAATAATTATTTAATTACAATTAAATTACTTCCCACCCTATTCCCCTATAAACCCACAACCCGCTCCGAATAATAAATGAATACATTTAATATAATTATCAATTAATCAATTAATACAAAATTAATTACCAATTATTAAAAATTAATTTCCAATTAATAATTAATTAACAATAAATTAATTATCAATACCAATAAATAAAAATAAATAATTGCTTAATTACAATTAAATTACTTCCCACCCTATTCCCCTATAAACTAACAACCCACTCCGAATAATAAATTAATACAATTAATATAATTATCAATTCAAAAAATAATAACAAATAGTTACCAATTGATAAAAATTATTTACCAATTAATAATTAATTAACAATAAAATATTTATCAATACCAATAAATAAAATTAAATAATTATTTAATTACAATTAAATTACTTCCCACCCTATTCCCCTATATACTCACAACCCACTACGGAATTAAATTACGCAAAAATTAAATAACATAAAATTCATTACTTTAAAAAAATTAAAACATACATTACAAAAATGATACATACTTTTAACACATATACTAACACTTAAAACACTATAATTTTTTTAATATTTTTAACAACTATATTATGATCGATATTTCTTACCTGAATTTCGATATTCTGCACCACTATATTTTTCCAAATCGATATTCTGTCCATTCTATATAAAAAAACTTGATATTTTGTCAATTCGATATTAAAAATTCGATATTATGTCTGTTCACCAGCATGCCACTGTAGTTAAAAAGTGATAGGACCCAATCAAATGGCGAAATGAATAAAGCTTTTTTGGGGGCGGGTGAAAGGAATGTGCTTTCCTCCAAAGCCCAAGATAGAGTCCTCACATTGAAGTTACATTCACTTTGGCGGTTGGTATTAGTTTCTGCAGTAGGTCCGAATCCGAACCAATGGATGACCAAAAAGGAGCTACAAAGCATAAAGAACTTCGATGAAGCATCACTGGGCTTCACTCCATTCTGACTATGTTAGGGACCCATTATTTGTGGCTCTTTCAGATGGAGGCCACTTGCATTTTTTTCTGAAAAGTGGAAAAAGTTGATATTTTACAGATTGGTCATGGTGGTTTAAAGAGGGGGCTTTTCCAATGAGTTCTCATGTGCACATGTTCACAACTAGAATCCAAATCTATTTAACAGTATGGCCACACCTGCCAGAGAGGGTGGAGGCATTAGGGTATGGTACCAAGTCCAGAATCCTATATGCTTGGTTTACAAGGAAAATTGAAGGCAGTGCTTCTACTTAATCCTTCTCCGGATTTTGAAGGTCTAAAGAGATTTCTAACAAGCTCATGAGGAAAGTGAAACGGTTCTTTCTTTCTTTCACTCTATATATAACACATTTTTTCCGGTGATAACTCTGAGGGATTATTCCAAGTATACATAGTTTTGCTGTTGCCATTGCCGTCGCAAAGGATCTCATCTGTTGACTTGTACATTTCTGATCGACATTAAAATCATGCACAAAGGCTATTGGACTTTTCGGGGGTCCTGTTAAATTAAATGTTTGTCGCATTATACACCAGACCTCCGACCAGCAGGGAGTCAGTTTGGGGGTATTATCAGAGCAAATGGACAATACTGTTTGGATGCTGGCAGCATCAGCATTCTGCTCCAGGTAACAGCTCAGCGACATTTAATTTATTGGGGAACCAATGCCATTATGTGTAGGATTTTGTAAAAGCTTAGTCTAATGCAAGCTTCTTGAAGTTGCTTGTTATTTCCTGCATAAAGTTAGATCAATCAACAGCTGAGTAGTCTATTTGTAAACGTTGTGACCACCAAGCATTCAGCTGATTGGAAATTGGTGCTGCGAACAGGTAATTTACACCAAGTTTATATAGTCCAGATACTGCCCCTTGCTTGTAAATATATGAAGGTGGTGGACTCTTGTAGCTCTAAGGATGTTGGGTCTAGGGTTTTGGAGAGGCAGTGAATTAGGCATTGATAGTTCCAGAACTGCAGAGCTAGAAGTTATATTCCTCCAGCAGTTTATTCAACATCCTGTAAAATGCGCTTAGATGTCTTAATTTCTTGGGACTCAAAAGCTTCTCAAGCAAGTTCATCTCCCACGGGGTTTCTGGTCCCATAATGCCAAATGTGGGGCCTGGGCGTGTAGACTGCTGTATGTTCCAAAAATGCTATGTATTTTATGCCAGGCATGTACCTACGAATCTGATCCGGAACAGCCTGTACGCGACGTCCGTACGTATGTAAGCTGCGTTTTACGGCCAAGCAAGTACAAATCGTCCCTACGTCACTCCGTACGGCTCATTTTTTACGGGAGCCAATAACAACCGTAAAAGCTGAGTCCCCAGGGGTACGAGTTGTACAGGCATACACCCCTGTGTGTTATGTATGTACAGTGCGTACCCCCAGCGCGTATGTACGATGCGTACCTCCAGCACGTATGTACGGTGCGTACCCCCAGCGCGTATGTACGGTGCGTACCCCCAGCGCATATGTACGCACCGTACCCCCAGCGCGTATGTATGCACCGTACCCCCAGCGCGTATGTACAGTGCGTACCCCCAGCGTGTATGTACGGTGCGTACCCCAGGCATGTATGTATGCACCGTACCCCCAGCGCATATGTACGGTGCGTACACCCAGCACGTATGTACGCACCGTACCCCCAGCGCGTATGCGCTGGGGGTACGGTGCGTACATATGCGCTGGGGGTACGCATCGTACATATGCGCTGGGGGCACGCACCGTACATACGCGCTGGGGGAACGCACCGTACATACACGCTGGGGGTACGCACCGTACATACGCGCTGGGGGTACGGTGCGTACATATGCATGGGGGGCCTGTACGAATCGCACCCCGGGAACTACTTTTCCCGGGATATGAGTCGTACAAACTTCGCTTCGTAGCGGGTAAAGTCATTCGGTGGTAAGGGCTTAGGTGGCAGCTAGTCCCGACCCCGCTTGGCGCCTGCTCTGCAGAGGAATTAATTAATTGCCTGATGTATATCTTGTCTGACAAAAGGAAACGTTTTTAAAAAACAAAATCTTTTACCTTGTAAATCGTAATTTGTGTTGTAGGGACCCCTTGTTGTCAGATATCTAGTGTCACGCTGTTGTAAAATACATTCACGCACGCATTGAGGGATCAGACGTTGTTTAAAGTTTGAAAAAGTGCTCACTCGCCCGGTCTGACCCATCAGCCAATCACGGGTGAGGAGGGCGGGACAGTGACAGGCCGACACAGGAAGGCGAGCGGTTAGCGCTCTAGCTTCCATTCATTCGAGAGCTATTTAGGCTGCGAGGAGGCTCCGAATTTTGCGGTAAGGGCTTAGGTGGCAGCTAGTCCCGACCCCGCTTGGCGCCTGCTCTGCAGAGGAATTAATTAATTGCCTGATGTATATCTTGTCTGACAAAAGGAAACGTTTCAAAAAAACAAAATCTTTTACCTTGTAAATCGTAATTTGTGTTGTAGGGACCCCTTGTTGTCAGATATCTAGTGTCACGCTGTTCTAAAATACATTCACGCACGCATTGAGGGATCAGACGTTGTTTAAAGTTTGAAAAAGTGCTCACTCGCCCGGTCTGACCCATCAGCCAATCACGGGTGAGGAGGGCGGGACAGTGACAGGCCGACACAGGAAGGCGAGCGGTTAGCGCTCTAGCTTCCATTCATTCGAGGGCTATTTAGCCACTCGTCGTCCCTAGCGCGCAGCGTGGGCGCGCAGTATGGCGCCTAATCCTGCGCCTAAGACGAGCCAAAGACTAGCCCGTCTGTGCCCGTCCGCGACTGGACGGGGCCAGGGCCAGGAGGCTATGGAGAATCGCTTACACACCACAGAGACCATGCCCGGTCACCGGAGAACCTACAGCTCTCAGGCATTGAGAGATATGAGTAATCACCTCCCGAAGATATGTAAAGCAGTCAGAGAACCCATTTTAGAAGGCCCATTCACCTGTCAGGTATGTCATACACACTTTGGAGGGGAATGTAACCAACTGAATGAACTAGATGGTTTACACTCTAAAGTGCGAAGAACTGTTCCAATGTTTCACAAAATGGACAGCATGCCCCGTGAGAGTAAAAATCTGCTTTGTATTATTCACTCGTTAGCGAAGCATGCCACTCAGGTATGGGACCTTATATCGACTGAGAAACCCGATTTCTGTTTCTTAACAGAAACATGGCTGAAGCCACATTCTGTTCCAGCCGTTACATTGGGTATCCCGGTGGGGTATAAAATAGTCAGGCTAGACCGTCCTAATAAAACAGGAGGAGGAGTGGCGATTGTTCATAAGGAGGAATTGAACATCACTACCCTTGATGAAATATGTACACCCGAGATGGAAGTACTAATTTTCAAAATTAATTTAACATCCAGGGAACAGAGGAAGGGAGCTTTGGTATATCGTCCACCAGGCCCAAGTGGGAACTTCTCGGTCGCACTCATAGAGGCCTTAGTGCCATATATTCAGGAAAACCAGGACTTCCTATTGGTAGGGGATTTTAATGTACATAGCGAGTCCGAGACATGTACAGAGGCTAAAACTCTCCTATTGGATTTAGATTCCCTAGGACTTAAAAAGATTAACCATGGGCCCACTCATGAGGCAGGTCACACTTTGGATTTAGTTCTGTCGAACTCATCCTTCATTGAATGCATGACACCCACACAGGTAGAGTGGACAGATCACTTTATTTTAAAATTCTATACTACTTGCAGGTATAAGTCACGAACACAGTCCACCTTCGCCAGTAAGAGGAGACCTTGGCATAAACTCACCATGGAAGCTTTTAGAGAGTAGTATAAAACCTTCCCGTTTGAGAATTCTACAGGGGATGTGGTAACTGCCCTTGACAGATTTGAGGAGACGGTTAGAACAGTAATCAATGCCATTATTCCGGAGAAAGAATATAAACCGTGCATGGCAAATAAACAAGAAGTTTGGTTCTCTGAAGAATTAAGATCTTTGAAACAAAAAACCAGGAAATTGGAAAAGCTATGGAGGCAGTCCCAAAGTCCTCATGATAAAGAACAACATAGAACCTCTCTTAAGATATATCACAAGGCCATTAGGACGGCCCGGAAAAATCATATTGCAGCGCAATTAACAGCGGCTGGGAAAGACTCTAGAGTGTTGTATAATATTCTGCAGTCTTTTACCAAGCCGGTGGCCTGTGAGACTGTAGACATCACGTCCCAGGATCTCTGTGATGAGGTCTCTCTATTTTTTATGAAGAAAATAGATGGGATCTATGACAGGATTATGGCTTCAAATATAAACACTGCAGGAGGAAACAACATCTCTCACGAGATCACACGACAGGTACAATCTATTCAGGGCCTTACAAGTTTTCCCCCTATTTCCCTAGAAGAGGTAGTCTTATTGATGACTCAAATTAAGAGTGGTAGCCCCTTAGACTCCATTCCTGCATGTATTATGCCTATGCTTGCAGATGTTCTAGGACCACAAATTCAGAATTTGGTTAATGTTTCTCTCAGTACAGGGAAGGTTCCCTTAGAGTGGAAGAGAGCTTTGGTAAGACCGCTGAGGAAAAACACTGCAATCCCCTGGACGGAATTATCTAATCTAAGACCTATTTCGCTTCTCCTCTTTTTGGGTAAAATAATAGAGAAATTCGTAAACCGACACCTGTCAAACTATATCGAAACGACAGGTGGGTTAGACTCCTCCCAGTCAGGTTTTAGGCCAAGACACAGTACCGAGACCACCTTGTTGTCAGTCGCGGATGATCTACACATGTTCCAGGATAAAGGTTATTCTGTTATCCTGGTCCTGTTGGATCTGTCCGCGGCGTTTGACACAGTGTCACATAACATCATGATCACCAGGCTAGTTAACATCGGTTTGGAAGATAAGGCTTTAGCCTGGTTGGGGAGTTTCCTAACAGACCGCACTCAAAGGGTCACTTTGGGGATATATCGATCAGAGGAGAGGGAGATCTCTAAGGGGGTATCACAGGGCTCATGTCTGAGCCCTACTCTTTTTAACATCTATGTGGCCCCCCTAGCAGACATCATGAGATCCCATGGTTTCATCCCAGTGTCATACGCGGATGACACCCAACTCCTTTTCCCTTTCAAAACCCTTACTGCCAAAGTTAGGAATGACTTTGCCCAGGGGATGAAAGCAGTGGCCCACTGGATGGCATCTAACTTCCTGCAATGTAACGTGGCAAAGACGGAAGTGATGCTGTTCGGGGAAGCCAAACTCCTGTGGACTCTTGACTGTTGGCCTCAAGACCTTGGCCCAGTCCCTGAACCTAGACAGGTTGTGAGAAATCCAGGGGTCCGATTGGACCAGGAGCTTTCCCTAAAACATCACGGCAACCAAGTGGTAGGCTCTTGCTTCCACATTATCGGCTTGCTACGGAGAGTCTTCCCTTTGCTGCCAGATTCAACGAGAAAAACCTTGGTACAAGCGTTAGTACTAAGTAGGCTGGATTATTGTAATGGACTATTGTTGGCAGCAAATGAAGGAGTCACTTCTAGACTACAGGTAGTCCAGAATACTGCTGCCCGCCTGGTCCTAAATCGGCCTCCTCGTACTCCCTCTAAACCCTTACTTAACAAGCTACATTGGTTATCTATCAAACAGAGGGTGAAGTTTAAAATCTGCTGTGTTATACACAAATGCATACATGGGAGAGGCCCTGTATATCTTTCTGACAAATTCTGCCCCTATGTACCTACGCGTTCTCTGAGATCCAGTGAGCAGGCTCTGTTATGTGTACCAAGAGCAAAAAAAGCAAGACAGGGAGATAGAGCCCTTTCAGTTGCTGGTCCGACCCTATGGAATAGTCTCCCTATATCCTTGAGGTTATGTGACGATCATCTTCCTTTTAGGAGGCAATTAAAAACCTTCCTATTTCAGAACTATTAAGACATACTGCCTAGATTTCCTCCTTTGCTGTAATATGGCCGTCTCAAGGCGCGGAGATACTTCTTCGGGAGTCGAGTCCAGCACGGTACAAACCCACAAATAAATAAATAAATTCCCCATGTACGGGACGTTTTCCGTACGATTCGTAAATCGGAAAGCCGGTCCGGATCGTACTTGTACGCTCGGACTGTATTTTTACGGTTCGTACGGAAAAGTGTCCGGGTCCGTCTCGTACAACTTTTCCCGCTACGATTCGTACAGAACGGGCCGATCCGTATGTACTTTTTCTCGTACGAATCGTACTTCACGGGTCGGACATGACTTGTACGATTTGTTCGGAAAAAAATACGGATACGAGTCGCACAGGGAAAAAAAATACAGGATCGGAATCGACCCCTTAATCTTTTTCCAGTTGGAAGTCTAACCATTATGATTTTACATGAGGTAATCACACACCACCAATTTCAGTGGCTGTGTGAAGCTTGTGCATTTTAAAATTGTGTTTATTTTATTCCCATAGAAATGCGTCCAAAAGTCTGTATATTTTGGCAAAGAGTGTGTGTTTAGAATTGGGATAGGGAGCATCGAAAAGCCATAATTAAGGCAAAGTATTACATTAATTCTAAATTCTTGAGCTCTACCGCAAAGGGAAAGGTGGAGATAGGACCATATGATCAAATCAGTTTTGATCTTAGTCAATAAGGGGTGAAGATTGTTTTCCACCAATCGGGAGAACCTTGTGGTAATGTTAATCCCTAGGTAATTTATATTGACACTAGTCAACTTGAAAGGGTGTTATTCTATTGTTCCGACACTAGTGTATCGTGGGAGTGCTTCACATTCTCCCCAGTTTCTTTTATAACCGGAGTATTCGAAATTGTGTTCTGGTTGGCAGTGGTATGCACCATGTCCAAGCAGGAACCACAATCCTAGTCAGGGTAGGTCACATACACAAAAAAACCTAAATTATCCTGTGCTCACCCTCTGGTAGCTTGGCACAGAGCAGTCAGACTTAACCTAAGAGACAATGTGACAAGCATTTGCACAACACTACAAACAGTAACACAGTGAAAACACAACGAAAAGAGTCCACACCAGGTTAGAGAAATAGATTATGATTATATAAATAAAGCAAGACCTAAATGACAAACATTCACTGTGTAGAAGTTGAGATATGAGTTTTTAGAGAATAAATGGCAAAATAGTGCATAGAAGCAGTAAACACATGTATGGGTTGTCTGGTTGCACTAAACCAGGGCAAAGTCAAAAGTTCAGGCTAACCGCGATGGAGAGCAGACTGGGTACAGGGACCACTTGGACCCACTGAACCAAAATACCTTGATCCAGGATGAATCATCGTAGATGAGGATGTGAGGTGCTGAGCCATGCAGTGGACGAGATGCGTTAATTTTCTCCACACAACTGCAGTGATGTGTCAGTTCTCAGTGCGAGCGCTGGATCCCGATGTGAGGCGAGGCTGCTGCTCCCAAAGTAGGCGATGTGCTGATGCCAACAGCAATATGCTGTTTCCGAGTACGATGCACTGGGTCCGCTCCCTGCAACGACTAGGATATGCCAGATCAGAGGGCGATGTGCCGGGATCATTCCCTGCAACAATGAGAGTGGGCTGATTCTGACTCACACAAAGGCGAAGATGCACCGGTTCTGATGAGGATGCGTAGGTTCTGGATAAAACAGCACCTTGATTCCGCACGTCTCGGGGTCCAGGTCAGTGGTTGCACCACTTGGCAAGGCAGACTTACAGCTTGTAGAGTCCAGCTGCGGATGCAGATAGTTGAAGTCTTAGATATCCCTGAGACATGGAACAGAAGGCAAGCTAGCAAGCTCATGTTGTCACTCTGGGCTCAAGTGATTCAGGTCAAGTCCTTCTAAACCAGACAGGAGAACAGCAGACCGCAGGGCAGATCAGCAATGCAAGAGCACATCAGACCAGCAGTCCAGGAAAGTGGCAGTCCTTTCAGCAGCACAGCAGTTCTTTTTCCTGGCAGAGTAGTCACAGGTCCAGAAGTGTACTGATTTAGTGATGCCAGAGGTCCAGTACTTATACCCAATGGTGTCTTTGAAGTGGGTGAAACTTCAAAAAAAGTTTTGAAGGACACAGAAGACCTCCCTTCCTGCCATGCCTCCACACACCGCACAATGGGGTAATCAATCCTTTGTGTGGGGATAGGACACAGCCCTTTCTGGTATAAGTGTCAGCTCCTCCCTTCCATCCTGCTCAGCATGGCCCATCTGCATTCAGATGACCACTCAGGCACACCTATAGTCCTAGGTGTGGGACTTTTCTGAGGATATGTACGAGTTCAGCTGTCACTCACCCCGGACGTGTATTCCAGAGACAGGCACAAGGTGCTGAAAAGCTAAATTAAGTAAATGCCAATTTTCCAAAAGTAAACCTCATATAGATTTGGAGATGCACTCCTTCCCTTTGTTGTATCAGTGATTTCAACCATCGTTTCTCTCTTTGTTTTGTAGTGCGTGCAGACAGTGTAAGTGAACCGTCCTGTCTCACTGCTTTTTATGAAAAATCAAACGCAGGGTGCACCATTTGCGCACCCCACTGTCGCACTGCGAAGTGAGGAATTGTACCTCCATTAAACCAATTATAATCCATTTTTTTCATTTTTTACCATTTTTTCAAGTTCCTCTTTGTATCATTCCATTGTTTCACCACTCTTACTGTATAAATCATCACGGAGACAGCAACGTTGCCTTTGAATGCTTTATTCACTAGTTTCACTTGCCTCCTGCTGCCAATCCAGGCTTTTCACAGCGACATGTTAAGTCAACCATACTTCCAAAGCATGAACTCATTTAATAACCCAATGCATTTCAAGCCATGCGGCTCTTCTTCAGGGGTTTGCTAAAACAAATAAAAACACGACTGAAATGGCTACATTATTGCTAACATGTTAATTTCATCTAATCACTTACTGACCCCATCCTTTGAGGAAATCACTTCCCTCTTGTCCTGCCGTGTCTTTGGAATCAACAATCCCTCTGCCATATCTGTTTCTATGATGACCTGAAGGAGCAGTGTATGTAGGAGGGAGAAGGAAAGCTATATAGCATGTTCCTGAAAAATCAGTTGGTAGCCATGTGTAAGCTTTATCGTGGCAGATAAAATATGTGCCCTGGGATGGCACTAATGGCGGTGAATTCTGAGACGTGTAAATGTATGTATGGGAACAAAAGCTCTTTCCTTGTCCAGTGTTGGTAGTCTGGCCATTTATTTGCAAACAGAAATTACCTTGATGAGGTACAGTCCAAATTGGTGGAGATTTTCCTTGTTTAACTTTATCACTAAGGCTAGTAACGTAACGAGTCACGTTCCAATCAGCATATGTTCGTCTCTCATCAACAGGAACCTTATTATTCTCCACAATTTTAGCCATAGCTCCCATTCCCTTTATTAGAGAACTATGACTAAAATCTGGACCGCTAATATATGAACTAACAGGACGTCTAAATCGGCTCTCATATGCGTTTGAAAACATTACAAAATAGGCCCAAGCGGAACCTTCATAAGAAAATGGAAGGACTAAATATGGCATCCCTTTATCTGTGGTATGGGGCATAAGTCCACACACCCAACAGTCGGTTGTGTTGACTACCAATTGGTGTTGGTGCAACAATTGGATAAATGAATTATTAAAATATTCTGTTCTCCTGATTAGTTCATGTTGGGGAAGTGTATATAATTGATGTGGGGAGATAGTAGAATGAAGAGGCAAGGAGATAGAATTAGGGACAACTTTTTGATGCATAGCATGAATAACCCAACCTACACAAGCCAATAAGATACACAAAAATATAAAAACACACAATGTTACGCCACATCGACAGTACAATATTTTACAATATTTTTGTCTCATCTCTTTCTTCTTATCTTTCTTTTCTAATTTAACATCCATCCTCTAAAGGGTTGCTCACGGCAATCTTCCTCACTCACTTGGCTGTAATTATTAGCCGTCCTATGACACTGCAAGTCCTGTGGGCCTAGCCACTATACAGGTCACAAACCAAGACTCCTACCGTGACCCTGAAACCTGGACAGATGATAAATGTAACAGAAGAGATGGGAATCTTAGGTGTCTTTAATCAGTCTAGGTCTTAAATTGTACCTAGTTTTATTTGGTGTAGTTTGATCTTGAAACAGTGTCCGTGGCTCTGTAGTGTTCAAGCGGAGATGAGACGGTACAGCTTCTTGTAGAATGTCATCATCTTCTTTCTCCGACCGAGTTCCATTCAGGCGTGCATCACTAAAAGGTATGAATCGGGGGACCTTTTCGCCTTCAGAATCATCTATACCCTATACCCTTACGGACCCACTGATCAAAAGGCAAGGGCAAAGGTACTTTCTTGCAGTGCACGCCGTGAATCCAGTTATTTTTCCCTTCGACTTTTACTGCTGTACGTGTAGTTAGGAGCACTTGTCGAGGCGCCTTCCAACGAGGTCTTCAAAGAAAAACAGGCCCCACTGTCTACACTAGACTGATTTCGTTAGGCCCACGATTGGGTCACATTAATAAAGAGGAGCCCCGGGCCAGGGCAGACTCAAAGGAATCAGAAGAACAAAGAGAATAAAAGGAACATATTTTATTTAGACAAAAATATTAGGATGATAGTCTTTGCCAGAAAGATAAACAATATTACAAACAGTTTATTTTAGATATAAACAAAAGTCCCACACAAAAAGACAAACATGCATACTCTCATTCAAACAACACGTTCATGTATATGACAGAACTAATGCATGTAAAACACATTATACATGTTACTTTTACCAATAAAGTTAAAATCGCATCAGCAATGTAGAAATTCAAAGAAATAACAGTTCAAATAGGCTCGCGCATTCCCATTTTGTAGGGGTAGATAGATTCTTTCAATGAGCCCAAAAGGGCAGAAGCCAACGCACGTTTCGGTGTAAGCTACACCTTCATCAGGGCAACGACGATGTAAGGCGTGTGGGACAACACAGAAGAAGCCTATTATGGGATCATAAACAAGAATGGAAAAAGAACAACACATCAGCGAATTAACATTTATACTATTTTGACAAAAACATTCTAGTCAGTATATGTTTACATCAAAGTGTTTCTTTCAGTGCTAACCAAGATAAACCAATAGGATAAGGGGATAACGTAAGAAAAAAGATTTTTTAGAATTAGAGTCCAAAAGGCCCAAGGTCATGGTGATATATAGGTAACACAGAATAGGAGGCTTTGAAACGGAGGAGAACGAGGTGCACCCTGCGAGATAAGGTCTAGTCAAAGGCAGTCAAGATTTCAAACAAAGAAGTAGATACACACCCGTGATGCAGAAAAAGTAGAGTCGAAGACGTGCAGATATGACCAACCACTCACCAACAGATAAAGCAGAGAATGAAAACAGAAAAACGGGAGGGATTTTTTATATATAGATAGAGCCCAAGATATGACCAGATAATTTTTAGAGGGAGACAATACCTTTCAATCCAAAGTACTGTTTACAAATCAGCTCTTCTGTAGGATATAGAAGAGACAATAGGTGTGCAACAAGAGGGACACATCCGTTCTATGAAAAGAAGGAAAGGACAACGAAAAAAATACAATGGTGAAAACTGCCTTTAAGGTCAATAAAAACGATGCAGGCAGGCGAAATGAATACAGAAACTAGGGTTTCGCAGATAAGGAGCAATGTACAGTATAGGAGAGGCTTACCAAGGGTATAGTCAAATCAAATGTAGTCCAGAGTCAGTAGACTGCCATAGAGCAAAAGTTAATAGGACCATCCGCAATGGGCATGTAAGATGTAAGATGTATAGATCCCAGGCTATTGAGATCATGCACAACGGATTATTTCTGAGAGAAAAAAAGAAGAACAATAATGCGGGGTGAAGTCAGCTAAAATAGAAATAGGCACTATTATACAAGAAAGTATTGTTTAAGGATACTACGCTTATCCCACCTAAAGCAAGCCGTCCGGCCGGGCGGTATATTGTGAAACCGCAGACAGATTCTTGTAGACGCGGCTAATCGGGGGAGGGTCCAGTAGGTATCAAATTCGTCTATAGAATGACTGGTCTGGAGAAAAGAAAAGAAAAAACGAAAGATCTATTTCAGACGCTATATGGGGCTGGTAGTCAAATGGGTAGGTGCAAAGACATCCCACCTAGAGTCCAACAGACTTGAGGAAAAATCCCAATGGGGTGTGACGGAGTTAGGGGGAATCGACGGCTTTATGACAAACCCAAAACATAAGTAAAACTTCGAAGATGGAAAAACGGGAACAAGGAAGAGGGGATGAATTAGTCCCAAAAACTGCCAGTACACTCGGAACTACAGTTAAGCAAAATAAATGAGAGCAACGGGAAATCTTACCTTTAACGAACACGAAGCTTAGACGGGATGAGGGTCCGGCAAGATAATGGCAACAGTAGCGTAACCTGATGGCGCAAGAGATATAGACCAGCCAGTCCAGTATATAAATACAGTCTGACCAATTACAAGGCCGAGAGAGAAATATCACGCGGGAATACCAAGGGTCGAGAAATAAAGAAGGGCTTGGGGAGCAAGGTTTAGACGGCCGGCAATGAAGGCGGCCATGTTGGAACAGGATAAAATAGAAACGATATAGCGGATGTAACTTGATCTGAGAATCCAATCCAGTTCTGCAGACAAAACTAAACATACTAAAAAATGAATAATAAAGAGTGAATAAATAAAACTATATATGCCCACTGTATTTAGGGTAGAATATCCAGATGAGTGTATATAATGGGAGGGGTGGGGGGGCGGGGGGGGGGGGTTTAGATGGGGGGATCAGTCTCAATAAAGATAGTCAAAACAAAAAGTTTACCTAAATCGTAGTTGGACAAGAAATTAATAGTCTTAAGGTAAACAAAAGCAAGCAGTCGGGCAAACAAGAAATCCCAGAGTGCTAGCTCAGGTAATGGCGTTTTCCCAGGGACAGGTCTCGTTAAGGCCCTGGGCAACAGAGTTCAGATAATAGATCCAGAAGACTTCCCTCTTCTTTCTCAGAGTAGTGGGGTCCTTGCCCAAAGAGATACGTATTTTTTCCAGGATGACCCATTTGAGATCTAGTTCTGAGTGGGCAAAGCTGGTCCAGTGGGAGACTAGAGGGGCCCCTGATTTTTTCAGGCGAATATTAGACTTGTGTTCACCAATCCTCAGGCGGCATTCCCTGCCAGTTTCCCCAACATATGTAAGGTCGCATGGGCAAAGAATCGCGTAAACCACGTTAGCGGTTCGACAGTTTGTAATTTCCGTCAGTTTGATGGTTCGTTTGTTAATGTTAAGATTTTGTTTGACCAAGGCGTTGGGACATGCTTGACAGGATCCACAACGATGGTTACCTGTGATGGGGGGTAAGCCAGTGATGGATGTTTGGCGGAGAGGAAAAGAGAGTTCTGGTAGTTTGCCACGAACAAGGTGGTTCCTAAGGTTTTTGTTCCTTCTGAATGCAAAAAGTGGTTTGGATAGTCGATCGTTATCATCCATGTTTAGGAGATACCAAAGGGAATTGATGATCTGACGGATTTTATGATTGATGTTGGAATGCCGAGTAACACAAACCAGTCGATCTGTGACCTTGTCTTGTTTTTGTTGAAACATAGTGTCACGGTTATAATACCTGGCTCTCTTCAGAGAGTTCTTCACCAATCTGGGGGGATAGCCCCTATTCAGAAGTTTGATTTTCAGGATGTCAGCCTGGTAGAGGCAATCCTTAGTCTCAGTACAATTTCTTCGAAGTCAGAGAAATTGGCTGAAAGGGATACCCTCTCTTTGGCAGCGAGGATGGTAGCTGTCAAATTGGAGCAGTGTATTCCTGGCGGTAGGCTTAGTGTATAGGGAGACAAGTAGGTGATTATCTTTATGCTCTACCCATACATCAAGAAATTCAATCCTGTTGTTGCAAGAATGAACAGTGAATTTCAGATTTTCATCAGCTAGGTTGATCCATTGAACAAAATCATCAAGGGAAGTCTGGTCACCCTTCCAGACGAAGAAAATATCGTCTATGAAGCGTGACCAAGCATAAATATTTTCGAAAAAAGGGGGCGATCTCGTTGTAGATGTTAGTTCTTTCAAACATCCCCATATATAGACATGCCACACTAGGGGCACAGGCTGCCCCCATGCTGACTCCCTGCGTTTGTTGATAGAATTCGTTGTTAAATTCAAAATAATTTTCACCCAGTATGATTTTTAGACATTGGTAATGTCAGGTTCTGAGTTTAAAATTTCTTGAATAGCTGATAAGGCTCCTTCTTCCGGGATGTTCGTATATAAGGATTCGACATCCATAGTAACCAGAATCTCCCTGTCACTGTGGTAGTCCAAGTTCTCAATTTTGGCGATGAAATGGCCTGTGTCCTTTACATAGGATTCCAGGTTGGTGACCAACGTTTTTTTTGTAGACAGTGGGGCCTGTTTTTCTTTGAAGGTTTCCGTTGTTCCCTATTTCCCCTGTCTACCCATCCTATTCTTAGGGACCCCCCTTCTTTGGAATAGTGCCTTCCAACGAGGTTCCAAATTCTTTGTCCTCTGAAAATTCTTCACACAGACCCAGTCCCCGGGTTGGATAGAATGACCTGGGTCTGTGGAGGCTCTGGCAAAGTGTTTTGAACCTGTTGGTGAAGAACACGGAATTTAGTGGGGAGGTCATGTAAATAGTCAATCCGCATTGGATACTGTATGTCAGAGTACTTTCTAGGGTGAGGGACTCCCCATACATTAGCTGGGCACCCGAAAACAACCTCGTATGGGCTGAGTCCCAAACGAGAATGCACAGCTGTTCTAGTAGACAGGAGAGCCAAAGGTAGAGTTTGAGAGTGCCATTATAACATTCTACCAAACCCGCTGACTGTGGATGGTTTGCCGCATGGAATTTCTGTTTTATACCAAGACCTGCACACACCTTTTGCATGACTTGGCCCACAAATTCGCTTCCATTGTCACTCCAGAAAATGCACCGCAAACCAAACCTAGGGAAGAATTCTTTCAAAAGAACTTTAGCTGTGGACAAAGCAGTGTTGTCCTTCAGGGGGTAAGCTTCTATCCATCTGGAAAAGGCACATACCACCACTAGAACATATTTGAGATTGTTGCATCGCTCCATGTGAATATAGTCGATTTGCAACACCTCAAAAGGATATGTCGGGGGATTACATCTGACAGCTCCTTTCACTAGTCGACTTTCCCGAGGACCGCAGAGACGTCTTTTCTACTCTCACAGGAAGACTGTGTTGATTAATATTCACCGCCTTGAAAAAGCCCACAGCCAATGGGCCACTAGGGCGAAACACGTGTCGGCTTTTGTTTTTCTCTTCACAATTTGAAATTTTTGCGCTCCTTTGATAAAAAGATAAATAAAAACAACACAAATTATCTTCATTCGAGCAATGTCTCTGATATTGATTATCCACTGACGTGGACCAATTAAGAAGGCACTACCCTCCATCGTTTTCTTAACCTAAACTTTTCAATGGCTCTTGGGTGTAGCCATTTACAAGGACTGTGCCACATATAAAATTGGGCCCTAACAACTGCAGCGTCGCAAGTCCAGAACTTTCCACCCATACAGCAACCTATACGGGGGAGCAAAATGACCTGCCGGAGTTGGGGTTCCTTTTCCCGGATTGTACATCAAGCAAATGATACAATGCTTCACCACATTATCTGCACATTTTGGAATCCCTTCATTCAGCCACACTGGAGCCAGAAGTTTACATATTCCTTTCGCACTGATGTGGGCTGGACCATGCGCCATAGTAACTACAGGCAGTACATAGGCGTCTGGTAACAGCCAACGCTGGTGTTTTGACAATTCTATCCAACATCCTGTTCCGTCTAACATTCCTGTACTCTCTTTCCACTTTCTCAACTCTCTCTCTGTAGCATCTCCCTGAATCGATCTCACACTTTCTATTGTGTCCTCACACATCCCTCTTTCCCTGACCCAATTCGCAGGGCCCGCAACATACATGCGACTTGTAACATCTCTGGCTGTACTTTTTGCTACCTCGTCCGCAAAAGCATTTCCGCGACCAACATCATCAGTAATCTTCTTATGCGCACTACATTTCACAATTGCTATCTGGGTAGGCAAAGCAAGTGACTCAAGAAGATCAGTTACCAATTGACCATACTGTATTTTAGTACCGTGGGAGGTAAGGAATCCTCTTTCCTTCCACAAACGTCCGAAGCTATGCGCCACACCAAATGCATACTGGCTGTCGGTATACACATTCACTCTCTTTCCTTTAGATAACACACACGCTCTGGTCAAAGCTATCAGTTCGTCCGCCTGAGCTGAATTATGTCTGATGCGTGCTGTCTCCACAATTGTATGCAAGGTGGTAACAGCATAAGCCGAAGTTGTCTCAACATTCGGGAGTTTGAAACAAGACCCATCCACCCATAGGATCCCATCTGGATCCACTAGCGGCGTATCTTTCAAATCAATTCTACCTTTTGTCTCCTCCTCAGTACGGAGAAAACAATCATGTTGTTCTTGAATACCTTTCCCTTCCGGAAGAGGTAACAAAGTGGCTGGATTTAAAGTGTTACATCGTTTGATGTGCACATGACTAGCCAAGAGCGTCAGCTCATATCCAGACAATCGAGCGCTTGTAAGATGCTGCGTTTTCGTCCTATTTAGCAAGGTATCCACTGCATGTGGTACCATAACAATGAGAGTATTATCTAGCACCACTCCAGCAGACTGACGAATAGAAATCGCTGCTGCTGCTGTAGCTTTAAGACAACTAGGCAATGCCTTGGCTACTGGGTCTAATGTAGCTGAAAAATAGGCACATGGCCGCTGTTTATCTCCAAATCATTGTGTTAAGACTGACAACGCACAACCCTCTCTTTCATGGACATAGAGCGTGTAGGGCTTACTGTAATCCGGAGTACCCAACACAGGAGCAGAACACAGAGCAGCACGTAAATCAGTAAAACTCTTCTGACATTCGTCAGTCCAAGGAAGGGGTTGGGGTGTGTCTTTCAAAGTGAGTGCTAACAAAGGTTTGGCCAACAAAGAAAAATTTGGGATCCATTGCCTACAGTAAGAGGTAATGCCCAGAAAGGCACGCACCTCTCTTTGTGTGGATGGCACAGACATTTGCGCAATTTCTTGAATTCGTTCTGGGGTTAATCGCCTTCCCTCCTTTGATAAGAGATGACCCAAATAGGTAACCTCTCGACGGACATATTGTAGTTTAGAAGGCGAAACTTTATGATTAAGATCAGACAAGTGACGTAACAATGCAACAGTCACATTCCTGCAGACACCCTCTGAATCAGCAGCAATTAACAAATCATCCATATATTGAATAAGAGTAGCACCTGGGGGCAAAGGGAAAGCATCAAGCTGACATTTCAGAGCTTGACTCTCTACAAAAGGCACATTGGTTAGGACCTAAAAAAGGTCGCGAAATAAAAGGCTCACGCTTTTGATACACCCTCTGAAAATGTGGAGGCTGTTGAAACTGGCGCTGAGCAAGACGAGGAGGATAAGCCTGTTGCAGAAGAACCTTCATTTTTAATTCTTTAGTCTTTTTCTCTTGCTTATCTTTCTCCTCTTTATCCCTGTTCTCATAATATTGAGCAGTAGCCAATATCTGAGCAGAGAAAGAAACAGCTCATGAACTTTAAGAGTCTTTCAACTTATGTGACAGCTCGGGAAGCAAATTAAATACGAATTTATCTACAAATAATCGCTGTCCACCCTCCGTAGTCATATCCTGACCACTGTGATCAATAAACGTCTCCTCAAAACGAGTGAAGAAATCAGAGACACTCTCATCTTTCTTCTGTTTACACACAGTTAGTTTATCCCAATTAACTCGCAAGGCGGGCATCATCGTTTTCATTAAAGTAATAATCCTACCAGGTAGTTCTGAAATCAAAGCATCAGGCTTAGCACCACCCACTTGGGCTCTATCTGCGGCAATTATAGCATTCCAATCACCACCTAATGCTTGGGCGTGATCCTCTCTCCGAATTCGAGCCCATAATGCTTGTGGGACTACATTCCCCATCAACATATCAATATCTGCTAAATTCATAATGCAGGCATCAAAAGTCTGGGACAACTCTTTATAATAACCAGCAGGGTTTTTACGGGGATCCGGTAGAGACTGTTTAAGAGCCAAAACTTCAGATCTTTTCCAGGGGACATGTACCCATATACGCTGGAAATGCGCGGGAACAGCTGGATTAGCACCTGCTGCTGCAACCGCTTCTCTCCACACTGGAGGAACCTCTCTCATTGGATAATGTTTCAATGTCAGCCTAACAGCAGGATCAGAATCAAGGAAAGTCTGCAAGGTAAATAGGGATCTAAAAATGACAAGTGTCTTTACGGCGTCCTCAATCTTAGGACCCACAATGAGTCCCTTATCGAAATTAGCCTGAACATCCAACAGACCCTGAGGAACTGAACCCAAATCCATATCCTCCCATCCTTTAACAAGAGTGTCACACATAACATTAAAAACATATCTCTGCGTGGGCGCTTCCCACTGATGAAAGGTGGCCATTATATCATTCACACTATACTGGGGACCCTTCTCGATCCATTTGCGAGCGGGAGAGTCCAATACCACCCGTTCATCGAAGGCTGGAAGCTGACTACGAGACTGTCTTAGGGAAAAAGCCAGAGACATATTAAGAGTCTCAAAGAAAAGAGACAGAAAATCAGAGACAGTATCTGTGATTCGTTTGCGCACAGTAGGAGAATTAGACATAAGGACAGGGGACAAGGTATTGGGCGAACTAATAGGAGAAGAACTGGCAGTTATAAGAGGAGCCGAAGGCAAAGGAGATTGTGGTTCAACAGATGGAGGTAAAGCAACCGGTGGCAAAGGAAGTGGGGGTGGCAATACTTGAAGGGGCAAATGCGGAAGAACTGGAGCAGGCGGAGGCGCAACTAATGGCTGAACTGGTTGTAATAATGGGGGTGCAATAGCACCTTGTGCATAGGGATGAGGCAATCTCAATAGGTGAGACATCAAAGGGTCTTCCTCCAGTTCCTTACTTTTATCAGGAGGGGAAGTAGGCAACGCCGGGTAGCATTTATCTATCGCCATACGATGCTATCTCTCTGAAATTTCCATTTCATGATCAATCTCATTATCTTTAAACTGCTGGGCAGCCTGTATAATCGTTACACCTTGTGCTTTCTTATCTCGTTATGCCTGCTTAATTTCTCTCTGTTTGGCTTCCTTACGCCAGAGGCGGAACGAGTCAAACATTGCCGGCCGGGCTTTTCTTTTTAAAAAAATTGCTTCCAAATTATCTAATATGTCAGGCTCAAAGCTACCAATCTGTGGCCACTGCAAAACACCATTGTTCTTTGTGTATCGGATCCATGCAACATTAAAGGCAATGGGGCCAACACCATGTTTAGAATAAAGCTCATAAGTGGGAGTTCCAACCGAAGGAATTGGACAAGAGTCCTCCAGCCGGGAATCCCTATCACAACCAAAACAACAAAACTTTCTAAACTTACTCAGACCAGGCATCGTTATTTCACTGGACTGTTCACAAACATCAAGGGGTTAAATCAAATAACACAGCACAAATGTACTCACCCCTCAGCTTCGGCTTTTGCAATAGCCGAATCAAAGGCCCAAAGACCAAACAAAATAGTGGGAGCTACACACCACCAATACTTAACTAAGTGTCTTCTTACGCCAACAGAGGCCCGTCTAACGTCTCGCATTACCATACATCACCAAAAAGGGCCAAAGCAAGGCGGCAGTCAGGGCAGCAGTCGTCAGCAGCCGTCAGGAAGGAGAAACCGCGCTGAAAAAGACCTTCGGACCACTTCGACATACAGGGGTCGCTTGACGTGGTTCGCGATTCCTCCAGAATTTTCTTGCGGGGCTCCTCACGACCTTCAGGCAAAACCGCTACCTCTGAAGCCGCCTCACAGAGGGCACCAATTGAAGAACCTAGGCCTTATGGGCCTGGCGGTGCAGGGTACGCCTTAATCTTCTGAGTTCACCTGCTTTGTTGAACAGAGACACAGGACACTCTGTTGGGCGTTGAAGATCAGGTGTATTAGCTGCAGCTAAGTACAGTTGTCCCAGAAGTACACTCGGTATGTTCTTAGGAGACTGCCACTTCACTCCGTGGCACACAATCTTTTATAGCACATAGATAGTATAAGATTAACAAAGAACACTCCCAATACATACATGGTTAACCAATGAGAAAAGTTTGAAAACAAGACATAACCAATGAGAAGAGTTTGAAAACAAGATACCAAGTAACCAATGAGAAACGTTTGAAAACAAGACATAACCAATGAGAAGAGTTTGAAAACAAGATACCAAGTAACCCAAAGCCTGTCCTCCAACTGTGTGTGTCACCCCTCCCCACAAGTTAATCAATGATAGTGTATTTGCAGGTGGCAGGACACATTTGTATGCCTTGGAGGACAGTTGTGAAATGAGAGAATACAAGTAGAGAATAGCGAAGGCCAGAATATAAGATAAAGTCAGGAAAGAATGGTGCGAACCAACAGACAGTTGAGACAGGGATCAGTCGGACCAGACGGGGATTAGTGGACTCAGCCAGTCCCTGACATCAGTCTCGTAAACAGAGGCAGGAGGTTATTTTGACACGTTGCAGTGAGATCAGCAGAAAAACTTTGTTTATTGAGCTGCCTGAGTGATGGCAACACAAAATGGCAGTGATCAACAAAATGGTGGCTAAATACGAGCGAGATCGAAAATCGAATTTCCTCACACACCCCGCGTGTTCAGCCCATATATGTGCTCCTCAATACCGCTTTTGGTGCCTTCAATTCCTTGGATCTGCTGGCTGTGGTACACATTTAATTTTCATATAATCTGACAATGCTTTTGAGAGTGCCTCCTTACCTACCAGGTCCTCCAGTATGTCAGCTGACATCTTTCAGGTGTGACCCTCTAACTCGGTGACCCTCCACCGCATGACACACCGGACCAGAGAGTGATCCGCCAGGAAGCATGCCAAATGCGTAACCTCTATATCTTCCAGCCGTGAGAAGCTTACCACCAGTATTCTATCCAGTCTACTATAAGTATCATGCATGGCTGAGTAACAGGTGTACACCTGCTGCATCAGATGACTCAATCGCCAAATATCAGTAAAGCCCAGATTCTGCATCACCCCTCGTAGCACATTTATCATTAAAGGATTGGTACCCACCCTGCGGGGTGTCCTGTCCAAGTCTGCATCCAGTATAAAGTTGAATCAGCCACAGGAGTGGTATGTCAATGTCGTGTGTAAACATATCTTGGATATCATAAAAGAATGTGGAGCCGTCGTTGTTCAGGGCATATGTGCTCAAGATGGTCAGATCCCTTCCGTCCAGTGTCCCCCTCAACAGAACAAATCGACCGCCCATGTCAGCATTAATATAGGTACGGGAGAATTGGACCCCAGCTGCAATCTAGATAAGTGTGCCCCAGCGTATGTCAGAAATTAGGTGTGGAATACCCACCCCACCACTTCCTAGTGTCCTGCAGACAAGCTATGGAGATCTTATGACGCTTTAGAAAGGTGAGCACTATATACTCTTTAGTGTAGGTCCACAATCCCCCGACATTCCTTGTCAGAAAGTGAATGTCAGCCCCTGTCATAGTGTGTGGCAGTAAGTAACTGCTCCCTACCTCCCCACCATATATTAGACCCCTTAGACTGCTGCAAACTCTAGAACACATACATACAATACACAACAAAATGCCCTCCCTCACCCACGGACAAACATAGCGCAACCATGCGACTATCGATGTCCACCCCTTGCATTTGCCAGGATGTGCACTGCAACCCAGCCAGCCCAAAAGGGACCAGCAAAATTACTTCTTCGATCAACTACCCAACCAGCCATATTTTGTCAACTAATACTATATTGAATCCAGAGAACTCCAAGAATGCTGACCCAATCTAGACCGCACTGCAGGCCATCAAGCCCCCCAGATGAGACAATGGCTGCCTGCACTGTGGCAGGACAAACGACTGGAACCCTCCTCATCAACAACTCTGTGTCATTCACCCCACCTCCCCTGCCGCACATCAGTCATACTCCCATCCAAGTAAGCAAAGCCAGCTTCTACTATCCCATTCAGACTTCACAACTTCCCTCCTCCGAGGCAACCAAGGTGTCAGGCACACTGTCCAATTCAGGGCTCTCAGCCCCTATCGCAGTCCCATCAGTAGGTGGAAGCAAATTGTCGTCCTGCACTGTGCACTGTGTCTCTGCTGTGCTGGCTTGCATGGTGCCATCCTCCAGC
Organism: Triturus cristatus; assembly: GCF_964204655.1. Lineage (NCBI taxonomy): Eukaryota > Metazoa > Chordata > Amphibia > Caudata > Salamandridae > Triturus > Triturus cristatus. The sequence continues at coordinate 494,049,208 of NC_140585.1, forward strand.
ACCGTGACCCTCCTGTCCACCAATGGGACTTGGGATCATCCATGACGAGAGTGCGGCGACAGGATACTCCTACTGTTCGTGTGCCCCAATTACGTTTTTGGCTACGTCCAGAATGTGGTGGTATCAACTTACCTCAAATTTCTAGCCACTCCCAGACTTCTGGGTTTTCAAAAAAGTGCACCTTCCCTTGAGCAATGACCTTCAGTTTTTCCAGATAAAGTAATATGTACTGAAGCTCTAATGTCCTCAATATCTACTTAAGACCAAGAAACGACTTGCGTTGCTCCTAGACCTGCTTAGTGTAATCTAGATAGATGGTGATCTTACTGTTGCCAAAGAGGGGGGGCCAGCCATTCATGGGCACTCAAAGTATACAGTCCCGGTCCCTGTAGTAAAGGATTTTGGTGATTATGAACCTTGTGGGCCTCCAGCTGTGGTGGCGGCACCAGCGCCCTGTGCACCCTCTCCACCACAAAGAAGTCAGAGAGGACATTCCGGGTTGAGTTCCTTGTGCACCCAGTCATCCAGGGATTTTTAAGTTGCACCCCCCTCCCACTCTCTCAGGAAACCCCAGGACACGGATGTTACTGCACCGGGAGCATCCCTCTGCATCATCAGCTCATTATTCCAGTTCCCTCGAAACCACAATCACCTGGGCTATTTGGCATTTCAGTGTCCCCACCTCACCTTGCAGGTCCTAAATATTGAACTCCGCCATTGTGACTTCATCCGCAACTTTTCACAGGTAAGCTCGCATTAGATTAACATCAATCAATACAGTTTCTATTCTGTGTTCCAGTGCAGTTCTGGAGCCTTAAATCCCAGCCAGTATTGCACCACGGGATGGTTCCGTCCCCTCCTCCTGTGCCTCCCACACATCAGTTGGCCCTTTTTGCCGCATTATTCTCTGAGTGAGGGACTGCGGAGTGTTATATTGAGTGATTGTGTTCGCCGGATTCGAACGAGCTGGCTTATTCTTGCCCATGTTGAGCCGTGTGTTCTGTCCCCGCGTTTCCTGTCCTCCACCAAGTCAGGCACCACCGATCACTCGGTCTGTTGCGAGCACGGGGCCAATGTCTCCCCCCACAGGAGCAACAACCCCATGCGGCCAACAATCCACTACCGCTGAGGGTATTAATGCAGATCTTCCCCACTCTCCTATGAGGTCCAACACAGCACCCACCACTCCCAGTTGCATCAGCACCCCACACCTTCTAATGACTGGACTGCACCTGTATCACCGGTATTCCTGTATAGCTCCGGTCCGCGGCTCCAGCACCACCGGACCCTCGCACCTAACGCCAAGCACTGGCAAGGCCACAGGGCAGTCCCTGGGCAGGCAGCTTGTCTCCCGGGCCACGCGCCAATCAGTGGTTCAACCGCAGCTGCAGACAGTCTGTGTGGCACACCACTGAAGACCGCAGTCCACTCTTCACCCCACAGTGCAGACCGCTCACACTTCTCTTGCACAAGGCACAGCCCACCTGAGTGGCAGAGGCTGTGCTCTTACATGGCTGGTGATTGTCATGCAGGAACAGAATGCAGGTGCCCCACTGTTACATTGGTACCTTGGACAACCTCTATTTATTCCTTAAGGTCAGGATTGTGCAGGATTTATGAGGATTATTGCGATCACTGGCCCGGAGCTGAAGGGCTCACTTACTGCCAGTTATGCTGCTTAGCTACCTTCAGCTTAATATGTATATGGAATTAACAAAATTTGCTGTTCAATAGACTCAGGGTTTTCAACATGTGATTGTAGAAGTTCTGAGTCAAAATGGTCCTTGGGAAAGTAGGGCAGCCACATCCTCCCACCAAGCAGTTCTGATGAGTGGTGTGGGCTGACAAAGTGCTAGTCTGATAATTGGCTCTGGCATGGTGGGTGTGCAGGACAGGGCTTCCTCTTTCTTGGCTTGCTATTTGCATTCATTGGATCAGGAAGATTTAGAACTGATTGAGCGAGACAGGAGGAGTTGTTAGATGTGGTTGGTGCTATAACTAAGACCTCAGTACAATGAATTGTAAGCGCAACGTTCTAGGTATAGAGACGGAGGGAGAATAATAGCAGCTAGAAGTCACACTGAAGGTTATGGAGGTGGTAGGTCTTGCTGGTGCTGGGACCATTTTGAGCAGGGAAGGTGTTTCGGAAAAGCCTTCAAGGCAGTATGTGAGGCTGCATACTTATGAGAGAGCTTTGGATGGTGTAGAAAAATGCCCCTTTTTACATGGCCACCCCAACTTTTTGATGCATTTTATTGCTGGTTTGTGGACTCTGCACACAGGGACTCTGCTGCCCAATACCCAGTGAATGTGCTCTGAACCTTAAAATCATGTAAAATTGGTATCTCCCTAATTGCGATACATAACTTATGTCTCACTTCCTAAAATATGATACCTGTAAGTTAAATGTCACTAGTGGACTGCAGCACATTTTGAGATACCACTAAACTGACAATGCAAAGCATGACTACAGCCCTGCCACTATTAACTTGGCTGTATAAGTTTAAACAGCAAATTAGAGCTTCTAAAAATGGCTTATTTTGACAGGCATAATCCCTCATTTTAAATACTAATGTGTCACCCCTAAGTAAGACTTAAGTGCTCAAAAGGCATGAAGCATAATATTTAAAGGTAGAAAATGTAGAAGTGACAATGCTCTAAAAGCTATTTACACCATAGCAGGGTTAGATGTTCCATATGAAAGCATTGGTATACTTTATTGAAGATAATAATGTTATCTTCCCAGAGGAACCAAACAAAAAGTTTATTCTTGGACTTTTTAAAATATTTATTGGACATATAGTTTGTTGGCAAAGTCAAATTTGTAACACATATTTTATAAAGGGTAGTATTAAAACGTTACTTTTAGCCACCCTAAAGCCCCAAGAAGCCCATTTGCCTCAGCTTCCAACTGTCACCCAGGACGTTAATAGCTCCTTGATTCGATGTGCATTGGCTTCCAGAGCTGAGAAAGGCCTTGGCTGTGTGAGAGAGGTTACCCTTCCTCTACGAGGATGGCCATCTAGGATGTGCCTAGGAACACAATTAACTTCAAAGGATGCCTACCATGCACTGGTAGATGTAGCTCACACCTTGCCCTGCCTCCCTTTTGTCTTCTTATCCAGCTAGGCCCCATTCCCAGTGGGAGTGTAGCTGCCCCTGAACTGGCTTTGAATGATCACAGAGGAGGGTGTGCACATTTCCCTGGCCATACCTGTAGGGTGAGCACAAGAGCTCTGCACCAGCAAAGAAACGTTCTGCCATCATAAGTTTAGGTAGAGAGGTTTACTTTGGGATTATTTACAATAGGGCACACAGGTTCTAATACAAAAGTGGGTAGATTTTGCCTATTGGTCAGGGAGAGGACAGGAGTCACTCCCACCTGCAGGCTAGTTCCAGGCTTAAATGTGGCACCCCTGGGTACCTTCTTCAGAAATCTACTGGACCTATGGAAGATAGAAGAAGGACTGCACCTGTTGTTGAGACCTGTGAAGAGAACCCATAGAGGCTGCACCTGCTCCCACTTGTACCCAGAACAAAGAAGTGTACTCCAAGTGTCAGTTGGCTGACCTCCGGGAACTGGACTAGCACTGGACACTGATGGTGGCTTCTGTGGAGTAGGTCCTGACCACCAAGTGCTGTTCCTGAGGTCCTGGAACCATTGGCTGGTGTTATAGAATACATTTCCTGCCTAATCCTGCAACCTAGGGCTTTTCAATGATTTTTGTTTGGAGAACTAACAGAAGACAGGGGCAAACCTGCCAAGTCAATCTGACAAAGGTGTGTTGTTGCTGGTCTGAAAATTCAGGTTGCTCCTGCTTGGAGTTATTCCACTGCAGCAAATATGTTTCGATGGGATGCTTTGTAAAACATGTCCAGCCTTGTGGAGTCCTGTTCAACTACAACTTTCAGCCTTGGCCCCACAGAGATATCCGAACTCCCAAAAAGCGGCTAAATTCAAAGGTAAAAATCTTCGCTGAGCTGGATGAGCCTGGTCTCTGTATCTGACCGCCTTTATCACAGTTAACCTTCACTCATGCGTAGGTACTGATCAAGTGCAAGCAGATGAAAGTGGTTGGCGCTTATCGCTTTTAGGTGCTATTTTTATACAAAATATAAAATTTCAAATCTGTGGTTTTCTTGGTGTCTATATGTTCATTAAAATATTCGCTATTTTTTATAAATTGGAGTTGGGTTTTTAATGTTTTGTGTTTTTTACTTTTTAACTGATTTATTACTTCTTAACGCTTTATGCATTTTCTCAAGTTAAGCGTGTCTGCTCTGTGCCATAGCTTCAAGAGGTTGATCTTAGGTTGTCATTACTGAACACTTTACTAGACCTAACAAGAATAGTGACATTGTTACTTTTGGTGTAGCCTGTGTTCATTAAGTCACACTGAGTGATGCCCACAAAGACAGGCAGAGCCCATATGAATGATGATGCAAGTGGAGCTCTGTGGGCTAAAAAAGTAGCAAAAAAGGGAGTTGGTGCTGCTTCGACTGCACAGTGGTTGTCTTATAGATGTAGAGCATGGAAGACTTTGATGTTCAGTGAGTGACAGCTGATGGAGGGTCAGCCCTTCTTAAAAGTAATGGAGTTGTTGGACGTAAGAGAGCCATGCATTTGAAGCCATAAGCTAATGTATTCAGGAAGACAGCATTAAGCACATGGGGAGGACAAATGAGCTTTTGTGGAGGAATGTGCAGTTACAGCTGAGCACCATCAAAGGGCACTGCAGACCATTTGTGAAACACAAACTAGAGTGGATAGGTGTACAGGGGAATAGGGAGAGGGGTAAGGAGTAAATGGGAAAGGGAATATGGGTAGTGGCTTTGAGTAGTGAGGAAAGGAAATGGAAAGTAGGGCAAGTAATAATGCAGGTGCTTAAAAGGCAGAGGCGGATTGGAAAATGGTCTGGAAGGGAAATTGAAACGAAGAGGAAAAGAAAAGTGTGGAAGCTAAAGAGAGGTCTACTTGTGATACAATAAATAGTTAAAAGGAAGGTGAAAAGTGACCAGAGGAAACGAAAGTAGTGATGGTGTGGAAGAAAAGTAATAAAGGCTACATAAAGTTATGCAGGGTTTACCATGCTCTGGGGCAGAGTGTCTGGTGTCCACAATGGAAAGATTTTGAAAGAAGAATTGAAGGAATGTTCATAGGGAGGGGAGCATGCAGTGGTCAGGTGGTCCACAGCCCCTGACAATTGAGAATTGGGCTGTGACAATGAATCTTGTGCAAGCATCTGTTGCAGACATGCCCAGAGATGTGCATCACACTTGTTAAAATATGTAGACGTCCTACAAAGTTAGGGAATAATTGTTTGTTTTTCTAGGTTTGTAAATATGAGTACTTCAAGTCAAGGATGGGGATAATAATGAGGTGGGTTTTGGCTATGGAGAACTGTGGGGGAAGTGTGTGCCAATAAGAACTTTTAGGGGCCCAATCTATAACAGGGTATGTGGTATGAGCCTTTTTTTTGGTTATGGGCTCATTTATTCAGAAGATGTTGGAAAGAGACACGATGCAAGTGGTTATGGTTTGCTTGTTAAGCAAGGAGTGCAGAGGAAGTAGAGTTGGGATAGAAGGGGCTCGTGTTTTATCGAAAATGGCAGGGTACTGGGAGCTGTGGCCCAATTTTGAGAACTTTTGGTGAGCAGTTTTAGTGGGAGGCCTGGGGGTTTTAGACAGCAATGGGCACAAGATTAAAGTTGATGACAGCATGGATGGACTTGTTATGGCAGATGTGGGGAAAGTAAATGGAAGAAATTAGAGGAGTGGGTCTGTGATGGCCTTACCGTGTGACCAATGGGGGTGTTTCCCAAGAAGTCTGTTGCGGGGGAGGAGTTTAGAATTATATGACTGTTGTTGAGTACAGAAGGTCAATATGGAAAGGACCTCATAGGAGATAAAGGGATGGTTCAGTGTCATATGCTATTGTGAAAGGAAAAGTGTGGGTTGTCAGGAGATGCAAACTGCGGGGTGGGGGCACAGATGGCAAGCTACACCATCAGGTTGGCTATTTGCTTGCTTACAGTTTACCCAGAAGGCTTTCAATTAGTTGGCATGCAGATAAGGGAACGCATTCATGTGGGTGCACTATGACCCATGGAATGTTTCAGATCAGGTGCAGTATGAGTCCTTCATCACTTTTTTTGATTGAGCATTTTCTTTCGGAGTAAGTGACATTATCTTTAGGTGTTCAGGGTGTTGATCAGGGCATGGTTGCCTCAGGAGGAACAGACGGTCTAACTCTAAGCGTTCCCAGTACAATTTTGTTACTAAGCTTAATACAGTCAGGAGGAAGGGATAAAGTGTTAATATTGTTCCAGCTTTTCATGGAGATGAGAATAGTGCAGCATAGATTGGGGACATCTGATCTTTGCTTTTAGGGTAGTTATGGCAGAAAGGACCTCTGGAGGAGAATCGATTTGGCCTTCACTGGAGTGATGCCAATCAATTATCAGATTAGACTGAAGGTATCATAGCAGGGCTGTTTTTTTATATTTTAAGGATCTGACGATGTGGGAAGCACTGGAGAACCGGACGGAGTGTAGAGTGTGAAATACTGGGAAGTGGAGGTATTGGTTTGTACTGGCAGGGCAAGCAATGCTCATAGAGGTGACCTGTGAAGTGGGTGAGCCAAAGGAGAAGCGTTTGAGTCTAAACAGCATATCTGCACCTGCTCTCAATCCAAGGTTAGCACTTATTTAATGTATTAGAGTAACACAGTGTTAGTCAATGGGAGAGATAGACCTTACAACAGTGCCAAAATATAGTACTGCAGTTAATTAAGATGTCTCTTGTGAATTCACAATTGAGGCATAAAAAATGGTAGAAATGTAAAGAACGTGGGACAATAAGGAGATGAAACAGGGAGAAGAGGTTGTTGCATGAATGTATTTGATTAGTAAATGCTTGTCCAACCAGGGAGCAAAGAACAACGGTTTTGAGGATTGGTGCCTAAGGATGGGAAGCTGGGACATATTCTACTGGCCATGGAGAGAGAAGGATTGGGTAGGCTGTCAAAGAGGAAAATTTGAAAGGACTGTAGGAAATTATGGGATAGTCTACGGGACATGTGGGAAGGGGAAATTTGATCTTGATATCCATAGCCAGCAAGGATGTTTTGGGGGCTTTTTGAGGGTTAGAGTGGAACAGGGCAATAGTGGAGAACTGGGAGAGGCGCAAGGGGTGTGGCATAGTAAAGCAATATTACAATACCAGTTAGAGAATGATGAAAACAGGTGGAAAGAAAGTTGGGGGAAGGAGGTATTTGTCATAGCACATTACTCAGGGAGCTCCTCGAATGGAGTGGCTTATAGGATGGTGCATGGCTCGAGCATAAATATGTGCAGACGCTAACAATTTTTTACTTGTCAACAGAGTTACGAGTGCTGAGGGACTGAAAGTGTTGCAAGGGAAGTAATTTAAAATGCAGTCTTACTCTTAAAGGATGTAGCACTGATGAAAGCATTTGGATTGGAGTTTTCGGAGATACAGGTGAGTTATACTACGTGGGTGAGGTTGACTAGCATGAGATGGTATGTACAACTGCTGGGATGGTGTTTTTGCAAGATTATTTTTTTCCTTGCAACTGACCCACACTTTTTCTATCTCTTACATGGGGAATGAATAAAAGGGACGAAGGCAGGGAGTGTGCATATGCAGCAATTTGATTATCAAATTGGCAGCGAAAAAGGTGGTAGGAGTGGCTTTTTGGAAATAGTTAAGATAAGTGTTTGAAAGGTTCAAGGGACTGATTCAGGGAAAAGGAGTATACAATGAGGTAAGCCATTGCCAGCCATTACAGAGTGACAGAAGGGTGAGAGATGTTAGAACCTGCTGTTCTTGCATTTGAGCATGAACCATTTGGTCTTGTTGGCAGGTGAAGTATTGCAGCGGATAAGGGCTGCTGTTGAGTATGTGTGTCTTGTGAGTGTTGGCTCCGAGACAAATATGGTGGTAGGCATTAAAGCCAGCAGCCACTGTTGAAGTCAGAAAGGACAAGAATAGGGTATTTCCTAGACTGGAGCTTTCGAGTTTTGGACTCATGTTGACATCCAATTGGAAGATTATGAGCTTTTAGGAATGATAGTATATATATGTGTTTTTTTAGCTAACAGTCTTTATTTGTTGAACTTCAGGCAGAAGGTGGCATCATGTTAGTGCAAATATAAAGTATATAAGGGATAAGAGTGTCAAGCAAAATGTTAAGTTCTGATAAAAAGAAAGGAGGGACAGGAAAACTCTTGGTTATGGCTGCTATGGGTGACAGAGTTAGAGGAATGTTGAGGGGTGCCAGAGGGGTTGGCTAGGTTCCTCGAGGGACCAGCCATGTCCAGAGGGCGAGCGGGCAGGTGGTGTAAGTGAGCCTGATGACTCTGAGAGAGAATGAATAGGCTACATTTTAAGTAGGAGGCCTTGGACAGGACAAGGGCTTAATAGATGCTTTGGATTTTAAGATGTTTTATTGGACATTGGGCAACAGGGGAAAGTTTAAGGTTGGGAGGTTAGTTTATTTTGTAGTATTTTATGGTAATATTTTGTAGTAGTCTCAGTGAGGTCAAAATTAAAAGCAGGGGATGCTGTATCCGTACATGAAATGGTAATTTGGTGCCGGTATGATTTACTACAACCACCTTTTATACATTTAAGGTAGCATATGCCATGTTTAGCACTTTTTCACCAATGGCTGTCCTCAAGGTAATTTTGGATTTGTTATGGGTGAAAGCTAGAAACAACTTTAGGGTAAAAAGAAAGACAAGGCCTTAATGTCACCCTAGCTGGGAACACATGGCGGGCATTAGGGAGTTGCAGCCAGTACAGCCGCACCTGGTCTGATCTCAGGGCTCTTTGTTTAGAAATAACTTAAGGGTTTAAAAACACTTGCTGAAGAGTTTCTTGCGTGTCCAGCACTTTTCAGACAACAGTACAAATGTCAAGATAGCTGGTGATTAATGTTCCTGCTGGAAAGAGACTGGAGTTTGTCTTGTGGGATCTGACTCCTCCTCCTGCTGCAAAGAACACATATGTGCATAGCTCAGACAGTTACTGCTTTGTCACAGAGATCCTTTCGTTACTTTTAGTTCATAAGTTACAACCCTGCTAAATCAGAGTAACTTATGAACTGTAATCAAAGAGCTGCATGCAAATTCTTTCATTATCCTAATGTTGCTAAAAAGGTTTTTTTCGGGGTAGGAATACATTCTTATTAGTAAAGCCCAACCACTGCAGTAAGTTGGTACATTTTAAATCATGAGTGTGTGCTTCACCAGACCAAACACTCCTAAAATACCCTACCTATTAGTATGGATAACATGATTCCTTACTTTATAATTCTCATTGTTTTATACAATATTTCATGTAGACTGACTTATACAAGTATGCTTAATTGGCTCTACTAAATGATGTATGTGTGTGAGATGTAAACTGGCCTGTCACCCTATACTGGTATGAGTAGTGCTACAAAACAAATGAAATGCATGTGAAAGAGGGGCTATGGAGAGATGAGGATCATTTTTTGAGGATGGTAACAAGGAAATCCATGGAGAAGGAGAGGTTTGGGGGCATGGAAAAAAGATTGTCACACAGGGCGCCACCGGCGCTACAGCCGGTCACGCGGGAACTTCTCTAACTCGAGGGTCAACATGAAAGGACACTCAGCTCATTCACTTTCCAAGTTTATGTACGAGCCATAAGGAACAACACTAATCCATAGGTGGAATTTATTCATTTTACACGTTTCTGTTTGTAAAAATTCAGGCACAAACTGAGGCAAGTGTTCGGCCATTTTGTTACCATTACCTTAAATCATGATGCAAAAGTATTTACCATTGTTTAACTGACAATGAAGATCGTAATTTAGTCTACGTGTTGTTTCTTGCAGCAAGTGGCAGGTGTAGGTGTTTTGTGTTTTAAAACCAGATCGTTAAATAAAGAATGGCGTGTTACTAAGACTCGCATTAACAATTTTAAGATGCAGGAGAATAATGAGCGGATGACTAAATGAAAAAAAGTCAATTTCCACAGAAAGATCGCATTTTATAAAACGTCAATTATTTTTAGCAGCACTATCGTAAGTTGATACCTGTCAAGTCAGACGTTCACTTTCTGCAAGAGAAGGCACATAACAAAAGCGACCTAAGGCAAACCCTCCTATGTTACGAAGATTAGGTTAGACAACAAGATTACCTACCCCTATTAACGTCAGCCAAATGATGCTGACTGTAAATGTCAAGCCATTTTAGATGGATCAACAGATGAATTTCAATCAAACAATACACGCTGGTTTGAAGCATACAACTACGCAAAAGTAATTTACTATTTTTCTAGCTGTTTCTTCAGATGCAAATATGTGTACTCTGTAGCATCTAATACTCAATGTTTTGTTTGCAACTTTGAATTTAAACGAGCTGATCAAAAAACATTTTTGACATGAGTTATTTCATGTCCTTTGTTGTAAGTGAAGGGAGAGGTTGGTGCAAACAAATTGTGTTAAGTATTATGAAAGCTGCGTTATGCAAGCAGTTTTTTGGAGGGGACAAGAATATTTGTGCATATTTGTAGAGCGCCATTTTGCTGTGGTGGTGTTTTCAGTTGTTTTTTTGCGTTTTGTACTTTCGTACTGCTTTATTGTAATGTGATGTTGTGCTGCGTTCTATTTTGACTCTTTTGTTGCATTGTGCTCTGTTTGCGTTCCTTTTTTTCTTTCTGTATGTTACTGTGTTGAGTGCCGTTATTTACTTTAGATATCTCAATAAATGCTGCTACATTTCAAGGCGAAAGCTTTAAAGTTCCTGTGACAATCAATCATTTACCACAGTTTAAGGTAGCAAAATACCACTGCTCCAGCTTTTTCAGTATATAAAATGGCAGTAAGCCTAAAACCAATGGCGGCTCGCCCAGGTAAGAGCGGCGTGCCAGTAGGGCCGGGCAGGGCGGGGTGTTCGGTGGTGGAAGCCGAAAGACAAAGGGTTAAGTAATATAAAATAAATAAATTAATAAAACCACTTACTTTTCGCTCGCAGCATCGCCGACGGGGCAATACAGCGAGCGCAACGTAAGTGGTTTTATTTATTTATTTGTTTTATATTACTTATCCCGTCGGCTGGCGACTTCCTCCCACCTCGCCTCACCGCTCTTACCTGTGCAAACCGCTACTGCCTAAAACTGTGGTGGAGACCATGTCTTTAATTAGCACGTGCAGTGCTCACTATTTGTGATACAGTCCTAAATCTTGTCTAAGCTCTGTTTCTTTTTCATGCACCATTTCGTGGTGGTTGCTCGCAAGCATAGTGTAGCTCAAAATGAATAATTATGAACTATTTCACATAATGCTTCATTTCGGACATCTTCCATTTCTAACTTCTGTGATTAACTGGTATTGTTAGTACTCAGTGTATGGTACTTCAATTACCAAAGTCAAAACAATGAAAGGCAGTCTGAGTCTACTTTACAGTTATTTCAGCTCAGGGGGGCAGCTCATGAAAAATCGAGGAAGGCGGGGCCAGCATCGGCCCCGCCGCCATTATGGTGGTCGGCCGTGCCCCCACCGGAACTGTGCCCCCCAATCCTGGTCTCTCGCTGGCGGTCGTGCCCCGGAAGTGATTGAATCACTTCCGGGTCACGTGAGGCTCCCCCGCGCCCCGGAAGTGATCTGATCACTTCCGGGGGCATGGGCGACCCTCGGGTCCTTAAAACCGGGGGGAGCTCAGGACTCGTTCTCTTTTCTCCTGGTAGCACATCGGGTGCATGTGCTTCACCTCCCTCGGGAGGCTCTTTAACCGCTTTTTTCCTCTTTTCTCCTGGTAGCACATCGGGTGCATGTGCTTCACCTCCCTCGGGAGGCTCTTTAACCGCTTTTTTCTCTTTGTGTTGCAGGCTCCGTGGGACGGCCTTTCGTTGCGGCTTCCGGATCATCGAGCGGCGGGACCCAGTTGGCGGTGGAGTTTGCGGGATTGCTGGGCGCCCGAGACAGTCTTTGGCCGCTTTGTTCCCCTCTTCCCCGACGGACGCGCTGCTGCCGGACACGTGGTGGGGGCCACAGGCGGAGCTGCGGGTTTACCTTCTTCGGTGCCTTTTGTCGAATTGTCCGAAGGTACGGTGGGGGAGCGTGGGCGGTGTGGCGTGTGGCTTCCGGGGTCAGCGCGTGTGAGTCACATTCTCCATTGTCGGCACCCGGAGGCTGCGCGGTGCCGCTCTCGTTTCCCCTGCCCGGGTTAAGTGTGATTGGTAAGCCGCGCTGGTTCGAGGGCGCGGCACCTTGCCTCGCAGATTTGTAGCGCGGGGGTTTTTTTAAGGAGCGCACTCGGGTGGTAAATGAGGAGCAGACTTTGAGGGCAAGGTTTTAATATTACAGCTTCTTGCCACCGTTGTTCACCTTGTTTGTGTCCACTGCTGGGAAATTGGTAGCAGTGCCTGTGGGGTGCACATTTTAACAGCGTTTTTTGCCTTGTTTGTTGCGCCTATTTCGATCTTGTTTTCACCGCTGCTGGGTAATTGGTAGCAGTGACTGTGGGGTGCAAATTTACCAGCGTTTTTTGCCCGTTCTTCCAGGGGGTTTGTGCCAATTTTTCCTTAATGTCGTCGGGGTGACATGTAGGGTGGCATCAGGTCGCCTTAAGTTTCGCTGATTTGCATAAAGTCTAGACAAAGTCTTGGATGCCATCGGGCGCTTTCTAATTTTACATTGTACAAGACATTTATTAAATCGCTTTGTTCTTTTCCTACATCACAGGAAGGCACGGTGTCTATTGCGGTGGTCTTACAGGCACTACGCAGATCGGGTAAAGGCGGGTCCAGGTGCAGGAAGGTGCCTTCTCATCGGTGGAACGCGGCAGTTACCAACAGAGGGTGCCTGAGGACACGGTCAGAGGACTGCACCCCGGCGCTACTGGGAGCCAAGCGGGTTGGAGCCTTTGCCCACCTGCCCTGCTGGGTTAGCCAGTAGTGAGGCTCCGGTAGCGAGGGTGAAGTGGCCCGCGTGTTTCCTCCATCTAATATTGGTAAAATCTGGTACAGGTAGTAGTGTAGCCATGCCCCCAAAGACGAAGCGCGGCGAGCGGCGCCCAGGTATAGTGACTGTTTTAGACGCGCTCATGAGGAAGATTGGGGAGATGGATAGTACCATTGCACAGCTGGCAGAAAGGCTAGATGCGCAGGAGGGGCCATCTGGGAGATCGCGCAGGGACGCCTTACCTCCAAGGGAAGCTTTTCCTCCCTTGCCAAAGAGGAGTAGAGCTAAAAAAGGCCCGCGGGTTGTCCCCGGTAATGGTGGGGCCCCAGTTTTGCCTATACTTCCCGCATTGCCTAACTCACCGGCGGGCGAGCCTCTGCCTGTTGACCCAGTGGGGGTCCTGTTCCTTTGCTCCCTGCGATGCCTCTTATCCCTCCACCGACACCTGCATCCCCTAGCCCCATTCCCGCGCCAGCGGTGCCAATACCAGCGGTTCCGATGCCAGCAATGCCGGATCCTTCTTTACCCTGCACCTGCAAATCCTATCCCGGCGCCAACACTGCCAGTCCCGGCGGTGCCTGCTCTTTCGGTACCTCTTCCCCCCGCACCTGGGGGGGTTCCAACGCTGCCTCCTGATTTTGTTTCCAGTTTAGCAGCTGTACTTCCCTGGCTGGGGGGCATGGGTTTGAACGTGAGTGCGGCGGGTGTTGCCGGGGCGGACGCGTTGGAAAGGGCGAAGCAGCTTGTCGAACTAGCGAAGCCTAAAGATGTGCCGGCGGTCGGGGCCCCCAAGGAAACCCCGGGACCTTCGCAGGGTAAGCCACAGATGTTGCCAATGTTGGGCATGGGTGAGGCACGCACGTCTTATGAATCACTCTCGCGCCACCTGTCGCAGGAGGTGAAGGAACGCATTTGGAAAGGGACCTATATTGATATATTTTCACTCCTGATAGATGATGTGGAGAGGGAGGAGATGAGGAGAAAAAAGGATTATATGCCTGCGCGGGAGTGGGCACATGAAATGTCAAAGTATAGGGTTGAGGATAACATTAGGCATTGGATGCTGGCATATAACATCTACATGGCAGTGGTGACAGAGCGTTTCCCTGAGGAGGCACCGGCGATAGCATGCTACATGTCTAGGATTTCAACGGCGCAGGCAACAAAAGGGGGCTCGGGGTGGTTGGAGTATGACAAGAAGTTCAGGCGTATCAGGGCTTCGGATCCTACGTTAAAGTGGAATCAGGTAGAGGGTATCTCATGGCTGGATCATGTAGGCGGCCTTTCAACGGAGACTGTCAGTGACTCGCCAAAACCTCAGCCCTTTCGGGCGTTCCCCCCAGCTGCGCAGGGCGGGGGGGGGCGGAAAGAAGGGATGTTGCTGGGATTACAACAGACTCTCCTGCGTTAGGGCACCAGGGACATGCAGGTTTAGGCATGCATGCAGTTTCTGTGGCAACGCAGGGCATGGCGAGGCAAAGTGCCTTAAGAAACAAAAAGATAGGGGGGGGAAGAAACCAGACGGTAGGGGTTTCCACCAGAGCTAGGACTCCCATCCTCCTCCATGAAAAATCTTTGACTGGCACTATTATGAGCCCTATTATGAGCCCTTGATGGTCAGTTACGGCAGTGTTAGGAGTAAACACCTTCTACCACTGTATTATCAAAACAGATTTCTGGAGGTGGTAATGTGTCACAAGATTATTGTGCTTATTTGCATATTGATGTGCTTGTGATGGGTTCTATTGTTTGTGCCATTGTGTTTTTGTGTTGCATTATGGCATTGTGTTGTTGGTTTTTCCAGTGATAGTTCTATTGCATTCTGCTTGGACTGTCTTTTGTGCTGTGTCCTTTATGTTTTTGTTGTGCTGTATTGTTCCTTTGTTCTATGTTATTATGTTATGCTCTGTTGTTTACTTTAGAAATGTCACAAATTCTACTCCATTTTTGGACAAAATCAGCATATGTCTTTATGTTTCCAGTGACTAGCAACCGCTTACGACTCTCTAAGGTGGTCAAATAACACTCCTTGGAATTTCCAACTAGTTAAGACATCTGCAATCCAAAAACAATGGAAGAGGCCTGCCTGAAATTAGTACCTTCAGGGCACACTTTATGTTATACTGCTCATGAGCTTATCTGTGGGGGAGCATTTTAGTTACCGAGCAATGCTCTCAAAACTGCATCATTTTTCTGACAGAAAAAAACAAGTTGTATAGCAAGCAAGACAACATACACTAATGAAAAAGGAACCATTTTGAAATAAAGACGTTTATATAACATATCTGTACATAGAAGAGTACAACATTGTTGGGGATCATTTCTTAGTCAAGGATGACCCCGGGACTCCTGGCCCTGGTGTTCGGTTGCTTTTTTTGCCCAGTACTGAACATGACAGCAGAGGATTGATAGGATACAAGTAAATTAAAAAGGTTATGCAGAACAGTGGAACTGGGCAGATGATGACTAGTAGAAACATGGGTCCCTTGCTCACTGTGCCACTAGATTCAAGCTAGCCTGGCTGATGAAGGGTAATACTCAGAAACCGGTCCCAGGATGCTTGTTTCTGGTCCAGGGAGGACCTGGCTTGGCAGTTCGGTCTGGACTGTTCCCATGTGGCACAGGGTCAAGACTGATTTGCATACGGTGGGTCTAAACTGGGGTGGCATGGTCAGCAAAAGAACGATGGATTTTACCCAGCTCTCTTAACTGGGGGTGAATGTATGATTTATTCAGCACTCCATCCATCATTTGCTTGCATAGCACTTTCCACCCTAAGTGGGATGGGTATGCCCAGACGTGGGTCCCTTGCTCACTGTGCCACTGGATACAAGCTAGCTTGGCTGATGATGGGTAATACCCAGAAACCGGTCCCAGGATGCTTGTTTCCGGTCCAGGGAGGACCTGTCTTGGCAGTTCGGTCTGGACTGTTCCCAAGAGGCACAGGCTCAAGACTGATTTGCATACGGTTGGGTCTAAACTGGGGTGTCATGGTGAGCAAAAGAACGATGGATTTAACCCAGATCTCTTGACTGGGGGTGAATGTATCATTTATTCACCATTCCGTCCATCATTTGTTTGCATAGCACTTTTCACCCTAAGTGGGATGGGTATGCCCAGACATGGGTACATTGCTTACTGTGCCACTAGATTCAAGCTAGCCTGGCTGATAAAGGGTAATACCCAGACACTGGTCCCAGGATGCTTGTTTCCGGTCCAGGGAGGACCTGGCTTGGCAGTTCGGTCCGGACTGTTACCATGAGGCACAGGGTCACGACTGATTTGCATGTGGCTGGGTCTAAACTGGGGTGGCATGGTGAGCAAAAGAACAATGGATTTAACCCAGATCTCTTGACTGGGGGTGACTGTATGATTTATTCAGCATTCCGTCCATCATTTGTTTGCATAAAACTAGGTAGACCAGTCTAAATTGTTGCATGAAGGATTCAAAGAGAACTGGAGCTACAATTTGGCTGGAGGGTGCCCTGAGAGATTTTCAGCAGATTTACGGTGTGCTGGGGAAGTGCCACATATCCCATGCAGTTGGTGACTGACTACTCCTATAACTGTGGGGCGGGTTGTCAATACCACCATTAATGTCCACCATACCTGCTGTGTCCCCCCTGCCATGCATAATGTATATCTAAGGAAGCTGCTCAGGTAAATTGGCTTGGACTGCCTACTAAGGTGATTTCCAGTTTGCAACAAACAATGCCTGTTATGGTGGGAAAGAATAAAAATAAAGAAAGCTTTTTGCCCCCTATGCTGCTTTACAGAAAGGTGCCCGAAAGAAGTCAGTGGTGGAACCAGGAAAGAATTAGCATTTAACTAGGGGTGAATAACCATACTGCACTCCATAAATACTGCACTCCATAAATGCCCTCCACAGTGATAACATTTCTACCATGGCCACAGAATCAAAAGAGTGGAGGGGAAATAGGAAAACCTGGCATTTAGAGTCCTCTCTCCACAGCATTCTCTGGAGATAACAGAAGGAAAACATGTTGGAGGAGCAATCAGAAGACTCTGAGCAGGATTTAAATGAGCTTTAGTCCACCAGAGCAAATGCAGTGAAGTTTAAAATGAAGCTTGATGCAAATATGGAGATGCTTGGCAATATGTGAAGATGGTAGTGTCAACAAATTATTAAAGCCCCTGTTGAAGTTTCATCAGAGTCCTTACAATCTTCACTCTCTGCAGTTGTGGTTGAAGTAATGGGTTCTGCAACCTGCAGGAGTAGGCAATGTAATAAGTAGAGCCTTTCATCTTGCTTCCATAGGAGTCAACCCCGTCACCACCTCATGCTTCCATACCATGAGATGATGAGGAAGTATTTTAATTGCCACCTGGAAAACTGTCATGCATGCCTCAATCACAAACAAGCTGGATTAAGGGACCACTGTCTAGGCCAGTATCAACCAAAAACTCAACAGAAGGCTAAAGACTATTCAGAACTCGATGGCCAGAATCACTCGATAGCCAGAATCACTGACATTGTCAGCAAACACCGCCAGTTGCAGCAGCGCGGACTCCGAGAGAGTCTGCTCTATGGGGGCAGGGCGATTCCAGCGATAGTCAGAATGGAGATGCAGGGGCGCGAAGAAGAGGTGAAAAACAACAAAGCCTCATTATCAATTAAATGGCCTTTTAAAGGCCTGTGAAGTACTCGGGTGTGGCTGTGTGTGTGCCCGGGAAGCTGTCTCAGCCGGGCTGACACACACGACGGGGAAGGGGCTAAAGCCCTTTAACCCCAATGGGCGTTGCACGTCTGCCATGTTGTGATATATCACGTATGCTTATGACTTGTAGTGTATAAATGTCATTTGTAAACCCGTTTTTTTAAATTAAAGTGTGAGATTAAATCCAAAATATGTTGTGAAGTTCTCTGAACTGGCCTTTTTTGCAGTTACATAGACAGCGAAAAATTTATGGATTTTCATACTGCAAAAAAAAGTAAGTCTTTGGTACTTGGGTGCATTCCCTTCTACAGTTTTTATCTCGTCTGTGCAATTGTGGGCAGGGACCAGCCCATTGCGAACAATCGTTGTCCCAGCTGGTTTGCTCCATCATTCTCCTCTGAATGTGAACATCAGTTACCCTATGTGTTTTAAACATGTGGACCATCGTTGTTTTTGCATAAATTTAATCCATTTTTGTAACCTTATAGTAAGGGAAAAAGCAAAGCATGGAGTCAGCCCGGAGTAATTACCAGTGTAAGAATGAGTTCAAACATTCCAGCTATCGCTTTTTGTCTTCCTAGTCTGCTTCCAGCTAAAATGTAGAATGATAAATAAATGTTGCTGTTTTAATAGTCTGTAAAGGCCCGTTTGTGATGCTAAACAGGACTGTAAACAAAGTCGTATGTATTCCTCTGATATTTATACGTTTCATTTTACTTGATTTTGCTTGCGAGAAAGTGTCACTCATAGTCGTTACAAGGTTACAGTATCACTTCGATTTGTTTGGGAAAGATTTGGATTTTTTTCTCTAGCCCCGCCCCCAACTAACCCCACCCCCACTGGTGCAGCCCTCGGCCACAAACCACACCGTAATTGTGGCCCTCAAGCAAATGTTTGTGAGTACCCATGCTCTAGACAGTCACACAAAGGGAGCTGAGGTGTGCCCTGCATATCCTGATTGCCCATCACCAGGGTGAAGGGTCTTCCTGAGCTAGAATGGTGGGAGGAGTTGTCACTGACACCTAAATAGGTCTGTGCCTGTCCTCACTCAAAGCTGTCTCCACCGCCCTGTAGTGCGTCTGGAGCCAGGTCAGGGAAAGGCAGGGCATTGTGCACTTCAAAGACTTTCCTATGAAGTTTGCCTACTTCAAAGGCAGAAACTGATATAAGTACTGGAGCTGTGACCCCAGATTTTAGAACACTTCTGGACTAAGAGGACATTCATTCTGCCAAGGAGAAGCTGTAAAGCGGAACTATCATTTTGCTGTGTGCTTTGCTGTTTTTGCTTGCTGCTTGCTGCTTCTGTCTTGGCCAGTGAAAGGACTGGAGTTTGCTTTCTATATTCTGCTTGCCATGGTTCTCCAAGAGATTGTGTGTTCTTGCCTACTGTTAAGATGCCTCATGGCCGTCAAAGACTTCATCTGCAGCCCCTGAATTTCTCTGATGGGAGTTCTGACCTGCAAAGTGGTGTCAATTTCAGTGCTGGGCCCTTGGATGTGGTTTTCCTGCAACAGATACAAAAAAAATCCACTAATCGACTCCCAGCGCCTGTTTTTCTCGACCGAGCACCGTTGTTTGGTTGAAAACTAATGCAGTGTTGCTATGCGGCCAAATAATTGACTCAGTGCCTGCCATGTTACTGAAATTCCGAACACCATGTCACTGACGTTTGTGGCACCCACTCCGTCACTGATGTAGGCCTTACTGTGCAGCTGAAGAAATCAACGCATTACCTGCTTCACGTCTGGGAAATCTATGCAGTGCCTGTTCCGCTGTGCTGCATCGATTCAGTGTATCTGAATTGTTGACGCATCATCCCTCTGCATCAAGTTCTTTTCCTCGACGTTGCACAGCAGTAAGGAACTGAGGCCGGGTGTTCGGAGATCGACGCATCACCTGCCCTTCCAGTCACATCCCAGGTGCTTTGTGATAAAAATTACACACCCATACTTTCCTATGGACTGAACGATTCTGAACCTTTTAAAGGTAATATCTTGTGTATGTTGGATTTTTGTTGTTTCGATCTTGTTTGATTCAGATAAATATTGGTTCTTTTTCTAACTTGGTGTGGTGTCCTTTTTTAGTGTTTTCACTGTGCTACTGTGTGTATTTGTATAAATGCTTTACACATTGCCTCTGAGATAAGTCTTACTGCCCGTGCCAAGCTACCAAGGGGGTGATCAAGGGTTATTTTAGCTCTGTAATCCCCTAACCTTGACTAGAATAAGAGTCCCTACTTGGACAGGGGCAAGCCACTGCCAACTAGAGACCCCCATTTCTAACAATAACATATGTAAGATGATAAAATGCATGATAAAGGCATCTAAAGTAGAGGCATCTGCGTGGTAAAGGCATGCGTTGTAACACCATACATTCAACCTGTATATCTTGCGTCTGCTAGTATGTTTATGTTGCATGCCTGTGCCAATGGCCATGCTCCCACTTTACACCTTTTTACTTTAATTATTCAGCTATTTAGCACGAGTCCCTATTTTGCCATCCTTGGATGACCCTTAAATCTGCCAATGGTCTTCGAGCCTGAATTCAGTATCTCGCTTCTCTCCCCCTCTGTACTACTCTTGACCTCTTGCACACTGTGATGTTGATGCTCGTTGATCATTCATTTTGAGAACTGCCATTATTTCAAGCTTAATGACACCTTACCTAGTCAACATTCTTTCTTCATGAACAGATTTCTATTCTAGCATCTATTTACATGTTTCCTTCATGGACAGCATTTTACTTTGGACAGTAAATATGGACTCTTGTTTATGTTTGCTCTCATTTATCTATTTGCTATCGCCTTATTACTAATATAAAATAACAATTTACAGTAATAAGGCGTTTACCAGGTGGAGTGAGGCAGGTGGACGCCTTATTACTGTAAATTATTTTATATTTTTATTTGTTCAGCAATCTGCCATCTTGTGCGGTTTTGAAACGCTTTATTAAGACATTTATGTAAATACATAACAATGGGTATAAAGTTAGATATCGATTACAGAGTAAAATCCTCTGATTGACCCATAACTGTTAATGAAATATCGCTTTTAATTCTCAATGCTAACAGTGTGCATTAAAAATAAGACATGCAAAAGAAAACTAGAATTCTCTTTAACCATTTTTGAGAAATGTACACAAAAATATATTCACATTCCGCAGCTTTATTGTATGTGTTTGGGTCATAACTCAAAATAGTTTTCAGTATCTACATATGGGGGGATTGCCTTGCACGGTAAATAGGTTTATTGTCCCTCATAAATAATATGCATTAAATACAAGCCACGCAATAAAGAAACTGGTGATCCTTATCTATAACTTTTTGTAATACATTCATTAACATGCATTGGCAAAGCCAATATGACTGTCCTGGACACGCTGGTGAGGTGGTTCAATTAAATATATATATATTGCAGGCATAAGCCATAAAAAATGTAGAAAAAAGAGAAAACATGCCGCTGCCTAAATGTTGCAGCCATATGCATACAATTAAAAATCTGAAGTTAAAAACATGAACCATCTCATATAATTTAATAGAACAGTATGAGTGCTTCCTGGTAGGCAGGTATATGAAAAGGTAATAATAGTAACTTTGGATTACTGAAGACATTGTTTAAACAAACAATTATGACTAAAAAAAAAAGATTTGAAAGAAAAAGCATGGGCGAGGTAAAGTGTTGACCCATCAGCATATCACTATAATGCACTTTTTGTTATCAAGAATAAAATTACATCACTCACAGTGCAAGCAGCCAATGGCAAGAGTGGGCTGATCCAATTCACCATGGTATATGCTTTGGTGGGTGGAAGCAAAATGCAATGACAAGTCAACAAACCAACAGATGATGAAAGCTGACTTAATACCCCTTCATGTATGTATCAATATATGTATGCATTTTTTATTTACAAATTGTTTTGATTACTTGACGCTGGCGATATAGCCAAAGCTTACTCTATGCCAGACACAAAGAGGCTAAAATGTTACTTGTCTTTTTCAACTTAAATGATTTTGGTAAGTTTTTTTTTTAGTTTTGGTATTATATTTTTTCCAGTCAACCTCTTTTCCCATGACCTGCCATGTTTTTTTGCCATCAAGTACATTTTCAATTTCTACTACATTACTAAAAATGAATTACGATGAAAGAATATTTTCACTAAATATAGCTCCATTAAAAAACACACAAGTAGACAATTTAACGTTTAGGATTAGACCTCAATTTAGACAAAATTAAAATCCTATACTATCGGTACAAAAGCTGCCCATCTTGCACTTGTATCTTAAACTGACATTGAGGTGAATGCATCTTTACATTTAAAGTAGGACAACTATCTCCCTTCTTCAACAATATAAAATGCAAAAAAAAAAACTGTATGTGAAAGTATCTTAATTGACATGTGAGGAACCTCAAACAAGGCTCATGTTCTTGTGTAGGGCGTTCTCAAATACATAAAAGACATGTTCAGACGCAGCAACAATAACACTTGCAGTTCCCATTTTTAGTTATCACCACATACAGCTATAGCTGTTTGAAAGACTTCATGTTATCCTATAAGTAGTAGTGCTGAGAGAGAGGGCAATGGGTCAAACACTATCAGACATTGGCTCGCATGTGTTGTTCATGGTTTGGCATTGCTTGGGTGAGTTGTCCATCAGGTGTATAGCATTTCATGGGAGGTTACAATGCGGAAGTAGTTCTCAAGTCACTCCTCATTCCATCATGAGTTTTCTCTTCCTCCATTTCCTCTCCTGCTATTCTGCTCCTCTTTGACTCCCTGCCCTTCATCACTCACAGTTCTCACTCTTTTGTTTCTGCTCGATCCCAATTCTTTCCCACTGTCTATGCCCACCTCCCTCGAGCCTGCCATTTCCTTGTATTGTACCCTTTCTCCCTGAATTTTTACATAGCTGTTGCGCTTATATTACATACGGCTATTTAAATGAAAATGTAGAAGTGTGGGTACTCACTATGCAGGGTACGTTTTTGCATCTGAAAAGTGCTGGTATTCTCCCATTAAATGTATTGCAGCAGTGTGGAGAAGTGCAGGAACTCTTCCTTTCTTCAAACTAAAGAAGTGCAGGTACTCAGTACCCGACAGCCCTGACCGTTTAATGCACTGACTATATCTAAGCTAACCTTAGCAAAGAGCAAGTTTTATCACAATAATAATTTCTAAATGAGAAATATTCCCATTTATTATAAAATACCTCATTCAGCAGCCCCTGCTCTGCCTTCACAACACTTGCAGCGGCTGATGCTTTACTCAGGAGCCGGCTTCCAGTTAGACACTACACACGGAGCATCCCTACTCTTCACATGTGGAGTGAAATCCCTAAGCCTCTCTGACACCATGTGATGTGTTGGAAAAGGATAAGTCAGTGCCACAATCAAGCAAGGCTCTTTAGTCTTTATACATCTCTCCTTTCCCTTTCTGTCACATGATCGCACTGCAACATTGTCCATTTCCACACTTTTCAGTGAGTGGGAGCAGAAAATATTAGTGGCTCCAGAAATCCTTTGTCGCCAGTTCTAGTCTCACATGCAGCACAATCACCTTATAATAATATATCTTTCCTCTAATCTGACACAATGTGCAACACTGAGCGGGAAACATCCTTTACCCCGCATGCGTTACTCCGCAGTGCCATTACCCCGCAGTTTTTACACCGCAAAATCTTTTACAACACAGGGATTTACACTTCAAAATATTACAACTCATTCCCCATTACAACGCCATGGTGGAGTTAGAATAGTAAATTGCATTGTAATGGGGAATGCGTTGTAACAGTTTGCGGTGTAAAGCCCTGAGTAGTAAAAGATTTTGAGGTGTAAAAACTGTGGGGTAATGGCATACGAAGCAAAAGTGTGCGGGGTAAAGTTTCCTATTATGTTATGTTATGTTATGTTATGTTATATTTAATTTATACTCAAAAGTGTCCCGGCGCTAGCTTCAAAAAAGGAAAACAAGAGAAGTGCGCACCAAAACCAGACTAAAAAAGCAGAGTTTTTAGTTTTTTCTTAAACAGAAGAGGGTCCTGAGTAGCCCGAAGTGCCAAAGGCAATTAATTCCAGGCAAGGCCAGCTTTGCGTTCGAAGGAATTTCCCCCAAGTCTTTGACGATTAAACCTGGGGGTCTGAACCAGCAGCTGAGCAGACGAGCGCAGCTGTCTTCCTGGTGTGTAAAAGGCAAACCTCTTCCGCAGATAGATGGGTCCCAGGCCATATAGGGCCCGATGAGCAATGGATAACATTTTGTATTTTAAACGGGCTTCGACTGGGAGCCAGTGCAAGGAGCGCAGGTGAGTGCGAACACTCAGCCTTGATCGCAGGCCCAGAAGAAGCCTAACTGCCGAGTTTTGAACAACCTGCAGTTTCTTAACTAAAAAACCAGGGCTGCCCACCAGAAGGGCGTTCGCATAGTCCAAACGTGATAAAATTAGAGCGCGGACCACAGTTTCCCTGGCATTACCTGGCAACAGTGGAAGAAACTTCCTCAGGGATCTAAGAGTGCCAAAGCAGGTACCGGCCAGTGTCGAAAAATGCAGGTTTTCCTCGAACCAGACGCCGAGGTTTTTTTACAGCGCTTTTACTTGTAGTTGGTCGAGGAAAATCCGATGGCCAAAGCCTATCTCTAAACTCCGATGAAGAAGAGCCATAAAAAACTATTTCGGATTTACCTTCATTGCATTTCAGCTGAGCATTCGCCAGCCAATGAAATACTGAGGATAAGCAAAGCTGCGCAACTGCAGCCAAATCATCATCCCTGGTCCAAGAAAATGGGAGCTGAGTGTCATCAGCGTAGGTCATCACTTTATCCCCCAATGACTCCACAAGATAAACCAGCGGTGTCATATAGATGTTAAAAAGCAAGGGGCTAAGTGATGACCCCTGAGGCACACCCGTAGTCACCAGCAAAGGCGCGGAGGCACATGGAGGAAGCCAGACCTGCTGCGACCAACCCTCCAAGAACGACTTGACCCACTGCAAAGCTGAGCCAGAGATGCCTATTTCTGAGAGACGGTCAAGAAGCAGGGAATGGGGCATGGTGTTGAAAGCAGCCGAGAGATCTAACATCACCAAGGCTGCCTTCCCACCGGCATCCAAACACTTGCGGATCGCCTCCGTCACCTCAAGCAATGCTGCCTCCGTGCTATATGAAGCACGGAAGCCTGATTGAGCCGGGTGAAGCAAGCCTGATACCTCGACAAAGTTAGTAAGTTGAGACGTCACCACCCTCTCACAGACTTTAGACAGACTTGGCAAAAGCGAGTTTGGGGCGGTAGTTCTCAGGTAGCAGAGGGTCAAGAGATGGCTTCTTTAGGAGGGGAAGAATCAGCGCCTGCTTCCATGAGAGAGCAACATGCGCCTCATGAAGCGATTTGTTGATCATATAGTTCACTTCTAAGTTGATAGTATCTGCCACGTCAGACAGAAGTCTAGCCGCACATCAGTGAAAACATGTTTTACATGCAACTTTGCTCACTATCATTGCATACTTAGCCAGTGGAGGCTGGTAGAATTTGAAAGTGATAGGGCATAAGACCAGTTAAATTACTTTGGTGCGTAAGTGGGTGTAGTATTCCGGAGAACATTTTAAAATATTTGTGAAAAATTATGCAATTTAACTACAATTTCTGCAATAAATTGGCCAAAAACCAATTCTGGAGGTTGAAAGGCAGACGGTAGGTGGGCTGGGTTAGCCAGACCACATAATATTATATCTGTGGTGCAGAGTTCTCGTAGGTTGTCTATTTTTCCTTCTTATTCTAAGCATTGGTCTGCTTTTGACAGGTGGTGTTCTCTTCCTGCTCTGTCCTCCACTTCTTGTTCTATCTTTGACATTCTGCAGTTCTTTTAAGATGGGTTCAGTATGGGTTTTGCTCCTTCTACTTTGAAGGGCCAGTGGGCGGCTGTCCCGCCTTTCAGGGACCTGGCTTTTTTGTCCACTGTTGGTGTTCAGGTTGTTCAGGAGCTTTTCTCTCTCTTTCCCTGCTGCCTGTCCTTTGGCGCCTGCTGGGATCTTTCTCTGGTACTATGTGCTCTTCATTCCTCTCTTGTAGAGGCTTAGTTGACTGTGGATGTGAAGTTCTTGTCTTTTAAAGTGGCTTTCCTGGTGGCCATCACGTCGGCCAGGAGGTTGGGGGAACTGTCTGCTTTGCGCTGTTCTCCCCGTTTTTTAAGGTTAATGGAGGATGCAGTACTGTCACATTTGGATTCCGGTTTTCTTCTGAAAATTAATTCTGTTTCTTACATTTCAGGAATTGGTGTTGCCTTCTTTCTGCCCTGCGCCTTCTTCCACTGAGGAACACTTGTTGCACATTCTGGATGTGAAACATGCTTTGTCTGTGTATCGGGACAGGTCTGCTGCGTTTCATGCTTCTGACAGTCTAATTGTGACTGTTGGTCTGGCAGGCTGTAGGAAGGCTGCCTCTCAGCTGACCCTAGGTTGTTGGATTAATAGCACTATTTCTTTCACTTATCAGGGCTCTGGTTTACCGTGTCCTTCAGGTTTCCAGTCCCAGTCCACTAGAGGGGTTTTGGCATCCTGGGCTACCTTTAATGGGGTAGCATTGGATGAAATCTCTCGTTAGACATTACATGTTGAATTGCACTCTGGGTTACTGTTTGAATTTTGGATGTGGTGTTTTGCGTGCTGTGCGGCCTAATGGTCCTCTTTGAGTTGTTTTAATGCCATTAAATTCACTGTGGTGCGCATCTCTCCTTAGTGATGTCTGTTTTTATCTGCAGGTGTGGCTTTTGTCATTTTACATCTTGGCAAGGACAGCACTGTGCTAGTCCTATGCTTAAAGACTTTGCTGTAGAAATGGCAAAAGACTTTGTCCATTTCTATCTCGGCGTGGATAGCACTGTGCTAATCCTATGCTTAAAGACTTTGATAGAAAAGCAGACATTTGAGGTGAGCAGATCTAGAGTGTCGCTGGTGTTGAGAGTGCTCTATACAGAAGCTGCTTTCCACCTAAACTTGAGAACTACCCAGAGTTCTCTGCTTCTTTTTTGCATATCTATATATATATATTATCTACTGGCGGTCGCCAGTAGATAGTTATAGTTAGGACCGAGTTTCCATAGGAAATCTCAAAATTCTATTTTGAATAACTTTGGCGCCGGTTGACGATTCCTCGCGAAATTTTCAAAACTAATGGGGCGCTCCGCTCAGCTCCTAGCCTGGAAGTCTCGGGTGATTTGTAAAGCGGGGGCTGAGAAAAAGGGGGGTCCCAAAACACGGTTTCCCCATGGATTTTTCCATAGGGACTTTAGTCGCAGCTACAGCCTGAACGGCTTAACATAATTATGTGAAATTTGGCAGAGAGGTAGGTAAAAGGTCCATGAAGTGCCTTTTGCAGGTTTGGTGTAAATCTGTTCAGTATTTCCAGAGAAAAAAGCATTTAAAACAATATATATATCTGTAAGCGCGCAGCGTACGCGCTGGGTGCGCGCACTCGGCAGTGCGCGAGCGCACTTCTGATTGGTTGTTAGAAGTAAGTAAACATTCGAATCAGTGGAAATCAGGAAGCGGCGGCCGCCATTTTGTCTCTCGCATAAAGAGGGGGTGAGAAACAAAGGGGGAGAACGTGTAAAGGGGGCAGAGTGGGGAGATATTGACCCACTAGGCATTGTAAGGGGGTCACAGTAGGACCTTGTAGGGCAAAAAAAAAGATTAATATTTTTTTTTTAAAAATTGCCGAGTGCGCGCACCCAGCGCGCACCCGAAAAAAAAACTAATAAAAAAAAGAATAAAAAATCGCATTTAAGTGTTTAGATATAAGGTGGCTCTAAAAAGAGCCCTTGTGTTTATTGAGTGTTTTTCGGTACCTACAAGTAAGTACCGATGCAGAGTCTAAAGTTCAAGAGGAAGACTCTGTTGCCTTCATCAGTGAAGTGTACACCATCTCCTCTATAAATGTCTTGCATGTTGTAACGCAAGTTGTTGTGGTATATA
Source organism: Triturus cristatus (assembly GCF_964204655.1). NCBI lineage: Eukaryota > Metazoa > Chordata > Amphibia > Caudata > Salamandridae > Triturus > Triturus cristatus. The sequence continues at coordinate 494,076,803 of NC_140585.1, forward strand.
GAACCCATACCATAGTCTCTGAGGAAAGCAGAAATAGATTTGTTGACGTGCTTCCTTGCTTTGTCAATCTGTGGACAAAATTGGTTGGACCAGTTCCACTTTTGCCTTTGGCATATATTAGAATATACAAAGGCAGTTTGTGGAAAAAGCGACATCAATTGCAGAAAGGTGTCCTTAATAAGCATTTCCAGACCTACGCCAGTTAGAGTGCCTAGGTCATTTCCACCACAGTGCACAATAAAAAGGTTAGGCTGTGGGAGATGTAGAAAGGTTTTCACCAAAGGCATTAATTGGTGCCACTTTAACCCTCTCTGACCAATCCATTTAATGTCTACATTTGGCAAAGCAAGGTCTCTCACCATACCTCTTTTTTCTGCAAACATTTCACTCCAGAAGACATAGCTGTGACCTACAATCCACACTGTGAACATCTTCCAAGGAGATCTGGATGCACTCAGGAGGTGTCTTTCAGTAGAAAGGCAATATGAAATGAAAGACAGTTGTAAAATGGAGGCATACATATTTTTTTAACATAAAAAGAACACATTGGCTGATTCAAATCTTTTAACAGAAAAAAGTAGGCTGTATGTGTATATTTTTAGAAGCATGTTTTGTATTGGTTCAGAAAATTGTGTTCCCACAGAAGATTAGATTGGATTTGCTGTTAGGTTGGACAGGTGAACCACTCTTGCTCTTTGGATTTGAAACATTGTGTGCTGAACTTCTGACCTCTCTCCTCACAGCAGTCTTCCAAAAGCTGTTGCTATGGTAGCAGGCAGAAGTCAAGTTGGGGGAAGGGTACATTTGGATAGGGGTTGAAGTTTTCAACCAATAGAAATGTGTGATTTCATTTGAAAAAAAGTGGGAAGCACTGAGATTTGAAATTAACATGTATATGTGTGAAAAAAGAGAGGGAAACATTGCCATTTACTGGTTCTGGAGAGAGGAGAGAGGTGTAGAGCTCTGATATTCTGACTCTGATAGTCTGCTGTTTGAGTGGCACATTTCTTTCACAACTAACTAATTTTAAAGGTGAGTTATGAGTTTGAGAGGGGAAGTATGTGGTGATTTTTTAGATAAATATTAGAATTGTGAATCTTCTTCAAAAGTTATGTTTTACATTTTGAGGTTTGGGAGATATTTAACTGTCTTGAACTTGTAAGATATTATGGAGTATGTTTTCACCATAAGTTAATGTGTACTGGTAACAATGAGGAATACTGTTTTGTGCCTACCATCAAACCATGAGTCTGTGTGCAGAGAAGAATTGTTGACAGAGATTTAATTTGTGTTGCTGTTGAAAAGTAAGACTTGCAGTTGAAAGAAAAGGACAGCTTCTTTTTAATTGTGATGGTTAGGATTTAGCAGAAATCACTTTGAAAGAAAAGAGAGGAAAATGGCAACACATTTGAAATTAGCATTAGTTCTGTAAGAATTGCAGTCCCAGGAAAGGGGCAGCCTGTGTTTTGTGCCTACAAACACAGCATGAGTCTGTGTGCATATAGGAATTGTTGTCTGAGATTTAATTTGTGAAGTTGTTGTTCTGTAAGAATTGCAGACCCAGGAAAGGGGCAGTCTGTTTTCAAAACACAAATTAACTCTTACCACACATGCACTGTTACATACATCCCAGGAGTCTTCATGCAGTTTTGGAAGTCTCTTTGCTCATCTGTCTTGCACCAGACAATACACAGTCTCCAGAAACACACTCTTGGCACACACGCAGCAGCTTCTCCAACACTCCCATGCGTAGTACTCAGCTCTGTGTGCTGTTTCAGAGAGCACTGTGTAACGCAAACACATTCAACGTCACCAAGGCTCATTTCCTTTGCTCTAGTGTAGTCACTCACCCAGGTTGCATATGCTCATGGTATGAAGTAGCTGTTAGGACATGTGCTCTTTTCTGCCTCTGTAATCTACAAGGAGAATGTGTCAGGCTGTAACAGTAATTATCACTTGCTCTACCACAGTAGTAAATGTGCTTTGAAATTGCCAATCAAATTCTGTTTTCTGCTTAGAATCACACCATGAGGCTGTGTGCGCACAGGAATTGTGGCCAGAGATGTAATTTGTGTTGCAGTTGTTCTGTAAAACATGCACTTGCAGGAAAGGGACAGCTTGTTTTCTTCAAATGTGGTGGTTAGCACTCAGCAGAAATCACTAAATCGCAAATGAGAGGCAAAAGCTAAAACATTTGAAACCAACAGGGTAGATTTTCCTTTCAAAATAGCAAAGGCACGGGTAGTTGCCATATGTTCAAAACTGAAAATAACCCTTAGCACACATGCACTGTTACATACATCCCAGCAGTCTTCATGCAGTTTTGGAAGTCTCTTTGCTCATCTGTCTTGCACCAGACAATACACAGTCACCAGAAACACACTTTTTGCACACACGCAGCAGCTTCTCCTACACTCCCGTGCATACTACTCAGCTGTATGTGGTGTTTCAGATAGCAGTGTGTAACGCAAACACATTCAACGTCACCAAGGCTCATTTCCTTTGCTCTAGTGTAGTCACTCACCCAGGTTGCACAAGCTCATGCTATGAAGTAGCTGTTAGGACATGTGCTCTTTTCTGCCTCTGTAATCTACAAGGAAAATGTGTCAGGCTGTAACAGTAATTATCACTTACTCTACCACAGTAGTAAATGTGCTTTGAAATTGCCAATCAAATTCTGTTTTCTGCTTAGAATCACACCATGAGGCTGTGTGCGCACAGGAATTGTGGCCAGAGATGTAATTTGGGTTGCAGTTGTTCTGTAAAACATGCACTTGCAGGAAAGGGACAGCTTGTTTTCTTCAAATGTGGTGGTTAACACTCAGCAGAAATCACTAAATCGCAAATGAGAGGCAAAAGCTAAAACATTTGAAACCAACAGGGTAGATTTTCCTTTCAAAATAGCAAAGGCACAGGTAGTTGCCATATGTTCAAAACTGAAAATAACCCTTAGCACACATGCACTGTTACATACATCCCAGCAGTCTTCATGCAGTTTTGGAAGTCTCTTTGCTCATCTGTCTTGCACCAGACAATACACAGTCTCCAGAAACATACTCTTGGCACACACGCAGCAGCTTCTCCAACACTCCCATGCGTAGTACTCAGCTCTGTGTGCTGTTTCAGATAGCACTGTGTAACGCAAACACATTCAACGTCACCAAGGCTCATTTCCTTTGCTCTAGTGTAGTCACTCACCCAGGTTGCACATGCTCATGGTATGAAAAAGCAATTAGGACATGTGCTCTTTTCTGCCTCTGTAATGTACAAGGAAAATGTGTCAGGCTGTAACAGTAATTATCACTTGCTCCACCACAGTAGTAAATGTGCTTTGAAATTGCCAATCAAATTCTGTTTTCTGCTTAGAATCACACCATAAGGCTGTGTGCGCACAGGAATTGTGGCCAGAGATGTAATTTGTGTTGCAGTTGTTCTGTAAAACATGCACTTGCAGGAATGGGACAGCTTGTTTTCTTCAAATGTGGTGGTTAGCACTCAGCAAAAATCACTAAATCGCAAATGAGAGGCAAAAGCTAAAACATTTGAAACCAACAGGGTAGATTTTCCTTTCAAAATAGCAAAGGCACAGGTAGTTGCCATATGTTCAAAACTGAAATTAACCCTTAGCACACATGCACTGTTACATACATCCCAGCAGTCTTCATGCAGTTTTGGAAGTCTCTTTGCTCATCTGTCTTGCACCAGACAATACACAGTCTCCAGAAACACACTCTTGGCACACACGCAGCAGCTTCTCCAACACTCCCATGCGTAGTACTCAGCTCTGTGTGCTGTTTCAGATAGCACTGTGTAACGCAAACACATTCAACGTCACCAAGGCTCATTTCCTTTGCTCTAGTGTAGTCACTCACCCAGGTTGCACATGCTCATGGTATGAAAAAGCAGTTAGGACATGTGCTCTTTTCTGCCTCTGTAATCTACTAGGTAAATGTGTCAGGCTGTAACAGTAATTATCACTTGCTCTACCACAGTAGTAAATGTGCTTTGAAATTGCCAATCAAATTCTGTTTTCTGCTTAGAATCACACCATGAGGCTGTGTGCGCACAGAAATTGTGGCCAGAGTTGTAATTTGTGTTGCAGTTGTTCTGTAAAACATGCACTTGCAGGAAAGGGACAGCTTGTTTTCTTCAAAAGTGGTGGTTAGCACTCAGCAGAAATCAGTAAATCACAAATGAGAGTCAAATGCTAAAACATTTTAAATTATTGAAAAGCTAAAAAAATTTTTAAATGAATTATAATTACAAAAAGGTATTTTTTTACAGTTTCTTGCAGGTATTGCTGAGCAACAGTGAAAAAATAAAAAAATGCCTTTAAGGACAAGAAAGAGGAAAGAAAAGCAACAAAACTATATCTGGACAAAACTGGAAAAAAAAAATAGGAGGAAAAGCTGGTGATGGCAAAAAGAAAAAGTCTACTGGTAAGCAGAGTAGAGATTTCTTAAAAAAGATCTTCAAAAAACAAAAAAATGGAAAAAATAAATGTAAAACAAACAGTGTTTTAGGTACAAAGCAACAACAGAGTCAACAGCAAAAAACAAAAGCTAATGTACAATCAGAAGTAAGTAAAAGTGATTTAACACAAAAATTAGATTTTAAAAACATTAGTCGAAAAATGTTTCAGGGAAGAGTGATGTTAAATTTGCTAAAGGTTGTGAAAAAATATAAGAAAAAAACAAAATTTATTAAGAATTTTTTTTTATAGAAAATATTGTAAGTAAGGCTTTGGAAATAAAAAGAAAACTTTTTATTTTAATTTTTAATAGGATGCGTAGATTAGATAAATTAGTCAATGCAATGAAGTCACAAAGCAAAAGGAAAAGAGAAGTGAAAAAAAGTAACTTTTGTAAAGTGTTCTTGGGAGAATGGAAGCACAGATCAAGTACTGAACCATTTTTTAATGAAGAGAGTTATCTTCAAAGTAATAGCTTGTTGCATGCAGTTGACACCAATGGTAGAGCATATGAAGTTAGAGATGGTTGTGTGATGGAAAAGGAGAAAATGGTTCCAAGAAATGAGGAAGAAGTGATGGCTGCTGAGGCTATGGGGAGACGTCCAAAAGCCCCAGTGTACACTTGGAATTGTAGTAGTATTTGTACTGTGCGTCAGGAATCTATTGATAAATTACGTGAGTTTCTAAGAGAATTTAGTAAAAAGAGTGTAAAACAGAAGATTAAGGTGCTTCAAAGACTAGATCCATGCAGAGTGAGAGAGAATACTGGTTTGCAAGGACATTCTCTGGCTTGTCTATCTAGGAAAGTGTGTCAAAGTGTTTTTCACCATTTTAGGATGCTGGCTGTTCATCATACTGAAATGAGAAAGTTTGTGAGAACATTGTATTTTGCTAAAAGTCCAGCAGTAAAGTTAAATGAGTTAAATAATGCTCTGTTCCGTGGATCTGTATCAGATGTAGTGAAGGTTACTGATGAGATTCAGTTTTGTTACTTCGGTCCAGAACAAGAAAGTGCAGAAAAGGACACAGTTAATGAGGAAAATGTGGAAGAGAATGTAGAACTCACTGTTACTAAAAATTTTGAAGATGAAATGACAAAATTTACTATCATCTCCAATGAAAGACCAAATATTACTTGTATTTGTTGCCGGAGAAGCCATTACAAAATTCAAACAAGGAATGTTGATCTGTATAAAAAAAGTGAAAATGAAGATAATTATAAGTGGAAGGAATTTGCAACATATATATTTCTGGAAAATTGTTTTGAATTGGGTGAAGATCAGCGTATTTGTAAATACTGTTATAATAAGTTAGAAGAAAATAGAATGCCGACCAGAGCTGTACATAATAATTTAGAATTGGATGCTATTCCTGCCGAACTTTCTGATTTAAATACATATGAGTCTATACTCATTCAATGTGTTCATCCGTTCCAGACCATAGTACGTATGGAGCCCAAAACTGGTAAATTACCTCCTTCAGATTTACTGAGAGGTTTAAAAGGAAGAGTGGTGTATTTGCCATTGGATTTGAAAAAAAATATGGAAACTATTGATGTAGATAGTTTGGAAACTGAACCATTAGTTATTCTGGTTAATGGTGTACCTACAAAGAATAAGAAGATTTGGCAGGAGCTGGTAGATGTACGGAAAGTACAAAGAGCAAATTTATATTTGAAAAGGAATAATAAATGGTATGAATCAATTTATATAGATGAAGATGAAGAAGATTTACAAGAAGACACAGAAACACCAACTGGGCAAATTGAAAAAGTGGACAAGTCAAAAGAAGAAGAAATTTATGAACATTTTAGCATACATCCTCTTCATTCTAAAGAAGTTATGGGAGACACTATTGATCTGTTTCAGATGAAGAAAGCAAAAGGAACTCCCGTTAGTGTATGGGAGAAGAGCTTGGAAGCTCGATGTTCTCCCCAGCTGTTTCCTACAGGAAAAGGTGGAGGATGCGATGATCGCCCAGAACAGATTCCAGCTTCTGAGTATCGGACTACAAGATTATATGCAGAAGATTCAAGATTTTGTCAAAGTATTCCTTATTTGTTTCATCTTTTATTTGAAAGCGACTTGTCTGCACTATCTTATGCAGTAAATCACATTTTAAAAAGTGGAGTACATCTACATAATGTGTCTGCTAAGGATTTTATGGACAAAGTGCAGCACCGAGATGATCATTTGGAAACACAATTGATCAATCTGATGGCTTGTCAGCGTGGGACGAATGAATATTGGTACTGACGCCATGGAGAATTAAAATGCATGTTACGAAATTTAGGAACTCCAACATGGTTTCTTACCCTAAGCTGTGCCGAGTATGCTTGGGATGATTTACTGGATTTTCTTCGAGAGGCAAATTCTAACATTAAAAACATCCAATACAAGACAGCAGGAGAATTGTGCTCATTGGATCCGGTTAATGTTTGCAGATATTTCAATCACAGATTTGAGGCTATGATGTCCTTCATCTGCAATAAAAAAAATCCACCTTTTGGAGAAGTTATGGATTTCTTTTGGAGAAAAGAGTACCAAGCAAGAGGTGCTCCTCATATTCATATGCTGTTGTGGATCAAGGATGCCCCAAAATTTGGAACAGATGCAGATGAAGCAGTTCTAAGTTTTATTGAAGAATATGCAACATGTGCTATACCTAAAAGCACACAAGAGAAAAAGTTAAAAGAGCAAGTTCTACGTTTTCAAAATCATCGGTGTGGAAAATACTGTCGAAGAAAGTACAAGAGCAAAGAAAAATTCTACACAAAATGTCGATTTGGATTTCCAAGACCTGTCCTTTCAAAAGGAAGGGTAAATAGTTTTATGTCAGCTGTGCGACATACTATTACAAGAAAATCGCCAAAAAATACCTATAACCTAAGAAGAAAAGAAGAGTCGAAATACATAAATGACTACAACCCAGTCATTTTATCCATGTGGAATGCTAACATGGATATTCAGTATGTGGCAGACAATTCTATTGCTGTTGCTCGGTATGTCACATCATACATCACTAAATCTGAGAAAACAGAATTGAAGGAAATGTGGGAAGAGATTTCTCATGAGAAGACTGTCAGTAAGAAGCTATACAGTTTCAGTTTAAAGATGTTATCGCATCGAGAAATTGGATCCTACGAATGTTCAGATAGGTTATCATCTGCAAGTCTTTACTCGAAATCCAGAAGAATAATTTGGGCAAGTTTAGGTCTTGCAGGAATGCGAAATCGGGTGCTGAAATCTATTCGAGAAATTGAATATTTAGCAGAGTTCGAACCAGAAAGTACAGACATTTTAAGAACAAACATGTTGGACACATATTACCCACAAAGAAGTCATCACCTTGAGAACATGTATCTCTATGAAGTGCTGCAGAACTTCATTTTTAAACGGAATGTCACAGAAGATATCAACAATGGAAAATATAAAGTCATTGGTGAGGAAGGATGTTTGGTGAAGCAAACAAAAGGAAGTTTGATAAATCACGGGAAGCTGAGTTGCGACACTCCTGATAAAAAGGAATTTTACTACTTGGCACTTTTGCAGCTGTTTAAACCATGGCGTTCAGAGGACGAACTTCTTGGAGAATTTCAGAGCTATGAAGATTCCTTCAATGCTAGGAAAGACAGCATCGAATGTAGTACTTTCACAACTTATGTTCAAATGTTAAATGAAGAAATTGAACAAGAAGCAACAATTGCAGCTGAAGTAGCTAGAGACAGTTCTCAAGACAGTCAAAGTTCTGGGACATTCAGTCAAGATCCTCTAGGACAACCGATCATCGAAAATGAAGCAGCAATAGCTGTTAACGAAGTGGAAACAGCTATGAATCAAGCTCAAGAAGATTTAGTAGACTTAACATATTTGGAGGAGCAACTGAATGAAGAACAAAAACAAATTTATGAAGAAGTCAGACAAAAAATTGATCACGGATTACTACATGAAAATAAAGAGTGCTCATGTACATCTTTTGAACCAATGAGAATGTATGTAAGTGGACAAGCAGGAACTGGAAAAAGTTTCTTAATTAATGTAATTAGAAGCTACCTACAGAAGAAAATGGAATCCATTTTGTCTTGTGTTGTTACTGCTCCAACTGGGTTAGCAGCGTATAACATCAAAGGAGTTACCTTACATCGTTTGCTAATGTTACCAGTAGAGCATGAGAACAAAATACAGTACCACAAACTAGCAGGAGAAGCATGCTTGGAAGTTTCAAGAGTATTGAAGAAAATGAAAGTACTCATTATTGATGAGGTAAGCATGGTATCAAACTTAATGCTTGCCTTTGTGCATTTAAGAATGCAGCAAATTCTGAAGACAGACTTTGACGTCCTATTTGGAGGAAAACACGTCATAGTTTTTGGAGATCTTTTGCAACTTACTCCAGTTAAAGGACAACCGGTATTCCATACTCTTACACATGAAGACACAAAAAAATCATTAGGAAGTATAGGCAATGTAAATATTTGGACATATTTTGAGGATAAGGAACTCATTACCAATATGAGGCAAGCCAATGATGAGGACTATGCAAGTATTCTGAAAGATATAAGAATTGGACTACTCACAGAACATGGAAGAAAAGCATTACAGAGTCGATTGCTGAGTAATTTGTTTCCAACAAAACAAATAGTTCCAGAGAAAATATACAAGGAAATTGCGGAAAAAAATACTGTAATCTGCTTAATGCCAACCCTACATGAATGCTCTGTATTCAATGAGGAACTTTTGAAATTGGAAAATGAAGAGATCATAAAACTGGAAGCTGTGGATAAAATAGAACATGAACGAATAACTGTTATATTGACAGGCAAATTGGGTACTAAATTGGATTCTCTGGAGAAAAACATTTCAAAAACAGCTGGTTTGGAAAAGAATCTTTATGTGTGTATGAACTGTAGAGTAATTTTAAGACGTAATTTGGATGTAGAGAAAGGTTTAGTGAATGGAGCTATGGGAAGAGTTGTGGGTTTTATTAATTACCAGAAAAAAATTGGAATTGAATGTTTAAAAATAAAATTTGATCAGATACAAGAGGTTAAAGACATTTGTCGTTGTTCAGTTCGTTTCTTGCTTGTGAAAGACTTATATGTGCGTAGGAAGCAGTTTCCGTTTTCTCTAGCATATGATGTAACTATTCACAAATCTCAAGGATTAACTGTTGACAGTGCTTTTGTAAACATTGGATCTACTGTGTTTAAAGAAGGTATGGCATATGTTGCTTTGTCACGCGTGAAAAAATTATCTGGGTTATTCATGATAGACTTTGATGATTCAAAAGTAAGTGCTGATGCAAACTGTGTAAAGGAGTATAATAGATTAAGAAGGAGCTATGCTCCTCATTTAGGTCAGTATCCTGTGTTTGAAAAACGTGTTGTTTGTCGGAAAAGGAGATTTGAGAATATCTGTAATGAGGATGTATAGAAGAGAAAACAAAAAGAGAGTGATGAGACTGCAAGCAAAAAGAAAAAGGACAGTGTGGAAGAGGTTGTTGGTTGTCATTTTGAAAATAGCTCTGGTGTCAACTGCTACGCAAATGTAGTGCTGAATGTTGTATTTTATCTTGATTTTTTGCAAGAGCAGATAATACTAAATCATGAAAAAAGATTCTGTTCTTTGCTGAGTCTCCTCTATGAGAAGCTGAGTAATGATAAAACTAAAATAGAAAGTGCTTCTGATGTTAGAAATCTTTTAGATGTATGTTCAGGAAGTACACAGTTTAGTCAAAATGTCCAGCAAGATGCACAAGAATTCTTAATATATATGCTGATGGTACTTGAAGATGAAGGAGTAGAAGTAGAAAACTTATTTGGTATCTCTTATAAATGGGAACATTGCTGTGAAAACTGTATGAACACATGCAGTAGTAATGTTGATTCTGAAAGGTTCATATATTTACCATTACCACAAAGTAAATCAGTGACTTTTAGTAAATTAGTTAAAGATGCCAATCATAACATGGAATGTTCTGAATGTAAATCTGACATGTTTTCCACGTTATTTTTACAGAAATACGGTCAGTATGTTATTTTAATGATGCAACGTTGTAGTGCTGATGGTTCTAAATTGGATACTTTAATAAAGAAGTTTATAGGACAACAATTATCAATTTCTGGAAAAACTTTTGTTACAGTTGCAATAATTTTTCATGAAGGACCTACTGTAACTTCGGGACATTACACAGTTTATCTTAAATGTGAAAAGGGCTGGACATTGTGTAATGATTCCCAATTGATTTTCAAGCAACGTTTGCCTTATGATTTACCCAATTCTTACTTAATTTTTCTGAAACCTAAATTTAAAAAAATAAAAACTGCATCTGAAGAAAGCATTTTTTGTCATTTTAAAGGATTTTAATTGAAGATATCACTTAAAAAGGATTTTGAAATTACTATTTGGACTAAAGGAAAAGTAATAAAAGGATTTTGAAATTACTATTTGGACTAAAGGAAAAGTAATAAAAACAATTGTGGACTTCTTTGATAGATATTATTTTGGCATATGTGCTTTTGCAACAAGGTTTAAAGACGGAATATCTAAAAAAAATTTATTCATCTAGAAAGGTATTTGTAATATATATGTAATATTTGTAACAAGGTATATTTTAGTGTGGATAGTTTTGGGGCTTTTTTAAACAATCTTTCTGATTGTTTTTATGTTGCCCGCTGTTAAATGATGAATAAAATTGTTTTCACTATTTTAAGTGAAAATTAAAAAATTCTGAAAACAGCAAAAAAAGGGCAAAAAATTGCTTTGTAAAATATGTAAAAACATGTACTGCTTTATAAAATGTATGATTGAATATTAATATTTTTTTTCTTTTTTTCAGAACTTGAAAGAAAAATTAAAAATGAAATTCTGTTTCCTTGCAAATTATTAAAAATGTTTTTTATCAAAATAAGTTTTTTTAAAAATAAGATAAGTAAAAAATATTTGTATTTCTTAATCCTTCCATTTCATGATTCCTTTTCTTCACCTCTCTTTGTTCATTAAAATTAAAAAAAAAAAAAAAAAAATTAAAAAGCCTCCTTGGGTGCGCGCAGCATGCGCGCACCCCAAAAATTTTTTTTCAAAAAATCCCCCAAAAATATTTTTGGGCTTAGTTTTTAGGTGGCTCTGAAAAGAGCCCTTGAGTTAATGTAGGGAAACAGGAAGAGAAAAACGAAAAAAAGAAAAAACATCTATGGCCTAATGCAGTGATGCGCATCAAATTTTCGTTGAAGGAGATCAAGACTGGTCTCCCCCACAGAAATAAGACTACCGCAATCAGTGCACCGTGTAGACAACCTCGCCAAACAAGGTGGACCAACAAGAGGAGTAGAAAAAGGTGAAGGCACCATCGCAGTAGAAGTGCTTGCCTGAGCTGCCGAAGATGTGCTCGGCTGAGCTGCTGCAGATGTCGTCGGCTGAGCAGGTGGAGGGTTTGCTCCAGAAGCTCGACGAAAAGATACTGGATGCATTGCCTCAACATGCCTCGTCATTGTGTGTATGCTAAAAGAATACTTCTTGTTAGCATTCCCACGTGATAAGACTTTTTGACACAATACACAAGTAACTTTCGGTGCATTCACTTTTTTTTGTCCCTCAGGGAAAGTAAAAAACTGCCATATAAAGCTGTCTTTCTGCTTCCTGTTCCTCTGTCTCTCAAGAGTGTCCTGTTCACTCTCTGAAGATGGTTGCTGCTCAGCCATTGTCTCTCAACAACAGATGAGCTCCTTCTCCAAGGGAATCAGAACTAATAATGAAGAAAGTGGGAGTGGTGTTGGAAGAATCTGGAACTGAAAGTACTTCAAACCAATCAAAAGTCATTATTGTGGATCACATGACTTGCAATGAGGGGATTGGGTGTGGTGTTGAAACAATCAGAAACCGAAAGTAATGAAAATCAATTAGAAGTGTTGTTTTATTATGAACATAACCCGAGGTGCGCGCACGGAGCAAGCTCGGAGCGCGCACCCGGCAATTACGCATGCGCAAACGTGTACGAGCGCATGCGCATACGTGGTATGCGCGTACGTAATGTGCAAACGTAGCACACGCGTATACGCGAACGACAGCACGCGTACTCTACGCGTATACGGAAGTGTACCGCGTAGAGCACGTACGACGCACGCACGCATGCGTACGTACGCATACGTACGCACGCGTACGTACGGTCGCATGCGTACGTACGCGTACGTACGCATGCGTACTGGGTGCGCGCTCCGAGCGCGAAAGAAAACGTATGTATGCACATGTAACTAACGTAAAACGGAATTCTTAATAAACTTACGCAAACGTACTAGGTGCGCGCTCTGAGCGCGCACCCTAAGAATTAATATTAAAAAAAAAAAAGGACATAACCTAATAGAAAATATTAACTATGCTGTACAACTTTATCCTAATTGCAAATTTTTTTAAAAATGAGCCAAACAAAATTATAGGATAAAGATAATATATAAATGAATACATAGGAAATATTTAAAAAACAAATATTTTAAAAATATAAATAAAAAATACATAACTTAGCATTTAAAAAACCTTGCAAATTCACTGAAAAAACCATAGGTTTCACACATGTTATAGTTAGCTGGACATTTCACTCGTACAAAACCAATGAAATTCCCCCGTTATAGTTAGTTCAGCTAACTATAACTCGCGTGCCCGCACTGAGTGACCTTGATCACCTTGATTTATATAAAATAAAATATTAAATATGTTAAATAATGAAAATGACTATAAAAAAATAAAGTAGATTTAATATAAATTCAAAAAAAGATAATAAATTACCGTAATAAAAAAAAATTAAACAATTATTTGTTAATTTTAATTTATTTTACATATGTGTGTGTGTGTGTGTGTGTGTGTACCAATTACAGAAAATCTAATAAAAAAATATTGCATTATAAATTAAAACACTAAGGGGCCGATTCCAATCCGGGTCGGAAGGGCACCGAACATGATCCGGACGAAAAAACTACGAGCTGTACGCGTGTTTTCCAGCCGACTCGTACAGCTGTACGAGCGAGCAAGTACGAGGCGAGCTACATGAAATTCACCGAACCGCTCCGTACGTCTCGGTCATAAGCTAACAGTGACGTGCAATGGATGCGATTCACGACCGAGCCTGTACGATGCACGCATCGGACAGCCTGTGGGAGCCGGAGTGTCCGGCTTGCAAATCGTCCCGGTGGTTAACTTTGGGGGTCCGTGTCAGACCCCCTGCCACCCACAGCCCTACAACTTGGACACAGGGGGAGACCCATGGGTCTCCCCAACACAGGCATGTATGGTGCGGATGGCACTGACGCGTACCCACTGTAGGGGGCGCACTTGTCTGCGACGTACCCATTCAGTCAATGGGAGCCCATGTACGCGTCATACGACCGGCTCCCATTGACTTCTATAGGAGTCCGACCGAACCGAGTCCGACAGCATACGGCCGCATCTTTCAGACTGCAGGACTCCGGCTCGGTCGGAAAACACTCCGGATCTGGCTCAGTCGGAGTGCTTTCCGTCCCGGATCGGAATCGGCCCCTATACTATTTAAAAATCTTCAAACTTAGATTTCCCGCTCTAGTGAGTGCAACAGTAGGGAAAGTGTTGTATAACGGAGGGGTAAAATTTACTATTCCAACTCAAGTGAGTGCAGAAGTATGGAAAGTATTGGATAGCGGAGGGATGAAAATTACTATTCCCACCCCAGTGAGTACAACAGTAGGGGAAGTGTTGGATAGCGGAGGGGTACAAATTACTATTCCCACTCCGGTGAGTGCAACAGCAGGGAAAGTGTTGGATAGCGGAGGGGTAAAAATTACTATTCCCAATCCAGTGAGTGCAACAGTAGGGAAAGCACTGAGCCCTCCCAGGCGAGGTCGCTCCACGCTCCACTGCCTCCTGCTGCCTCCTGCCTCCTGACCCCTGCCCTCCCCGGGCACCACCGGATTTGCCATTCTTGTGGGCGACCCAGCCTCTGCTGAGCCGCCCCCTCCTGCTTCTCCCACCGATCCCTTCCCGCCGATTTTTTGCTTTTTCCCACCCCTGACTCCCTGCGGCCCCGCCCACCTCCTGCCCATTCGCTGCCCCGCTTCCGCCACCCAGCTGACCCTCCCTCCCGGCTCCTTAATTAAGGGGACTGCGCTGAGGGCAGGTAGCGACCGCTGAGCCCTCCCAGGCGAGGCCGCCCCCACGCTCCACTGCCTCCTGCTGCCTCCTGCCTCCTGACCCCTGCCCTCCCTGGGCACCACCGGATTTGCAGTTCTTGTGGGTGACCCAGCCTCTGCTGAGCCGCCCTCTCCTGCTTCTCCCGCCGATCCCTTCCCGCCGATTTTTTCCTTTTTCCCGCCGCTGACTCCCTGCGGCCCGCCCCCCTCCTGCCCATTCGCTGCCCCGCTCCTGCCACCCAGCTGACCCTCCCTCCCGGCTCCTTGCTTATGACGCCCTCAGAGCGACCGTGCAGCGGACGCGCGCAGCGGGAGCGCCGTATCTGCGCCGAAGGTGCGCCAAAGGTAAGCCCGTCTGCGCCCGTCCGCGCCTGGACCGTGCCCAGCGCCAGACCCCCTGGTCGTCGCCGTCGCCAGTGCACCCGACTCACCTACGACACCTCAACCCTCCACACACAACGCCGAATGAAACACCGCCTGCTACCGAGCCACCCCGAGACGCACTCACGGACCCTTCACCTGCAAAGCCAGCCGCTTCACCTGCCTCCGTACCTGCCCCACCCCAGCCAAACCGAGCAGGCCCAGCAACAATCATCTGAAGTGCATCCTGCTCAACACCCGCTCCGTCCACAGGCATGCCGTCGAACTCTGAAACCTCCTCGACTCGACATCACCAGACATCGCCTTCCTGACGAAAACCTGGATGAACGCCTCCTCAGCCCCCGACGTCGCCATCGCCATCCCAGACGACTACAAGATCACCAGGAGGGACCGCGTCAACCAGACGGGAGGAGGCATCGCCATCATCCACAAGAACACCATCCGCATCACGACCAACTCCGATTACATCCTCACCTCCGCCAAACACCTCCACTTCCAGATACACATCGACCCCAAGACCACGCTCAGAGGCACCCTCATCTACAGACCACCGGGACCACGCACACAATTCAGCGAAGACATCACAGACTTCGTCAGCCCGCACGCCATCAACTCCACCGACTACATCCTCCTGGGAGACCTCAACTTCCACCTGCAAAACAGCAAGGACCGCAACACCACCGCCCTGCTGGACAACCTGGCCAACCTCGGACTCAAGCAACTGGTTACCACCCCCACCCACTACGCAGGCCACACGCTGGACCCAATCTTCTCATCCAGCAAGTACGTCGCCTTCAACCACTCCACCAATCTCCAATGGACTGACCACAGCTGCGTACACTTCAGCTTCAGACGAACAACGACCCACCACCGCCCACAACAGGTCCCTCGCAGAAGCTGGAACAAGACCACCAACGACCAGCTCTCCGCCTCCCTCAGCCAGAACCCCCCCGCCAGATCAACGGACCCCAACATAGCCGCCAATAACCTCACACCAACTCACCAACCTCACCAACTGCGCAGACGCCCTCGCACCACTGAAGAACCCTCCCAGCAGACACGGCAGCAAGAAAGCATCTTGGTTCACCGACAAACTCAACACCTCCAAGAAGAACTGCCGCTCCCTGGAAGCTACCTGGCGCACCAACCAGACCACAGACAACATGACTGCCCTCAACCACGCCACCCGCAAACACCACCAACTGATCCGCGCCACGAAGAAGACAGCCTACAAGGATCGTCTGGACAACAACACCCAGAACAGCAAGGAACTCTTCAGCATCGTCAAAGAGCTCTCCAACCCCGACGCCAGAAACAACGACATCACTCCATCACAAGACCTCTGCGACTCACTCGCCGCCTTCTTCCACGACAAGATCGCCAACATACACAGCAGCTTCGGCCCACCAACCACGAACCCCACCACCGACTCGACGCCCCTCACCACCACCCTCCGCACCTGGACCCCGGTCAGCACCGAAGACACCACCCGCACAATGAACACTATCCACTCCGGATCCCCCACCGACCCCTGCCCACACCACATTTTCAACAAGGCCGACTACATCATCGCACCCCACCTCCGCGACATCATCAACGCCTCCTTCAACACCGCCACCTTCCCAGAGTGCTGGAAACACGCCGAGATCAGCGCCCTGCTGAAGAAACCAACAGCAGACCCCACCGACCTCAAGAACTTCCGCTCCATCTCGCTCCTCCCGTTTCCTGCCAAAGTCATCGAAAAGACCGTCAACAAACAGCTAGCCGACTTCCTCGAGACAAACGGATCCCTCGACCACTCGCAGTCCGGCTTCCGAGCCAACCATAGCACGGAGACCGCCCTCATCGCCGCCACAGACGACATCAGATCCCTTCTGGACAACGGGGAAACAGCGGCCCTCATCCTCCTGGACCTCTCCGCAGCGTTCAACACTGTCTGCCACCGCACCCTAGTGCAACGCCTGGACAGCACCGGAATCCAGGACAAGGCCCTGAAGTGGATCATCTCGTTCCTCGCCGAAAGAACGCAAAGAGTCCGCCTCCCCCCGTTCCGGTCAGCGGCCACCGAAGTCATCTGCGGCGTTCCAGAGGGATCATCGCTCAGCCCCACCCTCTTCAATGTCTACATGCGCCCCCTCGCAGCCATCGCACGCCAACACAACTTCAAGATCATCACATACGCCGACGACACCCTGCTGATCCTCTCCCTCACCAACGACCCGGACACCGCCAGAGCCAGCCTACATGAAGGGATGAAAGACGTCGCCGAATGGATGAAGAACAGCCGCCTGAAACTGAACTCAGACAAAATGGAGGTCCTCATCCTGGGATCATCACCCTCCGCCTGGGACGACTCCTGGTGGCCCCCTGCCCTGGGCACCACCCCCAAGCCAACGGACCACGCACGCAACCTAGGCTTCATCCTGGACTCCTCCCTCTCGATGACCAGACAAGTCAACGCCGTCTCGTCTTCATGTTTCAATACCCTGTGCATGCTTCGAAAGATCTTTCGATGGATCCCCACAGAGACCAGGAAGACGGTCACCCAGGCACTCGTCACCAGCCGGCTGGACTACGGGAACACCCTCTACGCCGGTATCACCGCCAAACTCCAGAGGAAACTCCAACGAATCCAGAACGCTTCAGCACGACTCGTCCTGGAAATCCCCTGCCACAACCACATCTCCGGACACCTGGGAGATCTGCACTGGGTCCCCGTCAGCAAGAGGATCACGTTCAGACTCCTCACCCACGCACAAAAGGCCCTCCACGACCTGGGACCCAAGCTCCTCAACACCCGCCTGACCTTCCACACACCCACCCGCCAACTCCGCTCCGCCAGACTCGCTCTCGCCACTGTTCCACGCATCCGCAGAGCCACCGCCGGAGGAAGATCCTTCTCCCACCTGGCAGCCAAGACATGGAACTCCCTCCCCATCCACCTCCGGACTACCCAGGACCACCTCGCCTTCAGGAAGCAACTCAAGACCTGGCTGTTCGAGCAGTAACGGCCCCCTCCCCAGCGCCTTGAGACCCTATGGGTGAGTAGTGCGCTATACAAATGTCATTGATTGATTGATTGATTGATTGATTGAAAGTGTTGGATAGTGGCGGGATAAATATACTATTCCCACTCCAGTGAGTGCAACAGTAGGAAAAGTATTGGATGGTGGCGGGATAAAATTTACTATTCCCTCTCCAATAATTGAAAAAGTAGGGAAAGTGTTGGATAACGGAGGGGTAAAAATTACCATTCCCGCTCCAGTGAGTGCAACAGTAGGAAAAGTGTTGAATAGCAGAGGAGTAAAAATTAATATTCTCACTCCAGTCAGTTCAAAATTAATAACAAACTAAATGTTAACAACAATAAAAATATTTAAAAATAAAATAAATTATAAAATATATAAATATATTAAAAATTCAAATACAGATATACTTAATATTAGGAAAAAATAAAACAAATATCATAATGGTAAATACATATAACAAATACCTAAAAATATAATATTAAAAACATTTTAAAACAAATAAATATTTTTAATAAAAAATATTTGGAAACAAAATCATTTATTATTACATAAATTAACTTTTTTATTTCCTACCCTATACAACCACACAATTCACAATACAAATCTAAATTAAAAAATGTGCTTCTTCAACTAATCTAATGAACAACCAATTAAAGAAATATTATTTATTAAAATAAAAAAACTCATAAAAATGATTTAACTCCCCACACTTTACCCCTATAATCCCGACAAACCCAAAGTTAATATTAAACTTTAAAAAAATGTAATAAATAATTAATACTTATTTTCAATAAATAAAAATAATAGTATTTAACAACTAATTATAAAGTAAGAAAAATTCATTTACTTCCCACACTATACCCCTATAACAATAAAACTCACACACACAAAAATAAACAAATACCCTAATTAAAAAATCAATAAATTCATTAATATTAATGATCAAATAATTTTTAATTAACTAAACAAAAATTACTTCCCACCCTTTACCCCTATAAACCCTACAACCCACACCTTAAAATAATTGCACAATTTCTGTAATCAATTTTCTATCAATTAATTAATACAAATTGAGAACTTATTATTAATTAATTACAAATAAATTACTTCCCACCCTTTACCTCATGAACCCCATAACCCTCACCTAAATAAAATCAAACACGCACCATAATTCTTTACCAATTAATTAGTTAATATAAATTAACAACTAATTAATAATCAATTATGCATAAATTACTTCCCACCCTGTACCCCTATAAACCCTACAACTCGCACCTAAAATTAATAACGCAATTTCCATAATTAATTTTCAGTCAATTAATGAATATAAATTAACAACTAAGGGGTCCATTAGCGGAAATCAACTGTCCGCTGGTACCGCGGCAAAACCGGCGGTCCGATTAGGATCAACCCCCACAAAATCCCGACCGCTGCGGAACGACGCCATGAAAGACCGCTGGTAGCGGGCGGAGCTGATGAAAATCTGTCCACGGCGGTCGGATTCACGGCGGAAACACACTAAACCGCCGCCAGGCCAGCAGAAGGATTCCCCCGATGTGACAGTGGTACGTTCCACTGTTTCTGACCGCCGCAATCGCAAATAGTGATGAATGGGAGAGCCGGCGGAAGGGCTGCTGCATAACCACCGCTGCGGATGCTCTGTGACAAATATGGCGGTCGGCAAAAAAAAACACTACAAGGCCACCAAGTGCACACATCAAATTAGCTCTGCCCCCAAAAACACCTAACACATCCCAATGACACACCCCCATGGCAACTTCAAAAGTACAAATCCCAGGAAAGCCCACACAACACACCTGACAGCAATACCCCATTTTGACACACCCACATAGCTGAGTATAAAACCAGCCCCCTTCCTGTCCAGAATCCTTTGCACTACTCCAGCCCTGAAGGAACCAAACCCTACAGCACATTGGATAGGCAAAACACCACACATCTCACCAGCACTACAACACACACACACACACCACCCCACCACCCTCACAAGTGCACCTCAAAACATTTGCACATCACACACCATGGCGCAAAATAAAATGCCCACATTCACAGAGAGTGAGTTGTCAGTCATGGTAGATGAGATAATCAGAGTAGAACCACAATTGTTTGGTCACTTGGTCCAACAGACACCATTAGCCACAAGGGCACAAATGTGGGAAAGGATAGTCGGCAAGGTCAATGCAGTAGGTACCACCCCACGCTCCAAGCAGGAAATCATTACGCGGTGGCATGACCAGAAGAGGGTGGTGAAACAGAAGAAGAACAAGAACCGTCAGCTGGCTCAGATGACTGGCAGTGGCCCTCCCATTCCACCAAAAACATTCACTACATGGGAGGAGAAGGTGCTTGCCATACTGCATCCAGAGAGTCTCACGGGAATAGCCAGGAGAGTGCAGGCTGGTAAGGACAAACAAATGGATACCATTACCTTGCTATGTACTTTCTTATACAACCAGAAAGCTACACCACCAAGGCCCAAGTCCATTCATATGCACCACAATACCCAACACAGGTCTCATAGATGTAACATCCACTCCATCTAAATCACCCCAAAGGTACCCTGTAACATTCCCAGGGTTGCATGTATACAGGGAGCCAGCACTATAACTCCCACCAGGCCCCCTCGTTGCACAGCTCAGCAAGATGTAGCACTCCCCCCACCCAGATGCATGTGTCAGCCATTGCATTGTTCACATTCACCTAACAGGTAGGTAGCCATTTTAAAAGGAGTGCTGTTTGGGGGTGTGAGGCCTGCACCACAACTCCCACCAGGCACCCCTGTCCCACCCATGAGCAGGATGGAGCACACACCCCCCATCCAGAAGCAAGTGGCAGCCACTGGATTCCTGCAAACAAACTTACAGTTAGGTAGCCATCTTCCCAGGGAGGGCTGTTTGGGGGTGTGAGGCCTGTACTACAATTCCCACCAGGCCCCCTGTCCAACCCATGAGCAGGATGGAGCACTCAAACAAACCCAGAAGCATGTGGCAGCCATTGCATTGTTCACATTCATCTAACAGGTAGGTAGCCATCTTCACAGGGAGGGCTGTTTGGGAGTGGGAGGCCTGCACTACAACTTCCACCACGCCCCCTTGTTCCACTGCTCAGCAAGATGTAGCATTCCCCCCACACAGAAGCATGTGGCAGACATTGTATTACAACATCAATGCTAACAGGTAGGTAGCCATCTTCCCAGGGAGGGCTGTTTGGGGGTAGGAGGCCTGCCCCACAACTCCCACCAGGCACCCTTGTTCCACTCTCCCTGCCCCAGAGGATGACCAACCCACCCCACCAACTGAGGAGGGCAGGGAGAGTAGGCAGGTGCCTACAGTGGTGAGGCAACAGGTCTGTGATAGCAGGGCAGGTGGGAGGGCAAGGGGGAGTCTAAGTCAACAGGACACTGGGACCGAAGCCCTGGACAACATCACCAGAGTCCTTGGGGCCTATGAACGGGCCCAGGAACAAGCGGGTCAAGCACAGGAAGATTCCCGTGAGCTCCACCTGCTTCTGCTTCTGAGGTCCATAGGCACGCGCATGGACCAGAAAGTGGTGGTTCTGAGGGACAAGCCTGCGGCACAACCAACACCTCCACCTCCCTCCAGTCGCCTGCAGGATGACAGTTCCACATCCTCCCCTGTGGGCATGGAGAGGGGGGACTCCTCAGACCCCACTGGCCCTGCAGCAGAGGCCCCCCGCCAAACGACCAAGGGGCCGTCCGAAGAAATCCAAGAAAGGAACCCATGGCAAAACACCTGCCAAACGCCAGTCAAGGAGCCAGCCATGATGTCAACCCTCTTCACCTTGCCATTGACTTTGTTGACTGTCCTTCCCCACACTGCCATGTTAATGGCATCCGTCTGTTGGAGTGGGTCACCACATCAATGAGGTGACTACTCGATTGTCTCATCTACCATCACTTATAACTCATTGCTTCACTATTCACCTTTTTTGTAAATATTCACTCCCCTGTCACATGTACCCATTGTAAATAAACACTCCTTACACACATATGCCATTGTGTCTGCTCCGTGTTTAACACAGTATGTGCAATGTTCACCATGATTACAATGTCATACCAGGAGCACGGATAGTTTGTAGGCAAGGAGAGGCTGAAGGGACCTAGGAAAACACAACAGAACAGTATTCACTAGTGAGGCAGTGGCATCACAGCCATCACACAACACTTGTCATCAAGGAACTCCAATTAGTACACATTACAATGAGCAACAGTGTAGGAGAGTAGGATCTGCTTCACATGGGTACCCCCACTTTTTGCTGGTGTTTCACAGATTTTCGACCTTAGTCTGCCTGTGGCCCTGCTAATCAGGACCACAGCCTAGCTGCTTCCTCTCTAAAATGGTTTGCATGTACAGTAGGTACATATCTAATTGGATTCTGGAGTGCCTTATAAGCCCCTACTATATGGTATACTATGTACCCAGGGCATAGGTACCTCAGAGGCCTACCAGGGGCTGAAGCATGTATTATGCCACCCCTGGAAAGCACTCCAAAATGGCACCACATGTCTCCTACTGCAGCCTGTGTAAGGGTGTGTTTGTAACCCTTACAGTGGTATAGGTTACCTATATCACTATCATTGCACACACATATAAAACCTATATGTCACTCCTATGGCAGGCCTTAACAATCCTGAAGGCAGAGTGCGTGGTTTTTATGTGAGAGGGTGCCCCTGCATAAGCAGAGCCCCTCTGCAGCGTTCGGAAAATCTCCTCTGATACTGTTTGTGGTGCAGCCTGACCATATACTCTTAAGTGCATTATAACCTCGAGGTAAATGGTAACTTTGGGATGGCTGCACGGAACCATGTTGTGTTTAGTGTCAAACACTTTGGAAAACTACCACCCACCAGTTCTGGCGGCGGGGATAGCATTCCACCTTTCTAGAAGGAGAGACATGTTCACACTGGTCTAACCCGGTAGGATTTTCTGGAGCCTGGCATCACAAAATGGATGCCTCTGCCACAGACACGGGTCTAGCCTCCTGCTGCTGACCGAAACTCCGGCAGGGGAGGCCTGGACAATAGGTTTCCTCTTGAAGGGAGGTGTAACCACCTCCCCAGACAGGCAGATATGTATTGGTGCTTTGAAGTCCTGCACTGGGGGCACATTTGGTGTCCCTGTGCATAGTCCAGTTCAAAACGGTTGCAGGGGCTACCTGCCCCTGCTCTGGCGTGAAACTGGACAAAGAAAATGGGTGTAACCACCCCTCTTTCCAAACCCTCCCATAGGTGGGTCCCTAGAGTATGTCCAACCCCTAAACTTAGTATAAGTATGGGAACCCAGTCCTTGCGACTTTAGATTACCCTGGACGAAACTCTGAAACATATATCCTGGACCTTCGACTTTCTATCTCGACAAGAAGATGGAAGAAATCTCCCTTAGGGCCAAGGAGTGACTCCCCTGCTTGACAGGCACCAAAGAAGCAACTGACCGGTCTGCAATTCTGAAGCTCCCGCTGGACGCCGGAGTCTCTGCATCCCCAGAGGTGGATTTCCAGACTTCCCTGAGGCTACCCTGAGTCCACAGCAAAGCTGAGGCCCATGGCTATCGTGGGTGACGTGGAACTGTGACCCCTGGACACTGTGAACTTTTGCAGCAACACTATCTTCCTGGTCTTCCTCAAAGTTGTGCTTTGAGCTCCGAGTACCCCCAGCCTTGAGCACCTCCTGCACCGAAGATTGCTGGCCTCCACTCCATGGTGACCCGTGGGCCAGTTTCAAGTGCGACTGCTCGAGGCTCCTTCGCGATCACTAGCCCGTTGACTAGTAGGTCCCCACGAAGGCAACTTCTCTTCTAATTGGGCTTTCCTGGTTGCTCCAGATGTGCCCCGACTTACCCTCACTGGGTGAGTCCCTCAGACCTTGCTGGTCTGCACCACAGTCCTTTCTCTGATTTCCAGTGACTTGCCGTTGCCAAGGCTTGTTGGGTCCAATCTGGTCGCCAACACTGCAGCACTCGACAGACTTTGTGGTACAGATTGAATCCAGTTCGTGGACTTCATCGACACCTCCTGGACCTTGTGGCTGAAGAGTCAAGACACCCATAAACTCACCTGAAGCACCCGACATCTGTGGGCATTGGTCCATCCTGCCCTCGGTCACTGGCTAGTGACCCAGACTCTGTCCCCTCTGCTTTCAGGTTCCTTCCATACTAGATCCAGGCTTGGATCTCTTCGTACACGGCAGCAGCAGTTGTTCGCCAGCTTCCATTGTAATCGACGACGTGACCGGACACCAAAAGACACCTGTGCACCCGGCTTCCCTGGGTGAGGTAACTCGAGTACTCCGGTGCTCCCGTGGGTGCTAGCCCTAGAACTTTCTAAGTCCAAACGGGTTTGGTCCTGACTCGATTCTAAGTGTCCCTAATCTTTAAATTTCCAACCGCGACATTGCCCATAGAAGCTAACGGGAACCCGCGGTTGTGTTTACACACTGCACACAGTCCCCGTGGGTCCCCTGTGTCACTACCTTGGGTGGTTCCTTGGGGTCCCAGCTATTCTACAGGCTCTAGGCTTTGTGTCTAATTCAGTTGTGGTTCTTATACCACTTTATTGGTATATGGTTTGGTAGGGCCCAAACGTGTTTTTGTGCTATTACTGTTGATTGCTAACTTGTAAACTAAGTACTTCGAACTCCAGTCTCATAAAGAGACTAGAGGGGTGTGTTTTATCCTAAATACATATATTTTGAATATGTACCTGGTGTGGTTGTCCTTTCATTTGATCATTCAAGAGATAATAGACTGGTAAAACAAGCTGCTTTACATTCCTTCAAGACTTAGCCTGAAGGCTGCTCTCTATAGCTACCACTAGGATAGCTTTCAATAAAGGTTGTCTTTAACCAATTCACCATAAGGGGTTGTTTGGACTGATACAAGGTGCCCACTAGAACTAGTGGACAGCATATATCAGGACACCTTCTCACAAACAGTACCGACACAGACATCCTGTATCTGTGCCAAACTACCCTGTCCCAGAAACATTGGCAGCCAGCACTGAGTCAACAACAGGCTGCAGTCACAAAGCTCACATAGAGCTTTTCACCAACAATGACATCAGCAGACAATGGCCCAGTTGTACATTGTCACTCACCTTCAAGTGAAGTAGCGGTTGATGAGCTGTTGACGCAGGTCGACACCTTCCTCCTCTAACTATCCTCGTCACTGGACATGGGTTGGTTTGCAGGCGGGGGCCGCGGCTGCTCAGCACCATCCAGGAGCAGGTGGATCTCCTTGCGCAAGGGCAGGTTGCGGAGCATGCAGCATGCAATTGCAATCTAATACACCTTTTTTGGCGAGTACATCAGAGCACCTCCGGTCTTGTCCAGGCAGCGAAAACGTGACTTCAGGAGACTAAAAGTACGTTCCACCACATGACGTGTCCTCCCATTGGCATCGTTGTAGCGGACTTCACTTGGGGTCCTGGGATTCCGCAGTGGGCTCAGGAACCAAGGACAGTTGGGATATTCAGAATCACCTAGGTGTGAGATACACAGACCATCTTTGTAATATAACTCTGGCAGAGGCAGCATGTCACACACACAGCACGCAACTTGACTCAGCGTAATCACCCACTATCCATGCATGCTCCGGAAGCAGATTATGCATCAGCTGTGGCACAATGCTGTTACGTATGATGTATGAGTCATGGGCCGAGCCAGGAAATTTGGCACAGACGTTAGTAGATTATCATATCCGCCTGGCACACCACTTGCACATTGATGGAATGGAAATGTTTCCTGTTCCTGTAGATGTGCTCTCGTGCCTGTGGTGAAACCAGTCGAACATGTGTGAAGTCAATGGCACCAACAACATTGGGGATGTGCCCAAGGGCATAAAAATCACCCTTCACAGCCGCCAACTCATGCCTCCGGGGGAAATGGATATATCTGTCCTTGTAGATCATCATAGCAGACAGGACATCACGTAGGACCATACTGAACATAGGTTGCGACATCCCACCTGCGCTGGACACAGTGTACTGGAATGATCCAGTGGCAAAGAAATGCAGGGCCGCCATCCCCTTAGACGTTGGTGTGAAAGCAGTCGGATATGTTCTGCGAGGCTGCAGGTGGGGCTCAAACATAGCACATAGGTCTTGTAGGGTGGGTCGATCCAGACGGAATTTCTGTTTGACCTCCTCATCCTCCATGTCTGGCAGCACTGTGAAGGGACGATGCACATTTGGTCTCCTCTCCTCCTAGGTGAGATGAAAGGGGACACGTCAATGCAATCCACCATGAGATGTGTCCGACATCTTACGTTTTGACTGACACAATGCCAACAATGACTGTCATCACAGTTAAGCTTACAGCCCAACTTACATGTAGGGACACCTTCAGCTACACCAGTCGTACACCTGTCCACTTTTCACACAGCTAACACTTCCAAAACAATATCTCATGGCCACATCTTGCATGAGCAGCCCTGAGAGTAGTTCATACAGCATATGTGTGAAACTGCATCACTACTGTCTCCTAACTAGCTGCTGTACCTGCCACACCTCCTTGCGTATCTTGAACAGGGCACACATCAACAACACAATGAACACAGTCTGTGCGTAAACAACAAGTATATGCATGAGCCAGGAAAAGTAGACAGTGAAATATGCACATTGTGTAGTCAGACATTCATCACTGTGAGTTGCTCTGCCCTATCACACATTGACATGTGTCCCATTGGAGAGTCCATCACAACAACACTGTTCTGTGTACATGCCCAGCAATATCACAAGTGACATGTGAGGGAGTACATTGCAATGTTTTCAATCATGTACACCAACATGGCATGTGTAGTCAGCAGTGGGGTAAATGTTACATTCACACAGCATGATGTGTCCAAAGGTGCTGTCAAAGTGCTCTGCCACCCAAATCACGGTCACTGGCTCAAATGGGTAGCAGCCACATCGCGGTAGCGACCACCTGGCCCCTGCAGTGTGTCACCGCCAATGCTAAAGCCACACTCACAGTAGTGATATACATATATGTTGGTAGTCAATGGCAGTTAGCATGCTCTGCCACCCAAATCACAGTCACTGGCTCCATTGTATCCATTGTATGGCAGCCATATCGAGGTAGCAACCGCCTGGCCCCTGTGGTGTTTCACCGCCAATGCCAAAGCCACACTCTCGGTAGTAATATACATATATGTTGGTAGTCAAATGGTGGTTGGCATGCTCTGCCATCCAAATCACGGTCACTGGCTCCAATGTATGGCAGCCATATCACGGTAGCGACAGCCTGGTCCCTGCGGTGTGTCACCGCCAATGCCAAAGCCACACTCACGGTAGTGATATACATATGTTGCAATGACGGATGGCATGCTCCGCCACCCAAATCACGGTCACTTGCTCCAATATATGGCAGCCATATCGCGGTAGCGACCCCCTGGGCCCTGCAGTGTGTCAGCGCCAATGCCCATGCCCTTCCAGCCAATGGGAAACGCTATTGCGGTAGCCTAATGCATTTTTTTAAATAGCGGTAGGTGTGCTCCGCCACCTCGGGGCCAGGCATTGGATGCAATTGAAAGACGTCCGATCGCGGTAGCGACCGCCTGGCCCCTGCGGTGTGTCACCACCAATGCCCATGCCCTTCCAGCCAATGGGAACCGCAATCGCGGTAGCCTAATGCGAATAGCGGAAGGCGTGCTCCGCCACCACGGAGCCGGTCATTGGATGTATTTGAAAAAAGCGGACCTGGAACACCAATTGCAGCAGCTCAGAACCACTGAAACTGCCGCAGGGGGCTATATATGTGTGGGAAAGAGCCTCACATTTCCACTGCTTCCTGACACTGCTGCCTGAGACCCCTCACCCCAAACTGCTGCTGCTCCTGTCTCCAGACACTGCTGCCTGAGACCCCTCACTACCAACTGCTGTTGCTTCTGTCTCCAGACACTGCTGCCTGAGACCCATCACCACCAACTGCTGCTGCTCCTGTCTCCAGACACTGCTGCCTGACACCCCTCACCACCAACTGCTGCAGCTCCTGCCTCCAGACACTGCTGCCTGACACCCCTCACCACCAACTGCTGCTGCTCCTGCCTCCAGACACTGCTGCCTGACACCCCTCACCACCAACTGCTGCTGCTCCTGTCTCCTGGACCCGGTGATGGCAAGGACTGAGAACATCAGGGCCCGTCCCTTCAACACCGGGGAGCTGGAGGTCATGGTGGACGAGGTGCTCACACAGTATGGGAGGCTATATGGTGCTCCAGATGTCATGGTAAGTGTTTCAGAGTGGAAGTGAGGTTGCAGGGAGTGCACACATGAACTTAATCTGCTGCAGTATGTACCTGAGAGTGTGGCTTTGTGTTATACATTGCCAAGCATGCTGACTCCAGGGGAAAGGGGTTTGTAGCCTGTTTCACACATTTCCCCGGCTGCACATCAGGATGGGAGGGACATGCATTTATTTTGCTGCCATACAGTAACACAGCAGGTTTGTTATGCTGGAGTCAGGATAGAATTTTCCTGTGTGAATGGATGTGTGGGTACATGATGTTGTTCACTGACTCATCTGTGACAATACAAAGGGTTTACGTCCAGAGGGTACTAATGGAAGTGTTTCTGACTTAACATTCCCACCATGTATAGGTCCACATTATGCACAAGAATTTAATGCCAGAGGGTGACACTCTTTGTGGAAATCCACCTATGAAACTGCAGAATGTTATACTTTTGAACCGACCACCTTCCATTTTCATCATCATGTGTACTGACTCGCATGTGTAGGCACTGTTTGCCCTCTCATATTGTCCCTGCATGTGACATTCCTGTTGAGCCACGTTGAACCTCATTGTGAGCCACCCTGGGCTGCACAGTCACTGCCCAAATTGACAAGGACCCATCACAGTTTTCTGCTAGACTAGCCATCAGAGAGCTATCTCAGCCCTGTAGATTGCACACAACAGACCTTGTGAGAAGGGTGTGGGATTGTGAGATCATGTCCCTATATGTGATCTCCATGACACAGTGAGCCTTTCACATGGCAAGAACATTGAGGGGTGTGCAGTGTAGGACACAGTGATTCTGCCCGACACATCATTTCCAATGTGATGTATGTCTTGCTCATCCACGAACTGGATAGCAGATGTGGGCCTCCTACACATGGCTTTCTGAGATGGCATCCTGCATGTGTATGAGATGGGCAGGTACTGTGTCCATCCTCATACCGGCATGTTTTTTGTATGATAATCCCATGTTTATGTACTACGTGTCATGCAGTATTGTCTCTGTGAAATATATCTGTGAAGTAGTGCTGAGTTAGTATCATGCTCCTGTACTGAGAGATAGTGATGCATAACCCAGTGTCGCTGAAATTTACCACTCTTGTCTCCCATGCCTGCAGCTCAAAGTCCACCAGCGTAAGGCCATGTGGAGGGCCATTGCACGCAAGGTTCGGGCTCTGGGTGTCCAACCGACAGCACACTCACTGTCACAAGAGATGGGATGACATCTGCCGGCTGAGCAAAAACGTGGCAGAGATGATGCTGGGGCTGCTCTCTCGGACTGGCAGGTTGGCGCACAGGAGCATGACACCACTAATGGCCCGCATCTTAGCCTCGACACAGCCGGAGCTGGATGCACGTTTGAAGGACGATCAGCAGCAAGCTGGGGGTGAGTATTCTGGAAAGGGTAACTTTGGTTGTGAGTGACTGAATGTATTCCAAGCCTGAGCCAGTGCTAAGTTCTATGATGTTACCAGTGTGATACAATGGCTTGTAAGTGGTCTCTGTGTCGGGTGCAGCTGTTATGCATTTTCCCGACCTGTACTTATGGAATTGGCTGCATTAGGGGAGTCAGGGACATCCAATTGAAGTGAATGTCAGTGTGCCTCATCTGAGTGTGATTTCATCAATGTTTGCAGTGCATCAGCACGAAATTGTGAGGACTACACATCTGATACCAATGTGCAACTGTAGTTGTGCCCCAAAGTGCAACATGGTGGAAGGCATGAGCTCATGGCCATTGTCAGATTATATTTTTTAGTCTGTATCTTTGTTTTCCCCTTCTGCTGCCTCCAGATGTGACTGTGGCAACATGTTGGGAGGTACATCTTTTCCCCCCTTAGGGCCCTAGGTATGCTCAGAGGGATCTGTATGTCTGGTTACATGGAGCCACAGGCAGTCTATTTGGCTGTGTGGCCACCACATGGGTCACCTATGCCAAGTTTGCATGATGACACGCAAAATTCGAGTTTTGAATTGAGGTTTCACAATGTTACTGCACAGGGTGGTGTGCAACCTGGGGATATCATCATCTTGTTTAGTGCTTTGCTTGCATATGATGTTTGTGTTCATGCCACTGAACTGACCCTACGTCTTTGTCTCTTGCAGCATCTACCATGGGCACAGAAGGACAGGGGACGGATGCCAGTGGTGAGGCATCAAGCACGACTGCTACACACGAGCACATTGACACAGATGTGACCAGCGCCTCGGAGGGGGACAGGAGTCTGCTTGAGGAATCACAGCCCAGAGACACCAACCTCGATGTCATCTGATGCCAGCGGTGACACATCTATGTTGGCGGGCACAGGGAGTGGGAACTCTGCCTCCTCTTCCACCACACAGTGTCCAGTGCCCACCCTCCCAGCTACTTCCACTAGTGCTGCCCGTGCTCACATCAGTAAGAAGGGAAGAGTATCCTTCACGCCAGGCACCGCTGCCCCTGCCCCTGTTTTCCCTGCTGCCATCAGTGTTGAGTCTGTGGACCTTTTGCGCCAGCTGTGTGTGGGTTGGACAACTCTCCTCAATGCCTTCCTAGACCACGACAAAAAGTTGGCACAAGTAGTTGCCTTCATGGAGGGCATTTATTCAGACGTGGGTGGGCTACACCGGGCTGTCCAGTCTTTGTCCTCCACAGTGGCATCAGCCATTCAGCTGTCACAGGCTCCCAGTCCAGTTCCTTTGGCCACCCCCCTGCCAGTGGCTACATCTGACGATAGTGACCACACACCAAAGACCTCAGGCTCAAGATACAGCACACGCAGCACACAACAGCAGCAGCCCAAGTGGGCCAGAGCGCAGACACCATCCCCCCAAAAAACCAAAGCCACCCCAGAGCGCAAAGGCAAAAGACCTTCAGGCGACACTCAGGGGCATAAAGCCAGGAAGCAAGCCTCAGGCTCACATGCCTCAGAGGCATCCCCAGCCAAGGACTCTCCTGTCCCAAAAGCATCTCGCAAAGAAAAGCAGTCAGTTCCCGTTCCTGCTGTGAATCTGGTGCCTTCTAAGGGTCCACAGAAAAAGCCCGCTAAGGCAGATTCACCCACAACCTCTACTCCCATCCAGACACCTGTGAAGCAGGGAAAGGAGGTCAGTGTAGGGGGTTCACCTGGTAAAAAGGTGGTGGAGGGGAAAAGGCAATGCCAGGCCAAGCATACCACTGGCTGCATGTGATGCAGCTATGGTGGAGAGTGTGCCTGTAGTGCCCGCCCCACTTACCACTCCTCCCAAGACAACAGTTCCATATCGAGTCCCCAAGAATTGGAAAGGCACCCCTCCACAATCTCCCACCCACACTGTGTCTCACGGCAGCATGACTCCACCCCCACATGCCACCACACCACCCGGTCCAAACAGCCATCTGGCTCCCAAAGCCACAGATGCCTCTACCTCAGCTGGTCCTCTCTCTCCCAGGTCCAGTTCTCCAACTGGCCACAACACTCAGCCACCTCCCAGTCAGACTGACAGCCAAGTCTGAGCCCAAGTCCCCCTCACACCTGTCTCTCCCACAGTGGTGCCTGAACTGCCCATTGTTACCCCCCTAACTGTGTTGCTGACCATGGCAGTGTACAGTGTCACCCATTCCCTGTGCAGGTTCTCATGCACACATGTGCCTACTCTGCACATTATACCGGCCACTGGCCTTGCTGTTCCTTTATGTGTTTGCACATTCCCTGTGCAGGATCTCATGTACCTACTCTGCCCTTTGGACTGGCCTTGCTGTTCATTACTGTGTTTGCCCATTCCCTGTGCAGGATTCCATGTACCTACTCTGCACTTTGGACTGGCCATTGGCCTTGCTGTTCATTACTGTGTTTGCCCATTCCCTGTGCAGG
Organism: Triturus cristatus; assembly: GCF_964204655.1. NCBI lineage: Eukaryota > Metazoa > Chordata > Amphibia > Caudata > Salamandridae > Triturus > Triturus cristatus. The sequence goes on from NC_140585.1 coordinate 494,108,932, forward strand.
ATCTCATGTACCTACTCTGCACTTTGGACTGGCCACACTGTTCATTACTGTGTTTGCCCATTCCCTGTGCATGATCTCATGCTCCTGCTCTGCACTTTGAAATGGCCACTGACCTTGCTGTTCATTACTGTGTTTGCCCATTTCCTGTGCAGGTTCACTTCTCATGTACCTACTTTGCACTTTGTACCTGCCACTGGCCTTGCTGTGCATTACTGTGTTACCCCATTCCCTGTGCAGGTCCTCATGTACCTACTTTGCACTTTGTACTGGCCACTGGTCTTGCTCTTGTCTAATTTTGATGCCTATCTGTGTAATATGTGATTAAAGAAAGTTACTCCAATTGTCTGCTTTGTCAGTGTCCTTGCTAAATAAAGGGTTTTCTGTGTGGGTATGCTTTAATGTGACACATGCTCTGTATGCCACTTTAACATTGCCAATGGCTGATTTCACTTTTTCAGGGTTTTGCAGAGGTAACAGGCACTTCAGTTCTTCTAGACTCTGAGGCTTGGGAGTGCAATGATGGTTGTTTGTGATGAACTACTGTTATCATAATCAATCTATGGTGATGTTAGCTAAATTGTACACGTCATGTTTGGATGCACTGCCAGCACAGAGTGGGATTCTATCCACAGGATTGCAGGCAGGCTGGCTAGCGTCCATAATGTCTGTGTGATCTTTCTTGATGTGTGAACAGCAGTTTTGGTGTATGGTCATCTTGTGATGGCCAGTCATCCTAGTCACTTGGGTAAATTTCAATGTGTGCACTTGGGTGGTCATGAAGTGTGCAGTGTGAAGGGGGTGATTTTGTCAGTAGTGTTGATGTGTGTGTGCCCCTGCGATGGCAACTGCACCAATGTGTCAACCTGGATGTGAGTGCCTGTTGGTTGGATTGGTCAGCCCTGTGCTTGCCATTGTGTGCACATGTGGGAGTTGTAGGATGTGCACTGTTTAGTGTGTTGGTGTGTCCTTGCACTTCTGGGGGACACCTACTTGTTGTTGGTGCCAATTGTGAGTATGCAGAGTGTGTGACTGGCAAGTCAGTGTTGTGTTTTGTTGATCAGCCATGTGTCTTGATACTGTTTGTGCTCACTGTGCAGACCTGCTCAGCCACACTGACATTGTTTGTGTGTTTTCGCATGCATTGCTGTCACCTGAGATTTTTTTTGCTGCAGTGTGGCATGTGGGATGTGGAATTGTAGCATCCCCTATCTGTGCTTATGTTAACTACCCATAGTGAGTGAACATTCCATCTATTTGTGTATGGTGCACTCCTGCCATGTCCACTACTGACGTACACACCACTTCACTCTCATGTTAGCTATACCCTTGGGTTGCCAGTGTGTGTGCCTCCCCACCACTTCATTTGTTACACTATGCTTTGTGGTGCTGATCTGTGCACAGGACCAATGTGCCGCTCAGGACAGCTTCCCAATTGGTTATGTGTGATTTTCATGTACTGGTTTGCAGTCATGGTTGATAATGTGCATTGCAACTGTTTGTGCTGCACAGTCCCCTGGTCATGCTGTTTGCACCTGGGTGTCCCAGACTTGTGCATCTGTGGGTGATGTGTGAGCTGTATGTGTGATTGCTGAGGTACTGCTACCCTTCCTGAGTGTGATGTTGTCTGTGTGCTGTGGTGATTTGTGTTGTGGGGGTTCATGTTGTGGCATTCAGATATGTGTGCTACTGGTTTGTTTTGTGTGCACACACTGCTTGTTGTGCATGCAGTGCTGTGTGTCTACGTTGCCTTGTAATTGCCTGGTGTGCAGGCCATGGTGTACAGCTGTGTTTGCAAAGTGAATGATTGCCATGTGCATCTGTTGTGTGTTTCCTGTGGATGTGTGCAGTGTTTGGACTCTGTTGTCTCTTTCAGCTGACAGATGCTCTATGTGTGATGTGCTATTTGCATGTCATTCTGTCTGAGTTGTTTGTGCATTGTGATGCATTAATATGTGTGTTGCAAGTTTAGTGTGCATTACTTGTGCGTCTGTCACATGCACTTAGGAGTATTCTTGTTCCTGAGCTTGTTTTGAGTGCACCTTGGTGGAATCTCCTCTCATATTTGACCTGTCACTTGTCAGGATGGTGAGTGATGGTATACTGTACTCCTGTTCTGTCTGTGATCCCATTGCCTTTCCACTGTTTGTTTGCACATGTCTGGGCTTGTTGTACTTCTGTGTCTGTTTTTTGTGAAGTTTGTGTTTGGCTATTGTATCTGTGCCAGCATTGCTTCAGGCATCCCTGAGTGACTGTGATGTTTGTGGATGCACCCCAGGAAGTGTGATTCTTTCTCAGTGTATTTACAGGTCATTATTTGTACCATTCTGTGTGTTTGACTCTGGTGTTGAGTGGTGCAGGTGTGAGGTGGGTGGAGGAGGGGTATGTGTGAAGGGTTCAAGTTGTGTTTGACAGTTATGGAGTGTGTCACTGGGCCCTGTGTGTTGTGCTGATGACATACACATGTCAAGTAATTAGGTACAGATGTGTGGCTCATCACTATTTGACCTAAAATCTAGTATGAACCTCTAAACCGGCCTGTATGATTCTCCAATAGATCTCTACAGATTCTGCATTTCCCAATCTAGCTAATTAAAGATTCAATTATTTCATATTGTCACAACATTTCTATAGAATCCACTTGACTACAGTTTTATAGACAAAATATATATTTTTTTATTTGTTTTTACTCTTTTTTCATCTTATCAAGATTTATACATAATTTAGAAAATAAAGCTTGTTAAATTTTACACTCATAATTTGGAATACAGACATTTTTACAAAAAGAATAATTGTGAAAAAAGACATCCTAGACATCTACAATATAAAAAAGCATTTGCTATCCATTCATACTTCATGCTTGCATTCAAACAGAAAAGAGTAAGGAAAATAGTCTAAAGATGAAAAGGAAGCTAAAACTTTAAATTGGTCAGATTTCTCCAGTTGACTGAAAATGGGAGGATGTTAGCTTTCAATATCTTCGATATTGGCAATTTCACGGTCAACGCGCGTTTCAGTGGGTGAACCACCTTCTTCAGGACCAACTGCCAGAGTTAGCAAGTGGGAATGTTAAAAGGGATGTCAGGGTGTCTGTAAGATAAGCACAAGGAATTTGAAATTGACAAATGATCGGGAAACACTTAATTTCATTTTCTAAAGTTAAAAATGGTTGCTATCATGCACTTTAGACGTGGAGTTTTTTGAGCGAGAGAACATGCATATTGGGGTGGGATGTGGAACTTCAGAAACGACCCTGTTCGTATGGAGGTCAGGACGTCATTCCGCATGGCGCTGGGTCTCTATTGGCTCCCACCACTGCGGTGGCGGGTGCATTTTCATGGCGCATTTTCATGGCGGTTCACATCACACTACGGCGGACGGGAAATGGGCTATACTTGCCCATTGTAATATGGCGGGCGTGAGGACCGCTGCTCGTGTGCGGAAAATGGCATTTTCCGCCAGCACCGCGGTGGTGCCTCCGCACGCCATCATAATGGGCCCCCAATTATTAATTAATCAAAAGTAAATTACTTCCCACCCTTTACCCCTATAAACCCCACAACCCACACCTAAAACAATTACACAATTACCATAATTATTGATCAATTCATTAATGTATATTAATTAATTACCAATTATTAATTCATTACAAATAAATTACTTCCCACAATTAACGCTATAAAATCTAAATTAAATAAATAAAATATAATCATTCATGTATTATTATTAAATTACATCCCATCCTATTCCCCTATAAACCCACAACCCACTACGGAACTAAAAAAAGCAAAATTTTATTAAAATAAAATTTGTAACTACTAAAAGTTTAACACATATATTAAAAAACATAAACAATACTTGTACAAAAAAATACATCACATACATTTAAAATATAAACTAAAATGCATAACACTTATTAAAAACATCAATATTTTAAACATCAACACTTTTGCAAACAATAATAATGACTTCTCTATTATTAAAAACGATATTTCTTACCTTAAATTCGATATTCTTGACCACGATTTCTTGCTGTCGATATTTCTGAATCGCGATATTTCCAACTCGATATTTGTGTAAGTCGACATTTCCAACTCGATATTGTCTCTCCGCACCATGCATGCTATGTCAGGAAGTGCTGAGTTCTGGCTATTGTATTATAGCTCTTGGCAGGAGGGTGGGTGGAGTTAGCAAGCATTTCCTGTCAGTGATTGGATACTACCTCACGTGTTATGACTGGGTCAAGGACAAGTAGAACCAAGAGTAATGAGGATTTTTGGTAAGTAATCAGGACAATACATGTTAGTTATCTTGTGAAGTGCATACAAAAGTATGCGAACTGTGATGCTGAGTGCCATCGGGTTCGGGGGAAGTCAGTGTGAGGGTAATTCAAAGATGTGGATAAAAAGATAAAGGGCCTCATTTACTAAAAAATAAAATAGCGCAGCAAACCATTGCACTGTGCCAAGCTGCGTCATTTTGAAAGCACTGGGATGCGTCATATTAATGACAATACAACACATCTATGTACTTTCTCCTGCGCAGGCGCAGAATTGGCTTTCATGAATCAGCGCAGGCCCCCTTGCGGCTCGGAGGCACCGTGAATCACACCATGAGAGCTGCTGCCCCATCGGAGGGTGCATCAGGACCCCTATCTCTGTGACTCCTACATTGTGAGGTGAGCACAGTTGCCCCTTCTGCATGCAGCAGGGATTCTCTTTCCATCCACGCTTGCAGGAGCATGCCCCTTCTTCTGAGGTCTCCAACTTCTGCAACGACTCATACGCTGACCCCCCTGGCTCCCTTGACTGCAATTGGGTCCTCTTTTCACTCGCATGTAAGTGCTTGACTGGGGGTCACAGGTGGCTCTCTGCCATGGACCCTGTAGGATCTGAACACCACAGCAGAGGGAGCGGGGATTGGAATGTTCCCCCCCATCTGGTCTCTTGAGCTACCTGGGTGTCATCAACCTTGGTGCTGAGTATGATGGTACACCAGGATGCCGCAGCCTACCTATTGCACATACTCTTAATGTCATGTTGAGCTCTGACTCTGGTTTGGTGTTGTAGTCTTGTTGAGGGTGCATTATTGCATTATGGTATAGAGGGATACATTGAGATTGCTGTTGGACACCTGCATCATTTAGTTCGGGAACCAGGGAGCCTCTAGATGGCACTTGGCCCCCTGTTACTGTTCTTATGTTTGGGGTTGGGGTGACAGATACTTTAGGTTTTGAAGTGTGGGGTTAGCTGGGTGAATGGGATGCTTTATTGTTTATTCATTTCAGGTTGACCACACATACAGCTGTTAATTTTTCTACACACCACTCATAAACCCTGCGATGCGCCACTTAGAACACTCCCAATGCGACTGTGTTCCCCTGGATTCCATAGCAGCTCCAGACTGAGATGCTGAGACTGCTGCCTTCTTGATCCTTTTTCTGTCAAAGGTAATTAAGGTCCTATCAAGGAATTTTAAGGGCCTACTTGATCACATCAAGCAGTCAGCCATCCTATGTGTAAAACGCTTTGATCTGGTAATGCTTATGCTTCAAGAAACCCCCCTGTTAGGCACACAGTGTTACTTTCTCGGATGCTTTGGCTACAACTGGGTGTTCCATGCTGAGCTCTCCTGAGGCTCCCGAGGGGTGGTGATTCCATTGCATAAAGGATTACCACTAGTGGTTTCAGCATTCCATGTATACACCCAGGAGCAGTATGTGGGTATTGAGGGTCTACTCAAGGACAAGCAGTACAATTTCCTCTTGGCCTATGTCCCCCAACAACAACTCCAGTTGATGCTGCAGGCACTTTGGGATCTCGTGCTGACTGTGCCCCTAGGTTTCACCTTGATAGGGAGTGACTTTAATGCTATCCCCGGCCCTGCCTGAGATGCCTCTGAACCTCCCCAGACGGGCTGCTGTGCACATTCTACCCAACTCTCCTTATGGGCAGACTCCATGGGCCTCTGCAATGCGTGGAGAAAGTGGCACCTCCCCCAAGCACGCATTTACCCATGCAGCGGTGGCACATAAAACCCTGTCACACATCGAGGAGATCTGGCTCCCAGCGTCAGACATCCTTCAACTCACGGAGGCTCAAATTTTTGCCCGACTTATGTCAGATCACGCCCCGCTCCTGTTCAAGATGGGCTCTCCCAAGACCCCTTGAGCCGTTTCATCGCCGGTATCTCATAGGCCGGGGCTGTGCCGACTTTGTTGATGCCAAGATCCAGTCATTCTTTGAGATTAATCATGGCAAGGTGGTGTCTGCTGGAACCTTCTGGGTAGCCAGCAAACCCACTCTTAGAGGGCTGATCAAGGAGTACATCCACAGGGGGCATGGCTAGCGCCCACGGAAGATGGCGGCGGCTCCGTAGAGCTCCCGGTGACAACGGCACGACGAGGGTTTTACGATGTTCTACACGTTAAGAAAACCGGCGGAACTCTTAGTACGGATGTTGGAAATCAGGAGGCTCCCAGCGGAGTGATTTTCGTCGTGGGAGGAAATGCTATTTGGTTTGAATTTATCCCTTTTTCTCCAACAACTCATGGCGCCCGCCATTTTGATATACTCGTAACCTGAGGAGACTCTCTCTTTCCCGTGGCTTCGCCTACCCATGTGCTTCTGTGCTTTAACCCTAGCGCGCTGAGTTGCGCATAGCTATTAAGCAGCCTTCACTCAACGAACGTTACATTTGCCATTGTTTTACCGCTCCTGATAAGAATTCTTCCTCTTCATCTCAGCTGCTAGGGCCATTTTAGGATTACGGAGCCTACGCATGTAGGACATTCCATGAACACTATCGCGCTCTCTTCAATACCATATGTAACTCGCTTGCACCTATTATTCTGCCATGTGTACTCTTGACTTCTTTCAATGTCATTGCAGAGAGGCTTCCAATGATGGTGTTGTTTTTCTTTTGTTTTTTCTTTAGTGCATATATACTTTGTTATTGCCGACATATGGGTCATTATATTCTTATCATAAGGCATTCTTTTGATAATTAAGGCCTCTTCTTTATATAAAGCGTCTCAAGAGTATATCACCCACATGTGAAATATTTATTTTAATCCAGCATATCCTATTGTCGATATCTCCCATGTACTGCACACTTCTTACAGTTATTTGTGCATGACAACCTTCTCAGTTATTGAATGCATTTTTTCGTACCATTAAGTTGGTGGAGGTCTTAAGTACCTGTTTCTACTTGCCCATTATGGATTTTGTGCCTCCCTAATCCATGTTTTTATTCTAGGCAAGACTATTGCACAGTTCATTTACATGGGTAGAGTGAAAACAGTTAAACTACTGGTGACTCCTGTAAATCATTCATCTGTTTCTCGTGGACACTTTTACACTCATCGCCTCAGAATGGAGGACTCTCTGGCATCTTCTCCAAAGGGTGCTTCTGCCTCTTCCACCACAATTACCAAGGTTTCAACTAAGCGGTTGAAAAAAGACCCGCCATCACCTCCAAAGCAATCTTCGTCAGTCTCTTTGGACATTCTCTTGGAAGAAATACGGGCGCTACGTCCATTTGTGGAGGAGACTAATTTGAAGATACAAGTCTTGACTGATGGATGGACAAAAATGGAAGAGAGAATCACAGCAGTAGAACACTGTGTGGACTCCTTGAGTTCGCTCAGGTGGGAGCCATTCAATCACAGGTTGCATCTTGCCAGAAGCAGATCGAAAACCTTGAAAACAGGAATAGAAGGAATAACTTACTCATTTACGGATTGCTGGAAGGTTCAGAGGGATCGGATCCTATAGCTTTTTTCAAATCCTTTTTGCCGACAGTGCTCAAGTTGCCGGAAACCACCGTCTTGATCATTCAATGTGCTCACAGGCTAGGCCCCTTGCACTCTTTGCCATCTGCTCAACGCAAACCACGAGGTGTTATACTTTACTTTCTAGAGTACACAGACCTCCTCAAGGTATTGGCTGCAGTACGTTCTCTGAAGCGGATTTTATCCTCAGGAAGCCATCTTTACTTGCAGGATTTACGCAAAACTCACAGCAGATAGAAGAAAATCATTTTTGTCTATGAGACCAGCTTTGCGTTCTATTGATGCAAAATTTGGCTTATTTCATCCTTGTTTGTTCAAAGTAACCTTCAACAATAATACCGTTACCTACGAGGATCCGATTAAGCTCAAACGTTTCTTGAACTTTCATTGCCCAGACAGGAACTCTAAACACAAACTCATATTCCTAGTCCACTGAAGCTGTTTATGTAGTTTATTGATGAATTAACAGTTTATATATTGTTATGATCTATTCAAAATGACTTAATGTTGGTTTTTAAGTAGATTTACATTTTCTAAGTTTTCATAGTCATTTATATCTTTATTTTGTTGCAGCTGTTTAATTAACTTTTTTCTTCCCTACAGGTTCCTCTTCACGTTGCCCTTCCCTCATGTTTGTGGTTGCTCTTCCCGAAGTTGTGTTGTCTCATCCTGTGGAGTCCGGACGCGTCATCGTTCCATGTGGTCTCATCCCTCCCCACCCTCTCTATGTTTTGGATTCATTCTAGGTATCGTTTCTTTCTTCTTTTTCCTTTCCCTATTCTCAGTAAAACCTTTAATTTTCTCTACTCATTCATTGCCATTTGTCTCTAATGTGTCTTTACTTATTGTCTCTTTTTTCTACCTCTTAACTTTTACTCTTTATCTTCCTTCTCATTCCTTCTTTCTCTTTGGCATACTCCTAGTTCATTTTGCTTGTCTCAATATTGCGCATAATGTTTTCCTCTTTTGCAATTTCCATTTGTCACATGTTAGTTTATTATATTGTTCTTGTCTATACTCCTTTTTTACAAAATTGGTTCGTATTGCAATTAGTTGGTCTGTCTTCTGGTCTACATCTTTTCTTTTGTTTTTTCTTATGGTTATTTGTTTTATACTTGTTCTTTCATTTTACATATGTCTTTAAACATTGTCTCTTGGAATGTGAAAGGTCTAAATTCTCCCATTAAAAGACAACGGTTCCTTACTCACCTGGCCAAGCTTGGTGCAGATATAGCGTGTTTACAGAAGTCTCACCTATCAGCAGAAGAATCCATTAAATTGAAAAGAGGCTAGGTTGGGGAGGCTTTTTACTCGCCAGGTGATGGCAAACGGAATGGTGTTCATACTTTATGTCGTAAATCACTCTCTGTTAAAGAGCTATCACAAAGCTCTGATGAAAAAGGTTGATGGTTATTCACTAAGCTTATGATTGATAAAGTTCCAATCTCCTTGTTTAATGTCTATGCGCCCACTGCTGGTGATCCCTCCTTTTGGTCGATCTTAGCACAGCAACTTGCAGAATGTATTGATAAAAATGTCATTCTCACAGGTGATTGTAATCAAGTATATGACTCCTTCCTAGATCGTAACTCTATGGTCTCCTTTAGTCCTCACACAGCCCACAAATCATTCGTACAAACTATCAAACAATACAAGCTTATTGATGCCTGGAGATTATTTAATCCCACTACTAAAGAGTACATTTATTATTCTACAGCTCACCATACTCAGTCAAGATTGGATTATTTTTTCATCTCTCATAATTTATCACAGTCATTAATGGCAGCAGAGATTGGATTCATCCTAATCTCTGATCACGCTCCCATCATTATGAAATTAGACATTTTACAGAAACCTTGCTCCCCACGGAAGTGGCGTTTCAACAATTCTCTTCTCTTGGACAAATCTTTTGTTTCTTCATTCACTTCATTTTTTAACGAATATTTTTCATTAAATCAGGCTGATGACCTTCCATTCCACGTGATTTGGGACGCCTTTAAGGCAGCAGCTAGAGACTGTATTATTTGCTATGTCTCTAAAAAACACAAAAAGTCAAAAGAACTTACCACGTCTCTCCTGGCTAAGATAAAAAGACTTGAACATTCTTTCTACTCATCTAGATCAAAAGAATGTTTGTCAGAACTTATTAAAGTTAAATTTCAATTTAATAAAGAGTCAACGAATAATGCTTCTACTTACCTACTAAAGTCCAGTGCAAAATGTTATGGTTCACAGAACAAAGCTGGCAAGGTCCTAGCCAATTATTTGACAGTTAAGCATAACAAGCTAAATATAGACTCTATTATGAACGTTCAGCAGGAATTGAAATATAAAGATGATGACATTTTACACACATTTTTTAATTTCTATCAAAAGCTCTACACTTCAGAAGCATCCCCTACAGAACAGCACATATCTTGGTTCTTGTCCGACATACAACGAACTCCCTCCCCTCAACCTGACCTTTCTAATTTAGAATTATACCTTTCACAAAAAGAACTCCACGCTGCACTCTCAGCACTTAAAAAAGACAAAGGGCCATATGTATCAAAAAAGAGTTTTGCGATTCTCAAATTGTGATTTTTAGCGAATCGCAATTAGAGAATCGCAAAATGCAATGTATGTAGGATTTGTTAAAAATTTTGTCATTCCTACATATTCCTTATTTGCAAATCGCAAATTGAGAGTCGCAGTTAAGGAATACCTTCCCATTCATTCCTATTGGCTAAAAGGCCCTTAGGAATGAATAGGAAGACATTCTTAATTTGCGATTACCAATTAGAGATTCGCAAATTGAATATGCAATTTCAAGGGTGCCAAAAGGACACCCTGTTGCACCCCTGAAATATACATGTGTGCACATTTTGCGCACATACATTCCCAAAGGGTATGTATGTGCGACATATGGCACTTTTAACAAATCAAAAAAGTGCTTCTTTAATCGCAAATTACCACCAACTTGAAGTTGGTGGTAATTTGCAATTCCTTAAGGCCAATTAGCAAATTTCTGTTGCCTCCAGAATTGCATTTAAGGAATCACAATTTGCAATTCCTTAATTGCATTCGCAAAATAGAGAATCGCATATATTGCAATTCTCTATTTTGCGATGGCCTTTTGGGATGATATATCCCAAAAGGCTTTTTGCAATTCGCAAACGGGCCAATTCTGAGAATCGGCCCGTTTGCAAACAGGAAAAAGGCTTGATACATATGGCCCAAAGCCCCTGGCCCGGAATGATTACAGTCAGATTTTTACACATTTTGCCTCCTTACTAATTCCAAAATTACATGTATTGTTAAATTTCTTTTTGTCCTCGGGTAAATCTTCTGGTTCTTTCTCTGAAGCTCTCATTTGCCTTATCCCCAAGGAGGGTAAAGACTTGAGATATTGTAAAAAGAATTCGGCCCATTTCTCTAGTCAATGTTGATTATAATATTTTCTCTAAGTCTTTAGCTTTTCGACTAGATCATACCATTCTGACTTGTTGGGCTTGGAACAATCGGGTTTCGTGAAAGGACGTTTTATCACAGACAACACCCGCTTGTTTTTTGATATTTTATCTAAATCTTCACATGTTACACATCCTTTGGCTGCTATAGCATTGGACGCTGAGAAAGCGTTTGATAGAGTGGAGTGGTCATACCTTTTCCAAACCCTCAAATGGTTTGGTTTTGAACCTAGGATAATCTCCTTAATTTCACTTTTATATTCTAACCCAAGAGTAGCAGTGTGCGCCAATGTGATGTCCTCCTCTTTTTTTACCTTGGGGAGAGTTGTTCGCCAAGGCTGTCCACTGTCTCCATTTCTTTTTAACCTAGCCTTAGAACTGTTTCTTTTTTGGATACGTCAGAATAAGGATATTTAAGGTTTTAACTTTAATGGCACTCACATTAAATTGGCAGCATATGCTGACGATATATTGTTATTTATCTCCTAACCCCAATCATCTATTCCTGCGTTTTTAAATGAAGTAGATTCCTTTGCAGCTGTTTCTGGGCATAAATTAAATAAAGATAAATGTGAAATATTACCCCTGACAAAATACACCTTTAAATATGATTTTGCTCACTCAACCTTTGCATGGTGTCCCCCATATATTAAGTACCTGGGCCTCCACTTCACTCTCTCCATCTCAAATACAATCTCCAGATGCATGGATAATTGTATACAGAGAATATCGACTTTAACTACTAAATGGCATCCCTTGTACATATCTTGGAGGGGTCGTCTTGACACCATAAAAGTGATGCTGTCCCCCATAGTCCTCTATACGATATCTAATATTCCACTATCCATTCCTTTAAAATTAAAAAAAAAAAATCTTTGTTATCCTCTTTTCCTTGGGGCAATAAAACATCTTGTATGTCCATATCCAAATTGATATGCCCAAAATCAGAAGGTGGTGTTAATTTTCCTAATTTCCCAATATATCAAAAATCTTTTTTGCTTCGACAATCATCTAGATGGCTCTCACACTCTTCTGCACAACTCCCATTGTGGGCTAAACTTGAGCATTCCTTTCTGTCCCCCTTCTCCTTTCAAGAGTATCTCTCCTTCTCGCGAAAACCACAGTCTCTTTCAACCCCCATAACGAAATATACATCTAAGAATCTGCAACCTGCACACTCCAACGATTCCATCAATGGAACTTTTCTCTCCAATTCCACGATATGGCATAATATTTTATATTGATACATGATAAACTTTTTTACTGGAAAACGTGGAGACAAAAGGGTCCATCAATTATATCAACAAAACCAATTCATGTCCTTTACGCAGCTTAAAAGTCTGTTCGGTTTACCATCCACTCTAAGTATATACTTTTAAAGCAAGCTATTTTAAAGGTGCATACATTCGTTGCACACCTCCCGCCTCCTTCACTACCCCTCTTACTCCTCCGATCAATAAATTACACTCCCTATTACAAGTTAACCCCAAAGCTTCTGCCATTTATAACTATTTGCAAATTTCATGCGCCCCACGAGACAAATCCAAAGAAGATCTCTCCTGGGAGAAGGATCTGGAAGTTGATTGGTCAACTACTCACTGGAACAAAATATGGAGTGAGATTAGGAAATCCTCTATAGCTGCTAATACCACGCAAACACTCTTTTTTATTTATATTAGGTTATTAATCTCTCCAGGTGTTCTGCAGAAACAACATGCTTGTGTTCTGGATGCCTGTTGGACATGCTCCTCCCCTCAAGCAGACCTTCATCATTTACTTTTTACATGTCCACCTGTTCATGTTTTTTGGGAAAAGGTCTGGATCCAAGTCAACTCAATTTTTCACTCTCGCTTTCCTTTTTCTGTTCCCAACGTGTTTTTGGGTAGTTTATCCCCGATATGGTCAGATCATACTTCTAATATAAGAATTATTGACCTTTTATTGGCAGTTGCCTTTCAACAGATTACTAAAAATTGGAAATACCTCACCAAATTATCTTATCAAGCTTGGTGGTACGCTATTTGTTATAACCACAGGCTAGATACAGCTTTTGTGTACCCTATTACCATGGCCACGAAACGTCTGTGTCTGTGGCTACCTGTTACAACATTCATTGAAGCTAGTGCTAAGCGTTCATCTTTAACTCCCATACAACAAGAACTTTCCAAATCGCAATGACTTTCTGTTATCGTAATTTTTTGTATGCTTAATTATTTCTCCTTTGCATTACAGTTTATACATTGTGCGATTTTCTTTTTTCTATTGTTATCAATCTTTTTTGCTTAGATAGACCAATTCTGATTGTGTATATATACCTACCTTCTCCTTGTATTCAAAAGATATTTCCTGTGACTTTATATTGATATTTTGCATGTTGTATTGAGTTGCTTTTTCTTTAATAAACATTTCTGAACTAAAAGAAAAAAGAGTACATCCACAGCAGAGAGGCTCACAAGCTGTCACACGTTACTGCTCTGGATGCCCAGCTCTTCTCTTTGGAGCAACAACTACATTTCTGATGCTACCAAGTAAGGGATCTCCTGGCGCTATGACAAAATAGAGCATGTCTATTACTCTGTGTCTCCTCTCCTGTGATACCCTCGAGCATCGATACAGAACTGTTAAAAGGGAGCACAAATCTAGTAGTTCCAGGTACAAAAATTAAATATCTCTAAGTCTCAGAACTCTTACCTTAACTTAGCGGCCTAATAGCCAAGCCATTAGTCTTCCTATTTGAGGTGATGTTTTGGATCCAAGCCGTTGGTCTACAGCTGCTGCCATGTCATGGGACCTGTAGCTTTTTCGAATTTCCAAAAATAATTTTGGATACCATTAAAAAGAGCTATTCTTAAGTCTTCATTTACACATTTAGATGTGAATTTTGAAATGTTGATACTTTCAGTAGTGAACTCTAGCAGCTGAACTTACAAGATACTTACACATATCAGCACGCTCTCTTAACATGGTGCAATTATGCATCACTTTACATGTTTAGTTGGGGAATATAAATCTGAGAAGGGTTTGTTGATGTGTAGGGCAAGTCTGCTTCCAAATACGGTCATTTTTACCAACCTGGATGCTTCTTCATCTGTCTGAGTTCACTTCTATGCCTTACACCCTAGTGTCTCTCTTGAGGTCATAGGCAGTCTTCTCCCACCACACTGCAAGGGGATGTTGGTGTTGCATTCACATGACCATATGATATGCTACAATTTAAAGCTAATCTGGGCTGTCTCAGCATGGTCACCATTTGGATTGTCGCCCCCATTGTTACTGTGCATGACTGATGAAAGGGCTCTGGTGAAATGGAGGGTTAGTAGATAAGCTGGTAATGACTGCCAGAATAGTACTCACATTTGAAAGGACATTGTTTGCCCAAACACTGACAGCAAGGTGTTAAGCTGTGAGGACATACATCTGTAGTTGAAATACCCTTCGGTTTATAAGTTACTCCTCATGGAAGGAGTGTTTTGTAAAATGCTACTACTGGCATTGGCAAACTCAAAAGGTATCCATGTAATGTGTTAATGTATTGGTGCATGCCTTAGTGCATGCATTAGCATATTAAAAGCAGACCTATTAAATTTGCAAATCGTCAATGCTCCTGGAACGCTGAATCGTCTCAGGACCCAATGGGAGGGCTGGGTGGGCCCTATCGAGGATGAGGACTGGAGGGACACACTGATGGCTTCCAGGGTGCTCACTGTTTCCACGAGACTACGCTGATCCAAACATACTATCTGAACTATGCCTACCTCTTCCTGGCCCGAATGCATCGGGCTGGCCTCCTCCCTGATCCCTCCTGCCCCCATTGTGGGGTGGAGCCTGCCGATTTTTATCATATGGTGTGGTCCTGCTCTATGATTAAAACCTACTGGTCTGCAGTGGTTGAAGAGCTAACAGAAGTCTTAGGATGGGAAGTTCCTCCTACCCCTCTGCTGATTTTGCTTGGGCGTCTTCGAGGGCTCCTGATGCACAACAGCTGAGATGTCATTTCTAGGTAGGCCCCTTCTGGTCGCCAAACAAAATGTTGCTGCTGGCTGGTGTTCTTCTACTCCTTCCACCCTTTTGTTATGGCGCCATGGTGTGAATTGGTGTGCACAACAAGAACAACCAGTATATGTGGCAAGGTGGCTGCCCCCATAAGCATGGATAAGTTTGGGAGAAATGGCTTGGCCAATTTGTTTAGAACTAAACTACTATTGTGCTGTGGACATTGCTTTTTATAAACATACTGCATTGTTTGAATGTCATTGCTTTGACCAAACACTGTGTCGCTCTCTGTAATACAATACCAGTGTGTCATTTTATTATATCTTACCATTTTCCAAGGTTTAAAATCAATAAAATCTGGTTACCAAAAATGTTTGCAAATGTTTCTTTAGATTTTTTATTGCCTTTTCTCAAATTCAATAAACCCCTGTATTTTATGATCTTTGTACTCACAGTTTTACCTAGCTGGGAGAAAAAATATTATGAATACAATAATAAGTACAATTAAAGTGATGATTTTGGATAGGATTTCAGCTAGTGAAAAAAGTAAAAACGGGAAATGTAAAGCATTTATGTCCGATATGTTGCCCTAAAAGCTGAGTAAGATAGTTTTGTGGTATGCCACATGTGTATATGGTCTTTATGTATGGATCAGCATTTATTTAGCACTAACCTAGCTATGAAGCAATAGAGCACTGTGCGTTACTAGGGGTAATGAAAGAGAACCTACATCAGCATGTGGGACTTACTCAAATACAATTTGTACATTATACATATTTTAGGCACAGGGAGATTGAAGTCCTGATTTAGATTTCGGTGGACGGGTTACTGTCTCACAACTGTGATGGATATCCTGTCTGCCAAAATATAAATTCCATGATATCCAATGGGATTAATAATTTGGCAGACGGGATATCTGTCACTGTTGTGATGGAGTAACCTATCCACCGAAATCTAAATCAGGCCTTAAGTAATTTGTCCAGAATCACACAATGTGGAGTAAAATGTTTGGATTCAAACCTGTATCCCCAGATTCCAAAGCCAGGAGCTCAACTTCTTTTCAACCTCAATTGTGTGTCCAAAATGATGCGTCTTCTGTAAGCTTATGATTGATATTGGATTTAAAAATACTACAAGTCTTATGGATAAACGCAGTGTTAAAGTTAGTAAACCATATCGACTTTGCCTAATTTTTTTCGTATCTTCTGAAAGATCTGTAATGTTATTGTCCCTTACCTGGTATTTCTTAACCCCTTAACTTGCAGAGGCTTTTCTATTCCCAGTACTGAGCCCTTTTTTGATGGTTAGGGCACTTCACACTTTTGCTTTCATAACTTTTTATCCACAAAAAGTATCCCGGTTTGGGATTCTAATGGTACCCAGGGTTGGTTGATTTCCCTGGAGGGACCTGAGAAAATAGTCATAAATTTGTTGAAAAATGAGACAAAAGTGCTAGGAAATTGTACATTTTTGGCTAGAAACAGCATCACAAGAGACTTGGGGCTTATTTACAAGCTTTTGCGCTGCCAGTGCGTCACTTTTAATTTGGGAAAATGTGACCTACCGGTGGAGCAAGGGGTCTTGTAAATAAGCCCCCTGCTGTTCAGAAATCACCATCTTCCCATCTTTGATGGTGTTATAAAAAAACATTTTCTCACCACTTTTTTGTGTTTTTCTAAACAGTAGTCCGTTTTACTTATTTTTTGCGGGTTCTACCTACTTGCAGTTATTGATGAAAATGAGTGAGAATCCAGAAAACTATACATTCTTGAAAAGTAAATAGAATTTGGAATGTGGAATTTAGCAAGGGATAATTTGTGAATATATCTCATGGTTTCCCCAGAGAAACTAATTGTTGAAATAACTAATAATGTAAAAGGAATATGAAAATTAGAAATAGGTGACAACATTTTAATCTGGCATGGTTTGCCCCGAATTTACAAAAGTGATATACTGTTACGCCCATGAGACCCTTCTGGTTTCAGTGAGATATAGTGTTTGTTAGTTGTCCAAAAATAAGCGATATCCAGAGAGAACAGCTGAGCAGGAGCATATAATGATATTTCCGTATGAAACAACCACGCAGCAATTTATGCAATACATGTAATAAATGAAAATTGGTATGTAGGTAACATAAACTGACTTACTTACTTACTGTCCGTTATGCCAACAATGGACCTCCAGTTCTGTCTTGACCACATTTCTCTATGGTGCCCCTGCTGTGATTCAGGTTCTTTATCTCTGTAATGTGCCAAGGATACTGAGTTCAGGAATAGTGGTTATTTGTATTACCACAAATTTGGGGTTCTCCATTCTGTTGTGTGACTCTTGGGCCTTTTGCAAAATGTGTGCTTCCTTGCACCCTGCCTTACACTTGGAAGGTAGAAATTCAGAGAAATGCAATTGATAATTACAAATGTATGTTTAAGTGTGTTCTACACTCCCAGCTCTTAATGGGTTACAACAGAGGTGGGAAGACGATTTAGGGAAGTCCATAGATGAGAAAACATGGGATGGCCTGGTGGAACGAACAAGCAAGATCACTAGAAATACCAGGTTTCAACTAGTTAGTTTGTATGTCGTTCATAGAGCATACCTCATGCCAGGACACTTTAACATAAGAACAGCTGTTTGCCCTCAATGTAATGAGGAAGGGGCAGAATTTTTTCATATGTTTTAGAACTGTCCGGAAATTGGGAACTTTTGAAGGGAGAACGGTAGCCACAGTATTAACAAAGGTGACATAGAGGAAATGGGCCACAACACCGGGGTACTGCCATTTACACTGGTTCCCCCACACCTCCAAAAATAAAATAACAAGTAAATTCCAGGACTTGGGTCTCATACTGGCAAAAAGAGAGAACACTTGTCATTGGAAGGCACGAGGAGGCCCCAATGCAGATAGGTGGAAGAGAGAGTTTAGACGATAGGCAGAGTGGCCAGAAGAAAAGGGAGCGAGAAATCTCTAGAATCAACCAGAGCATGGGAAGCACTGTTGGCACTACTTAAGCACCCAGAAACTGACCCAGAAGAGGAACTTCAGGGGGCATCATAAGAGCAGGGGCAGAGAATCAACCACCTGCAGATTACTATGGGAAGTGGACTAGGGACATTTGGGGCCAGATGTACAACCGTTTTATGCGGTCGTAAAGGGGTTTTAGGCCCGTTTGCGACTGCAAAAAACCTGTGGCCCATGTTCCAAGCCTATTTTGTGAGTCGCTAATCAATTAGCGACTCACAAAATAGGGTTATCAACTCACTATTAGGAAGGGGTGTTCCAAGGGCATCCCTTCCTAATAGCGACTCCAAAACCTATATAGGAATGTTTTACACTCGCAGTTTACCACCCTTCGCAGAAGGGTGGTAAGGCACTCACAAATTTGAAGGGGTTCCTAGGGGACCTCTTCCCCTTTGGGAAAGCATGCACAATTATTTTTTATGGGCAGGCCTGCCCTTAAAAAATGGAACTGAAAGTTTGTTTTTTTTTCAATGCATCCTGTTTTCCTTTAAGAAAAATGGGCTGAATTAAAAAAAAATCTGCTGTATTCAATAGCAGTCTCAGACATGGAGGCCTGCTGATCCCAGTAGGCCACCATCCCTGGGAGTGCTAGCCATTCCCAATGGGGTCGCAAATTGCAACAGCCTCATCTATATTCATGAGGCATGCAATTTGCGACCCCATTTGGAATCGCAAACAGTGTCTCAGACACTGTTGTACATTGCATTTTGCCACTTGTAAATTGCGACCCACAACTTGTGAGTCGCAAAATGCTATGGTCGTACATCCGGCCCTTGGTCTGTAAAGGTTGCCCAGACAACATAACTCAGGAGTAAGTACATGGAATAGAGCCACTTGAGTTAACCCGTACTCAATGCAATATAATTGATAACACTACACGCCTGGTGGGAAGGTGGGGTTGATGACCTTTTGCAAGAAGAAGAAGTCACGCTGTAACCCATAGCTCACTACCTTTAGAAGGTCGAAGATAGCGGGAAGATTAGTACACAGCAATTGATAATAACAAAGACGAACTTTTACACTGCTAGGTTCACCTGATAAGGATCTTTTTTGGAGGAAAGGATCCTGAGATACGAGAGAACCCAAACAATATTTTTGTAATCAATGTACTTGTACTGCCGATTGTAAGATGCCATGAGTAATTGTTCAATAAAATCTTCTTATAAAAAAAATGTGTATTCTACTATTCTGTATTCCCAAACTCCTCCGGATAAAATGGTATCCCACTTGTGTGGCTTGGCTTAGCGTCTACAATAAGAAAGGCGTTAAAACACAGCATGGAGACATCAAACATTTTGGATTTCAAATAGATTTTGGCTCTGTGGTTAGCTACGGCATTTGGGCCTGGGCTCTGCATTGCCCAGGAAAACCAGCTAAACCAAGATTTTTGTGAACACTAGACACCCTGAAGAGTCCAAGGTGGAGTAACTTCCATGGATCCATCTATATTTTCTTACCCAGAATGCCGAGCACTGTGTAGTTAAAATCACACATTTTTCTCACATTTCTGTGAGCAAAAACGTAGGAATTTACAGGAAACTACCAGATAAAACAGTGCCCCACTTTTGTAGATGAATCTAGTTCTTGCAAATGGACCTAGGCGTCAAAACGTATCTAGGCCTTCTGAAAACTAGAGCAAAGTCCGGGAGGGTGTTATTTCCATGGATCTGACTCTATTTTCGTACACAGAGTGCCCTGAAAACGTCAAACTTTGGCTAAAAATCACACATTTTCCTCACGCGTCTGTGAGGGAAAGTTCAGGAATATGTGGTGATCCACAACATTCCTACCACCTAGCACTCCCAGATTTCTCCCAGTAAAAACAATACATCTCTTGTGTTTCTGAGTATTACCTGAGACCCGAAGGAATGAATCCATGGACATTCGAAGACCACATCATTAACCACAGATGAACCCTCATTTGAGAGACATCTACAGTGCTTCTAGTACAACCCTATTATTTGTTCCAATAAATTATCATAGTTTTAGAGGGTTTTCTTTTGCATCTTTTGTAGGGGTTTTTGAACAGTCAAGCTATCATTTGGAATTGAATTTTGCTGGCAAATCAAGTGAGCTGGGACCTTACTTACGTGATTGCTGCTTTAGGCATAGCCAGTCGGACTGTTCCCACAAAAGTCACTGAGGGCAGGATATGAGTTGTAACTGCCCCTCGAGGTCCCCAACACCACAAAGTAGCAAACTTAGCAGCAGGTACAAAAGTAAACATGCAATTGCTTTTAGACAAATATTGATTGCCTTGCTCTAGCAGCTGAGAAACATTTGAAGACCTTGCTGGTCCACCACAATCAAGTGAGTGAGGCCCTTCCTCCCACACCCACCTCTCTTTTCACTACCTATTTCTTCAGTTTCGACCATACGTGCAGCACAATCTTGGGTATACCTGCCTGATAGGGCCCAAACTGACTAATGCGGATCATGCCACTCAAACATCTGTTGTGTTTCAAAGCACTGACCTGTCAATAAAAATCAAGAGGTGAGGCTTTTCAATGCCCACTGTGCTATGAACAGCAGTCCCTCTTGTTCCTACTGCAGATAACTTGGTTCAGTCAAACGTCAGTATATTTTTGTAAAATTAAATAAATATATTTCAGTTAATGGTAAAGTTAGAAAATTAGAGAAATATGAAAAACATATTTTTGTTCCTTTTTTTCAATAAACCTTTTTTCATTTTCTGACATTTTCTTTGACCAGATGAAATATAGGTTTCTCTTTCCCACACTTACAAACACAAGAACACCTTAGAGCCACCTTTAAATCCCTCTAAATAATTCAAGGATTAATTGTGCAAACCTCGGATTTCCCTGGGTGAGCTCCGTGACGACTCAAATTGTTAAGTTTTATCAAGACATGTAAAGGGTACCTGTGAGAATTTGGGTTGTTGGTTGAGAGGGTACGAGTCCTTCTCCAGCAATAGCCGCAATCCTCATCAGTATGAACCATAAACAGTCACTAAATTCTGTACTTAATCCTCTAGTATCAAGGCACAAAAGTAGACTGGCTTAACTTAGAGGCAATGTGCAAAGGATTTATGCAGCACACGAACTGCAATACAGTGAAAACACAACACAAGAAAAACTTCACCCCAATTTAGAAAAATGGAGTACGTTTATAAATTTTTGGACACCAAAATGACAAAAGTTCATTCAGAAGAAATGGGGATATGCAATTTCAAAGTCTTATGTAAAAGTAGTGTCAGGAACCACCAACTGAGGTTATCTGGTCGTACCGGGAAGGGACTGTTGAACTTGACCCTCTGCAGGGTTGCCCCAAAACTGTTTGCCTTCACCCTCCTGTTTTCTGAACCCATTTTTGTTAGCCTTTAGGACTCTGCACCATTTTTCACTGCTAACCAGTGCTAAAGTGCTTGTGATCGCTCATTTAAACATGGTAAAATTGACTTATACCCAATTGGCATATTTAATTTACTTGTAAGTCCCTGGTAAAGTGGCACTGCATGTACCCAGGGCCTGTAAATGAATTGCTACTAGTAGGCAAGCAGCACTTATTGTGCAGCCCATTTTGGTAGCTTTTAAAACATGTCCCAGGCCTGCCGTTGCAGCCTGCGTGTGCAGTTTTAAACTGCCAATTCGACCTGGCAAAATAAACCTTTTTCCAGACCCAAACCTTCTTTTTTAATACATATATGTTGCCACTTGTGTAGGCCCTAAACAGCCCAGGGGGCAGGGTGCCGTGTATTTAAAAAGTAGAACATAAGCTTATAAGTTTTACATGTCCATTTAATGAAAAACTCTTACATTTGGTTTTCAATACTAATAGGCCTACCTCTCCCACAGGATACCATTGGAGTTGCCTTATTATATTTAATAAGTGTAACTTTCAATTGGGAGCTGATAGACAGGTCGAGTTCACTGTCTGATGAATTGTAATTTAAAGCCCTCTTTAATGGTAAAGTCAGATTTTTTTGTCATAATTCTGAAAATGCCACTTTTAGAAAGTTGGCATTTATTTGTCCAAACCATTTTAACCAGACGGTCCTTAGATTACCAAGACTGTTCCCTCACCTGACAGTAGACCTTGCATTATACTGACACCTTACTCTAATGCCTCTCCTGTGTTCTCATGACATGAACAGACTACTGTTCACCGTACTACTATAGAAGCAATCTTAGAATGAAAATGTTATACTGGGATGGAGCTAAGAAGTGTCAAGAGGGCCGCTCCCTGCTGAAGCTCTGTCACAGAGCTGGTGCTTACTGACTCCTTCTAATTGCATGGGGCAGTTTGAGGAAGCAGAGCAGTAGCGGGACAGGTGAAGACCAAGCAGCATTCCTGGACCCCCATATCTGGCGGGTAGATGCAGCACAAGAGCAGAAAAGGCAGGGCAACACAGACACCAATCGGCTCTGGAGGTCAAGCTAACGCCTTTGCATGCAAATATCCTGGTGATTTTCTCATCCTACATCCCCCATCAGCACAGAAAATGACATCATGGTACCCTAGACTCTTTTCCTCTTCCAGAACCTACTTAATGACATCTGAATTACAGATGTGCAGCGGGTACGCACTAGTGCAAGGGCAAGCCCATCTACGCCCATCCGTACCCAGCAGCAGGTACCCTGGTCCCATCACCACCCAGCAATGCTTTGCAGCACTCCTTAGGTCGCTAGACTCCAGACACCGTTCTTTCAACTGCTGATGCACTGCACCTCACACCACAGGAGGAGCTTTCACCTGTACCCACTGCCAGTTCTCTAGCAGGCACCCACCCACACCCCCACACAAATACTAACAATGCCCTCAACACCCCCTCCCAATACACGTACCAAACAAGCTCCACCAACCCCTACACTCCCACCCTACACCACACGCCATAGCAAACCTGCATGTCAACTACAAGTCGCATGTATGCTTCTCAACATATGTTCACTCAGCAAGCATACAACCGAAATATGGGACCTTCTGAGCAGCGACACACTGACATCCTCTTCATCAGAGAGACCTGGCTGTACCCCGCATGGGATCCTGACATTGCTACAGCAATTCCAGCGAGCTACAAGATGGCTCGACAGGAACACCTTCACAAGCCAGGAGGAGGACTCCCTATCATCTAAAAGGAATCCATTGAATGCACAATATCCACTGAGAATGCTACCCTATTCATGGAACTCCTGCACTTCAGGCTGCAAATATCTGAAAAATTTACCCTGAACTGAGCCCTCGCCTACCGATCACCAGGAACCAGAGCAACCTTTACCAACCTCATCACCGACTTTTTCTCTCCGCTCCCCTTTGACTTCAGAGCCTACAATCTCTACGGTGACTTCAATTTTCACCTGGAAGACTGAAAAGACCCCCTGCTTCACAGTACTCCTTGAAAGCTTAACCAACATTGGACTGATTCAGCTTGTCACAGAACCAACACACAGGAAAAACACTCTTGACCCCATCTTCACCACAAGTAATAGCATCAAATACCACTCCATCACACAGCTCACATGGACCGACTAATCCATCATCTACTTCCAAATCATTACACAACTCAAGTCAACACCCCTACCAGGCTCAGCACTCCAAGCTTCACCTGGAGAAAAATCACAGAAGTAGACTGGCTTAGTACCCTCAGCACCGATCAGCCTAGCTTCACAGACAACCTTGACAAGAACATCAACAATTTCAACAATTGGATCAAGGATTGTGCTGCCTCCCTCCCACCCATCAAACCCAACAAGCATAGTAAATCAAACAAGCAGGCCAGCTGGTACACAGAAGACCTCTGAGATACCAAACAACACTGTAAACAACTAGAAAGGAAATTTAGAACCAGCCACACCACCACCAACATAACTGCCTACAAGGTTGCACTCAGATGCTATCACCAGCACATTAGAAACACCAAGAAAAAAACACTTGTGGACCACATCAAAGGAAGCTCCAACAGCTGCAAGGAGATCTTCTTGACCGTCAAGGATTTCATCTCGCCCTTATCCACTGTCAACAACACTGCTGCCTTCCAACAACACTGCGACAACCTATCCAACTTCTTACACTGTAAAATTGCAAACATCTACAGCAACTTTGCACACCAACCCAACCCCAGAGAACTCATCACTAACCTACCCACCACCAACCAAGACAGCCACCTAATCGAATGGACTACCCTCACCAGAAATTACAGCACAGCAATCATGTGGACCATCCACTCTGGTGCCCTGAAAGACCCATGCCCCCACCACATCTACAACCTAGGAAAATCACCAATCAGCAACACCCGGACATACATCATCAACACCTCTATCACTTCCGCCACTTTCGCAGATGAATGGACCCATCTCCCTGCTTCCCTATCCAGCCAAAGTAATTGAGAAAGCCTTTACCAAGAGAATCACAACCCACCTCAAACTTCACTGACTTTTCAACATATACATGACACCACTCCCCAACATCAACCGATCACAAGACATCACTGTTATCTCCTATGCCTCTCCCTAACGGAAAAGACAAACACCATCAGAACCAGCTTCCCTAACTGCATGGCCATGGTGGCAGACTGAATGCAAAAAAACTGCCTGAAGCTCAACTCCAACACGACGGAAGTACTGGTCTTTGGCAACAAGACCTTCCTATGGGATTATACCTGGTGGTTGTCAAGAGCTAGGACCAACAACCACAGACCACACAAGAAATCTATGGATCATCCTAGATGACAAGCTCAACATGACGGCTCAAGTAAATTCAGTGTGTAACTCCTGCTTCCAGATCCTACGCATGCTGCAAAAAATCTTCAAATGGTTGCCTCAGAACCCCAGATGGACCATCACCTAAGCGCTCATCACCAGCATGCTGAACTACAGCAACACTCTCAATGTTCGGAATCATCAAACAACTTCCTCACAGATTCCAGACCATCCTGAATGCAGCTGCAAGACTCAAACTAAACCTCCCACACCGCACGCACATCGCACTGCACCTCAGAAAGCTTCACTGACTCCCCATGCACAAGTGCAGCCAATTAAAACTTCTCACGCACGCATGCAAAGCCCTACACAACACAGGGCCAGAATACCGGAACAGTTGCAGGCACTTTCAGCAACTCACTAGACACCTACGCTCTGCCTCACTTTTACTCACACATACAGCCTGCATCTACAAAAGCAAACTGTGGGTCGCTCATTCTCCTACATCACACCCAAGATGCGGAACAACTTCCCTTATCACATCAGAACCTCCTCCTCATTTGTGGAATTTTGCAAGAAGCTGAATACCTGGCTCTTCATATAAGCACCTTGGGACCTCACACCTATACATTTTGCCCAAGCAACTGGATACCCTCTCGGGTGATTAGTGCGTTATACAACTCAACAAAACATATCATGACATGATACGAAACGACATGACATAACATAACATACATAACATTTGTAGGAAACCGCCTCTCTGTACAGTGTAATAAAATTAAGTACACTATGTAGAGAGTGCAAGAGCTCAGCAAAAGGCAAGTAGAGGTAAAAGTAGAAAATATATAGGGGTCGATTTTGATCCTGTCTGGAAAGCAGTCCAGCCAAATTGGTTTCAGATCTTACTTACAGGTAAGCTCGGTGGGTCTCCTTACAGGGAGGAGGTTGCGAGGGCATGGAGACCACGGGAGCAAGTCAGGTTGGTTGGTGGTGAGGTCGGTTGTGCCAGGTGAAGAGCGACACGTCACTCGGGTGTCGTGTATCTTGTGGTCCTCACGGTCAGGTGCAGGCAACTTGGAGAGGCAAACTCGGGACAGTTGGGCCACTAAGGAAGTGGGTCTCTGGTGTCTCGATGTCCCTCGACATTGTGAGGAGGCTCTTATGAGAGGACCTTGGGTTGTTATTAGGGGTGTATTTTTTTATTCTTGTTGGTATGAAAGCAGGACCTTTGCCATGAAGAGATTTAAAAATGATGCAACCTGTTTTAAAATTAGAACTCTGCTCCACCAGAAGCCAATTAAGCTTTCTCAACAAAAGAATGATATGGCAATACCTAAGCTGTTGAAAAATAAGCCTGGCAGCCTGGTTTTGAACCAATTGAAATCTTTGGTTCAGGCATTTAGGGAGGTCAAAATATAAGGAGTTGGCATAGTCTTATCTAGAAATGACTATAGCCAAAATTACTTGGACCAAGGCATCAAATGTGAGAAATTGTCCAGTCTTCATAATTTTTCACATCTGTACAAAACAGGAAGACGTGACTTCTCTAAGTTGGGGTTTCATGGAAAGATTCTTATCAATGAAGACTCCAAGACTCTTTATTGAGTTCTTAGGCTGTGGGGGTTTACTAATCACTGAATAACATATTTTTTAGTTATATTTATTTTAAGCTGAATGTTATTTTATATGTAGCTACATGACGGTGAAAGACCAAATAAACGTACAGAATATTTTAGGGTTTTTTGCCACACCTTTGACCCTGCCCCCACGCTCACTGACCCCACCTCTTGCATGCAATATCACAGATCCCATACTTTATTTTATGCACTTTGACCACACATACATCATCTGCACTAATAGGAATAGAATTTTAGGACAGAAATCACCATTTCAAGCATGAATTATGAATGTCTTCAAAGCACTCTATACATAAATTTCTCTTAATATTTTTGTAATATATATTTTTATTTATTTTATTAGAAAGGTAAACTTGTTCTCCACTTATTTCGGTCTTATCACTATTTTGCTTTTTTTTTAACACTCTGATGAGAGTTTATGTGCCTGGCTTTGGTTGTACTCAGAGCGGGCGTGCAGGGCACCCCTCCTTTTTCTTGTCTTTCATCCATCCTGCTCGTCCTTGCAAGGATAGTGATTAGGCCAAGAGTGGGCGGCAAGGGGCACAGAAAGCAGTGACGAAATAAACGCCGCCTCGTCCAGCTTTCATGGCCGGAGGAATAATTCAGAGCGCTAGCCTGGCAACCTAGCCCGGCCCACAGAGGCAGACGGGGGTGGTGGGTTTCAAATCCTTGTTAGCCCAATGGCTGTTGCGCCCCTAGTCATGGTCATTTGTGCCATAGAGATAACTTATAGACTGGTATATTTTTTAAGCCATATTGAGTCGTGGGTAGTGGGCAAATAAATCAAAGAAAGAAAATGAAAATGTAAATAGAAAAAAAAAAATATATTAGTGTTTACACTTTTGTTTCAGGATGGCACGGCCTATACCTGATTTTCTGCGCACAGATTGAACTTTGTTTTATGACAGAATAATCACGCATCCAAAGTAACGGCTACACGTTCTAAATATGTTGAGTATAACAGTGCACAGGCAAACTGCCTCATACATGAACTCAATGAATGGCCGCATATGGTTACTTTGCGGGTATATTCATTGTGTCTGTTTTAAAGCTCTTCAAACTGTATGCCTGAGAATATCAATGCAGCCTTTTTCCTTTTGTCTAAATGTAGAGTTCAGATTCGGCAGAGTCTGTGATTCAGAAATAGCAGCGATACCCACGAATATGAGAGGTTTATCACCGTGAAATTATAACTGTCTTTTTTTCCTACCCAACGGTGGGGGCGGGAGGGGGCGATTGGGAGGGGACTTTTTTGCTTGTATTGGGGTCTTTCGAGTTAAAAAATAGTGAAGAATGGGGGTAATGCTGGAATTATTCTCAGCCACATGTAATTACTCAGATCCATATCCCAATCCGCCGTTATTTTGCACAACTCGTCACACCTCGTCACCTCCGTTTGGACGCAGCTTTATGCAAATCAGTCTTGGCCCTGCTCCAATGGGAACAGTCCAGCCTGAACTCCCAGGCCATGTCCTCCCTGGACTGGAACAGATTGGTTCCAGTGTCACTATATGCACGGGACACACATCTGGGCAACACACTAAAGTAGACAAAAAAGTGATAGATCATGGAATACTTAAAGTAGTCTCAGCCACTATGAATGACTGAGGGCCTCCTCCCAAGCCATCGCTATTTTTTGCACCATGCCACTTCACTTTTAGCATTGGGTCCTTTTGCCGCTCTAAAGAGTAAATTGAATGAGTTGAAATAGTGTATGTCATAATTAAACCCGCATGGAAAGAGACGTCAGAATGTAACTCTTCATCTTAAGAAATGGCATAAAGTAGGGAAGAGCGCAATTCAGGTTGAAGAACAGCAATATATACCAGTATTGTCTTCCTTTTTGCTCCCTTTCTATTTTTTTCTGTACAGCGTCTCGTTCTTGTGTTCTAATTCCTGCAACGTTTGAACAAAGGGTTTATTTCCGGACTATCTGCGCAACATCTTTCGGAGCCTGGATTCAAATAACCTATATGTATAGGTCTGCCGACAAAAAGGATATGCCTCACGGATGGTCACGGTGACCACCTCTGAGAGGCCCCGACGTCAGAAAAGAATAAAGGCTCAGCGGGAGATGGGGATGTGTGAAGCTGATATCTCCCTGAAGAGCGGGACACACGACGCCTTCAAATACGCTGCAGAAAAATTACTTTGTGCAGGCAGATTTTTTTCATGTAGTCATTTTGGACTCTGCATCTCTTGAGCAGAGGATTATTCTTTTCAATAGTCGGAAAACTTTTTCATATATTAGTAGAATTCGCCAAGTTGCGACGCATTTGATTTTCAAAGAAAACCCAGATCCCTAAAGTATTTACCTGCTTTTAAGATAATACAAAAATATCTGTCACGCTTTGTCTTTAAGCCAAGTGTAAAAGAGTATGTCTCAAACGTTTAATGCTTTAATTGACATTTAAAACAATGCTTAAATACAAAGGTACCTTTTCCTTGTAATAATAATAATCATTTATTAATGGTCGATTAATGAAACTCAATCCTTACATGAGACAAAAACAAATACCTTTGCCCCCATCCACTCTAATTTAATTTTCCTAATTCATCCTATGGCATTTGCAACACCATTGCTGACCAGTCCTTAGTGCTCAAATATGTTAGAGAGGATCAATTCTAATCAGGGTACGTTTGAGCATTTCACTGGTTACACATAATTCACCTTAGAGTCCCTGATGAAATGGTCAAAGAAATCATAAGATTAATATTGCAGAGTTCCCTTATTGCACATGACCCACCCAGGTAACCCTAATGACATGAACGACCTGAAGCATAAACTTCAGATGCCCATTGTTGTGCAAAACCTTCCCCAGAGTGCAATTCACATGGAAATTATGCACAATTACTTAAAATCTTTAGAAGTTTAAAAGACAGAAATAGACATTTATGCCTTGCACGTATCTGTAAAATATAGTAAGAATATGTCATTTAATAAGGCCACAGAGTAAAATGCAATTTCATTGAACATTAATGTTAGTAATGGGGGTCTCTAGTTGGCAATGGTTTGCGCCTTTGTCCAAATAGGGACCTTTCCTTCTAGTCAGGATAATGGAGATACACTACTGAAATAACCCCTGCTCACCCCTTTGGTAGCGTGACACGAGCAGTCAGGCTTAACTCAGAGGCAGTGTGTAAAGCATTTGCACACAACCAAAAGTAATACAGTAAAAACACTGCAAAAGGACACCTCACCAGTTTTAGAAAAATAACCAATATTTATCTATTCAAACAAGACCAAAACGATAAAAGACCAACATACAGTAATCAAAAATATGCACTTTGCAAGTATGACTTAAAATGTAGTTTCTTGAACCTGTAGCTCCGTCCGGGGCTACCGCGTTGCTGAAAACAACAGAATCCAACTGTTCCAGCCGACCGCGTTGGTGCAGACTGGCATTAGTGTCAGAAGACTCGTAAACAGTACCTTTGGTTCCGGCCGTCTGCATTGGTGTGGGCCAGTCGTGGCAACCGCCATGGTTGCAATATGAAGCGTGGCAGTGCGGCGTGTGTTGCCCTCATGTCATGGTGCATGCAACGGCTAAGTGACGGTCGTCCAGCGGTGTCGATGAGACCAGGGTTCAGGTGCGGAGTGAGGCGGTGTTCGCTTGCGATGCTGACAGGTCACGGTGCAAGCAGCAGTGCCGATTAGTGGGAGCTGGCGTCGGTTGTCCCAGACTGCTTTGTGGGACGAGGCAGTGCGTCCTGTGACTCATGAGTGGTGCCCCCAAACCACAGGGCGGTCACGGCGGTCGAGGTCAGCGGGCAGCAACATAGTCGGTGAGACCAGGGCGGCGAAGAGAAGCAAGGTGGTGTGGAGTGCGGTACCCTGAGGTCAAGGTGCAAGCAGCAGCTCGGTGGTAGCGGCGGTCATGGTCCTCGGTGAGACCAGGTTTGCGGTGCGAAGTGCGGCCGAACCCTCTGCAGTGCCTTCAGGACACAAAGCCAGCAGTGGTGTGGGTGAGGGTGTCAACTTCTTTCCCCCTCTGTGTCAACTGAAACCCACGGTCTCAGAGGTGGTACCTAGAGGTAAGTGATGTCTTTGCTGTCCCTGAGACTTCCTGAACAGGAGGCAAGCTCTATTTCAAGCCCTTGGAGAAACTCAGCAACAAGTGAAGAAAGTTCAGTCCAGTGCTTTCACGGCCCAAGGCAGAAACAGCTACTGCAGGCCAACCCAGCAAAGCAACAACACAGCAAAGGGGCAGTACTCCTCCTGACAGATCTTCCAGCTCTTCTGCTTGGCAGGTTCCTTGATCCAAGTGAGTTCTAAAATTCTGGGCCCCAATATTTATACTGCATTTCTCTTTGTTCTCTCGGGCAGAGAGTGCCTATGCTCAGTCCAAACCAGTTTGGTCCTCTCTGGCCCAGCTTCCCAGCAGGAGGTGGAGACAGCATTGTCCAAGGCAGACCGAGTCCATTCAGGTGCAAGAAAATCTCCTCCCACTACTCTTAATGCGGGCCAGGTCTATTCAGCCCAGCCTTGACTCATCCAGGAAAGGCATGAGACACCTCAACCCCCCCCCCCCAGTGGATGCACATCACCAGCCCCTGTCACTACAAAGCTAGAACGTCAATCCACAACCCAGCAGAGGCACACAGGATGGCTAAGCACAAAAATACCTACTTTCCAAAAGTGGTATTTTAAAACACAGAACATAAAAATCATCTTTACTAAAAAATGCCTTCCTATATACTAAGTTCAGGCACACTGACCTCCATTTCTCTATCTTGTCCAAATGGGAAGTTATACTCATAAAATGTTACTAATTATTCCCCATTCCATTCAATGGGACAGATAGCCTTTCAACAGTGAAAAACGAAATATACTGTATTTTACTACCAGGACACGTCACACACACACCAGTACGTCCTACCTTTCAAATACACTGTACCCTGCCCATAGGGGTACCTTGGGCCTACCTTAGGGGTGACTCAAATGTAATGAAAGGGAAGGTTAGAGCTTGGCAAGTGGGTGTACTTGCGAAGTTGACATGGCAGAAAAAACTGTGCGCAGACACTATAGTGGCAGGTCTGAGAACCCTTTGAACGTCTGCTCGTGTGGGTGGCAAAATCAGTGCTTCAGGCCCACTAGCAGCATTTGATTTACAGGCCCTGGTACTCTCTGTGCACTTTACTAGGGACTTACCAGTAAATCAAGTATGCCAATCATGGAAACACCAATCCATAATACAATTCACAATAGGAGAATTTGCACTTTAACACTGAACAGCAGTGAGAAAGTGTACAGAGACACTAAATCAGCAAAAACAGAGTCAAAACCAGGAGGTCAGAAAGCAAAAAGACAGGGGAAACATGCCAAAAGATGCCAGGTCTGACAATTAATAATTATTCAGAGGTGCAATAATCATCACAAGATAAAGTATAACTTCTATTAGTATAAGTTCCTCGGATGGGGAATCACTCCCTCAATTTAAGTTTAAGGTTTACTTTTATTAGGAATTGGTTTTATAGTCATTTAAAATCACCCAGCTGTGTGATCTTTTTGCTAGTATATCCATATCCTTAATTGCTGATTACTTCCTCATTAAGCAATTTTAAATATTTTTAAAAACTGCAGGTGCAATGTTAAGATCCCATAGTGATTGTGCTCCAAGATAGTTAATGTCATATTTTAGATAAAGCCGAGCAGAGGTACTTTTATTTCTGGAAAGCTTAGAGTGTCATCAGTCGATGCTTTTAGTTTGTACCAAGTTTTAAGATAAGCCCCCATCCTGGCGATTGATTGATTTGTCAGCCCAAACTTTAAATGAATTTAGCTGTGGAGGCATTGACTAGTAAACTAAAGAGATGCCCACAAATTTTATAAACAGCTATGTCAAGAAAATCTGTGTCCACCCGCGGAGAGCTTTGCTGCCAAAT
The DNA here is from genome assembly GCF_964204655.1 of Triturus cristatus. NCBI lineage: Eukaryota > Metazoa > Chordata > Amphibia > Caudata > Salamandridae > Triturus > Triturus cristatus. The sequence goes on from NC_140585.1 coordinate 494,141,361, forward strand.
GTTAGTGTTGGTATTACTTTGGCAGTGGCTTCCCTTAAGAGGCGATCAAAGCTGGGGCTGACCAAGGATCTTTTTAAGGTTAGAAAGGCAGTTAATAAAGTGCTACTTTTATGTTTTTATTCCTGTTCATGTGGAAGAAAAGTTACTCTATCATCAAATAAAACACCTAGATATTTATTCTCCTTGGCATATTCGAGCTCCCGGTTGTATAGGTGCCCAGGACAGTTGTCCTGCCTACTGTTGTTTATATTCATAACCTTGTTTTTTTGTGTGATTAATTTCCATACTATTCTTAATTCCATATAGTGAGAGTCCATTGATGAGATGTTGTATGCCAACGTTTGTTTGGCTGATTAGTTTGACAACATCTGCATATAGGAGATTTTAGAATGTTTGACATCCTAATTGGGGTGGATGTGCGTTGACTACATTGAGAGCCTTTGACAAATTGGCCAGAAATTAGTTAAATAAGTATAGAGCCAGAACACATCCTTGTTTCAGCTCAGCTTGGGTGTAGATTTTCCTAAAAGGTATGGAGCCGTTACCGATTTTTATTCTTACCTATGTATCTGGGTAGAGAAGTTGTATACCTTTTAATAATGTTTAAGGAATACCTCAGGATGATAATTTCGCCCAAAGAAGGATGCGTCAAATGCAATCAGAAGCTGACCTGAAGTCAGCAAAAGAGAGATGAAGGGATTTTTGATTCAGGTTCATTTTATCAAGTGTAAGAGAAAGCACCACACTGTTTGTTGACAACCCCACTCCTCGGGTAAAAGCTGTTTGATTTTGTGGTATAATATTTTCCTTGGCTGCCCAACCCATTAACTTCTTTAAAAGCAACCCAGCAAGGGGGGTGTGGCTGAGCCGGCGACTAAAATGGCCGCCTGACTCAGGAGCTCCGGAGCACTTGGACGGTCAACCTCCCCTTACTACAAATGATCGCTATGCCATCCGCCTAGCTGCAGCGACGCTGATGCGGCAGGCGCCGGTGAGCATAATGAGGCACTGATTCCCTACAAAGTCGGCGCCAATGTTGGGATCTGTGACGCGGCCCACAGAGGCCCCGGGTCGACAGGGGACTCGGGTGAGCCTAAAGGCGGGGCCCAGAACACGCATGCCACGTCCGGCCACGTCTGCTCACATGCTCAAGGGGAAGATCAGGGCTGCAATTTCCTGATGCGGACGGGGAACCCCGCCCCCACAAGGTACTGTACTCCTGCATTGTCTATGCCGCTGCCCATCGCGGCATGAAACGGGAGACGGGGAATCCCCGATCCACATTACATGACTTGTCCTGCTCGACTAGCGATGTGCACGTCTTTTGGGCCGGGGCTGTGCTGCCTTAGCTCCACACACGCAGAGCTCTCGTCACCTACTGCCGCAGATGGATTTAAGTGAATACTGCCCATACTACCCATATTATTGATGGAATTCCTCGCCTCCTTCAGATCTCGGCCCCCAGTCCTTTGATTGCGGATTCCCTGACCTGGCGGCCCGGACCGGAGCGAAGCACGGTGCTCTGACTAGCTGACTGCCATATCACTCACAAGCTCCCCATCCCTCCCGTGCGGCACGGGGCTGGTGCCCTCCCCACGCTTAGAGCCTCACTGGGACTTATCTGCACTTTCTCATACTGTAGGCGCCCCGCCCGCCCATTTACTTCACAATGGGTCGTACTGACCCTAAGCAGCACCAGTTGAATTTCGACGCAGGGAAGACCCCTAGGAGGGAGGATACCGACAATGCCACTGGGGAGGAGCAGGGCCAGTTAGAGGGGGCTGCCGCCAATATGGCTGAACTTCGGGCGGGCTTTCATTCCATCGATACCCACCTGGACGCATTAAACAGCCGACTGGATGACATCAATGGCCGCCTAAAGGCACATGACACATGGATAGGCAGGACAGAGCAGTGTATCTCTGATCTTGAGGATGCACAACCTCCTCTTCAGAAACGCCTAGACCGAGCCGACTCCCTCCTTAAACAACTTGCCTCCAAGGCTGAAGATTTAGAGGCGCGTTCTCGCAGAAGTAACATCCCGATCGCGGGAATTACGGTGTCGACCAACACGGGCCCAATAGCCAAATTTGTAGAGTTTGTCCTGGTGGATCTATTTGGCCTTGTCTACAACATTTGTGGTGGAGTGTGCCCACCGGACTCTTGGTCCTCCCCCTGCACCTGGGACTCCCCCGAGAGTTATAGTTGCCAAGATCCTCAATTACAGTGACCGGGACTTAGCTCTCCACCTGGCAAGAGAACGTGGCATACTAAACTTCCAGGGTTCCACTATATCCCTTTTTCCAGACTTTACTCCCCTTGTGCAGGAGGCACGGTGAAAATATACCGACTTGAAGTGTGCCCTCCAGAAGGCAAACATAAAGTATGCCATGCTATACCCGGCCAGGCTCCGCATCCAACTGGGTAGCAAGACTCACATTTTTTACTCCCCCGCTGAAGCCGCACGTTTTTGGAAACAGCACAAACCATCTCTGGCAAAGCAACAACAGGACGACGGCACCAGTTCTGGATCTTGACTCTCTGCTAATCTATCACCTTTCATCCACCAACCATAGCAGAATCGCCCTCTCTCCATTTAGTGGATGCTTGCATTAGCTCCTATCTGTGACGTTCCGCTGGTGTACTACATATGTATTTCACTATTGACGACTCTCTTGTAACTTTGAACTGAGATGACCTGCCTTCAGACTGCATGGTAATTACTGGTGAGGTGAACATTCCGGATATTAAAACTCCTTCACTTAGAGGCTCCAATGAAGCGTTGCCAACCCCCTTTTCCTCCCCTTCCTATTTCCCTTTGTTTATCTGTTATATTGGGTGTTCTTCTGTATGCAGAGATTCACCAGGTGCCTAGTGTATTTTGGGTATTCGATTGGGGTGGGGGGTGGTGGGGGGTAGGGGGGTATCTGGGTTGTAATGGTTCTAGATGTTATTTTATGTTGGTTGGAGCAATATTGATATTCACAGTGTAAGATGTATGTAGTGTTAACCTCTGGTTGCCGACACTATACCCACGGAAAGTATCATGACTGATAAGAGGGCCAATAGCTCCGGGATGCATCTGAGATGTCTCTCGTGGAATGTACGAGGTCTAGGAAATCCGAAGAAAAGTAGGCTGGTATTAGTATTTCTGTCCAGGCATAATATACAAATTGCCTTTCTGCAGGAAATGCATTATTCCCTCTTCCTATGCATAAGTTTGCGTCCACCTGGGGTGGGAACCGGTTCTTCTCCTGTTACAGCTCATATTCACGGGTGTCTGCATTTTGGTACATCCCTCGGTCCCCTTCAGAGTGGTTGACGTTGTAAAGGACCCCGAAGGACAATATGTTTTGGTTCAGGCACACCTAGAGGCAGACAGCATACTGCTTGTAAATGAGTACACCCCGAACATTGACTCTGACAAATTTTTTCGTAGGCTACATGCTGTGATTGACAGACTGAATGTGGACAGTATAGTTATGGGAGACGACTTCAACCTCACACTTGACCCCGCCGTGGACACTACCGCCCATGATGTGTTACAAAACCTCATGCCACTCAAGGCCTGTTAAATGTTTGACACCAATCTCTGCTAACTGATCCCTGGCACTCACACCACCCAGGGGTCCGTAGTTCTTCCTTCTACTCCGCTCTGCACAATTCTTGGTCCCGTATTGATCAGTGGTATCTCACGCCAAAACTCCTGCTGGCTGTAAGAAACATTGAGCATTTTCCCTGAAAGCTATTGGACCATTACCCGGTCTTACTGGAACTGGACTATACCTTGCTTCCTAAACAGCGGCACTTGTGGAGGTTCCCTGCTTCTGCCCTTCTGGATCCAGTGTTCCAGAGCCAGGTGGGAGATGCAATACAGGACTATTTCGACTTGAATGAGGGCACGGTCGGGTCACAGTTGATGTTGTGGGATGCATTCAAGGCGGTTATACACGGTGTATGCATCTCCAAGCATGCTGGTGTGCTTCGTTCTATTCTTACTGAACTCAGTAATCTTGAACAGAAACTTAAAGAATTTGACGCGATAACGCTCACGGACCCATCATCGGTGGCCTTCCGTGCTCAAGCCGCCCTGATGGTGGAATTTAACGATGCTGCCACCAGAGAGACTAAATACCTGGGTAAATATGCCAGGGTCCATGTGTATGGTGAGGGACAGAGACCTGGGAGGACACTCGCCAGGCTCCTTCGACCACAATATCAATCGACATATATTACTCAATTAGAGTCAGACACGGGAGTGACATTGACCTCTAATGCAGATGTAACCGCTGCTCTGTTAGCCTATTACACACGTCTCTATGAAACCAGGCAAACCCCCGGGAGGGCAGGCTTTGAGGGATTATTTGCAAGAAATAGCCATGGTGTGGCTTGAAGATGAACAGCGCGAATTTCTAGCATCACCAATAGATGCTGATGAAGTCAAGCAAGCCATAAAGGCACTGGCGAGTAGTCGCGCCCCCGGATCCGACAGCCTTACCAGGGATTTTTATAAAGCATACCAAGATATACTTGCCCCATGCCTGCTCCAGGTATATGCTAAGGATATAGAGAACGGCTCCCTGTCACCGACCATGCGAGAGGCCATCATAACATTGTTAATTAAACCGGGTAAGCCCCCCACTCAGTGCCAGTCATATCGACCGTTGTCAATCCTTAACCATGACTATAAAATCCCGGCCAAAATACTGGCCACCCGTTTAGCGCTGCTCGTTGACACTACGCTATGTCCCTATCAGGCAGGGTTCGTATCCGGCCGATCAACTGCACTCAATTTGCACACTGTGTTTTCGGTGTTGAATCAGATGGAACCGTCCCTTCCAGCGGCGGCTGTTTTGCTAGATGCCAAGTAGGTATTCTATTCATTGGAGTGGTCTTTCTTGTTCGCAGTGATGCACAAACTGGGACTACACATTGGATATTTATCGTGGGTCCAACTGCTCTATTCTCAACCCACTGACCAGCTCCAAGTAAACGGGACAGTCACGACACACTTTCCACTCACCCTAGGTACCCAGCAGGGGTGCCCACTATCCCCCCTATTGTTCATTGTCGCAATGGATCCCCTTGCCCGCCATATTCAGGAGCGTCATCTATGTGGGTTGCAACTCCACACAGGACCGCTTGCTGACTCCTTCTATGCAGATGATATCATGCTGTTTGTTCGTCATCCGGCTGAGAACTTACCTCCACTTTTGAGGGAGGTGGTCCACTTTGGGATACACTCGGGATTGGTCATAAACTGGGCAAAGTCAGAAGTATTTCCAATTACCTCTGCCACTACCCACGTGGACATAGAATTCCCACTGAAACGGTGTTCATTCCTCCAAAATATCTAGGCATCTATCTACATTGCAGCACTGCAGAGGTTATTTTCCTGTAATGGACTGGAACAGATTGATAGATGGATCAAACTCCCTCTCTCTATAGCTGGGAGGATCGCTATCATTAAAATGGTAATTTTACCACGGTTGCTATATCTCTTTCTAAACATCCCAATTGCCTTGCCCACGTCTTTTTTTGATACCCTTCGCTCTCTGCTGACTTGACTGATTTGGGCCGGCAAACAACCGAATATAGGTCTCGCTACTCTGACATTACCATTTGAACGGGGAGGGTTTGATGTCCCCGACTTTTATTTATACTATCTTGTGGCGCAGACACATTTCACATACTTTTGGTACCACCCGGATGCCCGTATACAATACCTTTGACCCGAGCACTCCCAGATATATCCACGCTCACTCCAGACGGTTCTGCCACTGGGCCTCCCTCGCCAACCCGGTGAGATAGAAACGATGGCAACGACATGCTGGTCATGTACTAAATTGCGACGTTACTTGAGCCGTGACATCCTATACTCCCCCCACATACCCTTAGTTGACAACCTATGGTTCCCTCCCACCACTGAAAACCAAAAAACATTGAACAGACATAGACTGCGCACTGTTGGGGATCTGTTCTGTGGCTCTCGCCCGCGGTCGATTGCTGACTTGACATCGGGTGTGGGCACGACTTATGTGGATAGTTTCTTCCTCCATAGAGTACGAGGTACCCCATTGAGCGCCTTGCCGGAAACGGCTACTGAACCGGAGGAATTTGCTCCTTTCACTTTGGTCATTAATTCCCCCGACTGCACTCACCTGGTTTCACGGCTATACCACTTATCGTGACATTGAGGCCTGTAGTGGGCCTTAAGGTCAGAGCAGCTTGGGAACAGGATCTGGGGGTTCCGCTGACGGATGTAGTTTGGACATATTGCTGCTCACAGACGCGATATATATCGTCCAACTATAGGCACAAACTACTACATTATAAATACCTCCATATACAATATACATCACTCCAAAATTAATATCCAGGATGCATCCAGATACTTCTAGTGCATGTGCCAAATGCTCGATGCTGGATGCTGACTTTTGACATCTAGCATGGAATTGTATAAACATTCAGGCATACTGGGGAGAGGTATTTCAACACCTGTCACTCATGGTCGAGCAAACACTGTCCCCCTCACCGCTTCTGGCATTGTTGGGGCATGTTAAACCTATTGAAAGGTGCATCAGACGGTTCACAGCCATAGCCCTGTTCTTAGCAAGGTGTCAAGTTTCCTTGCACTGGGGTAGAGCACACTCGCCGACAATAAAGGCATGTCTTCAAGACCTCATATATTGTAACACAACGAGTGATGATTATGCCACACTGCTGCCTCTGACCTCTAGACCTCGGGACATATAGCAGCCGCTTAAAGATTGCTTAGAGCTTCATCCATTTGTTGAGACGTGGGAGTGAATCGCACGCAAACTAATGGAGATGCCATGGCCACTGTGCTTTCTGTCTTGGACAAATGCTGTTATTAGATAGCTCCCCGATGATGTACACTATGCAATGAACATTTATAGCCCTATTGCTGCCACTTCACACGTAACTTGATCATACATGTACTGTGATTTTTTTTGTTTTACTGAATGATTAATCTGTCATGCTCCTCTGTTGCTAATGTTTTGTTACTGATATGAAACTACTGCTTATTCCACCAATCGGGCCATTCTTATGCAGCGTATTTGTCGAATATTGTACTGTATGCACGCTTGGTTGTTGGCTATGTACAATAAAAATAAATGTACACAAAAAAAGCAACCCAACAAAGTATTTTGCTTCGTTGTCGAGGAGGGCAATTAGTCTGTCGTTTTCTGGTTGCTGCCTATCTCCTCCTTTGTAGATTGGAATAATTACTGATCCTCACACGCGTCAGGGGTTGCTTGTGACTCCAAGGCACTGTTAAAAACTGACGCCATTGCCTTCGCCCAAACGGCAGTGCCTGTGGGATGCCGTTTGGACCGGGGGCGCTGTCGCGTCAACCAGACTATCTCTCTTTTAGAACTTGCTCTTCAGTAAAGGATAGACTATCTTCCAAAATGCCTAGTTCTGATTCTGAAGCGTTAAAAAAAACAGTGGGTAAAGCCCAGCAGTTACAGGTCTTCCAGTTTCTAACAATAGGTTATTGTTTGTAATGGGACAGAAAACGGTATCTAAAAAATGCGCCCAACTTCATTCTGAGATGGTTGAGTTAATAACGTTAGGGGCTCTACTGAGGCTGTTTTATTTCCTGCTGACAAATCCTTGGCCCAAAATGCCTGTTCAGAGGAACATCTTTCCTCCCACAGATGTGTTTTATATGACTTTTTTAAGTGTTGCAAATTTCCCAGACTACTTTGATCATGTGGAGATTGCCTCAGGTCTCAGTTTAACTTCTTTTTAGCGGCCCTGAAAGCCGGAGAGAAGTGAGTATTTTTTTTTTGCATGCCGGAGAAAAGGCTACTGGCTAATGTTTCTTGGGTTGGCTGTACAGTGAGTGAACATTTAGAAGGGTGGTCATCAATGCATGAAGAACATTCTTCCTGCACATGCATAGATGAAAGCTCCGAAAGAGATTAATGTTTAGAAAAACTGCAAATTCCAGTCTGCAAAAATGCAATTTATCGTGCAACTTTGTGTTAAAATTTGTAGAGCTACACAGCACCCTGTTTTTGCAAATTTAATCCCACATCCAAGTTTATAGAACAATACACACATAAGGTTTCAATTAAACGTATATGTTTAAATTATGCTAACTTGCAAGAATAAAAAAAAGTGCTTCAAGTGTTATGCATCAACTACTTGAATTGCAAATCCAATTTAAAGAGCAGGCACGTCATCAGAAAAACATTAACAAGGCAACTCTTTCAATGAAGATTTGTGGGACGAATTGCTAAAGAAAAAACTTGCATCAACCCAGTTTGCACAACATACGAAACTAAAGTAGTGCGATAAATTGGGTTGTTGGCTGAGGGAGATGAAACCCTACTCAGGAAATGCCCACAATCTTTGTCAGGGTGAACCACTATAAGTCACTAAATTAACCGGTGCTAAACCCTCTGGTAGCTTGGCACCAAAGCAGTCAAGCTTAACTTGGAGGCAATGTGGAAAGTATTTATGCAGCCCACAAACAACAAAGTGAAAATACAACTCAAGAATAATCCCACACCAACTTAGAAAAATAGAGTAAAATAAAAAATACAAATTTGACACCAAAAAGACAAAAATGTAATCAGTAATACTAGAGACATGCAATTTCAAAGACTTTTGGTTGGTATAGCGCTTAAAAGCACAAACCCCCAATCGCGGTTATCTGGTCATGCAAGAACAGGTGAAAGTCACAAGTTCAGGCCAACCACAATGGAGCGTCGGTTGGATACAGGGATCAAGTTAGTCACGCTGAAAAATGACCTTCTCAAAGTTTGGCGCAAAGAGTCCAGTTTGTGATGGAGGAAGCCAGGAGAAGCATGGTGAGCATCACAGATGGTTGTCACTGTAGTACCAAGAGCAGGCCGGGCATTGTGGATGGCGGTCGCTGTAGTGCGAAGATCTTGTAATGCGATGCGGATGGTCATTGCAGGAGCTTCACGTTGGCAGTCACTGCAAGGTGTCGATGCTGTATTACGAAGTACAGATCTCACGCTGCCAGCTGTCTCTGCCAGTCGCTGAGAGTCTAGTTCACCAGAGTTTCTTGTTGGCAGGCGGTGTGGGCAGTAAGATCTTTGTGTGAACGGGCCAGTTTGGGGTCTCAAAAAGCACAAAACTTCAGGATTTCTCCTTATCTTCCAGGAGGAGCTCAACTGATAACACACACACAGAGTCTAGGAGCTGCGAGGCACCTCATAGGGATCAGGAACTCAATTCACAGAGGCCAATGGAAATCAGACAGGTCCATTGCAAAAGGTCAGCTAGGCAGTTGCAGGGAGGCCTCTGGAGCTTGTTATGTCCCTGTGGCTCTGAAAAGGAGGTCAGTCAACTGACTCTTCGAGTTACCTTAGGTGGCCTGGAAGGAAGGGAGCAGGTCCAGTCTTCCTTCTCTGACAACAGGGCAGTCCTCTGGCAGCGTGGCAGTCCTTCCTTTGTAGTATCCACAAGTACAGCAGTCTACAGAAGAGTGGGTCTGAGCGTGCTAATTTTGTACCTGGTGACAGCTTTGTAATGGAAGAAACTTTTTGAGTTTCCCCCCACAATGGTGTCTGGAATCTCCTGCCTCCCTGTCCTGGTCCTGGATGTCTGGAGTCACAAAAGGCTAGTGTGAAGCTCTTTGTGTGTGTGCTAAGGCAGTGTCTTTAATGTGCAAGAGCACAGCTTCACCCCTCCCATCTTGCCAGGATGGCCCATCCTACCAACACACACACTCCCCCTATTGTGTGGCTGTCTGGGAGGAAAACACAAAGGTCAACTGCCAACTACAGTTAGTCATGTGACCCAGGAAACAGGCAGCAGGGACCTTATTGTTAGGACATGAAATGGCAACTTTCTAAAAATGTACAAAAAAGTGAGGAATGGGATGCTTGAATTAATCTCAGCCATTGGTAATTACTCAGGGTCACATCCCAATCCATTGGTATTTTGCACACTATATCACCTCAGTTGACCAGTTGACACAAAGGTCCAACTGCCAACTACACCTGGTCATGTGACCCAGAAAACCAAATGGTTAGGAGAAGGAAACAGCCATTTTCTAAACGTTTGAATTTGAGAGTTTTCCATTACCAGGACTTGTAAAACTTAAATGTACATGTCAAGATTTTTAAAAACACAGCACCCTGCCCTATGGGCTGCATAGAGCCCTCCTTAGGGGTGACTTATATGTATTGAAAGGGGGGTTTTAGGCATGGCAAGGGTTTATTTTGCCACATCAATTTGGCATTTTAAAACTGCACTCTAGCTGCAATGGCAGGCCTGAGACACGTCTAACAACGCTACTTAAGTGGGTGGCACAATAAGTGCTGAAGGCTCACTAATAGCATTTAATGTTCACTCCTAATTGTCTTCTCAGACACTCTGGTATTCACCCAGAGGTCTGCTTCCTTTGCAAGCTCCCTGGGGTTGTTGAGCTTGCAGACAATCAGGTGTTGGCGCAACTCAATGGAACAGTTCCTGAGCATGTTCCCTCTCAAAATTAGACTACAGAGCCCTTCATAGCTACTCATTTGGCTGCCCATCACCCAATAATTCAGTGCCTTACAGGAGAAGTCCAGAAAATCCACCCAAGAAGGGTCAGTAAGTTTGTGGCTGTTCCTAAATCTTAAGCGTTATTCCTCTATAATCAAGACCAAACTTTGTGATGAGGGCTGCTTTCATGGGGTGTAGGAAATCCGGTCTTCTACCTCTAAATCTAACAGGGTATCCCTCTAAATAGCTGACACATGCCTCCACAAACTAGGCCCCCAAAACTCCTCTGGGACTGTATGCATTCTTAGGCCTAACTTATAGGCTGTTGAACCACCTATCAAAATCATCCTCACCTGAAAGCTGGGCACAAGGCTCTTGGATATATGGACCCTTTTGTCTCCCAAGGACACTAGCCTGTCTCCATTTCTACTAGAATCTGGGGCTGGCTTGAACTTTAGGTCCAGCTCCTGAAGACTCACTTCATGCACCCTTTGGGCAGCTGTAGCCTGAGCTCTCTGTCCGCCTTCCTGTTTGCCAACTCCTCAGGGGACACGCCTTGGGAGGATACACTGCTCCCTGGCTTGGCAGAGGGCTGCACACCATTCCTCCTCATCCTCGGGCTGTTGTAGCTCTAAGTCTGTTCCCAGGCCTCCTCCTCCTCCAAGTCCAGCTCCTCATCTTATTCCTGCTCTGGAGCTGTTTCCTGCAACTGGTGAGCCTACTGCCAGGCTTTAATGACCCTCTGGAACTCCTACTTCTTGGAGCACTTGTTTACTGGCAAACCCCTCTGCCTGTAGAATTCCTTGAGCTCTGCCACAGAGTAGCTCTCTAGCTTTTTGAGCTAAAGCTCCATATTTGCAGCAGGAATAGTTACAGAAAGTCAGTTGTGAATTTGGAAAAAGCAAAAGAGGCCAATCAAGAAGAATTTAAAAAGAGGTCAAATCTGGTATCAAATTAGTTGTACTGGGATTTTAGTGTTTCACAAAATCACTGAATGGCACCCCACAAACACAAGTACTGAATACCAATGTGAGAAATTAGGTTGATGATTGAGGGGGTTGAATCCCTACACATGCAACAGCCACAGTCCTTGTCAGGTTGAACCAAAATAAGTCATAATACTAACCTGTGCTTAATCTTCTGATAGTTTGGCAGGCTTAACTAAGAGGCAATATATAAAGCATTTATGCAGCACACAAACAATAATAAAGTGAAAACACAACACAAGAAAGTAAAATTTAATAAATATATTTGACACTAAAATGCCAAAATTCCAATCAGTATGGATATATGCAACTTCAAAGATTGAAGGTAAGTATTGCACCTAAAAGCACAAAGCATCACTCACTGGTATCAGGTCGTGCGAGACTAAGTGAAAGCCACAAGTTCAGGCCGAACGGGATGGAGTGTGGGTCGGATACAAGGACCGGGTAAGTCATGCTGAAAAGTTACCTTCTCAAATTCTGGTGCAACGGGTCCAGTTTATGATAAAGGAGGCTGCTAGGAGCAGGGAGAACATCATGGGTGGTCATCATTATAGTGCAAAGAACAGGCTAGGCATCGTGTACGCTGTAGCATGAAGATCCTGTTGGGTTTCACAGACATGTTGCTGGAGTTTTGCGCTGGCAGTCCCCGTGGGTAGTCAATGCTGTAGGTCAAAGTGCAGATCTTGCACTGCATGCCATCTCTGGCGCTCGTTGTACAGCAAAGAGTGTGGCTCACTAGAGTTTTGCCTTGGTGGTCAGAGCGGGCGGCAAGATTTTGGTGCGAATGGGCCCATTCGCAGTCGCAAAGAGCCCAAAACTTCAGGATTTCTCCTTTTCTTCCAAAAGGAGTTCAACTGATGACAAAGCAAGGGTACAGGACTTGGGAGCAGGCCTGGGCCAAAATTCCGTTCCGTTCGCGGAAATTGTGATATTTTGGCATTTTCGCGTTCCACGGAAAGCGCGAAAATGTCAAAATTTCCGCATAATTTCTTTCTTGCTCGCGCTGTAAAATAATACATTCTCACGCGCGCGCGATCGCCTTACCTGAATCCCTGCGTTCTCCGACAAGTTTTCTTGACCCGGTTGCGTTCTCCACGAGATGTTGGTAGCCATTTTGCGCTGTCTCGCGAGAGTTCGTGGCCGCATTAACGTCATTTTTCACGCGATCACGTCATTTGTCGCGCGATCACGTCTTTCTTCTCGCGATCATGCACCGCGCGAGTATGAGAAGATTGAGATCTCGAACATGTCATTCTACATCGCGAGCCAGAGGATGAGGACGCGGGCACGTGAAATCGAAAGCGAACAGGAGAAAGAGACCGCGAACACGTCATATCCAACGCGACAGGGACAAAGAAGAGAACGCGATCATATCATTTTCGACACGCCGGCGGAAGTAATGTGAAGCTCGAGAACTCAACAACGTAAAATTTACAATTTGGAGAGGAATATCGGCTCTAGCAGCATGAAACCATCTGCAAATACTGATTTTGGATGAAAAGAACTCCTTACATTGACATTTGGCTTTCCTTTTTTGTGCAAGGAGTCATTTTTTTACAAGGTGGAGAGAGGGAGGAAGTGACACAGAATCTCCAACTTCCTGTTCCTGTCCAGCAGGCTCCTCCCAGTGCTTTGTCCATCTCCTGCTCATTCTGCCTTTGGATTTGGAGCTGGAAAGATTACTCTTTTTGTCTGCTGCATCATTGCAATTGGATTTCAGGTTTTTTGGAATAGGATATTTTACAAGTAAGTGGTTGTTGTGTTTGATTGTGGGCATTGCAGTTGTTGTGTAACTACAATTTATTTTTGATAATTAATTAATTATCATCATTCCTTTTTTATTTTTTTTTAATTTTGTGGGTTTTAGTAGTAGGCCCGAGCTAGCCATGGGCATGGCCTCATGGGTGTGCATGATGAAGCAACTGTTCCTTTTGTTTTTTGAATGTATTTCATTTTCAAGCACATTTAGGGCATAGATGGCATTGGATTGAGTTGGGGAAGTGTGTTTTTTGGGGTGGCCTTTGTGATGTTGTTGGGCCTGGCCATGTGGCTGGTGGCCATTTTGAGGCCTAGGCCTGCAAGCTTGCCTGGCCTTGTCTGCCAACAGGCCTGCTTTCATCCACTAGGACCAGAGCAGGTAGCCACAGCTTTATTAATCTACTGTTTTCTGTGTGCTCTGTTGAATTTAGACATCATTTAGGGCATGGATGGCATTGGATTGAGTTGGGGAAGTGTGTTTTTTGGGGTGGCCTTGCTGATGTTGTTGGGCCTGGCCATGTGGCTGGTGGCCATTTTGAGGCCTAGGCCTGCAAGCTTTCCTGGCCTTGTCTGCCAACAGGCCTGCTTTCATCCACTAGGACCAGAGCAGGTAGCCACAGCTTTATTAATCTACTGTTTTCTGTGTGCTCTGTTGAATTTAGACATCATTTAGGGAATGGATGGCATTGGATTGAGTTGGGGAAGTGTGTTTTTTGGGGTGGCCTTGCTGATGTTGTTGGGCCTGGCCATGTGGCTGGTGGCCATTTTGAGGCCTAGGCCTGCAAGCTTTCCTGGCCTTGTCTGCCAACAGGCCTGCTTTCATCCACTAGGACCAGAGCAGGTAGCCACAGCTTTATTAATCTACTGTTTTCTGTGTGCTCTGTTGAATTTAGACATCATTTAGGGCATGGATGGCATTGGATTGAGTTGGGGAAGTGTGCTTTTTGGGGTGGCCTTGCTGATGTTGTTGGGCCTGGCCATGTGGCTGGTGGCCATTTTGAGGCCTAGGCCTGCAAGCTTTCCTGGCCTTGTCTGCCAACAGGCCTGCTGTCATCCACTAGGATCAGAGCAGGTAGCCACAGCTTTATTAATCTACTGTTTTCTGTGTGCTCTGTTGAATTTAGACATCATTTAGGGCATGGATGGCATTGGATTGAGTTGGGGAAGTGTGTTTTTTGGGGTGGCCTTGCTGATGTTGTTGGGCCTGGCCATGTGGCTGGTGGCCATTTTGAGGCCTAGGCCTGCAAGCTTTCCTGGCCTTGTCTGCCAACAGGCCTGCTTTCATCCACTAGGACCAGAGCAGGTAGCCACAGCTTTATTAATCTACTGTTTTCTGTGTGCTCTGTTGAATTTAGACATCATTTAGGGCATGGATGGCAATGGATTGAGTTGGGGAAGTGTGTTTTTTGGGGTGGCCTTTGTGATGTTGTTGGGCCTGGCCATGTGGCTGGTGGCCATTTTGAGGCCTAGGCCTGCAAGCTTGCCTGGCCTTGTCTGCCAACAGGCCTGCTTTCATCCACTAGGACCAGAGCAGGTAGCCACAGCTTTATTAATCTACTGTTTTCTGTGTGCTCTGTTGAATTTAGACATCATTTAGGGCATGGATGGCATTGGATTGAGTTGGGGAAGTGTGTTTTTTGGGGTGGCCTTGCTGATGTTGTTGGGCCTGGCCATGTGGCTGGTGGCCATTTTGAGGCCTAGGCCTGCAAGCTTTCCTGGCCTTGTCTGCCAACAGGCCTGCTTTCATCCACTAGGACCAGAGCAGGTAGCCACAGCTTTATTAATCTACTGTTTTCTGTGTGCTCTGTTGAATTTAGACATCATTTAGGGCATGGATGGCATTGGATTGAGTTGGGGAAGTGTGTTTTTTGGGGTGGCCTTTGTGATGTTGTTGGGCCTGGCCATGTGGCTGGTGGCCATTTTGAGGCCTAGGCCTGCAAGCTTTCCTGGCCTTGTATACCAACAGGCCTGCTTTCATCCACTAGGACCAGAGCAGGTAGCCACAGCTTTATTAATCTACTGTTTTCTGTGTGCTCTGTTGAATTTAGACATCATTTAGGGCATGGATGGCATTGGATTGAGTTGGGGAAGTGTGTTTTTTGGGGTGGCCTTGCTGATGTTGTTGGGCCTGGCCATGTGGCTGGTGGCCATTTTGAGGCCTAGGCCTGCAAGCTTTCCTGGCCTTGTCTGCCAACAGGCCTGCTTTCATCCACTAGGACCAGAGCACGTAGCCACAGCTTTATTAATCTACTGTTTTCTGTGTGCTCTGTTGAATTTAGACATCATTTAGGGCATGGATGGCATTGGATTGAGTTGGGGAAGTGTGTTTTTTGGGGTGGCCTTGCTGATGTTGTTGGGCCTGGCCATGTGGCTGGTGGCCATTTTGAGGCCTAGGCCTGCAAGCTTTCCTGGCCTTGTCTGCCAACAGGCCTGCTTTCATCCACTAGGACCAGAGCAGGTAGCCACAGCTTTATTAATCTACTGTTTTCTGTGTGCTCTGTTGAATTTAGACATAATTTAGGGCATGGATGGCATTGGATTGAGTTGGGGAAGTGTGTTTTTTGGGGTGGCCTTGCTGATGTTGTTGGGCCTGGCCATGTGGCTGGTGGCCATTTTGAGGCCTAGGCCTGCAAGCTTTCCTGGCCTTGTCTGCCAACAGGCCTGCTTTCATCCACTAGGACCAGAGCAGGTAGCCACAGCTTTATTAATCTACTGTTTTCTGTGTGCTCTGTTGAATTTAGACATCATTTAGGGCATGGATGGCATTGGATTGAGTTGGGGAAGTGTGTTTTTTGGGGTGGCCTTTGTGATGTTGTTGGGCCTGGCCATGTGGCTGGTGGCCATTTTGAGGCCTAGGCCTGCAAGCTTTCCTGGCCTTGTCTGCCAACAGGCCTGCTTTCATCCACTAGGACCAGAGCAGGTAGCCACAGCTTTATTAATCTACTGTTTTCTGTGTGCTCTGTTGAATTTAGACAACATTTAGGGCATGGATGGCATTGGATTGAGTTGGGGAAGTGTGTTTTTTGGGGTGGCCTTTGTGATGTTGTTGGGCCTGGCAATGTGGCTGGTGGCCATTTTGAGGCCTAGGCCTGCAAGCTTGCCTGGCCTTGTCTGCCAACAGGCCTGCTTTCATCCACTAGGACCAGAGCAGGTAGCCACAGCTTTATTAATCTACTGTTTTCTGTGTGCTCTGTTGAATTTAGACATCATTTAGGGCATGGATGGCATTGGATTGAGTTGGGGAAGTGTGTTTTTTGGGGTGGCCTTGCTGATGTTGTTGGGCCTAGCCATGTGGCTGGTGGCCATTTTGAGGCCTAGGCCTGCAAGCTTTCCTGGCCTTGTCTGCCAACGGGCCTGCTTTCATCCACTAGGACCAGAGCAGGTAGCCACAGGTTTATTAATCTACTGTTTTCTGTGTGCTCTGTTGAATTTAGACATCATTTAGGGCATGGATGGCATTGGATTGAGTTGGGGAAGTGTGTTTTTTGGGGTGGCCTTTGTGATGTTGTTGGGCCTGGCCATGTGGCTGGTGGCCATTTTGAGGCCTAGGCCTGCAAGCTTTTCTGGCCTTGTCTGCCAACAGACCTGCTTTCATCCACTAGGACCAGAGCAGGTAGCCACAGCTTTATTAATCTACTGTTTTCTGCGTGCTCTGTTGAATTTAGACATCATTTAGGGCATGGATGGAATTGGATTGAGTTGGGGAAGTGTGTTTTTTGGGGTGGCCTTTGTGATGTTGTTGGGCCTGGCCATGTGGCTGGTGGCCATTTTGAGGCCTAGGCCTGCAAGCTTGCCTGGCCTTGTCTGCCAACAGGCCTGCTTTCATCCACTAGGACCAGAGCAGGTAGCCACAGCTTTATTAATCTACTGTTTTCTGTGTGCTCTGTTGAATTTAGACATCATTTAGTGCATGGATGGCATTGGATTGAGTTGGGGATGTGTGTTTTTTAGGGTGGCCTTGCTGATGTTGTTGGGCCTGGCCATGTGGCTGGTGGCCATTTTGAGGCCTAGGCCTGCAAGCTTGCCTGGCCTTGTCTGCCAACAGGCCTGCTTTCATCCCCTAGGACCAGAGCAGGTAGCCACAGCTTTATTAATCTACTGTTTTCTGTGTGCTCTGTTGAATTTAGACATCATTTAGGGCATGGATGGCATTGGATTGAGTTGGGGAAGTGTGTTTTTTGGGGTGGCCTTTGTGATGTTGTTGGGCCTGGCCATGTGGCTGGTGGCCATTTTGAGGCCTAGGCCTGCAAGCTTTTCTGGCCTTGTCTGCCAACAGACCTGCTTTCATCCACTAGGACCAGAGCAGGTAGCCACAGCTTTATTAATCTACTGTTTTCTGCGTGCTCTGTTGAATTTAGACATCATTTAGGGCATGGATGGAATTGGATTGAGTTGGGGAAGTGTGTTTTTTGGGGTGGCCTTTGTGATGTTGTTGGGCCTGGCCATGTGGCTGGTGGCCATTTTGAGGCCTAGGCCTGCAAGCTTGCCTGGCCTTGTCTGCCAACAGGCCTGCTTTCATCCACTAGGACCAGAGCAGGTAGCCACAGCTTTATTAATCTACTGTTTTCTGTGTGCTCTGTTGAATTTAGACATCATTTAGTGCATGGATGGCATTGGATTGAGTTGGGGATGTGTGTTTTTTAGGGTGGCCTTGCTGATGTTGTGGGGCCTGGCCATGTGGCTGGTGGCCATTTTGAGGCCTAGGCCTGCAAGCTTGCCTGGCCTTGTCTGCCAACAGGCCTGATTTCATCCACTAGGACCAGAGCAGGTAGCCACAGCTTTATTAATCTACTGTTTTCTGTGTGCTCTGTTGAATTTAGACATCATTTAGGGCATGGATGGCATTGGATTGAGTTGGGGAAGTGTGTTTTTTGGGGTGGCCTTTGTGATGTTGTTGAGCCTGGCCATGTGGCTGGTGGCCATTTTGAGGCCTAGGCCTGCAAGCTTGCCTGGTCTTGTCTGCCAACAGGCCTGCTTTCATCCACTAGGACCAGAGCAGGTAGCCACAGCTTTATTAATCTACTGTTTTCTGTGTGCTCTGTTGAATTTAGACATCATTTAGGGCATGGATGGCATTGGATTGAGTTGGGAAAGTGTGTTTTTTTGGGGTGGGCTTTCTGATGTTGGTTGTCTTAAAGACATGCTTTTGTTGTGTGTGTCTGGTGAGTGTTGGTGTGCGATGCAGGCTCCCTGCAGACCTTTTTGGGGCCTGTGAATGTTCGTATTTGCATTTTGTTGCATTAAAAAGGCAGAGCAGTGTGCTTCAGCATGCATCCTTTACCTGACTTTTATAGGCCTTTTGTCAGCTCCTGGTGTTTCCCAGGCCCCCTGCTTGTTTGTGATTTGTGAGTGTCCATGTGGCTGGTGGCCTTTTTTTGTGTTGGGAGTTATTAGTGTCCTGCTTTTGCCATATAGGCCTGCATGGTTTTCCTATTGGCTTACTGCTTCCATCCATCCACCCCCTTTGCCAGCAGCAGCTCCATGGATGCTGAGATGCTCAAATAATGCAATGGTCCACCCCACTTCCATTAGTTTTTTATTTTGTTGTTTATTATTAACTTTCCTATCCTTCCTGAGAGAGTAGTGTGTGGCTGTACACAGTACTAGTAGTATAACATAGCTCTAGTTAAAAAAATAGTCATAAATGGCTAGACTATCTTTTGTTTGCACTAGTACAGTACTAAGTAACTGAACCACAAAAACAAATGCAACATTTCACTGATGTTCTTCTCCTGTCTTCTTTGCTTTTAGGTGCACAAAAGACAGAGTAGGAGGTGTCATCGGCATCACCTGGCTACCCGTTGTACTGCCAGCCAGACAGAAGTCCTGCTGCGCATCACGCCCACGTGTGACCAGAACTTGTTGTGCATCTGCCTCCTGCCTGACATCTGAAGAAGATGGCCCCAAAGAAAGGTACCAGGTCCAATACCAAGAAAGTTGCCGGTGAGAAGAAGGAACAGAAAAAGGAAGTGCCATTAACCACGACTGGTGGTGTGCCGGCCAATGTTTTTTTTGGCACCAAAGCGTTGTCCGGGAACCAAGCTGGAAGCAGCACAGCGGTCCAACCCCACCAACCTAGGCCCAAGGGCTTTAGTGTCGCAGAGGTAGCCAGTCTACTAACGAGCAGCGATGTTGAAGAAATGTCATTACCGCAAAGTAGTACACAATCAAGTTCAACGCAGGCGCAAACTCAGCAGATCAGTGTCAAGCCGCCGCAACCAGAACAGCAGCAGCCGCCGCAACCAGAACAGCAGCAGCCGCCGCAACCAGAACAGCAGCAGCCGCCGCAACCAGAACAGCAGCAGCCGCCGCAACCAGAACAGCAGCAGCCGCCGCAACAGCCCACCATAGTAGTTGTTGCTCCTGACGTAGGGGTATTTCAGGAAATCGAGCTTCCTGCAGACAAAGTGGAGCGAAGTCAAACCACTGTTTCAGAAGATCAATTGTCTTCCAGACCACCAGCAAGGAAAAGGAGGCTTAGTCCATCATCTTCTTCTTCAAGCCCTGCTTCTGATGATCGTGATGACACTTGGGTCCCACCAGCTCGGTCTGAGAGTGAAGTACGCCACAAGACATTTCTTCTGAAAAGGAAGGTCCCAGAAAAACTTAGAGTTATGGAGGTAGATGTAGAAGAGGGGGGTGATGATGTTGATGAAGACGAGCCAGTCATCACGCACATTACTCCCGCCCCAAAGGGATTGGAGACCGACATTCTCACCCTATCCAGAAAGGCTGCTACTGAGCGGGATGTAGCACGGATCTCACCAACACAGGTTACACCACCACTACCTCCAGCTGCCATATTTTCCAAGGCCCGGCAGGGACCTACATCCAGCTCAACCATCTCAGTAGGAAGTGGTAGTAAAAGTCACAGTGTAGGTGGACAGGGTCACATATTTTCAAGTACCCCCTCAAGTTCATCTGGTGTTGAAAGTGGCACATCCAGCAGTGCCAGAAAGTTCTCCTCCCCAGTTTGGGACTTCTTTTCTGTTAGCGCCAAGGAGGAGAACGTTGCTATATGCTCAATTTGTCGGCAAGGTGTTCAGCGTGGTAAGCTTGGTACAAACTATGGTACCGGAGGACAAGCAAGTCATCTAAAAATACACCACACTATCGTGTGGGAAGATCACCTACTTAAGTTAAAAGAAAGTAGAAAAACTAAACCCATTGAAGTTGGTCAGCAATCAGGGAGCGATATTATTGTGGTGGCAGGTGAAGAACAGGGAGGCATTTCTAGCCCTGTCTCCAGTAGTGCAGTCACTGTAGTGGTAACGCCCACATCCTCCTCAGTAACATCAGAGTGGCACCGCAGTAAGAGCCATACTCAGAGTGTGGGTGAGACACCAAGGCGACCGGCGAGTACCTCAATGAGACAATCTGTGTCGTTGAGCCTTAGTGGGTTAATGAAAACAGCACCACTAAGGAAAGTAAGCCAGCCTACCATTGACAGCATGTTTAGGTTGGAGGGGCAGTTCCAACGCAACCACCCAACGGCACGATTGTACAATGCGAAGCTGGCTAAAATGTTAGCGCTGGACCTTCTTCCTTTTTCATTTGTGGAAGGGGTGGGTTACCTTGAATTTGTGTCTGCCATCTGCCCGAAATGGAAAGTTCCCAGCCGGTCCTATTTCGCAAGAATTGCTGTTCCGGCACTACATCATGATGTGCTGGAATTGGTTGGTCAAGGTTTGCGGCAGAGTGCTGTGCACAATATCCACCTGACAACAGACATGTAGAGCAGTTGCCAAGCCACAGATTACATGTGCATCACTGCACACTGGTTCTCTTTTGTGGGGGTTAGAGATCAACTATCTGCACGAGGCGTTGTTGACACAGCTGCGATTTTTGAAGCTACTCGGAAACATGCAACTGTAGCCATGTTCGCCATGGAGATATCTCATACGGCTGAAAACATTTTAGAAGAGTTTCGCACCAAGGTTTTGAAATGGCTGCGGCCCAGAGGGCTTGGTATTGGCTTTGTTGCCACAGACAATGGCAGTAATGTACTGAAGGCCATGGAACTTGGTTCCTATTTCAGGGTTACGTGTTTGGCACACTGCATAAACATTACAGTGCAAGACTTTCTGAAAAAAGAACCCATAGTAAGCAATTTACTGGCCATCTGCCGAAGAATATGCACTCATTTCAGCCATTCTTTTAAAGCTCGGAAGCAGCTGAGGATCATCCAACGTGACTTTAGGATGCCAGTAAAGGCACTCATCCAGGAGGTGGCAACACGTTGGAACTCAACGTATTACATGCTTGATCGTCTGTACGAACAGCACAGGTCACTCAATGAATATGTCTGGTACAGAAGCAGTGATGCTAGTGTTAAAGGCATGACCCTTCAGAGGGAGCAATGGACCCTAATTAAATGCCTGACTGAGATGCTGTCTCCTTTTGAGGTCTTCACACGTGAAGTCAGCAAGGAGGACTGTACAATGGGCCAAGCTATCCCATTGTTGCAAATGCTAGAGCATGAGCTGAATAATGTGTCTGAATCCTACAAAGGTGTAGAGGACAGAAGGCAAGCCCATGACTTGGTGGAGAGCTTATCCAGGCGCTTATCAGAAAATGTAAGGATACAAAATAAAATTTTGTCACAAGAACATTACATTTGTGCCACAATTCTGGATCCACGTGCAAAATTAGGACTATTCCTTTCTTTTTCCGACAATGATGTTGCCCGCTACAAAAGTTGTATAGCTGAAGCAGCCATCAAGTTTGAAAACGAAGGGCTGCTAATTAAAAGCCCGCCACATCAACCCACAACAAGTACTGATACTGAAGCAGGCCATGCAGAATCAAGTGCAACTTCGTCGGCTGAGGGCAGTGCGGTTGGCTCACAATCGCAACACTCACCATCACCATCGACTACAGAAACAATAACTGGATCATTAGGCCGAGTACAATCATTATCAGATTGGTATGTAAAGATGGGCTATTGTAAGCACAGTGCTGATGCACAGAAAAAACAGCACAAAAGCTTACCAGCAGCAACCCTGAACATTGAGCGGATGGTCCAGGCCTATCTGGACGACCCAACAGAGGTGTACGTTGATCAAAACCCAGTGCAGTATTGGTATAGGAAAAGGTCTGAATGGCCACAGCTCAGCAGGCTGGCGATAAGCTATCTGGCTTGCCCTGTCGCAAGTGTCTCTTCTGAACGTGTTTTCAGTGTTGCTGGTTCCATTGTAACCTTGAGAAGGACCAGTCTATCTCCAAAAAACGTGGAGAGGTTAACAATGATCAAAATGAATCAGCACTTCATACCACCGAATTACACAATGCATGAATCAACAGAGGAAGATGAGGACAGCGGCTCAGGTGACGGAAGTATTGTGTCAGATGATTACCTACTACTGGAAGATCCCCCAGAGTTTGAGGACAAGATATACTTCCCTGACAATTAGGCTCGCACTTACTGTCTTCCTCCCTTTTTTCCCCCTTTGTTTGTGTCTGTCGTTCCGGTTATAAACTTGTGAATCGCAACAAATGCATTATCACCGTCTTATACTCTTCTAATTTAAGATACAAGTTTCAGGTGTCTGCCATTTGACACTACAGTCCTCAGAATCCAGCTCCTCCGCTCGATCATACTGCATCTCCTGCTCAATTCCATTTCCCTCATGAATGATGATTGGATGATGGTAACAACAAATTCAAACTTTCCTCGTCCTTCCAAAACAAGTGGACCATGAATCTGATGACTTCTATAGCTATCCTCCTTCAGAGCCGAGAGAGACTGACCATTAACTGAAAATAAGATGCAACAGGTAATGATTGATGCCATGCATTGGCCGCAGAATCGCAGACTGAATGATGTAGATTTTGTTGTGTGTGTTGCGCATGAATTGATGTAATTGTGCACTGCCACTAATCAACATTCTACAGAACACACTAATTTTCCCCTTCTTGCAAACAAGAAATGTGTACTTCTCCTGCATCTTGGTGATACATTGCTTTTAATTCAATACAGGAAGGGGACTCACTCAATCTGCGCAATGCAAATGACTGTGACTTAACAGCACCGTCCATCATGATGATGGCGAAAGAGACGGCCTGCAGCGTTAACGAGATGAGATGCAACAGGTAATGATTGATGCCATGCATTGGCCGCAGAATCGCAGACTGAATGATGTAGATTTTGTTGTGTGTGTTGCGCATGAATTGATGTAATTGTGCACTGCCACTAATCAACTTTCTACAGAACACACTAATTTTCCCCTTCTTGCAAACAAGAAATGTGTACTTCTCCTGCATCTTGGTGATACATTGCTTTTAATTCAATACAGGAAGGGGACTCACTCAATCTGCGCAATGCAAATGACTGTGACTTAACAGCACCATCCATCATGATGATGGCGAAAGAGACGGCCCGTTAACTTAAGATGAGAAGGAACAGGTAATTAATGATGACAATTAATGGCATGCATTGGACACCTGACTCTGAGCTATTGGTCTTTGTGTTTGCGTTGTTTGTTTGTTGTGCACAAAGTGATGTCAAAGTGTACTAGTAGTAATCTATCTTTCTGTACACAATAAAGAATGACTCAAGTCAGTAATATTTATATTTCTATGATGATGATGATGAAGTCAGGAGGAGGATGTTTCAGGAGTGGCATAAAACGGAAAAGCCTAAAGGTAAACACGTCAACAACAACCACAGCAGACCCAAATGTCTGTGTAGAAGTTGAATAGAGTGTAGCGGTGGGATGACTGCAGTGCATTGATTTTACTAACTTTAACTGTAAAATGCTATGTTTGGAATGGATAATGTGCTTTGCGTTTGTCCAACTCTTTGAGAGAAAAAAAAAGGACTCTAAAGTGTTAACGTAGGATGTGCTAATGGTAAGCACTGTGGGCCTGATCTCTCCTGTTACTGTTGAAGGTCAATGCTGGAAGCAGACTAGAGTAGAGATGATGCATATGCATACATGCCACCTCGGAAAGTGTTCTTGTTGCGCTACACCATCACTTGTGCATTTGTTTTCACTTTCTTTCTCAATATCCCTTTTGGTTTTCAATCTAAAATTACAGGCCGGGCCTTGGCCAAAACTTTGTAAAACATTACAATGCATATTAATTACCTTACCAATCAATCACCTTTTTTTTCCAGCCGGGCAGTGGCGAGTGGCGAGGCGACACACCCAAGATTGATGGACGAGAGGAGCAAGAGGAATGCCGAGATGCAAAAAACCAGTCCACATTTTTGACCAGGATAAGACAGTAACAGTATCCACTTTTAACTTCTTTTAAATAATTTGATTAGTATCTTGTATACAATCTTTACAACTGTGTGTTCTTGGAGTTGTCATTATCAATCATCATTACGTTTGCTATGTGTTTACGATTTTTCACTACCAATATTTAAAATTTCTATTTGCTATCTGTTAAAGTATTAAGGCCGGAACAGAACAAGAAATAGAAGTGTATGTAATCCGGGTCTCATCATCATGCATGCATGCATTGCCTTTTTCTCCCTTAACATATGGAATGGATATGGTATGGTAGTCTTCAATGATTGTCGTTTGTTTGTCTATGTATGCATACTGTTTTTCTATGTCAAACCTTACCCAAAATCCCCCTTCCCATCCATTCAACAAACCCTAACCCTCTTCCCCCGGGCTGTGTGACTTATTGTCGAGGTGTAACTAAATTAAATGTACACCAATACTTAATCACACACTTGCTGGGGTGGATGTGGTGAAAGCAACACTACTTCAATTTCAATGCAGAGCGATGATCTTCTTCTGCTTGCCCACCCATGAGTAGGATATTTCAGAGGTTATTTTATTTAACAAAGGAACATATACCTCAGCATGAATTGCCGGCATTGATTGGATTTGTTTGTTGTCATTCCTCATATACAGCACTAACTGTTAGACTGTAGGCATAGTCAAGTGACTCGAGTCGACAAAACTATAGTTTGTAACTCTGCCTAGTAGGCTATCCTCATAGTAACCACCATTCCGTTTTTTTGTCAAATATTTGAGCATATAATTGTTGCTCGGTAAATTCTGTGATGTACTTCATTCAACTACTCCTCTAACAGTCTCTCAAAGGCGATTGACTATCTCCTTTTCTTTTTTTGGAAATGCTGCCACCCTGCCAGTGTATACTACTACTACTATACTACCACCACCACCACCCCAATCATGGCATGTATGAAAAATGAAACCATCTTCACCATGCAGCCAGTGCTGTGCCACAGTTGGACATAAACATCAAGCACCGGTAAGAGAGAAGTTTGGGGGAGGCAGAATTAATAATGGACATGTTGTCAATGATTTCATTTTCAAACACCACTCCAAAGAATGCATAGACTAGAGGACAGACTGAAAGTACTAGAAGGACCAGTCAATGAGTGAGGTGTGTCGCATCTATCTGTTTGTGTCTTATACAGTCAGCAAATTATTGAAATCAAACACAGGCTATGGGCGGCCATGCACCAGCAAGGAAACAGTGTGATGTAAAACAGTTACCCCACCTACAAAACATTAACAACATTGCATGTAACATAGAAAAATATATTTAATTTACCCTAACAAATAAACTAAACCCACAAAAGCTGACCCACCCACCTCCCTAACCCCAACCACTGTCCACAGTAGAAAAAAGTCAAACGCCAAACGAGTAAAGAACAGGAATTAAAAAAGGGGCAGTGACAGGGACTAACTGGTGGGGCGGGACTGGAGGAGGACACGCATCTGGCGCATCTCGTCCTCTAAATGGGCGACGCGGCGTCTAAGGCCGCGGCAGTTGCAGCCACAGTGGGGGGGGCACCGGAGATGACACGGTGGCGGCGGGCAGCCGCCAGGCGGTGGCGCCGTACCGCTGGAGGGCGGTGGCTGGGGCCCGGGGCACTGGAGGAGGCTTCAATAGCTGCTGCAGTCTCCTCCTCCTCCTCGGCTAGGACCACCAGCCGCCGGTATTCCTGCTGGATTGCCTCCAGCTTCCGGCGCCGTGCCTTGGCGGCCAACTCCTTCCGGTTGAGTTTCGGAGTTGCTGTGTATCAAAAAGAAAAAAACAAGACAATTGTAAAATATAGTCTTAATAAAACAGTAGGACAAGGTAATTATTTATACACATAGTGGCATGGCACTATAAAATAAAGCACAGTAGTACATAACATTTTAAATGTCGCCCGTCCTTCTTCCTTCCACCTATCTTACACTTTTTAGTTGAACAGTGCACCAGGTGCTCTTCTCCATAAAACTTTCAAAGCGGAGTTGAAATCAGATAGATGAGGCCATTGGTTACTCAATACTCCGGCTCCTAGTCCTATACCAATTAAAGGGAATTCTAGTCTTCTAGTTCACTCTTCAAACGTCCCCAAGAACTCATACTTACTTACGACATCGGATAGCGGGCGGACTTTGTCCGCCCGCCATCCGACTGCTAAAAAGGGTGGGGGTCCCGTGGGGACAATTAATTAGGATGATGCGCCCGGCACAGTGGTGGGCGCACCCTGTTTTTTTAAATTTAAATTCTGGTTGGCTTTGCTGAAAGCAATGCTAAAATGTTGTGCTGCTTTTCCAAGCACAACATGATGGGCCCCGCACGGAGCCTGTCACGTTTTGCTTTGAAAGTCGGGGGGGTACCATAGCATCGGTAGGTACCCTCCATGGGGGCCCCCAAGCATACTCTGCAATGTGTGCATGCCTTTCCGTGGCGGACGGCAATGCCGCCACGCAAAGGCATTCCAAAATGCAGATTATATGGCTGGCGGTGTGGTGAGAGAGACACCACCGCCATATTGAACCCTTTTCCGCCTGGACATGTCTGAATATTTTCTACAGGGATGGCGGGAGGTTTGCCCCTGCGGTGACGGCAGTGAATTCCAGCCGGCCCGGCGGGGGCAATACGCCCACCATCCTAATGAGGCCCTAAGTCACAACTGTACAGTATACATATACATACAGTACACCCATGCAGTGAGTGTGCTGTCAAGTTCAACAATAGTTAAAGATTATGAATCTAACTTACCACCGCCTGCCACTGGTGCTGCCACTCCCCCTACCGCTCCGTTGCTATCTGCAACTGCCGCATCCTCGCCCTCGGCGTCGCCTTCACTGGCCCCAGCAATGGTGGTCGGTAGTGCGCTTAGAAAACATTACACATTTATTAGGCGTCATATACACCTCCCCCTATTGATCAGTAGCAAGGTTGAAAAATTAGTTAATACTAACATACATCACTAGTACAAATCAGGTAGTAGTAGAGTAGACACTAATAGTTATATGATCATTGTAGCCTTTGCTTGATTAGCCCTAGCCATGCACATGTGACGTTACCTTTACCTTGCAGCTTCTTAAGACACCTTTGAGCCCACATGACCTGCCTCACACTGCTACTGTCTAGTCTACGCGCTGCGTACAAGCGGTCAACAAACATTAACAAGCCACTTTTTTAGGAAGAACTGGTGTACTACTGTTACTGTTAGTCCGTATTGCTTATCCATAGATGCTACACTTTTTGGCACGGCTGAGAAATGCTTGCAAGTTGCAATATACTAACGCACACCATTTCTTTTTTTGCATTACAGACGCAAGATTCCCTTCTACGAACCAGAGCTTCTGAACGATGCACCAACTACCAGTACTAGGTTCTTCTGAGGTGAGGGGTCCCTTCACTCACATCTTCATTTATAAATGTATATAAACTAAATTGCTATGGGATGGTGGTGCTGCCTTCCACCACTGTTCAGTTATCATGATTTAATTCCCAACTGTATAAGTGTAACAATGTATATTGTTTTAATGTTATTGATTTGCCGGTTGGTGCTGCTAAGAAAACAGTGTACAGACCTTCTCAAATTGAAATAAACATTTTAAACTTACATAGACTTCGTGGTATTTGGTGTGGAGTGGACTAAGTTACACGAGTGAGCAAATTAAAGTAAGGGTGTGCATGTGAATTGCTTACACGACAGAGGTTGGGTGTGTTATGTTCTGGGTTGTCTACTTGTTGGGTATCTTGGGGGGAGGGTTCCGAGACCTAATAGGTATGACAAGACAGTACTATAGTCAAGCAGTGGAATTGTGGTGGGTGCGGAATTTCTGATTGAGGTGTGCAAGGAAGGTCCAACCTACCATCACCAACATCCTATTTTCTGGTGCAAATGTATGTGCAAGATCTCTACAACAGTGGTATGTCCTATAGGGTATCATATCAAAATATTAAGAAATCTGGTAGGGCTGTTGCTGTGAATTTTCAAAGCCTCAACATCAATAAGAGTAAAAGTAGTACAAGACAACGACCCAACGGATTGTACGAGCTACTGGTGAATATGAGTTACAACCTTTCAC
The DNA here is from genome assembly GCF_964204655.1 of Triturus cristatus. Taxonomy (NCBI): domain Eukaryota; kingdom Metazoa; phylum Chordata; class Amphibia; order Caudata; family Salamandridae; genus Triturus; species Triturus cristatus. The sequence continues at coordinate 494,169,910 of NC_140585.1, forward strand.
AAAGAGTGGCACTGGCTAACTGGGCAAGACTAGCTACTACAGTACAGACAGACTGATAGTATGTAGTAGTACTCAGTCATCATAGCGGAGGCAGGGATAAGATTTTTGAAACCGTACAGATCGAAGGATAATTGGTGGTAAAAAAATAGCATTTGGAAACACACTATAGTTCGGGAGAAATGGGGCAGTAAAAGTTATGGAATAAGAAATATTATTAAAAACAAGAAGACTTACTGGGGCCAGCAGAGGAGCCCTCAGCGGTGTCCTCCTGGTGGTGTTCCTGTCCCGCCGACTGCCCAGTCCGTCGGTCTGCCCCTGGGTGCTGATGGACAGGAAAGATATAAGAAAGAGACAAACATTGATGGATGGTGTCAAACAAATACAATATTTTTCAACAACGGTCAAAAAACACTTATGTAAACAACAATTGCAATAACTACATTGACCGATCTCATCTGGTCAACATGTAATATCGGGGGATTCGCAGTTCGACTACTTAAGTTACTATTTATCAACAGTAATCCAGTCTTCCATTCTGATTCCAGAAAACTAAGTTACAACTAAGCCTAAGTAGTAGTACAACGTACCACCCAACTTAGCCCACCTATTCCAGGCATGCCAATTGTACATTAAGTATGCATTTCCACTGTATTCCTCAACAATGTGTATGGTCCAATCATGGAGGACACATGAACATGACTACATTTTTTGTATACACCAAATTTTGGTTTGATTGATGCTGATCTGCTACTGCTAAGTAACTGCTAAGCCTACCTCCACTCATTGAACAAACTAGAAAAGGTTCAATGCAGCAGCACGTCACGTAACTGAGTGAGGGGGGGCATCACGCATACCACTAACCAATTAGAAGGTCCTTACAAAGTACCTAAACCTAAGTATCAATCCGCCCCTATCTATTAGTGACAGGACAAAGTAAGGAGTGGACGTGAGTCACTGTAGCATTACGTAACTTAATTTCTCTAAAATAAACTTGTAAAGAATCACGCTAAGCAAGCGCAAACGCAAAGCTGCAAACAAGTAAGATTAGTAGTAGCGCAGAAGAGCACCTGTGTCATAATCACAGAAGACTTTTAAACGTTATTAACCTGGAATGTATTGTAAGCAGCAACATTCTAGCTGGTTGGAAGGAAAAAAAGATATTCGCAATATATAACATAGAGCAGAAGAACAGACACAAAGTTGTAATAATTAAATAGGTACTCACCAAGCCCCGGGACCTCCACTCCTAGCAGGTTCAGCAGGTCCTGCTCACGGTCCAGGATGTCGGACCACCGGTGCGTCAGCTGAGCCTGGGTGCGCCGGACCCCAGAGATGCGCGACACTGCCCGGCGCACCTTCCCCCACCGCTGCCGACGCTCCCGGAGGCCGTACCCGGACCCAGGCCTGCCACCTGCTGCCAGGGTCAGGGGAGGTGGCGCTGCACAAAGAAAATGAGTGCAGCCAACTCCACCTCCCCAAATAAGGCCCGTGCCTGCACCCCTTGTGGGCGCCGCCTTCCACATGGAAGGCGGTCGCGGCTCTGGCTGCGGCGAGCCCTACCCTTTGACATGGTTCTGGGGATGAGAGATGGGGTGGGAAAGAAAAGGTAATAAAATTAAAAAAGTAAGTAAAGGAAATAAATAGGCAATAGAAAGAGTGAAAAAGTAGCTAAAAAACAAAAAAAAAAGTAGACAAAAACCAAAAATATAGAAGCAGGAAAATAGTTAGAGAAATAATAAGTAATAAAGATCCAAAAAAAGTGGCTATAAACAAAGGATTGAAAAGATTTAGGGAGGATTGAAAATCAGGCCCCAGAACCATGCAATAGAGTGAAAAACAAGATGGCCGCGCCCATTGCGACCACGTGCGCAAGTTCGCGCGATATTTTCTCCCCGAGCAAGCAAAAAGCAACGCGATCAAGTAAAAGCGGTCGCGAACAGGAAATATCGACCGCGAACAGGCGCGAACATGCATTGCGCGACCCGGAACAGGAAGTAAGCATCGCGAGAGGGCGGGACAAGTGAAAACAAGATGGCCGCGCCCGTGAGCAACCGCATGGGTAAGTTGGCGAGCCGCGATCACGCAAAAAATACCGCGAACAGGCGGCAAAAAAACTTCCGCGTCTTCGCGATATTTCCGGCGTGTTTGCGGAGATTTTCTGCATTTTCGCGATAATTTGCGACAGTTAATTTCGCAAATTCCGCCCACCCCTACTTGGGAGGCACCCCTTGGGGAACAGGAATGCATTCAAGAAGCCAGCAGTGCTGACGCAGGTCCAATTGCAGGTGCAGGCAGGTCCAGTGATGAAAGTCATCTGAGCAGTTACAGGGAGGCTTCTGTAGCTTAATATGTCCCTGTAGCTCTGAAAAAGTGGTCAGTCAGCTGACCCTAGGAGTCACTTTAGGTGGCCTGGGTCTGAGGTTCATAATTTTATAGCTAGTGCCAGCTTTGAAGTGGAAGAAACTTCTGGAGTTTCCCCCCACAGAGGAGTCTGGGATTTCCTGCCTCCCCTGTGCCATGATGTCTAGAGTCACAAAAGGCTAGTGTGAAGTACTTTGTGTCTGTGGTGAGGCAGTGTCTTTGAAGTGGAAGTACACAGCTCCGCCCATCCATCCTGTCAGGATGGCCCATCCTGCCAATACTCGGGCCCCCTATTGTGTGGCCATCTGGGAGGAAAACACAGAGGCTAACTGCCAACTACAGTTAGTCATGTGGCCCAGGAAAAAGGCTGCAGGCACCTAATTGTTAAGACATGAAATGGCAACTTGCTAAAAGAGTACAAAAAAGCTAGGAATGGGATGCTTGAATGAATCTCAACCATTGGTAATTACTCAGGGCCACATCCCAATCCATTGCTATTTTGCACACCATATCACCTCAGTTGACCAAGGTGGCATGATAGGCAGAAAAACAATGGATTGGGATGCAGCAAAGTAATTGCAACTGGCTGAGATTAATTCAAGCATTTCATCCATCACCTTGTTGTTTTTTGCAATTGCTGCCCTAAGTGCAGTGGATATGCCCAGATGTGGGTCCCGGGCTCAATGTGTCACTGGAAAAAACCTATACCTGGCAGAAGAGCCCTAATTAGAGCGCAACCAGTCCTATGTTGCTTGTGCTCTTGTTCAGGGAGGATATGGTCTGGCAGTTTGGACTCAACTGTTCCCATGAGAAGCAGGGTCAGGACTGATTTGAAAATGGCTGGGTCCAAACTGAGGTGGCAAGGTAGGCAGAAAAACAATGGATTGGGATGCAGAAAAGTCATTGCCACTGGCTGAGATGCAGTCAAGCATTTCATCCATCACCATGTTGTTTTTGCTATTGCTGCCCTAAGTGCACCGGATATGCCCAGATGTGGGTCCCGGGCTCACTGTGTCACTGGAACCAACCTATACCTGACAGAAGAGCCCTAACTAGGGCGAAACCTGTCCTATGTTGCTTGTGCTCTGGTTCAGGGAGGATGTGGTCTGGCAGTTCGGACTCATCTGTTCCTGTGAGAAGCAGGGCCAGGACTTATTTGAAAATGGCTGGGTACAAACTGAGGTGGCATAGTGGGCAAATAATGATGGATTGGGATGCGGTCTGAGCGACTGCTCATGGCTGAGATTAATTCAAGCATTTCATCCATCATCTTGTTGTTTTTGCATTTGCTTCCCTAAGTGTGCCGGGTATGCCCAGACAAGGGTCCTGGGCTCCACTGGAACCAAGCTATATCAAACTAGAAAGCCCTAACTAGGGCAAAACGGATCCTAGGTTGATCGGGTTCTGATTAGCGAAGGACGTGCCTGGCAGTTCAGGCTCGACTGTTCCTATGAGGAGCAGAGTCAAGACTGATTTGCATATGGCTGGGTCTAAATTGAGGTGGCATGGTGGGCAAAAAAACACTATTGATTGGTATGTGGCCTGAGCAATTTCCAGTGGCTGAGATTAATGCAAGCATTCCATCCACCACCTTGTTATATTTGAACTTTCTAAAAGTGGTACTTTCAGAATTGTGGCTATCAGTGGGCAGAACTCACAAAACTTTACTCTGTGGAATTCTGCAGATTTACATAAAAATTCAGTGAGATTGCACGAAGTTCTACAACAGGCAGAAATAGGCACATATTGCTGCTTGCGCTTGATTTACCACCGGTAGAGCATTCTGCTCTGATACATCAGGGCAAACAGCACCACGAGTTGCACCAAAGGACACAGCTACTTGAGTTGATTTTTCTGCCGCTTGAGTCGATTTTCTGCTCAAGCGGCAGTCTTTTGACTGTGACCGCCAGTGACTAGCTACATTAGAAAAATCTCAATGGATGTCCTCCAAATGACTAGAAATCGCACTTGGAATGCCAAATCTCGCTCGCCAACTTACCTTTCTGGAGCCGCACAAGAAAACATTCTGCTACATTGCGACTGGCGGAATTTAGCCAGATCTCTAAAATCATGCCAATTCCATGGGTGCAATGGAATATTCCACCAACTCCTAATTGTGGCCAAAATCAAACTTCATCATTAAAGAGTATTTTAAATTACAATTCCATAGACAACATGTAATTCCTACCGGCTCCCAAACAATAGTTATCACTTATTAAATGTAATAAGGTAAGCCAATGTTATCCGAATGTATAGGTAGGAATTACAGTAGTAAAAAATGAAGTTGAGAGTTTTTCACTACCAGGACATGTAAAATTTAAACGTACATGTTCATATTATTAAATACACTTCACCCTGCCCTAACGGGTGACTTATTAGGGAAACAACGTCGTTACAACGACGCATTGTTACATCGCATGCCATTACAATGCAAGTCGTTACAATGACTTGCTGTTGGGGGCAGAAGGTGTTGGATTTATTGGGTTTTCAATCCAGCATCTTCGCTACTGATGCACACACTGGAGTTGGAATAGTAAATTATACTATTCCAAACTCCAGCGCCCCCCCTACAGCAAGTCGTTGTAACGCCATGTGATGTAACAACGCGTCATTGTAACAACTTGCGTTGCAATGGCATGCGTTGTAAAAGCATGCTTTGTAATGAGTGCTATTCCTTATTTGTAGTAAAAATTGAGTTTTAGATCTGGAAAGGGGTTTATTATGCCAGGTCAATTTGGCAGCTTACAACTGCTCACTAGCTGCAATTACAGGCCTGAGACTACTTAAGTGGGTGGCACAATAAGTGCTGTAGGCCCACTAGTAGCATTTAATTTACGGTCCCTGGGTACCTATAGTACCATTTTACTAGGGACTAAGTAAATGAAATTTGCCATTAGGGTGTTAGCCAATTTAACTATGTTTAAAGGAGAGAACACATGAAATGTAGCACTGGCTACCAGAAGTAAGGTGCACAGAGTCCTAAAAGCCAACAAACATGAGTTCACAAAACAGGAGGGTGAAGGCAAAAAGTTTGGAGGTGACCCAGCAGGGATGGTCAAGTCAAACAACATAATGAACACTGAAGCTGTGCACCATTGCAGATGAAAAGGGGAAAATCTTGAAGGTTTTTTTCAAGATTTGTGCTTTTCCAGGTTAGAAAAAGATAATGCTGAGCATGGATAAATCCGCAAAATCAGCTTGTACTTTTCTAAAATGCGCCCAATTTGTACAAATTGCCTTTCCTTTTAAATATATCATAAACCTAATGTTCTTCATGCTCATGCAAGCTGAGAGCAGAGAAGTACATCATTTCTAACGTAGGGGTAGAAATTTCAGAAAAGGTACCAAAATGCATATATATATATATATATATATATATATATATATATATATATATATATATATATATATATATATATATTCAGCACAAACAAATCTGAGATAACCACATTATCCTATTCTTAAACATTAAAAAAATAGAATGAGTCTTCATTTTCATTCCTTTTTAGACGTTTATTCTCATTTTCTTTTGTAGTCAAAGTTACACAGAAGTGTCACAGAAATCCCAACACGTGTTTCGCGCACACTGCGCTTCTTCAGGGCTGTCATACAAACAAAATTAATGCACTTTAGAGTCATGGACACAATAGTATAACTTCCTATAGCTACACATGTAAACTCAACTACTATAATATTAGCCAGATTTGGTCTCCTAATAGCCAATATGTATAAGATCATTTAATCAACATATTCAATAAGAGAAACAACATTCTTAACTACATTTCATAGACAAAAGTTTTCCTTTCTTGTTTATATAATACCACATTTATCAATCTATATATAACCCACATAGAGGGAGGGGTTGCATTCTTATACTATATAGAGTACTTAGTTAGTGTACCCTTCTGTTATTGCTCAAATTGAACATCTCAATTCATATTACTGCTGGAGCATTCATTACCTCTAATCTGTAGCTCTTCCCACTCCTTGATATATATATCTTAGAGAAAAGTCATCCGTAGATTTGTTGATTCTCCTTAGTAGGTATAGGTTCAATTTGAGCAATAACAGAGATCATGCTCATAGAATTTGCAGAAGACCAGAGAAAACTATTGCTGGCAGAGATTGAAGAAACCAAGAAAGAAATTGACAACCTTAACTGTTCGGAAAATACAGCTAAAAACTAGAACTCAAAGAAAAAAGAGGGTAAAATTCTCTAGAGACGAAAGAGATTACAAATATGGCAGAGTGTATACTTATGCTAGAAAATTTGATGGCTCTATACGTACTGATGAGAGAAATAATACAAATTATACTAAGATTATTACCAAAAACACAACTCTTAGTGATACTTCAAGTACTGGTCTAAGTAGTGGTGAATCTGATTTAGAGCACAAAAATAGAGAAGAATCAGGAGCTGGGGCGAGACTCTCTTCTTTTTTAAGGGAACTCAAATGAATGCGGAAAGTACAATTTCAAACAGGAGTGAGAGACCGAGAGCAGGAAATGAGAGGAGGAGAGGCAGTAAAGGAGGGAGGACAAGTGCCTCCCGTAGAAGACAGAAACAGAAATGGGGTAAGAACTGTTTGTATAGAGAAAGATATCAGTCAAATGTCTATCAAAGAACTTAATGATATTGGATGTCTTGTTAATCTAGATGATGAAACGAATTGTGACATTGAAGAAATCGCATTAGAACTAGATATTGAAACTGGTCACAGTGCATCGAGTAAACTAAGAGCAAAATCCAAGTTTGTACCTCCTATAAAAGGAGGGAATGTGATTGATGTATTTATTAATCTTGTTATGAAAGATTTTGATAAAGACATACCAAGCAAATGTAAGTACAATCTAAATAAAGAGGAATTTAAAGCACTGCAAAACTTGAATAAGGATAAACGTATCATTATTCGACAAGCAGATATAGGGGGAATGTAGTGGTGTTAAATCATTGTGATTTTCATAATGAAGTATTGAGACAACTTAGAGATTGTGAGAGTTATGCTAAAGTTAATCTATCTCAACTAACGAACTCAAAAAAGATTATTAAGAACAACCTTAAGGTCTATCTAGACAAAACATTGATTGACATTGATGAATATAACTATCTATGGGTAGACAAAGCGAAAACACCCATAATCTATTTTCTCCCGAAAATACACAAAGGTGGAAAATTACCACCGGGATGACTGATTATATCAGGTATCGGCAGTATGACAGAACACATATCGGAATATATTGATATGTTTTTGACACCATTTGTTAAAACACTTGCGTCTTACATTAAAGACAATAAGGATTTTTTGCGACAAATGAGAGATATAAACTGGGAAGAAGGAATGATTCTAGTAACCATGGACGTTAATAGTCTTTATACCAGTATCAAACATGATAAAGGGATTGAAGCTGTGAAATATTTTTTGTATACTAAGTCAGCCAGTTATTTATAGCATTCAAATATGGTACTAGATCTTTTAAACCTGGTCCTTACAAATAACTATTTTTACTATAGAGATGACTTGTTTCACCAAAAAATAGGAACAGCAATGGGGGCGAAATTTGCACCATCATTCGCAAACTTATTCATGGGACACTATGAAAGAGAACATGCCTGGAGGTTGGGTGAAATTTATAAGGAAAATATTATCTACTGGGGTAGATTTATAGATGATGTGTTCATGATTTGGAAAGGAAGTGAAGAAAAATGTTAACTTTTTCACAATCATCTAAATACAAATTCTCACAACATAACCCTCACTCTTGAATACAGTATGGAAACTATAGTTTTTTTAGATGTGGAAATGTATGTCTCACAGGGACATATAGAGTCAAGACTTTTTCAGAAGCTAACATCAACCAATTCAATATTACATGCCAAATCAGGACATTTAAAAAGGCAGATAGATAATATTCCTTATGGAGAATTTTTAAGAGCCAAAAGAAATTGCAGTGAGGATAAGGAATATCAGACTGTGAGCAAAGACATAACTGAGAGATTTTTGAGAAGAGGATATGACAAAGCAATTGTAGATAAAGCTAGAATCAAAGCTCAGAGAGTTACAAGAGATGAACTACTGAATGACAGATTTCGATTTAGAGAAAATAAGAAAGAAGTGATTAGATATATTACTACATATAGCGAAGGAAAGAGTAGGGTTTTCAAATCACTTTGGGATATACTAATTTTAGATAAAGAGATTGCACAATTTCTAGGTAACAAACCGAAACTGGTTTATAAAAAGGCACCAACCCTTAGAAATTTACTAAGCCCTAGTGACACATGTACATATGAAGTGTCGAGCAAGGGCAAGGAACTACAGGTTAGGACAAGAAATAAATTATCGCCAGGATGTTATAGATGCAATCACTGTATCTGCTGTAAATACGTTGTTGACAAAGCTCAGATATTTCATGACCACACATATAAGAACACATATTAAATTAATTCCTTTATTAATTGGAACACATGTCATTGTGTATACACAATGACTTGTATTTGTGGCAAAATATATGTGGGCTCGTCTATGAGAAAACTGAAGATTAGATGGATGGAACATTTGAGAGCAATTAAAAATTGTGATCCCAAGTACCCCATGGCAGTACATTTTAAAGAAAAACATAAATTGACTGAAATAGGTAATATCCAACTCATGGGTATAGTACAAGTAAATATAGACGGAAGGGGTGGAGACTTAGATGCGAAACTTAGATCTAGAGAAACCTACTGGATAAACAAACTACAGGTAGTACAATATGGGCTTAACATGGATCGTGAAATATACACACTGTTGGGCTAATTAGCATCCAAGTAACATCTTTAGGAAGAATGACACACAAATAATGAAATAAAAAATTGTAACGTGTGTGACATATGCAGAATCAATGATCAAATATATCAGTACATATATTGGCATATAGCCTTAATATTTTTATGATATTAACATGATATCACACGGATCTCTCACTCCTGAATAACTATAATAGAGATGGAGATTAAGGCACAGCGTCCTAAGTATAATAAGAAAACAATATGGTAGCCTTAACAATGATCTTAAAAATGAATAACTTTTAAACGTACTAATGGTCAGTGTACATTTTCATATTTAATGGTCTGACTAATAATAAGCAACTGTCGGGTTTCACATTTACGAAGAAATAGTGATCGAATCTAGGAAACTATAAGTAAGTGTCACATAGCATGAGAAATATAAAATTAAAATGTATTAGTTAACATGCAATTTGAAGACAGTATAAGCTCCAACCACTGGTCACACGGGGCTTATTTTGACTAGAAGATGTCTTGAGAATATCTTTTGTTTATTATAATCTTTCCACTAAAGGACCGAGATTAGTGATTTAATTTAGACCGAAACTAGAAACTATAAGTTAGTAGACACGACCCATGAAATACTAATCCAGAAATTCAGGATTTAATATGTAAACCAAGATAGCACAACGTACAAGTCAGCATAAGTTACAAGGAGAAGTCACCAGAGGTTCGATTCTGACTAGGAGACTTTGACCAGAATTAAAAAAAAAAAAAAAAAATTTTTAGAGTGCACTATAATCTTTTTCCTTTTGGATCAAGATCACTTTTATAGTGAAGTTTTTGTACCTTTTTATGTTAAAGAAATACCGCTACTGTGACCAGTCTGGTGTAGGTGTACTAAAAGGTTAGAGTCAATAAATTATTATTTTGTATAAGCAAAGGAGTATAGACCATCCTGAGAACTGCTTTCATTTGACAACAAAGATAGCTCAATGCGTTAAAACGTGAAGTTAGCGTAACAGCAATAGGCTCCGGGGGGTTCGATCCTGACATGGGCAAGGAAAAATTTACACACAAAAATAATTTGCTATTTATGAACTATTTACTTTTGTCTATACGCGTATTATATATGAATCTCATGTAAACTTTAATTTATATTAATGCGGCAGCTTAGAAACACTCGATATAACGGTTTTACTAAATTACTAATATGACGGGTCCTTTCAATGGTGAAAGCCACTAATTACATTTCCCGCCAAACCCGTAATAGATTAGCTAGAGGCGGGGTATATAAAGCGGAAGCAAGCATCAGTGCATTACTCGCTATACTTGTTGGAGAAACGGTCGGATGGACGCGGACATGCCTAGTGGTAAGGAGACTGCTTTAGAACGAGGGCTTTGACTTTGCTAGAACCTATGTAGAATAGTTCTTTTAATTTGCTGCATGTACTGTTAGAGAAGTCTATTCAGGCACTCTATTCTAATTCTGAAAAACTAGTAATTTTTATGCTGTCAGACAGCTTGAAGTACTTAAGTGTGAATTTAAATTTTGGGGATAAGAACATATGAAAAGTATCTAGTAAACACTTAGGTCTTTGTTTTTTTGTTTCTCTGATTCAGATCTTATCAAGGAGCGCTAGACTAAGGACTCATTTTGAATTAACATATACTATGAAGACTTGCTTTATATTGAGGAAAATATTTCCATTCATTATCAAGGTGAGGATACATTTCAAATACTGATAGTGGGAACCTTTAAAAATAAAAAATAGGAAATAAAAAAATAAAATAAGTAGGCTAAAATTAGTATATGTTGTTTTAGGAACCTATACCTACTAAGGAGAGTCAACAAATCTACGGATGACTTTTCTCTAAGATATATATATCAAGGAGTGGGAAGAGCTAAAGATTAGAGGTAATACATGCTCCAGCAGTAATATGAATTGAGATTTTCAATTTGAGCAATAACAGAAGGGGTACACTAACTAAGTACTCTATATATTATAAGAATGCAACCCCTCCCTCTATGTGGGTTATATATAGATTGATTAATGTGGTATTATATAAACAAGAAAGGAAAACTTTTGTCTATGAAATGTAGTTAAGAATGTTGTTTCTCTTATTGAATATGTTGATTAAATGATCTTATACATATTGGCTATTAGGAGACCAAATCTGGCTAATATTATAGTAGTTGAGTTTACATGTGTAGCTATAGAAAGTTATACTATTGTGTCCATGACTCTAAAGTGCATTACTTTTGTTTGTATGACAGCCCTGAAGAAGCGCAGTGTGCGCAAAACACGTGTTGGCATTTCTGTGACACTTCTGTGTAACTTTGACTACAAAAGAAAATGAGAATAAACGTCTAAAAAGGAAAGAAAAAGAAGACTCATTCTATTTTTATTAATGTTTAAGAATAGGATAATGTGGTTATCTCAGATTTGTTTGCGCTGAATATAAGAATAACACTGGTGGGGACCAGTGGCTGAGATTGTGGGACACCGGGCAATAAACTTGTAACCCATTTTGTACTATAATATGTATATATATTATATATATATATATATATATATATATATATATATATATATATATATATATATATATATATATATATACATATATTACCTACTGGCGGTCGCCAGTAGGTAGTTATAGTTAGGACCCTGTTTCCATAGGAAAACCGCAACGTTCTATTTTGAATAACTTTGTCGCCGGTCGACGAATCCTTGCGAAATTTTCAAAATAGGTGGGGCGCTGCGCTCCGCTCCTACCCTGAAAGTCTCGGGGGGATTCGTCAAGCGGGGGCTGAGATAAAAGGGGGGTCCCAAAACGCGTTTTTCCCATGCATTTTTCCATAGGACCTTTAGACACAGCTACAGCCCGAACGGCTGAACAGAGTTCCTTGAAATTTGGCAGAGAGGTAGTCTACAGGTCAAGGAAGTGCCTTTTGTAGGTTTGGTGTAAATCTGTTCAGTAGATTCTGAGAAAATAGCCTTTAAATCAATATATATATCTGAGCCAGCTTACGGTGCGCTTACGGTGCGCTTACAGTACGCGTACGGTGACATGCGCGAGCGCGATTCTGATTGGCTGTTCGATCTAAGTAAACATTCGAATCGGTCGAAACCAGGAAGCGGCGGCTGCCATTTTCTCTCTCGCACTCTGAGGGGGGCAGCATAAACAAAGTCAAAAAACATCTAAAGGGGTAGTATATTTAGTTCTTAACCACCCAGCATCGATATAGGTGTCCCCGAAAAACCCCCAAGGCCAAAAAAACAATTTTAATTTTTTTCGAAAAATCGCCGATTACGCTTACCGTACGCGTACGGTTAAAATTATAAAAAAAAAAAAATTATCCATACTTTCCCCATCCTGTGTGCAAATTGTACCCGAAGGGCACCATTTGTGCATGGCATATATTTTTCAAGGAAACTAAAAATGAATACCTTTCACAACGAAGCACATAATATGTCCCCCATGTGCGCACGGTGCGCGAAGTGCATCGTGCGTACATGGCCCATCTTGCGTAACGTGGGCACGCGGTGCGCGCAGCGCACCGCGTGACCACCGTGCGTGCACGGCACTAACTGCGTAAAATCACCGATTACGCTTACCGTACGCGTACGGTTAAAATTATTTTTAAAAAAAAATTATCCACACTTTCCCCACCCCGTGTGCAAATGGTGCCCGAAGTGCACCATTTGTGCATGGCATATATTTTTCAAGGAAACTAAAAATGAATACCTTTCACAACGAAGCACATAATATGTCCCCCATGTGCGCACGGTGCGTGAAGCGCATCGTGCGTACATGGCCCATCCCGCGTAATGTGGGCACGCGGTGCGCGCAGCACACCGCGTGACCACCGTGCGTGCACGGCACTAACTGCGTAAAGTGGGCGCGCGGTGCGCGAAGCGCACCGTGCGCGCACGGAACGAACTGCGTTAACTGGGCGCGCACGCCACGAATGGCGTAAAGTAACTTAGCATTTAAAAAACCGTACAAATTCACTGAAAAAACCATAGGTTTCACACACGTTATAGTTAGGAATTAGCATTTAAAAAACCTTGCAAATTCACTGAAAAAACCATAGGTTTCACACAAGTTATAGTTAGCTGTACATTTCACTCGTAAAAAACCAATGAAATTCCCGCGTTATAGTTAGTGCAGGCAACTATAACTCACGCGACCGCAATCCTCTGCTGATGACATATGTGTCTTTATGAAAAAAAAATATTTGGAATATATGTATAGCTAAAATTTAATGGAAGAAGACATGGGCAAATAAGTGTCTAAATACAGTATTAGCATCAGCAGAGGATTGCGGTCGCGTGAGTTATAGTTGCATGCACTAACTATAACGCGGGAATTTCATTGGTTTTTTACGAGTGAAATGTACAGCTAACTATAACTTGTGTGAAACCTATGGTTTTTTCAGTGAATATATATACATATAGCTGCTGTTTGTCTGTGAGACCCTCCTGAATAAAACAAACTGGTATTGAATAAGAATCCTGTGGTCCGTGCTCTTCCTGCTCCAGTTGTGGGAACCACGAGAAAGAAGAGTGCTTTCAGATATACATATATATATCTATATATATATATATATCTATATATATATATATAGATATATATATATATATATATTACCTACTGGCGGTCGCCAGTAGGTAGTTATAGTTAGGACCACGTTTCCATAGGAAAACCTCAACATTCTATTTTGAATAACTTTAGCGCCGGTCGATGAATCCTCGCGAATTTCTCAAAATAGGTGGGGCGCTACGCTCCGCTCCTACCCTGAAAGTCTCGGGGGGATCCGTCAAGCGGGGGCTGAGATAAAAGGGGGGTCCCAAAACGCATTTTTCCCATGCATTTTTCCATAGGACCTTTAGAACGAGCTACAGCCCGAACGGCTGAACAGAATTACTCAAAATTTGGCAGAGAGGTAGTCCCTAGGTCAAGGAAGTGCCTTTTGTAGGTTTGGTGTAAATCTGTTCAGTAGATTCTGAGAAAATAGCCTTTAAATCAATATATATGTCTGTGGCAGCTTACGGTACGCTTACCGTACGCTTACGGTAAGCGTACGGTGGCGTGCGCGAGCGCGATTCTGATTGGCTCTTAGATCTTAGTAAACATTCGAATCGGTCGAAACCAGGAAGCGGCGGCCGCCATTTTGTGTATTTCACTCTGAAAAAAAAGAGTGAAAACAAGGAAAGGGGGCAATGAGGAGAGTTACAGACCCCCTAACATTTGTAAGGGGGTCAAAGAAGGACAGAAAAGTACAAAAAAAACATTTATTGATTTTAAAAAAAATCACGGGGTACGCGTACGGTAAGCTTACGGTAAGCGTACGGTAAAAAAAAATAAAAAAAAATAAATGAAAAGCAGATTTAAGAGTTTAGATATTAGGGAGCTCTAAAAAGAGCCGTTGTGTTTATGAAGTGATTTTTTAGTGGTACCTACAAGTAAGTACCGATGCAGAGTCTAAGGTTCAAGAGGAAGACTCTGTTCCCTTCATCATTGAAGTGCACACCATCTCCTCTATAAATGTCTTGCATGTCATAACGCAAGTTGTTGTGGTAAATGGCACCCATACCATAGTCACGGAGGAAAGCAGAAACAGATTTGTTGACGTGCTTTCTTGCTTTGTCATCGCACCGCGTGCCCACTGTGCGTGCACGGCACTAACTGTGTAAAGTGGGCGCGCGGTGCGCGAAGCGCACCGCGTGCTCACTGTGCGTGCACGGTGCGCGAAGCGCACCGTGCGCGCACGGAACGAACTGCGTTAAATGGGCGCGCACGCCACAAATGGCGTAAAGTAACTTAGCATTTAAAAAACCGTACAAATTCACTGAAAAAACCATAGGTTTCACACACGTTATAGTTAGGAATAAGCATTTAAAAAACCTTGCAAATTCACTGAAAAAACCATAGGTTTCACACATGTTATAGTTAGCGGAAATTTTACTGATAAAAAACCAATGAAATTCCCCCGTTATAGTTAGTGCAGGCAACTATAACTCACGCGACCGCAATCTTCTGCTGATGACATATGTGTCTTTATGAAAAAAAAATATTTTTAATATATGTATAGCTAAAAATGTATGGAAGAAGACATGGGCAAATAAGTGTCTAAATACAGTATTAGCATCAGCAGAGGATTGCGGTCGCGTGAGTTATAGTTGCCTGCACTAACTATAACGGGGGAATTTCATTGGTTTTTTATCAGTAAAATTTCCGCTAACTATAACATGTGTGAAACCTATGGTTTTTTCAGTGAATATATATATATATATATATATATTCAATGAAAAAACCAAAGGTTTCACACACGTTATAGTTAGGAATTAGCATTTAAAAAACCTTAGAAATTAAATGAAAAAACCAAAGGTTTCACACATGTTATAGTTAGCTGGACATTTCACTCGTAAAAAACCAATGAAATTCCCCCGTTATAGTTAGTTCAGCTAACTATAACTCGCGCGCCCGCAATGCACTACTGATGACGTCACATATTACATCACTCATGACATGGTCACTGACATCACTCATGACATCACTGATGACATCTCAAATGACATCACTGATGACATCACTGATGACATCATCCAGTGAATGTGTGTTTTTCTGAAAATTAAATATGTTTTATATATGTATATCTCAAGGTCAATGGAAGAATAAATGGGTATATAAGTGTCTAAATGGATGCTTTGTTTTTGAAAAATTTATTGTGTAACTGACTGATTAAGTGTATCATAGTGAATACATGGCTTACTGAGTAATGTTTAAATATTAAAATATCTGTATCAGTCTCTCACTTTGTGTATAAGTGGCTGCATGGGTTGGTGATTAGCTTCATGGGTGTCTATATAGGTTATTAGTTGTTTTTTTGAGTATCAGTCTGAGTGTCTGCATGGTTCGGTGGGGGGTATTACGTAGTGCATAGGTGCATGAATGAGTGATTCACTCTTTGTATGTGTTGAAGACAGCATGTGTGCAGGACTGTATGGGTGGATGAGTGTGGGTATGGGTGTGTTAGTGAGTGAATGACTGTCTCAATAGTGTCTTTATGAGTAACTACATATCTATTAAACTAGTATATGTGACTATTGGTGTATATAAGTGAGTATATGTGAGAGTGAGAGATTGAAAGAGTTCCTGTATGAATAAGTATGTGTTTCTATAAGTGACTGTTTATAAGACTAAGTATGTGTAAGTTTCTGTAGAAGTAAGTGTGGCGGTGTGTGTATAACTGTATATGCAAATAAATGTATATTTGTTTCTTTATTAGCATGAGTGAGTATGTGTGAGTAACTCTATGGATGAGTGGCATTGTGTAACAGGATGTATAGGTGTATGAGTACATATGATGAGTGAGTACATGTATGAGTGACTGTATACGACTGTTGGTGAATGAGTGGATGTGTATGTGGTTCTTAGAATTACTGAAGAGGTTGTTGTAACTGGTATTGGTATGTCCATTGTTTTGAAAATTTCAGTCTCTATTTTTGAATGTGTGTATCAAAGGTTATATTAGGGGAAGAGGAGGTCTGCCACTCTATCACAAGGATGATGTCATCAGTGATGTCATCAGTGATGTCATTTGAGATGTCATCAGTGATGTCATGAGTGATGTCAGTGACCATGTCATGAGTGATGTAATATGTGACGTCATCAGTAGTGCATTGCGGGCGCGCGAGTTATAGTTAGCTGAACTAACTATAACGGGGGAATTTCATTGGTTTTTTACGAGTGAAATGTCCAGCTAACTATAACATGTGTGAAACCTTTGGTTTTTTCATTTAATTTCTAAAGTTTTTTAAATGCTAATTCCTAACTATAACGTGTGTGAAACCTTTGGTTTTTTCATTGAATTTCTAAGGTTTTTTAAATGCTAATTCCTAACTATAACGTGTGTGAAACCCATGGTTTTTTCAGTGAATATATATATAGTTATGTAATCTACTGCCGGTCACCAGTAGATAGTTATAGTTAGGACCGAGTTCCCATAGGAAATCTGAAAATTCTATTTTGAATAACTTTGGCGCCGGTTGACTTATCTTCATGAAATTTTTTAAACTAATGGGGCGCTCCGCTCAGCTCCTACCCTGAAAGTCTCGGGGTGATTCGTCAAGCGGGGGCTGAGAAAAAAGGGGAGTCCCAAAACGCGTTTTCCCCATGCATTTTCCCATAGGACCTTTAGTCGAAGGTACAGCCCGAATGGCTGAACAGAATTACTTGAAATTTGGCTTAGAGGTAGTCCTCAGGTCAGGCAGTTCCTGAGAAAATTGCAGTTAAAAGTACATAAATATCTATATGCGCGCACCGTGCGCGCACGGTGCTCGCACGGGGCGCGCACCAAATGTCCGCGAGCGTAATTCTGATTGGTGGTTAGATGTTAGTCAACATTCCAATCGGTCGAAATCAGGAAGTGTCGGACGCCATTTTGTGTGTGACAGTGAAAAAGAAAGGTGGAGAACGTGAAAAGGGGTCAGGGTAGAGAGTTCCTGACCCCCTAGCCTTTGTCAAGGGGTCCCTGATTCAAAAAATCACGGTGTGCGCGCACCCCCCCAGCCACCATTTTGAGTTTTAGAGGCAGAAGAGAGCTAAAAACACAAGTGGAGAACGTGAAAAGGGGGCAGGGTAGAGAGTCCCTGACGCCCTAGGCCTTCTCAGGGGGTCCCTAAAGGACCTCGTAAATCACAAAAAAACATTTTGTTTAATAAAAAAAATTGCCGGTGCGCGCACCATGAAAAACCCTTAAAAAAAAAAAACATTTTAAACTGTTTATAAGTTTATAGAAGATATTAACTATGCTGTTCAACTTTATCCAAATTCAAGAAAAAGAGCTGAGCCATTCCATATTACAGGATACAGTCAATCTATAAGTATATACATAGGTAGTTTATTGTAAAATAAATATATAAAAAATATAATAATACATACATAAATTAGCATTTAAAAAACCTTACAAATTCACAAAAAAACCATAGGTTTCACACACGTTATAGTTAGAAATTAGCATTTAAAAAACCTTGCAAATTCACTTAAAAAACCATAGGTTTCACGCACGTTATAGTTAGGAATTAGCATTTAAAAAAACCTTGCAAATTCACTGTAAAAACTAGGGTTGGGCGGAATTTGCGAAGTTGCCTTCAGCAAAATTCGGCGAAATGGCAAGAAATCTCCGCAAGCATGCGTAATTTCGCGTGCTCGCGGAGATTTTGCTGCGCCCGTTATAATCTATGCAGGGTCACTCTCAGGGGCAGACGAGCATCGTGCCAGCCAGAATGAATCCTGCCCTGCAAATGTATCCAAGAAGATTCCACAGTTTTGTGCAATTCCTCTACTCAGAGTATTTTCTACTGGCTAATCAGTAAGTTCTAACTCGAATGGCGCCGAGGTCCTTTGATTGAGCTGTCAATCATAGTGGGGAAATGCCGGGAAGACGTTGCATACTGCTAGTGTGTGTGGGGTGGTGCTGCCTTCAATGCGAGTTCACAATGCCTCTTGTTCGTAAAGGGTAGGGACTGGAAGCGAAACTATCGCCTATAAAGTGGCGCTACTGTGTTTGCGTGAGAATAAAACCAACCGGGTCACCGTGTCTTGCTTTATTTATTTGCTGCTTTGCGGCCAACATGCCGTGCTTTATTTATTTATTTATTTTTCACGTTTTCTTAAACTTTTTGACTGTAACAAAAAAGAAAACGTGCTACAAACGTAATTTTGGAGGGATTGGCTAATGACGTCAGCCACCAGCCCTCCTAACCCATAGTTTCACAGATTCCCTGTGTCAGAAAATGCCTTTTATTGTGCGAATGTGTGAATGTAAAACTCCAAAAGGAGAATACTGTCACCCAAAAAAAAGAGAATGGCGCAAGGCCTTTCCCCAAAACGTGGTTTAAGCTTATAAATGTGCACCTGTTTCCACGCAACGCACTGTATCAATAATTGCCTCTGTTGTCTACGGAAATGGAATGCCAAATTCTTATAGAATGAATTTCAAATTAAATTGACAAGATGTGGTTTGATGAGAATGATACTCTCCAAAGCGCCTATACCCCCTCCTAATTATGGAACTCGTCCTCCTTTGCTACAACACCTCTTGAGTCTATCAATTCATAAGACGAAGGCAGTGAAGTCGTGAGCGGGAGACGCTGATAGGATGATCCTACCTGGGATTTAAAACGACCTACCAATGATGCGACGGCATTGTAATCTTCTACAGTTACTGCGCTGGCGATAAACACTGATCTCGTGCGCGAACTCTGCGCCACAGAGATGACCATGTATTGATCTGACGAGACTCATGAGCTTGTTTAGTAAGAAAAATGCTGCTCAAAATCGAGTCTGATCATTTTAAATATATTTACTTTTTGACAGGTGGACTGAATTGTGATTAATACGGTGAGCCTTGAAAGCCTATTGCAATCCATACTTCTTTGTGACTCCTCGTCGCCAAGAGCCTTTCGCGGAAAAATGACCAACTCTGAATTTATCATCTTTTTGGGTGATTTCATTCTTGTCCAAGAGTTTTTCCCCCTCATTTTTGAGGTGCTCGAGCAATTACTTGGGCTTGCACAGACTGTGCCCTTGAATTGGTGCAAAATTGCGTGTGCCCTCTGCCTGACGTGCCTACCCTGGTTTAATCTGTTTCAGCCTCGCGACTTTACAAAAGAGCCAAAACCATCGGTCCGCTAAAATACTTCTCCCGCTGCGATTGAATTGCAAAATACTACTGAAAAAAACGCTGCCTGAAAAGATAAACAGTAAATAACTTGCTGCCAAAGAAATAACACGTTTCACATTTTTACAGAAAGTTGCTGTACATTTTAGAGTTAGGTGCCTTCGGGGAAGCATAATCCTGTTATCAGGCTCTCTTTTTGCCTGTAAGAAAGAGGATTTACGTTCCTGAAAGGGTTAGGCTATGTGGTAGATTACTTTTCATGCTCAGGTTACTAGGCACTCAAATATGCAGTAAATTGGAATGCATGTGTTCAGTGCTTGTTAAAACTATGCTAGCAAAAACCAGTTAAAAATGCTCACAGTAAGAACGAATTCCTGCCACTTGTAAATCAAAACAGAACAGAACTGAAGCATTCTATGAGCCCTGCAAATGGAAGTGTTTTGTTTCCCTTCTCCATCCAGACGCTGCACTTTGAAAAAGAAAAATGAAAGAAACAGACTGCTTTTCCAGCAACAGAGTTTCATTCGATTTTGGATCCATTTCACTGGGGAACAAATGGAGAACGTTTGCCAGCAAGACAGTAGGATCGAGATCGAGGTAGAGACGGACGGAGAGAAAGAGAGAGAGGGAGGGAGGGAGGGAGGCAGAGAAGTGGACACTCGGGCTCCTGCAAGTGCTTCCTGGTGAGGTTTAAAAATACATCATTCTCCCCGCCATGGATCGCGGAAGTTTCAACATTTTCGCGTTTCGCGCGGAACGCGGAAATGCCGAAATTTTGCAAGTTCCGCGAGTGGAACGGAATTTGCCACCCACCCCTAGTAAAAACCATAGGTTTCACACATGTTATAGTTAGGAATTAGCATCTAAAAAACCTTGCAAATTCACTGAAAAAACCATAGGTTTCACACACGTTATAGTTAGGAATTAGCATTTAAAAAACCTTGCAAATTCACTGAAAACACCATAGGTTTCACACATGTTATAGTTAGCTGGACATTTCACTCGTACAAAACCGTTGAAATTCCCCCGTTATAGTTAGTTCAGCTAACTATAACTCGCGCGACCGCAATCCACTGCTGATGACGTCACATATTACATCACTCATGACATGGTCAGTGACATCACTCATGACATCACTGATGACATCTCAAATGACATCACTGATGACATCTTTGATGACATCATCCAGTGAATATGTGTCTTTCTGAAAAATAAATATTTTTTATATATGTATATCTAAAGGTTAATGGAAGAATAAATGGGTAAATAAGTGTCTAAATGGATGTTTTTTTTTGTCAAATTAATTGTATAACTGACTTATTAACAGTATCTTAGTGAATACAAGTATTAGTGAGTAATCTTTAAATATTCAAATATCTGTATCAGTGTCTCACTTTGTGTATAAGTGGCTGCATGTGTTGGTGAGTAGCTACATGAGTGTGTATATGGGTTATTAGTTCGTTTTTAGAGTATCAGTATGAGTGTCTGTATGGTTCAGTGGGGGATGTTACTTAGCGTATAGATGCATGAATGAGTGACTCACTGTTTGTATGTGTTTTGAAGACAGTATGTGAGCAGGACAGTATGGGTGGATGAGTGTGTGTATGGGTAAGAGAGTGAATGAATGTCTCAATAGTGTCTTTATGAGTAAGTCCATATGTTTTAAACTAGTATATGTGAGTATTGATGTATATAAGTGAGGATATATGAGAGTGAGAGATTGGAAGAGTTCCTGTATAAATAAGTATGTGTTTCTATAAGTGATTGTTTAAGAGAGTAAGTATGTGTACGTTTCTGTAGAAGTGAGTGTGGTGGTGTGTGTCTAGCTGTATATGCAAGTAAATGGATGTTTATTTGCATGTGTGAGTATGTGTGTGAGTAACTCTATGTATGAGTGTAGGTGTGTAACAGGATGTATAGGTGTATGAGTACATATGGTGACTGAGTACATGTATGAGTGACTATATAGAAGTGTTGATGAATGAGTGGATGCGTATGTGGATTTTGGAATTACTGAATAGGTTGTTCTAACTGGTATTGGTATCTCTATAGTTTTCAAAACTTTAGTTTGTATTTTTCAATGTGTGTATCAAAGTTTATATTAGGATTAACCCTGGGCGTAGTTCGCGAAGTAGCACTTCGCGAAGCTACGCAAAGTGCACTTCCCACTACGCGAGCTACACGTAGCACTTCGCGAACTGCGTAGTACCTTGTTCGCACTGTGCCCGATGTCGTTTTAAATGATTGCACAGTGCGGACAAGCAACCGGCACTGTACAATCATTGAAAATGGCATCTTGCACAGTGCGAGCTGTAGTTTTCTGCTGCTCGAGTAGATTTTTACTCGAGCGGCAGCTTTCTCAACGCGAACTGGTAGTTTCTCATCGCCAGCGGTTGCGAGCATACGCGACCACTCGCAATGAGAAACCTGACCTCCTCACGTTGGGAATCTCGGTGGGAGGTTTATTTTCCATGCTCGCGATCGCCAACTTGATGTTGCTGATCGCGAACAAGGAAAAAGTCTCGCCGGGATGTCATTTTGCTTGCTCGCGGTCGCCAACTTGACGTTGAGGACCGCGAGCAAGCAAAAAATGACCGCAGCACTACGCAACACTACGCTACGTGTGTTCGCACTGTGCTACGTGTAATTTGCGTAGTGCGAAGTAGCGCGAACTTCGCAAACTACGCGAGCATAGCGTAGTGCTTTGCCCAGGCTTAATTAGGATAAGAGGAGGTCTGCCACTCTTACACAAGGATGATGTCATCAGTGATGTCATCAGTGATGTCATCAGTGATGTCATTTGAGATGTCATCAGTGATGTCATCAGTGATGTCACTGACCATGTCATGAGTGATGTAATATGTGACGTCATCAGCAGTGGATTGCAGTCGCGCGAGTTATAGTTAGCTGAACTAACTATAACGGGGGAATTTCAATGGTTTTGTACGAGTGAAATGTCCAGCTAACTATAACATGTGTGAAACCTATGGTTTTTTCAGTGAATATATATATATGCATTATTTGTATGAAGCATATGAAGCGGTAACAGTCCACTGACACCTGAAAGCCCATATTCCAACATGAGATGAATATACACAGGACCTGAATGACATTCCAAACGCTAGAATACCTTGTTTTTTGGAGAAGCCGAAAGTCTTAAACCTCTTAACATGCATATGAGATGACTGTCCACTACCACACCCTGCACCAAATGGTCAGGCTTGGACCCCAGGTGATCCAAGTATCATTCCTTACACTAGCCTGATAAGCAGTGCCAAGCCAAACTTATACCTTCTTGGTGTTACTGGCATCCCAGGCCTTTGTGATGAGTTCTTCAGCCTGTTTTGAAAGGGCAGGGATTGTCCATTGTTCCCTGTAATCCACCATGCCATGAATTGCAGCAGTCCCTCTATCACTAGACAAAGGAAATGTCCTTGTTGATCAGAATGTTGTGATGGTAGAGGAGGCGCATCAAGGGATACCATGTAAGTTCTATCAGAATTCGAAACCTAGCTTGAGACTTCCAAATTGGCTTGATAAAGACCATGTTTGCTTCCTATGTGCTACCTCGGTTGTCACGCGGCAGTATTAGACCCGATTAAGAAACAACATCTTCACATGGTCACATTCTTAAATTGATTTCTCTCCCTAAACACTATGACATTTGACACATTCATTTACGTGCACGCACAAGATAACATTCCTCAAACTCAATTTGCTTAGACTACCACTTTGCAGGCACTCGATCAGAACCCCTTGAACATTCTGTACAAGGGCTAAGTTCAGCATTCAAGATGTTATTTGTTTTTGGCCGCTCGGCAACACAGCTTTCACAATAAAATAAACTATAGCGGCCTGACTGGGGCTTCGGCATGGTAACATGGAGGAGGTTATTATATATATGACATCAAGCCTTTGTTTAAGCAGAGGAACATTTTGCTGGCCCTGAGAGGTCAGTCCATGCAAGAATTCCAGCTCAACTGATTCCTGTTACATCATGCTGAGGGTTGTTGTCCAATTCTATACCAAGACGGGTAGCTTGCTGACACTAACCCACCGGTCATGGGGAGTTAGATCACCAGACAGGGATTTGACAGATCCACTCACCTTAAACATGATAGGTTAGGATGCACTAGGTAGAAGTACATTATATTAAAGTACCTGTATATAAGTGAAAGGGTTCTTGATCAGTTACCATAATTTCCCTGGGGAGTCAGGGTTGTCATGTTCTGAGGTTGCACATCCATTTGTTACTCTCTAAGGTTAGAGGTACAGATAGTGGACTATGAGCTAGCAGGACTATAGAACAACATATCCTGAGGGGTGCTCGGAATCAGTCTTACTTGAAAAAGTATAAGCGGTATGACAGGGTAGTCACCCTTTGCAATCATGGCGAATCGAGGTAAAGTATAATTGCCTTCAAGCGTCCAAAGTTGCAGGAATGCATTAGTCGCTGTCTCAGCTGATAATCTAGTCTGGAAGCCAGCAGATCGGTATTGATCCAGACCGTCCCCTTCCTCATTTATTGTTGTATAACATGTCTGGGTGTAATTTCCATGTGCTGCTATCTACAAAATGTCTTGATTGCCAATCTGCTAATGTGTTCTGTCTACCCAGAAGATATTCTGCTATCTGGTTCTCCAGGCAGAAATGTGAGAAATTCTTGGTAATGCCCAACAGTGGGCATTCAAGTGGGTTCCCCCTAGATGATTTATGTAATGTACCATGGAAATGCTGTCCATCTTCATTAGTATGCAACACTTCACCTTGTCCTTTCTTCATCATTTGATCATGAAGAACCCAGTCAGGAGTGCCAAGCTATTTAAATGCAAAGCGATTTGTTTTTCTGACCTCCTTCTGCAGGTATACAAGTTCACATCTTCTTGGTTCCTCAGCTCAGTCTCCTAGCATCTGACTCTAGGAGTAGGTCCTGCATCAACTCAAAGGTCACCTTGCTGTTCCAAACCTCCATGTGTTGAAACTACGATTTATTTTCTGGTGTTTGTTGTTGGTCACCAGTTCTGATTAAGTCAGTCCCTCCTCAGGTGTGAAGCTGTTAACCATTGCATAGCTCGGTGAAGGAGTAAATATATGATGTTACAACGCATGCAATTACAATGCATGCTTTTACAACGCAGTCTTTACATCACAACTACCATTACATTGCATGATTTTACAACACATGCCATTACAACGCATTTTGAAAAACTACCATTGCAACGCATTCCATTACAAGGCATACCATTACAACGCATACCTTTACAACGCATAATACTTTTAGGGCAACTGTAAGGTAAGTGTTGGATAGTGTATGGATAAGAATTACTATTCCCACTCTAGTGAGTGCAACAGTAGGGAAAGTGTTGGATAGTGCAGGGGTAAAATTTACTATTCCCATGTACCCCAAAACCCATACCCACCCTAATACAAAAAAGATCTCTATTACTTACCTTATAATGCGTTGTAATGGCATGTGTTGTAATGGCATGTGTTGTAATGGCATGCGTTGTAGTGACATGCATTGTAATGGCATGCATTGTAATGGCATGTGATGTAAAGGCAGTTGCGTTGTACAGGTAGGTCGTAGTAATGACTGTGTTATAATGGATGTTTCCCATAGGAGTGGACATGGGAATAGAGCCTGGAAGAATGAGGCCGTAAGTCCCCTTAGTTGAGACAGTTGGTGTAGCGAAATAATGGACTTTGATAGAGCCTGCCTCAGCTGCTGCTTTATGCTTGCTATGTTTGTATTTGGAACTTCAGAATCATCTCCCATGTCTATGACAAAACCCAGGAACATTATAGTCTGTGATAGTGTCAATTCCAATTTCTCCTGATTGACAATTAAATCTTTGTACTGTAGCAGTGAAATGGCCATTCCAAGGTGTTCCTTAAAAAGTTCCATGGCCAGTCTGAGAACTTTTGTAAAGCACAAACGTACTGATGAAAGGCCAAATGATACAACTCTGGATTTCTACACCTTGTGATATCACTTGAACTGCAAAAACCTATGACATGGCTGAAAAAATGGAATTACTAGGTAGGCAGCTTACAGATCTAATTACACCATACAGTCTTCTCCTCTGAGAATGCCTTAAGTAGGTGGATCCTCTCCATTTTGAAATGCCAGAAGAACAACTGCTCGTTCAAGTCTTGGAGATTTAGCATTGAGTGATGTACTTTGTCCTTCTACTGGACTGCTGCTAATGAAAAGAGCAGAATCATTCACAGTCATGTGGCAAGGGACACTGACAGAAGGCACAAATTATTGGAACAAGAAAATGGCAACTTTCTAAAAGTGACTTTTTCAGAATTGTGATTTTTAGTGTAAACCGTGTTGTGTAGTTCCTAGGACCCCCCCCCCCTCCCCTCCCAGGACCTGCACATTTTGGATGACCTAAACTGAGGGTGTGGTGTGCAGACAAACTCTGGACACCCCCACAGGATGAGTCAGCCATTAGACCATCTAGCTCTACGGTGCCGCAACCCCCCCCCTGTATCCTACAGTGGTGTATGTAGTTTCTGGCAACCACTGAATATGACAACCCTGATTCCTCAGGTATCGTGGAAACAATACGGTATCTTTCACTCAGTCACTCATGCTTGCTATTTTCAGAATACATAGAATGACGATTAGAACGGTTTCAAAAATTATTTATTGGTCAAGCGTTAGTCTAGTATCAAACATGCTAGCAGCAACAATCAAAAGACAGGAGCAGACAAATGTAATCTCTAGTACCAATATCGTAAAAAGTAGATACATTTCTACCATAGAGCTAATTAGATGAATAAAAACATATGATATAAAACAATAGCATTGGCGTACTCCTACAATGTGTAGCCTACCTAAATGTACCTGTCTTAGGTATGTGGGAGAAGCCTGTGTATGCAATGTCAGGATAGAACCTAATGGAGCCAAGAATTCCCTGGGGAAGTACTAACGCCTCGCCTGATTTTTCTGAATGAAGGACCCCCATCTCTGCGTCGAGGATGGCACGCCGCAAGGGATGTCAGGTCTCTGCCTGTTGAAGGATCAGCCTGCAGAGTCTCGGTCCAGCGTGGAAGGAATTCTCCTCTCTCTTTGTAAGGGAAAGTGAGGGTCTTTTATAATAAAGTGGTCACTCCAGGGTTTTTCTAGAACCGATATGTTTTTAATACATTCACTAACCCTTTGCTAATCCTTTTCTAAACAACAACACTCATGCACAGCTGGCTGTTGGCCATGGATGAAAAGAAATGGTGACCCTTATACAGAATAAACCTACCGTGCCTGGGGAAATATTTATGTACGTCAGGTACAGGAATTAAGATAGGATACCGAGAGCCTGGTTGTCGAAGAGACAGAAGTAAGCTACAAGGTAAAAGGTCACCTGTGTTTAGGACCGTTATGTCGTTTGGATGGGACTCAATGTATGTAATCGGTATATACATGATGGGACTATCCTAAAGAACATGACACCCAATCAAAAGGTCAACAAGGTCAGCTTAGGTAAGATAGAGAAGCCTGAAAAGGCATAATAATCGTGTACATAAAAATACACACAAAAAAGCTCCTAAAAATAATTATTTAAAAATGCCCATAAAAGCAAGTCCTACAGTGAAAACATTCTTCCCTAAAAAGCGTATAAAAAAGGGACTTTATGTGTTTGAATATATATTGTCATTGTTTTTCTGAGCACCTTGAAAGCCACTACATTCAGATAGAGCAGAGAAGGAAAAACAAAGTCAGTTCGACCTTCAATTTAGTACATGTTTAAAAAGTTGTCAAACGGTTCCCAGCACAGGAGAGGCCAGATTGTTCAGGAATACTGCACTAAAGACTCAACATCACTGAACATTTCATCCACAGGAGGCAGTCCTTCTAGTACCTCCAGTATGATATCAAGGGAGCAGAGGTGGTCATCACTAGTTCCCTCAGCAGCAGCCGTCGGGGAAGAATTAGATGCCTGTATGCCTGAGACTGATTACTGCACAACCGAGGTGGAGCCGATCTCCGTTCCAACAGAAGCTGAAGCGGCCCGTGGAGGCTCTAGGAACGCCATCATTAACATGTGAATACGCTGTGGAAAACTGTGCACATGGGCCCGCAAAGGCGCCAGGAGCATGTCTATGTCCGGTGACGCAACCAATGGAAGTGTCACAGAGGTCCAAAATGCGACGGAATCCAGAAAAGAGGTGACAGAATACTGGCAGAATGCAGTCAAGCCAGGCCGGTCTGAAAGACAGGAACCAATGCTCACTGAGCTCGAGCTCTCGTAGCTGAGGTATACCCACAAAGAACACCAATCGCACACGACAACGTCACTCCAGTAGTGTTCTCTCCGTGCCTTGAGCGATGTCGACATCCATTGCGAACGTTGGATTTAACCCAGATCTCTTGACTGGGGGAGAATGTATGCATTGTCAGCATTCCGTCCATCAATTGTTTGTTGTAACGCTTTTCGCCCTAAGTGGGATGGGTATTCCCAGACGTGGGACCCGTGCTCACTACGCCACTGGAGTCAAGCTATCCTGGCTGATGACGGCTGATAGCCAGAAACCGGTCCTAGGATGCTTGATTCCGGTCCAGGGAAGACATGGCTTGGCAGTTCGGGCTGGACTGTTCCCATGAGGCACAGGGTCAAGACTGATTTGCATATGGCCATGTCTAAACTGGGGTGGTGTAGTGGGCAAAAGAACGATGGATTTAACCCAGATCTCTTGACTGGGGGAGAATGTATGCATTGTCAGCATTCCGTCCATCAATTGTTTGTTGTAACGACATCCATTGCGAAGCAATGGAATTAAAATCAGGATGCCCGCTACTGAAAGCAGGACCAAAGGAATACCTCCAAAAACGCTTCCCATTACGAAGTGTATGAATGATGGAATCACTCTGAAAATGGTTCAAAAGTTGGTTAACAGACCTGTTCCAAAGCTCTTAAATAAGTTTACTATCCCCCTTGTATCAGACATGTTAATGATATGATGGACAATTTCTCCAAAATGGAGCGGGAATTTTGACCAGCACCTGTATCTCTGCCGAAGACCTTGCCACTTGGAGATCAAAAGTCTATCGGGCTGAAGTTAAGGCCACATTATGCTGAATCAGCATGGCTTTCAGTCTGCTCAGAGAATCAAACCCTATGTTGGATACATTCAGTGAAGGCCACAGTGGTGCCTCCCTAACTGTGCAAGCTGGGGGAAACAAATAACCCTAGAGTTGACGGTCACTAGATAAGCAATGCCGGGCGTCATACCACAGCAGCCTTGGTCATTCAACATCAAGTAACTCCCATTAGAAAGTAACTCGAAAACGGGATGAATTACGGTAGCTGGAGAACCCTTCAGGTAGCAAGACAAGTTCGCTATTGATGCATTACAGGCGCCGTGCAGCAATATTTCTTTACACACTAAAGACCCACTTAAGGCCTTTTCACAGTTTGAACCATTCAAGAAAACTTTCTTCTCCTTGTTCCTGCACCTATATGTGTATGGTAACTCCCCGGTTTCTCGTATGTACCCTCCGCCCAACGCTTCATACCTGCCTACGGGGTAATATTTCAGGCAGTACTGGAATCGGAATGTCATGACTGGCAGTGTGATATAGCTATGGATTAACCATTCAGTAGAGGTTGACTCTGCTACATTAAAAGGTAACTTCTCTAGTTTTCCAATGAGCAGCATGGTGTACTTTGCATCTCTGCCTACCATGGTCAGTTGTCTTTTGGTCAAGTTGTAAGCTGAAAACAGATTTGTGTCTTTAATGTATCGCCATGGAACGTGGCCAGAACGCAATGATTGAAGCGTCCAGCTTAAAAGCAAAATATCACGTAGCTGTGATTGCCCATGTTATAGAATAGACACATCTTGTTCCATTATGTAGATAGCTGAGGACACAATGTTGCCCAATATATGAATACAAGACGAGAGTGTGGTCTTGCCGTTGCCTACCACAGCTAAGGCATTTTCTAGGTTAATTCTATCTATTTCACGAAGTCTCTCTGCAGCTTCCTGTTGGGAGACTTTCCAAACCTCATTATAGATGGTATATAAGAAGCGTTTCCTACGTGGTTTCTTGGGACCTAACAAGAAATCACTACGATCCATGTTGTCTGACAGAAGGGACAAGTATTGTTTCACCTGTGATAGTGTTGAGGTTTTTAGCCACTCTAGGCACAACTTCCCAACACTAAAGGAAGTCACTACCCCTGGGGCATCTGTGTGTACGTAGTGTGGGTCGGGCCTATTGATACTAAACCCTTCAGTGGTACCCTTGAATCTTGTATTATACATATTTGTGTCTACGGGCCAAACCAACCCTTCCAATCAGGAGATGATGAAATGTACGCTTTTGTACCATGTGTTCCTTCACTTGTTAGCGTGTTATTTAAAATACCCTTACTAGGTGTGAGTGAAGGGATGCTCGGTGTTTTCAGGTCTTTGATGTTTGCAAACCCATAACAGGTAGTCTGTTGCACTGTTCTGTTCAGGAAAATCATCTGTAATGGTATGAGGCACATTCTGAATAAAGCCTCAGTTCCCTGAACCTGCCACTCTCTTGTTCCCCAGATGGAGTTTGTGTCTATGGTGTCTCTCCAGTAGTCGAAATCCTGTATAGACAATTGAGAGATAAAAGGTACTGAATATATTAGCTTTGTGTTTGTTAGCATAATTTTCTTTGCTGCTGCATTAGATTGTGCAAGTTTGTAGTAAATTGATTCTGGGTCGGATGTATTGACCCCAAAAAGTATGTGAACTTCTGTACGAATGTTGCAGAACTACCTTTTGGTGGTGTTGGGCAATGTTCCCATTGATGGTACACATTAGCATTGTGTGGTACACTTGCTCTATGCAAAAAATGATGACCATAATGCTGGTAACAAAACATGGTATCGTAGTCAGTTATATCCTCATACAATTCCCTGTAAGAAAACGCAGCACAATGTTCTAAATCTGTGAGCATATTATTTACAGCCTCAATGTCCCAATCATTAGATAGTGTACTGAGGGTAATGAACTCATTTAAAGAAATTTTAAACACATATGGAATTTTCAAATGTTCAGTGGGGCCATATACATCATATAAACTTTTATCCCAAACTATACCATCAGGTATTGCAATTGCTGTAATGTTCACCAGGGACAAGTCTCTTTGTTCACGGTGTGATGACGTATGTGGTTTCAGGACCAAGTTCAGAGATTGTACTGCAGAACCTTCTGGGAGATAATGTCCGTTCAGAAGCAGAAAAACAGACACTGTGCCAAACAAAAGTTAACAGGTATACTAACCCTATTGCGAACCAAATATGCAACCAAGGTGGCACTAAGTATTTTTGAGCAAAAGATAGAATTGGCGAAAGGGGGAGTGAGGGTCTTTTATACTAAAGTGGTCACTCCAGGGTTTTTTCAGAATCAATATGTTTTTAAAACATTCACTAATCCTTTACTGATCCTTTTCTAAACAAAAACACTCATGCACAGCTGGCTGTTGGTCATGGATGAAAAAAAGTGGTGACCCTTATACAGAATAAATCTACTGTGCCTGGGGACATGTTTCTATACGTCAGGTACAGGGATTAAGATAGGATACAGAGAGCCTGGTTGTCGAAGAGACAGAAGTAAGCTACTAGGTCACCGTTATGTCATTTGGATGGGACACAATGTATGTAATCGGTATGTACATGATGGGACTATCCTAAAGAACATGACAACAGTAAATTGCTATCTGCTGACAATCCAAAATTATCATGTAATAAGTAACCCAGTGTTAGACAATTGAAGATAAGCCTTACCACCATGAAAAACGACTTTAGAATTTTTTCACTAGCAGGACATGTAAAACTAAAACACACATGCCCTGCATTTTAAATACTAAACACCCTACCCTCGTTGCTGTTGGGGCCACTATTAGGGGTGACACATAAGTATTAAAAAGGAAGGGTTAGGCCTGGGAAATGGTTTATTTTTCCAAGTCAAAATGGCAGTTTAAAACTGCACTACAGGCTTAAATTATAGGTCTGAGACATGTTTTAAAGAGCTACTGCAGTTGGTGGCACAATGAGTGCAGGGGGCCACTAGTTGCATTTAATTTATAGGCCTTGGGTACTTGTAGTACCATGTACAAAAGACTTATAAGTAAATCAAATGTGCCAAGTGTAGGCCAATTTTACCATGTATTAGGAAGAGAGGGAGTGAACACTTTAGCACTGGTTAGCAGTAGTAAAGTGCCCACAGTATTAAACCCAACAAAAACAAATTCAGGAAGATAGGAGGGGTGAAGGCATACAGTTGGAGGGACTATCAACCAAGGCTGTCAGGTCTAACAGCATCCATCAGGTACTATTTCACAAAACATGCTCCATACAACACAATGCATGCTAAATTCATGACAGGGATGGTAGTCCATTGTCAGCCAAATGAGAGAAAGTTCGTCATGGCCCTACAGGTCACAGGATCTCACAGGACCTCACTCATGTCAAAGGACAGGTCTAGGTCTTTGCTCAGGCACAAGGTAAGAGTGAGGGTGGAGCCTAAATTGAAAACAACGATACCAGATACTCATAGTCAGACACTAAGTGCAGGGGAAGATGAAACCATGGACATAAGGTGACAGGAGTCACAACGCTGGAGATCTATTGTACCATGCAGGTCTCCATCTCAACATTCGCAAGTGTGTGCACGGAGATCCAATACAATACCTTCACCGTTAATAGTCTAGAGGCAGGTTAATCGTGAATTTTATATCTAAAATACTCTTGCTTTGAGCTTCCCTCAAGCCACAAAGGAAGAGGGCTGGTCTCAATACAAAACAAATATTGTGCTCTGACTGGCCTCTTTAGAGCACTAGGCTCCACGTGTACACTAACACATGGTAAATTATCTCTTACAATCCAATTCATGAGAGAAAGGATCGGGCCAAAGAGATGGAAATGGCATATGTTCACTCATTCTAGACCATTTTTTTTTTACATTAACAGTATCTTATTAAAACAATGTCTACAGTCAACTAACTAAAGAAATATGAAGATGATAAAAAAAAATTTAACAATAAAGTGCATTCATTGCAAAGTAGTTGAAATGTAATGGAAAATTGCATTACATTCAACACAAAAGAGTAAATACCCTTAATTAATATTCAAGAGCAATATACCTAAATATACTTAAGAGTATGCTTAAGAAAATAAGCAGGACGAATGCAAAAACTAACTAGAGACAAAAGAATTAATATAACTTACATACAAAGCTAAAAATCACACATATTACTGAAGACAAGAAACAAAAACAGATGCAACAATTAGGTAAATTCCAAAAAGCCTTCCAGGATACCTAGAAATATTTCTTTCATATCCTTTCAGTTTGAAAAGCTCATTGGTAATCAAAGACAGATTAAACAGAATAAAGGTTTCGTGAATCTGCTCATTTGGTGACAATTAGTGCATTTCTACTTCATGAGTGTGAGAAAGTGCCCCATGTTTTTGATGGATGCTGCTTGTCTTTTGAGCAGTATATGTACTCTGACCCCTAAAATATGGTAACATTGACTAATGCATAATTTGTATATTTACCTTTCCTATCAGGTCAATGTATACAGTGCACAAATATACCGATGGTGGGAAAAGTTAAATGATCCTTGTGAACTGGAGCACTTATTGTGCTATCTATTAGTGTGACAGGGAAAACATAGCTTTGACCTACCAGTGTAGCCTGATTACTAAATTGGCATCTCTAAGTAGGCCTTGTAGCAAACAAGGAATGGTGCATGGCATTTAAAAGTGGAACATTTAGATATGAAATGTTACCATGTCCCTAGAGTGACAGGGCTCCAAAAGCTATTTACACAGGGGGAAGGCTCTGGCTGTACTATAAGGAAAACAAGAGAACAGAATAACATATTAATTCTGCTAATTTACTTTTGGGACCAGCTACAAAGATAGTCCAACCACTATTTTCAATATTTAAGGACAAATGAAATTGTATATCTGGATTTTTAATACATATGTAGGAGCTTTTAGAGAGTTACCTTTTCCCTGCCTGAAGCTTCTAAATGTTCTTTTGTATTAGCTCTCCAGCAGCTGCTTTTGCCAGGGCTTGGCCTGACAGAAGTGTGAAAACTGCTTACAGGACAGACACAATGGCCTGGGGGTGAAAAGTGTGTTTCTCCCCTATGCAGGAAGACAAACCAGTAAGTATAGGGCAAGGAATTTCATTAACTTGTAAAGGGGCCTGCCCTTTCACAAGAAAATGTAAGCTGAGACCTGGAAAAGGCAAACGTGTGTTCCCGCAGGCTGCCACCAAGTCCAGTGGGAGGGAAGTGACCCCCAGAACATGAGTGATTATTTCCCTGGCCACTCCTCTGGGTGGGTATGCAGATTCTGCACAAGGGAGGAAGGCATCCCTCATTTGGGGTTTCAAGGGCACTGTGACATTGTTTACAGTAGTGAAAACAGAAACTGGTGTAAAGGTGGCAAGGGTTGTCTCTGAGGTCTTTTAAGCCATTGATTAGGGAGTAGCCAGGAGTCACCTGCACTCACTGGCTATTGCCAACCATAACTGGGGCACCCCAAGGTACCTTCCTCAGATTAGAACATTGTCTGGACCGGTGGAAGGCCTGCAACTGCTTTTTGAGACCTGTGAGGAGACCTGAAGACCTGAATATGCTCCCACTTGCACCCAGGACACAGATGTTGACTCCGCGGGTTAGGTGTCTGACTTCCTTTGTATTTGCAGGACTCAACAGGCTCTAAGAGGCTTTTTCTCTGATGTGCCCAGCTGACCAATAAGAATTTGATCTGGACTAGACCCTGCTCGTGGCCTCAGCGCAAATGATTCTTGATCCCCAAGTGCTGTCTCAGAGGTCCTGGGACCCCTGGAAGCATGTAACTGGACTTCTCCTAACACCTGAGTAGAGTTGGGACTTGGAAAATATTTGGACTTCCAAATCCCCAAAGGACTTGGACCAAAGCAATCTGTCCAAGCTAGAATGTAATTGGGTTGAAGAAGTAGGTTTCGCCCACTTGGTGCTTCTCTGCAGCAGCAAATCTGTTTAAGTGGGCCCTTGGAAAAGAGGTATCCAGCCCAATGGAATAGCATTTGACTACAGGGCTTGCACAATTACCATACTAAGTACCCACATAAGAACAATTATTAATTCTATGCTGGATTTGAATATTTTGTTATCGGTGATGTGACCAAAGATGGTACTTAACATGTTATGGGCTATGTGGTTTCTGAGGTCATAAGCAGTTCATGGTGGGGGCACATGTTATAGTTAGTTGTAACTGGTGAATTGCAGTGTATTTTTATTTTTTAAACATTACTTTTTATTATTGAACACCTATACTATAGCAACACTTCAATGTTTTTTCAGTGCTTTTCAAGCGTTTTTTAATGTAAGCTAAGATTTTATTAGGATACCTAACTATAATGTCACTTTAATCTTTGATTTATTCAATGAATATCTGGGGGGTTTTAATATTAGGGAAGATTCCTGAGGAAGCTGTATTGAGTGATCGCATCTTTGGCTACAGAATCCCTGACCCTGCAAGAGCCCCGCTGAGGCACAGGAGACTCTCCACTACACGTTCCAGTGCCGGCCGGGCTTGGCGGCTCCTCCCCCTGAACGGGTCCGGGACCACAAGGACCAGCAGCCCCGCAGCAACGCCCCCGCCAGCGACTTCACAGCGCGCCAGGAGGCGCTATAAAACAACGACTGGGGCCAAGTCCCCGCGGTGATCGCATCTTTGGCCACAGAATCCCTGACCCTGCAAGAGCCCCGCTGAGGCACAGGAGACTCTCCACCACACGCTCCAGTGCCGGCCGGGCTTGACGGCTCCTCCCCCTGAACGGGTCCGGGACCACAAGGACCAGCAGCCCCGCAGCAACGGTCCCGCCAGCGACTTCACAGCACGCCAGGAGGCGCTATAAAACAACGACTGGTCCCTCCTCCCGCGAGGTCGCGCGCGGGTCGCGCCGGGAGAAGCCCGGGACAAGGGCGGGATCGTCTGAGGCCGTCGTGGGCTGGCGTAGGCTGGGCTGGGCCACGTCCCTGATTCTCGCCACTCTGTTCCTGTGTGGAGCCACGATCAAAGCCACTACACGCACTGCTCACTCAGACCACACAGGCAGCACCTCCGTGAGTACCCTTTGGCCTTCTGTCCTGCTTGTATTAATAGGTCTGGTTACTACATTCCATTAGTCAAATCTTGACATTGATTCACACTCGCGCAAAAACTATGGAGAAGCGTATCTGCTCCGCTGGGACTTTGGATGCATACCTTCTGCGGGCTGACTCAATTATAAGTAACGAAATCGACCTCATAGAACGTAGACTGTCCATCGAACCGTCACACCCACTCCCGCCCAGCCACTCCTCTCACAGCACAGTTCCTTCCCCTCCTAAAATACCTCACTCTAGTACCCCATCCATACCTTTTTCCCCAACCACCCAAATCCCATCAGCCAATAACGATACTAACTCTCATCCCAGTATTCCCTCTCCTAAGGGCCCACAAACGCGAGGAAAATCGAAACATCTCCAAGTCGCGTTAACAGGGAAAACCCAGAAAAAGCCTAGGGCAATTAAACAACATACCAACTCCATTAAACCAAAAACGCTAACTCAGGGTACCCAAACTGATCCAGGGGAATCCTCCGACATTGTTCAGTCCTACTGCAAAGAAACTCTACCTGGCCCAAACCCACTCAAAAATTGGACGATATGGCCTCTAGTCTCTTTGCTAAATTGAAGGAATCACTCAGTTCCTATGAGATCAAGCTGACTCAATTCCTAGTCTCTAAAGAACCACACAGTCCACAACCCTCACCTTCTCACCCTCCTTCTATTTCCCCCACTGATGCTACAACTAAGGCCACTCATCAAAAAGATTCATTTTGCCAACCCGGAAAAAACAACCCGCTTAATGGCATCCCGCAACCATCTCTTAGTTTAGCAACTAGCAGGAGTCTGGCAGATAATAACCTACCCACAATACACCTTCCACAAAAAATTCCTTGCACACCTACTAACCCCAATAACCCCATCAATAGGTCTTATTCAAATCTAGCTCGTCCAAACTTGCCGCCCGCTACTTGTCCATACATAGTGGTTTTAACTGGAGTCCCTCCCCTAGACCCAGGAGCGACAGAATCCTGGCCTTCCCTGAGAAATAAAGTGGTGGATTGGCTTGTTAAACATAGACATTACAATGTCCATAACACAAATCAAATTATCATGGCACGAAGAACAGATTGGATTGGCCCCTCAGAAAAAACGATTCAGGGTGACTGCATCATCGTGAACTTTAGATCTCCCAGACTCGCCCGTTCCATTTTAGTGCAAAAAGAGGATCCCTTGCTCAATTTAACCGCAATCTCTTCCCTTCCTCTTGGTTTTTTCTACCGCCCATCCATTTATCTATCTAATCCTCCGAATGGCTCAATATTAATGGAAAATAGATTTAATTTTCTATCGCAAATTGAGGAAGTTGATTGACTACTCCTGGCTACAAAGTCCCCTCACACTCTTAAATCTGTCCAACCCCCAGCAAAAAACCCCCTCAACCAAACTCTTATTCAGATGCAGTACTCCCCCCAATGAGTAACTCATCATCTCTATTTCCCTCTCACTCTTTAATACTTCCCACTTTGCCCCAACCACCCCCACCCGCTCTCTTAACTTATACAGTCATTCAAGTTAACCCACAAAGTACTTCTTACATAGACCCCAATCTAATCCCAACCCCTGAGGTCCCTCTTGCTACTCAAATAACTCCACAACCCACCTCATTAAATATTCCTGCAAAACTCTTTTCTCGTCATCCACTTAGCCTCATCTTTTGGAACATTGCAGGCCTTCTCTCTAAAATTCATAATGAGGGCTGGCTAGATTTCGTTAGGCGCCACGACATTATCTGCATGCAGGAAACCTGGGCTCTTTATTCTACTCACTTAAATGGTTATAAAACCTTTTTTTCACCTGCGCTTCCCTCACCCTCAGGGCGGGCAAAGGGAGGCTTAGTGATCTATATCTCTAATCTCATTCCAGGTCAATTCACCAACGTGCTAAAATCTGAATCCAACTACCATATTATATCCATTATAATAAATAAACACACCCACGTTCTGATTGTTAACTTTTATAATAACCTGCAAGACCCAAAATTGACAGGTTTGCTGCAAGAAATTCGATCTTTTCTCATGGAATACCTTCAACAGCCCCATGTTAACAATCCCTTCTTGATCTGGGGGGGAGATTTCAATTTACCACTATGCGACAAAAACAAGCTCACCTGTGGTTTTATGGATTCCAACGAATCCCCCGCTACTCATTTTTCCCATTCCACCAAAGGCTCATTGATGAATCAAATTATGTCCTCTTTGCAAATCACTTTCTCCAATGAACTCTCAACTCCACCCATTAAGCTGACCCCAACATATCACGGTAGCGGCGCTATGACTTGCATAGATTTTATACTTCTGTCTTTCAGTGCAGTCAACTTGATTACAAATTTTACCACTCATGATTGCATGTACAGCGATCACTTCCCCATCTCCATCACTCTGGACCTACCTGGTTCTTCCACCCATGCAATAAACTCACTACACCAGAATAACCTCACAATGAACCGACCAAATGGCTATGCCCTAAAATGGTCCCGTATCAACCCTGAAATAATTCTGAAAGAGCTCATCACAGGGAACAGAGCAGCCTTTACATCTTGCCTGGCGGACTCCTCCTCTCCCCTTGAGGTATTAACAAATTTCCAGATCATTGTAATAGAGATCAATAAGGCCCTAACCATTTCCCCCAAACCTAAAAAGAACTCCACAGTTAGCTGGTTCAATTCCACCTGTTCTAAGGCTCACAAGCGCTCAAATTGGCGTTAAAGAAAGTCCCGAGAATCAAATCCGAGGTCGCCCAAACCAGAAAATTCTACCGCGAGTCCTTAAAGAAATGTAAAACAGAATTGAAAGAAGAACTTTGGTCTGCCCTTCACAAAAGCTCTAAAGTGAAGGATTCCTCAGCTTTTTGGGAGGTAATTAACTCATCCATGCTTCCTGTGGCACCGCATCTGGACCTCAGACAAGACGTCTTTAACCAAAGAAATCATTACTGATTGTCAAAAGTTGGACCATTCCGAAAAAATTCCCTGGCTAAAATACATCCGCAACTTCCTCAATGACTTGGGTTACCCGAATTTCTATTCAGCACCACATGACATGCTAAGACTTTCCCGTAAATCAATCAAGGCGGAATGTCTAAAACATCTTGATAATCTCCGGTTAACAACAGAAGCAAATAAACCTTCTGTCCAGCATTCCATATTAATCCAAACTTCTTTTAAAATTGAGCCTTATTTGTCCTCTTGTTTTCCAATTTACGATGTTTTTTTACTCACCAGATTCAGATTTAACAACTTCCACCGACTAATTACCTTCCCCAACCCAAATGACTGGTCAAGGGTTCTTCCCACATGTCCCTGTGATGATCTTTCTCTACAGTCCCTTTTGCACGTTACTTTTTTTTGTAAATATTTTACTGAACCTAGAAAACGGTGGCTGAAACCTGTTTTGAATCAATTGTCAATACGTGAATGCCGTCCAGCATTATTGGCTCTTCAAATGCTGGAGTCTCCTGCAATTTGTTTTAATATTGCTATGTTCTTAAAACTTTGTATAAGGCACAGATCAAATCTTTAAGCACTAAACATCCAGTCGTTCTGACTGCTAGTTATATGTCAACAAATCTTATAAAACACAAAAATCAATGTTTCATAACTACCTTTCATATTTTATCTACAAATTTTGCTGACAATCAAGTTCCCACTGACTTCTGACCTGCTCAGTTTTCTCTGTGATCAATTATTTTATTTCGAAAGGGACTGGCTCGTTAGATTTTTGTACGCAATGTCATTACATGAACTTTATTAACTTGCTGTATTTGTTGTATTTGTACCTAGCTTTTATGGATGTGCCTTGCTTCCGAATAAAGCTTTTATTGAATTGAATTGAGTACCAAAGTTCATTTTTTTTAAATTTCCCTATGGGTTGCCCACCCCTCCTCAAGTGCCAGGGTTCAGGGTGTCCCTACCTTGACTCCTTTTAGATTAGCATGACACAATGAGCAAGTACCTGAGTCCTGTGATGGCAGCAGCAATATTTTTCTCTGGGTTGTGGCCTGTCAATCAGATCATCAAGGTGGTCCTGCAGTACCAGAAAAGTTGATGGGAGTAAAAGCTTCCTCGGTCAATCCGGGGGCCCTATTTTTATAATTTACCGTACTGAGGGACCGACTGTGCATATATACATAGCTTTTCAACTCCTTCAATAACAACCAGAGCACCTCTTAAATGTAAATTTGTCAAAAACTTTACAAACCTTTTGCCAAATTTAGTGCAATTAATTTCACCCATATTTTCTGTATCAGAAATAAGTGACCAGCCTGCCATCATATATGAAGGTACATAATGGCAGCACTTGATGTAGTGTCACTACATACAGCAAGTAATCATAACCATGGGATTGCTGCTTCTTACTACTTTCTGGGGAATAGGTCAATCGAGTTCTTAGATCACACGCAGATGATACTTCAGACACTAGAATACTGCTTCACTCACATTGTTTTCCTTTTTGATAACAAAATGTACCTGCAGCAGGGGAGCTCCTTCACCCCCACCTATGCGAACGTATTCATTGGGCGATGGGAGAAGGACTTTGCCAGGCAGGAAAAAACGATCATACCATGGAACATATGGTAAATGGATTTGTTTCATTGATCTATTTATCATGTGGAATGGAGAAGAATCCACATTGGAGAAGGAGTTCATATCAAAACTCAATAAGAATGAGCTCATTATAAGATTCACTAAAATGTACAGTAAGTACTATATTGAATTTCAGGATGTGGATCTAGGAATAAAAGAAAACATGTTTACAATCATTCACAGGAAGGCTACAGCTGCAAATTCCATTGCTCCATGTGAAAAGTGGACATCTGAAGA
The DNA here is from genome assembly GCF_964204655.1 of Triturus cristatus. NCBI lineage: Eukaryota > Metazoa > Chordata > Amphibia > Caudata > Salamandridae > Triturus > Triturus cristatus. The sequence continues at coordinate 494,210,714 of NC_140585.1, forward strand.
TGTTGAAGTGGATCATCCCATGTGGGCAAATGTTGATAGCTTGAAGAATATGCTCTACAAAGGAGCACTTTGAAAAAGAAGTAGCAAAAATGATTAAAAGATTCAACTTTCATGGGTGTTTCATATAGTGTTCTTGAGGATGCATCAAGTAGAACTCAAATGAAGTATAGGGAGTCCCTTCTGAATCAGGATAACAACAATTCAACAATTATGGATTTAATGCAGAATCAAGGGACAACCGCATGTAGAGTATTCATGGAATACAAACGGGCATGTTCAGACATAAATAAGTTCTCACATAGAATTGGCATATTTTGGAACATAACAAACATTTTAAAGAGATTGTGGGCCCTCATCCCAACATCACCTATGGGAGAACTGCAACTTACGGGGACATTTTAACACACAGGCTTTATAATTTAGAAACAAATTCTAGCGGATGGCTGAGAAACTTAGGGAGTGGTTTTGCGAATGTGATGGGTGTAAAGCTTGCAGGTTTGTCCAGAACCAAAAAGAATATAAAACTTTGGAAGGACTGAAAATCATAATGCAAAATATAATAACATGTAATATGGAATTTGTAGCATACGTCCTGGAATGTAACTGTGGCAAATTATATGTTGGAAGTGCCATCAAAAATCTACTAGTGAGAATTTTGCAATATATAAGGGCCATAAAAAAATGTGATAAAAGTTACTACATGGCAAAGAACTTTATGGAGTTCCATCACGGCTCATTTTAGGAGGTCAAATACTATGGTATAAAACATATTGAATTGCTTCCCCAGGGGGGTGATAGGGAATTTGAATTCGGAAAGAAAGGAGTCGAAATTAATTATGATATTGGGAACTGAACTGAATCCCTGGGGGCCACAAAAAGTATGCAGAACTACATGTGCATCAGTAGAGTCTAAAACATATAGGGAGTTGTTAAAGGAGTATCTGATATTGAGAATATGGAGTCTGAGTGTCCCATTATAGAAAATTATTTATGATAGAACATAGACACCCTGTATGGATCATCTGCATCATAATATAATTATTGCATCTTATATAGCAGGGATTTTAAGATTGCACATTTGCACTCTATAACAGCATGAACTAGTCATCTACAAATTGGTGTACATCTTGTCCTTTGGAGGTACATAATTGGACACATTTGCACTATATAACAGCATGAATTAATTATCTACAAATTGGTATATGGTGCATTTTATGTCCTTTGGGATTGTATAACATTTCTACAAATCATGAAATGTTCACATGATAATTCCTGTCATAGATGGCACATGTAAATACACGGATGGTTGAGCTTATGGACTGATATAGCACTTTATGGATCTGTGGAGGAATTACCACATGCAAGTTTTGTACAAATGCATAAGCAATGTATAACATCAATAGGCAAATGTTGCACAATTTGTACATAGCACTATAAGAATTCTGCAAGAATCATACACAAAATGTTTATGTGAATGCATAGATACTTTAAAAATCGGCCAGAGCCTGCACCTTACCCATGTGGGTGACTAAACATCCAGCGGGAGCCAGCAGTTTTTTGATAAGTGGGTGCCCTAGTGTTTACCTGGTGCACTCATAATTTCCTTCCGTGGCCCCTGCTGCATCTTTGTTTACGTGGTGGCAGCAAAGCTGATTCTATCTTAAGATCTGTTAGCTCCGTGGATCCTCTTCAGCATGAAATATACAAAGCCTTAATTTTTCAATACTTTTGAACTGACTTACATCAAATTACACAAAGCACACTTTCTGGACCATGGTCTATTTTTCTGCCAGTTTTGGTGTGATTCCATTCAGCAGTTTTTGCTGTATCGCTGTTCAGTTTTATATGGAAACATTTATAGAGAAAATGTGTTTTTCGGACTGTCCCCCCTTTTTCTCAGCACCCTGATGGGCCACCCAAAACTTTCAAAGAAGGAGCTGAGGTGGATGAGACACACGTTTTTGGGGATAGTGTTGTTAAGACATGCCAAACTGTGCCAAAGTGATTAGCAAATCAAAGCTAAAATGGATACATACACACTCTAGAGATTCTAGATAATTATTTATTATGTCACTGGTCATAAACAGCAAGATTGAGTTCAGTCACCTCTTTTGCCCTTTTTCAAACGTTTATACTTATCATTTACTTTGCATCTGTAAATGGAAGATGCCAAAATATTAATTAAGTCTCTTGTAATTCAGACCAATCCTAAAATTAGATGTCTCTCTTACTTGAATTTGCAGCATGGTAATTTGATGAACATAGTATCAAATGAATCCAAAGTCCGGATGTAAGCATATTATATTTAAATTCAAGGCCCGTAAATCCAACAGTTCTGTAGTTATTAGAAGGTTCAAGTGACCAATGTTACAGTCAATTCAAGATTGCCAAAACACAGTTTCCCTTTCTTCATTTGATTCGGGCCATATGTATCAAAAAAGAGTTTTGCGATTCTCAAATTGCGATTTTTAGCAAATCGCAATTAGAGAATCGCAAAATGCAATGTATGTAGGATTAGCGAAAAAATTTGAGAATCCTACATATTCCTAATTTGAGAATCGCAATTTGAGATTCGCAAATAAGGAATACCTTCCCATTCATTCCTATGGGATAGGAGGCCCATAGTAATGAATGGGAAGACATTCTCAATTTACGATTACCAATTAGAGAATCGCAAATTGAGAATGCAATTTCAAGATTGCAAGGGTGCCAAAAGGACACCTGTTGCACCCCTGAAATATGCATGTGTGCACATTTTGTGCACATACGACATATGGCACTTTTAAAAAGTAAAAAAAAATGTTTTTTTTAAAAAAATTGCAAATTACCACCAACATGAAGTTGGTGGTAATTTGCAATTCCTTGAGGCCAAATAGCAAATTTCTGGTGCTTCCAGAATTGCATTTAAGGAATCGCAATTTGCAATTTCTTAATTGCATTCGCAATATCGAGAATTGCACATTTTTCAATTCTCTATTTTGCAATGGCCTTTCGGGATGATACATCCCAAAAGGCTTTTTCAATTTGCAAACGGGCCAATTCTGCGAATCTGCCTGTTTGCAAACGGGAAAAAGGCTTGATACATATGGCCCTAGGTGTATAGACAATGCTATCTAATGATATCACATCATATTTAGTAAAATTAGTAAAAGGACTTCCCAATAAGGAATCCAACTTACAGCACAAGACCAAATATCACTCCATTTGGGAGTATCACAACAGTATCGATCATTCAAAAAAGATTACTCTTGGTCCCCAAACTTAAAGGAATACAATGCAGATTTTGTGAAATATTAATATTATTATTTAACAACATTTCTTGCAATCACACAGGACACAATTATTTGCGAAAAGAGAAGGCAGAAGAAACAGGAACACTGCTTGTATACTCAGATGTGCAGCATCAGCCAGTACATTCACAAAGCACATAGGTTTGGTCACAAGGGGTTATCATTTGCTTCACAAAGTTGACAATGCCACTCAGTTTCACTTCAAAATAAAGTTTATTTAGCAAATTAGTCTATGAAATACAAATACATAAAGCATAGTTAAAAGGCAAACAGGTGTTTTTTACAGAAGTTAAATTTCGACTGATGCTAATGAGCACATCTAAAAAAAAAAGTCATGTATACCAATGAGTTCATAGCATGTTCACAAGAACTATCTCAATGCTTTAACAATACATGTTTTAATATAAGTTGTCACAAGTCTAAAACCAATAAACAGTCCAACAGTATTCATTGTTATTTTTCAATCTGGCATCGACTTCCAGGGCTGTGAGGTTAAATCCTACATGCAATTTCAAAATCGCAGACCTCATAAAAAGTTTTGGTACACTACTCAAACATGGGCATGTGTTCCATAATAATGCTTCCTCAATGAATTTGAGGATTTTTCTCCAAGATAGTATAAAAACTTTCTGATTGAATTTTGTAGTGCAGATTCTCTTAAAATTTGTCTTATGTCAAGACTATGTCAATTACATGAAGACGGTCTGACACACATTTTATTGAACCGCCCGATTTTATCAACGGAACAACATATTTTATTAGATAAGATTTTATCATTTGCACCGCATTGGAACATGTTGCATGCCTTACTCTTATGCATGAAAGGTGAGACTCCTCAAATAACAGCAGCCTTTATAAAATTATTTTCTCAAAGTGGCTCAGTTATTGACTACAAAGAGCCTGCTGAACACTACGTAACGTCTGCATCTTCAGAGATATCCTGCTGTAAGGCTACTAGAACATGATAACTTACAACAAGAGGTGGGCAGAGTTAACCCGGCAACTTTGTACTATTTTGGAGGGACTTAATTTAAAATCCTCATGCACTTTGAGAGACCTTACATGATCATATCTTAAGAAAAAGGGGGGACAGGAGGGGTATTGTATCATATTAGTTGATAATCTTCATGATTTAAGGTGACTTGCACGAATATGTCCGCACTTTATCATGGTCAAGGCAGGAAATTATTGTATTTTAAACAAACTGACAAAGCTATTACATAGGACTTGATGGCCATGAATATCCCAATAAACTAGTATGAGTATCTTTAATATATAATTTTAGCTTCTGTTATAAATAGAAATCGTTCAAAAGGACGCATTTAATGCTAGAAAGAGGTGTTTGTACATATTTAATAAATGTGCAACTTGTATTGATTCAGCTGTGTGAAATATGTTTTTTATTAACTAAAATAAATATACTTTACTCTCTCTCAAGTCTCACTTCGGGAGGCTCAAGTCCGAGGTCACAAGACTTTCTAATTTATGGTGCATTTCTTTAGGGTCGATTTATCTCCTTCATTTGGACTTGTGCTCACTACATTTCACTGATATGTTTGAATTCTCACTGCATGATAGCTGCAGGAAAAATCTTATCAAATGGATCACCACTGTCATGAAGTTAATTTTTAACTGACACCTGTTCAGGACTTTGCACTAGATGAAAAGTTTGAAATATGTGTTAAGATCCAGCGCTCTACTTGATTCCAAGGGATTCTAACATTATAATTGAATAATTCAGTATTAGGTTAAAAAAACACAACACGCCTGGAAGCCCTCTAGTCTACCAAGCATTTAATGCAAATGCAAAAATAGCAAGCACCACATGGAGTAAACAAAAGACAATTGTCATTTGAACTGATCACTGCTCTGCTAGGAAAAGGGTCAGTGGAGCCTAAGGCACTGGCATTTAGGACAATTTATATATGTTTTCTTTCTCTCATTACAACTCTATGGAACCTAATCATGCAACAGAAATGTTTTGCTTCCAGCAAAAACTTATCAAATGAGCAAGTGGCAGGTATTTTACACTGAGGAAGTGCGAGGCCCCTTTGACGAGATAAGATCCGCCATGAATACAATACGGAGTTCATTAATCTACAAAATCTTGCTCGTCGTAGTCTTAATTGCCAACAGTTAAAATGAGCTTATGCTTTGCAGAAATGCGCAAATATACTACCCTCAATAACATGGCTTCTGGGCCTAGTAGAGCCATGAAACCTCCCAAGCATAATTTTCACTAGGACCACGGATAAATTCATAATTCGAGGTATATATGATCTATCCAGCTAAGGTTACTGAAGAAGATAAGATCAAGGCATTTATGAGATTTCACTTTTTTGCTAGCTAAAAACCATGAAGAATTAGGCTATTTTTTGCAAAATACCAACATTTTTGCTTTGTTCTCACTTACAAATAGTCGAATTAGTTATACATTTCTGGAGAATCTCTGATTCCCTCTGCAATCTGATTGCTGAATAATCCTAGGTTGCCTGGATATAAAAGGCAGGGTAAATGGTCCCTGCTTATCCCGGGTGAAAAATAATGGAATTTTCTAAGTTGTGAGGGAAAATCAGCCATCTATAAACCAAATAATGTAGGGGTCACGAAGCAATCTTATTTACAGACCGTTATTAATAGACACACCTTTTGATGAACTATTAATATCAATATGGGTCCAACGCACTCGTTTGCAGTTTCTTGCTGGTGGTTCCTTCTGTGAAATCTGCACAGGACCAGTCATAGGACTCACCATACAGGGAGCACACTCACACAGACAGCGCAAGTGGCTGAGATTTTGAGCGGATGAAGTAAAGCCTGGTGGGGTGCCACCAGGTGACTTCCTACCAATGCATATTCCAACCTGTGAAAAAGTTGCCACGTGATTCTCTGATATAAATGCAAGTGTTTTTTTTTTTTTGCAAAATGATCAAACTTCACTGTTCCTTACTCTCTCTATGCTACATTATGCACACAAACTGCAGAAGACGTTGCATAGCGCTTTAATGTTCCACAGCAAACACCTGTAAAGCTAAACCGCAGTGATCATTTAAATGCTCAACGTAATTGCTGCTCAACCTTAATGTGCCAGCTGTGTGAAGGATCTAACACAATGACATAATAAAATGGCGGGGAGGCAATACGACTGTAAACAAAACGTTTAATTAATGTAGTCCCTTAATTTCTTGACAGTTAAAAAGAGACCATATATAAAATAAAAAAATAGAAGGATCTAATGTGTAAGTTCACAATTAAAATCATTTATTTTCCACTTCCATACATTTTCTTAAGACTAAACCAACCAAAGTGTTTCGTTCCTACAGAGATGCAAGTTCCTCATATCTGTGACAATAAAAATTAATGCACTTTGATTTTCCATTTTATGTCACTTGAGCATTTTTGTAACATGTATCAGTCCCTAGGTGCAGACTCGGAAATAAGGGCTTTCTGTAATTTTTCTTCACAGTACGAACAAATGTCACAATTGCCAGGAACCCTAAGGGTTATCTACACAGAGTACTTATATAAGAACTAAGGGGGTCATTATGATGGCGGAAGCGGTGGCGGTCCTTCTGCCATCACCAAGCTCATTACCCACCGCCAAATTAGGATGGCGGTGGGTATCGCGGCGGACGCAAAGTCCCTCCGTCGCTTTTCCGCCGGAGGCAATCGCGATTGCCTGGCAGACAGAAAAGAACCACTAATATGGTGCTGGTGCCTAGCAGGTACCGTCCGCCATATTAGGATGTGTCCTGGAAGAGTCCTTTCCATGGTGGCGATGCCACCTTGTAAAGGCTGTTGGGGATTGAGTTTGGGAGCCCATTGCGGGCCCCCCTTGTTTCGGGGGGTGTTGCTGCACTGAGGGGTACCCATGGTACCCCCCTGCATTTCCATGCACCAAGTGGCAGGCACCGCGTGGTGCCTGCCATGTGGTGCAGGGAAATGCGGTGCAAGCACCTTTACCATTGCGGACGTTGCTGCAGCCAGCAATCACCGCCCGCAATGTTAAAGGCCCAGGATGCGCCCGCCAGTATGGCGGGCGCATCCTAATCACAGTGGTGGGACCGCCGCATGTCCTGGGGCGGTCCCAATCACCGCTACGGTGGCAGGCAGACCAAGTCCGCCCGCCATCGTAATCACCCCCTAAGATGGTAGGTGGCCTTGTCCCCCCCTTTCTATGATGTTACATGTTTGCATTTACTGATCTCTGTCATTTGACTGTTGACCTTGGTTTCTATTTCTAAGCTCTTTGCTTGATATTAACATAAATAAATCGGCCAGAATATTGAGGTGATTGCATTACATGTAACTGAAGAGATCTATAATTTGACTTATGTCCTTGGTTCTGATCTTAAGCCTTCTAATGTAATAATACAAATATATTGGCTAGAATGTGGAGGTGATTACACAACATGTGTAATAGGCAGACCATCAGACCCTTTGAGGGGGCGCCGTTTATGGTTTTAAAAGCACCTGCTGTTGCATAGCTGGCCTGCAGCAATTTTTCAATATGGTAAGCAAGGAGAGGGTTCTGTTGAGCCGTGTTTTAACTAGCCCTACTAAGCTCGTAGACAGAATCATTTATTGACCCCTCGGCATCACGTAGCTCCGTTACTTGCTACTAATAGATGCACTATTCTTAGATCTATTAATGCATTAATGTGGGTTTAATAATAACGCAATGCCTATATTAAAGACATTTTATTGTATTCGAGCATACAATTTTCTTAAAGGCGGACAGGTTTTCCCCGTTCCGATTTGCTTGATGCTTACCAATAGTTCTTCATGTGAGTGCATTAATGTGGGTTTAATAATAACGCAATGCCTATATTAAAGACATTTTAGTGCATTCGAGCATACGATTTTCTTAAAGGCGGACAGGTTTTCCCCGTTCCGAGTTGCTCGATGCTTATCAATAGTTCTTCATGTGAGTGCTGACTCGTTGTGAAGAAAAGGTAAAAAATAGATAGACAATAGACATGGATTCTGGGACATGTGAGGAAATTAAGAAAATATGAAACAACATAGAACATGAAACTTATGTTTCCCATACAGGTCGCTAAGTAACCGTAGAAGGAAGAAAACGTCCACAATACTTCGGCGTTTTTTATAAAAAGTTGAAAATCGAAAAGAACTACAACTACCTCTATCTACTAAATTTTACGGTGAGCGATGGTAGGACCATTTAATATATAACTATTACTCTAGCGAGGTTTCTCAGCTAAAAGAGCCCCTTTTAATATTTGTTCCTCAGAGAGAGACAAACTCCTAATGATTTAAAGTGGATTTCACTCTCCTGGACAAAGAACAAACACGGTGGCTTTCACGGAACATAGATAGAAAAACTTGATTATCATTAAGGTAGGCCTGTTGATTCATCTAACATACGCCCTATACTTTAGCTCTGAGAGCAATTGAATTGTTGATTTAAAATCGATTCTTGCTTATATCATAGGCAATAGAGCCTGTGGGCCGAAAATTACATTCCTACTTGGAAAGGTCATCCTCCTATCATAACTTTATCAATTAAAAAAGATGAGGTATGCAATTTCTTGTTTGTTCTGAAGTGTAGTATTTTACTTAAGTGTAATGTTTCTCTTATGTTTTTCTAATGTTTTGATCAATGTTTTTCCTGAAATGTAGCGATTTTACTTGTGGATTTGGTAATATGGCTATATAAATTATGCGAGTTAGAATAATAACATGTATAATTAATTACAACGGTGGTGTCGACCTATAACACCCATGTTAAGCAATTGAGCATAGGCTGTCTATAGAAATGAGAACACTGTTTATTTGCACTTTTTGTACACTAAGGTTCATATCGTCAATTTTCCTTTTTATTGTAGATTTGGAAAAAACGATTTTTAGTCCTGAAGAAGGTGGAAATATTACTATTAACACCGAAACGCTGCGTCGACTTTTAACCTTGTGTTTAGAATGAACTGGACCATTCCCTTATATAGCAGGTTATAGATTGTAACCCACTAAGGGAGGTATACAGAGATGTTTTTAATGTGTGGTGCTAAGAATTTTTATGATTTATAATAAATGATCATGTTTTAATTGATACGTTTCATAAAGAGCCTCTTTAATAGTGCAGATAGCTTACAGTGTTCTCAGTAACTCTAGACAGTGAGGATAACAACAGTCCCTGGTGTATACTTTTATGTTGTTCTAGATAAACCTTGGAATAGGGACACTTTGTTTACTTCTTCTGCAATTTTGATACAACCATAAAAATGTCACGATAACTCTGGTGATTAATGTTCTTCCTGGAGAGGGAAGGAGTTTTATCTAGTGGAAGTTTTAACTCATTTTATGGTAGCACAGAGGGTTAATATGCCTGCTGCAAAGAATGTGTACCATGCAGATCAGAAAGTGCATATAGTGTAAATAGGTCAGTGCTTTTGTCAGAGAGATCCATTTGTTACCTGCTGTGTAGATGTTAAATTCCTAACATGGAACAGTGAGCTAATAACTGTCATCAAAGAGCTGCATGCAAATTGCAAGGTATAGATTAGAGCGCTATGAATTTTTTCCTCAGTCTTTCATTATTCTAATGTTTCAAAAAGGGTTTATTTCACTAAAGAGAATCCGTATTATTAAATGTAACCCCCAACCATGGGGTTCTATTTAATTCTAAGTCTGTGCTTCTCTAGACCAGGCACTCTTAAACTATGCTGTCTACCAGTATGGATGGCATGTGACTCACCTTGTAGTGTTCTGGCTTATATAACATTTCCTATACACTGATTTACACACATATGATTGATTGTCTCTATCTAATGTGTGTGTGATGTAAAGTGCTCTGACACCCTACACTGGTATAGGTGGTGTTATATAACTAAATACATCTGAGAGAGAGAGGCTATGGAGACTTGAGGGGGCACTGTTAAAGGGTGGTGGTGGTAGAGACGGAGTGCGTGAGGGGCGCCAACAAACATTGTCACATAGGGCGCCACCAGCGCTAAAGCCGACCCTGCAGACCATAGTAGAAATTAACTAATGACGGATATATTTCATGGAGACTATTGCATGGGGAATGATCATTGGCCTCCATCAAATGGTGTTTGGATATACAAATTGCTCCTAAGCATGTTCTTGCCATGTGCAATGACTTAATTGAATTAATCATTGTCATGAGATATATTAAAGGATCTGTCAGCTTTTCCGCAATTTCGTTTTGTAGTACAAAAAGAGTGGGGCCCATTTATGATCAGATGATGGAATTGATTTTGTACAAATGATATGGTGCCTTGGCGTCTATACCTTTCCGTAAGTTGTACCGCACCTTTGGTTTTTATGTATTTGCATTTATAAATACAATATTTTTAAACTGTAATGTTGTGTTTTTGGTGTTTTTTTTATTGCCACGGCTCTGAGGAAGTTCTATCTCTGTAGTCATGAAACTCTTTTTTGTGTAAGAAGGGTTATAAATTGGAATTTTGACTATGGACTTACACATAGGATTACTTTCATTATTTTGTTGCATAGCGCTTTTGTGTCTTTGGTATTGCTAGACATCCACTAAAACAAGGCTGCTGAGTTTTTGTTCTCTGAATGCTGCATCATAGCATCTCAGATCTCATTCAGGGCCTGATGTACAAGGACAACCAACCCTGTTATTTGCAAAATGCCAGGGTTTGTGAAAAAGGAAATTTAACAATTTATAGAAGACATTTTACAAGAGGGAAATGTATTTCTGACTGGATTTTAAACCCTTTGCAATTCGCAAGTTGGAAGGGGTGGATTGGGAGGGCACAGGGAATCTCCCCAGCCTATTTTGGAGTTGGACAGGTAGGTATTTCTGGTTTGTGACTGCAGTTGTGGTTGCAAAGCTTTTATTAGTTACTGACCCAGGAGTTGGGGTGGTATGTGATTCTCAAAGGGAAAGCTGTCCCTATCGGTCAGGTTCCATAATCGGAAATCATTTTGGCAGCCTAGCGTGAAGCAAGAAGTGGTAAAGAGGTCTACTGCAATCTCTCATCAGTGTCTTTCCAAACTCGAAACATCTTTTGTTAAAAGCAGCACCTGTTCCCTTAAAGAAAATGGGCCGATTAAAAAAAAAGCTTTTTCCAATTTGGAATGCAAATAATAAGGACAGAGATCTTCTGCAAATGCAGTCAAATCGCAGGACGTTGTGACTGAGATCTAATTTATTTATTAGGCATGTCGTTTTTTGCCTCCATGAATGTACAATTTGCAGTGAAACCTATTAGTACATAGGTCGTATTGCAAATTGTGCACTCATTTGCAAAAACAGTCTGTGCAAACAGCATATCCTGGTTTAAGAATGATAATTAGGACATAATTAGTACATGTGCTGCTGGATGTTATGGGTAGGATTGCCACCTGGGAAGAATATTACCCACCCTACTAGTAATTAAGGCTTCAAGGCCAGGACCAGTAGGGATGAAATACCGGCCTTATATTGGCCCGTGTTTATTTATCCCATAATATTATGTAATTGTGGATTACATAGAAGGCACCAGCATTGTCTGCACGTAATATATGTTTATTAGGGAATAATGAGGCCCACGATCTAAGGTTCATAGTTGCCAGCTTTTGCCCTGGGCAACATTGTCTAGTTATTCAGGGATTGCAGGAAAATGCCTTTTTTTGCATGATACAGCCATTTATATTTGGACTGATGCTGTTGGTGTATGGACTCTGTAGACTGGGACCCTGCTAACTATGCCCCAGTGCATGTGCCTCGACCCTTAAAGACTTGTTGAATTATTTAAATTCCATGATTGGAACATTTAGCTTACATATAAGCCCCTAGTATATGGTGTCTCTTGTGGCCAGGCCCTGTAAGCTAAATGTCTTCAGCACTTATTGTGCCATCATTAAAGTGGCCATGTGACTCTAGGCTTGCCACTGCACCCTAGCTGGGGAGTTTTAAAACTGCCATTTCGAACTTTCAAAATTGCCTTTTTGCTACGTTTAAATCCTGCATCTAAATAGTAGTAAGTCACCCCTAAAGTAGGCCTTAACAGCCTTAAGGGTTAGTGTACAGTATGTAAAAGTAGGACACATGCATTTAATGTTTTTTACTCCTTACATGTAATAAGGCCTCAAACCCATTTTTTACTTTACCAAGTATGGCAGTGCCATAGAAAATCAAAGTTTATTTTATAAACCTGACAAAAGATTCCCACTAGCTAGATAAATACTTCAGACACTCATTTTTATGGTTAATCAAAATCCAACTTAATGCCAAAGCCACATTTTCTGAAATAGTGACTTTAGAAAGTCACTATTTGCCTGCCTAAAGCCTCTGACAGACTTTTTTCATTGTTAATCCCCAACTGTCATATGGCAGTCTGCTGGCCCTATGCAAAGATGTGTGAATGGCTTCCAGGAAAGGTTAAAAAAGGCCCTGGGTAGGAGGAGATGAGACCTCTTCCTGACAGAAAGCCTGGAGAATGTGCCTCCAACTACAAAAGCTTCAATGGGGCATTCCATATTAAAGGCAGATGTGACTCAAACCTAGGCATGCATTTTCCATTGTCCAGGTAGCCAGGATGGCACCAATTCGAGTGGGGGGAACCTGTTTCAGAACTGGTCGAAGAGGGAGTTTCCCATTTCCTTAGACACACCCCAGAGGTGTGCCCAGAGTTCTGCCCAGGGCAAGACAGGTTCTGCCATGATGGATTTTGGCAAAACATTGCACTGTAGGATTGGTTAGGGCAAACCTCCCAGGAAGTGATGTCACTTCCCAGAAAGGTTGCCCCTGGGAACTTCTTCAATATTGGTCAGGGAATTTAGTTTTCCCAACCCGAAAGCAAGTGCCAGACATAAATGAGGCACCCCAGATACCTTCTTGTGAACACATCTGGACCTGTGGAAGACAGAATATAGACTGCACCTGCCGTTGAACCTGTTTCTAGAGACCCCGAACCTGATCCCACGTGTATCAAGGATATAGAAGAGAACTGCAAGAGTCAGTTGGCTGGTCTCCTTTTAAGCTACATGCCAGAAGCCTAGGTTTTCTAAAAGCCCAGCTGACCAGCTCTAACTGGATTTGACCTGGGCCCTGCTGGTGGGTTCTGGGAGAGTGAGTCCCAACCCCCAAGTGAAGCCTACATAGCAGTCAACATTAAATCACTGGTTGGACTCAACTGACAGGTTTCCTCTGCTGAAAGGATTTCGACTTCCACAAAAGGTTCTAAGTCTGAACATAACTAGGCTTTACCGAAGCTGATGTCAAACAGCATCTGACCATCTACGAGACTTTCCTGGGTACAGATTCCAGACTTTGCCCACTCAGTCCTTTACTCACATCACCACAACTATTGCAAGTTTTCTTCTGGAGTGAAGGCTCACACCAAGGGCTAATACTTCACAAGGCTTCACCACTTTCTTTTAGATCCTGGCTACAGCCCAGCCACCAACGAGGACTTTTATCCAGAAAAACCTTTAAGTCAGATGGTAAACTTTCCACCAGGACAAACATGGTCCCTGTACCCAACTGGCAATAGCTCACAGTCTGTCTTAACCTCAGACTGAGACCTGGTCTTTTCGTGACCAGATAACTTTGATTGTCATTTTGCACTTGTAGGCACTATTTTGACTTAAATCTTCTAATAATCATAGCTCCTTTTCCTACATCTGATTTGTGTTGTTTTGATTGTTCATTACATTTTACTATTTTTTTATAAATTGCAGTGAGGTTTTTATTATATGGTGGTTTCTACTTTGCAGCTGTTTTGTTGCTGATAACGCTTTACACATTACTCCTAAATTAAGCCCATCTGCTTTGTGCTACATCTGCCGAGGGTTGAGCTCAGTTTTAAATACTGAAGCCACTTAATTTATGATTGAGACCTGGGACATTGAGTATTGGAGTTAGGCATGGGTCAGTTTGTGGTCATGATGATTCCTGATAAAATAGTAACACATGTAGCAGATATACCATCAAGAATGCTGACATCTACTGCTTAGACAGTTGGAGTAGATGTAAGGCAGTGAACTGACACTAACTACCGATTTGTGTGTCAGAATGGTGGTGCTGTGTGTGCTTCTGCTGCTTTGGTGACTCAAGGCTGATGTGTCATCTTGCTTCTTCAACATCTTACTCACAAGTCCTCTACAGTGCACTACCGTATACTGCTGGCAACTGCAAAGTAGATGAATGTAAAATGTAAATGTGCAGGAATTTATATAGCGCAAATCACCAAGCGGTCTCTAAGCGCTTGCTTAGGGAACCCGTCCTGGTATTCCCCTGTGAGATAACCCGGCAGGGCATCCGCAAGGTGAAAGCCAGGCATCCCGCCGCGAGGGGCCCATGTGGAGATTAAGCAAGCTATTGCCCAGAGTCGCAGAGTGTGAACCCATGAATTGAGTATGCACTGGAGCGAGAATTATCGAGTCCTTGGACATTTTATGGACACAAGACCCAGCCGAGCCGGGAATTGAACCCTGGTCCCGGGCTGACCTCTGCTTCCAGGTCTGCCTCCTCTAACCAGTGAGCCATCAAAATGTATTGGCGTCGGACAGTGCTCCCCTTGATACCAGAGGATTTATGTACATTAAGCCCTACAAATGTGTGGGAAGCTGCTGGGCTCCAGTTAACTCATGTTTGACTACATGTTTTCTGTCTCTGCTCATTGGTGCCCCTGTTGTGTAGAACCTCTCAGACCTATCAGCACTCCCTTTGATGGAGTATACAAAGCTGGTTCATGCGCACAGCAGCTGCGGAGCACGTATGCCCAAGGTAAGCCTGCTTGTGTCCCTTGGCACTTCCTCCATGACTAGTGTAGTCACCCTGGCCTCACTGCAACCCAGCATCATCATCCACAAGCAAACAACACCTGTGGATGCGAGAAAGCTACAATATAAGCATACCTACCTATCTACTACTGCCCTCTAACCTCCTTCAGTTGAGCAGGAGACATAAAACACTCTGCCTACCAGTACCTCTATCAAACATTGCTCAAACACTTCTTTACACTGCCTTCTCTTTAGTATGCACTCTCTCCCTCTTTCAGCAGAAGGCAGCCACAGAATTTGCTCCGCCCGGACCTCGCTAAAACATTATTCGACAAGCCTGGTGATGGTTTTTCAATTATTCTTGATGACACATTATCCATCTTTTAGCCTAACGCCAATGAGCTCCCACATGCTAAGTTTCTCTACTTCTCTATCCACATCAGCCCCTCAATCTGCACTTGGGGACTTATCGTCCTTCTAGTCACTCTATCGGTTTTTGCAAATTTTCTTGCCAAGTTCATGGCAGCTTATGCACAGAAATTAGCCAATTTTGTAAGATGTGTTGATCTCAGCATTAGGCTAGAATAGATCATCGAGACAATCAATCCACCAAACATATCAGTGATTCTCCTTTTATCTAGTTGTTATAGTTAATATACCCACCGACTTGTAAGGCCACACACGCAAGCCAGCTCCCTCATTACAGTTTCTCCCCCCTCCCTGTCCTCTTGTCAGAACTTTATGGGGTGCAATTTAGGCTCTTTTTTTCAACAATGTGCTATCCTTAAAATCTACCTCATCTAAGATCTAAGCCACCACTATTTCTGAAGCCCTCCTCTCCATACTTGAGGGCTCTCTTCTTAGCTGTAACCTGGATGACAATGTCAATTATTTTCATACTTGCAGCACTTGTGCTGCTAATAAAATAGCCCCCCTTAAATCAGAAAAATTCTCGTCACATTTCTCAAGCTGACCTTTGGTATATTAGTGATCTCACCAAGGCTACGCAACACAACAAATCACTAGAATGCTACTGGCTCTTGCACTGTGACCTGGTGCGCCTTAGTAATTAAAGTTTCCAAACAATTATAAAAGAGACTAAAACCCATATTCACCTCTGATGCTGCTGTTCTATCTTGATCCATCAAATTAGGATTATTTCTCAACCCCTGACAAGCTCACATCTTTAGACTAGTTCTCAATTCTATTTGCCCTTTTCTGACTTCAATCATCGATGTCTAATTTTCTACCAGTCAAATTCCTTCCTCATGGAACTTGTGAAAAATCTTCTGCTGACACCACTGTGTTAAGAAAAATCATACCCAGTTTTGCGCTTCCTTTTCCTACTAAAATCATAGAGAAAGAGTTCAAGAACAAACTCACAGAATACATTGATACTAATCACCTACTTGACACCTACCAGACAGGGTTCAAGAAGCAGCCTTAGTATCCATGGTTGATGACCTTAGACTCCTCTTGGATAAAGTCAGCAGTACCGCTCTGATCCTCTTGGATAGAGACACATTTGATACTGTTTCTCACTCTGTTTCTCTTCAGCATTTCTCTAAGTTAGGTATCAGAGGCAACTCCCATCAAGAGCTTGCCTTGAGTAACACACCCAAATTTGTACGCTTGAATCTTTGTTCACTCTAAGCTAAAATGTATAATTTGTGCAATCACTCATGGTTCCTCTCTGAGCCCCACTTTCTTCAATCTATATCTGACCACTGTAGCTCACCTAATGTTCTCCTTCAGTTTCTCAATTGTGTCCCACATGGATGACACTCAGATAGTTGTCCCTTTCACAGGCAATAGAAGAGACACCTCTGAAAAATTCATGTAATATCCATTAGCCGTTGCATGTGGCATGAACATTCAATGCTCCTAAAGTCAATAGTGATTAACACAAATTCTTGTTCTAGGAACAACTTCTTCCATCTGGTTATCTCACTGGTGGACTTCGAAATTAGGTTTGCTTCTCTTCCCCCCAAATTCTACTAGAAATGTAGGTATCCAATTTTATTCTCCTGTATGAAATGGTTTCTGCCCAATAACCAGTCTGGATTTGTTGATGTTTACTAACTGTTTTTTGGACCTTTACTGTGAGTGCGTCTCACCAGCTGAGTAGCATTTCTGTAAAGGCAATGGAAGTTAACTGAGAGCCCTAACCGTGCAGCTAGGATAAGAGCTTCTGGGCTGGGTACATGTGAATACATTAGCACACGCATGTATGCAGGGAGTGGGCTGCGTCTGTGAGAAAACCGTCTTGTGCAGCCCAATTTCAGTACACAGGTAGCCTGTCGCAGAAGAGACCTTTTGAGGATTGGTGTTGACCTGGCGAGGGCCTTATAATGTGAATGGGCATTCATAATTTATTTCTTTAGGGGTTACTGAAAGTCTGTGGAGTTTAACTGAATTACACATAATAGGCAAAATCGGCACCAAAATACAGTTTAACTCCACGTATGCTTACAGGGTCCAGTAAGCATCCTGAATGTTGAGAAACAGTCAGTTTTATCATAAGTACACTCCTTATGGCACTTTGAGAATTAGCATCAGATTCCTGGCTAGCAGAACTGTCAGCAGCCTCCCACAATAGAACTATTAACAGTGCTTCACCTACTTCATGGCAAAATAAGTGGTGGTGAGGAAATCTGCACCAGCTTAATACATCTGCACATGGCACCTGGCAATGGGCAAATCCATGCCGACAGGAACAAAGGGGGGAGGCCACACATATGGTGACAAAACTGGAGAGGCTCCCCTTTGAAGTTTTGGTGGGAAAGGATCAGGCAGCTGTTTCTGTTGAGGGCAGAGCTGAGGCTCCCGGGGAAGTTCTTTCCATAAACCACTTGAAGTTGCCATGTTTAAATGCCCCAGAATGCTGTGCAGGAGGTTTAGTACAGGGGTGGAGTGAGGGTGTGGTGTACTAGAATTGGATAGAGGTGCCCACCTCCAAAAAATGTAAACACCTGACTTAAAAACCCTTGCACAATAGAGAAACTACTGAAAAGAGACTGGGAGTGATGACAGCAGTCCAGCCCACCTAGAAGGAGAAGCCACCTGATGCCACTGCAAGGATGGACTGAGGACTTTAACTTCAGCTGACCCTCAAGTCTAAGATGCGGCCCATTCATTTTCATCTATGCACCTAGGATCTGGAACAATATCATTGCATCCATCAGGACCGCCCCAATGCTGCTCCAATTTAGGAAAGAATTGAAAACTCACCTCTTTAAGAAACACTACATCAGAATGCATTAATCATCCACAACTCAGCCATCTCACCTATCACTCTATGCTTGTCTTTGACCCCAGACAGTGATCACTGCCTTTTGGCTAGGTTCACACACAAATATCACATAAATAAATACATAGGTGTATGATGGGGTGTGTGTTTGTGTGTGCGTGTGTGGTACATGTATGCATACAAATCTGGGAACAATTGGCCCTATTGAGATGTCATGCATTGGAGAGATCGCTGAAGTAGTGCTCAGTAAATTGAGCAAACATGAGGCCAATCGAAGTGGTTGCAGGTGAATCAATAAGAGGATCGCTTGTCTTAAATGTCAGGAAATCTGAAGGTCCTGTTCAGATGTCACTTATTAAATAGGCCCATACAGTTGTGCCCAGTCGATTAGTTAAATGGAGTGGAGGCCAGAGAAGATATGTGAAGAGGAAGTGCCCAATTCCTGATGGTGTAGGTCTCCCTGAGGGGAGAGGCGTGAGAAAGGGATTAGGTATATATGGGAAGCTAAGCCGGATGGCATGGAGGCATGCTCTGGATACAGATGTATTCTTGTGCTGATGTCAACACGCCCTTAGGCAGAAATCAAGAGATAACAGTTTGTTCACGTTACCGTGACACCTCTACCCATGGTATGTCGTCATTGAGCCCAGTGCAGTGTGTCGCAAGATGATAGACCCATCATTGTTTGTGATTGTTTCTGAATAAAGGAAAATGGGATGTTTTGAAAAATAAAAAAAATAAACCTTGAAGTTTCTTTTTTTTAAAGAGTAGGCTGTGAGTGGTCCTTGTGACTACTGCCTGCTCTTTAAAAATATTATTATTTACACTCTCAAAGGGGGATGGGTTACCACCAATTTTAAATTGCTGGTACAGTACTACTGTTTTGAGACAGGAATTCGGCCACAAAACATTACAACTTAGCTTACCAATTCGGTATTTGGAAGGGACGCCCTAACCACGCCCCTTCCAAACACCGAATTTTAAATGGAAAATGCGATTCGGTAACATGTACCAAATCGCATTTTGTACATTTCAAAAAACATGTTTCTGGTCGCAAACAACCCTATTCTGTGAATCAGGGCCATTTGTGACAGGAAAAATGCTTTGTACATCTGGCCCAATATGTGTAGGCATAAAAGCATTGCTTTAAATGGGCAGGCTCTGTCAGGGACGGAGGAATATTCAATTTCTTGGCGTCCACCGTGACCTGCACCAGTGCCCAACGTAAACCAGGGGAGCGCTGCTTCTCATACTTGGCCTGCCTTGTCAGTGAATAATTAGCATTCATGTCACATGTTTGAGGGTAACCTCTCTTCATCTGTTAGAAGGGAGGGCTCTTTGCTGTGTCTACGCTCTGCAGTAGGGACTTGTCCCTTTGAGCTCTAAACAAGGGGCTACGTCAAAGGCTTAGCTCAGTCCTCTCCTTCACTGCTTCTCTTTATGCTCTTCCTTTGCAACTTCTCTAAACGTGATGTTCCTTCTTTGTTCAGGAGACCTGCTGTACTGCTGACCTGCCTATGGTTTTGCCTCGTAAACAAATGCTACACTGCCTCACAGCTCTTGTTCAAAGCTTGTGCCCCTAAAAGCTACATAACCCGCAAAGCTACTGGAGATACCACAGACCCCCTCCAGTTTCGTTTCTTATATTTTATCCTATTCACTTTAGAAGGGCTAAAACAGGACATTTAAAATACCAAACTGCATCGGTGCTGTGAACATGATAGAAACCACAAAGTCCAACTTCCGGAGTCTGATTGTGGAGCTGGTACCATTAGCAAAATGTCCAGACTTCAGAACCCTCCCTAAACGAACCTAGCTGATTTCGAAACTGCTTCCATGGAAAAGGCCTAACATATGTGACGCCTTCCCAGCTCAGTTCCCTATTCTGCGCCTCCCACACAAAACAAGCATTGAAAATGCAATAGGTCTCGCCTTTGATTAAATTAAAGCCAAAGGCTTTAACTTAATAAAAGGCGAGACCTATTGCATTTTTAATGCTATTTCCTATTGGTCACAGTTACAGTGTCCAGGTCCTGAACGCAGATCCTACATGATGTACGGGACACAGAATTTAGTTTTCAAATATAAGTCAGGAACGTGAGACGCGAACAACGAGGTCGAAAAGAGAAGCAATGAATAAAAAAAAGTTTAAGCACATCAACTTGGGGAAGCTAAGTTGTGCACTGATGATCTAAAGCTGAGGCATGAAGGTCCCAAATTGAGGCAGGTCCCATGCTGTTCACTTCTGAGAATTAGAGTGGATTCCACTCTCATGAAGAAGGTCTGGAGATGAGATCTCCAAAGGAGTTAGGGGCGGGGCCATACATAAAAAAAACACTCTGCCAGCCTGCCTCAAGCGCACCTCCTGAGCAGCCCTGCCTGTCAATCGCCGTGCCTGAATGTGCCCTTGTGTAACGTAACCGGAGCTCATATAAAGCGCTCCAATACCTTCAGCTAGAGTTCGCACTATAGAAATCAGCATTAAAAAAAAACACTGTGTCAGCCTGCCTCAAGCGCTCCTCCCGAGCAGCTCTGCCTGCCGATCACATAATCTCCCCGTGCCTGAATGTGCCCTTGTGTAACGTAACCGTAGCTCATGTAAATCACTCCAATACCTTCAGGTATTGTATTGTATTGTATTGTAATTGCATTTATATAGCACTTACTACCCCTGACGAGGCGTCAAAGCGCTTTTTCGGCGAGTAGCACGCTACTCCGAAACCCATAAAGGATTAGTTTTGAGTTATTATAGTGAAATATGAAAGTAATGTGAGTGGTGGATAGGTTAGTCAGTTATTTGGATTCAGAAGGATAGCAGAGGGATAAAAGCGGGAAAAAAAGCTATCATTTATATAGCGGTTGTTACCCCTAATGGGGTGTTGAAGCACTTTTTGGGAGAGTAGCA
The DNA here is from genome assembly GCF_964204655.1 of Triturus cristatus. Taxonomy (NCBI): domain Eukaryota; kingdom Metazoa; phylum Chordata; class Amphibia; order Caudata; family Salamandridae; genus Triturus; species Triturus cristatus. Next base: position 494,231,877 of record NC_140585.1, read on the forward strand.
GGCTACTCCGGAACCCATAAGGATTAGTGGTGAATTAGAGAAGTGAAATATGAAAGTAATTTGAGTTGTGGATAGTAGTCAGTTATTTGGATTGAGAAGGATAGCGGAGGGATAGAAGAGGGAAAAAAGGTTTGCATTTATGTAGCGCTTCTTACCCCAGCAAGATTGTCATATAGTTCATTCACATTTTATAGTAAGATAAAGGAAAATAAACACCAGTTAAAAGAATAAGCAGTCATAAATACTAGACTGAATGACAAGATACATCACAAAATTCCCTGTCATTTTTAATGCTCATTCACCCTAGGAACTCCAGCAGCACCTGCGCCTCTATCCCAGCATATATGCATGCTTTGCTACTCTTTACTAAACGCACAGTTCTGCATCCCTCAGCTTTGCTACCCCTGTCTGCACCTCTCAGTTCCACCGCCCCCAGGGATCCCCGACTCTGCTATCCCGGAATGAACCCTCAGCTCTCGCAGTATTAAAATACCTCCAGCGCTGCTGCCTATGCACGAGCTGCTGCTTCTCGCACCTATACCAATGCCACTGGTGCAGACCCAATTTTACAGATTAACACTCATGCCTCATCCCCTTTGTAGAGCCTCACACCTCATCCCCTTTGCAAACCGATGACCATTTTCTCTGCTATCCAAACGCCTTAGTCTTACAGGCTACACCATCCTTCACAAGCACGGCAGCCCTACAACACCTGGATCATTTCCCCTGATGGTCAGATTTGCCCGAGGCCGACGCCTGCTCTGCTGTCCGTTTTCATTGCAGCGTGCCAGTGCATTAAACAGGGAGCTGCCACCCACCTCAAACACCACTTCTTCGTCAAACTCCGCAGTCATTGCCCCCCGCCATGCCAATCTGCTGCACTCCGGGAAATGTCCACATTTTGCCTATCTGTGATTTAATATGTTGCTGCATAACACAGGCACTACATTCAATTATGAAAACATTAAAAAACTAAAAAGATAAGCTTATCACAAGGCACGTATGCCAAAAAGCATAAGAACATTAAATTAAATCGGATAACTGCCTTGCTGCTCTGGTTTAACTACCAAATTTGACCCAAGAAATCATTAGGGAAACAGATATAGCTAAAAAAAACTGGACTGCTGTGTATTCCAAGCCAAACCAGTTTCCCACAGAAGCACTGCTCTGGCCCTTCACCAAACAATATGTAGCCTAAAACTGTCTTCTTCAGTCCCTTTTGTCCTTGGTATGTTTAGAAGGCCTCATGGGTAAATAACGGCTAACAAATGAAAAGTGTATTTCACAATGCAGAATAGCATGTATTTATTCAGAAGTCCATGGCTGTAGATAACCAAACATAAACCGCTCAGCAAAAACAAATTACTTCTGTGTCGCTTGGCCACAATGAACATTGGCTCTAAAACCAACTCATATGTATTGCTTATGTTCCCAAATGGCAACATTTAATCAAAATCAAATCAAATCAAATCAGGTGTTTGTTAAGCGCGACTACTCACCTGTAAGGGTCTCAAGGCGCTTGGGGTGTGGGAAGGGGGTTCGCAGGTTCCAGTCCATCAAGGAGGGGGTCTGTCGAAGAGCCAGGTTTTGCTGTTGCTTGCGAAGACGGGGGAGCGATGTTATCTGTCTGAGGTGGAGCGGAAGGTCGTTCCAGGCTCTCGCCGCGATGAAGCAGAATGAGCGGCCTCCCGATCTGGTCTTTCTGGTGCGGGTGACCACTGCGTAGGAGAGCTGGGCTGATCGTAGGGTCCTTTTGGGTGTGTGGAATTTGAGTCGGCTGTTCAGGTATGCTGGTCCAGTGTCGTGGAGGGCCATGTGAGCGTGGGTTAGCATCTTGAAGGTGACTCTAGCTTCGATGGGGAGCCAATGGAGTGTTCGCAGGTGCTGGGAGATGAGGCAGTGTCTTGGCAGGTTGAGGACCAGTCTTGCGGCGGCGTTTTGGATGTTCTGTAGCTTGCGGGTGAGGTTTTTGTTTATTCCGGCATAGAGTGCATTGCCGTAGTCGGGCCTGCTGGTGACCAGGGTGTGAGTGACGGTCTTTCTGTGTTCGAGGGGGATCCATTTAAAGGTCTTACGTAGGAGGCGGAGGGTGTGGAAGCAGGAGGACGAGACGGAGTTGATCTGGCGGTCCATTTTGAGCTCTGAGTCCAGGATGATTCCCAGGTTGCGTGCGTGGTCCGTGGGGGTAGGCGGGCTTCCGAGGGCGGGGGGCCACCAGGTGTTATTCCAGGCATCTGGGTTTGGGCCCATGATGAGTACTTCCGTTTTGTTGGTGTTTAGTTGTAGGCAGCTGTTTATTCATCCATTTGGCGACGGCTTCCATGCCTTCTCGAAAGATGTATCTGGCGGTGTTGGGTTTGTTGGATAGGGAGAGGATGAGTTGGGTGTCATCTGCGTATGACACAATGTTGAGTCTGTAGGTTCTGACGATGGGGGCGAGCGGAGCCATGTTGATGTTGAAGAGCGTAGGGCTGAGGGAGGACCCCTGGGGGACTCCGCAGGTGGTAGGTGTAGGGTCTGAGAGGAAAGGGGGAAGTCTGACCCGCTGTGTTCTGCCGGAGAGGAAGGAGTGGATCCAGTCGCAGGCCTTGTCTTGGATCCCTGCATCGTGGAGTCTGCGTATTAGGGTGCGGTGAGAGACTGTGTTGAACGCCGCTGAGAGGTCGAGGAGGATGAGGGCTGCTGTTTCTCCTTTGTCCAGTAAGGTACGGATGTCGTCTGTTGCGGCGAGGAGGTCGGTTTCCGCACTGTAGTTTTTTCTGAAGCCAGATTGGGAGGAGTCGAGGATGTTGTGCTCTTCGATGAATGTGGTGAGTTGGCTGTTGATGGCTTTCTCGATGACTTTCGCTGGGAACGGGAGCTGGGAGATGGGTCTGTAGTTTTTGAGGTCGGTGGGGTCCGCCGAGGGTTTCTTCAGGAGGGGGTTGATCTCAGCGTGTTTCCAGTCGTCAGGGAATGAGGCGGTTGCCAGGGAGCGGTTGATGGTGTGGCAGAGCATGGGTGCGATGGTGTCGGCGGCTCTGTTGAAAATGTGGTGGGGGCAGGGCTCCGTGGGGGCCCCGGAGTGGATTGACTTCATCGTCTTCAGTGTGTCTTCGATGGTGAGGGCTGTCCAGTTGTCGATCGCTGGCTTCAGGGTGTCAGGGGTGGTCAGTGAGGGTTCAGTGTGTTGGTTGTCTTCGTCGAAGTTGTCATAGATGCTCTTGATTTTGTGGTGGAAAAAGGTGCTGAGTTTGTCACAGAGGTCTTGTGAGGGAGGGATGTTGGTGGACTCGCTAGTGGGTTGGGCGAACTCCTTGATGATGTTGAAGAGTTCTTTGCTGTTGTGTGCATGAGTGGAGATTCTGTCTTCAATCGCTTTTTTCCTTGTTTTTCTGATGAGTTGGTGGTGAGCGTTGGTGGCGGCTCTGAAGTTGTTGTGGGCTTCTGTGGATTTGGTGTTCCTCCAGGCCTTTTTGAGGCAGCGGCAAGTGTGTCTGGACTCTCGAAGTTCAGTGGTGAACCATCTAGCTTTCTTGGCGCGGGTGTTGTTGTTTTTCTTGAGGGGGGCTATGGTGTTGGCGCTGTCGGAGAGCCATCTGTGCAGGGTTTGGGCTGCGGTGTTGGTGTCATCGTTTTCCGCGATGGTTGGGGTGGAGTTGCTGAGTGATGAAGTTAGCTGGTCTTCGGTGATTCTGGCCCAATTTCTCCGTGGGAGCAGGTGCTGATGTCTGTGGATGGTGAGTGTTCTGAAGGTAAAGTGGACGCATCGATGGTCAGTCCAAGGGAGTTTGGTGGTGTGGCTGAAGATGATGGAGTTTCCTGTTGTGAAGAGGGGGTCGAGGGTGTGTCCTGCTGAGTGCGTGGGTTCAGTCATGATCTGGTGGAGTCCAATGTTGTGGAGGTTGTCCAGGAGGGATGTGGTGGTCCAGTTGGTTGTCGAGGTGGAAGTTGAGGTCTCCCAGTAGGGTGTAGTTGGTGGACACGATGGCATGCGGGGAGATAATGTCCATTATGGAGTTGGCGAAAAGTCCGCGGGCGCCAGGGGGTCGGTAGTTGAGGGTTCCTCGGAGGGTGGAGGTAGGGCTGGCCAGTATCTTGAAGTGAAGGTGTTCCATCAGGTCTGTGGGCTCGTCGGGGAGTGTGCTCAGGCAGAGGGTGGATTTGTGGACGAAGGCGATTCCTCCTCCCGGGTGGGTGGGGCGGTCCTTCCTGGAGATCTTGTATCCTTGGGGAATGGCGAGGGCGATGTCCGGTCCCGAGGTGGTGTTGGTCCAGGTTTCGGTAAAGAATGCTATGTCCGGGGTAGTGCTGTCACGGAGGTCCCACATTTCAGTGGCGTGTTTGTGGAGAGATCGGACGTTGAGGAGGATGCATTGCAGGGTCTTCGGTTCGGTTGTGTTCTTGCGGGCAGATTGCGCTGGGTCAGTGGTCTTGGCAGTGCTGCAGGTGTGCCGGCAGCGGTGACAGCTGAAGGGTCCGTGAGTGTCGGCTGGTGATGCTAGCTTGCAGTTGTTGTTGCGGCCTGGGTTGAGAGCATGGAGTGCCGTTGGGTTGTAGCGTTGGCGGTGCAGAGATCCAGGGTTCCTGGCGCTGGTTGCAGTCGGGTCGCGGACGTGCGCAGACAGGCTTGCCTTTGGCGTCCAGCGGCCGCGCAGGGGCCGCCATTAAGTAGGGGTCGGGGAGGGCTGGACAGCTGGGAGGCGGGGAGGGGAGCTGGATTTGGCTGTTCGCACTGGCCGTGCTGGGGGGGAGTGGCCGCGGGGGCAACAGCGGTGGGGAAAAACGGGCTGCAAAAGGAAAAAGGCATAAAGAGAGAGAAAAGTGCAAATAAGGCAGCAAAAGTACAAGTAAGAGTGGAGGAAAGACACAGAGGACAAAGGAGAGTGAAAGGGGGAGATTGAGATGAGCGTAAAAAACGAGTGAAAAACGGAGGGAAGACACAGAAGGAGAGTGAAGGGGGAGCTTGAAATGAGGGGAAAACAACAGAAAATGGAGGAAAGACCCAGAAGGAGAGTGAAGGGGGGAGATAGAAATGAGGGGAAAAAAACGAGTGAAAGAGGAGAGAAAAAGCAGAGCAAGAGAATGGAGACAGAGGTCCACTGGACCACCAGGGATGAGGCGCAGGGAAACCTACGGGTGGAGGAGGGCCTCAAACCAACACTTGATAGTGCAGGGGCAGTCCTCACTTAATGGTGGAGCTGCGAGGGAGGGAGAGCAATTTCACTGACAATGAGTCAGTGGTCTTGCTCGCCTGTCCCATCAGGGGCCGCCTTTAAGTAGGGGTCGGGGAGGGCTGGACAGCTGGGAGGTGGGAGCAGGGAGGGGAGCTGGATTTGGCTGGTCGCACTGGTCGTGCTGGGGGGGAGCAGCCATGGGGGCAGCAGCGGAGGGGAAAAACGGGCTGAAAAAGGCAAAAGGAAAAACGCAAAAAGAGAGAGAAAAGTGCAAATAAGGCAGCAAAAGTACAAGAAAGAGTAGAGGAAAGACACAGAGGACACAGGAGAGTGAAAGGGGGAGAAATTTCGGGGGTATGTCACACAACGAAAACTCACACTTGCCTCCAAGTACCTAAAACTCAAACCTTGAGATATGAGGTTAGAGCTTTCTCCATCGCTCCAGTCAAAAGTTATAATGTACTACTAAGACTTCTTAGCAACCAGTCTCACTGAATTTTTTTCCCTTTTCAATCAGTTTTCCCACCTTTAATAAAACTTTGTTGGTTCAATGCCAAAATTGAGGCTGGCGTGCCTTCCGAGACCTGTGCTCGCACGGGCGACGCTTCACGCCTGCCTTCCCTTAGTTTATTCACGCCTCGCCAGAGGGTGCAGAGTGCGCAGTCCACTGAGCCACCCGCGCAGATCAGATCCGAGGGCGCCTGGTGCTGCGCTGAAGGCACTTTACATAGAGCGCTATGAAGGCGCCGGACTACCAGTGGCTCCGAAGCGGCATCAGAGCAGGAAAGGACCCCCTCTGGTGAGATGAACTGCCATAAATAAGTGGCAGGACTTGGATTCTGTGCCGTTGAGAGCGGTGTCATTACTGACTGGTAATACGTATTTTATGTTATATAGCGAGATGGTACAGAAGAGATGCTGAACAACTTCCACGCTGGTACCCGGACCACAGGAAGCAAACGGGGCAACTTCCAAATGCCACCAGAGATCGGGGGGGGGCATTTCAGGGCCATGATGCACATCACACATTAATATTATTAAAAGGAGAAGTGAAACAAATGTTTTCAGACTCACACGACTTGCATGACCTGAACAGGAGGCTTGTCTGATAATAACAGAAAGACTTCTCTGTAACTGCAATAAGGCTTTAAAGGACCTCGTCCAGCCAAGAAAGGCCCGGGCTGGCTCCGCACCATGTGCACTGACAGGGTCCCCTTAGCAGGAAAAACAGCGCCTAAAGATCAAGCCCGGCATTTCAATGAGGTATATACACTACGAACTCACGACCAGGGGGTATGAAGATGGCTCAGTGAGTTAACTGCCAACATGTAGTGTCCAGCATCCCCTCCCCCAAGGTCAGTGAATGAAGTGCCTTTCAATGGGATAATAGTAACACTTGATAATTACGGTGCCTAGAAACGCCTGAAGTGCAGTATTGGGCACCATGTCAGAAGAACCAGTCCTCCTCATTGTGACTGCTCACTGCGTTAAAAGAATGGCGCCAAGACTGCGTTAACGCCCATCCCCATCGTTGCAGCAGCAGGCAGTATAGCGAGGCTCGTGTGGGGGTTCACACTGCGTCATTCGTGGAAGATATATAAGGGAGAAAATGCGGTGAAATAAACACACAGACGGCTTTCTCGGCTCCCAGGTGTTCAGAGTCAACAAGTGTGGATTATGCGTTGTATTCTGTGCAAACCCGGAGGAATGTGCCCTGGGGTGCAGCCCCCTCCCCGGGTACACCCTCAGGGTGGGTAGTGTTCGAGCAGCTGGTCCTGTATTCTGGACTGAGATCCGGTTAGACAGCTCCGTGGGTTAACGCGTCAATAAGGAGCTAGTTAATGAACCCACTGGCACAGTTGCTAAGCGGAGGTAATGAACGGGGGAAAGAGGCTAGTGGGTTAATTCGCATCCAAGAGTGCCGAGTGGCTAAAGTAGGCGAGCGGGTACAGCCCTGATCAGATGACAGAAGCTAGCCGAGTGGAAGCACCTGCACGGCAGATGCAAGAGTCCTGTTGGGGACGACTCAGCCATTCATCTAAAAAGGTAGCACACATGACGAGGGCGATAGGAAGAATTATTTACACCCCCTTGAAACCACAAGGCCGTAGCAGTAGGCTCTATACAAAAACCACGGTCTTCGATAGCATTTGACAACCGGGGGGGGCGCGTGGCTTCAAGGTGCTGGAAGTGTGAATATTCCAGGACACAAGCTCGCAGATGAGCCGAGCACCGATGATAAATGCTCTACGTATCCCAGCCCCCCTCCCTCTCCACCCGAGGGTTTCCGAGGTAGAGTTTGCACTATAGAAATCTGCATAAAAAACAAGGAACAAGTGCGATACCACAAAGGCAGCTGCGTGTTTATTTTCGAATCGCGCTTTCACTTTCAGTGAAAACGCAATGCGAAAGTAAACACGCGGCTGACTTTTCCAAAGCCGAATGAGAAGAAAAAAGTGCATAGGAACTATTGAAGGAGAAAGTATCACGCCGCCAGTAAATGATCCAATCCCGGTGGGCGGGGCTAAAAGGAGACAAGGTGGCAACAAGGAGAGACTAAGAAGCCTCCTTTTCAATCGTGAGCCTGCGTTTTGCATGGAAGATGACGCCAGCGAATGAAAAAGATGGGCAGGGCTTCAACTCCGCATCCGAGAGCTTTGGAATCTGTATTGATTCCAAGAAGCTCTCATATGACGAGGGCAGCGCATGTGCTGCTTTCGCCAGGCCGAGACCCAAAAGCAATGTTACTTTAATGCTGTGTTACTGCGGAAAGGCGCGATAATGCCTTCCACTCTTCACCCTCGAGGTTTTCTAAGCAATGTCTTCTTAGTAGAAAAGAAAGGGGGTGGGTCCAGGTTCGTTTTGAACCTCAGAGATTTCAACTCATGGATTGTTTACAGACACTTCAAGATGGAAGGTATCCATCTCTTACGCGATCTCCTCCAAGAAGGAGACTGGATGGTCCGGCTGGACCTGAAGGATGCATATTTGTCCATTCCCATATTCCCCCCTCATCGCTGGTTTCTACAGTTTCTATGGAAGGGGGTTTGCTACAAGTACAAATTCTCCCGTTCGGCCTGTCGTCAGCACCATGGTGCTTCATGAAGCTCTTGAGACCAGTGGTAGAGTCGCTCAGAAACTGGGGAGTCTGTCTCATAATATATCTAGACAACATCATCATTATGGCGACATCCCCCCAGCTAGTTCAAGTACACATCAATTGGGCGATCAGTCTATTACAGAATTTGGGGTTCATTGTGAATCCACACAAGTCAATACTGACCCCGACTCAAGCTATCCAATTCCTGGGCTTCCTAGTCAACTCCTTGACTTGCCAGCTCCTGCTTCCGATGCAAAAGATCAGAGCTATCAAATGAGAACTGAGGTCTACACTTCACAGGCAGACGATATCCCTGAGATCATTAGCCAGAATAGTGGGTTTATTGGCATCTTCCATTCAGGCGATCTTCCCGGGTCCCCTTCACTACCAGGCCCTTCAACGGCTCAAGATCCGCCATCTCCAAAAAGGCCTCAATTACTCAGAACAGATTCCTCTCTCAGAGGAGGCGAGGCTAGAGATGACCTGGTGGTTAAACCACATGGAGGCCTGGATCGGCCGAGCTCTCTCGGGATCAGCCCCGGATGTAGTAATCGAATCCAATGCCAGTCGGTGGGGTTGGAGAGCCCGATGTGGCCAATTGTCCACGGGTGGTCGTTGGTCGCCGCAAGAGCTACAGTTACATATCAACTGCCTGGAACTATTAGCTAGTTCCTTTGCTATCGATGTCTATCTCCCCAGAAGACAGATTGTTGCATCCTTCTTCGGATGGACAACATATCGGCGGTTCGGTATGTCAACAAACTGGGCCGTACCAAGTCCGGATGCTGGCACAGATTGCCAAGGATTTTTGGCACTTCTGTCTTCAGAACAGAATCTCAGTAGTGGCGGAATATCTTCCGGGCTACAACAACGAGGTGGCAGATTGGCACTCCCGCCATCTGCAAGACTTCAGCGACTGGATGCTGCTTCCCCAAGTATTTCAGAACCTGATACATCTATGGGGTCCCTGTCAACAGACAGGTTCCCCAGTTTTTCAGTTGGAGGCCGGACCCAGAAGCTCTGGCCACGGATGCATTCCTACAGGAGTGGCCGACTACCCTGTGTTATGCATTTCCCCCGTTTATGATGATCCCCAGGGTTCTAGCATGAACCAGGGCTTATCGGGCGGAACTCATCCTGATCACTCCGATATGGAGGGCTCAAGCATGGTTCCCGGTCCTTCTGGGAATGAGTTGTGCCGTTCCGGTTCTTCTCCCTCGGATACAGAACCTACTGCTTGACCCTCTTCAGAATCCTCATCCATTGGTGCTATCGGGCCAACTTCCTCTAGTGGCCTGGCGGGTTTCAGGGACCTTGGGAAAGTCCCGGGCCTTTCACGCGAGGCTGACAGATTTATCAACGAAGCCTGGTCGGCCAACACCCATAAAAGATATGCTTCCTCTTGGAAGAGATGGTGTGATTAGTGCTCTCAACGGGACGTGGATCCCTCTAAAGCACATGTCTCTCTAGTGGTCAACTTTCTGGCCTCTATAGCATCCTCAGGTTTGGCATCAGAACAGTCAACAACTTTCGGTCCGCCATCTCGGCAGGTCATATACCCATGGATGGCAAACCCATTGGCGAACATCCATTGGTGTGTAAGCTGCTTAGAGGCGTACGGATGGTAAAACCTCTGTGTCCTAAAAAGTTGTGGGACGTTTCCATTGTCCTTAAATTTCTGGAAGCATGGACTTCTAATAAGTATTTATCCCGTATACAACTTTCTGCTAAAATAACGATGCTACTATGTTTAGTTTCTTGTAAACGAAATTCGGATGTACGTGCATTAGACTTAGCAGGGCGTAGGTTTTCCCCAGAAGGAGTGACCTTTACCGTGTCTAGAAGAACTAAGTGTAACACTGCATCTGTCACCTACCCAGCGTTTCCAAATAATCCCAAGCTGTGCGTGGTGCAATGTGTTAAAGATTACAAGGTAAGTACTGCAGAATTTTGTACTGATATGCAAGGTCAACTGTTGATTGTTCTGCAAAAGCCCTTTCGCCCGGTGGCTCCAGCTACCTTGTCTCGATGGATGCGTTGGCTCATGAGCGAAGCAGGGATTGATATTTCCAAGTTTGGGGCACATTCAGCCCGTGGAGCTATGGCTTCGAAAGCATATTCATCAGGTGTCAGCCTGGCAGACATCATGAACGCAGCTGACTGGTCTACTGAACAAACATTTAAAGCTTTTTATTACAAACTTATTGTTGATGTAGCTTCTGTTGTGGTGGCTAAGCTTTGAACAAGCATAATCGGAGCCTCCGGTCCTGACATAGAATTAAAAATTTGCGAACATTCGTGACAAGAATTTTCTATTCTATTAAGGACTCGGAGGCGAGGATTATCCCACCCAGAGGATATTATGCATTATATGTCATGTTATCTGTTTGATCATGCTATTTTATATTGCATACGTTGGATTGTTTTCCCACCCTTTTATGTGCAGTGTTGACATTTTATCAAGTGGTTATGAATGACTATTACGGGGTGTTCCTCTTTTATTCCAGGTGCTGATAACAAGTAAAGCCTGCCTATGGTACAGCTGTGGCTGGATATTATGCAGTTCTTGGTGTCTACACAACATTGAATCCCCTGGAACGTGTTCCAGTTCGAATGTACAGCCCGTTGGGCCTTCAGTTGTTGGTTTGGAGAAGTCCTAGTCTGCCGGTTGTTCTTCAGGAGCAGGTCGTGAATGGTCTTAACTATTATATTTACAAAGAAAGAGGACTCTATGTTCATGCAGGGACCTTATATACCCTGGGACTCTATGGTTGATCACATGGTTTTGTTTTTCTGTGTTTTCATTGGCTGCTGTGAGCTTCAGTAAAGAAATGAGAAGCATAATCGGAGCCTCCGAGTCCTTAATAGAATTGAAATTTCTTGTCACGAATGTTCGCAAATTTTTAATTCAGAAGTCAAATTGGAAGCAGAGGAAGGAATTTCAACAACGAATTATAGTTCAACATTGCTTCTAGATGAAATCCATTTTTTAACTTTGGATAAAAGATCGAGTCAGGGCCCCAGGTGAGGCCCAAAATAAGGAAAAGGAGGAGGCAAAACAGGAGAGGGGCAAGGGCAAGAAATGATGTAGAGAAAAACATGACGAGACAGACAAGGTCGAACAAGAAAAAGATTTGATGGACAAGAAAACAGTAATTAACCTAACTGATATTGAACTATCTAAGTTGAACAATAAATACTATCATTGGGACTTTCCTTTTGCCAGGCCCCCAGATATGCACATTTGCCTATGAGTTTGTGGGAGGAACAGGTGCTTCATAGCCCTGAAATGGAGAATTGGTCCAATTACATTATTTTGGGGCTAAGGTTTATAGACAACCTTTTTGTAATTTGGCAAGACACACAGATGGAAACTAAACAGTTTGTAGGAACTATTAATCTGATTACTTGGAACTTGAGATTTACAGCAGTCATGAGTAGAACAGAAGTAGACTTCTTAGATGTAAAAAATAAGGATAAAGGAGGGTAAGAATGATACCACACTATTCAGGAAGGAATGTATGATGTTACAACGTATACATTTACAACGCATGCCTTTACAACGCAGTTTTTACATCGCAACATCCTTTACAACGCACACATTTACTTTGCATGCCACTACAACAATTTTTTTTTAAATACACTTACAACGCATTCCATTACATCACATCATACCTTTACAATGCATACCATAACAACGCATACTATTACATTGCATTTAAGGTAAGTGTTGGATAGTGTAGGCGTAAAAATTACTATTCTAACTCCAGGGTGTGCAGCAGTAGGGTAAGTGTTGGGTAGTGTAGGGGTAAAAAAATTACTATTTTAACTGCATGGGGTGCAACAGTAGGGTAAGTGTTTGTTAGTGTAGGGGTACTATGCGTTGTAACGATATGCGTTGTAATGACATGCGATGTAATGCCTGTGTTGTAGTGACATGCGTTGTAGTGCCATGCACTGTAGTGACATGCAATGTAATGGCTGCGTTGTAATGACATGCGTTGTAAAGGATGTTGCGATGTAATGACTGCGTTGTAAATGTAGCACGATGTAATGACTGCATTGTAAAGGTTCTTTCCCTTCAGGAAGCCCAAATGAGGGAATAGCTTATTACGTGCCAGTAGTTTTCATCCCATCCCATTAAAAGAAAGTATTCCCAGTGGTGAATCAATAAGAGTAAGGAGGAATTGATTGTAGTACTTAAGGTGCTTTTGAGATAGTCAATACATAAATGAAACACAAGTTTAAGACTAGGTGGTATAAGAATTGTATGATTAACAGAGCAGTTAACTGAATCAAACAGAGAAGAAGGGAGGATATTCTGTTTGAGAGGAAAGAACTGCTTAACCAAAGTGAAGAAAGAAATAGAGGAATAATTACTTACAATACAGAACACACAGAAATACCGTACATCAAGCGGAGGTATTGGCATATGCTTAGGAAAGGTCCAATAATAGGCTAAGGGGGTTCCGAAAAAAACAGTGATCACATTTAGAAGAACCAAATCTACTAGAGAATATCTAGTAAAATGTGAAATGAGGGATGTGAAATCACAATGGTTACCACTGAAACCTGGATTTTATAAATGTAAGATATGTAAAGCTTGTGAGAACTGGGAGAATAGTCAAACAATAACTAATTCGATCACAACCTAGAGTAAACCACTAAAGAGGGTGTATAATTGCAAAACGGAATGTGTAGTGTACATGCTGACTTGCCTTTGTACAAAGAGGTCTATAGGAAACACAAAGAAAATACTCCAACATATAAGGGCAATACAAATCAGGGATAACTCTTATCCAGTTGTAATGACATTTTTGGCAACAATATAGTATGATTGATACAATGGAATAAAATGTAAGAGGCGGTGAAAAGGAAAATGTCCTCTGCAGACTGGCATCAAGATACATAATAGAGCTGGATATGAAAAAACTCAATGGGCTGAATATGGATGAGGAGGTATTTGTACATCTTTGATAATAAAATCGAAATCAGCTATACTTATATTTGAATTGGTTTAGGAGTCAAAAGTTACAGTATTTCTTGATTTTCTTTCAGTTGCTTTTGGAGACGAAGGTGGAGAATACACACGTTTGATTGTCCACACATGATTTAATATAAGACAGTTAGAATTATGCTGCACTCAAGCAATGTAATGTTATTTAATGAGTTATCTCACTGGAGCACTGATGTGTAAGAGGTAATTTTGCAAAATTACTTTGTTTAAAAAATTCTTTAATAAATATTACACGTGCAATCATTGCTGACATTACACCACATTTATGAATTGCACCAATGTATTTACTCTGATGATAAATAAAGCTTTTCAGAATACACGTTTGTTTGGAGCAGTCAACACAATTTTTCATTTTAATTAAACTTTTGCATACTTCTTGTATGAGACATAATTCCAGGATAGGTGCAATATGAAGACTTTTAAGCAACTATAAACACAAAAGGACATGCTCATTAATGTTAGGAGGACTTTCCCTGTGATGAAGCCGTATTCTTGCCTACCTTATTATCTGCAAGAATCCTCTCAGGTCACCAGGATCTTTTTATCTGCTAAATAGTGTAGAGAGTAGGAAATTCAATTCTCAGTACATAATCAATAGAATCAAACTTTAATTCCAGAGGACCACTTACTCCGAATCTAGAATTTTAAGATTTTATTACAACCAAGAATAACTGCATATACAAGCACCTCAATACAAGGTGAAGAAAATAAATGAGCACTAGTACAAAGGAAAGTCTACGCATGAGTCTCATTCGACTCAGAATAAGAAGAATAATCAATTCTAAAAGCATAAGAAATGCAATAGTTAATCCAATGTCTACATTAGGAATCATTAGCCTAAAAAGATAAACAGTTAGTCTGTCCCTACTCTATCTCTAAGGTGGCATCCCTACTTAACATTTCCCTCCCAGTCAAGAGAATAAAAAGGTGTCAGAAGTGAAGACTTCCTTAGAAGTTCATTCACTTAGTCAGAGCTCGTTCTAAGATGCTCTTTCTAGCTTCCCATCTAAACCTCAACTGCTCCCCCCTCAGGGCACTGTCCCTAATACAAAATCCCAAAAACGTAGAACACGCCCTTCGGCACACCTCTCCAGCCAGGCCTTCTTCCAGTACTTTTCCAGTGAAACTTGTACTCCATCCAACAACGGTTAGCTCGACCTTGGGTCCCAGGCACCTTCTCCGCTGAAAGTATCATCCGTAAATTCCAATGTACTCCCCTGTAGGCTTCTCGTACCATCCTAACTCCTAAAACAAAGACCTAGTCTCTCTAACGAGCTAAATGTCCTTGCACCTGCAACAGAAACATGGGAACGAAAAACTTTACACTTCTCTAAGATTTTCCATTCTCCTGAAACCCAAAGCCTTTACCAAGGAAAATCATTTTCGAGCTACAACGTTTAGCTACCAAAAAAAATTAACAGGCCTTTCTCTTTAAACGTATATGCGATCAGGCCTTTACACTGTTAAGCACACTCCTAAATCACACGTTAAGCATTAGTTCATTACTCCTTTATACGTGAATAAGCAGACTACACGTGTAACTTTAATATGGCGCACGTTTAAACTAATATATTGCATTACGTAAAATCACTCACTATGCATTAGCTAAAAATACATTTGCCGTGATCTACTACATTATTCTTCATGAAAACTAAGGTTACATTTCTAATCACACCTATGTTAAACAATTCTAGTGATACATTTCTATGTCACACCTAAACTACTTTGATTAATATGTGGGTGCAGACTAACAGTGAATATGAAGCACCCCTACAAATTTCAGAATAACGTGGCGCTCTATCAGTTCCCCCCTTTGATGACAAATGTCATCACACCATCACACAATTCCCTTGGAGAAAGAACCGATCTAAACAGTACTTGTCGCCATTCTCCCCCGTCGGAATCTCTCCATATTCTTAATGTTCTGATATTGACAGTCCTGCAGTCTGGCCATTCGCATTTCATTCGCTCTGAGAGCTCTTTCAATCCTGTTTCCTCTGTACCACTTGTAAGCTCTGATGAATCCCCACAAACAGATCACACAAACCACCACAAGAAAAAGGGGTTTCAGCACAAACCCAAGGAACCCTTTCCCCAAATTCGCAAACCAACTTCCCACACGACCAAATCCTTTACCAATCTTTTCCCACACACCTTCTTCTGTCAGATCCTCAATCTCATGAAGAATCGTGGTAATGTTGTCTATATATGTCTCCAGATCCTTACTGTTGTCTGGAATATATGTACAACATTCCTGAACTTTCAATAATCTTTTGCCAATAATACGTCTAAAGCATGGCGGTTCTGCAAAACCATCGTCCTTATCGATAACATCTCTCCATCCACCAGTATCAAAGAACTTGCTGTATTCATCGACAACTTTTCAACCACAGTCGCCAGTCTTCTAATCTTCACATCATTCAAGGCCACACACAAACTCGGTATCATTGCTCCAAAGATATCTCCAATCACCGTCCCTGCACTAGCAGCTATTTTGGCTCTAGAATGGTGTCCAGTTTCCAAAAGCTCCAAATCTTCTGCATGATAGATTTTCGGGAAGATAATTCCCAAATAAGATGTACCATACCAATTCGCAGGCAACCTCACATAGGCATTCCTTCCACACACGTAATAAACAGTTGGAATCATTTGCACCGAGCCTTGCAAAAAGTTCTTAGCTGAATCTTCCATAGTGAAAATATGATCACACGTACTCTGTCCTACCGGAACCTTTTCATAATATGTCTGATAACATCTCACACACAACTTCCCCTTCTGCTCCTGGTCCAATGCTATGGGTCCATAACTCCCCTTAGAGCTATGTAATCTTTCTTCATCAGTCCAATCTACTGGACTATCCCCTGTATTTCGTTTTTCAGTTAGTTGTCTATATCCATCTTCTACTTGACCTATAAACTTTTTCTCTGTATCTGACAATGAACAAGTTAAATTATGCCGATGAGCATAAGCCGTATCCAGTTCCAAAGACGGTATGAAATACTTCGGAAGTCTGTCCTCTGACTTGTAATAATCGTACTTATTCAAATGCTTGTAAGCTGGAACTTCAGGAAGTATTGCATCGTAATTGGAAAAGAAATACTCGAACTGACCTCTCTCATAAAAGACACTAAGCAACAAACCACAAGAAATTCCATACGTTAATGGAAGATGATGGTATCTAATACCCTCATCCACGGAAGAAGGTAACTGCATGCACACATAACAGTCTTTCGCATCCATCACATCCACATATTCATATAGCAGCTTTGCATATGCATTAAGCTTAAAATCACTTCTAGACATATCTATGTGAAATCTACGACTCTCTTCAATTAGTAAATCTCTTTTAGCTCCTATAGTGACCTCCTTTTGGCTAGAAGTGGTAGGCGTAGACGTTCCCTGTACCTTCTCTTCCTGCTCATGTGAAACGATGTATGAGGCTACAACTATTATGATTATAGAAACTATCACCAACCCTATAAGTGTACCTATCACTATTTTAGACCTACGGTGAGTATTTCCAGCATCCATGATTTTACAAAGTTCTCAAAGTTCTTGGTTTCAGCAGCAACATTTAACAGTCTATTTCTCCTCTGGGTGTCACTTGCTAAACAGTTCAAACAACACTTCAAAAGCTGGAAATCCCCTTGCAACTTTCAGTTCCTTATTTACACAGTCAACAAAAAGACTTCCCTAGCCCTCTTTCACCGTCTTGATGGAAAGTCCCTAAATTTATTCTTCTTCCACTCTTGCCTAGGTTATCTTCTTTACAGACTTTCATGTACAAGAAAGTTCACCTTCTGTCCAAAATAAGATCAGCTCCCAAAATCTCTAAAACACGCTGCAAAAGTTCAACACGAAGCACCACTAATTCCTGATGCGGTGGTACATAACCAAAGGTTGGAAAAACCAGCATCTCCAGAATCAGTTCATGGATTTTGCTTAGAAGCGGTGGGTTCGGAATAGTGAGAGTCAGTATTCCTTCGATCTCCACTCCTGGAACCAACAGCAACACATCCACTTTCAGGTTCGGGGAGTCGCTGACCAGCGTCAAAGACTTCAGCCTCCCCGAGCTAAACACTCCTGGCCTCAGTCACAGCATATGTCCACTCTGGTGAGGCGTACCTTTGACACAGCATTCTTGCTCTCCTGGATCTTCTCAGACTACTTCGAGCTTGTTTCCCGTCACTCTGTTCAGATTCAGACGTTTCAGAAACTGGGGCAAGATCTCAGGTGCCAATCTCAGGTTCAGCCGTCTTTGACTCACAGGCCAAACCTCTTCTGCTTCTGTGGCACTTCTGCTCTCCCTTTGGGTACCCTGTGCACTACGTCCTTCTTCAGCAGAATTTGACACTACTCCACCCACAGCAATATTTTCTCCGTCCGAGTCAAATTCAGGGCTTTGATTGACACAACCCCTTTCAGCTCGATATAGTGCACAACCAACTGTGTCAGCAACCCTCACAGCTTGACTTGCCCTCTCAGATGGCCCTGGAACCTCAGCTGGATTTTCATTCACGAGAGGGGCTGTATCTTCCAAGGGTGCTGGAACTCTGTGGGTATGGGAGGCATGCACCCAGTTTGGTAACCCTCCACACTTCACTGCCGTGTTCGTGACCAGTATTACCTGGTACGGGCCACGCCAACGAACATCCAGGCAACTCTTCCTCACGTGTTTGTGAACAAGCACCCAATCTCCCGGGCACAGGTCGTGGCACAGGTCACTTGCGGCTGGAACAGTTGCTGCTTGTACCTGCTTGGACACAGAACGGGCTACTTCAGCAAGTCCCTTACAGTAGTCGAGAATTAAGTCATCTGTGATGCTAATCAGAGAAGTAGCAGGTATCGCTGGTAATCACATTGCCCTCCCGATCAGGATCTCGTAAGGTGACAACCCCGTTCTCCTATCAGGAACACTACGAAGGCTCATGAGGACCAAGGGCAGTGCATCAGGCCATTTCAAGGATGTCGAAGAACACGCTTTTGCCATCTGTGCTTTCTAAGTCCCATTAACTTGCTCCACAATCCCAGAAGCCTCTGGTTGATTACTGCAATGTAATCTTTGATCCACATTCAAGGCAGCAAAAAGCAATTTCATGATTTCACTGTGGAAGTGTGTCCCTCTGTCCGACTCCAAAGAGGTCGGAAATCCGAACCTAGGGATAAGTCCCCTCAACAGCAGCTTAGCTACAGTGAGTGTGTCACACCTACGTGTTGGGTAAGCCTCCACCCACCTTGAAAAGACAAACACCACAACTGGGATGTACCTCAACCCATTACACTTTGGCATCTCAATAAAGTCCAACTGCATTCTATTGAAGGGTCCTTCTGACCTCCCAATATGACTCAAAGTTACAGCAGTTTTCTTTCCCGCATTCATTTGTTGACATGTAACACACCTCTGACATACAGCTTCAGCAACTGCGCGAAACTTCGGATTGTACCATGTCTGTCTGAACACTCGCACCATTGCATCTCTGCCAAGATGTACTGCACCATGTATCAATCTTGCCATTGGGTTCAACAGACTTTCTAGCAGCACAGCTCATCCATCACTCAAAACCCACACATCCACATCTCCCTTCTCACATCCTGACCTTATCCAGTCATCTCGTTCTTGATCAGTAATCTCATCCTGCAATCGTTTTAGTTCCTCCCATGTATCGGCCATGGCTAACATCATGCTGAGTTCGGTTCCTTCTTGGCTTTCCCCAGTGTACCCTCCAGTAAATATGCATCCTTGTTCTGCACAAAACTGGGCAACCTCATCTGCGTAATTATTTCCCAGAGACACAAAGTCACTCCCCTTACAATGGGCAGAACATTTGGCAACCGCAATTTCTTTGGGACATTGTAATGCCTCCAACAGTTGTCTCACATATTCCCCATTTCTAATGGGCGAACCAGAAGATGTCATGAATCCTCTCTGTGACCATAACTGCCCGAAGTCGTGAACCACACCAAACCCGTACTGACTATCAGTGTAAATCGTCATCCGGATCTGATCAGCAGCCAAACAGGCACGGGTCAAAGCAATGATTTTGGCTACCTGCGCGGAGTGTACTCCCTCTAAACAAGCAGCTTCAACCACTCCTGTGATGATACATACAGCAAACGCTGCTCTTAATCGACCAACATCGTCTCTTAAACATGAACCGTCCACAAAGAAAATTTCATCAGGCTCAGGGAGCGTTTCATCAACAATGTCTGGTCTCGGTTTGGTGCATAGTTCAGTCACATCGAGACAATCGTGATCCTCACAATCTTCACCATCTGCATTTGGGATAGGCATCAATGTTGCGGGATTCAGAACAGAATACCTCTTCAAAGTCACATTCTCTGCAGCAAGTATAACTTGCTCATAGCGTGTTAATCTGTTGTTCGTGAGGTGCTGTGTTTTGGTCCTTGTCATCAACAGTTCAACAGAGTGTGGCACATAAACTGTAAGTGGATATCCCATTACAATACTCTCACACCTTTCAATGCTGACACCTGTTGCAGCAACGGATTTGAGACATCTGGGCAATGGAGAAGCTACTGGATCTAAAGTAGCTGAAAAGTAGGCAACTGGTCTACAGACACCTCCATGATTCTGAGTCAGAAATGACGATGCACAACCTTCTCTCTCGCAACAGAACAATGTGAAAGCCTTGTTGTAATCAGGCATTCCCAAAGCTGGAGCGCGACACAGGGTTTCTCTCAGCCTTAAAAATGACATCAGGGGGCGTGGCTAGCAGCCGGCGAGAATGGCGGCCGCCTAAGCGAGCTCCGAGCCCCGCATGTTTGTTTGAGTGATCCTGTGCCATCCAAGAAGCTTAAACTGCAACTATCGAAGTGCGCCCAGCCCTGTAACCGGCCCGTGGGTGGTCCCGCTCTGGGCGGCACCGAGAAACTCTGCTCGGGACTCCCCGAGAACACGCCCGAGGCGGCAGCGACCGAGATCCGGGAGCGGAGGCGAGGACCGGGGAGAAGAGCTGATTGCAATGGCACAGAGGCGGTCCTGAGGTGGTCCCGGGACTCGTGGGTCCCAGAAAGCGGAACGAAAAACGAGCACTGGAGGGCGCGAGGGCCGTCTAAACAGCAATGCTGGTGGATGGCGGAGCGCCTGGGCTCCTAATTGAGGCCCCGGCTTCTGGGCCTATACTGTAAGGCCCTCCCCCTACCGGCCCTGAGGCCTCCCCTGCACTGCTGGTCTCCTGAAACGCGTCGGCTCCCTGGGGAACCCATCGGATGCCCAGACTGCGGGAGAGACCGAGCAGTGAACTGCATGATCGCAGCCTAGAAAACAGCGGCGACGGAGAGAGAGGCGCCGGAAACCTGGTCTGCGGGTCAAGGCCCTGGTTCATGGGCATAAGCGGTAAGGCCATCCCTGAGCCGGCCCTGGGGCGAATCTGACACTGCTGGCGTTCCGATTCCCGATCGCGCCCTGGGAGACTACATTCGGGAGGTGTGAAGCGCTGGGGGTCTCCGGAGGAGTAGAGGCGCTTGGCGCCTGAAGCGGTGGGAGGCTGTTCCATGCTGCGCCGGCGGTCCTGACTGAAGAGGCCTGTAGACGCCGGAGATCGGAGCCGGGGGCTCGCCGACGGCGTGAGAGGCAGCCACAGAAGAGCCGCTGACAAGGGATAGGTGGCGCCATATGACCCAAAATA
Source organism: Triturus cristatus (assembly GCF_964204655.1). NCBI lineage: Eukaryota > Metazoa > Chordata > Amphibia > Caudata > Salamandridae > Triturus > Triturus cristatus. Next base: position 494,252,799 of record NC_140585.1, read on the forward strand.
TCAGTTGAGATCCGGCGAGGGGACCTGCATGTGAAAACGGCCTCTGACCGGCCCTGGAGTGTTGGTGAATCGCAGGGCGCGGCTGGGAATGTGTGCCTGCATGGGAGGAAGTGACAATAAAAGCTGAACCTCGGCTGGACCCACCATATCCAAGATATTCCAGAGGTGGATTGGCCCGCGGCATGGCGACAGCTCCGCACCCCGCTGGGGGTGGTGATAGGACCGAGGTGATCGGCGGCTGGCGTGCGACACAGGCAGTAAATGTGGCAGTAAGATCAAGGGCGCTGGAGTCGTTGTGCGCTCTATAATCTGGAGCCTTGAGACAAGATTGACCCGCGCACAGCTAGTCCCGGACGCCAACTGGTTTGCGGAACGATAAGGGTTCACCCACACACCCTGAAATCGCGGGCCGGCAGACGTACCTCGGCTTCTGGGCACTCCACTCGGTGCTAAATGACCAAGGGTTGGTGAGTGGAATATCGCTCATTGTTTAACTGCTCTTTGAACCATCCCTGGCAGGGGCAACCTGTATCAATGGCGACGGGAGGCAGAGGGACCAAAACACACGCACAGAAACAACTGGCTAAGTTCGCCCGGACAGATGGGGGTGACGCAGCTGACCCACTGCCGACGGAGAAGGACCCGTTGAAGTCTGGCTCCGAGCGGTGGCCGGAGCCGACACTGCATGATGTTATGGCGGCGATAAACGGAATGCGTGCCTCATTGGACTCGGCGACAGTGGAGGTTTCCTTGATCAGGGCGGATCTCCGGAAGATGGATGAGAAGGTCCAGGACCTAAAGACAGTGACCGCCGCCCTCCAATCGGACACATCAGAACTGCAGGCTCAAATAGCCGATATGCAACAGAAAGAGGACAGAATGGCCCGGCAGCTTGACGACTACAAAGGTCGTGCACGTCGCAACAACGTGCGGATCTTGGGGGTTCCGGAACGGGAGGAGGGGCCGGCAGCGGACCTATATGTGGAGGAACTCATCACCCAGAAGCTTAAACCTTGTCGTGGTCCCAGTAATTCCTCTCCTCAGGATAACGTCGATGCTATGTGTGGGACCCCGCCCATCCGTCCCCTGTCCGGTGTACGTGTAATACCCTCGGACGAGAAGAGAGGTGGGTGAGGGAAGGTAGGGAAGGAACAGCGGGGAGAGAGACCTGGAAGAAACAAGAAGACGGATTAGCCACAGGCTCCTCTCTATTTCCCCTACACCACCCAACTAGTTCTTCCCCCTACCTGGGGTTCCTTCCTTCCCACAGCAGAAGATGAGCTAGGGTCCCCTCGGGGACGCTGGAGGGGTCTCGGGTGTTGATGAGTCCAATGAGGCAGCTCTCTGCTGGTCCCTGATCCGTTACCTCACGGACGGGACGAAGAGTGAGAGGGTCCTACTCCCCCGTTGAAGTCTGCTCGGAAAGTTTGCAGACATGGGAGGCATTTATGGGCGCTCTCCTCACTCGCGCTCCTCGTTCCTTCACGGGGAGGCGAAGGGAAAGGCTCGAGGCGGCCTGCGGACTCAGGCGCTGCTACTCACGCCCAGGAACTCCGGGGGCGGAGGAGCGCCGGAGCCGCCGCTGCTTTTGGTGGACGTCGAAGGTGCTGGTGGCGCTGCCACTCACGCCTGGGAATCCGGGAGGCGGAGGAGCGCCAGGAGGTCTGTGGATGCGGGTGGCGCTGCCACTCACGCCCGGAAATCCTGGGGCGGAGGAGCACCGGGAGGTCCGCAGATGTAGGTGGCGCTGCCACTCACGCCCGGGAAATCCAGGGGCGGAGGAGCGCCGGGAAGTCTAGAGGTGCAGGTCGCGCCTGAGAATTATGCAGAGGCGCGCCGGGAGAACCGGTCCCCGGTGTTGGTCCGGGCCTTAGGGATCAGTATGGGCCAGGGAGAGTCCCGCCGGTTCTGGCGGTGCTTGGAAGGAACCGCAGCCTGCTTACCTCCTCTGGGTCGTCGAGATGTCTGTTGCTGAGATATCCACGCCGGGTCGCCGGCTGGACAGAAGTCAGGGTTGCTGGACGATGCGGGAGTCAGCTCGAAGCCGTTAGGATTCGCAAGATCGGACGGGAATCATTGGCCCCGCCTACCTGGTTTCCGCGCCTCTTAAGCTCGACCGGGGTGCCGTGACGTCTACTTCCGACGGGTGGCCGCGGGGACTGCTGGGATTTGGAGTCCTCATCCTCGGAACCGCGCCGTCGGCCCCCGGATCATGACAAACCTAAAGCCTTGTCCAACTACTTCTCAATCGAAAGAGCATACCGGGTGCCCGGGGGCAAGCCCAAACCTGGGGCTCCTCCGCGACCGATTATTGCCAAAGTATTCAACTATGGAGAAAGAGACAGCATCCTGCAGGCAGCCTGGATTGGCCCCCCGTTGAAGATTGGCAATAGCGAAGTGGCCTTTTTTCCGGATTTCACTGCCAAGATACAAGCCCAACGACGTAGCTTCCAGGCAGTAAAACGGGAACTGCGGGACCGGGAAATCAAATATGCAATGCTGTTTCCGGCAAAACTGAGGGTGGAATCAGGCGGGACCACCTGGTTTTTCGAGTCCCCAGAGGAGACATGGGACTGGATGGAGGGTAAGGCCGGGGCTGGCGGCCAGAGGCGAGATCGCGTTGGCAAATCACATCGGCCGACTGGAGGCCGCCGAATGCCGCAGAGATCCGGGCCCCCGCAGGTGAGGGGCCAACCGGCAGAGTCATAGCGAACACTCAGAGAGAGTCGTCAATGAGGATGCCCCCTGACACACTCACAATCGAGAAGGGGAAAGGTAACAGGTGGTGACAGCCCTCACAAGAGACGGGATGGAGACATAGCTGCTGGGAGTGGAGGGAGGGGCCCTATGAAAGGGGACTGATAAGGGGCTGGATAGATAATACGCATGGATGGCAAGGCATAACCATTGTGATATGACCATGCGGGGCTTGAGCAGCTGACCCCGCGACATTTTTCGCAACCAAGGGGGGGTGAGAGGCACTCTGCCATGTTGGGGAGTGGGTATTTTTACATCCACGGGCAGGGGGCAGGGAGGGGGAGGGCAGGGAGGGGGTGTAACCAGGAGGAGGTTTACATGGTTTTGGTTTTGTTGATTCCCAAAGGGGTAAGTTTCTAAGCATAGACAGCTTCGGCCATCAGGAACGAGTTGAGAAAGTACGCAGACATAGAGCAGCACTAAAACACCAGATACCATTCAGGTCGCAAATGCTATTGTTAATCCGCCGCATATGGCGCTACTACCCTTACGATGACTGGGGGTGACAGGGATGTGTCGCTTTCCATCCTTGCCTGGAATGTCAATGGGATGGGGGACAAAATCAAGCGAGGGGTGGTACAACAGTATTTAAAGCGCCAATCTCCAGACGTAGTGTTACTACAAGAGACACACCTAATTGGGAATAAAAGCAAAGCACTTAAGCGATGGGGATATAAACTTTTGGTATATGCAGGCTACACTACAGGCTCACGAGGAACAGGTATCCTAGTTAAAAAAACGTAGCCCGAATTGTACACCGGACATGGGCGGACCCCTGGGGTAGATTTGATGTTCTGGAGGCTCAATGGGAGGGGAGAGCTTTAAATATAATTTCAGTGTACCTGCCGCCGGCACTAGGTAAAGACGCCCTAGCGGATTTGGGTAAAATACTAGTCGACCTCCCTGCAGGCACCCTGATCATGGGCGGAGATTACAACCTCACGATCGATGACTCCACCGACAGACACCCGCAGTGGATAGGAGGTAAATCAAACAGGCTCATGCCAGAATTCATGGCAGCTATGGGCCTCATAGACATAGGGCGCGACGCACACTTGGCCGCGCCACAGTTTACTTACTACTCAAATGCACACAAGAGTTCATCCCGTATCGACTATTTCCTGACGTATGCGGCCACGCAGGGGAGTTTTTCGCATTCCCGTGTCCTCCCGAGAGGGATCTCCGATCACTCCCCATGTGCATTGAGTACACACATAGGGAACGGCAGCCTCGAAACACGATCATAATAGACCCTTGGTTGTTAAAGATACCGGACATCAAGGAAGACCTATGCATTAATACCAAAAACTACTTTGACGAAAACCTGGGGTCGGTGGACTCGGCCTGTACTATATGGGAGGCATTCAAGGTGGTACTGAAGGGGCGGGCCTTGGCATTAAAGACTGGCTATACAAGTAACAAACGCAAAACGATTCTCCAGCTGGAGGCTGAGCTTCAACACTGGGAAGCTGAGTATGCTGCCAATCCCACCGATGATACACTACACCGCCTCACACTTAAGCAAGATGAGTACAGACTGAAGACGAGGGAGCATATGATGACCAAACACCTAAGTATACAACATAGACTATATGAGCTAGGAGATAAGACGGGAAAGACACTAGCATGGCTCGAGAAAAGAGATCAAGGGGACAGGTGGGTGCAGCGAATAGCCTTGCCCAATGGCGAGACGGTTACGCACCCCAAGGAGATAGCAGAAGCGTTCGTTGAGCACTTTGAAAAAGTCTACTCCCTGTCTACCGCATATAACGCGGAAGACTCCAGACAGCTCCTCGTGGATAGTGACCTCCCCACCCATTCTGAACAAGACAGACAGGTCCTAGATAGCGACCTCTCGGATGAGGAAATTCTGAAAGCAATAGCCCAAATTTGCTCGGGCAAGGCGATTGGGCCCAATGGCACCCCTATCGAATTTCTGAAAGTTACGGCCTCGCAAATAGCCCCACACCTTCGAGCCATGTACAACGAAAGCTATGAAACAGGTCGACTCCCTGCAGATCAGCGTCTGGCTACTATAGTGGTGATCCACAAACCTGGGAAGTCAGGAGACAAATGTGGGTCGTATAGACCAATATCACTGATCAGTGTGGAAGCTAAGATACTAGCGAAAGTACTGGCCACAAGGTTGGTCGGGGTCATCTCTTCGCTGGTACATCCGGACCAATCGGGCTTTATGCCAGGTAGGAACACGACGTTGAAAATTCGTCGTCTCCAGAACGTATTGGCCCGGAAAAACTACATAGAGGAGGATGCGGCGATCATATACTTAGATGCCTCCATGGCGTTAGATTCTATAGAATGGCCATATCTATTTGAGGTGCTAGCGCGGTTTGGGTTTGGCCCTAAGTTGGGTGCAACTCCTCTACGAGGATATCTGGGGCCAAATACGGGTTAACAACCATACATCCCGCACCTTTCAGTTAAGGAGAGGCACCTGACAGGGCTGCCCACTGTCGCCACTAATATTCTCCGTTAGGCTTGAACCATTGGCGGCATGGATCCGGCGGGACGTAATGGTAAAGGGGTTGCAATGGATGCCAAATCTGGAGGACAAAATATCATTATACGCAGACGATATCCTCCTCTATCTTGCCTCCCCATATTGGTCCATCAGGGCAGTTCTGGATATATTCACTAACTTTGGTAAATACTCTGGATACGCTATTAACACGACCAAATCTATACTGTATATGCTCCATGGGCAGGTGCCCCCCCTCCCCACCGATTGCAGATTGGAGGTGGCTGAGGATGGGTTTCGCTACTTGGGGGTGTATGTTACGGCAAGTCGGGTCCTGTTTTACACCCACAATCTGGCCCCCGCTGACCCAACTGAGATCCGATGTCGAGCACTGGCGGTCACTGCCGCTCTCCCTGGCGGGCCGAGCCGCCCTCTTTAAGATGCTTGCTCTCCCGCGATTCCTATACATCCTTCAAAATTGCCCGAATAAGGTTCCAGATACCTATTTTACAGCGGTAGAGTGAGGTTCGTACGCTACTATGGAACGGCGGCGCCCCCCGGATATCGCTGAAAAAACTCACCAAGCGCTGGTACGATGGCGGCATTGGCAGACCTGAAACTATATTATTGGGCCTCACAGTTGGTGGTGATAAATCATTGGATGTATCGGCCCCCTGACGACCCAGCTTTCGTGCTCGATAAATATCAAACAGGTCGTGCGGGGTATTTGGGAGCGCTTTACTCCAAAGGCAAAAAACATACATTTATAGGCCCCATGTCCCATACAATTGACATTTGGCGCCGAGCTAAATCTCAACTAGGATGGGCAAACGTCCTTACAAAGGCAACACCACTGTGGCAGACCCAAAGACTTGGTACACTATGTTTTCAACCAGGGTTTGACAAATGGGACCTGATCGGTATCTCAAAGGTCGGAGACTAGATAAAAAAAGGAGCCGTCCTTAGCTTTGCGGAACTGCAGGGCACCTACCGTATGGCGCAAGGTGAACTATTTCGCTATCTTCAGGTTCAACATGCCCTCCAGACAGCATTTACTGACCCACACGACATCCCTGACTCATCACCTCTAGAGGACAGATTATTAGATGGGCAACTGCACTCGAAGGCCATATCCCTGACGTATAAAAAGCTATGTAACCACCTCCCCGATACATTTGAGGCGCTCTGAGAGAAGTGGCCACAGGACGTAGGACCCATTGAAATGAAGACTGGAGAGAGGCTTTGATGTCTCCTAGGGAGGCAGCGATTACCCTCCGATACCGACTGATCCAATTGAAAGTCCTGCATAGGGCCTATATGACGGGGGTGGTCCTTGCTCGCATAGGGTCTAGGGATGACTCACTATGTATTAGAGGATGTCAACGGGAGGCCACTTTCTATCATACGATATGGGAATGCCCTGTGATCAGGTCGCTATGGGAGGGGGCCACAACTAAGCTCCAAACCGCGCTGGGGAAAACACTGACCCTCACGCCTCAGATAGGCTTACTTAACATATGGGTGGATACAGACCTCACGGAGATAGAGCGGCAGATGGTAACGCTGGGCTTCACCCTGGTCAAACGGGAGATAGTACGTCGCTGGCGGGCTATAGAGGTGCCATCCATATGAACATGGATACAGGAGTTAGACAGATGTATGATAGCTGAAAAGGAAGTCTTCATAATTTGAGGGTGCCCCAGGAAGTGGGAAAAGAAATGGAAAGCATGGAACAGATACAGAGGGTCCTTATGTACATCCCCACTGGCGGATTTGGCAATATGACGGAAAGAACTTAAAGAAGTGTTAAAACTAGGAATGTAATTCATTGTAAGTTATTCAGAAAAGTGTTTTTATGGTGCTGCTGCTATGCATATAACCCTGTATGTGCATCTGATAAAATCAATAAAATGTTATCCAAAAAAAATTAAAAAAATGACATTAAACAGTCCTTGTCCCATGATACCGGATCACTCACATCCTTGTGCGTCAGCCGTTGTAAAGGCTTCGCTTCAAAGGAGAAGTTGGGAATCCATTGGCGACAGTAGCCAACCATCCCCAAGAACATTCTGACTTCTCTCTGAGTGGATGGCACAGGCATGTTCATATGGCCTCAATGCGATCTGGTGACACCTTTCTCTTGCCCTTCTCAATTCTGTGACCCAAATACTGCACTTCACTCAGGCAGTACTGCAATTTATTTGGGGACACCTTGTGTCCATTCTCTGCCAAATGATTCAGTAAAGCAATGGTATTAATTCTGCAAGCGTCTTCAGTCTCGGAAGCAATGAGCAAGTCGTCAATGTATTGCACCAGAACTGAGTTCTGCGGCAACATGAGACTTTCAAGATTCTTCTTCAAGATCTGATTAAAGATCAATGAACTCTCTGTATACCCCTGAGGGATACGATACCACGTTAACACACGGTTTTCCAGCTGGAAAGCAAAAAGAAATTGGCTTTCCTCATGGAGTGAGATCGAGAAGAATGCTTGGCACAAATCGATCACTGTAAACCACTCAGCTTCACATGGAATTTGAAACAGGATCACAGATGGATTCGGCACCACCGGAAAACATTGAAGAACTATCGCGTTGACCTTTCGCAGATCCTGCACGATCCTGAATTTCCCACTTGGTTTCTGTAGTCCCATGATAGGTGAATTACATGGGCTACCCATGATCTCTTTCAGAATTCCCTGCTTGATCATAGACTTGATTACAGGTTTGATCCCTGCAATAGTCTCAGGTGACAAATTGTACTGGGGTGTCCTAGGGAATTCTGCGTTTGGCTTGACCTGAATATTCACTGGCTCTACACCTTTGATCAATCCGATCTCCTCTCCACTGAAGTCCCACACATCAAGTGACACAGAATCCCTCACGTCAAGTGGATGTTCCTCCACCGTCAGCGCTGGGTACATTTCTATACACACATGCTGATTCGCAACCTTGAAGGACTCATCATCATCCTTTGTCTGTATTTCAACTCCCTTTGGTGTACAATAAATGGTGCAATTCAATTTACACAACAGATCTCTCCCTAACAAGCAAACTGGACTCAAGTCACCCACCACAAACTGATGTTGATCTCGGAATGTTCCTATTCTCACAGGAATTGGCTCGGTCAATGGACTGGTCAATTTCTTATTTGCTACACCAACAACTTGGATTGATTGTCCCGAGAGGGGTAGATTAGGGACTACTGCTGATCTTACAGTAGACTGGGTAGCACCAGTGTCAACCAAAAAGGTGGTAGGGTGACCATCAACATCTGCTTCTACAAATGGTCCCCTCTGGTCTACCTCCAAGACTGCTCCAAGTGTGCAGTCTTCCTCCCCTCTCAGGCACCGTCATTCCAACGGGTCTGGGCCGAACTCCTCATATCCTTCGAACAAGTGTATCTGTTGATAGGTCCGAACTCCCAGCTGAGCATTTTAAACTCTAGGTGGCTGGGGAACTTGCACCTGCAGACTAATAGTCCCCCCTTTCACGAATCTTGATCTAGTCACTGTGGGAACTACTTCAGGTACAGGTACCTGAGCTATCTCTACTTCTTGTTGCACCTGATTTATTGGGTTCAAGGGACACTAGCGTTTCCAATGTCCAACCTGGTGACAAAGATGACACGCAGTGGTCTTCTTCAATGTCGCCACATCCATTCCTGTCTTGGGATCAACTGACTTAGGTTTTCCCTGGCCTTGGACATTCTGATTCCCTCCTTGGTTATTTCCCTGCTTCCTTCCTAACGTCCCTCCGCTAGGCTGAGCTTGAGCCGTTTGCATCTGAACAAGCATCAACTTGTCCTTCAACCTTCTGTGCTTCGATTCTATCTCATCACTGTAGTACCTGGATCTCATCCACCGGCTTATTCTGTCAGCAAATCAAATGCTGCTGTATCATGAGACTAACCTCTGGTCTCAAACCCAACACAAACTTCGAAACAAACTGTCCCATGTCTTTTGTATCCAATGCATCTAATCCACTGTACTGCTTGAAGGCCTGCAGGAGTCTTTCATAGTACTCATGCACTGTCTCTTTGGGTTCTTGGACTGTCCGATCTATCTTAACAAATCAATATTCTGAGGTGAAATTTTCGACTTCAACCATGTAATCACTTGCTCAAACTTCATGACTTTGGGTGACGGACCATTCGAAACAGGATCTCTTTCAGGCTCTGAGGTTGGCCACTCAACAGCAATTTTACATGCAGACCATAAATCGCCTGGAACCACAATGTCAAACAGCATGTTCAGATTGATCCATAACACCTTCGAGATCTTAACAAAACGGTCAACTTGCTTGTACCACTCGCCGGGCTTCTCCCGCAAGCGAGGGAAATCGTTCGTAAATGCAGCCAAATCACCCCTACTCCAAGGCACATGCACATACCCTCCATTCTGTACCTCTCGTAAAGGGAAATTTCCTACATCCACCATCCCCCCACCTGGAGGTGGCGTCTCTCCTATCATCCTTTTATAACTCTTCTTCTTGGACCACCTTTCTTCCCATTTGTCAAGCATGATCCATGCACGCATTGCTATAATCAAATCCTTGATGTGAGTCCTCAACCCCATGACCCTCTTCTCTTCCAGTTCTTAGTCGCTAAACTGTAACCTATGGCTTTCCTGCAGTGACTTCGTTTTGGACAAATCCACCTCATACCTTTTAGCCAATTCTGACAATTTCTCATGTGCAGTTCTTGCCTTGCGAGTCACATCCTTCGCCACAAAAAGTAGCTCATCTTGTTCATACGTGTATGTCGTCTATTTTCGCTTTCAACCTTACTACATCTAAAATTCTCCCTTTCAAGGCTCCCTTCAGTATTTCTCGACAAGCTGCCCCATTCCATTCGTCATACTCACAGTCCTGTTCTCGAGGTCCAATCTCTTCTGTCATATTCCTAGAAACGGAACGACTTCCTAAACTGCCTTGCTCCTCACTTTCTACTGTTCTCTCACGCCGATTCTGATTCCTCACAGGCGGTACCCACATCCTCAAATCTGATCTTGACTCTACCACTGACCTCGCATCCACCTGCCCCCTCGAGGAATCTGCGGTGGCTGGCAATGGCGTACTCCATTCTATAGGTTTTGGAGTCTGCTCCATTCCACTCACTGATCCATTTCCCTCAACGACACTCTTCGATCCTACAGCTGACTGTGCTAGACCACCAACTCTCTCTTGATCTGGATCGTAAACTGAAACAATGGGTCCAATGGTAACCGGTACCTTTAAAGCATCCGGTAACCTCACACCTCTCCCAACCTCTGTGTTTACCACGGACTGACTTCAGTTCCTGTTGAGATTTTCCCTACTACTCTCCCCTCTGACTGAGTCTGTAATCCACTAGTCCCTTCTGCTTGAGCCGACTTCCCTTCATAGGAATCTGGATTGTATGGAGGTGGTCTCTCAGACAGCAACCTCTCTACTAGACTGTCATCTGTATCACTGTCATCTTCATCTACACTCTTTGCCTTAGCACTGTCTGTCTTCTCTAGCAGCGGATACAACCTGTCTCTCTCTATTGTTTCTACTCTCCACCTCTTCTCTTGTGCCTCCCACCTCGCATCCTGAAATGCCTTCATTGACTTCTTCACCCTTTCTTGACTCCGATCTCTTTTCCTGTCATGTGCTGCTCTGATCCATGCATGCAATGCCTCAAACTGAGTTGGTCTCGGCAGGGGTCGCAACAAAGACATTACGGATTTCAACTGATACAACACCTCTAAACTAAAAGTACCATATCGTGGGAGAGCCAATTCTCCCTCACCCTGGGTCATTTTATGCCAATTTTCAAGCCAAATTATGGTATGCAATCCTACATTTCTTGCCATATAATGTGCCGGACTATCCTCAGGAGGGGCTTCTTCTCCCCCTCGAGTAACCACATATTTGTCATCTACATAATTCTCCGAAAATCTTAAAACGTTTCATGACGGACAAATTTTTCCTGCACACAATGCTTTCGTTCACTTTCTGATGTCAATCCACCAATAGCAGCGCGACTCACACCAACCGACCTATCGCTGCGTGACACCTTATGACGTCACGCTTCCTCCGCTCACAGCAGTTCCCCTCCTTCACAATTCGCGTCTCACCCTTGCATTCGTCCCATTCACACTCTGAAGTAATTATCTGTCCACGAAACGACCGGACAATCCCTTCTTGACTGTCTCCAACAGTCTCTCGAAATTGTTGACCTCAACTGGCAACTGTCTGTCCACGAAACGACCGGACAATCGCCTCAACTGATAGGTTTCAATCACTCAATGTTCCACATACAACAACCCACGACCAGCGTCAGTTACTCACGCACTCACACATTTGCACCCCCTATCTTGGTCCGGGTAATCAATGACGTCTCACGATCCCCTTTCGGTGGTCAACAAAATTTACCTTGGGTGTCTTCTACACCACAATCACTTAAGCTACTCGTCGAGCCTAAGATTTTCCCGGGGTGCGCGCGCTCACAACCTGATCTCACATTCACTCAATACTCACTCCAACTCCGCAAGACATCACACAATCAAATCAACACCGCAATCTACAAAACATATCACCCTATTCATACTCACTCCTCCACGAACTGCTGCTGTCCGCCGCACCGCTACTCTCCATCAATCTCCATCGATTGTCGTCGTCCACTGCTCACCATCCGATGGGTTACCATCACTTGACTTCTGTGGGCCTCTAAAATCTCTTATCTTGATCTAGATCTCCCCTCACTATCAGAGATAACCATCCTACTCTGCTACCAACTGATGAAGCCGGATTCTTGCCTACCTTATTATCTCCAAGAATCCTCTCAGGTCACCAGGATCTTTTTATCTGCTAAATATTGTAGAGGGGAGGAGATTCAATTCTCAGTACATAATCAATATAATCAAACTTTAATTCCAAAGGACCACTGCCTCCAAATCTAGAATTTTAAGATTTTATCACAACCAAGAATAACTGCACATACAAGCACCTCAATACAAGGTGAAGAAAATAAAAGGGCACTAGTACAAAGGAAAGTCTACGCAATAGTCTCATTCGACTCAGAATAAGAAGAATAATCAATTCTAAAAGCATAAGATATGTAATACTTAATCCAATGTCTACATTAGGAATCATTAGCCTAAAAAGATAAACAGTCCCTACTCTATCTCTAAGGAGACATCCCTACTTAACATTTCCCTCCCAGGCAAGAGAATAAAAAGGTGTCAGAAGTAAAGACTTCCTTAGAAGTTCATTCACTTAGTCAGAGCTCGTTCTAAGATGCTCCTTCTAGCTTCCCATCTAAACCTCAACTGCTCCACCCTCGGGGCACTGTCCCTAATACAAAATCCCAAAAACGTAGAACACACCCTTTGGCACACCTCTCCAGCCAGGTCTTCTTCCAATACTTTTCCAGTGAAACTTGTACTCCATCCAACGACGGTTAGCTTGACCTTGGGTCCCAGGCACCTTCTCCACTGAAACTATCATCCGTAAATTCCAATGTACTCCCCTGTAGGCTTCTCGTACCATCCTAACTCATAAAACAAAGACCTAGTCTCTCTAACAAGCTAAATGTCCTTGCACCTGCAACAGAAACATTGGAACGAAAAACTTTTCACTTCTCTAAGATTTTCCATTCTCCTGAAACCCAAAGCCTTTACCAAGAGAAATCATTTTCGGCCTACAACGTTTAGCTAACAAAAAAAATGAACAGGCCTTTCTCTTTAAACGTATATGCGATCAGGCCTTTACACTGTTAAACACACTCTTAAATCACACTTTAAGCATTAGTTCATTACTCCTTTATACGTGAATAAGCAGACTACACGTGTAACTTTAATATGGCGCACGTGTAAACTAATACATTGCATTACGTAAAATCACTCACTATTCCTTAACTAAAAATACATTTGCCATGATCTACGACATTATTCTTCATGAAAAGTATGGTTATATTTCTAATCACACCTATGTTAAACAATTCTAGTGATACATTTCTATGTCACACTTCAACTACTTCGATTAATATGTGGGTGCAGACTAACAGTAAATATGATGCACCCCTACAAATTTCAGAATAACGTGGCACTCTATCACCTGCAATCAAGCCACTAAGTCTTGATAGCATTATCATTAAAGACAGGGAAAACAAACATCGAGACAGTGAAAAGCTTAAGTCATTAATATGCTGTTAAAAGTTGAGCCATTCAATGATAAATAAAAAAGCTTGTCCTAGTATCGATAGCTGGTTTTAGGGCAGTGCATCCGAGTGCCGCAGCACTTGGCAATAAGCTTGTGGGAGCTGTTTTTTTAATTAACTTGCAGATTTAAAAGCACCTGCTGCAAATTTCTTTGTGTGTCCAGCAGTTTTCAGGCAGCAATAAAGATGGCAAGGTAACTCTGGAGTGAGATCAGAGTTTTGTCTAGTGGCAGTTTTGTCTCATTATAAAGTAGTTTAAGGGTTAATATGCCTGATGCAAGAACGTGTACCATGCAGATCACTGTAATATGTGTGGATAGATCACTAGGTTACTGCTTTTGTCACAGATATCCTTTTGCTACTTGCATTTTGTTGGACTTGACCATTTCTGCAGGGTCATCCCCAGATTTTTGCTGAATTTGTTTTTGTTGGCCTTGGGACTCTGTGCATGTTACCACTGCTAACCAGTGCTAAATGTCTTGTACTCTCTTCCCAAAATATGGTTAAATTGGCTTCTACCCAATTGGAAAATTTAATTTACCTGTACATCCCTTGTTAAAGTAGCATACCATATACCCAGGCCCTGTAAACTAAATGCTACCAGTGGGCCTGCAGCATTTCGTGTGCCACCCACTTAAGAAGCACCTTAAAACATTTCCCAGCCCTGCCACTGCAGCCTGAATGCTGTTTTAAACTGCCATATTGGCTTGGTAATCAAATCCCCTTGCCAAGCCTTAAACTCGCCTTCTATTACATATAAGGTGCCCCTCAGGTAGGCAATTGGTAGCTCATAGGGCAGGGCATTGTGTAATTAAAAGGTTGCACATGTACATTTAGGTTTTAAATGTCCTGGTAGTGAAAGACTCCCAAATTCTTTTTTTACTGCTTCAGGGCCTACCTCTCCCATAGGATAACATTAGATTTAATAAGCTGTAACTTCCAATTGGGAGCCGGTCGACAGATCGAATTCTGTGTATACAGAATTGTAATTAAAAGTCCTCTTTAATGGTGAAGTCAGAGTTGTAATCACAATTCTAAAAATGCCACTTTTAGAAAAATTGCATTTTCTTGTCCAAACCATTTGGTGTCTGCTGACTGTATCCTGGGTCACATCACTAGGTGTAGTTGTCAGGCGGTCTTTCTATATTGCTCCCAGACAGCACGATGGGCCATTCTTAGTACATGAGGTGGAGAAGCTGTCATCTACCACACTTGCACAAAGGTCTTGCCTAGGCACGTTCACAAAGGGTTTGATACTAATTTATTATGACCTAAACACTCTGGGGCCAGGGCATGGGGCAGGAAATTCCAAGCACTTCTATGGGATGAAATCCTCTCCAAGCTTCTCCCATGCCTAAATGGGCACCAGGTATAAATATTGCACTTCAGACACCCACTCTTTGGGACACTTCTAAACCTGCAGACTCTGCCAGGAAGAAAAACTGCTGTGCTGCTGAAAGGACTGCCACTCTGCAGGACTGATGGACTGCAGCCTTACTGGGCTGCTGTCCTGCTGGATTGCTGCCCTGCTGCCTGAGCCAGATGGATTACACCTGCACCTGTACCCAAGACTCCCAAAGTGACTCTAAGGGCTAGTCTGCTGGACTCCTGTTCGGAGACACAAAGACAGAACAGGCTCCCAACCACGTGAAACAGGAGATCCAGCTGGAGAAAGCCCCTGACCCCTCCAAAGTGTGAACCAGGTATAAATATTTTACCTCAGACACCCACTCTTCTGTACACTTCTAGACCTGTGAACTCTGTAAGGAAGAAGGACTGCTCTGGTACTGAAAGGACTGCATTTCTGCCCTCTTACTTGGGTAAAAAGGACTAGACCTACATCTCTAAACACAGGACTCCAGAGTGATTCCAAGGGCTAGTTGGGTGGCCTCCTGGTCAGAAGCCTTATGGACATTAAAGGCTTCCAACAACCTTGAATCCAGCACCTAGACTCTGCCATCTGTGAGTCCTACCCTGCCAAGTGGTGGCAACCCAGTCCTGCACCCTTGGAAGTGGGCCTAAAGGTGCTCTGTTAGCCAACCGGTGGACCCGGCAGAGCCAACGCATCGCCTCTGCTGTGCGGTGCAATCACAAGTAGAATCGATGCACCGCCTCTGCTGCATGGACTTTCCCAGCTCAAGGACCTCACATCGCCCTCGCAGCCCGGAGCCTCATTGAAATCGAAGAATCTCCAAAACAGGCCCTCACATAGCAAACATCTCCTCGGTTACAGCCTCTACAATGACGTGGGACTCCCCATCGCAAGTCAGACAGCTTCTTCAGAACCATCAGGTGCACAACACATGCTTAAAGCAGGACTTCACTTTGCAAGGCCCCTCATTGATGGCCTCCTCAATGAAGATGCAGGACCTCACATCGCAGCCTTGCAGTTCCTTGAAACCAACACTGCACAACGCATCTCTGACCAGGACCTTGCATTGCCTTGCCTGCGCAACATATCCTCAAGGTGGCACTCCGCAACTCTTCGTAGCCAGGTTTTAAGCTACACTTGTTCAGCAAGCCTAACTGTTTCCCTGTCACTGACCTGCACTCTATCACATTGTCCTGAACTTGTGACTTTGTCCCAGTCTACCATGACCAGATATCCACAGTTCGTACTTTGTGCTTTTTGGTGCTCTTTTCACTTAAATCTTAGAAATTGCATATCTCCTGTTCTACTGATTGGAATTTTGCCATTTTGATCTGAAATTATTTATTAAAATGTACTCTATTTTATTAAATTGGTGTGAGATTTATCTTGAGATGTGTTTCCCTTTATTACTGTTTGAAGTGCAGCATACAA
The DNA here is from genome assembly GCF_964204655.1 of Triturus cristatus. Classification (NCBI taxonomy): domain Eukaryota; kingdom Metazoa; phylum Chordata; class Amphibia; order Caudata; family Salamandridae; genus Triturus; species Triturus cristatus. Next base: position 494,269,021 of record NC_140585.1, read on the forward strand.
ACTTTAGACATTGCATCTAAGTTAAGGCTGACCGCTTTTGTGTCAAGCTACCAGATGGTTAAGCACAGGCTAATTTGGGGTTTCCTTGTGACTTCACCCTGACAGGGACAGTGGTTTTTGCTTGAATAGGGTTTTACCCTCTCAATCAATAACCGAATTTCTTACAGCACTACAAAACTGCCAAAACAGAAACCAACACAACCACAACAAAACATAAGAAAATCACATTGCAATAATACATCACAAAAACACAGCAGAACAAAAGACATGAGAACACATCACCACCCTACAAAAAATATGCAAACACATTCTCGTAACACATTTTACAGTTGTAAAAGTTGCTTCCACCATCCCATGGTCTTTGAATCAGTTTTGGTTAACTCTGGCTGATTTATGATGCTATTTTCTGCATTGCACCAGTTCAGAAGAGTTCTGTGCTCTTCTTTTTGGCATCTTGAGCATATATGTTAACACATCTATCTATCTATCTATCTATCTATCTATCTATCTATCTATCTATCTATCTATCTATCTATCTATCTATCTATCTATCTATCTATCTATCTATCTATCTATCTATCTATCTATCTATCTATCTATCTATCTATCTATCTATCATATACATATATTTTTTTTATCTTAAATGAAGAAAAAAAGGTCACAGGATGATATAGTTAGGCTCAGATTTCACACGCACAAACTCATAGAAATCCAGCAATTATTGTTACCGGAGCCAACTATAAATTGCGCCCCTCAATGCACTGCCTATGGCCTCACATATTGCGTCCCTCATGACATGGTCAGTGACATCACTGATGACATAATCGAGTGAGTGTGTTTCACAAACTGTGAGACCTAAAGATATATTCTAAGCTACTGCATAAGTTAAATTACTATTCTTTCTATACTACTGAGCAGTGATACTATTTCTAACGTATATGTCATTTAAATGGCTTTGTGACTGTCTGCATCAGTGTGTGTGTGTCTGAATGGCTTTATAGGTATGTGAGTTGCTATATGGATCTGTCATTGGGTGTGTGAGTGGCTGTATCGGTCTGTCAGTGGGTAGGTGAGTGGCTGTATAGGTTTGTGAATGGGCTTGTGAGTGGTTTTCTGGGTGTGTGAGTGGGTATGTGAGTGGTTTTGTGGGTGTGTAAGTGGGTGTGTGGGTATGTGAGTAGTTGTGTGGGTCTGTAAGTGGATGTATGAATGATTGTGTGACTGGGGTGTGAGTGGTTGCATGGATCTGTGAGTGGGTGTGTGGTTGTGAATTGTGTGTGTTGGTGTGTGAGTGGGTGTATGAGTGGTTCTGTGTATGATGTCATCAGTGTTATATGTGAGGTCATAAGTAATGCATTGGGTGTATGTTATAGTTATCTCAGGTAACTATAACTGATGAATTTCTGACCTCCCTGGTCTTGTATTTAATGAAATATATTTGGTTGGATTATCCCCTGATTTTAAACTTTAGGTCCCCTGCTTGCACTTTACCACCGTACAAGTCAGAGGCCACCGAAGTCATCTGCGGCGTCCCTCAAGGATCCTCGCTGAGCCCCACCCTCTTCAACATCTACATGAGCCCCCTCGCGGCCATCGCACGCCACCACAACCTCAACATAATCTCCTACGCCGACGACACCCAGCTGATCCTCTCCCTGACCAACGACCCCGCCGCCGCCAGAGCCAATCTGCACGAAGGGATGAAAGAGGTAGCCGAGTGGATGACGACCAGCCGCCTGAAACTGAACTCAGACAAGACGGAGGTCCTCATCCTAGGCTCTTCACCCTCCGCCTGGGACGACTCCTGGTGGCCCCCCGCCCTGGGCACCGCACCCAAACCGACAGACCACGCACGCAACCTGGGCTTCATCCTGGACTCCTCTCTCTCCATGACCAGGCAAGTCAACACCGTCTCCTCGGCGTGCTTCAACATCCTACGCATGCTACGGAAGATCTTCTGGTGGATCCCCACCGAGACCAGGAAGACCGTCACCCAGGCCCTCGTCACCAGTCGACTGGACTACGGCAACGCCCTCTACGCCGGCACCACCGCCAAGCTCCAGAAGAGACTCCAGCGGATCCAGAACGCCTCAGCCAGACTCATCCTCGACATCCCGCGAACCAGCCACATCTCCGGACATCTCAGAGACCTGCATTGGCTCCCCGTCAACAAAAGAATCACCTTCCGCCTCCTCACCCACGCACACAAAGCCCTACACGACCAAGGCCCGAGCTACCTCAACAACCGAATCAACTTCTACGCTCCCAAACGCCACCTCCGCTCAGCCAACCACGCCCTCGCCGCCGTCCCCCGCATCCGAAGAACGACAACAGGAGGAAGGTCCTTCTCCTACCTGGCCGCCAAGACCTGGAACTCCCTCCCGACCGACCTGCGCCTGACCCAAGACCACCTCTCCTTCAGGAAGAAGCTGAAGACCTGGCTGTTCGAGCAGTAACGGCACCCCCCTCCCCCCAGCGCCTTGAGACCCTATGGGTAGGTAGTGCGCTCTATAAATGTCCTTGATTGATTGATTGAAATTGGATTATTCACCGCTGTTGGGCGGGTCCATCTCCCGGTCTCTTTCGGAACGTCAGGCGGCCATCTTGGGAGGGCTACGTGACGCCTGCCGGCGCCAGCGCGCTTCTCGGACGCTCTAGCTGTCCGCAGGTCGATAGACGCTATAAGAAGGAGGTAAATTGCTCGCTCCTAATCTTTCACTGATTTGTGCATAACGTGGGCTTAGCGCTTAGCTTGCTCTGCGTATTTGACAATAGGAATCACTGGCTTTTTGGCTTTTTAAACCTCCCTGGTCTTGTATTTAATTAAATATATTTGGTTGGATTATCCCCTGATTTTAAACTTTAGGTCCACTTTAAATTGGATTATTCACCGCTGTTGGGCGGGCCCATCTCCCGGTCTCTTTTGGAACGTCAGGCGGCCATCTTGGGAGGGCTACGTGACGCCTGCCGGCGCCAGCGCGCTTCACGGACGCTCTAGCTGTCCGCAGGTCGATAGACGCTATAAGAGGGAGTCATGCAGTCGCGCAGCGGACTCGCGCAGCGGGATCGCCGGATATCCGCCGGAGTTACGCCTGAGTTCAGCCCGTCTGCGCCCGTCCGCGCTGAGGACGGGCTGTCGGGCGGGTTTGCTGTGGGGATTCCCTCTCTTCCGCATCGTGCGGTGAAGGAATATTCGTTAGGTGAGATGTTAGCTCTGAGACCTCTGACCCCTAGCGTGTCACCACTGTTGTACTCCAGAGGGTATTAGACGCTCTCCTATTTGTTGCACGTGTAAGGTGGGGTTTCTACCCTCTGTTCCACTTAGGACGCACCCTCCTACCTCTTTAGGTACACGGACCGCTACTCAACCTAGAAAGGGCTTCCTGATTAACGCTAGGTCGCTCATTAAGAATAACATAGCGTTTCATGAGTTTGTTAACGATAGACAACCCGACTGGGTATTCGTGACGGAAACTTGGGCTTCCGACTCCTCTGGACATGACCTATTATTGGCAATTCCCGATGGCTTTACGATATACAGACAGGACAGATTAGGACGTAGAGGGGGAGGGCTGGCAATTCTGTGTAGAATCACTTTCTTTTGTACTATTAAAACTCTTTCTGAGCCCTCTGACTCTTTTGAGGCCCTATACTTTTGCATCTCATCCTCCCCTATAGTCTCCTTTACTGGTATCCTTGTCTATAGACCACCTGGTCCTAGAGTTAGTTTTTGCACAGACTTATGCCGAATTTTGGAGCCATATTTTGGCAAACCGCAGATTACCATTCTTGGGGACTTGAATTTCCATTTGGATGACCTGGAAAGCAAGGATACGTCCCAGCTGATGGACTCGTTGGCAGCCTGTGAGTTTACTCAATTGGTGAAAAGTTCTACTCATCGAGCCGGCCATATACTAGATGGGGTTTTCACCAACGACTTTAGACTCTCAGCTGGCCCCCCTATCTCCCTGGCATGGTCGGACCACCTTGCGGTACCCTTTGAATTTGTAACCGCGGTCGAAGAGTTCCGTAATTCTGCCACTAGTAATAGAAGCTGGAAAAGGAGTTACAGAAACATTACTAATGAAGCTTTTACTCCTTTTCTAAGAGCTTTTGAGACCTCATCTGTGCGAGATGTGGATAAGGCGGCTCAAGAACTAGCTAGTTCCATCTCCAAAGCAGTTGATGTACTAGCCCCCGCCTCTTGGCGATATGTGGCCCGGCGGAAACCCTCTGCGCCCTGGTTTACAGAGTCTTTAAGACTTCTAAGACAAACCTGCAGATCTAAGGAAAGAAGATGGCGTAAGGCATGGGATGCCCATGATAGGGAGGATCATAAACGGATGTTGCGAACTTACAAAGCTAGAGTGATCAAGGAGAAACAGGAGTACTTTTCGAACCTGACGGTATCTCTTTCCTCGCCCAATGAGCTGTTTAAAATCGTGGACTCTTTATGCTCTCTTCAGACACCTGATCCAGTTGTGAGTTCACAAGAGCTATGTAATAACATCTCCGATTTCTTTTATAAGAAAATCTCGGATATTCATATGGCCTTGGAAACTCAGAGAAATAGGCTTGACGATCTCTCTCTCCTCGATATTAAGGCCTCAGAATCTTGGGGGAGAGCTCCGACTAAGTTTCTTTCTGTTTTTCCGCCACTTTCCCTTGAGGGACTTAATCTTTTACTAGACAGGACTAAGTCTGCCTCTCCTGTGGACCCTTGTCCATTAAAGGTTTTAAAGGATTGTAGGGAGATCCTTCTGCCCCCACTGTTGGAGGTAATGAATGAGGCTCTGGCCCAGGGCATCTTTCCTTCTGTCTGGAAAAAGGCCATAGTGAAGCCTCTTCTTAAAAAATCTACCCTCGATCCTGGAGTTTTGAAGAATTTTAGACCAATATCCCTACTACCCGCTCCGGCAAAGATGCTTGAAGCTCATCTTAACTTCCATCTATCCTCTTTCCTTGACTCCTCTGAGTTCCTTGATAGTTCTCAGCATGGATTCAGGAAATTTCACAGTACCGAATCTGCCTTGACCATGGTGGTCAATAATATTCGCAGTAAGGCTGACTCTGGTCAGACGACTGTTTTGGTCCTGTTGGATCTCACTGCAGCTTTCGATACCCTGTCTCCCTCTACCCTAACATCTCGGTTAAGGGAGGCAGGGGTGGCGGGTTCGGCCTTAAGTCTCCTTGACTCTTTTTTACATCTTAGAGAGCAAAGAGTCATGCTTGGAGATTTCCTCTCCCCTGTTAAATCTTTGCAATGTGGGGTACCCCAGGGGTTGGCCTTAAGTCCGACTCTATTCAATATCTATGTGGCCCCCCTTGCTAGATTGGTAAGATCACAGGGGATGGAGGTGGTGTCGTACGCCGACGACACGCAAATCATGGTGTCCCTAGCCCACTCTGTCGATGCTTCGGCGTCCAGTTTTAGGTCATGCATGCAGATGGTGGCTGAGTGGATGATCCTAAACTCCTTAAAATTGAATGCCGACAAAACAGAGGTACTTGTTTTTGGTAAAGACCAGGACATCTGGTCCACTGAGTGGTGGAACCTCGGCGTTATTTTTGATACTGCGCTGTCTATGAATCTCCAGGTCAACAGGACGGTTGCCACCTGTTGGGGAGTCATCATGACCCTCAAAAGAATCCTTCATTATCTCTCCCCGCAGGCACGCAAGCAGACAGTGGTCGCACTGGTGGGTTCCAGGCTAGATTATTGCAATGCATTATATGCAAAGATCAATAAATGCCTTATTCAGCGCCTTCAGGTTGTGCAGAATGCGGCCGCCAAATTTGTTTTGGCACTCCCAAGGGGCGCTTCCGCGACCATGGCCAGGAAGAACCTACATTGGCTTCCTATCTATTACAGGGTCTCCTTTAAACTTCTATGCCTTACTTATAGAGCTCTTTTGGCTGGTCCCTCGGACGCCCTCGGATCTCTGCTTACCCGCTACATTCCCAGTAGACGTCTCCGCTCCTCAGACTCTAATCAGTTGGTAGTCCCTCGTTTCAAAAAGATCAGATGGGGCAGCAGAGCTTTTTCCATCGTTGCCCCGCTGCTCTGGAATACTCTCCCTTTGGAGATTAAGTCCCAACCAACCTTGGTCCTTTTTAGGAAGGCACTCAAGACCTGGTACTTTACAAAGGCCTACCAGTAAGTTTCTTATTTTTGATCTGGTTTTTTGGTTAGGCGCCTTGACGCCCATTGGGCATAGTAGCGCGATATAAATCTGTTTTCATTCTTCATTCATGTGAAATCTGAGCCTAACTATAACATCCTTGTAACCTTTGGGTTTTTTAAGTGAGTTTCTAAGTTTAAAAAAAAATGCTATTTCCTAACTATAACGTCCCTGTATCCTTTGATTTTTTCAGTGAATTTATAAGACTTTTTTTTATTTTATTCCCTAACTATAATGTCCTTGTAGCCTTTGTTTTTAAGTGAATTGCAACAGTTTTTAAATTGTTATTTCCTAAGTGTAACCTTTAGCCTTTGAGAATGGGTGTGTGATTGGCTGTACAGGTCATTGAGTGGGTGTGTGAGTGATTGTATGGGTCTGTGAGTGGGTGAATGAGTGGCTGCATGGATGTGTGAGTGGGTGTGTAAGTTGTTTTGTGGGTGCGTGAGGGGGTGTGTAAGTAGCTGTATGTGTTGGTAAGTGGGTGCGTGATTAGCTATATCGGTCTGTGAGTGGGTGTGTGAGTGTCTGTATGGCTGTATGAGTGGGTATGTGAATAGTTTTGAGGGTGTATGAGTGGGTATGTGACTGCATTTGTGAGTCAGTGAGTGGGTGTGTGAGTAGCTGTATGGGTGTGTGAGTGGGTTTGTGAGTTGCTGTATGGGGCTGAGTGAGTGTGTGAGTGGCTGTATGGGTCTGTAAGTGAGTGTGTGAGGGATTTTGTGGGTGTGTGTAACTGTATGGGTCTGTGAGTATATATGTGGGTGTGTGAGTGGCTGTATGGGTCTGTGAGTAGGTATGTGAGTGGCTGTAAGGGTATGTGGGTGAGAATGTGAGTAGCTGTGTTGATGTGAGAGTACCAGAATAAATATGTAAGTAGGTGTCTGAGTATCTGTGTGGGTGTGTCAATAGCTGTGCTGTGTTATGCTATATTAATATAATTCATATTGTGCACAAATCACCCCTGGAGGGGTATCTCGGCACAAGCAAAAACACTGACAGAGCAGAGACCACTGTTTCTAGCTGAGCACAGTCTTCAGTATTTTCCTGAATTGGAGAGGCTCAGAGCACATTCAGATGTGTAGAGGCCATCTGTTGCAATACAGCGGGCTGGATAAGAGAACGATCTGACCCTTGTATAGGTCCTTTTGACCCATGGGACTATCAATAGCACTTTTTCACTAGATCTTTGGAGTCTAGATAGATGATAGGGAGTGAGTCTAGAGGATAAGTTGCTGAGGCCTCTCCCAATCAGGGAGTTATGTGTCATGCAACAAATCTTTTAAATGATCCTTTTATGGACTGGTAGCCAATGAAGCAAGCACAATAGAAGGGGAGAGGGCATTTCAGACGGAACGTTGCAAATGAGATGTGTGGCTGTGTTTTGCACTATTTGAAGTTTGTATAGCAAAGTCTCATTTGAAGAGTCGAGCATGGCATTTCCATAATCCAAGAGGCAAAGGAGGAGAAAGGTGAAAACTCTCCTCAACAGGCGCATGATGTTGAAGCAAATGCCAATGGTAGACAAAATCTGCTCCTTCATAGAGAGAGTTTGGTCCAATTGGGCACCCAGGTTTTTGGCGACATGCTTGGGACTCAGCAAGAAACTCAGTTTGGAAGGCCACCAGTCCGAAGACCAGAGCTTTAGGGTTTTGCCAAACAACATGATTTAAGTGTTGTCAGTGTTTTACTGAAGGCAATATTCTGCCATCCATTCAGCAATTGCCTTCATCCTGGCTGTGTGACTGGGCCAGAATGGTATCTCACCTGCCCCTTTATTCACCAAGAGTCCACAGTTTTGCACAAAATATCTACCCAACTGGAGTACTTTCTACTGGTTAATTAGTAAGTGCTACCTCATTGGGTAAATGTCTAGTGCATTTTCTATACTACACCTGCATAATGGACCTTGAGGAAATATCTCCAGTGACCTTGTGTGCATTTTAGCAATGTGATAGTTCCTCAAACGTCCTCATCTGTGATAACATGATTCCTACTATAGGGAAGACAACAAGACTACAAAAAGGTAAATCTCCACCAAACAAGGGTCCTTCCTCTTACATATGTGAAGTGTTTCTTTGTTTGGTGGAGATGTCCTCATATTCCTCTGCATCAAGAACGTGACACCAAACTCAGCGAGAAATGCACTGAAGGGCCTTTTGTTAAGTTGTCTATCATCTTGGCAAAAGGAGGGAAAACCTTTGCATACTACTAAGGTGTGCGGGGCGTGGCCAAACAGGCAGAGCTTCCAGGTGATTCTTACATTTGCATACTCATAATTTCAAGGGAGAACAACGGACAAGAAAGAACCCAATCCCAATTCATGAGGACGGGGGGCCGTGTGACACCCCCTTCCCAGGTCGATTTGGGCCCCAGGGACCCCATCCCCCAGGGCTTGGCCTTTTGATGCTGGGTGCCCTGTAGCCCATCTAGGGCATCCAGGGTGCAGTGTTGGTGATCCCAAGAAAGCCTTAATGCCCCAACTGTCACTGCCGGCTTACCACCTCCAGAGGGAACCACCATTGCTCTTGCATGCTGGGAACAGACAAAATGATGCTCCCTGCATGTGGGAGCAATAATTTCATCTCTTTTCCTGCCTGCTTGACAGCGAGTGGGAGCAGTTTTCCTGCTCCTGCTGGCTGGGGGTGAACTTACTGTTTGCTCTCGCTTGGCTGGAGCTGTCAAAGCTCATGCCAAGCGAGAGCAAACATCTAATTCCAGGGATAGGCTCCCCGGGGCTTAGAGGGCCAGCCCTGTGGAGTGGTAGTTTCCAGGGCCATTAATAGCTCCAGGAGGGGTGTTGTGTGGCCCCCCTCCTTTGGGCAGAGCTCTGTTCGTTATTACCGATCATGTGAAATGTTGACTGATATGTTTTATCCTAAAAATAGTAAAGCAATTAAGTAAACAAGAGTTAGCAATCCCAGTTGGTCTCGCTTTTTTAAAACAAGCATTAGCAAAGCCAATGGGTCTGGCTAGTAATTTTTTTATAATTCATTGTTTACTACTTATAGATAAAATTCAGATAAAATGCAGTCTTTTTCTTTTCTTTTTTGTTTTGCGTTGTTGTAATGGTTCTCCATTGTTTGATGAATAATGTATGATTTAAAAGCTGGAAGAGTAGTGTTAACTTTAAAGGTGAAGTGGCTAGCTTGGTATAGCAATTTTAAAGAATAATTATAATGTGTGTGCATGTTTGCTAGCGACAGCTATTGTTTCATACTTGACCATTCCGATTTGAGCCATCGCTTATTTTTAATTTAGTTTTAATTTGTTCATTTGTAAATTAAGTTAGTTTGCCTTCCTTGTTTTAGCTTGATTCTTTTGTCAATTTATTTTAATCTCATCACTTTTTCAATAGCCCATGGCTGCCTGGTCTCTAGGTGGGGTCAGCAACCACTGGCTGCTTCTCCCCTCTGAAGTACCACCTTAAATGCGCCGAGGCTTTTCAGAATAGTGCCTGCAGTATGCACACGCTAGTATCACTGGGTAGTCTGGACCTACCTGTTCAATCTGTCTATTTTGTATCCAGCATCTTCCCTCTGGCTGAATGTTTCCTCGTCCCTTTGACCCAGTCATATTTTAGTCTATGTTACTTTGCCTTATATTTTGATTTCCTTGAATGTGCCCCTATCTGGCCTATCTTTGTTTTAATTTGACTTTTTCGTTTAACTCTGATTCATTTCACCTCTTAGTCATTGGCCCGACTGCCAGCTGGCTCTGTGAGCAGGGTGCGTGACCCCTGCCTGCTCATCCCCTCCAACGCGCCGCTTTATCTGCATCCAGGCTTCTCGCACACCAAAGTCAAGCCAGTCTGTCCATCTCAGTGGTAACCTCCTGCTACTTCTCTGCTCTGAACACCTTAGCAGCCTCAATTGCTGATTCCAGGCGTGATATGTGTTATCCCCTCTAACCACAGCTGGTCCCTCAGTTGTTCGCATTGCTGCTTATCGAACCTTGCCTCTCTAAGGATCTACATCTGGATTCACCGTCTACCCCAGTTCCAGTCACCTCAAACGCGGGAACATAAACACATGCTCCCTTGCTAAACATCCCACTTATATATTGGACTTGCTTAATTTTGATGCACTGTGCAACCTTTCAGAGACTTGGCTCCACACCAAAGCTAATCCCCCTCTAACCCAGACTTAGCCATGGCTATTCCATTAGAATAAAAAACTCTTAGCCAGCACAGACCAATGGCAGTATATTTATTTATTTTATTTATTTATTTATGTGTTTATATAGCGCTAGAATCGACTCCTAATGGAGTATCTCTGCGCTTTGGGCCAGGTTCTTCAACTGTTCATTACAAAGCAAGGGAGGGCTGAATTAGATCTCATTTTTGAACAACAAAGTTTTAAGTTGTTTCCTAAATTTCAGATGTTCGGGACATAGTCGTAAAGTTAGCGGGAGACTGTTCCACAATGATGGTCCCACCACTGATAAAGCTTTACCACCATGTCTGGCCTTCTTGGCACGTGGCACTGCCAGTAGATGACCATTGCTAGATCTAAGGGTCCTAGTAGGGGTGTAGGGAATGAATTTCTTTTCCAGATAAAGGGGGCCTTGCCCATTAATACTTTTGTGAATCAAACAGCATGTTTTAAATTTAGTCTGTTGACGGATTGACAGCCAATGCAATTTTTCTAGAAGTGGCTTTGATGCTGTTCTTGGCGGGGCATTAAGGACCAGTCGAGCCGCTGTGTTTTGAATAACCTGTAATTTGGCCAACACTCCCTCATTGGCTGAGAGGAGCAGGCCATTACAGTAGTCGAGCCGACTCAAAACAAGAGCCTACACCAAAGTTTTTCTAAAAGAATCCGGCAACAAAGGGAAAACCTTACGTAGCAGTCTAATAGTATGAAAACATACGCCTGTAACATAGTGAGTGTGCTGTTTTAGCACTAGGTCCTGATCGACGCGGATCCCTAGATTTTTAACAACCCGTTTAGGTTCTGGGACCGTGCCAAGATCAGAAAGCCACCAGTCAGGGGACCACAGTATCTTGGCTTCCCCGAACATCATAATCTCGGTTTTACTGACATTGCATTGTAGGTAGTTGGTGGACATCCATTGTCCTACAGCCCTCATGCCTGCAGAGAAGGAGTTCTTTATTTCCGTAGTAAGGGTTTTGAAAGGGAAGAGGAGCTGCGTGTCATCAGCATATGACATGGGAATGAAACCAAATTTGCGCATCACTCTTGCCAGGGGTGCCACATAGATGTTAAAGAGCGTAGGGCTCAAGCAAGAGCCCTGTGGCACACCTTTCGTAATTTCCACCTCCCTGGAACGGTACGTACCCATGGTGACAGTCTGGGTACGATCAGTAAGGAAGCTCCTCAACCAGGCAAGGGCTTTGTTCTTAACTCCTACGTTCGACAACCGGTTAATAAGAATCTTATGTGACACGTGTCGAACGCTGCTGACAAGTCAAGTAATACTAAGATTACCGAATAACCTTTGTCTTGGAACAGGTGTAGGTCGTCTACCACAGACAAAAGGGTAGACTCAGTGCTATGTTTCGGCCTAAACCCCGATTGAGAGTAGTCTAGGCCGCCCACAGATTCAATGTAGCCGGATAAGAGTCTATTGACGTATTTTTCTGTCAATTTCCCCAGAAAAGGTAGTAGTGAGATGGGCCTTAAATTGGCTAGTTCAGTCCATGGAATGGTGGTATTTTTCCTGATGGGCCTTACCAGCGCACGCTTCCATTCTCTGGGGACGGAACCCGAATAAAGAGACAGATTAATAAGTTTCCGAATCATAGGACAGACATAGTTGTTCAGAAAGAATAGGCATAAGTCTGGCAGGTATAATGTCATCCGGACTACCGCTTTTAATCTGTGTAATTAATGCTAGTAGATCCTTCAAAGATATGGAAGGAAAAGTGTCTAATAAGTGCACATTGTGTATATATTCCGTATCTTGAAAAACATGGGTGGAGTCCGTAGTATTAGCATTATTAGAGTCGACTAGTTTCTCATAAATCTTATCTATTTTATTTGAGAAAAAAGAGGATATTTGGTCACAAAGCTGTTGGGACGCCAATTCAGAGCTTTCACAGGCAACTGGTTTAACAAAAGACTGTAATACCTGATAGAGGACCCTCGGGGAGTTCTCTGCAGCAGCAATTTGAGATGCTATATGGGTTTTTCGTGCCCCACGAATGGCTTTATGATAGTTAGACAGAGAGTCCCAATATTGCTTCCTATCATTCTCCTGACGGGAGGTTCTCCATTTTTTCTCCAACTTCCTAACGGCCTGTTTTAATGCCCTGAGATGATCAGAAAACCAAATTTCTTGTTTGTTGGCGGGCCGAGGTTTAAATTGTTTCAGAGGAGCTATGGTATCTATAGTCAGCCTAGTTGCTAATTCATATTTCCTAAGGGCACAATCAATATTCTCTGAAGCAATATAGGAAGGTTCAATAAAGTTATCTTTAAAAGTCACTTCATTGACTTTATGCCAAGGACGCCGTTTGCAGGGGAGGGAAATAGGTCTATGGCCAATGAGTTTGTGCTGGGAAGTATAAAATTCAATAATAAAATGATCAGACCAGCTGATTTGAGTAGGGGGTAAACATGAGACTGTAGGAAAGTTAGCTAATATCAAGTCTAAAGTATGTCCTGCCTGGTGTGTAGGCCCTCAATTAAATTGTGTTAACCCAAGTAGGGAAAGGTCATATAGTACAGACTGTGCTTCTTTGCAATCTTGTAGTTCACTGTGTATATTAAAATCTCCTAGTAAGAGAAAATCTCTATCATTGCTAATGAATGGGGCAAGGGTCTCAAGTAGAATGTTAGAGAAGTTCGTGCATGGACCCGGGGGGCGATATACTAGGGCACCCATCTGTATATTCTTTAAGGAAGAAGAGATTTTAAAAACTAATAATTCAATATCCGGTGTAGTTAGCTCAGTTACCATGGTACAATTAATTTCTTGTTTGTAAATAATAGCGATCCCCCCTCCTGTTTTCGAGGGACGGTCTAGTCGAATTATTTTAAAACCGGTGGGGATTGCTAGTGCAATGGCTGGAGTAGAATGAGGTTTAAGCCATGTTTCCGTAAAGAAACATAAATCCGGGTTGCTGGAGGAAATTAGGTCCCATACCTCTGAAGTGTGTTTAGGTAGCGACCTTATATTGCACAGTATGTTTTTCCTTCCTGTAGGAGTATTGGTAGTAATCTTACTACTATTGGCGGCGGTTGTATGAACAGTTATACCCTCATGAGTATCAGCCACATGACTAAAAATAGTGAGCTGAGCTCGACAATAGCGGCAAGAAAACGGACCTTCTACTTCAACATTACCTCCCAATCCACATCTTCGCGTTAGATTCCCATTCAGTTCTCGTAGTGCCGGACCTGAGTAGGTTATCCTTGTATTATGGGACGTTAGTGAGGTGATCGTGTTAGGTCCCATTGCCCCTTGCCCCGTCCTGTCGCGGACGGGCGCAGACGGGCTGGTCTTAGGCTAGTCTTTGGCGCCGTCGAAGGCGCCCCTCTGTGCGCAACCGCTGCGCGCTAGGGCCGATGACTGGCTAAATAGTCCTTCGTCAGTGCTGCTAGAGCGCTAACCGCTCGCCTGCCTCTGTGTTGGTGGGCGTGTCTGGCTCTCACCTGCCCCGCCCTCCGCTCAACGGTAAGGAATACCGAGTCGGACCCGGGCGGGCAGGCTTGAATACCGAGCACAGACCGCGATTTAGCCCCCAGTGCCCCCGCAGATCTGAGAAGACCAATTCAAGGCGAGTAAGTGAAAGCCTTTAAAATACTAAGTTAAACAACATACAATTACAATGTTAAAATGTATTTTAAAATTAGACAGTGATTTTTCGTGCAAAATGCCAAAAGTGCAAGATTTTTAAACAACGATTTTTAGGGTCGCAAACAGTTTTTAAAAGGATCTACAGCTCTATCCACATATTCAGCTATGAGCAATGAAGCCTGACGCCAAGCGGGCTAGGAAGACACTGCCACCGTCCTCCTCTATAGCAACTACCACTCTTTCTATTCCTTCTAGGACCTATGCTCAGAGGCCAGTTACTAGAGTACCTCACCTTTAAACATAACATCAATAAACTACCTACACTTGACTGCACTTTAATCTATCACCCGCCAGGGTCCAGAAAGGACTTCAGCACTAATTTTACTGAGCTCATCTCAACTTTTTTGCCATTAAGTACATTCTTTGGCACTTCATGATTGTAACCTTCATCTAGTTGGGCCCAGCGACTCTGACCCTTGCCGTGTTCTTGAAGACACGTGTGGCGTCACCCAATATAGTACAGGCCAGACCCATACTGCAGGCCAACACTTAGACCCTAGGTTTCCTAGTTTTAACAGCATCATCATCACATCGAACTCCCCAGTTATCTGGTCTAATCACCAATTTATTGCTTTCAATATGTGAATCCTTCACACAACTCCAGAAGCTACCACACCCCCTCCATTTTGGCAAATCTGCCCATCCAAACAGGTTACTAAAGACAGCCATGAAACAGCTTTGTCTATCTCTCTCCCTGACCTTACTGCTGACACCTCCACAGTACCACACATTTGAATAACTGGGTCACAAGCATCTTAGACAATATTGCCCATTTGAAAACCTATTCACTGCCACACAAATTTCCCATCAGCAAAGTGGAACACAGAGGTTCTTAGAGATTTCAAACATCACTGTAAACAGCTCAATTACATCAGGAGGCCTTCTAGCTTAGATTATGACAAACGCACTTAAAATCTTCCATAAAAAATCTGCCTCGTCAGAATCAAATCTTTCATCACCAGATCAATAAAAGTTAACACTCTTCTAAAGAGATGTTTGCCATTGTCAAATAATTCCCCCACTGCCTGATAGCTTGCAAACTATTTGGACTCTGCCAATCTATGCAACTCTCTTGCAGACATTTCTCAGATACAACTAAAAATCTTTGCGCAAACTTAACCCCTAACCACTCTTAAAAGATCTCCCCTTCACAAGTACCCATCCACCTCTGCAACTCGAAATACTATGATCAACTTTACCCCACACAGCACAGAGAATGTCATCATTGTTAAATGTTCAATTAAATCAGGCTCTCCTAATGGCCCCTGCTCTCACTCAATCTTTACTCTTTGTAAGATGGCAATAAGCCTGGCTCTCACTACTCTTTTTAACCATTGCCTTACCACTGCTACTTATCTCACTGGGTGGAAGCATGTCAATGTTAAGGGCGGAGTTTGCAGAGTTTTCCAACTCCGCGCTCCGCCTCAGGCAAAAAACTCAGCCCTCCGCCCACAGTGGAGTTTGTCACCCACCAAGGCACCACTGCACCAACCAATCCAATTAAACTTGGCTCCTGTCCTGCTGCCCTCCATCTGTGTGCATGTGTAGGCACACGCAATCCTCATCCGGACTACACTTCCCATGGCGCCCTCTTCGTGCATTTGGGAAAGTGAAAATGAACTTCCTTTCCTGTTTCCTGATCAGAAGCAGGGAGCGCACGATCAACCTAATGCCCGCGCTTCATCGGGTCATCTTACCCAGACAGCTGCCGCTCACAGGTGCAAAATACCAAGACGTTGCCTGGCATTTATCCTAAGGTGCATACCCATGCCTCTCACCTCAACCGCTGCTATACGTGGATGGGCTCGAGCCCTTAGTACCGGCCAACCAACCATCGAGGAAGGCTCAAGACTGTTTAGCAAACTAAGGCGGAGCGGAACTCCGTGGAATTCCACACATTTTTTAAGTAACTCCCTGGAATTCTGTGCAGGGCATCTCCGTCCACTCCACCCACCCTTAGTCAATGCCCATCTACTTCTGACAAACTCCACAGTGGACCCAACTATTGAATCAAATGGTAGACCAATCTCCTCGTTGCCCTTTCCTGTTAAGGTCCTAGAAAAATGAATGAATAAGGGGGCGTGGCCAACCAAGATAGCCGAGCGGACCTCCTAATCTGCCGAGACTCTGCGGCGAACAGGGCGATAAAGTCACTTAAGGACCTGTGAGGGGGGTTCCCACTCACCAGACATGGAATGCGGGGAAGCCTAGAGTCCTGAGTCACCAAGAAATGTACCAGGAGTTGCACAGAAGCTCCGTAAGTCCCCAGAAGAGCGGAAATGTGTGGCAGTCGGATGACGGAGCAAGACTCTCATTGTGAGAGAACTACGTTGGACTGCAGAGTGGACCCAGGGGCTTGGAGGCCGGTCCCGGAGTCAGGAGGGGTGTACTCACTGGAGGAAATCACGGCAGGAGCAGACACGGGAGCAGGGACAAAGGCTCTGTGACTCTGTTAGGAGACTCAGAGACAGGCGGGCACTGACTGATGTTTGCAGCAGTAGGCGGGGCAGGGACCACTCAATGATTGGAGTTCGAAGTAGTGAAGCAGGAGGGTTGTCCCCCCCTCGTTGACCACCTCCGGTTACTGGGACGTTCACCGGGAGGCCACCAGGAGGTGACAGGTGGCTGCCTGATTTCAAGATGGTGGTCCGGTGGGCCCTGGTCGGCCCGAGGCCTGAGAGAGATAAAGGGCACAGGGTACATATGCACTGAGTCAACGATCTGGCCAGCAATAGAAGGTTAAAGCAGGCATGCGCAGGCTAGGAGTGCAGGCTGCGCCACGGAGCAACAAAACATAGGACAATGGTGCCTGACCTCAACATGGTGGTTCTCCAGGGAACCTAGAGCTGCACAGACCCTACTAAGAGGCACTGGTGGGGTACAGAGAGCAAGCCTTCACTTGCTGCGGATAGTCAGCGACCCTACACAATAGCATGGTTACTCAGACTGACAGGTCGATAGCATACACGGGGAGAACTAGGCTGCTGGGGCACGTAGGGCCTCTCAACAGGTGGATTGGGGAAGTGTCTTCACACTATACCAGCGGAAATAGGGATAGGGGACCTCCAGGAAAGCGCCTTACCAGATAGTAATGGACATTGAGCCGGCAGCCACGAGTGCGGGCCAGAGATAGCGGTGTTAGCTGCGCGATGACTGAGAAGACTGGGTGTCACTGGATTTGACCAGGTGAAGGGAGTAGAGCATGTCAGGCAGCACCACTCCCCTTGAGGGGCTCTTACTGAGGCTACTGCGGACCTTATGCCACACAAAAAGACACAGAGGAACAGAGTATCAAGCTACTTTACCCCTGCTGAAATGAGAGGGAACCCTCCGGGGGACGGACGTGGGGGGGAGATGGCACTCACCAAGGAGGATCTGCTGGCCTCCTAAAGAGACTTTAAGAAAGAACTTAGGGAAGAAATCAAGGTAGATCTCGAAGGTCAATGGAGGCCCTTTGCTCTGATATTCAAGGCAAATTGACAATACTACAACAAGATGTCGATTCAGTGGGCACCCGCACTCTCGAAGTGGAATTGAAGGTGCAGGAGCTGGAACTTAAAATGGAGCCAATGGAAAACAAGACAAAAGGACTCCACAAGCAGCTATAAATGAATAGCCTTAAATGTGAAGACCTTGAGAACAGAGCTCAGAGGGATAATGTTCACTTAAGGAATCTTGAAGAAGGGGCAGAGGGACCAGACCTGGAAGCCTTCGTCGTGGGAATGTTTGGAAAGGTGTTGGGCCCGGGAGGCATGAAGATAAAAATCGACAAGGTTCATAGGGTTGGTTCACCACCAACTGGGGGATAGAAGCGTTCAAGAGATGTTCTGGTGAAACTACACTCTCACAAGATGAAGGAGGCTATCCTCATGACGGCTAGATCAAAAGAGGTGGTCCCTTTCCAAGGCTTTAAATGTGATCTCTATCAAGATGTCTCACCAGCGATGCTAGCGCGTCAACATATGCTTCGTCCAATTACAGAAAAACTGAGGCAAGATAAAATCAAATATAGGTGCACCTACCCATTTGGCATTGCCTTCTCCATCCACAATAAACAGCACCACTGTCCCACATATGTCGAAGCAGCAGAGATACTAGGCCTGGAGCCCTCTGAAGATCTGGAAGAAAGTGCCCGGCAAGACAATGCAAGGGGAGGACCGGGGGAATCACACGGAGATGGGAGTGGCAACAACAACAAAGAAATAAATCACAAAAATGAAAGTGCCATTGCTGGGCAGTTGTTCCACAGTGCCCGTGAAGCTGGAGTGGCCCAGGAACATGGAGAGACTCGATAACCACCGGGGAACAGAGAACGTGAAGGTAGAGGAGCAGCATCCCTGGGGACTGGGTGGAGCTCTGACGGTCCAACAGGGTTGACCAGGGAGAATAACTGAGACTGGAGACACGGGGCCAGGATTGAGGAGGGGGGATGGGATTTTTCTTTATCATATGGGGAGGCCACACAAAGTAAGATCCAACGGGTTTCCAGGCAGGGGGCGTGCTTTGTTAGAGGCCTGAGACCCGCTCAGGAGCAGGTGACTTGAATATAGCTTGTTATAGATCGCTATAGGTTGTTATGGACCACTGCGTCCATGGTAAGTACTGGACAAATGTACTTCACTAAATTCTTTTCCAAACTGTTGGGTCAAGTTTTCCCCAAATGTTCACGTTTGGATTTTATTTGTTGTTTATTTTAGGATGCACAGGGGACATTATCATTTCAAGGGACAGGCGCAGGGAGGGACAGGAGACGGAGGAAGACACCGCATGCGACAGGGAGAGAAGGAAGGAGGGGCCTTGGAGAACGGCATATCCAATGGCTATACACGGAGTACCCACGCCAACACATTGATCACAAATGGTGCTCACAGTACTCAAATGGAATGTGAAGGGGCTTAATTCCCCGAGTAAGCGCCAGAAGCTCAGGAAATATCTGCAGGACCAAAGGCATGATATAATTTGCAGGAAACGCATATGAAGAAGGCGGAGGACTATAGGCTGAAACACAGGGCATGCCCCCTAGTATACGGTTCATCCGCCATAATGAAGCACAATGGGGTCGCACCGCTTTTTCATAGACCCTTGGGTTTCCAGCCTGAGGACAGCAAAATGTACAAGGAGGGCAGAATAGTTATGGTTAAAGGGAAATTACGAGGTCAAAACTGCATGTTTGCCTTCATCTATGTGCCGAATTCCAATCAAACTACATTTAACTCCAAGGTTTTGTCTTGGCTAGGGGGTTAGCAAAAGGAGACACAGGGAAACATCCAGCACATTCACTAAAGCCTTGAGAAAAGATTTTATTGAGTTGAGGCTAATGGATGACTGGCGAACGATGCATCCTAACGAGGATTTTACTTTCTTTTCCCACACGCATAGATTCTACTCTAGGATAGATTATATCTTCCTGAGTAAAACCTTAGATTCCTCAATGCAGGCTACCTCCATACATCCCATTACTATATCAGACCATGCTCCATGCACCCTAACTCTATCATGGGACAGTCGTCCCCCCTCAAAGTACAAGAGATGGTTCTTCCCAGTGGCTATCACAAGGGACCGCCTACTGCGAGATGAGCTATGTGAGTCTATTAAGGAGTGTTTTCTAAATAATGATCCCGGGGACACTTCGCAGGCCAACAATTGGGACGCCTTTAAGGCGGTCCTAAGACGACAATGCATTATGCTTAAAGTGGAACTGACCAAGCATAGAGTACAGTAGAGATTAATGCTGGAGACGGAATTGTAAAGGGGGGAAAGAGAACACAAGAGACAACCCATTTTTAGTTTGCAAAGAAAGGTTTCTGCCCTTCGGGGTTAATTAAATGCTATACACAGGAACAGAGCAGAAAGGACCATTCGACGCCTTAAGTGTTCCACATGAGAAGAGTAATAAGGTGGGAGCGCATCTGGCTAGGCAGTTTAGGATCAAGAGGGAACGGGAATATATAGGAGATATATATACACAAAGGCGGGACAAGGCAACCACGGAGTCTGATGAGGCGCATACCTTTGGCCACTTTTACCAACAACTTTATCAAGCTGACAGCTAAGAAGCTGCTGCACAAACACGCTACCTAGAGGAAATTGCTCTTCCTAAGGTTTTGTCGACTCAGAATGATGAACTTGTGGCTCCAATAATAGCAGAGGAAGTCAGTAAAGCCATATCTAATTTAAAACCACACAAATCATCAGGCCGGATGGCCTGACGGACCAATTCTATAAGTCATACGGGTCGGAGATTATTCCACACCTGGTGAATTTATACAATTCTTTGGCATAGACAGAGAGGGTGAGGAACTCTATGGGGGAGGCTATTATATCGGTGCTTCCCAAGCCAGGGAAGGACCCTCAAATATGCGACTTCTACCGCCGATAGCGCTCCTCAATTTAGACGCAAAAATCTATTCAAAGATATTGGCTAACAGGCTGTAATCTTTGATGCCAGAGATGGTCCACCCAGATCAGTCCGCGTTCATCCATGGCAGGCAAACCCACGACAACCTGTGAAGGGTCTTCCACCTTGTGGAAAAGGTACATAATAAAAATCGTTACCAGCAGTCCTCCTGGTGCTAGACGCCGAGAAGGCCTTCGATCGGGTGGACTGGCCCTTTCTGTTCCAGGTTTTAAGGAAATACAGGTTCAGTGATAGATTTATAGCCATGATAAAAGCGAATTATGTATGTCCTAGCGCCAGGGTACTAGTCAATGCGGTGAGCTCAGCAGTATTCGACTAGGAGAGGGGGACCCCACCAGGGGTGCCCACTCTCACCTTTGCTGTTTGCTCTCAGTATAAAGCCGCTGACAGCTAGAATTCATATGTTCTACATTTACTAAGTTCACTTTGTGATGGTTCTGACAGTGGTCTAAGTGGCCTTGTCGTGTATATAAACCCCTGTAAAGATTGCCTAGTGCCAGATGGCACAGTGTATATTGTGTGATTACTATTCTAATGTGTTTTATGATAATACAAAGGCTATTTTTGATATAACATTGTGTGGAGTCCCTTTTGTGATGTGCCTAGTATGTTGTTCTTGTGTGTGTGTTGCACAAACGCTTTACACATTGCCTCCGGGATAAGCCTGACTGCTTGTGCCATACTACCAAGGGGGTGAGCAGGGGTTATCTTTTGCGTGTAACTCCCTTGCCCTGACTGGAGTGGTGGTTTCAGCCTGGCTTTGGGGCAAGCCTTAGCCAACCAGAAATCCCATTTCTAACATTTTGATAATGTGAAGCATTCTAAATCTTGGAGTAGACATGCTTGCCATGACGCCAGGCAATGTGTATTTACAGAGGCACAGTGCAGGCCCATTTGCGCGCTCTCCATTTGCAGGAGGCAGCTTTGATGTCGAGAGCAGGATTCCTCTTAGCCTGCCACTCACTGAGAAGTGGGGAATCAACAGAATTTTTTTATTTTATCAGCTCTGTACCAATAAGTCCTGAGGTTTAATTTGGTGCTTTTGAAGTTTTGTTAGACGTCATTCAGTGTATCCTATTCACTTGGTTTTTTGTCTGTTTGGTAGGTATTCATGTCATTCTAAACTACGAATGGGAGGTTACAAGAGTACGTCACCGGGTACATTTACAAAATTCGTATTTTTCTCTTTCTAGGAGACAGATTCCTGCTGAGCTGCAGTCTGCGGACCTATTCTCTCATTCAAAAAATAAAAGTATACAAACCTAGTGAGAGGCTCACCATTCTCAGTTCCCTGCCCCGTGTCTCTTCATGAAAACTACCGTAATTAGTATTATAAAGAAACAAAACTGTAATGTTGCAGCTCTATTGCAAAGAAATTACAATAGGTAAATATAGGCGTCTACTTTTCTTGCTTGAATGGCCGAGTAGTACATTTGGCAAAGGCACTAATTTTAAAACACTGGATATCGCCAGCAGACTATAGCTTGGTACAAGCAGACAGGCTTATCTCAGAGGCAGTGTGTAAAGCATTTGTGAAAACATACATATAGACACCACACCAGAGAAGGTGATGCATCGGTTTCTTACTGCGTTAGGCGGTGATGTATCGGTTTCTTACTGCGTCGGTGCCTAATGCGATGCGTGACAATCCGGGATCATGTGTGGGTTCTTGACGCCGCATGGCAAGGCTTGCGTCGGAATCGATGTGGGGATCTCAGACTTCAGAGATCGGTGCACCTGATGCGGCGTGCAGCAATTTCTCGAGCAGCGGGCAGGCGCTGCATTGGTTTCTTCGGTGATGCATCAGAAACA
Source organism: Triturus cristatus (assembly GCF_964204655.1). Taxonomy (NCBI): domain Eukaryota; kingdom Metazoa; phylum Chordata; class Amphibia; order Caudata; family Salamandridae; genus Triturus; species Triturus cristatus. The sequence goes on from NC_140585.1 coordinate 494,291,254, forward strand.
GGTACAGATGCATTGTGCTTCTCGTCATTGCTTTGCTTTTCCAGCTCCCAACAGCCAGAACAACCTCCAGAGGCTCAGAACAGCTACAGGCTCCTCTTGCCAGGTCAGAACTCCCAGAAACGAAGTTCAGGGGAGCTGGGGGTGAAGTCTTTGTATCCCTGAAACATCAGAAGGGAGGCAAGCTCTTCTTCAGCCCTTGGAGATCTTCCTCAAGCAGGGGACACAGCACACAGCAACGTCCTTTCCATTTCCTTGGCAGAAAGTAGCCACTGGAGGCCAACTCCAGACAGCAAACAGCACAGGGGTAGTTTTCCTCCAGCTATTCTCCTTGGCAAAGGTTCCTCTTGATTCCCAGAAGTGATCTCAGTCTGGGGTATGGGCCCCTCTTTTTATAATACAAAATCCTTTCTTCTCTGTGGCAGAGAAGCTATTTGCCCAGCCCAAACCAGTTCTGTCCTCTCTGGTGCAGCTTCCTAGCAGGGGGTGGAGACAGCATTGTCCTTGGCTGGCTAGGCCCATTCCGGTGTGAAAGAAATCTCCTCCTCCTACTCTGGATGCAGCTCAGGTCTATTCAGCCCAGCCCTGACTCACCCTGGAAAGGCAGGACACACCTCAACCCCCGAATACATAACCTAGCAGAGTCACACTGGATGGTTAGGCAAGAAAATACCTACTTTCTAAAAGTGGTATTTTTAAACCCAGAATGTAAAAATCACCCTCGCTAAAAGATGCATCTAACATTCTGAGTTCAGGCATTTCAGAGTTTATTTTCGTATCTTGTTCCCATGGGCAGTTGTGCTTATAAGATGTTATAAGCAAACTCCCCTTTCTATCCCATGGGACAGATAGCCTTTCAATAGTGAAAAACGAAATTGGCAGTATTTCACTATCAGGCCATGCCACACACATCAGGGCATGTCCTACCTTTCACATACACTGCACCCTGCCCACATGGGTACCTTGGGCCTACCTTAGGGGTGACTTACATGTAAGAAAAGGGAAGGTTGGGAACTGGCAAGTGAATAGACTTGTCAAGTAGACATGGCAGTACCAATCTGCACACAGACACCGCAGTGGCGGGTCTGAGTTATATTTACAAGCTGCTTATGTGGGTTGCACAATCAGTGCTTCAGGCCCACTAGCAGCATTTGATTTACAGGCCCTGGGCACACACAGTGCACTGTATTAGGGACTGACTAGTAAATCAAATATGCCAATCATGTAATCACCAATCCATTACAACAATTTACAGGGAGCACTCGCACTTTGGCACTGAACAGCAGTGGCAAAGTGCCCAAAGCATCTAGACCAGCAAAAACGAAGTCCAACACACAGCAAAATAACAGCAGGCAAAGGCAAAAATACAGGGGAAACTCATGCCAATGATGCCAGGTCTAACAGTAGTGCATGCTAAAATACATAGTGAATAAATCCCTTAATATTTAATTATAGTTGTAAGGAAGAGTTGCCAGAGTCAATGACTATCAGAACTCCTATGGGAAGAAAGATTTTAGAAATTGCGATGGACAGGGAGACTTTGTAGAATAAACAGCAACAAGGTATGCAAGAGGGATCCCAACGTGCAGAAGAGCTCTGATCGAGTCCATGCTAGCCATTAACTTCAGACTAACTGCTCGCTTTGATAAATTCTTGCAGAAAAGAAACTTAACCCTCAATCAGCAGTGTCTTCAAAAAAAACTTTGAGTAGAGATGACAGACCTATTAATCTGGCTACCTGTCCCCCGATTGCGAGTGTGCTCCACTTCAGCCCTCCCTTTGCAAATTTAATTAAGGAAATAATCCTTGTGACTTGATTTTATGAAATATTGGTAAAATAAGCATCTGTTTCAGAGTAGCACTTATGCAAATTATTGTTTTTTTAACTCTTTTTGTATCCAATTGTTTTGAATAACTGAGCATGTAATAACAATAATAATTTGAAAAAGATATACAAGATACGACATATGCACAGGTGAAGATACTGCGGGTACTGTTAAAGTACAGGAAGTGTCGTCTACTTCGAATCCCGATCTAGACTAGTATGCTCTTTGGATGAATAACAACATTAACTGTTTATAATTATTCTGGAGGAGGTAAAAGTGCTGCAGGTGCGTCAGCAGCAACAGTGAACTAAATGTGAAGAAAATAACATGTCAAAGGATTTCTGGAATTGCAAGCTATAGCTCAGACTCAAATATTTAACTTGGAAGCTGCATCTGCAGTGAACCTGTTCATAAAAGACAGCCCTTATTGTCGGAAAAAAATGTTCACCACCGGTGACTTCTATTCACTGACTCCAAGGGCCTTCTATATTATAGTAGTGACATATACTTGTTTCGTAAAACAAAAATGAATGTTTAACCAAAAGATATTAATAGAAAGACATCACTATCATATTGACTTGGACTCAGTATATACGACATGGCACCCATTCACCACTGCAGTCGATTTCATCTGGCACAACAAAGCAACCTCATGGCTAGTGCATGCCATCAAACTATGCAGACAGGACTACTAGGCAGTGATAGCTTGTTCAGGAATGGACTGCATTGCAAGGTGTTGACCGTATAAGCTGTCCTCAGAAGTCACCAGTCACATGGGCTTAACGTAGCAGCGTTGAGCGAAGTTGTTCCTAAATAAAGTGAATATCTATAAATAAATAAAAATAATGCAATATTTGATATAGCGCTTTATTTTGCAATTTTCCTGTTTTATATTGCAGTAAGTAACGTGTTACTATAACTTATTAAAATATTTTACAGATATCTGCAAAATATGACTTTCATCATATGACAACCTCAAACCACTCGTGGAGTTTTGCCATTGTCCATTGTTTAATCAACATTCTGTTTATGGCTATTAGACACATCTTGAACATTTTATTTACAATCAGTGCCCATAGCAAGCTGCACCTTGCAAAAATGGGTAAGGTTTTTCATTCACCTGGTAATTACTGGGTATGGTGAATACCACCCAACTCAGATTTACGATCCCGGCTCAACAGAGATTTTGCACAGGGGTCAGAAAACACATTCAGGTCCAAAGTGACAAATGTGTTTTAGCAAAGCAAAGGGTATTTTTTCTGAAATTCCACATTCTTAACCACATAAATATTTTTCTCTTCTTACTGCAGACAACCAGCCCAGCATTTATCTTACCATTTTCCATTACCATTCCCTCATAAAAAACAACTGTTTTCATGCTAACTGCCCCAAAACATACAAGTAAAAGAAAAAATCTATTATGGGCAACAAGCAGAGTGTGGTACTATATTATCACCATGGAGTTCTGGTTATATTTAGAAACCACTCTCTTATGACCACGCCAACTCCATGAGTCCCTTCTATTCTAGAACTGAGGGCCAGATGTACGACCCTATTTTGCATGCGCAAATGGGTTTGCGACCCGCTTGCACTTATAAAATGTCACAGGGCTATGTATAATTCCTAAATAGCAATTTATTTGCGACTCGCTATTTAGGAATTGCAAGTCGCTATTAGGAAGGGGCATTCCCTTCCTAATGCCGACCTCCAAGCCATGTATGTTTTGCAACCGCTATTGTGGGCGCAAAACACTCGCAAATTACCACCCTCTTCAAGAGGGTGGTAAAGCACTCGCAAAAGGGAAGGGGTCCCCAGGGAACCCTTCCTCTTTGCAAATGCAGGGGAAGATATTTTTTAGGGGCAGACAGTGGTCCCAGGGACCACTGCCTGCCCTTTAAATACTAAACGAAAACGTTTCATTATTTTTCTAAGTGCATCCCGTTTTCCCTTAAGGAAAAAGGGCTGCATTAAAAAAAAATCCTACTCTATTGAAAAGCAGTCCCAGACACGGTGGTCAGCTGAACCCAGCAGGCCACCATCCCTGGGAGGGCCAGCCATTCCCAATGGGGTCGCAATTGCGAGTGGCTCAATAATATTCATGAGCCTCGCATTTTGCAACCCATGGGGAATCACAATCAGTGTCTCTGACACTAGTACATTGTAAATTGCGCCTCACAATGTGCGACTCGCAATCGAGCGCAAACTGCGAGGCGCAATTTACAAAGGTCGTACATCTGGCCATGAGTCTGTAAATCATCACAAATCCATTGGGATATCACTGACCCCAACAATTTCTTCTTCAGTAAAGTTGGCAGGAAGAGCTGAAGAATATCTCCATCGTAAAAATAGTATATTCAAAATTGGACGATAGAATACTTATAAATTTGACTCGTCTAATAACTATCTTTTCTGAGGTAAATACATCTGGCCTTGGAATCCAAGGATTTCCCATTTTAATTTCAACACTCTCCAATACGGAGCATGTTCCATATTTCAAATGAGTTACTTCAAGAGACAAAAAGTTGTGAAATGTTCCCTACAGTATTAATAATAGGCAAGCAAGAGACCTAAAAGCACCCCAGACTTGGCACCATACACACAAGATCCAGATGGTGTACCTATCACAATATTTCAAGTAAATGGGCCCGGATCCTATATTACCTAAAAAAGTATTCTACTGAATCTCTAACCATGCCATCTTCTTGGAAAGGTCTTCTAGCCCATTACTATTTATAGGAAGGGAAATAGAAAACTTCTCCAGAATAATCTTCAGGTAGTCTTACATGACTCTGCAGGGAAACCGTATGCAAAACATCTATTAGATACCCTCTCAGACTGGGTGGAAAACAATACATTAATTTCTTTTGAACAACTGGTCTTTCACCCAGGATAGTCAGCGATAGAAAACATTCTAGCCAAAACAATCTAGAGAAAAAAATCTTTACAAGAAAATTAATCTGTATGGGTCTTTCATCAATCTCTCTTCCACATTTGATCAAGTAGACGGACCAACATTGAAGTCCAAACATCTCAAATGGAACAATCGACCAGTTATTGTAGTTATTCTAATTCATCTCAATTGTAACACCTGGATTAGGATACTTCTGGGTACGTCAAAGGAATAGTCAAGGAGAGTACTTGTTGGTAACTCATGAATACAGAGATGCGTTCTGGCTCTTCGTTTATTCTCATTATATATTAAGTCTTCCACAACATCTAGTATCAGTGCACTTTAATCCACCTACTTCGAATGGTAGAAAAATCAACTTGATTATTTATGCAGTCAACATTGTTCCATTTGATCTTCAAAATAAATAAAACGACTTTTTAGGATATTTGGAAAATTTGTGTCTTGAAATTAGCATAACCAAAACCAAAATAATTGTTTTTGTGTATTTATGTAATTGGAATTGTTACAATTGGACCATTAAAAATTAGCTACTTGAAGTAGTTTCACCAAACACTTAGGGCCCCATTACGATGGCGAGTACGGAAAACGGGACCGACTGTCAGAGATGCAGCGGTCCCGCGGGGCAATCAGGATGCAACCGCCACCCTGGCGGTCGCATCCCGCATCTTTTGCATTGCGGCGGGCGGTGCTGTAAGTAGCACCCACCGCAATGTAAAAGTGGCATATTATGCATTGACATGCACAACGTGACAGGCACCGTGCGGTGCCTGCCCCCTTGTGCATGCCAATGTAGGGGGGTACCATGGGCACCCCCCAAGTGCACACCCTACTCCCCAACACCCTGGGGGCCATGGAAAGACCCCAATCTGCCCACATCATAATATGGTGGACGGTGCCTGCTAGGCACCGCAACCATATTATGGGCCAGGACCGCACGGCAGGCAATCGTAAAAATCCCCTCCATTGTAATATGGCGGGGGTAATTGAATGGTGGGCGGGGAAAGATGTCGGGAGGATCGCCACCACAGGTCGGGCGGTGGCGATCCGCCAGACATCATAATGGCCCCCTTATTTAGGGATGGTTTTAAGTCAAAAGTATTCCTTTACTGATTGCAAAAGTCAAGGCGCCTAAAGCTACAAGTGTTGGTAGTGGACTGCTTCAATTTTCAGCTCCTTAGATAGACAAAAACTGATGCACTCCTAAAATGTTATACTGCTAAGATTCTTGGTATTTTACTTAATGCTTTTGAATGTTAGAAACGTAACGCCTACCCTAACTTATCACAGGTTGAAAGTTCAAAAGTGCACTTTGGAATCATTACCTGATGATTAGGAAACATTGCTCAGTGAAAGCATTAGAATGAAAGCGAGGTATGATTGGTAGATTATTCCAGTTATATGGTCAATAATATGAAAGTGGTTTTCCCTAAAGGAATTGTTTATGCTATTATAACAGTCAACTTTTTGCCATGCTGTAAAAATGCTACTATTAATGTGTTAATTTGTTTTAAATAATTTGCTTATGAAATCCCTAAGAATCTATTCGGAAAATGTATAAAAAACAGATCTAGACCTAAAGTCTCCTACATGATTTCAATTATTGTTAGAAGATTAAAAGACTGGGATTATTTTGAAAATATATGCTCAATCACAGTAAGTAATTTTATCTCAAAGTCAACATAGATCTGTGTTAGAAATTGGGTTGTTGTGTGCGTGGCTTCTAACGCCAACCACGATGGTGATGCTACTGACGCTACTGAGCTGCAGTCGACGCAGGGAGCCTCTTACAGTTTTGGGGCTGATACAGAGCTCACCGGCAGAGGAGACATGAATGCCTCTCCTCCTGAGCACCCAGTGAGTCGCTGGAATTCACCTTTGCATCATTACTCCTTGCCTTTGTACGCAGCCATCCTCATTGAATTTTCTCCTCACAATGCGAGATCGCGCCCGCCATTTTGTGAGGCAGTGAGTGCGTATCTTATCAAACTGAGCCATTTCAAGCAGCCGCACTCATCTCACATGTGCCGGCTCTCATCTGCAGCATGTGACCGACTTCTGACGACCTCTATCTCTTATGGACAAAATGAGCATGTTTGAAATCAGGGGATGAGAAAATTACATGAACTTTTACTTCATACCAGGATGTTTGGTTACCTCAGTGCTCTTCTCATATTTACACAGCTGGTCTCTAGGGCCTCTCCATTAATAACAAGCATTTGCAATGCAATAGGTCTCGCATTTATGCGAGTTTGATCTATTGGCATTGTAACTGACAATGCCTTTTATTTCTGTTTTGGCTTTTAAAACATAAATAAATGGCATTATCATTTACAATGACAATAGCTTGAACGCGCGTAAATGCGAGTCCTATTACATTGCAAATGTTATAATGTTGTGCCACCCCTTTGATCGGCCCTAACGAAAGCGTCAACCCTATTGTCATCTTACTTAATGCTGAATTCCTACTATTCATTAGATTTCAAAACTCTGCATGATCAACATTGTTTTTCGATTTCAAAATTCTTGATCCAAATCCATTTGTGAGACTATCTGGCAGCCAATTTAGCATACACAAGGTTTACAAACAGAAAGGACCAGAATACCAATGGACCTTTACACACTTTCTCACCCAAAAGCTTAGGCTGCACAAGGCTGGGACAATCAATTCTATCAAACTCATGCACAGCAAACACAATGGCAAAATGCAGAAGTTTGAATGTGAAACGCCCTGCTAAACCTTAATCTGAAAATCCTGAAAACAACCCAGTTCGCGCACATCGTCACCGGCACTATATTCAGCTAAAGAACATCCCAGGGTGACTCAAAAGAGAATCCCCTTGTTTGAACCCCTGGGACAACGAATTGGCCTCTGTGGCACTGGCGCTCAATGAAAGACACAAATGATAACTATATTAGGCATTAATTCTGACTGTGGGAGAAAGAAAGGACGTTCAAATTCCAGACTGTTGTCCCATCCAACTCCCTTTGCATTTTCCCAGTACTGATAGGCTGCAACAAATCTAATAAACCAGGCACAACATGTGATCATGTTAGAAACTTAGCTTCAGGACCGGTCACCAGATAGGTAAAAACAACATCTCTGTGATGCCTTCAGAACCCAACTCAGGAGCAGGGAACACCAAGGGAATGACTAAGTATGGAGGCGAGTGATGGCAACAGAAAAGCCATAAGCAAATAAAAGGTATATCCACGAGAATCACCCAGAACTCGGCTCCGTGCTCTCAGGTTCTTAATAGAATGAGGAGACCAAAGAAAGAATCTCAGGGTGCAGGCATATCACAGCGATAACTGAAACACCAACTCATATCCACAGATAAGTGACATCATGCATAATAGCATAGAAAAATAACTATGATGAATAAAGAAAGTCATAGCAAACACAACTCCGCAGCTTGGTCAGGTTTTAATGAAGGTTTTAGAAAAGGCAAAACACAACAAAGGGTTTCATTGATACCCCAGAAAAAAATAAGAATAGCGACACTGCTACACTTTTTTTTTCCAGAAAGTATCACAGATACGGCAAAACCATCAGTACAAAGGATATAAATAAGGGTCAGCCCGGTTTGAACAAAAAGAGGGTACTGAATTTCCCTACGAACATTTACTATTTACATGACAGAGTGGTATTTGATAAAAGTTGAAAGAGGACTGATCAAACCCATGTTACGCACAAAGTATATTTATTCATGATAGTCTTGAAAAACATGAACCTCACACAGTGGAATAATGAACTAAGATTCACAAGCAAGGCATTGCAAAGTGAGTTCTCAACTTTTTTCCCATACGCTGCCATAATTAGTACTTTCTCAAAAACGTTCACATTCCAATCGACAACCAAATAGAAAATCAGTGAAATGGACATGATTTGAGATCACAGATAAGAATTCCCTTTACTGTGCTTAAAAAATCATGTGTAGTCGATTCGATTCATAAACTTTATTCGATTCAAAGAGAAAGAATCATAAAAGTATATAGAACACCACTAGAAAATCATTCTACAATTTATACATTAAAAGAATAAAAAGAAAAATGTATACAATTTTACATCATTTGTCAGAAAGCAATGGGAACCATAAAAGGTTTTCAGACCAAACTAGCTATACCGTTTCCTGATCTGGAGAGACAATCTTATAAAACTTAACATAGCACAACATACTCCAGGAGATGATAATGATAACAAGTAGTCATAGCCTTCTTTATAAGTACATGGTTGCTGTTCTTTTAGAATAGGCTTAATAAACCTACTCCTTGGTTCCTTATATAAAGGACAAAAAAGAACAATCTGGATAGTACTTTGTTAATACAAGGACAAGGGGGCAGCCTCTCACACCATCCCCCTTGTTTTGGAAAGGCAAAAAGAAAATGAAGTGTGTTTAGTCTAAACCTTGTCAAGTAAAAACGCCATTGCACATGAGTGGTAAATGTTAGATAAAATTGGTGCTGTAGTTTGCCCAAGCAGTTTATTGACTGATCTAGACATGACATGCTTAAACTTTTACGATAACTTGTTTTAATTAGAGTTTTTATGTCTCCCTGTATTTTTTCGGGGTTGTCATAAAAGTGGCCCAGACCTATTCTGTGCAAAGTATCACTGACTTATGAAAGCCATGGGATCTGCATTGCATGGTCAAGATTTTTGCAGTCTTGAAGGATACCTTTAGAGAGCTGAAGGTCTTCTGATATTTTACCCCATAATAATAAGGGCGAAATGCGAATGATGTCAGTCACATATTCCATTCCCATCTCAGTGTGACAGAAGCTGTTAGATGAACCTGATGGGATTGACAACAAACGCTTCATAAATTTGTTTTCCATGACCTGGATCATGGCTGGGCTTTCTGTACCCCAGACCCCTGCCCCATAAGTGGCCACAGATAAGCATTTTGCTCTATAAAAGCTTTTTAATTGTGCGACCGGTTTTTGCCCTAGTTTACTACAAAAGCGAAAAAGACCCTCTATGGATCGACTAGTACTTTGTACTCGCGCCTTCATCAAGGGGACCCAACTCAATTTACTGTTAAAAAGATTACCCAAGTAATTAAAATTATCCACTTTTTCAATGGTGTTGTTGGTTACCATAAACTTACGGGTTTTTGTCCCTTTTGGACCACAGACCATTGCGAAAGATTTTGCAAAGTTTACCTTTAGGTCCAGGTCCAACATGAAGTTATTAAATGCATCCAGACAAGTCTGCATGCTATTTGCTGTGAGGGTCAATAATACCGTATCATCGGCATAAGATAACATAGGTATCTTCTTGCCGTTTACCTTTGGGAAATCAGAGCAATGATCCAACAAGTACTTTTCCAAGCCATTTGTATAAACTAGGAACAAAAAAGGCGCTAAAATGCAACCTTGTCGCACACCCTCAGTTGAGGGGATAGATTTAGTTTTTTCCCCCCCTGGCCCAAACCTTATTGCCACGGTTGTAGCTGCATGTAATCTGCGGAGCAGGGTAACCAAGGGTTCCTCAAAGCCCATATCCTCCATCATTCGCCATAATCTGTTTCTGCAAACAGTGTCAAAGGCACTGGATAAGTCCATGAAGGCCAGATGAACAGAAGAATTCCTGGCCTTCATGTACTTACTCATAATCAGTGCCAAATTTAGACACTGTTCGATTGTTCCCTTTCCTCTTCTGAATCCATATTGGGAATCTACAATTAGGCCCACAGAGTCTGCCCACGTCTCCAATCTAGTAAGGATTATCCTTCCCAGTAATTTACATGATGCGTCAATTAATGATATTGGGCGATAACAACGAGGGTCGCTCTTATCACCCTTCTTGAAAATCGGCACCACCACTGCCTCCTTCCAGGATAGGGGAATACGACCAACAATAACCGCTTTAAATACATTTAGCAGCAATGGGGCCCATACAACAATGTTATGTTTAAAAAAGTCAAATGGCACTGCATCTGGGCCAGGGGCTTTTAGTGGGACACCTTTCCTCAAGGCCTCTTCAACTTCCTGCAATGTAAGCGAAGAACTAAGCAAAGAAGCTGTCAGCGAGAACTCCATATCCTTTGTTTCATCCTGCAGTCCTAAAAGCGCTAGTGAGTTGGGATTAAAAATTGCCCCAAAATGGGCCTCCCATGTCTCACCTGTTATCTGCATCACCATATTATCCTTATCATTGCTAGAAAATAGGGGGCGATTTACCACTTCCCAAAAAAGCTTGCTGTCTTTTAATTCCGAGGCCTTCTCTAAATCATCCCAAGCGAGGTTTTTTATGTCCAACTTCCGTTTTCTAATTGCCTCTTTGTAGGCGCCTCTAGCCGTTTTTACCAGCTCCTTATTCCTTGGTTTTTGTTGCAAAGCCATTTTTAATGATTTTAGAGAGGCAGAACATACAGCATCAAACCATTTAAAACCCTTGATCTTGTCATTACCAATTGGTTTTTTAAGATACTCTGCCACATTTCCACATAGGATTTCAAAGTTCGTAATAACAATTTCAGGGTCAGTTGTTGGTAATAAACAGGACTCAATTTCGGAGCTATTGGAACTTAAAACCTCCGCCTCTAACCCAATTGCGTCTACTTTCCCCCACTTTAAGATAACACCTTGGTTCCTATTATATTTTATAGGTTGGTCCCAAATTGGGTGCCTTGTGCTAACAGGGGGGCATAATGTTAGAATCAGAGGGTTGTGATCGCTTGCCAAATTTGCAAGCATCTCAAGTTTATCAATGTATTGAGAATAACCACTGGACACAATGGCAAAGTCAATAACACTCATCGAGCCTCTAGTTCCCTGGAAAGTTGGTATTGGGAGGGAATTTGGGGCAACCCATGGTTCCATTATGCATAAATCGTTAATTACAATAATGTTATTTAACGCATCACCATGGGGTGTGTGCTTAAAGTGTTGCACAGGGTGTTCATTTAGATCTTCCAAGCCACATACATTTGACCCACCAAATTTACACAATGAACAGTTGAAATCACCAACCCAAATGATAAAAAGTAGGGGTAAATCGCTACGCACCTTGGATATAGCTTCCTGCAAGCTCACAATTACAGATATTTCATTTTTATCAAAGACATTGTGATACCAATTAATCAACAATAAGGGCACAGGAAACAGAGATTGTAGCAAAAGTAATTGGTACCAGGGAGTGTCCACTATTTTAGATGTTGTTAAATTATTCAATTTTAGGGAAAGTGCAGTCAGTATCCCACCCTTTGCCCTGCCTGCCTGTGATGGCACAGCTAGTACACTAAAGGACTGAAAACCGTCAATATCCTGATCAGTTCTACTCCATGTCTCCTGGATACACAAGATATCATGGCTACCCGCATAATCCAGCCATGCTTCATCTTGTAGTCTCCCAGAAAGGCCTGCGATATTCCACGAAATCAGGCGGAACCTTGTTTCCCCTGGCGGATGACCTGGGTGTTCGATACGGGTTGCCCCATCCAACCTAGGGGCAGGCAAGGCCAGCTCATAGTCTACAATATCACAAACCTCTGATTCCAAGAGATTATCCCGTTGTACATTACAAGTTAATACCACCTCAATCCATCATAACTATGTTCCACTAAGAAACTAGCCTTTTCGCTGAATAATTCAATGGGCTTTTGACTGGTTGGTAGTCAGTCTATCCCCTCCATCCCCATGAGTGGGTCAAAACGATTACTTAGGGCAATATTATTTGGCATCCACCTAAGATATTCCTCACCCCGAAATCTCATTCCGTGATGATTTCGCGGTGGTTGTAAAGGAATATTTCTCACCCTGGGGTCTCATCCTAGGATAATTTTGGGATTGTTGAAAAGCAACATGCTTTAGATTGGGGTAAAAGTATTCTAAGCCTATACATTGTATATCCCCCAATCTACCAAACCTTGGTTTACAACAAATAAAATCTTTAACCCAATTGTCACTAAAGTTTATGAAGATACAATCCCCCTCCAAATCTTTCTCACTTGGCCCCACCCAAGGAACCCTTCGGACACTTAATATTTCTGTTCTAGAGGCAGGGGGAAGTGCCCTATTTTTATTGAGCCAAAAGGTTACTTTATTTCTAAGATCCATGTTTGACTCCAATTGATTTGGCCTGACTCCTGGGACTCCTGTCAAAATTCGATAAAAGGAGCGCAGTCAGGGGGTAGATCTACACAAACCGGCTTCTTTAGTGGAGCTTTTTCTCTATGATTTATAAGTCCCTGTTGTGGTATTACCCTAGGCCCGGAAGTGACTGCCTGCTTGGGTGCGGATAACTTTGATGTGGATGCAGCGGCCACTGCGGGCTTTTGCTGACAACCCATAGCAACCACCAAAGTAGAATTATTTGAGGCAGTTTGTAAGGGTACTTTAGCAAGAGTAGCAGTTGCGGCCATTTGCGACACTGCAACTTGATTTTTTGGTCCCACTTTCTTTATAGCATTGGGGTTACCCCCCATGGTTTCAATAGGTTTACTGTTCTTAGCCAATTTCTCAAGACAACGAGTATTGACAGATATAAGATGTTCTAATTGGTCCAGTTTCAAATTTAATATTTGCGTTCTTTCTACAAGAGGCGTCAGAAGCCCTTTAACCAGCTTTACAATATTAAGCAATAATTCGTCATTTTTTGGGCAGGAATGATTTGTATGTACATAATCCCCAGATGAAATCCCCCTTTGTTTTGCTGATTTCGATGTTACTCTTAAAGTATTTATTTTTACTGTTTTGGCTCTACTACCCTTATTGTGACCCCCCTCCTTTTTTCCGTTTACTAGTTTTTAGAATTTCAATTCCTACTGGCTCGGGTTCTAAGACCTGGGGTTGTGTTAATGTGGGCACTATAAGGCTCAAATTACAGTTTTGGATGCTATCCCCACTAGCAGTGCTTGATGATATACAGTCTTCGTTTGGGCAGTCCACCAGGTCAATCGAAGAAATTAAATAAGAATTAGAATTCATTACAGGAATTGGGCTAACTACCAGATCATTTACTAAACTTTTTTCAGGGGTAATTATAGAACCAATACGTCCTAGTGAAGAGCGTTTCCCTGTTACCAGATCTATTGAGAGGCGCTTTTCTGTAAGAGCGATTTCTTTTTCCAATATCCCTGTTGCCCGAATTATAAAATCATCCAAAGTTCCAGTTGCTTTAACACTACTCGTTTTCAATGTAACCTGCCTACCCTTTCCGGAACGTAAGGCCATCATGGGGAAATTCTTTTGAGAGGAGTAATACAGGACAAGATCCCAAATGAAGAAAACAACCTATAAATCAGACCATAAAAAGATAATAATAACACTTAAAAAATATCATCATCATTTCAACTTTATTTCGGCCACTTGGGCCATAAAAGAATAAAAGAGATAAACATACAAAAAATAACATGTTATGCACCACATTAAAATACTCATTTAGAGTTAGCAGCATAGCAACATTCAGATCAGTCCATCCTCAATTTTTGGGCTTTACATGACGGTTGCGGCTGATCCACATAGCTGTTAAAAATTTCGCTACCGCAAATACTATTGGTGGTGATAAGTCAGTTTTTAAAATCCTATAAGCTGAAATGTAATGCTTAAAACCCAGGTTTTTTAAAAGTGGAAGAAGCCAGTATCTCCGTGGTCTGTGGTAGGCTTGGCAGAAGAAAATTATATGCAAGTCAGACTCTGATGGGTGGCCACACGCTGGGCATAGAGTTGTTGAGTTAGGTGACCAGCTGACAGTATGGGCTCCAAGAGGCAAAGTACCGTAGCGCCATTGTAGGTAAAGCTTCCTGGTTAATGTTGGTTCAATATCATCTAGGACTGGTTCCCGGGTGTATGTATCTTTAAATGCCAGGAACTGTTCAGTAAGGGACCCAGCCCTAGCCTTCATAACTAGGGCACGTAAATTGTGCTCATAGTAAGCTGAGGAGATAGTTTTGCGGGAAGACATTGGGCATATATTAACTGGGTCAGTCCACAGATCAGATCTTCCTATTAATTCACAGGAATGTTTAATATAAGCAAGCCACGGTACTTGATCAATTCTTATAAGGCACAGAATATCTTGTAGCTCTTTTCTGTAATTCTCAAGCTCTGGGGTACGCCATAATTTATGCCAGAAAATTAGAGGTTTGAGGCCTAGTTCCACCGCAATGGGTTTTAAGCCCAAGTCCAATCTTAAGGGTAATAGCGGGGTGCTTGATGGTAGAGCTGTCAGCTGCCTCAAGAAGTTGTTCTCTACAACCTGTATTTTCTGGATAGGTACATGTCCCCAGATTTCGCCCCCATATAGCCCAGCCGCCCTAGCCTGGGTTTTGTAAATGTGAAGGCGTGGGCCTAATGGTTTGTAGCTCAGCCCACTCAGCATCCTGGAAATGGCGCCCGTCATCTGGGTTAGCTTCAGATTCACTTTTGTCTGATGTGAATCCCACCTCATTAGGGGATTAAAGATAACCCCCAAGTATTCAAAGGTGTACACCCTCTCAAGACTGGAAGTCCCTATCCGCGGGCTAGATCGGGTAGAGGCAGGTGGGTTGAAGATCATATATTTTGTTTTTGTAGTGTTGATCTCCAAACCATGCGACTTGCAGAAGTCGACAAAGCCGTCAAGGACCCTTTGTATACCCATAGGTGATTTGGAGAGCAACAGGGTATCATCAGCAAACATAATTGCCGGTACCCTGTTGCCCGCCAACCTTGGGGCGTCGATGTTACTAATCCCGTCAAGATGGTTAAAGATCCCGTTGACAAAGAGGCAAAAAAGGGTGGGTGCAAGCACACAACCCTGTCTAACCCCCCTGTCAACGGGAAAAGGATCTGAAAGGGTACCTCCTCTGCCACATCTTACCCTTGCGTAGTTGCCCTGATGTAGTTTTTCCAGAATAAAGAGTAGATCAGCAGGAACCCCTGTAGCTGCCAAAACTGCCCAGAGTTTGTCCCTAGGGACTAAATCAAACGCCGCCCGCAGGTCGACGAATATTGTGTATAGACTGCCCCCCTCGATTGTTACTGTTTTCCAGTAGAGAAGATTCAATCGGAAGATCTGGTCCACCGTCGAAACCCCCCTTCTGAAACCTGCCTGAAAGGGACTCAAGATGTTATTGTCATCGATCCAGTCCTGAAGCCGGTTCAGAATCATTCTACCAAAGATCTTTTGTGAGACATCTATGAGGCTTATGGGTCTGTAATTGGCTGGGAGCAGAGGAGAGCCCTTCTTAAAAATGGGAACAATCTCTGCGCCCAGCCAAGTAGCAGGAATCTCCATGCCTCGCAGAATGTGGTTAAATAATAAAACCAGATATGGAGTCCAGACATCCACCTCCTGCTTAAAAAGGTCACCTGGGATACCATCCAACCCTGGGGCCTTGCCTGAAGCTAATCCAGCTATAGCCGCTCTAACCTCCTTGAATGTAAACAGGGAGATTTCTTTAGGATCCTCAGTGCATAAAGGGTAGAAAGCAGCCTGCTCCCCATCTGATAGTTGGTATAGCGATTTAAAATGATCAGACCATGCACTAGGTGAAATGTTCGGCTCCAGTGCAGGGGCCAATTCCAGTGAGCCAGTGTTCACTGTTCGCCAAAATGTTCGTGAGTCCCCCCTGGCTAATGATACAGAAAGGGATTCCCATTTCTGGTGTTCCCATTCTCTTTTCGCATAACAGATTAAAGTTTTGTAAGCGGATCTCTTGGCTCTAATTATCTCGCTTCCCAGACCTGCTTTGATAGAGGTCAAGAGGCTTGATTTTGCAGTACGACAGGTCCTATTATACCAAATTGGGCCAGCTGCACAGGCAGTTGGCCTCCTTAGGGTACGAATAAGTGTTGCAGATACTGTCTCAGAGAGGGTTCTATGGCACTGCCCTACTTGTTCATGGTTACTCTGGTTTATATCATTAACCATGATTTCCTGAACTTTTTCGAGGATAGGGACAACCCTTTGATAGAGTATGGGTATCCTCTCTGGGTTAGAGATGAATATCTCCCACTTTACTCTTCGTTTATTTTGAGTCAGGCCAAGACCGGTATCCCGGGAATCCCTCAATTCCAGCCTAGAATCTATACCAGGATGAGCAAATTCTAGTTTCAGTGCATTATGGTCACTGTCATCCCTAGGCAATACCCAGAAGTCAATGATACTTGACCACATTGGTAGTGGGGCCAGTATATAGTCCAGTCTTGACTCCCTACCCTTGCTGTTAAAAGTGAAGCTAGCTGGGTTATCTGAGGTAGACCTGCCGTTACATGCCCTCAGACCAAATTTTAAGGCTAAGGCGGTAACTTGTGTAGCTAGGGGGGTCCAAGCTCTGGGGGCTGTTGCTCGCAGGGGGGGTATGGACCACTCCATGTCCTCCTCCATTGCTAAATCCAACAGTAATCCCGGAAGGGGCTCATAATGGGAGTTAAGATCTCCTCCTATCAAGAAGTGAGTGCCCTGTGGAATGTCATCTAAAACTCCTGAGAGCTCCTCTATCGTACTTGAAGTCTGGGAAATCTTGGTTGGCCTGGAGTATACATTAATTAGCAGAAGGCTGTTTGCGTTCGGCCAGTCAAGCTGAACCATAAGAATGTTCGGCGAATTTTGTGGATATACAATAGCCTTACAGCCCAGATCGGTGGCTACCCAGGTAGCCAGACCACCTGAGGGGCGTCCAATGCCGGCCCATGTTGCCTGCACAGAAAATGCAGCGAAGCCTGTTTGGGTGAGATGTTCTCTCGCCCAGGTTTCCTGAAAGAGGCAAATGTCTTGGGCCTGGATAAATTCTCTCCATTCTGGGCAGTTGGCTTTATTTACCAAACCTGCCACATTCCAGGACAGGATCTTGAGGGAGGGACGGTTAGATATTTCCGGAGCAATAATTGCAGAGACATCGTTCTTCCCCCTATCCTGGCCTGGAAATTCCAAAGCCTGTGATTTCGCCAGTTGGGGTGCAGATACCTCATGAGGGCAACACGTTGGGAGAAAAGAACCCATGTTTTTATCCCTAACTTGATGTACTCCAAGTATTTTTATATTTTCAGAAGGAGTAGTTGGCCTAAACGGTTTGTTAATAATGTCATTGGGCCCTGTTGTTACCGCCCCTTTCGACTTTATTGGTCAATCGACCATATCAAGACTGCTAAATCTATTATGAGTTAATAAGCAGTCAAAGCGTGGAGGCTTGGGGTGTGGAATTGCTCTAAAAACTGAGGGGGCCTGATTTCTAGACCTTCTGGACACAAGTTCCCAACAATCTTCTCCCCGTTCAGGATCAACGGTTGGATAAAAAAAGGATAGAGGGAGGGAATGAATCTGTGATCCTTGGGGCTGATAGGGCCAACTGCAAATGTGCGAGACAGTAAGAGGATCTCTAAAATTAATCAGTGCACAATCTCCCTGGATTGACTTCCTGGTATGTCCTATCCAGGGGATTCGTCTTACCATCAAAATCTCGGTAAATATTCCTTCTGGCAACGGCCTATTCCTAGAGAGCCAGTGGATTACCTTATTCTTCAGTGCCTCCGCCGGCTCTCTAGTAGAGGAATTTAATTTGGGGATGCCAGCTAAAATTACAGTATAAGGCATTGCTTCTGGTGGTAGATCGATAGTTCTATAGTTATGATCAATGCCATTAGTGCCCATAGAAGGTGTGTCTTTCTTCAGTGGGCCACTTGAGCCGAGGGCTTTAGTTATGGGGCTATAGTTTGGGGGCACTGCAGGGACGTTGGAAAGCTGCTGCAATTGGCTGGGATGTAAGGTCAAGCTACCCAGCGCCCCTTTGGTGTCAGATGTAGAGATGTTGATGGGATGTGTGGATTTATTTTGTGGGATCTGGTTTATTGTGCCAGAGCCCTCGTCGGCACGGGTAAAATCTATCTTACGCTGCACTAAGGCCTTTTCTATCTTGACTAGACAGTTTAAGATGGGGTTAAGTAAATCCCTCAGAAGTGTACCTATATTCAATAGTGTTAAGCCCTCATCTCCCGCGGCATCAAATGTAATTAGTTTATTTTTGGACTGAGCGCCGGAGGATGAGTTGGCTTGCTTTAGGGGTTTCGTCGTGGCTTTTTTGGCTATACTAACAGTATTGTTGCCTCGAGGAGGGATATGTTTGAAATTCTTAGTTTTAACTCCTCTTATGCTTTGTGCCCCTTTTTTTGTCTTAGGGATTGCCCCTTCCCTCTCGTAAGCGGTAGTTAATTTATGCTGGTCTGTGGAGATTGGAGTTGGTACTCTGTCAGAAAGACTAGGTTCGATAATGGTAGGAATTATGGACGAACTAGGTAGTGGGAGGGATAGTAGACTGGGATCAGAATGGATGGAAAAATCATGAGTTGTTAAAGAGTCATTTAGAGTAACAAGTAACGAATCTTCAACTGTATTAGTCGCTATTTCTGTTGCCCCCCCCCATCCAACGTTGTGGCCCTGGAAAGAGGGGCCGGAGATGTTACATGTTGAAGAGGGCCCAAAGAGGATCTTCTAGCCCACTCTAACTCTTGGGAAATTCGCCTTTCTAATATTGAGATTTCATCTATGAGAAGGGATCCCGCTTTCACAAAATATGTGTCCAGAGTACCTGAGGGGGCCCCCTTGGCCGCCGAGGATTTGCTCCTAATTGTCCTTGATGACATCCTCAGTCTCTCGGGTGTAGGGAGCGTATCAATAGGGATCAGCGAGTGATCGTGGTCCCTCGCCTTCCTCGTCCGTCCTCGAACGGCCTCAAACGGCCCGCTCTTTGCCCGGTCTTAGCCCCGTGCTGAGACCCGCGCGCGTCCCGCTAGCGCGTGTAGGCAGGGAGACGTACATATAATGGAGGGCAACGGTGTTGGGGGAGGAGTCAGGAAGAGGACCAGGTGCGGCTGATCTGCTTCGTGCACAGCACCCTGGTCCTCGCAGTCCTGAATACGCCGGTTCTTGCAGGGTCAGCACACCAACAATGCCCCAAGTGACAGCAGCAGAGTCCCGGTCCCTCGAGCGGGCCGCGAGGCGCGGTGTTGATTTCAAGAAAGCTGGGATGAAAGTCCAAGGAATCCCTCCAATGGGCAGCAGCACCAGCCAAGTTCACAGACGGAGCCCACGATACTGGGGATACACCGCCTGTTTAAGGTGTTGGGGGAGGAGTCAGGAAGAGGACCAGGTGCGGCTGATCTGCTTCGTGCACAGCACCCTGGTCCTCGCAGTCCTGAATACGCCGGTTCTTGCAGGGTCAGCACACCAACAATGCCCCAAGTGACAGCAGCAGAGTCCCGGTCCCTCGAGCGGCGCCCGCGAAGCGGGGGCCACGAGGCGCGGTGTTGATTTCAAGAAAGCTGGGATGAAAGTCCAAGGAATCCCTCCAATGGGCAGCAGCACCAGCCAAGTTCACAGACGGAGCCCACGATACTGGGGCTACACTGCCTGTTTAAGGTGTTGGGGGAGGAGTCAGGAAGAGGACCAGGTGCGGCTGAACTGCTTCGTGCACAGCACCCTGGTCCTCGCAGTCCTGAATACGCCGGTTCTTGCAGGGTCAGCACACCAACAATGCCCCAAGTGACAGCAGCAGAGTCCCGGTCCCTCGAGCGGCGCCCGCGAAGCGGGGGCCGCGAGGCGCGGTGTTGATTTCAAGAAAGCTGTGTTGATTTCAAGAAAGCTGGGATGAAAGTCCAAGGAATCCCTCCAATGGGCAGCAGCACCAGCCAAGTTCACAGACGGAGCCCACGATACTGGGGCTACACCGCCTGTTTAAGGTGTTGGGGGAGGAGTCAGGAAGAGGACCAGGTGCGGCTGATCTGCTTCGTGCACAGCACCCTGGTCCTCGCAGTCCTGAATACGCCGGTTCTTGCAGGGTCAGCACACCAACAATGCCCCAAGTGACAGCAGCAGAGTCCCGGTCCCTCGAGCGGCGCCCGCGAAGCGGGGGCCGCGAGGCGCGGTGTTGATTTCAAGAAAGCTGGGATGAAAGTCCAAGGAATCCCTCCAATGGGCAGCAGCACCAGCCAAGTTCACAGACGGAGCCCACGATACTGGGGCTACACCGCCTGTTTAAGGTGTTGGGGGAGGAGTCAGGAAGAGGACCAGGTGCGGCTGATCTGCTTCGTGCACAGCACCCTGGTCCTCGCAGTCCTGAATACGCCGGTTCTTGCAGGGTCAGCACACCAACAATGCCCCAAGTGACAGCAGCAGAGTCCCGGTCCCTCGAGCGGCTCCCGCGAAGCGGGGGCCGCGAGGCGCGGTGTTGATTTCAAGAAAGCTGGGATGAAAGTCCAAGGAATCCCTCCAATGGGCAGCAGCACCAGCCAAGTTCACAGACGGAGCCCTTAAAAAATATAAAACAAATATTTCAGGTCTGTCATGAAAGAGAATAAGCCCGGCCCGTCCTTATTCGTCCTTGGACGGCCTTAGCCGGCCCGCCCTTTTCCCGGGCGTAGCCCCGGGCGCTCCCGCGCGGCGGGCATGCATCCTTCTAAAATAGCAAAAGGAAGGAGTGATGGGCGGGGGGGCGGGCCAGCAGGGAGAGCAGCCCAGGTGAATCAGATTGGGCTCGCAGGGACTCCTGGGCGATGGAGTCCCTGCTACCGTGCTCGCAGCCCTGCCAGCAACAAACACGCCCCAAGTCCTAGCACAAGAGACCGCCCCACCCCCGACAGCAGCTCCCGCTGATGTCACACGCGCTGCGGGACCCGCGAAGCGGGTCCGGCGAGTTGCTGTGGCTTTTCCAAAGGGCAGAGGGTGAAGAAAGAAACAGCAGCAGTCCGGTGGCAGGTCCAATCAAAGGGCAGGTAAGCGTCCCACGAACAAAGTCCTGGAGCCTGTTTTTACTCCGTGGGCGGGGGGGCGGGGCCAGCAGGGAGAGCAGCCCAGGTGAATCAGATTGGGCTCGCAGGGACTCCTGGGCGATGGAGTCCCTGCTACCGTGCTCGCAGCCCTGCCAGCAACAAACATGCCCTAAGTCCTAGCACAAGAGACCGCCCCTCTCCTGACAGCTGCTCCCGCTGATGTCACACGTGCTGCGGGATCCGCGAAGCGGGTCCGGCGAGTTGCTGTGGCTTTTTCAAAGGGCAGAGGGTGAAGAAAGAAACAGCAGCAGTCCGGTGGCAGGTCCAATCAAAGGGCAGGTAAGCGTCTTGTGTAGTCACATCTTCAAAATGTAAAGCACACAAGCCTAATAATAATAAACCAACAAGAAAGGGGTTAAAATAATGGCCCAACGTAGTGTGTGGGTTGGTCTAATTGAGTTCCGTCATGAAATTTGAGATACATCGAAATACGAGATAAAAATAGCACCACTAGGAGACGCGCGAGCGAGCGAATTCAAGATGGCCGCCACCCGGTGAGCTCCTCCGCGTTTTCGCCCGTTTTTGATCATATTACGACGAAAGTCTGTCAAAATTTTATTTAAAAAGAGGTCGCTGCGGTGATAATCGGCTTACCTGTACTGGGAAGCGATTTCAAGCCTATCTGGTTGTGGGAAGTGGTGTTTCTGGCTCCCTGGTTCCTGCTCCGGGCTCTGCACTGGTTTTCTGCCGGGTTAGTCTGTCAGGGGGGCGGAGCATACTTCAGGAAAGGGCCTGGCTTGGGCCTAGCCACACCCCTAGTCCAGTTTAGCTGCTGCACCATAATTTTTGAGGATTGCTTTGCATCTTTTTGCTCTTTTTACTCATAAACTGTTCATTTTTATTCAAATTTCACTATTTTTTCTCAAAAATGGATAATAAAAATCCTCTCAACAATAAAAGAAAACAGCAGATTTCACCGCCCCCAATAAAATCAAAAGTGGTGGAGTCATCTGAACCTTCGCTCCCTTTAATTTTGGAGGAAATTCAGGCTCTTCGTGCTAATACAGAAACTATTGCGACTGAAATAAAAAATGTACGAAAAGAAATGGCGAGTATGTCGATTAAAATCTCAGACAACTCAATTAAAATACAGGACAATAAAGTTAAAGTCGACGCTTTTACTCCACTTGTGGCGAAAATATCACCTCTGTGCTCACATCTTTTGGACATGGAAAATCGCAATAGACAATACAACCTTCGCATATTTAATTTACCAGAAGAGGTTGAGGGAACTAACTGTCGACTATACTTAGAGAACTTAATTCCTGGACTTTTAAATGTCAAATTTCCAGAAAAATTTTAAATTGATAAGGCTCATAGAATTCCTTTGCGTCGCAATCCTCAGCATACCAAGCCTAGACAAATGATATTTAAAGTTCTTCGTCACCATCATTTGGTTATGATCAGAAAAGCAGCTAGAGAAATTCCTACATTGATGGTCCATGGTCACAAAATCTTTATTCATCAAGATTTTGCCAAGGAAACTGTTGCAATACGTAAGGGATTTACTGATCTTCGCACACAATTAAGAAGCCTTGGATACCAATATGGCCTTTTTGACCCTTCAACTATGCGCATTTGGAAAGATAATTTTTTTTAAATCCTTTCAGCGTCCTGAAGATCTGCGACAATTTCTGGATCAACAATTACAGCAAACTATGGACACTCAGGGTCCTACCACTTGATTCTTTCCTGTATGATCTTCTTTGACAGATTTATATAACTCATAATATTTTGGGCTCCAGCGGTTCTGGCCATGCTTGTAGAGCGTGTGTGCGTCTCAATGTTCATATTTATGTATTTTGTTTGTCTTTTTTGCTATGTTTTATTTCTTCCATTCCCTTTTGTGTGTTCTGGAGCTACTTTCTTCTTAACATTTGTGTCTTTTTCTGACCTTTTTTCTAACCCTTCTCTCTTTTTATTTTGTCATGGCTAATATTAAAGTAGTGTCACTGAATGTTAAAGGTTTACGCCATCCTGTGAAACGTACAAAAAATTTGGATTATTTGGGTAGTTGCAAAGCTGATTTTTGTTTTTTACAAGAAACTCATATAGATGATAAAATTTTAGACTATATGAAGAAAAAATGGGTTGACAATATTGTTTCTTCTCCTGCTAATGGCAAGAAAAATGGTGTAGCTATATTATTTGCGAAAAAAGCGCATTGCCAAATTTTGAGCAAAATTACAGATACGGATGGGAGATATTTAATTGTTAAGGTTAAAGTTCATGATTCTATCTTATTTTTATTAAATGTTTATGGCCCTACTGCAGATGACCCTGTTTTTTGGTCTACTCTTTCAACGGAGGTTGTAAAAATTGGTAATGTACCTTTAATTGTTGCAGGTGATTTTAATGTCATATCTGATCCTTTATTAGATAGATTATCTCGTACTAAATTCCACCCCCCTAAGGTTTATTTTGCTTTTAAATTATTTCTTCAAACCACTAAGTTAGTTGATATTTGGCGTTTACACTTCCCTACAGAAAAATGTTTTACTTTTTTTTCTAACCCACATAGTTCTCATTCCAGGATCGATTACATATTAGTTTCGAAACAGCTGCTCAATTGTGTTAGTAACCCTAAGATTGGCAACATTGACGTCTCTGACCATGCTATGGTTTCTTGTATTCTAAATTTAAATTCACCCTTTACTAACCAGCCTAGATGGAGAATGAATTCTGGTATTGCTCTCAATGAACTTAATAAACCAAAGCTCCTCTCTGCCATTCATGATTTTTTTCAATTTAACCCTGAAGGTACTACTTCAATGGTTAATAGATGGGATGCTTTTAAAGCTTATATTAGAGGGGTTACTATTTCTATTATGGCTCACGAAAATAAGATTTTTAATGCCAATATTAAAAAGCTAGAAAAGCAAATAGCGGAAAATGAACGACTTTTTATTTCGTCTAATCATCCTCAATATAGAATTAAGTTGCAAAAGCTTCGATATGAATCTAATACAATTCTTAGTAAAAGAGCTGGCGTTCAGATTTCTAAGGCCAAAGCTAAATTTAGTTTTAATGCAAACAGATCTGGAAGATTGTTAGCGAATTACTTGCGTATCAAATAAGATAAAACTCAAATCACTTCTATTCACGGATCCAATGGTAAAATTGCTTTATCTCATAAAGATATTGTGAATGAATTTTTGGATTTTTACTCTAAGTTATATGATAAACCTGATTTTCATAATGAATCTTTAGTTGATTCTTTTTTATCTTCATGTGGTCTACCTAAAATTTCTCCATCAGATAAAATGGGGCTTGACTCTCCAATTACTAAGGATGAAATTTTAGCCGCTATAAAATCTCTTAAAAAAAATAAATCTCCGGGTCCTGATGGTATCCCGGCGGAGTTTTATAAAGAGTTTCAATCCCATCTTTTACCCTTATTATTTCAACTTTTCACAACGTTTGGCTCTACGGGAATTACTTCAGGATCCTTTACTGAAGCTTTAATTATCGTTCTTCCCAAATCTGATAAAGACCCCACCCTTGTATCTAATTATCGCCCTATCTCTTTAATTAATCAAGATTGTAAATTATATGCCAAAATATTAGCCACACGATTATCCCCTGTACTAGATTCTATTATACATTCAGATCAATCTGGTTTTATGAAAAATAGACACTCTGCAAATAATACAAGAACTTTATTACATGTCATTGAACAGGGTCATACGTTAACTACTCCTTCAGGAATTATGGCTCTGGATGCTGAAAAAGCCTTTGATAAATTGCATTGGCAATTTTTATTCCATGCTTTATCATCATTTAACTTTGGCGATAATTTTATTCGTATGATTTCAGCTCTATATTGTGCTCCTACTGCTCGTCTATTTATTAATGGCCAAGTTTCAAATCAATTTTCCCTCTTTAGAGGTACTAGACAAGGATGTCCCCTTTCCCCGCTATTGTTTTTAATTGGCATTGAACCTTTCCTTACTTCTATAAGAAAATGTGATAATATTAAAGGAATTATTATTAATGAGATTATTATTAAAACTTTAGCGTATGCTGATGATGTACTTTTATTTATTAGTGACCCCTTATCCTCATTTCCTTCTTTATTAGAGATTATAACAAAATATTCTATGGTGTCTGGCTACAAATTAAACACTAATAAAACTGAATTTTTCCCTTTAAACATTTATTGTACTCCTGATATGATACCTATGAATGAAATTGTTTGGCAAAAGAATAAATTAAAATATCTTGGTATTTTATTTTCCTCATCCATAAAATCTACAATGACTTTAAACTGTAATTTTGTCTTAGATTATATTAAAGATAAAATGTCTAAATGGGCATCACTGCATCTTTCATGGTGGGGTAGAATGGAATCTATTAAAATGAATATTGCTCCAAAAATATTTTATACTCTTTCCATGATTCCTACTCAGTTCCCCTTAAAATTTTATAAAGATATTGATAAACTTCTCTCCAAATTTCTTTGGAATAACAAATCACCTCTCATTAGTTATAAAAAATTAAAAATGTCTAAATGTAATGCTGGATTTGGTATCCCAGATTTTTTTCTTTATCACAAAGCTTTTATTTTAAAACAAAGTGCCATATGGTTTATTCATTCACCTTTACATAATCCACCTTCTTGGCTCCAAATTGAAAAATCTATTGTGAAGCCGTTTCCATTACCAACTCTGTTAACTATGTCTAACAACTCATCATTTTTTCATAAATCTATCATTCTCAAATCCACTAAAATGGTTTTTAATGATCTAGATTCCATTTTTCTATACCCCATGTATAACACTGTTGAATTATCATTATGGTATAGCAATATCATTAAATTAAATAGGAACATTAGATTTTGGTTTTCGTGGATTAAGGCGGGTATTTTTTATCTTAAAGACATTTATTCCAACAATACTTTTATACCGTTTGAGGATCTACAAACAAGGTTTGGTTTAACTCAATCTGATCTTATTAAATATGAATATTTAATTAATTCAATTTTAGATTCCTTTCCGCAAGCTATTCCGACTAATGTAACAGCTGACCTATCCGTGTATATTCAAACTATATCGTTGACAGCTAATGGTGTTTCCATTTTATATAAAAAATTATCTAACACTTTAGGAAGTAACATAACGATGATTGCAACCTTCTGGAATAATGAACTTTCACTTACATTGTCTAATGATTCATGGGAAATTATATGGATTAGAAATATTTCTGGTTGGTTACCTGTCTCACTTTATCAAACCAATTCCTATATTTTATTTAATTCTTTATGGATTCCATTACGTTTATTCCAGGCTAAACTCCTTCAATCTGACACTTGTTGGCATTGTAAATTACATCCTGGTTCGTTACGACATATGCTTTTTGATTGTCCTTTAAATTCAAAATTCTGGACAGAAGTTTGGGATTTTATTAACAAGTTGTTAAATATACATGAAGACTTATCATATAAAATGTTAATTTGCAAATCAGTTACATTATCACAATCTCTAAGTAATCTTGAATGTAGGCTTTTTGATTTTTTGATTTCTGCTGCGTTAAAATCTATTACCTTTTGTTGGAAAGATGTTTCTAAGTTATCAGTTCATGCTTGGTGGTCTTGGGTTATCTTTACAAGAAGAGGTGCTCAGTTATCTTTGTCTGGGGTTAATCATAATCCTATTTCCTATCACTCTTTTTGGATTCCTGTTGATATCTATTTTGCATCTTAAGGGTATATTTATGTATTGTACTGCTTTTTACGATTTTTATATTAATCAATATGTCATAGTAGCTCTATTTATTGCTTACACAATAATTTGTTATTAGATGTTTCCCTCCCCCCCTCCTTTTAAGTTTATAAGAATATGACTATTTTCTTTTCTATTGAAATGAATTTGATAATGATTTTGTACGAATTGTATTAGATATTTTAGTTTATTATTACTCTTTTTTGTATGTCTATGTTGTTGCTGTTCATTATAAAATTTCAATAAAATATTTTGAACACAAAAATTGCACCACTAGTTACTCCATGTGTCAGATAATTTACCTGAGTACTTTACATAAAGGTTTTACAACACAATGCTCTCACAAAAGAAGCTACCCAGCCAGACACACAATGATGTGCGCTAATTTTCAAAGTTGAATGGGGTCAGCTGCCAGACTGAGGTGCATCACTGATGACAATGGATAGTAGAACAACCTTTGCATGTGGCAATGAATATTAAAATACTCACTGGGAATAAATTACTTTACCCAAATCCAAATTGTCAATGTACAGATGATTAAATGATGGTGCCCTTCGAGTTTAGGAGAATAAAAATAAATAAAATGCCAGTTGTCGGATATATTTTGCAGGACATGCCATTGGTATGTGCTACTTGTGTTGGCAGCATAGCAGGCACATCCAAGTCACCTGTCACATCAACTCTAAGTGAACGCTGAGCTATGTATGAGGGTTGGCCTATGAAACAAGTGTTCTGGGTGATATTCTGCCATAATTCGTTTTTTTGTGAATGACAATTTAAAATTAGTAAACGCATTTGCAGAGAGCTTTTTGTGGACTTTGGATATTATCTGACAGGAAGAGTCACATAAACAGGCTATCCATTACAACAATAACTGGCTTAAAAGATCACCGAAAACAAAAACTATTGTTACCTGGACCTCCACTGCTGTTACTCGCCCCATCTTCATCACCATTGCCATTCACTGCAAATTAACGAGGGGATTACAAATATCACATTTAAATCAGCAACGTCATCTCAAATACTCATTATCAGCTGCTGGAACTCGATGCTGCATTTGCAGGGCGATTAATGCCAACGAGCTGCTGAGAAATCCTGTTCGACAGCAACGGTTGGTCTGTCGCTGGCATTACTGCTGGGGAGAGTCTTTCGCATTATTTCAATATAATCATGATGCTATTTTTGGTGTCTGCAAACTTTAAAACTCTGGTGATAGTTCGGAGGGAGATTGGGCTCTGTACACTGTTCAACACTCATCTTTTGGAAGTGGCAGCTGTCCGTGAGAATTAGCAATGACTGCACACGTTTTATGTTCTACATATATCGAACAAAACTCTCGGCTCCAGCCGACGGGTGTGTGTGACAGCGAAACGATAAACTCTAACAGTTTCTAACACCCCAAAATGCAACGTTTCGCCGGTAAACAGAACTTTTAGTAAGGGCGCTTTCGGCGTAGCTGCACCTTAGGGCACACGAATTGGGGAAATGGTTGTGGAAACAGGAGTGCTTGGGCCCCACAGTGAGGCGCATGGCAATCTCAATACAGTGAGTGCACTGCATTTCTCAGATGAAGCACTGCACTCAAGCTCTTTAAACAAGGAGGGAGGGGGAGTGAGAGCGGAGGGTGAGGGTGGGTTGGTGGAAACAATGAAACCAGTGGCGCGCAGTGCTGATTATGTATGCATGTGTGTGTGTGATGCTCAACCTAAAAAGAAGTAGTCCCCAAAATAGTATATAAACACTCACAGTGTAGGAAAACTGTAGTTGGTCGGTGCTGCTTTCTACAAAAACGGAAGTGACTATCCCATCAACAGCCAACAGTAAACGAGATAAGAAGAGCAGTGCCAGAATCAACCAATGGCAAGCTACAGGAGAAATTACCCTGATTATTGTGTTTACTATGGGTCTTGCGACAGGGCATGCGCTGTCATCGCGAGACCTAAACATTCTAAGTGTGTGATGCCACTGCATGCCTCTATGTTTCCAGCATAATTTCCTGAGAACTTCTCTCTAAGGTTCAGATCTTTGCTTATCTTTTTTATTACAAAGTCATCTTTTTCCACCGCTGCATAAAGGGAGACACCCACTACTATTTTCATAATTTTTTCTCACTCACAATTTTCCCTTCCTTGGTGCTTATATTTAGTGTTTTCAGTGTATTGTCAATACCTTCTGTGTGCTTTACTTAAATTTCCACCTCATGTGACTATACGGAGCCAGTAGTATCCTGGAGTGTTCCCCTTTTTCTAACCCATTTTATCTTAAATAGGGAAAACAAGAAATCTTAAGCTATCTGGGGCCTCCAACAACGATATACTATCAGACTCAGACTCTACTTACGATGACACTGATGAAACTACCTCTCAGAAACCTGACTCTCACCCAGGTACTATTCCGAAAACATTTTTGTTAAGTAAATTGCTATTGGGGGTCAAATAAGAGGCCAAATAAAGATCACCCTCCTCCGTTAAATCTATCCTGGCTTCTATTGATGTGATCCTTGATGAAATTCGTGCATTCATGGAGGGGACAACCAAGATTTGCAACATTTATCAATAAACAAATCAATCAGAGTTTGTAAATGTAAAGCACAGCTATTTACCCGTGAGGGTCTCAGTGCGCTGTGGGGGAGGGGTGCAGCAAACCAGACTAAGTGCTGAGTTCATCTGAAGAGCCAGGTCTTGAGGTCCTTCCTGAATTCCTTCAGCGAGGTGGATGAGCAGGGTGTTCCATGCCTTGGAGGCGAGGTAGGAGGAGGGCATTCCTCCGGCTTTGGTCTTTCGGATTTATGGGACGGTAGCCAGGAAAAGCTGAGTGGAAGTGAGGTGTCTGTTGGGTACATGGAATGTGAGGTGGTGATTGTGAAGGGCCGTGTATGCGTGGGTGAGGAGTTTGAAGGTTATTCTTCTGTCGACTGGGAGCCAGTGGAGATCACGGAGGTGTTGAGTAAAGTGGCTGAGAGGGGGGATGTTGACGATTAGTCTTTCTGCACCGTTTCGGATATTCTGGAGTCTTCGGATCAGTTTCTGGGTAACGCCGGTATAGAGTGTGTTGCCGTAGCCTGTCTGCTGCTAATGAGGGCATGGGTGACTGTCTTCCTGGATTCCGTGGGATCCATCTGAAGGTCTTTTGAAGCAGGCCAAGGAGACAGTGTTTATCTGGCAGTCCATTGTGAGTGAGGAGTCTAGTGAGATACTGAGGTTTCATGTGTGGTTCCTGGGGATAAGGAGACTTCCTAGATCTTAGAGCAGGGGGCCAGCAGGAGTTGTTCGAAGTGGAGGGGGAGGCTCCCAGGATGAGGACTTCTGTCTAATCCGAGTTGAGCTTCGGGCAGTTGTCCTTCATCCAGGCGGTGACGGCCTTCATTCCTTTGTGAAAGTTGTTCCTGGTGACAGTGGGTTTTTTGGTGTGGGAGGGGATCAGCTGGGTGTCGTCAGCGTAGTAGACGATGTTAAGCCCATGGTTCCTGACGATGGCTGCAATTGGGGCTATGTAGACCTTGAAGACGGTGGGGCTGAGGAAGGAGCCCTGGGGTACTCTTCAGCTGATCTCTGTCGGGTTCAAGAGGTACGATGGCAGTCCTGCTGGTGAGGAAGGAGCGGATCCAGTTGAGGGCCTTGTCTCCGATACCAGCGTTGTGGAGTCTTGTGGCTAGGGTGGAGTGGGAGACGGTGTCAAAGGTAGCTGAGAGGGCCAGTAGGACGAGGGACACGGTTTCACCCTGGTCGAGGAGGAAGTGGATGTCGTCGGTGGCAGCAAAGAGGGCAATCTCGGTGCTATGTTGGGTTCAGAATCCAGATTGGGAGATGTACAGGATGTGGTTGGTTTTGAATAAGTTGGCGAGCTGGGCGTTGGTGGCTTTTTCAATGACTTTGGCTGGGAAGAACAGCAGAGAGAAGGGCCTGAAGTTCTTGAGGATCGTCGGGTCCGCAGAGGCTTTCTTCAGGAGGGGGTTGATCTCAGCATGTTTCCAGTCATCGGGACAGGTGGCGGTCTCAAGGAGGCAGTAGATGGTTTGGCATAGCTCGAGTGTAATGGCGGAGTCGTCTCTGTGGAAGATGCGGTGCGGACAGGGGTCCGAAGGTGCTCCAGAGTGGATGCTTTTAATGGTCTTTATTGTGTCTTCTGTGGTGAGTGGGGACCAGAAGTGTAGATTTGGTTGGGGGGATTGGCATCGGTTGGGGAAGTTGCTGGTGTGGTGGAGTGGTCCTGGGTTTCAAACTTGTTGTAGTCTTATCTTGTGGTAGTAGAAGGTGCTGAGCCTGTTGCAGAGGTCCTGGGAGGGCAGGACGTCTGTGGCCTTGCTGTTGGGTTTGGCAAACTCGATGATGATGCTGAAAAGTTTTTTACTATTGTATGCGTTGCTGGAGATTCTGTCTTGGAGGGTCTTCTTCCTTGTGGTTTTGATGAGGCGGTGGTGTGCAGTGGAGGCTGCTTTGAAGGCAGCTTGGGCTTCTGGGGTTTCATTTTTCCTCCATGTCTTCTCGAGCCATCTACAGGTGTGTCTTGACTCTTTAAGCACGGGGATGAAGCAGCTTGCTCTTTCGACGTATTGTTTGCCAGCTGCTTTTTGAGGGGGGCAAGGGTGTCGGCGCAGTTTGCAATCCATTTGTGAAGGTTGAGTCTGTGGTGTTGATGTCTGCGGATGTCGGTGGTGATGTGTCATTAAGGAAGGTGGTGAGTTGATCTTCTGTGAGTCAGTTCCAGCTTCTGCTGGGTTAAATGTGGGTGTGCTGGTGTGCAGTGAGTTAGTTGAAAGAGAAGTGGATGCAGTGGTGGTCGGTTCAGAGAAGTTCAGTGGTGTGGCTGTAGGAGATGCTGTTTCCTGCAGCGAAGACGGGGTCAAGTGTGTGTCCTGCTGTGCACATGGAAGTTAGATGATAACTGGTCCTCTCTGGAGCAATTATTCAGCAACTAAACCAGCCGGCGCTCTAGCTCGGATTGACGTCATTCAATTCTCACACAAACAATCAGATTACAAAGATAGACGTGGGGCCCAGTAGGGAGTACACCAACAACTCCTTTAAAGACAACCTATATAACTTAGGCAACGACCCTGACGGACCCTATAAAACTATTGAACTTAACAGGACTAAGCAGAAATTGGCGTGAATGACCATTATAAAGGAGTTAATCTCATATTTTAATTCATTTTTAATTTGCAGTCTTAGAAGGACACAAAGTAGTAAACAGGGCACAAGCAGGCATGGTGCATTTTTACTTTGCGTGCTGGGAAGCTTAATGAGGAGGGTAGATGGGAGGAGAGGTGTTGCTTATGTTTTTTTACACTGTAAAGATTTTAATTAATCATATGGTAATAAAGAATTCAGTTCAATCCTCTTTGGAGTCACTAGTTTTGATGCTAGAGCAAAAAACAGATAGCCTTCAACTTACAGCTTCACGTATTTCCCAACTGGAGTCAGAGAGCTCTCTACTTAGACAGCACACTACGGATCATGAAAATGTAGATCGCTGGAATAACCTCTCCATATATGGTCTTCCTGAAAACACTGAAGGTTCTAATCCAACAGTTTATTTTCAGTACTTTCTTCCAAAACTCCTTGTAATGTCTACTACCACCCCTCTTAACTTACAAAGAGCACACAGGCTTGGCCACAGAGTTCTGAAAAACCAAGAGGAGTTAACCTACTTTTCTTTCAATACACCAATTTTTTACAAGTTATTTTTGCTGTTAAATCTAAAATGCAAATTATCTGTGCTAGTCACAGACTATTTTTCTCCCAAGATGTTGCTAAAGTCACAGCGGATCGACGAAAGCAATACCTGGATATGCATCCTTAATTAAGAACCATAAATGTAAGATTTGTTTTTTTTTGTTGTAAATATTCTTTATTGCATGTCAACACAATGCATATAACATCCGAAGACAGGGAGAGTCGCACATTTTGCCCTACCACAGCATAAAACCTGCGATAGTTATACCAATAAACAATAATATTGAAACAGTAGTAATGTAAACTCCATTACTGATTCAGTTTGCATTTACATAACAGGACAATATAACAATGTTTACCTTACATTCTTGGAAGCACGCTGATTAAAAGATAAAAAGATGGGCTTATAACATAGTGTGCAATATTTGACTAGCTGTGTATCGGTGGGTGAACTTATTCTTTTTGTAAGTGTGTGCAGAGGGAGGGAACGGTCACTAGTGTGCAGACGTTAGGACACACAGGAGGGGGAGGGAAGGATGACACCCGTTCAAGTGGAATTCTCCAAGTATAGACCTCCCCGTGCATGGCTATAACTGTAAAGTGGGTCTAAGGAGTAGGTGGTGTGGGGTAAGTGTTTTACAGTTTTAATTCAATGAACATTAGATATTTCCTCCAGTCTGGGGAGTTAGTGGGAGCAGGGAAGCCCATCATAATATTGCGGGTTAGCTCATGTTCAAATACCAATGCCCTCTGAAGGTCAGCGAGCAACTTTAATGTGGAGGGTTCGAGGCTGACTTCCAGAACATAACCAGTCTCTTCTTGGCCAAGCATAGTGCTATATCAACAAATGTATTGAGGGTTTTGTGCCGTGCATTATGCTTTGTGAGGCCCAGTAAAAAGTGTGGACCATATGTTTGTATTGTGGTGCCTGTGGCCTCAGAATGCTAGGTTTGGTTTAATACATCCCTGCTTGTTTAAGGTGACTTACAAAGAAAAGATTACTACTTATCAGTAGCCTGCTGCATTTAAGAAATGTATTCAGTAACATGGAGGAAAAGACATGGACACTTCAAGAATTACTTGATTATTAACTTATTCTCTTGCATGCTTCAATTAAAAATATTGGGTTATTGGTTTCTTTCATGTCTTATTGTTACAGTGTTTTTTCTTTACAATATAACAAAGTTCAAGTTCTATAATATATTTTTATATGATACGGGTATCTGTTTTTACGTATCCTTCCTTTATGGTCTCATTCTTATGTGATGTCTTCATCCAAGTTAAGGCTTTCTGCCATCCTTTGGAGTTCAGGTGTTGTTGCCGTCATCTTCCGTACTTGCCACCCTCCATATCACCTTATTTGAATTCTAGGTATGTACTTCAGTCATCATTTGTATGAATTGTACTGTCTCTATGTTTTCTGTTTCACTATTTCCTTTCTTACGTTATTCTCCATTGTTCTACTCTGTCCTCTTTTCTTCCTTATGCCTTATCTTGCTATCCCTTTCTTCTTCCCTCTTTTTACTAAACACAATTTCTTTTTTTCCCAGCATTTGATTCTTTGTTTTAATCATTTTTCACTGTATACATATCAAATAAACATGCTTTTGTTTTACTATTACATTCAGAGTTATCTCTTGGGTTTAGGTAACCCTATTGAAAGGCACAGAGTGTTATCTCACCTAGCTAAACTCAAATCAGATGTGGCACTACTTCAGATATCACATCTCTCTGAATTAAAAGCCACCAAACTAAAAAGTTGTTGGGTAGGAAAAGCTCTAATTTCTTGTCATAAAAATTATCTATTACTGTCATAAACCAAGAACAAGACTCTGATGGTAGATGGATTGTTGTTAAACTCCTTGTTGACAACAAACCCATAACATTCTGGACCACAATTTCTGACAAATCGTTTCAATGTGATGATGATTATATTATTTTTGATGGTGATTGTAATCAAATTAATTACCCCATATTGCACAGAAATTCAACAGTCAAGTTTTTACACATTAAGATGCATTCTTAAATTAAATCCACCATCCACCACAAATCTTTAGTTGATATTTGGAGAGTATGCCACCCGTATCTTCGGGTATACACTTTCTATTCTGCTCCACGTTATTCTCAATCTCGAATAGATTACCTTTCTCATAGTAAATCCTTGGTTCAACCTCACCTTCACTCTGATATAGGATCAATTTTGATATCAGATCACACACCAGTATACACTGATCTTGATTTTGTACCCTTCTCACAAAATGCAGGTAGATGGCATTTTAACAATTCACTACATCCCAATTTGAAGCCTTTGGCTCAGAATTTTTGCTTTTAACACTACACCTCCTTTGTAATAATTTGGGATTCCTTCCAAACAGCAGCGCAAGGCTTTAAAATAAATGTTGTCTCATGAAAGAAAAGACTTATGGAAACTCAATCAAATCAATTACTTGAAACAATCAAACAACTGAAATACACTTACTAACATCCAAAAAATGAGGTTTCCTTATAATACCTCATGGACGCCAAACTCACATTTAACAGATTAACTACATATGCCGCCTCTTCCTATGTATTAAAGAGTAGTGCGTGATAATATGGGGTCAAAATATGAAATGACAGAACCACAAAAGAATCCTTTAAAAATGATACAGTGGCTACTCTTTTTAAGGACAAGGATATTTTTAATTAATTAGCTAACTTTTATACAAATCTCTACTTCCCAGGGACACAACCACTGCAATCAGATTTGGCCAAAAACTTTCAATCCATTGCATCTTCTCAAGATATTGATTTTGACTCGCTCGGTGTGGATATTTCATTATCAGCAATCACTGATGCGGTCTCTATATTACAAAGAGGGAAAGCCCCTGGACATGATTGTTTCACCATTGCATTTTATAGTTATTTCACAACACTCCTCCTCCCCAGCCTTCTACTTTTGTTTAATTTTCTCATCACTAGCAACGCCTCTGAAGGCTCCTTCCAGGACGCCATGATTTGTTTAATTCCAAAAGATGATAAAGACCTAATGTAAGACATATCGCCCTTTGCTTTAGTTAATACTGACTACAAAATTATTTTAAAAATGCTGGCACTGCGCATTGACCCAATTTTGACTGATCTCATGGGTCCAGTACAATCTTGTTTTGTTAAAGGCCTATTGACTTCTGAACATGATTGTGTCTTTTTTAATATTTAAAGTAAAGCTTCTACATTGGACTATCCTATTGCTGCTATTGCTTTGGATGCAGAAAAAGCTTTTGACAGGATCATTTGGGATTTTATGTTTCAAGCATTAAAAAGGATTGAATTTCCACCTTAACTGATTTCTTTAATCTCCTTGTTGTACACAGGTCTTAAGGCTACAATTTTAGTTAACAGTATTATCTCTGATTATTTTCCTTTGTTTAGAGGTGTACGCCAAGTGTGTCCATTGTTGTGACAGGACCCACACATTTCTGGTTTTCACATTGGGACACAACAAAATAAAATTTCAGTTTATGCCAATTACATCATCTTATATTACTCCAATCCCACTATTTCCCTTCCTCCATTCCTTGAACAAGTCACTATTTTGTATGCCTTTAAATGTTGTGTGTCTCTCAGCTCATGCAGGGTTTAATTAGAAACCCATAAAAAATAAAATATTTAGAACTATGCTTTTCCAAGACCATTAAAGACACTTTTAAATTGAATTTTTATTACATTAGCAAGACACTAACTAATAATATTATCCAATGGCATCAACTATTTCTCTCCAGGTGGGGTAGGATCGATTCTATCAAAATAATGCTCACTCCTATGATATTATATATTATCTTTATGATTCCAATTCACATTCCTGATTACTATTTCAAAAGAAAAGACTCCATTTTATCAAAATTTCTTTGGAAAAGCAAATCACCACATATAGCTTTATCAACTTTAAAAAGAGACACATCCAAAGGTGGCCTTAAATTTCCAAACTAAAAAAATATCATCATGATTTCTCTTTAAAAGAATCCGCTTGACGGCTCTCTCCAGACCTCCCCTTAAAATCTCCTTTATGGATATTATTAGAAAATCTCTTATTTGCCCCTTTGGGTTGAAAGAAATTCTCGTGTTCAAGGAAAATATCTCTCATTTACGTACTCCAGTTATTACCCACTCTAGTAAAATTTTGGTGCCTCTCTTACCCTCTAACTATCCCTCGGTTGCTACATTCCAACAACAATCTATTTGGTATTATAGAGCTATATGAGTTAACAATCGTTCTATATATCGGAAAATTAGGAGAGTTAAAGAATTGTGTTGGTTATCACAACTTTTTAATGATAATCAGATCCTATCCTTTTCTGATGTTCAAACTAAATTCTCATTGCCATCTACCTCTAGAGCACAATCTGAACTTTTCCATCCCCCCCTTACTCATTGCATTTCCACATTACCTTATATATCTTTTCCCTCCACATCGGCTACACCTTTCTCATTGTTAGGCACGAATCCCTCTGCCTGTACTATGTTACCTCTGACAGAATCAAATCAAAGATTGAATTAACTTGGGAGAAGGATTTGATGGAATGTTGGTCTACTGCTGTATGGGATAAGATATGGCTTAACCATCATAAATCTACTCGGGATGCAAATACTACGCAGACTCTTTACTTTATATACCTTCATTTAATGCGTACTCCTATACCTTTAAAATTCTTCTCTCCCATCATAAGTTTGTCTTTCTGTTCATGTTCATGCTCAAGTCCTGAGTCTGAACATATGTTGTTTGATCGTCCTTCTATTTTCCAGTTTTGGAAACTGGTTTGGCAACAAATTAATAAGATCTTAAAGGTTGCTATTCTATTTTCCTTAACCAATGTTTTACTGAGAAGTTTGGCTCCTCAGTTGTCTCACTTAGCTCCAAGTCATAAACTAACAGATTTATTATGAGCTGTTGTTTTTCATTTAATTACATCCAATTGGAAACAAGTTCAAAACATTACTTTTAGATCTTGGTGGAATGCTATCTGCTTTCATCATAGATTAGACACCAACTATGTGTCTCCTATCTCCTTTACCATAAATTGAGATATTTTATGGCTTCCAGAGACTGCTTATGTATCCCTCTCTAGTTTACTTTACTGTGTCTGCTGAAGTAAGGAAATATTTTTCTCTCTTTTCAAAATGTCTACAGTTTCTATTGTTAGTTATCATTTTTTTATCTCTAATGTGCAGTTATATTTTTATTTCCCCCTTCCCCTTATGCACCTTGTATATTTCCACAGTTTTCTACAGCGTAGAAATTATATTTTCCCATTTTTATATCTATTTCAATAGCTTTATTTTTGCTATGTATTTTATACTTATTTCTCCTACTCTATTTTGTTATCTCTGCTTACATTAATTATTGAGTGCTGTTTATTGTTCTTAATAAACTCAAACTTTAAAAAAAGAGATTGGGTTGTTGTTTGACTCAGGTATGAACCACGGTGAAGCAGCAATGACAATCCAAGTTAGGATAAGAGGCAGGCAAACCCTAACTTAATCTTTACTTACCCTCTGGTAGCTTGGCACAAAACAATCGAGCTTAACTTTATGGAACAATTCATTTTATTTGGATTTAGATAAGCCATAAAACAGCTCACGCCTACAACCACTGGCCAGCAGCGAATGAAATGCAAATGAGGGGTACACAGCATAACGCCTACAACCCGGATGCCGGCAGCGAGTTTCAAAATGAAAAAGTTCATGCCTTTGAAAATCCATGTGCAATATCTGTGAGATAACCATGTGTAGCTAAAAGATTTGAAATAAGAAACTACGAAAGAGAAGCATCTAACCCTAACTATCCCCCTCCCACCCTTGTCCTGCTCCGCACCACCATGTGTTCACATTTTGACTCCCCGGTGACAGGAGGGTTTGCATGCATGTACAGATGCGTCAGTCAACGTGATCATGTGGACTCTTTCTGCTTGTTAGATGTTAGGCGCAATATTTGTAAGTATTGGAGACAAGTCACTTCTCTAAATTCTTTTGCTAGGATTGTGATGAATGGCACCCATAGCTCGGAATAAGTTTCAGCCTTGTTGTCAATCATCATTGACATGTGCTCCATGGCTAGAGCTAACCAAAGTTTCCTCAGCCAAGCAGTGTGACTTGTGCCCCAGTTAGCCAACAGGACCAGTCTTGTAGTGTTTAGTGCTAAGGCTATTTGGCTCCCTCTGAGTGAGCGTAAGGGAAAAGTCAGGGGATTAGAGAGGGCTAAAAGGGTATAGGATGGGAAGCGCGGTATGGCTGTGTTAAAAGCTTCATCTATTTCATTATGGACCAGTTCCCAATATCTTACCAGTTTGGGGCATTGCCATAGAAGGTGTATCAAGGAACCAGTCTGACCACACCATAGACAGCAGAATGCAGAGCGATCTTTGTTCCAGTCGTGTAATCGGGCCGGTGTTAGGTACCAATATGATGCTACTTTGTAGGCTCCCTCTGTACCTGGTATGTAGTGTGCCATGTGGTGGATTCTGTAGTGTATGTCCTGCCATTCTTTATCAGATAAAGTTCGACCCAGTTCTTCCTCCCATCTCAGTTGCACTCTGGACTTGGTGGATATAGGGGTTGCTGAAAGGAAGGCAGAGAGTCCTGAGATGATGTGTCTATCATCGTCTTTGGTCATAAGCTACTTGTTTAAACCGGGTCATTGAGCGAAGTGCTCCCGGCCTCATATCCGGGGAGGCCACCCAATGTAACACCTGGTTATTGTTATGAGAGGCCCGCTTGCCGACGGATGTCGACGGACGGGTAGGGGTCAACTGCCAATAAAGTAGGTGGTCTGTGAATGGAGCGCGCTTCGCGTTCCATCAAAGATTTCCACCGAGCCTTCCCTACACTTGAGTCTTTTGGCTGCACTTACCTGATTCCTCATGGCTGTTATGCTGTCGGGTCTCAGAGATGTTTCTGGTGCATTCTTGCTGTGACTGGAGGAGTCTACTCTTCTGGGTTGTAGTCTTCCTTCGAGGAGTCAGCTGCTCTTAGCGTTCCCTTCCTGGGCTTACGCTTTCAGCTTCTCCAGGACAGGGTTTTCAGACTCCCTGTTTTCTTCACCAAACCTATATGGAAAAAAAAGGTGAAGAATTTATTTAAAGAATCCTCGCCTCCTAAATTCACGGTAGGATTGAGGACTAGTATTCCTGTATATATTTTACTTATCTGATGTCTTGCTTGCCACGCTGTGAGGTTTCGGAGCCTCTTCTTTGTTTTCTCCGCATTCTTTCTTATGCAGAAAAAATAAGAAAGTAGAAATGGGTTAATTTCCTGAGCCCTAAGGATAGCCTATTTAAGTTTTGGGTCTGGTGGGTATTATGGTGGTCTTAGTTAACGTTAGTATTGTCCACGTTTCCATAAATTGAATACCAGATCCTGCAGCCCTAACGTTAACCTTTTCTGTGTTTAGACATAACAAATTATAAGTTAAGTCCTGCACATATATACCTTTAAAAGAATTGGAAGAAGGATGTTCATCAGGTATATCACATCCCATTAATATTTATATGTCTTTCCACTGTATGCATGAATATACTTACCCTATGTTATTTTCATATAGGATGTATCTGCAGTCAACCCCATAGGAACATCGTGCCATTGAGTTTGACTCCTTCTCCCTTACCTTGTTTTGTTTTACCCTCTTCCCAACATTCACCTCTTTAGCTTGGACTGTGTTGGGCTGATTTGGTGGGTGAGGTAAGTTGGGATCTGGCATCTGTTTGTACACCTCGCCTCTGCAGAGACACCAGGTGAGCTCCACAGATAAATGGGAAGGGGTCAGATGCCTGTTGCCAGTAATCCCTCTGAAGTTGGTTGAAGCGAATGATCCCATTGTGGTCAAACATTGAGCCTAATGCATCCCTGTTCATGCCATCGCTGAAATAATTTGGACTTACACCCGGGGGGGGGGAGGGGTGGAGTTCGGGTTATCCACCATTGGCGTCATCGGGGAAAGGAACATTGTGAAAATGTGTTGGAGTGTGGTTGCATCCCATACCTTTAGAGTGGTTGCCATTACTGGGGAAGAGTAAAGCCCCCACGACCCAATGTTTGTGGGCGAGCCATATCTCTCTCTATATGTTTACGCCCGCAATTGTTTGACCCATAAAGAACCAATGATTTTCTGACAGCGGACAGTTAAATTCTAATATAAAGCATAGTTAAGACGCTTGAAATTATCTTGAGATCATTGGTACCCCCATCTCACCTTCCGCTTTATGGTGACAGCTTAGGCGCGGCTGCTTGCCACCCCATATAAAGCAAAAACAACCGGTCCCAGGATGCTTGCTTCTGGTTCAGGGAAGACCTGGCTTGGCAGTTCAAGCTGGACTGTTCCCATGAGGCACAGGGTCAAGACTGATTTGCATATAGCTGGGTCTAAACTGAGGTGGCGAAGTGTGCTAAAGAATGGTGATGGATTCAATCCAGATCTGTGACTTGGGGTGAGTGTCTGGAAAGTTCCAGCGCTCCGTACATTATCTCCTTGTGTTTGCTTTGCCACCCCATATAAAGTGGTTGATGGAGTGCTGTAGGTTCCACAGGGTCAGTAGGAATGGGAATAAGGGGATGGTCTGAAACACAAATAGGATGTGCTGTAAGATTGTCATCTTGACTGCGGCGATGCGCCCGGCCCACAGGAGGCCTGCCCGGGACCAGGTAACAAAGGTCTTATTGACTTGCTCTACCAGGGGGCCATAGTTGGCTGCCAGCGTCTTTTCTGGTGTGCGATCCAAGTGGATGTCCAGGTATGGTATCACGTCCTCGGACCATGTGAAAGGAAATTGCGTACGCAGTGTAGCTGCTGAGGATGGGGGTGCAGAGAGGTTTAGGATTTGAGACTCCGTACATTATCTCCTTGTGTTTGCTTTGCCACCCCATATAAAGTGGTTGATGGAGCGCTGAAGGTTCCACAGGGTCAGTAGGAATGGGAATAAGGGGATGGTCTGAAACACAAATAGGATGTGCTGTAAGATTGTCATCTTGACTGCGGCGATACGTACGCAGTGTAGCTGCTGAGGATGGGGGTGCAGAGAGGTTTAGGATTTGAGACTTCGCAAGATTGACCTTAAACCCGGAGACGACGCCAAAGCATCTGAATTCTTCTACTAAGGTGGAGAGCAAGATCGTAGGATTGGTTAGGGAGAAGACCACATCGTCCGCATATAAACTTATGGTGTTTGTGTCTGCCCCGAGCCGAATCTCCATAATCCGCGGGTCATTTCAAATTCTTTGCACAATTTGCTCCATATACAGTGGGGATAGGGGGCAGCCCTGTCTCGTCCCCCATTGTATGGGGAAGGGCTTGGAGGAGAACCCATTGACCATGACCAATGCTCAGGGAGCGTTGTAAATGCATTGTGTCCAAGCTAGAAACCTGTCCCCAAATCCAAATCGGTGTAACGTACTGAATAGG
Organism: Triturus cristatus; assembly: GCF_964204655.1. Lineage (NCBI taxonomy): Eukaryota > Metazoa > Chordata > Amphibia > Caudata > Salamandridae > Triturus > Triturus cristatus. Next base: position 494,333,562 of record NC_140585.1, read on the forward strand.
AATGGGCAGTGGACCCTTTTCTGTGTCGATGGAGAGTAGAAGAGCTTCTTTTTGGGACTAGCGGATGAGATCCGTGAGATGTATGAGACATTTTGTGTTGTCCCCACATTGGGGATAAACCTGACTTGATCCGGGTCTATCAAGCCTGTCATGAGGGGATTGATGCGCGCAGCCAGGACGCTCGTGAATATCTTCGTGTCCGTATTAAGCAGGGAGATGGAGCGATATGATCCACATTCCATGGGGTCCTTGTCGGGCTTTAGGATAACCGAGAAGGAAGCCTCAGACAGCGACTCAGGTAGGCGCCCGATGTTGAGAAACGAGTTGAACAACCGTGCCAGCACGGGGTCTAAGTTCTGACAGAATTTTTTGTAGAACAGAGGGGTGAAACTGTCCGGACCCGGTGCTTTGGACAGTTTAAGGCGTGCAATCGCAGATATCACTTTGCCCACTTGGATGAGACGATCCATCTGGGATGCTATCTCTGATGGAATCTGTGTTAGCCGAGCTTCCTGAAGATAGGCGTCTATGTCGCTGGAGGGAGAATCCTCCCCTGCACATAGCCTGCTGTAGAAAGCTTGTTAGGCCTCTCCTATCTCAGGATCTGAACATACCACCATCCTGGAGGAGGTCTGTATCTTTGCCCCCGAACCAGAAGTTTCTTTGTGGCACAGTCTATGGGCTAGCATACGGGTTGAGCGATCAGCGCTAATAAAGTATTTGTGCCCGAGGCGCAGCAGGGCATATTCCGCCCGGTCAAGTTTGAGGCGACGTAGGATCAGGCACTGTTTTTCCAGTTCCCTCCACACTTGGGGAATACCTGTGCATTTAATGATTGAAGTTCTGTTCACGCTTTCCTGCGTGCAACATATTCTCTCCCGCAGAGTTCGCTATCAATTCTCCTCATACTACTAATTTTAATGCTTCCCATACAGAAGCAGGGCAAGCTTCCTCGCGGTCAATAATACTAAGATAGTTTGAGATAGGCTTTTGTATCGCTTTCACTGTCTGTTCAGATTGTAACATGGCGTCCCGTAATCGCCACCGGGATGTGCGGGCTTGAAAGACACCGAGATTCAGTGATAGCGTGATTGGGGCGTCATCAGACTGGGAGTGAGGCTCAATGGTAGTGTCCACTACAAAGTCCTTCAGGGCATCTGTTATGAGGAAGTGGTCTATGCGAGCGTAGGATTTATGGGCAACTGAATAGAATGTGCACTCTCTGCTTACGGGGTGTGCGAGTCTCCAAATGTCACTAAGTGAGCTGCCGGTTAGCCATTGCAGCCCAGCAGGTGAAAGACTCCTGACTGTGTTGTGTGCTGGGCTGAGCAGTCTAGGTTTGTGTCCATGACTAGATTGAGATTGCCTCCTATCACTTTGGCCTGGTCAGGAGAGGTTAGGACTTGTTCTAGGGCGCTAATGAGGAAGTGTTCCTTTTTTTCATTTGGGGAGTATAGAGAGGCTACCCTAAACTGCATGGAACCCCACTGAAGCCTGATCCCTAGTGCTCTACCTTTGATTTCCATGAATGTGGAGCTGACCTTCCCATGAAATTTCTGAGCAAGCAGAATGGCTACCCCATTCTTTTTAGTCATGCCAGATGTCCCGTACTGTCATGGTAATCAGCGGGAGAGAATGCATTGGGTGTCCTTGGCTAGGAGATGTGCCTCCTGGAGCATGCAGAAATCGCAGCCTGATCTCTCCAGGAGAGACAATATTGCCCTGTGCTTTACTGGGCTATTTAGGCCTCGTACATTGAGACTTAATATACCTAAAGACTGTGTCATGTAGAAGCGGGGTGCTATGCTCTGGCTAGGTTGTTGTGCTTGCGTCGTTCAAATGTAGTAGGAGGGGAGCATGCGATGACCCTGATTAAGGTGACATTTGTACACCATGGACAAGGTGGATGGTGCAGAGGAGAGAGAAATGAAAGAAGATAGAAAGATATCCACAGCTGATATGAAAGAAACAATAACATCTGATGACCAAAATTCAATGCACAGGTAAGCGCGATGTGGCTCCGTTGTGTGATGCAGGGGCCAGCCTCAGCCCAGTACCACATTGTAGGCCGCACCAGGGTCCGGTAGTCCCTCGCACTACCTTGCAGTCAAGGCTCCTCAATTATGCTCCCCCTCCCTGGCAGGCATCTCGGTGGGGAGGAGGTGGGGGTGACCGCAGGGCCCAGGGCGTATGCATGCTTCATTGGCCCCTGCTTGAGGGCCACCGGTCCCCTGGGAGCTCCACATCAGCCGCTGGGGACTTGCAATAGGCGGCACCACAGAATGTGGTAGTCTGTGCACTGCTTCCTCCCCTGATGTGGCCAGGCCCGCAATGGTCAGTGGAAAATACTACCAATTCAATGCGCAGAGAAGCACGATGGGGCTCACACCTTTGAGCCGCTAGCCCCACCAGGGGTCTGTTGTGTGCTGCGGGGGCCAGCCTCAGCCCAGGACCACATTGTAGACCGCACCAGGGTCCAGGAGTCCCTCACTCCACCCGCCAGACTAGGCGCCTCAATCCTGCTCCCTCTCCTTGGTTTTCATCTCGGCAGGGGGAGACAGCAGCAGCCCCGGGCGTATGCATGCTTGGTTGGCTCCCGCTCTATGGCCGCCGGTCACCTGGGAGCTCCAACTCAGCCGCTGGGGCCTTGCAGCAGGCCACCTCACAGAAAGGAGGCCCTCGTCTCCACCCTGCAGCCCGGCCTCACTGTCGTAGCATGTGGGCTGCTTCTCCCCTAATGTGGCCGGACCCACGATGGTAGGGGGGAACTCCGCTGATAAAATGCACTGGGAAGCACGACAGGGCTCTCACCTTTGAGCAGCTTGCCCCCCAAGGGTCTGTGATGCGTTGCGGGGGCCACATTGTAGGCCGCACCAGGGTCCAGGAGTCCCTCATTCCACCTGGCAGTCTAGGCCCGATGTTGCTGAGTGCCCGGTCTGTGCTCACGACTTCTGGTGGATGCCCTTTGTTCTCGGCAGCCCACGGCCTGCCTTTTGTTGTCTTGGATGGGGTGCCGGTGGGCTCTAACAGGTGCTGATATTGGCAGTGGCTCGGAGCGAGCAGAATAGACGTCCTAGCCACCTGCCATCTTGGCCATGCCCCCAGGTTCAACCTACCATACACATACAATGCACCCTACCATAGGGGTGGCTTACAGGATGCCAAGGGAAGGTTCAGGGGCTGGGAAGTGGGTGCACTTCACAGCCAAGATGGCAGTTCTGGACTGCACACAGACTCTGCAGTGGCAGGTCTGAGACACACTTTACAAGCTGCTTCTGTGGCGCAAACCAGTGCTGCAGGCCCACCAGCAGCATTTGGTTTACCAGCCCTGGGCACACACAGGCCATGCTACTAGGGACTAACAGGTAAACCAAATAAGCCAAACATGGATATACCAATTCACAGGTCATATTTACAAAGGGAGAGCATATGCACTTTAGCACTGATCAGCAGTGGTAAAGTGCCCAGAGTCATAAAGCCAACAAAAAGAGGTTACAAAAAATCCAGGAGGAAGGCAAAAATCTTATGGATGACCCTGCAAAAAGGGCCATTTCCAACACGACCCCCTTCCAACCAAAACGCAGGGGAAACCAATAACTACCTCAATGGGATTCCCTGCTTTGGGCTTTGGACGATAGAACACGGAACTGGCCCACGACTGCAGGGGCATATTCCAGTTTTGAGCCAATCTGAACCCTGGTGGATCCCTCTGTCCACACTCTCAGGGCCCACTAAGACAACCAATGGGGAACTCTTCCCCTCACCTGTGGACACCACCTGTGCAGCACCTAACCCTAGCTTGCTCACAGGTGTGTCCCAACAGAGAGACAGCAAGCCACAGATTCCACAGACAGTAGTCAGTGATGAGATCTAGGCCCTATACTTCTCAGGGCTCTCAAACCTCTGTGGCATCAGAGAGCGGGGGGCAGTAGCCCCAGGTGCCCAGCACCTTTTGTCCACTCTCCATTCTGTCAGGTCAGGCACGCCACCCTGACTCTGACCCACCAACCCTGGGCCTGTACCCAGCGGCTGGGTGAGAGACTGGGGTGGGCTTTCCCACACCCGGTCCTCCTCCTCACCTGTGAACACCACCTGTGTAGCACCTAACCTTAACTGGCTCACAGGTGTGTCCCAGCAGTCAGACAACAAGCCACAGTGGCCACTGACAGTAGTCAGTTATGAGACCCAGGCCTTATGCCTCTCAGGGTTCTCAAACCTCTGTGGCATCAGAGAGTGGGGGCAGTAACCCCAGGTGCTTGGCACCTTTTGTCCACTCTCCCTCTCTTCAGGTCAGGCAAGACACCCTGACACTGACCCACCTGCCCTGGGCCTGTACCCAGCAGCTGGGCGAGAGACTGGGGTGGGCTTTCCCAGACCCGGTCCTCCTCCTTGGGGCTCGGTACCCTCCCACCTGGAGCGGCACCCCCTTCCAGAATTGTCAGGGCGCCTGTGGCAGATGTCCTACACAATTCGCCCACCAGTTCAGGGGTTCTATCCTGCAACTGGCATCCCAGCCTAGGTTCTGTACCCTTAGACTAGGCGGGGGTCAGGGGTGAGGCTGCCCTCTCCCCGCCCCCCTTACTGGGGCCCTGCACACTCCCACCTGGAGAGGTGCTCCCATAACACAAACCGGTAGGGGCACTGTTAGCAGTGGCCCCTTCCTCCAGGTCAGGGGGGACACCCTGAACATGGCCCTCCAACCCAGGGTCTGTACCCTTGGGCTGGGCGGAGGTCAGGGGTGAGGCTGCCCTCTCCCTGCCCCCCTTGCTGGGGCCCTGCACCCTCCCACCTGGAGAGGTGCCCCCATAACACAAACTGGTAGGGGCACTGTTAGCAGTGGCCCCTTCCTCCTGGTCAGGGGGGACACCCTGAACCTGGTCCTCCAACCCAGGGTCTGTACCCTTAGGCTGGACCTGTGGCTGGCAACCCAGGACTTCTCGGGGAGTACACCAATTCCCCCCAAGGAAAACACACTCTAGAGTTGTGCAACAGTCTGCCTCGTACACCAGGACTTCCTGGGGAGCACACAGGCCTCCCTCGAGGGACACATACCCCTCCACCAGTTCAGGGCCTTGACCCTGCAACCGATCTACCAACCTGGAAAACCCCTCAGGTGGCACCGGGGTCAGAGGCGTGGACTCCCTCCCTCTGCACCCCCTTCCAGCATACTGCACCCTCCCACCTGGAGTGGTGCTTTTAGAAAAAAAAATGGTCGGGACACTGCTTACAGTTGTCCCTCCCTCCAGGTCAGACAACACCTGGACCTGACTTACCAACCCAGGGACCAACCCCTGCGGCGGAACAACTGCCTGGCCAACCAGGACTTCAAGGGGCGCACACAACATCAACCCCATGGGCAGGACACCACCCATCGATGTCCTTCCCTCCAGGTCAGGAATTGCCTGTACCTGGCCTCCCAACCCAGGGACCATCCCCTGCGGTTGGGCAATTGCCCGACGAACCAGGACTTCTTGGGGAGTACCAACACCCTCCCTGAGGGTAACACATAACTCCTGTGTTGCGCGACAGTCTGCCTGGCGCAGATCTTCCGACCCCTGTCCATCTGACAGTGCGCGAAGATCCCCCAGTACAGAAGTGGTGCTACCAGGGTCACTCTTCTGGGGCTCAGCCCTTCTGACTGGCCCCTGACCCACTGGTTCTCCCACTGTGGGCTCCTTCCCCCTCTCACCCTTTAAGCTAGACTTCCGCACCCTCCCCCTAGGAGTGGCACTGCCAGACACAAGAACTGATGGAGGCCTGACTACAGGCACTTCCAGCTCACCTAACACGGGGAGACTCCCCACAATTGACGGTCCATCCGGACAGACTAGATTCCCTACCTGGTGTTCCCTCATGGAACCATCCAGTACTGGAGACTGAGGTGGGGGTATTTCAGGACCTATCCCAGTCTCACTCCTGCTCCCACGAGACAGGATGTGAGGCCCTACAACCTCCTCACAACAAGGGGACCTAGCTGCATCACTCCGGACCTCTCCCACCACTCTGGGTTGGAAGACCTCTGAACCACTCCTATTAGGGTAGTTCCCTAATGCCTCTACAGAGCCTCTGGTACTCACCCAGAGGTCTGCCTCCTGTGCAAACTTCCTATGATCAGAGAACTCGCGCTCTAACAGGTGTTGGTTTAGCTCTGGAAAACAGGAACTCACAATATGCTCTCCCACAATTGGATTACACAGTTCCACGCAGGTGCTAACCTTCACCTCACAATCCAGTGCCTCACATACGTACCCCACACCATTCTCCTGAAATGGGCGAGACATTACATGACTGTCTCTATCACTCAACCCACACTCTTCTGGGCGGTTCTCACACTCATACACCAGGACTTCAATCACGGGGGAACCCCTCTCACTGCACCTCTCATCTAGAGTCGGTAGGGTGTCCTTCCCCTCACTAGGACTATGGGCCCCTGCACTAGTTCCCCAATCCACCTCAGGGACACTGCACACCAATGCAGATACCTCATATCCTTGAATCCCCTGGTGTAGATCAACCCCCTTCTTCGAGTCAGGTGCCACATCTCTGGATGGGTGTACTAAACTGTCATCATTACATAACTCAATTTTGCTGCCACCCCTGGACCTCACCCTCACTGGTGAGTCCAGACAATTAAAACTGCGCTCAGGGGACAATCTACCCTCCCAAGCTAACTTCTCCTTTACTGCTATCTGTGCTAGGTGTGCCTCCAGCTAGGCAATCTCCATTTGGAGCCTCTCTAATTCCAGCTGGTTCTCCCTCTCCCTCTGTCTGTCCAACTCCTCTGGGGACCATGAAGGGAATTGGGCACTACTCTGGGCACTAGACTCAGCAAGGGAATCCCTACCTATGAGATATTCCATAACACTTTCTCCTTCCTCTTCTCACTCTCCAGAGCCACCCTCAGACCAATTACCCTCTTGGTAGGTGTACTGGGACTCCAAGAATCTCCATCTCCATCTCCAAAGCCTCAGGGTTGTCTGCAAGGATAGCTGAGTCTCCTTCTTACTCACTGCTAAATCTCTCTCTTCACAGAACCCCCTTATCTCCTCTAGACTGTAGGTCAACAGGTCATCTATGTAAAAGGTAGGTCTCATTTCAGCAAGACCCATTGTAGCAATAATTGGCAATATCAATCAAAAATAAAATCAAAAAAAGTCAAAAACGTATGTGGTTACGCTATGGTCTGCACTCACTAGTAGTGTACACTATAATTACTGTATGTGACCATAAATGCAAGTCCAGATCTTCACCGCTGACCACCAATGTTAGAAATGGGGGTCTCTAGTTGGCAATGGCTGGCCACTGTCCAAGTAGGGACCCTTCTTCCTAAGTAAGAGTAAGGGGGCTACACCCTTTGATAACCCCTGCTCAACCCTGTGGTAACGTAGCACGAGCAGCTAGGCTTATCTCAGAGGCAGTGTGTGAAGCATTTATGACCATACACAGTAACACAGTGAAGAACACTACAAAGGGACACCACACAAATAGCTATAAAAAATAAGTATCTTTATATATAGACTTAACACAAGACCAATAACAGTAAAAATCCACAATACTAGGAAAATAGTGTTACTCTTAAAATGCTGCAAAAATAGTTCAAAGTGTGCAAAGAGGAGTTCAATTCAAGGCAGTGGTCTCTGCGACCCTTTTACTTACAAAGTACCTGGATTCTGTAGCAAAGCAACCAAAATGTCGCTAAGGAGTTGTAGCGATGATTTTCCTCACGTGTGACCAGTGATGCGTTGAATCCTTGCCGCAAGGGAGGATGATGCGCTGATCTGTGTGCAGGACAAAGCGACAAACTTCTACACGCTAAGCTGCCGATGCATTAAAATCCTTGCCGCGAAGGGAGGATGATGCGCCGAGCCTGTTGTGTGTGCGATCTTGTTGCGATGAAAAGAAATTGCGCTCCTCAAGGGAGCGACGATCCTGATGCGATGCAATGAAAATGGCGGACGCTCGGCGTCCGCGCTGCGATGTCGTGAAGTGATGAACTCGATGCGATGATCTCTGGTTAGCGAGTCTTTGGCAGCCCGCAAACAGGTGATGTGATAATCTTGAGGTCAGCGAGCATTTGGCAGCCCGCAGACATGTAATGCAATGATCTCTGGTTAGTGAGCCTTTGGCAGCCGCAAACAGGTGATACAATAATCTTGTGGTCAGCGAGCATTTGGCAGCCCGCAGACATGTGATGTGATGGTCTCCGATAGTGAGCACTCAGCGGCAGCAGCGCGATGATTTTTCGTACGCGCTTCAGCTGTGGCGGCTCGCAAATGGGCGTTAGCGACAATTTTCAGCACTCTCTTCTCCACAGTAGAACTAGAGGCACTGGAAATCACAGGAGCCTCGCCTGCAGATAGAAATACGTGCTGGGAGGAAACAGGAGGCTGGTGGTGGAGTCTGATATGCCTGAGACTCCAGCAGGAGGCTAGCTCTCTAGCAAGATAAAATAAAAGTTCCTTCAAAGTCCTTTTCCTCTTCTTCCAAGTCCAGTAGTAACCACTGCAGGCCAGTCCAAGAAACAGCAGAAGCACAGGGACAGTCACCTCCTACAGATTCCTTCAGTTACACGGACAGAGGTTCTTCTTGTTGTCCAGGAGCAATACCAATTGTAAGGGTTTCAGCACGGATATTTATACCCCCAAAGTCTTTGTTCTCAGAAGCTACAAGTCACTGAACCCAGCCAGAAACAGTTCTGCTCAGTCCTGGAGCACTTTGTATACCAGGCTGCATCCTTCCTTTCAGAAAGAGGGGGTCTGCCATCAGACGCACCACAGGAGGTGGAGCCAGCATTGTGGAGGGAAGGCCCAGCCCTATTCAGGTCCCAGGTGCAACTCCTCCCACCCATCTAGATGCAGATCTCTCTATTCACCACTGGGACACCTCACCCTGTCTCCTGGAATTCCCCAGCCCTGTCACTCCAAAACCAGACAGCCAATACACATAACAGCAGAGCACACTGGAAGGCTTAGGCAAGAAAATACCTACTTTCTAAAAGTGGTATTTTCAAACACAGAATATAAAAATAAACTTCACTAAAAGATGTATTTTATTATTCTGAGCTCAGGCATACTAAATTTGTTTTTCTACCATGTTCTTTGGGTCAGTTAGGACTATAGAATGTAATAGTCAAACCTCCCATTCTGGCCTATGGAGAACAGTTAGTCTTACAGTAGTGAAAAACGAAATTGGGTGTAATTCACTACCAGGACATGCTACACATACCAGGGCATGTCCTACCTTACACATACAATGCACCTTACCGTAGGGGTGGCTTAGAGGATGCCAAGGGAAGGTTCAGGGGCTGTGAAGTGGGTGCACTTCACAGCCAAGATGGCAGTTCTGTACTGCACACAGACTCTGCATTGGCAGGTCTGAGACACACTTTACAAGCTGCTTCTGTGGGTGGCGCAAACCAGCGCTGCAGGCCCACCAGCAGCATTTGGTTTACCAGCCCTGGGCACACACAGGCCACACTACTAGGGACTAACAGGTAAACCAAATAAGCCAATCATGAATATACCAATTCACAGGTCATATTTACAAAGGGAGAGCATATGCACTTTAGCACCGATCGGCAGTGGTAAAGTGCCCAGAGTCATAAAGCCAACAAAAACAGGTTAGGAAAAATCCAGGAGGAAGGCAAAAAGCTTAGGGATGACCCTGCAAAAAGGGCCATATCCAACAGATGGTCAGACCAATCACATGGTAGGATCGTATCGAGGGGAATGGATTCAGCCTTAGAGATGACTAAGTCAAGGATTGAGCCTTTGTCATGTGTGGCGCTGTTACAGATTTGGGTGAGGTCAAGGTCTGAGAGGAAGGCTTTGAGGCTATTGACCGTTGAGTCATTAGGGTCATTCCAGTGGAAATGTAGGTCTCCGAGAAATATTTGTGTGTTTTGTTGTCCATCATTAGTAGAGACAATGTCCATGAGATGTTCGATGAAGGTGAGGTTATCACCTGGTGGGTGATAGAGAGTGTGCAGAGAACAAACTGGTTTGTTATTACTAGTGATGTCTATGCATAGGTATTCACAGGAGGGGAATACTGGGGATTGGGAGCGGTTCACTGAGAGATTTTTCCGGTGTATGCAGGAAATACCACCCCCTGGCTTATCAATTCTGTCTAGTCTGATGATATCATGGTTTGGGGTTACCAGAATGTCGAATATGGGCGTAGAAGATTCATTTAACCAGGTTTTGGTCAGAATTAGTAGGTCAGGTTCATGTGATAGTATGAGGTCCTAGAAATCAGCTGCATGTCTTGAGGCAGATCTATAGTTTAGAAGTATGCATGTATTTAAGAAGTGGCTTGCTGAGGGTTGTGTTGGGTTCTTGTGTGAGGGGGACTCGCCTAAGATTGTTTTCAACGATACCTCTAGGATTATGTCTTGTAAGTCTGTGGGTATTTGATGGGATATTTTGTATTAAGGAATGTATGTGCAAGTTGTCTGAGAGTGCTGTGTTAAGGGTGGGATGCGAGAGATCATAGTAGCGTAGTAGGGAGAGTAAGTCTTTATCCGATAAAGGATTTGTCATTCGGATAGGGCGGGTTGTGGTATAGCGATAAGGAACAGATCTCCACTTTGGGGGCTGCTGTTTCGGGGGGTGTGTGTGCAGCTGTTGGGTGAGTTTGGAGTGGTTAGTGTGGAAGTTTGTCCTGGTTTCTTGTTCTGATCTTTTGGTCAAGGGTTGGTGAATGATCAATTCACGTAGAACTTGGATGTCGTCTTTGACTTGTCGTAAAGAGGATAAAATCTCATCCAGTCTAGGGTCTGGTGTGGGTGAAAACGTACTTACTGATTGGATCGTGGGTAAGCGAGGTGTGCTTGTGTCAAGTGGGTTGAATGAGGGTAAAGCGTAGTCTGGTTCATTGTATTGCATTCTGCCTGGTTGGTTATCCGGAGGGGGAGGGGGGGGGCTGGTGGGATGTGTATATGTATGAATCGTAGGGATGTGAGGTGTGGTTGGAACAGTGGGGATGTAGATATTGCAAGGGGGGATGTAAGTCATTTCCAGGGGTGGTTTGTAGGTCAGGGAAGGGTGTATATGCTGGTTGTGTCATATGGGGGAAGCCTCTTGCGCGGGAGTCGGGAGGGGAGTTGGGAGTAGCCCTGGGATTGGGTGTATATGCTGATAGTGTCAACAGCAGAGAGTGTCTTAAAGGTGAATCCAGGAGGGAGTTAGAAGTGTGCTGGGGGTGGGAGCCACTTGGGAGGGGGATATGGTTTTATTACTTTTTCCTTGATGAGGGGAAAGATGTTATTCAGCATGTTTAAGCTGCGGTCCGATGATTGCATGAGGATGATTCCATTGTGATAAATGGTGACTGTAGCTGCGGCTTTGTAGATTGGGGAGGGCGCTGTTTTTCTAGTGGAGGAGATCGCGAACAGGGCGAGAAAGGCTTTCCTCCATTGCGCTTTTCTTTTAGTGTGAACGATAATGACAGTGGTAATCTGTCCTTTGTTTGTTGAGAAGTAAGGGTCTGAGATAGGGGTTTCGGGGTGTGATTTTAACAAATTGTGTTTAATGCATTTGGCAACTTTTTTCGAGAGGTTGGGGGGTAATTAATGGTATAAGTATGTAGGCCTGTGTGCTCCATAGTGGGGTTGGCGCTTGTTAGTGGATGTAGAATGGTATGGAGCGTTATGCATGGTTGTGGGATTGGGACCGTTAGAGGTGGCATGTTCTGTGAAAGGGGGTAGGGCTTGGATAGATTGAAGGTATGGCGTGAGATGAGGTGGGGGTGTTGGAGCAAAGGGGATGCAAGCATCGTGTTAAGGGATGATGAGAGGGCGAGGGGGTAGAATAGGGGCTAGCTCAAGTCTGTGAGGCTAATGCCAAGATAAAAGCGTGTAGTAAATGTGTGGCTAGGTCAGAAGAAAAATTCTCACCTGTGTACTTGTGGAGAGGTAAATAGATGAATGTTGTCTAGAACATCTAGGGGCTAATCCATTGCGAGGGAATCAGTCCAAGATGGCCGCACCATTTGTAGCAGATTATCATCACCTGAAAGTTAGACCTATAACCTGTATCAGTTTCTATATGGTATGTAATTGCTTTGTCCTTTTACACTTCCTCTGTGTTATACTTCCGGGGAAGATTCATGTTTTTTCCTGCTTAGCAGCAGGCTGAAAGCAGACCATTGATCATTTGTATAGGTTTGGCAGCCATTTTGTAGAGCATTAGGGCAACTGCCGACTCAACAAGGGAGGGAATCCCAAAGTGAGATCCCCACCAAGTGGACGCAAGTCTCCAGATTACGAGCCGAATCAGCATATGTTAGTGGGCAGGCGGCAAGACCCGATGAGTGAGAAACCCCCACACCCAGGAGATCTCGCCGCTTAACCTACATTCCAGAACAAAGACACCAACATAACATAAGCAGAAGTACTCACAGTCGCGAAGGAGTGGCTGATTCAATCAAATCCATCTCTGCTCAATGAACCACGAGGGGCAGAGTCATGCCTCAAGGACGCCATGTTGCGAGAGCTATGATCTCGCCACTTGCCTCAAAAGAGTTACAGTCAAATCCCAGGCAAAATATAATCGTAGTCTCTCCTGGTCTCGACCGAGCGGTTGCTTCATCACCAGTCCATTCCTGCTTAAAGACCCATGAGGGGCGGAGCGCTCCACGCAGCGGGAGCTTCAATCCAAGCACTTGAGCTCTGTGTGTGCCCCCGCAGACCGATCTCTGAGGGGACAAGATCAGCCTCTTCAGCCTTCCCGGACTTACACAAAGGAGAGAAATCCCAATGACCAGGGCCTCCTTGTAGCCGAGAAAGTTTCAGCACAGTGGGAGCACTTCTCTGTGTCTCCAACCTCTCCTACCTTCGAGCGATTGGGAGACAGGCACCGAGGCATTGTATTCCCGTCGAGGACAAAGTTGCCTTCATTGACAAAGATCAGCAACATGGCGGGTTCGACCCATAAAGGAATGGGATCTCAGTCCACCTATGCATCAACGAGTGGAGTGGAATGAGGTGAGAGACAGGGTTGCCTCCGTTATGTGCGATCCACGATGCGGGGGGACATACATTAGTTGCTTCGGTGCGGAGCAGAATTTTCTTTCTTTCACTCTATGTTCGGTTCCGAGGCCGCTGTCGCTAACAGGGATATTCAGTAAGTTTCGATCCCAAGCGCGTGGAGCTCTCTTTGTGAGCTCCTCACCAGTCAGCCATCTTAAGAGGGTGAGCATTGGAGGTGAGAATCATGTTGACTGGGCTTGCGACGCAAAGGCCGATATCGAGGATGCGTGGCACAGTGGAGACGATGCTCAGTTCCGATGACAAGTGGCACTGCGATGCAGAGGTTTGGCATCATCTCCGAGGTTGCCATCAATGAGAGATGCAAGGAGCTTGCACTGGGAAAAGCATTGTGCAATGCCAGTTCTGAAGTTGATGCGTCAGTTCCCAATACAAGTCTTTTGCGATGGGTCCAATCAACGTAACAGTGGCGATGCGTCAGATCTGCTCGAAGATGTGCCGCTCAGACAAGGGGATGCATCAGTTTTGCTCTGGATGCATTGTTCAGCAGAGGATGTGTTGGTTCCACTGGAGAAGCAGCTTAAGCCCACTTTAAAGGGTCCAGGACTGGAGTGGCACCACTTGGCAGGGTAGACTCACAGATGGGAGAGTCTAGGTGCAGAAGCAGGGTGGTTGGAAGTCTTTTATGTCCCTGAGACTTCAGATCAGGAGGTCAACCAGCTAGCCCTGGTGGTCACTTTGGGTTCAAGTGATGCAGGTCAAGTCCCCTTATCCAGGCAAGAGGGCAGCAGGCCAGCACAACAAGGTAGGAGTTCAGCAAACAACAGTTCAGCAGAGTGGCAGTCCTTTCAGCAGCATAGAAGCCCTTCTTCCTGGCAGCATCTTCACAGGTCCAAACGTGTACTGAAGGGGTGGTGTCAGATGTCCAGCACTTATGCCCAGTTGAGCCTTTGAAGTGGGGGAGACTTCAAAGACAGCCTTTGAAGTGCATAGAGGTCCTCTCTTCCTGCCCAGAATCCAGACTCACTACAGGGGGTATGCAGCCCTATATGTGGGGACAAGACACAGCCTATTCAGGTGTAAATGAGGCTGGAGCCAGCTCCTTCCTTCCATCCGCCAAGATGGCCCACAATGTCACACCTAAGCTCTCATTGTGTGTCTGCCTAGGAGGAATACACAAAGGCCAACTGTCACCCACTCCTGACATGTGATCAGAGACAGGCAGTAGACACCAAATTGCTAAAGTAAGAAAATACCAACTTTCAAAAATTGGCATTTTTAGAATTGTAATTTAAAATCCGACTTCAACATAAATTAGGATTTTAAATTAGGATTGCAGAGACACCAGATTTGGGGGGGCGTTACTCTTCCCAATTGTAAATTACAATTATAAAATGTGATAAAGTAATCCCAAACTTATCCTATAAGAGAGATAAGCTTGCAGTAGTGAAAAACAACATTGAGAATTTTCACAACCAGGACATGTAAAACTTAAAAGTGCATGTCCTGCCTTTTAAGTACATTGCGCCCTGCCCTCTGGGTTGGCCAGGATCTACCTTAGGGGTGATTTATATATCAAAAGGAAAAGTGTGGGCCTGGCAAAAGGTTTATTTTTGCAGGTCGACATGGCAGTACAACACTGCACACACAGGCTCTGCAGTGGCAGGCCTGAGACATGGTTAAAGGTATTCTTAAGTAGGTGGCACAATTAGTGCTGTGGGCCAACTAGTAGCATTTAATTTACAGGCCCTGGATATAGTGGGTACCACTTTAATAGGGACTTATAAGTAAATTAAATATGCCAACTGGGAACGAAGCAATGTTACCATGTTTAGGGGGGAGCACAAGCACTTTAGCACTGGCTAGCAGTGCACCAAGTCCTAAAACCAGCAAAAACAATGTCAGAAAAGTGGAGAAGGTAGACAAAAGTGTTGTCAGATCTGACAATTTGTATGTTAATCATTTTTATCTTAAGTTTAAAACAGCAGGTTTACACATAGCTGATAACTTACGGTCCAATTTTTCATCTTCAGCAAGGAGATGTAATGTTAATTATTGCCCTCACCAGGATTTTATGTATGTAATATTTGTCTGCCCTAGTTTATCTTCTAAGGACTGCAATACATCACTCCCATGTTAGCTAAATGCAGGAATGTAACATAGTCAGGTGCGATGGCTTTGTTTTATTTCCAAACACAGTTAATGTTTGTTAGCGACTTTACAACGTTTTTAAAATTGTCTTAACTATTTAGGATTTTATTGTACACCTGTGGATTATACAATATGTTATAAAATGGAAAATAAAAATATAAACCACTCGGCCTTCAGCCTCATGGTTTAGGATATCACTCAAATTTTTCCGTTTTGCCAGGCTGTCCCATGCTATTTTTACTTTTTGCAGCATTTGTGTGGAAGCATAAACCTAGGTGACCCCTGAAACTGTGAGTCTGAAGCTCCTGTGTGACAACCTTAATGTGCCCTTAGGTATGAAGGACCCTCCTTGGGTTTCTGTAGCCTGTAATCTTGAGAAGATTGCCCGCCTCCACCTTCTGTGCAAAGTCCCAGTTGCTGAGAGCATTTATTCTATTAGGGGTGTGGTAGGTGCATGACATGGTGAAACCTTGTCGACTCTCAGTGAAAATAAAATCCAGTTGCCCATGTCACTTATGGAACTGTAATAATGCACTGACGTGGGAAGATTTTAGTAAGGGGTAAGCACTTATTCAATAGCTTGAGCAGATTTACAGGATCTATACCCTTCCAATACCCTAAATTGCAGTGGGATCTTTATTCAATCAAAATGATCCAGCTTTAGAGTATCTAATAGTCCACCAACACTGTGGCAAGGGTTAAGTCTTAATTCCTTCCTAGGGCTCCATAAGACGTACTTTAGCAGGAAATATAATTTCTTTTTCCCCACCAACTTTCCTCTCCTGGCTTTCCAACTTTCAAAATACAGTATCTTTTTTTTAAACTGGTATTAATTCAGACAAATACTTGAAGATCTAAAAGGGTCATGTTAGAACTTGTGATTCTGGTTGGCAGAGGTATGCACCCTGTCCAAGCAGGAACCACAAACCTAGTCATGGTAAATCAGTAACACACTAAATTAACCTGTGCTGCTCACCCTCTGGCAGCTTGGCACAGAGCAGTCAGGCTTAACTTAAGAGGCAATTTGTAAAGTATTTGTGCACACAACACAGTAACACAGTGAAAACACCACGAAAAGACTCCAGACTAGTTTAGCAAAATAGAGAATGTTTTTGTAAGTAAAACAATATCAAATGACAAAATTTCATTCAGTAAAAGCCGAAATATGATTTTTTAAAGATTAAATGTAAAAATAGCGATTAATAGCAAATAACACTCAAAACGTTAATTGGTTGTGCTGGGCCGGGACAAAGCTTAGAGTTCAGGCCACCCACGATGGAGCGCAGGCCAGCTACAGAACCCAAACAGGGCCCGCTGAGCAAAAGTAGCCTAATCCTTGTCGCAGCATGAGATGCGTTGATGATTCCAACGCAGTTGGGGTGTTGCACCTGATTTCTCCACACAACTGCGGGGATGCATCAGTTCCGTTGAGCAAAGCATCAGTTCCAAGTGCGGCGGTTCCGAAGTTAATCCACGCTGGAGGAGCGATGAGTCGATCTCCACCCAGTTGCAGTGTTGCACTGGTTCCTGCAACAGCAGTGATACGTGGATCCCAGTCTCGCAGCAGGAAATGCATTGGTTTTGATTGGCGCATGGTGTTGATGTGCAAGTTCTGTTCCCTGCAACAGCCGTGATAGGTCGATCCGGATATTGCAGCAGGAGATGCATCGGTTCCAATCAGCGCAATGGGGTCTATGTGCAGGTTCTGGCAGATGCAGCACTTTTAACTCAATTCCAAGGGACCTGGACTTTATCGACACTACTTGGCATAGATAGAATTATGGCAAGTAAAGTCCAGGTGCTGAGTTAAGATGAAAGCGAAATGTTTGATGTCCCTGAGACTTCAGAAACAGGACGCAAGCCAACAAACCCTTGGAGAGTACTTAGGTTCTGGGAGTAGAGATGCAGGTCCAGTCCTTCTCAAGAAGCAGCACGCAGCAGGCCAACACAGCAAAGCAGTCCAGCAAAGTGGCAGTCCCTCCTGCCAGCACAACAGCCCTTCTTCCTGGTATAATGTCCTCAGTTCCAGAAGTGTTCTGAGTTGGTGGTGCCATAGACCCAATACTTACCCAGTTGGGCCTTTGAAGTAGGGATACTTCAAAGAGATGCTTTGAAGTGCCCAAGGCCCTACCTTTCATGCCCTGGCTCAAGTCTCACTCCAGGAGGGTAAGAAATCCTTTGTGTGGGGACAGGACACAGCCCTTTCAGGTGAAGAGTGTCAGATCCTCCCTCCCATTCTGGCCAGAATGACCCATCAACATGCAGATGGCTACTCAGCCACTCCTGCGCTTCCTTTGTGTGTGACTGTCTAGAAGGATTGAAGGAAAGCTTTTACACACCCCAAACGTATATTCCAGAGACAGGCCGAAGGCACCAAATGGTTTAAGAAAGAAAATGCCAACTTTCTGAAAGTGGCATTTTCATAACTGCAATTTATAAACCAACTTCGCTATCAGTTGTGTTTTTACATTGTGAGACCAGAGACTTTTAGAGAATTGCAAATTACACTAACATGTAATAAGGCAATCCTATTGTTATCATATAAGAGAGATAGGTCTTGCAGTAGTGAAAAATAAATGAAAGAGTATTTCACACAGGCCTGTAAAACTTAAAAATATATGTCCTACCTTTTAAGTACACTGAATCCTGCCAATAGGCTGTGCAGATCCTACCTTAGAGTGACCTCTTTTTATTAAAAAGTAAGGTTTGGACCTGGCAAGTAGGTTAACTTGCCAGGTAGAAACGGCAGTTTAGAACTGCACACATAGGCTCCGCAGTGGCGGACCTAAGACATGTCTAAAGGGATACTTAAGTGTATGGCAGAATCAGTGCTGCAAGCCCACTAGTAGCATTTGATTTATAGGCCCTGGGCACAGGTAGTTAACTAGGGACTTATAAGTAAATCAAATTGCCAGTTGTGGATAAAACCAATGTTACCATGTTTATAGTAAAGAGCATATGCACTTTAGCACTGGTTAGCAGTGGTAAAGTGCTCAGATTCCTAAGGCCAGCAAAATCTAACTTAGCAAAAACAGGAGGTCAGAAGGCAAAACGCCAGGGAAAACCATGCCAAGGATGCCTGGACTAACAGGTCCTCTCCTTGTTTTATTTATGCCAGATAGTTTTGTAAGGGAATAGCGGAGGTTGTATCAGGCTGATGTCCTGATCCTCTGCATCTCCCGCCATCTCCTAGACAAAAGGACCCTCTTCCCTCTCTTTTCCTGGTATTTCCACCCAATATCGTGCTCAGTGTATTACTTTACCAAAAATGAAAGAGAGGAGGCTGTATCAGGCTGGCATCATGGTCTACTGAATATCCTATATTCAATCCACCCTACCTTACATACTAGAGAAGAGGGCAATTGTCCATCCTCCTTCTGACTTGGATTTCTTTATTGTTGGCTGACTGTCGAGAACCCATTTAATCTTGATCGCTCCAGTTCATGTGAGACTTGTCTCATGTCTCAGTGGATGGCTCTTCCTATTTGAAAAAGGAGTTTCGCCCTCCACAAAATGCCTTCTCTCCCTTTTCTTTGTATCTTCTTCTGTGCTTGTTGTGCAGAGTGGCCATCTCGAAGTTTTTTAAACTTTAGAGAGACATGGGGAGGTAAAAGTTATTTGCTTGTGCATGTAGTGTTCAGATGTCTCCCTAACAAATGTTGGGTAACTCATGAGACTGCTAATGAAAGGTAAGATGGCGACAAAAGAGAAAGAGTGACCCCCCTGCTGTACCAAGAAAGGCCACCTTGCCTGCTGCAAGGCCCCCTGAACAGCTGAGTGATCTGTAGCTGTAAACAAAAGCAGTGGCGTTTTAAAACCTGAACTGGAGTCAGAGGGGGCAGTACCACATGAGGTCCTATGTACCCTGTCACTGGGACCTTTCAAGTTTTTCTTTTATTGTACGTTTGGGGTTGTTTGAAAACATTATATACATTGATTTGGGAACAATAAATGTGAATTGTGAAAAAGCGCTTTAAGTAATTTAAACCTGGGTTCAACCCCTGGTAGCCGTGGCACAAAGTAGACAGCCTTAGCTTAGAGAAAAAGAGTAAAACAATTAGAAGTATCAAAACAGTTGGAATAAAATTAATAACACATCACCGTAGAATTTCCACCTCAATTTATAAAAATAGAGAAATTGCAAAAAGTAAAATGACACCACAATGACACAAATTTAATAAGGGGGGCCATAAAGATGAATTTTTTAAGATTTTAGCAGAAATAGCACTAAAAAATGCAAAGGGCCTATATTAGTCAATAGTTGCATGTGGACCGGGACCCAGGCACTAGTTGAGGCCAAACGCGATGTATTGTGGGTTGGATATGCCAAGTAGGTTGGTCCCGCTAGGGCCTGAAAGTAGTGAAATTCAAAAAAGTGTTTAAGTCCCTATCAGAAAAGGGGCATTGTCATTTGTTTGGTGGGAAAACTCATCTCCACATCAGACAAGTCTGAAGTTCAAATTAACATCGCGGTAGTGCCAGTTAGATACTTTTTCCAGTCGGTCCACTTGATGCACTGGAGCAAACGGTTTGAAAAAAATGTCAAACTTATTTTGGCCCCCAAACAACCACCAGAGAACACTTTTACGGCAATCAGGACGCAGGCCAGAATTTAGAGACACTCATGTGTCAGGCAGAGGACAACACCAAAGTCCAGTCCATGTGCCAGTGGTCAGCTGAGATTCTTTACAGGAATTACCTCTTCAGATTTGTTTCTGTTCTTGGAGGAACCCAGGTGATTGGCTTTATGATTCTTAGAAATCTTTCTATTCTTGAATTTTAAGTGTAAGGGGGTCTAACCTCATAAGCTTCTTCTCACAGGTCGCAGATGACAAGTGCAGCAGATTTAGTCTCCTAAGGAAGGCAGTGTGAGGGTTGGTCTTTCAAGGGTTCACCAGCCTGTTGTTGAGAGTACACCATGCTGTGAGTAACAGATGGAGAAGAGGAAGAGGGGAGTGAACCTCTCCCTGACCTCTTAGCCTCCAAGGAGAAAGATGGGTCTGTGGAGGAAATAATAATTTCCCCTCATCTGACTCCTGAACAGTAGAGGGACTGCCACCAAGTGTTGGGGCAGTACTCCTCTCTGTTTGCCCTCATCCCTGGGACTACCCACCTATGCACCCACGATGTAGACACAGGAGACAACCTTACTGTCAAAAACTAATCTTACAGGCTGTCAGACAAGGTAAGGGCCAGCATTAAGGAAGAGGTTTCCAAAATGCAGGAGATTGGGTGATAGAACCCTCCAATAGCCCCTAACCCAGTCCTGTGGTACTCGTACCAAAAGCTGCCCCTCCGGGCACCACACCTGAACTCAGGTTCTGTGTGGATCATAGAGAGCTCAACTCAGTCACAAAGACCGATGCCCCGGGCTGATGAGCTTATTGACAGGTTAGGGGCTGTCCAGTGCTTAATTACCTTTGATCTTACATCAGGGTACAACCAATTTCCCTAGCAGAAGGAGCAAAGGAGAGGTCAGCCTGCTCTACTCGAGAGGTCCACTATCAGTTTAGCCCTTTGGACTCAAGAATGCCCCAGTCACCTTTCAGAGGTTGGTGTACCAGGTTCTTGATGGTATGGAGGCCTTAAGTGATGCCTTTCTGGATGACGTATCTATCTTTAGTAGAAGCTGCAAGGACCACCTTTTGTACCTCTAGGAAGTGTGTCAGGCTCTGCAACAGGCAGAGCTGACTATACCAGATAGGGCAGGGGTCTGTGGTGTACTTGGGACACCCGTTGGGCTAGGGGTAAGTTGCAGACCCTCCAGGCCAAGATAGAGACTGTCATGGCCTGGGAGCCCCCCGAAACCCAGACTGAGGTCAGAACATTCATAGGCCTCACTGGGTACTATAGGAGGTTTGTCAAGAGATATGACACCATTGTTGCCCCCTTGACTGATCTGACTTCTAAGGATCAGCCCAGAAATGTGATTTGGACAGAGGCATGCCAAAAAGCACTTAACTCCCTTAATCAGTCCATGTGCAGAGCCCCTGTGCTCAAGGCCCCTGACTTCTCCAAGGATTTAATTGTTCAGACGGATGCCTCAGAGCATGACATAGGGGCAGTACTATGACAACTTAATGAAGAGGGTCTAGACCAACCTGTAGCCTTCATCTACAGGAGATTACTCCCCAAGGAACAAAGGTGGGTGTTATAGAAAGAGAAACTTTTGCTGGGGCCTGGGCACTGAAGAAATTGAGAGCACACCTGTTTAGTACTCACTCCCTGATTCAGACTGACCCCAGACACCCCAGGTGGCCTATGCAAATGAGGGGTGAGAATGCAAAACTGTTGAGGTGGTCCATTTCCCAAAGGGTATGGATTTCAGGGTGGAAGAGAGACCAGGAGTAGACCATGCCAATGCTGATGGTCTATTTTGAATTTGAATTTGAGGTGTTTGTAAAACACATAAAACCCAAAGGCATCTAAGCAATGAGTCGGAACAAGATAGAAGTGAGGAGATTACCTCCCACGGAGAAAGCTGCTATCCTAGTACTAATTTGAGAATATAAGCCAGAAATCAACCTCGGCACTCCTATTCAATTTTATGTTGATTCATAAAGTTATTTGAATAAATCAGTTCAAAATACCAGCAGGACATCAATATCGTTCTTGCCGTATCAATTTAATAAGAATAATTGTCAGAATATTGAGTTACAAAGTTAAAACACAGTAACAATATGAACAGGATTATGCAGCTTGATGTGACAATCCTCCTTTTGATTGTCACATCAAGCTGCATAATCCTGTTCATATTGTTACTGTGTTTTAACTTTGTAACTCAATATTCTGACAATTATTCATATTAAATTGATACGGCAAGAACGATATTGATGTCCTGCTGGTATTTTGAACTGATTTATTCAAATAACTTTATGAATCAACATAAAATTGAATAGGAGTGCCGAGGTTGATTTCTGTCTTATGTTTTCACTGGGTCCAATTGGGCTTCGGTGTTTATGCACCTTAGGCAATGGGGTGCGGTTCTCTTAACCTTGAGGGGCACCAGTACTTGTTTGGTCATATTGAATGCACAAGGGGAATCAATGTGCTACCATTTATTCCTCCACTGCCATTTGCAAATATTGACTAATTTGAGAATAACAAGGTTTTAATCTGTCTTCTGAACATTGAGTAGGACATTGTGCTCCTGATGTTTTCCCGGGAGAGCATTCCAAAGCCTTGCTGCTGCAACCGATCTAGCCACGTTTTTCCACCTTACTGATGAGAACTCCCTAGAGGGTGGGTAGATCTCCCCAATTTCAACTGGGGGGGACACGTGTTAAACTTGTCATCCTTAGGGTGGTCTTCCCCTAAACCTTTTGCATGCTTACCTCCTCTTTTGCTGATTCTTTTTGTTGGCCTTAGACCTCTGAGCACTTTACCACTTCTGACCAGTGTTAAATGGCATGTGCTTCTCCCCTAAACATGGTAACATTGGTATATACTTAATTGGAATATTTAGTTTATGTATAAGTCCCTTGTAATGTGGTATACCATTTACCCAGGGTCTATAAATGCTACTAGTGGGCCTGCAGCACTGATTGTGTCACCCACACCAATAACCTTTCAAACCTGTCTCAGGCATGCACTTCAGGGCCTGTGTGTACAGTTTACTATCACTTCGATTTGGCATTTAAAACCCTTTGCCAAGCCTTAAACTTCCCTTTTATTACACCTACGTCACCCCTAAGGTAGGCCCTAGGTAGCCCATAGGGCAGGGTGCTGTGTAAGTAAAAGGTAGGACATGTACTTTTAGGTTTTGCATGTCCTGTTTGTGACAAACATCCAAATTCGTTGTTTTCAGTACTGTGAGGCCTACTCCGCTCATAGGTGAACATTGAGAATTACTTAAAACACTTTTAAGCTGTAATTTCTGATTAGAAATGCGTAGCTTTGTCATGTTTTATATATTTGGAATGATAATTATAAATCCTCTTTACTGGCAAAGCTGAATTTTCCATTACTATTTTAGAAATGCCACTTTTAGGCCTGCTGCCTGACTCCAATACATGCCTGGGGTGGGTGACAGCTTCACTTTGTGCATTCCCACTAGACATCCACAAACACAAGAAGGTTAGATGTATTGAAACACGTATTTACATTCTGATGGTCCTTCCTGTGCAGGAAGAAAGGGAGGAGCTGACACTTGCACCTGAAAAGTTACTGTCCTGTTCCCACACAAAGGGCTGATTGCCCCCTACCAGAGCTGAATGCTAGAGCCAGGGCTGGGAAGAAAGGACCCCTGTGCACTTCAAAGACCCTTCTTTGAGGTCACCCCCACTTCAAAGGCACAACTAAGCAAAAGTACTAGGTCTCTAACCCCTCTAAATCAGACGCTTCTGGACCTACAACTGGACTCTCTAAGAAGAGCTACTGTGCCTTATCAAGGACTGAAATTCTGCTGAACATCTGACCTGGAAGGCTTGCTTTTCTGCTATGCTACCCTGCTGAGGACCGCTGGACTCTGCTTTACAACCAAAGTGATTTCCAAGGGATTTTTGGCTTGCCTTGTGTTGCTTGAGACTTAGGGCTATCAAAGTCTCTACAGCTGCTGCTGTGCCTGGTTCACTGAAGTGGACACAGATATTTGCACCAGAGGCATTGACACATGTAGAATTTGCATGTAGCAGAACCGGCACATCAACCCTGTTGTAGGAGTAGAATCAGTGCATTGCACTCAGACCCACCGCATCGCATCTGGAACCATCGCTTCAAAACCAATGCATCACCGCCTCTCTGTGGAGAAGATCGGCACATCACCTCTCCAGCATGGATTAAGCCGGTGTAACGTCTTCAGAACCACCGCACCTGGAACTGGCGCTTCACTCAATGGACCCAACACCTCCACTACACTGTGTGGAGAAAACCCACGGAACACCTCAACTGTGTGCTTGACACCAACGCATCGCCCATCTGCTCCCCGCATCTCGCTGTTGTGACCAAGGATCATCCTAGCCTGGTGGGTCCTGTAGCCAGCTCGCGCTCCATCGTGTGCAGTCTTAACTGTTGAC
The DNA here is from genome assembly GCF_964204655.1 of Triturus cristatus. Classification (NCBI taxonomy): domain Eukaryota; kingdom Metazoa; phylum Chordata; class Amphibia; order Caudata; family Salamandridae; genus Triturus; species Triturus cristatus. Next base: position 494,357,715 of record NC_140585.1, read on the forward strand.
TTTGCCCCAGTCTAGCGCGAAGAGATAACCTCCTTAAGCGCTTATTGCTTCTAAGCGCTAGAAACACTTTTATTCTATAAAAATTGTATCCTAGCTTCTACTTCCTGGATTTTTGTTCTTTGTCTCAATTTATTCATAAAATTATTGCCTATTTTTCTAAATGTGTGTGGAGTCTTTTTGTAGTGTTTTCATTGTGTTACTGTGTGTGTGTTTGCTGCACAAATACTTTACACATTCTCTTTAGATAAGCCTGACCGCTACCAGAGGGTGAGCACAGGCTATCTTTTAGTGTGTATTTAGCTCAGCCTGACTAGAGTGGTGTTCTCTACTTGGACAGGGTACATACTGCTGCCAACTAGAGCTCCCATTTCTAACATGTACATATAAGTTTTACATGTCATAGTAGTGAAAAACCCCTAATTTGTTTGGATTTTAATTCTCCATTCTGAAAATGCCACTTTTAGAAAGTTGGCATTCACTTGTCCTAACAAATGTGGTGCCTGCAGCCTGTGTCCTGGGTCACATGACTCAGTGTAGTTGGCCGTTGGCCTTTACATATTCCTCGCAGACAGAGAGATAAAGGGGGACTAGTGGTTGGAAGGAGGAGAGGGGCAGAACTGTTCCTTGCTCCATTCTCATTACCAAGGGGCTGCCTCCAGCACACTCACAAAGAACCTGACACCAGCCTATTGTCAACCCAGACCCCTTGGAACTTGCGCACGGGAGGGAAAAAAATTCTAGAACCAGATGGGGGAAGTTTAGAAGTTTCTCCCACTTCATAATTGGCACCAGGTACAATATTGAACCCTCAGACCAACTCTTCACTACACTCCTTTACCTGTGGACATTTAAGAAGAACTGCCATGCTGCCAGAAGACTACTCTGTTGCTTGATGTCAGCGTTGCTCTCTGAGAAGGATGAATGGAGTTGGTCCATTCATCCCAAGTTAACCTGAGTGACTTCAAGGGACAATAGAAAGACCTCCCATTTTGATCAACAGGGACACAGCAAGCTCCAGAGGCCTCCATGCAACTGCCTAGATGACCTGCTGCAACTGGAGCTGCCTGGACTTGCCTGAGCGCTGCTGGCTTCAGCTAGAGGGAATCTCTGATCCCCAAAAGGTGCCTCCCCAGGTCATGGGCCCTTAGCAGTGGGCATCAGAGTGCACTCCTCTAAAGGAAATGGACAAATTCTGGAGCTTTGGGTACTTCGCGACCCTGAATGGGCTGTTTGAGCAGAGATCTGCACTTTGTGCTACAGCATCCACAGCCTGCGTTGACCACCACCGTGAAGCTCCAGTAACGACCATCGGCCTTCTAGTCGCACATCTAACCTGGTCCCTGTCTCCAACATAGTTGACCTGAACTTATGACTTTGCTCCAGTCTAGTATGGCCAGATGACTGAGATTAGCGCTTTGTGCTTTTAGGTGCTATATTTATCTAAATCTTTGAAATTGCATATGTTCGTCATTTTGGTCTCATTTTATTTATTCCTTTTTACTCTATTTTCTGAAACTGGTTTGGAATTTTTAATGTGTTGTATTGTTCACTTTATTACTGTTTGTTGGTTGCACAAATAATTTACACATTGCCTTTAAGTTAAATCTGACTGCTGTTGTGCCACGCGAACAGAGGGTTAAGCACAGTTTGATTCAGTGACTTTTGTGGTTCACCCTGACAGGGATTGTGGTTGTTGCCTGATATTATTATTATTATTATTATTATTATTAACGAGTTTTATAACGCGCCTGGTTACCCTTGGGCATCCCCGCGCTCATCCAGAGAGAGACGCCATAACACGAAACACCGGAGTTTAAGCAGAGAACAGGTGGGTTTTTAACAACTTGCGAAAGCGTAAAAAGCTTGTTTCCGAGCGCAGGTACAGAGGAAGGGAGTTCCACAAGATGGCCACACTGGTAAGGGTTAAGCCCCTCAACCAAAAACCCAATTTACAACAACTCTCTTGCTCTTGGTCACGATCTGATGATGAGAAATAGATGCTGGTCCTCAGCTCAAATTAAGCACTGCATCAGGGTGTATCATTGTCAACACCTGTACCAGACTAGTAAAATAGCATCTGCTGTTTAAAGAATATTGCATACAAATTAAAATCCATTCATTAACTGGCAGCTCAATGGATCATAAAGATGACAAAATAATTTCCAACACTATGTTTTACGTCTCCAAAAGTATCTACCAAACCTATGAGCTAAATAGTGATTAAATCACAATAGGTACTCTGGAGTTTGGACGGCCATAAACTAGCTGCCAGCAATTGAAACCCTATATAAATTGTACAGTTCACATCCCCATTAGTTCTGCATTTGCTTTTAACAATTTGTTTTCCTGTCCTCAAATCTGAGGCCCCATTTGCCGTGGGTTCCTTGTTGGCTACCTACATTGCCTATATTGGAAAGTCACGCATGGTTTGAAGGCATTAATGAGTTTGAGATGAAGGCTGTAAGTCACATTGCAAAGGGAGCTGTAGGCACAAGGAAGGCAGGACAATGTCAATGGATCGATTTGAACAGTACATTGAGGGTTTATAGAATGACCAGTTGTAGAGTGTAAGGCAGTCTAGCTAATGCCTGCAGTGGTAGGTGGAGAAGAAAGGGACGGTGGATCCCTCATGAATAAACCAGTTATTAGTGGCAAAGTGTTGGGCATTTTTAAGAAGTATACAGACTATGAAAGATGTACGAGGAGAAGGCTACAAGTATCCCCATTTTTGAGGACTAAAGTACTATTCACAATCCTACTAGGGTGAAAGATTCATTGGGAGGAGACTGCGGAAATTGGTCCGGGTCTAACATATAGAAATGTGTATTGTGGAAATGAAGGTATATAAGCACATTTCACTGTCACATTTTACATCCAGGGTGAAGGGAGAGGGTGAAGAGGGAACAAAGCCTAGAGAAAATGATATGAGAGATTGAATGGGCATGGTGCCTTGAAAAAAGAAAAGCAGATTATGGCCAAAACATGTACCAAGTGATGGTCAGATCGAAGAGAGTAGGGAAGCAAAGGCTAAACCTTGCACTTCCCGATTCCAAGGGCACCGAGCATGACACTAAGTAGAGTATTTCAACTTTGTAAGAGGAGGGAGGGGCATGGCATGGCTAATCAAGATGGCCAAGCTCCTGCTCCTCTGAAGGAATCCTGAGCAATCCTTTGGCCCTGGGCTGGCTTCTGGACAAGGACCTGTACTCACTGGTCCCCCGGAGTCCTCCTGTGGCCCTTGGGCTGAGCCAATGACAGATGGAAGCCTGAGCAGTGCTCTTCATTGGAGCTGCTTCGATACTGGCCCTGTACTGCTGCCGGAGGCGCCATCTAGGACGCTGGCTGCTGGTGGAGGTAGCAAGCCCAGGCTCTGGGGGCCATCAGTGATGAATGTTGTGTGACTTTGGAGGCCATCGGAGCCAGCAGTGGCTGACAGCTGTGATGACGCAGTAGCGGTGCCGCAGACAGAGCTGTGCTGGACACCGAAACCGAGGATCGGCTTAGAGTCAAGAGCTGTGCCACCTCCACTATGGATGGTAAGTGGGCCACGCAGGACCTAACTCCTGAGAGCCAGTGCTCCCCAATACTGTGGATGGGGGGTCAAGATAATAAAAGATGGGCCCAGGGCTCATCTCCTGGTGATCTGGCTGTGCCGGGGGTGAGGACAGCTGACTGCCGGACAGTTGTGGAGGGGCCCAGGAAGGAGTCCTGAGCTTCATTGGGGTGGTCAAGACTGAGTGGTGGTTCGACATGTCCTGCTGCTAAAACAACTCTACCACTGGACCACTGAGGAGAGACTGGGTGGCAAAAAAGCCAAGAAGTTGGAGCAAGTGAAGAACTTCCTCCTCCCCCCTCTTTTGGACCATGCACAGGACATTGATGAGCAACAAATACGGCAGAGCAAACAGCAAGAACCCCCATATCTGCCTCTACCACAGGTTAGGATATCACAGATTCATCTTACAGAGCTGGGGTGGGGGTTCCCCCATCACACACAATTGGTATGCCCACTGCCAGGTACTCCACAATGAAGGCCTGTGAGAGAGCTCTCTGGGATGCCTGGAGGCGGTGAGGGCCACTGCCTTTTAGTCTGTAGTGCAAGGTACCCAGGAAGGGATGCCTTCCAAAGACAATACCAAAGTGATTATGCACGCCATACAAGACTCTCGAACAGCAATTGAACAGAAAACTGATGCTATAGCCATTGCTGTGGGCCTATTGCTAGCATATCATAGACACCCGCCTGACTGGGTGGGAGAAGCAGATCCACTCTCGTCATTTTGAGACCGTCAGTTACCACGCTACAGGTGAAAGAACTGCAGAGTGAACTGTGGACACTGCAAGAGAGGGCAGGCGGTACTGAAGGTAAATCACCTTGTAATAACATGCAAGTGGTGGGGCTCCCAGAAAAAGTTGAACACCCCTCTTCAGAACAGGTTGCACATGAATGTGCTCAAGAACACTCAGTCATGCTGGAAAGAGTACACAGTATGCCGGCCCAGCCTCCCCTATCGGGTGCCCCTCCAAGACTTTTGGCCGCAAGGCTACTTAATTACCGTGATCGAGATGATGTCCTGTAGAGAGCCCGTACTTGGACGGCCATAAATACATATATTCCCTGACTTCACAAAGGAGGAACAAAAGAAGCAGCAGAGCTTCCTGGTGGTCAAGCAATTGTTGCTCACCCTAAGATTGTCTTATGGTCTTCTGTACCCCACCAAATTCTGAGTCATGTTCAACAACAAAACAACATTTTTCACAGCTTCAGATGAGGTTTGGGCATGGCTTGAGAGAGAGGGCCACAAAGCTTCCCAACTGTAGGTTGCGGTGACTAAAAACAAGCAGGCTGCCTGACCAACAGTGCAGATACCTAACAGGGAAACTCACAAAGGAGAGTGGCAGAGGAATGGGAGTCTCTCTTGACACATATTCACAGATGAGGCATGGAAGGGACTGAGGGAGACCCGGAGACAGTGCTGTCAGATGAATAGTTGTCGCCAATGAGGGGCCCTCAGGTCACACCCATGACGGCAGATGAACTGATCTGAGTACACCTGCACACTGCTACCGCCATGTGCAAGTGATTGCCAGCTAGGGGTGAGGTAACATGTGGCCTAAAATCGCAATGTTTGTATACAAGGTGATGGAGATTCGCCATAAGTATACGAATCTCAAGATCACCCCCTGCACGTCACAGCAGATATACAAGATTTTATGAACGAATGTTAAGTTGCTGTTGTTGCCTAGTTGAGTTTTCGTTAATGTGGTCAAGGCATGTTGTGCACTGTCTGGGGCAAAAGGGACTGACCGCATTCTGTTATCAAGGTTCCCCTCCCACCCGGGGCATTCCACACACTCAACTCATCCTACACAGTCCATTTATACTGTAAGCACATTCCAGAAGTTCAAGAACGAACCACCACACATTCCAACCAATCATAGCTATGGCACAGAAATAGATTGTTATCACCTGGAATGTTAGGGGACTAGGCACCCCGATGAAGCACCACAGGGTGCATTTTTCTTCCTGCACAGAAGGGGTGCACACATTGCCTGTTAACAGGAGACCCACATGATGGCCCCGGAGCTGGTGAAATTGAGGTGGCATTGGAGGGGTACGGTTTACTTCACCTCTGTGAGAGGTACACTGATTTGGGTGGCACCAGGGGTTCCCCTCACAATACACCAATCGACAATAGAACCCCAGAGGGTAGGTTCATGCTACTGGTTAAAACATTAGATGGAGTGGATGTGTCATTAGCCAGTATTTATGCACCCAACGCTTAGCAGCTGCTGTTTCTTGACTCACTTAAGCCACACCTTGACCGCTCCTTGGATACTCATCAGATATGGGGAGGTGGCTTTAACATGGTACCTGATTGCACCCTGCATCGTTCACTGCCACCACTTCCATAGGGACCCAGTATGCCACTTATGCGGGGGTACCATCGATGAGCTGAGAGGTGGCAAATGTCAGATTTGTGTCAGGAGGTACATTCGAGACATAGAGAATACTCCCAGTATTCCGGTTTACACAGGTTGCGCTCATGTATTGATAGGATTTTGGCTGCAATGGCATTTATACAATGCATACTGTTTCTAAGTGAGAAGCTAGGTCTTTTCAGAGTAGAATTAGCTCTTCCTGGTCCTGATGAAATGTCATGATCCACTGTGATTTGTAATAGGCATGAAACATGTTGACCTTTTTTACCCACTATCTTTGTAGCTAAATAGATCATTATATCTATTCTACGCTGAAATCACGTTTTTATCCTTGACAAAGGGACCGTAGAATTAAACCTTTATTGCCTGTTCGGAACTCTTTAGTCATTTTTAACACACTTCTCCTTCACCCATTCTACTCACACTTCACTAATCACCCATGCAACATTCATCGGCTAAAAATAGAAGATCTCCAGCAAAGAGTCCCCTCAAGGGGCTCATTGGGCATTGCAGCACCAGCCCAATGAGGAGCTGCCCGATGATGAAGCATGACACCTTGCGGGTGTGTGAGGGCCCTTGCTCCTAAAAGGAGCACTCCCCTCCACCTGCTTGACCTAGCTTCTCATTTAGGAACAGTACACTCTGTGTTTTCACTACTACAGAGGCCCGTGTCCTGGACCTTACAACAGCCACAGTCCCTCCTCTCTTGTTTTGGTGACTTATACAATGTATACATTATGTCAAATACCTTTGACGTACGGGCTCAGATCATAACCCTCTTTTGTTAGCACTGTCACTGGGTAAGACATTGATAGCTGTGCAAACATGGTTTTTCAGCCGGAAATGTAAATGGACCCCCCCCCCCACTTTCTGAGGTGTAATTGGGACAGCAATCGATGATTATTTTAGGGAAAATCAGGGCTCCGCCTCCCACTCCGACCTGGAGTGGGACGCTTTTAAAGTGGTCACCCGTGGTCTCTCTATAAAGACATCTTACGGGGTCAACAGACACTGAAGCAAGAGGGCAGGCGAAGTGGAGAGTCAGATACATGTGCTAGAAATAACAGCAGTAGAGGATCTAACTGCTAGATGGCAATTACTGGAAGTGAACAAACCATTTCAGACGCTGATGGGGAGCCTTAGATGCATGCACTACAGGGAATACATGACAAAACAACAAGGAGAGGGGGACAGGACAGGACATTTTTTGGCTTTGCTGTTAAAGTCAAACACACCCCAGGAACCCATTGGCGCTATCAGACTGCAGGCCGGTTACAAATCTACAACACAGGGGAAAATTAACGCAGACTTTGTGGAGCATTATCAAACTCTGTACATGGTCCCACAGATATCCCACAGCACCCGCGTAGCTCATCTCTTGGCCACCATACAGATCCTGAGTCACATGCCCCCGCAAACAGCTATGCTGAATGCTGAGCTGGAGGTGCAGCAGGTGAAGACGGTGGAGATGGACGGGCTGCCCCCAATGTTCTTTTATTCCCTTCTGGTCCCAAATGGCATCCCCGGTGCAGGCATTCCAGAAAGGACTGCGCCCAGACTCAGTTAGGGCGGACACTATAGTAGTGTTGTCAAAAAAGGGCCACGACCCACTGGATGTCCATTCCTACCATGTAATTACACATCAGGAGAGGGGAAACCCAGTTTCCATGGAGTGCGTGTCTGTTGTGTGTGTCCGAGATAAGTGAGCGAAGGGCACCCAGGTAAATTAGTGCTTGCATCACAGTTTTCAGATATGCAGGCTGCATGTTTAGTACTCTCTCTATTGAATGATGTGCATAAATATATATATATTTTCCTCACCCACAAGTACCACCCATGGCTTATTTCATCACAGGACCCTCACCATAACACTAACTGTGTATGGGTGGGCTCAACGCGTTTGTAAGCTGAGCTCTTCTGTTGGCAAATGGTAAGTGCAGGCAGGGAGTATGAGTGAATTAAAATAGCATCTGAATCCTCTTTTTCTTATTTTCATTTTGTTGGATCTAGGACTGGATTAAAAAGCAGTGTGGTGCTCTTAGGATATAATACTCGCAAGCATCTAGAGGGTCGACATGTTTCAGCCATTGTGCTGTCCATATAGGGTCATTTGGCTTTCCTCAGGACCTCAATATAACCCTGCTTTTGTAGGTTTTTAATTTTCGTTGTGTAATCAAATTATAATAAACACGGACACAACCATACATACCATACGTGTAGAACCTTTTCTTGGTATGGTCATAGATGATTTGCTTTTCAACAGACATCATAGGGTATGCCAGGGAAGGACGGTCCCTGTAGTCAAACATTCATCAAGGGTACTTGCCAACTCGCACCCATAGTGTGTCCCTGTATTGCTGAAGACCGTCCCCTTTCCATATTAACACAGACAATAAAATACCAGGTAAGATCATAGCAAACTGCTTGCACCCCCATATACCAGGCCTTATACACCCAGATCAATGTGGTTTTGTCCCGGTACGTAATACCCACGTGAATATCAGCAGATTGCTACAAATTATAGACTAACGGGTGAATTGGCCTGGATCTTTATCGGTGCTGGCTCTTTCATCAAAAAGGCCTTTGATACTCAATTGTGGCCATAGTCATTGGAATTAGAGGTAATCTGCTAAATGTGGATCCATCTATTATATACGGAACCTCTCCCCGGTTTTGCACGGCTAGGAGGCTGCTATGCAGAGGCACCCAACATGGTTTACCCCCGCCCCCATTGAAGTACTGGGTTTTTCAGAACCCAGCGGTGCCAGGGAACACACCCTAAGACTTCGAGTCCTTCCAGTTTCAGACTACAGAAACCCAGAGTCTTCTTGGTGAAGTCAAAGATCGTATTTATTGGCTGCAACCAGTAACAGGTATCCTAGAAGTACAACACGGTGTATATTCTCAGGAGACTGCTCAAACTTACAAAGCCAGCCTTCTCCTTTTATACAAAATATTATGCTTTAGGCAAACATTCCTTGTTATACAGTTGACCATTCACATATTTTCACTACAAAGAAAAAGCAGAGTCATGATGACAAGCCCATATTTCAGTCTGTCCAGCCCTCAATCAATTACCCGGCGAGGCTCAGTACTTTCATCAGATATCGACGGACCCCCAATAAAAACGGGCACCTCCTCCTCGTAAAGCAAGTCATAAAGGAAGAAACAGGGACAGGTGTGTGTAAGATTAGGCATGGTTTGTGTGTGATGAAAGGTTTTATGATATGTTGTGCCTTGATACTAATCTCATTTGGCCACTGGGAAAGGAACTGGCCGAACAGGTTTGGCTTCAGGCAGTGGAGTCAGCTTGCCCAGGTCACAGAGGAGTCAGCAAAGGTGCATGTGTCCTTCAGACTCGTTTTTGGCCTTAGTCATTGGCCTATGTGAGGGCAATCACAAAATGGCTGCCGTTCAAATGGAAATCGAGGGTTCAGGACGGAAACTCTGATTTCAGGGTGATTTCGTCACCCAAATATGACGAAAATGCTTGTGCATAGTATTCTAATCATTCTCGGTCTGCTGATACCAAAATCGTCATGATACGACGATGTTTATAACACGGGTCCAGAATTTTCAGTACCACAGACCCTCCTTTTGCCCTTACATAGGCAATAACCTATACTCACGCTAATCTGAGTCCAGGTCTATATTCATAAAGTCGTTGAGATGTTGCTGTAGCATCATCCTATTACTTAGCTTGTCTCTTGATACAGGTTTCCTTACACACGATGTAGCACAGAGGCCACATATTGCAGGAGCACACTGTACACACAGACAGGACAGGAAAAGAATGGCTAAGATCATCCCAATGACTATCAGAATCTTCCATCCCCAGGCGGATATCAGTTCCCAGAACCACCCCATCAATGACCAATCTCCTTTATCCACGTGAATAGATTCGGAGATCTTATGCAGTTTGGAAATGGCCTGGTAGACTGTCGGGCGTTATCTGGATTGAAAACACAGCAACTTGATTGGATCACTTTACATACCCCACCTTGGTCTGTAAGTATAACGTCTAATGCGACCCTGTTCTGAAGAGTCATAAGGCGATCCGACTGGAGCTCAGCAGTCAAATTACTAAGGGCACCGGCGGTTTCATCTACCATGGACTCAAACACCCTTGTCAATTGCCTTATGTTCCTGCTGTTAACCATAGGCCCCCAAAATGGCCGAAAACCCTTTACGAAATCTCCAAGTTCTTGTCCTGTAGTGTCTTCTTTACTGATGACACCTCTAACTAACCTTGTCTTATGGTAATCTGCCGCAGCCGTGTAGGTGGGAGGCAACAGGAACGAAAGAAAACATGTGCCTGAGAAGTCAGGGGGCAACCATGTATAGGCTCTATTATGGCAGATGAAATAGGTACCCTTAGCCGCTAAGAACGAAGGGGAAGTCTGAGTCGAAAAAACATATGTTTCAGCGCAGATACTTTTCCCTAACTGAGCTCTGGGATTCTTGCCATTACCTTGCAGACATAGGTGACCCTGATGGGGTACAATCCAAATCGGGGAGGATCTCTTTGCTCGCTGGTTCTCACTCAGAGTAACTCCATATCCTGTTATGTTCCATCCAATATATGCTAGTGTCTCATCTCTCGGGTTAGTCTCATAGGAAATATCTTCCCTAATCATATCTACTATACCCTTAACTAGAGCACTAGTTTTAGGATTATCTTTCACAGAACGTAGGGGGTTGGCTTCATGAGCGTATATGAATATCGTTCTATATGCCCACACAGAACCATTATGGCTGAAAGGCAGGACCAGATAAGGGATACCTTTATCAGTAGTATGAGGAATAAGACCGCACACCCAACAGTTAGTTGTGTTAACTACTAATTGGTGTTGGTGTAGAAGCTGAATGAATGAATTATTGACAAATTCTAATCTTCTAGCAGACTCGTGTTCAGGCAGAGGGTGAAAAGAATGCGAGGAAACAGTAGAAGGAGGTATAGGCTGTGCAGTGGGTGCAAATGTCACTTGAAAAGAGAATAAAACATATCCTATTAAAAACGTCATTACACTAAGAAACATAAAAATACATAATATCAAAAATCGTTTCTTTGTCATCATTATACACATTCTGGTTTTAAAATCCATCTGTTTGGCAGGTCTCTCATTCTCGAAAAACTCCATCCTCTCTAATTGCTGCTCGCGGTGGTAGGGTGTTCTATACTAAGGAATGCTTCTGTCAGTCCAGGGCAACTCCCTTAGACCGACCAGAACTGTCGACCTAACGTCTTCAGCTGCACTACAAAGACTTGGGCAACCACGACCCTACAGCTGAACCCGGATGGCGGTTCGAAAAACAAAAATAAGAAAATTTCTCAGATGAGAGAGCTGCACTTTCAAAAATAGCAAAGAAAAAGAATTTTGTATTTGTCCATAGTTCTCGGCCTCAAATTATAACGGCTTTTTCCAGGTACTGTCCGGTTCCGGAACAAGAGTTCAATCGAATTGACGGTGGCACAGCTTCTTGCAAAATATTGTCACTTTCACCTTCAGAAATTGTTCCTTTTACACGTGCATCGCTAAAAGGCAGAAAAGGAGGCACAGTCTCAGTCTCAGAGTCAGCGATCCCCTCCTGGACCCACCGGTCATACGGTAGAGGCAAAGGGACCCTCTTGCAGTGTACACCGTGGATTCTTTTTCCCTTCCACTCGAACAGCTGATCTTTGTTGAGAGAAGGACGAGGTGGGGGCCGGTCCAACGGGGCTGGTCATTCTTCGTCCGCTGGAAGTTCTTGACCAGCACCCATGATCCAGGATCGATAGGATATCCTGGAGCTTCAGAGACCTGAGGCAGAGTATCGTGAACCTGTTGGTGTAATACACGCAATTTAGCCGTCAATTCATACAAATATTCAAGCAGTACAGGGTGTTCGATCTCACTGAATTTTGTCGGCCTTGGCACTCCCCATATGTTGGCCGGGCGGCCGAACACAATTTCATAGGGACTAAGTCCCACTCGCGAATGTACAGTCATTCTTGTTGATAGGAGTGCTAAAGGCAGAGCGTCAGGCCATTTAAGACCAGAGCTCGCTTGTATCTTTGCCAACTTCAGTTTTAGCGTGCCATTATAGCACTCTACTAGTCCAGCTGATTGGGGGTGATTTGCAGCGTGGAATTTTTGCTGGATACCTAGCCCCTCACATACTTTTTTCATCACTTGACCCACAAATTCACTCCCATTATCACTCCAGACCATTCTCGGCATTCCAAACCTAGGGAAGAATTCTTTGGCAAGGGATTTAGCTGTGGATAAGGCAGTGTTGTCTTTTAAGGGATATGCTTCTACCCATCTTGAAAAGGCACAAACAACAACGAGTACGTATTTCAAATTGTTGCACCTTTCCATGTGGATGAAATCTAGCTGCAAAACCTCGAACGGATACGTTGGAGGCGCAAAATGACCAGCTGGAGTTGGGGTTCCCCTACCAGGATTGTATTTCAGACACACCATGCAATTCTTGACCACATTCTCTGCACATTTAGGAATTCCAGCATTTTGCCATACTGGAGCCAACAACTTACAAATCCCTTTCACACTGATATGGGCCATTCCATGAGCCATTGTCACCACTGCAAGCACATACGCATCGGGTAACAACCATCGCTGATGTTATGACAAGTCAACCCAACAACCATTTTCATCCAATTTACCCGTACTTTCTCTCCACACACTCAACTCTTTCTCTGAAGCTTCAGCTTGAAGAGACTTCACACTCTCTATCGTATCTTTACACATTCCAACGTCACCAACCCATCTTGCAGGGCCTGCAACATACATTCGATTCATCACATCTTTTGCTGTTTCTTTTGCGATTTCGTCAGCAAATGCATTGCCACGACCAACATCATCAGTAACCTTCTTGTGTGCACTGCATTTCACAATCGCAACTTGTAGCGGCAAGGTCAGTGACTCAAGAAGCTCATTCACCAACTGACCATGCTGAATCTTAGCCCCATGCGAAGTCAGGAACCCACGTTCTTTCCACAATCGTCCAAAACTATGAGCCACACCAAACGCATACTGGCTGTCGGTATATATGGTCACTTTCATTCCTTTCGATAACACACACGCTCTCATAAGTGCAATCAACTCTGCTGCTTGAGCCGAATTATGTGGTATACGTGCAGCTTCAACAATCGTATGCAAAGTCGTGACAGCATATGCTGCTGTCGTATCACCATTCGGAAGCTTGAAGCATGAACCATCCACCCATAAGGTACCATCACACTTTACAAGAGGAGTATCTTTAAGATCTACTCTCCCTTTCGTTTCTTCTTCTGTCCTGAGAAAACAATCATGCTTATCAACATCATCTGTCTCTACTGAAATCGGCAATAACGTGGCTGGATTCAACGTATTGCACCTCTTTATGTGCACATGACTCGCTAACAGTGTCAACTCGTAACCTGACAATCGAGCACTAGTTAAGTGCTGTGTCTTTGTCCTGTTTAACAACGTGTCCACTGCATGTGGAACCATCACAATCAACATATTATTCATCACTAACCCAGCAGACTGTCGAATAGAAACAGCTGCTGCCGCTGTGGCTCTCAAGCAACTCGGCAATGCTTTAGCTACCGGATCCAAAGTCGACGAAAAATACGCGCATGGACGCTGCTTGTCTCCAAAAGACTGTGTCAGCACTGACAATGCACAACCCTCTTTCTCATGGACATACAGTGCAAAGGGCTTACTGTAGTCGGGGGTACCCAACACAGGAGCCGAACACAATGCATTACGCAATTCGGAAAAACTTTTCTGACAATCTTCAGACCACGGAACGGGATTCGGTGTATCTTTACAGGTCAATGCTACCAAAGGTTTGGCCAGCAAAGAAAAATTTGGTATCCATTGTCTGCAGTATGATGTAATGCCCAAGAAAGCAAGTACTTCTCTCTGTGTCCTTGGCACACTCAATTTTGCAATTGCCTGAATTCTTTCTGGGGTCAGTTTCCTTCCCTCCTTCGATAAGAGATGACCTAAGTAGGTCACTTCTTGTCGACAATATTGCAGTTTTGAAAGAGACACTTTGTGATGTAAATCAGACAAATGACGCAACAACGACAAGGTGGCTTCTTTACAAATCTCCTCAGTATCTGCAGCGATTAGCAAATCGTCGACGTACTGAATAAGGGTAGCGCCATGAGGTAAAACAACTGCATCAAGCTGTGTTTTTAAGGCCTGACTATATATTGATGGACTTTCACAGTAGCCTTGAGGAGCGCGTTTGAAGCGGAAACTTCGGCCTCCTAAACTGAAACCAAAAATATCCCTGCTCTCCTTGGCAATCGGGATGCTGAAGAAGGCATTCTTCAAGTCAATCACCGAGAACCAGGTGGCGGAAGCTGGAATCATAGTCAATAGCGCAGTGATATCAGGAACAACTGGAAACTGTGGCACAACTATTTTATTGACCTCTCTAAGATCAATCACGAACCTGTAAACAGGTGGTTGAGAAGGGTCAGCACGTTTCAAAACAGGCAGAACAGGACTATTACAAACGTTGCCTCTTGTCTCTTCAATTACATCTTTTTCAATCAAATCATAAATGATCGCTAGCAACGCCTTTTCACCTTCACTAGAGATCTTGTATTGGGGAATGCGTGGCAATTTAACATTGGCTTTCAATGTCACAATATATGGCGGTATTTCCAAAAGACCCACATCATTAGGACCAGTAGCCCAAAGAATATCAGGAAGAGACGACAATTCGGTCGGAAGTTTATCCTTCGACAAATACATTGGAGAGATCACTTTCCTACCCAGTGTAAGTTGTACTCCCGAAGGAGAACAATATAATGTTGCATACAATCTTTTCAACAAATCCAATCCTAACAAGTTTTCACCACAACCTGTCGTCAGAATAAGGGGTGCTTCCAATTCACAAGGTCCAACAGAAAGGGACATAGGACTAGAAATCGGGTTCCTAACCGGGGCGCCAGAAAAACCTACTGAAACATTCTTCTCGCCAGATAAAGGTGCGCCAGGAAGTTTTGAGTGCATAATAGAACTCTTTGTAGCACCAGTATCCAACAGAAAAGGCTCTGACACACCTGATGTAATCACCTTAACATAAGGTCCACTCTGATCTACTGGAACTGAAACAACTCCCTCTCTTTGTCTATGGCTGTCCTAGCAATCATTACCTTCCATATTCTCATCTTCTGTATAGTAGTCGTTAGCATAGTACTGAGCCGTCCTACCAGGCGCGTTATTTTGCTGGTTAAAACTATTAATTGAATTTTGAGACGGAAGGGAACGCGCGTTCTGGGGTAAACTTCCACGTCCTCTACCTCTAGGAGCTTGTTGAACACCTCGACCTCTTGCGCCAGAAGCACCATTCGTACGCTGTAACAAAATAGGACAACTATACTTGAAATGACCCTCTTCTTTACAATATGAACACTGATTGGGACCTACAGAAACACGTGGTTGAGAAAACTCAAACCTTTGCGAGTTTCTCTGAAACTGTTGTGGTTGCTGATAGTTACTCTGACCACCACGTGGCGGATACGCTTGTTGTAAAAGAACCTTCGTCTTCAATTCTTTAGTTTTCTTTTCTGCGCTATCCTTCTCATCCTTATCCCTATTTTCATAGTACTGTGCAGTAGCCAATATTTGTGCTGAAGAGGAAACGGCCCAAGAACTCTCTGAATCTTTCAATTTCTTACACAGCTCGGGAAGCAAATTGTGCACAAACTTGTCAACGAACAACCGTTGACCACCTTCTGTACTCATATCTTGACCACTATGGTCGATAAACGTTTCCTCAAACCTGGTGAAGAATTCAGACACTGTTTCATCTTTCTTCTGCTTACACGCAGACAATTTATCCCAATTCACACGCATCGCAGGCATTAAAGTCTTCATGTAAGTAATGATCCTAGCAGGAAGTTCTGCTACCAAAGGCTCAGGCTTGGCACCACCAACTTGTCTATCATTTGCAGTACTAATATTAGCCCATGAGTCACCTAACTCTTGCGCATGATCTGTATGGCGAATTAATCCCCACAAAGGCTGTGGAACAACATTCCCAAATAACATGTCTATGTCGGCTAAATTCATAATGCATGAGTCTGCAGTCTGTGATAATTCCTTATAATACCCTGCAGGGTTTTTACGGGGGTCAGGCAAAGTCTGCTTAAGGGCTAAAACTTCAGCTCGCTTCCAAGGAACATGTGCCCAAACACGCTGAAAATTAGCTGGAACAGCATCAATTTGATTAGCGGCATCAGCCGCAACGGCGTCCTTCCATACCGGAGGGACTTCTCTCATTGGGTACTGTAGCACTTTTTTTCTAACTGAGGAGTCATGTTCAAACAGTGACTGGAAAGGATCCTTATTCCTAAAGGACAACAACGTCGCAACTGCTTTCTCAACATCGGAACCCACAATCGTTCCCTTTGAAAACTCAAACTGTACACGGCACAAATCAGGCGGATTTGTTTCTAAATCATTATCCTCCAATTCCTCACAAAGGAAAGCACACATTTTCTCAAAAACGTATCTTTGTTTTGGTGCTTCCCATTGACGGAAGACATCCATAACAGACCCCACATCATATCTTAAAGGGTAAGTAACCCATTTACGTGCCATATGGTCAAACGCTTCTCTCTCTCGAGAATCAGGCAGTTAACTACGCGACTGCTTATGCTCCGAATCAGGGGTCATACCAGATGACCCAAAGAGAGGAAATATAAGGCTAGCAACAGTATCAGTCATTCTCTGTCGGACAGAGGGAGAAGTTGACGAAAGAACAGGAGGAAAAACAGAGGGAGGCAAGGCAGATGCAGATGCACAAACAGAGGCAGTATCAGGAAGAACACCAGAAGAGGCAGTCGATGTAGTAGACAAAGTCGTAGAAAGTACAGATGGAGCAGGTAGCGAAGTCGGCGGCCCTTGAGGGGGCTGCGCCACAGGAGTAGGAGCCAACTGAAGAGGAGCTGGCGGCTGTGGAAGAACCTGAGGCACAATATTTGGGGGTTGCACAACTAAAGGTTGCGGTGGTGCTGTAGCACTCTGCGCATAAGGGGGTGGCGAACACAACAAGTGTGACATTAAAGGATCTTTCTCAAGTTCTTTTGCTGCATCTTGCTGAAGAAGCGGCAAAACTGGATAACATTTATCGATCACCATTTTACGTTGCCTGTGCAACTGCTCACTCATCTGTTCTTCTTCATTATCTTTAAACTGCATAGCAGCTTGCATTATCGAGATACCCTTTTCTCTCTTATTTCTCTTTGCTAATTTAATTTCCTTCTGTTTGGCTTCCTTACGCCAGAGGCGGAAAGAGTCAAACATCACCGGCCGGGCTTTCTTCTTAAAAAGTTTAACCTCCAGATTATCCAGAATCTCTGTGTCAAAACTACCATATTGGGGCCATTTTAAAGCACCATCTTTCCTGGTGTGTCGGATCCATACTTCATTATATGTGATGGGGCCTACGCCATGTTTCACATATAGTTCATAGGTTGGAGTTCCAATCGGAGGAACCGGACACGAGTCCTCCAATCGGGAATCCCTATTACAACCAAGACAAAACAAATTTCCAAGTCTGCTAAGACCAGGCATCTTCGCTCTCTAGTCTAGCTTCAAACTTCAAAGGATTATCGAATACGATAGTCTCGTGAATACACGAGTCCCTCGGCTTTGGTACTTGCAAGTTCCAAATCAAAGATCCCAAGGGGATACCGAACTAAGAACCAAACTAAGGACTGGGAGACGCTCCACTTATACTTAACTGAGGTATTGATGACGTCACCAGAAGACTCGTCTATCGTTTCGCTCTACCAATCATCAAGGGTCCAAAACAGGGCGATAGTCAGGGCAGCAGTCCTTCGTAGCCGTCGGGAAGCGGGGAACCTCGCAGCAAAGACTTTCGGACCACGTCGACATACAGGGGTCAATGAAGTGGCGGCCTTCCTCCAAAATTTTCACACGAAGCTCCTCACGAACCTCTGGCTTGGACCGGTACCGCTGAAATCGCCCCACGTTGGGCGCCAACTGAAGTACTGGGTTTTTCAGAACCCAGAGGTGCCAGGGAACACACCCTAAGACTTCGAGTCCTTCCTGTTTCGGACTACAGAAACCTAGAGTCTTCTTGGTGAAGTCAAAGATCGTATTTATTGGCTGCAACCAGTAACAGGTATCCTAGAAGTACAACACGGTGTATATTCTCAGGAGACTGCTCAAACTTACAAAGCCATCCTTCTCCTTTTATACAAAATATTATGCTTTAGGCAAACATTCCTTGTTTTACAGTTGACCATTCACATATTTTCACTACAAAGAAAAAGCAGAGTCATGATGACAAGCCCATATTTCAGTTTGTCCAGCCCTCAATCAATTACCCGACGAGGCTCAGTACTTTCATCAGATATCGACGGACCCCCAATAAAAATGGGCACCTCCTCCTTGTACAGCAAGTCATAAAGGAAGAAACAGGGACAGGTGTGTGTAAGATTAGGCATGGTTTGTGTGTGATGAAAGGTTTTATGATATGTTGTGCCTTGATACTAATCTCATTCGGCCACTGGGAAAGGAACTGGCCAAACAGGTTTGGCTTCAGGCAGTGGAGTCAGCTTGCCCAGGTCACAGAGGAGTCAGCAAAGGTGCATGTGTCCTTCAGACTCGTTTTTGGCCTTAGTCATTGGCCTATGTGAGGGCAATCACAAAATGGCTGTTGTTCAAATGGAAACCGAGGGTTCAGGACGGAAACTCTGATTTCAGGGTGATTTCGTCACCCGAATATGACGAAAATGCTTGTGCATAGTATTCAAATCATTCTCGGTCTGCTGATACCAAAATCGTCATGATACGACGATGTTTATAACACGGGTCCAGAATTTTCAGTACCACACCATTATTGTTTGTTTTAGCATTGAAACCCCTGGCATGTATGATACATGCTAGAGGCCCGATATGGGGAATACCAATAGGAGAAATGTATCATGCAGCAGTCTGGTATGTAGATGATGCACTGCTGTTCTCAGAGACCTTGAATATAAGCTCTCCCAGATGGAGTGGCTGCTATTCGATTTTGGGAAACTATCTGGACTCAGGGTTACCTGGGAGAAATCATGCTTATTCACAAATACGATAGCACATACCTCTGAATGTCCCCATTACCTCAGAGATTCCCAGAGGTGGGAGCCCTCCATGTTCTGGTATCTTAGTGTCCAGGCTTACCACTCGGGCGCTGACCTCAGACAGGGCAACTCAGATAAAGATGTTGCCAGAATGCGGCCCACTCTTACATTCTGGCAACGTCTCCTGCTTTTGCCTCTGGGCTGGGTTGCCATTATCAAAATGGTAATGTTTCCTCATCTGTTGTAGTTCTTTGTGGTCCAACCCCTGCAGCTTCTAGGCTCTTTTTTCTGGGAGCTGTGTTCAGTCTTATCCTAACTGATCTGGAACCCGGTGTCACTGCATAGCTATGGACAAGGTGATGTGCCCTCTGACTCCCCTAAATTAATTACATTGGATTGGTAATAGTGAACGTAGCCCACTTCTGTGTCTAACACCTTCACCCAATGGTTTAGATTGGTGTGGGAATGGTCAATGACGCCCATTTAGTGTCCCAAAACCTTCCACTAAGTGGTTTAGATTGGAGCTGGAATAGTATATGTGACCACTTTAGTGTTCAACAACTTACTCTAAGGTTGAAGTGGGAAGAGCGAATTGCACACCTTTAGTATCCAGAACCTTCCCATAAATGGCTTAGATTGGATTGGGAATAGTAAATGTGATCACTTTAGTGTCCAACATCTTCTCCTAAATGGTTTAGGTTGGAGTGGGAATGGCAAATACGATCCCTTTAGTGTACAACACCCTCCCTTAAGTGGCTTAGACTGGTGTGGGAAAAGTAAATGTCACCATGTTAGTGTCCAAAAGGTTCCCATAAAATGCTTAGATTGTAGTGGAAATAGTAAATGTGACCACTTTAGTATTCAACACTTTATCCTAAATGGCTTATATTGGAGTGGCAATAGAAACTGTGATTCCTCTAGTGTACAACATAATCCCTAAAATGGTTTCCCCAGTAGTGAACATAGTAAATGTAACTATTTTAGTGTATAACATGTTTAATATAATATGTTATACAACACTGTGAGTATTAGACGTAAAACTTTAAGCATTGTATGTTTCACATACATCACAGTATTTACTTTTTTTTAAAGGACAGTAAATGACATAGCTTTTGAGTTTCATATAAACACATATTTTTTTAAACAACATAAAGCGATTTTATTGTTAATTTTTTAACAACATTTCTTATAATTTTTTCGAAATACACAACGTTATATATATATTTTAACATTGTTTCGCATATTGGAATTTTTCAACATATGATACATTTGTTATACACATTTTTTATAACAGCTCTGATATACTTTTTAAAGTGTATTATAAATAGTACTATTTTATATTATTTGTCATTTTATAGTACTGTTTATTTAATACATAATTATTTATATTTTCATAATACATTTATTGACATGTTTTACAGTTGTTTATAAGAGTGTTACAGATTTTTTAAATACTTTTAACAATTTTTATTTAAAGTCTCAGGGCCCGATTCACAGAACTAACTTAAGACAAAATCCTACCATTTTCGTATTCACAGAAGGGACTTACTCACTTCGGTATTCACAGAAGTTAGGAGTCCTAACTTTAGTACTCCTAAATGCCTTCTGTGAATACCGAAAGTCTTAAAATTAGGATTTTTCTCAGTTTAGGAGTCCTAAAGTTAGGACTCCTAACTTTACTACTACTAAACTGAGAAAAATCATAATTTTAAGGCTTTCGGTATTCACAGAAGACATTTAGGAGTCCTAATATTAGGAGTCCTAACTTTACTACTACTAAATTGAGAAAAATCCTAATTTTAAGACTTTCGGTATTCACAGAAGGCATTTAGGAGTCCTAAAGTTAGGAGTCCTAACTATACTACTACTAAACTGAGAAAAATCCTAATTTTAAGGCTTTCGGCATTCACAGAAGGCATTTAGGAGTCCTAAAGTTAGGACTCCTAACTTCTGTGAATACCGAAATGAGTAAGTGCCTTCTGTGAATACCAAAATGAGTAAGTGCCTTCTGTGAATACCAAAATGGTAGTAAGTTTAGGATTTTGTCTTAAGTTAGTTCTGTGAATCGGGCCCTCATTGTTTTCTATTGGGAGATAGTCTTATTTTTGTTTTTATTTAGGTGCCATTTTTTTTTACCGCTAAGTGAAAGAATGAATGAATTACATTTATAAAGCACATGACTGCCCAAGCCACTGTTAGAATCTAAAATGGACAGGTATTCACCTTTTTTCAAAAGAGCTCCAGAGAGGTAGCGGTTCTTACCCCTAGAGGAACTGCATTCCATAATTTAGGCCCTAAGGTGTATATAGGAACGACCCCCCCCTGCCTCAGCATTTTCGCCCAAGGGCTAACGGCGAGGCCCAAGCTACGTAACCGTAGGAGATGGTTATGGACATATGGGGCACCAAGCTATTCAGATAAGTAGGGGCATTTTGAGTCATAGTCCTGTAAATAAAGTGCAATCCTTTAAACTTGACCCGTTTCTAGATGGTCAGTCAATGAAGCTTATGCAAATGGATTGAGACTGAGACATGCAGGCGAATATGACATAAGAGTCTGGCAGCAGCGTTTTGCTCAATCTGAAGTCTTTTCAAAAGAGACTTTGAGACTCCCAGGTACAAGGCTATCCAAAATCCAAGCATGAAGTAATCAATGCCTGCACAACAGTTCTATGAGCAGAAACAGGGAGAATCCCAATACTTTAACACAAACATTTAAGAAGCCCAGTGGACACCTTATTCATTTGAGAGTCCATCCTAAGTTTGCTTTCCAGACAAAAGCGCTAGTCTTTTACCACCTTCTTAGGTGCAGGAACAGAGCCTAATCCCTCAGGCCATCCTGACACACTCCAGGGCTGTGGTTGATTTCCCACCACAAAAACATCAGTTTTATTTCCATTTCATTTTACGCAATTTAGCCACGGAAGATAGGTAATGCCTTATCTTGGTGCAGCAATTGCCCTCGAGGGAGGAGAAGGAGAAGATGATTTGGGTGTCCTTGGAGTAAGAAAACAAAGTGATGCTGAAAGCCTCTGTCATGTCTGCTAATGAGCAGACATAAAAGCTGAAGTGCTTGGAGCTCAGAGATGTGCCCTGGTGGACACATAAGGGTATATGACAAACAAGGAAGAAAAGGAATTAGAAACAACCTGGAAGGTGCGATCTGTAGAAAAGAAAAAAAACATTGTAGGGTGCATTTGTACTTTGTAGTCTATTCCAGCCATTTTTTATTGAATTTGCTGGAAGCGAGTCAAGGTTAGCTGCTGCTGATCGTTGGTACGGTAAGATCTTTTTAAAGTTTTTCAATAGGGTTTTGGGGTGGAGGATGTGGGTAGAAGCTAGTTAATGGTGGTTAAAATGTTTTTATTTTGAGGATTATTTAGTCATAGTTTGTGTTCTGTGGTTTAGTAGTCTTGTACTTTAGGCCTACTTAGAGTTTGGTAATAGTCTAGTGTTATTTTAGACGCTGTCATGTTATATATTGTCTTCATTACAGTTGGAATGCAATATTTATGTTGTATTTGAAAATAGAGCTTTGTGTGGGTGGGTACACTGTGTGTTTTTGACAGGTATATGGATCAAAAGTCATCCCATCAACCTATTGTTTCTGCATTTTTTTTAAGGAAATTAATTTAGTTTCTACTAAGAATACATACCATTACATCACATGCCTTACATCGCATGCCTTTACAATGCGGTAGTTACAACGACTGAGTTATTACAATGCAAACTATTACATCGCAAGTCGTTTCTTGCTGTAGAGGGCGCGCTGGACTTAGGAATAGTAGAATTTACTATTCCTACTCCAGTTTGTGCAACAGCAGGGAAGGTGTTGGGTTGTAAATCCAACACCAAGTGCGTCCCCTACAGCATTGAAAAGACTCGCGATTTAATGATTCACATTGTAACAACGCGGTAGTTGTAACGACCGCAGCGTAAAGGCATGCGTGTAAGGCATGCGACGTTATAGCTGTTTCCCTCTACTAAACCAATATTATTATTTTTAATTTCCTTTGATTTTCCGGGTTTCCTGAAGCATTTCTTTTTTTTTACTTTTCATGTTTTAATGGTTATTTATGACTTTGAATTACTTTGATGAATTTACCTATGAGTTTTTCATTTTTGAAATTTTTTGGTGGGTTTTTGGACTTCACTTTTTCTTTTTTGGTGGATTCTATTTTGACAGCATGGATATGGACGGAGATCTACAGATACAGAACTATAAGTTTAGGTTATTTCTTTCTTTATTTGAGGGTGGGAAATGTTATAGTCTATTATGTATGTGTATTTGCAGTAATTACAATATGGTATTTTACATTTCTATGATTTGGATTTACTTGATTCTACTTTGTGCTTATTTCTAATGTTGTGCTTTGTGATTGCTGATGTGCTGATTTTTAATTAATTAATAAACATACTACTGTTATTTAACTGTCTTCTTTTCAATGTTATTTGTATGTTTTCTGACTGAAATATTAAAAGTAATTGTTTAATAATTACTTAAAATCCTTATGTTATGGTGGTGTGTACCTTTCTTAAGATTTGTTGGTTAGTGTGTAAGTAGCTAGATATTTTATAATAGGGATTTTATTATTCAATCTAAGTAGTGTAGTCCTTTGTTTATAAAGATTCTAACATTACATTGTAGCATGTCGTACATTTGACTTATTTTAGGGTTAATTTGTGTTACTGATTGCTTGATTCTTAGTTGTTAATAGCTTTGTTCTTTCTGTAGGGCTTCTATGAATTTGGAGAGTGTAGATTGGGTTCTCCCTAGTGTGGCATGGAATGCATTGTACCATCCTTCAACTGTATTGTTGGTTTTAACTTCTTGAACAATTGTGCTGTTGTAGACATTCCACCATGTTATTTAGAATTTGGGTTGGCATCTGTTTCCAGAGTGGTGAAGTCTACCAACCCAAGCCTCTTCAAAGTAGTCCATTAGGGGACTCAGTTTGTCTTTGTTTTGCTGGTAAAATGGGTTTTCTAGGAACATAGGCTGGTGCAATTATTTTTTTAATTTTAAATGGAAACTGACTGTTTGTTGCATACTCTACACTTAGGGCCTGATTTCGACTTTGGCGGTGGTGCACCATTTCGGTGCCACCGCCGCACCACCAAAACTGTGGTTAGACCACCCACTAGATTAGGAGTTTCCTCCTGTCTGACAGGCTGCTTTTTGGCATACCCTCAGCGGTGCCTCAGAAAATGGGCACTGCAATGGGAACTCCAAAAACTGTTAGTGCATTCCATGCCGTACAGGAACTGGAGTGCATGCACACTGGGAGGCACTTGTTTTGGCCCCCCTGTGTGCCTCCCCACACGGAGAAGGAACAGGGTGCCCAGCAGGGCCCCTTTAGTTTCCTCTCCTCCACAGTGTTCATGGACGACGAACCTCCATAACACCGCCAGTGAAGAGGAAACTCATAGTATGCTTGGCTGGACCGCATAGGTCCCACCAAGCGTATTGCGGCCTCCTGAACACTGCAACACCGCCAGGGAACAGCGGTTCCTTGGCGGCTGCGGCGAGGCTGTGGCAGTCCCACCACCTGACTCATAATAGGGCAGATGGGAGACCACCACCACCTCGCCCCCACGAGTCTTGCGGTCCGTGGACCGCCAGACTCACAAACAGGCCCTTTGTGCAGGTTGTTGGAGAACCCTCCAGCTTCCTTGATTAAAGTGGTATTAACAGCCCTGATGGACTGTGTGTGTACAATTTAAGTATTGTTTGTATCATGGCCTTTTCAAAGTTCATTATCATTTTATATGTAGAGAAGTTATTCCTTTTAATCATAATGAAGTATAGTAGTTGGTAGTAGGTGCTACTTTGTTTATTAGATAGCAAGACAGACGTGAGGGGTATATTAGTGTTTTGATATTCACCATGTATGATGTATAGCTGGGTGATTGATATAGGGCTCATTTTGAATGTCCCACCCATAATTCACATTTGAGATTGACTTAGTCTTAATCAATTATCTGGTGTAGCAACAATGTTAATGTGTTTGTGATTATTAGGTTGTCATGTAGGAGTTAGGGTTCATCCTTATGTGTGGCAGTTAAGTGTTCAGGAATATGGATGTCTTTGTATCTTCATGGGGCAGTAGAAGTATCACTGGCAGCTTTCTTAGTTCATGCTATTAAGCACTTTAAAGTAGGTATAGCTAGAAGCTGACGTAATGTATTCAGGCCCGTTTCTGGACTCTATACCTTCGGTCACTTCCTGATCTTTTTTCTAACTCAGTGGAGGCCGAACCACATGGCCGATTCCCGGTGGAGCTGCACCTACAGCTATAAGGAAGATTGGCTCCGGCACACCGCTATGTCCGTCACCTACCCAGCCGGACTTCGGACATTTTTTTCGTCATATTCTCTGCCGCTGTCTCCTCCTAATGGACTTCCAGCTCTCGTTGGTCTTCTTCGGTCTTGATTTTTATGTTCACTAGTAACTCCTGTCTCGACTATGTAAACATTCAGTAATTTGTGTGTCATTTTGTAACTTGCAATTAGCTGTTTCCTTATACCCTTTCCTATCCTGCCATCCTCGTCATCTCCATTGGCTTGTTTCTGAACTCAATGACCTTCGGTCACTTCCTGATCTTTTTTCTAACCCTGCGCAGCCTGAACCACATGGCCGATTCCCGGTGGAGCTGCACTGACAGCTATAGGGGAGATTGGCTCCGGCACACCGCTATGGCCGTCACCTACCCAGCCGGACTTCAGACATTTGTCTCGTCGTTTTCTCTGCTGCTGTCTCCTCCCAATGGACTTCCAGCTCTCGTTGGTCTTCTTGGGTCTTGATTTTAATGTTCGCTAGTAACTCCTGAATCCACTATGTAATCATTCTGTAATTTGTGTAAAATTTTGTAACGTGCAACTTGCTGTTTCCTTATGTAAAGCGCTCTGATACCTTCGGGTCTATCCAGCGCTATATAAAACTCATCAAATGAAAGTACTTTAGAGAGTATATATTTTCGAATTTTAGTAGTGGGCTCTTGGAAACTAGTGTTCCCTCTTTAAATCTTGAAATACATGCGTTATTTCGATTTCGGTGACATTTTGGGGGGGTGGTTGTGTTTTCTCACATGCATTATGGTAGTATTTTGTACATTTACAATTAACATTCTCGGTTCTTGTGCTTTCTTGGCTCTAAGTGTAGCTCATGTACAAGAGGAATTGTTTGCTTTTCTGTGAGGTGAAATAGATTTATCTTTCTGTCATTATGTCTGAAAATAGTTTATTAATACAGTTGAAAGTCTTCTAATATGGATCAAGTGTTTATTTTCTGTTGGGGAAATCATTAGTATTGGTTATATATGAAACATTTATTTATGGGTAGTTTGAAGGGGTCGAGGGCATTCAGTTTTGTTTTTAATGTTTAAGGTTAAGCCGATACCTGTGTACTTTTTTCCAGGTGTTCAACCATCACATAAGAAGTCCGGGCCCAGATCATACAAGGTTGCTGGTCCTCGGTCCTGAGGCACCTCATTCTACTCTAGCCAAGAGGAAAGTTTGAGGAAATACTGACTCCATGTGTGCCTGGGATGGCAGAGGGGTTTTAAAGGCAACAAAGGGGCAGCTTTGTAAAAGCTGCACAATGCAACAAATTACATTAATTTTGACTTGAGATACAAGTAAAACTTAATGTAACGAGTTGTTTCATACCTGGGAGTGCCCACTTTTGTAGCACCATTCAGGAGTTAGCACAGTTGAGGGGTCAGCATGCAATAATGTACTCACCAACTGGGCGACCAACAGCAAAAATGGTGCCTTTGCATGTTTTCAGTCAGGGCATGTAAAATACATGTCTTGCCTGTGTCGTATATTGCACCCTGCCTTACGACTCAGTAGGCCTGTCAGAGGGGTGACTTACACAGATGCACATGAAAAGTAGTGAATTTTCATTGCTTTTAATGGCAAAGTTGGGCTAGAAATACAGGGCTGCTCTACCAGACTGCAATGATGGACTGGGGGAATCATTTTAGTTGGGGGAATTCCAGGTTGGCACAACCAGTTCTGCGAGCCCTAGGGTACCCCTCTAGCTTACATGCCCTGGGAGCCAGGGTACCATATACTAGGGACTTACAGATAAGTTAGCCATTTCCAATTTGGTGCAGTCAATTCAACATGCACTTTAGGGTCATTGCTCTGGCACTGAGGTCTGGTTAGCAGGCCTCAGCGCACTCTCAGAGTTATACAGCCATCAGCTTCAGTCAAACAACTTAGGGGCGACCATACAAATAGAGGCATTTCCTTACATTTCAGTAGTGGGGTGTAGGGTATGGAATAGTGTCTGCACCGATTGCTACGGGTGTATCACAATATCCCGCACACCACCACATTGTGCTTACCCATGTTGATGTGGGACAGCATCATGACTGGACCCGAGTGGTGCCCAAGGCAGACAAGGAGAAGAACTGTGAACAATCATGCCACAGAGTGTGACAAGTCAAGAAACCTAACTTGTAGGTAGGAGACTGTGTCATCATTCGTAACAGGTACTTGTGCTGGAAATTCAGGACCCCTTTTGAGAGAGAACGATAATGGGTCATCAGTCTGAAGGGCACGATGGTGACAGCAGAAAGAGGGAAGAAGAGACCCTAACCAGAAATGTCTTGTGGTTCAAGCAACTGAGCGGAATGGACTCAATGCCACTGTAGGAAGGAATGGAGAAGACAGCAAATCAACTGTTGGGAGCCGAAGGGACCTCACCCAGCCTATGATCTTCTGGGATGGCCGAGTTCTCAGTCGCTAAAGAACTGGGAGATGGAACTCCTGCACCAGGGGCGATACCACCAAGAAGAGAAAAACAGGAGACGAAAAGTGGTAGATCGACGAGAAGCCAACGGTATCACCAATCACAACTTTTATGACTATATGTTGTGAGCTGTGCTTTGTGTTGATTTCTTTGTTTTTCTTATTCTATCTCTTTACTCTTCTTTTATTCACAGTGCCTAAGAAACTGAGTTAGAGTGGTCAAACCTTCCCACCAATGTGGGGAGGAATGTAAAGGTCCTCCTGGCCTCTACCATGAAGATCTGACGTCACCACGCACCCCTCGAGCTGGACGTGGCTGAGTGTATAGATAAATGAGAGTTGGGTCACTCGGGCCCACTCTGAGACCTGTACCACCTGTGTGTCTGTGTTGTCATCTTGTGCACCTTACCCCCATCTTCAGTGTGAGGCCTCTCCTGGCCATATCGCTGGCCAGCCTTTCGAGCGGATGACTCGGGCTCATCATCGCCACAATAATCCTCCTTGCCACCAGGAAATGCGACCTGATGTGTCCCTACACAGAAATGGTCTCACTGGTAGCAAAGGGTCTCCATGCACTCAAAGGGGCGTACACGTCCAAAGTGTCCGGCGAAGTGATAATGGAACGCTAGCCCCCTCACTGGTCTGGCAATGAGACTGGGCGTCCAGACAAATAGTCTGCTGCCTTCTTGGATGCTGTGCCCCGCACTCAAGGCCTACATTCAGCCGTTGAAACCGAAGCTTGCTACTGAAGAAACCTTTGTTTAACTTTAAAACTTCAAATCCTCAAGCAACCCGATGTGCCTCTTTTTTTTATTTATTTTTTAAACGTGAGCAACGGTAGTTCGAGGTTAAGAATTAAATCAGAAACTTGGGATTCTTTGTGGAAACATGGAAAACCTCACCATGCACATTTTTTAAAGTTGACAACACCTTTGAAACAGTGCCGCACGTCGAGTTTTTGCTGCACATTTATTCTCAAGACCAAACACAAAAGTTATTAGAACCTCCTCATGTTGGATTTAAGCACCATCTATTACACTCAAATTGTAACTTGAAGTGATGATCAACTTGGCAGCTGGTCTCTAAAGTGAACGCTGTATTGAATGTATTAAGCGTAGTTTCTCTTCACATTAGTTCTGACCAAATTGTTGACTTAATGAAATAAAGGAAAACAAAGGACACACCAAGTGCGATAACCAGCTTATTTGAAATGATCCAATCAATTTGATGAGCCAAATAATCCAGTGGCTAATAATTTTATGTTTTAAACTCTAGGAGAGCCCACATCGATGCCTCCCAACCCTTTCAACTTGAAAATAAAGTTTGTTAGAGTGAGGCATGTGGCGAAGCTCAGCGCCTCATATCCTCATATCTCTGTGCTAGATTCTCGGCATGTGCAGTTCTTTGTTTCAGAAAAGTGTAGTAGTGGTCGTATGTAGATTGGTGTGAACATGTTTGCGGTGCTTATGAGAAAGTTTTGTTGTTTTATTGTAATGTCAGGTGCTTTGCGGCGTGTATTCTGCCTTTTCCAGTGTATCGCTGTGGTGTTTCACTCCCTGACCTCTGCCTAGGAAGGGAAGGGCCCTGGGTCAGCACCCTCGTGGTCTGGGGAGTCAGGGGGGGCCTAGCGTGTGCGCAGCGCAATGAATACACTCCACACCGTTACTCGGTTGGGCGCGAACTAACTGGCTCGCCCCCCATTTATTATTTATATACGCGCTCATGTCCCCCGACGTGAGCGCAACCTACGCGTGTCCTTCAGCGCTCTCGCTGAAACGCTAGAGTGCTAACTGTAACATCCCTTCTCAACTCAGTCCTTGACAACAGTTCACTTATTACTTCGCCGCATCACTTACTTGGCACGCAAAGTCTCTCAGCTGACTGCTGGGCCTGGGGTTCTCCCTCAGCTCATACCTGGCGGCCCTTCGTGCGCCCGGGGCCGAGGTCTCAGGTGGCACCTCTTGCCTTGGCCCACCACCTGTGCCATCGGCGCCGCTTGGCTCAGACTCTGTGTTGCTCCGTGGGTCGGAGCGGGATGTGTCCCCCGGGGCGTCACCAGAGTCGTGGTCTACTTCGAGGTCTGCCATCTCTTGGTCGTCCGCGTGTCTCCTCACCACCTTGAACCACGATATGTTCCGGGTGACCAGGTCTCTCCCTCGACGTGCTGTCACCATGGTTCCTCGGCGGTCGACCACTCTCCAGTACCCTCTTTCATATCTAGTCTTAAACTTTCCTCCTGGCCGGCGCTCTTTTAGGACCACGGTGTCTCCGGCCTGAACTTCTAGGGTCACAGCCCTCCGGGCCTCACTGACTCTGTTGTTTCGCCTTTGGCGCCTTCGGAATGCTTCTTCCTCGCTGAAGGGCGGCGCTACCCAGCCTGGGGCTACTGGCAGCCCATCCCTGCGAGCTCCTTGGAACATCAGTGCCCAGGGGGCTTGTCGGGTGGAGCAGTGGGGAGTGCTGCGGTATTCCCCTAGGAATCGCTGTAGCTCTTGCTCCGGGTCCAGTTGTTCGGACACGGCGATGCTCAGTACCTTATTGATGGTGCGCATGAACCGCTCCACCTCCCCGTTGGCTTGGGGCCATTGCGGGGTGATGCGCCTGTGTCTGATGCCGTGTGACTTCAGGAGTTCTTCGAACTCGTGCCCTTGGAATGGGGGTCCGTTGTCACTCCGCAGTTCCTCGGGGTATCCGAACATCCCAAATATCTTCTCCAGGGCGGGCTTCACATGCACGAAGGCGGTGGACGGTAAGGCCTCTGCTATTGGGTATTTTGAGTAACTGTCAATGATGACTAGGGTGACTCGCCCGTCGGGCAGGCTCCCAAAGTCCACGCTGATCTTTTCCCAGGGGGTACGCCCATGCTCTTCAGTTATGATGGGTGCCAGTGGTTGGGCCTCCCCTGTTAGCTGGCATGACTGGCAGCTGCGGACAGTGTTGGTGATATATTCGTCCATACCCGGGAACCAAACTTTTTCCCTCATCCGGGCTTTCATCTTCTCTGTACCCTGGTGTCCCTTGTGGGCTAACTGTGTCGCTCTTGTCCGGAGTGCCCCTGGGACGACGATTCGGGAACCTCTTAGAAGGAGTCCCCCTCTGGTCATGCTCAGCTCGTGGCGTACCCTCCACATGTGTTGAAGGTCCTCTCGGTCTCCACTGGCCCACGAGTTTGCCGTTTGCAGAAACGACCGCCAGGTTCCCTCAAGGATGGTGTTCTTGACCTTGCCCATCACGGGGTCTTGATCGGCTACTTCTCGGAGCTCCTCAAGCGTTATAGCCTGGGGACATGTCAGTGCCGCCACCATGTCAAGGTGCTCCATGGCTTCGTCCTCAGCGTGTTTGTGCTCGGGTTCACTGCCGTGTCCTGGGTGGCGGGACAGGAAATCTGCCGGGTTTTTGGCCCCTGGCCGGTATACTACACTTAGGTGATACTGTTGCAAGCCGATGGCCCACCGCTCTATGCGTGGGGGCAGGTGTGGTGCTGTTCCCCGGAATAGCGGCACCAGCGGCTGATGGTCGGTCACCACTGTGAACGGGTGTCCACATACGTACAGACGGCAGCCCCACCGGATCGCCAGTGCTTCCCGCTCAATTTGGGAGTACCGCTTCTCCGTGTCGGTGAGGGCCTTGCTAGCATACGCCAGAGTTGCCCATTGCCCCGGTTCCTGTTCTTGTGTTAGTACTGCCCCTAGCCCTACGGGGCTGGCATCCACCAGGATCTCGGTCTTCTTGGTCGGGTCAAAATAGACCAGTGTTGTCTGATCTAGAAGCGCTTCCTTGATCGCCTCAAAAGCCTGCTCTTCGGTGTCAGTCCACTGCCACGCCACGTCGGTCTTGGTGAGGCGTCTCAGGGGCTCAGCCAGGGTGGCCAGATTTGGGACGAACCTTCCGCAGTATGTGGCCATCCCTAGAAAGCTGCGCACTTCCGCCACTGACGCGGGGGCCGCAGCCGTTTTGATGGCTTGCGACTTTCGAGGGTCTACTTGGATGCCTTCCTTGGTAAAGATGTAGCCAAAGAATTCAATCTTTTGTTGGAACAGTTGGCACTTCTCTCGGTGTAGGCTGACTCCGTGCTCTTGGAGGCGCGCGAGGGTGGCCCGTACATGTCGGTAGTGCTCCTCCACTGTTTTGGAGTAGATGAGGATATCATCACTCACGTTCAGAACGCCAGGCAGTCCGACCAGGATGTCTCTAATCGTGTTCTGAAAGATTTCGGCAGCCGATGAAATCCCGAAATTCAGGCATCTGTACCGTCGTAACCCCAAGTGCGTGCTGAAGGTGGTAATGTACCGGCTCTCCTTAGCTAGGGTGGGTTGGTGGTACCCCGCATTTAAGTCCAGTTTCGAGAACCATCGGACGCCGTTCAGATCGGAGACAATGTCGTCCATGGTCGGTGTGATGTGCCTCTCCCTTGTGATGGCCTTGTTTGGGAGGCGCATGTCGATGCATAGCCGGATCTTCCCGGGTTGTCGTGGCTTCTCGGCTATCACCATCAGTGACACCCATGGTGTGGGTCCCGTGACCTTCTCTATGACGCCCTGTTCCTCCAATAGTCGGAGCTCCTCCTCTACTAACGGGCGTAAGTGAAATGGGATGCGCCTGTGCCGGAGGGATGTCGGTTTCACAGCGGGGTCTATGTGAAGTCGTACGAGCGGCCTTTTGATCTTCCCTAGTCCTGAAAACAGGCCTTGAAATGCTTCCAGCAGGTCTTCGACTTGCCGGTCTTGGACCACTCTGAGGAATGTGATCAGTCCTAGATCTTCTGCCGCGTGGCCGCTGAGAAGTGTGTCTACTTCCTGGTTGATGACATGAACGTCGATGATGATTTCCGCCTTCTCTGACTGTACTGCTACCGTCATCTTGCCCTTCAGCGGAAGCGGCGTGTCACTTCCATAAGCGAAGATCTTGGCCTTCGACGGTCGGAGCTCCGGCCTTGGTCTGAGGCGGTTGTACTGTTGCACACCCATCACTGTCACCGACGCACCGGTGTCTATCACAGCGTTCACCTCCGATCCGGCTATCAATATGTCACAGCGTGGCTGAGGTCGCCGGGTGCTTTTGAGGGCTCTGGTGAACGACACAAGGTACGTTTCTTCCCCATCGTCGGACTCAGTATCTGAGTCTGGGTACTCCCTGGCTTGTTCTTTCCTGGGCCGTGGCTGCGACGATAATGACGTGTGGGACAGTTGCTGTACCAGCTTCCTCACTGGCTTGTCTCGCTTGTGGCTGCTCCGTTGCGTCTTCCTGCGACAGACTGAAGCGAAATGGTTGTCGATGCCACAGTTGGTGCACTTTTTCCCTCGAGCCAGGCGTGCCTTGAGGGGGTGTTCGTCGTATCCGCAGTACCCACATTGCTTGGCTTGATCGGGGGCCCGCCGGTCGCGGGGCTTTGGCGGCCGTTCTTTTCTCCGGACTGCGTCCGCTTTCTCCACTTTCACCTCCACGGTACTGGCAGCTCCTTTCACTAGGGCCAAATCCATTTCCTCTGTGCGTGCCGCTGACAGGTCGTGAGTCCTGGCCAGGACGAGGATGTCGTTCATTGCGATTTTAGGCTTGCGAAGTAACATGCCTCGTAGCATTTTACTCCTGATCCCCAAGATCAGCTGCGCCCTGATTTCCTCTTTAGCCCGATCTCCGACCAGGTGTGTGTCTGCGAGAACCCTCAGCCTCACGTGGAACGCGTCAACCGACTCTCCTTCGCGCGGTTTCGCTTGGCGAAGTTTGAAGTGCTCATAATCAGGGTTGACTTGGGGGTACAAATGTGCGTTCAAGGCCGCAACCGCCGCTGCATAGTCCGTCGGGGGACCCGTGTCGGGCAGGTGCTTGAACAGAAGGTAAATCTCTTCTCCCGCGTAGTGAAGTAGTAGGGAGCGTTTCACTGCTCCATCCGTCTCTCTGGACCCAACAAAGTAGTTTTCCAGCCTCCCCTGCCATGTCTGCCACCGCGGAGCGGCGGTCGTGGGATCTGCGGCTTCACTAAAAGGAGGCAGCACTCCTGAAGCGAGGTGATGGGGCAGCGCCCCCGCAGGGCCGGGCGTCTCATCATCGCCCATGCTGGTGTCGAAACCACCGACGTGTGAGCAGGGGTCGTCGTGCACTCACTTGGTTAGTCGGTCGCCGCACGTGGGCAGGTGCAGCACGCTGCGCCGTCAGGCGAGGCCTCCTTGGCTGTGCAGCCGGTAGCAGGAGTTCCTGGGGTTCAGAAGTCACCCCTCGTCGCCAGTGTGGTGTTTCACTCCCTGACCTCTGCCTAGGAAGGGTAGGGCCCTGGGTCAGCACCCTCGTGGTCTGGGGAGTCAGGGGGGGCCTAGCATGCACGCAGCGCAATGAATACACTCCACACCGTTACTCGCCTGCCCGTTTATTATTTATATACGCGCTCACGTCCCCGACGTGAGCGCAACCTACGAGTGTCCTTCAGCGCTCTAGCTGAAACGCTAGAGCGCTAACTGTAACAATCGCTAGAACATTATTTATGTTTGTTTATGCAATTGTTTTTCCATTTTTTTGTTTTTTTTGTGTTGGTTAAGATCACTTTATAGTGTGATTGCAATTAGAATCCTTGCATGGTCTGGAAAGTGAAACCCAACCACTTAGATCTATTTGCTGTGTGCAAATGCCACCCATATTCATTACGTTTCTCTTAATCACAGAGCTCTCGAAAAGTTTAGTTTCCCTTTTGAGGTTTATAAGTAAAAAAGATTGTGAAAAAAATGAATCGATTAATTTCTTATTTCGATCATATTTGTAATTGTATTGAGTTGTGTTTTATCACAGGTAGAGAGGCCTCTAAGGTGCCAACAGCCGGCGTTTTGCGAGACTTTTGTATCGCAAATTAAGTAGCTGGCTGACATTCTACTTCCGTGAGACCGATTTTCACCCAGAAGAACCCACATTTCTACTGCGTCTGCCTGAAGGCCAGTGTAATGTCTTCCTGAGATGCGCGAGCGAGCAGCAAACGTATATAAGGAGATGCTACATCTTTTTAACAACTGTGAAAATGCATTCTGTAATTCTTCCCTTAACATCAAGTTTCTTCGTTGTGCTTTCATTATGCTGCACGCGATTGTCTAGAAAGCTGTCATTTTTCAAACAGGCAGTGTAGGTATGTTAGAAACGTCAATTTGCGAGTCTGCTGTTTCTATAAAATCTAAAAATGCTAACATGTTTTCATCAGTGCTTGCTAAGGACCGCGGAATTTTATCATGAAAGTTTGCGGAATATAACAGCAGCTGAAATGATGTCACTAAAGATAGTCTATTTATATAAAGATGGTTCAATTTGCCTGACATGACAATGAACCACATAGAGAGAAATGCTAACCATGCAAGGAAAACTAAATATTATTTCCTGCAGACATCAAAAACTACTGTTAAAAAAGCGTTCGAGTCCGGAAACAGTACTCAATATCTGGTTGCAGTCTCATGACGCACATCGGACTTGATTTATTTCCGATGTAGGTTTTGTCTTTTGTTCATGGCCTGAATTCTGACAGTCCATACGCTCCACAGCAAATGCAAGGACGTTTGAAATGCAAATAAAATCTCTTTTCATTAAATATAAAAAAGCCTTAAATGTCATCGCTCTGTTGCTCTCTAGCAAAATCCAAACCCTACAAATATCTCTGCATACAGGATGTGTTTAGTTTACATGTACCGAAGTATAATGTAAATATAATATTCTTATCTGAATTGAACATCCTTTTAAGGAATTTCTTCCATTTATTTTATCATGTGATATTCAGCCTGAATGAGGTTGGTGGTAATTATCACACCAGGTGAAATCCCCTAAACTTGGGAAAGGAATATAGCACGTATATATCTCTAGTTACGAACTTCCACCCTGGAAATGAGGAATGATAGCCGGAATGAGTGATTTTTGTAGCAAATTTAGCATGTTTGGGATTTTACTGGCTATTTTTCCCCAGGAAAATTTTGGAAGGTTTGACCTGGTGACATTTCCCTGTAGAAAAATGTATGATGTGGTAACTGTCGCAAACCATGTAACTCCTATCGCTACACAAACAGGGGCAGGAACGGAATTAACTAGCCACTCATAATGGGGGCCAATTCTACGGCTAGGCATTTATTTCAGAACAAGAGCAGAGGGCATGACCATCAGGCGGGCCACCACATGGTGGAAAATCGCTGCTTTTGCCAGGGCGCCAGATATTCTTTATATGGCTTCATTTAAAAACACTAACTTTAAGGTAGTCAACATGGAAAATTGAGTGAGCATTTAATCTAATTACACATACACCATACATTACTGGATCTACAGCTGATAACACAGCACCATGAATTCTGAGTGTCCTGCTGCACACCTAGCTGTTTCCAGCCACTTACTGAGGGCTGGTCTTACACCCAGCCCACACTGAGCAGTCCATGCCATGCAGGAACAGGGGTGCATTCACACAGAGGGGCACAATGTGTTCTCTCCTGCATGCACCCCTGTGCACAGGGACAACAGGGGGCCCCATAGGGTCGCATTTGATTCCCCACTGTCAGCCTTTTCATGGCTTGCTCCCCTTCATAAAAAGTCTGGAGGTGGGGAAACTTGTAATGTGCATGGTGGTGCCACACCGGCACCCCCATGCATATTTCTTCCTCAGACCACTGTGCCACCAGCAGGGATCACAGATCCCTGGCAGGTGCTGCGGTCCCAGAATGCTCCGCCTGCCGATCTTGTAATACGGCGGTAGGAACACTGGTGTGGCAGTCCCCAACCGCCACTGCACATCCAGCATGGATTTGGCGGTCCGATGAACCGCCAAAATTGAAAACAGGTCCCCGATATACATTTAATCTGTCCTTATATCCCATTACACACAGATATCCTTACTTGTTTGTCAGCATACTCAATTTTTGTAATACCCACTGGAGGTCTACCTCAACACTCTTTTGCCCCCTGAGGTAAAGGGCCTCATTAGGATGTCGGTCAGCTGCCACAGACAGGATGTTGGTGGCGGTCCGACCGACATTAAGTAGAGAGGTCCGACTGCCACGTTATGATGCCGTCAGTCGGACAGCATCGTTCGGAGGGACAGACTAATGGCCTGTCAGTCGGAGGGACTGATTGAGGCCCGTCAGTCGGATCGTACTCCCTATAATAGGGGCAGGGCGCGCTTAGGAACAGTCGTTGGGAGTACGATGTCCCTTTCTGACAGCCTTTCCATGGTGGTCCAACCACCACAGAAATGCTGCCAGAAAGTGACTTTGGGGGCCCCTAGCAGGACCCCCGTCTCCTTCCACTATGATGCCTGGCACACGGGTCATAGATGTTTTAAAACATTATTTTTTCCATTGCAGCTTGTGCTGCGGCCCTTTTTGGGCCACAGCACAATCCGTAGTGGAAAAAGCTATGATTTCGACCACCTACATCGCGGTTGCATTATAATTTGGCAGGTGGGACTGCCAACTGCTTGTCAGTCGGTCCCAAACCCTTTGCGATAGCAATCGGATGCTTGTCCGACCGCCATCGTAATAGGACCTTACATTTTGTTACAAGGGCCTTCACAGTCTTCATAGGACACTCCCAAATCTGAATAGAATAACAGTACAAAGGCACAGTGCTCCTTATAAGCTACTGATCCTGTTTTTCAAACAATAAATGGCTTTCCCCCAAACTGCATATCTCCAGTCTTGAGATGATATGACTCAGCTTTGAACTTAAGATCAGCCAACCACTGACTCATTGTCAGTGAAATTGCTCTCCCACCCTCACAGCTCCACCATTAAGTGAGGCCTCTCCTGAGCCCCAGCACTCCCGCAGTACTTGGTGTTTGAGGCCCTCCTCCACCCGTAGGTTATACCGGCGCCTTATCCCTGGTGGTCCAGTGGACCCTGACTCCTTTCTCTCGCTCCGCTTTCTGCCTCTTCTGCTCAATTTTTCACCCTTTAGCTCCTCTCACCCTTTCACTCTTCTTAGCACTCATCTGCTTTCTGCTCCGTTTTTCACCCTTTAGCTCTTTTCACCCTTTCACCCTTCTCAGCACTCTTCTTCTGCTTTCTGCTCCTTGTTTCACTCTTTAGCTCTTTTCACCCTTTCACTCTTCTTAGCACTCGTCTGCGTTCTGCTCTGTTCTTCACCATTTAGCTCTTTTCACCCTTTCACTCTTCTCAGCACTTTTCTTCTGCTTTCTGCTCCATTTTCTCCCTCTATTCTTCCCACCCTTCTACTCTTCAGATCTTTTTAATTTATTTTTCACCCTTTCTACTCCTTACTTTCTTCCTCTATTGCTTGCTTTCCCCAGTTTTTTTACCGCCACTGCTGCCCCCATGGCCCCTCCCCCAGCGCGACCAGCTCAAGCCAGTTCCCCTCCCCACTCCTGCCTCCCAGCTGTCCAGCCCTCCCCGACACCTACTTAACGGCGGCCGCACCGAAGGCGCTCCAAAGGCAAGACTGTCTGCACCCATCCGTGACACGACCGCGACCAGGGCCAGGAACCGTGGACCTCCACACCGCCAATGATACAACCAAGAGGCACTCCACGCAGTCAACCCAGGCCGCAACAACAACTTGAAGCTAGTGTCACCAGCCGACACCCATGGACCCTTCAGCTGTCAGCGCTGCCGGCACACCTGCAGCACCCCCAGGAACATGGACCCAGCACAACTTTCCCAAAGAACACAACCGAACCCAAAGACCCTGCAATGCATCCTCCTCAACGTCCGATCACTCCACAAACACACCACCGAGATCTGAGACCTCCTCAACAGCACCACCCCAGACGTAGCATTCTTCACCGAAATCTGGACCAACACCACCTCGGGACCGGACATCGCCATACGCCCAAGGATACAAGATCTCCCGGAAGGACCGCCCCACCCGCCCGAGAGGAGGAACTGCTATCGTCCACAAATCCACCCTCCGCCTGAGCACACTCCCCGACGAGCCCACAGACCTGATGGAACACTTAGACTTCAAGATACAGGCCAGCCCTACCACCACCCTCCAAGGAACTTTCATCTACCGACCCCCTGGACCCCGCAAACCTTTCACCAACTCCATCATGGACATCATCTCCCCGCAAGCCATCGCATCCATCAACTACACCCTGCTGGCAGACCTCAACTTCCACCTAAACAACCAACTAGACCCCAACACCGCATCCCTCCTGGACAACCTCCACAACATTGGACTCCGCCAGATCGTGACCGACCCCACGCACCCAGCAGGACACACCCTCGACCCCCTCTTCATATCAGGAATCTCCATCACTTTCAGCCACACCACCAAACTCCCATGGACAGACCATCGATGCATCTACTTCACCTTCAGAACACCCACCACCCACAGACCCCACAGCACCTGCTCCCATGAAGAAACTGGACCAAAATCACCAACGACCAGCTTACCTCCTCACTCAGCAACTCGACCCCAACCACAGTGGAAGACAACGACCCCAACACCGCAGCCCAAACCCTGCACAGATGGATCTCCAACAGTGCCAACACCATAGCCCCCCAAGAAGAACAACAAAACACACACCAAGAAAGCCAGATGGTTTACCACCAAACTCTGAGAGTCCAGACGTACATGCCGCTGCCTCAAAAAGGCCTGGAGGGACTCCAAATCCACAGAAGCCCACAACAACTTCAGAACTGCCACCAACTCATCAGAAATACGAGAAAAACAGCGATCGAAGGCAGAATCTCCATCCCTGACACCCTGAAACCAATGATTGGCAGCAGACAGCCCTCACCACCGAAGACACAGTGAAGACGATGAAATCAATCCCCGCCGAGGCCCCCACGGACCCCTGTCCCCACCACACCTTCAATGGAGCCGCCGACACCATTGCACCCATGCTTTGAAACACCATCAACCGCTCCCTGGCAACCGTGTCCTTCCCCGATGACTGGAAACACGCCAAGGTCAACCCTCTCCTGAAGAAGCCCTCAGCAGACCCCACCAACCTCAAAAACTACAGACCCATCTCTCTGCTCCCGTTCCCAGCGAAAGTCATCGAGAAAGCCATCAACTGCCAATTCGCCACCTTCATCGAAGACCACAACATCCTCAACTCCTCCCAATCCGACTTCAGAAAAAACCACAGCACAGAAACCGACCTCCTAGCCGCTACAGACAAAATCTGCTCCCTACTGGACAAAGGAGAAACAGTAGCACTCATCCTCCTCAACCTCTCAGCGGGCTTCGACACAGTCTCCCACCGCACCCTAACACGCAGACTCCAGGACACAGGGATCCGGGACAAGGCCCTCGACTGGATCCACTCTTTCTTCTCCGGCAG
Organism: Triturus cristatus; assembly: GCF_964204655.1. Taxonomy (NCBI): domain Eukaryota; kingdom Metazoa; phylum Chordata; class Amphibia; order Caudata; family Salamandridae; genus Triturus; species Triturus cristatus. Next base: position 494,397,775 of record NC_140585.1, read on the forward strand.
CAGGAGAGACTCCCTCCCTTCCTCTCGGACCCTACACCAACCACCTGCGGAGTCCCCCAGGGGTCCTCCCTCAGCCCCATGGTCTTCAACATCTACATGGCTCCGCTCGTCCCCATCATCAGAACCCACGGACTCAACATTGTTTCATAAGCAGACGACACCCAACTCATCCTCTCCCTAGCCAACGAACCCAACGCAGCCAAACAAAACTTTCAAGAAGGCATGGAAGCTGTCGCCAAATGGATGAAAAGCAGCTGCCTACAACTTAACACCGACAAAACATATGTACTCATCATGGGCCCACACCCTCAGTGCAATTATTACCCTCAAGTGGGTGTGCTTTGTTTTCTTCTGTTTTGTAATTATTATTCTTAGCCCTCAGTGGGCCTCCAAATGCCAATGTCCAGTTGAAATACCATAAGCTGTTTTCACTGAGAGGCTAAGACCAGTTCTGTAGCCCTACGCTTCCAATACACATTTCAGTGGTGGTGCAGCCTTCACGGCAAGACTGCCATCATATCTTGTACCCAAGTTTGTCATCAAAGAAGGCACACTCCACAATAGATAACTCATACTGAGTTTTTTATTAGTTCCCATAAAAAAAAAGTTGCTGAGAAATTGCGATATTCGCAAATTTGTGGTTAAATGTTTTTCTTTTTTTAAACGAAGCCTGAGCTTCCGTGCTTGCTTTTAAATAACCCTAGGGTGGTCCATGTCTTGGGGGCACATGAAAAATATAGGAGGGGGTGCATGGGGCCCCCCTCCTAGGGCTTATCAAAGCCCCAGGGACCGCCACTTCCCCAGGGCACTTTGGATTACAAATGCAGGTGGGCCCACCGGGACTGCCCCCTCCCCAGGACTAATTTAAAAAATATGGGGGGCCTCGTGGGCCCTCGAGCCCCGGGGACCACCTCCTCTCTAGGGCATCTTTATACTAAAGTTGGAGGGCCTTGTGGCCCCCCTCCAGGAGCCTTACATGGCCCTGGGGACCGCCACCCACCAGGCCCGGCTGCAGCAATGTCCAGGGGTGCCCAGCCCCAGGTGATTGCAGTTTGCTATGGCTTCGTGGAAGTGGGAGCATTAAAAATGCTCTTGCTTCCATGAAGTGAAGCAGAATTGCTTTTGGACAGAGGGAGCTGCATGTTAGAAACCCCTGTGTACAAAAGGAATTCCGGTTCCCACACAAGGTGGGAAGCCGGCAGGGACCTTGGATGCCTTGAGGCTTCCCTCGCAATCCCCAACAGAGATGCCAGGCCCCAGGAGATGGGATCACAGTGGTCAAAGCTGACCTGGGGAGACGCCACATTAAAAAAATTATGATTATGAAGGCCTGGCCCCCGAGAGATGGGTCCCTGGGGCAGAAATTGGCCTGGGGAGGGGAGCTGTGCAGCCCCCCTTTCCTTTAAAAAAAAAAGGAATTGCCCCGGGGAAGGGGTCCCCAGGGCTGTAATCGATCTCGGGAGGGGGCATGGTGGCCTCCTCCATTTTTTTTTAACAAATAAATGTCAATGCCCCTGGGGATGGGGTCTCAGGGGATGAAAATCGACTGGGAGGGGGGCCATGCAGACCCTCTCTTGTTTGTTTGATAAAAGTTTTGAAAAAAAGTATCAAGCCCCGAGGGATAGGGTCCCTGGGGCCCAAAATGGTTGTGGGAAGGAGGGCTCTTCCTAAAACTGAAAAATCCCAAAAAAGCACAAAAAAAAGCTTGCAACCCAGGGCAGACCCCGCCCCCTTTCGTCACTACTCTGGTTGGGGGATGAAGTCCCTTTGGCTGCTGAGGGTCCTTAGGGGCCAACAAGACATACTCATTCACCTATACAGTCACTGACACAAGCACACACTGTATTACTTCGTCCTCCCAAATAATAGAAAATGCTGCACTCCCAATGACGGAACTGCAAAACTTATAATAGAACAGTTTTGATACATCATCCTAATGAGGTTAGTGAGTAAACTGTGTGAATGTCTGTATCCGTCTGTCTGTTGGTGTGTAAGCGGCTGCATGGGTTTGCGAATAGCTACATGAGTGTCTATATGGGTTATTGATTGGTTGTCTGAGTATCTTTATGGATGCCTGAGTGTTTGTGTGGGTGGGGTATGTGTGACTCTGTACATAGATGTGTGAGTGGATGTTTCACTGTGGTCATGGTTTCAAGAGTGCATCTGTGATGGACTGTATGGGTGGGTAAGTGTGTGTATCGGTGTGTTAGTGAGTGAATGTATATCTCAGTTGTATATGTGATAGTAACTACATATCTGAAAGGCATTCTATATGTGTGTTGGAGTATATAAATGGCTATAAGTGAGAGTTTGTGATTGTGAGAGTGGCTGTATGGATGAGTCTGTGCTTGTATTAGTGATTGTATAAAAGCGTAAGTATGTGCTAGTATTTGTATGAGTAAGTGAGCTGGTGTGTGTAGAACTGTATATGTGAGTAAATGGCAGTGTGATTAATTATTTGCATGACTGACTAGGTGTGTGAGTATCTCTATGGACGAGTGGCGGTATGTGAGTTCCAAGGTTTTTTAAATGTTAGTTTCTAGCTATGCCTACAGAGGTTGGACATCTGAGGAAAGAAGAAAAAACGCACAGAAAGAAGCAAAAGAAATGCAGAAAGAAGCAACAGAAGTCCACAAAGATGAAGAAAAGTGCAAGAAGAACCAAAACATGTGCAGAAAGAAACAACAGAGGAGCAGAAAGAGGCCTTGTTGCAAAATCATCCTGTGCCCACAACTTTTTCAGACGGGTACTGGTGGTAACTGACTCTGACTAACCAAGCCTAGAGCCAGTGCTATGCTAAACACACTTAGAATACAGTGAAAAAACCTACATATACTAGGGAACACTATGCGTTGGGGTACCCCTGTGATTAGCATGACCTCCTCCATAAGTTCCTAGTACATAATAGGGCAGGGGATTAAAACTATCTCATCCTGAGAACAAGTCCCAGCTTCCTCACCGCCAAACTGTGTGATCCTAAGCAACAACAAAAAATGTCAGTGTCACATTTTCTTTGGATAACTAATTTCAAAGCACCTTGGAGTAACTCATTTTAGGGTGTGCGCTATAACAACAACCCATTTATATGTGGTGTAATAGGCAACAATGATGCTTCACATAACGACATTGGTCATATACAGTCCACATGTCAAAGCTATTTCTTGGTTCACTAATGTCAAAGTCGTCAGGGTATTCGAGATTTTTGTAATGCTTCTAAATGCATGTTTAGAAACATACTTTGTAGACATCTCCTTGAAAAGAAACACTAATGCTTAAGAAATATATTTGATAAAAATTGTGATAAATGAGGGGTCCTGAAAAGCCAGAGTGACATGACGACTCCTGACCCAGGGACATGCAAGTGCTTATTGCAGGGAGTGACTGGTGACGTTTGAATTTAGATACCCTGGACTCCAGTGATGTTGGGGTGCGCTGAGGTTGAGTTGTAATGGTATGTACTGGCATATCTACATTGTCAAGGTAATTGTCACTGCTGCTATCTTTGTTTCTAATAAAAAAAATTACAAAAAAAAAAATTGTGATATATTTTTATCAGATTTTTACATGAAGTTTATTGCATGATTTACATGAAAAATCTTTTTATGATCCAGCTGGTGTTAGGGCTGTTAGATCCAGTCTAGATCCTTGACTCAGCTCTAGCTTGGTTCGCTCTATACGTTTGCTGGAAGACAGACAGACAGACAGACAGATAGATAGACTCTCGTTCTCTAAGTAATGCCAGCCTCTCAATACATTTTTTAGTGTTCCATTGCAAACTATGAAACTTTGTCAAGCGAGGTTGTCCGATGGGCAAGGATGGGCGCAGGTAATGCTGCGGCCCTTCATAGTGAGGGTAAATCCAAACATCTCCCCATCATTAGAGGCTCAGAGAGTGACTGGTTCCCGTCATTAAAGTGAAGGTGCTTTAATAGTAATGAAACGTCCCTCTCTACAAATCACAGATGAAGGCTGTCATTAGTGGGAGAACTTGTGAGGCTGAGTGTGCAAGAGGGCACAGACAGGCTCTTGTGTGCAGGGGCGACGGAGAGGGGCCCTGTCACCCAGAAACGTCTAAGAGGGACCCCGGTGTTCAAGAACGGGTGAGAGGGGCCCCGGCGTGTAGAGACGATGGAAGATGCAGGGAGAGACGACTGGGGAACGTCTAAGAGGACCCCTCACAACATGGCACTCAAACTTTTAACAGTGCTCCCTCACGTGTGTGGCCTGCTGGCAGAAATATACAGTGTACGCACCTGCAACCAGAGCTACTAATTCACACTGAACAGTTTCAACGCGGATTTTACACTGGACAGCACGTGGGAACTCATTATTTCAACACGGATTTAACACTGGACAGCACAGATTTTGCAGCAAGCCCGCATGTGGCACGGATCCCAATCTGCAGTGCCCGCTTTTCACACTCAAACCACAAGGCACATTGTCCGTCCATCCACAGAGCCCACTTGCCACAACTCATTAACGTTACACGTTAACGTGCTTGAGAGGGGACAATTGAGTGTTTTCTATCATCCTCTTCATGGCTTAGCAAGAAGGGCCCGCTCTTTGTCGTGTGGGAAACTGTCATGTGCTCTCATCTCTGCGTCTTATCGCTGGGTACAAAGGTGGCCTCTCTGCGCCAAGTAGGGTTCTTACGGTGGGATACCTGCGTAAGGGATGTCGCGATGGGGGGAGAGTGGGGGGGATGGGGGATGTGGGGTGGAGCGGCTGGGGTAGGGGTTGGACCCTGGGGCAGGGAGGGCTACGCCGTCGCGGCGAGGGGGCCATTCCTTGGGGGCGGGAGGGGCAGGGGGGTCTGGGGGAACACTGGGGGGTGCGTCGGGTCGGGGGATAGGTTTACCGGCATGTCGGATGCCACCTCTTTCTTTCGACAGGTAGGTGTGGAGAGGGGCTCAGGAGAGCTTCATGCGGCTCCAATCCACTGAGGGGATGGGCCGGCTCTGCCTCGTGCGGGCGGTCGCGCTCCCATGAGGGACCTGGCGAGTGCGCCATTCAGGAGACGGGGCGGTAGGTCCCCGCCAGCATCACCCCGCAGGGTTGATGCGGCCTTCGGGGGAGGGGGACGGAGTTTCAACAGTCCAGATAGGGCCCGTGAGGAAAGGGGCACAGGGCGAAGGAGCGGGAGTGTAGACCTGGAGGAATTGCTGCACACATGTAGGGAGCGGGCGGGGTTGAGCCGGCTGGAGCCCGTACAGGGCGGTCGGTGGCCAGAACATGTGCCGACAGGGCTGGAGTCCGAGGAGGGCGGCCCTTACATTTGGGATGAGGATGAGGAGAGTGTGGAAGAGGGGGAGATCCGGGAGGGGGAGGGGGTGAGCGGAATAATGTTTGTGCTAGTTCATTGCAGCCCCAGCGATTCCAGGCGGAGAGAGTGTCGGCCCCTCCTGCGCAACTGGTTAGGCGGTGGGATCTGGTGCGGACCCCGACCTTGACGCCAGGTAAGGCAAGGCAAGGAGTGGGGACGGGGTCGGGCGGTACCGCACAGGTGGGGGTATCGGTGGGCACGGATGCGAAGGGAAACGATGGGGGGGTTGCATTTGAGCAAGGGTACGTACGTGCGGGACACCGGGGTGGGGACAGATGGCACGGGGACCGAGGGGACAGGGGCCTTGCGTGACAAGGGGGCTGGGGGGACGCCCGCTAAGGGTACGGGGAAAGAGAGTCATGAGGTGCTAGTGCTAGGTATCTGTCATGGCCCGAGGGGGTGTCGGTCAACGATTACATAGCGGCCGATTTGTCGTCGGTATTTTACTCTTCGGTCGATGTGGCGTGGCGTCTGGTGGCGTCGGTGGGGTCCGGTGCTTTCATGGCTAAGTGTGACATCAAGTCCGCTTTCCGGCTGTTGCCGGTGCATCCGGTAGACTATCAATTGCTGGGAATACAGTTTGACGGCTCTATTTTTGTGGGTAAAGCATTGCCCATGGGGTGTGCAATCTCCTGTGCGTTGTTTGAGCGTTTCAACATGTTTCTGCAGTGGCCTTTTTCATGGCGCACGGGGCACGCGACGGTGACGCCCTACCTGGATGACTTCTTCCTGGTGGGACGGCCCGGTTCGGCGGACTGCCAGCAGCAGCTGGACAGTTTTACAGAGCTCATGGGCTACCTGGGTGTGCCCTTGGTGCCAGAGAAGACACAAGGTCCCAGCACGGTGCTGTCATTTCTGGGGATAGAGCTGGACTCGGAGGCTATGGAGGCACGATTGCCGAGGGACAAAAAAATGCATATGCTGGTGTTGGTGGATACGCTGTTGGGGAAACAGAAGGTGACGGTGAGGGAGGTGCAGGTTTTGTTGGGGCATTTGACCTTTGCGTGCCGAGTGGTGCGGGCTGGACGTACGTTTTGCGGGCGTTTGAGGCTGTCCATGTCGGGGTTGACATTACCACACCACCACTTGCGATTGTCCGCGGGTACGAAGGAGAATCTGCATATGTGGCGGGCATTTTTGGAGCATTTCAATGGGATCCCCATGGCTCCCCCGGAGGAATGGGAATGGGATGTGACCATCTCCTCGGATGCGGCAGGGGTGGGGGTTTTGGGCTGTACTGGCAGGGGAGGTGGTGTGCGGAGACCTGGCCACTAGCTTGGCAGAACGGGGAGAGGAGCATCGCATTTTTGGAGCTGTTTCCGCTGGTGGTGGCGGTGTCGGTGTGGGCGCGGGAGCTCGCGCATAAAAAGGTGCTGTTCAAAGTGGATAACATGGCGGTGGTGCACGTCGTAAATCGACAGTCGGCTCAGGATCCGCAGGTGCTTAAACAGTTGAGGGTGTTTGTAATGCAATGTTTGGAACATGATATTCTGTTTCAAGCACGTCATGTGCCGGGGGTGGACAATGACATTGCGGATGCTTTGTCTCGTTCACAGTGACAGAGATTCCATGGGCTAGCCACGGAAGCGGACGAGTGCAAGACGCCGGTGCCAGTGGGGCTGTGGTCCGTAGGAGAGAGAGGGTCGCGCAATTGGTAAGGCAGTCGGTGGCCCCGTCCACATGGAGGGCGTACGTGCAGGCGTGGCGGGAGTTCTTGGAGAGCGGGGCGGTCCGGCATGACAATCCTTGGGTGCGGAGTGAGCAGGTGGGGCAGTTTATGTTGGCACTGATGGACAGGGGACGGTCGAAGGTGACGATTGCCGGCAAATTATCAGCCATAGCATTTATGGGAAAGATGTTGTGGGGCTACGCACCGTCGGCAGGCAAATTGGGTGCGCGGTTGTTGGAAGGCTGGGTGCGAGAGAAGGGAGGCAGGGCACCTCAGCGCCGTCCCATCACGGGAGGTATTCTTGGCGGCTTGATACGGCTCATGCCGCATATATGCCGCAATCGGGAGGAGGTCCTGTTGTTTTCCACACTGATGTCGTGGATGTATTTCAGGGCCTTTCGAGTGTCCGAGCTAGTAGGGCCACGGGATAAGCCAGGGCTGCGGTGGGGGGGGGAGTGGAATTGCAATCGCGGGAGGTGGCGGTCCAGTTGCGGCGCGTGAAGACTGACCAGAGGTGCGAGGGTCAGTGGGTAGTCCTGGGCCCCGTAGTTGATCGAGAAGTGTGCCCCACGCGGTGGGGGGAGAGGCTGGCTTGTGGGGAGCAGCTGGGGGACGGGGAGGTTTTTCGCCGGGCAGACGGAGGAAGGGTGACGGCGGCACAGCTGCTCTGGGTGCTATGGCACGCTCTGCAGGCCTTGGGGGAGGATCCCAGACATTTTGGGACGCACTCTTTTCACATAGGGGGCGGCGACAGATGTAGCACGGAATGGGTGAGGAAGGGAGGAACTTATGCGCTTGGGGAGGTGGAAGTCGGATTGTTTCAAGACATACATTAGGTTGCGGGGGCATGGGATGGCGGAGGAGGCATGAGGTGTTTTTTCGTTTGTTGACATGTGTCTCTTTTCAGGTGCAGTGGGGGGGCCAGATGTGGAAGGACTGTCGATCCCCATCGTAGGACATTCTTTTGTGAAACGGGCCGAGCACTCTGAATGGGATAGGCACAGGAATCTTAATTTAGGACTGGACCCTGGGCTTTTCAATTGTCGTTGGCAGGGAAAGGGGGGCATGAGGTGGCATGAATTAATTCCCATGTTGAATCAGGTGGTCGGGGGGGATTTGTCCAGATGTCTTGGTCATCCATCTAGGGGAGAATGACTTGGTACAATGTAAGGGCTTGGCTTTGTTGAAGCAGATGCAGCGGGACTTGAGGGAGATCCGGAGGCAGTGGTCCGGGTGCCATGTGATTTGGTCTGAGTTCGTACCCAGGAGAAGGTGGAGGGGGGTGGAGCGTCCTGCGGCCATAGACAGAGCGCGTAGGAAGATCAATAGGGATATGCGGGGCTTTTGCAATAAGGAGGGTTTCGGGAGAATGGAGCACCCGAAATTGCGCTATGCGGCAGTATACTTCTTTAGAGAGGATTGGGTTCATCTGTCCCGCTACGGCATGGAGCTGTACATTGTACAGCTAAAGGAGGCATTGGACAAGGCAATAGGGGTAAGCAGATACCCGAAGCGTACGGATTCCTAGAGGGGGTTGAAGGCTGTCTAGGACACCCTTTGAGTTGCGTTTTCTCCAAGTCGATTCTGTATACGGTTGGAGGGTCACAGTTATGAGGATAACATAAGAAGTTATTTAGTTAGGTAGGTGTAGAGAAGTTAGGAATGGCCAGTTGATTATAATGGTTGCAGGGGGGGGGGGAACGTGTTAGGGGAGAGGGTGGGGGTAAGGTAGGAAGACTTTATTTAGTGAGGTTTAGTTTTGTACGGCACAGGCCAAGGGAATTTGGATAAAAGGTGCACCTGTTTCCAATAAAGCGGCCTTTTTCACACCAAGAAATGTGTCGTGGTATGTGCTGCCCCCCAAGTTAGGCCCAATGGGGTTTTGGGGGGGGCGGCCGACCAGCGGGAGGCCTGCCATCCCCGGGGAGTTTTGGGCCGGGGGGCAGCCGTAATACGTGGGTCATGCCTTGGGTTCCTTTTGGGCTCGTTGGGCTGGGGTTGGGCGGTTTTTGGGCGGGAGGGTTTAAAACCGGCCATTTCGTGTCACGAGCCACCATTTGGTGGCCATGACACGACTGCCGGTTGAGGGAGGCTTGTGGTGGGTTAGAATTTTGTCCCACCCCCCCCCTCCTGTTTATTTTATCCTTGTGTGGGGGCTGTTGGCGGGGGCTTTGGATGGTTTGTGTAGGTTTAGGGTTGGCTTTTGGGGAACAGGTGCATAGGGGGGGGACATGTGTATGGGGTTGTCACTGGAACAGGTGCGGGTGTGGTGATATATGCTGCGGGGGCGTTTTCTCCTAGTCGATTCGGTATAAGGTTGGATGGTTACAGTTATGAGAATAACATAAGAAGTTATTTAGTTAGGTAAGTGTAGAGAGGGACGAGGAGAACAGTTTGTGGTAACTGAAGTACCATACATCGACTAATTCAACATAAACACCAAACCTCCAATTGAACCATAACTCTGATTCTACCCACACCCCAACCCAGCGTTTTGTGGGTATACAATGAATGGTGTTACAATAACTCTCAAAATCCCAGATGACGTCACCAGAGGAAGCCACATTCTAGTGTGCCAGTGGCTGGTGACTGCTAGTGATGCAGCAGGAGGAAAAAGTGAAGTGTGTTTCTGTTCAGTGGATGGGCCCTCGAAGCCAACTCTGACAGCTAGGACGCCCTGAGCGCCGTACCCCTAGCTTCTGGGGTAATAGCGCTAACACTGCTATCACCCCAGAGATGACACTAACAGTACCCCCACATCTATCCATGGTGATAAACCTAACCTCCCTTTGCCTAAAGTAAAGCTGTCAGTGGATCAGGTGTCCGAACATATCTGAAATGCACAGGACTGAGTTCCACAGCAATACTGTTCAGCTGCAGCCCTCGGACCAGTGTGCCCAGGGCCTTATTCACATGGCAGACACTGTGTACCACCAGGCCGTGTACTCTGCCACACACCTGTGCATAGATGCGCATGTCATCGGTAGGCCCTGTAAACATACATTGACTGATGCTGCCATCAGTAATGTATGAACACAACAATAGTTTAAGTAAGGTGCAAAACATATCAGTTTCCTCACACAAAGGGCCTTCGTTTCTGTGGTTTTAAATTTACATGTGACAAAAGCATGCCCCCCGCCCAGGTCCGGCTGTGGAACCAAAGCGAGTGGGGCAAAACATCTCAACATGCCCTGCTGGCTATCTCTGCTCGCTCTATGTCTTTTTGAGTGCATCTATTCTCTTTCTCCCTCTTTCCGCTCCTTGTCTCCCATTCCCAGGCCCGTTCTCTCCATTCTTTAGACCCCATGTGCCCACTGCAATTTATGAGGGGACCTGAGGATAGAGACAGAGCCCCAGCTGCATCCCAGGACTTTCCAAGCCGACCTCTGGCTCCAGCTCACCGGGGAAATGGCTCATGGAATGAAAGGCCAGCCTGCCCAGCCCCGCCAGCTCCATCTGAACTGCATGGTGAACTAACTGTGGCTTGGGAGCCCCTCCCCCTTTACACAGTACCTCTCTGTAAGGAAGTTTTATCCGCATTGCCGATCCTTTATTCGGCTTAAACAAATACAACGACTTGTTCGCTACGGAACGACGTAAATCCGGGAATATTTGCTGATAAATACATTTCATTTAAAATAACCAAGTCTGTCGGTACAATAGCATTGGGAAGGACAGGGCTGGTCTGGATTTCCTAAGGAAGTGGGCCATGACCACAAGGAAAGTGACACTGCCGGGTCAGAGCGAAAAAAAACATGAAGCCGAGAGCGAGCCGCATTTAAAGGTCTTGCGGTCTGTGTTATCAGAATCCGCCAGGCCTGCTACACTCTGCATTGGTGACAAAACACAGGGCCAAGGACAAAGGGGAAAAGGAATGTGTTCAACTCCAGCCAGGATAAAAATACACGAAAAGCAATGACTGGAAACTTCACGCCTTTATAAAAACAAAACACACACACAACAAGCAAAATGTTGACAATATGACAAAATATCATAGAGGGAGAAATGGTGGAAATAAACTATGGTTTCAATAACATCTCATGAAAAGAAGCGGACAGCTGGCAAGCTCCAGGCAAGGACACTGAAGAAGCCCTTCACAGGTCCTTCTCCTTATCCAGGCGAACGAGAAAAGGGAGCACTGCCCACATAAGCAGCGCACCCACTGACACACACACACTGCACTGCTGGACAGAACCGTCCTTAGCACGGTGCTGGGATTGTCCCCAGAAACACACTGCACTTTCTGAGCTCGATAACATCTTCTTCGAGGCGCCCTCGTGTCGTCTCGCATCAAACACTCCTCACCTACTCACTCAGGAACAGTCACACTCCGACGACGGACAGAACCGGCGCCCTCAGAACGGTCCTGGGATTCTCTCTAGCAACAATTTTCTAGTGCCTACCTTGAACACATCTTCTTCGTCACGTTCCCTCACAAAAAACACCACCTACTCCCAGCGCACCCAGGAACAATCGCGCTGCACCGCCGGGCCAGAACCGGAGTTTTCGTAGCTCCATAATAACATTGTGTCCATGGCGCACATCCGTTGCCTCACAACACCCACTGCTCACACAAACCCAGCGCACCCTGAAAGAACTGCACTCGCCGCTGGACAGACCCACTCTCTCGGATATTCCAGCGAGTTCTTCTAGCACCAGTTGCACTTTCATGGTCTCTATAACATCTTCAGGGGCCCTCCTTCGCCACAGACAGGCTGGGCCTTGTACACAAATGCAGCGCAGGAAAAGGTGTGAGGGTGTGTACCTGTGCTTTCTGTCAGCTCATGCAGCCACAAACGCAGCCCGTGAGTGCCAGGAAATCTAAACACACAGAAGTGCAAACAAGACCTCTGCAGTTAAACAAGTGCCCCCTTCACCAGTGGTGTCTGTGTTACTGCACAGTGGTGCCCGCGCCTTTGAGTTGGTCCCTCGTCCAAGCACAAGCCACACAGCCCTCTCGGGCAGAGGGAGCCATCTTACTTACACTAATGCGGGCTGGAAATTCCCACCAATCGCCCCCAGGACCTGGCCCACCTGGGCGTTTTATTAACATGAAGCGCGGGAGCCCACGCTTCATTTTTTTTTTTTTCGGCCCGAAATTCACGCGTTAGTTTTTCTCTTTTCTTGGGCCTCAGTTCTACCGAGGCACAAAATGGCTGCCAACACTTCCTGGTTTGGAGTGTTGACTGCCAATTAGAATAAAGCTCGTGATCGGGAGGGTACGCTGATCAACCGTGCCTCTAGATATCACTATCTTTATTTCCTGATTTCTCAAAAACTACTGAACGGATTTACACCTTTTTTTAAAGGTTGCTTTCTGATCCAAGCAGTATCTTTTTGCTAAATTTGGTGTAATTACGTTCAGCAGTTTTTGCAATAACTGTGTCTAAAGTTTCCTATGGGAAAATTATTTTTTCACCACTATTTTTTGAATTTCTCAGGTACTACTGAACGGATTTACACCATTTTAAAAAAAAGGGCGCTTTCTGAACCAAGGCCTACCTTTTTGCAAAATTTGGTGTAATTCCGTTAAGCAGTTCGGGCTGTAGCCGTGTCTAAAATTTCCTATGGGAAATAACATGGGGGAAACATGTTTTGGGACCCCCTTTTTTCTCGGCCCCCGATTGACAAATCACCCCCAAACTTTCAGGATAGTAGCTGACCGGAACGGGCCATTAGTTTTGAAAATTTTACGAAGATTCTTCAACCGGCGCCGAAGTTATTGGGAATAGAATGTTACGATTTTCCTATGGATAATAGGTCCTAACTATAACTACCTACTGGCGACCGCCAATAGGTAATATATATATTACCTACTGGCGGTCGCCAGTAGGTAGATATAGTTAGGACCTATTTTCCATAGGAAATCCGCAATATATATATATATATATATATATATGCAAGCAATAATAAGACACTTATAAGTAAGCCAATGCAACTAGTAAATACATTAATAAAATACATGGAATAAAGTACAAGCAGATAACAATACTGGACGTCCACTCCAAGAAATAAACACTGTTAAATGCAAATAATCAAGAAAGATATATACACTAAATACATCAGATGCATATAACCACTGGAGATGTGAATGTGCACACAGACACACTTACACATCACAATGCCAATAATCAAATATAACACATCAGAGGATTATAACCACTGAAGACCTGAATGTGCACACAGACACACTCACACATCACAATGCCAATAATCAAAAGAAATACATCACTGAACGAGTACTCAACATTCTTGCCGACTCGGCTGGAGGAGCTCTTGACAGCCAGGTAGAAGTCTCAATCGGGACCCTCATGCAGGCAAATGCATCAAAAGAAAAAACGGTCGCAAATGGGCAAATTCTCAGAATCTGCCCCTTTGGGACCGGTATTTTTGCAAAAATCGCAATTTAAGTAATCTCTAAATTGTGATTACTTAAATTACGATTGCATTTAAGGAATCCCAAATTGAGATTCCTTAAATGCAATGCATTAAAGTAAAACAATTAGCGATTTCGCTAATAGGGTACGCAAATTACCATGAAGTTGAACTTCATGGTAATTTGCAAAACCTTTGAAAAAAGCACTTTTGTGCATTTTTCAAAGTTTCATGTTGCGCACACAAATGTGTGTGCGCAACATATGTGCCCAGGTCAATTCCAGGGGTGTAACAGGGTGTCCTTTTGACACTTTCCCATTCATTCCTATTGGCCTGTAGGCCCATAGGAATGAATGGGAAGCTATTCCTTATTTGCGAGTCGCAACGTGTGAGTCGCAAATCAGGAATACCTTTTACTCAACCTGAGGAGAAGTTTCTGGAAATATCGCCCCCTTTCTTCTGTTACGAAAACCGAGCTGACTGTACTGGTCTGTGTCAGGGTCAAGACAGAAACTGGCCAGGCCACTGTATTTTGTCTCAGAGACAGAGCTGTACATTCCACACATTTCTTTGGCAACAACAAGCTCTGCTCTGACAGGTACCAAGCACTATCTTAGTAACGCTTATGGAAGCCCCCAAAATAACAGAAACAACCTTGAACGTGAATAGCCAAACAATTTGAGTGATCTGGGGGCCTGCCTGTGTGAGTAAAGTTCAAGCTAGAAAGAGTTAGAATTCAAGATGGCATGATGGTATGTCAAAGCGAATAGTAAGAACTTCATAATACTTCCCATGTACAACACAATGCACATTTGAGCACCACTGCACTCCAAGACAGAGAAGTCCATTCCACACCTTCTTCTCTCTCATGCTTTCAAACGCACATCCCACACAACAAAGGTATGCAGTTCCTAGAAAGTGTAGGACAGAAAAGAACGGAAAAGGAGAGGACGCGTCGGTTTGAGCTAATGTCCCAGAAGGAGAGAAGGGGTCTTCCACTTTAGGAACTAGGGCCCTGACACACCCGGCTGGGTGTCATGCTTCATCATAAAGCAAACACAAGGAGATGATGGACGGAGCGCTGAAAGTTTTCAGACACTCATCCTCAGTCACAGATCTGGGTTGAGACCATCATCGTTCTTTAGCTCACTACGCCACACCAGTTCAGACACAGCTATATGCAAATCAGTCTTGACCCTGTGCCTCATGGGAACAGTCCAGCCTGAACTGCCAAGCCATGTCTTCCCTGGACCGGAAACAAGCATCCTGGGACCGGTTTCGGGCTAACAGCCCTCATCAGCCAGGATAGCTTAAATCCAGTGGCAAAATGATCAAGGGACCCACGTCGGGGCATACCCTGCCAACTTAGGGTGAACAAAGCAAACACAAGGAGATGATGGACGGAGCGCTAAAACATTTCTGGCACTCACACCCAGATCTGGGTTGATTCCATCATTGTTCTTTAGCTCACTTCGCCACCCCAGTTCAGACACAGCTATATGCAAATCTGTCTTGACCCTCTGCCTCTCGGGAACAGTCCAGCGTGAACTGCCAAGCCATGTCTTCACTGGACCAGAAACAAGCATCCTGGGACTGGTTTTGGGCTATCATAAGGCATACTGCAATGCCTGACCGGCACCCTATGAGAGGCTCTTTTCAGAGATTTTTTATTCCCAATGATATAAGGTGTGGTGTAGGTATAGGGCCTTGTAGTGTAGATCAGTATTAAAAGTGTGGGTGGTGCAAAGTGTGGGGAAATAGTAGAATGGTATATAGTGGTCCTCAAAATTAATTGTAATCAGCGAGTCCACGAATCTCAGTTAAACACAGTAATGGCACACTACTGATGTAATGTTCAGCAGTGGCTATAGTCTAGAGATCAACCTGTTTCTTGCATGGGTTGTCGCAGCATCAAATGGCAAATCTTCAGGACCAGAAATGTAAAAAATGTAACTATCAACAAAGTGGTTGGTTTCCTTAATAAGTATCCAGGGTAGACCAAACACACAAACAACCTAACAGTTAGGTACCTTGTTTAATAGACCGACCTGGCAAATCATAAAAGTAAAGCTCATTAGGAATCATTAAAAAAAAAGGCCTCAATAGAGGCAGCATGCAAATTGAAGTCAAGCTGTTAGTCAAAAAGGTAAAAAATTATAGGTGCAGCGACAAGGGAAATATATGTGGCAGGCAAGTGACACATCTAAGAGCAGAGGCAGGAGGGGTGGCAAAACAACCACCATGGTAAAAGAAGAACACATGTAACTCACCTGACTGGAATGGATCAACAGCAGCATAGTTTGCTGGTAGAGGGAACGTTAAGGAATATCTAACGTCCTGGAGTTCAACAAAGGAAAAGACAGAGAGGAAAAATATTATTTTTCAGCATAGTAAGAGGAGAAGCAGTTTAACCAAGGGTGAGGTAAAAGGAGGTATCCCCTGTTGCCAACAATGCCATGGTACTTACGGTTGAGCAGCAGCTCATTAGCCATATGACATACCCTCTCTCCACCAGTTTGGCAGAGTGAGGGGAGGGTTGACATGACTGGTTAGTTACTAGCGGTGGCAAGGCTGAGCGAGGCAGGAGGCCCAAAGGGGTGGCCAGCCCTCCCCGGGAGAAGGGTGTGGTGTGGCCGGAGAGGATGGCGTTTAACAATGACGCGTCGAAGGCTGCAGGGACTGCTGTGGGCACCATATTGGAACAGTAATGTGGTTAGTGAGCTCTGTATAGGGCGAATACCCAGAACGAGTGATAATATAGCCCTGGGGTAGAGCTAAGGAAATGGATAACCATAGCCACAGGATACGTGATTCATTGAATGCAGGGAAAATGAAAAGGTACTTATGTGGACACGGTTGGGACAGAATGTACCCCCATTGACGTTCATGAGTCAAGTAGATTCGCTCAGAATCAGCTCCATTCTGAGCAAAGAAAGGTATCCAAATGGAAAAGTAATATCCGTCAAGGTTGAGCTAAAGTATAGAGTGTCCACAGCATCTTAATGTAAAGTTGAGTGTGATGGCAAACCTCAACAGGTACTAAAGTGAATGAGGCTAAAATCAACTTGTGAGCCCACAGATGAGTTAATAAGTCAGCTTGGAAACAGACCCCAGTCACCAACTGATAGTCTAAAAGTGTGAAGTGGCATCTGTTAGAATATGTTAAAACAGTAAATTGATTGGGAAGTTGATGGACATGTTTTTGTAAAAGTGAAATGCGTGGGTCTACCCAGAGAGTCATGGTGGACAGAACGACACAGCCGATTGCATAAAAACAATGTAAAAATGTGCAATGAATGGCGCAGGGGCCACAGAGGTTGATAGTGGCAAAGTTAGAAAAGGTCATATGGGGTATAAAGAGTACGGATGTAGCACTGCACCCGAGATAAGAAATGAAAGGTCACATAAGTAGGATGAGAATGTGGTAGATGTTGTGCAGTTGTCATTGTGAAGTTGCCGATGTGTGACAGTTAGATGTCTAGGGTAAGGCAGTATGAGGTAAGTGGATGTGGTTGTAGCCTAGGTAAATTAGCACAGTAGTTGTGATGTTCTATGATCATTCCATACAGAAATATGTGGATAGTATAGCATGTGTGTCAATAAGTTGGCTAAACCCAGTGGAGAAATATTTCAGTTAAGTTCACTCCAAGGTATGTCCTCATTAAGACTCTGTTTGTCCGTGGAGAGTCGAAAAATCCATTCTTAATCATCTGAGGTTGTGCCTTGATTACTGTCCATCGTTAACTGCCTGGTGTTTGTCTCTTCTGTTTGAAGTATTTGCACATCTTGGTATTGAGTTTACGGCAACGAATATTGCTGCGATGTTCCATAATCTGAGTTTTACCATCCTGGTAGTCATACCAATATATCCTAAGTTACGAGGGCACGTGAGGGTATATATGCAGCTGCTAGTATTACAGTTGGTCTGTTTTTTTCTGTACCTATTTAAAAGTGTCAGAGACTTTAATGATTTGAGTGATCTCAATAAAAGCACACACAGTGCAGGATCCACAAGGGTAGTGTCCTGTTACTGGGGTAAACCCCACAGGGATCTTTGATTACAGTGGAAGAAGGTGGTGGTCTGGTATGGACGAGTAGGTCCTTTAAGTTCCTTGTGCATTTAAAAGCGAAGCAAGGTGGAGGTAAAGTCATTTCACCAGTTTGTAAAATGCCCCAGTGTTTTTTAATGATCTTGCAGAGTTGATTAGAACCTGGACTGTATGTGGTGACACTTGTCAATTCATCTGTTGTTTGTCTCTGTCCCTCTCTGTTATTATTTCTTGGAGTGACGGGGGAGAGTGCGGATATATATATATTATATATATATATATATATATATATATATATATATATATATATATTAATCCACAACAATCATCACTAGCCAGACGATCCAGCTGCACTCTCCCCTGCCACCCCCTTTGGTTTTGCTTTGTTCGCCCTAAGTTGGCAGGGTATGCCCAGACGTGGGTCCCTTGCTCACTTTGCCACTGGATTCAAGCTAGCTTGGCTGATGACGGCTGATTAGCCAGAAACCGGTCCCAGGATGCTTGTTTCTGGTCCAGGGAAGACATGGCTTGGCAGTTCGGGCTGAACTGTTCCCATGAGACACAGGGTCAGACTGATTTGCATATGGCCATGTCTGAACAGGGGTGGCGGAGTGAGCTAAACAATGGTGATGGATTAAACCCAGATCAGTTGACTGGGGGTGAGTGCTTGCATTGTTCAATACTCCGTCCATCATCCCCTTTGGTTTCACCCCAAGAAAGGAGCTGACAAAATCCGATTGCTAGTAGGTGTTTATTTTTTTATATTTTATAAATATTTTTCTTAGCAATACTCCACATGGAACGCCTACACATTTCGGCTTGCTCCGACAACTGGGTATATATATATATATGATTTTGTGGCTTGTAAACAATAAATAAAAGTAATATTGCCAGTATATTTCTCTGTGATGACCTGCAGTTGCCACCTGAAAGTAGCTGTACCTACTTCCGCCACCTCCTGCCAATTCAGGCCCCTTTTAAAATTCTTACCGGCATTTAGTTGCAGGCAAGCTAGTAAAGTAGCAGCCACCTGCAATCACCAGCCGGTCACCGCAGTGTACATACATCCCAATGAGATAAAAGATAATTAGGCAAATCTGCCACTCTTTCTATGCTGTAAGTGCATTAGATGTGTGTTTTATGGAGATCTGATGGGAGAAAGATGCTACTTTCTAAAACAAAGATAACTCTGATTTTTTTATTTATATTCCGCTTACATTTTTAAAAAAGCAGTCATTCATTCATGTATACTATAAGGAAAGCGATTTAATATATGGTGTGGCTGTGAGACCTCATTATGTAACATTACGATACTCAAGTTGTGCTAGCGGTCCATAACGATGGAGCTAAAGTGGCAGCCAACTTCCAGCAGGGAATGCTGGCCATAAGCTCCTGGATGGCAAACAACTGCCTTAAACTGAACTCCAGCAAGACGGAGGTGATGATCTTTGGCAATCTTTCACCCGCCTGGTCCCCTCTCTGGTGGCCAGCAGACCTGGGTCCTCCCCCGTCACCCGTCACTAAAGTGAGAAACCTCGGAGTTATCTTCGACACCAAGCTCTCGTTTATGCACCATGCTAATGCAGTGGTCTCCTCAGCCTTCTACACCATCAAAATCATAAAGAAACTTCTCCCATATGTTCCAATCACTACCGCTAAGACCCTTATCAGCACACTTGTCATGTCCAAAGTAGACTACTGTAACAGCCTACTTATTAATGCCCAAGAAAGAGTTCTTAACAAACTCCAACTAGTGCAAAACGCGGCAGCAAGGCTCCTTACAGGCACTCCCAAGTTTCAACCTATCTCTAACGTGGTACGTCAACTCCATTGGCTCCCGGTCAGAAGTAGAACCAAGTTCAAGGCTCTCTGCCTCGCCTACAAGGCTACCCATTCCATCGGACCCATCTTCCTCATACAATCACTTCGTCCATATATCCCCCCCAGACTACTCTGCTCCTCCACAGCCAATCTTCTCATCGTCCCCCGCACAAAAAAAGCTTCATGGGGCGACAGATCTTTTCTGTCTGCCACCACTAAACTCTGGAACAAACTCCCCCTCAACATAAAGACCAGCCCATCCCTTCTTACCTTCAGGAAGCAATTAAAGACTTGGCTCTTCAACCAATAAACCAGCGTGCACACCTCCCTGGTCACAGTCCTCAGCGCCGAAACACCCACGGGTATTTGCGTGCTTAATAAATTGCATAATAATAATAATAATAATAATAACAAACTTTCTACCTCTGCTTTGTCCATTTGAATTCCTTTAAAAAGTCTTAGCTCAGTCCTGGGTAGCTGTGGTTCTGAGCAATCAGGCTTTATCAAGGGAACACATGTAAAGCACTAAGAAAACAATTGGATAAGAAAGAAACCAGACACAATAACAATCCAACATCTATTCAATACAATGGGTTATATTTTTACCTTTAAAATAGCACCATAATGACAAAAATCCACTGGGAAGTTCCAGAGATAGAAATTAAAAACCAAATAATAAATCACTGCTTTTCATTCAAAACGCAACTCAGCATTGTCCACTACTGCAGTTAGCAGTTCACTTTGGAAACTTTGGAAAACTTTTCTAGAGTTTTAAACTACTACTTGGCCCTGCTGTGGGACACTTTGACGATATTCTGATTTTTTCCAAATCTGAAGAAGAACACGTAGATCATGTAAAAAAGATTTTGAAAAAACTAATGGCCAACCATCTTTTTGCTAAATTAGATAAAAGTTTGTTTCACACCGATAAAGTGGATTTCTTAGGGTTCGTCATCTCCCCTGACGGTATTCTTATGGATCCAAATAAGATAGATGCCCTAGTCAAATGTGCTAGTCCCTCCTCAGTGAAAGAGGTGCAATGATTCATCGGATTTGCAAATTTTTATAGGCGCTTCATCGATCATTTTTCTGATCTCATTGCCCCCATTACAAAGTTGTTGCGTAAAGGTAGTCAATTTGTCTGGTCAGAAGAGGCAGAAAAGGCCTTTGTACAACTAAAGAAAAGATTCACTACAGCCCCTATCATGTGTCATGCAGACAATTCACAACCATATTATGTGGAAGCAGACGCCTCACAATATGCGGTAGGTGGTGTGTTATCACAACGTAATTCCATCACGGGGTGCTTACATCCGGTAGCATATTTCTCAAAAAAGCTCCTACCTGCTGAACAGAACTATACCATAGGGGAAAGGGAACTCCTGGCCATCAAACTTGCCTTTCAGGAGTGGAGGCATTATTTACTGGGATCACCACATACCATCACGATTTACACCGATCATCGTAATCTGCAATTTTTTAAATCAGCTAAGGCCTTAACCCTTAGACAATTAAGATGGGTGTTATTCTTTAGTGAATTCGATTTTATCATTACCTATCGGCCTGGGGCCCAACAAGGAAAAGCGGATGCATTGTCACGATTAGGTGCAGACCATAGAATACACATAAACGAACCCACTCCTCTCATTCCTTGCCATAAAATAATTGGAGTTACTACTTCGGATCAATCTTCTGCACCCTTTGTGGATCAGCTTAAGAAAGCATATGGAGAGATATCTCCGCTAGATTGGACAACAGATCCACAACAAACCATCAAGGAAGGGTTATACCTTCACAATGATAAAATCTACATTCCACTCACAACTCTCCAACAACAGATCATTAAATGGTGTCATGACTCGTCCTTAACAGCTCATCCGGGTGGTGAAAAGACCATTCAGTTATGTCAAAGATGGTTTTGGTGGAAAGGTATGAGTAAGGACATCTTGTCTTATGTATCGAAATGTCAGGTATGCGCAAGACAGAAATCTTCACATACTGCCCCGGCAGGATTGCTGCGCCCCTTATCCATACCGACTATTCCTTGGCATACAATCAGTATGGATTTTATCACTGATTTGCCACTGGTTCAAGGGTACAACACTATCTTAGTGGTGGTAGATCTATTTACAAAAATGGCTCATTTCATTCCTCTAAAAAATCTGCCCACTGCTAAAGCCTTGGCACAAGTTTTCATATTAGATTGCATGGCGTTCCCTCTGTAATCATCACTGACAGAGGTGTCCAGTTTGTTTCTCGGTTTTGGCAGGGTTTATGCACAGCATTGGGAATAGATCATAGATTATCCACAGCTTATAATCCCCAAACTGATGGTCAGACTGAGAGAACCAATCAGACCTTAGAACAGTATCTAAGATGTTTATTGTCAACCGTTACATCTAACTGGGTACATGCATTATCTTTAGCTGAATTCGCTTATAACAATTCCATGCATTCATCCACTGGGGTTTCCCCCTTCTTTTTTGCTCACGCGCATCATCCTAGGTTCCTGCCTTTACCAGTACCTCTGCATCTAGATCACATACCTGCAGTACACCGTCATCATGCGACCATTTTAGACACTTGGAAAGCTGCCTCGAAGGAGTTAAGAAAGACACAAGAAGATATGAAGAGACAAGCAGATAAACATCGAAGACCAGCCCCAGATTATAAAGTTGGTGATCAAGTTTGGTTATCCACTAGAAATCTAAAACTGCCAGGTCCGCGTAAATTACAACCCCGTTACATAGGACCTTATAAAATAATCAAGACAATCACTCCTGTATCTATGAAACTAGAGCTACCTGACGAAATGCAGATCCATCCAGTTTTCCATGTGTCTCTCTTGAAAGAGTGTCAGACTCCCCTGAATCCTGATATTCCCCCACCTCCTATCCTGGTTGAGAAAGATTTAGAATATGAAGTCAAGAGAATTTTGGATTCCCGTAGATATCGGGGGAAATTGCAATACTTAATTGATTGGGTTGGTTTTGCTCCCGAGGATCGGTCTTGGGAACCTGCCGAATATGTGCATGCCCCTGTTCTGGTTCGCAGATTTCACGCCCTGCATCCTGACAAACCTCGCCCGGTACAGCGGCCTTTGGGTGGGAGAACTGTTACTCGACATGCCTCTTGTGTACTGGCTGGGATTCAGGGACAAAAGATAGCCAGGACCTGCACTTTTTAGACGCTCCCTTAGTGTGCTTAAGTAGGAGGAGTTTATACCTGTTCCCTTCCTTAAATAGTTCCCACTGACAGGAAACCGGTGCTTGGCTTTCAGAGTCTTTGATTCCAGAGTCCACGCCCTTCCTGTTCGTGTTTCTGGTTTCTTCGTTGGTCCCTGAGCTGTGCCCTGCTGAGTTTCTTGATTCCTGAACCCCTCTCTGCCCTTCTCCTAGTGCGAACCCTAGTCTAGGCAGTAATCCGTTTAAACCTACTTATCCCTTTTTTGGAGTTGTATCGCGGTCTCGTGTAAATTTAACGCGACCGCGTTCGTTTGCAACATTGTTGCTTATTACCTCCCGCCCGCTCTATTTTGTTTGTAAATGAATCACGGTCGCGTGTCAGTTTCCTTTAGAACGCGACCACGTCTGTTTGCAACATTGTTGCTGTGCACCTTCAGCGCTATTTTCTTTCATTGAATCGCTGTCGCGTGTAAGTTTTATTAAGTACGCGACCACGTCTGTGTGCAACATTGTTGCTTTGTCTACGAAGCTCCGGTGGAGCGATCCCAGTCCTAGCGCCATAAGCGTGAGCAAGAGTGCGGGCGAATTCATTGTTTCTTATATTCGCGCACGCCGCGCTTAAAGTGCGATCACCGATATTTTTGTACATGCGCTGTGTGCGAAGTTGAAATTTCTTTTGAGGATCCTCAATTAAATTTCTCGACCCCTATGGTGTGCGTAGGGGTTATTCCCTATTCTAAGCCCTGGGATATCCTTTCTGAATATAATCTCCTGGGTTAATTCTAGAACTACTACTTGTAGCCCTCACCTGTACCCAATCATTTCTAACAAGTGGTGTTTCACCTTCTCTGCTCTTGTTGCCTGCGAGTACTTACCTGCTCAACGAATCCCACAAAGACCCTGCTGAGTCACTTCTTAAAGATTATCGAGATGTCCAGTGGGTAAGAGGGAAAGCGGGGGCGCACAGAGCACTAGCACCTGATTGTATGTTACTTCCTTATAGAAAAGGTTTAACCACTATCATTTTTTTGCTGTCTTTTGCTCCAGGTTGTTCTCTGCGGTGCCCATCAGAAAACGCCCACTGGGGGAATCAAGGGAGCGCTTCCATACCTTGTCCCCACATCTCTCAGGGCCTGTCTACGGCTAGTGTGTATATAGGTTCACGCCTTCGTGGACAGGCCTCAAGAGAGTGGGGGTATTATCATCGTTCCTGTGGATTGGGGCTACAGATTCACACTGGTGGGTCTAGCAGGCGACAACTGGTCTCCGGTTACAGTGAAACCAACGCTTCCCTTTAACGGGTAATAACTTCCATCTTGTGTGACCAAAGTGATCTCCAAATACTATTTTTCCTTGAGCAGGGCACCACAGGGTCAGTCCTCTCTCTGTTAGCCCAAGGAGCAGCTGGTGCAGTCCGGTCTTGGTGCAGTTTCTCTTTGATGGGTCCAGGAAACAGCAGGGCAGTACTTCTTTGGTCCAGTCATGCAGGTTTCAGTACAGATGTGATCCAAGGTCTGGGTGCCAGCTGTACTACTTTTATGCCCAATTAGTGCCCTCGGGAGATGTGATGACTACTAGCCAGCAGGCTACTGGGTCCCCCCCCTGCCTAGTGATAACTTCCTGTGAAGTGTGGCATAGATTTATCCCAGAATACACTATTCTGCCCACTTACAAGATAGCAGAACCCTTCTCTTGCTGTGCAGAGCTTCACAGACCACCCTAAAGATGTGACTTACTGGGGGCTACACGCACAAAGAAAAAACGGTTCGACAACAGCTTCCCCTTCTCTGTCCTTGACACTAACATGTCTGCAAGCACAAAAGAGCAACACCTCTCATGTATGTCCACCATTTGTTACTCAATGGCAGGCCCTTTCTGAGAGTGATTCACACCTCAGCCTAGGAGGGCAGAAGGCTGTCTCATGGCAGGCAACCATAAACTGTAACTGGAAAACCTTGGACAACAAAGTGCCTATTTGCTAAAGTTGCCACTTCTGATAAAGTTACATTAAATTCGACTTGAGCATCAAGTTGGGGTTAATGCAATGATTCTTTTGATACCTTGAAGTATCATTTTTATTAGTCCCATTCAGAAGTTAGTACTGCTCATTTGTCAGCATCAATGTGGGATTTTTACTGTCAGGACAAAGAAAAATACATGTCCTACTTTTCAATATACAGCACCCTGCATTAGGGGTCATTACGGATGACTCATATATATTATAACGGAAAGTTTGGGCTTTGAAATTACTTTCATTGGCAATTAGCAGTTTAATTCTTCTCCACCAGTCTGCAGTGGCAGGCTGGGAGACATGTTTTACTTTGTCACATTTGTGATGGAACAATAAATAAGTGCTGCAGTACACGAGGGACACTTCAAGTTACAGACCCAGTGTACCCCCTGTACTGTATACTAGGGACTTATAAGTAAGTTAACCTATGCCAATTGGGTATAATCCAAGTAAACAACCACTTTTAAGGGTCTGAACACATCCACTGAAGCCAGGCCAGAATGGCCCAATGCATGACAGAGTCCGTACATCAAAACTTAATAGTGAAAAAGTAGGGTGAAAGTGGGGTAACCCTGCATCATCACCTATTGGTCCTCCCCTTAGTCAGGCCAGTGTTTAAAAACTACCTCCTCACCATGCTGTCCTCTTTCCTGACTGTCATCCCTTCACCTGCCGTAACTGCAGCTACACCTGCCAGCATCCCCCGGCACGTCCCGCACCCCCCACCAAAGAGGACCACAACCACCTCAGATGCATACTGCTCAACACCCGCTCCGTCCACAGGCACGCTGTTGAACTCTGGGACCTACTCGACTCAGCCTCCCCAGACGTCGCCTTCCTGACGGAGACCTGGATGAACTCCTCATCGGCACCCGACGTTGCCATAGCCATCCCGGATGGCTACAAGATCACCTGCAGGGACCGCACCAACAGACCGGGAAGAGGTATAGCCATCGTCCACAGAAATACCCTCAGAATCTCGACCAGCACCAATGACACCCTCAGCACCGCCGAACACCTGCACTTCCAGATCCACATCAATCCCAACACCACCCTCAGAGGAACTCTTGTGTACAGACCCACCGGACCCCGGCCACAATTCATCAACCCCATCACAGACGCCGTCAGCACGCACGCCTTGGCCTCCACAGACTACATCCTTCTCGGAGACCTGAACTTCCACCTCGAGAACACTGACAGCAACTCCACCACACTTCTGGACAACCTCAGCCTCAAACAGCTCGTCACAACACCCACCCACTCCACCGGACACACGCTTGTTCCCATCTTCTCCGCCAGCAGCCACATCTCCATCAGCCACACCACCAAACTCCACTGGACTGACCACCTTCAAGAAAACCACCGCACACAACCACCAGCAAAGAATCCCCCACCACAGCTGGAACAAGGTCACGAAGACCAGCTAATCACCAACCTCACCTGAAACCCACCTAACGACCACACCAACACCAACGCAGCCGCCCGCAACCTCAAGAAATGGATCGATGACTGAGCCAACACTCTCGCCCCGGTCAACAAACAGACGCACCGACAGAAGAGCCATCTGGTTCACTGCCGACCTCCCGACATCCAAGCAGACCTGCCGGAGACTAGAGAAGATATGGCGCCACGAGCGAACTCCGGACAACCAAGCAGCCCTCAAAAACGCCAGCCGCAGACACCATCAACTCATTTGAACAGCCAATAGGACCTCCTTCAAGAAACGCATCGACATCAACGCACACAATAGCAAAGAGCTCTTCAACATCGTGTAGGAAGATCGCAGACATCCACGACAGCTTCACCCAGATCCCTCCGACAGCAGACGACACCACAGACGCCCAGCCTCCCAGTCACACCGGCCGCTTGATTTCCTGGAACTACGTCAACATCGAAGACACCATCAAGACCATGAACACCATCCACTCCGGCTCATCATCAGAGCCCTGCCCCCACCACATCTTCAACAAAGCGAGCTCCATCATCGTACCTCAACTTCGTAAGATCTACAACAGCTCATTCGAGACCGCCACCTTCCCGGAAAGCTGGAAACACGCAGAGATCAACGCACTGCTCAAGAAACCCAAGGCTGACCCAAAAGACCTCAAGAACTTCCGGCCCATCTCCCTGCTCCCATTCCCGGCGAAAGTAATCAAGAAGATCGTCAACAGACAACTGACCCAATTCCTCGAAGAGAACCACACCCTGGACTTATCCCAATCCGGATTCCGCAGCAACCACAGCAACCCCAGCACCGAAACCGCC
Source organism: Triturus cristatus (assembly GCF_964204655.1). NCBI lineage: Eukaryota > Metazoa > Chordata > Amphibia > Caudata > Salamandridae > Triturus > Triturus cristatus. Next base: position 494,424,473 of record NC_140585.1, read on the forward strand.
CTCATCGCCGCCACTGACAAAATCAGGGCCCTGCTGGACAACGGCAAAACCGCGGCCTTCATCCTCCTGGACCTCTCGGTCGCCTTCAACTGCCACCGCACCCTGCGTACATGCCTCTACAACGCGGGGATCCGTGACAAAGCCCTGGACTGGATCACCTCTTTCCTCACCGACACAACCCAGAGAGTCCGCCTCCCCCCATTCTGATCTGAAGCCACCAAGATCACTTGCGGCATACCCCAAGAATCATACCTCAGCCCGACCCTCTTCAACGTCTACATGACACCGCTCACCAACATCGTCTGCTCGCACGACCTCAACATAGTCTCCTACGACGACGACACCCAACTGATCCTCTACCTCACCAAAGACCTCGCCACCGCCAAAACCAACTTCCACGCAGGGCTGAAGGCCGTTGCCGAGTGGATGAAAGAGCAGTCACCTGAAACTGAACTCGGGCCAGACAGAGGTCCTCATCCTCGGCTCCACCCCTTCCGCCTGGGATGACTCCTGGTGGCCTGCCTCGTTGGGAACTGCGGCGACACCCACCGAAAACGCACACAACCTGGGATTCATCCTGGACTCCTCCCTCTCAATGACCCAACAAGTCAACGCCATCTCCTCCTCTTGATTCAACACCCTCTGTATGCTTCGCAAGATCTACAGATGGATCCCCACCGAAACCAGAAGGGCAGTCACCCAGGCCCTCGTCACCAGCAGGCTGGACTACAGCAACGCCCTCTACGCGGGAACCACGGCCAAACTCCAGAACAGACTCCAACACATACAAAACAACTCCGCACGCCTCATCCTCAACATCCCCCGCCACATCACTGCCCACCTGAAGAACCTGCACTGGCTCCCCGTCAACAAATGGATCACCTTCAAGCTCCTCACACACGCTCACAAAGCACTCCACGACGCCAGACCAGCATACCTCAACAAGCAACACAACTTCTACACCCCCAACCACCCGCTCCGCTCCGCTCCGCTGACCTCGCCATCCTTCTGCCACCTTGCCGCCAAGACATGGAACACCCTCCCGATCCACCTACGACAGACCCAGGACCTAGTGACCTTCAGGAGACTCCTCAAGACCTGGCTGTTCGATCAGTAGCTGCACCCCCAACCTCAGCACCTTGAGTCCCTCACAGGTGAGTAGCGCACTCTACAAATGTCTGATTGATTAATCCTCAAGATGCTGAGTGCAAAATTATTGCTCACTTATGCTGCTTGCTAACTCCTAACGGCAAATGTTTTCCGGGTAATAAGGTGGTATGTGGTAGCAATTGTTTAAACTGGAACCTCAGTGGGTGTCTAAGTCATAACTCCAAATACAGTCTTCTCTAACATGCAGATCTCCTGTTGATCAGGCAGTGAGGTGCCTGATGCCAAGACTCTTGTTGGCGTCCTTCCTACATTAAATGTAATCAGTCTCTTCAAATGTGCTGCTAAATGTGAAACCATTAGTTAATACATTTTAAACCAATTCCACTCACAATATCGACCAATGAACATATGTGTAACATAAGTTCACAGAGATATAATAGATCCCTAATCACACTTTGTATAGTATGGGGGAACTTTGTTGATCAACAGACAATGGTGATTTGTTTTGCCAGAGCATCAGTTCACTTCAAATGACACACTAATACAAGTGGAACTTTAAGTGTGTGTTGGAAGTCATACTACTATTAAGGGTTTGGCGAAGCAGGACATGCATCTCTTTTGTTAGTAAAGATACAATGTTTTCAAAATGTTTGTATCTGTGTAAAATGGTTCACAAGCAATGCACAATGTAAAGGGTATAATTTCTTCAATTCTTGTTGTGATAGACTACAGAAGACTACACAAATATAATGTGCATACTTACCACAGTGCAAATGATGTAATCATGATTAAGTTCCTTGATTCTGCTCCAAAAGTGTTCAAACCCATTTTCACCGCATTATTTATTTACCTATTTGTTTCTTTAGTAGATGAAGTTATGTAGCAGAAAATTCCCCACAGGAGTAGGAAAACCCAAAACTGATAACTAGAGGAATTAGAACAATGAAGCATGCAATTGGACACATGTAAGTTGAATAGTATAAGGGGATTAAATCCACATGTATGTCCTCAAGAGGTAAGGTTTCATGGATTTGCAGAAAGCTAGATATTTGGACCTCTTGAGGAAAAATAAATTGAAAAAGAATGTGGTCTTCTACAAAAATAGACGGGGATGAAGTTCTTTGTAAATGGTGCATCCAGTTTTAAATGCTACTCAAGGATTCAGGGGAACCAAAGGATTTCTGCAAGCACTATGATTATCTGGACAGATATGTCATGCTTAATAGTAAACAGACTTGTATATGAAGAACTCATTTGAGTGGTGAAGTAGTGTTTTAAGCCACCAAGCAGTATATTGCCTCCATCCACATTCTTCAAGACATGAGAGTGAGCTACGTTTTTGAAGTCTCCTGGAATGAGTGGCTAAGAGTAGTAGAGAAGGTTAATCTAGAACCGTGCTTCAAAGACTACATAATCTGCTTTGTAGACCTGTCGTGCTATAATCCATGTGAGTTCATCTACCACCTTAGAAAAGCTGGTATTACCAAATAACCTGCTAAATTCTGGTTTCAAAAGTATTGCTGTCTGTGTGAATTTATGATGGAATTTAGAGTCAGACCACATTTTTCAAGGTAGGCTGGCCAACCATTACAGTTTTATAACATTACTACACTTACCTAATGAGAAGAACCTAAGAGAGGAGCCAGAGGAATCCAAACATTGTTTTAGAAGGTTGAGCCAAAACCTCCCCATCATGGGTGCTCCACAGGCACATATTGCAAATGTTTCTCTCAACCCAGGAAGAGATGTGAAGGATGGGCAAGAGAAGGAGAGATCATGAGGACGATTAGGCTTAAAGGGCACCAACGTAAAAAAAAATCTGGCGTTTGCCATGAAGGGAAATGAACATATTCTCACAGCCTTCTTTTCTTTTGCACAGAAATATTCAGATTCTCACAAAAATGGGTCAGAAAAAATACTGGATATTCCTTTCCATTATCTGAAGTAAAACTACTATAATTGATGTTGGTGAAGCCTATACATAGCCATAACCATATGGTCTTGATATTTCATAAATGTATTGGACTATATCAGAATATTGTTCAGGTACAAAAGGACAAACAGATTCAGAATATCAGAGAATACTGAATCCATGAAGCTCTGACAAATAGTATAGGTAACGGATAATCTCAACAGCATTGCATGGCATTCATAATGCCCAAAAGGGGTGCAAAAGCTGGCTTCCACTCATCATCTTCTTAATGTGCAACATATGATATGCTCCTCATAAATGTATTTTGGGAAAGATTCAAGCTCCATGAACAGATTCCGAATGTCTTTGATAAGGGGCAGACGATCTCTACCCTTGACTGTGACCTTATTTAACTATCTCTCATTAAAGCAAAGTCTTACAGGGTCTTAAATCTTGATCTTTGTTGGGTAGAAAATGTGTCCCAGTAGGTGATGAAGATGGATCCAGCAAACTATTTAGCAGATTCTCTTCTGAACAGGACCTTAAAGATACTTCAATATTCTCAGTATGAAAGTAATTCCCATCAAAGGAACAATATGTCAGAAAGCACTAACCATTGTACTCTGATCCAAAGAGTGTGGCAGACACTTCCATTTCTCACTGACTAGAAATTGACCTCATACTACAATAATATGAGGGCCTGTAGTGAAAAAGGGGAAAAGGGATTAAAAAGAAACAGAGACATCGGACACCACCACACTGACTTGTCACTTCTGCTGGGCACTTATGTTTGAATATCGAAGTGGGAATCAAAAAGCTTTGAAAATAACTTAGTATTCTGCCATGATGGTCCAGCAGCTAACTGTAGCAGTGAAAGGATATAATGTAAGTGTTTCTCTGAAAAACCAATTCTCTGGATTTTGATCTGATACCTGTTATTACTTAAAGTAAAATATGCAAAAGATCATTATCTTAAATATAGGTTCATCAACACTTCTTCCTGTTAGCACAATAATAACCTTAAGCTTCATAACTATGCACTCTCTACTGAAGATATCTTTAGGTCCTACGTGACACTTTGTGCCACTAGAATAGTAACTAACAGGCATTAACATGCTGTGGTTCTTTTCTTAGCAACTCATATATTCCATACCAAGAACCGTTATTAGTTTACAAATAATCATATATAAATATCAAGTGCAACATTGTCTTCTCGAGAGAATTTGCCCTGTTCCTCCAAAGGTTCAAGCCCAAGTGTAAATGTAAATTCAGAATACTTCCACATAGTCCCAAATGCTCTCCAAAAAATGTCCAAAAGAAGGAATTGTTCTTTTCAAACGTAATTCCTGACTCCACATAGCAAGGTCCTGGCTGCAGTATTGTATCATTAATGCCTAGCAAAAACATTTCTAAAAGCTAACAGAGAGAAATTATAAGGTGTGTTATCTTTTGAATTTGCTGTCTCGCCAAATTATGCTATAATTTCTGGAATTCTTTCATTGATGAGGAAAAATCCTTATGTTAATTGGTCATCTTGCACATTACCTTTGTACTCGCAGTTCTGTCATGACCAATGTTATGCTTCTGGAAGTTTTGGACATGTTTTGATAAACTAGGAAATGCTACTTCTAAGATGGTAGTAGCTATTTTGTTTCTGTGGGTTGTATGATGGAACCGCACAAGCAATTACAACGCAACCTTTACAACAAGTCATTATAAAGACTGCGTGTTAGAAATTGGATTTCTGGTTGGCTAGGGCAAGCATCTAAGCCAGGCAGAAACCACCACTCTAGTCAGGGCGAGGGAGTTACACACCGGAGATAACCCCTGCTCTCCCCCTTGGTAGCTTGGCACAAGCAGTCAGGCCTATCCCAGAGGCAATGTGGAAAGTGTTTCCGCAACACACTCACACAGCAGCGACACACTAGGCACACCACAACAGAAACTCCACACAAGGTTATATAAAAATAGCCTTTGGATTATGCATATAACACATTAGTATGCAATCACATATATACACTGTGCCACCTGGCACTAAGTATGACTTTACAGGGGATTATATACATTAAAGGGCCAATCGGACCACTGTCATAAACATTTAGAGTCACAGTAAATACTGGCAGGCTTGCACTTAGCACCTTATACAAGACATCATTTGCAGTGCACCAAGTAAACACTTATCTGAGTGCACCCATCAATACAATCACCATAGTGATGCGCAGGGTATCAACCTTGGCATTGTAACTAGGGGTGGGCGGAATTTGCGAAAGCGACTTTCGCAAATTATCGCGAAAATGTTAAAAATCTCCGCAAACAAGCGGAAATATCGCGAAGATGCGGAAGTTTTTTTCCGGCATGTTCGCGAGATTTTCTGCATGGTTGCGGGTCGCCAACTTACCCATGTCGTTGCTTGCGGGCGCGGCCATCTTGTTTTCAGTTGTCTCGCGGTGCATGATCGCGAGAAAAAAGACGTGATCGCGCGACGCATGACGTCACTGCGGACGCGAACTGTCGCGAGACAGCGCAAATGGCTAAAACAATACAACATCTCATGGAGAACGCGACCGGATCGGGAAAACTTGTCGGCGAACGTGGGGATTCAGGTAAGGCGATCGCGCGCGAGAATGTATTATTTTACAGCGCGAGCAAGAACCAAATTATCGCAAAGCTGCGGAATGCGGAAATTTTGACATTTCCGCGCTCTCCGCGGAACGCGGAAATGCCAAATTATCACAAATTCCGCGAACGGAACGGAAATTTTGCCCAGGCCTAATTGTAACCCCAAAGCCTAATTACATCAGAGTAAACCATAAGTCATAAATCCCTAGGCCAATCGGGCCATTGTCATCACAGCACACGTAGGGCACTAAAGGGAACACCTTATACGCATGTTATTAGGAGCACACAATCATGACACTGTACATGTGGTGCAAAAACCCCGGCAATGTATCACCATGTACATAATAATGTCGGGCACAAATGTGAGGCCATTAGCATGAGGCCCATTCCATAAGAATTACCAGGTACCCACTCCCGGAGGGCACACCTAATAGTCACCCGGCGCCTCCAGAAGTCCTGACTCACTAGGAACCTTCCTGGCTGTGCCAGCACTACACGGTAGGGGGGTGGCAGTGATCCTTTTGGTCTCCCTTGGCATGAGGCTACCAAATTTAGACCCCAGCTGCAGGCACAGCAGAAACAATGCCCCCTACAGTTCCGCAACCTCAACTCGCAGACACGGGCCAATGTCGGGCGGCTCCCCCCTTTGCGGGAGGCCCACCCCCAGGTACCACTAACCTGAGGGGCTGTCTGCTGCGGGCAGCCCGCCTCTCCTTCTACCAGGTGGGAGAGGTGAGAAATGGTTTCTAACACCATGTCATTACCACGCATGTCTTTACAAAGCATGCCTTCTCACGCATATGCCTTTACAATGCAAATGTAAGTATTTATCATCTATCTATCTATCTATCTATCTATCTATCTATCTATCTATCTATCTATCTATCTATCTATCTATCTATCTATCTAGTAGGTAGTTATAGTTAGGACATTGTTTCTATTCAAAAAGGTTTTTTTTTCTTTTGCCAATATCTATGGTGCAAATATTCAAAATTAATGGGGTGGTCAGGTCATGTGTTGAATGTTTCTGGATTATTCGTCAAGCGTGGGCCCAAAAAAAGGGGTGTCCCAAAACGTGTTTTCTTCATAGGAAACTTTAGACACAGCTAAAGCCCGAACTGCTAAACGGAATAACAGCAAATTTGGCAAAAAGGTAGCTCTTGGTTCAGAAAGCACTCTTTTTGTTAATTGGTATAAATCCGTTCAGTAGTTTCTGAGAAATTTAAAGATTTCCCAGATATACAAATATGGCCGCTGATGATCCGCAAACCCTCCTGATCTCATGCCTGAGATCTGATTTTACTGCTAACGCTTCAAACCAGGAAGTGCTGGCAGACATCTTGTGACTCGACTGAACCGAGTCACAAGGATAAAGGTGAAAAAGATTGAAAAATTTGGAAAAGGGGGTGTGGCCTGCAACCACCAGTCAGCAATCTCACTGTGTGTGGCTTACTGGAGGTAACAGGTAGGCTAGTTGGGCCCCTAGAAGCGAAGAGGACTTCATCCCCCAACCAAGAGTGCACCGGGAAGTGTGTTTGCAGAGTGGTGGACAAAGGGGCCATGTCCTTCTATCAGAACTCGTTAATCCTGCACCCTCGGGGCCAACTAGCCCTCCTATTACCTCCAGTAAGTCCCACACAGCAGGATTGCTAAACGATCTTCAGAGGCCATGCCCCCTTTGTCCACCACTCTGCAAACACACCGCCTGATGCACTACTGGTTGGGGATGAAGTCCACTTTACTCCAGAGGGACCTTAGGGGCCAAGAAGCCCTCCTGGTACCTCCTGAAAGTCCTTTGCAACTGAATTCCTGAGAGCTGGTCAGATGCCCAGAACCCTTTCTCCACCACTCTGCAAACGTGACTGCTGGTTAAAAAACCTTAGAAATTCACTAAAAAAGACAAGGGTTTTAGGGAAGTTATAGTTAGAAATTAGCATTTAAAAAACCTTAGAAATTCACTGAAAAAAACACAGGATTCAGGGACGTTATAGTTCAGTTGACATTTCAATCGCTCAACATACTGCCACTCATAGTCCCACTCACTCACTAATACAGCTATTGACATATCCTCTCTTACATGCATACAGGCGCTGAAAGACTGAGTGAGTCACCCATAGAACTACTCACTCACCTAGACACTCACTATACTGTTAATCATACAGCCACGTACTCACCTAAACAGTTACACACCCACCCACTTACTCATAAAATAGGAACACATATTCACTCAGCTATACAGTCATTGACAGAAGCATGCACTCATCAATTTAGTCACTCTCACATTCACTCACTCACATATACAGTCACTCATATACCCCATCACTCACGTACACTGCCTTTCACACACTCAGTTACTCACCCATACTGACACATGCACTCAATCACTGACATAGCCATACAGACACTCACTCACTCATACAACTTTTCACACATGCAACAGTACCCCATACAGCCACTGACTCATCCACTCACTGATCCATACAGGCAGTTACACACTTCCTCACCCACAAACACGGACACCCAGACAACCATAGATGTAGTCAGACAACCAATCACCCATATAGCCGTTCACGTACCCACGACCACACTCATACACCCACTTAGACATTAATTGACAGACAGATACACACATTTACACAACCAGTCACTCACCCATACATTCACTGAGACAACGAATCACTCACTTATACAGTCAGTCATGCACCCACTGAATCATCTATACAGTCACTCATAAACCCACCGATTCACCAATTCACATTAGTATATATATTGAACACTCATAAACATAAAAAAACACTCACAGTTACTGGATGATGTCATCACTGATATCATCAGTGATGTCATTTGAGATGTCATCAGTGATGTCTCTGACCATGTAATGTAATATATGAGGTCATAAGCAGTGCACTGCTGGGGCACAAGTTATAGTTACCTCAGCTAACTATAATGGCTGAATTTCTCTGGTTTTGTATGACTGAAATGTCAGACTGCCGGGCATGGTGGCGTGTGCCTCTTGTCCTAGCTACTTGGGAGGCTGTGGCTTGTGTTGTGTCATTAAACTTACTTGAAGCATATTGGAGTGTCTGGGTATTTCCTGCTGACAGGGAGGAAGACTTACTGCATAATAGGGTAATCGGGTAACCCAAATCCAGACCACTGGCCTGACAGCCTCATAACTAAGCGGAAATGGTGTTTGGGATATGTATATATATATCCATGTGTGTGTGAAGGCTTTATAGTTATCTGCAAAGTACTTACATTTTCTTTATAAATGCATGCATGGTAAAGGCATATGCATTTTTAAAAATGATATATATATTTTTATACACATATACATATAAGTATATATGTGGATATCATTTTACATACATACACATGTATATATACACATATATAACTGTAAAACACATACAAATTGTTATATATACATGTATTTGTATGTAATAAAATATATGTTTATAGATATATTTTTTTCCTAAACAACCCCAAACCCTTAATCCCATACGCACCCAAAACCCTTAAAATTCCCTTGCTACCGAATACATATCCCAAACCCAACCTAAACCCTAGACATTCCCTTATCACCCAAAAATCCTTATCCACCCTAAACCCTCAAAATTCCCTTACCACCCAAAAACCCTTACCAACCTTAAACCCTAATAATTCCCAGGCTACCCAAAAACCCATACACATCATGAACTCTAAAAACGCCCTTCCTCTAACACACACACACACACACCCATAAAGTGAAGCAGAACTGCTTTTGGGCAAAGGGAGCTGCATGTTAGCATCTCCCTTTGTCCAAAGGGCATGCCGGCTCCCGCAGGAGGCAGAGAGCTATCAGGGACCGCTGGGGCCCTGGGGATCCCCCTGCCATCACCAATGTGAGGCCAAGCCCCAGGGGATGGGGTTCCTTGGACCAAAAATGGCCCAGGAGGGGGCATACTTGGCCACCGCCCTTTAAAAAAATGGAATGGCCGGGCCCCAGGGGTGGTGTCCCCGGGGCCGAAAATGGCTGCCATCAGCAGTGCATTGCAGGGACACAAGTTATAGTTAAAGCAAGAGAAATTGAGCTGTTATAGTTAGCTGAGCTAACTATAACTAATGCACCCGCAATGCATTGCTCACAACGTCACATATTTCATCACTCATGACATGGTCAGTGACATCACTGATGACATCTCAATTGACACCACTGATGAAATCATCCAGTGTGAGTGTTTCTAAAAAGTTTAAGAATGTTATATATATTTATTTATATATACACCAGGGTGTATTGAAGAATGAGAGGGTGTATGCGTGTCTATATGTATGATTTAGTGGGTGCGTGACTGACTGTATAAGTAAGTGATTATACGTATCTCAGTGAATGTATGGGTGAGTGACTAATCTGTGTTAATGTCTGTATCAGTCTGTCAGTTGGTGTGTAAGTGGCTGCATGGGTTGATGAGTAGCTACATGAGTGTCTATATGGGTCATTAATTGGTTGTCTGAATACCTGTATGGGTACCTGATTGTGTGGGTTGATGAGGGTGTGTGTGACTCCCTGCATGGATGTGTCTATGGTTTCATGAGTATATCAGTGAGGGGCTGTATGGGTGAGTGAGTGTGCGTATGGCTGTGTCGGTAAATGGATGTCTACATGTTATATAGGTAACTGCATATGTGAAAGGCAGTATATGTGAGTGTTGGAGTATATAAGTGACTGTATGTGTGAGTGAGTGATTGTGAGAGTGGCTGTATGGATGAGTGTGTGTGCTTGTATCAGTGATTGTATAAGGGAGTAAGTATGTGTTAGTAGCTGCATGAATAAGTGAGGTGGTGTGTGCATACCTGTATAGGTGAGTAAGTGGTAGTGTGATTGACTCTTTAGATGAGTGACTAGGTGTGTGAGTAGCTCTATGAGTGACTGACGGTGTGTGAGTGGCTGTATGGCTGTATGAGTGGATAGATCCGTGGCTGTATTGGTGAGTGACTGGGTGCATAGGTGAGTGAGGGGATGTCTGTGTAGACCTATGAATCAGTGAGTGGGAATGCACATACTGGTATTGGTGTGTCAATGGTTTCGAAAATGTAGTCTCAAATTTGGAGTGGGTATATGAAAGGTTATATTGAGGCGTGAGTAGGTGCATCAGAGATTATGTGGATGATGTCATCAGTGATGTCATCAGCGATGTCATTTGAGATGTCATCAGTTATGTCACTGACCATGTCAAGAGTGATGTAATATGTGACATCATCAGCAGTGCATTACAGGGGCGCAAGTTATAGTTAGATCAGCTAACTATAATTGCTGAATTTCACAGGTTTTGTACAGGTGAAATGTCAGCCTAACTATAATGTTTCTGTATCCTGTGTTTTTTTCCGTGAATTTCTAAGGATTTTAAATGCTAATCCCTAATTATAACATCCCTGAAACCTTTGCCTTTTTAGTGAATTTCTAAGGTTTTTTTAACTGGCGCACTCTTGGTTGGGGGTGTTAGAACCGGGGTCTCCAGTTGGCCAGAGTCTGCACCCCAGTCCAAGTAGGGACTACCGATTCCGCCAAGGTAGCTTGGTGCGAGGCAGGTAGGCACGCCCGAGGTACTGTGCAACGTAGTTGTGCAACACACTTCCACACTGACCCAGTAAAGTGCACACAATCAAGAGGACACCACTCCAATTTTATGTAAGAAAACAAGTAGCTTTATCTAACTTCTTGGCAGGTTTGAAAACAGCACAGTTCTCTGGGTGTGCAAGGTGAAAGGTTCGCCTACCATCAACTCTGCACAAGTAATAATTCTCAGTGGGATATCTAATACAGTCAATCACTCTCATGTAGAGATTTAATACAAGCAATAACTCTCATGTAGAGATTCAATTCACTCCCAGGGAAGACATTATAGCAGAAAGCTTTCTACCACTAGGGTGACCTGTGGCTGGCTCTCCTCCCACGGTATCCCGGCCCCAGGAACCCCTGGGGCTATCCCCGCAGTGCATATGACTCAGTCACTGACTTGCAGGGGGCCACAGCGCTCCTCAACTCCCCAGTTCAGTCTTTCAGGAAGAGCTGGGGCAATGCGGCATGTAGGCAGGTATGCGTTGGGCCCAGTCTGTGCAGAATGCCCCCCCCCCCCAGACAGCCCGCTGCTCGCTTCACTCGGGGCTTTTACCTGGGAGGGGCGGCTGGATTCCCTGCCATCCACGGGCTCTCCGCTCCAGGGCAATCGGTCTGGAGGCTTCGGGAGCTCCCACACTTCTTGGAGCCCCTCTCGCGAGTGCCTGGGCGAGCCCCAGACCTCTGAGGAAATATGAATTTTGTGATCAGTTATGTCCCCTATCGTAGACCCCAACGGCTCCATGTGCATGTTACAAGTACATGTATGTTCCCTCCAGTTCCAGTTATGAAGACGCAAATACATGTGCGTCCACCGTCAACATGTCCTCTTTCAGATCCGCCATGAATGGGTCAGATATTCCATTCCTAAGTATGAAAGGCCACCGACTTTATGTGGTTCACTTTCCACATTTTACAGATTCAGGTGAGTAGGCCCTGAATTCTGCCATCAAGCCTTTTCCTGCCTTCTGCCTCTGAAAGCTCCAGTCCGAACCTGCATCTGTATCCATGAACTTTGTCCTACTCCCTGCGCGGCTAACGGTGCCTGATCCAGCCTGTTGCCTGCCAAAAACTGTATTTCACCTTCAAGATTATCTGCTCCGCTCCTCATCCGATGCATTCCTGTCTAGTAGTTTAGGTAAACATTCTTCCAGCTACCGAGCAAAGGGCCAGGCCTCACTGTCCTCACGCAAGTAATTCATAGCCCCTGTTACTATGGAAGATTCCTGCCCCTTCGCATCTCATGTAGACACTTAGATGCTTGTACACGCACTAACAGTCAGTATAGAATAGATTTCGTCCGAGAGACCTTTCCTTTTGGATAATACAGTTCTTTAAACATAAGATATTAGATATGATTTGGGATTAGGTTGACATGACCCCCCAGACTCCTGTCTCCACATGTAGAGCTAAATGTCAAGTCCCCTTCATCCTCTAGTTGCACGTCAATCACACGTCATGCGGCTGCACACGCATCTCTGCCAAGTATTTCTGCTGACATTGCAGGATTCTCTTATGGATCCACCCACTTGTGACATCATGTTTAATGACGTTTCTAGTTACGCCTATGTTTACGCCTATTTTCATTACGTATGTGTAGTATTATCTGTATTATCAGCTGTTACGCCTCCTGCATCTGTCTTAATGTAATGCTTTCCATATAAATATCTTTACTTGTCAATAATGTATTGCCTTCCCTTCCTGAACCTTCGTGGTGATGGAATTTGAAGCCTACAGTTCGAACTGTAATTCCTTTATAGAGGAATAAAGCCTTTTAGAACCTCTAATACCACGGATTCTGCCTCTTATATTTACTGAGTTATTCTTACTAGACTTTACCGCATAAAAAATAGTACCGGTAATGAAATATTTACCACATAAATTGGCGCCCGAACAGGGACACTTTCTCATCTCACGCGCCGGAGGTGCGTTGCAGGCCCGGTCTCCTGCCACAGCTGAACGGACAAAAACGCATACCTGCAGGATTTCCTGTATCTCCCTCCGGCCAAGCGGGGGCGACTGAGGCTGCGATCAACACCCAGACGAGGCGGTGAGAAGTGCGAAGTATCCCGACCAGAGCCTAGCTGAGAGAGCAAGATCCGAGGTATACAGAGGCCCACCAGGTTCCGAAGTTCCGAGTCCAGTCGAGTCGAGTCCAGTCCGGTCCAGTTTCAGTTCAGTTCCGAGGCCTTCCGTTCCGCGCTACCCGGTGAGTACCATTGCCGGGGAGGCATTTAAACGTGCACATAGGTTGTGCCGGTCAAGACGGGTTTGGGTACACAAATCCGGTCTGCACTGTTTCAGCAGTGTATCTGTACTGTCTAGCAGTATATCTAGTATGTCTTGCATATAATTCAGTATTATTTAGTGTCAGTATTATGTCAGTAACTAGTTTCCTATTAATTATCATCGTTCATTAAATGTTAAATGTTTTAATACGTTCTACATATTGTGGTGTGAATGATTGTTCATTATTGTGTTTATTGTATTAAGTGTGTTCAAGATTAAGTAATAAGGTCTAAAAATGCCGCTCTTTTCAAAATTAAGACAGATCAAAACCAGAAAAGGGGTACTCGAAGAGGCTGTTCCCATTCCACCTAGGGACACTCCAGGGTACTTTATGTATCATAAACATGGCCTAGATGCCGTATTATTTCTTGATTTATGGGTGGACTACACCAAAGATTTACCAGAAAGTCAGAGATGGCCCGCAGCTGGGACCTGGGATGCAGATTGCATCATGAGAGTAGAAGAAGTATTATGGAAAAATAAAGCCAGACAGTCACAGAAAGATGCCATTGAATTATGGCGTAAAGAATCATATAGACGTACAGAAAAAGCGCTCAGACAGGAAGAGAAAAGTAGGGAGAATTCAAATAAAGCCCGAGAAAGTATATTAATTGAGGAAGGTACCCGAGTAAAAACAGAACAAGTAGATAGACAACGAAACACTCTTATGAATGGTATGTATCCTCTTCTGGCCGAAGGGTTACCCCAGGCCACCCCGGAAATACCGAAAGACTTGACACCTCCATTACTTCCGATAAAAGCACATCCCAAAACAGCAAAAGACGTTTTCCTTTCTTCCTATTTAGATGATGTAGCTCCTGAATATGCTAATGCTCCGCCACACGCACCGCCCACCGATGGTGCTCAACGCCAAGATCATCCGTCTGTACCTCCGCAACAACAAACTCCTACGCACATTCCCGCAGGCCCATCTGTTTCTACCGCTTTTCCTACATCTACAGTTTCTATCTTACATCCAACAAATCCTTTCGTGCCTAGCACCTCAGACGGTGCGACAGGAGGTACGACAGAAATTTTTGCCACGCCACCCCGAGGAAATAAATTATCCCTTAGAGATTTAGCATACGAACGTACACCCCAACTAGCAACTTCCGACATGTTTAAAGAGCATCTAGTGGATTGTAGATATGATCCCGTGCCCGGTAGACGGGACGGTATGCTGCTGTCATCACTACGTATACGACGAGCTTCAAGGTATTTAGCGACGCTACCAGGAATGGTGGCACATTTAGATAATATATACCACTTTGTCCAATCAGGGCGAGGCCCTGAAAGTATTGACGAAGCCATGGAATACCAGAAAGTGGATGTACAGAGACAACTGTTACGCTTCTTCATAAACTGTGTGATCAGAAACCAAGACAGGCCTGAGGTAGAACAGAAGGAAATACAGGTACTTACCAGATGGGGTCAGAATATATCAGAAGGGAAACATGATAAACAGACATGTATAGTAGTTATGTGCCGAAAGATCCGTAAAGAAGTAGAACGAATACATACAGAAAGATTAGAGTCAGATCTACATGAATCAGAGGGAGAGGAGGACGAAATGCCTACAGGACAATTAGAAACGATGGCTTATGTAGGTAAAGGAAGATCTTTTAATAATACCAGATGCTTTAATGATCCGATACATCCGATACGTCCAGAATGTAACAGAAATTTTCAAGCCCCTATGATAAACACAAGGTCTCCTGAACACCTATTCCAAGCTGCTGATAAACTACTCCGAGACCGAAGGGGGTACCATATGCTCGATTCCATGGATGAACAAGAATTGGCCAGGTCAGCAGTACAATGGGCTGACAGTCCCGACAAATACAGTGAAGATGCACTAGCACACACGTTTCTGAACCTTACCCCATACGAACAGCGTGTAGCTGGTATATACATGATTCAACACCTCCTCATATTATATAAAAGCCAACACTCCGATCCAGGACCCTTACCTGACATATTGACAGAATTACTCACGAATAAATGGAGAGGTTCAGGTACTGATTTAATTAAAGAAATTCTAGAATTTCGAAACCAGTATATAGTTTCCGCATACCCAGAACACGTTCCAAATCCCACTATGGGAAGAAAAATGTATCACATAGATAGACAGAATCCGTTACGCGAAGTACACCCAATCAGAGGTGAAGATAATAACTTTACACGCGTGTTTGTGTACACGCCTATAACTAAAATTGAATTATTAGAAATGAAGAAAGTAGTACCCAGCCATGACAAGGATCCAGCAGGTTTCCACCGTGAGATAAAAGACATGTTGCTCATGGGAGAGTATACCTACCCCGACATTATGAAAATATTGAAAGTGTTAATGCCTGCCGGTGTTTACGAGAAACTCAAAGAAAAGGAATGGGAGGTGGGAGACCAAAAGATAGATTGGACAGCATTAGAAAACGAAGAAAAGGCCCGAGCTGCAGGATCAGGGCTTGGGGAAAAGACTACAGCACTACCAGGCTTACTAGTACAGGTACTGCCACGTTTATTAACTACGAAAAAGGAGGACTGGGGTGCAATCTCAGCCTGTAAACAAAAGCAAGATGAAGACACTAGTGATTTCTATTCCCGATTTGAAAAATGTTTTGGTATAAATAGTGGCATAAAAGCAAGTAGCGAGTCATATCCACATCTGTTTGTGACAAAATTAGTTGAAAATTCCCTACCGCAAGTTAAGAATAGAGTATTGAAATTTGAGAGTACCTGGCAAGGTAACACCCCGTCACAGATGTTACAGATGTTACAATATCACCACAATAGAATTAGAGAAGAACAAGAACATGAACAAAGACGTATGAAAGACACGAAAATGAAAATGCTTGTGGCTCAGTCAGTTCCAGCTGATGGTCATAAAAAGGGTGATTCCGCAGGTCCGGCGAAAGGGACATGCAACTATTGTAAACAACAAGGTCATTATATACACGATTGTGCAGTTCTGAAACATAATATCGCCACGGGTAAAACTCAGGAAAGACCACGTCCACCTAGACAGGATCAGAATCAACAACAAATCCCTCAGCATGCACAACCTAGGTCAGCTCCGCAACAACTAGCTCCGCAACAGGCAGCTCTACAACAGACCGTAGCACCACCACAAGCGCAGCCTATTGCTGCCACACAAGCAACAACACAACAGATGTACCAGTATGCACAAAATGACTATCCCGATTATCAGCGATACACGTGAAATAGCCTAGAGAGGGAAGTTGGCTTACCCCTTATCGAGGTTCCTGTAGATCAAGAGGGACCTTATGTACATAGTGAACTATTAGGGGAAGACAGAAAGTTTTTACTTGATACAGGGGCAAGCAGAACAACTATACGACGCAGTGAAGTTCCGGGGGCACCCCTCTCAGGCTCACAGAATATTTCCCTTGGATTCTCAGGAAAGCCTATCATTAATGAAGTAACGCAACCCCTTCCACTTACGGTTGGTCCATTGACACGAACCACAGATTTATTGCTTACTAACTCATGTCCAGAAAACTTGTTAGGTATAAAAACATTGAAAGCTCTAGGAGCTATAATATGTTGTTCTCCGGAAGGAGTACGATTATTTTTACGTGATTTCAAAGGTCACTACGTGTCCAGAGACATGGATCACCGGCTGCAGAATTTACCTACACATCTATGGGCACAAGGCCCAACTGATGTTGGTTGCATGAACATTACACCATATCGAGTCACACTAAAAACAGGAGTAGTACTACCACGAATGCGACAATACAAGTTACCACCAGATGCTGTTGTGGCTTTACTGCAAATCATTGACGAGCTCATTGCACAAGGAGTGGTTGTGGAAACCGACTCCAATGTATGTAATTCACCGATAATTCCGATTCTTAAAAGAACGGATCCAAAAGCACCACCAGTATATCGATTAGTTATTGATCTGCGCGAATTAAATAAATGTATTGTACCACAATACCCTGTGGTCCCAGATATCTCTTCATTGTTAACAGCTATTGATTCAGAAGCAACGTTCTTTACTGTAATTGATCTCAAGAATGCCTTCTTTAGCATCCCAATAGATCCGGAAAGTCAATATTTGTTCGGATTCAGTTTAAATGGACGAAGTTTTAAATTCACACGCGCACCTCAAGGATTCACAGAAAGCCCCAGCATCTATAGCCAAGCACTGAAACGAGAACTTGACAGTATCCACATGCCAGTTAATACTGCCTTGCTTCAATATGTCGATGATCTGCTGATCACCGCCCGAAGCGAACCTGAATGTGAAAAAGCGTCACTGACGGTTTTATAGTTTCTGGCCGACAAGGGGCACAAGGTGTCCCCTTCTAAGCTGCAATTCTGTGTCCAGCAAGTTGTTTACCTTGGGCACTTGCTGTCCAAGGAGGGAAGACAGCTTATACCCGACCGCATCCAGTTAATTGCTAACATGCCACCACCCAAGACACAAAAGGAGGTGCGGGCTTTTATAGGTCTCACTTCATACTGTAGGCAGTGGATCCCTCAATATGCATTTCTAGCAAAACCACTCATCCAGTTGACAACACAGGAGGCAGCCACATCGACTGTCCTCCCTTGGACTCAAGAACATACACATGCCTTTGAAAGCTTAAAGAAAGCTTTATGCCAAGCACCTGTTTTAGCAACACCATGTTACAGTAAGCCTTTTACACTCTTTGTTACAGAACGCGAAGGTACTGCCTTGTCAGTACTCACTCAGGAACAAGCAGGATCACACAAACCATGTGCTTATTTCTGTAGTACATTAGATCCAGTAGCTCAGGCTCTTCCTGCGTGCCTGAAATCAGTGGCAGCAACAGCTTTAGCAATCAGACAAAGCGATGCCATAGTGTTAGGACATCAATTGACAGTACAAGTACCACACGCAGTAGAGGTTCTCTTGAACCGCACACAAACACAACACTTGACTATAGCAAGACTCACCGGTTATGAATTAACATTGTTTCAGCCACATATAGAAATCAGACGTTGTAATACGTTAAATCCTGCCACACTTTTGCCCGTAAATGGAACAGATCCATTAGCACATGATTGTATTGAAGTCATTACTATCACGACGAAACCCAGACAAGACTTGACAGACATCCCTTTATCAGATCCAGACCTGACATTGTATGTAGATGGTTCATGTATGAGAACAAGTACAGGAGAGTTAGTGGCCGCTTACGCAGTCACAACAGACACTGAAGTCATTGAAACAAATTGTATTAACACTTTGTCAGCTCAAGCAGCAGAGCTCATCGCTCTGACACAAGCCTGTATTCAAGCCAAAAATAAGAAAGTCAACATATACACAGATTCACGTTATGCATTCGGAGTCGTCCATGACTTCGGCGTACTGTGGCGAGAGAGAGGTTATTTAACTTCTCACGGTGCCCACATCCAACACGGACCCCTCATTCAAGCCCTATTAGACGCGATTCATCTACCTATTGCAATATCGATTATGAAATGCAAAGCCCATACAAAAGTTACCGATATCATTTCTCAGGGTAATGACCTAGCTGACAGAACAGCTAAACAGACTGCTCAGAATCAGACCCATACAACTGACACGACAAAGACAATAGTTCCGACACCAACACATTGCATGACAGTTAAGGATCCCGCCCTTGATGTAATTGACATACAGACACATGCTACACCAGAAGAAATAAAGAAATGGACTGAATTAGGAGGGATCCAAACGGATCAAGGATGGATGACGAAGGGAAAATCTATATGGTTTCTTCCCGATTCCATGGTTCAAGTCATCATTAACACAATACATAGTCCAGCGCACCTAGGAGAAAAAGCTATGCTAGATAGCATTCAACACATTTGGTTTAACAAACACTTGCGAGCAGCAGCCAAACAGAAAGTACGTACCTGTATGATATGTTGTCAGTTTAATCCAGGTAAAAGCATTCCCGTAGAGCAGGGTGGATTTCAACCTCCCGATCACCCTTTTGAAGTCCTCCAGATGGATTATATCCAGATGGAACGATGTCGAGGATTCAAATATGTTCTCGTAGTTGTCTGTGCTCTTTCCCGTTGGACAGAAGCCTACCCGGTTTCAGATTACACTGCCCCGACTACTGCCAAACAGCTAGTTCGAGAATTCTTCCCACGATTCGGTTTACCACGTGTCGTGTACTCAGATAACGGCCAGCCATTCTCATCTGAACTAATGAAACACGTTTCACTTCTGTTAGGTTACCAATGGAAATTCCACTGTGTTCGACATCCCGAGGCAGCAGGTCTTGTGGAACGTCATAATCAAACTCTGAAAATTAGATTGTCCAAAATATGTAGAGAAAAAGGTGTCGATTGGATAGTAGCCTTACCAGTTGCGCTCTTTTATATGAGAATGGTAGCACATTCTCGAACAGGGCTATCCCCGTACGAGGTGATCTTCGGTAGACCACCAAATATGTGGGGGACGCCTATACCTCGCAAAATCACTGATGTTGACTGTAATATGCTGACAGACTACCTGGCTTCCTTGATGTCTGCACTACAATCTTGTCGTTCACAGGTAGCTGCAGCTTTTCCCGATAACACTGAGGTGAAGCCCCATGACGTGGTTCCAGGTGATCTGGTTCTTGTGAGGAACTTCGACCGGAAGACCCAGTTGGAGCCCAGGTGGAAATCGCCCAAACTCGTCTTGCTGACAACAAGGACAGCCGTGAAGGTTGAGGGACGTAAAGGGTGGTTACACTCGAGTCATATCAAGAAATTTTATGGACTACCGTCCGATGTGAACACTCAGCCCTGCATTCCCTCACAGACAGACTCAAAGCTCCCCTTGGTTGAACAGACAAAAAATGAACTCTATAAACTGAAATTAAGGTCTAGCAAGTCAGACAATTTGATTGTTTAAGTCCTCTCCAAGGTGAATCGGTTGAATTTGTCTCTGACATGTATCCTCTAGACCAAAATAGAGAGAGAAATAGACAGATACAGTTGAAAAAACATGCGTACTGTAAATCGCTTCGTAGTCACTGCACAGTGACTTTATTAATTTTGTTTTTTCTAAGTCTTTTGATCATCATTTCTAGTGTATTGCTACATATGTATTACCCTATTTCTAAGCGTGCTTACAATGTTACTGCTGAACATTCTTTTAGCGAACTACCTCCGCATGAGTTGTCTTATAGATTTGCGCTGCGCAACAACACTTTTATTAGTATGTTACATCATTCCCATCAGACCAGCAATGCTACCAATTGTTGGATATGTGGCCGACTCCCTCCCTATCAGAACTATAAGGGAGTTTTGCCTCTCTTTCCGTATCCGTTCACACACAATGGCTCCTGTGGAGCATGGTTTAGTTTGATTAATTCCTTAGATTCAAATTCCGTAGTTTATCAAGACAACTGGGTATGGGGAAACCTGAACCTAGTTTTGCTTAAAGTCTGCTACCCTAACAAGGAGGGACTTCCCAAAAGAACAGGAACTGATCTAGAAAATGAAGTATATGGATTAGGTAACTTTACACTTAACCTCATGATTCTGAATGTTGAATCCGAAGCTACACCAATCTTGCCCGCTATGTCAGTATTTCCAGTTAAAGGTGAATTATGTGTAAGAAAGAATGGTTCCATACACATGGGCCATAGTAAATGTACCACTGTGATAAAATTCAGTGATCAAGGCAAGTCTACATTCAGAGCATCTCGTCATTCCTACTTCATATGTGGCCAGGCTGCATATATACGTTTACCTCTAGATTGGGATGGTACCTGTTACATAGCATTCCTTCTGCCACCTGTTTTCCTAGCCCCTCCTGACTATCACAGAAATACCCATTTAGTACACAATAGACAGCAGAGAGATCTCCCGATTGTCGATTACTCTGAAACGGCATGGGAGCAATACACAGATTTCAATAAAGGTTTCTTTCCCTATATAGGTACAGTCACTAATAGTAAACTGATACGTAGATTAACTAGAACCCTTGAAGCAGTAGTGAATGAGACTACTTCCGCCCTAGGCAACTTAACAGAGGAGCAGTCTGCGATGCGGATTGTTGTGCTTCAAAATCGTCTTGTCCTTGACGTCATCCTGGCCGATAGGGGCGGAGCTTGTAGGGTCATCGGATCAAGTTGCTGTGTTTTCATACCAGAAAACTCGCCGTCAGTATATAAAGCCATAACTCGTCTTCATAAGATTATAAGCCAGATACACCAGAGTCCAGGCACCTGGACTTGGTCTGGTTGGTTCTGGAGCGTGTTGTCAGCCTGGGGATGGAGGATTCTATCCTTCCTAGGTATTGGCTTTCTCATACTATTCAGTTGCTGCTTATGTCTACAATGTGGGCCAGCGATTTGTGGTCTGTGTGCCACATCGTGTATCCCGCATCCAAGTTTTCGTTCAAGATCCCGGAAGAAGAAAGAAGAACAAATGATGCTATATGACCAGATCGATGGATTGATGAAGATCAATATCTCCTGAGGGTCCGTAGGGGACAAGGAGGGAATGAGGAAATATGAATTTTGTGATCAGTTATGTCCCCTATCGTAGACCCCAACGGCTCCATGTGCATGTTACAAGTACATGTATGTTCCCTCCAGTTCCAGTTATGAAGACGCAAATACATGTGCGTCCACCGTCAACATGTCCTCTTTCAGATCCGCCATGAATGGGTCAGATATTCCATTCCTAAGTATGAAAGGCCACCGACTTTATGTGGTTCACTTTCCATATTTTACAGATTCAGGTGAGTAGGCCCTGAATTCTGCCATCAAGCCTTTTCCTGCCTTCTGCCTCTGAAAGCTCCAGTCCGAACCTGCATCTGTATCCATGAACTTTGTCCTACTCCCTGCGCGGCTAACGGTGCCTGATCCAGCCTGTTGCCTGCCAAAAACTGTATTTCACCTTCAAGATTATCTGCTCCGCTCCTCATCCGATGCATTCCTGTCTAGTAGTTTAGGTAAACATTCTTCCAGCTACCGAGCAAAGGGCCAGGCCTCACTGTCCTCATGCAAGTAATTCATAGCCCCTGTTACTATGGAAGATTCCTGCCCCCTCGCATCTCATGTAGACACTTAGACGCTTGTACACGCACTAACAGTCAGTATAGAATAGATTTCGTCCGAGAGACCTTTCCTTTTGGATAATACAGTTCTTTAAACATAAGATATTAGATATGATTTGGGATTAGGTTGACATGACCCCCCAGACTTCTGTCTCCACATGTAGAGCTAAATGTCAAGTCCCCTTCATCCTCTAGTTGCACGTCAATCACACGTCATGCGGCTGCACACGCATCTCTGCCAAGTATTTCTGCTGACATTGCAGGATTCTCTTATGGATCCACCCACTTGTGACATCATGTTTAATGACGTTTCTAGTTACGCCTATGTTTACGCCTATTTTCATTACGTATGTGTAGTATTATCTGTATTATCAGCTGTTACGCCTCCTGCATCTGTCTTAATGTAATGCTTTCCATATAAATATCTTTACTTGTCAATAATGTATTGCCTTCCCTTCCTGAACCTTCGTGGTGATGGAATTTGAAGCCTACAGTTCGAACTGTAATTCCTTTATAGAGGAATAAAGCCTTTTAGAACCTCTAATACCACGGATTCTGCCTCTTATATTTACTGAGTTATTCTTACTAGACTTTACCGCATAAAAAATAGTACCGGTAATGAAATATTTACCACACCTCCTGGACGGTTCCTTGTCCGGGACCCAATCAGGACGCGACTTCCCAGGGGTGTGGCCGATGACACGGCTGGCGTCCTGGTTGCCAGGCGACGCTCTTCTCTTCGCGCCTGATCTCAGTGCGGCCTCTGCAGTAAATGCGGCGCCCCTTACTTCACCTCAGGGGCCGCAGCGGTGTTCTGGGATGCAGCATCTCTTCTCCCAGCAGCGCAGGGGCCGCCGCGGTGAGTCCGGCACAACAGCGCTTCTCCTCACAGCGCCCTACACTCCAACAGCGCTCCCACCAGCTGCGGTGTTCTGGGGCATAACAGCGCTCTTCCTCACAGCGCTCTCCACAGCCTCAGCACTCACACCAGCCGCAGTGATCTTGGGCACAGGGCGCTCACTGACACAGCGCCAGGCGGCAACTTCAGGTCCTGGACACACAGCGCTTAGCTGACACAGCGCTTGACATTAATGACAGATGCTGGAAGCACAGCGCCTCACAGTACCTCAAGGATCTCCAGGCAGTAGCGGCACTCTCAGGTTCACAGCGCTTCACAGTCACAGCGCTGGTAGTGGGTTTCAGGGTTCAGGTACACAGCGCGTCCCAGTCACAGTGCTGGTAATGGGTTTCTGGTGTCAGTTGTAGGGGAAGGGAATATGGCATTCCTGGGCAGGCACCCTGGACATGGTATTCCTGGTTCCCCTCTCACAGGGCAAGGTCAGCAGGCAGGCAGCGTTACTCATCTAACTTGGGGCAGCAGTTCATAGGATGAGTCAGCCTCAGTAGTGTAGCAATCCCCCTAGCTCAGCAGCCTTCACTCCCGCGGAGGGTCCCCAGGTTCAGTAGTGTAACTGACTTATCAGGTTACCTCCTTTTCTTTTATACCCCTAGGTCAGGTGACCCGCCAAAAACTCGGCAAGATGGGGGGTTTAGAAGGTTCTAGAAGAATCTGGGGACTCTGTGGTGTCTGTCTATGGTGACAAGAAGCGGGACGGTCAAGGTTACAGTAGCATTAAGTTCCAGCCGTATTCCAACTACTAGTGCGCAGATAGGACAGTGGCCTCACCGCAGTAGCAGGGGCCTGTGGCAACCATGTTGTTAGGAGAGAGCACCTGCACCTCAGCACTGTTCAGCAGCGGTAAGGCGCCCAGAGTCCTATGTCCAACAAAAATGGCGGTCAATAACGAGGCAAAAAGGGAAAAAATGTAGGGGAAGACCACCCTAGGGCTGACAGGTCTAACAGGAGGGATGAAGTCCCCTTTGCTGCTCGGAGTCCTTAGGGGCCAACTAGCCTACCTGTTACCTTCAGTAAGCTCCACACATTGGGATTGCTGAGAGGTGGTTGCAGGCCATGCCCCGTTTTCCACCACTCTGCAAACGCATCTCCTGGTGCGCTCTTGGTTGACGAATGAAGTCCCCTTGCCTTTTGAGGTTTCCTGGGGTCCAACTAGCCCTCCTGTTACCTCTAGTATGCCCCATACAGCTGGATTGCTGAGAGGTGGTCAGAGGTCATGCCCCCTTTCTCTACCACCTTGCAAATTTGTCTGCTGGCGCACTGCTGCTTGGTGTATGAAGTCCACTTTAGTCCTGAGGCCCTCAGGACTCAAAGGGGCCTCATCGCCCCACCAGCAGTGTGCTCTATTCAAAATCACAATGTTACCCCCCTTATTGAATGGTTTAGTAACAATGTTCTCGTCTTTCTGTAATGCAATGATAGTTTCCCCCTATTTACTGGATATGTTCTTCCTGATGGGTGTCTTGTGTGTCAGTTTCAAAATATCGAAGATAACAGCCTTGTGAAATACATCAATTAACCGTGGGCGTAGTGGGGCTACGTGGAGCAGCGTGTAGTGTGGCAAAATCTACAGACACTCGCGCGCTCCGCAAAGCCCCACTACGCGCCGCCCGCCTCCTGCCGCCCTCATTTTACAATATTTTAAAGAATGTTAAAAGTAAATAAAATACCTTACCTGCAGTGCGGCGTCCCGGGGCTCCCTCTTCCTGCTTGATGGCAACTTCTTCACACAAATGCACATGCGCGGACGGCCACGCATTCTAGCGAGAAATGCGCATGCGCGGGCGTCCGCGCATGCGCATTTGTGTGTAGAAGTTGCCGTCAAGCAGGAAGAGGGAGCCCCGGGATGCCGCACTGCAGGTAAGGTATTTTATTTACTTTTAACATTCTTTAAATTATTTTAAAATGAGGGCGGGCGGGCGGGCGGGCAGCGGATGGCGGGCAGCTCTGCTTCGCCGCGCCATGTGCGTAGCGCTGCCTGCTACACCTACTTCATAAATCACGAAGCAGGCAGCGCTACGTGCACTCCGTGGGCGAATCGGAGCACGACGCCCAGTCTTAACATCAATATTATCCTTAGGTATTTGAGGAAAGTACCTAGATGTTGCCTTGAAATTGGTTTCACTTACTATGCTCACGTGTCTATCCCCAACGTATATAGCACTGCCTCACCATGTGTATGATCAAAGGGATTGAAGGAACCATCAATTATGATGGTTTGTGATTGGTTGGGAAAATCATGCAATATACTAAGTGTCTCAATATCTTCAATATTCAGTGTGGATGTTCCCCCTTCGTCTGACCTGCTCACTATATGTGTGCTCTCCTTCTTTCGCAAAGCATGTACTTTGAACAATTTAAGTTTCCAAACATCTTTATACAGGTCCACACGTGTCTGTACATAGTCTAAGTGCATGTCGGGACAGAATGATAGATCCAACTTCAGAACCTGCTCTTCAGTCTCAGTGATTACTCTATCTGAAAGGTTCATTACCGTAAGTTGTTGTGTATCGGCAATCATCATAGCTTCTTTGCAGTCTGGCCTCGTGTTCCCACACCAGTGTTGCTGCTCTTTTCTCTTGCGTTCTCATCTCCTTTGGCTTTGGTTTTGCCTCCCCTGCCTCTTCCTTTTGGTTTGCCCCTGTGTGACTGTTCTAGATTCCTCTGTATGAGGCACAGTTCCTGGAAAAATAATATTTCCCTCGGGTTAGACGAGTTGCTGTCCAGGGATTCTTGATAGGAGCTAAGGTCTGTGGTGGACTCACATGTTCTCTTATCCCCTATGCCGAGTGCTTTATCTTTCGCCAGGTCTGCTCTCACTTTGTCGAACTTTCTTGCGAACGTTAGTATCCACCCTGTGTTGTAGTCCCTCTAGTTGCATTAAAACTTTCTCTGTTTGCTTCTTTTTCAAATTTTTTCATCCTCTCCTCGATAGCTGTGAGGGTCTTCTTGACTACATTCTGGTCTGTCTCTTTGTTGAGGTCATCTAATAAGGACTGGATTTTCTGCATAAGTTCATTATGTTCCTCCCACGCATTCTTAAAATCCTCTGGGAATCCGGTTTACCTCCAGATAGTTCTGCAGGGAGGTTGGCCTTATTCTGGATGTCATATGGTATTCACTTTTAAAGATCATGTTCACAGAAGCCTCCTGGCCCTTTAAGAACTCAGATGCCATTATTGTTTCTCTTTGCTGTTTTTTACGAAGACAATCAGTATGATCGTTTAGTGTCTCAAAAATCACGCCCTTAGCAAATGCTAATCGGGCATACCCTGGCGTGACCATATTCATGGTTGTGGTTAGACTGCAGCTGACTGTGTTTAAGTGGTGTCGGGCACTCGAGGACTCGGCCGATGCATTCCTGATTGCTGGTCCCCCTGTCCTTGGGAATCCGATCTCCTTATGAGAACAGAGCTCCTGCTTGTAGCGGTCAACTGCCGGTGGGCGTTCCCTGAGAAAATCCAGAGGGGAAACTGATGTAGAACAAACGACCATCCAAAGGGGTCGGGACTCGGAAGCGGACACCGCCGCTCAAATATGCAACAGAACTCCCTCAGGCTGCTCCGGTGAGAAGAAGGAGCCACTCCGATTTAAGAGATGCAAAACTCCAGGTTTAATGGCACAAACAAAGAAGGGTTTCGACCTTTGTCAGGGTCTGGTCGCATGACCAGATCTTAGCTCAAGGCCTGATATAGTAGCAGCATCATGCACGACGCACCGTGCAGCATAACAATATTAAAAAGACTGTACGGAATTTAATCTGCATAATTAGACACAAAATAATAATATATAACACATCTTAAATCAAAACAATTAATTAATTGTTTATGATAATATTTGTTATTTCACAAATGTATGTTTCCAAATTCATGGTTTAACGTAAGACCAACATTTTTATCGGCACATGTTTGCAATCGTGTAAGGACCAGTATTTTTCTCATTATATGTTTGTGATTTAGTTACAGCTGTATCTCGCATACGTGATTGTTCATTTTTACATTCAAAGAATAGATCAGTTAAAGTACTGAAGAGGTCTGCCTTCTCAATCAGTATTGCGTGGCTAAGGTCTGGCAACTGTAAGAGGACAAGTGGTGCATTGTTCCTAATGAGCTTCCACGTTTACCTAAACGAGGAGCCCGTGTTCACGTGTGGAAGTTAGCAAGGTCAAATATATATATTACCTACCTGAACTGCTGAACGGAATTACACCAAATTTGACAGAAAGGTAGCTTTTGGTTCAGAATGCACTCTTTTCTTTAAATGATGTAAATCCGTTCAGTAGTTTTTGAGAAATTTAAACAATTACAGATATCGATATTTGAGAATTGTGAGATCTGATTGGTTGAACCCTGCCGATCTCGTGCTTGTTTCAGATTGGCTGACAACACTTCAAACCAGGAAGTGTTGGTAGCCATCTTGTGATTCGGTTGAACCGAGTCGCAAGAAAAAAGTGAAAAAAGAAGAAAAGGGGCAGAGTAGGAACACTCTGACCCCCTAGGACTGCTCAGGGGGTTCCATAGGGACCCCGAAGGTAAAAAAATGAATTTTTAAAAAATATTTCTGGTGAGAGTTGTGTCTGGTCCGTAAGGGGTGACGAAAAAAACTAAACAAAAACGAAGCTTGGTATTGCACGCTTCATTTAATTAAGCCCCCCGGGCCAGTTCCCAGGGGCAATGTTTAGGTATGATGCAGGGGTTACTTCTGTCACGAGGACCGCCACCTCTTCGGGGCACATATAATGACATGGGGGGCATGCCCCCCTCCGCCTCCCTCCACCCACCAAATAGCACCATCTTCCCGGAGCTATACGTAAAATTTAAGTGTGGAGGGGCTCAAGCCCCGGGGACCACTACTTCCCTGGGCCATTCATCAATTAAAATGCGGAGGTACGTTGCGGACTGCCGGCCCCGGGGAGCACGATGTTGCCGGGGCTTTAAATTTGATGGAGGCGGATTGCGCGGTATCCCTTGAGGAGCTTTCCATGGCCCTGGGTTTCACCATCTTCGAGGGCTGGTTTTAACAATGTCCCGTGGTGTGTACCCCCAGGACATTGCAGTTTGCTATGGCAGGGCGAAAGCTCTGTTCACACCCTGCCATAGATAACTTCTGCTTCGCTTTATGGAAGCGAGAGGAGGAAATTTGCTCTCGCTTCCATGAAGCGAAGCAGATTTGCTTTTTGACAAAGGGAGCTGAATGTCAGCAGCCCAAAAGCAATGTGGCTCCCGCAGGAGGCTGAGAGAGGGCAAGGACCACAGGGGCATTGGGGTTCCCCCCACAGTCCCCAGACAGTGTGGCCAAGCCCCAGGGGTGGGGTCCTCAGGGCCTAAAATGGCCCGGCTGAGTTCTGAGTTATACATTGACTCTAAAAATAGCCCTTGTTTTCATTATGACTTTGTTGGAGCTACATGTAAGTGCGGATGGACAGCTTAAGGTTGTTGAGAAAAACTGTTTCCTTCAACTGTGAAATTAACTCCATCACTTCTGTAAATGTCATCTGTATCAAAACGTAGATTGTTGTTATAGATGGACCCCATTCTTTGATCTCTGAGGTTAGCAGAAACAGCTTTATTGACATTCTTCCTAGCTTTCTCAATTTGAGGACAGAATTGATCTGACCACTTCCATTTCTGTCTTTGGCATATATTAGAGTATACAAAGACAGTTTGAGGCAAAAGCAACATCAACTGTGCAAAGGTATCCTTCATTAGCATTTCCACCTGGGTCAATGTGTGTGGTCATTTCCACCACAGTGCATAATCATGAGGTCAGGCGGTTAGAGATGCAAAAAGTTTTCAACCAAAGGCATCAATTGGTGCTCTCTGTGCAAACCATTTAATGTCCACATATTGCAAACCTAGGTCTTTGTCAATAGGTCTGTGTTCAGCATACCTTTTGCACTGGAAAACATAGCTGTGCCCTATGATCCATACTGTAAGCATTTTGAAGTGATGTCTGGAAGGAATGAAAAGATGTCTGTAGCTGATGTAGCCTGTTGGTAGAATGGGTGATATGTAAAAAGGCGGAGAACAAGCTTTTTTGGAGAAAACCGATAACTGATTGGCTGATGATCAACATTGTGCACTGAAAAATAGGATGCATGCTACTTTCATGCAAAAGCATGTTTCTGATTCGTTAATAACAAATGTTTGAAAGGTACAATACATAGGATACAATAACATGTTGCAGAAGTCAACCACACCTGCTATTTGGATTTGGAAACAACTGTTCTGAACTTAAAAATATGGTGAACTTGTGACTTGCACCTGCC
The DNA here is from genome assembly GCF_964204655.1 of Triturus cristatus. Classification (NCBI taxonomy): domain Eukaryota; kingdom Metazoa; phylum Chordata; class Amphibia; order Caudata; family Salamandridae; genus Triturus; species Triturus cristatus. The sequence continues at coordinate 494,454,223 of NC_140585.1, forward strand.
ATTGAATGTTGCAGAAACTGTTGCTATGAAATATGGTAAACTTTTGACATGCACCTGCCGTTGAATGTTGCAGAAACTGTTGCTATGGAAACTGACATTAAGGAGAGTGGGGGAAGGGATGAAACAACTGTGGTATTAAAATATGAAATGCAAATTTAAATACAAGTGATAATCTATTAAAGTTAGTGTTTCTAAATCAGTAGTATGTTTAGAAGAAGTGTGGTGTTCAAAATAAGCAGTAGTATTATTGGAAATAGTTTTTTGAACTCGTGCAAGGATGCGGCAGCGTGGTGGAGTCTTCACTCTACAAAATTACAGAACCAGTTTGGGCACTTGTAGAAGAGAGTTAGAAAGGGTTAATATGAGTAACCAATAGAAAGGTGTTTTACAATTTGAAATCATGAAGAAACAAATTTGATTTGTTACTTACATCTATTTGTGTGCAGAAAGAGAGGGAAAGTTTGTCATTACTGGTTTTACCTTGTTGAGAGTGCTGCATTATATTTATTGTGTGAGAAAGAACATTTTTCATGCGTTTGTGATATTTGATATTCTGCAATCCTATTACAGAGATGAGTTACAAATTTGTAAGGTGTGTTATGTATTGTGTAGAAGTGGTTCAATCATTGAAGTGATATTTTTAAGTTTGAACAGATTTTTTTTTTTAAATAACACATTATTGCAGATCTGTGCTGTTTTACATATGTAACGAACTGTACAAAGACTCTTCAGCTAAACAGATCTGCGTACCCCCACTCCCCCTCAGCGCCTAGAGATCCCCACGGGTGAATAGCGCGCTTACAATTCCCTGACTGATTGATTGATTGACTGAGTAGTTGCTGAATAGTCAAGCTGCAAGAGAAAAGTGAGGTTTGAGACATGCTGGCAGAGGTATTAGTGATTAGGCTACTTTGTATGACTCTGTGGAAGGGTATGCTTGAAGTACCCCATTGTCGGAAGGGACCCAGTGGTAAGACCACGAGTGCGGAACCCTTACCTATAATTAAGGAGGAGATCACCTGGGTCAGGGACCCAGCAGTTGGCCACCCAGGTATATTCTTGTTCCGGGACCTCTCTATTGCAGGAAATCGGAGGCGGACCAAAAGAAGTCGACCAATCGGGATGGGAGTGGGGAGAGAAAAAGGCGGAGCAGGACGGAAGACGGGGTGACGTCACGGAGTCTGGAAGAAGACAGGAAGAGGAGTCACGAGGACCCGAGAGGACGGAACCAAAGAAGACGCCGAGACGAGATGAGGAGACCGGGAAGAAGCTGGCGACGCCGAGGAGTGATGTGAGGAGTGGTGGATTCCTCCCATCCCAGGAGGGCGCAAATGCCGCCGTAACTCAGGAGAGTTACGGCTTGGACGGTGAGTGACACCGCACACGAGACACAGCTCAATCAGTATGGGGATGTGGGAGGGATGTTGTGGGAGGAGGGAGAACGGGGTGGACGGTACGGAGCCGGGGAAACTTGAGGCACTGTATATAGACTCTGTTTTAAGCACCATTCCATTTAGGTTTCTTTTCCTGCCCCCCCTCATTGTTTTCTCATGCTCCTTAAAGCATCATTGTACACCCTTCACATTAGTTAGTACTGAGTATGGTTATAGGAGAAAGACGGTAGTATCCACTCTATTTGCTCAGTGAGATCGGATACTGGAGATCCTTCCTGCCATTTCTGACCATCTTTTTGTTTTCCTATACACCGAGTGGTGACGGTCTTCCACTTGCACCTGAAAGAAACCACATAAAACAGAGTGCTTACCGTCCTCTTTTGTTTCTTTCTTTGACCATCCTGGGGGTCGACAGACATACCGGATAGTTCGAGCACAAACCACGAAAGAAAGAAAACAAGGAGACACTACTCCCCAACAACACCTATCAGGATCTCTTACAGTGCGACCAACTACTACAATAAAATCTAACCATTGACGAACTACTTAAGCCTCCTAACTTCTATTTCCACCCATCCCTCCCACACCTATATACATTTAGGTGTCTTCGAGAAATGATGAGTGCTGTGTGTCATGTTGAAAGGACTGCATGGTCTTGTGTGTGAGATACAGGGTTGAATTAAGATCCAAAATCGGCCAGGGCAACGTAAAAGAAATGGCCCACATTTGCAGATTGCGCCTTGTCGCAAGATAGTGGCTTTAAAAGAGCCATGTTTTATTAACTAAAGGGAGATAAAAAATAAATGCAAATGTTGCGTGCACATTTTGTGTATGGATTTGTACACAGTGGTGAAGCACACCTGAAAAAAGTAAAGGTAATTCAAATGCTCCCTGCCACTGCTCAATATGTGTACATTAGAGGGCCGGTATATCCAGAGACTGGGAGTGACACCTCCCTCGACTCCCCCCTTTCACTACCACCAAATGCTCCCCCGTTTGTAAAAGGAAGGTAACAGAGGCCTATCTGTGTCAAAAAACACCACTTCCACGCTCACTGGACTGCTGGCGGCATCTAAACAGCACAGAGAAAGTCCCAATTGGCTTCAATGCTACACAAAAAAGCGGCACACAGTTTTAACTTACATACCGGGCCATTGTACATTGCCCAAATGTCCGTTTTAGCAATCCGACTTTGCCGAGGTATGTCTAGGGTTCTACATGTATTTTCACATGTGTTATGCATCGCAAGATCTGATACCGATAAAACAGAGGTATACACCTATTTGTATGTGTCTTTTATTTTTGATACAACTAGCAAAAGGCACAGTCAGAGGCATGCATACTTTCAGTAAAATGGTGAGTCTTACAACTGTGACATGTGAAGGGTTGCTGCTTTACATTTGGCTAGGCCCAACACTTTTAGTAGTTGCTGAGCTGTGAAGCTGCAAGACAAAAGTGAGGTTAAAGACATGCTGGCAGAGGTATTAGTGATTATGGTACTTGGTATGAGTCTCTGGAAAGGTATAGTTGAAGTACGCCAAATATATTTAGGTGTCTTTGTGAAATGAGGAGGGAAGTCTGTCATGTTGAAAGGAGTGATTGGTCTTGTGGCTGAGGTACAGGGTTGAATTGGGATCCAAAATCGGCCCAGCCAACGTAAAGGAAATGGCCCATGTTTGCAGATCGTGCCTTGTCGGAAAATACTTGGGGGGTTTTGCAAGAGACATGTTTTATTAAGTTCAGGGAGATAAAAAAAGAAATGCAAATGTTGCCTGCACACTTTGTGTAGGGATTTGTTCATACTGGTGAACCACACCTGAATTTAAGTGAAGGTAATTGTCAGGCTCCCTGCTCGTGCTGAATCTGCATACATTACAGGGCCGGCAGACTGAGAGACTGGGAATGACACAACTCTTGACAATCTCCTTCTTCCCCCCAAAGCTTCCTCCCCCCACGTTTGTAAAAAGAAAGGTAACAGAGGTCTATCTGCATTGAAAAATACCACTTAGACCCTCACTGGGCTGTTGGTGGCTTCTGAACAGCACAGATAAAGTCCCAATCGGCTTCCATGCTACACAAAAAAGCGGCACACATTTGCAACCTATATACCGGCACATTGTACATTGCCGGAGTGTCCATCTTAGCAGTCGGACTTTGCTGAGGTATGCCTATACTTCTACATGTATTTTTACACGTGTTATGTATCAGAAGATCCAATACCTATAAAACACAGGTATACATCTATTTGTATGTTTCTTTTATGTATGATGGCACTAGCAAAAGGCAGAGACACATGCATGCATGGTGTAGGTAATATGGTGAGACTTACAACTGTGACATGTTAAGGGTTGATGCTTTATATTTGGGTAGGCCAAACAGTGTGAGTAGTCGGTGAAAAGTGAAGCTACAAGATAAAACTGAGGTTTCAGACATGCTGGCAGAGGGATTAGTGATTAGGCTACTTAGTATGAGTATTCCAATCACCCAGGCACTACCAATGCACTCATGCAATGAAGGAGATTCTACCTATACATACATCCAATCAATCAGATATTACTTACGCAAACATGCAATGACCCAGGCAGTAGTCTTCCATTCAACCATTCATTAAGCCACTTCCTATGCACTCATCTATTCTGTTAAGCAATACTGAAGGAGTCATCAAATGATACAGGCACTACAGTTGCATCACACCATTCACCCAGGCACTTCCCATGCACTCATCCATTTCCTGAAGCACTATCGATGCACTCATCTAATGACAAAAACATTAGCCTTGCACTCATACTTTAACTCGGGTACTTCCTATGCACTCATACAATCATCCAGGCTGTTGCAGGGATTCTGCTTATACACAGAACTATGCGTAGAACCCCAGGACCTCAGTGAGTTGTGGTGTACCAGAAACTCACCTCAGAACCCAGAACCCAGTATCCGGCTAGCATAAGTGTCCCATTCGTTATCCGAGATTTAGCTCGGCGGTCCCAATGAAAAGACAACCCAGAACACGCGACTCAGTACATACTCAGGAATGGTGGGAATCGGAAATACCTGTTCATATATTATTCTCACATCAGTCCACAACAATAATCAACAGAGACACGGTGTAAATAAAAAGAGTTTATTTTTATAGACCACGTGTCCTAAGATGCAGTACTTTGGCTAATACAAGCAGACAAATGATTAATATCAAAACCAGCAACATAGTTACAATACCATAGAATATAAAAGGGGTGATCATATTATAATGACAGTGGATACTACCACCTTCCCTTTACTAAGAAGCTAATATTATTATTATGCTAGTAGAAGGTCTCTTAGGCTTGAATAGGGGACCCCATACCTCAAAGATCAGCTTAGTGAAATCACATCACAGGAGCATCAGGAGTCTTCTCGCAGGAAGGCTCGTCTTCGGTCTGAATAATAAACATGATGTCTGTGATATTAAAAGCACCAACTTTCAGGTATGTGCAGCTGCGCGTGTATTATGGCTAAATAGTGGGTCGATCAACCTAGAGTGGAAAACATGCATTGTGTAATAATCCAGACTGTTTGTCACACCATGTACAGACCAAGGTCGCTGCGCAGAGCTTGGGATGGTAACAACAGATTGCTCTCGTGTGAAGCAAGTCTCGAGTCAGCAGTTTGTTTAAGAAATAACATGTAAACGCAGTGTCGTGTGCAAAAGCAGAAAGATGGCTTTCTAACATTTAACGTGGTTATGCTAACTTAACAATGTATGTACGTATGCAAGAAGAACTCACTACACGCCCCCTTGATCGAAGCACTATCCAATATGCAAGAAAAGAGAGAACGCAGAGTTCAGTTTCTTCAGAGCAGAACAAGGCGTAACCAATGCAGAGTTTCAGAATGCGCCAAAGTCCGAAACCACAAAAAATATAAACTTGGGTGTTTTTTGAAAAAAAAATAGAAGTAAAAAAAACTCAAAACGACCATCAGGAAGGAAAAAAGAAATGTTGTGCCAGGGTGCTGTTCAGTAGCATAGGCGCAAAGGACGACTGTCCAGTTAACCCATGAATGTATAGGCAGCATATGTGGCCACTGCTTCCAACAAAAAATCGTTTGCAGGGCCACTGAAAGTCTCAGCCATCCAATCCATCAACGAAAAGGAACATACGTGTTCTTCAACCATCGGAGCCTCTAGCACGATCAGAGGGCACCCGGAATGTTCCTCCAAATAGCTCATAGCCAAGAAGTTGTAGGCAGCAGTTGAGATGTCCCAATTACCCAGGATACCATGCGCCGCACCACAGGCCATAATCCGGACACCAGAACAGGCCAACTCGTGAGACACTAAGGGCCTCATCAGTCGATCGAAATCCGGCACCGGAGACACCAGGTTGGTCAAGCACAAATCCAAAGGCCATTCAAAGGGACAATCCAGGCAGTGAAATACAGGTTGCACACAAGTGAAATAGGAATACCGGAAGGACAATCCATATGCCAGGCTTAAGGTCGCCAACGGCAGAGTTCCATAAAAGTCAAGCATCCTATCACGAAGAAGATGCAGGCGGGACAGGCGCTCGTGTGGCACAGAAGGAGCAGCCATTCCGGAGTATGAAAAGTAAAAGCAGCACACCTGCCACTAGCGCCAGAAGCAGCGGAACACCTCCAAAGATGCTCGAGAAAAGCGAATGAAAAAATGCCGGAATCACACCAAAGATAGTTTTGAAAGAGGTCACGAGACCCGAGCCCACAAGTTTAAAAAAATGAGCCAGGCCGGTCGTGGACGAGGCATTAAAAATAGTTTGGATCAAAGAGCCGAAATGTAGGGGGAGGTCAGTATTCAGAAGCGCCTGTACCTCAGTGCGCGTATTAGCAACGTGAAGGACAAATGTTTCACGAGAGGAAGTCAATGGCACCTCTTTTTGGGACAATAGAGCTCTTATTCGGCTCAACTTGTTGAACTCTGCTTTCAAGGTTGGAATCGAAGGCCAGATAGAAACATCCAGCCGCCCATGCGGGGGTGGAAAGAGAACATTATTGCAGCAGACAACTTTCTGCGAGACAGTTACTATGTACGGGATTCCCACTAACATCCCGCAGCAAGCTTCATTATTCAAAATTAAATAACTACCGTTTGCAAGCAGCGTGAAAGAAGGTGTGATCACAGGCACTGGGATACCTCGTAGGACGCAGGCCAAGTTCGGGGCTTGTACATTGCATGCGCCGTGTAATTGAATGTGCCTACATACCAAGGAATGGTCTGGTGTCGTGGTACATTCCTCGCCTTTCAAATAAACCTCAGTCCCGTCCCTCGTACATCTATACATAAAGGGGAGGGACCAAACCTCATGTATGAAAGCGGTGCCCAGCGGTTCATATCTACCCAAAGCATAATGTTTCATACAAGACGTAAACTTAAAAAGCGCGAAAGGGAGAGTTATCAAACCGAGGGTCTACGCGTTCCCGAGTATACCCCGGTTTCAGTCCCAGAAAACGACGTTGACAGGTGTCTGAACTGCTTTGCCAAACTAACCAACCCTCACTATTAAATCTCGAAATATTAAAAGATGTATTTGAAACTAAGGATTGCAAAGCAGTAAGGGATAGATCTGTGTGGTTATCCCAATTGGGATAAGCGCCCAAATCCGGCACTGAAGGTGACTTCAATTGTTTAGAAGTAGCCAATCCAAAACAGGTGGTTTGGAAGATGGACGAATTTAAAAACAAAATATGATTTGGTATAAGACAGGCACGATGTAAAGCCTCTGTACCCTGAACCTGCCACGGTCTGGAACCCCAAACCGACTTTAGATCAATAGTAGCCTTCCATAGATCATAACCTTTGATTGACAACTCGTCCATAAAGGACTTGGAATAAAGCAATTTTGTGTGTGTCAGTCGAACCTTTGCGGCAGACTCAGGCAGCACCTTAAAATAAAACGCTGCCGGGTTGGAAACACTGAAATCGGTAAAATAAGAATACTTGTTAACTAGGGTTTGTGAACTTCCGAATGCGGGAGTAGGACAGTGTTCCCATTGGGTAAAATTTACAAAATTTCTAAATGTATTTGCTTTATGCAGGAAGTGATTGCCATAATGTTGAAAACAATACTGTTCCGCATAATTAGCCGCATTTTCATATAAATCTTCAGCATCAAAAGCGGCATAATATTTCAAATCAGAAAACAGTGATTCAATGGCGTGTACATCCCAATCATCAGAACGTATGTTCTGCCTAACCACATCACCCATAGAAACACGAAAAACATTAGGCACATTAATGACCTCTGTAGGCCCATGAATTTGGAATTTAACAGCATCCCATGCGATTCCATCCAAGACGGGCCAGGCAGTAATATTCACAAAAGTCTGGTCCCTTTTCATGATGTGGGACGAGGAGTGGGGGGCCAAAGTTCCATTGATAAGTCTAATTGTCGATCTCTCACTCAGATAGTGGCCATCCACAAGACGGAAAAAAACTATTACAAATCCAATTGACATAAACAAAAAATAGTGAAAAGTATCAACCAGATGTATGTCCAAGGGGCAATCAAAAAATGTCTCTTAAACCAGCTGAAAAAAACAGCAATGTTTGATGGGGGGCTTGAGGGTAATGAGTTAGTGTCAAAGGAGAAACGGGACTGGCCAAGTGCTGTAGATTGTAAAACAGGTGAGGGACCACGTGTAGGATAAGCATACTCAGTCTCTTCGGGCAAACCACCAGCCGATGGTATCAACAAGGGATCAGTAACAGATTGCATCTCGATGGCAACCTCAGGCAAGGTGTTAGAAGCAAGAGCCAACATTGAATTTCTTTGCATCGTCTGGCATGAAACTGCTGGAGTCATACTAAGAAGTATCGGCCACTCGCTGAAGTTTGACATTGTCAATAGAGATGTACCTGTTTTCTTTGCGACCAGGAAGTGGAGGTAAAATGACTGTTCTTGTACCCTGCACTCCAAGCACTGGAACTGGTGCACGATAAGAGGGGCCAAACTCCTTCTTGTTCTCCACCTTCTCACGGACCAGGTCTCCAACTCTGGGTAGCCAGCTGACTACCGGAACCTGAACTTCAGCTTCAGATGTGGAGGGCAAGTGTTCCTTCGAAAGAGTGTCTCTTGCTTCTTGTAGAGTCTGTAAAACAGCACAGTGATCATCTACGTCAAAGGGTGCGGTCGACGCCGCCATGTCTAGACCATCAAGGTCTGGGACAAACATTCTGATTCCGAAGAGCATCATGTACGGGGTCCGCCCACCCAGAGACCTTCTAGGGAGATTATTAAGTGCACGTTGGACGTTATACAAATGGGCTAGCCAGTTCCGGCCTGTGCCTAAAACACGTGCTGTCAATGATTGCTTTAAGTCACGGTTCATTCGCTCCACCACACTATTACCCTCAGGTCGGTAGGGGGACGAAAATTTGACTAGGACCCCCAAATTTCTCATAGCCTCCTTGTAAGCCTTAGAGGCGAACGCAGGGCCTTGATCAGAATGGAAGGTACCACACGCAAAAGTTCCCACAAAGACACGCAAATCCCTGATGACAGTCCGCGAGTCAGCACTCCTTTGTGGCCATACCCATAGAAAACGTGTGCACGAATCCACTGCAACCAAGATGTACTTGTACGCAGTATCAGAGGAAAAAGGACCGCAGTGATCTAAATAAACACAACCAAATGGCTTATTAGAGATGTACAGCTGTGTCTGTGGTGGGCGCGCAACAGTAGAAGGTTTAATCTGTTGGCAAATGTCACAATCAAGAACATAAGCGCGCGTTTGTTTATATAAACCAAACCACCAGTAACGTTGTTGTAGCAGAGATATTGTAGCTGACACACCGGCGTGGGCAGACGCCAACCCCTCATGTGCAGCCAAGATCAGTGCTGGCCTGCAGTCCGCGTTGGGAATAATTCTGTCACCAACGTCGTTAATCCTCACTAATGGGACATTATCAGGACTTAAATGGTAAATGTAACGAGAAGGAAAACCCTTCGGGTAATCGCCTCCCTTTTCTGTAGCAGCAATAGCTGCCAAGATGTCATCATCAATCTTACTTTTTGATCTGGTAACTGCTGCCACTAAGTATGTAGCCACTGCTGTTTTTGCTGCCTCGTCAGCCAAGCTGTTGCCGACAGCATGGACACCAAGTCGCTGGTGACCAAGAGTGTGAATAACATTCACGAGAGGGAGACGGTCTTTAAAGTCTGCCACTCGAACCCAAAGCGTTTTATGCTTAATTGTGCTACCTTTTGTGTCTCGATAATCATTCTGAGACCAGAAATGTAAATTGTCATTGTAGGACTGGACACAGTAGAAGGAATCACTCACTATAAGAGTAGTGACCCGGGGATCAGCAAACTCCAGTGCAAGCACTAGAGCCCGAAGCTCCGCCAATTGCGCGGTACAATCACCCAATGACTGCGTATGCACTGCATCAGATTGGAATTCACCATTTACGAATGTACCTACGACAATTGCGCAAGCCGCTGAGTAAGCGTGCTTCGATCCAATCGCGGGCTGCGCAGACCCGTCAGTGTATATGACACAATGGTATTCTTCGAGCGGGCGCAAAGACAGAGGTGCCGGATGAACGAATTCATACTGCAAGAACTCTTGAGTCTGTAATGAGGCATCAAAGATGTAGGTGACGTCTGGCGACGTCAGTGTTGTGGCCCATTGTATCCACCGAGGATGCAAAGCTTTAGAATTTGGTACACTTGCCTTTGTCACTGCTTCTAAGGCAGGATAGGGTGTTACAACCAGAATCTGTTTCCCATGTGACAGTGCGCGTTCTTTAAGGATCGCCATCTGTACAGCAGTCAGAACTTTTTCGACCGCGGAAAAACGTAATTCAGCAGAGGTGTACAAGTGGGATTTGTACGCAATGGGGACTGTATCGCCCTCATTAAACGTGAAACCCACGGCGCCTGGCACTATTCGTATTACCAGGTTAGTGCGGTTATCACGTGTCAGCAAATATTGTGAAGCAAGAAGGTCAGCCTGTAAAGACTGTAAAATTTTAGAATGTTCCAGCTGCCAGCTAGACTTCGAAAATGTAGGTTGTACCAAGGCGTAAAGCGGCTTGATACGCTGGGCATAATCAGGAATGTACGTACGGCCGAAATTCAGAAAGCCCAGCAAAGATTGTAATTTCTTTAGTGTCGTAGGCGCACTCAAGCATGCGCACTTCTCCAGAAAGTGGGGAGCTAACCCCTTTCCTTCATTATTGAGCTCGTAGCCCAAAAACAACACCGTATATTCCGCGATGTGAGACTTCGCAAAATTGAATTTGTAGCCATAGTCAGCAAAACTCACTATAATATTGTCGACTCGAGACAGATGCGGCAACAGCTCATCATCCGTGAGGTAGATATCGTCAACATAGGAGTATGCCTCGGGGTCTATTCTTTCTAAGAGAGAAACCACGCGAGCGGAAAAGACGCCAGGGCTATTTTTGTACCCCATGGCTAATCTGGTAAACTGTTTTTGTTTTCCGCCCGAAGTAAACGCTGTCCACTGGCTACTCAGTGTGGACAGGTTATGGCTAAAAAAGCCATTGGAAATGTCAAGTGTCGTTTTAAATCTTTTACGCACGAGACTGTCGACTAGAGCCGAGCTATGTGTATTTTGTACCGCGCAGGTCCGGCAATGGGAGTTTAGGTGCCGGTAATCCAAAACTAAACGGTACGAGCCGTCAGGCTTCGTTACAGTGAATAAAGGGTTATTCATAGGGGACACACAAGTTTCAATTACACCCTGATATTCCAATTGTTCAAGGATCGCCGCGACGTGGGGTCTAGCTTCACGACGCACGGGATACTGGGGCTGAGGCTGGGGCATAGACCGCAATGGAATCTCATGGCAGGGGGACAACCGGTCCCAACCCACCTGAGTACGATACGCCAGCGCCCACTCCCCAGCGTACATTTCAGCCTGGTCCTTAGGCACAGTGTGCGCAAAGGACGGGAGGATTTTCTCCTCCCCTTTAGGAGCTTCCAAAATGAAGGCTGGGGGCCAATCTGCCTCCGCTAGGAGGATGTCATAGGTGGTGGTCAGATTATCCCAAAAAATCCCTTTTATAGTACGTTGTATGTCACCCTCTATTAATAAGACTATTTCATAAAGTCTGTCAGGGGGAGCCACTCTGGTGTCAGCTGTTTCAACAGTAACCAATACATCAGTTGCTGTCGCCGCCAGAAATGGACGCAGAGCTTGACGGACTATGGTAATTTCCGCCGCGCTGTCCAGTAGCGTCAGCGCCCATGTCCGGTTCCGAAGCTGTGTCCGCACTATCTGAGGCATACTTTGCCGTCAGAGCCGCCACTTTCTTCTTCTGAAACGGGGGTCTTTGTCGAGCAAATTCGTCCTGCTTGCCTTTTCCCTCAGTCTGTCGAGGTTGGTCACGCTGTTGTGGAGCACCCCGACCTATGCCACCGCCTCCGCCACCGGACTGTGTAGCCGATGTTTCCTGTGAAGAACGAGGAGAACGCGGTTCAGAAACCTGAAATCTATCAGGAGACTTAATAGTAGCACGATCTCGCAGATCATAAGTGCGTTCACTACTTGACTGAACGGGAGAGGCAGGCCGAGAGCCCTGTTTCTGCTGCTGCTTTCCCTGTTGTTTAGACCGCCAATTTTGTTTTTGAAAAGCTGGCCGGCCATCCTTACCAGGAGTTTCTGCCTTACCCTGCTGCTTAGAATCGGGATTTTTGATCACGGGCTTAACTCCTAAAGAGCTACGACCCAAATCTCGATATGCCTCAGAGATTATTTTTGCAAATTCCTGCGGTTTGTCCTCTTCAGCAACTTTCTTCAGTTCATTACGAACCTGAAAGTGCAACGCATCACCCTTAAGGTTTCCCATTATCATGGTAGCCACCAGGCCAAAATCTCCGAGGAGCCGCATCCCCAATTCTATCGCAGACTCCGCTCCATGGTCCTCTTGAACCTGTTTAATAATGGAGGGCAGCTGTAACATAGACGGAGTGCCAAAGCACTGCGCGTACGTTGCAGCAAAAATCTTACCCCAGGATACACAATCGTCCATATGGGGAACTAAGTCTTTAGGCAAACTAATGGTGAGGATCCTGTGTTTCTCCACAGGAGTTGTATGCGGATAAACCGCCTCTATTTGGTCAAATTTTTCAGCAAGCCAAAAGGGATAATCATCCCTTGTGGGGGGGCGCTTGCCCATAACAGAATTAACCATAACAGGACTAATGACCACCGCGTGACGATCACTAGGTTGTCCCGCACTAACAGGCGCCCCCGCCTGTACAGTGCGCGACACATACTGCACTAACGCCCTATATACTGTTATAAGGGCAGTGTGTAGAACACGCAATTCATCCACCGTCACCGTGAGGTAACGGGGATGAGGCGTAAATCCGGCTAGTACCGGCCAAGTGGCCCCCGCAATTGATAAAGGGCCCATTCTCGGCGGTATAACCACATGGGGGAGGGCGCCATTAAACCAAATCTGATGTTGCCAAGCAGATATTGGTATCTCCTGTGTCCTATACGGCGCATAGGCGGCAGGCACGGCAGTGGCAGTGTAAGAATGAAATGTATTATCATTACCACTGACTGCCGGAATCGTCACCCAAGAGTAGAATAACTCAAAGGGATGAGCCGCATCGGCTCCCACCACAAAGATGACGTCCATGCCCGCGTCCGGCACTCCATACTGCGTCAAGTGACGTTTCAGTGCCGCACGGCTATGCGCCGCAACATTTATCGCCATAAGGACAAGCTACACTTCAAGTATTCAGTAGCACAAGGGTTCAATAACCTTTTTAATAATCAAGCTTGAAGGAACCTATATCAATAGAACTAGGTAGGTTTAAAATCCGTCAGACTTGTTATCCGGAAACAAGAATGAGGGTGCTGTGGACTAAATGTGAGCACTACTAAGGCGTTTCAACTCATAGACCAAACGTTAGGTGCGCCATGTTGCAGGGATTCTGCTTATACACAGAACTATGCGTAGAACCCCAGGACCTCAGTGAGTTGTGGTGTACCAGAAACTCACCTCAGAACCCAGAACCCAGTATCCGGCTAGCATAAGTGTCCCATTCGTTATCCGAGATTTAGCTCGGCGGTCCCAATGAAAAGACAACCCAGAACACGCGACTCAGTACATACTCAGGAATGGTGGGAATCGGAAATACCTGTTCATATATTATTCTCACATCAGTCCACAACAATAATCAACAGAGACACGGTGTAAATAAAAAGAGTTTATTTTTATAGACCACGTGTCCTAAGATGCAGTACTTTGGCTAATACAAGCAGACAAATGATTAATATCAAAACCAGCAACATAGTTACAATACCATAGAATATAAAAGGGGTGATCATATTATAATGACAGTGGATACTACCACCTTCCCTTTACTAAGAAGCTAATATTATTATTATGCTAGTAGAAGGTCTCTTAGGCTTGAATAGGGGACCCCATACCTCAAAGATCAGCTTAGTGAAATCACATCACAGGAGCATCAGGAGTCTTCTCGCAGGAAGGCTCGTCTTCGGTCTGAATAATAAACATGATGTCTGTGATATTAAAAGCACCAACTTTCAGGTATGTGCAGCTGCGCGTGTATTATGGCTAAATAGTGGGTCGATCAACCTAGAGTGGAAAACATGCATTGTGTAATAATCCAGACTGTTTGTCACACCATGTACAGACCAAGGTCGCTGCGCAGAGCTTGGGATGGTAACAACAGATTGCTCTCGTGTGAAGCAAGTCTCGAGTCAGCAGTTTGTTTAAGAAATAACATGTAAACGCAGTGTCGTGTGCAAAAGCAGAAATATGGCTTTCTAACATTTAACGTGGTTATGCTAACTTAACAATGTATGTACGTATGCAAGAAGAACTCACTACAAGGCACTACCTTTGCACTGATGCAATCACAAAGGCACTATGCATGTACACATGCAATCCATAAGGCACTAGTTTTGCACTCAACTATTCACTCAGGTACAACCTATGCAGTTATCTATTCCCTCAGGCAGTACTGTGGCACTCATCCGATGACCCAGCCATTACTGTTACAATGATGATTTTACTGAGGCACTATTCATGCACTGATCTAAGCATTCAGATGATACTGTTGCACTCATGAAGTTACTCAGGCACAACTTATGCATTCATGCAATAACACCGGCCCTAGCCTTGCACTTATGCTATTACATAGGCACTAGCTATGGACTCATGCGATCAGTAAGGTACTACCCTTGCACTCAGCCCTTCATTCAGCCAGTACCTATGCAGTCATGCAATCAGAGAGGCACTATCCATACAGACATTGAATTAATGAGGCATTACCTATACAGTCATGCAGTCACCTAGCCACTAGTCCTGCACTCAAGTATTCATTCAGGTACTACTCATGCACTCATCCATTCACTCAGGCAGTACGTATGCACTCACCCAATGACGCAGCCATTATCCTTAAATGGATTGTTCCATTCAGGCAGCACCCATACACTCATCAAATCACGCAGGCACTACTGCTGCACTAAAAAAATCACACAGTTACTACTCATGCACTCTTGCAATCAAAGATGCACTACCTATGCACACATTGAATTAATAAGACATTACCTACACAATTGTGTAATGAATCAGGCACTACTCTTGCACTCATCCATTCACTCAGGCACTACCCATGCACTGATCTATTCTGTGAAGCACTATCTATGCACTCATCCAATGACGCAGGCACTACAGTTGGATTAATGCATTTACTCAAGCACTACCCATGCAGTGTTCTAAGCAGCCAGACATTACTCTTGCACTCATTTACTGAGGCACTAGCCATGTATTTTCACACATGTTATGTATTTGAAGATCGTAGACCTATAGAACACAGGTATACATGCATTTGTATGCTCTTTTATGTATGATTCACTACCAAAAAGTACAGACACATGTATGCATGTTTTCAGGAATATGATGACACTTTCAACAGTGACATGCAAAGGGATAATGCTCTATATTTGGCTAGGTCCAACACTCTTATTAGTTGCTAAATAGTAAAGGTGCTAGACAAAAGTGAGGTTTAGCACATGCTGGCAGAGAAATTAGTGATTAGACTTTTTTGTTGAATTGTTATTGACAACCTAAAAAATATATACAAATAGATGTCTGGTGGTACTAGTAAAAGGCAAAGACACATGCTTGCATGCTTTGAGGAGTATGGTGAGCCTTACAATAGTAACATTGCAAAGATTGGTGTTTTGAATTTCTGTAGTTCTCTTGCTTGTTTGTGCACGTCTTGTTTCTTTGTGCATCCTTCTTGTGTGTTTCTAGAGCTCTGCTGCTTGTTTTTGTACTTATCTTCTTTGTTTCTGCACCTTTTTTGGTTCTTTTTGCAGTCCTCTTTCCCATTTTTGCAGCTCTTTTGCTTTTTTCTACACCTCTCTTCCGTGTTTCTCCACTTCTGTTCCGTCTTTCTGCACCTCTCTTTTTTTCTGCAGATGTCTTCATTCTTAATGCACTTGTCTTGCCACTTTAACCAGGTCTGTTGCTTTTTTTCTGCACTTGTCTTGCCTCTATCTGCACCTCTGTTGTTCTTTTGGCGGTCATCTTGCCTCTTTTTGCATCCATGTCGTATGTTTCTGCACCCCTTTCCTCTCTTTGAGAATGTTTGTTGCGTCTTTGAGCATCTTTGTTAGACTGTTTCTGCCCCTGTGTTGCTTCTTATTGCACCCCTCTTGCGTATTTCTATACGTGTGTTCCCTATTTTGGAGTTGTCTTTCCTTTTTCTGCATCAGTCTTGCGTCTTTGTGCATTCTCTTGCATGTTTGTGCACTATTATCTCTTTGTGCAGCTCTGTTGCCTCTTTCTGAATTTCTCACATTTTTTAGTAGCTGTGTTGTTGTTTGTGTATTTCTTTTAGGTGTTTCTAAACTTTTTTTTTCTTTCTGTCCCTTTCTTTCTCTCTCAGTACGATTTTTCCTCTTTCTGCGGTTCTCTTGGTTGTTTCTACACTTTTGTTTTCTTATTTGTAATAAAGAGAATAGCAATGTAATTGTAATTAATTGCTTACTAGTTACTATCAGTATTCATATGTAATTACTTTAAAATAGTTAATTCATGTAACAAACTATTGAAACTGTTCTTTGTTTTTCAGAAAATTATTTTGTTTTGATCACAAATTCAAGATGGCAAGAAAACATTAAAAGAAAAGACAGCAAATAAAACAGACCTACTTAAAGAAATGTAAAAAGACTATGTCACAAAAAGATGAAAATGTTACTAAGGATAAAGTTTGTTCTGGTAAGAGCACTAACTGACAGAAGTAAAATCCATACTGCTTCTGGCATTCAGCATCTTTTGGATATATATATACTGGTTCATTGACATTTACTCTCAATATACAATTAGATGCGCAAGAAATTCTAATGCTTATGCTTGGAGTATTAGATGAAGGAATACAGATTAAAAACGTATTTGGCCTAAGTTACAGATGAGATCATAAATGTGAACACTGGTCATTTACTTCCAGCTCTGAAATAGACAAAGAACAAATTATATACTTAACAATAAAAGACTGTAAATCAGTACCTCATAACAAATTAGTAAACACAGTCAATCATGGTATAAAATGTTCGCAAGTTAAATCAGAAATGTTGTCTATGTTACATATAGAAAGATATGGAAAATATCTCATTTTAATGCTACAACGTTGTAGAGCAAATGGAAGAAAACTGGAAAGCAAAATAAAAAAAAATTTGCAAGTCAAATATCTATGTGTAAGAACTTTTACAACAGTGGCAATTATTTTCCATGCTGGACCTACTACCACATCTGGACACTATGCTGTGTATTTAAAGTGTAATAAAGGATGAACGCATTGCAATGATGCCCACTTGGAATTTAAACCTAGATTGCCTTACGAATTACCAAATTCATTTTTGATATTTTTGAAACCAAAGTATTGAATACATCATTCGGTCTATTGAGAAGATGTAAACAGAAAGTAGACAGCACTGGAAACAATTACTAATTATAATTAGTGTTGGAAGTATTATTTGTGCTAATTGGTTTTACATTTGCAATTATTAGGTTGAAAAGCAAATAGTTTATCTGTTTGTTGTGTATATTGTACCAGATGTAAATGAGAGTATACATTTCGGAAATGTCCTTGAGATAAGTAATAGACGTTCTGTACAAGAAGGATGTAATAAAGAAACAGTAGTTAGGAAAACACATAGCTACACATATTAAAATAATGCTCCACACTGATTTTTCTTTTTTCTACGATTTAGTTGATTGTTTTTTTAACCGCTGTTCCATGATGATACTACATTGAAATCACTGTATATTGTGAAGTTAAGTTGAATCTGAGAACAGCAAAAACTGGAAACTAAAAATGCTATGTAATTCTAAAATTATTGTGTCCTTTTAAAAATGTGATAGTATAATTTCTGTAATACATTACATTACATTACAGTTTTTCTTTTTGTTCTTTATAGTAGGTAGTGGTGAACTTTGAAAAGAGTTTTAATCCTTCAAAAGAGGGTGGAGGCAGCACCAGGGGTGAAGTCACAGATCAGCAACAGTTGTCTATTTAAAATTCTTTATTCGTCTTCATATAAAAGGAAAGGACAACAGCCAACGGGTTTCGTCCCTTTTATAGGGACTTCATCAGGGCGAAAAAGTTTAATTATCAACTGGACAGGGTTCCATATGATGAACCAGAATAGCTGTGAGCCCAATCAAGCAGACTGCTGAGCCCACGGTACAAGAAACGTGGGCTCGGGAGTATGTTTTCTGCGTCAATTGGAACGCTACCTTGACCTAAAGTTTGGGGTTTATCACATCCACGCTTACATTGTGAGACGGGGACCGTATATAAATGACAAATAGACTGGACTGTACTTTGTCTGCTTGACTGTGCAAACCAGCAAGAGCACCAGGGATACCCACCAAATGCGCTTGAAAAATTAGAATTAATAAAATCCGGTATTAGTCCAAAAATAGTCTGAAAAGAGATGAGAAGCCCGGAGTCGACCGGTTTAAAAAAATGTGGTAGGCCTTCGGTTTTAGACTCATTAAATATTTGCGTATTAGTTCTGCAAAATGTAGTGGGAGATTGGTATTGAGCAGTGACTCAATGTCACTTGGTGGTTTAGCCACCTGCTATTTGAAGGTCTCAGGAGCTGACGTGAGAGCCACTTCTCGTTGAAACAATAGCACTTTGAGGCAGCGTACATTATTAAAATCTGTTTTTAAAGTGGGAATGGAAGGCCTTAGCAAACTATCTACAATCCCATGTGGGGGAGAACAAAAGATATTGGAGCAACATATACCACGTTGTGAAAGAGTTGGTATATACGGGATGCCTGCTCGTAAGCCACTGGTTTTACCTTGTTGAGAGTGCTGCATTATATTTATTGTGTGAGAAAAAAAAATTTTTCATGCGTTTGTGATATTTGATATTCTGCAATCCTATTACAGAGATGAGTTACAAATTTGTAAGGTGTGTTATGTATTGTAGAAGTGGTTCAATCTTTGAAGTGATATTTTTAGGTTTGAAAAGATTATTTTTTTAAATAACACATTATTGCAGATCTGTGCTGTTTTACATATGTTACGAACTGTACAAAGACTATTCAGCTAAACAGATCTGCGCACCCCCACACCCCCTCAGCACCTAGAGACCCCCACGGGTGAATAGCGTGCTTACAATTCCCTGATTGATTGATTGACTGGGTAGTTGCTGAATAGTCAAGCTGCAAGAGAAAAGTGAGGTTTGAGACATGCTGGCAGAGGTATTAGTGATTAGGCTACTTTGTATGACTCTGTGGAAAGGTATGCTTGAAGTACCCCATTGTCGGAAGGGACCCGGTGGTAAGACCACGAGTGCGGAACCCTTACCTATAATTACGGAGGAGATCAATCGGGATGGGAGTGGGAGAGAAAATGGCAGAGCAGGACGGAAGATGGGGTGACGTCACGGAGTCTGGAAGAAGACAGGTATTTTCACATGTGTTATGCATCGGAAGATCTGATACCGAGAAAACAGAGGTATACACCTATTTGTATGTGTCTTTTATTTTTGATACAACTAGCAAAAGGCACAGTCAGAGGCATGCATACTTTCAGTAATACAGTGAGTCTTACAACTGTGACATGTGATGGGTGGCTGCTTTACATTTGCCTAGGCCCAACACTTTTAGACGTTGCTGAGTTGTGAAGCTGCAAGACAAAAGTGAGGTTAAAGACATGCTGGCACAGGTATTAGTGATTATGGTACTTGGTATGAGTCTCTGGAAAGGTATAGTTGAAGTACGCCAAATATATTTAGGTGTCTTTGTGAAATGAGGAGGGCAGTCTGTCATGTTGAAAGGAGTGATTGGTCTTGTGGCTGAGGTACAGGGTTGAATTGGGATCCAAAATCGGCCCAGCCAACGTAAAGGAAATGGCCCATGTTTGCAGATCGTGCCTTGTCGGAAAATACTTGGGGGGTTTTACAAGAGACATGTTTTATTAAGTTCAGGGAGATAAAAAAAGAAATGCAAATGTTGCCTGCACACTTTGTGTAGGGATTTGTTCATACTGGTGAACCACACCTGAATTTAAGTGAAGGTAATTGTCAGGCTCCCTGCTCGTGCTGAATCTGCATACATTACAGGGCCGGCAGACCGAGAGACTGGGAATGACACAACTCTTGACCATCTCCTTCTTCCCCCCCAAAGCTTCCTCCCCCCACGTTTGTAAAAAGAAAGGTAACAGAGGCCTATCTGCATTGAAAAATACCACTTAGATCCTCACTGGGCTGTTGGTGGCTTCTGAACAGCACTGATAAAGTCCCAATCGGATTCCATGCTACACAAAAAAGCGGCACACTGTTGCAACTTATATACCGGCACATTGTACATTGCCGGAGTGTCCATCTTAGCAGTCAGACTTTGCTGAGGTATGTCTATACTTCTACATGTATTTTTACACATGTTGTGTATCAGAAGATCCAATACCTATAAAACACAGATATACATCTATTTGTATGTTTCTTTTATGTATGATGGCACTAGCAAAAGGCAGAGACACATGCATGCATGGTTTAGGTAATATAGTGAGACTTACAACTGTGACGTGTTAAGGGTTGATGCTTTATATTTGGGTAGGCCAAACAGTGTGAGTAGTCGGTGAAAAGTGAAGCTACAGGATAAAACTGAGGTTTCAGACATGCTGGCAGAGGGATTAGTGATTAGGCTACTTAGTATGAGTATTCCAATCACCCAGGCACTACCAATGCACTCATGCAATGAAGGAGATTCTACCTATACATACATCCAATCAATCAGATATTACTTACGCAAACATGCAATGACCCAGGCAGTAGTCTTCCATTCAACCATTCATTAAGCCACTTCCTATGCACTCATCTATTCTGTTAAGCAATACTGAAGGAGTCATCAAATGATACAGGCACTACAGTTGCATTACACCATTCACTCAGGCACTTCCCATGCACTCATCCATTTCCTGAAGCACTATCGATGCACTCATCTAATGACAAAAACATTAGCCTTGCACTCATACTTTAACTCGGGTACTTCCTATGCACTCATACAATCACCCAGGCACTACCTTTGCACTGATGCAATCACAAAGGCACTAAGCATGTACACATGCAATCCATAAGGCACTAGTTTTGCACTCAACTATTCACTCAGGCACTACCTATGCAGTTATCTATTCCCTTAGGCATTACTGTGGCACTCATCCGATGACCCAGCCATTACTGTTACAATGATGATTTTACTGAGGCACTATTCATGCACTGATCTAAGCATTCAGATGATACTGTTGCACTCATGAAGTTACTCAGGCACAACTTATGGATTCATGCAATAACACCGGCCCTACCCTTGCACTTATGCTATTACATAGGCACTAGCTATGGACTCATGCGATCAGTCAGGTACTACCCATGCACTCAGCCCTTCATTCAGGCAGTACCTATGCAGTCATGCAATCAGAGAGGCACTAGCCATACAGACATTGAATTAATGAGGCATTACCTATACAGTCATGCAGTCACCTAGCCATTAGTCTTGCACTCAAGTATTCATTCAGGTACTACTCATGCACTCATCCATTCACTCAGGCAGTACGTATGCACTCATCCAATGACGCAGCCATTATCCTTACATGGATTGTTCCATTCAGGCAGCACCCATACACTCATCACATCACGCAGGCACTACTGCTGCACTAAAAAAATCACACAGTTACTACTCATGCACTCTTGCAATCAAGGATGCACCACCTATGCACACATTGAATTAATAAGACATTACCTACACAATTGTGTAATGAATCAGACACTACTCTTGCACTCATCCATTCACTCAGGCACTACCCATGCACTGATCTATTCTGTGAAGCACTATCTATGCACTCATCCAATGACGCAGGCACTACAGTTGGATTAATGCATTTACTCAAGCAGAAACTCTTCATATATCACTGTTGTAAGTCTCTGCATATTCCTGAATTAATGTATGTATATTGTTGTACAAGCTTTATTCGAGATATTTCTCATAAAAGCACAGCATAAAAACATTTAGAGATTAAAAAACAAGATATTTACAAATACAAATTCATATAGCACAGCATAAAAACATTA
Organism: Triturus cristatus; assembly: GCF_964204655.1. Classification (NCBI taxonomy): domain Eukaryota; kingdom Metazoa; phylum Chordata; class Amphibia; order Caudata; family Salamandridae; genus Triturus; species Triturus cristatus. The sequence continues at coordinate 494,476,232 of NC_140585.1, forward strand.
GAGGTTAAAAAAAACAAGATATTTACAAATATAAATTCATATAGGCGTTCTGTGCAGCTCATACAGTATTGGCATAGAAATGTTTACATTTGACAAGTAATTTTACATTTTTAGCCATAAAAAATAAAAGAAAAACCTGATTAACTGGTCCCGCCCATTAAACGTTGCCTAATGGCCCAGGCCCAACCCAAGTATTTGGCTACCCCAATGACTATCGATTCATGGGTTGCTGTACACACAATTCTTAAAGCCACAGTGCTATCACGTGTCCCCAGGTTTTTACATACAGGGGAGAGCCATAGTCTCCTGGGTGATGAGTAGGCTTTGCATACGAATAGAAAGTGACCTACACTCTCCTCTGCATTACCACAGGCTGGACATAACCTGTTGCTCGACTTTTGCCAACGTGACGTTAGTTTTTTTAAGGGAATAGATCCGGATCTTAGCTGGAAGACTAGCTTCCTATCCATTGGTACCGTAATAGTATCCCAATAGTTTTCTAGGATAGGAAAAATTTTTGTCTCCAAAAAACGACCAGCCATAGAGTCGGACCTGACGCCGTTCAGCAAATTGCCACCCACCCAATCCCAATAACGTGATTTGAGGTCTTCTTTACTTGGGAACTCTTCACCCGCTGGGTTATTCCAAAGATTGGAAAACCCCAGATCAATTAGCATTGCCCTTAGATTTTTAAGCCAAGTTATCTTGTGAAAAATGTCTTCCTTAATTATCCAGAGAAAACCCTCTGCATATTGTCTAATCTCTGGAGTTGTCCAAAGACGCCTCCAGTAGAGAACAGGGCGCAATCGAGCTCTATCAGTAATTGGGCGTTTACCCAACTCCAGGAACAATGGTATTAGGGGGGTGCTCTGAGGAAGTCCTGTAATCCCTCTGAGGAACTTATTCTCGGATATCTGTAAGGCCGCAAGATTGTCCCAGGCCCATAACTCCGCACCATATAAAGTGGCACCTAAGACCTTGGCATCATACACTATAAGTGCGGGTTTAATCGGCTTTGTTTTTGATTTGCGGTGTTCTCCCCTCAGAGCACCTGAAACTTGTTGATGTTTTATGACCACTTTTTCCAAATGATGCGACCAGCCAGCGCTCTCTGCTATCTGTACCCCCAAATATGTAAACTCCTTAACGGTGTCTAACTTACAATTATTTAGGGTTACCTTGGGATAGATTCTACGGTTTGGGGTAAAGGCCATTAATTTTGTTTTCCCCACGTTTACCTCAAGCCCGTGCTCTGTGCAAAAGGTATCAAAAATATTTAATGCACGTTGCAGCCCTGCAGGGGTTTTTGACAAGATAAGAGTATCGTCAGCGAACATCAGGATCGGAACCCTGGCGTCCGCTAACGAGGGTGCGTCTACGCTTGCTTCCAACATTCGCCTAACAATCCCATTAATAAATAATGAGAAGAGTAAGGGAGCCATGGAGCAGCCTTGTCGGACACCCCTTTCCACGGGAAAGTCCGAAGTAAACTCGCCATTCCCACCCCACTGTATTCTTGCGAAATTGGATTCGTGGAGACGCATAATTAATGTAAGCAAATCAATAGGAATTCCCATTTTTTGCAAGACCAACCATAGCTTAAACCTGGGGACTAAATCAAATGCCGCCCGCAGGTCGACAAACGCGACATATAGGCATCCTCTTCCCAGTAAAACCGTCTTCCACCGCAGTATGGTAAAGCGGAAGACCTGATCAATGGTACTGGTAGCTCGTCTAAATCCTGCTTGGTATATGGAAAGGGCATTGTTGGCATCAACCCAGTCCATAAGCTGGTTTGCAACCATTCTTCCCACTACTTTTTGTATGGTTGCTATTAAGCTTATGGGCCTATAGTTGGCCGGCGATGAGCGATCTCCCTTCTTATGGATGGGAATAATAATTGCACCTTTCCAAAGGTCGGGGACCACCGCGCCCTTGGCTAGGGCATTTGCTACTAAAAAAATATACCTCACCCATCTCGTCATATCATACTTAAAAATATCCGGGGGTATCCCATCTAACCCTGGGGCTCTGCCACTTTTCACAGATCTAATCGCGATTTCTACTTCTTTGGGGGAGAACATGTTGTCAATAGCATAGACTGGCGCTATGCCTTCACCTACCCCGGGATGCATGACTTCGGCATATTGTGGTCTGAAGTAGTCAACCCAGGCTTCTTCAGCTACATTATTATCTGGCTTTGCTGGGCCACCTCCTCTACCCCACTTAATAATTTTCCAAAAGGACCGAGAGTCCTTCTTGTTAGAGGCCTCTTTCAACTCGGCCCAGTGGTCTTCGTCCCATTTCTTTTTTGCTTGGAAAATGGCCAGTTTGTACAGTTTCCTTGCCTCTTTTATTGCGACGCGGTCCCTGTTCCTAATAGCTTGTCCCAGTACTAGACGTGCTGATCTACATTGGCGATTGAACCACCTTCCAACTTCCTGGGTTTTCTTCCCTTTCTTACTCTTGGTCAAAAAACATGGTTTGAGGAGGGAAAATAACTTATTGTGGATATCGGTGATATCCCTAACCCCGGGAACTGTTGGATCAACCGCCTCCATTGCAATAATTGCGCTATCAACCTCATTGTTGATGTAGGTCATAGTTTCTTCGTTAGCCAATACCCTTTGCCATTTCAACCTACGTTCGTCGTTACTCATGACTGGAATCTGATCGTTCTTTAAAAACTAATTTCCCACTCCTGGGTTCCACCACCTATGAGTCACACAAAGGGGATTATGATCACTTTCTACTCTGGGCCTAATGGCCATATCAATAACCCCCTGCCACAACTGAAGACTACATATTATATAATCAATTCTGCTCCTGCTATTACCATTATCGAAGGTACAGCTACCCTCCTTGTCCCCTGTAGTTCTCCCATTCAGTGCTCTTAGACCATGTTCCATACAAATAGCATTTAGTAATAGGATGTCTTTTGTCCACCTTGGGACGGGGTTTAAACACAAAGATGGTACTCCCCATAGGTTGTCCTCATCCATCCCTAGGGAATCATTTGTAGAATCTAAAGGTTCAAAAGTCCTATTAAGATCCCCGGCTATAATTACCCTGCTATCTTGGGACTTTGTCTCTAAGCAGGCAGACAACAGTTCTAAGGTCGAGGAATTGGTTGTGTTACTGCCTCTTATATAAACATTATACAAGTCCAATGATGGACCCTTATATGCTGTATATGTATGTGCCTTTTGCTAGTGGCAGCATACATAAAAAATATATACAAATAGATGTCTGGTGGTACTAGTAAAAGGCACAGACACATGCATGCATGCTTTGAGGAGTATGGTGAGCCTTACAATAGTAACATTGCAAAGATTGGTGTTTTGAATTTCTGGAGTTCTCTTGCTTGTTTGTGCACTTGTCTTGTTTCTTTGTGCATCCTTCTTGTGTGTTTCCAGAGCTCTGCTGCTTGTTTTTGTACTTATCTTCTTTGTTTCTGCACCTTTTTTGGTTCTTTTTGCAGTCCTCTTTCCCATTTTTGCAGCTCTTTTGCTTTTTTCTACACCTCTCTTCCGTGTTTCTCCACTTCTGTTCCGTCTTTCTGCACCTCACTTTTTTTCTGCAGATGTCTTGATTCTTAATGCACTTGTCTTGCCACTTTAACCAGGTCTGTTGCTTTTTTTCTGCACTTGTCTTGCCTCTATCTGCACCTCTGTTGTTCTTTTGGCGGTCATCTTGCCTCTTTTTGCATCCATGTCGTATGTTTCTGCACCCCTTTTCTCTCTTTGAGAATGTTTGTTGCGTCTTTGAGCATCTTTGTTAGCCTGTGTCTGCCCCTGTGTTGCTTCTTTTTGCACCCCTCTTGCGTATTTCTATACGTGTGTTCCCTATTTTGGAGTTTTCTTTCCTGTTTCTGCATCACTCTTGCGTCTTTGTGCATTCTCTTGCATGTTTGTGCACTATTATCTCTTTGTGCAGCTCTGTTGCCTCTTTCTGAATTTCTCACATTTTTTAGTAGCTGTGTTGTTGTTTGTGTATTTCTTTTAGGTGTTTCTAAACTTTTTTTTCTTTCTGTCCCTTTCTTTCTCTCTCAGTACGATTTTTTCTCTTTCTGCGGTTCTCTTAGTTGTTTCTACACTTTTGTTTTCTTTTGTTTTCTTATTTGTAATAAAGAGAATAGCAATGTAATTGTAATTAATTGCTTACTAGTTACTATCAGTATTCATATGTAATTACTTTAAAATAGTTAATTCATGTAACAAACTATTGAAACTGTTCATTGTTTTTCAGAAAATTATTTTGTTTTGATCACAAATTCAAGATGGCAAAAAAACATTAAAAGAAAAGACAGCAAATAAAACAGACCTACTTAAAGAAAAGTAAAAAGACTATGTCACAAAAAGATGAAAATGTTACTAAGGATAAAGTTTGTTCTGGTAAGAGCACTAACTGACAGAAGTAAAATCCATACTGCTTCTGGCATTCAGCATCTTTTGGATATATATATACTGGTTCATTGACATTTACTCTCAATATACAATTAGATGCGCAAGAAATTCTAATGCTTATGCTTGGAGTATTAGATGAAGGAATACAGATTAAAAACGTATTTGGCCTAAGTTACAAATGAGATCATAAATGTGAACACTGTTCATTTACTTCCAGCTCTGAAATAGACAAAGAACAAATTATACACTTAACAATAAAAGACTGTAAATCAGTACCTTTTAACAAATTAGTAAAAACAGCCAGTCATGATATGAATTGTTCGCAAGTTAAATCAGAGATGTTGTCTATGTTACATATAGAAAGATATGGAAAATATCTCATTTTAATGCTACAACGTTGTAGAGCAAATGGAAGAAAACTGGAAAGCAAAATTAAAAATGTTTTGCAAGTCAAATATCTATTTGTGTAAGAACTTTTACAACAGTGGCAATTATTTTCCATGCTGGACCTACTACCACATCTGGACACTATGCTGTGTATTTAAAGTGTAATAAAGGATGAACACATTGCAATGATGCCCACTTGGAATTTAAACCTAGATTGCCTTACGAATTACCAAATTCATTTTTGATATTTTGAAACCAAAGTATTGAATACATCATTCGGTTTATTGGGAAGATGTAAACAGAAAGTAGACAGCACTGGAAACAATTACTAATTATAATTAGTGTTGGAAGTATTATTTGTGCTAATTGGTTTTACATTTGCAATTATTCTGTTGAAAAGCAAATAGTTTATCTGTTTGTTGTGTATATTGTACCAGATGTAAATGAGAGTATACATTTCGGAAATGTCCTTGAGATAAATAATAGACGTTCTGTACAAGAAGGATGTAATAAAGAAACAGTAGTTAGGAAAACACATAGCTACACATATTAAAATAATGCTCCACACTGATTTTTTTTTTCTACGATTTAGTTGATTGTTTTTTAACCGCTGTTCCATGATGATACTACATTGAAATCACCGTATATTGTGAAGTTAAGTTGAATCTGAGAACAGCAAAAACTGGAAACTGAAAATGCTATGTAATTCTAAAATTATTGTGTCCTTTTAAAAATGTGATAGTATAATTTCTGTAATACATTACATTACATTACAGTTTTTCTTTTTGTTCTTTATAGTAGGTAGTGGTGAACTTTGAAAAGAGTTTTAATCCTTCAAAAGAGGGTGGAGACAGCACCAGGGGTGAAGTCACAGATCAGCAACAGTTGTCTATTTAAAATTCTTTATTCGTCTTCATATAAAAGGAAAGGACAACAGCCAACGGGTTTCGTCCCTTTTATAGGGACTTCATCAGGGCGAAAAAGTTTAATTATCAACTGGACAGGGTTCCATATGATGAACCAGGATAGCTGTGAGCCCAATCAAGCAGACTGCCGAGCCCACGGTACGAGAAACGTGGGCTCGGGAGTATGTTTTCTGCGTCAATTGGAACACTACGGTGACCTAAAGTTTGGGGTTTATCACATCCACGCTTACATTGTGAGACGGGGACCGTATATAAATGACAAATAGACTGGACTGTACTTTGTCTGCTTGACTGTGCAAACCAGCAAGAGCACCAGGGAAACCCACCAAATGCGCTTGGAAAATTAGAATGAATAAAATCCGGTATTAGTCCAAAAATAGTCTGAAAAGAGATGAGAAGCCCGGAGTCGACCGGTTTAAAAAAATGTGGTAGGCCTTCGGTTTTAGACTCATTAAATATTTGCGTATTAATTCTGCAAAATGTAGTGGGAGATTGGTATTGAGCAGTGACTCAATGTCACTTGGTGGTTTAGCCACCTGCTATTTGAAGGTCTCAGGAGCTGACGTGAGAGCCACTTCTCGTTGAAACAATAGCGCTTTGAGGCAGCGTACATTATTAAAATCTGTTTTTAAAGTGGGAATGGAAGGCCTTAGCAAACAATCTACAATCCCATGTGGGGGAGAACAAAAGACATTGGAGCAACATGTACCACGTTGTGAAAGAGTTGGTATATACGGGATGCCTGCTCGTAAGCCACTGGTTTTACCTTGTTGAGAGTGCTGCATTATATTTATTGTGTGAGAAAGAACATTTTTCATGCGTTTGTGATATTTGATATTCTGCAATCCTATTACAGAGATGAGTTACAAATTTGTAAGGTGTGTTATGTATTGTAGAAGTGGTTCAATCTTTGAAGTGATATTTTTAGGTTTGAAAAGATTTTTTTTTTAAATAACACATTATTGCAGATCTGTGCTGTTTTACATATGTACAAAGACTCTTCAGCTAAACAGATCTGCACACCCCCACACCCCCTCAGCACCTAGAGACCCCCACGGGTGAGCAGCGTGCTTACAATTCCCTGACTGATTGATTGATTGACTGAGTAGTTGCTGAATAGTCAAGCTGCAAGAGAAAAGTGAGGTTTGAGACATGCTGGCAGAGGTATTAGTGATTAGGCTACTTTGTATGACTCTGTGGAAAGGTTTGCTTGAAGTACCCCATTGTCGGAAGGGACCCGGTGGTAAGACCACTATTGCGGAACCCTTACCTATAATTACGAAGGAGATCAATCGGGATGGGAGTGGGGAGAGAAAAAGGCGGAGCAGGACGGAAGACGGGATGACGTCACGGAGTCTGGAAGAAGACAGGTATTTTCACATGTGTTATGCATCGGAAGATCTGATACCGATAAAACAGAGGTATACACCTATTTGTATGTGTCTTTTATTTTTGATACAACTAGCAAAAGCCACAGTCAGAGGCATGCATACTTTCAGTAATATGGTGAGTCTTACAACTGTGACATGTGAAGGGTTGCTGCTTTACATTTGGCTAGGCCCAACACTTTTAGTAGTTGCTGAGTTGTGAAGCTGCAAGACAAAAGTGAGGTTAAAGACATGCTGGCAGAGGTATTAGTGATTATGGTACTTGGTATGAGTCTCTGGAAAGGTATAGTTGAAGTACGCCAAATATATTTAGGTGTCTTTGTGAAATGAGGAGGGCAGTCTGTCATGTTGAAAGGAGTGATTGGTCTTGTGGCTGAGGTACAGGGTTGAATTGGGATCCAAAATCGACCCAGCCAACGTAAAGGAAATGGCCCATGTTTGCAGATTGTGCCTTGTCGGAAAATACTTGGGGGGTTTTACAAGAGACATGTTTTATTAAGTTCAGGGAGATAAAAAAAGAAATGCAAATGTTGCCTGCACACTTTGTGTAGGGATTTGTTCATACTGGTGAACCACACCTGAATTTAAGTGAAGGTAATTGCCAGGCTCCCTGCTAGTGCTGAATCTGCATACATTACAGGGCCGGCAGACTGAGAGACTGGGAATGACACAACTCTTGACAATCTCCTTCTTCCCCCCAAAGCTTCCTCCCCCCACGTTTGTAAAAAGAAAGGTAACAGAGGCCTATCTGCATTGAAAAATACCACTTAGATCCTCACTGGGCTGTTGGTGGCTTCTGAACAGCACAGATAAAGTCCCAATCGCCTTCCATGCTACACAAAAAAGCGGCAAACAGTTGCAACTTATATACCGGCACATTGTACATTGCCGGAGTGTCCATCTTAGCAGTCGGACTTTGCTGAGGTATGCCTATACTTCTACATGTATTTTTACACGTGTTATGTATCAGAAGATCCAATACCTATAAAACACAGGTATACATCTATTTGTATGTTTCTTTTATGTATGATGGCACTAGCAAAAGGCAGAGACACATGCATGCATGGTGTAGGTAATATGGTGAGACTTACAACTGTGACATGTTAAGGGATGATGCTTTATATTTGGGTAGGCCAAACAGTGTGAGTAGTCGGTGAAAAGTGAAGCTACAAGATAAAACTGAGGTTTCAGATATGCTGGCAGAGGGATTAGTGATTAGGCTACTTAGTATGAGTATTCCAATCACCCAGGTACTACCAATGCACTCATGCAATGAAGGAGATTCTACCTATACATACATCCAATCAATCAGATATTACTTACGCAAACATGCAATGACCCAGGCAGTAGTCTTCCATTCAACCATTCATTAAGCCACTTCCTATGCACTCATCTATTCTGTTAAGCAATACTGAAGGAGCCATCAAATGATACAGGCACTACAGTTGCATTCCACTATTCACTCAGGCACTTCCCATGCACTCATCCATTTCCTGAAGCACTATCGATGCACTCATCTAATGACAAAAACATTAGCCTTGCACTCATACTTCAACTTGGGTACTTCCTATGCACTCATACAATCACCCAGGCACTACCTTTGCACTGATGAAATCACAAAGGCACTATGCATGTACACATGCAATCCATAAGGCACTAGTTTTGCACTCAACTATTCACTCAGGCACTACCTATGCAGTTATCTATTCCCTCAGGCAGTACTGTGGCACTCATCCGATGACCCAGCCATTACTGTTACAATGATGATTTTACTGAGGCACTATTCATGCACTGATCTAAGCATTCAGATGATACTGTTGCACTCATGAAGTTACTCAGGCACAACTTATGCATTCATGCAATAACACCGGCCCTACCCTTGCACTTATGCTATTACATAGGCACTAGCTATGGACTCATGCGATCAGTCAGGTACTACCCTTGCACTCAGCCCTTCATTCAGGCAGTACCTATGCAGTCATGCAATCAGAGAGGCACTATCCATACAGACATTGAATTAATGAGGCATTACCTATACAGTCATGCAGTCACCTAGCCACTAGTCTTGCACTCAAGTATTCATTCAGGTACTACTCATGCACTCATCCATTCACTCATGCAGTACATATGCACTCATCCAATGACGCAGCCATTATCCTTACATGGATTGTTCCATTCAGGCAGCACCCATACACTCATCAAATCACGCAGGCACTACTGCTGCACTAAAAAAATCACACAGTTACTACTCATACACTCTTGCAATCAAGGATGCACCACCTATACACACATTGAATTAATAATTAACAATTGTGTAATGAATCAGGCACTACTCTTGCACTCATCCATTCACTCAGGCACTACCCATGCACTGATCTATTCTGTGAAGCACTATCTATGCACTCATCCAATGACGCAGGCACTACAGTTGGATTAATGCATTTACTCAAGCACTACCCATGCAGTGTTCTAAGCAGCCAGACATTACTCTTGCACTCATTTACTGAGGCACTAGCCATGTATTTTCACACATGTTATGTATGTGAAGATCGTAGACCTATAAAATACAGGTATACATGCATTTGTATGCTTTTTTATGTATGATTCACTAACAAAAAGTACAGACACATGTATGCATGTTTTCAGGAATATGATGACACTTTCAACAGTGACATGCAAAGGGTTCATGCTCCATATTTGGCTAGGACCAACACTCTTATTAATTGCTGAATAGTAAAGGTGCTAGACAAAAATTAGGTATAGCACATGCTGGCAGAGAAATTAGTGATTAGACTTTTTTGTTGAATTGTTAGTGACAACCTACATGAAAGAAGGAAATGAATACATGTATTAATGTGTTTTATAGATTGTTGGAAACCCACTCCCACACTAGAAGGGGTGGTGGTGGTCTTCCGAACACACTGTGGTAGCTTGGCTCGAGTGGTCAGGAATCAGGCTCCGTGCTAAGCATACAACATACCCAAACAATAACCATGCGTGCATCCGTTCCAAAAACGACTCTACACCGTAAAAATTATGAAAATAACTTTCTTTATCTGCTTTTTCTCTTAGTTGCTGATTGGAGAAAATAAATAACAATCACAATATACAAACTTTTTAGAAAGTGCAGGACTAATAAATACTGGCTTAATGATTCAATAAATAGGGGTGATCATAAATACTGAAGGCATAAATAAAAGTGCAATACAGACAGGCAATTAAATATTCTGAGGCAATAAATACTGTAACCAATAAATATTGTGCATCAATAAATACTGTGGACCAATAAATACAGTGGAACAATAAATAGGTTAAATACAATAAATACAGTGCCCCTAATAAATACTTAAAAGCTGACAGTGACACTCATGGAATCAGATCACTTTTGAATTCCTAAGGGCTGATTTGGCCCAGGCACAGCTTGTGGGGATGTGGAAGGCTTGGGGGTGTCTACTCCCTGGCTTGGTCAAGGCTGAGGCCTAAACTGAGGTAGATAAAAGGGGAAAATACCAGAGACCTGGCTCTCTCTCTCCACACAACTTCTCTAGATTAGTCCCAGTTCACCCCTGGCACAGTCAGGTTGGTTCCAGCACCTCCCTAGCCCCTTAGAGCAGTCTCTCAGGTCTCCACAGGGCCTTAGGCGCCCTCTACTCCACTTACTGCCCTTTTTCTGATGCTCCGACGCCGCTGGAGTCGTATCGATGCCGTGAGGCGGTTCCGGTTCGATGTCGGCGGCCTCGGCACAATGTCAGTTCTTTGACGACGCCGGCAGGCGGATCCGGTCTCGATGTCAGCGGCCTCGGTTCGATCTCGACCTCCGATTCGATGGCGTCGGGCAGTCGTACTCGATGTCGACTTCGGGCGGCTCCGGTCCGATGGCGACCTCGGCTTCGATGACGTCGGCCGGCCTTGCCTCGATATCGACTTCCGGCGACTCCGGAGTGCGATCCTCACTCCCGACCTCCGTTACCCTTCACCTCGGTCTCCGACGACTCCGGAGGGCGGACTCCACTCCTCCGATGACGCCGCTCACTCGACCTCGGGTGACTTCCTCCTCGACCTCTGGTATTCCTCACGACCTCTGACGGCGCCCTCTCTCGACCTCTGGCGGCTCCGGGTACGACGTCTGCTTTTCCAGTCAGCGCCACTTCTCCACCTCGGGCTCCAGGTCTTAGGCTACTCGACGTCGGACTTCAGGGAAACCAGCTTCCAGGTCAGGATCTTGCTGTTTTCTTGTTTCTAAGGCCTGTTCCTGCTGTCCAGGTCCTCAGGATGGTTTTTCTGACTTCTTCCCACACAGGGCTCTAGGCTGGGCTCCGTCAGTAGGGACTAGTATCAAGGGTGGGTTTATGGACCCCACTCCAGGCACAAGTTTCCACCCCTGCTGCTTCACTCCTTCCTCCTTCACGTTTTTGCTGCTCACTCCTCACCAGTCAGGTGCCAACTGCCAGCTCCAACTGCCAACTCTCTGTCTTAGCTTCCCAACATTCTAAACCGCCTCCAACGGTCACAGGGTTCTGGAATGTTCTGGAAGGTGCTAGTAGGTTCCAGTGGATGCTGGTGATGTCACAGGTGGCCACCATTTTGTGCTTCAGGCCCTCAGACAGAAGTTTCAGGGGTAGGTAAAATGGCTCCCTGAATCTGCAGCAACACGAAAAAGTCTGGTGGTTCCCAAAAAGGAAAAATTCAAACAGGGTTTGAGGCAAAAGTGGGACAAAATAAATAATGATGAGGAGGGACCACCCAAAGGGCTGACAGGTCTAACACGCGTCCCCCCCAGCTGAAAGTGGGGAGAGCTACCCAACCCCTTGGGAGTTCTCATCACTAAGGCGGAAATACCTTGAGAGACCGTCTGCATTGGCGTGGTCCACTCCAGGCCGATGTTCCACCTGAAAGTCCATCCCCTGTAGGGAAATAGACCACCTCAACAACTTGGGATTCTCCCCCTTCATTTGCATCAGCCAACGAAGGGGTCTGTGGTCGGTCTGAACCAGGAAGTGCGAGCCAAACAGGTATGGCCGCAACTTCTTCAGAGCCCATACCACTGCAAAGGCTTCACGCTCTATTGCACTCCACTTCTGTTCCCTGGGAAGTAGTCTCCGGGATAGGAAGACCACGGGTTGATCCAGACCCTCTTCATTGAGTTGCGATAACACTGCCCCAATGCCATGTTCTGATGCATCTGTCTGGACAATGAACTCCTTGGAAAAGTCTGGGGCCCTTAAGACCGGGGTCTCGCACATGGCTTTCTTCAATCTCTCAAAGGCTTGCTGACAAGCCTCCGTCCAGACTACCCGTCGAGGTTGTTTCTTGGACGTGAGCTCCGTGAGGGGGGCTACGATGGTACCGTACCCCTTCACGAAGCGGCGGTAGTATCCCGTGAGGCCCAAAAATGCTCGGACCTCAGTCTGTGTCTTGGGGGGTTCCCAGGCCATGATGGCCTCGATCTTCGCCTGGAGGGGCTGCACCGCTCCCCTACCCACCAAGTGTCCAAGGTACACTACCGACCCCTGCCCGATCTGGCACTTGCTGGCCTTGATCGTCAATCCAGCTTGTCTCAGGGCCTGGAGAACAGCTTGCAGGTGACGCAAGTGATCCTCCCAGCTGTTACTGAAGACGGCTATGTCATCCAGATAAGCAGCAGAGAAACTCTCCATTCCGGTGAGGATCTGGTTTACCAGGCGCTGAAACGTGGCAGGTGCGTTCTTGAGCCCAAAGGGCATCACACAGAACTGGTAGTGGCCATTGGGCGTGGAGAAGGCTGACCTTTCCCTTGCTCCATCAGTCAAAGAGATCTGCCAGTACCCTGAAGTAAGGTCAAAGGTACTTAGATATTGGGCAGCTCCCAGCCGGTCAATCAATTCATCCGCCCTAGGGATCGGATGAGCATCAGTTTTGGTCACTGAATTCAGTCCCCGATAGTCCACACAGAACCTCAGTTCTGGTTGGGCACCCGGTGGTGCAGCTTTTGGTACTAACACCACCGGACTGGACCAGGGGCTGCTAGAAGGTTCGATCACTCCTAGCTCCAGCATCTTAGTGACTTCACTATGAATGCTGGCCTTCACCTTGTCTGACATCCGGTAGATCTTGGACTTGACAGGTGGGCTGTCTCCTGTGTCCACGTCATGGACGCACAGGTGAGTCCTACCCGGGACAAGGGAGAACAACGAGGAGTACTGCCCCAGGACCTGGCGACAGTCCTCCTGCTGTTCAGGAGTTAGAGATGGGGAGAGAATCACTCCCTCCACCGACCCATCCTTCTCTTGAGACGCAAACAGATCAGGGAGAGGCTCGCTTTCCACATCCTCTCCTCCGTCAGTCACCATCATCAAGATGACTTCGGGCCTCTCATGGTGGGGTTTGAGGCGGTTGGCATGCAGCACCCGCAGGGGCTGACGAGGGGTCTTCAGGTCCACCAAGTAGGTAGCCTTACCCTTCTTCTCCAACACCTCAAAGGGTCCTGACCAGCGATCCTGGAGGGCACTAAGCTCTCCCGGTTCGATCACCCACACTTTCTGGCCAGGCTCCAACTCCACCGGGTGAGCATTGTGGTCATACCACGCCTTCATTACTGCTTGGCTGGCTTCCAAGTTGTCAGAAGCTTGCTTCCACAACTTAGCCATTTGGCTCCGGAAGGCCAGCATGTAGCTCACCACATCCTGGGGAAGCTTTCTGGGAGTTCTTTCCCATCCGTCTCTCACCAGGTTGAGAGGTCCACGTACAGGGTGCCCATACAGAAGCTCGAAGGGGCTGAAGCCCACTCCCTTCTGTGGCACTTCCCTGTAGGAAAAAAGTAAACAGGGTAGGAGGACGTCCCATTTCCTCCGCAGGCTTTCAGGCAGACTTCTGATCATGCCCTTCAAGGTTTTATTAAACCTCTCCACCAGACCATTGGTCTGGGGGTGGTAAGGAGTTGTGAACCGGTATGTCACTCCACACTCCTTCCACATTGCCCGCATATACGCTGACATGAAGTTGGTCCCCCTGTCGGACACAACTTCCTTGGGAAAACCCACTCGGGTAAAGATTCCCATCAGGGCCCTTGCCACAACAGGTGCTGTTATGGTCCTCAGAGGTATTGCCTCTGGGTACCGTGTGGCATGATCCACCAGAACCAGGATAAACCTGTGACCAGCTGTAGTTGGCGGATCTAATGGACCCACAATGTCGATGCCCACCCTTTCAAAGGGGGTGCTAACGACAGGAAGTGGTTCCAGGGGAGCTTTCAGCTTCACCCCTGTTTTCCCACTGGCTTGGCAAGACACACAGGTCCGGCAGTAGGTATCGGACGACACTTTCATCTGAGGCCAATAAAAGTGTGGGACAAGACGGGCGAAGGTCTTGTCTTGCCCCAAGTGTCCTGCCAATGGTATCTCGTGAGCCAACTCCAGAAGGAAGGCTCGATAACGTTGAGGGACTACCAAGGCTCGTGACGATCCGTGTAGGGGTGCCTTGGGTTCACTGTAGAGGAGGCCATCCTCCCAGTAAACACTGTAGTTCCCTTCAACGTTCCCTGCTGCCTGGGCTTCGGCCTGTCGCCTCAGCCCCTCAAGGGTAGGGCACTCCCTCTGGCCCTGGCAGAATTCCTCCCTGGACGGGCCTCCCTCCACGTGCCACTCGGCCGGGATGGGTAGGTCCTCCAGGTTGGTAACGTCCCCCACCGCAGACTCCTGGTCCACCACCACCGGTGGCCTATCCGTCCTACGGGGTGGGGACGCCGAGGCAGGCTCCTCCTGTCCTCGGTTCTTCCCTTGACTGGCAGCTGGCTGGGCCTTTGTTCCAGGCTCCAGCCGAAATGAACTCCCTCTTCGGGTAGTCGTGGACCTTGTGCTAACACAGGCCCAGTCAGGTGTACCCAGCATCTCGGTGTGAGTCCGGTATTCCACCTCCTTCCAAGCGTTGTGCTCCATGTCATTCCCCAGCAGACAATCGACTGGCATGGCAGGGCTTACGGCAACTCGAAGTGAACCTGCAACCCCCCCCCATTCAAAGGGAACCTCGGCCACTGGATAGTGGCCTGTTCTGCCGTCAGCCATCGCGGCTGGGTGGAGTACATCGGGAATTACCTGCTCTGGAGACACCAGTTGGCTACGCACCATAGTCATACTGGCTCCTGTGTCTCTCAGAGCCTCCCCTCTTTGGCCGTTGATGGTGACCCACTGCCCATACTTTGCGGTATTTGCGGGCACCTGGATCTTAGGAACCATCTCCCGTTCTCCCAGGGACACTAAAGTGACACCCGCCCACTCCCTTCCCTTAGTTAAGGGCATCTCCTCCCCGAGCACTACACTAGCTACTCCGGGGGTCTTTCCTCCAGTGGGAGGGGGTGGTCGTTTCAAGCACTTCGGATCTCCTTTATAGTGTCCAACGCCACCGCACTCATAGCAATGGACAACCCTTGGCTGCTGACTCTGGCCAGGATTAGGGTTCCTGGGTGGGTTAGCCTTAGGGGTGAATCCTGTTCCCTTCCCTTGGAAGTTATTTTGGGGGCCTTTGGAGAACTCCTTTTTCTTTTCCCCTCCCTCTTTCTTCTGGGGGGCGCCCTGTCCGGCCTTTTGAGTATCCCCTCCAGTCCCCCTTGTGGACACCCGGGTACTAGCCCAAATGTCCGCCTCCTCAGCAAGCTTCCGGGGACTGGTCAGCTTGCTATCCACCAGGTGTTGCCGCAGTTCAGGGAAACATTTCTCGAGCAGGTGTTCCTTCAGTACCAGGTCAAACAACCCCTCGTAGTTCCTCACTTCACTGCCCTGAATCCAACCTTCCATTGCCTTCTTCGCATAGTCCAGGAAGTCCACCCAATTCTGCGTGCCCAGTTTGTGACTACCCCTGAACTTCTGTCTGTACTTTTCAGGTGTTAGTCCAAACTTTCTGATGAGCGCCAGTTTCATGGTGGGGTAGTGGGTCTGCTCATCCTCCTCGAGGGCCAATAAAGCATCCCTACCCGCTGGAGGCATGTACTTGTACAATCCCCCTCCCCAGTACTTCTCTGGAACCCCATGGGCCCTCAACGAGACCTCATAGGCCGCTAGCCACTTGGCGATATCGTCACCCGCCCCATAGCTAGCTACTATGTCCTTTGGCAGGTATGGTTTAGGTTCCCTGGTAATCTCTTGGGTCTGGCTGCCACCATTAGGAACAGGTTGTGCCCCGATTCTCAAGATCTGAAGATCTATTTCTTTCAGTCGTAATTCATGGGCCATCCTCTGCTCCTCCTTCTCCTTTTCCAGCCTTGCTAAGTCCCATGTGAGCTGTCTTTTCTCCCTCCGGTCTGTTAGCTCCACTTCAGACAAGCCACCGCTAGAGGCACTGCTGCCCTTCCTAGAAATGGTTCTGGGCCCTGCTGACAGGTTCCCCACCTCAGGTTGGTACATCTCAGCCCCCTCGGTGTCAGGCTCTCTATCCCTGTCCTCCTCCTCAGCCTTGCTTTCTCGGCGTGCCTCCCCCCAAGCCCTTAAGCTGGTTTGGAGTGCACCCTTCTTTGCTCCTGGGGGACAGTACACCCCCTCCCGCTGGCAAAACTCCCTGAGTTGGGCCACAGTGTACGTTTCTAGATTTTCTAGTACAAACTCCATCTTGCCCACTCAGGTTAGAGGACAGGTTTTTGTGCAGTAACTATGCAGGGGGGTACCTTTAATAATACCTCCTCCCACCACCAGAGTAAATTTGGAAAAAACAAAAACCCACAATTAGGAAGGCCGCTTTTGAGAAAACTCCCGGTGTAGGCCTATGGACTACCCACAGTTATTGTTGAGTATGCGTAGGCACAGCTCTATCCCACCACTGAACACCAATTTATGTTGGAAACCCACTCCCACACTAGAAGGGGTGGTGGTGGTCTTCCGAACACACTGTGGTAGCTTGGCTCGAGTGGTCAGGAATCAGGCTCCGTGCTAAGCATACAACATACCCAAACAATAACCATGCGTGCATCCGTTCCAAAAACGACTCTACACCGTAAAAATTATGAAAATAACTTTCTTTATCTGCTTTTTCTCTTAGTTGCTGATTGGAGAAAATAAATAACAATCACAATATACAAACTTTTTAGAAAGTGCAGGACTAATAAATACTGGCTTAATGATTCAATAAATAGGGGTGATCATAAATACTGAAGGCATAAATAAAAGTGCAATACAGACAGGCAATTAAATAGTCTGAGGCAATAAATACTGTAACCAATAAATATTGTGCATCAATAAATACTGTGGACCAATAAATACAGTGGAACAATAAATAGGTTAAATACAATAAATACAGTGCCCCTAATAAATACTTAAAAGCTGACAGTGACACTCATGGAATCAGATCACTTTTGAATTCCTAAGGGCTGATTTGGCCCAGGCACAGCTTGTGGGGATGTGGAAGGCTTGGGGGTGTCTACTCCCTGGCTTGGTCAAGGCTGAGGCCTAAACTGAGGTAGATAAAAGGGGAAAATACCAGAGACCTGGCTCTCTCTCTCCACACAACTTCTCTAGATTAGTCCCAGTTCACCCCTGGCACAGTCAGGTTGGTTCCAGCACCTCCCTAGCCCCTTAGAGCAGTCTCTCAGGTCTCCACAGGGCCTTAGGCGCCCTCTACTCCACTTACTGCCCTTTTTCTGATGCTCCGACGCCGCTGGAGTCGTATCGATGCCGTGAGGCGGTTCCGGTTCGATGTCGGCGGCCTCGGCACAATGTCAGTTCTTTGACGACGCCGGCAGGCGGATCCGGTCTCGATGTCAGCGGCCTCGGTTCGATCTCGACCTCCGATTCGATGGCGTCGGGCAGTCGTACTCGATGTCGACTTCGGGCGGCTCCGGTCCGATGGCGACCTCGGCTTCGATGACGTCGGCCGGCCTTGCCTCGATATCGACTTCCGGCGACTCCGGAGTGCGATCCTCACTCCCGACCTCCGTTACCCTTCACCTCGGTCTCCGACGACTCCGGAGGGCGGACTCCACTCCTCCGATGACGCCGCTCACTCGACCTCGGGTGACTTCCTCCTCGACCTCTGGTATTCCTCACGACCTCTGACGGCGCCCTCTCTCGACCTCTGGCGGCTCCGGGTACGACGTCTGCTTTTCCAGTCAGTGCCGCTTCTCCACCTCGGGCTCCAGGTCTTAGGCTACTCGACGTCGGACTTCAGGGAAACCAGCTTCCAGGTCAGGATCTTGCTGTTTTCTTGTTTCTAAGGCCTGTTCCTGCTGTCCAGGTCCTCAGGATGGTTTTTCTGACTTCTTCCCACACAGGGCTCTAGGCTGGGCTCCGTCAGTAGGGACTAGTATCAAGGGTGGGTTTATGGACCCCACTCCAGGCACAAGTTTCCACCCCTGCTGCTTCACTCCTTCCTCCTTCACGTTTTTGCTGCTCACTCCTCACCAGTCAGGTGCCAACTGCCAGCTCCAACTGCCAACTCTCTGTCTTAGCTTCCCAACATTCTAAACCGCCTCCAACGGTCACAGGGTTCTGGAATGTTCTGGAAGGTGCTAGTAGGTTCCAGTGGATGCTGGTGATGTCACAGGTGGCCACCATTTTGTGCTTCAGGCCCTCAGACAGAAGTTTCAGGGGTAGGTAAAATGGCTCCCTGAATCTGCAGCAACACGAAAAAGTCTGGTGGTTCCCAAAAAGGAAAAATTCAAACAGGGTTTGAGGCAAAAGTGGGACAAAATAAATAATGATGAGGAGGGACCACCCAAAGGGCTGACAGGTCTAACATAGATGTAACATCTTCAGATGGATAAAATGTGTGAAAATAGATGAACAGGTAGAGACATAACTCAATCGCAAGACCATGCACTCTTTTCAATTAGAGAGACTGCACTTCCATTTCAAGAACACACCAAAATGTATATGGCGTACTTCCAGTGTACGGATCCACAGACTCGTACAAACTAGCCTAATCAGTAATTCCTCTGCCAGGATATTTTAAACCTCAGTTTTGTCTTGTAGCTTCACTATTCAGCGACTACTGAGACTGTTTGGACTAGCCAAATATAAAGCAGAAGCCCTTCATAAATCACTGTTGTAAGTCTCTGCATATTCCTGAATGCATGTATGTATATGCATTTGCCTTTTGCTAGTGGCATCATACATAAAAAATATATACAAATAGATGTCTGGTGGTACTAGTAAAAGGCACAGACACATGCACGCATGCTTTGAGGAGTATGGTGAGCCTTACAATAGTAACATTGCAAAGATTGGTGTTTTGAATTTCTGGAGTTCTCTTGCTTGTTTGTGCACTTGTCTTGTTTCTTTGTGCATCCTTCTTGTGTGTTTCTAGAGCTCTGCTGCTTGTTTTTGTACTTATCTTCTTTGTTTCTGCACCTTTTTTGGTTCTTTTTGCAGTCCTCTTTCCCATTTTTGCAGCTCTTATGCTTTTTTCTACATCTCTCTTCCGTGTTTCTCCACTTCTGTTCTGTCTTTCTGCACCTCACTTTTTTTCTGCAGATGTCTTGATTCTTAATGCACTTGTCTTGCCACTTCAACCAGGTATGTTGCTGTTTTTCTGCAATTGTCTTGCCTCTATCTGCACCTCTGTTGTTCTTTTGGCGGTCATCTTGCCTCTTTTTGCATCCATGTCGTATGTTTCTGCACCCCTTTTCTCTCGTTGAGAATGTTTCTTGCGTCTTTGAGCATCTTTGTTAGCCTGTTTCTGCCCCTGTGTTGCTTCTTTTTGCACCCCTCTTGCGTATTTCTATACGCGTGTTCCCTATTTTGGAGTTGTCTTTCCTGTTTCTGCATCACTCTTGCGTCTTTGTGCATTCTCTTGCATGTTTGTGCACTATTATCTCTTTGTGCAGCTCTGTTGCCTCTTTCTGAATTTCTCATATTTTTTAATAGCTGTGTTGTTGTTTGTGTATTTCTTTTAGGTGTTTCTAAACTTTTTTTTTCTTTCTGTCCCTTTCTTTCTCTCTCAGTACGATGTTTCCTCTTTTTGCGGTTCTCATGGTTGTTTCTACACTTTTGTTTTCTTATTTGTAATAAAGAGAATAGCAATGTAATTGTAATTAATTGCTTACTATTTACTATCAATATTCAGATGTAATTACTTTAAAATAGTTAATTCATGTAACAAACTATTGAAACTGTTCTTTGTTTTTCAGAAAATTATTTTGTTTTGATCACAAATTCAAGATGGCAAGAAAACATTAAAAGAAAAGACAGCAAATAAAACAGACCTACTTAAAGAAAAGTAAAAAGAGTATGTCACAAAAAGATGAAAATGTTACTAAGGATAAAGTTTGTTCTGGTAAGAGCACTAACTGACAGAAGTAAAATCCATACTGCTTCTGGCATTCAGCATCTTTTGGATATATGCATATACTGGTTCAT
This sequence comes from Triturus cristatus, assembly GCF_964204655.1. NCBI lineage: Eukaryota > Metazoa > Chordata > Amphibia > Caudata > Salamandridae > Triturus > Triturus cristatus. Next base: position 494,496,655 of record NC_140585.1, read on the forward strand.
TGACATTTACTCTCAATATACAAGTAGATGCGCAAGAAATTCTAATGCTTATGCTTGGAGTATTAGATGAAGGAATACAGATTAAAAACGTATTTGGCCTAAGTTACAGATGAGATCATAAATGTGAACACTGTTCATTTACTTCCAGCTCTGAAATAGACAAAGAACAAATTATATACTTAAGAATAAAAGACTGTAAATCAGTACCTCATAACAAATTAGTAAAAACAGTAAATAATGATATGAAATGTTCGCAAGTTAGATCAGAGATGTTGTCTATGTTACATATAGAAAGATATGGAAAATATCTCATTTTAATGCTACAACGTTGTAGAGCAAATGGAAGAAAACTGCAAAGCAAAATAAAAAAAAATTTGCAAGTCAAATATCTATATGTAAGAACTTTTACAACAGTGGCAATTATTTTCCATGCTGGACCTACTACCACATCTGGACAATATGCTGTGTATTTAAAGTGTAATAAAGGATGAACGCATTGCAATGATGCCCACTTGGAATTTAAACCTAGATTGCCTTACGAATTACCAAATTCATTTTTGATATTTTTGAAACCAACATATTGAATACATCATTCGGTCTATTGGGAAGATGTAAACAGAAAGTAGACAGCACTGGAAACAATTAATAATTATAATTAGTGTTGGAAGTATTATTTGTGCTAATTGGCTTTACATTTGCAATTATTATGTTGAAAAGCAAATAGTTTATCTGTTTGTTGTGTATATTGTACCAGATCTAAATGAGAGTATACATTTCGAAAATGTCCTTGAGATAAATAATAGACGTTCTGTACAAGAAGGATGTAATAAAGAAACAGTAGTTAGGAAAACACATAGGTACACATATTAAAATAATGCTCCACACTGATTTTTTTTTTTCTAAGATTTAGTTGATTGTTTTTTTAACCGGTGTTCGATGCTGATACTACATCGAAATCACTGTATATTGTGAAGTTAAGTTGAATCTGAGAACAGCAAAAACTGGAAACTTTAAATGCTATGTAATTCTAAAATTATTGTGTCCTTTTAAAAATGTGATAGTATAATTTCTGTAATACATTACATTACATTACAGTTTTTCTTTTTGTTCTTTATAGTAGGTAGTGGTGAACTTTGAAAAGAGTTTTAATCCTTCAAAAGAGGGTGGAGGCAGCACCAGGGGTGAAGTCACAGATCAGCAACAGTTGTCTATTTAAAATTCTTTATTCGTCTTCATATCAAAGGAAAGGACAACAGCCAACGCGTTTCGGCCCTTTTATAGGGACTTCATCAGGGCAAAAAAGTTTAATTTTCAACTGGACAGGGTTCCATATGATGAACCAGGATAGCTGTGAGCCCAATCAAGCAGATTCCCGAGCCCACGGTACGAGAAACGTGGGCTCGAGAGTATGTTTTCTGCGCCAATTAGAACGCTACCTTGACCTAAAGTTTGGGGTTTATCACATCCACGCTTACATTGTGAGACGGGGACCGTATATAAATGACAAATAGACTGGACTGTACTTTGTCTGCTTGACTGTGCAAACCAGCAAGAGCACCAGGGAAACCCACCAAATGCGCTTGGAAAATTAGAATGAATAAAATCCGGTATTAGTCCAAAAATAGTCTGAAAAGAGATGGGAAGCCCGGAGTCGACCGGTTTAAAAAAATGTGGTAGGCCTTCGGTTTTAGACTCATTAAATATTTGCGTATTAATTCTGCAAAATGTAGTGGGAGATTGGTATTGAGCAGTGACTCAATGTCACTTGGTGGTTTAGCCACCTGCTATTTGAAGGTCTCAGGAGCTGACGTGAGAGCCACTTCTCGTTGAAACAATAGCGCTTTGAGGCAGCGTACATTATTAAAATCTGTTTTTAAAGTGGGAATGGAAGGCCTTAGCAAACAATCTACAATCCCATGTGGGGGAGAACAAAAGACATTGGAGCAACATGTACCACGTTGTGAAAGAGTTGGTATATACGGGATGCCTGCTCGTAAGCCACTGGTTTTACCTTGTTGAGAGTGCTGCATTATATTTATTGTGTGAGAAAGAACATTTTTCATGCGTTTGTGATATTTGATATTCTGCAATCCTATTACAGAGATGAGTTACAAATTTGTAAGGTGTGTTATGTATTGTAGAAGTGGTTCAATCTTTGAAGTGATATTTTTAGGTTTGAAAAGATTATTTTTTTAAATAACACATTATTGCAGATCTGTGCTGTTTTACATATGTAACGAACTGTACAAAGACTCTTCAGCTAAACAGATCTGCGCACCCCCACACCCCCTCAGCACCTAGAGACCCCCACGGGTGAATAGCGTGCTTACAATTCCCTGACTGATTGATTGATTGACTGAGTAGTTGCTGAATAGTCAAGCTGCAAGAGAAAAGTGAGGTTTGAGACATGCTGGTAGAGGTATTAGTGATTAGGCTACTTTGTATGACTCTGTGGAAAGGTATGCTTGAAGTACCCCATTGTCGGAAGGGACCCGGTGGTAAGACCACGAGTGCGGAACCCTTACCTATAATTACGGAGGAGATCAATCGGGATGGGAGTGGGGAGAGAAAAAGGCGGAGCAGGACGGAAGACGGGGTGACGTCACGGAGTCTGGAAGAAGACAGGTATTTTCACATGTGTTATGCATCGGAAGATCTGATACCGATAAAACAGAGGTATACACCTATTTGTATGTGTCTTTTATTTTTGATACAACTAGCAAAAGCCACAGTCAGAGGCATGCATACTTTCAGTAATATGGTGAGTCTTACAACTGTGACATGTGAAGGGTTGCTGCTTTACATTTGGCTAGGCCCAACACTTTTAGTAGTTGCTGAGTTGTGAAGCTGCAAGACAAAAGTGAAGTTAAAGACATGCTGGCAGAGGTATTAGTGATTATGGTACTTGGTATGAGTCTCTGGAAAGGTATAGTTGAACTACGCCAAATATATTTAGGTGTCTTTGTGAAATGAGGAGGGCAGTCTGTCATGTTGAAAGGAGTGATTGGTCTTGTGGCTGAGGTACAGGGTTGAATTGGGATCCAAAATCGGCCCAGCCAACGTAAAGGAAATGGACCATGTTTGCAGATCGTGCCTTGTTGGAAAAAACTTGGGGGATTTTACAAGAGACATGTTTTATTAAGTTCAGGGAGATAAAAAAAGAAATGCAAATGTTGCCTGCACACTTTGTGTAGGGATTTGTTCATACTGATGAACCACACCTGAATTTAAGTGAAGGTAATTTTCAGGCTCCCTGCTCGTGCTGAATCTGCATACATTACAGGGCCGGCAGACCGAGAGACTGGGAATGACACAACTCTTGACCATCTCCTTCTTTCCCCCAAAGCTTCCTCCCCCCACGTTTGTAAAAAGAAAGGTAACAGAGGCCTATCTGCATTGAACAATACCACTTAGATCCTCACTGGGCTGTTGGTGGCTTCTGAACAGCACAGATAAAGTCCCAATAGGCTTCCATGCTACACAAAAAAGCGGCACACAGTTGCAACTTATATACCGGCACATTGTACATTGCCGGCGTGTCCATCTTAGCAGTCGGACTTTGCTGAGGTATGTCTATACTTCTACATGTATTTTTACACGTGTTATGTATCAGAAGATCCAATACCTATAAAACACAGGTATACATCTATTTGTATGTTTCTTTTATGTATGATGGCACTAGCAAAAGGCAGAGACACATGCATGCATGGTGTAGGTAATATGGTGAGACTTACAACTGTGACATGTTAAGGGTTGATGCTTTATATTTGGGTAGGCCAAACAGTGTAAGTAGTCAGTGAAAAGTGAAGCTACAAGATAAACTGAGGTTTCAGACATGCTGGCAGAGGGATTAGTGATTAGGCTACTTAGTATGAGTATTCCAATCACCCAGGCACTACCAATGCACTCATGCAATGAAGGAGATTCTACCTATACATACATCCAATCAATAAGATATTACTTACGCAAACATGCAATGACCCAGGCAGTAGTCTTCCATTCAACCATTCATTAAGCCACTTCCTATGCACTCATCTATTCTGTTAAGCAACACTGAAGGAGTCATCAAATGATACAGGCACTACAGTTGCATTACACCATTCACTCAGGCACTTCCCATGCACTCATCCATTTCCTGAAGCACTATCGATGCACTCATCTAATGACAAAAACATTAGCCTTGCACTCATACTTTAACTTGGGTACTTCCTATGCACTCATACAATCACCCAGGCACTACCTTTGCACTGATGCAATCACAAAGGCACTATGCATGTACACATGCAATCCGTAAGGCACTAGTTTTGCACTCAACTATTCACTCAGGCACTACCTATGCAGTTATCTATTCCCTCAGGCAGTACTGTGGCACTCAACCGATGACCCAGCCATTACTGTTACAATGAGGATTTTACTGAGGCACTATTCGTGCACTGATCTAAGCATTCAGATGATACTGTTGCTCTCATGAACTTACTCAGGCACAACTTATGCATTCATGCAATAACACCGGCCCTACCCTTGCACTTATGCTATTACATAGGCACTAGCTATGGACTCATGCGATCAGTCAGGTACTACCCTTGCACTCAGCCCTTCATTCAGGCAGTACCTATGCAGTCATGCAATCAGAGAGGCACTATCCATACAGACATCGAATTAATGAGGCATTACCTATACAGTCATGCAGTCACCTAGCCACTAGTCTTGCACTCAAGTATTCATTCAGGTACTACTCATGCACTCATCCATCCACTCAGGCAGTACGTATGCACTCATCCAATGACGCAGCCATTATCCTTACATGGATTGTTCCATTCAGGCAGCACCCATACACTCATCAAATCACGCAGGCACTATTGCTGCACTAAAAATATCACACAGTTACTACTCATGCACTCTTGCAATCAAGGATGCACTACCTATGCACACATTGAATTAATAAGACATTACCTACACAATTGTGTAATGAATCAGGCACTACTCTTGCACTCATCCATTCACTCAGGCACTACCCATGCACTGATCTATTCTGTGAAGCACTATCTATGCACTCATCCAATGACGCAGGCACTAGAGTTGGATTAATGCATTTACTCAAGCACTACCCATGCAGTGTTCTAAGCAGCCAGACATTACTCTTGCACTCATTTACTGAGGCACTAGCCATGTATTTTCACACATGTTATGTATGTGAAGATCGTAGACCTATAAAACACAGGTATACATGCATTTGTATGCTTTTTTATGTATGATTCACTAACAAAAAGTACAGACACATGTATGCATGTTTTCAGGAATATGATGACACTTTCAACAGTGACATGCAAAGGGTTCATGCTCTATATTTGGCTAGGTCCAACACTCTTATTAGTTGCTGAATAGTAAAGGTGCTAGACAAAAGTGAGGTTTAGCACATGCTGGCAGAGAAATTAGTGATTAGACTTTTTTGTTGAATTGTTAGTGACAACCTACATGAAAGAAGGAAATGAATACATGTATTAATGTGTTTTATAGATGTAACATCTTCAGATGGATAAAATGTGTGAAAATAGATGAACAGGTAGAGACATAACTCACTCGCAAGACCATGCACTCTTTTCAATTAGAGAGACTGCACTTCCATTTCAAGAACACACCAAAATGTATATGGCGTACTTCCAGTGTTCGGATCCACAGACTCGTACAAACTAGCCTAATCAGTAATTCCTCTGCCAGGATATTTTAAACCTCAGTTTTCTCTTGTAGCTTCACTATTCAGCGACTACTGAGACTGTTTGGACTAGCCAAATACAAAGCAGAAACCCTTCATATATCACTGTTGTAAGTCTCTGCACATTCCTGAATGCATGTATGCATATGTATGTGCCTTTTGCTAGTGGCATCATACATAAAAAATATATACAAATAGATGTCTGGTGGTACTAGTAAAAGGCACAGACACATGCATGCATGCTTTGAGGAGTATGGTGAGCCTTCTACACTTTTGTTTTCTTATTTGTAATAAAGAGAATAGCAATGTAATTGTACTTAATTGCTTACTAGTTACTATCAGTATTCATATGTAATTACTTTAAAATAGTTAATTCATGTAATAAACTATTGAAACTGTTCTTTGTTTTTCAGAAAATTATTTTGTTTTGATCACAAATTCAAGATGGCAAGAAAACATTAAAAGAAAAGACAGCAAATAAAACAGACCTACTTAAAGAAAAGTAAAAAGACTATGTCACAAAAAGATGAAAATGTTACTAAGGATAAAGTTTGTTCTGGTAAGAGCACTAACTGACAGAAGTAAAATCCATACTGCTTCTGGCATTCAGCATCTTTTGGATATATATATATACTGTTTCATTGACATTTACTCTCAATATACAATTAGATGCGCAAGAAATTCTAATGCTTATGCTTGGAGTATTAGATGAAGGAATACAGATTAAAAACGTATTTGGCCTAAGTTACAGATGAGATCATAAATGTGAACACTGTTCATTCACTTCCAGCTCTGAAATAGACAAAGAACAAATTATATACTTAGCAATAAAAGACTGTAAATCAGTACCTTTTAACAAATTAGTAAAAACAGCCAATCATGATATGAAATGTTCGCAAGTTAAATCAGAGATGTTGTCTATGTTACATATAGAAAGATATGGAAAATATCTCATTTTAATGCTACAACGTTGTAGAGCAAATGGAAGAAAACTGGAAAGCAAAATTAAAAAAATTTTGCAAGTGAAATATCTATTTGTGTAAGAACTTTTACAACAGTGGCAATTATTTTCCATGCTGGACCTACTACCACATCTGGACACTATGCTGTGTATTTAAAGTGTAATAAAGGATGAACGCATTGCAATGATGCCCACTTGGAATTTAAACCTAGATTGCCTTACGAATTACCAAATTCATTTTTGATATTTTTGAAACCAAAGTATTGAATACATCATTCGGTCTATTGGGAAGATGTAAACAGAAAGTAGACAGCACTGGAAACAATGACTAATTATAATTAGTGTTGGAAGTAGTATTTGTGCTAATTGGTTTTACATTTGCAATTATTATATTGAAAAGCAAATAGTTTATCTGTTTGTTGTGTATATTGTACCAGATGTAAATGAGAGTATACATTTCGGAAATGTCCTTGAGATAAATGATAGACGTTCTGTACAAGAAGGATGTAATAAAGAAACAGTAGTTAGGAAAACACATAGCTACACATATTAAAATAATGCTCCACATTAGTTTTTTTACTACGATTTATTTGATTGTTTTTTAACCGCTGTTCCATGATGATACTACATTAAAATCACTGTATATTGTGAAGTTAAGTTGAATCTGAGAACAGCAAAAACTGGAAACTGAAAATGCTATGTAATTCTAAAATTATTGTGTCCTTTTAAAAATGTGATAGTATAATTTCTGTAATACATTACATTACATTACAGTTTTTCTTTTTGTTCTTTATAGTAGGTAGTGGTGAACTTTGAAAAGAGTTTTAATCCTTCAAAAGAGGGTGGAGGCAGCACCAGGGGTGAAGTCACAGATCAGCAACAGTTGTCTATTTAAAATTCTTTATTCGTCTTCATATAAAAGGAAAGGACAACAGCCGACGCGTTTTGTCCCTTTTATAGGGACTTCATCACGGCGAAAAAGTTTAATTATCAACTGGACAGGGATCCATATGATGAACCAGGATAGCTGTGAGCCCAATCAAGCAGACTCCCGAGCCCACGGTACGAGAAACGTGGGCTCGGGAGTATGTTTTCTGCGTCAATTGGAACGCTACCTTGACCTAAAGTTTGAGGTTTATCACATCCACGCTTAAATTGTGAGACGGGGACTGTATATAAATGACAAATAGACTGGACTGTACTTTGTCTGCTTGACTGTGCAAACCAGCAAGAGCACCAGGGAAACCCACCAAATGCGCTTGGAAAATTAGAATTAATAAAATCCGTTATTAGTTCAAAAATAGTCGCCCGGTTTAAAAAAATGTGGTAGGCCTTCGGTTTTAGACTCATTAAAAATTTGCCTATTAATTCTGCAAAATGTAGTGGGAGATTGGTATTGAGCAGTGACTCAATGTCACTTGGTGGTTTAGCCACCTGCTATTTGAAGGTCTCAGGAGCTGACGTGAGAGCCACTTCTCATTGTAACAATAGCGCTTTGAGGCAGCGTACATTATTAAAATCTGTTTTTAAATTGCGGTGCCATCTGCAACATCGCTGCCCGAAGATAATTGCGGAGGGCGGGTTGCGTCTGTGGAGAGCTGCACTGAGCGATTTAGCTGGCTGGACGTAAAAGACAAGTGCTGATGATCGGGCTACGCGCTGACATTTTGTGGAAGGAAATGTCGCCAGCTACGAAACTGCCTGGCATTGGAAACGGAGTCCCCGTCGTCGGTGTGCTTAGGCAGTGGAAATGCATCCATGCAACTGAACTGTTGGTGCCCTGCTGTACAGTTCCCCTGCGACTACTGAGGCAAGTGAAGAGGTACAGTTGCAGCTGGGGGTGCCCACGAGGGGCAATGGAGGCAGGGCAGCGCGGACAGGTCCCCTAGTAGGCGCTACCTGCCACGAAAGCTGATAGGAGCTGCAGGCGCGCCACCCGGGACTTTAGGAGCTGCAGACTGTGCAGGGCCAGCGGCTGTGTGGAGTGGACATTTCAAAGTGCAGCAGCGCCAATGTGGGAAGAGAGCTGACATCTCCCGAGAACCTACGCGAACGCCTGAAGTGAGGCTTGAGGCAATGCGGAGACCTTCATGGTTCAGGCCGCCACTGGGACATAGGCATAGTGGGCGATCCCTGACAAGTTGAGATTTGATGCCCTGCTACGGTGTCCCTCACACCTGTCGCTGGTGGGCTGAGATGAGTGAAGCAGTAAAGGCGTATCTCACCCCCGAAAAGATCAATAGGTACTTTTGCCGTGAGGACACGGCCTGCCCCCGCTGTGCAAAGGTGGGGGTTGGCCTAGTGCACATGTTGTGGGGCTGCCACACACTGCATACCTACTGGCATGCTATTGCTGAGACATTGTGCGTGTGCATGAGCTGTAGCATATCTTTTGAGTGGCCTACTTACCTATTACATCAATTTCGTAGGACCCCGGCCATATAAGTCACTTCCCGTTTCCTCGACCTGGGGCTGGTAGTTGCCAAGCGCCTCTTAACAAAGAGAGGAAAGTGCAATCCCCGCCACACCTGAGGGCATGGAGGTATTCCCTCATAGCATGGGTTAAAGCAGAAGGAATAGCCATAATGCGGGAGGAGACAATGGGGCTGCGCAAGACACCAATGGCAGCACAATGGGAGGGTCTGCTTCAGGGTTTTATGCACATAGGGGGGACAGCCTAGAGCAGCAGCCTGCTGTTGAGGGGGGCACTCCCACAACCTGAGATGGGCGACATGTTAGGTGCACCCTCTTCACACAACGCAGGCGCATTTACACTGGCCATTGAGTTTACAAGGGTTGAAACTAGGTGTGTTGGATAACGTTGCAGCCTCGCAGGGAGTTATGGGACAGGGATGAGAGGGGGGTTGGAGGAGACAGAAGTAGTTACTATAAAGAGGAAGGGAGAAGGGACTATGTGAAGCACGCGTACGTAGAAGTCAGACTTAACTGCTGTGGTTGGGGGGGTTTTCAGTTACTGTTTGTTTACTGTATAACTTCTGTACATTCACATGAGATGTATGCTTGCAACACTTTGCATAAGATATCCACGGAATCACACCACATCTGCACGTTGGACTTTACCCCTGCTGACGCGGCACATATGATGTAGCTCAACCGAGATCGGTGGCTATAAAGTCACTTGGATGCGGAATGGATATTCTCAGCCCATACGTGGGAGCTGAGCGTCACTATCAGACGACTTTAATTGTGGTTGTGATGAAATGTTGGAAATTGTCTCGCACATGTATGTAAATGATGTGGGTAAAAAGTAATAAAACAGATTTAAATAAAAAAAATCATCAGTGCATTGCGGGGGCGCAAGTTATAGTTAGGTCAGCTAACTAAAATGGCCATATTTCTCTGGCTTTGCACGAGTGAAATGACAGCCTAACTATAATATCCCTGAAACCTGTGTTTTTTTTCACTGAATATATATATATATATATAGACAGATAGATAGATATATAGATATATATATATATATTAATTTCTTCTGGTAAAGGATGACGACGCCGTGTCTTGTGCAAATAATTTATTTGTCAGCTGCTGGACACGTTTTGCCTGACCTGCAGGCTTGTTCACCAACAGTGTGAATAAAGTTAACCACCATTTTTAAACACACCAAAACAAAAGTCACATGCTTAACTACAAACGCAGTATGTTGGAAAAAAGACTCATAGTTTTTCTCTACCATGACATTGAATCCTGATAAATTCAACGTTTTGCTCATACTAATTTCATTAATAAACAAAATATCATTCACAAAATGCATGAATGCACCTAGAATAAAATTATCCGCAGTTTATCATTAGCAATGTAAAAATTGTAATGAATAGCCAATGCCATCAAACAAGCGCTCTTAATGCAGGACTAATGCCCATTATAGCAAAACTGAACATTTCCTTGATGGTGCTTTTTAAATGTACAAATTAATGTACTAAATAAAAACATACTGCAACCAATATCAGTACCCAGTATCTATGCGTTATAATACAGATAATCAAGCCCTAGTGGGCATATGTTATGAAAACAGGTAGACTTATCTACATTGTCTTTTGTGACAGTTATGGTGTGGCCAATCCCTAATAACACCTAATATTGTGTGATACAGGGGAGAAGCTTAATTCCAAATACTATGATTGTTATACTGTTACAGGTGAGTATGCAAGTCTTCTTCCATATTTAAACCTGCAGGAGTTTTGCAGTTTAATTTTATTATATACATTGATGCCAATCTCTTCAGAGGTTGCCTCCTCTCTCATTTAATTTCACTGCGTCTATGACGTAATAGGATAGACCAGTTGTATTTTTTTGATGAAGTCGTTCAAAGTGGCGTGCCACAGGATACGCTTTATCTCCATTTTTGATGGCTCTTAGATGTTGCAACACACGCTTGTGGACCGGTAGAATCGTGCTGCCCACGTACTTCAAGCCACAAGGACATTGAAGCACGTAGACAGCATAGTCCGTTTTGCATGTGTAATGGCCTCTGATTTTGAATTCTTTGCTGGCTAGTCCTGATGTGTACATGGTGGTGTTGATATCATGGACACAAGCTTTACATTTGGTGTATTTAACGAAACCTTCTTTTTTGCTCAACCACATTTTAGATGATTTTTTGTTTGGGACTGATTTTAACACATTACTGACCAACATTTGTTTAAAACTTCTAGCTTTCCTGAATGTTAATTGGGGCCTTTTTTGCACAATCTTTCCTAATACTGGATCACTCTGAATCAGGTGGCAGTGTTTGGTCAAAATGCTCCTCACATATATATGTTGTGTGTTGAATGTGTTTATCATCCTGCACTCATTTGAATTTGAAACTTCTTTTTTCTTTCTAGTGTTGCTTTTGTTAAACAGAATTTCTTCCCTTGTTCTTTTTTTGGCTTTTGAAATAGCTGAATCTATACATTGATCAGGATAGCCTCTAGCTTGAAAACGTGCATATAGTGTCTTTAATTTTACATCACAACTTTCTCTGTTGCTGCAATTTCGAATTGGCCTTAGGCTCTCTCCATACGGGATGCTGTTAATTAAGTTTTGAGGATGGAACTCTTGGCATGCAACAGAGTGTTGCCTGCCGTGGGCTTCCGATACAAAACTGTTTCCAATTTTCCTTTATCGATATAGATGGTTAAATCTAAAAAATCGACAGTGGTGTCGCTGATAGAGCTGGTAAATTTTAGATTCAAGTCATTTGTTTGTAGACTTTTAATGAAGTCAATTAACGATTCCTTAGTGCCCTTCCATACAATAAAAAGATCATTAATTAATCTCCTCCAATGCATCACATTATTTTGCCAGATATCAGGATACAGCTTTTGGACCACCTGAAATCCCACCAGCCCATATGTAAATTAGCAAAGCTGGGGGCGAAGCAAGTGCCCAGAGCTGTACCACATATCTGGTGATATAACTCACCATTAAAAAGGAAGTAATTATTTTTCAAACAGAAGGCCGTCATTTCTATTAGCATCTGAGTATGCGCCCAGAATTTGACTGGCCGATTGCCTAAGAAATGCCTGACTGCGTTTAGGCCATCATCATGGCAAATACTGGTGTACAAACTTGTCACATCAATAGTCGCCAATAAAAAATCACTTTCCCAAGGTAGGTCATACACACGTTTAAGAAAGTCTCCTGTATCTTGAATATAGGATGGGAAATATTTAGTCAAAGGACATAAAAAGGAATCTACAAACTTCGAGGTGTTAGCTAAGGCAATATTGATAGCAGAAATTATAGGGCGGCCTGGCGGATTAAGTTGATCTTTGTGTATTTTAGGTATTAAATACAACACTGGTGTAACTGGGTTACTGATTTTTTAAAAAGTCATTTCTTCTTGTTTTAACAAACCTCTTGTAAACCATTCAGATAACATACAATTGTACACAACATGACTGTTTTGCATATCTAATTCAGTTATTTTAACATAATTTGAACGATTATTCAGCTGTTTGTATGCTTCAAGTAAATACTGTTATTTACCCCGGAGCACCACATTTCCACCTCTATCTGCATTGCATACAATACAATCAGAATTCATAGCTAATTTATTAACTAACGCGAAGTAATCCCGTTGTTGTTGTGATATTTTTTTATGCTGTGAAAATGTTTTAGTGCACAATTGTTTCAAATCATTAGTTACCAGTTCACTGTAAACATCAACTGCATCTTTTCCGGTCATAGGAGGGAACCTAGAAATTGGTATAAAAGATGTTGGATCATTGCTCATAATGTTAATACCTTCACCCTCTGCTACTGATACTGCTTGATTAACATCAACATTCATAATGTCAATAGGTTGAGAGGAATCTGACTGTTCCTGTAAGTGGTACATATCTAACATTAAATTCATGTCATCCACCACTAATTCATTACTGTCCTCAGAAATAGATAAAACCTTTGAAGATGGTAATGATCTCGGATTATTAATAAAATGTTTCTTCAGTTTTAGTGCTCGAACAAATTTGAACACATCTACCCTTGTTTTAACATAATTAAATTCTTCTTCCGGACAGAATGACAGACCAAGCTTTAAGATTCTTTGTTCTTTCTCACACAAGTTGATGTTAGTCAAGTTGATAATTGTTGTTTTATCATCATCTATCATTTTCCTTTGTTCTTGAATTTCACTGCGCTGTCTGAGCTGTTTTGCGCCTTTCCTCCTTTGTTGCCTCTGCCTCTTCCTCTTTGAGGCTTTGCATACTGGACGAACTGTCTTGGTCGGAGATTGAATCTCCTCTCTTGTTCTAAAACACCGAACTCATCTAATACCGAGCGGGCTGGACCACTCCGTCCACTCATTCCTTCATCCCCGTCAGTGTCGACCTCTGAACTGGGGACACTGCTCAATTCCGAGTGTCCTTGGTATGTGGCTTTACCTCCTTCATTCATTTTCTGTCGCTGTAGAGTTTTGAATTTCTTAGCAAAAGCATAAATCTGGCCTCGCTCGTAGTCCAGTTTATCGCGCATAAATTTTTACGCCTTTCTTTCTTTTATCGATTCCTCCAGGTGGCGCAATCTGGCTTGCATGTCAGATTTGAATTTAGTTATAAGTTCTTGGTCTGTCTCTTTATCTAAAAATCCCATAATTTGCTCAATCTCTTCAATGATTTTTATTCTATCGATTTCTGCATATTTCACAAGTATTGCTAACATTCTAGCCGAAGACTCGTGATTGTTCTCTGCCCACTCACGTAGCATGTTGGGGTTCGGGTTTTCATAAGTAGGAGCAACTAATATACGTAGTCCTCTAGAGATCCGTTTAACTTCAAGGTATCTTTTTAATGATTTCGATTCCCACCATTTCGAAAGTTCCGCCCGTTTAAGCTTTTCCAGCCTTTTCAAGCATACACTGACATCCCCTTTGCCAACATCTTTTTGAGCAACGTGACTGGTTTTTGATTTCACCAATGTATCATCAAAGATTGATAGTGCGGCTTCCTCCCTCTCCTTCACTTCGTCAGCTGACATTGTATTGAAAATAATAACAACTGAGAGCAAGTCTTCTTGTTAATTCAATGCGGACCTTGCTGGGTTGGTCTGTGAAGACGACGCGCCCTTTATTCTGGAGCCGCGGCAGTGACAACCGAGCGTTTTTCGCAGTGTATATATAAGCGGCAGAGTTGCTGTTTGTCCCTATTGATAAAAATAAAGGAGACGTGGACAGAACGGGTAATGTTACCAACTCGGATACCCTCAGTAAGAAAGAACTGTGGGATAAATTATGGAAATGTACAAAACTTGAACAAGCTAAATGGTGGGAGGCGACTGCCCTCCAAAAATATGTGGACTGTGAACGCGTGCCTAGGGGACTACGTATTTTCATAACCCCTACCTTTAATGACCCAGACCCGGAACTAATAGATGAGTGGGCCACTAATAACCAACAATGTTCGGCGGTCATGCTGAAATTACTTATTAAATATGCATTAAAAGACACTGCTCGACTGGCTGTGCAAATCGATGATTTGATTACTGAATTAAAAAGTGAAAATACACTGATAATGAGTGCGAATCAGAAATGAAGAAACTAACATTAACTGGAGAGGAATACCAACTACTAATAGGTTTAGCTGCCTTGAGATGGTTGATTGACTCCATCTGACGGGGGGACTCAGACATGATTATTGTGGCGGTTTTAGTAAATTGTATGAGGGATAAGATAGAACAGAGCACTTAGTGCCCAAATTCACTGGCGTCGAACATAAGAATCATCGAATTTCTCAACAGTTGGACAACATCGCTGAGAGGGATACTGAAATATATCCCTCACTGGTAGAAATAGACACTCGTGCTGATAATCCCTATGATTTGGAAACTCTGGGAGACGCTCAAAGGGGGAAGTTGACCCTCCTATCCTGGAATATAGCGGGTCTTTCAAATAAGATGTATGATCCCATCTTCTGTGATCTAATTGAAAAATACGATGTTATTTGTTTTCAGGAGTGTTGGGAACAGGTTGAAATTCATCTTGTAGGGTACCGTACATACTTTTCCACCGCAATCCAGCCAAGGAGGGGTAGATGTTCCGGTGGGCTTTGTATATATATTTCCAACACTGTTAACCTGGATATAAAGTATCAGACTACCGGGGGGCACAATTTTTATCAGCTACTTTCTTTAAAGGTGGGTAAAAATCGATTCATCATTCTAGTTAACCTGTATAATAATATTCCAAAGGATGACCAGAAAAAAGTGCTGGAAGATTTAAATAACTCGCTACGTCATGGGACAGGCTTAGAGCATAATGATACGTGTATCATATTGACGGGTGACTTTAATTGCCACTTGTGCCCTTACAGTAACTTGGGCATATGTGGTATGGTCAACCTAACTGGTGACCCATGCACACATTTCGAGCACTCCGTGCTGGGAAATTTGTTTAACAGCTTAATTTTTGATTGGAATTTGGGCTTTGCAAATGAACTATGTAGCCCCCAGGTTAACTTTCAACCCACCTTTAATGGGCGTGGACTACAGTCTGTTATAGACTATACATTGGTTACCACTGGTTATCATCATAATGTTCTTTCGTTTAGAACTTTGGATAACGCAATGAGTGACCATTTTCCAATTAGCTCAACGTTTAACTTTGGGACGAGTATCAGAACTGCGCATAATGTAGCTGAAAATTTATATCGCCATGCTATTTCATTGACGAAACTAAATGGTTATGCGATAAAATGGAATAAGGATGACCCCATAAATTTTCTGCAGAGCCTGGTAGTGGATCAATTTAATAATCTTATGATTTGTCTAGAGGAACATCCTGATTCAGATATGACCATTAATGCCTTTCAGAAGATTACATCATATATTGGCAACCAATTATTAGGAACATACCGGGAGGGGGCGAGACAAAAGGGAATGGGATGGTTCAATTCTGAGTGTACCAAAGCTCATACTAACCTAAAGCAGACCTTAAAAAAAATACCGAAAAACCAGCAAGACATTAGAGCCGCAAGAGCAGCTTATAAAAACTCAATATATAAACGGAAAGCGGAGTTAAAAGCGAATGCATGGAAAACACTAGTAAAGGCAAGCGCCTTGAGAGATAATACTGCATTTTGGAGAGCTGTAAACGCTCCTTTCTTCGCTGAAAAGAAATCCGATTTGGTCGAGCTTGCTATTGTAGAATCAGTCTGGGTGGACTATTTCACTGAGCTCTATAAAAAAGACGCTCTGCTTACTACAAATTGTAATTCCCAAATCCAGCAGACTGCTAGTGAGTCCCTTTCTCTTGCTCTGTTCCCTCTGGAGATTTTCTTTTCTGTCTCTGAAGTGGAAATAGCTCTACTCGAAAGCTCAAAAAATAAAGCCCCAGGGCCCGATGGGATACCTATAGACATATTCAAGGATACTATTTCCCTGTGGGCCCCACTTTTGACAAATGTGTTAAATAGCTTTAATGAAAAGGGATTTCCACCCACTTGGCAGGAAGCGATTGTAGTTCCTATTTTTAAAAAGGGAGATCGTAATGGTCCCAAATGTTATAGGCCTATATCGCTACTTGATTCCTTGATGAAAGTGGCCGGTAGAATCATTTTAAATAGACTGCAATTATGGGCGGAAGATAGTGATGTTCTTTCTAAGTTCCAGTACGGTTTTAAGTCAGGTCTGAGCACCGTTGAACAAGGACTTAATTTAGCCATTATAATTGGCAAGTATACGGTGGCAAAAAAGGGTAATCTTTTCATGACTTTTGTTGACCTCAGTTCAGCTTTTGACTGTCTGAGCCATGAGGTTTTATGGGATACTTTAACTGGCCTTGAAATTGACATAAATATTCTTAATTTTATTAAAGAGTTATATAGAGGAGCAGGGGCAAAAGTACGTTTTGGTAAAAGAGGAGAATGTTCTAAGAAATTCCCAATAAGGAAAGGCGTCCGTCAGGGTTGCATTTTGGCACCTTTTCTTTTTAATTTATATATAAATGGTGTGGCGGAATTTTTAACAAAGTTAGATTTAGATTATCCCCAAATTGATGGCACAGCGGTCCCCATTTTATTATACGCGGATGACGCGGTTATCATGGCTAGAACCCAAGTGGGCCTTCAAAAGGCGGCAACAAATTTCTCATTTTTTATGAGTTCCAGGGGCCTAAAAATTAACATTGGGAAAATATTTACCATGTGCTGCTCATCAAAGTCAAAGCTCCCTTGTAGTATTTTTATAGATAAGTCTAAGATAGGACTAACTAGTACTTTTTCATATCTGGGGATTGTTTTTAATAAAAAGGGAACCTGGGCAACAGCGGCCAGCACAAGGAATCTTGCATTTGCTCGTGCCTTAGGTGCCGTAAAACAGTTTGCTAATAAACTGGGGGGTAGGCCTGTTCGTGTATTAATGGATATTTATAAGTCCAAATGTGTGTCAACTGCCATATATGGGGCTGGCATCTGGGGAGTAACAGACTGCCGGGAAATTCAAGCTAAGGAAAATTTCTTCCTGCGCTATTTGCTAGCGGTCCCCAACTCGACAGCTACATACATTTGCCATAAGGAACTAGATGTGGTTTACATATCCGATCTAATTAAAATTAGTCCACTATTACTATGGCACAAGATATGGACCTCTAAGGCAGCTGCCTTTAATAGAGCTATTTTGTTGGACTGTATTAAATTAGAGAAATCGAAAAATATCCAATGGATCTCATATGTTAAAGAATTCATTATCAACATAGGACATCCAACATTCTTTAACACCCCCTCCTCGTTATCCATGATCTCCAGAAAAGCTTTTAAGAAAAGTTGTCTTGCCTTCCTGGAGAATAAACGGTGGCTTGAGGAGAGGAGTAAGATATCCGTAATACAACACCATCTACTCGTGCAGGGCCCAGGTTTACAGCTTTACTTATCTCCTGAGCATTCCAGTTACAATAGAATGCTATTAGCTCGACTGAGAACTGGTACCTTTCATAGGCTGCTAACTTTCCCAGATAGTAATGATTGGTCATTAAGCCTATCAAATTGTCCTTGTGATGATCTTTCCTTGCAATCATCAATACATTGTGTCTTATTCTGTAAATTCTATGTATGGGGGAGAAAGAGATACTTGATTCACCTTCTTAAGACTTGGGGCTTGAGGCAGTGTAGACCTGCTTATTTAAAGTTGCTGCTATTAGAAGATGAAATGACCATTAATGCTGTATCAAATTTTTTTAAATTTGCAATTCGGTGTAGATCATCTATGAATTAATTTTTGACTACTTCTTGATCTAGATTTCCCCACTATGATGTACTTAAATTGTCATGTATTTCGATTTTGTATTATTGTGTTTTAACTGAATTTATTTTTTGTGCTTTTATGATTTTAATCTTGAAATCGAATAAAGCTATCTTGGATTGGATTGGAGTGGGCCACTAATAACCAACAATGTTCGACGGTCATGCTGAAATTACTTATTAAATATGCATTAATAGACACTGCTCGACTGGCTGTGCAAATCGATGATTTGATTACTGAATTAAAAAGTAAATACACTGATAATGAGTTTGAATCAGAAATGAAGAAACTAACATTAAAGTTGGAGAAAGCGGAGAATGAAATCAAGTTGAAAAAACAAAGGAAGTTTCATCGAGACCAACTAGATTACGAACTGGGTCAAGTTTTTACTTTCGGGTGTAAATTCGATCATCTGAGGGAAATTAACCAGACAAAAATGGCGAACAGTGAACATCAGAAAGCAGTGGAACCTGACAGTGTTAATGACCGCAATGAGATACCAGCTATTCCAAGCACCAGTACGGAGTCTGAAACAACCATGGGATTAAGTAGCTCTTCCAACACAGAATCAGATGGGAGAGGAGTAAAAACCAACTTTTTAAAGGAGTTCACCTTGATAGCACAGGGCCGACAGGGCATGGGAAGCCCGGGCTGCAAGAAAAAACTAATCGAGGTCGAGGCGCGAGAGGAGGAGGCAGAAGAGGCGCAAGGAAACAAGTAGTATCAGATACCTTCGTGGGAATGACGACAAGAGGAAAATCGATTCCAAAATGAAGGACACATGTACTGTGGTAAATCTATCTGATTTTATACTTTCTTCTGACCAAATAGATGTTTTATCTTTAGGTTTAACATTTTGCCCCACCACGAAATTTAATTATACAGAGGGACGTATCGATCTTTTTAAATTTGTAAGGAAATTAAAATTGAAAGAATGGTGTGAAACCAAATGTACTGAAACCGTACCCCGAGTTGAAGAAAATACTAACTTAACTATAGGGGACTTAGGTTTGTTAAAGACAATGAAGGCCCTTGAGATGGGGGCTAACGATACTGAGGATTCAGTAGATATCGTGGCAGGAGAAGGTTTAACACTTGATCGTAGTTGCGTGAGTAAATTTAAGCCTATATCGAAATTTACGCCTCAAATCCATAATGAAGCTATTGAAATCTTTGAGAAAGGAGTAAAAATGGAATTCAGGAAACTAGAGAAGCAGGTTAATGGTAAATATGGTAATTTAACCGAGAACCAGCAAAAAGCGGTGAAAGAATTACAAGAGAACAGAAAGATTGTTAGAAAGAAATCGGACAAGGGAGGGAACATTGTGATCTGGCCTAAGAATATGTATCTAGAAGAAGGAGCAAAGCAACTGAATGATACACAAAGCTATATTGTAACCAATAGGAAGTGCTATGAAAAAGCAATGAGTTGTATAAAATTCAACTAGCAAAGTGGAAGAATGACAATTTGTTATCGGCTGATGAATATAATTATTTACAATGTGCTTACCCAAAATTGGCCACAGTGTATTTACTCCCTAAAATACATAAAAATAACCTGAATCCACCAGGGCGTCCTATTGTATCTTCTATAGGAAGCACTTATGAGAATACTTCTAAGTATATAGATTTTTTCTTACGCCCATATGTTCAAGCGCTTCCTTCATATATTCAGGATACTGGAGATTTTTTAAGACTAATTGAGAATGTTACTTGGGACAATGACATGCTGTTAATGACAATGGACGTTAATAGCTTGTATACATGTATACCACATTCTATGGGCATTGAAGCCAGTCGCCATTACTTACACAAACGTGAGTTATCATATTGCATGCATACAGATATGATTTTGACCATGATGTACACTTGTTTGTCAAACAATTATTTTTTGTTTGACCACAGGATCTATTGTCAGGCCCAGGGCACGGCGATGGGCACCTGCTTCGCCCCCAGTTATGTTGGGTTATACCTGGGCTGGTGGGAGGAGCAGGTGGCTAGTAACATTCCAGCCTTTAGCCAACATGTAATGCTCTGGGCCAGATATATAGATGATGTGTTCTGTATTTGGAAGGGTACGAAACAGGAAGCTATCATGTTTGTTGACATTTTGAATGATAATCAATGTAATTTAAAATTTACAAGTACAATACAAGAAGAAAGGATAGAATTTCTTGATGTTGAAGTCAAAGTCAACAATAACAAACTGGAAAGTAGACTGTTCCGGAAAATCACTGCAGGAAACAGTCTAGCTGCAGATGAACCAATTAGGTTTATAACAACCTTCAGCAATCAATCATGGGAATTGAGGAAATGCTTAAAGAAATATTGGTATGTTCTAAATCTAGATGAAACTTTGAAAAAATGTGTAGGAGGTAATCCCCAAATTACTTTCAGAAAATGCAGGGCATTAAGTGATGTATTATGTAACAGCACTCCACCCACTGACACGGTTTTGAATCCTATACAAGGATTCTACATTTGTGGTGCATGCAAGGATTGTAAAGGTAGCACCAACCGTAAAGATATACAACTACCTCTAATACAAAAACCCTTTCACATTTCTAAACATTTAACTTGCAAATCTGACTATTGTGTGTATGCTTTATGTTGTCCCTGCTCCCTAGTGTATATTGGTAGCACAGTACATCAAGTCAAGAAACGCGTTTTAGAACACATGCGAGCCATCAATAATGAAGACAATAACTATCCTGTCGCAAGACATTTCAAGGATTTCCACAATAAAAATAGTGGTCTCCTACAGTTTTGTGCATTACATAGAGTTCCAGTAACTGAAAGAGGAGGCAATCGAGTGAGGGAACTTAGACGGCTTGAGTCTAAAATGATTATAACATTTTGAACTGTTTTTCCTTTAGGACTGACTAAAGACGAAGAGTTATCAGTTCATTTAGGATAAGATTTGTATTTTACAGGTTCTTGTCCACCTCCAAAAATTATATTAGTATCAACCATGTTTGATTTTAATTAACACTGAATTCGTCATTGACACTGTTTTTATTTTGTTGTAGGAGACGAAGATATCAGCCTGCTTTGTGGAGAAAAACAAAAGAGCTAAAATATCGAATTATTGATTGTAATGAGTGTTTCTTATTGTGATGAATGAAAAACATTGGGAAGTCAGGTTTGGCTTTTGATTCATGAATTATAAGTCAGGATTAATTGACTAATTATTTTGTGACATCAATATTGTGGTATTAAGTTGAAATTAGGATCGTCTGTATAGCCAAATGTAAGTTTTGGAAGGTATAAAAAGTCGCCCACTGAGGCGTGATTGTGAAATTATAGACGAATAACTGGTCCACTAGTGTTGGGGATACAGTGGCCCACTTGGGCAAAAGGATCAATTAATCGGTTGCTAAATGATGACTCGTGTAATAAGCATGGATATTCCCATGAACTTCTGTACAAAACTGCACTCGTAGTAATAGTGTTATACTAATCCGGTACAAACAAAGCAATTTGTATGTATTTGTGTCCATTACAATATGGCTGACATTTTGTCTCCACTGTAACAGAGCATTTGGGATATGTAGTCCTACTTCTATTTTGATGTCAATTTGTAAAGTGCACTATATATATGTGATTTTTCAAACAAACCTTTGACCCGTGATCAAGGTGCGGCTGCACCGAAACGCGTTGGGCGTTTGACTTGCTACATGCCAGAATAAATTTCTTTGCATATATGGATTTGGACTGGAACGTCTTTCTGTGTCAGCATCGACGAGAAATTTTCAGTGATATATATATATATATATATATATATATAGTCAACCAAAAGCGGCACTTGTTACAGTCCACCATGCAGCGGCACAGACGAGCGGAAGGAATCCAAGATTATTCAGGTTCTTGATTTTTTTTTTATTCTCTTTTTTATCTTTTAAATGAACGTTTCAAATTCATGTCGCATACAAGAATTGCTTCAAATGATCACGACCGACAAGTTTTAGCAACCGCCTTCAACGGGGTGTATATTACACTTACCTTAATAAATAAATTTTTTGTGCTAATGGCACGCTTTGTAAAGGCAGTTTGTGGCAAGAAACAGTGTGGTAAAGTGGCATGTGTTATTGATTTTTTGTTGTAAAGGCATGCTTGGTTCAGACCACATTGTAATTGCTGTTTCCCACTTCTGTGCTACTGCAGTACCATGTTTTTTTTTCAGTTTTCTATAACTCTGAAGCCTATGGACTCTCCCTCATAGGGAATATGGTTGTGCTATTTTAACTGAACCTGTGTCTATTGTGTCAGGAGGTTTGTCAGAAGGTTTGGCTTTAGACGTGAAGCTGGGAGGATGCAGTGAAGAAATACTCTGAACCAGCTTACACTGGGACATCTCAAAGGAGGAAAAGCTGGTGATCCCCACATAGTGTCTGGGCTGTCTAGTTTAAGGCTTTGAGTATGTGGAGAGCGCACTACACAATTGTGCCAACATGACAAACTAAATTTGCCCTTTGTTATATCTTTCACTGCAGAGCACTCCTCTTGATTCAATTTAAGAATCAAAGTCCAAACAGCATTGTATTTATTTCAGTGTGTTAATATTTGGGCCTAGCCAACACGTGCTTTGTCAAATAATTGCTTCCTAAGGGCTAGAAAGTATACAATACAGAAATCCTGATTAATGTATTACTTAATAAGCAAAACTAGACATCGACATGCATTGTATATATCCACTCTGACTTGTCTTTTTGCTCTTAGATGTTCAAAGATTACGTACCAAAATGCTCTAAGTGCATTGCCTACATATATCTTGCCATAGGGACTTATTAAAACATATATCACTTAAAGTAGTGTTTTTGAGCTTGCTACAGTTCTCTTCATTGGATATAATTTGGTTTGTGCCTCTTCCTCCATTTTCCCCTTGACAGACACTACTACAAATAATCATCCTTCATTTCTTCAAGTGGCATTATTGATAAAATATTAGGAGAGATAACACTTTATCACTCTCATAAACCTCACATGTTTAGGTCAGTTAAATATAAACCGTACACTTGGTTCTGCACAAAGTAAACAGAATTTGCATACTTTCCAAATTCTAGCACTTTTTGATTGCGTCTAAGGTTTAATTATTGTGTCATAGGAGCCATGAAATGGTCACATACAATGAATGTTGATTGCTTTTCAGAAGCACTAAAATGTATCTTAGAAGTGGTGCATAGGTTATCCAATTTGTAAAATCTATATTGAGGTCTACGGTTAAACTTTGGTAGCAGCTTCAACAAGTCCCCACCAGCACAACCTCCTCATGTGGAATTAGTGATGAAATCTTGTTGAAGATGTGAATTTTGCTTACTAAGTACTACATCAATCATGATTTATGTAATTTATACTTTGTAGTCCTGTGGAAGTAATTATTTGACAACACACATGTTGGATAGAACACAATGGGTCCCATTAGGATGGCGGCCGGAAAAGCACCCCGATTGCCATGGAAGCGGAAAACAACCGCCCGCCGGCACCGTGGAAAAACCGGCGCCAAATTAGATTCAACCGCCCAAAAACACCGACAGCGGCAGAACGGGGCCAAGAAAAACCACACTTAGCGGGCGGAGATGGCCAAAATCCATCCACGGTGGTCGGATTTGCAGCGGGGGAAGAAAACCCGGGCAAGTATAGTGTAGACATGGCACAGGAAATCAGGATATCCCCAACGGTCCCGCGGTACATACCGCTGTCTCCGACCGCCGCGGTCGCACAATGGGATGAATAGGAGAGCCAGCGGAAGAGCTGCAGCATAGCCACCACTGTGGACGCACCATGACAAATATGGAGGACGAAGCAAAAAATCCACAACAAGGCCAAAAAGTGCACACAGCAAACTAGCCATGGCCCCCAAATACCTAAAACACACCCCACTGACACAACCACATGGCAAAAAGAAATATACAAATCCCAGGACAACACTGATGAATACAGGCCCCAGCTAGGCCCGCAAATACAAGGGTTCGCCCTCCTGTAACGAAAACTAGAAGGAAGTTGGCACTGGAAACTGCAAATACAAAGACAGAGTTTATTGACCCTTAAGGGTGGTCCTACAACCTACACAACACTCTTCAGTATTGTATAGAGTAGCACAAAGAACTTGTGTACATGGTCCCCTTTTATAGACAACAGAGGGGCTCATAAGTGGGTGGATACAACATAGAGCAAAATTAATTACCATTTATGGACATTTTCGATACAGGATCAATATGTGGGCGGAGTTAACAATTTCCTGAGCCCGCGAAAACATGGTCAAACAAGGACTAACTGATTACAGATGTGGTCAAGTCTGGGCATGCGCCAGACGGACAAAGGAGCTATTTATAGACTGTTACTAGGCAGATTACAAGAGCAACTAGCGAAAAGGTTGGACTCTTCTCGTGCAAAGCACGTGGAGACATGACAATACAAAATGGAGTCCGGACATTAGTCAACATAAGACAAGAAACACAGTTTTGACTGTAGAGAATTCATGTCTTCAGTGAATGCTTAATCATATCATTGTTTTAGTTTTCAACAGACGACCCTTTCAGCATTTACTGAAGACATTCGGCTTATTAGGATAATCATCATATATGTCAATTTTCATCATCTCTTCCACCTCCTTGTTTAAGTTTTTCTGATAGGTGACATTGGCAATAGCTTTCTTATCAGGAATACAAAATGACACACATAAAGAACAGAGAAAAGGACCACACTGAACACAGATGCAACAGGAAAACAAAACTGCTACAATAATACAGAGACCAGTTAAGACTTTCCATCCCCATGTAGTGATCTATGCCCAAAACCATCCAGAAAAGGTCCAAGTGCCATTTTCTGTATGAATCTCAGCTGCGATTTTATGCAATTTATTAATAGCGTTATAGACTGACGGCGTGTGGTCAGGAATGAATACACAACAGCTACTTCCGATAATCCTACATGCTCCACCTCTGTCTGCTAACATAACATCTAATACCATACGATTCTGTAACGCAACAATTCTAGTGATTTGCAATTCTTCCGTAAGATTCCCAAGAGCAGCAGCAGCTTGATTCGTTACAGCCTCTACAACTCTTGTTAATCGTCGAACTTTCCTACTATTTAGGGCAGCTCCAACAAAGAAAAACAATCCTAAGTTAAAATCAACATACTGCTGTAAGCTAGTGTCAGTTTGGTCAACATCATCAATAGATAGAGTACGTTTATATCTATTTACAGTTACATTATTCAATAACTTCAAATCTTTATGATAGGATGGATGCAGGTGCTAAGAATACAGGGGGTAATAAGAACGCTACATAACATACTCCGGACCAGCCGGCTGGTAAGCGATAATAACCTTTATTCCCACATACGAAGTACGTATTATGAGAAGCTAAGAAAGTACTATTATTTAATCCATCTATATTCAAAACAATAATACAATCACTAATACCAACAGGAATATAACCCACACTCTGAACACACAGGTCCGCTTGAGCTTGTGCCACTTGAATTACAAATTTCTCATTTCCGACAATGTCTCTAGTGTTCGTGAAGATGTAGGGGATTGATTCATTATCTGGTCGATATTCTTCCCACTCCCATATTGTCCCATTCACTTGTGGATAGCCTTCTTTATCTTGATGACATTCCCTATTAAGTCTAAAAAGTAGTCGTCCCACTGTAGGTTTCCGTGTGGCAAAAAGCAAAGTGTACCATGCTCTACAAGAGCCATTATGAGAGAAAGGAAGAGGTATAAACGGCGTTCCTCCTTTCTTCTGATGAGCTGGCATCATACCACATATCCAACAGTTCGTAGCATTTGTAGCAACATGGGTATGATGCAACATCTGGATAAAAGTATTATTCAAATAAGACTGATGATGCTTCAATTCTTGATACGGAAGGGTGTAAAAGTAATGCTCCTCAGGCACTGGAGTAGTCAAAACAAGCAACTCACGGGCAGGAGTCACATCCTCAACAAACCACGTGGTTATACCAACATTAGCTATAATGATAATGAAACTTGTCGCACAAAAAATCTTCTTCTTCTCCATTTTGTAGAAAAAAGTCAATATCTTCCTGAAACTAAAAGGTTGTCAGAACTCTTCCCCTTAGGCAGCCGTTGATTTCTTCACCAGTGGGCCAAGACGGGTGTCACTACACCAATGCAGGGCTGATCCCCCCCCTTGCCTCATTGGCTCTCCGTTTCACTAACCTAAGGGCCTTTCTGACAATGTGTCCTGATACAGAAAGAAATCACTTCCTCGGTCTGAGATGATATCTTCTTCCTCCAGGAATCGCTTGGTCCGGGAAGAGCTCCTTAGTATCATTTGGTTCCACAGCAAGGCTTGTCTCTGCAGTCAGGATTTCTCGATGGTCGGTCAATACAGCAGGCTCCACTAATCCAGGTGGCACTTAACAACAGTGCAGGGAGTGGATCCAGTTCTTCCGATTGGAGACTCGCACAGCTGTCCTCGTTGCGAGCAAGACTTGCTCAGGACCAACCCATCTCGGCTCCAGACTGTTCGTCCTTTCAAACACCTTGATCATAACATAGTCTCCAGGCCAGAGGTTATGTCCTTCACCTGTGGACCGATCAGGGAGCGCTTCTCGAACCTGTTGATGAATAGAAACCAAATTATCCGTTAACTGTGCCAGATAATCATTCATCATTACACAAGGTACATCATACACTGACTTCGGTTTCGGTGGACCCCAAATATTCATTGGGCGTCCGAACACGATCTCATATGGCGTGAGACCGGTCCGAGAATGCGGTATCAATC
This sequence comes from Triturus cristatus, assembly GCF_964204655.1. Taxonomy (NCBI): domain Eukaryota; kingdom Metazoa; phylum Chordata; class Amphibia; order Caudata; family Salamandridae; genus Triturus; species Triturus cristatus. The sequence continues at coordinate 494,523,824 of NC_140585.1, forward strand.
TAATTGACAATAATGCCAGCGGTAAAGCGTCTGGCCAAGTCAAAGAAGTCGAAGCTTGGATCTTAGCGATCTTAAGCTTCAAAGTACCGTTATATTTCTCAACCAATCCCGCAGACTGAGGGTGAAACACTGCATGAAATTTCTGGGTAATTCCCAGTCCTTTCAGGACATACTTGATAACGTCTGCTATAAAATGAGGTCCGTTATCACTCCACAACAATCTACAAACACCATATCGAGGGAAGAACTCCTTCAATAACATCTTAGCTGTAGTCATTGCAGTATTGTCTTTCGTAGGGTATGCCTCAACCCATTTACTGAAGGCACAAACCACTACTAGAACATACTTCAGATTGTTACAGCGCTCAAGCTGAATGTAATCCATCTGCAAAACCTCAAAGGGTGCAGTAGGTGTTGCAAATCCTCCTGCTGGAGTTCGTGTACCCTTTCCTGGGTTATACTTCAGGCAGATCATGCAAGTCTGCAATACCCTCTTTGCCGTGCTAGCGATCTCCGGATGCTCCCAAACTCGTGTGAGTAATTTTACAATTGCGGGAGCTCCGACATGCGCTAGTCCATGTGCCATCTGAACCATAGGTTGTGCGAAAGCTGTGGGTAACTTCCATTTATCCATCTGCTTATTTCTCCAACACCCTTCATCGTCTAATTCTCCATCATTGGACCATTGCTCCCGTTTCTTATCGGAAGCGGTCCTCTGTATCTCCAGCACTTCTCTCCTAGCATCGTGCCATCTTTCTGCCTGTGACTTCACAACATACATTGCAGTAGAGTCAGGCTGCATCGCAGTCTCTCGTGCCACCCGGTCTGCCAAAGCATTCCCTTCTCCAACTTTATCAACCACCTTTTTATGGGCACTACATTTAACTATAGCAATCTTCTTTGGATATGTTAATGCAGTCAAAAGGTTGTGAACTAACTCTCCATACATTATCTGTGCTCCATGTGACGTTAGAAACCCTCTCTCCTTCCAGAGTAGGCCAAAATCGTGCGCTACTCCGAAGGCATAGCGGCTTTCTGTATAAACATTCACACACAATCCTGCACTGAGCTCACATGCTCGTGTTAATGCTATCAGTTCCGCTGCTTGAGCTGATTTCTGCGGTATGCGTGCTGTCTCCACTATTGTTTGTACTGTGGTAATTGCCTACGCTGCTGAAGTCGTACCATCTGGTAGCTTCAGGCATGATCCGTCCACCCATAGTTCTCCATCTACATCTGTGAAGGGCGTATCCTGGAGATCAATACGACCCTTTGTCTGTTCCTCAGTCACAAGAATACAGTCATGTGCTTTTCGTGCTTCAGACTGAGTTTCTGGGAACGGCAACAATGTGGCTGGATTTAGCGTTGCACACCTCTTCAACGTAATATGAGGGGCCAAAAGCGTCAACTCATATCCCGTTAAACGAGCACTGGTCAAATGCTGCGTCTTTGTCTGATTAAGCAGGGCATCAACAGCATGGGGAACTAATACCAACAGCTTATGAGATAACACAATTCCCTCACTTTGGCGTATTGAGACAGCTGTCGCCGCAACCGAGTGAAAACAACCAGGCAATGCTCGGGCAACAGGATCAAGTACGGCCGAAAAATATGGACAAGGGCGCTGCTTGTCACCGTGCATCTGCACTAAAATGGATAATGCACATCCATCTCTCTCATGTACATACAATGTAAAAGGCTTCGTATAATCAGGGGTACCTAACACTGGTGCTGAACAAAGGGCTTGTCGCAATTGCTGAAAGGCAACTTCACACTCATTTGGCCAGGGAAGAGGAATTGGGGTATCTTTTGTCAAAAGTGCTAACAATGGTTTAACTATATATGAAAACCCCAATATCCATTGCCTACAAAAAGAAGCAAGACCCAAAAATGCACGCACGTCCTTCTGTGTGGAAGGTACTGGCGTGTCAAAATTGCTTGAATACGATCTGGTGTGAGTGCACGCCCCTCCTTAGACAAAAGGTGACCCAAGTAAGTCACCTTTGGTCTACAGAATTGCAATTTCTTCTTCGACACTTTGTGATTGTGAGATGCCAAAAAGGAAAGCAAGGATAACGTGCACTTCTCACATAGCTCAGGAGTGTCGGCCGCCAACAAGATGTCGTCGACATATTGTATAAGGGCTACACCATCAGGCAGAACAAAGGAATCCAATTGACTTTTCAATGCTTGACTGTAAATGCTAGGACTCTCTGTATAACCCTGAGGGACTCTACAAAATCTGTAGGACCGATTATTCAAAGTGAAGCCGAAAAGGTACCGGCTATCAGGATGAATAGGAATCGAAAAGAAAGCATTTTTCAAATCGATAACCGAAAATGTGGTCGCCGTTGGCGGGACCAGAGTAAGCAATGTCGTGATATCAGAAACCACTGGATACTGAGGTATCACTATCTTATTCACCTCCCTTAAGTCAATAATAAAACGATAAACCCTAGTATCGGTATCTTTCTGCAAAATGGGTAAAATAGGACTATTGCAGACATTGTATGGGACTTCCTCCACTACTCCCACCTTGATCAAATCCTGCACAATCTGTATGAGTGCCTCCTCCCCCTCCTGGGAAATACGATATTGAGGGAGGCGTGGTAACACAGCACCCTCCTTGACACTAATGCGTACAGGCGGAATCACCATCTGTCCCACATCAGTATCCGAAGTGGCCCACAAAGTACGAGGGAGAGAAGCTAATACAGTATCCTCTGCAACCACACACATCCGTCCTGTCATGGGGTGATTATCGTTTAAGATCACACGTACTCCAGTAGGGGAGCAGCGGATTGTAGCTCTAAAGTGCTTAAGCATATCAAGACCCATAATGTTGTCAGGCGTGTTCGGGGCAAGCAAAAACGGACAGGGTGCAGAAAATTGGTCAACATGAAATGCAAGGGGTTGGGATAGAGGGCTTCGAGAGAGTGTACCATCAAACCCTACCGATGTAACCATTAAGCCAGATGGGGGAGCCCTCAGAACCAATTGTTTGGACAGCGCACTGCGAGTAGCTCCTGTATCAACTAGGAACCGATCAGGAGAACCCAGAACATTTGCTGTAACATAAGGACCCTTCTGATCAACTGGCACTTCAACTGATTCCAACCCCCACCCAACGCAATCCTATGCATGCTGCGAATCGTGGTACCCAGGGCGGTCATTCCCAGACATTTGATACTGATTTTGCTGATCAAACACATTAGGTCTATCTCGTTGCTGCACGTTAGGCTCAAATCGAGCACGATCATTGGAATTCCCTCTGAAATTCGAAAAGCCCCCTCTACCTCTCGGCGGTCCCTGACCACGTCCCTGACGAGGTGCATATAATACCGGACAATCCCTGGCCCAATGACCCAACTGTTTGCAATACGCACATTGATTTCTATTAACATCCGACCGACCCGAAGGGTGACCGTAAAAGCCTCCTCTACCTCTCTCAACACCCCGACGAGGCGGACCATACACTTGCGCTAACATCACCTTAGTTTTCAAATCTTTCGATTTCTTCTCCTCGTGTCCCTTCGCTTCTTGCTCCTGACGCTCGTAATACTGAGCCATAGTCAGGAGGGATGCTGGAGACGAGGTGGACCAAGAACTATTACTTGCTTTTAATCGAGCTGCTATACCCGGTAATAAATTTGCCACATATTTATCAACAAAAAGATGTCGACCCGTATCATCTGTAAGTGACTGACCACTGAAATCATGAAATGTTTCCTCAAAGCGCGTAAAGAAGTCTGAAACTGATTCATCAACCTTCTGTTTACACGAGGCTAGCATATTCCAGTCAATCTTTTTAGGGGGAATAATCATTTTCAACTTAGTCAAGATAGCAGCAGGAAGATCTAAAATAAGCTGGGGCGGTTTTTGCACGGGCTTTCTCTCCCTATCCTCATCCTCAATCTCAGACCATTTGGCCTTAATAGCGGCTTGATCATCCACCTTCTGCACAGATCGCCACATATCCGATGGTAAAATGAGCCCAAAGAACAAATCTATATCTGCTAAAGTCATAGTACAAGAATTCAAGGCCCCTTCGACCTCTTCATAAAAGGCCGCTGGATTCTTGCGGGGGTCAGGCAATGCATTCTTCAATGCCATAACATCAGTCCTATGCCAGGGAGTATAAACCCAATTATATACAAAATATCCACTAGCATCAGGGGAAGACATGTCTGAACTAGTTCCTGCTCCTTTAGGAGGAACATACAAAGGTGCCGCCTCTTGCATCGGTTTAGCATGCACTAGTTCACTCTTATCTGAATGAGAGGTAGACGATTGTTTCCCGCCGACGTGTGGATTCGATTGCTCCTTCTGCCCTGTCTTTTGGCGCGCTTTCTCTTTGAGTTCAAACGCCGCGTCCCGCAATGCAAACAGCCGTCGGACCGCATCGGGTACCTTAAAGGGAGAAAAGACACCGTTACGTAATGCTTTAGAATCTAATACTATATCATCAGGCTCAAAAACATCAGAATATTTCCGAAAGGCAGTAACCACTTCATCAGAAAAAGTTTCAACAAAATATAACTTTTCTCTATCCTGCCAACTTTCCAAAAATTCCAATAATTCAGGAAGAGATAGCTTGCCCTTAAGTGCACAAAGAGAAATTTTCCGAAGCTCACCTATACGATCAGTTGATAACATGGACCGCGTGTCTACCTTATCCGAAACCGATCCAGAATCCTGTGACCTCGGGGCAGACGTGCCAACATAAGGGGGTGGAGAGCGATCTAATAAATGAAAATCATCTTCAAGATTAGTAAGGACAGGATAAAGTGGCTGGCGGACAGCATATTGACCCGATACTTGCAACCTACGCTCTTTCTCTTGTCTCTCCGCCAGTTCTCTTTCCTCCCGGCGCTTCGCTTCCTGCGCTCTCACATGATCATTTTTCCGTTGCTCTTTATCAATCAGCGCTTTCTCACGTTTCTTCCGCTCACGCACTTCCTTCACCCATAACCGTACACATTCAAACATGTCTTGCCGAGCACGCCGTTTACACATACACTGTTCCACATACTCAATCTTATGCATATCAAACGATCCATACAAAGGCCATCGTAACTCAGGATCCTTTTTGGTGTATTTCCTCCACACTGTGCTGTACATTATAGAGGAAAGACCATGCTTCACATACATATCCCTATTAGGAGTCCCCTCCAGGGGGGCTGGAGCAGATTCCTCAAGATTTAACCGGTTTCCAAAGCAGCAGCACCACTTACGGAGTGCGCTAAAAGCAGGCATGCTCAAAAATAATGCAAAATATGCAGTATTATCAAAAATGGCACTTAAACGTTGCGCCGTTCAAATTTAAACAACTCCGGAGAAATATCTCCACATTACCTGCCTATATGTGTTGCAACGCATATATTCCCACAGTAATCAATACAAAATATGACCGGTCATCACAAATCAAACTCAAACAGCCAACCCAGGCTTCAAAAACTCGGAGCAAGTACCGTACAACGGTTCTTACCAATCAAGAGTGTCCAGATTCCAACTGCCAAGTTCCAAAATTCGCCCAAACGGCTATCACTCGGCAAACCGACAGAAGAGGTCTCAGTCGAGGACCGGCGCCACCCAGATGGTCAGCTCGGAAGGGAAGGAAGAAACCTCGGGATGCCAGGACTAAAAGACGCCGCTGGCAGTGATCACATCCCCGGCCAAATTCCTCACCTTCGTCACGACCAGTCCTTCGAGCATCCGAGTCGCCGATGAGCCCCACGTGACGGGCACCAATTGATGAATACAGGCCCCAGCTAGGCCCGCAAATACAAGGGTTCGCCCTCCTGTAACGAAAACTAGAAGGAAGTTGGCACGGAAACTGCAAATACAAAGACAGAGTTTATTGACCCTTAAGGGTGGTCCTACAACCTACACAACACTCTTCAGTATTGTATAGAGTAGCACAAAGAACTTGCGTACATGGTCCCTTTTATACACAACAGAGGGGCTCATAAGTGGGTGGATACAACATAGAGCAAAATTAATTACCATTTATGGACATTTTCGATACAGGATCAATATGTGGGCGGAGTTAACAATTTCCTGAGCCCGCGAAAACATGGTCAAACAAGGACTAACTGATTACAGATGTGGTCAAGTCTGGGCATGCGCCAGACGGACAAAGGAGCTATTTATAGACTGTAACTAGGCAGATTACAAGAGCAACTAGCGAAAAGGTAGGACTCTTCTCGTGCAAAGCACGTGGAGACATGACAATACAAAATGGAGTCCGGACATTAGTCAACATAAGACAAGAAACACATTTTTGACTGTAGAGTATTCATGTCTTCAGTGAATGCTTAATCATATCGTTGTTTTAGTTTTCAACAACACACCTGACAGCAATACCCCAATTGGACACACCCACATAGCTGAGTATAATACCAGCCCCTTCCCTGACCACAATCCTTTGCAATACTCCATGAGAAAAGGGACACACACACCCCAGCTGAAAGGAGAGGCAAAGAACACAACATCACTAGCCGCACCACACACAGCACCACCACCACATCCACACCTGCACAACTAACCCCCCTGCACAACACACACCATACACATCACAACCACGCACACCACTCACACTCTTGCACCCACAACCACTTTGCACACCACACACCATGGCCACACAGAAAATGCCCAAATTCACAGAGAGTGAGTTGACAGTCATGGTAGATGAGATAGTCAGAGTGGAACCACAGCTTTTTGGTAGCCTGGTCCAACAGACACCATTAGCCACAAGGACACAAATGTGGGCAAGGACAGTCCAAAGGGTCAATGCAGTAGGGACCACCCCAAGATCAAAAAAGGAGATCATGAAGAGGTGGCATGATCTGAAGAGGGTTGTCAAGGAGAGGAGGAGCAAGAACCATGAGCTGGCTCAGAGTACTGGCGGTGGCCCTCCCATTCCACAAAAACCATTCACACCATGGGAGGAGAAGGTGCTTGCCATACTGCATCCAGAGAGTCTCACAGGAGTAGCCAGGGGAGTGGAGGCTGGTAAGTACAAACAAATGACTACCACCACTGTGCTATGTACTGTCTCGCACAACTACAAAGCTACACCAACTAGGACAAAATCCCATCCATCTGCACCACACACTCACAAAACATGTCTCACAGATCGAACATTCACCCACTCCCATTCACCCCAAACGTAGCTTTGAAGATTACCATGGGCATGTGCACAGGCAGACAACACTACAACTCCCACCAGGCACCCTTGCCCCACAGCATCTGCAAGATGGAGCCCTCCACCCACCCCACCCAGAAATGTGTGTCAGCCATTACATTACCGTCATCAAAGTTACAGGTAGGCAGACATCTTCCCTGGGAGGGTGTTTGGGGGTGGGAGGCCTGCACTACTAATCCCACCATGCCCCCTGGCCCACACCTCAGCAGGATGGAGCCCTCCCCCCATTCCACCCAGAAGCAGTTGGAAGCAATTGCAGTACACCAAACAAACTTACAGGTGGGTAACCATCTTCACAATGAGGGTGTTTGGGGGTGGGAGACCTGTACCACTACACCCACCATGCCCCCTGTCCCACACCTCAGCAAGATGGAGCCCTCCCTGCACCACACCCAGAAGCATGTGTCAGCCATTACATAACCCACATATAACTTACAGGTAGGTAGCCATCTTCCCTGGAAGGGTGTTTGTGGGTTGGAGGCCTGTACCACTACTACCACCATGCCCCCTGGCCAACACCTGAGCAGGATGGAGCACTCCCCCACCCAGAAGCAGTTGGAAGCCATTGCAGTACACCAAACAAACTTACAGGTAGGTATCCATCTTCCCTGGGAGGGTGTTTGTGGGTGGGAGGCCTGTACCACTACTCCCACCAGGCTTTCTGTCCCATACCTCAGCAGGATATTGCACTCCACACCACCCAGAAGCAGTTGGAAGCCATTGTCCCACTACAAACAAACTATCAGGTAGGTAGCCAACTTGCCATGGAGGCTGTTGGGGGGTGGGAGGCCTGCACTACCACTCCTACCATGCCCCCTGTCCCCCCACCTCAGCAGGATGAAGCCCTCCCCCCACCCCACTCAGAAGCATGTGTCAGTCGTAACCCACATAAAACTTACAGGTAGGTAGCCATCTTCCCTGGGAGGGTGTTTGTGGGTGGAAGGCCAGCACAACAACTCCCATCATGCCCCCTGCCCCCCAACTCAGCAGGATGGAGCCCTCCCCCACCCCACCCCGAAGCAGTTGCAAGCCATTGCAGTACATCAAACAAACTTACAGGTAGGTAGACATATGATTCTGTCCTGTGACCCCACTGAGCAGGATGTAAGTCGCCACCACGCACACACACATGTGTGACATAACAAACACAAATGTGGGCACATTACAGGTAAGTAGCCAGTACGTGCACCCACCGATTTGTCAAAAATTAAATGGTACAACACCAGCCCTCTCATTGCACAAAGAGGCACACCTACCTCATTGCCAAGCTCAGTGTGTGCACAGGTAAGCTAAAGAAACTGTCACAGCTACCAAAGTGGGACACACCAATGCACAAGTAGAAGAAAGTCAGGGCACAATCATGCACAGCACCTATTTACATATGCATCGCCATGGGGCAAGTGCAACAAGGACCATTTGAAAAATATGAAAGCATGTGTGGTGGTACAAATCAAGATATGCACATGACAGGACAAAGGTATGCAGGAGATGGCAATGGCCAGTCCAAGCTTGCCGGGTGCACTACAATGCGTATTTCCCATCTGACCCACAGGTGACCAAAAACTAACTGCAGAGAACAACACCAGCAACCTGCAGAGCCAGTCTCCCTCCCCCTCCCCCCGGTACATGGACTCTCGGATGTTGACTTCCAGGATTCCATGGATGATAAGCTCGAAGCCGGCACATCTGGTGTGCCAGGGAGCAACAGGTCCCAGGACCCCATCGTCCTCCCCACCACATCTGCGGCAACAACAACTTCACTGCAGACCCCTCCTCTCAGGGCCTGTGTGGCCACCGCCACCACCACCACCACCACCACCACCACCAGTGCTGCCTGCAACACCCTCCCTGTCCCAGAGGATGACCAGCACACACCACTGACGGAGGAGGGCAGGGAGAGGATGCGGGTGCCCATAGTGTTGAGGAAACAGATCCATGGCAGCAAGGCAGGTGGGAGGGGCAGGGTCACCCACAGACACCAGGAGGCTGGGACCCAATCCCTAGAACACATCACCAGAGTCCTTGGCACATACAAACAGGCCCAGGGACGAACAGGCCGGTCGGACGAACTGTTGCACGATCTCATCCTGCTGATGAGGTCCATCGACACCCGCATGGGAAATATCGTGGATCTCTTGGGCCAGCAAATGGCGGTACTGAGGGACAGGCCTGTGCCACAAACAACACCTTCACCTCCCTCTGTTGGGCCTCAGGATGACAGTTCACCATCCTCCCCTGCGCCCACAGAGAGGGGTGAGTCCTCAGACCCCACTGGCCCTGCAGCAGGGCCCCCCCGGCAAACAACGAAGGGGCCATCCAAAGAAGACCCTAGGAGTATCTGGACGCAAAGCACCTGCCAGACGCCAGTCACAGAGCCAGCCATGATGGCAACCCTCTCCACCACTGCTGGACTGTCCTTCCCCACACTGCCTTGTGAATGGCATCTGTATGTTGGACTGGGTCACCACATCAATGTGGTGGCTACTCGATTATCTTATTTACAACTGTCAACTCGCTGCTCCACCCCCCTAGTGGAAATGTACACCCCCCCTCGCATCTCACCATTGCAAATACAATATCCTTACACACATGCTGTCATGTCTGCTCCGTCTTTATTGCAGGATGTACAGTCTTCAACATGATCACAATGTACCAGGAGCATGGGCTGTATGTAGGCAAGGAGAAGTTGAAGGCACCTAGGGAAACACAACAGAACTACTTTCACTGGTCTGGGTGTGGCATCACAGACATCACACAACCCCTACCATCAGGATAACCCAACATGCACGTCACAATGGGCAACAAGTGCCAACATACACATGCTGTAGATGGTCCCAAATGACCTGTCCAGGAAACATTGCCAACCACCGCTGAGTCTACAACTGGCTGCTGTTACAATTCTCACATGCCCCTTCACGACAACAGCAATATCATCAGACAATGGGTATGTTGCACATTGTCACCCACCTTCAGGTGAAGTAGCGTGTGATGAGCTGTTCACGCAGGTCAACACCTTCCTCCTCTCCACTGTCCTCCTCACTGGACACGGGTTGGTTTGCAGGCAGGGACTTGGGACCTCACCATCATCCAGGAGCAGGGGAAACTCCTTGCGAATGGCTAGGTTGTGGAGCATGCAGCATGCCACTACAATCTGACACACCTTCCTGGGCGAGTATGCCAGTGCACCTCCGGTCTTGTCTGGCAGCGGAAACGTGACTTGAGCAGACCAAAAGTACGCTCCACCACACGACGTGTCCTCCCATGGGCCTCATTGTAGCGGACATCAGCTGGGGTCCTGGGATTCCTCAGTGGGCTCAGCAACCAGGGATGATTGGGATATGCATAGTCACCTAGGTATGACAAACACAAATAGACATTGCAATGTCGCTGAGGCTGAGGACAGCAGGTCACACACCCAGCATGCCATACGACTAGGCATACTCACCCACAATACATGCACGCTCTGGATGCAGATTAGCCATCAGCTGGGTCACAATGCTGTTCCTCAGGATGTAGGAGTCATGGGCCGAGCCTGGGAATTTGGCACACACGTAGGAGATGATCATATCTGCCAGGCACACCACCTGCACATTTATGGAGTGGTAATGCTTGTGATTCCTGTAAATGTGCTCAATTGCCTGTGGTGGCACAAGCCCGAAATGGGTGCAATCACTGGCACCAACAACATTGGGGATGTGTCCAAGGGGATAAAAGTCTCCCTTCACAGCTGGCAATTCAGCACCCCTGGGGAAATGGATGCATCTGTCCCTGTATATCATCATGGTGGAAAGTACATCACGCAGCACCATGCTGAACATCGGTTGTGACATCCCACCAGTGCTGGTCACTGTCACTTAGAACGATCCAGTGGCAAAAAAATGCAGAGCCGCCATCACCTTATAAGTAGGGGTGAAAGCTGTTGGATATGTCCAGCGAGGCTGCAGGTGGGGCTCCAACAGATCACAAAGGGTTTTAGGGTGGCTCTATCCAGATGGCATTTCCGTATGATCGCAACATCCTCCATGTCCTCCAGCACCGTCAAGTGACAAATCAAATTTGGCCTCCTCCTATTTGAGATGATAGTGGACACATGTCAATGCAATACATCTTGAGATGTGCACAGCATATCACGTTCTGGATGACACAACGACAACAATGACTGACATCAATATTGACTAACAGACTAGCTTACATGTAGGGACACCTTCAGCTACACAAAGGGCACACCTGTCAACTTGCACAAGACAAGTACCTCAAACCCCACCTTGGTCAATGTGAATGCACATAGGGATATGGCCACATTTCACATGGGCATGCCTGGGAGTATAGCATCCAGCATATCTGTAACAAATCAAACCCACTGTCTCATACCTAGATGCTGTACCTGTCACACCTTAATGAGTCATTACAACCTAGCACACATCCACCACACAATGACCACAGTCGGGCAGGAATGATGAATGTGTGCATGAGCAGACATGAGAGGCAATGCAAAATAGATCATCATTCATTGAGATGAGCATTGCTGTGATTGTCACTGCACCTCAACACATTGACATGTGTACACATTGTAGAGTCCAGAACAACACTGTCCTGCCTACACAAACATCAAGTTCATAAGTGACATGTGAGTGGGTACAGGCCAATCAACGAAACACACACACAAACATGGCATGTGTATGCCATCAGTGGAGTAAATGGAACATTGGCATCGTGTGCACAATGATGTGCCATTGACCATTTTGGCACTGTGCACTGTTGATGTTTGACAGATGGCCATTGCGATTGTATGGCACCCAAATTGCGGTAGCTACTGCCTGGCCCCGGCGGTGTGTCACCAGCACCCCCATTCACACAAGTGCAGTAGTGATAGGCATGGAGACATGGGGAAATGGCAATTGGCATGCTTCGCCGCCTGAATGGTGGAGCCTCGTGTCAATGTACACAGCAGCAACAATCCAAGCGGTTCCAGCCACAGACACCATCCCCACAGAAGACCAAAGCCACCTCAGAGAGCAGGGAGAAAAGCCCATCAGGCGACACCAGTGGACAAAAAGCAAAGCAGAAGACCTCAGGCACACATGCCTCAGAGGCATCCCTATCCAAGGAATCTCCTGCCCCTAAAGCATCGCGCAAAGAGAAGCATACAGTGTCTGTGCCCACCAAGGAGGTGGTGCATGCCAAGGGTACACCTAGGAAGGGCTCCAAGGCAGATTCACCCACCACCTCGACTCCCATTCCAAGCCTAGTGAAGCAGGGGCTGGAGGGCACTGTAGGGGTAACACCTAGTAAACAGGGGAACGGGGGCAGAGGGGAAGCCAAGCAAAGCATTCCGCTGGGTCCAGCACATCACCAGAGGGGGTACCAGCACCTGCACCTGATGCAGCTTTGGTGGTGAGTGTGCCTGTTGTGCCCACACCACTTCCCATTGATCCAAAGTCAGGCAAGCCATTTAGAATCCCCAAGAAGTGGAAAGGCACCCCAACACAATCTCCCAGCCACACCGTGTCTCCTGTCTGCATGACTCCACCTCCACGTGCCACTATACCATCTGATCCAAGGAGCCCTCTGGCTTGCCAAGCCACTGATAGCTCTACCTCAGCTGTTACGCTCTCTCCCCGGTCAAGTGCCCCGACAGTCCCCGAGACACAGCCAGCTCCCAGTCCGCCTGACAGCCAACTCTGAGTGTTAGTCACCCTAACATACCTGTCTCTCACACAGGTGGGACTGTACTGCACATTGTTACCCCCTGGCTGTGTTGCTGACTATGGAAAGGTACAGTCGCACACTTATCCTGTGCAGCTTCTCATGGATATACTCTGCACTCTGCCCTGGCCACTGGACTTGCTGTCTTGCCCTTGCCTGTGCAGCTTCTCATGGACATACTCTGCACTCTGCCCTGGCCACTGGACTTGCTGTCTTGCCCTTGCCTGTGCAGCTTCTCAAGGACATACTCTGCACCCTGAACTGGCCACTGGCCTTGCTGTTTTGCCCCTGGCTGTGCAGCTTCTCATGGACTCACTCTGCACCTTGGACTGGCCACTGGCCTTGCTGTGTGCCCCCTGCCTGTGCAGCTTCTCATGGACTCACTCTGCACTTCGTCCTGCCCACTGGCCTTGTCGTTCACTGCTGTGTGACCCCTGCCTGTTCAGCTTCTCATGGACTCACTTTGCACCTTGGACTGGCCACTGGCCTTGCTGTTTTGCCCCTGCTTGTGCAGCTTCTCATGGACTTACTCTGCACTTTGCCCTGCCCACTGGCCTTGTCTTTCACTGCTGTGTGCCCCCTGCCTGTGCAGCTTTTCATGGACTCACTCTCCACTTTGTCCTGCCCACTGGCCTTGTTGTTCACTGCTGTGTGCCCCTGCCTGTGCAGCTTCTCATGGACTCACTCTGCACTTTGTCCTGCCCACTGGCCTTGTCGTTCACTGATGTGTGCCCCCTGCCTGTGCAGCTTCTCATGGACTCACTTTGCACCTTGTACTGGCCACTGGCCATGCTGGGTGTCCCCTGCCTGTGCAGCTTCTCATGGACTCACTCTGCACTTTGTCCAGCCCACTGGCCTTGTCTTTCACTGCTGTGTGCCCCCTGCCTGTGCAGCTTCTCATGGACTCCATGGACTCACTCTGCACTTTGTCCTGCCCACTGGCCTTGTCGTTCACTGCTGTGTGCCCCATGCCTGTGCAGCTTCTCATGGACTCACTCTGCACCTTGGACTGGCCACTGGCCTTTTGTTTTGCCCCTACCTGTGCAGCTTCTCATTAACATGCTCTGCATCTTGTGCCTTGCTCTTCTTATGGTGCCTATCTGTGCAATATATGAATAAAGACAGTTGCTCCTGTTGTCTATTTTGTCAGTGTCCTTACTGAATAAAGTTCTTTTGCTGAGTGTATATGATTTACTGTGCCACATGGTCTGTGTGCCACTTAAACATAGTCAATGTTTGGGCTCTCTTACTCTCTTTTTTCAGGGGTGACAAGGTATTCAGTTCTTCTTGACCCAGATACTTGTGTGGGCAATAGTGTCAATTTACAATGGATAGCAGTAGTCATTTACTTAATTTGTTCATGTTGGCTATATTGTACTCATGTCAGGTTGGGGGGCACTGCCAGTACAGAGTGGGTTTCCTCACACAGTATTGCAGGCAGGCTGGCCAGGGTCATCATGCATGTGTGTTCTTCATTTATGTGTGCCCAGTGGTGTATGTGTGTTGTCATCTTGTGATGGCCAGTCATCCTAGTCCCATGGCTTACTTTCCATTTGTGCTCTTTGATGGTCAGGTAGTGTGTTGTGTGAAGGGGGTGAGTTTGTGGGGAGTGTTGATGTGTGCATGCCTCTGCATTGTCAACTACACACGTGTCACCCAGGAGTTATGTGCCTGTTGTTTTGATTGTTCAGCCCTGTGGATGTTGCTGTATGCACATGTGTGAGTTGTATGTTGTGCACTGTGCAGTGTGTTGGTGTGTTCTTGAAGTTCTGCCTGACTTCTAGATGTTGTTTTTGTCACTTGTGAGTATGCAGAGTGTGTGACTGGCAAGTCATTGTTGTGTTTTGTTGCACATCCATGTGTCTTGTTGCACTTTGTGGAGACTGTGCAGACCTGCTGTTCCACACTGCCATTGTGGTTGTGTTTTCTCATGCATTGCTGTCACATGGTGCCTTCTTGCCTCCAGTGGGGCATGTTGTATGTGTTGTCATCCCATCCCCTATCTGTGCTTCAGATGCCTACCCATTGTGGGTCTGCACTCCCTCTCTTTGTGTATGGTACACTCCTGCCATATCCCCTACTGACATGCAGTACACTTCACTTTGGTGTCAGCTGTCCCCTTGGTTTACATGTGGGTGTGCCTCCCCAGCACTTCATTTGTGACACTGTGCTTTGTGGTGCAGTTCTTTGGCCAGGGTCAATGTGTCACTCAGGGCATTTCCCCAATGGGTTGTATGTGAGGTTCTGGTGCTGTTTGTCAGTCATGGTTGCTCCTATGCAGTTCAACTGTGTGTGCTGCCCAGTCCTCTGGTCAAGTTGTTTCCACCTTTGTGTCCCAGACTTGTGCATCTGTTGGTGTTGTGTTGGATGTATATATGTTGGCTGTGTTATTGCTTCACTTCCTGGGTGTGCTGTTGTCTTTGTGCTGTGCTGATTGGTGTTGTGTGGGTTGCTGTTCTGTCACTGATGTCTGTGTGTGTCTGATATGCTTGGTGTGCACACACAGCTTGTTGTGCATGCAGTGCTGTGTGTGTATGTTGGCTTGTCATTGCATGGTGTGCATCCCCTGATGTCCTGCTGTGTTTAATATGTGATTTTTCTGCCTGTGCATCTGTTGTTTGTTTGATGTGGCTGTGTTGTTCTGTGATGGTGCACTTCTTGTGTGTGTTGTGGTATGTTGTCTGTGCATTGTTCCTGAGTGATGAGGTTGTGCACTCCTGCTGTGTCTGTGCTCCTATTGCCTTTCCACAGTTTAGCTGCAAAGGGCATGTCTGTTGTTGTTGTGGTTCTGTGTGTGTTTCTGTTGGGTTATGTGTGTGTGTGTGTTGTAGTTGTATAGATGTGTGGCTGTTCACAGTTTGACTTCAGGGCCTTCCTTTCATCCTTGTGCCTATACGTGGTTTGCCTTGCTGTCTCCCTGTGTTGTTGCACTGAGCTGTCTGTGGTTTGAGTTCACTCACTGTGCCAGTCATGTGTGCTTTAATGGTCTGAGGGTGTTGTTCTCTGTTCCTTGTGTTGATGTGATGTACACATGCTTGTTGTGTGTCTCCATGGCCTTCTAATTGTGTGCAGCCCACTTTGGTTTCCCCCTTTGTTGTGCTCCATTGCTGTTGGCATGTGGGGTGTGTATGTGTCTGTGTGTCAGTCTGTGGTATGTATGTGTTACTGTGCAGGCTGTTTGTCCATTTGGATGTTAATTCCTTGTATGTGTTCATTTGGTGCTTGTCCTCATTTTTGTTTCCCTGAGTGTGGTGTTGTGGTGGTGTGTGTGTTTTCCTGGCCCTGTGCTAATGTGCTGTGTGTTGTGTTGTGTGTTCCTGTGCAGCCACTACTGCAGTGTCTGTCTCCATGATTGTTTGTTGTGTGGTGCAGGGTGTGTATTCACCTGGCTTGTTGTTGTGCATGGGGTGCACAGGAGGAGGGGCACATGGCATGTGTCTTCAGGGGGTGTGCTAGTGTGTGGTGGGTGGAGGTGTGGCCCTGTACTCATTGTGCATTGCCCATGCCTGGCGCTGGCCCTGCCTTCTACATTGTGCGCATGTATTCCCTTGTGTTCGCCGCTGCGGTGACGTGACCGGGACATTGCTACATGTTCGCCCTAGATGTGTGTCCAGAATGCAGAGGGGTGACTTGGTGGCAGGTGGGTGATGTGTGGGTGTCCGTGTGGATGTGTCCCTGTCCCCACCAGGGTGTCTGATGTGGATTTGGACCCTGTGTCTGCCAGTGTGTTGTGTGTTGTGTTCGTGTTATTGCTTACCTGTGGCGGCGTCCACGGCGGTCCATGAGTTCCTGGTAATGTAGCAGGTACAGCACCGGAAAGACGTGTAGAGCTGGGTCCATGGCGCTCGTGACCAGGTGGTGTGGGGACTGGGACTCTGGTTTTGCGCTCCGCTGTCGAGCTTCCGCCATCTCTGGTTGGGCGATATCTCCGCTGCGGTGCGTCTGCTTATTTGGGTCATCCTAATTTGTGGAGCGGGACGGACGTCATTCCGCACAGCGGAGAGTCTCCATTGGCTCCCACCACCGCGGTGGTGGGCACACTTTGATGGCGGTGCGCAGCGCATCGCGGTGGTCGGGAAATGGGCTATGTTTGGCCATACTAATATGGCGGACGTGAGGACTGCTGCTTGAGGGCGGAAAAAGCATTTTTCCACACCGCCAGCACCGCGGTGGTGCCCCCGGCCAACATTCCTAATGGACCTCAATGTGTACATGGTCGTATAAAGATTTGGATTACATATTCAGGATTTCGTATTACAAAGAACAGTTGTTTCTTTTGGAGTTTGTTGGGGACATTTGGGAATACCGATAACTATTTACAAAATCTAGTCATGTTAAGGAAAAAACTTTGGACTATTTGGCTTTGAACGCTCATAAAGCTAGGAGTACTCAGGCTAATTATATATATTGGAGCCTTTCCTTAAGAAGAGTATTCTGGTGGCTATTTCTACCCTCCTAGAGTGCCACACCTTAGACGACAAGAGCATTCGATATTGATCGCATAAGGGAAGTGTGCTCTTCCACATACCCAGCCACCATTTCTGGCATGCATTTGCCTTTGAGTTACACTAGGGCAGCCCAATAATCCCTTAGAAGACTGGGTAAAGTATACAATCAATGCACTGGGGCTCCCAGATAGACTCTTTATAGTAAATTTTCCTCATGATTCATTGAGTGAATCTAGTGATTCTGCATCCTATCCTTAAAAGACCAATTAACCAAAAACATTCTAAGTGAGGAGCGTACACGGTCTCCTATATGAAAATGTGAAGAATATTTGATTATTTCAGTACTAAAAAAGTACACATATATATATGTCTTGTTACAGTAATTGACGCTGACACGAATATGTGACATATATAGGAGAAATTTTGTTATTTAGAGGCTAGTGTCCCTAAAGTCTCTCATAACATCCTTGATTGGCACTCAAAATCATCCAGAAAAATGCAGAAAAGACCTTGTTTCCGTGTCAAATTGCCATGTGTTCATACGACCATCCTCAGAATGATGCAGCTATTTCCAAAATAGAATACTTCAGTCACTGTAAAAATAAGATATAATACTTCTCAATTTGTTGCTAACCAGAGCACAGTAGGGTCAAGTGACATGGAAAAATATGAGAAGACATCTAAAAGTGTTTGGTGGTACTACATTTGAACAATCTTCAGTAAAAAATTAAAATGTGAGGCAATCAAACTCCAACATGCTCAATAATGTAACATGGAAGAATGCAATGATAAATAAATCATAAGAAGGCATGCAGTAAAGCAAACTTTCAATGTCCTGCCACTTTTCACATGCTGGTGCCAAGCGAAAGAATCCCTTTGATTTGCTCAGTGAATCATGAATAAATCAAGAGGGAATCATGAGGTAAATACACTAATAAACAGTTCCTCCTGGAGTACCAGTGTGTTGATAGTACACTATATTTCCCAGCAGTCCCTGACACTCACATTGCTTGGAGATGGCAGCCATGTTGGATTACTGGGTATAACTTCCTTCGTGTTTCACTGCATCTTTGCTAATCAACTATAATACAATGTTGGTGCGGCCAGGAACTTGTTACACAGATTCAGGATTTCTTTTTGCAAAGAACAGTTGCTTCTTTGGGGTTTGTTGGAGGACCTTCAGAATACAAATAACTATTCTGAAAATCTAGTTATGGTGAGGAAATAAACTTGGAACTATTTTGACTGTCTGAATTTGAAGACATGTAAAGACTTTAAAAACTGTAGCATTAACACTTGGGGTCAGATGTTCTGATGGAACAGGAAGCATTCTCAAGTTAAAATAATATTTGGCTGGACTGTTTCAATGAGGAAGAGGGTCAAGACTGATTTGCATATTGCTGGGTTCAAACTGAGGTGGCATGGTGAGCAAAAGTACGATGGGTTGGAGTGCTACTCTGGGCGATTGCCAGTGGTTAAAATTATTGAAAGCAGCCTCCCGTCACTTTTTGTGTGTTTCATGTACTGCCCTAAGTGGCATGAGTATTCCCAGACATGGGTCCCATGCTCACTGTGTCACTGGAAACTGGCTGTACTTGGCTGATGAGCCCATAACTAGGGTGAAACCAGTCCTGAGTTGCTTGTGCTCTGGTCCATTGAGGACCTGGCTTGACAATTGGGGCTGGACTGTTCCCATCAGGAACAAGGTCAAGACTGATTTGCATATGACTGGGTCCAAACTAAGGTGGCATGGTGAGCAAACGAATGATGGGCTGGAGTGCTACCCCAAGCGATTACCAGTGGTTAGACTTATTGCAAGCAGCCTCTCATCACCTTTTGTGTGTTACTCCCTGTTATTCACAGTTACCTGTGTATAATTCTGTCTATAATACATGGGTTTATGTAATTGCTGTAAAAAATGCACATCTCTAATTTCTTTATAATAGGCAACTACTGACACAGTTGCTGATTATAAAGAAAAGAATTAAGAATTACTTTCTTTCTTCTCCTTTATTTTAATAGTGTTACAATGACAAGCAGAAAGTATGTTTATTTTTGCAATCATTTGAGAAAAACTAGAATCTTTCTGTGTGATTCTACACATTCCAACCTACTGCAGCTTTTTGTTTTAATAAACTGACTTGTATTGAACTGCTTCTTATATTTATTTGCAACAAATATCTACAGGTTTTTGGTGTATTCAATTTTGTACCAGAAGTTTTATAGGTACTCTTCATGTTTGCAAACATGCTTGCTCTTTCACATTAAAGAGCCACACACCAAGGTTTTAAGTGGCTTGTGGGATAGGTGATGATGTGACCATGTAGTATATGGTGTAAAGTACACCCTGGTTTACCCCCTGGTGTACATGATAAGGATATTGCAAGTCACCTCGAGTTCCATAACCTTCGGCCTCCTTCCTCTATGGTTATGGAACTCCTCGGTAACTTGCAATATCCTTATACTGTACAACAGGAGGTGCTTTGTCTCCTATATAATTAATCGCATTGAAACACCAATGTACTCCTTTATACATAACTGGAAACATACACACACATATACATGCCACATACCCAAAAAACAGAAGGACAAATGAAAACACATGATAAACCCAACATCCATCTTGTCACTGCCAATTCACCCATCTATGCATTACATAAACCATACACTAATAAAACCGCCAAAACTCAATACCTTTGCAGGGGTTTGTTTCTTTAGTGAGTCATAGGATTTACGAAAAAGATGATTGTTGTGCCCTGCAAAATTACTTCCTGACGTAGCAGTGGGGATGCCACACAACATTCAACACCGCGCGTACATCCACAAAATTAAAACACATAAAAATGATGCTTTCAGAAAGCAAATCAGTTCTCGAGGTTGAATTATGAGCTACCTAATTTGTAGAGATGTGTGCTGGCTACGGCTGTTGACTTGTGCTCCTTGCCTCACGCCTACTCCGTGTAGAATCGGGGTGACAAATTGAAATCAGCAGCCGAGGCAATAGAAACGTGTCAAAGCTGCCATACAGTAAATTTCACCAACAGCCCTAAGTAGAACAGAAGAGACGGGGCCGAGTAGCACAGGGTGACACCAGGTCAGTCAGATAACGCGCTAACAAAATAGAACTGTCAGAGCGCCGCGCGCGCGATGAATGATGTCATCTTCGCTCCAGAATCGTACAAATGAAAAGCCAAGACAAGCCAGACCTTTCCTGCTTCTGAGGTAAACCGCCTAATTCTCTACGTTATATTTAAACTGTAGGGCTTTCCCAGAAACTACTGCCTAGCAAAGAGTAGGCGTGGGCGTGAAGAGAAAAGGAGGGGACAGTCCAATCAAACCCACTGCGAACAGGAAGAACATTGCAAATAAAACGATAGCGAGTGAAAAGCAGCAATTTAATTTAATTTTAAAAAGACCATCACATATTAAATGGATTCATGCCTTTTTACAGAGGTTGTCACCAAGTTAGAAGGTGGAGAGTTTGCAGACTAAACCCTTCGTCTGTTATTTGTTAATTTTAAAGAAGCTAACCTTACCGTAAGTTAACGAGCAGGAAAATAATAAAATGTTAAATACCTTAAAATATACTAAATATGCCATAATCGAACAATAAGAATAAAATGAAGCAAAACATCGAAATACAGCGAGGCGAAGCATGTTCAATAAAAATATGGTAGTTATCAAAAGTGCAGCAGGTGCAGTGGCATTACAGCCCAGAGGCCCAAGGGGGTCACTGAACCCTAATTATTGATGTATTTCATTACAATAAACAACAGTGAGAGAGCCCGTTTTCTTGCTTAGACTAAGTACCATGGTACTCTTGCTACATCATTGCATAGTAGGTGTCTAGAACGATACAGACAATACAGGTTCGTATTGAGACCATTTTGGTAGCTGCAAATGTCCCATTAACAAGAACAATACCTACATTTGCATTCTCAATAAAATCAAATGAAAGTGAACGGACTAAGACTGTCATAACAAGGGGCGTGGCTTTGCCAGTGGAATTCAATGGCTGTGAGTTTGAGATTTCCAACGAAGCACTGTTATATACCAAACAATAAATGATCTCACAAACATGCACCTGTATCATCATTACACCTGGCTTGCTGCCTTCAAAAAGGTTTAATGAAACTGTACAGCTCAAGAAACAGTTTCTCTATAACAGGAAATATAGACATGCAGTATATTCACAGTGACACCTCCAGGATGCGTAGAAAAACTAGCAAACAATGTATTAACGTGAAACGTTTCTTGATCATAGAAGGCAAAATAGTTTTTCAAAAATAATACATCAAAAATACTTTTCATCATAATTTTATCTCTGTCCTTCAGTGTCTCGTTTTTGTCCCTTCATAAATCGTGCCAGTGGCGTTGATCAAGATATCCACATTTTCATATTGACAAGATCAAAACTCACTTTATATCATTTTTATGTTCATTAGTGGTCTGTTCCTGGACCAGGACCTGCCACTTCTTGTGGTCTCTGTCACAACGCAGTCATCAGGCACCTTCTTCGCAGACCATTTTGCCACATACTCTTTTTTTTCTTTAACCTATTTTAATTGATTTTCATTATAACATCACATGAAGTCATAAGCATGCGAAGATCTGTGTTACAAAATCAAATTATGCAATCCCTCTTTGGTCTCTGTTGCTGTAGCACAACATGTTTAGTCCGACAGGAGTAATGGGTCCTTGATTATAAACAAGCAAATAAACTGTAATAGCATTTAGGTCGTAACAGTCGCATTTTCAAGCACAAGTAGTTAAGCAACAATGTATTTGTTTGTTAGCCCTTAGAGTAATCCTCTCTTCTGTTCTCATACGTTAGTGCTGTGGGAGAGTGCTGTGTATATGCAGAATACAAACAACCCACACATAGTGTCACCGTCAGATAAGTGCACCTCTTAAAGGCTGCCACATTCCCTTTAGGTTCAATAACTTATGAAATCCATTTGCGTGGCGTACTGTTGTGGACTTCAGACCACCATTTCAGATTTCAGAAATGAGTACACTATAATTACCAACAGGATACCCCTTTGAAGAAACAAAGGGCCTTATTATGACTACGGTGGCCCATTGGACAGCCGTAGCCACGGTGGCAGTGCCGGCACCGCCGAACCACCGGTCCGACCACCCCATTATGACTTGGCCGGTTAGACCATATTGGCACCACTGCAACCACCAGGGTGATGCCGTAATATGCTTGGTGAGGCCGCTGCAGCTCTGCCAATCATATGACAAGTTTCCTCTCCACCGCAGTTTTCATGGCCGTGGGCCGCATGAAAAGTGTGGGGAAGAGGAAATAATGGGGACTGTACAGGGCTCCCTGTTGCCTCTGTGCCAGGGGATGCATGCAGAGGGGCACATGATGTGCCGCCCCTGTCTGCATCCACCCCCAGTTCCTGCAGGGCATGTACTTGACAGTCCATGCCCTGCAGGAACCTGCAATGGCGTTTCCATTGCGGTGCCTGTTACGGCTCTACTATGAGCCTTTAAACAGGCACCGCCATAGGACCAGCTGCCACAGGACAACAACCTGGATTCCAGTCGGAATCAGGCAGCCAGTCTAATTATGGCTTTTGCGGTGCGGGAGAGGAGCAGTGGCGTGGCATGGTGGCCCACTCCAGCACTGCCAAAGTCATATTAAGGCCCAAAGTCTTAGCTGTGTAACCACAGAGGCAGACAGAATTAAGAGACCACGCAGTATATCATGTGTCTTCTTCACTCTATGCAGGACCTAGTGGCGCACTCTAAACTTCAGCATTGGCACTCCTGCGGGTCTGTCTCTGAGGTACTCAATGTGAGTGAGCAAGCAAAAAACTAAATATACTTAGCAGTGCTGCAAACCAAAGCTCGGCACTATGTTTTCTTTTTCAGTTTCCCAAGGAGATTTTGTCGATATCAAGAGCACTCACCACTGATAAGATAATTATGACCTATATGGAAACTGACAGACACTGTCAGGCCTGACAGGGCCTCCCAGAACCTGACATTCAGCACTTTTATTAGTGGGGTGTGACACCCCACAACCCTCCATAACGAGAAGCCATTTACAATAGGACAAGAAAACCTATCAAGAAACCTAATGATGTTACATACTGAACAAGAGTAGGGGTGATTTCACCAACAAGAGTAGAAAACCTTGATTCAACAAAAGAAGAAAAGTTATCACTAGAAAAGAAGACGCAGGCAAAAAATGCATTGACAGGTTGTGCAATAAAGCTTTTTTGTACGTATCTAGGGTTACATTTCCCTTCTATCTTTGTGGTAATACAGCCTCCCGGGCTGCTCGGTTTCATGATCATTGTTACTTTAATCATACCTGGCAGTAAGTGCTTGAATAATGATTCTCCATAATTCTGCTGACTCCCACATTGTTCATTAAAATCCTTTTTTCCCCTTGACCATTGGTCATTACTCCATGCACATAATGCAAGAGGATTTCAGGTTCTTTAGACTGTGAAACATCCGTAATATCCTGATTAAATTACTTATGTTAGAACAAGTGAGAGGACAATCTGAGTGTAAAAATGATTACTAAAAAGTAATAAAGTATGTTTATTTAAGATAACTTAGCCAGTTCTCAACCAGCTCTGATGACCAAATACCCAAAATGGAACACCTCCACTTCTAGATCCAGACAAATCCGAACACCACCCTCCAAGGCACCCTTGTCTACAGACCCCCTGGACCCCACCCGCCTTCAGTAAAGCCATAGCTGACTTCATCACTCACCATGCTCTTGCCTCAATGGACTACATCCTCCTTAACGACCTCAATTTCTACCTGGACAACCTTGTCGACCATAACACCTCATCCCTACTGGAGAACCTCACCACCATCGGTCTCAAGCAACTGGTCCCCACTCCAACCCACTCGGAAGGACACACACTCGACCCCATCTTCTCCACAAGCAACAAAATCTCCGTCAGCCACATCTCCGAGCTACATTCGACCGACCACCACTCCGTCCACTTCATTCACTAAACCCAATGTACACCACCACACCCACCGCTATCCTCGCAGAAGCGGGAGCAATGTCACCAGCTCACCACAATGTAGGAAGTGACCCGATTAGGGTCACTCGGGTCACTCACGACCACCTCTCAGCCTTCCTCACAAATGAAGAGTCGGTCAGACAGTAGAGAATACAAACCAAAGGTATTTATTAAAGGTACCCTCATATGGAGTCTGGTCTGACCAACCTCATTGGATTGCTGCAGAGGGACTAACTTCAGCAAGCATAGCAACACATGAAATACAGTTCAGAACCAATAATGACACTCCCTCACTGGAAATTTCCAGTTGGTAGCTGGTGAACAAAGGAGGTACAGAAGGATGGGTCTAGATCCTGAGACCGGGTACATGTTATCTCAATGCCAAGGTCGCTCTGCCTGCGCCCGCCGCTCTAAGGGTGGGAGCAGGCCTATCTACAGGGAACGGTATGCACTAGCAAAGACAGTGTATTCATTAGCACAGTGAAGCTCAACCTTGGAGAAACAAAAAAACTATTGCAGTTGCTTTCAGCTGAAGCAGACAGAAAGTGAGACAGAAGTTAGTTTTGATCATGGCTCAAAATGGCGGCTGAATACAAAATGGTGCAGCGAATGCTAACTTAAGTCGTACAATGCATAGAGAATTTGGCTAAAAACATTTCTATTCCCACAGACCCTCCTTTCAGCATTTGCTAAAGAATTTTTGTTACTGTCTGAGGACAAATAACCTTATACAGAAGATATGTACTGCCACTACAAGCTGATATAAGCATTGTCAATATTCAAAAATACCTTAATCAATCAACATGAGATCATTGATATTTTTCATCACCATGATAGTGGCATTAGTGTCATGTACCGTAATGTTTTGCTTAGGCTTCAGAGTGTTCATACAATAGGAACAATAGGCAGGGAGGCAGTGTATGCAAAGACAAGATAATACCAGAAAGTTTCCATCAGAAAGATAAGAATCTTCCAACCCCAGGACGTGAATATACCCCAGCAAGTATGAGCCCAGCCAATTGCCTTAAGGGGACGGCCACAGCCGTGACCTCTCTTAGACAGCTCGGGAGGGCTCTTTCGACAAGGTCAAGAATAGCAGAACAATAAGCACACAGCTGTTGCATACCTCCAAAGGCCTGTGTTGAAACAGAAAGTGCACAGCCAGCTGTCTCTTGTACGTACAGCACAAACGGCTTTGCATAATCAGGCGTACCAAGCACAGGCGCAGAGAAAAGCACAACTTTTAATTGCTCAAAAGACTGCTGACATTCAGGCATCCAAGTCAAGGGTTCATGCACATCTTTAGTGGTTAGTGCGAGCAGGCGTTTTATTAATAGCAAACAGTTAGGGATCCACTGACGACAATAGGAAGTAATGCCAATAAAAGCGCGCACATCCCTTTGAGCTTTTGGGATATGCATTTTAACAATGGTACTAATGCGCTCAGGGGGCAATCTCCTACCCTCCTTCGAAGGTAGGTGATCTAAGTAGGTGACCTCCTGTCGACAATATTGAAATTTGGAAAGGAGCACTTTATGTCTGTGGTGTGCCAAATGCAATAACAATTGAACCGTGCTGTCTTTGCAACCCTTTTCACTGTCAGAAGTGATGAGAAGGTCGTCCACATATGGAGCAATATATTACCTGAAGGAAGCGCAAGGGAGTCCAATAGGGCTTTTAAAGCTTGACTATATATATACTAGGGCTCTCAGTATAGCCCTGAGGAGCTGGACAGAATCTAAAGCTTCTGCCAGCTAGTGTAAAACGAACTAGTACCTGGATGGGTCGGAATACTAAAGAATGCATTTTTTAGATCAATGACAGAGAAGAATTTGGTAGTAGAAGGAATCATCGTCAAAAGGGCAGTAATGTAAGGGACCACCAGGAACTGAGTAACTACTATTTTAATAATTTTGCGCAAGTCAATCACAAAACCATAAACATCTGGATGATCATCAGAGGAGCCCGAAGGTGCCCTCTTAAGAATGGGAAGAATAGGGCTATTATACACATTGGCAGTCGTCTCTTCAACAACTCCTGACTTAATCAAGTCCTGTATAATTTGCAACAAGGCTCGCTCCCCTGCTTGCGGCATTTTGCACTGAAGAATATAAAGCAATATGGCATTGTCTTTCATTTTGATAAAACTAGGGGTATTTGCAATAGTCCTACATCCGTGTCACCTGTTGCCCACAACGTGGGCGGCACGTCCTTAAATTCAACAGGGAGGGGTGCATCTTTGGACAGACACTGCTTAGTGCTGACCCATTTTCATGTAAACACCTTCCGGGGAACAATAAATAGTAGCATGCAACTTCTTTAATAAATCTAAGCCCATTGAATTTTCTCCGCAATTAGATGTCAACAAAAATGGCAAATCCACAGTAAAAGGACCTATAGTCAGTGTAAGAGGTTTGGAAATGGGGTTCACAACCGCTACACCAGAAAATCCTACCAAAATATTATTATGGCCGGACAGAGCTGCCCTGAGGACCAGTGAATGAGAAATAGAGCTATTCATTGCACATGTATCCACCAAACTTCCCTTAGCTTAGGCAGGCAAATCTGCAGTAACATAAGGACCACGCTGATCTACAGGTATCTGAACTGGTCCCTCACCTTGTCCCTAGCTGTGAGACATTCCACTCACCTCTTCTATATCATAGTCATCATGATAATACTGTCCGCCTCTATTGTCATCGAAGTCGCTACTATCCAAACGATCCTGTGAGGCTGCAGTATGCTGAGCTCTGTCCTGTCCACTAGCTCCACGACCCCGTCCACGAGAACCGCATCCTCTAGGGGCCGCGACACTGGACACTCGCTACGCCAATGTCCCTCCTCTTTACAATATGCACACTGATTCGGCCCTACAGGCATAGTATTCAGGCTAGTACGTGGAAGCTGCCGGTCTGAACTACCACATCCTCTACCATTCCCCCTAGAAGCCTGCTGCAACAACACCTTTGTCTTCAAGTTTTTATGCTTTTTCTCCATCTTCTTCTTGTCCTCATTTTCCCTATGCTCATAATACTGTGCCATGTTCAAAATAACAGAAGGGGAAGAAGTGGACCAAGTACTTTCAGAAGCCTGCACCCGAGTCGTGATCTCCGGAAGTAAATACGACACAAACATATTAACAAACAATCGGACACCTCCATCAACAGACAAATCCTGACCACTGTAGTCCAGAAATACACCTTCAAACCAAGTGAAAAAATCTGACGCACTATTGTCTTTATTGTGACGACAAGTTGAGAGCTTGTCCCAATCTACCTTCCTTGGCGGGATGAGAGAATGCATATAAGTATTAATATGGCCTGGTAAGGCAAGTATCTCCGCTCTAGGCTTCACACCTTGCTTCCTCTCCTCTCCTGATCCCATGGCTTTATTTGATCCCAGGTACCCCCCAATTCTGCAACATGATCTTGCGTATGCACTTGTCTCCAAATATATCAACCGGAACCAACAAGCCAAAGAACATTTCAATATCCACAAGAGTCATAACCGTCGAGGATCCAGCCTCGGTCAATTTTTTATAATATGCTGTCGGATTTTTCCTGGGATCAGGCAACTGAGTCTTAAGGGATAAAACCTCACTCCTTTCCCATTGAATGTACACCCACTGTTCTTGAAACCGGGCCTCTACTCGTGGTCTAGTAACAACGCTATGCTGATCCAGTAGCTCTGGTATTTCAGGGTGATATATGGGGTGGATTTCCCTCAACGGAAACTGGGATACTATCGTCGGGCTCTTCTCAAGCAGTCTACTCCAATAAGCGACCAACTCCGCAACATTACCAAAAACTTTACCAGGGGCCATATCAGCAGCATATTTATAAAAGAAATTTCCCTTTTGTGTCAAATACACTTCAAAGATCAATATCTCAATTAGTTTGCACTGAACCAAAAATATTACTAACACATCAAATGTTATAAAACATTTTGATTAAATTAAAATTATTTATTTCTCACATTGTAAGCTAAAAAACCACTTGAGGTTGCATTTGATAAAATACTAATTAAAAACACATTTTTGATATAACTTTTTCACAATGTCTGTTGTCACAGTTTTTTATAAACACTTTCTCAGAGTCAATATATACTTGTTGTACATTTACTAGTAATACACAGAGAATAACTCATTCTCAAATCTTCTTACTCCAGTAGTGCTGTATTTTAAGATGCAATAAACAGAACACTCTTATTCATATACTGATTTCCTGGTGTGTATTCTAGATATACACCTAATACATATAATCATACATTAAAAACAATACATAATTTTATTCCTCTTTGTGTCGACGCATTTCGGTGTATCTTTAAGTTCTTTAACACCTTCCTCAGGACTTAAATAATCATGATTTTTCATAAAAACTGACCAATATCTAAAAGTGAATAACAATAAATACTGTTAAATGCAGTATTTACTTGTGTGGATCTACAATATCTATTTTGGTTCAGTGCATTCTACAATATGAAAAAGTTGATACTTGCCACTATTAATTGTGGCCTTAATTTCGGAACACATATAATCTCATTATTGATTTATTACTTTTGAGGCCATAGTTATATTTTATCATTCATAAAACTATTTGTACTATATTAATCTCACCCAAAATTCTCTCTGCAGGGGAGTCACAGAAATCTAGAAGGATCTTTATCAATTCGTCCCTCTTTGTTGATATTCTTCTTGCTTTGACAAGATACGTTTCCTATATATAACATATGTTTTAATTATTGTTCTTGGCAAACATCTAGTTGTATTACTTTATAACCCATTATCCCTGTACTTACTGGAAATATTGCGTAGAAATTTCACTCAATCACAACAGTTTGGATCGCCATTTCCACTCTATGTACCTATTAATGGAATGCTATATTTAGTTAATCCAACATCTATTACCCAATTCCAATATTAGGCTAATATGCAATATTAAAACTTTTACCATTTATAGTATGATTTTAATTATAATGGTTATTGTTGGGCTAGTTGCGTTGTGAATACTCAGTTGTTCTCTATTTCTGTTGCGAGATAAATGCGACCGTCTTTTTCAATTAAATCAAGTCGATAACCCTAGATTTTGAATAAAAAATAATAATAATTCTGTCACAACCTGCCTACTGTTGCCATTTTTTGCCCTTAGCTCACACTTCCACTACTAATGTTAAGAGATGCGCAACAAATGTCTTTTTAGAAATTAATATAATGTCAACACCGTATTTTATCTAATTCATTACGGTTTGCATAAATTGTATAAACAACTCTTTACACATTATGTCGCATATTCAAAGAGTGCTAGGCATTGTGTTTCCCTCCATCAGATCAATTTCTCATTTATTTGTGGTGAATCAATAAGTATAGCGTGTTTGTTATTGTCAGGAATCAGATCAGTGTGACTAGTGGGAGACTCAGTAAGAGATCTAGAGTCTTCGTAAAACCTTCCTAGTGCAATCTGTGGTTGAACATTTAGGAGTGTTTGCATGTTCCAAGATGGCCGCTTGCTTTTCTATAAGGCTGCATAGAGACTATTGGAGGACTTGAAATCTCGCGGGACTTTAGGTCTCAAGCCGCGAGACTGTGCGCTAATCTGCGCACTTCAATTTGATTGAGGAGAGGAGTGTTTGGTCAAGAAAACTCTCTGTGAAATAATTCAATTTGAGAAAGTATTTGGTAAATTCCTTGAATTCTACTGCCGTTTGGAAGCCTACAATCCTCGCATGCTTCCGAGCGGCAGCGAAATCTCTGTGTCACGTCACTGAGGTGGACGGACTTTACCGGCAATTCTGTTATCTCGACTACCGCTTGGAAGCCTAAATCCTTGGACGCTTCCTAGCGGTTATGGAATCTCTGTAAAACTTGGTTGAGTGAGTCAGAAATTTCAGGCAACAGGTTGAGGAGGAGGAGGGGTTACAGAACAGGCTTCCACAGCGCTCTGAGTCTTCAGTCTGCTGCTCTCGCACTTCATTCTCGAACATCGCAGAGTCCTCACGACTACTTGAGAATCCTGAAAAGAGCGTGACGCCAATTCCTGTGTGGAGATTCTGTAACTGCAGCGACATATAAGTAAGACAATTCCAGTATTTAGGGATTGCCTCAGTATCGATTGCTACTGCGCTAAGGTGACAGTTGTGAAGATCTAAATGTCCTTGCTTCCCTTGCGTCTTCCCTCATTTGTTCCTTCCTATTTTACCTACCTTGTTCCTTTTTGCGCACATACTTGATAACCTGAGACTCTTGAACTTTTCTCTTCATTTACACATCTGAGAGGAACTGCGCAATAAGCGGAGGCGAAAGGCTCCTTGAGTAGATAACCAATTAATACAACTGCATACTAATACTTACAAGGAGTATACAAGTATACATTAGGTGGGAACTGTCTTGTAGAGTAAGTTGTTGATGGTGGGAGGGGAAGGAGTGTGTTTAATCAATGATTCTCTTTCCTTGTGTGTATTAGGAACCTTCAGTCCCTAGGATAGCGAACTGAAGCAACTGCATCAAAAGAAGAGAAGCTAGACTCCAGAAGAACCTGGTGGGGGGGAGGAAATAGGCTAGTGGAGGGATAAAGTATTTTAGTACTAAATGCAAAAGAGTTATCAGGGTATTTGTTTCTTTGTGTGCATTACGAAAACTCCAATTCCCAGCTGCTAGTGTAGAGATCAGAAGACTTGGCTGACAAAGTTGGAGGAAGCCCAGGAGTAGTTGGAGTGTCTCTTCTCTGTCCCAATCCCCTTTCCCCCTTTCTGGAGCAGCTGCGTGAACTGCAGTGTGTTCTGGAGAGTGGGCATTGGGAACTTGCAGCATTCTGCCTCCGTGAACAATTTGGCGCATGACAGTTATATATTATTCTTGCATTGCCCCACTACGCATAGCTTTTTATCTTGGTTTTTTCGCGTTCTGATGTTGATTTTTTGCAAAATACTCTCACTATTTTAACTGCGGGAAACCTTGCCGCACTACTTATTTTTTCTTTTACTTATCTGTTCTTTTAACACTGCATTTCTATTTAAAAAGTGTTTTGGCCGTACGTCACGTTAAAACCCGCGTGGCGGCTGATTTCTACATATCAATAAAGTTGTTTGAACTCACTTTTGTAGCCATTATTACAATTTTTTCAAATTCTATTATTTGTATATCTTATTAATTCTTTACGCACTAAGTCACTGTATGGGGAGTATTTGAGCGTTATAGGATGCTAAATCAAAACTCCTTTTCTCATTTGTGGCGGCAATTTCATATCACATCTTAATTTTATCTTAAGCTCACTTTATCCAAAGTAAGCAGTATTGCACATAATGTTGTCACGTTACGATGTCAACATGTTTTTTTGAAAAAAGAACATCGCTGTTTTGCCTCAGACAAACTGTGCCACACCTATTGTGCTTCGCGCTTGGATATCAAATCTTAAAAACGACATCGCTATTTAGCGTGTGGTGGAGCCGTGTATAGAGTATCGCCCCGTAACTGTTTTTATAAACTAACAATATAACAGAATGTTTGAACGTTGTTAATGCTAAATCAAATACTCACTTTCTCTTTTATGGCAGCTAATTCGTATCGGGGTGGACCTCTTAGTGATCTTGGACGTGGAGGAGCTGTATACTAATATTCCACAGCGAGCCACCTTAGAGGCTAAAGAGTCCAGCCTCCGTAAAGAGGACTGGACTTCACCTACGCCCATCCCGTTCATTATGAACTGTGCCACCCTCGCTCTAACTGAAAACTTCTTTGAGTATGACACACAATTGTTCCATCAGACCCAAGGTAGTTCCATGGGAAGTACCTTCGCCCCTAGTGTGGCCTGTCTATACATGGCTACCTTTGAGGAAGATGTCATTATGAATCCCAACAATCCATACAGAGACAACCTGACATTATGGAGGAGATACATAGACGACAACCTCATACTGTGGAAAGGCGACTTAACTACCTGTGAGGCCTTTTGCAATTGGATCAATACACAAAATGTATTCTTGAAATTTACCCACACAGTATCGGATTCTAACGTCCCCTTTCTTGACTGAAGGATATGGCTCACCGACACGGGTCTCAGCACCAACTTCTATAGGAAGGCGACCGACAGGAACAGTCTCCTCCTATATGATAGCCACCACCCGTGGTCACTCAGGAACAACCTCCCTTTCGGGCAGTTTCTCTGTATTAGGAGAAATTGTACCACCCTGTCTGACTACAAAACGGAGGCCCAACACCTAAAAAATAACTTAAGGGAAAGAGGCTATCCATCTCAACAGATTAGGCACTCCTACAAGAGGGCTATGAACAACCCAAGAGAGGTGTTACTCCAGATCTCAGAAAGGGAACCCACTGACGTGCTTACCTGTGTCACATCATTCACCCACAATTCATCTTTTATTAAGAAAACAATCATCAAACACCGGGGTATAGTGAACACAGGGGAACTAAATCTCTCACGTCCCAGGTTCGCCTTTAAACGCACATCTAACCTTAAGGATACCTTGGTGCATACTAAGACCCAGAAGCAAGGAACCAGGCGCCCAAAGGACGCTATGGGACCTACCCCCGTTACTGGGCATTATCCCTGCGGTGGATGCTCCGTCTGTGATCAGACAAATGTTTTCAAGGAGATCCACTGTCCGACACTTTTACATGGCAAATCAAGAGACACATTAATTGTAACACAGCCAGGTGTATTTACCTCTTCACATGTCCCTGCAACAAAAAATACATAGGGATGACGATGAGACAGATCAAGCTACGGATCACTGAACAAAAAAGTAACGTGAGATGCATAAGGACAACTACTAAGCTTTACACACACTGTAGGGACCCCAACCATAAGGCTGATACCTTGAAATGCATGGTTCTCGAGTCACATCCTAGTATTACACACCAAGCACTCTTCAGAATTGAGCAGAGATGGGTGCACCGCCTGGCCACTGACACCTGTGGCCTTAATGATAACATACCCTGGGCTGCTCTGGCCAACAAGTAAGAGATGCCTTGGGTTCTACTCAAGTCTCCGGCATTACTTACCACCACCTGTGACACTAATGAAAAAATATGACAACACTACCGGTCATTCTCTATGTCCCCACTGCAATGTAGCTCTTTTTCATATTGTCACCACCTATACTGCAGAGCAAGGCACATACATACACCGTTGCCCCAGAGCCTTAAATATACTTCTGAGACCCAAGGTGGTACTCCTGTCAATATTCCACCTTGATTGCATGAGTTCTGACCACTTCTTAACCAATTCTGGGGTTTTTAAGGTATAGTCTCCCTTAGCGTTTTGTGGTCAAATTTCCATAGTGGGGACTCCGCCCACCCACCTATACGCGATTGACTGCCAATCCGCTATCTATCGAGGCCTTTTTAGTACACTCCAATATGGCCGACTTGGAATTGGGGCCGCCACCCTTCACTCGCTATGCCCGCGCACTGCGCACCACATGTCCTATGTAAAGCCACGCTCGAGCCACACCCCCTGACCAGGGGCTACGGGGATACAAAGCTTTATTTAAACGCCGCCAAGCCGATCCCAACTCGCTCCGGCTTCTCAGCATCTGCGCAGGGGTAGATGACTGGCGTTTTTCCTACTACGGACAGGTGAGTGTTTAGGCGGGGGTATGGTTTATGCGGGAGTGATCGCTCCAGTGTCACTTACTGTAGCGTTGCCCACACACTGTGAGTCCTCACTTTCGGAGGACTTGTGAATTTTCTTGATCTGTACCTCCACCGGGCGCCGCCAGCCTGTGTTGACCAGGAGAGCTTGTTGTTCCGGGGTTTGGACTGGCGGGGATGCTGGGGTTCGCGGTATCATGAGCACATAGCTTTCCCGCATATGCTCTTGGTTGATGAACCTCGTACTGTGGGGCTGTGTTGATGACCCCACTTACCTTTCCTTTAATTCTTTTTGTGTCATCCCTGTCTAGGTATCACTAGATTTGGCAGGACTATGTGCTCACACACAATACTAGTGGGAGGTAGGAACCTTGCCACCAGACCACTATGTGTAGGTAGTTACTAGGTCCTGATGAAATGCACTGTATTATCCTGAACACACTGCGTGAAACATGTCGACCTCAATCTTAGAGTAGAGCATTGCTCCCCTGGACCATTGAGCCAGCGAGCAGCCTCTCTTTTCATTTTTAACAAGGTGGATTACCACTTTATTAAACTTTCCTTGTGGACTATCCAACCTTTTTTATAAAACCACTCATTCACATCTACACTCACACCTAGGGCCCTCACACCCACGGCACCATGCGGCAGGAACAGAAGATCTCCGCTAAAGAGCCCCTTCATGGGTGCCCATCGGGTATTGCACCGCCGACCCGACGAGGAGCAAGTCCATATGATGAAACATGACACCTAGCTTGCTGGGTGTGTGAGGACTCTAGTTCCGACAAGGAGGATTCCTCTCCTTTGTGCCCTCCACCCACATTAGTTCATCCACCCTTCTCTGCTGGGGACCTGCATACTCTCTTTTGTTCTTTAGTATTTGGGCATGTACGCTGGACCCCGTTATACAGCTCACCTTGTCGCTCTCTTTGTTTCAGCTAATTCGTATTACATCTTGAATCTACGTACCGCTCCATAATCCAACGTGAGCATTATTAAACATATTGTTATCACGCATCGGTGTAAGCACGTTTTTAAAAAGACATAGCCATTTAACCTCAGACAAACAGAGCCGCACCTATTGTATTTCGCACTTGGGTATCAAATCTTAAGAACGACATCGCTATTTAGCGAGTGATAGAGCCGTGTGTCAAGTATCGCCCCATTCCTCTTTTTCAGCAGCATATACATGATCCCTAAAGTCATAAATAATCTGGGGTGCTACATCATAAAACACTGTTCCCACAGTCCAATCAAAGTAGCCGACATGTGCTTAAGTGCATGCTGCTGCACAAAAGGCTCATAATCTTTCATCACACTCCACACATCTTCCACACTGTAAATGGGTTTACAAGCC
This sequence comes from Triturus cristatus, assembly GCF_964204655.1. Taxonomy (NCBI): domain Eukaryota; kingdom Metazoa; phylum Chordata; class Amphibia; order Caudata; family Salamandridae; genus Triturus; species Triturus cristatus. The sequence goes on from NC_140585.1 coordinate 494,559,153, forward strand.
CACTGGGAGGGCTGATTGGCTACTATCTTTTTCTCTTTATCTCCCACATCAGATTGTATCAATATCCGCCTCAGTCATTCCTAGCATCTGCCCAGTCTCTGTCCCCTAGTCCACGTACCGGCGTTCCGCTTCTCAATAATGTAAGGGAAGGAGTAGCAACAGAAGTAACAGGCAACAACGTCGCTGTTCGGTACAAAAGTGGGTGGTGATGGACGGAGCATCAGAACCAATCAAACACTCACACCCAGTCAACAGATCTGGGTTTGATCCATCACCGTTCTTTAGCCCACTCTGCCACCCCAGTTCAGACATGGCCATATGCAAATCAGTCTGATCCTGTGCCTCATGGGAACGGAACAGCCCGAACTGCCAAGCCATGCTTTCCCTGGACCGGAAACAAGCTTCCTAGGACCGGTTTCTGGCATTTCAGCCGTCTTCAGCCAGGCTTGCTTGAATCCAGTGGCAAAGTGAGCAAGGGACTCACGTCTGAGCATACCCTGCCAACTTATGGCGAACAAAGCGGTACAAAAGGGGGTGGTGATGGACAGAGCATCAGAACCAATCAAACACTCACACCCAGTCAACAGATCTGGGTTTGATCCATCACCATTCTTTAGCCCACTCTGCCACCCCAGTTCAGACATGGCCATATGCAAATCAGTCTGACCCTGTGCCTCATGGGAACAGTCCAGCCCGAACTGCCAAGCCATGCCTTCCCTGGACCGGAAACAAGCTTCCTAGGACCGGTTTCTGGCATTTCAGCCGTCTGCAGCCAGGCTTGCTTGAATTCAGTGATGTCATCAGTGATATCATTTGAGATGTCATCAGTGATGTCATGAGTGATGTCACTGACCATGTCATGAGTGATGTAATATGTGACGTCATACGCAGTGCATTGCGGGCACGCGAGTTATAGTTAGCTGAACTAACTATAACGGGGGAATTTCAATGGTTTTGTACGAGTGAAAAGTCCAGCTATCTATAACGCCCCTGAAACCTATGGTTTTTTCAGTGAATTTCTAAGGTTTTTCAATTGCTAATTCCTAACTATAACGTGCATGAAACCTATGTTTTTTTCAGTGAATTTCAAAGGTTTTTTAAATGCTAATTCTTATCTATAACTTATCTCTAAAGCTATGATGTTTGATGATTTTCATTGGATTTCTAAATTATTCTATTTCAGTGTGTCAAAGGTTTTTTAAATGCTAATTTCTAACTATGCCTACAGAGATAGGACATGTGAAGAAAGAAGAAAAAACACACAGAAAGAAAAAAAATATATGCAGAAAGAAGCAACAGAAGTCCTCAAAGACGAAGAAAAGTGCAGGAAGAAGGGTAATGTGCAGAAAGAACAAACAGAAGAGCAGAAAGAAGCCTTGTTGCAAAATCATCCTGTACCCTCAACTTTTTCAGACGGATACTGGTGGTAACTGAGTCTGACTAACCAGTCCTAGAGCCAGTGCTATTTTAAAAGACACTTGGACCCCCTATTGTTTTCCACGGGTGTGGTTTTGGGAGTTAGATACAATGGCCGCTAAGTTCCTTTGGGGAGGAGGGAGGACCCGGTTGGCACTGAAGACCTGCCAGATCCCATCCTTTGACGGGGGCATGGGGATGACACACTTATATCTATATTACCTGGCGACCAGTCTATTGAGTATACATGACTGGTTTAAGGGGGGCTGGTCCGACCCGGCCTACCGGCTGGAGCTTAGCGTGCTTGGATTGCCCAAGCTCCAATCCCTAATGTATGGGGAATCCATTCCATCTTCCCTGCCTGATATCTCGCGCTCTGTGCTCCTAGCGTGGAGGGCGGCCTTACGACACACCAAATGGACACACAGACTCACCCAGCTCACGCCCCTATGGCACGGTACGTGGCTTGGGGAGGTTAGTGGGTTACAGGGGTTCCACAAATGGGACCTTATTGGGATCTCCCAACTCGGCGGTGTGTGGGCTGGAGGCCGCATGCGCTCCTTTCAAGACCTTCAGTCCCGATACTCCCTGCACCCGTCACAATTCTACAAATATTTACAATTGCGTCATGCCCTCCTAGTACACATTCAAGACGATACCAGGGTCCCCGAGTACAGCCCTTCAGAGGCACACATCATGCTGGGTGACCTGGGGAGGGGGGGCATCTCCCTCATTTATAGGACGGTGGTCAACAACACCCCGACCTCTCTTTACCGTTTCAGGGGCCAATGGGAAGAGTGGGTGGGTCCGCTGGATGAGGAAGACTGGCGTGATGCGCTCATGTCACCCAAAATGGTCAACACTTCCGCTAGACTCCGCCTGGTCCAATTATATTACATTCCCACAGCTTACCTGACCCCGCAGCGCCTATATCGGGCTGGCTTTTCCCCATCCGCTGCATGTGCGAGATGCGGCCAAGATCCGGACGACTTCTATCACATGGTAAGGGCATGCCCTCGATTGGCTCGGTTTTGGGGAGAGATCGAATGTGAGCTGTCCGAGGTCCTGGGGTGGGAGGTTCCCCATGATCCGCGTCACTCCCTTCTCGGAATTACAGAAGGATCAGACGGGTCCCGGAACGAGAAGTTCCTGTATAATTACAGCCATGGTCGTAGCCAAGAGGGACATTGCTGCCTCCTGGAAACTTCCCATGCCAAATAGTGTGGAGAAATTGCAGAAAGGGGTGGACTGGTGCGCTGTTGTCTGCGACGTAGGTGTAAATGCTGGTGAGAGAGATGCCGTAACAATAGGCGTAGCAGGGAGACTGGCAGTTATCATAGCTGCAGAAGGCGAAGTCAAAGAAAGGGCAAGAGGCTATGTGGCCAAAGCAGCTTGATCAATAGCAGAAGCAGCAGAGACAGAGGGAACAGATGACTGAGTCTGTGGCATGGCAGGGTATATTCTCTGCGGGGCGTATTGAGGTGGAGGTCGAGTATCTAACAATTCCTCCACAAATGTATAATTTTCTTCTCGGGCAATATAAGACTTTTCACATTGTAATCGAAATTTCCTATCAGCACACTCTATTCCTTTTTCTATTTTCTCTCTATCATGCGCTACAGCTTTCTGAGTCAATGTCTGTATTCTCCCCTTCTGGGCCTCTTTCTCTGCTTTCATTGGTCTCTGTTTAGCCTCCTTTTGCCATGTTCTGAGGGAATCAAACATTGACTGCCTACACCTTTTCGCCAAAAAATTTCCTGTAGAAAAAATGTTCTGTTCATCAAAAGTGCCCGTCAACGGCCACTGCAACTCGGCATTGTCCCTCGTATATTTGTGCCATAATTTACTAAACATAATAGGGCCAAGGCCATGTTTTACTAACATATCGAAATTCGGGGTGCCTTCTGGAGGCGCTGGCTGACTTTCTTCCAATTGAGCATCAGCAGAACAACAACGACAGCCCAAACAAAACACCTTACTAAGGCACTGCATTTTTCAAAAGAAAACATGTTCACTATTTATGTCTAGCAGATATTTGCAAATATCTTTACCAAAGTCAGTCCTCAGACCATGTCAAATACAAATCAAAATAGTACCATATCCACAAAGAACCAGAGCAAACTCACCTGATGGAGTCTCTGTTCGGGCGCCAAATGAAGGAAGTGACCTGATTAGTGTCACTCGGGTCACTCACGACCACCTCTAAGCCTTCCTCACAAGTGAGGATTCGGTCAGACAGTAGAGAATACAAACCAAAGGTATTTATTAAAGGTAGACTCAAGTGGAGTCCGGTCTGACCAGCCTCATTAGATTGCTGCAGAGGGACTGACTTCAGCAAGCATAGCAACACATGAAATACAGTTCAGAACTGATAATGACACGCCCTCAATGGAAATTTCCAGTTGGTAGCTGGTGAACAAAAGAGGTACAGAAGGATGGGTCTAGGTCCTGAGACTGGGTACATGCTATCTCAACGCCAAGGTCACTCTGCCTGCACCTGCCGCTCTAAGGGTGGGAGCAGGCCTATTTACAGGTAAAGGTATGCAATAGCAAAGACAGTGTATTCATTAGCAAGCGAAGCTCAGCCTTGGACAAACATAAAAAACTATCGTAGCTGCTTTCAGCTGAAGAAGACAGAAAGCGAGACAGTAGTTTCGATCATGGCTCAAAATGGCGGCTGAATACAAAATGGTGCAGTGAATGCTAACTTAAGTCGTACAACCTCTTTCAGCAAAAACCTACCACCGACATCTACGCCTCAGCATGCAACCTCCACTGTTGGATCTCCAACTACGCTGATACACTGTCCCCTCTCATGAAACCCTCAGGCAAGCAACCCTCCAAGAAAGCCAGATGGTTCTCTCCCACCCTCTAAGAATCCAGGGGCAAACGCAGACGGCTCGAGAAAAGATGGAGGAGCGGCAAGATCTTGGCAGACCAAGTATCCTTCAAAACGGCCATCACTGCACACTACCACCTCATCAGAACAACAAAGAAAACAGTCATAAAGGAACGCATCAATGCCAACGCACACAAATGCAAAGAACTCTTCACAGTAGTCAAAGAATTTGCCAAACCCAGCACGGAGATAGCAGACATTCCCCCCTCTCAAGACCTTTGCGACAGCCTTGCCTCCTTCTTCCACCAAGAGATCAAGGAGATCTACGACAGCTTTGCAACCCAAGACCTACCCACCCCACCGCAACCTCCGTGCTGAATTGTTTCTGACCCCAGCAGACCGTGCCCAACTGGACCACCCTCACCTCTGACGACACCCTCAAGATCATGAAGAGCATCCACTCCGGAGCCCCCTCTGATCCCTGCCCTCACCACATCTTCAACAAAGGTGGCACCTCCATCACCCCGAACTCTGCCGCACCGGCAACTGCTCCATCGAGACTGCCAAATTCCCTGAAGACTGGAAACATGCAGAGATCAACCCCATGTTGAAGAAACCCTCGGCCGACCCGACGGAACTCAAGAACTACAGACCCATCTTTCTGCTTCCCTGCCCAGCCAGAGTCATAGAAAAGGCCATCAACGCCCAACTCTCCGAGTTCATCGAAATGAACCACATGATGAACCTCTCCCAGTCGGGCTTCAGAAGAAACCACAGCACAGAGACCACGCTCCTTGCCGCCAGAGATGACATCCGCACCTTCCTCGACCAGGGCGAAACTGCGCCCTCATCCTCCTGGACCTCTTGGCCGCCTTCGACACCGTCTAAAATCACGCCCTCAGCGCAAGACTCCATGATGCCAGCATTCGCGACAAAGCCCTAGAATGGATCCAGTCCTTCCTCACCAGCCGAACACAGAGAGTCAGACGTCCACTGTTACACTCAGAACCCACAGAAAGCAGCTGCAGAGTGCCCCAGGGATCTTCCCTGAGCCCCACCCTTTTCAACTTCTACATGTCAGAAGCCACAGACTCAACATTGTTTCCTATGCCAGCTGATTCTTTCCCTCACACATGAGCCCACAGCCACCAAGACAACTTCCACAACAGGTTGAAGGCAGTCGCCACCTGGATGGAGGACAGCTGCCTCAAGCTCAATTCAGGCAAGGACTCACCCTGGGTTCCACCTCCTCTGCATGCAATGACTCCTTCTGCTCCGCATTGCTCTGAACCCCCAACCCCACACACGCAGACCACGTACATAAACTCAGCATCATCCTGGATTCCTCGCTCTCTATGAACCACCATATCAGTGCCCTCTCCTGCTTCCACATGTTCCACCTGCTTCGTAAGATCTTCAAGTGGATCCCCACTGAGTCCGGGTAAAAAGAGTCACCCATGTGCTCATCAGCAGAAGACTTGACTACGGCAAAGCACTCTATGCCAGCACCACCCAAAACTCCTAAAGAAACTGAAGAACATCCAGAACGCCTCTGCCAGACTCATCTCGAACATCCCCCGCTGCAGCCACATTACCGGTCACCTGAGAGACCTCCACTGGCTCCCTATCAAGAAAAGAATTATCTTCAAACTCGTCATGCATGCCTCCAAAGCCTTACACAATGCTGAACCAGCTTACCTCAACCACCGCCTCTCCTTCTACACTCCCATCAGATATCTCTTCCCTGCCCAACTGGCCCTGGCCACCATCCCACAGATCCGCAAGACCACAACTGGAGGAACATCCTTATCCTACCTCGCTGCGAAGACCTGGAACTCCCTGCATTTACATCTCAGGCAATCGCTGTTTCTGCCTCAATTCAGGAAGGACCTCAAAACGTGGCTCTTGGACTGAACCACAGATCCTCTCCCCCCAATCAGCGCCTTGAGACTCTAATGGGTGAGTAGTCGTGCTTTACAAGAATCCTGATTGATTGATTGATGTCATCACTGATGTCATTAATGATATCATCGACAATGTTGTGGGAAAGTGCCCCTTCTTTACAAGGTTACCCGCCTTTTTTGCCTGACATCTGATGCAACCCGACTTGGTGTGCCCTATGTCCTTGCCAATCAGGTTCCCAGGGCCTGTATTTTTTCCAAAAATGGTACGTTTGTATTCACAATTGACACATCCTTGGCCACAGGCAAGCCCCTTGTAAAAGGTACCATGGGTACCAAGGGGACTGTTACCAAGGAAGGCCTCTGAGGGCAGCACCTATTATGCCACCCTTAGAGGCCCTACACCTTAACGCACACACTCTGCCACAGCAGGCTGTGTGTTTTGGTGCAGAGAAAAATGAATACTCGACATGGCACACACCCCTGCATGCCATGCCTGAAATCAACTGCCTAAGGCTTAGGTAAGTCACCCCTCTAGTAGGGTGCATGAGTCCTAAGGTGAGTGTACAAAAACATGAGACCTGCACTCCTAGAGTGTTTAAGTCCATTCATAGACATTGTAAGTGTAGTAAAGCCATAAAGAGTATATGGTCTTGGAGTTGGTCACTACAAACTCCACATCTCCATATGACTTTACTAAACACTGGGACATTTGGTAGCAAACTTCTCAGCACATGAAACCTACACTGATGCCAGAGGGGATTTCATGTAAAAAGCACTCATGCATCTTAGAGATGCCTCTGAAGGCCCACCAGCCCTGGTGTGTTTCCTGAATGGCTGCCTGACATTGCCACCACCAGACAGGTTTCTGGACCCCTGGGTAGAAGCCCTCCGCTCTCTGGTTCCAGAAACAATGCTAATCCTGGGTAGAGGTGTCACACCTTCTCCCTCAGGATGGGCTGCGCCCATGAAAGGGGAAGCTTCAAAGGCCTGCCGCCTTTGGACGCTTTCCCTGCCTTCTGCTTCCCCCAGCAACTGGCTGCCACCGGTTCTGACCCCCACCTGGGTAGGAGAATCTGCAGGAAATCCATCTTAGGAATGGAGGTGTGCCCACCATTGCCAACCACAGCGAAGCAAACATCTGAATCCCCTCCATCTTGAAGATTATCTCTTGCCTCTTTCTGCACCCCTCTTTTCTCTTTCTGCACCTCCCTTGCCACTTTCTGCACCCCTTTTCCCTCTTTGAGCCCCTTTCCTGCATGTTTCTGCACTTCTCTTGCCTCTTTCTGTACCCCTCTTGCCTCTTTCTGCACCTCTTTTGCTTCTTTCTGCACTTCTATTGCTTCTTTCTGCACCTCACTTGCCTCTTTCAGCACCTCTGTTGCTTTTACTGCAGATCTCCTGCCCCTTTCTGTACCTCACTTGCCTCTTTCAGCACATCTGTTGCCTCTTTCTGCATCTGTACCCCTGTTCCTTCTCTCTGCACCATTCCTATCTGTTTCTGCTCCTCTCTTGCCTCTTTCTGTACCTCTGTTGCCTCTTTCTGCACTTCTCTTGCTCTTTCTACACACTTCGCGCCTCTTTCAGCATCTGTTACTTCTTTCTGCACTTCTCTTCCTTCTTTCTGCAACCCGCCTGCCACTTTCTGTACCTCTCTTGACTCTTTGTGCACCCCTCCTACTTTTTTCGGCACCCTCTTGCCTCTTTTTGCACCTCTGTGGGTTCTGTCTGCACTGCTCTTGCTTCTTTCTGCACCTCACTTGCCTCTTTCTACACTTCTCTTGCTTCTTTCTATACCTCTGTTGCTTCTTTCAGCAATTCACTTGCCTCTTTCTGCACTTCTCTTCCATCTTTCTGCACCCCTCCTGCCTTTTTCTGTACCTCTCTTGCCTCTTTGTGCACCTCTCCTGCCTCTTTCGGCACTCCTCTTGCCTTTTTTGCACCCTTGTTGGTTCTTTCTGCACTGCTCTTGCTTATTTCTGCACCTCACTTGCCTCTTTCTTCACTTCTCTTGCTTCTTTCTACACCTCTGTTGCTTCTTTTAGCAATTCTCTTGCCTCTTTCTGCTATTCTCTTGCCTCTTTCTGCACCTCTCGTGCGTCTTTCTGAACGTCTGATGCCTCTTTCTGCACTTCACTTGCTTCTTTCTGCACCTCTCTTGCCTCTTTCGGCACCTCCCCTGCTTCTTTCTGCACCCCTCATGCCTCTTTCTGCACCCCTCTTCCCTCTTTGTGCAACTCTCTTGCCTCTTTCTATACCTTTCTTCCCTCTTTCTGAACCACTCTTGCCTCTTTCGGCACCTCTTTTGCTTCTTTCTGCGCTTCTCTTGCCTCTTTCTGCACCCTTTGCGCCTCTTTCAGCACCTCTATTTCTTGTTTCTGCACTTCTCTTCCTTCTTTCTGCACCCCTCGTGCCTCCTTCTGCACCTCTGTTGCTTCTTTCCGCTCTTCTCTTGGTTCTTTCTGCACTGCTCTTGCCTCTTTCTGCATCCCTCATGCCTCTTTAAGAACCTCTTTTGCTTCTTTCTGTACTTCTGGTTGTTTCAGTGAATTTCTAAGGTTTTTTAAATGCTAATTTCTAACTATAACATCCCTGAAACCTATGTTTTTTTCAGTGAGTATATATATATATATATATATATATATTCCTCAAAATGCCCCAGCTTTAGGAGCGCACTCACAGGAATTTCACCATCCGGCTATTCAGGGAGTAACCACACCTTGATGCTCCTCGGTTATCATTTTAGACCTGACGCGTTTCGCGGCTGTTACCGCTTTCTCAAAGGTCAAAGCAAAATGAAACTCGCAGGCGGTTTCCAACAAACATCCTTTTATTGCAAGCTCCGTCCTGAGTGGACCGCGCTTCGTGCGCGTCTTGCATTATGGGTGAAGTAGTCCCTTAGGAAACAAAATTAAACCTTGAGTAGGTCCTGCAAGTCTTCAAAATTAAAGGCATATTGTTACCCATGGTGGGCCCCAGAGTCAAACGCTGGTTCAATAAATCCCAAATTCCTGCACCGCATTCAGGTCCCGATACAGTTCAGGACCGCGGCCTCCTTGACTGCAATAAAAGGATGTTTGTTGGAAACCGCCTGCGAGTTTCATTTTGCTTTGACCTTTGAGAAAGCGGTAACAGCCGCGAAACGCGTCAGGTCTAAAATGATAACCGAGGAGCATCAACGTGTGGTTACTCCCTGAATAGCCGGATGGTGAAATTCCTGTGAGTGCGCTCCTAAAGCTGGGGCATTTTGAGGAATACATATCGCACGGCAGTCCTGCCGTGAGGGGCAGCAACATCCTGATTAAGTCAAGGAGGCCGCGGTCCTGAACTGTATCGGGACCTGAATGCGGTGCAGGAATTTGGGATTTATTGAACCAGCGTTTGACTCTGGGGCCCACCATGGGTAACAATATGCCTTTAATTTTGAAGACTTGCAGGACCTACTCAAGGTTTAATTTTGTTTCCTAAGGGACTACTTCACCCATAATGCAAGACGCGCACGAAGCGCGGTCCACTCAGGACGGAGCTTGCAATAAAAGGATGTTTGTTGGAAACCGCCTGCGAGTTTCATTTTGCTTTGACCTTTGAGAAAGCGGTAACAGCCGCGAAACGCGTCAGGTCTAAAATGATAACCGAGGAGCATCAACGTGTGGTTACTCCCTGAATAGCCGGATGGTGAAATTCCTGTGAGTGCGCTCCTAAAGTTGGGGCATTTTGAGGAATATATATATATATATATATATATATTCACTGAAAAAAACATAGGTTTCATGGACGTTATAGTTAGGAATTGGCATTTAAAAAACCTTAGAAATTCACTAAAAAAAACATAGGTTTCAGGGGCGTTATAGTTAGCTGGACATTTCCCTCGTACAAAACCCTAGAGATTTCCCCGTTATGGTTAGTTCAGCTAACTATAACTCACGCCCCCGCAATGCACTGATGATGACGTCACATATTACATCACTCATGACATGGTCAGTGTCATCACTGATGACATCACTGATGACATCTCAAATGACATCGCTGATGACGTCAACTAGTGAGTCTGTGTTTCTGAAAAGTTTAAATATGTTTAATATATATAGGGAAAGGCCTATGGAAGAATGAGTGGGTGTATAAGTATATGAATGGATGATTTTGTAGTAGCGTGACTGACTCTATAATTGAGTCATTAAATGTATCTTACTGCAGACTAGTGACTAAACTGTGTGAATGTCTGTATCTGTTATGTTATGTTATGTTATGTTACAGTAATTTATAAAGCGCACGTATACCCGGGGGTGTCTTGGCGCTGGACATAACAGTGATACAAGAATACTTTGGCCCTAGTGCTGGAAGAGCCAAGTTTTCAGTTGCTTCCTGAAAATCGTCAGGGAGCTAGCATTCCTGAGGGAGAACGGAAGGGTGTTCCACAATTTAGATGCTCCGTAAAAAAAACTGCGTCCACCCCAGTGAGTTTTAAAAATTCTTGGTACAGCGAGTAATCGAGCTCCAGTGGACCGCAGCTGTCTGGTGGGACAGTACCAAGAAAGATGATCCTGCAAGAAACTCGGACCAATACCATGCAAGGCCTTAAAGACGATGCACAGGGCTTTGAAATCAACACGCTGGGGTATGGGAAGCCAGTGGAGATGGCGGATTCCGTTGGAGACGGAGTGATATTTGGGAATATCCAGTATGAGGCGGGCTGCTGCATTCTGGATCATCTGTAATTTGTGCAAAAGTTGCTTCTGTGCATTCAAAAAAAGGCCATTACAGTAGTCGAGCCTAGATGAAATAAGGCAAGAGACTACTGTTCTCCTAGTGTGGTTAGGGATATAAGGAAAAATTTTCCTGATTTTCTTGATGAGAAAATGCGATGCCGACATTACCGCGTTTGTGTGATGATGGAAAGTGAGCTTGGCATCCATAAGCACGCCCAGGTTCTTTGCCTTAATCACCGGAGTGGGAGGGGAACCCAGCTCAACGGGCCACCACAGGTCATTCCACGGGGGCTGAATGCTCCCGAAAATTAAGACTTCTGTCTTACTAGAGTTGAGCCTCAGGCAGTGTGCTGTCATCCACTTATTGATGGCACTCATGCAGTTCCTGAACTGCGGAGCCGGAGAATGTTGGGATTTGGAGGCTGCCACCACAATCTGAGTATCATCAGCATAGGTGGTCAGACTGAAACCAAAATTCCGGATAAGGGGTGCTAATTCGGAGACATATATGTTAAATAGTGTGGGGCTTAGAGAGCTCCCTTGTGGGACACCGCAGGGAAGTGTGTAAGAGTCTGAATTAAAACCCTCCATGGATACGGTGGATGTTCGATCGGCAAGAAAGGAGGCTATAAGTGCGCGTGCTGAGTCTCCTAGTCCTAGCTTCTCCAAGCGTCTCTGCAGAAGGCCATGATCCACCGTATCAAAAGCCGCAGAGAGGTCGAGGAGCACCAAAGCTGCTGCGCCTCCACCATCCATAACTGCCCTAATCTCCTCGGAGGCTTTGATCAATGCCAACTCTGTGCTGTGGTCCTTACGGAAGCCAAATTGGGTGTGGTCCAAAAGGCCGTTGGCATTAATAAATAGGGACAATTGGTTATTCATTATTTTGTCCACTATCTTAGCTGGCAACGGCAGTCTGGCAATGGGCCGATAGTTGGTGGGGTTAGTTGCATCAAGAGTCGTTTTTTTTAGTAAAGGTAAAACGGACGTCTGCTTCCAGCTAGTCGGGAAAACACCAGAAGAGAACATCAGGTTGTAAATATCGGTGAGTGGGGAACTCACCGACTGTGCCAGTTCTTGATAGACCCTTGGGGGGCAGGGGTCTAAAGGTGAACCCGACTTAGCTTGAAGGATAAGGTCTCTCACTGTGTCTATCGAGATTGCCGAGAACACAAATGGTGGAAGCTTGTTAATGCTAGGGCTGTTAGGGTATGAAACTGGGCTGGGGTCAGAAGCCACCCTAAAAGCATTAAAAATATCTAAAACCTTAGATTTAAAAACCTCGGCCACCTCGTTGCAGAATTCCTGGTTAACCCTCCTGCCTGAGTTAGTGGGTGTCGAGAGCTTATTGATCACTGTAAACAGTTCTTTAGAGGAGTTGGCGGCGGACTCGATCTGAGAAGTGAAGTATCTTTTTTTTCCGATATGAGGAGTTTTTTATAATTGGAAAGTGCATTCTTATACGCTAATTTCTGAGGCTCATCATAATTTGTCCGCCACCGTCTTTCTAAGCGACGACAATGCTGTTTTTCCAGACGAAGACCGTCAGAGAACCAGGGGGCAGAAGGTGTAGACCTATTAGTCGAGAGCGTTCTTTGTCTGTTGGTGTATAAGTGGCTGCATGGTTTTGTGAATAGCTAGATGAGTGTCTATATAGGTTATTGATTGGTTGTCTGAGTATCTGTATGGGTGCCTGAGTGTTAGTGTGGGTGGGGTGTGTGTGACTCTGTGCATAGATGTGTGAGTGGGTGATTCCATGGGTACATGGTTTTAAGAGTGCATTTGTAATGGACTGTATGGTTGGGTGAGTGTATGTATGGGTGTGTTAGTGGTTGAATGTATATCTCAGTGGTACATGTGTGAGTAACTACATATGTGAAAGGCAGTATATATGTGTGTAAGAGTATATAACTGGCTATATGTGAGAGTGTGTGATTGTGAGAGTGGCTGTATGGATGAGTGTGTGCTTGTATCAGTAATTGTATGAGAGCGTAAGAATGTGGTACTATTTTTATGAGTAAGTGAACTTGTGTGTGTATAATTGTATAGGTGAGTAAATGGGAGTGTGATTAATTATTTGCATGACTGACTATGTGTGTGAGTACCTCTATGGATGATTAGCGGCGTGTGAGTGTTTATATAGGTGTATAAATAAATATGATAGTCCTGTACTAAGTGACTGTAAGTATGAGTGACTGTACAGGTGAGTGAGTGGATGTGTGTGTAGACCTAAGAGTCAATGAGTGGGTATGTAGTTATTGGTATTGGAGTATCTATGGTTTTGAGAATGGCCGTCTGAAATTTTTAGTCGGTGTATCAAAGGTTATATTAGGGTGTGAGAAGATGCACTAATTTATCACATGGATGATGTCATCAGTGATGTCATCAGTGATGTTATTTGAGATGTCATCAGTGATGTCACTGACCATGTCATGAGTGATGTAATATGTGACGTCATCAACAGTGCATTGCGGGGGCGCGAGTTATAGTTAGCTGAACTAACTATAACGGGGGAATTTCTAGGGTTTTGTACGAGGGAAATGTCCAGCTAACTATAATGCCCCTGAAACCTATGTTTTTTTCAGTGAATTTCTAAGGTTTTTTAAATGCCAATTCCTAACTATAACGTGCATGAAACCTATGTTTTTTTCAGTGAATTTCAAAGGTTTTTTAAATGCTAATTCTTATCTATAACTTATCTCTAAAGCTATGATGTTTGATGATTTTCATTGGATTTCTAAATTATTCTATTTCAGTGTGTCAATTGCTTTAATTATGTTTTTTTAAATACTTTTTTCTCACCATTTATTTAACTTATTTTTTCAATTAATTCTTTTAAAAATTAAAGCATATTATTTGTTTTTATTGGGTTTTTTTCAAAAAATTGTAAAAAATTTTTTTAATATTTTTTAATATTTTGTAAAATATTTTTTAAACTATATTTTCAAAACGTTATTTACTTTTTTTTTTGATTCGTGCACCCTATGCGCACCGTTCTCGATCCCTGTGCGAAAGCATCTGTGTACGGTGTGCATTGGGTACGTATTTTCGTGCGCAATTGCTATGCGACCGGTACGCGACTCCAAGCCTATACGCGACACGTACGAAGCACGTTCGTGACGCTTGCGAGCTTCCATGATACGTCATATGCGTGATGTTTATTTCCCAAAAATTGCAGTTTTTTTGTCCTTGGAGTCGCGCACCCAACGCGTTAGGAACCGCGCACCATACACGAGAGAAATCGTGCACCCAACGCGTTAGGATGCGCGACTCCTAATTTTACCGTAAAAAAAAAAAATAGCCCCTATCACTAATTTTTATTATCCCCGGGGACCCCATCCCCCGGGGCTTATAAAAAAACGTTGGGGACCATGGGGGGAGCCCCCACGGTCCCAGCCGGCTCACCGCGTCCTTCGGGAGCCGGCATTGCTTTTCCACATGGGGAGCTGCTGAAATGCAGCTCCCCGTGTGGAAAAGCAATATCGTTAGGATTTTGAAAGAGAGAGCAGGTTTCCCTGCTCTCTCTTTCAAAATCCTAACGAAGTTTGCTATGGGAGGGCGGGAGACTCCTGGGGGGTGGCGGTCCCCAGGGCCCTTGAGGGCTCCAGGAGGGGGGCCACGCAGCCCTCCTCCCCCATTCATTTTTATAAATTTTGCCCCCGGGATTGGGCGCACCCGGGGGCTAATTATTAAAGAAGCGCGGAAGCCTGTGCTTCTGAGGTTTTTTTTTTCAGTCAGATCCACGCACCCTGCGCGCATTCGCCATTTTTTTTTTTAAATAAAAAAGGGGGCCCCAGGGGGTCCTTCTGGGACCCCCTAAGCAACACTAGAGGGTCAGAGTATTTCTACCCTGCCCCCTTTACATCTTTCACACACTTATTTCCCTTACTTGATCAGCCTCGCTTCTACCGAGGCACAAAATGGCTGCCAACAGTTCCTGGTTTCGAATGTAGACAGACACTTGACAGCCAATTAGCATTCAGCGCGTGATCAGGAGGGTGCGCGCTTGGTTCGCAGAGGGTGCGCTTAGGGTGCAGGGAGGGTGCGCGGATCCTCCTCGGCCATAGATATATCTTTCTCTTTTAGTCTAATTTTCTCAGGAACTACTGAACGGATTTACACCATTTATGCAAAAGGCACGAGTCTGAACTGAGGACTACCTCTTTGCCAAATTTGGTATAATTCCGTTCAGCAGTTCGGGCTGTAGCTGCGTCAACAGGTCCTATGGGAAATTGCATGGGGAGAACGCATTTTGGGACCCCCCTTTTTTCTCGGCCCCCGCTTGACGAATCACCACGAAACTTTCAGGATAGGAGCGGACCGGAGCTGGCCAAAAGTTTTGAAAATTTCACGAAGATTCGTCAACCGGCGCCAGACTTATTGGGAATAAAATGTTGCGGATTTCCTATGGAAAATAGGTCATAACTATAAGTACCTACTGGCGACTGCCAGTAGGTAATATATATATATATACATATCTATATTATCCAGTTGAGTCGATGAGGTTGCCACTAGGTAGTTACAGTTAGGTTTGCTTTTCCATAGACATGGTGTTTGGCAAGTTTGACGAATATTCACTAAGCTTTCCAAAAACAAAAAAGCAAATTCACTTTAGCTCCTTCCTGTAAAATTTCGGGGCAATTACACCAAATTCAGCAGATTATGCTTTTTGAAATTTAGTGTAAATATGTTATATAAAGGTTTAAAAATACTTATTTTTCTGGAATGTTGGTTCTGTGAAAGACTTGCAGAAGTACCAATTTAAAAATAGAGCATTCTGGTAGGTTCATACTACAATAGCGGGCATACTACAATAGGCACCAACCTTTCTGTGGCTGACTCTCTTACATGGTATAACACCGATACTGCTTAGATTTTTGAAGTACGTAGGGGCCCTGTAGCAGCCCAGGAGTGTTAGCTGGTGTAATCATTGGACGTGATTATGAACTTGTATCAGCAATATACCCTCAACATTTTTTTCTTTTTTCAACCTTCCGGGCTCTCCAACCATACTAATAGGGGGTTCCAGAAAGCTTTCTTCTTAGACTTTTTCCCTGATAGATCCATCTTGGACACATATATGAGGGATTCCAACCATTCTGAGTGCTGTGGAGATATACTGCTCACCCATTTACAACATATTTCCCTTCGGGCCAGTAGCATTGCATAAAACAACAAATCTCTGATGTTACCTATGAGTTTGTGAACCACCCCAAAGATAACCAATGAAAGGCTTACCTTTATTTGCTGACCCAAAATACCTGACATTGTTTTTTGTACTTTCTTCCAGAACTCGCTGATTGTGGGCATTGAAAGAACATATGGATGTCTGTCGCCTTTTCCAATCCACATTTAGCACAGCTGGTTCGGCATCCTTTCCCCATCTTAGATAGTTTTTCGGGTGATGCACGCATAGATACTTGCCAAATATTCTGCAACTGCTCCCTTGGCAAGTGATTTCCCCACAGCTCCTCCGCCAGAGTGAATTCTCCATCAATGGTATCCTGAAGATGCCAGCACCAGAGTGCTACTTCTTTGTTTCCTGGTAGTTTAGTTTCCAATTGATCTTCTAATATATTGCCAGTACCCAATGTCTATTCCCTTCTTTGCGCCCAACTTTTCAGTAGTAGATATTTCAACTTTGAAAGGGTACCCTTCATCAGTCCATTCAAATCGTGCCTGGGTATTAGGTTTCCTTCTCTAGTCAAATCCCCCCAGACTATTAGCTCGGCGTCTATGGTTGGTAACGCCAACTTGTCGTTGAGACACTCTGGGGTTCCTGGGGAATCCCACATCGGGGCAAAGTGGGAGTAATAATCTAATTTCGAAAGGTGTCTGATGTGATATCACATTATTGCCATTGACTGTAGTACCTTCAGTTTAACTTTTTTTTTTATTTGGGATCTCCAAATTTGAAGAGGAAACCATCTGAATGTATTTTACAGTCTTTTAACATTGTTGAGTACATTAAACATATTATGGATCCATCTGGAATCTTTATGAGCATTCTGGAATTTTTTAATTGGAAAGCCCACACATAATATTGTATGTCTGGCAAAGATAGACCTCCCTTCTCCCTTCTTCTCCGTGGCTTCCTCCAAGAGATCCTAATCCCTTTATTAGCCCAAATAAATGAATTTATTGCTTCCTGTATGCTATATATGGTGGCTTTGTCGAAGTGTAGAGGTAATGAATTAAATATGAAAGTAATCTTTGGCAGGATACTCATCTTGAACAAGCTAATTCTCCCTAGGATCGTTAACGGGAGCTGTATCCAGCTCTTCATTAATTGTACGATCTCTTTAAAAACCCTTCTTAAATTAGTTTTAGCAATTACGTTAATATCTTGGACTATTCTTAAACCAAGATATCGTATCTCCTTTTTAATTAATGGGTTGCTGCTTACCTGATTCCATATCAGTGCTTCAGTCTTGAGCTCATTCAAAGAGTACCCTGACACTTCTACAAATTCTGTCACTATACGTAAAATTATTGGTAGTACAGCATCCAAATTGGATGAATATATCATGAGAACGTCTGCATATAATGCGACTTTCTTAACCCAATTCCCCTGACAAAAAGGTGGAATGTCAGTTGAGTGTCTAATTCTAAAGAGCATTGAGATGAGAGGGGAGAACATGGTGGCCGCGAAGTGTGCAGGTCGCAAGCTCCGGAGGCTCCCAGCACCTAGCCGATATGATATGATTTCACGTATCTCTACCCCTAAAACAGTCACTTAAATCCGCCCATAATTTACCTGAGAGAGACTTTGTTCTCTTTGTGTGTTACTTTGGAGATTTTTTTGAGACCGCCGTCCCCTGGTTGCCTGTACCCGGACGCCGGTCCGCGCTGTGTTTTGGCTGCCCTGGAGCTCAGGAAGAGCCACAGGGCAGCAGCGCGAAGCTATCCCCAAGCGAGTGCTGGCAGTATCAGCACATACGCTGTAGCCGCGAGCTTGGGTGGGTTGGGCGGTTTGGAGGTTAGAGCTCCATCGGAACAGCTAGCCGCCATTAACAGCGAAGGACACCAGGAGCTGAAAGGTAGGGGGGCCATAGCGTGGGTCTTTCTTTTCGGGCCCAGAAGACAGGTTACTGCAGGACCGGAGGTTGAAAAAGAGGTACAATTGGGACATATAGAAAGACAGACTCTCCAACGTGACTTGGCTGCTCGGTCAGCCTCTCCAGTCTCTTTAACAAACTCCCCAGATAATACACAAAAGGATCTTCCCTAGGGGAAAGTAAGGCGAGAAATAAAAAAGAGAGGCAAAAAACAAAGGAAAAAAGGAGAGCTCGTAGAGCCAAAACTTAAAACTACACCACCCCTGCGTTCTTTTTTTAAAGTGCAGCCATTAGTACTTGACCTAAAAGGACCATCAATAGTTGAAATAGAGGACTTAGAAAACACTCAGGGGCCCCTAGCTGGTACTATTGCAGACACCATACCCCTAGTTATGGAGAGTGGTGAGAAATCCAATCAAGAAATTGCTGAAAAAAGTGATAAAAGTATCACTCCGGATAACCCTGACACTCCTGGTGACAACACTCGGAGTACCCAAGATAAAGAAGATAATGACTTTGGTGATGATGGTGGCAGTAAAATGTGGGGAGAAGCTCGGCACTACCTTTGTTCCTCAAGCTCTAATAATAACGTTTTTTAAACAACCTTAAACATTTGCGTGCACTGCATGTGTTATGCCTGCCAGGCATGTGTGACCAATAAAGTAAAGGCCAGGTGGTCTACTAACTTGGACACAAGCAAGCACAGCATTTACGATAGACAACAATTGCATCAAAATTTCAACTCATTTAGTTTCACTTTTTGGAGAATGTTTAAATACATACTATTTTCTTAAACCAAATCTCATTATCCAAACATTACATTATACATATCACTTTTTAAATGCTACAGTATGTATAAACAGTTCAATTTGCAAATTAGAAACTTTTTCAAGGTGATTTCCAAATTATAATGGCTTGAAAATCTTCGCCCAATGCATTTCGGGACACAACAAGTCTCTTCGTCAGGGGCAATACCTGTTGAAAAACATATATACGTAATATCAACTTAAAACGCTCATAAGTGTTTGGTTTTCACAGCAATGCTGTATTCAGTCAACAGTTACTAAAGTCACCCTCATAGTGAGTCCAGTTCCATATTTTAGTCAAAGTTACGCCATTCAAATCCGAGAAACAACCTAGAAAGTTTGATTTCCAAAAGATCTTCCACCACCGTGCCCCAGTACCAATCACCTATTGAGCTTCAAAGAGCACTTACGTTAATATTCGTCAAACAGCCTTAATGTTTAAAACCACCAGGTCGATCATGCTCTGCTTGTACGTACAAAAATAACATACTTTGGTCACATGCCTAAATATTACGATGACTTCTTAAGAAACCACCCGTCATTATGTGAAACAAATCATACCTGTGAATTTACACAGTCATGAGGACATATCTGCATGTGTCTACAACACTGTCTCGGCGTTAATCACCAACGTTAACCATCAAATGCCTACGCCAAAGGATTACGAAGCATGACGCCTCCCAGTACCGATGTAAAACATCCAGTGTTTCTGAAAAAATGCAAATGCCACCATTATCAGAACGGACCACTACACTTACTCAGAGTAATCCCAATGTGCCTTCATCAAGCTTACCTAACGATTTCCATGTAAATCCGCCGCTTCACAAACCCAATGTATCCACGTAACGCCTTCTTCCGGTAACTCGGATATATGCAACGCATCGCGTGTTATCGCGAGGCAACATTTCCCAAGGAAAACCGCCGCCGTCTTAAAGTGTCCAATATCGTCTGTGAATAAGATGTGTACACCGTCTATAGCGTCACCTACAATCCCCCGTTAACACAATAACGTCAATGAAGAAGAAGAAGAAGAAGATTTCCACGGTTTCTTTTGTCACAAACCACTATTTGCGTTTACAAGATCAAAAAACTTGAAAGAGATTTTATCAAAAAATAAATCCACAAAACCAACTAAGTTTAGTGGCACCACTAAATGTCATAACTGCATCCACTGCATTGTGTTATTCCTGGTGATACACTTACTCATCCCTTGACAGGAGAACGCATTAAATTAAGAAATTCCACTGACTGTAATTCTTGCAACGTAGTGTACAGTATCAAATGCCCCTGCGGACTAATATACGTAGGGAAAACAGAAAGGAAAAAAACATCCGACTATCAGAACATAAAAGCACGATAAGGAACAAAAATCTAAATTCTAGTGTTGCCAGACACTGGGAAGCACAGAGACACAGTATAGCGCAATTAAAATTCCAGATCATAGAGCAAACACCTAAGCAGGAGGGTGCTGATAATGCCAAGAGACTTCTACAACGAGAAGCTTACTGGATACATTTTTTTAATTCTTTATCACCAACAGGGCTCAATGACAAATTTGAGATGTCATGCTTTTTATAAATAAAATCGCACATACAGAAAAATACAGACAGTGTATGATAACATAAGCAGTTAGAAATAGCATGTTTTAACTTATGTATGATCAATGAAGTATTTTACTTACAGTACATAGTGGTTAAAAAGACAGCTTTCATGACTGACATTGATTTTATTGTGTTAACGGGGGATTGTAGGCAACTCTATAAGCGACGCTATAGACGGTGTACACATGTTATTCACAGACGATATTGAACACTTTAAGATGGCGGCGGGTTTCCTTGGGAAATGTTGTCACGCGATGCGTTACATATATCCGAGTTACCGGAAGAAGGCATTACATGGATACATTGGGTTTGTTAAGCGGCGGATTTACATGGAAATCGTTAGGTAAGCTTGATGAAGTCACATTGGGATTACTCTGACTAAGTGTAGTGGCCCAGTTCTGATAATGGTGGCATATGCATTTTTTCAGAAACACTGGATGTTTTACATCGGTACTGGGAAGCGTCATGCTTCGTAATCCTTTGGCGTAGGCATTTGATGGTTCATGTTGGTGATTAACGCCGAGATAGTGTTGTAGACACTCAAAGATATGTTCTCATGACTGTGTAAATTCACAGGTAGACAGGTATAATTTGTTTCACATAATGACGAACGTTTTTTTAAGAAGTCATCGTAATATTTAGGTTTGTGATCAAAGTATGTTATTTTTGTACGTACAGGCAGAGCATGATCAACCTGGTGGTTTTAAACATTTAGGCTGTTTGACAAATATTAACGTAAGTGCTCTTTGAAGCTCAATAGGTGATTGGCACTGGGCCACGGTGGTGGAAGATCTTTTGGAAATTAGACTGCCTAGGTTGTTTCCCGGATTTGAATAGCGTAACTTTGACTAAAATACGGAACTGGACTCGCTATGAGGTAACTTTAGTAACTGATGACTGAATACAGCATTGCTGTGAAAACCGAACACTTATGAGCGTTTTAAGTTGATATTATGTATATATGTTTTTCGACAGGTATTTCCCCTGACGAAGGGACTTGTTTCGTCCCGAAATGCATTGGGCGAAGATTTTCAAGCCATTATAATTTGGAAATCACCTTGAAAAAGTTTATAATTTGTAAATTGAACTGTTTATACATACTGCAGCATTTAAAAAGTGATATGTATAATGTAATGTTTGGATAATGAGATTTGGTTTAAGAAAATAGTATGTAATTAAACATTCTCAGAAAAGTGAAACTAAATGAGTTGAAATTTTGATGCAATTGTTGTATATCGTAAATGCTGTGCTTGCTTATGTCCAGGTTAGTAGACCACCTGGCCTTTACTTTAGATGGTGGTGGCAGACCAGATACAAGTTTTATAACGTCTGGCAATGGGAATCCGGGCGGTCCTTCGGTCAATCCATTAGAGGCAATGATGGGAAACTTAACTGCAGAGATCAGGAATGGGTTCTCGGTATCAGAGGCAAATCAATGCGAAATCCGAGGGTTTTGTAAGACTCAGGAAAAAAAATTAGATATGCTATCCGACAGGACAGAAATCCTAGAAGACACAGTAGAGGAGCTGAAAAAAGACCTTGCCAGTAATAGAATGGAACTCCAGGCACTGCGCAAAGATGAGCAGGGCCTTCAGGAAAAGGTTGAGCAGCTAGAAAATAATTCTAGAAAAAATGATCTGAGGATAGTAAATGTACCGGAAGGTAAAGAAAGAGAGGACTTAAAATCATTTGTGGTAACTCTCATAAAAGCCGCAGTCCAGGTGGAGGAAAGTGAAGTGGATATTGCTAAAGACATACAAAGAATACATAGGGATCCCTTCAGAAAAAACACGGGAAGAACAAAACCAAGGAAGATTCTCATTAATTTCCAGACTTCTGCACTTAAAGAAAAAATATTGATAGCTGCACTCAAATTAAAAACCCTGAAAGGCCCCGACTTCTCTTTTGAAATAAGAACAGATTTCTCGCGAGCCACCCTAGACAGACAGTGGGAACTGGGCAGGCACATGGATGCCTTTAAAAAAGCTGGGGCAACTGTCTAACTTAAATTTACAGCATCTCTGTGAATAATGTTTAACAATAAACTGCATATGTCAGGAATGCAAGGGAAGCAGATGACCTATTAGAATGTATTAAGGGAGGCGGCGGGGGTAGTTAGGCAAAATAGAATAAGTTGGTATTCATTTGACACGTACCCTGAACACTGAATTTGACACGTACACTGAATTTTATAGTTATTTCGTTTAGTGAGGCTTGGAGCTAACAGAGCAAAGGATTATTTTAGACTAACATCATGTCCAAGAAGAAGAAGCAGGGGTGGGTTCTCAGGGGCGAGCTGGGTGGGGGGATGGTGGAAGGGTGTCACAGGGTGGTGAGCATTTGGGAAAAAATAAAAAATAAATCCTCGAACACCTTAGTATCAGTAATTAGAATTAGAATATTAGAGATATGCCCATGCAGATATTAACGTGGAACGTTAATGGGTTACGGGTGAAGGGCCGAAGGGATATGTTACTCCAATACCTCAGAGATTCTCCTGCACAAATGTTGGTTTTACAGGAAACTCACTTGTGGAAAAAGGAATGTCTTGATCTCTTTGAAAAACAAAGATGGGTACAACAAGTTTTTTTAACTGATCAGAGTGGGAATGTCAGAGGGATTGCAATAATAGTGAAAAAACAAGCAAGAATTTGGGTAACACGTATGAAAGCAGACAAAGGGGGAAGGTGGATTATAGCGGATGTTAAAGTAGATGATAGGCCATTAACGCTAGTAGGCTATTATGGCCCAAATCACGATGATTGTGTACCATTAACAAATCTGTTTGCCAATCTCTTAGATTTCCCCGGCCCAATAATTATGGGAGGGGACTTTAATGTTGTATTAGATTTGAAATTAGATAAATCGAGCAAAACTAGAACAATACCAACTCCCAAGCCACGTGCATTACTAAAACATATGATGGCCCAGCATACATTGTGTGACCTCTGGAGAGAAAGAGCAGGAACTTCACAGGGTGCATCTTTCCACAACAAGAAATATGGTAGTAGGTCTAGAATTGACTACTTCCTAGTAGACTGGAGCCTTAGAGAAGATATCTCGGACATTGGATATAAGGCTGCCCACCTATCAGACCATTCAGCAGTTCTTCTAACACTCAAAAACACTATTAAGTGTGAAGAGAATAGGTGGACTCTGGACCGGACCATATTGGCAGATAGTGAAGGAATGGAAAATCTTAAATAAGAGGTTAGAGAGTTTATTGAGGTCAATATCGGCTCAGCATCAAATGGAATAGTGTGGGACAGCCTAAAGGCTTTTATAAGAGGTAAGATCACCAGTGTAACATGCCATAGAAATAAGGTATACAGAAGAGAAATCTCACGACTAGAGGATGAGATGAAGAAAATAGATTTGGAAATAAAAAGATCAGACTCGGAGGAGAATAAAGTAGAACTAGAAAAGCAGCATTTACTAATGAAGAATCAACTATCTGAGATCCTCTAAATAAGAATCAGAAAGAGGTGAGAGGCTAGCAAGCTAGCGCACTTCGAGTATGGAGAGGGAGCGGGTAAACTTCTTGCCTGGAAAGTTAAGACAGAACGGAACAAAAACAGGATTAAGGAGATCAAGGAAGACCGGTCTGGAGATACCCTGAGTAGTGAGATTGAGATTAAAGAGGCCTTTAAAGATTTCTTTAGTGTCCTATATATGGAAGAGAAAGAAGATATAGTAGACACTGAGGTAGAGGGCTGGCTTGCTGAATCCATTTGACCTATAGATGCTAGTCAACAAAGAATTCTAAATCAAGAGATCACCAAGGAGGAAGTAGTTAAGGTTATTCAAATTAGCAAAGGTGGTAAAGCGGCAGGGCCAGATGGCATTCCAATGGAGTTGTATAAAATCTTAGCAGAGGTGGTATCGCCTCTCTTGACACTAGTGATGAGTGAGGTATTAGGTCAGGGAATACAACTACCAAAATCGTGGCATGAGGCCACGATTACCCTTATCTTGAAACCGGGTCAACACCCAGCATTTTGTGAGTCGTATAGACCAATATCTCTTTTAAACTCAGACTATAAACTTTTTACAAAAATGTTATCCCGTAGGCTAGCTAAAATTGTGGGCTGTATAATACACGGAGATCAGAGAGCCTTTGTGAAATGGAGATACCACCATGAGCTCACCTCCGAGCTTATTGGGGCTATCGACTTCGCAACAACTTTTAACACACCTCTAGGTATAACAACATTGGATGCCTCTAAGGCATTTGATAAGGTGAGATGGTCCTATCTATTCTCAGTATTAAAGAGATATAATCTGGGAGATAATTTCTGTCAAGCTATAAAGCTAATATACAAAGAACCTGTAGCAAGAGTCCTCGTGAACGGAAAATTATCCTCACTGTTCAACATCCTTAGAGGTACAAGACAGGGCTGTCCCCTCTCCCCCCTTCTGTCTAATTTTTACAAGGGTACTATTGTCAAAGTGCAGCAATCAGCGGTTGTTGGAAAAAAACGATTTTAAAAAGATCGCATTTTAGAAACTTTGACCTATTGGTATTGTAAATCACAATGGCTTTTATTATTGCAGGTTGTTTAAACAAATAAAAGGTATTGTCATTTACAACGCCAATAGCTCAAAATCTCGCAATTCCGAAACCTATTGCATTGCAAATGCTTGTTTACTTATGTTTTTTGTTTGTAGTGAAATGGATGTATGTTGTTTGTAGTGGAATTGTGTGGTTTAAATTGGGATTGTTAGTTGTGGAATTGTGTGGACTGTAATTGTGTGTTGTTTAGTGTACTTGTGTATTGAAAATAAGTGGGATGGCGAATTGATAGGTGTTAGAGTTGTATAAAATAGAAAGTAAGAATGAGCGTGATAAATATTTTGTGTATGAAGTGGTGAATGAACTCTAGATAGAGTAGTGGAAAGAGTGTGAGAGAAAGAGTAGGAAGGGGAGAGAAGGTTATAGACGCATAAAGAGGCTAAGCAATATGAGAAATGCTGGATCAGTGTGTTTGTGTGTAATGGAATTATGTGGATAGTAAGTATGTGGTATTAAGAGTATCTGACTTTTATGTAATGGTATTGTGTGTCGTAGAGTGGAACGTATTGAGTGGAATTATGTGGCATGGTGTTGAATTACGTGGCATTATTTGTACTTTTGTGGGATGGATTGGATGTATGTGTGCGTAGTGGAATTATGTGTTGCGAAGTGGAATTGTGTGGCGTGCAATGGAACTGTGTGGAGTTCAATTGTATGGTATTGAGTGAAATGATGAAATGAAGGTTGTAACAAAATGTGGATGCAATAATCAATGCAGAAAGTGGTTCACTATTACACATTTGGAACAACCCTTCAAAATTCACGTCTGACACCAAAACTCTTACCACATATGCCCCTCTTTAAATTCACACTACACGAGCAAAGTACAATAAATGGAGTAACCTCATCCAAAAGCACTTTGGGGCGTTGTCAGGGGTATGAGAAACTACACAAATGTAATAAACAGTTTGCTACACTTATTAAAACCTCAAAATCGAGGGCTCAACAATATAAAGTTCAGTAACTTAATTTCAGGGAGACTTTAGCAAAGCATTATCACCTACTATGCCAAACCATTTTTAATTATGTGGCAAACTAGTTCCAGGCAATTTTGCCCCAGAATTGACGCTTATGCAAATTCCAAATTGCCACAGAGGTCCAATCAAAAATTTTTCTCACTGATTCTAAAATCATGCCAAACACATTCTTCACTCTATGAGTGATTGTCAACCAAACACAGCCAAATCTCAAAACTATTTAACAACCACAAACATGTTTTGTTTTCATGTGTGGGAATTTGTAGTGATGCAGTTTACATGTTTTGATAGAAGTGAAACTTGACTGGAGGCAGCAATGAAACGACGTCTATGGAAAAGTAAGTACAAATTTAAGTATAAAAGGATCTATTCAAATATGCAGTAGAAAATAAATTGAGTACTGGAACGTAAATTAACACCTGTGTGGGTCTTCCACAAGGTATTTACCTCAACCCATATCGGCTTGACAGCATCACACAAACAAAGATTGCCTTTCGATTATGACATTATGCTAAGCTTTTGACCTAAATAGACTGCTTAGTAGAAAAGGCCAAGGGACAACAGTAAAAAAATAAAATCTCAGGAATGATTAAATAAATCGACGATAATCACATGTTCAAAATTGCAGAAAGTAAGATGGAAGTGTAGTGGAAAGAAGGTGGATAACCAAAGAAGGAGATTGAAAGATGATAAATAAAACTGCTTGTAGAGACGCAAAACTATATGGGATAAGGAAGGAAAAAACAACAGCAGTCCACAAAAATGTGATGGAGAAAACCTCTCCTTTCCTTTTTGGAGACTGCTTGAAAAGTGAGGGACTGGGGTGAGTGAGGGGGCATTAGATAGGCCATTAGAGTGCCTTGGGTCCGAATGCAATTAAGGAAAATGGACACACTGCCCAACTGTTTGAGGAGTACCAGGCATATCTGAGGTGCAGTATGCTACAGCGTTTCCACTTTTGGACTTTTGATTTACAAATCACCACTATAAAATGTTTTAGTCTAATCAGTGCAATGTAAGCAATATAAAAATACAATACCCAGAAGGCATTAGGTTGTCATATGAAAGTCTTGGACTGGAAACTATGTGATGGCACAGAGTGAGGTGGCCACCTTAACTCTGTTCTTCAGAGCCCAGGGTGGTGGCCACCTTAACTCTGTTTTTCAGAGCCTAGGCACCCCTATTCCTGCTGTATTAATGACAGCTACATCCTCAGTAGTAGTTGAGCACATTAGCTTAACCACGAGGACCAAAAATATGTTACAAATGTTTGACAAGGGCATGTCCAGGAGTATTTCCATGGAGCAAACATAGCTGGCAAGCAGTGACCCCCTCAGCAATAAGCGGATGAAAAGAGCATTTGTTCTCAGTGACACTGTGAAACGTAAAACAAGGAGAAGGAGAAGGAGGATCTCGGAGCACAGATTCTCTTCTATGCAGTGTGATAGATAAAGACAGGAGTGAAGACAGTGTGGATGAAAGGAAGGGACGATGGAAAATGATGGGGCGAGGAGAAGGTATCAGGCAAGGCAAAGAGATGTAATATGAAATATTGAAATATATGTTAGGGAGAAGAGATAAGTAAAAAGATATTTGGGAGAGGAAAGAATGACCGTTGGGGAATGAGAGAGGGGTTTCAAAAGAAAGGAAACCTAGGAAAGGATAATGACACTGAAAGTTTTTAAAGTTTTACTAGTACAAATTCATAAACAGGCCTATGGGGAGGGATGACTACAACTTGCAGAAATCTGCCCCCCTGTGTACAAAACATGGATGTTGCAATAGCCTGCGCCTATCTGACATGGCTTCTGTCCACCGGTAATGACCCGCACCCCTGCTGACCCCTTGTCAGAAACGATAGCTTTCAGGCTGGCTGGACAGGTGAAGACAGTGGGCAAAACTCCTGCATGTTCCTCTCCTCAACATGCATTCCATTATAAGCACCTCGCCCGCATAACCCCAACGTCTTCACTTCCATTTACAACTATTTTTTGAACAGAAAAATAAAATGTCACAAACGGCATCTGACATTTTTCATCGGCATGGAACCCAAACAAGAGCCTTTCAAACGCATATAAACTCACCCCTCTCATGAAACATTGTGACACATACCAAATCCCCAACATGGTGCATGATACATCACGCGCTCACCAGTTACACAAGGTGTGCTGCATTCACGCGGCCACATTGAATTTATTTCCCTCAAATCACTTTGCTAATCATTTAAATACGCTTCCGAAGTTGGAACTGCGGAGATAATGAGGTGAGGATCCGCAATTAGCTACTGCCCGTCAACTTTCCCTCAAAACAAGACCCTGTGGCAAGGCTGTGCTGCGTACAGCACTCCTACCTTTGCCGACAGTCATGGTGGGCAGCTTTCAGGATGTGCAAGCAGCACAATAGTAGCAAATGACTGCAGAGTCAAACCGCTCCTCCTCAACTCCCTCCTCTAAAACAAGCGGTCAAGATTGTCCCAGCATCGAAAATGATAGTGTGCACAGCACACTGAATGTAAATAAAGCACAATGTCCTGCCCGAAGTAGGACAAACTCAATAAAGAAAATAGTACTTAGAACTCTAAAAATAACACGCACCATGTAGGAACTGAAGTAAAGGGGCCAGTAGCCATGGGACGTTACAAATGACGAAAGGGCGGAGTAACAAGCCTCTTTACCAATCAGAAGCCAGCATTTAGGATGGACAAACACACAAGCCAATGACAAATAAGGGCTGGCGAGTGGGCGGGGCTTTTCTCCTGTAGTGAACTACCACAGATCTTCGCCAGAGCAGCGCTTGCGCACGGACTCTAGGCTCAACCTAAAAAGGGAAGCCAGGGCCGTGTAGCCCCCCTCCCTGAGCTTAATGGCCCCAGGGACCCCATCTCTGGGGGCCAGTTTACTTGCTGGGTCCTGGGAAGCCCACTCAACCTGCAATGGCGGGGGCAGGAAAACCTGTATTTGATCCCCCCTGGCAGGAGTATTTCTTTATCTCCCGATAAACTTGAACAAACACAAAGTCTGCTCCCAGCGGGCGAGAGCTTTAAACATGATCCTTCCATCTGGGAGCAGACTTGTATTCTATTACCCTGCCCACAATGATGTGGGCAGTGAAACAGAACAAGATATTGCTTCTGCCCAGAGGGAGCAACATTAATAGCTGCTACAGCCGGGCAGGAGTAATGCCGGCTCCCACATCATACGCAGAGCTGGTTAAGGCCATGAGGTCCACTGGGCTCTCCCCACAGACCCCAAAGTGTGCATCTTGGGTGCCCACTGTGGGCACCTGGGCACACACCTATAATAAAGGCAGGCCCCGGGGGATGGGATCCCAGTTGCCGTAATAGGCTCTGGGAAGGGGGGTGCATGGCCGGTCTGCTTTAAAAAACAATACAGCCTTGGGTGATGGGGTCCCCAGGGTCTAATGAAGCTTGGGATTGGGGCTGTGCAGCCCACCTTCCCTTTTAATACATAAATAGCTCTAGGGGATGGGGTGCCAGGGCCAAATGAGGCTCAAGGAGGGGGGCTACACGGCCCCCCTTCTCCGAAAAAAAAAAAAAAAATAGGCAGTCCTGGAGGATGTGGTCCCTGGGACTTTAAAATTGTCAGGGGGAGGGGCCACACGACCACTCTCTACTTTGGAAACACATGGCCCCGGTTGATGGGCTTACATCCCATATTACACCACTCATGACATGTTCTATGATATCTTTAATAACATCACTGCAACAACTTATATGACATCATTGAGGACAACACTGTGCGTGGTCGGGGCGCGAGTTATAGTTACTTTAAGGCATGAGTTCTAGTAACTTGTTAAATATGTCAGACACACTACAGCAGAGGCGTAATGCAGGCCCCAGAATCACGTGAGGCTCAAGGGAGACAACCTTTCAGCGTCCATAGCCCATCTAGCCCGTCACAAATATCTCTGAGATATGAGACTGGGGGGGAGGGGCGGCCCTCATCACAGTCTGCATTTTGCGTTACGCCACTGCACTATCGTTAACATTGCGCCATACAAATCAAACAAACCATCGTCCCATAATAAATTGGGACCTCTGTGTCCCCCAGCATGAAACCCTCAGCATGAAACTTATAAAAACCACTAGCCCCAGTTTTAATATTCTCTATTCATTGGCAAAGAAGAAAAGAAAAAAGGCGTAGAAGTACAACCACGGTTGATTTTAGATAACTGAAGAAGTCGCCTGCTTTTAAAAAGTATCCATGTGCAGCACCCGCACATTATCGGATTTGACTTCCAAGAAATACGAAACAAATTTCTTGAACATGCATTGCGTGGTCTATTTGTTGTCTGTCACGTTTCCTGTGTCCCCGTGCCGTTGATGTCTTTTGATTTCCACACCTTCAGAAAAAGTTATTTCAGCAATTACCCTGGCCCGTGACGGCACCAGGAGGGATTGTTAGTGAAGTCTTTACCGCACCAATTTGTAAATGGTGACAGCAATGAAACGTTAATACGGATGTCTAAATATATCGCACTACAGCTGAAAATAAAACAATGCGTTTCATTTAGTTGTCTTGTGATGGTGAGTGAAAATGAATTCAAAGTGCATTTATCGGGTATGACGCAAGTCTGCCTAAGTGCCTGTGTGCTCAAATCCGGCCATTCGTTTCGAGAAGATATACTGGCACAGGAGGCTGCCTACACAACATTTTTATGGCCAATTTCTCATCTCTTATGTTAGGAAATGACTTTGTGCAAAAGAAACAATTTGTATGGCAGAAGGGAAGCACCTTTGTTGATGCAATCACTCCGAGAGGGCCAGCGCCTTGACACCCATGATGTATTACCACTCCGCATGCTGGATATTATAATGGGTGCATCGTTTGGATGTAATCTCAAACAAACTACAAAAACACATATATTTTTTGTCACGTCTTTGTGAACGAGGATGTGAAAGTGAAGCTTGTTCCTTAACCACATTCCATATTTTGGAAAACTAAGGAATAGTTTGCCCTCATAAGGAGGCCCGCTTTGGTTGTTCACTGAAGTGTTTAAACTAAATGTTTGTAATGTGTGCTCAGGGGATGTCTGATTCAGCAAACCAATCAGATGTTCCCGTCGTCTGCTTCCCCCTGGTACCCAAAGTTACTCCTCAGCTTCAGCGTGGAAGCCAGTAATTTTAAACTAACTGGTTGGACTGCGACCGAAAGTGTTGGGCTGACAAGCAATTTTGCAAAAGGATGTGTAAATTCTCCAGAGGTATTTCCGAGCTAACCCTGGGAGAATTTTAGAGAGCACTGTGCCAGTTCTATTCATTTAGTGTGGGCACAAACTAAGAGGGTGGATTTTAGCATGCTACCCAATGGATTTACAGCGAATTATATGGCCAATGGCAAATTTTAAAACACGCTGGGTGAGTAACATTGCTCATAACTGGATAGTATTTAAAGTGTCAATGAGTGTCTGGTGGTTCTCCCCTAAGAGAGCTAATCCAAAAGGTTCATTTTAAAGCACATTGTGAGGGTAGCATAAGTAAAACTTAGATCAAAATAAAATCCAATTTAACAGAAGGGGTTTAGGGTTCTACCTAATGAAAATGATATAAAAGAAACGATTGGTGTACTTGAAATGTTGACTGTTCTAATGATTTCATGCTTATTTGTTATGGTTTTAATCAACTCGACAATAAAATGCTAACAACTTGAAATCACTCTAAGCAGACAATATATGTGTACATTAGATTTTGGAGGTTCTATGCTCTCCTCCCCAAAACAAAGTGAGCAAAAAGGTGCAATTGAAATCACATTGGGCGAGTTATATTGGTCAAAGTTGGACAAGATTTGGAGAAACAGTTTTCATGATCATCGTACTAAAAGGATTTTATTTTGATCTTGGAAATGCATTTGACCAAATATTTTGTTGTATTAGCAAACCGGTTTAACACCCTATACCATTGTTTATAGCAAAAGGTTCATGTTACTGCAATATGGGAGCAGGAGCATCCTCCACTTCTGCTTCAGTAGATGCGGGAGTATGGGCAAGTGAAAAAGAGGCGGAGCGTAGTCTTCTCAATGCTTGGTGGAAGTTTATGCGATGGTTAATGTAGGCGGGTCCTTGGTTGTGTAGAGCCTTGTGTGCATGGGTCAGAAGCTTGAATTGGCATCTCTTCTGTACAGGGAGCCAGTGGAGTTTCCTGAGTTGGGGTGTGATGCCTCTGCTCATAGTCGCATGTAAAAGTTGATTGTTTTTATTCTGCTTGTCTTGTGCTTCTTGCCTGTGTATTTTATTTGCCACTGCTCAGACCCTCTTTTATCGCCAGTTCGTCACCCCCATCCCCCTTTTTTCTTCTGTATCACTTGGTTTCCCGCTGCTGCCTCCTGCGGCCACGCCCCCTCGCTGCCCCGCTCCCACCTCCTAGCTGCTCCTCCCTCCCTCTCCGCCTCATAAGGTGACTGCTGCTGGGCGATAGGGGTGACTCCTGACCCGCTTGCAGGCCAGGTCGCCCCCTGCCGCCACTCAGCTCCACCTGATTGACGCCTCGCCGCTGCCTCCCAGCGTGAGTTCACGGCCGCTGTGACTGCTGCCTCTGCTCATAGTCGCATGTAAAAGTTGATTGTTTTTATTCTGCTTGTCTTGTGCTTCTTGCCTTTGTATTTTATTTGCCACTGCTCAGATCCTCTTTTTTCGCCAGTTCGCCACCCCTCCACCCCCCTCTTTTCTACTGTATCCCTTGGTTTCCCGCCGCTACCTCCTGTGGCCACGCCCCCTCACCGCCCCGCTCCTGCCTCCCAGCTGCTCCTCCCTCCCTCTCAGCCTTATATGGCGACTGCCGCCCGGTCGCGCAGCGGACGCGCCGAAGGCACGCCAAAGGCAAGCCCGTCTGCACCTGTCCGCGCCTGGACTGCACCCAGCGCCAGAACCCCTGGATCTCGCACACGCTACAACGCCAGACTCCGATACGACGCCAACACCCTTCACGCTCTCAACACCGGCCGAGACCAACGCTGCGTCCAGGTCACCCCGAAACGCACCCACGGACCCTTCTCCTGCCACACCTGCAACTTCACATGCGACAGAACCACCATAACCCCAAGGAATGGACCCAACCACCTTCGCTGCATACTCATCAACACCCGCTCCGCACGCAATCACGCTGTCGAACTCTGGGACCTGCTCGACACCACCGCCCCAGACGTTGCCTTCCTGACCGAGACCTGGTGGAATGACTCCTCGGCACCCGACGTCGCCATAGCCATCCCTGACGGCTACAACATCTCCTGCAGAGACCGCACCAACGGGATGGGAGGAGGAATACCCATCATCCTCAAGTTCACCCTCCAGGTCCACACCCTCGCAGACGACTCCCTCAACTCCGCCGAACACTTTCACTTCTGGATCCACACCGACCCCAACACCACCCTCAGAGGAACACTCATCTACAGACCTCCTGGACCCTGGGCCCCCTTCAGCGACTCCGTCGCCGACCTCACCAGCACTCGCCTCCATGGACTACATCCTCTTCGGGGACCTGAACTTCCACTTCGAGAACAACAATGACGCCAACTCCAGCGCCCTGATCGACAACCTCGCTAACCTCGGCCTCCGACAACTCGTTACCGAACCCAGCCATGCCGCCGGCCACACGCTCGACCCCATATTCTCCACAAGCAACCACGTCGCCTTCAACCACACCACCGAACTCCACTGGACTGACCACCGATGCATCCACTTCACCTTCAAGAAACCAACCACGCACCACCACACCCAACAACTGCCTCGACGCTGCTGGAGCAAAGTCACCGAAGACCAACTAACCTCCACCCTCACCCAGAACCCACCCACTGACCCCATCGACACAGACGCCGCCGCCCAAAATTTCAGACAGTGGCACGACGACTGCGCCAACACCCTCGCCCGATCTAGAAACCCTCCACCAACCACCACAGCAAGAAAGCCACCTGGTTGAACGAAGAACTCCAGATCTCCAAACGGGCATGCCGGAAACTGGAGAAGAAATGGCTCCACGACCGCACACCAGACAGCCACACAGCCCACAAGGATGCCACCCGCAGACATCACCTGTTTTGCTGTGTGCACTTTGCACTCCGTGTTTTAATTTCACACTTCTGTCACTCACCCTGCACTGCTGCTTCTACGCCCGTTCCTCGCGCTGACGATCTCAAGCTGACGCGCTGGAGGCAGGGCTTGCCGCCGCTGGGTTCGAGTGTCTCCACGCACCTGTGCTGGGATTGCCCCACCCAGTTTGCCTATTTACTCTCGCATTCCCTCCCGCTCGCATTAGATTCTATGCTGTACCCCTCTGAGGCGGAAGCCGGAGGTTTCATTGCTGAATAAATTTAAACTGTATGTTTTGCTGTGTGCGCTTTGCACTCCGTGTTTTAATTTCACACTTCTGTCACTCACCCTGCACTGCTGCTTCTACGCCCGCTCCTCGCGCTGACGATCTCAAGCTGACGCGCTGGAGGCAGGGCTTGCCTCCGCTGGGTTCGAGTGTCTCCACGCACCTGTGCTGGGATTAGCCCCTCCCTCTTTTACTTCTACATAATGCAGACTCTGTCCCGACCGCGCCAAAGGCAAGCCCGTCTGCGCCCGTCCGCGCCCTGAGGCGCTCGGTGACCCGTAACTCTGCCCATTTAGATTCTCCTTCTGGCTACAGAGTATCCTACTCCTCTGAGGAGCTTCACAGCCTTAATACTACCTCTCTCTCCTGTACTCCTCTTGACTGCTCACTCTTAACGTTTTCAAGATGCTTGCATTGTAATCTTGTTTTCTCCGGTCATACCATACCCTCAGCATCATCTACTTCTCCCTACAAGTTTTGGAGTATCAACTGTAGATCCCTGCCCAAAAATAGGGATCACATTTTTGACTTACTGTCTTCCACCCTGCCAGATGCCCTGTTCCTAAAGGAAACCTGGCTTCTGGCAAGTTCCGGCCCTGATATAGCTTGTGCCCTGCCACCCGGGTTCGTAATAGTCAAGCAAGACAGAGCCACCGGTAAAGGGGGGGGGCATAGCCATTATTTTTAAAGATACGCATTCCTGCTCCCTGGATGCCGTCTCTTTACCAAACTGTGAAGACGCACTCTTCAAGTCAGTTGTCTCTCCTCGATTGACACTATCAGGCCTACTTATTTATCGTCCCCCTGATAAACCCACACAGTGGCTAACCTCATTTGCGGACAACGTAGCCCCCCTTGTCATGAAGGCAGCCAACTTTACCATCTTGGGAGACTTAAATCTCCATCTAGAGAACCCACAGAATCGTCTAAGCTGCACATTTTTATCTGATTGCGAAGCTATCAATCTAATACTTCGCAATAAAGGTCCTACCCATCAGGCTGGTCACCTACTCGACCCCGTCCTTTCTAACATTCCGCTCGACTGCACCTACCCTGTCCTTCCCCTTGACTGGTCTGATCATTATGCTATTTATTTTACTTTGCCTGCTGACCCCAATAGGTGCCCGCTTCTTCCCGGCACGAGAAACTATCCTAGAGCCTGGTCCAGGCTTAACATTTCGGCCTATAACGCCTCCCTTGCGGCCAGTTGCCCCGATATTAATCTCGGGTGCACTGTCATAGCTCTGGAAGTATCGCATTGGCTAACATCCAACATTGACTACCACTTACCACCATGTCTTAGGCCACCTACCCCGCATCTTGCTCCCGCCCCTTGGTTTACAGATGCCTTAAAAGCCACTAAATCCAAATGTAAACACTTGGAGAGGCTATGGCGAAAATCCTACGCACCAAATGACAAATCAACCTACCGTGTAGCACTCAGGCAATACCATCAAGCCTGTCGAAAAGCAAAAGCGCTGTTTGTCTCACAGTCGATTGCAAAGGCCATAAATCGTCCAAAAGCCCTCTTTTCTATGGTCAAGAAATTAGCTGGCTCAAACACTGTCCCCATTCCACCCGCGTTAGGGGAAGCAGAATGCAATGAAATTGCTGACTTTTTTATATCTAAAGTCGAAACTATCTACAAAGCTCTGTCTCTTGCTTCCCCTATATCTTTGTCTGACTCCTTCATCTGGTCCTTACCGAACCCACCATCCCAGGACATACTGATCTCCGAATGGCCTCTGCTCGATCCCAATTCACTGTATGCCTGTCTTACTAAAGTCAACTCAGGCTCTCCCCTGGACCCTATTCCTTTGAGCGTCCTTCGGCAACTCTCCCCCGATGCTCTATTAATTATTCAAGAGCTCCTTAATTCTTCTTTGCGGGAATCTATAGTCCCGGACGATTGGAAAAGGGCTTTGGTAGTGCCACTTTTAAAAAAAACCCGGCGCAGATCCTAAAACGCTTGCCAACTTCCGGCCTATCTCCTTGCTGCCCATGTTCTCAAAGATTCTGGAGCGACATATTAATTTACATCTCACCTCTCACGTGGAGAGAACTGGTATTCTACATCCTTTCCAGTCAGGTTTCCGCTCCCAGTTTTCCACTGAAACAACTCTTTTGGGTGTTACTGAGAACATTCGTATCCATCTTGATCATGGCCAGACCACGGCGCTTATTCTTTTAGATTTAAGCGCCGCTTTCGACACGGTCTCACATCATATCCTTCTGAGAGCACTGAGATCTGCGGGGGTGTCCGGCCCCGCTCTTGACTGGCTGGCCTCTTTCCTAGACCATCGCACCTTCCAGGTGGTCTCGTCCGGTTCTTCCTCCTCTGTTCGTTCATCTGCGCATGGTGTTCCGCAGGGGTCTTCACTTAGCCCTTTGCTTTTCAATATCTACGTGAGACCCCTTGCCTCCATCGTTGAAGACTCTGGTCTTTCCTTTTACTCATACGCTGATGACACTCAGATTCTCTTTTCCCTTTCTTCGGCCGCTGCCAACTCCCCTTCCGCTCTTAAACTAGGACTTAGTCGAGTTGCAGAGTGGATGCAAGTGAATCTCCTGAAATTGAACGGAGAAAAAACAGAGGTGCTCATTCTGGGCAAGAAAAAGCACCTCTGGGGCCCTTTACATTGGCCGGCTGAAATGGGCCCATTGCCCGCTCCAGCGACTCAGGTTCGCAATCTCGGATTCATTATGGATGAATCACTCTCCATGCGACATCAGGTGGTTAAGGTAGCAGCCACCTGCTTTTCCATTCTGGGGTGGCTGCGTAAAATCTTGTGGATGCTCCCAGTAGGATCCAGACGCCAGGTGGTCCAGGCTTTAGTCACCTCTCGCCTGGACTACGGCAATGTGCTCTACCTTGGCATCACCCAGGAGCTCCAGCGGAGACTTCAGCTGGTTCAGAATTCCGCGGCTCGCCTCCTTTGTAAGGTCCCGTGGAAATCTTCAATCTCTCCTTTTCTTAGAGACCTTCACTGGCTCCGCATTACAAACCGGATTAAATTTAAGGCCCTCTGCTTTCTGCACAAAATCAAGCAAGGGCGGGCCCCAGGTTATCTCAAAGCCCTGGTCCAACCATATTTCCCACCACGTGCCCTCAGATCTCCAACACAGGGCAATTTTGTGATTCCCCGCTTCAAACTCTCGAGAATGGGCGGCTGTTCCTTTTCTTACATCGCCCCCAGACTGTGGAATTCTCTTCCGACCACTTTGAAACTGGAACCATCTCTTATGAAATTCCGCAAAGACCTTAAAACCTGGCTCTTCTCTCTTTAACATCTGTGATGGGTATTTCATTGAATCCTTCGGCGCCGGGAGACCCCTTGTGGGTAGCTGCGCGCCCTACAAATTCAAATACAAATACAAATACAAATCACCACCTCATCAGCACAGCCAAGAGATCGTCCTTCAAAACCCGACTGGAGAACAACGCACACGACAGCAAAGAACTTTTCAGCATAGTGAAGGAACTCTCCAACCCCAGCACCAACACCAACGACATCCCGCCCTCACAGGATCTGTGCGACTCACTGGCCACCTTTTTCCATCGCAAGATCGCCGACATCCATGACAGCTTCAACTCCTCACCCACCCCGACCACATCAGACCACTCCCCGAACGCCACCTGCACCAACAAGCTGTCCTCCTGGACACACGTCAACGACGAAGAGACACGCAAGATCACGAACTCCATCTACTCAGGATCTCCATCAGACCCCTGCCCACACCACGTTTTCAACAAAGCTGACACAACCATCGCGCCCCAGCTGCAAAAGATCATCAACATCTCCTTCGACACTGCGACATTCCCGGAAAGCTGGAAGCACGCCGAAATCAACACCCTCCTCAAGAAGGCCAAGGCGGACCCCAAAGACCTCAAGAACTTCTGGCCCATCTCCCTGCTCCCCTTCCCGGCGAAGGTCATTGAGAAAATCGCCAACATGCAGCTGACCCACCACCTCGAGGACAACAGCATCCTAGACCCATCCCAGTCCGGATTCAGACGCAACCACAGCAACGAGACTGCCCTTATCGCCGCCACAGACGACATCAGGCGCCAGCTAGACAACGGCTAAACCTCAGCCCTCATCCTCCTGGACCTATCAGCCGCGTTCGACACGGTCTGCCACCGCACACTAAGAACACGCCTCCAAAAAGCCGGAATCCAGAAGAAGGCCCTGGACTGGACCACGTCCTTCCTCTCCGGCAGAACCCAGAGAGTCCGTCTCCCGCCCTTCCGATCCGAAGCCACCGACATCATCTGCGGCGTACCCCAGGGCTCATCCCTCAGCCCAACCTTGTTCATTGTCTACATGGCCCCCCTCGCACAAGTGGCCCGCCAGCACAACCTGAACATCATCTCCTACGCCGATGACACCCAGCTCATCCTCTCCCTCACCAAGGACCCGCACACCGCCAAAACCAACCTCCACGAGGGAATGAAGGCCGTCGCCGAGTGGATGAGGAGCAGCCGTCTGAAACTGAACTCGGACAAGACGGAAGTCCTCATCCTAGGTCCCGCCCCCTCTGCTTGGGACGACTCCTGGTGGCCAACCGCACTGGGAGCAGCCCCGACCCCGACGGACCACGCACGCAACCTGGGATTCAGCCTCGACTCCTCCCTCTCCATGTCAAAGCAGGTCAACGCCATCCTCTCCTCCTGCTACAACACCCTCCGAATGCTCCGCAGAATCTACAAGTGGCTCCCGACCGAAACAAGAAGAACAGTGACCCAGGCCCTCGTCAGCAGCAGGCTGGACTACGGCAACACACTCTACGCAGGTATCCCGGCCAAACACCTACAACGACTACAACGCATCCAGAACGCCTCAGCCCGACTGATCCTCAACGTTCCCCGCCGCAGCCACATCTCTTCCCACCTAAGAAACCTGCACTGGCTCCCCGTCAACAAGAGGATCACCTTCAAACTCCTCACCCACGCACACAAAGCACTCCACAACACCGGACCAGCCTACCTGAACAACAGACTCAACTTCTACACCCCCGCCCGACAGCTCCACTCCGCCAGCCTCGACCTTGCCGCCATCCCGCGCATCCAACGAACGACCTCCAGCGGCAGATCCTTCTCCTACCTCGCCACCAAGACCTGGAACACCCTCCCCACCGATCTACGGCAGACCCAAGACCTGCTCACCTTCAGAAGGATCCTCAAGACCTGGCTATTCAAGTAGTAGCAGCTCCCCCCCCCCACACTCAGTGCCTTGAGACCCTCACGGGTAAGTAGCGCGCTTTACAAATCATTGATTGATTGATGATTGATTGATGTGGGTTTGTCATGGAAGGCTGAGGATGAGTCTGGCTGCGGCGTTCATATGGTCTGAAATCTCAGAAATTAGAACGCCTAGGTTCTTTCGTTGGGTTTGTAGACAGTAACCTGCAGGCGGTACAGTTTTTAAAGCAGTTCTCAACTCACCGATCTTTTGTTTACTAAAGTTTTTGAAGCTGTGATAGTACAACTGGCGACGAGAAAGGGGATACATACCCGGTGAACCGACAGTGCTCTCCCAGAGAGTTTTCTGTGGTCCTCAGGCACCTCAGTTGAAGTTAAGATTGACAGCTGGTGTATGTGGAGTCTAAGCGCCACTCCAGCCAGTGCACAGCTTTTGAAGAAGTTGAAGGCCTTACAGAGAAATGTGTGTATTATTGGCCAGGAACCTGCTGGTGAAGCCGTAAAAGAGGTACTGCGTCAGATCGCAATACGGAGCAATAAGCCATATGAAAAGATAACGCTAAAGGCAGTGACAGCCAGGTACACAAAAGCACTAAAGGCAGTGATAGCCAGGTGCAAGGAAGCGCTAGAAGAGAAATAGCCAGATACAGAGAAACACTAACTGCAGAGGAAACCAGATACAAAGCAGAATATTGAGAATAGTGATGAACATATGCAAGCGACAAAACGAGTACTTACTGTAGAAGAGGAAGAATGCACTAGTTGTCTGGTGAGTGGGCCAGATGACTAGTATTCACGTACTAAGTCAGTATTTCCAGAAGGTACAGAATTAGATTCCCATCCAGCGCTGTCAAATACCGCCAAAAGCAGAATATTGGGGCCAAATTGACTGCCTGGATTGAAACAATTGATGATTTCACTGATGCACTGGAAGATGCAGATAACAAAAAGATCATAAAATATCTCAAGAATCTTACAGGTGAAGGAGTAAAAGAAGCGACAAAGAAAATATCACATGCAGATGAAGTCTCATATCGTCAAATCAAAGAGGCGCTAAATATCAAGT
Organism: Triturus cristatus; assembly: GCF_964204655.1. Taxonomy (NCBI): domain Eukaryota; kingdom Metazoa; phylum Chordata; class Amphibia; order Caudata; family Salamandridae; genus Triturus; species Triturus cristatus. Next base: position 494,599,625 of record NC_140585.1, read on the forward strand.
TGAATCCAATGCTGAATATTGATTACGAAAGATGGCAGAAAGCTGGTCAAACAATTGATAAGTTTGTCACAAGACTTGATATGGTCATCAAACATTGTTAATTCAATAAATTCAATGATGAAGAAGCCATCCGTCCCAGAGTCATAGATGGTTACCATTCCAATTCATTTAGACGATGAATGCTGAGAAAAACATTCAGTCTGGAGTGAGTACTCATGGCTGCAAGAGCTGAGGAGCTGCTGTCATCGAGGCGGGAAGAGCCCAGAGTGAGTCAGCATTGAATGTGAAAAAGAAGCAGAGACACAAGGCTGAGGGGCACAAAGTAATATCTCCAATGAGAAAGAAACTGAGCTTCAGATGTGGATTTTCTTTTCCACATGAATGTATATGTCCTGCCACTGGACAAGGATGCAAGGGCTGCGGGAAAGAGAACCATTTTGTAACGGTTTGCAAAGCGAAGGAAAAACGAAGTACATCACGTTGAAAAAACAAAATGGACTCCTGAACATTCCAGAAGCGATGTTCTACTCACCCCCACATGGCCAAGCGGCCACATCAGTTGCAGCAAACAGAAACTAAACTAAGTTGATCCTCTAAATTTTCGGCCAAAAGTTCATCAAGGTCATTGTCACACGACAGTGAAGAAGATGTATGTACAACGGCAATGTCAACTAAAGAGAAATGTGTGCATGTCGGATTGGCAGCATACAAAGAAGAATGCAAGTCAGAGATCGACAACTGAAGTCACGAAATTCCTTTTCACACTGTGCTAAAATCACACTAAATGTGAACTATTGTTCCATACCTTTTATTATAGGCAGTGGTATGTTGATAAACATAATGTCTGAGGAGAATTACCACAAACTGTCTGCAGTGCCCCGTCTCACACCGTCGAAGACTAAAGTGTATACATGGGCTGCATCAACGCCATTTAAAAGTCAAGGTTTATTTATAGCAACCAAGAAATACAAAAAGACAAAAGTACAAGCACCAATTCATGTACCTCAAGGTACGACGTCAAGTGCTTGTTTACTCAGTGTCAGTACTGCTGGGACTGATATCTGTAAATTACATCATAAATGCTCATCACAAAATAGTGAGTCAGTTTCTATAATTTTTTCATGGATTGGTGAAAACTTAAGACAATGAAAGTGCAACTACATATTAATGAGAAAGTTCATCCTGTTGCTCAGAGACATTGTCGAGTTTCATTTCATTTACAAAAAGCTATTGAAAAAGAACTTGAGACATTACTAAAGCAGGATATCATTGACCGATCTACTGGTTTGACACCATGGGTTTCGCCCATAGTGGTTGTGCCTAAAAAGAACAGTGAAGGAGCTGTATGCTCCTGTATTGACATGCGTCAAGCTAACAAAGCAATTGAAAGAGAACGACATCCAGGTCCACACATTGCCAAGATGATCACACAGCAGAAGGGTGCCAAAGTATTCTCTCACCTTGACCTGAAGAAAGGATATCATCAATTGGAACTAGAAAAACATTGCAGGTATATTCCTACCTTTTCTACATATTTTGGTTTGTTTAGATATAAAAGATTAAGTTTCAGCATGTCATCCGTTCCAGAACGGTTTCAAAATGTCTTTTGCCGCATAATACAGCCTGTCAAACATGCTTTCAATTACAGTGATGAAATATGGGTCTTTGGGGCCACACAAAAGGAGCAGGATAAAGCTCTTACACAAGTGTACCGTTTACTTGCTGATGCATGTCTCACTTTGAATGCAGAGAAGTCTGAGATCCACAAAACAAAACTCAAATTCTTTGGCCATATTTTCTCTGAGGGGGGGAATGACTCCAGACCCAGCTAAAGTACAGACTTTGTCAGCCACATGTCCCCAACAAGATGTTACCATGTTATGCTCTTTTCCTGTGATGGCCATCTACTGTTCTAGGTACATCCATGACTTTGCCACAGTAATTGCTCTATTAAAAGACTTAACAAAACGATAGGCTTAATTTCAATGGTCACATTCATGTGAACAAGGCTTCAAGAAAATGAGACAGGCAATTGAGCACGGCACTGAAACGGCCTACTTTGATCCAAAGCTACATACAGAAGTTGTTGTAGACGCAAGCCCAGTAGGGTTAGGCTTGATTCTTGCCCAACACAACGGACATCCAAATGCTCTAAGGCATTTGTGGCTTATGCTAGCAGAAGTTTGTCACAACCTGAGAAAAAAAACCTAGCTTTGGTGTGGGCTTGTGAACATTTTCATGTGTTTCTATATGGAAAGCATTTCACTCTTGTCACAGGCCATCAAGCATTGATCACCATCTTTGGCATTCCCAAAGCCAAGATGCCCCATTGCATTGAGAGGTGGGGGTTGCGACTGCAGGAATAGGACTACACTATTATGCAAAGACCAGGGCAAGATCAAAATCCTGCCTACTGCTTTTCAAGAGTGCCAGTACAGTTTCACAGTACCACTTCCAAAATGGCTAAAGCCTACATTACCTTTACCATGAAGTCCAGTAAGCCTGCCGCTATCTCAGTGGAACAAATTATTGCTGCCACAAGCATGGATATGCTAATACTCAAAGACATTATTGCACATAACTCCTGGAAAGAGCATACTCGACCTCTTACAAATTACAGTGCATATCAGAAATTAAAAAATGTGAAAGATTAACTTTCTGTTACCCAAGGAGGTATCATCTTATGAGGTACAAGAATCGTCATACCGGAGAGTCTGAGAAAGCAAATCATTAAAGTGGTACATGATGGACATTGTAAAATTGACGCCACTAAGCAAGCTCTCAGAGACCGAGTTTGGTTTCTCATCTTGATGAAAGAGTTGAAAGGGAATTAAAGGCCTGGCATTTGTCCAACTGTTTATCTCCCAAAGCAACCCAGCGTTTTATGAGCACCCTTAAAAATAATGTTCAGCATGCAGCACTGGAAAAGCTTAAACTCAAATTAACTCTTCATTCTGCTGTTCGTGTATACCGGTGGACTCCGCATTCAACCACAGGTGAAGGTCCTGCGACCCTGATGTTTGGGAGAGCCATGCAGACCAAATTGCCACAATGAACCACTAAAAGAGTGATAGATCATGACGAACTATGTCAAACAGAGTCATGTAACAAATACAAATCTAAAACCTATGCAGACAAAACGCTGATGTGCGAGGAACACTGTCTTTACAAAAGGAGATTGCGTCCTTGTCAGACAGAAATGAAAACGCAAGTCTGATGCTCCTTTTGATGTTGACCCACCGAGGGTTGTGACTAGTAAAGGATACATGGTGTCTGTTCACCATCCTGGAAAATCCATTATGCGAGATTCTTTGCATTTCAAGCACCTTCCGCAACATTCATCAACTCCAGATGTCAGAATTGGGACTTCCCCACCTGAGAATCCTGAGAGCCCAATGACTGTGTTTGTGTATCTGTCACCAGTGCCAGTCATGGACACTTCTTCCGTATCTCCACAGCCTCACGTGACAAGATCTGGGCGACTGAGTCGAGCACCAAAATGACTTATTGAATAGTAATGATGTGTATAAGTATTATTTATACTTTTTATTTAACAAACGGGGAGAGGTAATGTCTTCTGAGTTAGAGAATACAGGACTCGTTTGGTTCCTGATAGACTCCGTAGAACAGTGACATACGTGCTTGGGTGTGGTCGATAGAATTCATGATGTAGAATGTTCAGTTAACGGTTACACTTTGAGAAATAAAGACGTGTAATACCAAGATCCGTGTGTGGCATAATCATTTACTTGCTCCGAGGCTGGAGAACACGCTAAATGGCCTAGATCACATGATCCAGTTATTCTTAATGCCTGGCTGTCACAACCCATTCGAGGGGCCAAGGGGCAAGCCGGGGCTACTAGGCAAGAGGTGTGGGCATAGGGTTGTTTGCATCTGATTTCCCGGGGACTGTCCTACTTTAGCTCTGCAATGGTAGGAATCTTGAGCAGCCGCAGTTTCTCATGGAGGGAGATTTAATAAGCTGACAACTCATGTGTGCAATAACTGATTGGCCAACCCAGTGATTATGTTTTTAGAAAAAAATATTTTAAAACACTCAAAAATGAGATAACCCTACAGTATACCAGCACTAATCCACTGGTGGGTGCCAGTGTTCTCAGGATTAAAGGTCCCCCTTCTAATCCGCACCTCCTTCCTAACTCTGTGTAAGGATAGTGTGGCAGGTTTCAGGAAAAAGAGCATTTAGAGTTTGTGCACTCAGTTTTATTGTTTCTAGTTCCAATATCAGTCTCACTAATGTGAGTCTTATAGTTCTCTGCCAGCTGCAGTCAGGCCTGAAACCCATGTTCCGGCTCTCCCACTTGCAGAAGAGCAACGCGCTGGCTGCTAGGACTGCAGCACTCTAACTCTGGTCACGCGTTTAGTAGCTACGGGGCTGCTACTCATGGGCTGGCTATCTGGAGGCTGTGGCTTTGACAGTCATCAATGGTTACAGCACCTCTGCCAGGCACTGGGTAAGATGGGCCGGGTCAGAAATCACAGGGCTGTTTTCAGAGCTTCTTAGGATGCATGGTGGGCTCGACTCCACTTTCTATGGTGACATAGCAGGTTAGACTACTTGGTGGGGCACAATGCTCATGGTCACAGTAGCACAGTTCACTCTGGCATACTTCAGCAGTGTCATGGACCTGCCACTCTGGAATCACACTGGTCCAGTCCAGTTCGTACACACTTCAGGACAGTGCCAAGGCGTTGGCCACTTTCACAGTCACTGTGTTGCAGTCCGTTCAGGCACACTTCAGCAGTGCCATGGTCCAGCTGCTTAGGAATCACAGTGGCACAGTCCATTTCAGGATCACTTCAGGGCAGTGCTATGGTACAAGCCATTGCAGGCAAGAGAGACAATGCTCAGATTTATGAGCATGCCAGTAGTTCTCTCTCAAAAAACTGTTGTGGGTGGATGGACCTACAGCTCTAGGACTATTTGTCTGTTGCTAGTCCTGGTAGTCAGCACTTCCTGCATGGATGGCTCACTCCTTTCATCTTCTTCTCAGGCACGTCAGCTTCCAGGCGCTTCGGTAGAGATAGACAACTCTTCCTTCTAAGTCATACTCAAGGTGATTACACCTCACATCTGGGTAGCTGACTGGCAGCTGACTGTCAGGCAAACACTAGCTCCAGTTGCAGGACAGTACCCTGGGTACTCTGTTTACAGGCTATGGACTATATCACAGTGGATTAGGTTTTACTGCAACACTTGCACCACCGTAATTTCGAAATTGCTCACTGAGGGGCAAGAAATATGTAGAGTTTATTATGTATAATTGATGTTTGTTAAGTTCGTGTCTATCTCATTGTCATGAATATATGTGTATATAGTTGCATGTAAAAAGTGGTGCCAGAGGCAGAAGCTTCTGTCGTATGGGGTCCCGTCAAGATTCACACCGTCCAGATTACATCGTGCCATTCTATCGAGACAACTGTGGCATGAAAACCTCCAAGCGCGAATTGGCAGAATCAATAAAAAAGAGGTGAAAACGCACCTTTTCTTGGGGTCTCACCATAGAATCCATCTTGAACGCCATTGTCCAGGTCCTTTCTGTGCAGCTACTACTTGAACACAATGCTCCGCCACTCCGTTGTTGCAGGAATCTAAGGTAGGCTTTTGTATTGGGTGTGGGTGTACATTTAATAGTGTGTGTATGTTGTTGGTCTGCAATGCCATATGTAACAAAAATGGGCCAATTCACAACATATATGTGTATTGAGATAAAAATAAGTAGAACTTACATGTTTCCACACCACCATGGCCTAACTCAATCAGAACTCCACCGCCAGGACAATTCCAGCACAATGGGAATATCTAAATTGGCTCAGCCTAATCCCGCCAGCATAATGGAGTACTGTTAGCATTAGAGACAGGGGTCCCTGAAAAATTGGAAAATATTAGTGCAATGAATATAGCTTCAATCAGTGCTATATTTATGCCGATATCCAGCCGGACAAAGGCACATTTTAATATATACAATATTGAAATAAAGGTGAATACATTGCAAGTCAAATGACAGTGGGATACAAGCCTGGATTCTGGTGCAGCGGGATGGGTCAGATCCATCCCGCTGCACCGGAATCCACCGTCGGACTTCACTCCACCCGCCCATGAGGCCTGTCCCTCCACCGCGAGGTTTAACTACTATTGAATCTCCTACCTTCATTTTGTAAGGTTTCGAACAATTGTCCCACTCCGGGATGCTTCGGATTCGCCTCGCCCGTCTGCTACATTGAGCCTCCGTGTCTTATACACGAACACCACGTTGTCCGAGGCAATTGTTCACAGGCATTTTAATTGTTAAAGTCCTGATGATGATCCGATATCTTTTTGATAAGGATCAATACGCCGTCAACACAGTTGTCAGCCTTACACATAGTATTTTCCGTACCCAAGTTATTGTGAAGGTGACCTAGTATATTAGTTGTTTCGCCATTTAAGCATTTACTGAATGAAACAACCACGAAACTGCCTGAGCCTTTTCTGTACTCAACTGTTTGTATGATATGTAAGTCCTCGGATACAGGCTTGTATCCCACTGTCATTTGACTTGCAATGTATTCACCTTTATTTCAATATTGTATATATTAAAATGCGCCTTTGTCCGGCTGGATATCGGCATAAATATAGCACTGATTGAAGCTATATTCATTGCACTAATATTTTCCAATTTTTCAGGGACCCCTGTCTCTAATAACAAATTAGTTCCCAAGGTCCCTGACCTATCGCCTTTGGGTGCCCATGTTTCTTTTATATACGGAGTACTGTTAGCAAGCAGGGAAGACCACCGTTGTGGCGGTCTCCTGTCTATAGCCGTAACATCTAAATACAGCTGGCAAACCGCCGTCAGCTTGACAGACTATTTGGGGTCATGGTAGGACGGCGGTTGCCCCGCAAAGATCTAAATCAGGCCTTTAGTCTTTATATTGGAGCTTTTCTCTCATCAATGGCTTTGTTGGTTAGTCCTCAGACTTCTTTGATCCGAATTTCAGTTTGGTCTGCTGCAAAGCGATGCCTCAGTGAGCCTCTGCAAGTCTTTGTCCTCGATGTTGATGCCTTGGAGCTCTGAAGCTTTCAGTGAGACAGACCAGAGTGGTCAGGCCGATTCGCAACTCAACGACGGTGGATTGACTCTCGACATCGAGCAGGTCTCCTCCTGTAGCTTTTTTGCAAAACTTTGCAAAAAGTTTACAAACTTTGAGGTCTTGCTTCTTGTTGATTCCTTTTGGGAAAAGAAGGGTCCAGTAGTACCAGTCAAGGGTTCAGAGACTCTGGATTGCCTCTTGGTGGCTAGGACTCAATTTCCCAGAATACACCTGCGCAGTCCAGGAACAATGCTGTTGCAGCTGGTCAGCTGGGGAAATCCTCTCTTTGGCTTTGCAGGTGACATCTTACACCTCTGTTGTACTTGTTACTGAGGAGTCCACTCCTTTTCCTTTGAGACAGGCACAGTCCTTTTCTTGTGGAGCCTTGTTAGTGCAGCAGGTACAGTTCTTCTGAGTGCAAGTCTTCTGTGGTGCAGTCCAAGAGTCCAGAAGGGTAATCCTTCTTCTTCTGATGTTCCAGGCAGCATTCTGAGAAGCTCCTACGGCTCTCCCATATTTATCCTCCATTCTGGGCTGGCAAGAGAGGGACAACTCAGCCAATAGGAGTAAAGCTATCTCCCTCTGCTATGACCACTTCCTGCAAAGTGTGGCATATTTTTGTCCCAGAATGCACTGTTCTGTAACAATTAAAATGGCTCCTTGGTTTGTGTCTGTGCAACCCAAACCAAAAGTGTGGCTAGCATCTAACTACACTCCCTTTCCAGCCCCTCTCCTAATGTAAAATTATGGCTGGGGATCAAGGAAGCAGGGGCTGGCCTGGGTCCTGTGACATCTGTTCTCCTGACTTTGAAGTCCAGCTAATTTCCCGAGCCCCCTTCCTCTCACTGGCTTCTCCAGAAAGCAAATCTCCTCCCAACAAATTGCTGTATTGTTTCAGCCCCCGGCCTCCTCACACCTACTCAGGGAGCAGTTTGGCTCAGGCTGTCAATGGCTGGCAAATCAGTGAGGTTGCTACAGGGCTGCTTTAGGTAACGTCAGGGTAGTAAGTTCTAAAACGCCCTTCCTGTAACAGTTACACTAAAGCGAACCATGTCAAGTTGCTGGATTTAATGTGACCATTCATTTGATACTTTGAAATATATTGCTAACTAGTTGTTCCAAGGCAAAGATAGACTTTCTTTAAGTTTAATAAATCTGTCCCCATGTTAACCTTTGGGGCTAGCAGCACTACAATAGGGAAAACGACTTTGTCGGGGAGAGGATGTAGCCTTACGGCTAGAGCGGTCGACTTCGAAGCTGGGCAACTGGGTTCAAGTCTAGGCCACGACACTCAACATCCTGTGATTCTGGCCAAATCACTTAATCTCCCCGTGCCTAAAAATGAATGTGTCCATCTGTAACACAACTGGTGATCATGTACAGCGCTCTGATACCTGATATCCTCGGGTTTAGTTTGTGCTATATAAAACTCTTAAAAATAATATATATATATGTATAAAACGATTTTACATTGTCCCTGCTTTTTATAACTATGCACTCTACCCTTGGGCACCTAGGGGAGACCTTAGGGGTGACCTATAATTAATAAAAGTTAGTTTTGAATTTTGGAAGTACGATCAATTCCAAATTTGGGCATTGTTTTGTTTTAAAACCAGCTTGCAAGGCAGGCCAGGCTCTAAAATGATGCCAGACACCACAGCAGGGCATACTTAAGTGCATTAAGTTCACTAGGGGCCCCAAACCTATATGCCCTACCATATACTAGGGACTTACAGTTAGGTTGTCTTTGCCAATTAGAATTATACCAATTACCATATACCTTTAGAGGGCAGAGCACTGGCCCTGAGCCTGGTTAGCAGAGCACAAGGCACTTTCAATGTCAGTAACCACCATCATCAGTCAAAAAATCTGGGTGCTCAGGGCAAAAAGGATGAATTTCCTACATCTGTACTTTTGTATATTTGCCCCCATATTGGGCAAGTCCGTGTTCAATGATTTTAGCATTAGACTATGCAAGTCAGCTGGCCCAAGACTGCTAACTCAGGGCCTCAACCATATCCTGTTTAGTCATATACTGCAAACTACACACAAAATAAAGTAATGAGAGAACCCACCCCAAGACTCCACATTTGAAACTATGTCTTATATCCATGAGGAAGTCTCAGAGGATTGAACATTTTTGGGGGAGATAGTAACATGTGTTTGGCTCTGTTCCATCTTTGCCTGCCCAACAGAGGTGGCTGCAGTTTTCCACAGTTCCTCAACACGCTGCGTGACACCTTCTGACAGTCCAGGCTTTTTACTTAGCAGCATATTGGCTATTTAGGACATATTATTTTACTTTTCACATTACAAATGGGGGCTTTCAAGTCCAAGCATGCAAACTGTATTTATTTACTATGCCAAAGCTTACTGACAGTGTGATGTGTGCCGTGGGGCCACTTGGACTATATTAATCTCCATTCTCAAGCTGTACCAACCTATCAGAGGCTGATTATGGAGGAGAAGTCTAACATATAAGAAATTACAAATGGTGTTCATATGGTAAATCAGATAAGTATTACAAAGGTAAATAAAGAAGTTCAATTAATATACAATAGTGTAAAATTATGGGTGAAGTCATATGCCTGAACGTACTTTTACACTTTGATCTATTCACATAATAGGTGTAATAGCACATCTGGCAAGTCGCATCAAGTGTAGGCTTCAAGGCATACTGCTACACCTGTCAAATGACTTTTTACCAAATGTGGGCGTAATCCATTTTCATTCTCATCCCGAAAGGGGAATTCCACCAGCAATTGGCTGGAGTAACTTTCTAACCATTTCCACATTTATGAGAGTTCACAATCTTACAAGGCAAACAATGAATTGTAAAACTGGATTCCTAGCCTTTGTGTGGGATTTATAACTGCAGATTTCTCCTTGTACACAATGTAAAGAAACCTGAGGTCATAAATTCATTTACAGCTGCCAAGAACCCTAGTGAAAATTCCTGGGATGCATAAATGAGGTATTGTCAATCAGTCAATAAACCAAGCGGTATTTATATAATGCGGCTTATCACCCAAGAGAGTATCCAGGTGCTATGTTGTGAGTATCAGCTGAAGAGCAAGGTCCTGAGTCCCTTCCTGAAGTGGGTCAGCAAGTGGGAAGTGTGGAGATGGAAGAAAGGGGTGTTCGAGGACTTGTCAACAGCGGCAGATGAGTGGTATCTGTGTGAGGGTGAGATAAGTAGAGCGGTGGTTCCTGGGAGGTCGGTGGCTATTCAGGCAGTTGTTCATGGAAGCGAGTCCTTTTTCATGGAGGGCTTGGTAGGCATGTGTCAGAAGATTTAATTAGCACCTCTTCTGAATGGGGAGCCAGTGGAGGTCCATCAGGTGCTGAGTGATGTGGGTCATCTTGAGCAGGTTGAGGATCAGTCTGGCTGCTGCGTTCTGGATTGTATGGAGTCTTTTCATAAGTTCGGTGGTGGTGCTTCCATAGAGTGCATTGCCATAGCCCAGTCGGCTGGGATGATGGCCCGCGTCACCGTTTTCGTGGTGCTGATGGGGAGCCACATGTAGACTTTGCAGAGCATATGGAGAGTGTGGAAGCAGGCGAGGAGACAATGTTGACCCAACGTTTCATCGAGAGTTTGGTTGTTCAGAATGATGCAGAGGTGTGGGCTTTCGGAGTGGCGGTGGGTCCAAGTTCAAGTTGCAACCAGGAATCATTCCAGAGGGCGGTATATCTGCCGTAGATCAGAGCTTCGGCCTTGTCCGTTGAGATTCAGGCAGTTGTTCTTCATCCACGCTGTGACACTCTTTAAACAATTGTGGAAGTTAGTCTTCGTCAAGGGTCCGCTGAGAGCAAGAGGAAGAGCTGGGTATCGTCTGCGTAGGAGATGATGTTGATGTTGTGGGTTCTAACAATGTCGGCAAGAGATGTCATGTAGATGATGAAGAGGGTTGCTCTGACTGAAGTGCCTTGAGGGATGCTGCAGATGGTGTTCTTGGGTTGTGAGGTGAAGGAGGTAGACGGGTTCTCTGGGTGCACTCCGTGAGAAAGGATGCCATCCATTTGAGTGTGTTGTCTGTGATTCCGATCTTGCACAATTGATCGATGAGTGTGTGGTGGGAAACGGTGTTGAAGGCTGCAGAGTGATCGAGCAGGATCAGGGCGGCTGATTCTCCTCTGTCGAGTAGGACAAGGAGGTCATCTGTTGTGGCAATTTGGGCAGTCTTGGTACTGTGATTGGCTCTGAAACCTGATTGGGAAGGAATCCAGCAGGTTGTTTCTTTCCAGGTGTTTGGTGAGTTGGAGGTTGATGGCCTCCTCCAGGAGTTATTGGCCATCACCATACAACTATGGACGGAAATACCTTAATGACTTGGGCTCATGAGCTTCTAAAGGGATACAGCAATGGCAATTTCTGGTATTTCATTTCCAGGCAATTGCATGCAATGAAAAGAATCCTCTTTAGTAGAAATAAAATAAGTAGAAACAGAAAATGTCATATCCAGGACCATGACAGTTATGCTAAGAGACCGCCCTTCAAAGTCTAATGACGTTTAAATGAATACACTATGTAAAAAATCTTTCTTTTTACTGTGTTCCCTCATTTGTTAGCTATATTTGAGTCAGTCATATTGCAGTTATCAAAAAGAGCAGCTGGGTCTGGCTAATAAGCTTCCACGCACTGTGCATTAATAATAAAAACATGCTTCCAGATATTTTGGAATAGTTGATACTTTGACAAGTCAATGTAAAAAATATGCAAAGTTTCTGCACAGCTGCAGAAATGCACAAGCCACGTAGGTGAAGCCTTTTTACTCGAAGGTGAAGACATTAAAGTGCCGTGTACCACAGTGCTGAGCACTGAGCCCCATGAACTTTAACATTTATATGTCCCCGCTTGCTTACTTGATTGAATCTTTTTGTGTTAAAAGTGTCTCATATGCGAATGACACCCAGCTTTCGCTGACCTATGAGGGCAATTCGACGGAAGTCAAGAAAAGTTTCTCAGCACTGCATTGTGGCTCAGAGCCAACAGCCTGCAATGTAATCCGGGCAAAATGGAGACCCTGCTCTTTAGCCCTAATCCTCTCCCTGGCTGGTTGCTTGACTGCCTGGGCGGTTGCTTATTGCCTCCCCCTCCCCCCCACCTACGGAGGTGGCAAAGAATCTCGAGGAGCTTTTTGATATTCACCTCTCTTTTTAACCCCAAATCTATTTGGTTCTGAAAGCCTCCTTCTGGATACTCAGAATGCTAAGAAAGTTTTTAGATTATCTTTCCTGGGAAGCTCAAAAATCAGTAGAACGTGCTCTGATCCTTTCCAGGTTAGAATATTCTAATAGTCTTTATTTGGGTGTTGCAGATTACTTAATCCACGGCTACAAATAGTGCAGAATATGTCAATCCACCCTTTTTCTAACTGCCCAAACGTGCCTCAGTATTGTACTACCACAACCAATTGTATTGGCTACAGGTGAGGAAAATTATTGTTTTTAAAGCCCTTACCATTGCTCACTGAGCCTTTTATAAGGCAGGACCTAAATAATTTGACAAATTGAATACAAGAATACTGTCCACCTAGGGCCTTGCGTTCGCAAGCTGGCCAGCCGTTTGTTGTTCCACACACTAAGCGAGAGAAACTTGATGGTTCAAAATGTTCTGTTTTGACGGCCACGCATTGGAATGAGATCCCCCTCCAACTTTGATGTAACTCAGATGGAACCATCTCCCGTAAACAGCTAAAAGCCCATCTGTTCAACCAATAAATCGGTAGACTCCACCCTTTCCTTTTGCTGTAGCTCCAGGACACTCCGGTAGTAGTCATGTGCTTTAGAAGTGTTTTTATTCACTCATGCACTTGAAGAGGATTTTCCCATATGTTGCTTTAACAGATGATGTAATTGTATGTATATGTGAGAACGAGGAATATTAGTTGGTGTGGATGGTAGACCACCACAACTAATAATGGCACTATTGTTCTTATGTCCAGTAAAGATTCAGTAATTTAAGTCTGAGCTCAACCTCTGGTAGCTCTGGCATAAAGCAGACAGGCTTAACTCAAGAAAATGTGTAAAGCATTTTCAAGAACCAAAACAGTTAAAAAGTAAAAAATAAATAATAACTATAGAAATCCCAATTTAACTTCTAAAAATAGAGCATCTTTTAATGAATAAAATGACACCAAAACAACGAAAATACAGCAAGAGAAACCAGAGATATGAATTTCAAAGTTTAAAATAAAAGTAGTGCCAAAAAGTGTGAAGCGCCAACCACGGGCAACTGGTTGGGCTTGACTGGGGGGAGGGTAAAGTTTGAGGCTGACTGGGATGGTGGGGTTGGATTGGATATGAAAACCAGGTTGCTCGGCAAGCTGTTCTTACGAATCACTTTTTCAGGAGAGTCTCTGGAGAAAGCAAGTTTTAAGCATGTTATTATTTGGAGTCGATATTCAATTGGTCTGACAACCTTGATAAAGCTAGATTTGGTTAAAGATGGGTAAATTTGCTATCTGTTCTTGGAATATGTGTGGGCTGAATAACAGGAATAAAAGAGAGATGATAGCTCAGATATTTAAAACAATGAAGGTAGAAGTTCTATGTATTCAGGAAACGCATATAGCATGGAATAATAGGGCTTGTCTTAAAGATCTTGGCTTAGAGCTAGTTTGTTGTACTCGACAAGGGTCAAACACAAGGGGTGTTGCAATTTTTAAAAAATATGGATGGGGTGAGTGTAAACGTATTAACACTGATCAATTCGCTCGGTGGGCCATTACTGAGGTGATGATAGATGGTCTTCTCTTTACTTTGTGCTCGATATATGGGCCTAACGTTGACGACCCTGAAATGTTGAATGACATCAGTATTGAACTGGCTTTATGGCCCTCCCCTATAATCCTGTGCGGAGACCTTAATTTACATTTGCAAGGAGATGAGAATATTAGTAGCAACATGAAATATAAAGGGAAAAAGACAAAGGTTTTCAAGGCCACCAAGGGTCTTCTTAATGATTTTGGTTTAGTTGATGTCTGGTGGTTGAAATGACCTAACAACCCCGGGCACACTTTTTTCTCTGCCCCTCATCAGAAACATGTCCGACTGGATTATTTTTTTACGTCTTTAGAATTGTTGTCCAATGCTCAGATCAATATCCAACCAAAAATAATATCTGATCATAACCCTATTATTATGGAATTAGAGGTAGAGACAATGTTTAGACCTTTTAAAAAAACTTGGACATTTGAGCGACGGTTACTGCTTGACCCTCTTTATCAGGATCAAATGTCTAAATGGATAGTTGAGTGTTTCAAATTTAATCGCGGTTCTGCCTCAAATGGTATGATTTGGGATGCCTTTAAGGCTAGGGTGCGGGGGAGACCCTTAGTTATTCGATTAACAAACAACGTAGAGTAAAGTTAGAACAAGACAAGCAGTTGAATAAACTGAGAGCTCTAGAAGTCCAGTTTATGATGGCCCTTATCACTACTCAGAATTTCGAGCAGATAGCAAAAGATCTGGCCGTTCAGAAAATGAAGGTGTATCAAAATTATGCTACTGCTGTAGCGGCGCAAATTGCAGTTCATTGGTCAGATCTATATGAGGTAGGTGAAAACTCGGATCACTTACTTGCAAAAAGATTAAAGCAGAAAGAGGTCGCTAGGAGGGTGGAAATAATTCAGGATGAAGCTGGCCAAACGCATTCGGATCCTATAAAAATTTTGGAGATCTTTAAGAATTTTTATACTCAGCTGTATTCGTACGAAGATCTTACTGATATAGAAGGCAACTTTATGAGGTTTTGGGGAGATAATGAGATTTTAAGATTAACTCTGGAATAAAAAGAAGGGCTAGAGGCCGATATCTCTATTAAGGAAATAGAGACAGCAATATTATCCCTTGCGGTAGGTAAGGCGGTTGGTCAAGATGGGATTCCTTTGGAATTTTTCAGAACTTTTTTTTCACTTTTAAAAAATGAACTCTTGGCCACGTTTCTAGATGCTCAGAAGGGCTCACCCCCTTTATCTTGGCAAAAATCAATAATTATAGTATTCCTTAAAAAAGATAAATTGCCGGTGTCGCCTGCCTCATACAGACCTATCTCATTGATTAATGCTGATAGCAAAATGTAGTCCAAAGTTCTGGCTGCTCGTCTATCGAGTATTATTGCCACTCTTGTCTCCCCACTTCAGCACGGGTTCATCCCTGGCCGTGATACGACTGATCACGTGCGTCGTGTAATAGCTTTAATGGACTGGGCAGAAGTAACAAAAACCCCTATTGGAATCATCCTGTTGGATGCCGAGAAGGCATTCAACAGGGTGTCCTGGCCTTTTCTTTGGGAAGTAATGCAATTGAAGGATTTTGGGCCAGGTATAATTCAAGCAATGAGGTCATTGTATCAGTCACCTAATGTGTGTATACGTCTATCGGGTAGAGACTCAGAATCCTTCACTATCAGCCGGGGCACGCGGCAAGGCTGTCCTAGCTCTCCTTTATTATTTGCCTTATATATAGATTTTTTTTTAGCTAAATTAAATCAATCTGAAGAGATTAAACCTGTTGAAGTGGGTGACATTAAGTATACAGCATTTGCATATGCAGATGATATTGTTATTCTCACCACTGATATTCCATCCGCTCTTTCAACGATTGAATATCTTGCTCTACAGTATGGTTTAATGTCAGGTTATAAACTAAACCTGAGTAAAACTCAGATTCTATGTGTGGGGGGTAGCCCGCCGGATGGTATCTCTACTCTTTCAGAAGCTACTTATTTGGGAATCAAGCTATGCTCTCCTGTTAATAAAATTCCCGAAATTAACTTGAATCCAGTATTAGAAAGGATTAACGCTACCTTAGATAGAATAAATAATCTCCATTTGTCGCTGCATGGAAGGTCAAATGTTTTAAAGATGTTAGTGCTTCCCAAACTGTTATACCTGTTTAGAACCATACCATTGGAATTCCCATCGATTTATTTCAAAAGACTGGAGAATATTAGTTCTAGATTGCTATGGGACCATAAAAGGCATAGAAGGGCATACAAAAATATGGTGCTACCTAGAACCGTGGGAGGCTGGGGGATTCCGTATTTCTTGTTTTACTATTGGGCGGCAGCAATGAAATTTATGTCTCCACTGGTAGTGGGAGATAGGGATAAGCTGTTGCCCTGCCACAGTCCTTCAATTTATGAATTTGGACTAGGGGAAAAGGCAAACTCCTGTCTAGTGAAATTCACGGAACCCATTTACTATAAAAAAACAAAGTTTAAATTTATCAGGCAGCCTTTGCTATCTGGAGGAGAGTCAAACGGCTTCTAGCCCTTCCGAAAATAAATGCTTATATCCCTCTTGATGCTTTAGGGGTGCTTCCACCAATTTTTCGAGACCATATTATTAATAGATGGATGCAGAAAGGGATCTCTCGCATAGGAGATCTCTGTCCAGATGGACAATTTTTATCTTTTACAGAGCTTAAATCTCAATATGGATTATCGAAATATGATTTTGTAAAATATTTGCAAATCCGAAGCTTCTGTAATACAGTAGCTTCAGATAGGTAGGAAAGTTTCCCGTAATAGAACAGTTGGGGGAAAATATGTCTATAGGTTTCTTCTATTCGACGTTTATAAATTTAATTCCCGATGACTTGTAGTATTGCCAGGAAAGATGGAAAAGGAAGTTAAATATAGATACAATTGAGTTAGACACCTCTATTACTTTGGGGAATGAAATTTTAATGGCAGGTAGGATGCGTGCACAACATTATATGGCTATCTATGACTTATACTACACACCGTGTAAGATTTCGAAATGGGGAACAGGACTAGGAACTAAGTGCAATAGGTGTGGTATTTTTGCTGCAGACGCTATCCATATGTTTTACTCATGCCCAAAATTGGGGGATCTTTTATCTTCAATTCAATCTTTCTTGGTTGTGGTACTGGGATCACCAGTGTATATTACTGGGGAAATGGTATTATTAGGAATTAAATCAGATGCTGAAGCACAAGGAAGATCGAAATCTATAATTTCCTTTTTGTTTATCTGTATGGCGATTTTTCGCGCTTGTATTACAAAAGATTGGATTCCTTCTGACCCTCCGTCATTTTCTGCTTGGAGGGCCAGACTTTTGGCAACGTTTAATATGGAATCTGCAATTTATAAAACAAAGGGATTTAGAAAGAGCATAAGGGGGTTAAAAATCTGGAGGCCAATCACAGAATGGATTGAAGAGTCTGTAAGATAGGGCATATTGTGGGATGTTATGGGTTATTATTCTTATCCGCCTGTCAATTATCTATATTGGATTGTTGATGTCTTGATGCCCGGTAGGGTCACCAGCAAGATAATCTGTTATATTTTATATTTTGTGATTTGTGCCTGTTCCTTGTAATAAAATAATTAAAAAAAAAAAAAAAAATGAAAACCAGGTTGTTCCCGGTCAAAGAATTACATTCAGACTTAAAAGCTTTTCAAGAAACTAGATTCTTCAGTAGGGTAAGGCTTTAGGCTGGTCGACGAGAGGATGACAAAGGACAAGGTCTCAGTGAAGCTATTGATAAAGGCAGTAAAAGCTCCACGCAGGAAAAGCCCAGAGTTCATGCCTGTTAGAAATTGGGTTACTGGTTGACTGGGGTGGGAGCCCTGGTGAAGCAGCAACCACAATCCTTGTCAGAGTAAGGCACATGCAAACCCCAATTTCACCTGTGCTCAACCCCCTGGTTGCTTGGCCCAGAACAGTCAGGATTCACTTAGAGGCAGTGTGTAAAGTTTTTGTGCAACATTTCAAACAGTAAAACCGTGAAAACACCACAGAAAAAGATCCCACACCAGTTTAAAAAAAGAGCAGAATTTAATAAATAAAACAAGACCAAATGACAAAAATCCAATCAGTATAGATAAGGGAGTTATGAATTTTTAAAGAATAAGCTGTAAAATAGTGACTAAAAGCATAAAGTGCCAACTGCAGCTATTTGGTCCCTCTGGACAAGCTTGAAGTCAAAAGTTCAGGCCAACCGCGATGAAGTGCGGGTTGAATACAGTCTCAGATTAGTCCCAGTGAAGGGTTACCTCCTCAAGTTTTGTGCCAAGAGTCCTATGTGTTGGGGTTCTCCATGGGCAATCAATGCTTGCTGTGTGGAAGAGACGGGCTAGCAGTAGGTGGTACTGATTTCTGATGCAATCGACGTGGTTCCAGTGTGAACAGGCATGTGTGTGGTAACAACAAGCCCAAAAGATTGATTTTAAGAGTCTGTGAGCCACACCAAGGGCCAGGACCTGAGAGGCACCACTTAGGGGTCAGGAACTGGCTGTAGCTGGGTCAAGGAGCTGGTTGGGGAGTCTATTATGACCCCGGCGCTCAGATCAGAAGGCCTGCAGACTAGCCCTTTGAGTCACTCTGGGGACCTGGGTTCAAGATGAAGTTCCAGGTCTGGCTCTTCTTCCTGATGCAAGAGGGCAGCAAGCAGCAGGTCAGCACAGCAGGGCAGCAGTTACTTTAGAACAGCAGTTCAGCAGAGTGGCAGACATTGTAGTAGCACAGCAGTCCTTCTTACTGACAGAGTATCCACAGGTCCAGAAGTGTACTAAAGAGTCAGTATCTGAGGTCCTTCTTTTATACACAGTTAAACCTTTGGACTGACTGCACAGCTGCCCTGCCTATCTGGCCATGGTTCCAGACTAACTACAGGGCATATGCAGCCATTTGTGTGGAGACACAACACAGACTATTCAAGTGTAATTGGAGCTGGGCCCAGCTTCTCCCGTCCATTTTTCCATTGATGGCCCATCTAGTTACACCTAAGCTCCCAATTGCATGTGGCTGTCTAGGAGAAATACACAAACCCCAAATGCCAGCTACAACCAGTCATGTGACCCAGAGACACGCTGCAGGCACTAAGGGCCTCATGTAGGAAGCCAAATACCGGTCGGTAACGGCCGATTTTCGGTAATTATACCGTTACCGACCGGTATTTTGGCTTTTGAGATGTAGGGGGAGAATTTCTTGATTCGGTATTTACCGAATCGGTAATATTACCGAATCGGTAATATTACCGATTCGGTAAATGTACCGATTCGGTAAATACCGAATCATGAAATGAGATGTAGGGGGAGTGTGTGGTGGGTGTGGGGATTCGTTATTTACCACCAACTAAAGGTTGGTGGTAAATGACGAATAGGTGAAAAAAAGCATTTTTGTGCACGTTTAAGTGTGCAATGTGGCAGACATACATGCCCTTAGGGCATGTATGTGCGCCACATGTGCACACATGGCCGAATCAGGGGTGCAACAGGGTATCAATGTGACACCCTGCCACCCTTGCATGTGCTCCCCCATTACCGAATCGGTATTTACCGATTCGGTAATGAGGCATACCTTCCCATCAATGGGAAGGTATGCCTCATTACCGAATCGGTAAATACCGATTCGGTAATTACCGAATTTTTCCAAATCGGTAATATTTACCGACTCATTACCTACATTGCATTTACCACTTCATAAATACCGAATCGGTATGATTCGGTATTTATGAAGTGGTAAATGCCAGCCCACCTACATAAGGCCCTAAATGACTATGGCAAGAAAATGCCAACTTTCTAAAAGTGGCATATTTAGATTGCAATTTAAAATCCAACTTCACCATAAGTTAGGATTTCAAATTGTGATTTCAGAAACATCAACAATGAACTGATCATCTCTTACCATTTGGGAATCCTAAGGGTTAGATAGGCCTTGCAGTATTGAAAAACAAATGTAATCGTTTTTCACTACCAGGACATGTAAAACTTAAATGTATATGTCCAACTTATTAGGTACACTGCATGCTGCCCTCTGGGCTGCCAGAGCCTACCCTGGGGGTGACTTATATGTACTAAAATGGAAGGTTAGGGCCTGGCAAGATGTTTATTTTGCCAGGTGTAAATGGCAGTCTAAAACTGCACACACAGGCTCTGTAATGGCAGGTCTGAGATGTGGATTAAGGGGCTACTTAAGTGGGTGGCACAATCAGTGGGCCAGACCCATTAGCAGCATTTAATTTACAGGCACATGTAGTGCCACTTTACGAGGGCTTACAAGCAAATGAAATATGTCAAATGGGTATAAGTTAATGTTTCCATAGTTTTAGGTAATAAGCACAAGCACTTTAGCTCTGGTTAGCTGTGGTAAAGTGTGCAGAGTCCTAAGGCCAGCAAAAACAAAGTCAGCAAAAACAGAAGGCCTGAAGGCAACGTTTAGGGGGAAACCATGCCAAGGATGCCAGGTCTAACAGTGCCCAAGGAATTTGTTGACGCCGAGCGTCGGGTACAGTGACTATTTCTACCTTCGAACTTATACTCTTTTCGGGAAGTTGGATTTTCTCAGCAGGATTAGGTACCAAGAAGTAGCTGAAGAGGGTTTAATGTTTTAAGATGCATCAGGCCCACTGAATCAGACTTGCTGCTGCGGAGAAGAACATAGCGGGAGATGTGGTGAAGTTAGGCCCATTGACGACGCACCCTGAGCGTATCGGCTGGCAGGTTGGTCTGGGTCCCACAATGGTTGTCCAGGTCCGAATTTAGCACATAGTTTCTAGGTCCCAGCTTTTAAGGTTAGACAGGAGCGAAACATCCTGAAGAAACACCAATGCAAGTAACTGGAGTGTAAAAGTCAGGACACCACAAATAGAAATATCTTCAAATCCGCCCTAAAATGCTACCACCATCGGTTACCAAACATCAAGCGCACAGCTCTTGCAGACCACATCAATGCCTGCACAAAGAACTGCAAGCACATCTTCATCATCTTCCAGGATTTCACTGCACCTCCTGCTGCTTCCAGCAACATCACCACTTTGCAACAAGAACTCTTAATTATTCTATAACAAAATCACCTCCATATATAGCAACTTTGACCCTCAACCAGACGCCGTTACCATGGCAACTCAACTTCCCATCACGGCCAAACATAGAACCCAAACCTCATAGCTCGCTATCACTGCCTCTGAAACTGCTGCTACCATTAAGACCAGCCACTCGTGCCCCCATCTGATCCTTGTCCCACCAAAGAACTCCTACTGATCACCGAAGCACTAACACCCATATTCAATGTATTGACATTCCCAGACACCTGGAAACATGCCACTGTCAAGCCACTGCTTAAGAAACCATTCGCTGACCTAGCCACAGTCTCTAACTGCAGACCCATCTCCCTCATATCATACCCAGCCAAGGTGTTAGAGAAACTAATCAACCAAAGCCTCATGACCACCTCAGCAACCCCTTACTTCTTGACACCATGCAGTTCGAATTTAGGCACAACAACTGTACAGAAACAACACTCATTTCTACCACACACAACATCTGCATTAGCCTTGACAGATGAGACATGGCAGCCCTCGCTTTCCTGGACCTCTCTGCAGAAGCTGGCACTGTGACACTGAATCCTCATTAAACACCTGCATGAGATTGGCATCCAAGGACCTGCTTTCCGCTGAATCTGTTCATGAATGGATACAACACAAACTGTCAGCCTGGCACCTTACTCTTTGGAAGCCCTCAACCTAAGCAGCAGAGTGCCTCAAGGTTCATCGCTCAGCCCCACCCTCTTCCGCGCATTCTTGATCCTTCTGGACAACATAATCCTAGCACACAACATCAACATCCTCTCCTATGCTAAAAACACCCAACTCATACTCTCCCTCTTGGACAAGACCCCCAATACAAGAAACATCTCTAGCATCACTGAAGTAAAAAAAAAACAGAGTTGCACTATGGGAACACCCTCTATGCCGAGATCTGCAAGCAACTCACCAATCCATTTAGAACTCAGCAACCAGGCTCATACGCAACCTCCCACACCAAACGTACATCACACCACATCTCAGGGAGCTCCACCGGCTCCCAATACACAAATGCACTCATTACAAACTCTTCACACACACATTCGGTGCACTACATAACTGTTGCTTCTCTTTCCATCAGCCCCCCAAACAGCTCCGCACCACAGGACTCCTACTCGCAACATTCAAATGCATACACAGAACCAGATCAAGAGGACTGATCTACCTCCCAATTCACATCAGACCCTCCTCCTCCTCTTCCTCCTCCTCCTCTCTTCTTGAAATATGCAAGGAGCTGAAGACTTGGCTTTTCTTTTAGCCAACCTACCCTACTTAGCATCAGCCACATACCTGCTCAGTGCTAGGATAGTGACAGCACACTTTACAAATACACATAACAACACAGTTGCTCAAAAACTAAGATAGCAGAATTTTTCGGCACTCGTGCAGAGCTCCTATGCTCACCCTAGCAGCGTGGACAGGCAAATGATCAACCCCCTCATCTGTGATAACTCAAAACCAATTCTGGGGGCAGCGCCATTCCCTCTGGGATTGATGCCTAGCTGGCTAACAGGACAAAAGAGGGGGCATGCCCAGATGTTAGCTGCATCTGCGTGTGACAGAGTAGGCATCTTTGAAGATAATTAAGTTCCTGGGCACTTCCCAGATTATCATCTTGTCAGAGAAACAGAACACCCCCCCACACCTGATTCCATTGTCTCAGCTCTGGGAACAAGTTCACATGTCATCAAAGAGCTATCCAGCTCCTGAGTGACAGTTGGAAGCACATGCAAATGGGCTTCTAGTGGCTTTAGGAAGGTACATTGCGCATTTTCAAAAGTACCTTTTAAAAAATATTTTGTACAAATCTGACTTTATCAATGAAATGCGCTGGCAATAAATATTTTTGAAAGCCCAATAATTAACTCTGTAGTAGTTTCATAAGCAGAGATAACAATATTTAATTCTAATGTTATATCCCAAGGCTTTCTGATGGAACAGCTAACCATGCTACAGTGAAAATAGCTTTAGGGCCTTGTAACTGTAAGAAAATGTTTTACATTCAACATTTACATGCCCTACTTTCAAACACTATGCACCTTTTCTTATTGGGCTTTAAGACCTACTTGGGGGTGAGTTATTAATATTTAGATGGGGGTTTAGACCTGTTAAAAGGGGTTCTTTTGACCTGACAAATCTGCAGTTTAAACCTACAGAGCCAGGTTACTGGTGAAAGACATGCAGCCAAGTTTTATATTTTCACTTTAGTAGTGACACAATATGTGCTGCAGTCCACTAGTGACATTTAACCTACAGGCCCTGGGTACACTTTGGACCATATACAAGTGGCTTATAGGTAAGCTAAATATGCCAAATAGGAGTATAATATATTTTGACTTATTATATGGGTCAGAACATTTAAACTGGGCACCTAACAGCAGCATCTCACTGTGCGGAGTCCAAAAACCAGCAATAGAATACAGCAAAAGTGTGAGTGAATTGTGAGTGACAACGTAAAAAGGGGTATATTTCTACACAGCACCCCCACTGCCAAGCTAAAAGGTAACGTGCAATAGCCATTCCCTTGGCAGTTCTTATTGATCTTCAAGAGGACGTGGAAAATCCTTCTGTCTTGGTGGGGTCTGGTCCAGCCTCCCATCCTCACTTCAAGTCCACTCCCTATGGGGAGTTGAGCCACCTCAACAGTTTTAGGCCTCCCCTAGCTTTTAAAGTAATGCTACTCTGTCACCCTCTGCCTCACCACTATCCTGATCCATGGGGAACCCTTCTCATCTGTGGACCACACCTGGTATAAAGCTAACCCTAGCGTGCTCACAAAGACAACCCAGCAGGTGAATAGCACCACCATGACCAACAAGTTGATGTGACCCATCTTGCCTCCCAGTTTAGGCATCTGTCCCTGAGTGAGGGCCAGTGCTGCCCTTAAGACAAGTACCCAGCAGTGGCACTGACAGCTGACAGTGTCAAGAACCAGGACCCTAGCAATACATTGACAGCTGTAAGTTCGAATCTGGTACCCAGAGTAGGCCTCATTACTAGCCTGAGGGATGGCAAGGAGTCATCTATTTTGACCTCTTAGGTTTCTCAGAGTGGGGGCTACAACCTCAGGGTGCTGACATCTTCCTCCACTCTCACTTCTGCCCCCTTAGAGTCTGTACCCAGAGAATGTGCAGGTGTCTGGCAATCCAGGACTTCTGGTCTGGACACACAGTCTCCCTCAAGGGTGACATCCTCTGGTGGTGCTTGGCAGAGTCTGTCTGGCTCAAGTGTCCTCCCCCAACAAAATGCTAATATGGCTTCCACTGGATAATCTTCCACCAAGGCTATAGTAGTCACTCCTGTATTCCCCTGGAAAGACCATATAAAGCATTAGTTGGGGACTTTGCAGATGACCGACTACTGAGACACATCTTGAACCATCAATGTCAGGAATACCATAAAATCTCCCTATTGGGCCTTTGTCATAGAACAGCATCACAGATATATAAAATGTGGCAATCTAACTGATGCTAACCTGTCCATCAGGAGTATCTCCTTTTTTTAACCCTTCCTGGACATGATAAATCCACGGTCAGCCAAAACCTTATGGTTAGACCTCTAAGCCTTACGGTGGTTTTCCCCAAAACCTTTAGCCTTCACTCCTCCTTTTTGCTGTAATAATTTTTGTTGGCCTTTTGACTCTGCCCACTTTACCACTGCTAACCATTGCTTGTGCTTGTGCTCTCTCCTTTAAACATGGTAAAACTGGCTTATATCTAATTGACACTTTTATTGTACTTTGTAGTAAATTAGTACTATAAGTACCCAGGGCCTGTAAAATAAATGTGGTTATGGGGCCTGCAGCACTGATTGTGCTACCCACTTAAATGGTCTTTGAAACATATCCAAGGCCTGCCATTGCAACCTGTATGTGCAGTTTTAAACTGCCATTTCATCCAGGCAAAATATACCTTTTGCTAGACCAAAGCCTTTCTTTTAATGCACATAAGTCACCCCTAGGGTAAGCCCTAAATAGCCCATAGGACAGTGTGTATGTATTTAAAACATTGGACATTTACTTTTATATGTCCTGGTGTAGAGAACTCTCAAATTAGTTTTTCACTAATACAAGGCCTACCTCTTATATAGGATAACATTGGATTGCTTGATTACGTTTAATAAGTGATAACTTTTGATTTTGATTGGGAGCAGGTAGGAAAGTCATATTTGGAGTCTGAGGATTTGTAATGTAAAACCCTCTTTAATGGTAAAGCTGTATTTCAAGTCACAATTCTGAAAATACCACTTTTAGAAAGTTGCCATGTTCTTATCCTAACCCGTTGGTGCCTGTAGCCTATATCCTGGGTACCATGACTTGTAGTTGGCAGTTGGCCTTTGTGTATTCCTCCCAGACAGCATCACAATAGAGAGGCTGGTGTTGGCAGGATGGACCATCTCTGGCAGGATGGGTCATGGAGCTGTATCAAACCACACTTGTACTTCAAAGGCACTAGCCCAGCTCACACAAACAGGACTTCACACTAGCCAATTGTGCACCCAGACAGAATGGGACCAAGGTAAGAAATTCCAGACATGGATATTTGTGCTATAGCGACGATGGTCCCATCACTCGACCTGCTCTTCTTCCTACGGCGACGACCATCCACGACACTCTGCCTGCTCCCTGCAGCCTTATCCACCAAAATTGGAACTTTTCGGCCGGACTTTTGAAGGCAACTTTTTCAGCGGGACTAACCTGGTCCCTGTATCTGGCCGACGCTCCATCGTGGTTGGCCTGAACTTGTGACTTTCACCCAGTCTTGCCGACCAGCTGACCGCGATTGGAACTTTGTATTTTTAGGTGCTATGTTTGCTTGAAATTCTTAAAATTGCATATTTCGGTTTCTACTGATTGGATTTTCGTTATTTTTGTGGCAAATAGTTTATTACATTTTACTCTATTTTCTAAATTGGTGTGGTAATTTTCTTGCGTTTATTTTTCACTTTGTTACTGCTTGTGTGCTGCATACGTACTTTACATATTGCCCCTATGTTAAGCCTATCTACTTTTGTACCAAGTTACCAGAGGGTGAAGTAGAGGTTAATTCAGTGACTTTTTGTGGTTCACCCTGATGAGGATTGTGGCTGTTGACTGAGTAGGGCTTCACCCCTTCAACAAACAACCACATTTCTTTCACTTACAAATTAGGTACAGACATGGCAACCTACTTATTAACGGTTTTAAAAGTAGGTTGGAGACTTGTAATTTAAGAAATGGGTAATGTAAAATATGTAAAAATGTGATAGAAGACATTAACCACGTAATATATGTTTGCCCTAGGTACAAAATGACACGATTGAAATGCATCAAACCAATTTTCCTGAGTATAGGTAATAGGCACTTTTTTTATCGCAGCTCTAGTTTTTCACTCTGACAAAATGATTCCCATAGTTTTCAGCCAGAGCAAATTCCTACTTGCTGTTTGATACACTAGAAAGAGACAGGGGCTAGTATTATGACCAAGAATATTATTTGACTTTTTATGGTTTTGATAAACTGTATTATTCTTCAAGTGACTGTGTTTATCAATCTTCTCTATTTATTTGTATTCTAGTATATTATTTGTTTTATGGGGTTTTCTACACAAAATCAATAGATTTGATTGATAGTCATTCTTGTGGCTTGCCCACCAGTTTTACCCTTTTTCTTGGGGCATGAGGTATCCCCTCCGCTGTGTCCTGGCTGATGGCAACCAAAGCACTTACCCCTCTAAAAGGGTTTCTTGCCAACTGGGTTCCAACTTTCCTACTCTCAGGAGTGGCTTGGGAGTTTTTCACCTGGTCAGATCTTTTGAGGCCTTTACGAGTTTTCTTTGTGATGCTTGTTGCTGCCCTGCTTTCCCTTGGTTGGGTCAGGTGCCCTTTCTAAGGATCACCCACCTGTGATCTTTTGGGTATCCTAGTGTGTACTCACACATCAGCTGCCCTTCCAAGCTTTCTGAGGTCAGTCAGCTTGGTGTCAACAAGATGCTGGTGTACGTCTGAAGAACAATTACTAAAGACATAATCAAATTGTATAATAAGTGTCAACTGTACTGCCCTTCACCCAGCCCTTCAGTGCTTTTATAAAGACATCTAAAAAATCTGCCAAAGTTTGTTTTGACTCGTGTGTATCCCACAATTTTTTCCTTGTCTCTTTATGGGTGAGACCAAACTTCTACAATTGTGCATCCTTCATGTGGGTGTATGAGACTGCTACCCTATCCTCTAGGGATGAGTCAGAAGTGTGTCCCTCTCTAGAGTAGGTATTAACTCTCAAACTAATTCTCCCCAGTTGTTCTGGTCCACCCTGCGCATCCTTAATGCTTTTTTATAGGAAACAACCTATTTGTCGATGTTATCCCCCACTGCAAAAAGCTAGGCATTACCTTTTTAGAAAAGTGAGGCATTTGTGGCCCCAACCGTAGGCACCTAACGGATGCTGCAACTATCTTCATTGAACGACAGGCCCAGCCTGGCCTTCTCTTCTAAGGCTAGTTTGTTCTCCTCTAGTGCAATATTCTTCTCAACGGAGGCTAGGGCAGCCAGCTTGGTTTGAAGGTCCCTATGTGCCTGCTTGTCCTGAAACTCCATATGGGGGCTGACACTTGTGGCCGCCTTCCCTTCCTGCCCAGGAAAGTGCAAATGAGAAGCTTCATTGAGACAGAGCACCTCTGCCTCTATCCCTCCTGGGGTTTCATCATTCTCTTCAACATTGTGCTCTGAGTGGGCCAATTGTACTGTTATACTTCCTCCCAGGACCCGATGCCCTGAAAATAGTAATTTTTTCCTGGAACTCAGGCTCAAATGTAATTACCTACCTCTGCATATTGCTTCAACTCATCCACTGTGAGTGTTTTTTAGGGCGGCTAGATCCACCTCCATGTTCTCCCAGACTTTTAAAGGTGCAAAAACTCAAAATAATGTAGCTTTCTCTTTAATGTAGGGACTTTTCATTTCAAAGTTATTAGCAGAGCGGTATTGCTATACACAAGTTCTGGATCTCTCCATTGAATACCAATGAGAGAAAGTGCATTATTTATTAGGGTGGATGGTAGTCCGTAATTTAAAGTTGAGCTCATTCCTTGGTAGCTACAGCACAGAGCAGACAGGCTTAACTTAAAAAAATGTGTAAAGCATTTAGAAGTGCACAAAACAATAAAAATCCCACATCAGTTTCTTAAAATAGAGAATATTTGAATGAACAAAACGATCCCAAAATAACAAAAATCCAATAGGGGGAATTGGGGTCATGATTTTTTAAAGTTTTAAATAAAAATAGAACCTAAAAGCACAAAGTGACAACTGTGGGCAACTGGTCGTGCTAGAACCGGAAAAGGGTGAGGTTTGACACTGATCCCAATAGAACGAGGGTTAGATACGAGAACCAGGTTGGTCCCAGTCAAAGAATTACTTTTCGATTTAGAAAATCTTCTAGAAGATAAAGACCCCCACAAGGAAAGGCTGCAGGCTGGATCCAGAGACAGGTGTCGATGATGGACTGACAAAAGATAGGTCTCAGTAAATCCATTGATAAAGGTAGGAAAAGCTCAGAGAGGGAATAGTCCAAAGTTTGTGCCCAGAAGATCGACGATGCTGATCAAATGCTTCTAGGCTTTGGGCCCATTGAAAATGTCTACAATCAGACTTAGACTGTTTTCTCAAAGTCACATGAGAAGTCACAAGGCTGCAGGTTGCTTTGATGTCATCAGATGCCAGTCAGCATCAGGCCTACTGAATCAAATTTGCTGCTTTGGAAAAGAGCATAGCAGGAGCTGTGGCAAAGTCAGGCCCATCAGCGATGCACCCTCAGTAGATTGGCTGGAAGGTTGGTCCCTGTCCCATAATGAGTCTTCAGAAAGAAAGTTTCTAAGTCCCAACTTTTAAGTCTAGGCAGGAGGGGTTCACACTTACACCAGACAAGGGGTGCAGGACCTCAGAAAAAGGACTTGAGGGTCAAGACTCACTCCAACAGAAGGCACTATTAGGTCCAGTTGAAACTGGTCAGCTAGGCTTTTCCAAGAAAGTGTCTTCTTGCAGATGTTGTGTTCCTATATCTTAGCAGAAAGGCAGCCCTTGGAGTCCGCTTTGTCCTTGGTACAAGTGGGAGGAGGTATCCTCACAGGTCTCAACAGGTCTCAACAGCAGGTGAGGCCCATCTTCTATTTTCAACAAGTCCAGTAGTGTTTTAAAGAAGGTGCCCCATGTATGCCTGCCACTAACCTGTGGGTGGATGTGACCCCTGGCCCTTCCCTAACCAATATGTAAAACGTCCCTGAGGGTAACCCTACCCACTTTGAAGTAGGTTCTGTGAGCCCTACTTCAAACAATCCCACCGTGTACCTCCCTACCCATACGTCTAGCTATAAGGCAGTGGAACGCTGTACAGGATCCAAGGTAAAGACATGGTCCACAGGACTGGAGGGATAGTTGATTTCTAGGAGCAAAAGTGGACTGTTACTACATCATGGTGTAGTGTTCTTTAAGATGGTGTGTCTTCAACTTTTTCATACATTGGGCATTTGGGATACAGGAATGTCTTTCTGGATCTAGGGTGCATAGGTGGAGATGGTCGGTTGCCTTTTTTTTTCTTTTTTGCCCTTTTTCATTTGTGGTCTGGTGATGCACTAGTGTAACACTTGAGCACTAACTTGTGCTTTTTTTTTTAGGTCATGCAATCTTGTAGAGGCAAGATGTGATCACAGAAGCTTTTTTCCAACACCACCCAGTGTCATGACCTGAACATCTATTATGGTCCAGACTTAGTCAGTCCCTGGCGGAAAGTGAAAGTAGATACAAAGAAAATGTCTTCAATTCAGCCAGGTCCCTCTCAGTGTCGATGTGTCTAGATCCCCTTGAATCAAGTTCCCATCTAGGCTCTATGGAGTTCTTGTGTGTCTAAAAATAAAGAAGAATGTGTAAGCTTCAGAAAACTAAGCTTTATATAAACCCAACTTTCCCCACTGTACCTTGCATACCTGAAACTTCCGTCTTTTCCACTTTGAATTAGGTGAGCAACAGAGAAATAACACAGCCTGAAAATTATTCCAAAACAAGGAAATAAATTATTTAAAATGTGCCCTTTGTGAAATAATTAGTTTTTTTAATAAAAACAAATGCTCTCTTTGAGTTTTCTTTTGATCACAAGACATGACGTTCATGAAGGTTTTATAACCTGTCTACTTTGAGAATTATATAGTCATTCACAGGGACCTTTAGTCCCATTTCATAAGACAAACAAAAGGTGTAGACCAGTTTTAATAATAACCACAAAAAAGCCTTGTAGCTCCATGAAAAGCAAAAGTAATAAGCAAGGAGTTGAAATGTACTTTCCCCTTAAACGGAATTATTGTCTCTTTCGTCCAGGGATTACAAAATCCGGGTTCAGAAAAGTACATAAAAATATCCAGTGTTGTTAGTCCAGATCCCACCAATACATCCAACATGCGTCTTGTTACCTTATGAAGCAGCTCACTGTTAGTAAGGATTTGGTCCTATCTTGTTTCTGTAGGTTTCCAAAAGCAGTTCTGAAGACCAGCAATGCAGACAAGAGAACACCAGGAGGTCCAGAAAAACAATTGTGGGATTCTGCCTTCATGAGCATCAGGACTTAAGCAACAACAATCAGGTAAGCAAGAAAATTATTTTTTAATAGTAGCTCTGTGGTGTTCTCAGATGTAGCTTTTGAACACTGTGAATCATAGCTGTGACTTACGTGGACTTCCAGGGGCAGAGCTCACACGCACAGGATGCGGTCATCACAACTAGACCACATTCTGTGTGCCAGATCCATCCATTGTAAAGTCCCGGCTGCATGATGTTTGATAGACCTGTCAGCTTTAGGGTGGTCTTACCCCAGACATTTTGCCTTCCTCCTCCATTTTTTTGGCTGATTAAGTAGTCCCTTAAAACATGTCACAGGCCTCCCATTGCAGCATGAGTGCAGTTTTAAACTGCCAATTCGACTTTTCACTATAACCCTCTTGCCAAGCCTTAACCTACTTTTTTATTGCATATAAGTCACCCTTAAAGTAGGCCCTAGATAGCGCGTAGGGTAGGGTACATTGTAATTAAAAGATTAGATATGTACTTTTAGGTTTTGCATGTCCTGGTAGTGAAAAATTCCTAAATTTGTTTTTCACTACTGCAAGGCCTACCTGTCCCATAGGATAACATTGGGTTGCCCTAATAAATTTAAGAAGTGGTAACCTTTGATCGGGAACAGATCAACATTGCATGTTTCATATCTTTGAAATTGTACTTAAACATAGTCTTTAATGGTAAATTCAGATTTTAAACTACAATTTTGCAAAATGACAATTTTACGAAGTTGCCATTTCCCTGCCCTTTACCATTTGGTGCCTCCACCCTCTCCTAGGTCATATGACTGGGTGCCGTTGGCAGCTGGACTTTGTGAATTCCCTCAGACAGTCACACAATAGAGGGATTAGGTGTGCCAGAAAGGGCTATCTGCTAGCAGGATGGGGGCGGAGCTGGGTACAGCCCCACTTGCAACTGAATAGTTTGTGTTCTGTCTTCAGACAAAGTGTTTGTCACCACTGCATTTTCCCTGTAGCCAGCCTGGAACCAGGACAGGGGAGTCGGGAAATTCCAAGTACTTCATAGAGAAACCTCTAGAAACCTCTCCTAGCTTAAAGAGGGCACCAGATATAAAAATAGGGCCCCCAGACCCACTCTTCAGTTTCCATTCTGGGCCTGTGAAAAGACTGTCAGAGGACTTCCTGCTGCTGTGGCCTGCTTTGACCTCAACAAGACTGCTTTGCATTACTTGAAAGGACTGCTTTGCTACCTGGAGCCTGCCTTGTACTCTCAGAGGCCTGCCCAACTGCTTGAGCCTTGCTTCTTCACCTAAACCCAGTACTACGAGACTGACTCTAAAGGCTAGTTTGCTAGCCTCCTGTTCAGAGCGTTACAACAAACAAATGATGGACGGAATGCTGACAATGCAGACATTCTCCCCCAGTCAAGAGATCTGGGTTAAATCCATTGTTCTTTTGCCCACTACGCCACCCCAGTTCAGACATGGCCATATGCAAATCAGTCTTGACCCTGTGCCTCCTGGGAACAGTCCAGCCCGAACTGCCAAGCCATGTCTTCCCTGGACCGGAATCAAGCATCCTAGGACCGGTTTCTGGCTATCAGCCGTCATCAGCCAGGATAGCTTGACTCCAGTGGCGTAGTGAGCACGGGACCCACGTCTGGGCATACCCATCCCACTTAGGGCGAAAAGCGTTACAACAAACAAATGATGGATGGAATGCTGACAATGCAGACATTCTCCCCCAGTCAAGAGATCTGGGTTAAATCCATCATTCTTTTGCCCACTACGCCACCCCAGTTCAGACATGGCCATATGCAAATCAGTCTTGACCCTGTGCCTCCTGGGAACAGTCCAGCCCGAACTGCCAAGCCATGTCTTCCCTGGACCGGAATCAAGCATCCTAGGACCGGTTTCTGGCTATCAGCCGTCATCAGCCAGGATAGCTTGACTCCAGTGGCGTAGTGAGCACGGGACCCACGTTTGGGCATACCAATCCTACTTAGGGCGAAAAGCGTTACAACAAACAAATGATGGACGGAATACTGACAATGCAGACATTCTCCCCCAGTCAAGAGATCTGGGTTAAATCCATCGTTCTTTTGCCCACTACGCCACCCCAGTTCAGACATGGCCATATGCAAATCAGTCTTGACCCTGTGCCTCCTGGGAATAGTCCAGCCCGAACTACCAAGCCATGTCTTCCCTGGACCGGAATCAAGCATCCTAGGACCGGTTTCTGGCTATCAGCCGTCATCAGTCAGGATACCTTTACTCCAGTGGTGTAGTGAGCACGGGACCCACGTCTGGGCATACCCATCCCACTTAGGGCGAAAAGCGTTACAACAAACAAATGATGGACGGAATGCTGGCAATGCAGACATTCTCCCCCAGTCAAGACATCTGGGTTAAATCCATCGTTCTTTTGCCACCTACGCCACCCCAGTTCAGACATGGCCATATGCAAATCAGTCTTGACCCTGTGCCTCCTGGGAACAGTCCAGCCCGAACTGCCAAGCCATGTCTTCCCTGGACCAGAATCAAGCATCCTAGGACCGGTTTCTGGCTATCAGCCGTCATCAGCCAGGATAGCTTGGCTCCAGTGGCGTAGTGAGCACGGGACCCACGTCTGGGCATACCCATCCCACTTAGGGCGAAAAGCGTTACAACAAACAAATGATGGACGGAATGCTGACAATGCAGACATTCTCCCCCAGTCAAGAGATCTGGGTTAAATCCATCGTTCTTTTGCCCACTACGCCACCCCAGTTCAGACATGGCCATATGCAAATCAGTCTTGACCCTGTGCCTCCTGGGAACAGTCCAGCCTGAACTGCCAAGCCATGTCTTCCCTGGACCGGAATCAAGCATCCTAGGACCGGTTTCTGGCTATCAGCCGTCATCAGCAAGGATAGCTTGACTCCAGTGGTGTAGTGAGCACGGGACCCACGTCTGGGCATACCCATCCCACTTAGGGCGAAAAGCGTTACAACAAACAAATGATGGACGGAATGCTGACAATGCAGACATTCTCCCCCAGTCAAGAGATCTGGGTTAAATCCATCGTTCTTTTGCCCACTACGCCACCCCAGTTCAGACATGGCCATATGCAAATCAGTCTTGACCCTGTGCCTCCTGGGAACAGTCCAGCCCGAACTGCCAAGCCATGTCTTCCCTGGACCGGAATCAAGCATCCTAGGACCGGTTTCTGGCTATCAGCCATCTTTATCCAGGATAGCTTGACTCCAGTGGCGTAGTGAGCACGGGACCCACGTCTGGGCATACCCATCCCACTTAGGGCGAAAAGCGTTACAACAAACAAATGATGGACGGAATGCTGACAATGCAGACATTCTCCCCCAGTCAAGAGATCTGGGTTAAATCCATCGTTCTTTTGCCCACTACACCACCCCAGTTCAGACATGGCCATATGCAAATCAGTCTTGACCCTGTGCCTCCTGGGAACAGTCCAGCCCGAACTGCCAAGTCATGTCTTCCCTGGACCAGAATCAAGCATCCTAGGACCGGTTTCTGGCTTTCAGCCATCATCAGCCACGATAGCTTGACTCCAGTGGCGTAGTGAGCACGGGACCCACGTCTGGGCATACCCATCCCACTTAGGGCGAAAAGCGTTACAACAAACAAATGATGGACGGAATGCTGACAATGCAGACATTCTCCCCCAGTCAAGAGATCTGGGTTAAATCCATCGTTCTTTTGCCCACTACGCCACCCCAGTTCAGACATGGCCATATGCAAATCAGTCTTGACCCTGTGCCTCCTGGGAACAGTCCAGCCCGAACTGCCAAGTCATGTCTTCCCTGGACCAGAATCAAGCATCCTAGGACCGGTTTCTGGCTTTTAGCCATCATCAGCCACGATAGCTTGACTCCAGTGGCGTAGTGAGCACGGGACCCACGTCTGGGCATACCCATCCCACTTAGGGCGAAAAGCGTTACAACAAACAAATGATGGACGGAATGCTGACAATGCAGACATTCTCCCCCAGTCAAGAGATCTGGGTTAAATCCATCGTTCTTTTGCCCACTACGCCACCCCAGTTCAGACATGGCCATATGCAAATCAGTCTTGACCCTGTGCCTCCTGGGAACAGTCCATCCTGAACTGCCAAGCCATGTCTTCCCTGGACCGGAATCAAGCATCCTAGGACCGGTTTCTGGCTATCAGCCGTCATCAGCAAGGATAGCTTGACTCCAGTGGTGTAGTGAGCACGGGACCCACGTCTGGGCATACCCATCCCACTTAGGGCGAAAAGCGTTACAACAAACAAATGATGGACGGAATGCTGACAATGCAGACATTCTCCCCCAGTCAAGAGATCTGAGTTAAATCCATCATTCTTTTGCCCACTACGCCACCCCAGTTCAGACATGGCCATATGCAAATCAGTCTTGACACTGTGCCTCCTGGGAACAGTCCAGCCCGAACTGCCAAGCCATGTCTTCCCTGGACCGGAATCAAGCATCCTAGGACCGGTTTCTGGCTATCAGCCGTCATCAGCCAGGATAGCTTGACTCCAGTGGCGTAGTGAGCACGGGACCCACGTCTGGGCATACCCATCCCACTTAGGGCGAAAAGCGTTACAACAAACAAATGATGGACGGAATGTTGACAATGCAGACATTCTCCCCCAGTCAAGAGATCTGGGTTAAATCCATCGTTCTTTTGCCCACTACGCCACCCCAGTTCAGACATGGCCATATGCAAATCAGTCTTGACCCTGTGCCTCCTGGGAACAGTCCAGCCCGAACTGCCAAGCCATGTCTTCCCTGGACCGGAATCAAGCATCCTAGGACCGGTTTCTGGCTATCAGCCGTCTTTATCCAGGATAGCTTGACTCCAGTGGCGTAGTGAGCACGGGACCCACGTCTGGGCATACCCATCCCACTTAGGGCGAAAAGCGTTACAACAAACAAATGATGGACGGAATGCTGACAATGCAGACATTCTCCCCCAGTCAAGAGATTTGGGTTAAATCCATCGTTCTTCTGCCCACTACGCCACCCCAGTTCAGACATGGCCATATGCAAATCAGTCTTGACCCTGTGCCTCCTGGGAACAGTCCAGCCCGAACTGCCAAGCCATGTCTTCCCTGGACCGGAATCAAGCATCCTAGGACCGGTTTCTGGCTATCAGCCGTCATCAGCCAGGATAGCTTGACTCCAGTGGCGTAGTGAGCACGGGACCCACGTCTGGGCATACCCATCCCACTTAGGGCGAAAAGCGTTACAACAAACAAATGATGGACGGAATGCTGACAATGCAAACATTCTCCCCCAGTCAAGAGATCTGGGTTAAATCCATCGTTCTTTTGCCCACTACGCCACCCCAGTTCAGACATGGCCATATGCAAATCAGTCTTGACCCTGTGCCTCCTGGGAACAGTCCAGCCTGAACTGCCAAGCCTTGTCTTCCCTGGACCAGAATCAAGCATCCTAGGACCGGTTTCTGGCTATCAGCCGTCATCAGCCAGGATAGCTTGACTCCAGTGGCGTAGTGAGCACGGGACCCACGTCTGGGCATACCCATCCCACTTAGGGCGAAAAGCGTTACAACAAACAAATGATGGACGGAATGCTGACAATGCAGACATTCTCCCCCAGTCAAGAGATCTGGGTTAAATCCATCGTTCTTTTGCCCACTACACCACCCCAGTTCAGACATGGCCATATGCAAATCAGTCTTGACCCTGTGCCTCCTGGGAACAGTCCAGCCCGAACTGCCAAGTCATGTCTTCCCTGGACCAGAATCAAGCATCCTAGGACCGGTTTCTGGCTTTCAGCCATCATCAGCCACGATAGCTTGACTCCAGTGGCGTAGTGAGCACGGGACCCACGTCTGGGCATACCCATCCCACTTAGGGCGAAAAGCGTTACAACAAACAAATGATGGACGGAATGCTGACAATGCAGACATTCTCCCCCAGTCAAGAGATCTGGGTTAAATCCATCGTTCTTTTGCCCACTACGCCACCCCAGTTCAGACATGGCCATATGCAAATCAGTCTTGACCCTGTGCCTCCTGGGAACAGTCCAGTCTGAACTGCCAAGCCTTGTCTTCCCTGGACCGGAATCAAGCATCCTAGGACCGGTTTCTGGCTATCAGCCGTCATCAGCCAGGATAGCTTGACTCCAGTGGCGTAGTGAGCACGGGACCCACGTCTGGGCATACCCATTCCACTTAGGGCGAAAAGCGTTACAACAAACAAATGATGGACGGAATGCTGACAATGCAGACATTCTCCCCCAGTCAAGAGATCTGGGTTAAATCCATCGTTCTTTTGCCCACTACACCACCCCAGTTCAGACATGGCCATATGCAAATCAGTCTTGACCCTGTGCCTCCTGGGAACAGTCCAGCCCGAATTGCCAAGCCATGTCTTCCCTGGACCAGAATCAAGCATCCTAGGACCGGTTTCTGGCTATCAGCCGTCATCAGCCAGGATAGCTTGACTCCAGTGGCGTAGTGAGCACGGGACCCACGTCTGGGCATACCCATCCCACTTAGGGCGAAAAGCGTTACAACAAACAAATGATGGATGGAATGCTGACAATGCAGACATTCTCCCCCAGTCAAGAGATCTGGGTTAAATCCATCATTCTTTTGCCCACTACGCCAACCCAGTTCAGACATGGCCATATGCAAATCAGTCTTGACCCTGTGCCTCCTGGGAACAGTCCAGCCCGAACTGCCAAGCCATGTCTTCCCTGGACCGGAATCAAGCATCCTAGGACCGGTTTCTGGCTATCAGCCGTCATCAGCCAGGATAGCTTGACTCCAGTGGCGTAGTGAGCACGGGACCCACGTCTGGGCATACCAATCCTACTTAGGGCGAAAAGCGTTACAACAAACAAATGATGGACGGAATGCTAACAATGCAGACATTCTCCCCCAGTCAAGAGATCTGGGTTAAATCCATCGTTCTTTTGCCCACTACGCACCCCAGTTCAGACATGGCCATATGCAAATCAGTCTTGACCCTGTGCCTCCTGGGAATAGTCCAGCCCGAACTGCCAAGCCATGTCTTACCTGGACCGGAATCAAGCATCCTAGGACCGGTTTCTGGCTATCAGCCGTCATCAGCCAGGATAGCTTGACTCCAGTGGCGTAGTGAGCACGGGACCCACGTCTGGGCATACCCATCCCACTTAGGGCGAAAAGCGTTACAACAAACAAATGATGGACGGAATGCTGACAATGCAGACATTCTCCCCT
Source organism: Triturus cristatus (assembly GCF_964204655.1). NCBI lineage: Eukaryota > Metazoa > Chordata > Amphibia > Caudata > Salamandridae > Triturus > Triturus cristatus. The sequence goes on from NC_140585.1 coordinate 494,637,334, forward strand.
AGTCAAGAGATCTGGGTTAAATCCATCGTTCTTTTGCCCACTACGCCACCCCAGTTCAGACATGGCCATATGCAAATCAGTCTTGACCCTGTGCCTCCTGGGAACAGACCAGACTGAACTGCCAAGCCATGTCTTCCCTGGACCGGAATCAAGCATCCTAGGACCGGTTTCTGGCTATCAGCCGTCATCAGCCAGGATAGCTTGACTCCAGTGGTGTAGTGAGCACGGGACCCACGTCTGGGCATACCCATCCCACTTAGGGCGAAAAGCGTTACAACAAACAAATGATGGACGGAATGCTGACAATGCAGACATTCTCCCCCAGTCAAGAGATCTGAGTTAAATCCATCGTTCTTTTGCCCACTACGCCACCCCAGTTCAGACATGGCCATATGCAAATCAGTCTTGACCCTGTGCCTCCTGGGAACAGTCCAGCCCGAACTGCCAAGCCATGTCTTCCCTGGACCGGAATCAAGCATCCTAGGACCGGTTTCTGGCTATCAGCCGTCTTTATCCAGGATAGCTTGACTCCAGTGGCGTAGTGAGCACGGGACCCACGTCTGGGCATACCCATCCCACTTAGGGCGAAAAGCGTTACAACAAACAAATGATGGACGGAATGCTGACAATGCAGACATTCTCCCCCAGTCAAGAGATTTGGGTTAAATCCATCGTTCTTCTGCCCACTACGCCACCCCAGTTCAGACATGGCCATATGCAAATCAGTCTTGACCCTGTGCCTCCTGGGAACAGTCCAGCCCGAACTGCCAAGCCATGTCTTCCCTGGACCGGAATTAAGCATCCTAGGACCGGTTTCTGGCTATCAGCCGTCATCAGCCAGGATAGCTTGACTCCAGTGGCGTAGTGAGCACGGGACCCACGTCTGGGCATACCCATCCCACTTAGGGCGAAAAGCGTTACAACAAACAAATGATGGACGGAATGCTGACAATGCAAACATTCTCCCCCAGTCAAGAGATCTGGGTTAAATCCATCGTTCTTTTGCCCACTACGCCACCCCAGTTCAGACATGGCCATATGCAAATGAGTCTTGACCCTGTGCCTCCTGGGAACAGTCCAGCCTGAACTGCCAAGCCTTGTCTTCCCTGGACCGGAATCAAGCATCCTAGGACCGGTTTCTGGCTATCAGCCGTCATCAGCCAGGATAGCTTGACTCCAGTGGCGTAGTGAGCACGGGACCCACGTCTGGGCATACCCATCCCACTTAGGGCGAAAAGCGTTACAACAAACAAATGATGGACGGAATGCTGACAATGCAGACATTCTCCCCCAGTCAAGAGATCTGGGTTAAATCCATCGTTCTTTTGCCCACTACACCACCCCAGTTCAGACATGGCCATATGCAAATCAGTCTTGACCCTGTGCCTCCTGGGAACAGTCCAGCCCGAACTGCCAAGCCATGTCTTCCCTGGACCAGAATCAAGCATCCTAGGACCGGTTTCTGGCTTTCAGCCATCATCAGCCACGATAGCTTGACTCCAGTGGCGTAGTGAGCACGGGACCCACGTCTGGGCATACCCATCCCACTTAGGGCGAAAAGCGTTACAACAAACAAATGATGGACGGAATGCTGACAATGCAGACATTCTCCCCCAGTCAAGAGATCTGGGTTAAATCCATTGTTCTTTTGCTCACTACGCCACCCCAGTTCAGACATGGCCATATGCAAATCAGTCTTGACCCTGTGCCTCCTGGGATCAGTCCAGCCCGAACTGCCAAGCCTTGTCTTCCCTGGACCGGAATCAAGCATCCTAGGACCGGTTCCTGGCTATCAGCCGTCATCAGCCAGGATAGCTTGACTCCAGTGGCGTAGTGAGTACGGGACCCACGTCTGGGCATACCCATCCCACTTAGGGCGAAAAGCGTTACAACAAACAAATGATGGACGGAATGCTGACAATGCAGTCATTCTCCCCCAGTCAAGAGATCTGGGTTAAATCCATTGTTCTTTTGCCCACTACGCCACCCCAGTTCAGACATGGCCATATGCAAATCAGTCTTGACCCTGTGCCTCCTGGGAACAGTCCAGCCCGAACTGCCTCCTGTTCAGAGCCACAGGGGCATAACAGACTCCTATAATCTTGAATCTGCATCTGGACCCATCCAGAGTGAGTTCTAACCACAAAGTGGTGTCTCTCCAGTACTGGACCATTGGTGGTGGTGGCAAAGATGCCCAGATAGCCAAAATCCATAACTGTCGACTTCAAAAATCTTTGGATAAAAACTGCTCTGACCAACTTGACTTCATGGCAGCTCCCGCTATATGTTCTACGCCACAGCAGCAGATCCTGTTCAGCGGTCCTTCGCAAAAACGGTATTCGGCCTCCTCGAACTCTTGTCGGCTCCTGCCTTCTGCCTTGTCCCGCTGGAGATTTATGATTTCCAAAAAATGACTAAATCGAAACATAGAAATCTTCTCCGTGACTTCATCCAGTGGCTCCTCGATGATGATTCTCCATCCACGGACACCCTCTGTAGCCTTGCCCTACTGGACTTTACCTTCTCAGAAATTTTCCTCCAGAATTTCTCCTATGAACGAGGGTAAGTGCTGAGCGAGTCCAATGCACTTCTTGTATCCGACCTGCGCTCCATCGCAGTTGGCCGTATTTTTCGACTTTGCCCCGGTCTCACACTATGAGATGTGAACAGTGTGCCCTTTGATCTTGCAGTTGCTAGATTTTACCTTAAACTTTGAAAATACATAACTCTGTTTCTACTGATTTTTGTTGTTTTGAATAATTTATTAACATTGGCTCTACTTTTCTAAATTGTTGTGAGATATTTCTTATGTTGTGTTTTCACGTTATTGTTGTATGAGTGCTGGATAAATACTTTACACATTCCCTCTAAACTAAGCCTAACTGCATTTTTTTTAGCTAAACTACTAAGGTTTAAGCACAGCTTAAATGAGTGTCATTTTTGTTTCACCATGACAGGGATTGCAACTGTTTTTTTAACATAGGTTTCCACCCCCTTCAACCAACAACCCAATTTCTCACATAAAGCATATTATCATACATTTATTACCACTTTACTCTAAAGTATAGTAAACATCAAAACCAGCCCGACCAAGTCAATAAAAGCATTAAATGGTTTAAGGTTCAAGGTGGCGAAATAACTGTCTCAAAGCACACAGGCACACGTGTACACAGCCAAATGAAACATATCTGCCACTGGTCCAGAAAGGCATGAATTAAAAGTCTATTGTAATATTCAGACATGAAGAGGAATGACTCAGTCTCTCAATTTTATAACTAACAAATGCCATTCTATTTGCCTTGCAACTTCTGAATGTTCAAAATAGCACATCATTTGCTTCCACTATTTTGTACATCTTCTGACAGTTAATTTGTATGTTTTTTCCAAATCTACATCATTGTAACTACATCCACCACCCCCCCCAAATACATACCCACCGAGTTGTACACCATCCAAATCTGAGTGTCTATTGATCATAAATCATCTTCTCCACTCTTTGAGCCTGGCAACAGCTTCTGGTCTGAAACAGAATTCGGTTAAAGAGGTTTGTGTGTTTCAGAGGCCCGTCTACCACAAAGGTCCCTTTTAGCTATCTCCCATAGTAAACTATTTACTCTACTATATACTTCTTCAATTTAGTTCCACTTAACAAGAAGAGTTCGACTGAAAGTCACACTTCTCTGTGCAGTCACCGGAAGGATGGGAATGCAGCACCATTCAACTTGAAACTGAATGTTGATTACTAACGCAGTAGGTAATCAATCAGTAGTTTCGCTGATGGACCTGATTCTGTTCTCCACAGTGAACAACGCTTTATTTCATTTCAGCTCAAATCAGCAGTGACCAACCCTTGAACTACTTGTCCAAAATCAGATCAGGTAAAGAATGTTTGTTCTTCCAGAACATTGCAGCTGAAGTATGACATTTATGTTTTGGCTGATGGCCCACACATCCTCCAGTGTGATGGAGGAAATAAAATAAATATGCTGGATCAAGAGGCGGAGCTTTTTACCCATCTAGGCCACCTTCACTGGCATGGTAGGAGCTGCCTTTTATGGAGAAATCTCCTGCAAATAACAATTAATGTAAGAACATTGAATTTAAGTTGGGAAAGATGTGAAATCTTCCCAAATAATTAAACACAAATCTTGTCAGATCCAACATACAAGTTCAATACATAAACCTGGGTTCAACCCTGGTAGCTCTTGCAAAGAGCAGACAGGCTTAACTTAAGGATAGTGTGTAAAGTATTTAGCGGTGTCAAAATAATTAAAAAGTCAAAACACAACACATTAAAAATCCCACAACTAAGTTTCCAAAAATCAAAAAAAGTTAATACGAAAAATGGCACACAAATCACTAAAATCCAATAAGAGGTACCTTAGATATGATTTTTAAAGTTTTAGGGCAAAAAGCACTGAGGAAATGTAAAGCACTAATCAGAAGACACTGTTCCTGGTTGATGGGGACATAGGTGAGATTTCAGGTTAACCACAAAGAAGCAGAGGTCGAATACACCAAGTGGGTTGTAGCTGCAAAACTTTTCACCTTCTCATTCTGTTTTTTATGGCTGGTGAAATCTTCCAGCGGGGTACGGTTGAAGGCTGTATTCAGTGTGGTGGTTACTGTTTGTTTATTTTCAGTTTGGGACCAGCAGGGTTTCTCTAGTGCTCCTGCACTGAAATTAGAGAAGACAATGTCACAATCCCATTTGGAGCTAAATTGTAGGAGGCAATTCCTATGCTAATCCACCACTCTCCACCAAGTAGGAAGAGTAAGCAGACGAATAGCAACCGCCAATGTACTAGTTCTTAATAGGGGCAAAAAGATCCATATTGTGGAAGAGAGAGAAAATACCCTAGAGTACAAGTAACAAATCCCAATTTTATTAGATGTTTCATGACTTGGGCTTGCACTGTCTCCCTTGGAGGTCTTAAAGGAACCACACACACTACTGGTACAGCATATCTGACTATAACGTCAAATACGGATAGAAAATACTAGCAGTGGTGTAAGTTTACTAGTATGCCAATTACTCAACCATTTGCTCTTACCTCAAGCTCCGTAAGCGAATGCCAATAATGAACCCAGGAAGTACGTGGCAACCTTTGCCGAGCTAGGGAACACCAGAAGGGCCTGACAAGTGGTGGTCATGCTAAATATGAATGTCATACAGCAGATTTAGGTCAATTGAATGTTGGTCAAAGTAACATCAAAGGGAAAACATGAAAGAATAGTGTAAAACAAAACAAATGTGGAGGGCAACGTCAAAACAGTGATTGAACAAAAAGAGTGAGAAACATACAACTAAGCAGTTGCAGGGCTACGTTCTAATGAATTTTCCACAATGTCATCCTACAGCAAATCTGATTGGCTGTGCTTCTCTGTCTGACCTGGAAGGTGCAACTCCTGCCCCTCAGCCCCAGCCTTCCATGAACCAGCTCCACAATCTCCACAAAATAAACATTCTCATTCGGCCTTTCTCCCATGTTCTTGTATCTTGCTTGAGTCACCAGACTTTGTCTGCTCTTAAACTGAGTTACGATAGACAGTCTGATGCTCCTGCATCAACGGCCCCAACTTTGTCGTGCTTCCAAAAGCAGAACTAGTGGGAGCACCACTGTCAAAAACAGGACCACCCACCTGACTTAAAATATAGAGGGAGAACCTACATTTGGCAGATAAGGTAGGTCACCACAAACGTGAGAAGTACTCTGACCACTAAACTCCAATCAGGCCCCTAGTCTCTTTGTTGGAGCTCAAAAACCTCTAGTGTGACAAGGCTGGTAAGCTGTAATCAGGCAGATCACACTGAAGTCAGACTCCTTAGCCATGAGGGTCTGCTGATCTCTGTACTGGGGTGAATGTATGACATTGTTCTACATTCTGTCCATTAATTGTTCTTTTGCATTTGTCACCCCGAGTGGGACGTGCTCTCCATGCCACTGGAGTCAAGCTATCCTGGCATATGAGGGGTGCAACCCTGAAACCGGTCCTAGGATGTTTGTTTCCAGTCCAGGGAGGACCTGGCTTGGCAGTTCAGGCTGGATTGTTCCCATTGGGGGTAGGGTCAAGACTGACTTGCATATGGCTGGGTTCAAACTGGAATTGCATGGGGAGCAAAAAAATGATGGATTTAGGCCCAGATCTCAGTAACCTTGACAGACAGTGCGCCAGGAAACGCCACCTGGTTCACCGCCAACCACCAGGAATCCAGACACACCTGTAGACAGCTCAAGAAGAACTGGAGAAACAGCAAAACTTCGGAAGGCTGCACCACTTACAAGAACGCCATGACAGAATACCACCAACTCATCAGATCCACCAAAGGACCTTTATCCGAAACAAAATCCATGCCAACGCCAGCAACTCCAACAAACTCTTCAGCATCATTCAGGAACTCACCAAGCCCCCCAGCGAAGCCACGAACGTTACACCCTACCAGGACCGCTGCAACAAACTTGCCGTCTACTTCCACCTGAAAATAAGATCCCTCTACCACAACTTCAACGAACAGACTCAGGACACCGGACCCACTGCTCCACCCAGCAACGACAACCAGCCCACCTTCTCCTCCTGGACCCCAGTCACCACAGAAGACACTGCATCGACTATGAAAGGCATTCATGCAGGAGCCCCCACGAACTTCTGCCTTCCGCACAACTTACACAGAGCCACCGTCGCCATTTCACCTGAGCTACGACGCACCATCAACGCAACCTTTGAAGTCGGCACATTTCCCGACGATTGGAAATGCGCAGATGTCAAGCCCCTCCTCAGGAAACCCTTAGCAGATCCAACGGACCTCAAGAACTACCGAGCCATCTCTTTCCTCCCTTTCGCGGCCAAGGTCACCGAGAAGATTGTCACCGTTCAACTAACGAAATTCCTCCTAGAGAACTCCATCCCCAACCCCTCCCAATCCAGATTCCGTAGCGACCACAGCACCAGCACTACAGACGACATCCGCACTCTCCTTGACCAAGGGCACACTTGGCCCTGATCCTAATTGACCTCTCTGCAGCCTTCAACACCGTCTCCCACTGCACTCTCACCGCCAGACTCCACGACACCGGCATTCAGGGAACTGCACTCAACTGGATGCGCTCCTTACTCACCGGCAAATCCCAAAGAGTCAGACTTCCTCTCCGAATCAACAGAGGTCAACTGCGGAGTACCCCAAGGATCGTTGCTCAGCCCAACGCTCTTCAACATCTACATGCCCCCCCTAGGAAAAGACAGAAGTCCTCGTCCACCGCCCTCGGCAGCCCCGACCCCCACGGACCATGTGCATCATACTAGACTCCTCCCTCACCATGACCTGACAGATCAACGCCGTCACCTCCACCTGCTTCAACACCCTCCGCATTCTTCACAAGACCTTCAAATGGATCCCTCCGAATCAAGAAAGACCGTCACCTACGCATTCATAACCAGCAGACTGGACTACGGAAATGCCCTCTATGCTGGGATCAACAAATCTCTGCTCTACAAGCTCCAGACCATACAGAAAACCGCAGCCAGTCTCATCCTTAGCATCCCTTGGCACAAACACATCACCCAACACCTGCGAGACCTCCAATGGCTCCCCATCAAGAAGTGAGCAACCTTCAAGATACTCACCCACACCTACAAATGCCTCCACAACACCGAAACCCAATATCTCAACGAAAGAATTTCCTTCCACGTACCCAAGAGAAACCTCCGATCCGCTGACCTTGCCCTCGCTGAATCCCCACGCATCTGAAGAGCCAGAATGGGTGGAAGAGCCTTTTCCTAAATCGTGTCAAAGAACTGGAACAAGCTCCCGATCAATATCAGACGTGCCCCCACTCTGCATATCTCCAGGAAGACCCTCAAGACCTGGCTCTTCGACTGACCAGAGCTGCACCCACCACCCCAGTGCCTTGAGACCCTTACGGGTGTGTAGCGCACTTCACAATTCCCTGATTGATTGATTGATTGATTGATTGATTGATTGATTGATTGATTGAAAGCGCCCCTTTTACCCAGCTATTAATATACAGTTAACTATGAATGAGTGGTTCACATCCTCATCCCTTTAACGTTAATTACATTTCTGAACCCTCCCCAATTACCCATCCTGAGAGAGGATGGGCCACAGTCAATCTTCCTACTAAAAGGCATAGCCATTTTTTCTGCTCTGGTGGTAGCTTTCACAGCTCATCAAGGGGAAACTATTGACAGGAAGGGCAGCTGCAGGTAGTCTAATGATTAAAATATTCTACACAAAGGATGAATGAACTCTAGGTTATACCAAACAAAATGTATTAACATAATATTTCAATTGGACTTTAGTTTTACTCATTGGTCCAGCTTCTGCCCTATACAGTGAACGTAGCTTTTGGGGGCCAGTCACTGTAGGAGCATGCCAGGCCCAATTTCTGACATATTCCACTTTATAATAAAACTAAGTGGGATACAAGGCCTACTCAATAGCTAATATTTAAAAGTAGGGTTATTTTGACATTTATATATTTCTGCAGATTTTAATTTGCAGCAGTCAGGCCACATGTAGGCTTGAAGTGATGTTTTATTGTCGGCCTATCAGGGGCACAATATGTGTTTCAGGCTATATTTGGCATTTATCTTTTATGCCATTGGTGTATTTCCTGCATCATATAATATGGCCTTACTGAAGTTAAATAGGTCCAATTGTGGATTAGTCAATGTTATCATGTTTTAAGGGTCAGACCAAATACACTGGGGGCTGGAGAGCAGTACCCCAGTATGCAGAGCTCAAAACACAAGCAATATCAGTCATCAAAAATGGGGGTAACACACATAAAGAGGGATTTTCTCCTAGATGCCATAGTCATAGTCAGAGGTGGTGCTGCCATAAATGCTGGTGTACTAACCACCCTAAATCAGGCAATTGGTGTGGTCATTTCTATCAAATTGGTCTTCACATTACAGCTGGCAGAGGCTCTCGAATCAGGAAGAACGCCTTCCTCCCTATGCTTTCCTCTACAAATAAAGCTGGAGTGGGAAGGGGTAGACAGAAGAGACATCAGCCATTTTTTGACCGTAGTGCCGTTGCTGTGCACGTTTGAATCAGGCTGTTAATGGTCTGGGGGATTTTGGCTTGCATGTACAAGTTACCGCTGCTAGCTACGCCTATAGAGTTGCCAGAAAATTTGGAATAGTCGATCAGATTTACCACGCACATCTTAGCGTCTGAATTGTGTTTCTTTTGTGAAAAAGTAGGAGTTTGAGTTTACTTTAACATTACCTACAAACCTGTGATCTAGTTTTATATGTTTGAGAAGATATTCGCCCTGCTAACGTTATCCAGAGATCTCACCCTCAGGTATAGCTATTATCTAAATATTGATGGATAGCAACTCTTTAAGTTTCCTGAGATCAATACGTAAACGTCTCGCAAATGTGACAAATGGATGCACAGGTTGTGGCTATTTCTTGGGATGATAAAGTAACCTTTGCATCTATATTAACCCGACAGAAAAAAAGTATATATGTTTTTGCTTATTTAAGTTTTTACTAAGTGCAAAACAGGACAAGTGCTCCTAGTCACAACCTTTATCTCTCTACTTCACAGCCAACATCTGTTTCATTTTGGTGTAAATTCTCTTTTGAGCAGACAGGTGCACCACCACTACTTTCCAGTAGATGGTAATAAACTCCTAAAAAAAGAATACCGACTATCCTATAGCATTTTTCATTGAATACAAATGTATCAAACACCGAGGATTTGTAAAACTGTAACCCATATGATATTTTTATTCATATCTACGGGCACTCTAGTAAAAATGTGTGGTCCTGCAACAAACATTTCTGAGTAGTTAACGACTGACACAGGTTTTAAAATACATATTTCCTAACTGAATTCAATAGGAGACTTTGTTCTCAAAGTCTAAATTAATTTGAAAAACCTATTTGAAGTGATTTGCACTATTGTGATATACATACAGGGAACAAATAGTACATGGTCAAAAGTTTCCCCCACAGGGTAACTTCTGTCTAAATAATCTGTAAACATAACCAAGTTTAATTTACTGATCTACTAGTTTTCGAAAATCCAAAAATAGAGCTTGATTTGTTGTTCGTTTAAAGAAAAATATATTGTGTTTGCTTCCCAGACTCTTGAGAGAATAAGCGCAGAATCATTTATTGAAGGTAAAATACCGGTAAAGTTTCTTCTCTTTAAAGGTATCATCAGAAAATATAGCTCATCTCTAGCCATGATATTTAGACTTAATTTGCTGTCCGTTCTTACACTAACAAAGAATGTTGACGATATCAAAGCTTTTATTTCTATCAGTTCCTTCACGTACTGCCTTATCACTACTTGTCACTTCTCTATCAGTAATACTTTTTAAATTATCATTTCTTTCTATTAATGTGTCTATGCTAATCATATTCATGTAGCACCATCCACTAGGGGTTTGGGCTAGAGCGGCATAGCCAAAAATAGCCCAAAGGCTAAATAACATAAAGCTTGGGCTCCACCATTTTAGGTTTTGGTGACCTGGTGGCTGGTGGCAGAGTATAGTAGTAACAAACTTTTTCTGTAATAGTAGCGTTAGTTTTGAGGAGTTAGCAGTGTGCATCAGGTGTATTCAGCGTAGTTTAGTATAGCAGAGTAGTGTTTTGGGTAGTAAGGAGCTAAGCTGTGCCTTACCTGAATATGGAAGATGTGAGGGTTTGTGAGGTGATGCGCCTCCTGAAAATAGAAGGTCGCATGGATCTGGTGGTAATGGAGGTTGTGGGGTGAGCGCCGGTGGGGTGGCCATGGCGATTGCGGCATGCTCCCAGCCAAGAATAATTAGGGCAGCAAGCGGGCTTCAAGGTGCCAGGTTAAGTGAGAAGAATAGAGGAGCTCCAACTCGGGAGGGAGGTTGGGGGGTAGTGAGTAGAGGTGGGGGAAGGAGCGGCAGTGGTTCAGGGGACAGCGTCTGCGTTTATTGAGGCAGTGTCCAAATGGAGCAGGGAGGAAGAGGGCCGGGAGGAGGAAGGTGAGCAAGTGATGGAGATAATGGAGGTGGAGGGTGGTAAGCAGGGGGAAGAGGGGCAGGGTAGGAAGAGGAGGGCAGTGCGGGCAGGGTGGCATGAGGAAGAGGGACAGGGTGGCCGGCAACCAGCACACCAGTCCAGCAGTTTGTTGCGTGGAGGCGAACTGAGGGCTGGGCATGCCCGATATTGGCATGGAGGGAATTCAGGAGGGCACCTGCAGCAGTTTACGGGCACTCAGGTAGGTAAGGGGACACATGAGATGGGTCCAAAGGGCTCAAATTCCGGTTAAGGTGGACAGGTTAGAGTTCTGGCTGGAGCTATACGAGCGTCGTGAAGAACCAATGGTTTTGCTTGAGGGGTTTCGGTTTGGTTACACTGGACAGTGGTTCAGGAGGGGGGCGGATAACTTGAGTACAGCCAAAAAACAAAAACAGGCAGTACAGGACAATCTTGACAAAGAGGTGAGGGAAGGTAGGATGGCGGGCTCTGTATTGCTGGAGGTGTGCAGGGGGACGAGGAGGAGACATGCCTTTATAACACATTGATGGTGTGGATGTTTTTCGGAGTGTTTCATGTGTCAGTATTGCTAGGGAATAGAGTGTTGGGGGAGTGTCTTGGGTGGACGTGGTCACACACTCGAGTTGGTTGCAAATATACTGAGTTGATCAAAAACAGACCAGCGGGACCAGGGTAGATACATTGTTTTACAGCCAGTGGTGGCGCCAGGTCCCTGTCCTCCTTGGTGGGTGTCACCATGGTTGGGTTTTCGCAAGACATCTAGACAAGCGCTTTTCAGGCATAGGGCAGGAGGCAGAGTGACGGCATATCAGCTGTTAACGCTTCTCAGAAAGGCTTTACAGCGACTGGGGGTCAATGGGTCGAAATTTGGGACAAAGTCCCAGGCATCAGTGCGGGTCGATGGCAGGCCATAGGGGTTGGGCAAAAGATGAAATTATGTGGCTTTCCCACTGGTCGTCACAGTGTTAAAGGCATTATGTGAGAAGGGTTGAGGGATGAACTGCGCGCACTGAACAGTAGTATGTGACATTTACGGCTTTTTGGTTTTTTCAGGTTCATGGTCCAGCTCAGAGGCAGAGTAGATGGCTATTTGAGTAGTTGGACACTCGTTTGTTAAATGGGCCCAAGTGCATGCTTGTCAGAGTTATTTTGCTCAAAATTTACGTTTCAATGAGCGTTTGTTCAAGATCACATGGAAAGTGAAAAGAGGCATGTGTTGGAAGGAGCTGGTCCCATGTTTGAATAGCATGTTGGTAGGCAGACGGTGCCCACATATATTGGTTCTGCATTTGGGGGAAATTATATCTGTGAAGAGAAAGGGGTTGTGCTGATGCATAGCATGAAGAAAGATTTGGCTCTCATTAAAGAACCATGTGCAGGGAAAGGGTAGGCAGGTAGTTCAAGGTTCAGTTTAGGACGTTTGGCTATTTACATTTTCATACTTGCAGGCATGGGATGTAGGTTTAACAGAATTTGGTAATTTTAAATGCAATACATTGTAATGTTTGTAATTTGTTAATTGCAGGGTGGGGCAGGTTGGGGGGGATTGTAGGGGTGGGGGTGGGATCAGGTGGTAGTCTAACGGATGTATAGCGAGGGTTTCATTGTGTAAGGCAGTGTCCAGGTTATTTTGTTGTAATGTGCACCTGTGTTGTAGGGATTCTGCGTATGCACAGAACTATGCGCAGGAAACCAGAACCTTAGAGAATTGTGGTGTACCAGAAACTCCCCTCAGAACTAAGAACCCCTTATCCGACTAGCTTAGTGTCACATTCGTTATCCGAGATTTAGCTCGGCGGTCCCAATGTATAGACAACCCAGAACATGCGACTTAGTTATTCTCAGGAATGGTGGGAACCCGAAATACCCGTTTGCACTTATATATCAATCCACAACAGAATAACTAAGACACAGTAAAGTTTAAAGAATTTATTCATAAACCTCGAGTCCTGTTATACAGTACTTTGGCTAACATAAGCAGACAAATGGTTAAGATCATTACCATTAGCATTGTTACAATTCCATAGAAAATGAAAGGAGCGATCATATTAATAATGACAGTGGAAAACAACCACCCTCCTTTCTCTAGCAACTAATAAAATATTATTAGACTATTAGAAGGTCTCATAGGCTTGCATAGGGGACCCCATACCGTATAGATCAGCTTAGTGTATCACATCACAGGATCAGCTCAGTGTTCTCTGCTTCAGCTCTTCTATCGAATGAATAAAAAACCTGCTGCGCTGTAATGTTAAAGCCTACGACTTTCTGGTATTTGCAGCTGCGTGCATGTTATGACTAAACAGTGGTACGATCACCCTGAACACAATCAGCCGGCACCGTCTAGTGTCCTAGAACAGTTCTTTACTCGATGTACAGACCAAGGGCACTAGCAACTGTTAAGGATGTATAAATAACATTCACTTGAGACAAGAGCGAGTCTGCATTTCTCAAATGAATAACATGTAACAACAGTGTCGGGTGCAAAGGCAGCAAAAGCAGCAAGATGGCTGTCTAACAGCTAACGTGATTGAGCTAACTTAGCAATGTAAATAGGGAGTGGCCTAAAACCACGTGACATCCCCCTTTGATCGAACCACGGGACTACCAGGGGCGTATATTTTAATAGAACGCAGAGTTCAAGATCAATGATGCAGACTAAAGAGCTTGAAATGTGAGTGTTCAGAAAATGAGAGAAAAAAAAGTTTCGAAGAGAAAAATATATAAAAACACAAGCCATCGTCCATAGAGGCCAACGATCGTTTGTGAAAAAAAAATGCAACTCCATATGACTCGCCACCGGACATTGTGAGCACAAATGTTAGTCTAGGAAAGTGTAAGCAGCGTATGCAGCCGCAGCTTCCAGTAGAAAATCATTGGAGTCATCCGCAAAATTGTCTGTCATCCAATTCAGCAAAGAAAAAGAACACACGTGTTCCACAGGGAAATGAGTATCAAGCACTCCACGTGGACAAGAAGCAGGCATCTCGATGTAACTTCGTGCCAGGAATTCAACTGTTGCCGTCTCGATATCCCATAAACCAAGGACTCCATGCGCCGCACCCAAGGCCATAAACCCGACTCCAGAACATCAAACTCATGAACCACTAAGGGATACATCAGTCGATCAAAATCCAGGTCAGGTGACACCAAGTTTGACAAACACATATCAAGAGCCCATTGGAACGGACATTCGAGACAGTGAAAAACAGGCTGCACACAAGTGAAAAACGGGAACCGGAATGATAATCCATAAGCGACACTCAAGGTAGCCAGTGGTAAAGTGCCATACGATTCCCACATCCGGCTACGCAGATGGAACAGGCTGAATCCGTGGTCGAGTAGCGCAAGTCGTGCATCCATAGCGTAGAGCGCAGACCAACAGGAGTATGCCAGAAATTAAAGCGAGAATTAGAGGAAACCCTCCGAAAACACCAGAAAAAATAGAATGAAAAATAGCTGGTATTATACCAAAGATAGACTGGAAAGACGTCACAAGGCCAGAGCCTACAATTTAAAAAAAATGGACCAGACCAGTCGTGGAAGAAGCATTGAAGATAGTGTGTATTAATGTGCCAAAATGCAGGGGGAGGTCAGCGTTCAAAAGAGCTTGAACTTCTGTGCGAGTGTTCGCCACTTGAAGGAGAAATGTTTCACGAGACGAAGTCAACGCAACCTCCTTTTGAGACAAAAGAGCCCTTATTCTGCTCATCCTATTGAACTCTGCTTTCAAGGTTGGAATCGTCGGCCAGATGGATATATCAAGCCGGCCTTGCGGGGGTGGGAAAAGCACGTTATTACAGCAAATTACCCTCCGTGAAACCGAAACAATATAGGGAATACCAGCTAACATCCCACAGCAAGCTTCACTATTTAAAAGCAGATAACTACCATTAGCAAGCAGCGTAAATGATGGCGTTATAACTGGCACAGGAATGCCCTTCAACACGCAAGCTAAATTAGGGGCATTCATATTACACGATCCATGTAATTGGATATGTCTACACACTACGGAATGATCAGGAGCAGACGTACACTCCTCACCCTTCAAATAAACTTCTTTGCCTTCTCTCTCACATCGATATGTAAATGGGAGAGACCAGACTTCATGCAAGAATGCAGAACCTAGTTTTTCATATCTGCCCAAGGCGTAATGTTTCATGCACGAACTAAACTTATACATAGAAATCGGGAGAGTGACCATCCCATGGATGAGCCACACTGCATAATCAGACTCAGCCACTGAAAAAGGCAAAGGCTCTAACTTTTCTATATGCAGTAGTGAATACGTAGCATCTTTCATGGACATGAATTGCTGCTTTTCTGTCAGATTAAATGGGCGGAATAAAGAAGAAACATTCATGTAATCCCAAGGTAATTTCCCCGCCTTTAACGTCTGCAAAGTCCAAGCAAATTGCATAATCGATCGTAATTGATTTTGACCATGATATAACACAGACACATCCTCCTGGACAATATCTACAACAGATGAAACAATGTTATCTAATGTATATATTCTCGAAGATAAGGTGTTAATACTATTATCTATTACTGCCAATATTTTTTCCATATTGGCTTGGTCAATAGCACGGAGCCTGGAAGCAGCCTCAATCTGCGACAACTTCCAAACCTCGTTGTAAACAGCATACACCCACCTTTTGGATCTTCCCAATGCGGGACCTTTAACAAAATCATTCAAATCTATTTTGTCATGTAAACGGGACAAGTGAATTTTTACAGAATCCAATGTGGAATGTTGCAGCCATGTCTGGCACAATTTACCTACCGAGTAGGTAGTGACAGTGTGTGAGGACACAAAACGAGGGTCTACTCTATCCTGTATGTATCCGGGAACCAACCCCAAAAATCTGCGTTGACAGGTATCCGAACTTCTCTGCCATACCAACCAACCTTTTGGGTCAAATGCACTAATATTGAAGGTGGAATTTGAAATAAGAGATTGCAACATAGCAAGGGACAGATTTGTGTGATTCCCCCAACCAGGATAAGCACTCAGATCCGGGATCGAGGGAGAAGTTAATTTTTTAGAAATAGCCAATCCAAAACAGGTTGTCTGAAAAATTGTGGAATTTAAAAATAACATGTGGTTTGGGATGAGGCAGGCACGATGTAAAGCTTCTGTTCCTTGTATTTGCCAAGACTTAGTGCCCCAAACCGATTTGAGATCAATAGTATCTTTCCAAACGTCATACCCTCCAATTGCCAAATCGTCCATAAAGGACTTAGAAAACAACAATTTAGTGTGTGTCAAACGCACCTTCGAAATAGGTTCGTCCTTAAGTTTAAAATAAAAGGATGCATTATTGGACACACTGAAATCTGAAAAATATGAAAATTTGTTGACCAAAGTTTTTGAACTACCAATCCTCGGGGCAGGGCAATGTTCCCACTGAGTAAAGTTGACTAAACTACGAAATGTGTTAGCCCTATGAAGAAAATGAGTACCATAATGTTGATAACAAAACTGCTCTGCATAGTTTTCAGTATTCAAATACAAATCCTCAGCATCAAATGCAGCATAGTATTTCAAATCAGAAAACAGTGTCTCTATAGTTTTTACATCCCAATCATCAGATCGAATGTTCTGTTTTACCACATCACGCATAGAAACACGATACACAGATGGTACATTAATCACTTCCGTGGGCCCATGAATTTGAAATTTAACTGCATCCCATGCTATTCCATCACGGACAGGCCAGGCGGTGATGTTCACAAAAGTCTGGTCCCTCTTCATGATGTGCGACGATGAATGTGGGGCCAAAGTTCCATTAATTAATCTAATTGTAGAACGTTCATTCAGGTAGTGTCCATTTATAAGCCTAAAAAACACCACCACAAAGCCAATGGACATGAACAAAAAAATGCAAATGAGCACCAGCCAAATGTAAATCCAGGGGGGAACCAAAAATTGTCTCTTGAACCAGGCAAAAAATTTTGAAAATATGGAAGGGGCAGTGGAAGTCAATGATTCAGTTCCAAAGGAAGAATTAGACTGGGTAATTTCCGATGAATGCAAAAGGGGCAACGGAACATCAGCAGGATAAGAATACTCAGCATCAGCGGACAAATCACCATCCGCAGGCGATAGAGCAGAATCAGAAAGTACTTGCATTTCAATGGCAACCTCAGGCACGATGTCAGATGGTGGCACCACAACAGAACTGCGCATCATTGAAGGGCAAGAAACTGAAGGTGTCAGACTATGGAGTATCGGCCACCCTGTGTAGCTTGACATTGTCAACTGAAATGTACCTGTTGTCTCTGTGACCAGGAAGTGGAGGTAAAACAACTGTACGTGTACCCTCAACTCCAAGCACCGGCACTGGTGCACGATAAGAGGGGCCAAACTCTTTCTTCTTCTCCACCTTCTCACGGACCAGATCACCAACTCTGGGTAGCCAGCCGACTACCGGAATCTGTAGTCCAGCTTCGGATGCAGAGGATATGTGTTCTTTTGCTAGAGTGTCTCTTGCTTCTTGAAGATTCTGTAAGACAGTACAGTGGTCATCTAAGTCAAAAGGCGCGGCTGCCGCCGCCATGTCTAGACCCTCAAGGTCTGGGACAAACATTCGAACCCCGAAGAGCATCATGTACGGGGTCCTCCCACCCAGAGACCTTCTAGGGAGATTATTAAGTGCACGTTGGACGTCATACAAATGGGCTAGCCAGTTTTTGCCAGTACCTAACACTCTGGCTGTCAATGATTGCTTTAGGTCACGGTTCATTCGTTCCACAACACTATTGCCCTCAGGCCGGTATGGAGACGAAAATTTGACTTGGACCCCCAAACTTCTCATAGCTTCTTTGTACGCCTTAGAGGCGAACGCAGGGCCCTGATCAGAGTGAAGGGTTCCACATGCAAAACTCCCTATAAAGACACGCAATGCTTTGATGACAGTCCGGGCGTCAGCACTCCTGTGTGGCCACACCCAAAGAAAACGTGTGCACGAATCCACTGCAACCAAGATATACTTGTACGCAGTGTCAGAGGAAAATGGACCGCAGTCATCTAAATAAACACACGCTAGTGGTTGATTAGATATATGCAGCTGCGTTTGTGGTGGACGCGCCACAGAAGACGGCTTTATTTGTTGGCAAATACCACAATTGAGGACATAAGTCCGCGTATGTTTGTACAAACCGTACCACCAATAACGCTGCTGCAACAGTGACACAGTTGCGGACACTCCGGCGTGCGCAGACGCAACACCCTCGTGCGCAGCTTGCACCAAAGCAGGCCTGCAGTCTGCATTGGGAATAACTCTATCCCCAACATCATTTATCCTTAATAACGGGACGTTATCAGGACTTAAGTGATAATGGTATCGAGAAGGGAAACCTCTAGGGAAGTTTGTCCCAGTCTCTGAAGCAGCAATGGCTGCCAAGATATCATCATCGATCTTACTTTTGGATCTTGTAACTGCTGCTACCAAGTATGTTGCCACTGCTGTTTTAGCTGCCTCGTCAGCCAAACTGTTACCGACAGCATGGACGCCAACTCGTTGGTGACCAAGAGTGTGAATAACATTCACAAGGGGCCGACTGCCTTTTAGTTCAGCCACCCTAGCCCAAAGCGTTTTATGCTTCACTGTGCTACCTTTTGAATCACGAAATCCATTCGCGATCCAAAACATCAGATTGTCGTTGTAAGATTGAACACAATAGTAAGAGTCACTCACTATAAGAGTTGTGACTCTATGATCAGCAAACTCCAGTGCAAGCACCAGAGCACGAAGCTCCGCCAATTGTGCGGTACAATCACCCAAAGTCTGCGTATGCACCGCATCCTGTATGAATTCTCCATTCACGAAAGTACCAACAACAATTGCGCAAGCCGCTGAATAAGCGTGCCTTGATCCAGTTGCGGGCTGCGCGGACCCATCAGTGTATATGACACAATGGAACTCCTCCAACGGGCGCAATGTAAGTGGAGCCGGATTAACTAATTCATACTCCAAACTCTCCTGAGTCTGTAGCCCTGCGTCAAAGATGTATTCGACGTCAGGCGAGGCTAAGGAGGTCGCCCATTGTATCCACCTCGGATGCAAAGCTTTAGAATTCGGCACACTTGCTTTAGTGACTGCCTCTAGGGCAGGAAACGGTGTCACCACCATCATGCGTTTCCCCTGTGATAGCGCTCGTTCTTTCAGGATTGCCATCTGAGCTGCTGTCAAAACCTTTTGGACAGTGGAGAAACGCATTTCAGCCGAAGTATATAAATGAGATTTGTAAGCAATGGGGACTGTGTCGCCCTCATTGTATGTTAAGTACGTGAACCCCTCCACACCCGGTACAATTCTTATGACCAGATTTGTGTGGTTATCACGAGTTTGTAAATATTTCGCAGTAAGAAGGTCAGACTGCAAAGAGTGCAATGCAGCTGAATGCTCTGGCAGCCAGCAAGATTTGGTAAAAGTTGGTTGTACCAAGGCATATAGTGTCTTGATACGCTGGGCTATTCAGGAATGTAGGTACGACCGAAATTCAGAAAGCCCAGCAATGATTGTAGTTGTTTCAATGTTGCAGGGATACGAAGGCGTGCGCATTTCTCAAGGAACTGCGGAGCCAAGCCGCGGCCCTCATTGTTGAGTTCGTACCCCAAGAATAACACTGTGTACTCGGCAATGTGGGACTTCTTAAAGTTAAACTTGTAACCAAAGTCCGCAAACATAGTAATTATGTTGTCCACACGAGCAAGGTGTGGAAGCAACTCGTCGTCTGTTAAGTATATGTCATCAACGTACGAGTATGCCTCCGGGTCTACCATCTCTAAGAGAGAGACCACACGGGCAGCAAATACCCCAGGACTATTTTTATAGCCCATAGGAAGCCTTTTGAACACTTTTTGTTTACCACCCGAAGTAAAGGCGGTCCACTCATAACTATGAGTGGATATGTTATGGCAATAAAAGCCATTGGACAAGTCGAGTGTGGTTTTGAACCTCTTTCTCACAAGACTATCGTCGAGAGCCGAACTATGGGTATTTTGCACCGCACAATTCCGGCAGTGCGAGTTTAAGTGCCGGTAATCCAAAACTAGGCGGTACGATCCGTCAGGCTTCGTCACAGTGAATAAAGGATTATTCATGGGTGACACACACGTTTCAATTACTCCCTGATATTCCAATTGTTCAAGGATAGACGCGACGTGAGACCTAGCTTCCCGACGCATAGGGTATTGAGGTTATGGCTGGGGGTCGGATCGCAATGGAATTTCGTGGAGGGCAGAACATTTATCCCACCCCACCTGATTACGATACAACGCAGGTGCTAGCACCCGCGCCCACTCCTCGGCTAACTTCCCAGACTCCTCCTTGGGCACCACGTGTCCAAAAGAAGGAAGAATAACTTCTTCCCCCCATGGAGCGTTTAGAACGAAAGCCGGGGGCCAATCCTTCTCCGCCAATAATATATCATAGGTGGTCGTCAGATTATCCCAAAATACCGCGTTAATTTTTCATTGTATGTCACCCTCAATAATGAGGACTACTTCAAATAATCTCTCAGGGGGGGCTACGCGAGAATCAGCAGTTTCTACTGTCACATAGATTTTAGTTGCTGTCGCCTCCAGAAATGGACGCAGTGCTCCCCGCACTACTGTAACTTCCGCCGCGCTGTCTAGCAGCGTCAGCGCCCATTTCATGTTCAGAAGCTGTGTCCGTACCATCTGAGGCATACTTCGCTGAGATTGCAGCAACTTTCTTTTTCTGAAACGGAGGACGTGGACGTGCAGAATCTTCTTGCTTGCCTTTTCCGTCCGCCTGTCGGGGCTGGTCTCGACCTTGAGCACCCCGGCCTCTCCCACGGTCTCCGCCACCAAAGTGTGAAGCCGTTGATTCCTGTGAAGAACGAGGAGAGCGCTGGTCAGGAACCTGAAATCTATCAGGTGACTTAATACGAGAACGATCACGCAAATCATAAGTGCGTTCAACATACGCCTGAACAGGAGAGGCAGGACGAGTATCCTGTTTCTGTTGCTGTTTATCTTGTTTCTTAGCTCGCCTATTTTGTTTTGGAAAGTTGGGTTTATCGTCTTTTGTAGACAAACTCACTTTAGTGTGCTGTACTACATCAGGAATTTTGATGATTGGTTTCACGCCTAGTGCACTACGTCCAACCATCCTATAGGCTTTTGCAATAACTTTTGCAAACTCCCTCGGCTTATCTTCTTCTGCAATTAGTTCCATCATGTTTCCCACTTGAAACTGCAATGCATCTCCTTTGAGATTTCCCATAATCATGGAACATACCACATCGAAGCTGTCGATAAGCCGCATTCCCAACTCAATAGCTGCTTCCGCACCATGATCCTCCTGGACTTTTTTGATAACGGAAGGTAGTACCGACATAGACGTAGTGCCGAAGCACTTTGAATAGGTCGCGGCAAAGACCTTGCCCCAATTGTCACAATCGACAATGTCTGGGACTAGTTCTTTCGGCAAAGTAATAGTGAGCATCCTGTGTTTTTCCACAGGACTAGTGTTAGGAAACACGGCTTCTAGTTGATCGAATTTTTCTGCAAGCCAATAAGGAAACTCATCCTTATTCTGGGGGCGCTTGCCAACAACCGCGTTTACCATTACAGGACTGATCACCACCGCATGATGGTGATCAGCCCCGTGTCCCGCAACTGCAGGTGCCCCCACCTGTACAGTGCGCGACACATACTGTACTAACGCCCTATGGACCGTAATCAGGGTTGTGTGTAGTATACGTAAGCTATCCACACCTACCGTCAGGTAGCGTGGATGAGGTGTATGTCCGGCCAGTACCGGCCAAGTAGCTCCTTCAATTGACAAAGGACCCAGTCTCGCCGGGGTGACCGTGTGGGGGAGGGCGCCATTGAACCAAATAGTGTGCTGCTAGGTAGAAATAGGAATTTCTAAAGCCATATATGGGGTATAATGAAGAGGCACCTGCGTAGCAGTGTATTTATGGAATGTTTTATCGGTATCTTCCACAGCCTCAAAGGTAACCCAAGAGTAAAACAACTCATAAGGGTAAGTGGCATTTGCACTAACGACAAACACCACTGCCATCCCGTCATCAGGCACCCCATACGTCCTCAAATGAGCACGCAGAGACACCCTACTATGAGCGGGAATTTCTACCGCCATTAGGACTAAAAAGAAGATACAACGAGATCTTCAGTAGCACTTGGGCTTAGATTAGTGTAACCTTTTTTATTATCAAGCTTGAAAGAACCTATAGCCTAAAACCTAGGTAGGTTAAACCGTCACTCCCGTTATCCGGAAACCAGAGTGAGGGCGTTGTGGACTAATAAAAGCACTACTAAGGCATCTCAGCTATTAAGACCAAACGTTAGGTGCGCCATGTTGTAGGGATTCTGCGTATGCACAGAACTATGCGCAGGAAACCAGAACCTTAGAGAATTGTGGTGTACCAGAAACTCCCCTCAGAACTAAGAACCCCTTATCCGACTAGCTTAGTGTCACATTCGTTATCCGAGATTTAGCTCGGCGGTCCCAATGTATAGACAACCCAGAACATGCGACTTAGTTATTCTCAGGAATGGTGGGAACCCGAAATACCCGTTTGCACTTATATATCAGTCCACAACAGAATAACTAAGACACAGTAAAGTTTAAAGAATTTATTCATAAACCTCGAGTCCTGTTATACAGTACTTTGGCTAACATAAGCAGACAAATGGTTAAGATCATTACCATTAGCATTGTTACAATTCCATAGAAAATGAAAGGAGCGATCATATTAATAATGACAGTGGAAAACAACCACCCTCCTTTCTCTAGCAACTAATAAATATTATTAGACTATTAGAAGGTCTCATAGGCTTGCATAGGGGACCCCATACCGTATAGATCAGCTTAGTGTATCACATCACAGGATCAGCTCAGTGTTCTCTGCTTCAGCTCTTCCATCGAATGAATAAAAAACCTGCTGCGCTGTAATTTTAAAGCCTACGACTTTCTGGTATTTGCAGCTGCGTGCATGTTATGACTAAACAGTGGTACGATCACCCTGAACACAATCAGCCGGCACCGTCTAGTGTCCTAGAACAGTTCTTTACTCGATGTACAGACCAAGGGCACTAGCAACTGTTAAGGATGTATAAATAACATTCACTTGAGACAAGAGCGAGTCTGCATTTCTCAAATGAATAACATGTAACAACAGTGTCGGGTGCAAAGGCAGCAAAAGCAGCAAGATGGCTGTCTAACAGCTAACGTGATTGAGCTAACTTAGCAATGTAAATAGGGAGTGGCCTAAAACCACGTGACACCTGTTTCAATAAAGCAGCTTTTTTCACACATATTGAGTGGTCCGTGTCATGGCTACACCCTCTCTCCCAATGTTTCCATGGCATCATATTTTGTTCGCCTTTCTTGTAGAAGTAGGAAGGCCCTAAATGTGATTGTTGTTATTTGCAGAGCCGACTTTAGCTGGTGACGCCAGGTGCGACAATCTTTGTTGGCGCACCCGATGGCCGCCTTCTCCACGGATTCCATCACTACCATGTTCCAGGAGTGCCCCTCAACTATCCATTGCTCCTCTCACGTATTTTACGTCTTTTATAGCAGTACTCATATCAATGTATGGTGCCAGAGCTGGACCGGCTTTAGAGCTGGTGGGGTCCAGTGCAACAATGTTTGTTGCCACCCCTCAATGACCACCTCTGCCACAAATTACCACACTACCACCATTTAACAGTGCCCTTCAAGTCTCCATAACCACTCTCTCTCAGATGCATTTAATTAGTTTTATAGCTCCACCCATATCAGTCTAGGGAGCAGTTTAAATCACACACACTACACAGAGTAAATATCAATCATAGGTGTGTAGATCAGTGTACATGAAATGTTACAGAAGACTACAAGGTGTAGGAGTCACATGCCATCTATACTGGTTGACAGTATAGTTTAATAGCACTTGGTCTGGAGAAGCAAAAACTCAAAACTTAAAACGTAACATCATGGTTGGAGGTTCTCTTTAATAATCAGAATTGATTTCTATCCAAATGAACCCTTTATCCAACATTAGTATAATGAAAGACTTGAAGAAAATCATAACACTCTAATCTATAACTTGTAGTTTGCATGCAGCTCTTTGATGACAGTTCATAGCTCACCGTTTAATGTTAGGATTTTAACTGTAAGTAGCAAAAGGATCTCTCAGACAAAAGCAGTAACCGACTGACCTATTTACTTTATATACACTTTGTGATCTGCATGGTTGCAGAAGGCATTATTAACCTACCTTACTATGAGTCAGAACTTCCACTAGACAAACCTCTAGTCTCTCTATATGAAGAACATTAATCACCGACGTTATCTTGACATTATTATTGTTGCCTTAAAATCGCTGGAGGCCAGTAGCAAGGCACAGGTGTTTTTCAAACCATAACATACTTGCAAACATTATGCAAGTATACGGAAACAGTGTGTAAATCAGTGTATAGCAAAATTCACATAAGCCATTGAGGGCTAGAAGGTGTAGGACTCGCGTGTCATCATAATGGTAGGCAGTATATTTTAAGTGCTTGATCTGAAGATGCACAAACTTACGATTTAAAACGTAACACTGAAGTGGAATGCGGATCGCTCTGGGGATAGCAGAGGGGGCTGCAGAAGCACTGGGACTCTGCGTCATCTTTTTTGTCATTGTCCCAAGCTCACCAGATATCAAGAACAGGTCTTGGATGATATTGATTTAGCTTTCAACACTATTATCCCATGATTCTCGGCTTCCACTCCTGGGGCTCCCAAACACCCTGACGTATCCCTTACGCTCCATCAAAGGGAGACAGATGGCTCTTGCTTTAAACACAGTCCACCGGGTAATATTCTCACTATCGGGCACGGATAAGACACCGGATCATATCTCTTGGCTACACAAATTGTTATTTCTCATGGGGATGAAGAAGCTCTCTCTACCAGTGACCCCGGTACAATCCTCCTATTTGGAACTGTGGGCCCCTTTCATATACATCCTTTCTTCCGAGTTTAGGGAACTGGCAGGGCCGGACTGGCCGTACCGGGCTTTTCCCTGGTGGGCCGCCAGGGTGGGGGCCAGTTTTGGGCCCCTGGGAGGCCGTTTTTGTTATTTACCCAACAAGAAGAGTGTCTGTCAGGCTGAGCTAAGGTCAGCCTGACAGACACTTTTCATGTTAAGGAAAGGCAGCCAGGAGCTAGATATGCACCAATTGTGCAGGCTCCTGCCTGCCTGACCTGAACTTTTTCCGGGCTGTGAGCCTGTGAGCGTGTTCTTTTCATTAGGGCAAAGTACCTTCAGGCCCTGCCCCTTGTGGAGAGGAGGGGCATCACTGATTGTCTCAGGCCTGGGGCACCTCAGTTTAAGCCCTATAGTGCCCAGGGCTGTGTGTCAATCAGGGACACCTCGTCACAGCGTGGTGTGGGGTCAGCAACTCTCTCTGACCCCATTCCACTCTGTGACGAGGCGCTCCTGGGACCTCTGAGGAAGAGCTCCAGCAGGTAAGTGTGATTTGTTTTTTAATGATTGGTGCATGCTTGACTGTATGAATATTTGGGACTGAGTGTTGTGAATGGCTGTGTGTGTGTGTGTGTATACACATTTGTGAATGCATGGGTGTGAGTAAGTGTGTATGTGTGTGTTCCATCTCCCCCCTCCTTGCTAAAATTACTATCCGCCACTGGTGCCCAGTGTGATGGCACCGGTCGCACTGCCTTAAATCCAGCCCTGGTTGTTTGTGTAAGATTAGTAGCGTCTATGTTCAATGTTTATTTTTATGTCGTTTATGTAGTAGATTAGAATGCAGATAAATTAATTTGGAGATCTTTGTACACTTTATATTTATAGACCAAAAAATACTCTATTTTTATCTGTAATGGGTAATCGATGTCCCTTGCTCCGTCATAGTCTGGCATATTCTGGGCATCACAATCCCTTTTGGTACTAATGAAGTGGTGTTGTGTTCATGCTAGGGAAGGTGTGTTTGTCCTAGATGTATCAGAGCTTTTGTAGAGCGCATTTTACTGTGAGGATTGACTGTTGGTTTGGCAGTGTGTTTTCCAGCTATATAGCATTGGAGTTGTGTTTTGTGCAGGAGGGCATACAGGTTATGTTATGTCTAATGTGTGCTGTCTCATGATTATCATTTGAAAGTGTCTGGAATGATAGATAGCACATGGCAATAGTGTTGAGAGAATGGTGCAGTTTGGAATTAATTGCATGCCTCATTATGGGATACCGGACATATTGTGCTGTTTATATTTTTCTGATAATGTTGATGTGTCTTAGGCTTTGTTGCAGTGAGCATCCATCAAAGGACTTCAAATCCACGCCGACCCCTTCGCTTCCTACCTGGGCAAGTGTCAGGGTTGGATCTGCCACCTCATAACTATTGGAGCAGCACAGTTCACTTCTATTTTCTTCATTAAAATGATCCTCTTTACAAAACCCAAGCATCACTGTCAAGGTTTATTCTGACTAAATACATCCTTACCTACTCATTTTGCCAGAGGAAACTAATAAAGGAAACAGGGGGCAAGGGAGGAGTCAATGAGTCTGGATGTCTTGGTTCATATCGGGCTCAAGATTCAACCACTAGTGTTAACTGTACCTCTACTGCTAAACTGAAAATATATTTTGCCCTTTAAGAAGTGAAGCCCCGAGCGTTTTTTAGTGGCACTTGATTGAACTAACTTACATGTTAAAGAACCAGGTAGGCGAAAATCTGCCATATAGAGCTTGCCTCACCAGATCATATTCTGCATGATTACAATTCCGGAGCACCTGTATTAGACCACTGTGCCTGATTGACCTTGCTATGTATAGTATCAATTTATGGAGCATAACTAAAGAGCATTACTTTTCTACATAGAAAAATAAAAAGTATTTATTGACTCTGTTGCATAACCTTTTGAGTTCTGAGTCCCTGCCTCCAACTCTATCTCACTGAGAAGCCTTTGACTGCTTGCCTTTGCTACTACGAGAGCGAAATGTGGGATGGGGATACCTAGGGCCCCCTTAACAGTACCATACTGGGTCACACCCAGTAGATCAGTGGTAAAAGACCCTAACTGCCACAGTTGATGTCCTATAATCCTTACTTGCCCTGATGGCCATAAATGGATTATTTCAACTAAAGGCAAGAAGGGAAGAACCTATAGATTCAAACTGAGCATGCCATCACACATATAAAGGGTTGGCGTACACAACATTGGTGGGAATAGGCCTTGACACTCTGTCCTTAGATAAGTTAATGGTGAGTATTTTAATAGAGTGTTTAATGGTCCCAGGAACAAGGATAGAGATGCCCTTGTGGGTTTTGCCATGGGTCAGTTATTGAAACTGTGTAGTGAGAATAAAACTGTCATGGACTCTTGGGATAGCAAGCCAGGGAATGCTTGTTGTAGTGTCCTGCTGTTTTAGACCTTAATACAGAATTTTTCTAGACACACACACTAAATCCTCAGATTTGCTTTCTGTAGTTTTCATGAGACATTCGATCCTAATCTGCCCCACCTGATGCTATATTCAAGAATACCAATGTAATTGAATCCAGGAGTAATGTCACTATATTTTAATTTGTGAAATTTGTATTTAAAACTGTATTTATATTTTAGGGGTATTCAAATTGTTTTAAAGTCAATTTGGTTTAATTTTTTAAAGTATATTAATATATTTATGAACAGTTTTTCATTAAAATGTAAAAAATGCATTATAAAATGTACTTTTTTATTTGGGTTTTTCGGAGAGATGTTATAGTATTACATTTTTTATTGTTAAATAAATTATAGGTCAACTACTTGATTTGTAAATTGTTTAATTACATTTATACTGTAACACTTCTTAATAAATTACTTTTTTATATTTTATTGTTCATTTGTGTGCAAATTAAAATGTTAGTTTAGTCATTTTCAGTCTTTAGAGCAATTTGATCTAATCACCTTGCTTTAGTTTTTTTTCAAATAAGTTTAAGAACATGTAACAGAAATTGTGATTGAAACCCTTCGCTGCCAGGCTTCCCCACCCCCCACCCCTTGTGCCAAGCCTTTTTTGGGCTATTAAGGGTAGTTCGCGCTTAGGCCCCCATAGCTTTTTGTCCACATAAGGTATCCACAACAAGTATTCATCATTTTTTTCAAACATCCTTGGGATTCTAAAGGTACCCAGGCATTGTGGATGCCCTGGAGGGGACCGAGAAATTAGCCAAGAACATGCTTGCAGAAGAAAGCATCTGTTTTTTCCCTGCAAATGGTATCAACGAAGGGTTTGTGGTGTTAAAATTACCATCTTCCCAGTTTTCAGGAACATGCAGACATTTGTCAGAAAACCAACATTTTCTACACAGTTTTGGCATTTTATTGGGAGATAGCCTATTTTTCCTATTTTTTGTACTTGCAACCTCTTTCCAGTCAGTGGTTGTAGGGCTTTTAGTTTCACCAAGAACCCGAGGTACCCAGAGTCAATAACTGAGCTGGACCATGCAATGATTTTTCATTGTGTACCAGGTATACAGTATTACATTTGGTCAAATAAAAAGAGTGAAAAATAGGCATGAAGGAAACCTATGTATTTCTGAAATTGGAACAAGCCTCATATTTTATAAGAAGTGGTTATTTGTACATCTCTGAATTTGTGGGTACCCATACCAGAATGTGAATTAGAGAGCATTTTTCAAAATTACTTCTTTTTACATGCTATCTTACATTTGGAAGCCAGAAATGCATAGAAAGACAAATGCTAATAACGCTTGTTCTACTATTCTGTTTTCCCATAAGTATCCAGATAAAAATGGTCCCTCACGTGTGTGGGTAAGTCTAGTGCCCGTGGCCTAAAATGCAACGTGGACATATCAACTTTTTCAACTGAAAACTGGCCCTTTTTATTGCAATGTGCCTAGCTTTGGATTTTGGGCCCTAGCTCAGCCGGCACCTAGGGAAACCTAGCATACCAGTATATTTTTTTAAACTAGATACACAGGGGAATCGAGGATGGGGTAACTTATGTGGCTCTCACCAGGATAGGTTACCCAGAATCCCTTGCAAACCTCAAATTGGTAAAAAAAAAAAACATTTTCCTCACATTTCTGTGAGGGAAAGTACTGGAATCTGCTGGGAGCTACCTACTTCCACCCACCCAGCATTTCCACAAGTCTTACAATAAACATGGTACCTCACTTGTGGGCGTAGTCCTAGTGCCTGCGACAGTAATCGGTCGATTATCCCTGGAGTCTAGTGGGTTTCGATCGGCCTAAACATATGTCCGATTAGCCCCCAAGGGAGTCAGAAAAGGGCAAAATATTGCCCCCCCCCCAAAAGGGGGAGCACCCTTGCCTATGGGGCTGTTCATCCATATGCTAAATAACATATCCCTGGTGTCACGTGCATTTGTGCCCCTTTGGGGCACATCGGCCTAAAAATGTGGCTGATCTGTCCCCAAGGAGGGCAGAAACAGCCAAAGTTTGCCAAATTATGAAAGGGAGCGGCCTTGCCCAAGGGGCCGCTGCCAATGCTGAAAACAAATCCCTGGTGGCCTAGTGGGTGCATTCCTGCTGCACGATCGCGCAGCAAGAATGCACTGCACAGAGACACCGGGGGAAAGAAAAAGCTCCTTCCATGCCTCTTTGCTGTCCCCGGTGGCCCCCAGGAGGAAAAACTTACATTTTCCCCCTACTTCCTCTACCTGCTTACTTTTACTTTGGATTATTTAGGTTTTGTTTATTTTATTGAGGTAGGCGATATATTTTGGTTAGTGTTACTTTAATTTGTAATAATTATTTAGGGAAATAGTTGTTTGTGTTTTTATCTTTATTATTTTATAGTTTTATTTTTACCTTATTTGAAGGTTGTCAAAAAAAACGATTAGCTACAAGGGAATTGAGGCAATGGTGACCGCACCTACTCTACCTATAGGGACAGTTAAATACTTGTTGTAGTGCACAGAACCGGAAGCTCAACTTCCCTAAACTTCCAAAAGGGAAATGTCCCTTATTTATCAATCAAATTACCATGGTTCGGCGCTTAATATTGTATGGATCGAATAACTTATTATTGGCTAGGAGTTTAGCAAAAACACTTCAAATAATCAGCACACATTATATATAGTTTACAATACAAAATAACCATTGGGCATGTTCAATTTATAATCCGTTATTCTTTTTTCTTCTTTTTCACATTCGATTAAGAGTCGTAACCAACACATTTAGTCCTCTCTGACTTCTTCAAGGCTACAAAAACACACATAAATATTTCATTATATTTCAATATTTACAAAGCTATCATATTTTATACATTATCTTACACCATAATGCATTGTTATGATGTGCAAAATACCCTCTCAATGATGGCGCCAGTTAAATGGCTTTCCTTGTGTCATGTGCTCACACCGAATTTATGTGTGTAGTTTCGAGCGGGGTTTTAAAATGTTGTGTTAAACCCTGGGACGAAAACACTAAGGTCTTTCTAAACCGTATCGTTTCATTGGACTTTCCAGCTTTATACACTATTCTGCACTATATTGCAGAGCTGCAGCGCGCTAAGAATCCTCTGTAAAGATGGTGCAGGTCCGATGGCACTTTTCCCATCTTACGTTGACATATCTCACATAATTGTCTTTGAAGCTAATGAATTGAGTAAGAACTTTTCAGAGCAATAACATGGGACTTTACCTCTATAATTATTATCCCCTTGATGAGAGGATATTGTCTCATGGGATCGATTTTCAAACAGTCTAGATAACTGTCGTTATTCATCAGCTGTGCTAACTGACAGTCACAGCTCATAGGAGCTTCTTTTTGATGACAAATCTTGAAGCAGGCCTCATCTTTTTGAATTCTATTTTGATAGGCTAACATGGACTGTGTCAGAAAAGTGTTCCTTTTTCATTTGACATTGTTAAATTGTGTAGCAGGCTGTGTCCTTTGGAGTTTGATGTTTACAAACCGATTAAGTAACATGGCTGAAAAACGATTCTTTTATTTGATTGCAACAGGATTTTAAACCTGTACATGTCAATAGTAATTAGTAGATATCATGTGAGGTTTTGATGGCACATCACATAGCAGGTCCTGTATTGCTCTAGTTTGTCTTGGTAACTTATTGCAGAATGTGTCAGTAAACTGACATTGCTTGATCATGAAACATTCTCCATCCGATTATGGTATCAATCAATCGAGACTTTATTTCGGTATTATTTCACACCATAAAAGTACACATATACACCACATTAAATATTAACATTAATCATACTTTAAAAACGTACATAGTACATGAGGCAAATAAGACAGAATGAAATATAAAGTGCAAATAATGTCAGGTTTGGTAAATACTAAAAAGATCTTCCAATGACTAAGCTGATCATAAATTGAGCAATGCAACTTCACTGATCCAGACAATTTCTCATTTTTACAGTTAATTTTAAAAATTCTATTACATGTAAGACACTATCACTATTCAGGAGCTGTAAATACACAAGGGCTGGTCTAATTTGATTAAAATTAAGTTTTTTTAAAAGGGCAACAAGATAACGTCTACGCGGGTATTCATAAAATTTACATAAAAATATAAAATGCAGCATATCCTGTGGAGACATTCCGTCGCAGCCACAGGAAGCAGCAGTCTTATTAAAAATATCTAGTTTTGGTCTAATTAAAAGGTGATGAAAAATATTGAGCCTAAACCTTGTCAGCAGAAATTTTTCATGCGAAGTAAAACTGCCAGTTAAGTACGGCTCCATTGTATCGGAGGTTTTAAGGATCACATATTTTCTGATACTGGGTTTCATAAGCTCCACCCCTTCTCTTTGGGCCACCCTATCCAGATAAAAAGCTTGCTTAATTGCTACCACGTCCCCCTTTACAATCCCGCCTGGGTTTTCGAACAGATTCAGACGGCCAAGCCTGAAAAAGCAGGATTTCAAATATTTCAACCAGGGGACGCACATTGAGTTATCCTGGGATACAAGGTCTTTCACAATCAGATGGGTAAGCGGTATATCTTTATTTAACCACAGATTTTCCCAGCAGATCAGTGGTCTTAGGGCAAATATATCACATAAATACTTTCTCCCCAATTCTTCATGAACTGCCATATTCGATGTACTACCGGGAACACAAAGAAGACGTTTAAGAAAATTGTTTTCTGCAACCTGTAACTGTTCTCCAGTTACATAGCCCCATAATTCGCTACCATATACAGCGGTAGCTACTGATTTAGCATTATAAAGTTTAATCATTGCATTAGTTGGCTTCTTCCCCAGTTTTGTTGCAAAGTTAAAAATAGAGGCATTTACCCTTAACATTTCCCCCTTTTTTTTAGCCAAGTGAGGGCCCCAACTAAGCTTGGAGTCGAATAAGACACCGAGATATGAAAATGATTGTGTGGTGGGCATTAAGGCATCATCTAGTTTGAAAACAAAATTCTTTTTTGGTTGACGGCCAACATGCATAATGTATGATTTGGCATTATTGACCATTAAGTCTCTGTCAGTCATAAAAATATTAAAAGCATTTAGGAGAGCCTGGAGCCCCTTCTCCGTTCTAGAAATTAAAACCGCATCATCTGCGTATAAGAGAACTGGAATACTTCGCCTGCCAACTCTAGGACAGTCTGCCTGTACCTCCTGTAGAACAACATCTAGATCATTAATATAAAAATTAAACAGAAATGGGGCGAGAATGCAGCCCTGGCGTACTCCCTTCTTAATGTCAAAATTACCAGTAGTATCCCCATTTGCAGAGTACCTGACATTTGCACTGGTATTACTATGCAAGTCCACCATATAATGTTGCCAATGATTTTAGGACCTAATGTGGGAATTCACTTGTGAGTTCTATAACTGTCATATATCTTAATAGTTAAACCTGTCATTATTAGGAGTTACACTAGATTGTATGCTTTTTTTTCAAATAAGACTTTCTTAAAATAATTTATAATGGGTTTTTAATCAGCAAAAGTTACTTATATAAGACAATGAGAATCCGCCACATTAATCTAACAATTTGTGTTTTAGGTCCTCTAACCATGGGACATCACTAATAGGAGTGGAACCATCAATTTGAATACTGGGTGTGATGACATTTTTCATATCTCTTTAAACTACAGATATGGCTCAACAATAGCTCAGTTGTCTCATTTTGGCATTCTAAATTCCCTGTAGGACAGATAGCTGGTTCCACATTTAAACCATATACTAAAGGATTAATGCAACAGTACCTTTTAGTCAAACCAAGCAGAAATTTGCTTGGAGGTAAGGGATCTACATAATTGTACTGAGTATATCTAGCTCCATCTCCATAATATAAAATTGGATCTATTACTAAAGAAATTTGAATTGACCAATATGTACAATTCAAGAAACTTAGA
This sequence comes from Triturus cristatus, assembly GCF_964204655.1. Lineage (NCBI taxonomy): Eukaryota > Metazoa > Chordata > Amphibia > Caudata > Salamandridae > Triturus > Triturus cristatus. Next base: position 494,670,702 of record NC_140585.1, read on the forward strand.
TATAAACGGATAAACAATTTGCCATTTTCCAAAGCATACTGGTGTACAAATGCCTGACAGACAAGTTCAGCCCATTTAACATCATGCATACTAATTATTGTTTCTTTTGTATAGGAATCCTTGTGTTTGAATTGATAGGCCATATGTTTGAATTATTGATTTGTAAATACTGTAAATAAAATGAAATATTTATGTGTGTTTGTGTAGCCCTTAAGAAGTCCGAGAGGACGAAACGTGTTGGCTATGACCCCTAATCGAATGTGAAAAAGAAGAAAAAAGAATAAAGGATTTTAAATTGAACATGCCCAATGGATATTTTGTTTTGTAAAATATATATTATGTGTGTTGATTATTTGAAGTGTTTTGCTGAACTCCTACCCAATATAAGTTATTCGATCCATACCATTTTAAGTGCTGAACCATTGTAAATTTATTTACAGGTTGTCTGTTTTATATAATTTTATAATTTAGTTTATTTTAGTTTACCTTTGTTATGTAATATGGATTATTATTTTCCTCCAGTATTGGAACTTTCATAGATTTCCATGCTTGAATCATTCCCCGTCGTCGAGATAGGAGTTCCCGGTATACTTAAAATAGCAATAGAAACCATTACAAAAAATGAAACGAGGCCTAGGCCCATTCTAGTTTTGTAACATATCCACATCTTTTTGTAAAAAGACCAAATAAAATGAACAACCAATCAGATTAGCATCACCCTCTAGAACCTTCCTAAGAGAACCTCAGACCCTCAGATTTTCTACCGCACGTTGTGCAAGGGAGTCTCCATTGAGCTCTGCTAGGTTTTTTCCTGTCAACTTTATTTCTACAGTTTTTTTTCCTGTTTTCCTACAAGAACTGCTTGGACTAGGATGTCTGATGAAGAGAAAAAGCCCTCTTTGAAGCGTGTGCAAGCGTGTGCTAAGAAGAGACTTTATGTGGAGGACAAGCACAAGGATTGTATTTACTGTCTGTACCCAGACCATAAGGCAGCAGACTGTAAGATATGCTGCACCTTTTCAACGAAGACTTTGCGAGACCGTGAGCGGCGTCTTTTGACCTGGCTCCAGAAGCTCAAGTCAAGGAAGGAGCCAGTCTCCAGTGATAGTGATGAGGCCTCCTCCGCTACATCTTCTAGGAGGTCTGTGAAGAGGGGTAGGCCTTCTCCTTCACCTTCTAAAGAACGTCCCAATAAGAGCCTTGAAAAAGACATCTCATAGGTCTGAAAGGCGTAGTCCTAGCAAATCTCCTCACCGAGGTGTAAAGGAGAGGGAAGGACTGTCAGCAGGATTGGCATCAGAGAGGAAGTCCAGCTCAGTTCCTCCATCTTCTCCTCCAGCGGCTCCAAAAGCCTTCAAAAAGCCCTCATCTCTCTCTTCTGATGGTAATTCTGTGAACAAAGACATCAAAGGTACAGTCAAAAGCCTCTTCTCCTCCAGTTCTGGCTCCATCGAGGGGCTCATCGACGGTGATTTGCTCGTCGCCGTCGCCTACGCTGTAGGGTCCAGCATCGACAGCTTCAACGCCGATGGTAACTTCGTCATCGACGATGGTGCCGACGACCTCGACGTCGACGAGGATGACGACGGCAGTGGTGACGACGGCAACCACGTCTACTACAATGACGATGACGGCAGCATCTGCGGCTGTGGTGACAATGATCTCAACGTCGGCTCCGTCGATGGCATTCACATCTTCGTCGACGACTCTTTCATCATCGTCGACGGCCCCATCGACAACGAGGGAAAAAAATTGTGATTACTATCAGGAAACGCCAGATTACCCCTGAGATGACTTCCACTAGGAGGGTGACACCTCTACCACCTGCACTCCTTCTTGGAGAGGAGGGATCTGAGGAGGATGACGGACCGTATGGCTATGCGAATAGTTCTTCTCAATTGCACGTTTAGTGCCAGGACACAGACTCTGAGGAAGAATACTTGGAGGAGCAGCAGTATGATCCTCCCTCAGGTTATCCAGAGGTCTACCAGCAACAGATGGTCTCTATGCTTTCCTCCCTACTAACGGACTTACAATTTATGCTGTCGGACTATAGATGGAGATTCCCAACACAATCTCCGGCTCCAGTTGGGGTTCCAGTTACAGCTGTTCCACCTACACTGCCTTCTACTCCTCAATTGCCACAACCTCCACCACTGCCCGTGGCTCCTGATGCGCCACCAATCGTCACTCTCACCCAGGATGAGAACTCTGATAAGGACCAGGGTAACGTTACTATTCCAGATCCAGACACTGAGTGGTATGACTATGTCATTCCTGATCCGGCTTCGCCTTCACCAGTGCCAGTGGATTCTCCCCCTGGAGACATATGGGGGTTTCCATTATTTGATGAACAGGGCTGCTAAGACATTTGAACTACCCATGCCAACGGTGCAGTTGGAATGTTTCCTTTATGACTTCAAGGAGCCTTACAAAAAATCAGTTCAGACCATTCCTATAGTTGGTCATGTCTGGGACGAGGGTCTAAAAGTGATGAGAAGTCCAGCCACGGTTATTCCACTACTACCTCACCTTGAAAAGAAATATAAGGCTCCTGAGGATAGCCCGGCCTGCCTGGTCAGTCAGCCTAAACCGGACTCTGTCATCTCCGAGGCTGCACAAAGAAAGTCCAAAAATCCTTCTGTTCCCCTCACGACACCTCCAGATAAAGAGGGCAAACGCCTCGATAACGCAAGCAAGAGGTTTTCCTCCATGTCCAGTCTAGTGGTCAGGGCTGCAAACGCCTTAGCAATTCTTTGTGGCTACGAACGCCAGATGTGGTGCGACCTTTCCCCCTATCTGGATCAGTTGCCGGAAGATGCAAAAATGGAGGCGAAAAAGATTCTTCAAGAGGGAGAGAAAACCTCTTCTGAAGCCATTAATTGTGCAATGGACATTGCAATGACTGTGTTCCGCTCCCTTGCGGGAGCTGCTGTCCTTCGACGCCAAGGCTGGCTGCAAGCTTCATGGTTTCGTCCAGAGGTCCAAAACAAAATCTTGGATCTTCCCTTTGATGGGGAGGAACTCTTTGGGAAGCATATTGATGATGCGCTCCAAGACATTAAGAAAGACACGGAGACCGCAAAATCCTTAGGGACTATGCAATACCGCAAGGTCCTCTTTTGTGGGGCCAGAGGCAGAGGGAATGTTACCTACAGAGGGGGATACCAGCAACAACAGTATTCTTCATATGCATCAAACTCTCAATCTTACCCCCCGCATTATAACCAGCGTCAAAATCAATCATCCTCTGTCTCTAGATCTAACAACAGAGGACGACAAGGACGCCAGGGGAAGGACTCCTCTAAGTGTCAATAGCGGCTTGCTGGCTCCTCCTGTAACACCAGTGGAAGGCAGAATCTCAAATTACTTTCACAACTGGCAGCAAATAACATTGGATCGCTGGGTTCTGAAAATCATCCAATACTGCCATACCCTTGAATTTATCCATGCACCACCTTCCAAGCCCCCTCGCACCACCGTGTCAAAGTATCTTTGTCTTCTGCGTTTGGAAGCCCATCAAATGCTCCTGAAAGGGGTGATAGAGCCGGTTCCTCTCTCTCAGCAGGGAGAGGGTTTCTGCTCCCGGTTCTTCCTGGTTCGGAAGACCTTAGAAAAGTGGCACCCTATTCTAGATCTGAGGGAGCTCAACACCTACCTCATCAAACAATCATTTTGAATGGTTTCTTTGCAGGACATCCTTCGTCTTCTCAACTCAGGGGATTACATGGCCACATTGGATCTGGAGGACGCATACTTTCATGTACCTATCCATCCAGCCCACAGGAAGTTCCTTCGCTTCACAGTAGCCAAGAGCCACATACAGTTCAAAGTCCTGCCCTTTGGACTCAGCTCTGCTCCGCGGATCTTTACAAAAGTACTAGCTCCCGTGGCAGCTTTTCTGCGAAAGCAGCAGCATCAGGTTTTCCCGTACCTGGACGACTGGTTGCTGAAGGCTTCTTCCAAGCACGCGGCAGAGGAATCAGTCGCGGGGTGCACACACCTTTTCGACAAACTCGGTCTTACTCTCAACACAGAAAAGTCGACTCTGTGCCCACCCAGAACAGCCCGGTTCTTGGAAGCCATTCTGGACTCATCCCTCAACAAAGCCTTTCCGACCCTTGAGAGACAAGAAAAGCTGATGGCCATGGTCAGTCTACTAATAAGAAGGCAGTCACTTGTTTTTTTTTTTGGGAAATTTTTTTATTGTGCATAGAAAGGGTTACAAACACGGGCCTACAACCACCAGGGCCGGCCGCTAGTAGTTGAAGTGTTCCAGCAGATCAGAAAACAATGACTGGCCCACAGGGGCTCCGCTATATCACAGTAGATCAGACTGCACATAAGGGAAATCAGAATACACACTTTTAATATAAATAACAACAAAAATAAAAATTACAAAAAGCAAGGCGAAACGACTTGAAATGGGCGGCGAACCACAGCCAGGGAGTCCACACCCAACCACCCGAGGGCGGTCAATAAAAGAAGGCCTGAGAGGGAGGGGGGCCACGGGAGAACCAAATCTGTACTCCAAAGTACGAGATACACAAGGAACCCTCAAGGATCAGGGGGACGAGGCAACCCCAGACGTATCCACCAAAGGGGGAGCACAGATAGACCCACGATACACGTTCCACTGCCCCCAAATTCTACCCCAAGCCCCCGGTTTACCACGAGCCACATACACAGTTTTCTCCCTGAACATGCACCAGTCCATGTTCTCCTTCCATACGGACACGGTGGGAGGCCGTTGGGAACCCCAAAGCTGCGCTATGTCTCTCTTTGCAATCATGTTCCCCAAGGCCGCCCACCGAGCCTGAGCCGCATTGTAGTCATTGGGCTCCCATACATTCAGCACACAACGACGCACCTCCGGCAGCAGAGCGACCCCGGTGACTCGTCTCATAATATCATGCACCTGGCGCCAGTATTCCGCCACCTCGCGGCATTCCCATAGGATATGGAGAAAAGTGGCACTGAGCCCGCAGCCACGCTTACAGAGTCCGTCGGCAGAAAACCCCATCGAGACCAAGCGGGGGCCCGTCACATATACACGATGGAGAATCTTAAGCTGGACCAGGCGGAGACGGGCCGGGATGGCCACCTCCTTAGGGGATGACAGTGCAGTCTGCCAGTCCTCGTTGTCCAGTTCCACCCCATCTCCCGTCCATGCCTCCCGAAGACGCACCAAGAGGTCAGCCCGATTGTTTATCAGTTTTTTGTAGATCAAGGAGATAGTACTGTCGGGGACGTGACCGTCGAGTATGCGGTCCTCGAGAGGCGAAGAAGAAGGGACCGTGGTCCCCTCCCCAAAGACCGAGAGCAGGGCGTGCCGAACCTGTGCATAACGGAAGAACTCTCTTTCACTAAGCTCGTGCTCGCGCTGGAGCGCTGCGAAGGATTTAACCGCACCTTTAACCCACAGGTCCCCCACTCTGCTGATGCCGATCGTATCCCAGCGCTCGAAGCCTTTCGTTGTCCAGAGGCTTCCCAAGCGGTCTGAGGCGAATGAAGGAGTGGCGCACATTAAACGCTCACTCCAGCCCATCGCTACGTTAGCCGCCTTCCACACACGTACCGCAATCCTGGTAGGGCCCGTAAGGGTCCTACCAGCGGATCGAGAGTAAAGCGCTCTGTTATAGTTACCGCCGGGAAGCAGGAATTTATCCATCTCATATGCCAGGTTCAAACCAGGAGCGTACGTAGCATGATTAATGGCAGACAGCTGGGAGGCCCAATAGTACCGTCTAATATCAGGAAGCGCGATGCCCCCGTCATACCAGGGAAGAGTCAGCTTGGCCAAAGCGATACGCGATCGCCCGTCCCAAACCAGTCTCCTCTGCAAACTCTCCACCTCCCTAAAGTAGGCCGCAGGAATGACATCGAAGGAGTTCTGGAGTGCATAAAGGAATCTGGGAAGGGACATCATTTTAAACAGCGCCGCGCGACCAAGTGGAGACAAGGGCAGCTTACACCACCGAGCCGTATCTGCCCTCAAACGCCGGAGTGGAGACAGGAGATTCTGCTCATAGCGGACCGCCGGATCCAACGAAACGTACACCCCCAGGTATTTAAAGCCGGACTGAGATATTTGGAGCGGAAGCCGAGGCGGCAAGAGAGGAAGACCACCAGAGATAGGATACACACAAGATTTGGACCAATTAATTATCAGACCCGAGTTTTTCCCGAAGGAAGTAAGGACATCAAAGAGAACATTGAGCGACTTCCGCGGTGAGGTGAGATACAAGAGAATATCATCCGCGTACAATGAGACCCGATCCTCGAAGCCCGGGGCCCACCGGAGCCCCCTAATCGAGGGCTCCCAACGGAGCCAGGCAGCGAGCGGTTCCAGGGCGAGAGCAAAGAGCAGCGGGGACAACGGGCACCCCTGCCTAGTTCCCCTCCCGAGAGCGAAAGGCCGAGAAACCCGCCCATTAACAACAACCTGAGCCATTGGTCCAGCATAAAGGAGCTTCACCCAGCTAAGGAACCCTTCCCCAAAACCAAACTTCGCCAAGACGGCCCAAAGGAATGGCCATTCAATGGTATCAAAGGCCATCGTGGCGTCTAAGGAAACCAATATGGCCGGTTCAGCGAAGTACTCAGCCCTAGCGAGGACGCCGTGCAGACGCCGTAAGTTGAGAGCGGTATTACGATGTGGGATGAAGCCGCATTGATCCGGATGTATCAAGTCACATATAACGCTCAGCAGGCGATTGGCGAGGACCTTAGCAAGGATTTTGGGTTCGGCATTTAGTAGGGAAATAGGCCTATATGAGGCACAGCGGTCACGTGGCTTACCCTCCTTGGGAATCACCACTATAGTAGCCAGACGCTGGTCGTCGGGAAGGGAACCCCTCTCGAGCGATTCCTGAAACATATGACGGAGGAAAGGCGCGATTTTATCCAGGCGCAACTTATATAGTTCAATCGGCAGGCCGTTGGGGCCCATAGCCTTGCCCGAGCGGAGGGAGCGAATCGCAGTAGCAATCTCTTCGACAGACAAAGGGGCATCCATCAGCTCGCGGTCTTCGACGGATAAGCCGGGCAGGGCAATATCCCGAAGCAGAAGACGAGAGTCGTCCTCATCTCTATCAGACACCGGGGAGTACACTGCCCGGAGGTGGTCAGCAAAACACTCCACAATCTCACCAGGCTCAGTCACACACACTCCATCCGAAACCCGAAGCTTCGGGACCACACGATTCACTCTCTCCTTCTTGTCCAACCAGGCAATCAGCTTACCCGCCTTGTCTCCGGCGTCATACAACCTACCCTGCTGCTCCCTATACATTGTCTTGGCAGCATCAGTGACGAGAGACTTATATTCAAACTGCTTCAGGCTGAGGGCGTGCAGCCCATCCGGGGTGACACCCGCCTCCAAGGCTGCCTCCAGCCCCGATATTTCAGTCTCCAGCGTCACCACCGCCTCTCTCTTAACCCTCTTAGCCTCCACTATCTGGGACAGGGCATGCCCGCGGAGCACTGCTTTAAAAGCTTCCCACAGGGACACCGAGGACAACACCGACCCCTCATTCTCAAGAAAATATTGATCAATCGACTTAATCAGGCTATCACGGATCTTGGGGTCTCGCAGGTACCAAGGGTTATTAGGAACGATCTGCCCAGCGGACCGCGACCCAGTGTCAAAAAGCAACCACAGTGGGGAGTGATCAGAGATACCCCGGGCCAGGTGTTTGACCTCTCGAATCCGAGTAGCCTGGGCCGCGGGCATAAGGAAATAATCCAATCTGGAGAGACTCCCATGGGCCCCAGAGTGAAAGGTGTACTGACACTGTGTCGGATGCATTAACCTCCAACAATCCACCAGACCGAAGGTCTCCAGGAGTCCGCCAAGCCATGCCTGGGCAGCAGGGAGGGCCCTGGGCGGATGACGATCCAGGTCACCCGAGACAACCGAATTAAAGTCCCCACCCATAAGCAAAAGACTGTCAGGAATCCCAAGCAACATACGACCCAAGTCTGAGAAGGTGGAGTTCTGGAGGCCCGGGGGAACATAGACCGAGATCAAGGAAAGGGACTGCCCCTCCCACCTCCCAGTCAGAGCCACATAGCGCCCTCTATCGTCTAGGGCCACCCTGGTGATCTCCAACGGAAGTGAAGCTCGCAAGAGAATGCCTACCCCTCTCGAACCAGTGGTGAAACCAGAGTGGGCCACGAGTCGATATCCCCCCCTGTTCATGGCCTGACAAACATTGCCAACCAGATGCGTCTCCTGTAAGAACACCACATCAGGAGTCAGACGACGCAGATATTGCAGCACAACACCCCGTTTGATACGGTCCCCCAATCCATTGACGTTCCAAGACATCAATCTCAACCCGTCCCCCCCCATCCCCTCCAGTAGATCAAGGGGCCCCTAGCAAAGAGCGCAACACCCAAGGATGAACCATAGCCAATACTTCGCCTTGAAAACAAAAAACACAAATCCAAACAACCCCACCCACCCACCAACCCCCCCCAACTCCCACACCCCCCACCCTGCACCCCTGCGGTCCAAAAAACCACCCCAACTTGCAGTGTGCCTGTCGCCCTACAAACCCCATTCTACGAAAAGACCCCGGAGGAGGAAAGGGACCCGTCCCCGCCCGCCCCCCACACACAACATAATGAAACAAAATGCACAAAAGAAGTAGAACCCAGCCGAACAGTACAACATGGCAGAGTCAGGGACCATAAGTCACTCCGAAGGAGACCCGCCACCCTCGGTACCGGCAGAGGGCCCAGTCCGGTCACCCCGGTCCGGCAGCGAATCCAGCCAGTCACTCACAGTCGCAGGAGAGTCAAAAAAGGTAGTCCGATCTTCATGTTCCACTCGGAGCCTTGCAGGAAAAAGCATAGAGTACTTGAGACCGAGGTCCCGGAGACGCCGCTTCACCCCCTGGAAGCCCATCCGCTGTTTCTGGACAAGTTGGGTGAAGTCCGGGAAAAAGTTAATGGACGAGTTCTCATGTCGGACCGGGCCATGGACCCGTGAGGCCTGCAGAATCGCGTCTCGGTCTCTGTAATGGAAAAGTCTCGCAACGATAGGCCTCGGGGGGGCCCCCGGTCGCGGACGGCCACCTGGGACTCGATGGGCCCGCTCCACCGCGAAAAACTTACTCAGGCCAGCGGGAGAAAGATGTTCGAGGATGAGCTCCTCGACCAGGAGATCAACCGGGCGGTTATCGGAGGTCTCCGGAACGCCTATGACGCGGATGTTATTGCGTCGGGCCCGTCCCTCGAAGTCCTCCAGCCGCCGGGCCATCAGATCGTTGGCCGACTTGAGATCGCCGAGAGTGGCCTGCAGGTCCGATACGTCCGTACCAAGGGAGGACGTCCGCACATCCAGCGATTGAACCCTCTCGTTGGTCTTAGAGAGATCCGCCCGGATTAGCGTAATATCAATGGCCACCGTGTCGATTTTACGGGCCAAGGCCTCATACTGCGTAGCGATGGTCTCCCTGATGCCCTTAATGGCGCCCATGATTTCCTGCAGGGACAGATCCGGAGAAACGGACGGGCCACCACTGGTGTCCTCCGGGGGGACATTGGCCGTCCCAGGGGATCCTTTACCCTGAGTGTAGCGGTCCATGTTGTTCGTCTGGACCGGTCCCCCACGTAGGGATGTTTTGGTCTTACGCCTCTCGGGGTCTCCCTTGCCTCCCATGAGAACCTCGATCGCCGAAGGGGACCACCGAGGAAGCGTCGAGGTGGCACAGGCCAGGCAGACGCGGTCCGCACCACAGGCCGCAATGTGGCGGAGCGAAGGGACCACCGTCGATGAGCACACTGGCAGCGGGCGAAGACACAGGCATCAAGCGAAGGCAAAGTGAAAGCCCAGTCGCACCAAGCAAGTCCACTGTCCAGCCCCTCAAAGACCAAAAGTGAAACCGAAAGTGATGTGACGGCCACTGGCACAGCCCCACTGCCGTTGTTGTTCAACTACACCCCGGCTCCACAGATCACCCTCGCATCGGGCACAGCCATCGGTTGGGCCTCAAAAGTTCAAACCACCATAACTCCGGATTGCCAGGTCCGATTAGATTTCCAAAAGGAGTTCAGTGTTCAGCCAGCATTCGTCTTCCAGATTCCATCAACCAAGTCAGGATAAAGTCAGGATAAATTCCGAGGAGCAGCGAGGGTCCGGGGAGCCCTGTGCTCACGCGACCATCTTGGATGCGCGCTAGGCTCCTCCCCAAGGCAGTCACTTTTAGTTCGCCTCTACAAGTCCCTCCCAGGGTCCATTTCTTCCTGCATTCCTCTAATTCCTCACTGCAGGTACGGATGCGCCATCTCCAGGAGGAGCTGGACTTGCAGTGGCGCCAAGTCAACGGGTCCTTCGAAGACAAGATTTTCGTTACCATGTCCATGAGGGACGTCGCAGCATGGTGGACGAACAAGGGAAACATTTCTCAGGGCCTCTCCTTCAGGATCACCCAAGCTCCTCAAATAATAACTACGGGCGTCTCGCTGGAGGGCTGGGTACCGGTCTTGCAAGACCTTCACGTAAGCGGTCGTTGGTTACCCCAACATCGTCTTCTACATATCAATCTGCTGGAGCTCAGAGCGATTCGCCTGGCCTTACAGGCTTTTATTCGCGGATAGAGCAGTCTTAGTACGACGACCATGCATTACATAAACAAAACAAACAAAGAGGGCATCACCAGGTCTCGTCTTTTGTCAAAGGAAGCTCAGAAAATTTGGGAATGGGCGATCCAGCATGGGATATCGCTAACAGCGGAGCATCTTCCAGGCGTTCTCAACGAGACGGCAGACACGCTGAGCAGACTGAAATCAGTCATCCACGAATGGGAACTGGACCAGTCCACCCTGGAACAGGTCTTTCGCCTATGGAGCAGGCCGTCCATAGACCTCTTTGCCACGCAGTAGAACAAGCAATGCCGAACTTACAGAAGCAGGCTTTACCATCCAGGATCATTGGGGAATGCGCTTTCGATGGCCTTGTCAGGTGCCTTTGTTTACGCTTTTTCCCCCATTCCGCTGAGCCCCAGGCTTCTCAAGAAGCTCAAGTCGGAACCTTGCAAGATGATTTTGATAGCTTCTGCGTGGCCCCGCCAATTCTGGTTCACAGAGCTGCATCTCCTCTCCCTGGACCGTCCACTTCCTATGCAGCGGATTCCTTCGCTGCTGACAATGTCCCAGGGCCAAGTCTGGCACCCGGTTCCTCGATCCCTGCAACTATCGGCATGGCTCCTGAGCACCGAGAATTTCTTGGTTTGACCCTTTCGGCAGAATGCAGAGATGTACTTTCTCAGGCACGAGCCCCAAGTACCAACAAGACATACCGATTAAAGTGGAAGCGTTTGTAATGAATCTGCTTTTCACAAAAAGGTTACACCCAAACCCCAACACTCCCAAAAGGCAAGACAAGACCCAGCACTTCCTTAAGGGTAGGTAAGAAAACAAACCCAAATGTAGGTAACACACATACAAGTTTATTAATGAACGGTAGGCCAAATATATCAGTAAATGTAGATTCATTAGGTATCAAACACTTTCAAATAAACAAGTAAAACAAAATGCAGCGACTCTCTCTTTTTTAGAATAAGGCTTGGGGTTTATTACACAATGCTCTCTAAACAAAGGCTGTCTCATATTCCAAATGCACAAGATTCAAATATATGTAGCAAACTATAATCTAAATGCATGAATAATACTGATTAATGAACAAGCAGCAAATAACATGAGATATACTGGACGTCCTGCAAGAGATCAGAAAGATATACATATATATACACAGCAGAGGATTACTCTGGATATGCACCTCCCACACCACAAAGAAAACACCTCAAATGATCAAAGCCACTGGCTACACATCACAATGGCAATAACCACAAAACTCAATACATCACCTGGTGCAAACACTACATCTACATCTTAGCCCACTTCTGGCCGGGGAAGTTCACAGCCGGGGTTCAGAGCTCAGCAACCAAGGTCACTCCGAGATAGACAAGTCTGCCCTCGCTCGGATTACAAACTCCCAGTTTCTCAGTCTGCAACCCTCAGCTTTAAACACACTAGAAGAATCGCGAAAGACCTCCTCCCAGCGCCAGAGGAATTTTACCAGAACTGGCCAAGTTCCAAGCAAGCATCCCCATGGCAGTAAGGAGCTCTCACGTCCCTTCCTCCATTCTCACATCTTTCAGCCTCTATCTTAACGAAGCTCCCACAAGGCCTTCCAGAGTACATTAAACAAAAGCAATCGCTAGAAAAACAGAATGACCTTGAATGTGAATAACCCAAACAACTTGCAGGCACTGCTGTGCATGCAGCAGCAAAACAGAGTCAGAAAGCAAGAAGACATGAGGCCATGTCAAAGCCAATAGTAAGCATCTATAATTAACAACTTGCAAGCACTGCTGTGCACGCAGGAGTAAGGCAAAGTCAGACATGAGGCCATGTCAAAGCCTATAGTCAGAGCTCATAATTTACATAACCCAAACAACACCATACACATTTCCGCACAACTGCTTATAGCATCAGATACTTTATCTTTCAATATACAACACTGAGCACATGTGTGCACCACCGCTCACAACACTGCACTTCAAGACCAAAAAGTACATTCCACACCTCTCTCTCCCTCTCACGCTTTCAAATACACATCCCACACCTTCTATTCTTGGCAAGACTATTCTACTCCGTGACAGCTCCCACTGAAAGACAGCAAGATTTCAGGACAGAAGAGAAGCAGGCATATGCAGGACCGTCCTACATCAAGGCTAGGGCAAAATAACACACTAAAGTCAGTTAAAATGGTGGTAGTTGAAGGTCATCATAGGGTGCCAAACCACAAGAGTGGCTCTTTTAGTGCAGCGTTTCTGCCTTTGGTGCCAGCAGGAGGGTATTCATCCTCTTTCTCCTACACCGCATGAAGTTCTTCCTTACATTCTTTAGTTAGCGAAAGCAGGGCTGGCTCACTCATCCATCAAAGTTCATCTTGCTGCCATCTCTCACTTCAGACGCATATCTTCTTGTCCTTCCCTTTGGTCGGCAAGGATAATTAAGCAGTTTCTTAAGGGCCTTTTTAGAGTTTTCCCTCCAGTCAAGCCTCTGCTTCCTCTTTGGCACCTTAACTTGGTTCTCACCCAGCTCATGAAGCATCCCTTTGAACCTATTCATCGGGCGGATTTGAAATTCCTTTCCTGGAAGGTGGCTCTTCTGCTAGCCTTGACTTCAGCTAGGAGAGTAGGTAAATTACAGGCTCTCACCATTCAGGAACCTTTACTCCAATTTAAAAAGAGGACAGTGATTCTCCGTACCAACCCAAAGTTCATACCGAAAGTGCCTTCAGACTTTCATTTGAATGAGCCGGTCATACTCAAAACCTTTTTCCCTCAACCTACTACTCTGGCAGGAAAAGCACTCCACTCACTGGACATTAAGAGGTGCTTCAAATTCTATCTTCAACGTACCAAGGACTTCAGGAAGTCTCCTCAACTATTTGTGTCTTTCAGCACTCCTCGTAAGGGCTTTCCCCTTTCCAAGCAGGAGATTGCTCGTTGGATCACTAGCTCTATCCAGTATTGTCACAGAGCAGCGGGCAAGCCCCTTGAAGGTCGGGTCCCTGCTCACTCCACGAGGGCTATTTCTTCTTTGACAGCCCTCTTTGCCGGAGTTCCTATCTGGGAGATCTGCAGAGCAGCAACCTGGAGCAGTACTCATAACTTTACAAAGCATTACTGCCTGGATTCTTCAACACAGAGTGACACAGCTGTGGGCCAGGCAGTGCTGAGGAACCTCTTTCATTAAGTAGTGAGCTTTCCCTTTCTATCCTCCTTCCGTATTTATGTTGTTTGCACATTTTTGAAGTTCATTTGCTTATTTCTTCCATTTTTTCCTTATGTTTACAATGTGTTTCATTTCCATTGACTGTTGATTTTAATGATTAATAATGACTGAATAAGGAATCAAGGTTCAAAAATGCGCTCATAACTGCTGGCTAGTCTGATTCAGGCATGGGAATCTATGAAAGTTCAATACTGGAGTAAGAAAACAGGTTACTTACCTGTAACGTTGGTTCTCCAGTATTGGAAACTTTCATAGATTGCTATGCGACTCACTCTCCTCCCCTGGAAAAGCTCAGCCTTCAGAAGCTTCAATTATGGTATTACACTACGGCTAATATCTTCTCTCAGAATATGTTTTCCAAGATTGCGAAACCAGTATTTATAGGGCCCTGGTGGCATTAATTTTTTCATGGTCTTCACGACAATCAACCACCGGAGTCTGTTACCTAGGCTGAATGAAAAATGTTTCTCATGGAGGAAATACAAGCTTCCTTCCTAACACTAAAAATGCAAATCATTGCCATAAGATAATTCTTTTCAGAATATTAGAAGAGCATCTATGATGTCCTTAAAGGATCAAGTTTATGCCCATTATTCCTTACAGTTTTTCTTCATCTGTTAACCACTATAATTTCTTCCCTTGAGTTTATGAAATATTCAAACGACACACAGAAGATGTAAATGATCAAAGTCCTGCAATCATCTGATCCAAATCAGTTTTTTGCTTGACTATCTAGAAGAACCTAACAAGTAGATGTCCTAAAACGTAACATGTCCAAGATGGATATTCTGGTGGTGGGCACCCGCACCCAGATTCATCACTGATTGCCCACATCTCTGGAACTTGCCCAAAACCTGTGAAATCTTAAAGCAATGTTATGTGTTAAATGAATGCCTATACCCTATTCCTGGCACCCCAATGAAAACGATTTTAAGCAGAAGCTACAAAAAAACTCTAATGATGGCTTAGCATTGTCTCAACTGCACTGTGGCATTTATTTAGGCATATCTGCATATGTATGGCTTGGACATTAATGCCTGAAAAAGCAGCTTATCATGAAGCAGAAAGGGACATGTCTTCGAAGTTTCAGTGATCCTTAGGCACCTGCATTGGTTTTTGTTGAGCAAAGGAGAAATGTTTAAGGTTTCATGCCTTTTCCAATATGCTAAACTCTTGGACAGATGCCTACTCTTTCATGAGGTGATTATATTCCGTGAATTAATCTGGGCACAGATATCTCTGCCTCAGCAACCATGCACATAATAACTTTCTCTGTTCTGGCTGCCACATTGTCGAACTAGTCTAGGCCCGCATCATTAACAGGTGCACCAGCTCGGAGCAGTGCACCTGTTTTAAGACAATGTTTTCTACAAGCGCAAACGTTTAACTCGGAAATTCTCCGAGTTTATGCATAAGCAGTAGACACAACAGCTCGGGCACAAAAAACAAGGAGGCCTGCGTGTAGAACCCATGCACTTACTAGGAAAGTTTCCGAGTTAAATTGTCCGTTTAATCACAGGCATACAGCTATGCTAACGCTAAACGCCACTGCATTCCTTCAAGATATTGCTCAAATATTAATTCTCCCTCCACTCTGAGAGCAATCTTTTGGATTACTGGAAATGTGTGAAAACGTGTCTATTACCCCATAGGTTGCATATTTAGTACAGCCAGCAACACAAGGCCATTTATGGCTCTCGTTTTCATAATATCTCAGGGTCACTTCCATTAACATTACATCCATGTATGTGGGCTCCTAAAAAATAGCTTTAAAATGTTATTCTATTATTATAAGGCTTTACTGTTATTTTCTGATTTTTTACACTACGTTTGGGTGCGCTTCTCCGAAAGAAAGTGAACACAAACCGCTGGTCTCCCAAGAAGATGGCTGCAAATCCTAAACAAGCATTTGCAATGCAATAGGTCTCGCATTTTCGTGAGTTTGAGCGATTAACATTGCAAATGACAATGCCTTTTATTTCTGTTTCCGTTTTTAAAACATAAATAAAAGGTATTGTTATTTACAATGCCAATAGCTTAAACTTGTGTAAATGTGAGACCTATTGCATTGCAAATGCTTGTTTGCAAAGTCAGTAACAGGCTCCTAAGAAACATTATGGGCAGCTATACTTATTTTTCCCAATTTAAACACTGAAGCCAACAATCGCACAGGTGGCGCACAGCCACCTTGTTCAAAGTGTAAAACAGACAATAAAGACAAGAGCACAGACCTTCAGGACAACAAGGGGCAGGTAAACAAGAAGCACCCAGAGCAGCGTCTATTACTGCAGCAGGGAAGAAGGCATCTCATTTCAGAACTTGATGAGGACTCCCGAATAATGCTTTGGGACGTGGCCATCAAAGGATAGCATTTCACAATCTAATAGTAATGCGGCCAGTAATGTACCGTCAATGGCACTCACGAGAGCCAGTCAGGATCAGAAGAGTGCTAACCCTGAAGAAACTCAATCATCACAGCTACTCAGGCATCTCTGAATAACAGCGATGACCCAGAACAGACTCTGATCTGCACCACACACCTGAAGGAAGACTGCACCAAAACTGACCAGATAGACCTTCTCAGGTAAAAGAAATAACAAATACAAAAGCATGTAACAGAATTATAGCCCACCTCAATCCTGACATAGTAAATCCAGTGATTTGTGCCCCATGGGGAGTGTCTTGAATTGGATTCTTTGTTGAAATTGGCAACACAAGGAATGCTCTCAAGGCCGGGGAGATGTGGCCTGGGCAAAAAGATATGAGGGGGTAACAACATGTTGTGCTCTTTGTCGTTTGCTTATCATTTTGGAAGCAAACCCTCATGGATGGCAGTAATCGATGTGTGGTAAGGCTACTGGTGTGATTTGAGCTGCACTGTTTTTTTTTTTTTTAAACAAATTTTATTGAACATTTTTCATAGCATTTCAATGACATTATATTTGCATGACATATAGACACACATCCTTTGGTACATATGAACAAGTTATTTACCTTCGGTAACGATGTATCTGTAAGAAACATTAGTTAGTTAGATTCCTCACCTTAGAATATCCCCAGGCGTCAGACTGGATCCGGAAGATTTTTCGTCAGCAATACCCCTTGCGCGTCGCTAGGCGTCGTCTGCGGCTCCGCGTCCGTCGTCGGCGTCGTGCGCCGGAATGACGTCGTCGGAGTACTTAGACGCCGCCCTCGCGCGCTGACGTCAGTTCTTGTACATAGCTTTCCGCGCCAGGAACGCAGAGCCATGCAAAGACCGACACTGGTGCCAAAAATAAAATCTAGGGGCCTGAAAAGGATAACCTTAACCCTAGATGTCAGTTCGCAGAACGGGGAGGATGGGTTGGTCGGTGAGGAATCTAACTAACTAATGTTTCTTACAGATACATCGTTACCGAAGGTAAGTAACTTGTTCATCTGAAAGAAACACGTTAGTTAGATTCCTCACCTTAGAATAGATACCCAAGCAATACCATCCCCGGTGGTGGGTCTGCGAACCAAGATCACACCAGAAAGTCCTGGAGGACAGAATGGCCAAAGAAGCCATCGCTCCGGACTTGGCTGTCAAGGCAATAATGCCTGGCAAACGTGTGTAGCGAATCCCACGTCGCCGCCTGACAGATGTTCTGCAAAGGGACACCCCGTCCCAAAGCAGTAGTAGCCGCTGTGGCCCGAGTAGAGTGGGCGCGCAGCCCAACAGGAGGGTCCTTTTTTGCCAAGGAGTAACAAATTTTGATGCACAAAACGACCCACCGAGAGATGGTCTGTTTGTGCACAGCTTTCCCCTTCTTAGCACCCACGTATCCAACGAAAAGTTGATCGTCCACCCAGAACTGCTTTGTGCGGTCCAAATAAAAGGAGAGCGCACGTTTTGGGTCCAGACGGTGGAGCCTCTCTTCCTCTTTGGAAGGATGCGGAGGCGGAAAGAAGGTGGGCAAGGTGACAGACTGCCCAAGATGAAATGGAGTCACCACTTTCGGAAGAAAGGAGGGACGAGGCCGAAGGACAACCTTGTCCGGATGAACAGAGAGAAAAGGAGGCTTTGAAGATAAAGCCTGGAGCTCACTCACCCATCTAGCCGAGGTGATGGCTACCAGAAAAGCAGTCTTAAGTGTCAGCAGACGAAGAGGACAATTTTTTAGAGGCTCAAAGGGAGCACACATTAGAAATGTGAGAACAAGATTCAAGTCCCACTGAGGCATTACAAAAGGGACAGGAGGGAACGTGTGAGTAATGCCTTTTAGAAAGCATGTAACTACAGGGGACTTGAAAAGAGAAGGCTGATCAGGAAGCCGCAAGAAGGCAGAGATGGCAGCAAGATAACCTTTCAGGGTGCCCAGGGCAGAGCCCTGCCGGGCTAAAGAAAGAAGAAACAGTAGAACCTCAGAAAGAGGGGCGGAAAGGGGATCCACAGC
The DNA here is from genome assembly GCF_964204655.1 of Triturus cristatus. Classification (NCBI taxonomy): domain Eukaryota; kingdom Metazoa; phylum Chordata; class Amphibia; order Caudata; family Salamandridae; genus Triturus; species Triturus cristatus. The sequence continues at coordinate 494,688,932 of NC_140585.1, forward strand.
CTTTGCTGTGCACCATGCCACAAATTTGTTCCACCGGAAGGCGTATACCGTCTTTGTGGAGGGACGCCTGGCTGCCAGAATGATATCACAGACTTCAGGAGGCAAGTCAAATGGCATCAACTGCCGCCGCTCAATCTCCACGCATGGAGGTGGAGGCTGGACAGGTTCGGGTGGAGGACCGTCCCCTGCTGCTGCGACAGAAGATCCTCCCGAAGGGGCAGACGTATCGGAGGATCGGTCAACATACTGAGTAGCTCGGGATACCAGTACCTTCGTGCCCAATCCGGAGCCACCAAGATGACTTGGGCCCGGTCGTGCCTGATCTTCTTCAGCACTCTGGGCAGAAGTGGTATAGGCGGAAAGGCGTACAACAGACCGCAACTCCACTCGTGACGAAAAGCGTCGCCGAGCAAGTGCCGCCTTGGAAATTCCAACGCGCAGAACTGCTGACATTGCGCGTTCTCTTCGGTGGCGAATAGATCTAACCAAGGCTCTCCCCACTGCTGAAAGAGACCTTGCGCCACTTCGGAGTTCAGACGCCATTCGTGATCCATCATGCACCGGCGGCTGAGTTCGTCTGCTCTGGCGTTCAGAGAGCCCGCCAGATGTTGAACCACTAGGGTGACGCCCTGGTGTTCCAGCCACGTCCAGAGGCGCAGAGCCTCCTGACAAAGGGTCCACGACCCCACCCCGCCTTGTTTGTTGCAATACCACATGGCGGTGGTGTTGTCTGTGAACACCTGCACAACACTTCCCCTGACAGAGGGAAGGAAGGCTTTCAGTGCAAGTCGGATCGCTCTCAACTCCAACAGGTTGATGTGGAGACGAGACTCCGCCGGAGACCAGAGGCCTCTGATCTCCGCCTCTCCCATATGGCCACCCCATCCCAGGAGGGACGCATCCGTCACTACGACATGCCCTGGTTGGGGAAGGGAGAGGCTCTTGCCCTTGACCCAATCGCGGTCCGTGAGCCACCACTGCAACTGCTGTGCAGTGCCCTCCGAGATCAAGACATGGTCGGACAGGTTACTGTGATGCTGAGTCCACTGAAACTTCAGGTCCCACTGCAGAGCCCGCATGCGCCGCCTGGCGTGATGCACTAGTAGGATGCAGGAGGCCATCAGCCCCAGAAGCCGCAACACTAGCCTGACCGAAACCCAGGATAGAGGCCGAAAGATGGGAATCAGGGCCTGTATATCCCGGACCCGCTGTTCCGGCGGATAGACCCGGAACTGCGCCGAATCGAGAACCGCTCCGATGAAGAGGAGCTTCTCAGAGGGACTCAAGTGTGACTTCGGCACGTTGATGGAAAATCCCAGCAAATGCAGGAGATCCGCCGTAGTCTGGAGGTGGGAGACGACTGTCTGGGGCGAGCCCGCCTTCAACAACCAGTCGTCGAGATAGGGGAAGACTGGAACCCCTGATCTGCGCAGATGAGCTGTGACCACCGCCATCACTTTCGTGAACACCCGAGGGGCACTGGTGAGGCCGAAGGGGAGCACGGTAAACTGAAAGTGCTCTTGGCCCACCGTGAACCGCAGGTAACGCCGGTGGCCCGGCAGGACGAAGATGTGGAAAAATGCGTCCTGCAAGTCCAACGCTACCATCCAGTCTCCAGGGTCTAGGGCAGCTAGAACCTGAGCCAAAGTTAACATCTTGAACCTTTCCTTCCGGAGGAAGGCATTGACGTTCCGGAGGTCCAAGATAGGGCGTAGGCCCCCTTTGCCCTTCTTGGGAACCAGAAAGTAGTGGGAATAACAACCACGACCTACTTCTGGGCTCGGAACGCGCTCGACGGCCCCCTTGGCCAAGAGGGCCGAAACTTCCTCGTGGAGAAGATTCAAATGATCCCCCGAGATACGGTGGTGCTGCGGTGGCATGGCTGGAGGGGTCGTCTCGAAGGGGAGGGAGTAGCCCCTTCGGACGATTTGCAGCACCCACCTGTCCGATGTGATGGACCGCCAGTGGAGCAGGTGATGGCGAACCCTGCCGCCCACTGGCGTGGAATGGGCCTGAAAGCTCGGACTAGGAAGGCTTTGAGGCGGATGCTGCCGGGGTGGATGTGGGCTGACCTCGTCGTCCTCCAGAACCGCCTCGGCGGAAACCACGTCCGCGACCGCGCGCAGGTTGGTTCTGCGGCTGGTGGCTAGGCGTACGTGAGGAGGCACCCCTTCCTTGGCCACGAAAGGGGCGAAAAGCGGAAGCTTGCGACCGCGGGGCTGAGAGGCCCAAGGACTTGGCCGTAGCCCGGGAGTCCTTAAAGTGATTCAGCGCACTGTCCGCTTTCTCGCCAAAAAGGCGAGTGCCATCAAAGGGCATGTCCATGAGAGTGCTCTGGACATCGCCCGAAAATGACGTGGACCGCAGCCAGGCGTGACGTCTAAGCGCCACTGTGGTAGAAATTGCCCTACCCAGCGAGTCCGTAGTGTCAAGCCCACATCGGATAGCATGACGCGCTGCATCCCTCCCATCGGCCAGAGCCTGGGTAAGTCGTGTCCGGACCTCCTCCGGACACAGGGGTAGCACGTCCTCCACCGCATCCCACAGAGAGTGGGAATAACGGTCCAAGAGACAGGCGGTGTTCAAAGACCGCAGGCCCAAACTAAGGGAGGAGAACAGCTTCTTGCCAAACTGTTCCAGTCTCTTGGAATCCCGGTCCGGCGGGGCGGTCGGGAAGGAGGATTGGGAGGTAGAGGCCTGGATAACCAGGCTCTCGGGGGTAGGGTGTTGGGACAGAAAACTGGGGTCGCCCGGAGCAGGGCGGTGGCGCCTGGCGACGTTCCTGTCCACAGGAGGAACTGTGGAGGGCTTGGACCAGGTGCCCTGCAGAACGTCAATGAGGGCCTCATTGAATTGCAGCAGAGGCTCAGTGGAGCTTGCTGCAGACTGAAGCACCTCAGTAAGGACGTTAGTCCTCACAGCCACAGCAGGCAGCTCGAGCCCAAGGGCTGCGGCCGCCTTGCGCAGCACCACAGAGAAAGCAGCGCCCTCCTCCGAAGCCACAGTCGGAGGAGAGACGAATCCAGTGTCCGGAGAGGTATCCAGGCCACTGGCCTCCCCCAGTTCATCTGCCCAGTCCTGTGACATTTGAGCCTGAACGGCCATAGGATCCTCGGATCCCTCCCAGTTGTCCCCATCATCCGATTCCTGGTATACAGGAGGAAGGTGCGGAGCCGGGCGATAGACATAATGTGTCTCCAGCGGCGCCGAACGCGGCGTCCATCGACGCCGTATCGGCGCCGGGCCCGGAGCGAGGCTGAACTGGGGCTCGACGTCGAGCGGAGTCGGCGTCGGGGGTGGTACCGGTGTCGACGCCGGCGGAGGAGGTGTGACGAGGTCGACCGGCGTCGGCGGGGACTCGGGAACGGGTCCCTCGGGCGCTTGCGGCGTCGAGGCCGGAGCCGTCAACAGCGCCGGGGCCGGAGCCGCCGGCAGGCAAGGCAGCCCAGTCGGGTCCGCGGGGCCCGAAGGCGCGCCAGCGGGCGTAGACGGCGGAGCCAGGCTCCTCATGGCCGAGAGGAAGGCACTGACCTCCGCCGGCGTTGCGTCAGTCCCAGGGACCGGTGGGTATGGGGACTTGCGCGGCGCCTCTAGCTCCGCCGGAGCCGCGGGGGTGGAACCACCCTGACCCTCGGCCGAGTCGCGCGACCGGCGAGGGGAGTCCGAAGAGCGGTGTCGCCTCTTGGACTTCTTGGAATGCTTCGACTTACCCGAAGACTTGGATCCCGACGACCGATGGTGACGTCGGCTGCGGCTCCGCGACCGATCCTTGGACCTCCTCCTGGACCGGGATCGAGCGGCTCGCGGAGCCGAGTGGCGAATCTCGAGAAGCTTACGGGACCGCTCCCGTCTAGCCTTCGAGGTCAGGGCCTTGCAGTTCGAACACGACTCCGCGTCGTGGTCGAGACCCAAGCAGTAAAGGCACCGGCGGTGATGGTCCATAACCGACATCAGGCGGTTACAGTCAGCACAGGCTTTAAAACCAGGCATCCTACCGGCACCGGAGTCGAGACAAGATCAAAAAGGATCGAAAAAGTTAGTCAAAAAGTGACTAAAGGGGTAGCTCTCCCGGATCTGCGCTTACTGGCGCGGAAAAAAGAAGAACTGACGTCAGCGCGCGAGGGCGGCGTCTAAGTACTCCGACGATGTCATTCCGGCGCACGACGCCGATGACGGACACGGAGCCGCAGACGACGCCTAGCGACGCGCAAGGGGTATTGCTGACGAAAAATCTTCCGGATCCAGTCTGACGCCTGGGGATATTCTAAGGTGAGGAATCTAACTAACGTGTTTCTTTCAGATATATTCATTCTTGCTTGTCTCAAAGTACAGACCCCGCAGTTTCATCCCCTGCGCCCATGCGCTTCCAAATAATACGTAAACCAAGAGACCGTTCATCATAGATTGTTCATGCACTAGTATCAGATTCCGATTCTTCCAGCGGGGGGGTTCACATATATTGCCCCGGTCGGTGTTCCAGCCTCCCCAGACCTTCCCCCATTTTTTCGGACGCCCTTGATGGATATACACTGACTTTTCCACCATCATCGCCATGTCCATGTCTTTGCACCATTGATTAAGAGTGGGGCTAACTCTGGATCTCCAGCGCTGTGCAATGTTTCGTTTTACTACCATCATGCCTAAAGTTACCCAGTCTTGAGCAATCGTATTTAGATCTATTGGTTCCCAAATATTGAGTAGGCAGCACCTCGGGTCCGGCAGTATGGTAACATGTGTGACCTGGGAGAGTGTGCGCATCACCGCCATCCAGTAATATACTATTTTAGGGCATAGCCAGATAGTATGGTAGAACGTGCCTGTCTCTCCGCATTGTCTAAGACAGAGCGGTGTGTCTGCACGATGGATCTTATGCACAAGTGTCCTAGTGTAGTATGTGCGGTGCAGAATTTTTTATTGCACTAGTCGAAGTCTTGATGGAATTGCAGCCTCTCTGGGGGACGCTAGCGCCTCCTGCCAGTCCGCCTCGTCAATGTCTCCCAGTTCGCGCTCCCACGTGGTCTTCAATGTCACTGTGGGGTCTATGTGATTATTGACTATTTTCCTGTAGGTCAGTGAGATTGCCTTTTTGTGGAGGTGGTCCGTTAAAAGCCTATCCTCCAACAGGGAGGATTCTTCAGATCTGGTATCTGGTGGCAGAAGGGATTGAAGTGCATGTCTGACCTGCATGTACCAAAATAGTTCTGTCTGGGCTAGGCCATAAGTGGCCTGTAAATGAGCAAAGGCAACCACTCCTCCCTTCTGCTACAAATCCCCAACTTTTGATATGCCAATTAAGTCCCAACTACAAAACCCCTTGGTCTTGCCCAGCATTCCAAGTTGCTTTGTATCCCATAACGGCATTGCCTGTGTGACCACCCTGTCCCAACCTAGTGTTCTTTGTGCCTCAAACCAGATGCGTAACATGTGTTGCGTTGGACCTGTAATATTGTGCCGTTTCCTTTTATTGTATAGGGCACCGATGATCCCTGATGGTGCTAGAATGTCTCTATCTAATCCGAATGCAGGGTCCTCTTGGGGGACATGTAGCCATTGGTTAATAGCGACTAACTGGGAAGCCCAATAGTATACTTTGATGTCGGGAAGAGCGATCCCACATCATACCAACTTCTGGTGAGTTTGTGTAGCGCTATGCGGGGCGTTTTCCCATCCCAAAGCAACGTCGTCACCTCTGCATTGACCGCTGTAAAATATGCAGCGGGGACAAGGAACGGTGTGTTCTGCAACGCGTAGAGATACCTGGAGAGTGCCACCATTTTAAAGAGGACAGCTCGTCCCAGGAGCGTCAAAGGTAGTGCGCGCCAATGTTTGATGACTTTCTTGAATCTTACCTGGGGTTGGGTTAGGTTTTTTTCCGTGAAAAGTGCATGATCATGTGTGACGAATATCCCAAGGTCCTCAAACCCGTCCGTCACTATTTGAAGTGCGCACCCCCTCGGTAGCCGCGGTGGGGGGCCATGTAGGACATAGAGTAGCGACTTTTCCCAATTGATAGTGTACCTTGACACCCGCCCATAGGCTGAACATATATACAAAAGACAATTAATGGATCGTGCTGGGGACGATAAATATAATAAAATATAATCCGCATAAAGCGAAATACAATCCTCCCAGCCACTGGCCCATCTCATCCCCGGTATTGTAAGATCTTACCTAATCCATGCCGCCAGCGGCTCCAGCACTATTGCAAATAGAAGTGGCGATAATGGACAGCCTTGCCTTGTCCCTCTACTATGAGCTGCACTGTTAGTACATGCATTTAGTTTGAATACATGTGCTTCCTGTACGATCAGCTTGAATAACCTTTGTGTTTCTGCACTGAAATACAAAACATTTCTCTTTGGGAGATCCTAGACCTAACGTATTTGTAATCAGTAACTAAGACTGTGCTTCTATTAAAGGACTTCATGAGGTAAACTATCTCATGAATACGGAGCATCAAACATTGAAGAGAGTATGGTGTCCCAAGGGTTCAACTAATGCATGTAAGGGCCACACATTAATGGCTTTCCACGTTGTTGACTACTTATGACGTACAACATTGAACATTATAAATGTATCATTACCGCCCCTCCTTGGTCAGACCATTCACTGACAAGAGCCCCAGTTTGAAGGCTCGTGCAGTATCTGACTGTACCTCTAAATGAATACAGAGCAGGCGGCTGTAGAAGTTCCCAAACAGATAATGCCAGAACTAACTTCAAGCACCCATCTCATCCTTCAAAGGACACATTATAATTTTTTCGAGGATGAATGGAAGAATAAACTTACCTCCTTACTCCATCACCCTCACCCAGTTCTTTACAATATCAGTGAGTCATCTGATTAAAGACACTCTTTCGGTTTCGCTGATACAAAGTGATTTTACTTCTCACCTGTAACCTTACCTGCTAGGCTCCACCCCCTCCGAGGTCGGCAATACATAGGGAGCTCACACACTTTAATTGTTTGAAAAGACACTGGGGTTCAGGAGAGACCTTTTATTGTTTTAGGAGGTTTGGACATGGAAAAGGGGGCTGTGGTCTTTGGAACTAAAGTTTTGTTGGCAGTATTCATGGAAGGATGTACTTGAGTGTGAGTTGTTCTATTCTTCATTCACGCAACAAAAAATGTAGATGAGTGTTGGCACTGTTAGAGTTGGCCTTTTGGTATTCACTCTGGGGATCTGGTCGAATAAATATCGCTCATTCGCTTCCTCATGCTGGAAGCAATTGGATAAGGAAGGGTGGGTTAGGAGGTTTTGCTTGGAGTATTAGCATTCTTCATTATTCTGGGTCCTGGTATGCTTTGTCTCATTACTTACATCCTATGCTTCTACCTATTTTCTTGGCAGAGGTATAGTGCCCAGGCACCTTCCTCGGTGGGTGAGTGGTCTGGATAAGCAAAGGTTAGATAAGGAGCAGGATTACTTTGCTTTTGTAGAACAAATTGGAGTCTGGAAAGAGGTAGCATAACTCATACTGTAAGTGATGAGTCGAAGAAGACAGAAATCAGAGTAATGGCGATTGCTGGCATCTCTCCAGAGATGAGAAGCATTCTGACTTGCAGGCTTGGAAAATCACTCTGCAAGATGTTTTTACGAAGCTCAGGTTTTTCAGTATTTTTTTCTCATATCTTTAAAGCATGAGCTAAGAGTAAACCTTCATTTTGAGAAGAACTGTGGAAGATTTCATCAATTCTATGCAGCGATAGACAAACAATAATGTGTTGTTACAGCAAGTGATGGTGGACACGTGAGCTTGGCTTCCCGTCTGATTGAAGCTGATTGGCTCTGTGTGGTTATGAATAATATGCTATGCTGTGCAGCGAAATTGCACTTCTTACTCGATATCTCCAATGTGTGCCAAGTAGATTAGCCCATTGTGTTCTATCCACCTTCTGCTTTTAATGTGCCTTTGGTTGCGGGTGGAAGCACCGGCACTCATTTTTGAGGGCCAAAATGTAGTTATTTCATCATCAGACTTTGACACATAGCACTAGTATGAATCATAGCAAAGGGAGAAAGATTTAGGAAGAGAAAGAAAAGAAAACAGTGAGAGGGGAAAATTATGAAAAAGAACTTGCAATATTGAGATAAGGAGACAGGGTTTTTGGCGTGGAACACTGGGCCCCGCAGCAGCACACAAGGCGTGGTAACACGTCGCAAGTTGGCGCGTGCACATCTGCAGTCCTCTGACTTATTAGGCAAGGAAGCAGGAGGCTTGTAAACGCGGCGCAAGCTGCCGCGTGCAAATCTCCTGTCCTTGGAGTTGTGCTAATGCCGCCGTACGCATGCATAACGGCAGTCCTTTCTGCATGTGCACATGTCCTGTCCCCCTTCGGAAGCAAGTCGACCATAATAGATCTCGCTAGCAACAGCGCTTCGCGCTGCGTCGCTAGGCGAGACCTAAAAATTGATCTATGCATCATCTCAACTGAAGACAAGAAGCATGAAAGGAGTAAGAGGAGGAGGGGAGCGTGCATAGTGAAGCAGCAGATGAAGAGCACTATAAATGCCTGATGCGCCACATGAAGAGCTTTACCAGAGAAACAACTTGAAAACTACCTTTTTTCAAAGTTTTAATACCATTCGAGCTAATGACTGTTCCTTTTTAGAAAAAAATAACTAACATGCCATGGCTGTTAAGTGGTTTGTGCTGAGAGGGAGAGAGGGAGATGAAAGTTAAGAAAACCTAAATGGAAAAGTAATTTAAGAATTCAACTTAAAACAGGACTCGTAATTGGCTGCAAAATTAGTATATATTATTTTTCAAAATAATATAATAGTTCTGTAACGCTAAAGTGTGATCAATTAGGCACCAATGGCTGCATTTCCTCTCTTTTTATGCTGCAGATGAAACTTCTTCGAAAAAATTACGTTTGTAGAGATGTGTGGACATTGCAAGCATTTTTCTCCTATAAAAGTTTGAGCCTCGTGGTAAAATAATAAACAATTGCATGCTTAGCATCATAAAGCCTGAAGTATGCCCATATAGAGAAAATCAAATTCCCAAAATACATACACATATAGCCACGTGTTTTTAGAATGAAATGCATATGTTTCTCCAATCTTGAAAAGCGCCGATGCACTGGAGATTTCCCATTGTTGGGGCTGCTACATCGTTGTGAACACTGAGGCTATAGATGCTGGGGAAGTCATCTCTGAAGAGCAAACCGAGCAGGCATAAATATGATCGTTATGACCATCATCCATTAGGAGTGCCTGTGTGCCTCTGATTACTGAGATGCCCCACGTGTGTGCCCTCCCCACAAGCAATATTTTGTGGTTTTGATTAACAGTGCCACAAAAAACAAGCATTGTCAAAGCCAATAGGTCTCACCTTTGGGTCCTTATAACTGTTTAGCTAGAGTTTTTGGCCTAGCCAACGTGCTTGTAGAGCAGTGTGGCTGCTGCCAATTATTTTAGCCTATCTTGAAACGAGAAAGAAAGAGTAAGAAATTTAGTGCGTTTGTTGTTGATATCAAGATGGAAGTTGAGGTCACTGAAGTAAGTAACAGAGAGAATTAATGAATCTGAAAGAGGGAGAATAGATAGTGTCTGTTATATTGAGAGTGAATGTAGGAGATATTTATTGAAATAGAGGATGAGTGTGTGCGTAACTGTGAGAGATGAAGGTAGAAGAGTAGAGACAGACAAAAAAAGAGTAGTATACCAAAAAGCAAAAGAGTAGGTGGGAATGCTAAGAGGATTATTGGAAAGAGACAGAGATAAAGTGGAGGAAGAGAAAGGGCGATAGAGGAAGTGTGGAAGGGAAAGAAATGAATATAGGAGCTTAGCAGATGTGCACGAATAAAAATCCCTTTGCATAAGCTTACTTTGGCCATTAAGGAAAACCGCACACACGATATATGCAGAGTCAATTCAATTCAATAAGACTTTATTTGATTGCTTTTTCAGACAATAATAAAAGTACATAAAAACAATTCATTTATTACACGTAATAAAAACGAAAGAGATATTATATACAGTACACTATAAAATTCAATGTTAGAAAAAACGTATTCACCAAGGCAATCGTACTAGTCTAAAAAATTACAACATAATAGATTTCCTGTGGCTAAGTACTTTTTAAAAAAACATTCCTATCCTCCAGACTCTATGTACATCATCCAAGAGCTGTAACACAAAAAGTGCTGGGTGACATTGTCTGAGCCCTAGTTCCTTTAAGATTGGCACAATCCAAGCTTTCCTTAAGTTCCTATAAAGTTTACAGAATAGAAGGACGTGTATAGTGGATTGTTCAGAGTGATTATCACAAGGGCACAGTCCTAATACTCGAGACCAGTTGTTCATTTTTAGGAAGCTCACGAGCCTTTGGAAAATACCGCACCTAAATCTAATTAATAAAAACCTATCGTAGTCACCAGGTACAACTATTAAATAGAATTGAATACTAAAAGAAGATAAAATCAGTTGATTATGCTGGACAGTAGGCTTTAAAATCTCTGTTGACAATCTTATGGAATCCAAGAGCAAAAGGCCCTTGTCAGGTCCTCAGATCCTCGGAGACGTACGATGCTCTATGGGTTCCACCTCCTGATAGCTCAAGAGGCCTGATTAGAAATACAGACTCTATCGAGTGATCAGGTGAGGGAAGGAAAGGATGGGGACAGCACGGAGGGAGATCTGTGAAGACAAAACATATAAGGATCAATACCCTATAACCAATATCTTATTTACTCCATACAGCGACTGTCCCTCACAATAATATATGCCGTGCCCCTTTGTACCTGTAAAGAAAAAGAATGTTTCCTTTGAGCTTGGGAGTAGCCTCTGAGAAGCCACTGGCTTGATCTTGTTCTATTAATGGGAGAGCACAATTAATTCAGGTTCTATACAGCCGTATTGACACTTGTGAGATTAAGGCAGAAGTATATAGACAGACCCTTCACCACCAGGGCGTACCTAGCATTCCACAGCCACCGGTTACTGGGGTAAGGAGCTAACTTCCGCGGAGCTCAATCAGACCCTGACACACAAGGCGAGAAGTAGAAATGACATTAGCTTTACCCCCATTTGCATTCGAGGAAGCACACTGGCGTGCCAGCCAATCAAGGAACTATTCCACTGTCACTAAGCCTTCAATGGTCTTTCCTGGTTTCTCACTCTCAAAGCACGCATGTACACCACCCGGTGCTTTCAATCCAAGAGCGAGGTATTGAAAACAAAACGAATTCAATGTACGTGTCGTCTGGGGTCAGGCGGCATTGTATTCATACAGCCCGGAACTCCAGAAATCACACTCTTATGTAAATCAAAGGATTGTTTCCACCACAGCGGAGGGGACCTTCCTGGTCCGAAGAATGGGGGAGCGTATAGCAAGCCTGCAAGAGTCGAATACATCTCGTCCAACAGGCCTGCGAGTCGCTTCCTCAGAGAGCCACAACAAAGTACCTTGATTCCCCCATTTATACCAAGGACAGATTCGAGACATAGAAGGGAGGAGGTAAACTCCCTTGAAACAGCAGCGTAAAGTAACTGTCAGGTAGCTTGGCTACTATTAGCATCTAACATACAGGCACTACCAAGTTACACAAATACCACACAGGACGTTCCCAAGAGCTATACCGGTGCAACCGCACCCCTACCAGTTCTTGGCGTCTTCTTCCTTCCGACTTGGAATTAGCAGCGCCGTTCCACGGGAACCCAGAAGTATTTCTGGAGTCCCCGGCGAGTGTCCTGACGTCAGCGCTGGCGTCCTGCTCGCTGGAAGTATGGGAAATGTAGTTTTCTTTTGCTACCGCGATCGTCGCACTGGGGCTGCGCGAGTCGTCAGTGTTCTTCGGCGGCCACGGTGGTTCATGACAGCCCTCTTTTCTGCTAATCAATTGCAAAGTTGTTGGGTCATTAAAATATTCTAAATGACCCAAATCGGACATAAAATTTCTAATAAACCTCAACCAGGGAATCAATAAGGCTCCTTCAAGTTTCAGACTATCTGCTAAAATATCCTGGTTTAACTTTGTCTCAGGATTTGTCCAAATCCTGTGCCATTGGAGAATAGGCTCCATTTTCATTAAATCAGAGATATATGGTAAACCCAACTTGGTATGACAAACATAGGCAGATAAACCGCTAGGAACAGCTAAGATGTATCTAAAAAAAATGCTTTCCACAGTTTGCAGCGGTTGCGTGTCAGCAAAGCCCCACACCCCTGCTCCATACGTTGCAGTAAAGCTACATCTCGCTTTGTAAATCTGCGTGAGCTCCAATAGCAGTCATCTCCCTAATTTTCTTGAAAAATTAGCAAGGGCCATTGTTGATCTTGCAAACGCTAATTTCTTTGCCATTATGGCCTGTGTCCATGAATCACTACAGTCACAAAGTATTCCCAAGTATGCAAATCTTTTTGTGTGTCCAATTTTCTATCCTTCCACAAACATATCCCTACACTTGTGGCTCCCACGGCCGCACCTCATTATATATGTTTTTGAAATGTTCACCTCAAGGTCCAAGTGACCCATAAACTTGGTAAAACTGTCTAAGACCATTTATAAACCTTATTGGGTGCGGGACCGTCTACTTAAAGGAGTGCTGAGATTGGGCGTCCAGCTATTTGTGGGAAGTCTTGGTTATCCTTAAGCAACACCTCACTTAAGCCATTATTATAGAGATTAAAAAGAAAGGGGGTCAAGGCACATCCTGGCCTGACCCCCCTCCTAATTGGAAATGAGGCCGTACAGTCTCCACTCCGGCCAAATCGGACTTGCGTCTTGGCATCGCTATATAGGCATCGAAGAAAGTGGATAATTTGTATATCCACCCCTATCGACTCAAGGATGGCCCACAGCTCTCCATGTCTCACAGAGTCGAAAGCGGCAGTAAGATCTGCAAAAGCTAAAAACAGTCTGCCTTTCTTTACCCGCATGTACTTCCCAACTAAAATAGCTAAACTTAAGCTCCGCTCGACTGTCCCTAGGTCCTCACGAAAGCCATATTGGATGTCGGACAGAACTTTATTTTCCTCGGCCCGGTTATGTAAACGTTCCAAAATTATACGTCCAGCCACTTTAGTCAGGGAATCTAATAATGAAATGGGCCTGTAGCAACTCGGTTCCTGACGGTCCCCCTTTTAAAAAATTGGGACGATTGTAGATTCAACCCAAGTTGCTAAGAAAGGGGCAAGGCAGCTAGCCGTTAATACCTGGGTAATAATTGGCCCCCATAATTCCGTATTAGATTTAAAAAGATCTACGGGCACCCCATCTGGGCCAGGAGCCATTCCACCTAAACTTACAGAAAGCGCATGTTTCACTTCCTCCAGTGTGAACCAGAGGTCAACATAATGGGCCACAGATTTGGTGGAGGTTTCCCAGTGAACGTTTTCTGTATGTGTGTCAGAATTTCCTCATTATTGTATACGTCAGAGAAATAATCGATCCACTGTTTCTCAGATATAGCAACTTCTATTGACGGACCTTCCCCGAAATTCAAAAAAGGTGCTTTTACCACCTTCCAGAAGGCCGAGTTGTCTCCCCTTTTGGAGGCGTCATGCAGGGATTCCCAGGCTTCATTTCTTATTGTCGTTTTTCTTTCCCTGAGGGCCAGTCTATATTCCCCTCTTGCCTGTCTTATCTCTTCAACGTTTTTCGGGGTCTTATGTAATTCCTTTTTAGGTCTCGCCCACGCAGCGCGCATGCGTTGCATAGGAAAAAGACCTTTTGTAATCGACACAGCTTTGCAGGCAAAAACGTGCACGCGTTGCATTTCTTTCAATGGCAACGTGTGCACGTTTGGCGATTCCCTTGTGGCAGCGAGCTTTCAAACCATATGTTTGTAATTAACATATGGTTCCTGCTCGCTCCCGCAAGGGAAATAGGCGCAGGCCCCCTCCTCTCTCCCCTCCCCCTGCTGCCTCCTCCTTTCCTCATCAGCGCGAACCACACGCGGCGCGCACCACTCGTTCATGTTAGCCTGGGTGATTAATGCATAAAGATTCAAGTGCTGAGGTGCCCGGTGTGATGAATGAAGCCTAGATGCATAGCGGGGCTACATAAATGTATTTGCTTTACATTATGGTACAAAGCAGTGGGGGCCCTTTGATTTTGAAGCCTCTCTTGAGGAGGGAAGCTGGTTTTGATGCGCTGCGGTTTGCAGGAGTGATTAAAGGGGAGAGACGCGGCTGCGCGTGGACGGGGTGGTTTCTTGAATATTAAATGAGCGCGAGCTACCTTCTCTTCTTTCCAGGCCTGATCATCAGGTATTCAGTATCCCAGCAGCCACTGCTCTTCCCTTCAGACTGTTCTCTCAAGAGACTGGAAGGAATGACAGCGACTTCTGGGATATCGAATACTTAATGACCAAGCAGAGGGAAGACCAGGGCCGTGGCCCCCGTCATTTCATTCTCACGATATCCAAAACAGTGGTTAATTTGTAAATAATATAAGTATCGGGACTCGCGTCTAGCGGCAGCTTGCATCAGCCCATTTCTCCTGTTGGCACCGCCTAAAAGAGAACCATAAAGTGAGTAGAGGATGTGGCGTAATGGCTGGAGCTAGCGACTTCGGAGCTGGGGAACCAGTTTGAAGTCTCGGCATCGGCTAAACAACCTGTGATTCTGGGCAAATCATTTAATCTGGCTGTAAATGAATGTGTCCTTAACTGGTGCTTATGAAAAGGGCAGTGTTGCTTAAGTGCCAGTGAGCACTGGAAACCAGCTCAAATTAAGAACTGTCCCAATAGCTTCAGGGCGACCCTACTTTAGTGATAATAGGGGAGAGCAAGAGCGGCAAAGAAAGAGAAAGGAAAACTAAAGATCTAGGATAAAGTGAGTGGGTAAAAGGAGGCAAAGAACACACAATGCAATGTATGTGGACACAGGTACGGCAATGGTGCATCACAAGGCTCAGCTAATATTTAAATACCTGACCTATGTGGATAGAAACCAGCATGAAACTTTTGTCTCACTCACTAATGGGCAACACAGGTGCCCTGCATATGTGGCATCATGCATGAGGAGTGTCCTTTCGTCAGCAGGGTCAGAAGGTGGGGAGCAGGCACCAGGGGCACAGCATCGGGGGGGGGCGGGGCTTGGGGTGTTACACCGCCCTAATATATTTTCTGATAAACAGTTGGGTACAGATGCTTTCAGTCGGGTATTGAGAGATGCGAGTTGGATTTCACCAGGGAGGTTTACCTACACAGACAGAAATGCACATGTACTCGCTATTTTGAAAGTCCTCAAAATATTGGGAAATTTTTCAAAATATTGTAAATACCAATTCGCACTCCTCTCCTTTTCCATTGCCCCTTCGGCCCCTCTCATGCACCCTGCTTGTGGTGTGATGTATTGAAACATTATGTGCTAGCCCGATTGTCCAAAAATCTGAATGTCACAATCCTACTGATCAAGCCAAGCCCCTGGTGGGCAGTGACCCAGGGGCTGGCCCCTCACAGTCACCAGTGGGTATCTTCTGTGGACAGGGTGGGACCGATTTTTGTTTTCACCAAAAACCTGTCTGACCGCCTCAGGGCCATTATACAGGTGGGCTAGACCTCCATCACTGAAGGGAAGGGGTGGGGCAGGGCTGATCAATGGGGTCACGGGGTCAGGGCATGGTCGGACTCGCATTAGGGGCAACCTGGCTGGTAGGAAAGGTCAGTGTGTGGTTCGCTTTTTGGGCTGTTTGTTTGTGGTCCAGTTTTTGGTCAACTAAGCAGGTTTTTCTTAATTGTTCATTTTCCTGATATTAAAACAAACATTGCCTGCAGCAAACACAAATCCATGCAGTCTTCCATTCCTTGTATAACACTTACGCAGCGTCCCTTTACAAGTTCAAAACTGGACCAAATTTACAAGCATTGGACACTTTTTAAGTGATCAAATTCACTGATGGGGGCCACATTTAATTTGGTAACCGAGCTTCTTTTCTGCCCCAGTCCCACCCACTGTCACAGGTGCCACCCACTCCCCCCTAGCCCCTGGGGGCTAGGGGGGAGTTAAGCAAGAATTGTTAGCAGGACCAGATTGGAAACTCAAAATCAGCAATCGTAAAAAAAATAAAAAATGTTCAAACCATCCCCTCTCCTTCAACTCTCTTTCCAACCACCCATTCTCTCGCTTTTCCTTCTCCCACTGTGATCTCTTTCTCCCCACTAGCCCTTCCCTCACTCTCTCTTTATCACAATGGAGCTGTGGAAAGAGGCAGAAACATGGGGAGTGGCTCTGGGCTTCCAAAACCGGCCCCCACCAGCTCCAGCCCCTATGGTAATGGCCAGTGGGATAAAAGGCCTGTCCGCCCCTGTTTGTGTCCTTCCCGCCTCCTGCCGAGTGAGCACAGAGGCCTCGCTGAGGACCCAGAAGCAGAGACCGGGTGAGTCCCAGCAGCGCCAAGCGACAACAAACCTGGGGCTTCTGCTAGGCACTTTATACGTCTTTAACTCTCTTGGTCGACAATGAGGGTAAAGAGTAAGAACCCTTAAGTAATCAATGTTATATTTCACTATTTCTAGTATTTCCTTTTTGCACGAGCACTTCTGTAGTTTTTCAAGCAACACGTGACTCTCTTATAGTGCATACTGTGAACCGAGTCGTGACTAGGGGAGTTTAGGTTGTGGGAGGGTGTTCACAAATGGACAGGCAAGAATGAGAGCTCTTTAGCTGCAGTTGAAGGCAGTGCAAGGTGCTCACAGGGGTGGGAATGGGTCATTAAGGTGTTTAGACTACATGCACATCCAATTATTGGCCTCTCTGCAGAGTACACAGCACAATGCTCACAATGTGCCAATTGCGATTAGAATTTTATGTGAGAGTGATTGAAGGATATACACAAACACAGTTGTCAAAAGATTCATATTGCCAAATGAATATGCACTGGTATACAAACGGCCTGACTTGGTTTTTTTCTGTGATTCTTTTGTGTGATGTAATTTAAATCAGTCCATTTCCTTGATGTTTTTTCTTTTCAAAGCAATCTTCTTTATTTTTATTTGTCATATACATATTAAAACATCCAAGACAGCCAAAGCAGCCGACGCGTTTCGTCCACCTCGGGACTTCTTCAGGGCAAAAAAAATTGATGTATTAATGTTTGTATCTTTTCTCTCTCTCTATTTCAGTTGTAATATTACAGGAAACACAGATCAGTGTCATTAAAGAGGTGTGTGCCTCGATTTCAATTCAATAGAAAAGGTTATCTGCTAAGTAACCGTGCGGAATCGGGCATCTTAGAGAGTGATACTGCTGCTCGTACCATTGGACGAAATTGGAATATGACTGATGTTGGAAGGACATGATTCGTTTGAGTTACTTAGCAGATAACCTTTTCTATTGAATTGAAATCGAGGCATAAAGAAGATTGCTTTGAAAAGAAAAAACATCAAGGAAATGGACTGATTTAAATTATATTGTACATTGTGAGTGGTGCATCTTGTGCTGTTTGTTCACTTATACTCCAGGGGCTGGAACAGCACTGTGCTGGCGGGTGCTAATCAAGATTGCACACTTGTGGTGAATTGAAAATACCACCAACAGATATGATGGGTTAATGATAAATCCAGTGCTGTCCTAGAGGGATACCGCTAACCAGGGTCCAAGGTAGTTTACTCCAAACAGCACCACCCACTGCTCCTGCCAATACTGCCGAATGGCAGTGCCAGCATTCCCTTCTTAGCATCACACTTAAAGTAATGTGACATTTTGGGAAATTGCAGGTCACCCTGAGCCATAGGGATGGTCTACAAGTGTGATTTGTACCACTTTTTAAAAAAAATTAAATTGCTAAACACTCACATTGTGGTTGAAAAATAGGCTGAGTGCGCCACCATGTGACAGACTCCCATAAACAAGCGCTGGTCTTTAACAAGCATTTGCAATGCAATAGGTCTCGCATTTGCGAGAATTTGAGCTCTTGGCATTGTAAATGACAATGCCTTTTATTTATGTGTTGGTTTTTAAAACATAAATAATAGGCATTGTCATTTACAATGCCAATAGCTTAAACTCTCGCAAATGCGAGACCTATTGCATTGCAAATGATTGTTTAAGTTGGAATAGGCCCAGGTACATTTAGAGTCAAACCATCCGCAAGATTTTCTTTTATTCTGCGGTGAGACAAATAATGACTCTCTTATGGCCTCTGATATTAACTGAAAGGAGGAGAGGATACTTGCTGAGGTAGCTACCTCGCTCTGGCAGGGCACGTGGTTGAGAGACGGTGACCCTCACGGGCTTCAGGCAGTGGGATCATGTCGGGATCTCTCTCCTTGGGGACGTTTGGGTGGGAGATCACATCAGAGCCTTCCCTGAGTTGCAGCAGCATCACTCCCTTCACACCTCCCAATTCTTTAGGTACCTGCAACTCTGCCACGCCCTCACCGCCTATATCCCACCAGGTACATCTCTTCCCGAGTTTAGCCCGATAGAGGCGCAGGTTATGATGGGAAATCAAGGAAGAGGAGGGGTGACTCGGATATATCACTCCATGGCGAACAACGGCCCAACTACTTTAGCTTTGCTGCGGGCCTGTTGGGAGGGATGGCTTAGTCCCCTAGAAGACGCAGATTGGCGCGATGCCCTTATGGCTCCCAAAACCCTTACGACCTCCTCTAAACTCCGCCTCATACTACTTTACTATCTCCGCATGGCTTATCTTACTCCCGCGCGCTTACACAGGGCGGACCTGCACCCCTCTCCGGACTGCACGCGTTGCAGCCGTGCTCCGGCTGACTTTTACCGTATGGTCTGTTGTGCCCGGGCCTTGCCCCGTTCTGGTCGGGTATGGAGTCTGAGCTCACGCAGACCCTGGATTTGCAGGTTCCCCACGACCCCCTGCTCCTTCTACTGGGCGTCTTTGATTGACTGGATGGCTCCAGAGCGGATAAACACTTTTTGGGGTCGGCGGTCGCTGTGGCCAAGCGAGACATTTCGGCGGCCTGGGCTCGGGCTGGTCCCTCTACCCTGCGACAATGGCGCTGGGGGTGGACTGATGTGCAGCTCAGGAGGAACCCCTCTTTGAGTCTTCTGGCTGTCCATCCAAATTCCACAAGGTCTGGGGTAAATGGCTAAACCTATTGTTTTAAACTCCTCGCACTGGTTTTTCCATGTAACAATGTACTGCTCTCCAGCTTGAGTGGCTTGCATGCCTATTTCTCCCATGGTTGTGGCTTTTAAGGACTGTTGGTGGCTGACTCTGCTCTATGTTGTAAGATGTGTGCTGTCATTTGATTTGTTTGCTCTTCAAAATGATAATAAAATTGATTATCAAAAAAAAAATGTGCGGATGGATTTCCACAGTAAGCTAACTATATCGCCTGAGTTTCCGTTTTACCAGTTAGGCGATCAAGGCTAAGAACATGTTGTGGGGGAACAGGGCACCTTAACATATATGAGAGTCTATATCATTGATAAGGACAGAAGTTTCCACTAGGTAGTTTGGAACACTTAGCTTGTTCCCAGGGACAAAAAGGGAAGACAAAGAAGACAAAGATCTGCTTCACATTGACAAATAGCCACAACACTGGAGCTTGGAGACAACCAGAATGCATGCATCAAGGTTAACCCATTAGATTATTGAGAACTATTGTCAACTTATTTGTGATAGAAAAATAGTATCACTGGACATCTGTGAGACTTTGGGCATACTGCACCATGTCAAATAATCTAATCCTGTGGACACGTCTTCGTATGATTTTAGAAATTTCGTTCCAAGGTAGAAAGCAAAGGTCAAGTCCCAATGTAAATGTTCTTTTGTTCCTTTTTTTCTGGAAACACCACAGAGTCCAGCCAACACGTGTTTCGTCTTTTAGGGTGTGACCCCCAGACTTCTTCAGGGTTGGAAATGACAGAAGCAGGACTCATAACAAATGAGTGTAATACAAAATATGTCATAATTGGTGCACACTGTGAAAGCGTGTAAACTAGAGGTGTTGCACCCCAAAACCTAGGCGCTCAGTGATAATATTCCCACAGAGTTGGGAAATTTCATTCAAAAGCATAGGAAGAAAGTGGGAATCCACCGTGAAGTAACCCCAAGGATGTGGGGAGAGTGAACGTGACTAGATAGTGGGGCCAAGTTCAAACCCTGTGATTCTAACGCACCCTAGGAGTTGGAGGTGTGAGTATAGGTGGACGTATGGTGGCTTAAGGGGGAGAGGTTTAGTATTATTCATCTAGAGTAGGACAACCTGTTAAGTGAGTGCGTGTTCCATGCACGTAAAACCTATGTTCACAAGTGATATACTGGAAATCCAACTTACAGAGAAGCCTACCTGTATAGTTACTTGAGTTGTACAGTTTTATGCCTATAATGCCAATAAAGAAACTAACTTAATCGCCCTATACTAGTATATGTGTGATGATTCAAAATTCTAACAACCATTCAGACTGTTATGTCCCACAGAATAGCTCACCTAATGTCCGGTTGTAATTCCGACACGGTTTAGGCCAATCCAAACTATTAATCTCTAGGCCCAAGAGAATGCAACTCCCCAATCTATTGGGATAAGTCCCATTAGTTACATGAACATATCGAAAGCTAGAGACATTATCAACAATCAGCCACCTTGCTATCAATTCCTAAAACCCGAGCCTTACCTCTAGAAGTGTGACATTCTCAATTCGTATGAAAACTGTAATTATTTGTGATACAATCCAGATCACGTAGTGTATCCTATGCAACTGTAAAAACCTAAAAGATCCAAGTACAATTTAAAATAGACACCAGGAAGACGCAAAGTAAACACTTGCAGCTACGAGCATCGCTCACAAACTCCATATTGTGTATGATTACCTGAAACAAGTATGTTACATAAATCAAGACATCAGGCACATCCGCCCCAAGACCTGTAAGAGAACTGATGGAGCAGGTAGTGCAAAATTTTGTATACCTCCTCTATTTTGCATGAAAGTATTAACTGAATAACCTACTTATTATAATTTACTAATTGTGTACGGTGATATATTAAGATTAACCAACCTGCATACATGAATTACACGTGGGAACTTGCTATTGCATGGCAAAATAACTCAAGTGATTAAAATACGTAAGCATATTAACAGTAGTATATGTGATAATTAGAGATCACATGCTTTATGTTGCTTTGTGATGTTTGCATCTTCGTGGAGGACCGTAAAGGTGAATATACTGCTTTAAATGTCGCTATATGCTAGGAAAATTCTAATACATAAAGGGATTAGTGAGGGTATAACATTAGCAACATCACTTCTTTGTATTAATTACTCTTTTGTGTTTGTTTCGCTTAAGTTGACATCTTGGCCTAACAAAAGATGGCGGCAGAGTACGGATTCAGAAGTGGCCACCGTCTCGTGATACGCGAAGCCTAGTGCGCAGACTCAGATGGTACCGTGAATTCCCTAACGACCTCTGTACACGCCGTTACTGTCAAGGATCGGTTATTGGGGCACTGCCAAAGACCCCAGAAGACAAGAACTGTCATAAATGAACAATGAATGAATAGAAATATTGCAACATTCGGAAATTTGCTCATAGCCGGAGAACTCATCAGCAAAAACCCTGTGAAACCAGACAATACAAAATCGGACGATTTCTCTTGGCCAATCATCTCTCTTCTCCGCCCAAAAATGTTTCATGTTATCCCAAAATGTATTATAAAAGAGTAGTAGAATAGGGAGGAGTATGTCGCTACGCTATTCGAGACCTTTCGATGACGGATGCTGGCACAATGTTTGGTCCTTTGATGATCTTTGGGACTATAACGTGCTGAGCAAAGGACTTTCGAACTCTGAGATCTGGCCTGATCCTTGGACAATTTAACGACAAAATTCGGTTATGCTGAGCCAATGAATTAAAGAAAACCCAGATAGCCAGAATAGGTAAATATGGTGTTCTGTGATTTAATTAAATTGATCTAGAAATTCTAAAATTTGAAGAGACAAATGCTAATTTAATGAAAATTCGGATAAACAATTATTGATTAACAGAAATTATGAGTTTGTGGTTCTTAAGAAAAGAGAATAGAGGATTCTGAGTCTTAAATGTGTTTTAGCTGGTTCTAAAATCACCATCAACCAATCCAACTAGTTAATGTATATGATGTAAGATAACTTTTCTTTCCCTATAGGTTATAAGGTACTCCCACCCACATGTCCGGCGCATCATTCCCCCTCCTGTGTGCAGACCTGTGAAAGAGAAACGTGCGAATGTTGGTGTTATCGGCCCCACCAATGACTGCGTGTGTGAATGAGTTAGTGTGACGGCGGATCTGCGACGCAAGGAGGACAGTTGTGTTCTCACCATTTTTTCCGAGTTGTTGTTTGCGCTGGATCAGAACCATTATAATCATCAAGACCTGCGTCCATTTCAAGAGACTTCTTGGCCAAGACTTAAGTAAATCTATGGGAGGGGGTGCCCATCCCATGTCTCCTTACCTACAGCGAGTACGCTGATCTACGTCATCCTTTTCCGGATGGTCGAAACTGACGAGTTCAGACAATCACCCGGAAGTGCTATAATAGTAGCTCGCGTATCAACCACTAGAGCGCTACCCTGAAGGTCAGGTTGTCCGTATTTTGGATCGGATGTGACAATAAAGATTTTTTGAAGTACTACACTCTGGATGGCAAAATACTTCATTGGGGCACTTAAACTATATGGTTTAAAAAATAAATAAAAGTGAGAGGGAAAATCATGCGGGGAACCTCCGTTGTGTCAATTCTGTTGAAAGAGAAAGGGGTGTCGTGGAACCTTTTAGAGGTGTAAAAGATTGCTAATATATTGGCATGAATTACTGATTAGCCCAAAGGCAATATAAAAGCATTAGTTACAAATCAAAACAAAAAACAAAAAATACATAAAAACATAGGGAAGAGAGTTTGCCCCACGTTATAGAATCCTTCACAAATTCCAGGTATGACAAATGCATCAAAATGACATTGTAAGTTAGTAGCACATGTTAACAGTGTGAGAGCAACTGAGTGATGGCTTTATCTCCATCATGAATAACAAAACAACTGTAGCATAACTAATGGATTCATGGATCACTAAACTGTTTGATTGTATATAGATACATCTGTGACAGTCATCCAGTTGTGCTTCCATTAACCGGGGTAAAGAATAACATATGTACCACTTCATATTAGTATAAAAGCGAGTTCAATAATGTTGGTGTGAGGTCAGTACTTGCTAGTTTCCTAAGAAGTACTTCATCTTGTGATCACTGTTGAGGCCCAGTTCCACTGATCTTAAGCGCATGATCCAAGTGGCTTCCGTGTGTCTCAAGCGCAATTCTCTATTGCCCCCTGTGGGACTTGATTCTATAGTGTCAATGCCATAGAAGGTGAAATGTTTGTGCGGGCCCTGCGCGGGGCACTCTGCCGCGTGCAGTGCCATGGGGTATCGTTGATCCAGCTGTTTAAGGGCCCTTGCGTGTTCCCCAATCCTCTCTTTGAGGGGTCTGATAGTAGTGCCCACATACTGTCGTTTGCAGGAAAATTCCTAAATGTACACAACATATTTAGTCGTACAGTTGATATTAGTTCTGATCACATAGTTCTTATTACTTTGGCCCCCGAACTCTTTCTTTTTATCACAGGCCCACCTGCACATTCCACATGAGCCACATTTATAGAAACCTGTGGAGTGTTGCGTAAGCCTTGTACTGGTGTTTTGAGCTCGTGGTACACTAGGACTGAGTCTCATTCTCAATGTCTTGCCTCTCCTATAAGTGACCTGTGGCTGTGATGTGACTGGCTAATGATACTTCCACTGTCAACAGTTTCAAATGTCTTTTCAGGATTTTTCTGAATGTCTCATTCAAGCCATTGTAGTCAGTGATGAGCCTGACTACTCGATTTGCATCTCGAGGAACAACCCTGTCTATAAGGGTATATGTCCTTTGGATTTTCTTGATTCTTTTTTCTGCTTTGGTTAGTTTGGTGGTCGAGTAGCCTCTTTTCACAAATCTGGATTTCACGCTGGACAAACAAGTCTCGAATTCCTCATTATTGCTACAGTTTCTTCTGGCTCTTGTAAACTCTCCGTAAGGAATTGCTCGAATTTGGTGTGGAGGATGCGCACTTGAGGCATGTAATATAGCATTGCATGCGGTGTCTTTCTGAAAGAGGTGACTGTGTGGTGTGTGGTCTTTAACGTAGAATTCTATGCCCAGAAATATTGGATTGTACCCCAAGCCCTTTCCCAAAAGAGAAATCATGTCGTGAGTGAGTGTTCTAGATAAAAGATTGATTACCTCTATCCCTTGCTCTAGACTATTCACTTGTTCCTCTCATCCCCTGACCTTAGTATCCTTCTGTAGTCCTCTTTGCCCTGCTCTTTTGCCTCTACGGGTCTTACGTCTGTGTCCCCCCGTTTCGGTAGTGATCTGTTGCCCTCCGAATCAGCTGGACATCCCTTAAAAAAGAGGAATTGCCCTGTCTCCTTTCCCCTGATGTACTTGTGGTATTGTCACTGTCACTGGTGAGTGGTGCACTGAGAGAAGTGGAGCTGGATGTGATGGAAACTGTCTCAACCCTGGGTATTTTGTCCTTATCCGAGCCAGTCTGAAGCCACTGATCATATATTTTCACGAAAGTAAAACTTTACCCTCATTGTAGTCAATTTCATCGCGTCTGAGCTTCCTAGCCTTCCTCTCCTTGATATCATTTTGGTGCTTCAGTAAGATGTCATTCAGTATGACATAATTCTTTTCAGTTGCTTCCTTAATATCCCAATCTTTAATTTCCCTCTCAGGAGCTGCTAGCTCTGTCTGTAGTTTAGTGACTTTGCGTTCTGCATTTTCTCCGAGGATGCCCATGAGTGTGTATGAATTGGTTGTTAGTGCGTCCTCCAATTGTTTCAGGAGATCATCATCAAGATCATCGTAGGTGGGGAAAATTTGTGACCAGAGTCTTGTTTAGCATACTGCACCATGTGGCCCAGCTGCCTGTCCTTCTGCTGTGTATTAATATTAGTTACGAATGACAACAAGTAGTCTCCAGCATCGCTTTACAGGGGCATAATAAACCTTATCTGTATTGTCTGCACTGTCATCTTATTTTTGGAGTTTGTGAAACTGTACCATCCATGCTTTGATAGTAATGCTGCTATTCCATGATTTGTTGCTGCAATCAATTGATATACATTATAACTGCATTTGGTGTGGGGATTTTAGGTTATTTGCACATGGTGGCTTCCACTTGGCCACATTCAAAAGAACATGTTGGCTAGGTATTGTAACCTGAGCACGCCTGTCCATGGCAATCAAAGTAGAGAGAGGTGGCCAGCAAGTGACTGTAACTGCATCATTTATTAAAACATTATACAAACCTTTCACCCCTAGCATTTTCCATACCCCACCAACTCCTTCCTACCAAAGAGGAGACCCTGACAATCTGTGATCTAGTGGAGACCTCTTTGATTTGGCACACAATATCTACAGTGAGTGTGCTACTTTTACCCCCTTACCAGAGCCAATTTCCCAAACCCACAGTAGTGGGACACAAGGGCATGGAAGATAAGTTCTAAGTCCCCGCCCCTACTGTCAGAAAGACTCAAAGACTATGTGTGTGTCCCATTTGTGACCAAGGAAAAGCGAAGACGATATGATGAGGCAACAGACCCGTTTATTTCGATATCAACCAGTCACAAGACACGTCCTGTCAGCACCATAAGCCTCTCAGCAACTGCCACGTAACCCCCCAACATTACACATGGGGGGCAAGATGTACGATGGTTTTTGCATGCGCAGACGGGTTTGTGAACCCGTTTGCGCATGCAAAAACCTATAGGGGTATGTACCATTCCAAAATAGTGACTCGCAATTTATTTGCGACTTGCTATTTTGGAATTGCGAGTCGCTATTTGGAAGGGGCGTTCCTTTCCTAATAGCGAGCGCTAGCCCATGTACAAATGTTTTGCGACCGCAATTGCGGTTGCAAAACACTCGCAAATTACCACCCTCTTGAAAAGGGTGGTAATGTACTTGTAACAGGAAAGGGCTCCCCAGGGGACCCCTTCACCTTTGCAAATGCAGGGGAAAATATTTTTTAAGGGCAGGCAGTGGTCCCAGGGACCACTAACTCCCCTTAAAAAAAGAAACAAATACGTTTCATTTTTTTTTTTTTAAATGCATCCCGTTTTCCTTAAGGAAAACGGGCTGCATTAAAAAATAAAAGGTCTGCTGAGGCAGCAGGCCACCATACTTCGGAGGCCCTGCCGTTACCAAAAGGTGGTTGCAAATTGCGAGAGGCTCATTAATATTCATGAGCCTCTCAATTTGCGACCCCATTGGGAATAGCTAACAGTGTGAAAAATACAGTTGTACATTGGAAATAGCGCCTCGCAAATTGCGAGTCGCAAAAAACTCGCAATTTGTGAGGCGCTATTTCCACGGTCGTTCATCTGGCCCTACATACCTACATTCTACCATCAAACATTCTACCATCTATAAGAAAGAACTGAACACTACATTGTTTTCCTTCATGTTAATGTTTTACTTTATGGAAACCTTTCTGAGCGATGATATGTTCTGTGATGATGCTTGCAGCTGATGACCAATATGTAAGCACCGATGCCACTTCTACACAAACCCTGTGGCTGAGTACCACTGGGCAGCAGGAAATAGAAAAGAGATGATAGTGCACATGACCCGCAGTCTCGAAGCGCTACCCAGTGCGTGTGTAGCCTCATTGCAAGGGTGCCCAGTTTTGACAGATTGTGAATGATATTCTTCCCATTACAGCAAGAAAAAATAATTTTGGTTTCTGGCTGAAAAGTGGGCTTTAATTGGCCCGCGTGTCTGGTTTCTAAGTCTGGCCCATTTATGTACAGGATAAATAATTTCTTAATACTGCAAAGTATTGGGCGGTGGTTCTTTTCTATTTTTGTCCTATTTTACACTTGGAACATCTTCACAAGTGATGTGGAGGAATAGTATTCCGTTATTCACTAGTTTGAGTAAAGTTTAGTCACAAGGAAAGCTGTCTGTAAAGTTCGGGTTGCTTTACATGGCTTTTGTGTTTTTAACTTTTTGCAACATGTTGTTTCTAAGCGCAGTTTCAACCTGTTGAATATTATTCACTAAAACTTAACGCAAATGACAGGGAGGCACACCTTTGACGCACGTTTCTTTTTCAATTCAGGGGCAAGCTAATTCATTTCTTAATCTCAAGAAAGCAGAATGTGGTGATGCGTTTCGAAGCCACTTAATTATAGGACCATTACTTTTCATCTTTACAATAACCAAAATTTAAACATCTTGTAACCCTACCCATCACCCATAGTGCTCAAGAAATAAAGTCCAGAATCTGTACTTCTTTTTATGGGGAGTTGCCATGTCTAATTTACCTATAGCTCTCATAGCTCTAATCCAGATCAAGTCTGTCGGGGGGTCAGGAGAAACCCAAAATCTACAAATTTCCCTCCGGGCCAACAAAATAGCATAGAACACCAACTTCGTTTTATCATCCAAGCCCTTACCTTGTAAGTCCAATCTTCCTGTAATGATGGTTTCAGGGCTTACCTTAATTCTTTGCTTTAGGATCACTGACAAACAATTACTTACAGCATCCCAAAAGATCTTGATCGCCGGACATGTAACAAACATGTGAATGTCATCCTCATTTAGGCTGTTGCATTTAGGGCATCTTACATTACCACCATCTTTAAATTTGGCCAACCTCTTTGGAGTCCAGTATGCCCTGTGGAGAGTGAACAAATGATTCCTTCTTAAATTCGCAGGCTTTACCACCTTATATAGAATCAACATAGTTACTTGCCATTGTTCTTCTGTCGCAATCCTCGGCAAGCACTCTCTCCATAGGGTCTCCGGCAGTAGAAAAGGGCCATCTTCCAACTCAACAATAGCCCAATACCACATCGCCACCTCTTTTTTAATGCAAACATCCGATGCCAACTTTTCCTCAAAGTCATTGTACCGTCCAATAAGATGTTCTTTCCCGGCTACCCAGCTTTGAATCTGAACATATTTAAATTTAGAAAACTTAGCACCCCAGTATGAGTCACAAACAGACCACGGCAGTAGACTTCCATCCACAAATAGTTCGCCCCATTTCTGGGGACCTTCTGTTTTTAAAGCCTTTGCCAATGCATCTTCAGTCCAACTTGGGGCGCCCGGAGTTTCCCAGATTGGTGCTCCAGCACTAAAATAAGGAATTCTTGTGGCCCTTCTGACCCGATACCAAACCATAGCCAAATCTCTCAAGATCTTCAATCTTACTTTTTTGAAGTATTTTGGGTCCGAAAATTTATACATAAAGCCAGCCTGTTTGACCCCCTCAATTTTCAACAAGATAGAAAATAGTTCCCCATTAACTGAGTTCCCTGGACTACCCAAAAGCATTCTGCAGTTTTTGAGCAAAAAAACCCAGGAATAAATCTGAAAGTCCGGGGCTGCCAAACCTCCCTTAATATACTTTCTCCTAATTTTTTTCCACGATAATCTAGGTCCCTTGGAAGACCAAATGAATGATCCTATCTCACTCTGCAGTTTTGCCAACCCATTTTTCTCAAACATAAGAGGAATAGAGTCAAATAAAAAAGTTAACTTCGACAGCACCATCATCTTGATCAAATTAACTTGACCGAAAATAGTTAGTGGAAGATGACTCCAACCCTTCATTAGCATGGAAATATCTTTCCTAATTTTAACAAAATTGATTGTGGCGAGTTGCTTTATGTCCTGAGTAATTTGGACCCCCAAATATCTAATCCGTTTTTTGGGAGTTACAGCCTCCGTTACCATGTTCCAGGACATAATTTCAGTTTTATCCGTGTTCAAGCAATACCCTGAAACTTCGCCAAAATTCTTCGTAATTGTATCTATCGTAGCCAGTGTTTGATTCAAGTCAGATGTTAAAATGACTATATCGTCCGCATAGAGGCCAATCTTTCTGGTCCAACCCTGAAATCTAAAAGGAGGAATACTATCTGCCTCCCTGATCTTTCAAGCCAGCGGTTCGATATAAAGATCAAACAAAAGAGGGGACAAAGGACATCCCTGCCTAGTACCCCTCGTTACCTTTATAGGCTTGGTTAATACTCCGTTAACTAATACTCTTGAGGTGGGAGACTGATAGAGACATATTAAAGCTTGGCCAAAATTTTTCCCCAGTCGCAAGTGCATTACTAAAGCCTTCAGAAAAACCCAATTTACGCGGTCAAAAGCCTTAGCGGCATCGAGAGCAACAATCGCCAGAGGAAGCTTCTGATCGACAGCAACGTCAATACTGGCTATCAGAGAAAATGTTAGTTCCTTTAGATACCTGCCCTTAATAAACCCCTTTTGATCCTCGTGAACTATACCGGGGATCACCTTAGCCAGCCTATCTGCCATAATCTTTGTAAACAGTTTATAATCACTATTTAAAAGTGAAATAGGCCTGTATGACTCCATATATTTTGGTGATTTCCCAGATTTTGGAATAACAATTATGTTCGCCTGATTCCAGGAAGCGGGAAGCTCTATACTGCCAAGAAAAACCCCATTGAATACCTTAAATAATAACAACGACAAACTCCCAGATAGACTATTGTACACCTCTACCGGAAGGCCATCTGGGCCAGGTGCCTTGCCTATCTTAGCTTGTCTGATGGCCTCCTCTATCTACCCCTGGCTTATCTCTTGATCCAAAAAATTCTGTAGGTCCTCAGTTAAAGGCTTTAAAACTTTTAACCAATCCTCAATCAGCTTCATATCCGGGACCAAATCTTCCCTATATACCTCCACAAAATATTTATAAAAGGCTTCCACAATATCCTTTGTTTCTGTAACTATGCCTCCTGCTTCACCGGCTTTCACTTCTTTAATCGTGTTCCTTATCCGGTCTTTCCTAGCTTTCCAGGCTAGTAATTTACTTGTGCCCTCCCCATATTCAAAATGGGCTAGTCTACTGGCCTCCCATTTTTCTTTTACCCGGTTGTTAACTACGGAGGCTAATTTCTCTTTCAATTCTACCAATTTTTGAACAATCTCATCCTTCTGGGCTCTCCCCCTATTTACAATAGCTGCTTCGCCTTGCCTGATTTCCAATTCCAGACGTTCTACTTCATAGAAATAGTCTCTTCTTCTGCTAGCCCCAATAGCACCTAATCTGCCTCGAAGAAAGGCCTTAGCCGTCTCCCATACAATATCTATCCTAGCCGTACCCACATTCTGTTCAATGAATATCTCGACTTCCTGCTGTAAACCCTGCATTGCCTCCTGGTCATACAAAACTGTACGATCCAACCTCCATACTGAATCCAAATCGCGAGTCCCGATCGCAAGTTCCAAAGTGACCGCAGAATGGTCAGATAGATGTACCCCAACATGCATAATTTGTTTTACCTTATCCAGTAATCTTACATCTATTAAAAAATAATCAATTCTGGCCTTATGGCGATATTTTTTATTGTAAAAAGTATACCCTACATTACTGATAACTCCAATTGGGGGAGAATCCTGAATTTAATGGTAGGTTTAGAGGGTGGAGAGTCTGGGTTCCTGTACAAATTTGGAGCGGTCAAATTCTACAAAAAAGTACGTTTAAAGGTATTAAAATCAGCCCTTAGAGTTTGGAACAAAGCTAAAGAGAGATGGGGGATTAAATATTACTCTGAGTTTACCCCAATCTGGGAATCTCCAGGCCAACCTCTATGTTTAAGGGACAGTTTGTCCCTCCCTATCAGGAGAGCAGGAATAAATATTTGGTCGGATCTGATAACATCGGATGGAGTCCTCCCGTGGGTGGTACTGAAGTCCAGGATCGGGACTCCTTCTCTAGGTTTAAATATATCCAACTCTGCTCCTGGTTTAAGGCCGAGGAAGAGAACATCGGAGGAAACTGGGAAATTGAGAGTGCTCTTTTATTTCCAGGGCCCAGGAAGAGAGAAGTTGGGTTCTGGTATAGGAAGATGTTGGAAGTGGAGGAAGCGCACTCTCCCGCACCAAATAGGGTATGGAACTCAACGGGACTTGAGGAAGACTCAGCTACTCTATATGATTATTCTTTAAAAATACTATATAAATATGTTAGAACTGTTTCTCTTAAAAAGAATCATTTTTTCACTTTAAACAGATTATATTATACACCAAAAAAACTTGCGAAGTTTATAAATCCACCCCCTTCCTGCCCAAGATGTGGGCTGATGGAAGTGGATGATATCCATATATTCTATGAATGCTCGATAATAGGCCCCTTTTGGAGTAGAGTGGAACGGGCTATAGAGAGTATTTTTAAATCAAAGCTTTGTTTGAACCTAGCTAGAGTCATGTTTGGGCTGGAAGTAGAACTTATTGCTGAATTGGGAGAATCACATGTTGCATTATTTTTTTGTTTTATTTTGATCGCTCGCAGAGAAGTATGCAAGATGTGGAAGGATCCTAACCCCCATTATATGATAACTGGTTGAGAGCTACACTTCGAATTGCACGTTTAGAAACACTTTTAACTCACAGAAGGAATAGTACTATCTGGGAACCCTTTTTTGAATGGCGAACTGCAATGAGGTTGTAATAATATATGGTCCAATGATTAACACCATGCCTTGGTATAAAAAGGCAGGCCAGGTTGGCCCCAGGCGATAGCAAGAACTCCGGCCTGGGCCGCTCAGGATAAGATTGGGCCACAGGAGAAAAGTTGCATTCGTTAGTGCTGAGATGAGGATTAAAAAAATAAATTAAAAAAATAAGTATACCCTACATTCTCACCTGCCCTCTGTCTCCATACATCACACAATCCAAACTGATCCATCAAACCCCTTAGTCTAGATGCCATTTTAGTATTTACCTGGGCTCTACTGCTCGCCGATCTATCTAGCCTAGGATCCAGTACTGTATTGAAGTCTCCAGCAAAAACCATGAAACCCGTAAGACCCATCATCTCTTTAGCTAATTCATCCAGTGGACCAACATCATCCTGATTTGGGCCATAATACCCTATAACATTATACATAAGGCCACCTATCTTCATATTTACTATCAACCACCTACCCTTAATATTCGCCTTCTTACCCTCAACCTGACAGTCTAGCCCTTTTCTGACCAATAAAGCAATGCCTTTTGTTACCAATGTCTGTGGGGTATAAAAAGCGTAATTTAACCAGCGGAGTGACCCAATAAATTTCTTGCTCTATTCCTCCGTTAAATGGGACTCTTGAAGAATCATAATATTTGCTGGAACATCTTTCAGATATTTCATAATCCTATCCCTCCTTGCTTTGACCCTTAGACCATTTACATTCCAAGACATCCAGGTCACCGCCTCTATCCTACCCTCCACCATCATTCCCCCACTTCACTCTCTCTACCACCCAGGTGAAGAAGACGCTCATGAGAACCTTTTTAATAACTTTTTCCCCACCTCCCCACCTCCCTCCCCCAAAACACCCAACCCTAACCCCCCTCGCTTCCTACCCCTCAACACCCCACCCCCCTCCCGGGAAAACCCAACCAGTGACATTAGGCCCAACCTAGGCCTACCGAGTGCCGGTTCTAGTGGACGTGCTGATCCTACCACTAAACTTTTATTACCCTCTATGACCTGTGGTAGCAACAATTATATTATAAACCTCCGCCCTGACAGTACTCCAAAAAACTATCAACATCTTCCACTGCTCTAAAAGTATGCATCTTGTTATTCCACATCACTTTTAGAAACGCCGGAAATTTCAACTGTACCGTGGCACCCAGCCTCCTCAGAGTTTCAATTCTCTTGCCCAACTCCCACTGTCTGTTTGCAGTTACCACAGAGAGGTCCGACCGGACCTCAATTCTTGCCTCTCCAACAGTTAATAAGCCCTTCTTCAGTGCAGCCGCTAGAATCTTCTCTTTTAACCCATACGTTAAAAAATGTATCAGAATCCTTCTGGGTTTCAAACGATTTGGATTCAGTCTGGAAGGGTCTCGGTGTATCCTCTGGATATCTAGCGAAATCTCCTCATCAGTTTCTTCCAACTGTAGCTCAGTTTTTAATAAATGGACAATAAAGCCCTTTAAATCGTCCCCTTCCTTCCCCTCTGGAAGCTTCAGAATTTTTAAATTATTCCTACGCTGCATGTTTTCCAATCTTTCCAAACGCTCCTCATAGGCCTTTTCCCTAGACTTAACCTGCTCTAGCTCCTTGCTGTTCTCATCAACCTTGCCTTGAATCACCTTAACCTCCGATTTGAGAGTTACTGTACGCAAATTTAACTCATCAAATTTAGCTTCCAGCAGCCCAACTGCCTCCCTAATTCCATCTTGCTTCGCCTTGGATTCCTCAAACCCCCTGTGCATATCCAAATCGAGCTTCTTTAACAAGGCGATGACCACACTGTCTGTATGAGCCTCACCCAGCACACCTTCGCTCCCTACATCCTTACTCTCTGAACCTCCCTTAAAGTTCAGTGACTCAGCCATGACGGAGGACCCCCCCAGACCAGGACTACCTACTGGGCAACCCAATTCTCAATCTGCCTCCAACCCCTCTTGATTTTCTACTTCCATATCTAGGAACTTATACCTATTTGGACTCAGATAATCAGCCCAATCCCCCAAGCTGCCTTTAAGATCTATTGACTTTAAGCCACTTTCCACTACTTCACTGCAGACTGTATCTGTTGAGTCACCACCTCTCGAAAGTACAAGCGTCTTAGGGACTGGTTTAAAGTATGCGTTTAGGGAAGGGTTGAAAGTACATTTCTTGCCTAATAACCCCGTCCTGTAAGTTTGCCTGGTCTGTTTTTTTAAATTACTACCAGCCTCATGCATCAAGCCAAAATCCAGTCGGTAAAATACTGATTCGCTAATAGCTCCCGGTATTGAGTTAAAAATACCCAATCCCAATGCATCAACCCAAAAGCAAAAATCGCTATTTAAGGAATCCTTAAATAGCGATTCCTTAAATAGCGATAGCATTTAAGGAATCCCAAATTGAGATTCCTTAATTTAAGGAATCTCAATTTGGGATTCCTTAAATGCAATGCATGAAAGTTAAAAAATTAGCGAATTCGCTAATAGGGGGAGCAAATTACCATGAAGATGAACTGCATGGTAATTTGCAAAAACTTTGAAAAATGCACTTTTGTGCATTTTTCAAAGTTTCATGTTGCGCACACACATGCCCTTAGAGCATGTGTGTGTTCAACATATGTGCACATATCAATTTCAGGGGTGCAATAGGGTGTCATTTTGACACCCTTGCACCCTTGAAATTGCATGAGCAATTTGCGAGAACCTACTGGTACTCGCTATTTGCTCATCCAATCTCCAATTCATTCCTATGGGCCTGGAGGCCCATAGGAATGATTGGGATGGCATTCCTTAATTGCTACTCGCAATTTGCTAGTAGCAATTAAGGAAAGTTAAGGAATCGCTATTTGAATAGCGATTCCTACATGCATAGCCTTTTGCTATTCCTTATTAGCGATTCCTTATTTTTCGCTAATAAGGAATCGCAAATGGCATTGTTGATGCATGTGCCCCTACGTGATTTACTAGCCTGTTGTGCAACCACACTTTCCTCCCCCACTGCCTTGCCTACACTTCTCAGCGCATATCCTTTATTTATTTTCTGGGATGCTTTTACTTTAATTTTAGGGCGAGTATCCACCTCTCTATCTTTTGCCTCCAAACAGCCAACAGAAATGCCCCCGGAATCCTGTAGAGCCACTTCGCCTTTGGGGAAAGACGCAGATTTAATTTCTTGCTTACTGGCGGTTCCCCTCCCCACTGCCCCTCCCGCACTAAACTGAATCCTGGAAGCCGCCCGCCTCCCTCAACCTCGCTCTGCAGCAACCCGGCTCCAGCGCCCTGATCCTGCTACTCCTGCCGCTGCAGTGAGCTCCTCCGACGGCTTCTCTGGAGGCCCCTCCTCCGCCGCCACCACCTTCTGAAGTGAAGTTTTCTCCACCGTGTCCTTCGCCGCCATACACCGCCACAGAACTCACAGAATCTGCCGAAAATAGAGAAAAAGCAGACAGCGTGTTACGGAGAATAATCAGGTGCTCCGCGGTTCTCACAAATCACGCCGCACACGGGTCAAACCACTCGTCCAGCACGCCACCCTCCCGGCACTCCCGACCAGTCTCCCTGGCTGGTCGCCATGTTTTCCCAGCTTATTGTGTACCTTCCTTTATGTTCTCTTGTTTGCCGATAGGTTTTCATTTCTGCATTTATTTTCAGAGTAAATTATAATTATTTCATACGGGCTTATTATTCTGCATTCATTTTATGTGGTCCATTGTTGTAAAGAATAATCCATATATGATGAACAGATGCTTTATTCAAGTCTTACACCATCACAAGTTTCCAGTCAGCAGGAGTCAGCTGTGAAACCTTCACATGACAGTTGGGTACGGAATGATACAAGGAGGAAAAAGAGGGATGGCAGAATGGACCAAGGGCAAGATATTACAACACACCTTCATTGGCAGGAAGATAAAAAGTAAATCACTGTAAATATCTAAACCTTAACGCATGGAGGGAACTAAGCATAACAACCCTACTGATGAGCTGCACCTGTAAGAAAATAAGTTATAACAGTACAGGACCATGCGAATATATGCTTTGGAGAGAAATATACAAACAGTTCACTATAGATATTGACATAATAACGCAATAAAGATAAGCATAACTTCATAGTACAATAAAACTGCACCTGTGAAAAATGTTATATATGAGCATTAAGGACCAGCCAAATATATAGTTTGCACAGAACATCACTTGAAGGATAGCATACTATTATTTTGTAATATAATCTCTATGTCATTTAGGAGCAGATCTTGCTGTTTGGGATTTCCTGGAACCATCATGACCATTATCTACTAGTTCTCTTGACTGTTTACTACTCTCATGTTTCATTCCTAATTGATTGGAACGATGGAGAACTATTTTGTCCATCCCCCAGGTCTGAACATTCTCCAACTCCACAACATTTTTCCCTACTGAGATATTCTTAAAGGCACTGAAAACCTGTAACCCTCCTTCCAGCATGGTTTGGGAAGATCTACACATACCAAATCTCCTTTCCTAAAGGATGGAATCCTTAAATGTTTGGTTATATTGTATCTGCTTTAGTAATTGTCTTGGTGCATGGATATTTTCTTTGACATTTTTCTTCTATCCACCACATATGTCCCCTTTTCCTTCAACCATGAAGCTGTCATATTTGTTCCTGGGTTTCTACCCTTTAGGGACAAGAAAGGAGAAATCCTTGTGACACAGTAAGGTGCAGTGCGTTATGCTCACACAGTGGAAGTGCAGATTTGGCTAACACACCTGTCATTTCTGCCCTTTGAAATCACTCTTTCACCATTCGTTTCATTCTCTCTACTAACCCATTGGCCCTTGGGCAATACAAAACAGTCTTGTGATGTTGAATTTGTAGTGCACTAAAGATCTCTCTCATGAGGGTCAGGGTAAATTGTACCCCGTTGTCCGCAACTAAGATTTCTTGTGTACCTTCTTCACAGAAGACATCCTTGAAATAATTCATTAAAGTTTCAGTGTTTATCTGATTCACGCACTTAGTAATGACCCAATGCATGAGGCACTCTATCAATACAAGAATAAAACGTTCAATTAACATTTTGAAATTCACAAAGCCTATTATGCCTACAGCTAATTTAGTCCATTGTGTGTTAGGAGCTTCGGCTGGGAACAGAGGGGCCTTTCTGATTTCAAACGTTTAGTCATTTCATGCACTCCAGACACCCTCTCACTTTGGCTTCCACCCTAGTGTCCTTTGCTAGCCACCAATACTCAGATATTATTTTGCTCTTTGATAGACTACGTCCCAAATTAACTTTATGCGCTAGGTCAATTATTTTTTCTCTACTTCCTTCAGGGGGCACTATTTTCTCACCTCGGTCTCGTCTTGGGTACTCAACTCAAATCTAACATCTCAAAACTTAGAAATCATGGCAGGAACGGCACTCCTACTTTCAGGCTATCCTCCCTGTATGAGTCCTGTTAGAGATTTCATATCCTCATCCTTTCTCATAAACTCTTCCCATTCGGTTCTATATATGCTAGACAACTTAACGACAACTTCTCTTTTTTCTTCTTCGGATTGTGTCTGCAGCACAATCTATGGGGGTACAACAAAGGAAAATCTGCTACAACATTTTGTGTACCCGTTACATACTGCACTCTGAAATTGTAACCTACTAACCCTAATATCCACCTGGATATCCTGGGTGAGGTCCTAGTTGATAGTTTGATAGTAAACATATACACTAAATATTTGCAAATTGTTTTGATAGTGAAGAGTATGCCCCCCAAATTTCTGTTATGTATTTGACCACCCAGTAGCATGCCAGAGCCTCCTTTTCAACCGACTAGTGTTTCTCAGAACCTTTTGGAGTTCTTGACGAAAATGCAATAACCTAACCTTATCCATCTCCCAATTGTGTCAGACTAGCTCCTAATTCCTTATTGCTGGCATCTGCAGTTACAACTGTGGATTTTGTAGGGTGAAATCTAACCAGAGAAGCGGCCTTGGTTATACTTAACTTCACTGATTTGAAAGCAGACTGAGAAACTTCATCTCATTTGAATGGTAACTTCTTTCTCAATAGATTACGTGAGGGCTCGACAATGCATGTGTAGTTTTGTGCAAACTTAGAATAGTACTCCGAGAGTCCCAGAAAAGATTTAAGCTCTTCTACAGGCGCTTCTTTCTACTGATGGCTTCTACAAGATTCAATTTTGTTTTGATACCATCATGGGATATTGTGTGGCCTAAATACTCCATGGACACCACCCCTTTTTGAGAGTTTTCCTTTTTTAAGTGAGCCCTGCCTTCCTTCTTCTGGATAATAATTCCCTTAACATTGTGTTGTGCTCCGTTTCATCTCTGCCATGAATCAGAATATCATTCTGAAAGCACATAGTACTGGGCACTTCTCTCAACACATGCTGCATAATCCTTTGAAATGTGGCTGCTGCTGAAGCACGTCCAAAAGTCATGCATATGTGATGGTAAGCACCCAAAGGAGTCACAAAGGAAGTGAGGTGAAGTGATGCTGGATGGAGCTCAACCTGATGGTAGGCAGACTAAAGGTCTAATACACTGAAGTAACTAAGATCCTTAATTAATGTAATGACTTCATAAATACGGGGAAGGGGATGTCTTTGAACCCATATGTTTGCATTCAAATCCCTCAAATCTAATAAAAGTCTTATGCCCTTATCAGAGGACTTGGTAGGTATGGCCACTGGAGCCAACCACTGGGAACTTTCTATTGGCTCTATGACCCCAACTCGACTAATCTATCCAGTATTTTTCTTAAGGGGGCATGCATAAGTGGGGTAAAGGCCTCACCTTTTGTGCAATAGGTTTAGCTTTAGGTTTCAGTTTAATACTGTGTTGATAGCTATTTGGCAGCCCTAACTCGTTGGAAAAAACATCAGGAAAATCATTGCAGGCTTCACACCCCACATTCAGGGATCCACCAAGAGTACTTTCGCAGAGCTATTAGGATCTACTCTGATACCTAACTCCTTCTGATGCCGCCACCCTAACAGATTGGAACCCTTCTTACTTTTTTTATTTTTATTTACATTTTGTATTTTACAGAGTTTTATATAGCGGTAACTTGACCCGAATTGAGTATCAAAGTGCTTTTACATAGCACCAGTTGCATTACATGAGGACACATTCATCTTTTGTTAGGAACAGGGAGATTAAGTGATTTGCCCAGAATCACAGGATGTTCAGAGACATTGCCGAGACTCGAAACCAGTTCCCCAGATTCGAGGTAGAGCGCCCTAGCCGTTAGGCCAATTCCTCTCCCCTAATGTAGACTTTCCCCACTGTATTCCTTCCTTTAAAACTGATCTTCATAGTGATCATGCCTTCCAATGGGATGAGATCGCCATTGCATCTCCCTGGTTTGATGTCTGGTTTTTCCAGTTCATTTTTCTTGTCTGGGAACAGACAAGAAAACAGATCCTTGTCCACTAATGTGTGAGGCAAACAGGAATCTGCAAAAACAGTGATGGGCTTACTGTCAAGAATAATTCTGCAAGAAGGAAAATGTACAACCTCTGTGATGCTTTGTACTTGAAAAATTGATTTAGTTTCTTCTTGGTTTACCGGCTCAACTTCAAGAACCGGTTTGGAGTGCAAATCTCTGCCGAGTATGGCGAAATGCCCTTTTTTCCTCACATTTTTGGCATGTAGCAAGGTGTCCACATTAATTTCCTGCCCAAAATGTTGTTCGAGTTTATCAAAAGTAATTTGACAGACATCTAATTCTCCATCACTTTCTTCATCTTCTTGCAGAAATTCTGAAATATTATTGTATGTTTTATGCCCTTCCACCCCCAAATTAAGAAGTAAAATATGTTGTTTAAGAAGTGATGTAAACTTCTCACCACCTATAGCTATGAGGTATGATTCAAATAGCCCTGTTTCAATGGGAGGGTCAGTTCTCCTGCCTCATTCAGAAAAGGTGGAGGTTGGGACATGCTTGCTGCCAACATCATAATACAGTGAAAAAATATCTAGTAGGAGGAGGAGGTTACTTGTATAACCCAATATGAAATGCACAGTATAATGAAAAGGCTAATTTAGTCAATTATACTGAATTAATGTCAGAATGCACTGTGGAGTCAAAAAGAGGGTAGTTCCAGTCAGAGTTCATATACTAGTGTTCCTGAGGCATGGTCAGAGATGAAACTCCTCCTGATTGAGCAGGAAACCATTATTATTGAAAAACAGAACTGCTCGCCTTCCCCACAAAATTCCCAGCCGAAGGCGCTCAGTACCCAGTAGGAGCGGAAGGTCGGAATCACTGAATTGTTTCCCAGTGAAACTATTGAACTGTGCCTGTCGGCATATATCACAAAAGGGAGTCGCCGCCCAATTTCCAAAGAAATTCCTGCTGGAACAGGCCTCCAACTGAGGTATCAACAATGAGCTGTGCCTGTCAGCATGAACAAAACTGTTCCCCAGCGAAACAAAGCGTGCTGTGCCTGTCAGCGTGTGTGAAGAACTTCTCACAAGAAGAGGCCTCCCGCTGAGGTACAATGCTGAGCTGTGTCTGATGGCGTGTGTCCGCCCAATTGCCAAAAACTTCCTGGCTAGAAACAGGCTGCTTGCTGTGATACAGCAATGATGAATGCCACTATGCTAGGCCTCCGTGAAATATATCATAAGCAGCGGGGAGCTCCAGTTCTGCAACCAGGGAAGCCACGAGAGTCTGTAAGGGCCATGGTAGCTCGTTACAGGTTGGGACGCTCCCAGATGCACCTACGTGAACAATGCTGCACGGTACCTGTCACTATGGAAAAATCAAAGGAGAAACCGCAAGTGGCAGACACTGAAGACCTGGCTGGAGATCAGCTGTCAGCCGACCAAGTTACCGCTGGGATTGTGCACCACTTAATTAGGCGAGCAGGCGCATGTAGATATAATTTTTTTTAAAAGCAGACAGTATTTCTTAACTTGCTGCACAAGCGCTCATGCTGAAGGAAGAGAGTCAATCACCTCCATTGGTAGAGAACACCATAGAAAAATGTGTCAATTACCTCCATAGGCAGAAAACACCATTGAAGTAGAATCCTCACCCCTCACGCACATAGTGAGAGTCAATGTACATAGAATATGTAGAAGTGCTGAAACTGTGGTACTAGTTGGGGGTGATGGTGTGGCTGTCCCCACACAGCATACATAAATCGTCACCAGTGTTGTAAAGAAGACTCCATGTATGATGAAAAGTAACTTTATTCAATTCTTATGCCATCACAGGTTTCCAGTCAGCTGGAGTCAGCTGTGGAACCTTCATATGACAGTTGGGTATGGAATGTTCCAAGGAGGAAGGGGCGTTGGACGGAATGGAATAAGGAAAAGTAATTACTTCCATCTTTTTTACCTCAATTGAGCAGTGTGAGGAGTGGACATCCATTACTTTTATTTTAAACTTTTTGGGAGTTGAGTGATTCGTAGTATTTATATATATGTACATATAAATTAAAAACCAGTACGGTGTATTTAAATTGTTTCAAAGCTTTACTTTCTGTGTTTTGGCAGACCCATTAATACAGTGTTGCAATGTATATATGTGGTATGGCTCTTTGAACGAATTTGATTTTTTGAGTTCTGTGTTGGCTAAGTGCATATTTATAATGAGCTATTATTTGCTCTTTCCTCATACATTAGCTGTTTGTTCTGACATCATGCAGAAGCGTCACAAGGCGTCTTCTGTGAAATACATTTCACGATATTTGGTTTATGTTGCTACTTTGTCATTTTTACCATCCAAATGTTCTTACAAACGTACTTATAGCCAGCGCCTCTATGGGTACTCATTTACATGTGTTATAAATATTGCATCCACTCCTTGTTGATGCTATTCCTATATTTATGTTAATTAGGATTTTCTTCTCCTTTTACCTGTTACTTTTCCATTAATGTTAATAATATATTTTCACCATAGTGCTTAATCCAACACTTGTCAATTGAAGCACTGAAAAGAACAAATGTTAGTGTTGGTCACCGCTAGTAAAAAGCTTTGATTTTATTACTTGTATCGGCGGTGGCTCCTATGCTAAGGCAGAGGACCATCGCCCCACTGCTCTCAGAGCAGTGGAAAAAGGAAAAATAAAATGATAATAACAAAGTTAATATCATTTTATTTTTTGCACTGACTCCAGGGCTATGTTAGGGTGGAGTGGGGCTGGGGTCACAGGGAGGAGGAGAGGTTTGTGCACCATAAGTGCGCATGACAGTTTGGCCGGGTGTCTTGGACTGGCCAAACAGTCATGCGCACTTAGCATTTCTCCACCTGGATATCCGGGTGAAGTACAGTCCCAAGGCTCCCAGGTACTGTTGAGCGGCCAAAAAGGCCTCTCAGACCAATCACGATGCCGCTGGCATGCTGGTGACAGCAGCATTGTGATTGGCTTAGGGAAGCCTGTGTGCTGCTGGGAGCCAGGAAGAGAAAAAGACGGAAGAGAAGCAGCAGCATAAGCAGATGTGTTTTTAAAAAACATTTTATCTCCACCGCCCGCACTCCGTAGCAGCCTCCACTGACATGTATGCAGACAGCAGACTTGCAACAGTGGTTCCATTTTCTTACCGGCCCTGTTTCTTCTTTGCACTTTAAATTAGCATTGTTTATAAGGACCATCTTCTTAGTGGGAGGCTAACTGAATAAAAAAAGCAAAAAGAGGGCAAGAAAGCAAATGGACAAAATGGCTTCTACGTTGCCTTTACAAAAACAATGTTATTCGAAAGGTGTGCTGATCACTTTGTTATTATGGAGCTACAGACATTTTGTCACCAGGAAAAGCTGAGATATATGTGTTTGTCTTTAATAGCATTAATATATTCTTTTGTTTAATGGCTGTTCAATATTTGCATGGATTTCCTCATTGTGTTAGCTTCGCATTCTTGTACATATAAACCATCTGTCTTTGCCATCTAATACTCCTATGTTGTGCTTCTGAAGTCTTGTGTATTTATACATTTCTTTTTCTACATCACAAATAAAATCTAGCATCCTACAGTAGGCTTCATAAAGCATTTTTTCTTTTTCTAAGAGATAAGCGAATGAAGAACAGATGTTATTAATATCCACTCTTAATCCTTTTATTACTCACAATGAGACACTTTAACGCTTTATTTGGGCTTCTTCAGCATTACTACATGACTTGGCATAACATGCCTATGTATTTCATTGATGACTTTCCGTATCGCTGTTACGTCGCACACACACACTTGCTCTTGGCCTTCGCACTGCCTGCCCTCTCTCAGACCAGCTGCTTCGGAGCCATATTCTGTTGAGGATCAGCTCAGTCACCTCCTCAGCTCTTCTGCTATCAAGCTACTGCCTACAACCTGAAGGTGATAGGCAGCAGTCTCTGAGAGACAGATCCTAGCCTGACTACCCGTGTCGTGGCGCTCACTCGATCCTCTCCTCAGGATGACGCTGATGCTTATGTAGGGTTCCCCCTCCCATCCGTCCCCAGCCCGGATTCGTGTAAATGACCCTCGGGCTCAGGAGACAGGTGGGTGAGGGACGGGGAGAGTCAGCTGGGATGGACACCTGTAATGAGACAAAGAGAGAGGAATTAGTTGCCTCTCCTTCTCTCCCGGAGGCAATCGTATTCCCCCTGGTGTCCCCTGCGTTACCTGCCTTGTCCTCTCTCCCCTGGTTGGGTGAAGCTGTGAATCAGAGCTCTAGATAGGGGCCGCACAGCTCTTGTGGTTCGTTCTGGCTGAAAAGGACCCAAATACGTCTTTTGAGCCTCTCAAAGGCGCTACCACTCGAGACCCGGGAATCCGTGGGGTCGAGGAGCGCCGGGGCGAAGGGTGCAGGCAAGGAAAACACGGGGGTCAGGAACACTCTCCCACCGCTGGTGGCGCTTCCACTCAAGGCCCAGGAATCCTTGGGGCCGAGGAGCGCCGGAGTAGCGGTCACAGAGGGGGTACTTCCTGCGTGGTGTCTTTGCAACTGACTCACCCTCTGGGGAAGGGTGAAGGGAACGGAGGGCACAAGATACCCCTCCGTCTTAGTTGGAGCAAGGGAGCGGGTCGGGCGTAGAGCGCGTCGAGGCTTGTCCGGCGCTTCAGGAGGCGACCTCTTCAGTCGCGGAATCCGGATTAGGCGGTGGTTCGAGGAACTCGGCGGGGTCCGTAGATGCGGGTCGCGGGCCGTTGGTCAGCTGCCGAATACGAAAGCGAATCATTGGCGCCTTCTTCCTGCGTAGTTCCGTCTTTTGACCAACCTCGCTCCCGGTCACGTGGGGAGCTCGGTTGCTACGCCTTGTGGAAGTTGTAGTGCCGGCG
The DNA here is from genome assembly GCF_964204655.1 of Triturus cristatus. Classification (NCBI taxonomy): domain Eukaryota; kingdom Metazoa; phylum Chordata; class Amphibia; order Caudata; family Salamandridae; genus Triturus; species Triturus cristatus. Next base: position 494,732,644 of record NC_140585.1, read on the forward strand.
GGATTCTCCCGCGATTCGGTTCCGCTCCGTCCTGCCCACGCGATCATGACAGCACATCCCCCTTCCCACCGCTTCCAGCGGTGAGAGAGGAACCGGGCTTGCTTGGACAGCGGCGGTGGAAGGACGCAACCAGGCGCGCCGCATGTACAGCCGACGCAGGTTCCCAGGAGTTCTCCTCTGGCCCATACCCTTTCCACGCCAGGAAGTACCACAGCTTGCCCCTGACTAGCTTAGAGTCGAGTACCCGTCGCACCACGTATTCTTGGTCGTGGTGCACCCAGACAGGGTCCGGAACTTTTTGGACCGGACAGAAGGAGGGTTTCAGCAGGGAGACGTGAAACACGGGGTGTATGCGCAGGTGATTGGGCAACCGCAGCTGTACAGCCACGGGGTTCACATGTCGCACCACCGGATACGGACCTATGTATTTCGGTGTGAATGCACTAGGTCTCTTGAACCGGATGTGTCTGGTAGACAACCACACCCTGTCGCCTTTGCGATATTCCGGAGGGTCTCGGCGGTGTTTGTCTGCCTGGGCTTTATACCGAGTCTTGGCTAAGTGCAGATTGTCTCGGGCTTGTTTGAGGGCTGCGTGAATGGTTTTGATTCTGTCCTGCACCTCGGGAAGAGTGCTTCGGGCCCTCGGGAGAAGAAAAGGGAGAAACCGGGGGTGATGACCTGAAGTAAGAAAGAACGGTGTATGGTGCGTGGAGGAGTGTTGAGAGTTGTTGTAGGCAATCTCCGCTACCCAGAGCCAGTCCACCCATGACTCCTCGGCCTGATCAACGTAACAGCGCAGGTACTGCTTCAGGGTTTGGTTCAGTTTCTCTGTTTGGCCATCCGTTTGGGGATGGAAGCTGGTGGATAGCGCGGAGTGTATGCCCAGTTCCTCACACCAGACCCTCCAAAAACGGACGGTGAATTGCGATCCCCTGTCCGATATTATCCCTAGGGGAAGGCCATGTAGCCGGACCACGTGGAGCAACAGTAGTTTGGCCAGAGCTCCTGCCGAGGGTACTTGTTTGCACGGGATAAAATGCCCCATTTTCGTGAGGTAGTCGACGACAACGACTATTGCCGTGCAACCTTGGTCCTTGGGCAGACCTACTATGAAGTCTATGGAGATCTTCTCCCAAGGATACTTCGGGGTCGGAAGTGGCATCAGAAGGCCTTGCGCTTTACGATGATCAGTCTTCATTTGGGCGCAGACCGAGCAATTACGTACCCAGGTCAGGACATCTGGGCGAACAGACGGCCACCAGCATTGTCTTAACACCAACTCCAGGGTTTTGGTCCCCCCCGTGTGACCGGCACAGGGCACGTTGTGACACCAGTCGAAGATGAGTTTGCGGAGTCGAAGAGTAGGGAGTAACACGCGAGAGCCACACATGGGAAGGCCATCGTGGAGTCGCCATTCTTTGTGCCGCTTCAACCAGGCCGACCAGGCAAACGTCTGTATTCCTTTCCTAACGTTCTGCAGGAACGGCTCGGTCTTCAGACTCCCCACCACTTGTTCTGGTGACAGAATTGGTTGATCCGGGGTTTCCGCCATGAGGCTGGGGAATTCCTGACGAGACAAGGCGTCCGCCTTCCTGTTTTGAGCGCCCGGCCGAAAGGTAACGAGGAAGTGGTACTCCGCAAAAAAGAGCATCCATCTTTTCTGGCGGGTCGTTAGATGACGTGCAGAACGGAGGAACTGCAGATTGCGGTGATCGGTGAATACCGTCACCTGATGTTGCGCGCCCAGCAACCAATGCCGCCATTCAAGGAACGCTTCTCGTATGGCGAGTAGTTCCTTTTCGGAGATGGTGTAGTTCAGTTCGGCCGGACAGAGTTTTCGAGACATGAAAGCGACCGGATGGAGCTGTCCGGTGTCGGGTTGCCGCTGGGATAGGATAGCGCCGACCGCTACGTCGGAGGCGTCTGCTTCCACGATGAAGGGAAGGTCGGGTTGGGCATGGCGTAAAACGGGAGCGGAGGTAAACGCCCCTTTGAGCTGCTCGAATGCTTTTTGAGCCTCAGGAGACCAGACGAATGGAACCCCTTTTCGCGTTAACCGGGTGAGGGGGGTCACCAACTGGGAGAAATGGTGTATGAATCTCCTGTAGTAATTCGAGAACCCTAGAAAGCTTTGGACCTCCTTCACCGACCCTGGCTGTGGCCACTCCGCTACGGCTTGCACTTTGCGATGGGTCATTACCTGCCCGGCAGGGGTCAACATCACTCCGAGGAATTCCACCGACGTTACGTGGAACTCACATTTCGTGAGTTTACAGAACAATCGATGGTCTCTCAGGGCCTGAAGTACCGACGTTACGTGGTGTATATGGTCGTGTAGATTGGATGAAAACACGAGGATATGTCTCCCCTAAGAACCTATCTTAGGGGAGACATATAAATATTAAAAAGGAAGGTTTAGTCCTAGGAAAAGGTTTATTTTACCAGGTCGAAATGGCTGTTTAAAACTGCACTCCAGGTTGCAGGGGCAGACATGTTTTACAGTGCTCTTTTAGTGGGTGTCACAATGAGTGCTGCTGCCCACTAGTAGCATTTCATTAACAAGCCCTGGGTAGATGTAGTACCATCTACTAGAGACGTATAAGTAAATTAAATTTACCAATTAGGTGTAGGCTAATTTTACCATGTACAAGGGAGCGAGCCCAAGCACTTTGCTACCGGTTAGTAGAGGTAACATGCACAGCGTCCTAATGACAATAAAAATATTTCAGCAAAAATAGGGGAGCGAATGCATAGTCTTTGGGGAATACCATGCCAAGAATGTCAGGTCTAACACAACTCCTTTTTCATGCTGATGAGTCATTAGTTATAAACATAATCTTCACCAGCTTTTCCGGAGGTAAACAACATAAACACCACATCTCCTCACTAGTATTGACAATTCATCCAGCTACATGCAATGACAACTTAAAAGGATAAAGTACTTAAAATGATCAGAATCTAAGCAAAAATAATACTTTGTTCCCTAAATTAAGGGCTGTAACTGTTAATATCTATCTGAATGTAAACTTACACATTCAAAGTTAAAATATTGTGTAGTGTTTACAGAGGCCAGTAGAACATTATCCAGATGTTCTTAGTAATGGCTTTGCAGGGTGCTTGAGTACCGACCATCCTACATATTTGCCCCTGATGAAGTGCATTTAAGCGTGACATGCTTTGACTGGTGCTCAGTTGGGTGATTATAAGTCAAGCACAAATTACTGACTCAAACAAAATAATGCAAGGAATTTGGAGAACCTATTCAAAAATGGACATAAAATATGTAAGAAATATGTTTTAAAAATGCTCCAGAAGTAATTAAAGTTTGAATCAATCCAAAAGCCAGTCTCTGCCTAAGACTCTCAAAGTAGAACCTCTGCACAGATATGCATTTTTTTGGTTACATGGGTTTCATATTGTGTCATTAATAAGCAGCAACCATGTTGAAGTAACTAGACTGGGTTATAGAATAATTCACTAAATGTGTTCCTCACCAGAGAACATGACGCTCTTCTGGTTCTAGCATAATGTAGCCATTGTTCAATTAGTTGCCATTTGTTCATGATTTTGTCCTGGATTTAATGTTGTTCTAATCTCTACCAATTTTCTCAGACAAGCAACCTACGTTTCAGGAAGGTAAAATATTGTATGCAGGATTGCACACTATGCTTAGTCCAGAGACCAAGAAGGTAAATCAGCATCATCTTCTGAGTAAAGACATAATGGCCTATGGTGCCCAGGTTGAAGCTGTAGTTTTGTAAATGACTGAAAGAACTTAGGCTATTGATTGAGGGGAGTGGCAGCCCCAAACAGGCTACAACCACAACCATTGTCAGGCAGCCCTAAAATAGTCACTAAATTAACCTGGGCTTAACCCTCTGGGAGCTTTGCACAAACCAGTCAGGCTTAACTTAGAGGCAATGTGTAAAGTATTTATACTAAAGACAAACAATGGTCCAATAGGAGAAAGCCACCACGACAACCACAACAAACAGAAATGATAGTATCACTATCTCCTAACAACACATGAAAAATAACATGTGAGGGATTGGCGCAGTAAGTAAAATCAGGAGAAATGAGGGATACATACGCATTGCTTCAACCTACACAATATCAATCTCTTCTTTTCTGGCTATCAGGGCAAAGGTGATCCGGTACTCCCCACAGTTGTCCTGCTCTAAATGCAGAGCCAATGTTTATTACTTTTAATTACTTCAAAACAGTGATTCTTAACCTTTTGACTTCCGTGCACCCCCATTGAATACCTATTGGAAGCTGAGGACCCCCACCTAAGCAATTTCTATGATTTGAACCTCAAAATAATAAACAAAAATACAGAAACAAGCATACATCTATTACACAAACTATGAAATATTTAATTCACAAACAAAAATTATAATCTAGTTTTTAATCAGAAGGTTGGTCTGTTTCTATGCTGGACTTCAGCATATATCATTTTGTCTTTATTGCTACAAATGTATGCTCAGTGTTTACCATTGAGGCCACCAATCGTCCATACAAGATTTATTTCGCTGTGGTAAAACTGTTCGCACAAATCAGGACGAGGATATTAATGTTCGAAGTCACGGACCCCTCAGTAGGTGTTGCGTAGCCCCAGGGGCCTGCAAACTATAAGCTCACTGCTTCAGAATATTCAGGGGTATCATTTAATCTTGAAGCCCTGCCTTCTTTTGTGTCATTTTTGTGGCTGTTACTTGATGGTGTCGAATAGAACATATCCACGAATGAAAGAATCATTTTGGTTAATTGAGGACGTACCCCTATTTTTCCTGTAAGGTTGTTTTTTTCTTTACATGACGTTCAATATTAAGTCATAAATTCAAGCTACTGAAGTATTAAACTGGCTAGAACAATGGATTTCAAATTGACCTCTATTGGCTTTGGCATTGCTTGTTAAATGGCCTCACACATACAATTCAAACCATTTAAATAATGAATGAGGGTGCCAGATCTTCTTCATGTGGAGTCCTTATACAGGTCTTGCAATCTCAGATGTAAATAATTCATGCCTTTACAGGTCTTGCAATCTCAGATGTAAATAATTCATGGTTTTACAGGTCTTGCAATCTCAGATGTAAATCATTCATGCCTGTATGTTATAATTTACAATCTATTATAAATAAACTCAACCAGGAAGAATAAAATGAGCATTGCTCTTCTTATGTAAGATTTAGGGTTAGTGCATATCTCGCCCTGCATTGCAATGCAAGTATAAAGTGATGTGTGTATGTTTCCTAAACACGACCCTCATCCTTAGTCAATGCAGTTGGCAGTGAGACAAAGGCAGTGGGAGGTGGTGTGAAAGTGTACATTGTATGTTGTATGTGTAAGCACGTGGTACAAGAGTAAAATATGAGGTATGTTTGCAAACCCATTGCCGTTAATTCCTGCTGCAATGAAACAAAGACCGAACATAACAAAGAAACAACAATGCCCAACCAGGTATCAATTAGCACAAAAAATAGTTGAACAAATTTAGAGATACTCTCTTTGTGGGGAGCGATTACAGCAGAGCCGTCAGAGCGCCCATAGGGCAAGAGCTCCGAAGACTACCGAAAAGCGGAGGATACCAGATATCATACCATCCCGTTCTCATTCCGCTCATTACAAAGTGAAAAGCACACTGCTAGCCAAGGGGGCACGCGCCGAAGTAATCTAGCCTCGTATGGATTAGTTCTGCGTACCAAATACTAGTGTTCTTAAGAAACTTGTCCAGCCCCCTGTTTAAAGAGGGCGGAGCTTACCTAGATCTCTGCGCGACGTCAGAGCTTTGAGCCAGAGAGCCAATCGTACGTGAAGACAGTGAAGTCCGGAAATGCAGAGACTAGAATTTCAGAACGCGTGCTCGTTTCTTTAGTTTCTATTTACATCCGTCTACCCCCAACATGGCCGCATTGTGCAATGCTGGGAGATTTCTGGTAATAGGAGGGGGCATCGCTGGTGTTACCTGTGCAGAGCAGGTAAGATCTTCGGGGACTTCAGTACAGAATCTGCAAGTTAAACGCATAGTTAGGAACTGGACAACACATTTATTATGAATATGGGTACTAGCCTTTCAAATCAGCACGATACAAAAAACGTCATACGGTCACTGTGTAGGTCCTAAAGTGAAAGGCAACAGTTACTCATAAATGTTCCATGGCTCGGACTGTTAATTCTCTGTTTTTTTCCTTCAGTATTTTGTAACTTGTGTTCTGGATTTAAACTCTACTTGATAGTTAATCTCTTGAGTATCGCCCATTCAAATTTATTTACGCCTGGTGTTAACAAGACCTTTTGATTATACTAATATTCTATGTATAATATACTTACTGAAGGGACTTTCAGCCCTCTCTCATCATCCTTTGGTCTGTTTTTGTGTCATTCACATTTTGCTCCATCACACTACAGCATACACGAGCGTAGGGCAGGGAGTCCGCCTAATTCAGCCACTGGCAAACTTCACTTTGAGATGCTGCATTTTTTTCTTTAACAATGAAATAGTTGCCAACTGTCCCGTTTTTGCAGTGACAGTCATGGAGACTGTCCCGGGTAATATTGTTGCAGAAACTGTTACTCTTTATTACACACATGTACGCAAACAAGAACTTTTTATCTGCAGCAGTCCTGTGCAGCAAAGTGTCCCGGGATTTTTTTTCTTCCAAATATTGGCAATTATGCAATGAGACATCCACACACAAACTAGTTCAGTGTCAGTGTTTTTTTAATGTAATACTTTTGTGTTTCTTTTGTATTTAGATCTTGATATTATAGCAGGACGCTTTCTACCAGCTCCTCATTTTGTTTTTTATTTTGGCACATTCCAGCTTTATACGTTCCTGCTGCGAACTAATGCTGTTGTAATTCCTTTTAGAGTGACCTTTGTTTACCTCATTACTGCTATTTCACAGTATACCAATTGTGTCCATTTGAAACTTCTCTATAAAGTTATCATCTTTTTAGTATGCTTGCAATGAAGTGCATTTTTAACTGCACTCCTGTATGTCATGCTGGTACATATTTTTATTGAGGACTACAGTTATGCTTGTAAATCAGTATAGTCTTATGTCCTGCCTGCGTGGCCCTCTAGTTTGCTTTCAGTGCTCTTGTATGTCGTGCATATATAGACATTTAGCTATCATTTTACGAATTGAAGCTGTGCGGTTTATTCCAATTATCTATCTATCTATGCCCCTCTATCTTTTCAACCCTGTCTGTAACCGCTTTGACACGGCTGGAAGTCGCCCACGGTGTGGAAGAATTCCACACGTGTGTGTAATGGACGGCCCCCGGCCGTCCTCCGCACACGCCCACTGTGACGTCGGCCTGACGGGGGCCGTCCGACGCATGGAAGAGGGTAATGAAGATTTATACAAACATTATGAAAAAAATATTAGCAACGACAAGTGGCAGGCAGTAAATGGCAGACAATTTGGCTCTTTTAGGTCTGGTGTTATGCAAGAACTTTTGATATTGCTAAACTTTTCTGTATTTCATAGTCTATTGTGTCATTCAAATTTGGCTTCCACCCACTTTAATATGCATCATGGAGCAATTGGTCAGCTCACTTCAGCCATCGTCTGACTTCACTGTGACTTGGGGCATGCTGACCTTTCACAAGGAGCACATCCCCACACAAAGTAGTTCCAGTCGGTGACAGGCACTACTATAAAAACATGTGCTTGCTTGAGACCAAAAAATGATTTTGCCTTCAGTCAAATATTTTTTTTTTAGGTTAATGAGGGTCTGGCAGCTTCCCCAACAATAAAGGTTTGCAAAAACCAAGAGAGAACAAAATAAGAATTGTCAAAGTCAAAAGACTGGCAGCCAATTCCAGACCTGTTAGCTTTGCCAGTGCTTGTTTTCCACTTGCTGTTTGCGTTACTTTTCTTGTACTGCTCTCTTGAAATGTTTAACATTGTTTTTCCGCCCCTTAAAGAAAGTTATGATATTCAGTACGTCAGTCTGTGTTATTTTCATATGACCATTAACCCCTTCGACGCGCTTGACAGAACGGTTCCGTCATGCACGTCGGTTGGGCTGTGCTTATGACGGAACCGTTCCGTCATGGCCCCGCCCGCGCACGGAATCTTCAGCGTGGCGCGGAAATCCGCGCTGAAGGGGTTAATACTGGACAGGGTAATGACCTCAAAGCATAACTCAGTTCTTTTTTCCTTATTATATGCTTACAGTACTTCTTGATTCTTTGACCTACTCACGTCCACTTCTTCAAATGTTTAAAGTGTCGATATGAAAGGGTTTTGTGCGGGAAGTGCACTTTCTCTTACACTTCCTGAGTGAGTAGCGTCGCTATTTTATCTCGGGATCACCTTGTTTCTTCAGTCAGAATGACAAAACAGTTGTGATCCGACGTAAAAACCCTGCTCAATTCTTTTTAGGATGTATGATTTCTTACCTGTCAGCCTCCTGACTAAACAATGCAGGTAAAGTTAAGCGGTTAAGAGGGTAATCTCATTAAGTGAATGGACAAGAAAAAAAGCTGTTCTGATGGATACATCTGCCAGTGGATTCCTCACCTTGTGAATATCCCCTGCGCCAGCAACATTCGGAAACTTTTGTAGCTCTCCACGCTGACGAGGACGATGTCACAGAGGCACTGCTCCGCTCGCGGCTCCGCTGACGTCACTGGATCCATAAGAAGACCTCGTTGGCGTGATGACGTCAGTTCCCTTTTTTCCGCGCTGTCGACGCTAACGGTTTTCTGGGACTCTCCGTAGCTTTGGCTAGTTACTTTGTTTTTCTGCTGTTTCTCTCTTCCTTCTTGCTTCCTGTTGAAGATGTCAACAAAAAAAGTCCAGATTCAAGCCAAGCAGGGAGTGCGGCAAGCATATGTCCATTACGGATCCGCACGAGGACTGTGTCTGGTGCCTGTCATCGGATCACGACGTCGAGGGATGCTCTTGCTGCCGCAAGATGAGTACAAAAGCTTTAAAAGAAAGAGAAGCCAAGTTTTATTGCCAGAATGAAAAAGGAGAAGAGGGGTCGAAGACGATCCAGGTCGAGGTCGGCATCGAAGTCGACGTCGGGACATGCATCGTAGTCCAAGAAGCACAAAAAGAAGAAGAGGCATGGTTCTCGATACCGTTCGGATAGAGAAGCGGCTCCGAGATCGGCTTCGCCTACTCAACGTCATAAGGACTTTGTGTCTCCTTCTCCTGTCTCTATTCCTGCTTCTCCTGACCTCTCCTGTGGCTTCATCGGAGCATTCTCCGGCTCCGGTTGAAGAAGATCCAGCTCCTGATGAGTCTTCGACTCCGCTGGTACCACCGTCGGCACCGATCGGCCTGAGTCCGGTTATGCCTGAGCCATATCTCTCCTTTCCAGGTCCAGGTCAAGATCCTTCGCACTATTTGAATGCGATGTATGGGATCTTCAATAGAGCGATGTACCCCTCTGGAGCACTTTCGGGTCCTATGGGTCCGATGGCTTTAAATCTGGGGGTTCCCCAAGCCTACACTCAGGCTCAATTTATGTCCTTTTTCCCAGCGACTCCATCTTGACATCTCCTGGCGCCGAGGACATTGACGCCGCTTCCATCTGCTCAGGCTCGACCTAGTTCGACTCCGGCTCCGTGTTCGACACCGGCGACGTCTGAGTCGGTTACCGCGCCACCAACGCCGTTTGTGAGGATTAGATCCAGGCGAGAAGCTCAAAGAGTCTTGGAAGAACAAAGGAACCAGGTTGAGGAGATGGAAGAGGGTGAGCTCATGGAGTCTGATGATTTGTTTTAGGAGTTGAAGGAAGCTACTGGCTTGAATTTGTCACCAGAGTGGGAGATTACCCCTCCAGCTGATACTCCCTCTAAAGATGTGGCACTCTACCACATGGTTATTAGAAAAGCAGCGGAGCTTTTGGATCTACAGCTACCAACTGCTGAGTTCAAGCCAAACATCCTCTGGGAGGTTTTACATTCTCCCTCCACTGTGTCAGAACCCTTACTTCCATTTAATGACGCCATCATTGAACCGGTCATGGAGGTATGGCGTAAGCCCTTTTCAGCTCCTGCGGTCTCTAAAACTGTGGCTAGAAGATCCAGGGCTGCTCCAGGGGACCCAGACTTTCTTACTTCCCATCCTTCTCCGGAGAGTCTGGTGGTTCAGGCTGCTTGTTGTAAGAGGTCTTCAGGTGCCTTTCCTCAGGTCCCTAGTGACAGGGATGCTAAAACACTTGACCAATCAGCCAAGAAAGTCTTCTCCTCTGCCAGTATGGCCTTAAAATCGACAAATGCCACCTGTCTTTCGGGTCGTTATATCCATGCTCTCATGGATTCCGCTAAACAACTGGCCCCTAAGTTGTCTGAGGAGGACAGACAGAACTTTAATGAGGTGCTTTTGGATACTCAGGCAGCAGCACATCAGGTTATCCAGAGTGGCCTGGATACCGCGGACTCGATCGCCAGAATTATGGGTTCTTCTGTTGCCACAAGGTGGAGTGCATGGCTGAAGTCATCTGAGTTCTCCCCTGATGTGCAGGCAACGCTTCTGGACTTGCCTTTTGATGGTTCTGGGCTTTTTGGTAAAAAGGCTGATGCTGCACTAGAGATATTTAAATAAAGAAAAGCCACTGCCAAATCTCTGGGTCTGCAGTCACAACCTAGGGGCTCCTTCAGGAGGTACAGAGGCTTTGTAAGGTCGTTGTTTCGGACCTACAGACAGCCCCAGCAGCAACAACAACAACAGCAACAGAACACCCTGTATAAAAGCTACAGGGGCAGAATCAGAGGTCGTGCTCGAGGTCGGAAGCTCTCCTCCTCCTCTTCCTCTTCCTCCGTCCCTCCAACCACTGCAAAGCAGCCCTAGATCCACCATTATGGATCATGCTGGTCCTGTGGGGGGGCCCGCTTACCCATTTTCAACAAGATTGGGAATCTGTTACTACAGACCTTTGGGTTCTAGATCTTGTAGAAAATGGGTACGCCCTTCCCTTTCGGGAATTTCCTCCAAATTACCCTCCTTGCCAAGGTGCTTGCTCGGACGACCATCTTCTCCTGCAGGAGGAGGTCCTAACGTTAATAAAAAAAGGTGCGATAGAGGTGGTTCCAGAGCAGGAAAGGTGTCAGGGGTGCTACGGTATTTCCTGATTCCCAAAAAGGATGGCAGGCTGCGTCCAATACTGGACCTCAGGATCTTGAATCTTTTTCTGAAGCAAGAGAAGTTCAAGATACTCACCCTTGTGCAGGTTCTTCAAGCGCTGCAACAGGAGGACTGGATGGTGTCGATCGACTTGCAGGATGCGTATTTCCACATCCCCATCCTGAAGTCGCACAGGAAGTATCTCCGGTTTACGGTAGGGTCGCAACATTATCAGTTTGCGGTCCTTCCATTTGGTCTTACTACTGCACCTCAAGTCTTAACCAAGGTGATTGCAGTGGAGGCAGCCCATTTCAGAAGGTCGGGGATTCCAGTTTTCCCCTATCTGGACGACTGGCTGATCAAAGCGGAGTCGCCAGAGAAGGTGCTTCATAATCTGCAGGGTACAACTCCGCTGTTGTACAAATTGGGTTTCTCGATAAACGTGCCCAAATCTCACCTGGTGCCCTCTCAGCGCAACCTGTTCATAGGGGCGGTACTGGATACTACTGTGTGTCGAGCATTCCCACCTCCTCAAAGGATTCTCGACCCTTTGGTAGCTTGGCACGAGCAGTCAGGCTTATCTTAGAGGCAGTGTGAAAAGCATTTGCACACAACCAACAGTAACACAGTGTAAGCACTACAAAAGGACACCACACCTGTTTAGAATAATATCCAATATTTTTATATACTTAAGGCGTGACCAAAAACGATAAAAATCCACAATACAGTACTTAGAAATCTTCAGTTATCAAAATATGCTTGCAAAACAGTTCCTTGATGTCGATAGCTCAGTCCGGGGCTATCACGGTGTCGTGAACAAACAAATCCAAACATTTCTGGCTGACAGCGCCGTCGCGGTCCAGCTACGGTGTCACGAAGACCTGCAAAACAGTACCTTTAGAAATGCAGGGCGTCGGCGACCTCTCATTAAGCTTCCGAAAGCACAGCGTCCACACGTGTCGGTTCCGGAGGTCGGTGCAGGAGACGCCGGGCCCTTCAAGTCACACGTGTTGCGGATCAAACTCCTCTCTGTTGAAGTCAGGAGCGCTGGCGTCGGCAGGCATCGGGTGCTGCGGTGCGAAGTGCAGCGGTGCGGCGTGCTGTGCGAGCAGCGGCTCGGTGGCGGTGTCAGATGATGTCTTCGGTGAGACCAGGGTCGCAGTGCGAAGTGAATGCAGTGCTCGTCGCGGTGCTGGCAGGTTGCGGTGCAAGCAGCGGCGGCGTTGCTGAAGCACTGTCGACTGACGAACTGGAGTCGATAGCACTGGCGTCAGTAGGCCAAGTCTGCGGTGCAGGATGAGGGCAGTGCGTCGTGTAACTTTACGAGCGGTGCCCTCGGACCACAGTGCAAGCAGCGGTGTCTATTTCGCGTGGAGCGTCGTCATCGGGGAGGCCAAGGCGTTGTCGCGAGGCGGTGAGGAGTGTGGTGCCCACAGGTCGCAGTGTGAGCAGCAGCTCGGTGCTGGCATCAACAGGCGTCGTCGATGAGACCAAGGTCGCGTTAGGCAGTGCCCTCTGCGGTGCCTTCAGGACACGGAGCCAGCAGTGGTGTCATAGACGTCACCTAGTTGCTTTTCCTTCTGTTGAAGCACAAAACACACAGTCCCCAGTGCTGAGGGCAGAAGAACTTGAAGTCTTTGCTGTTCCTGAGACTTCTTGAACGGGGGCAAGCTCTACCTCAAGCCCTTGGAGAAACTCACAAAAGTAGATTGCAGAAAGTACAGTCCTTTCACTGCCCAAGATAGAAGCAGCCACTGCAGGCCAACACAGCAAAGCACACAGCAAAGTGGTAGTTCCTCCTCACAGCTTCTCCAGCTCTTCTTCTTGGCAGTCTTCTTGGTCCAAAAGAGTTCCAAAGTTCAGGGGTTTGGTCTCCACTTTTTATAGCCCAAAATCCTTTGTCCTCTCAAGCAGAGAGTGTCTGTGCCCAGCCAGAACCAGTTCTGTCCTCTCTGGTGTAGCTTCCCAGCAGGAGGCGGAGACAGCATTGTCAAAGGCAGACCGGGCCTATTCAGGTGCAATGGAAATCTCCTCCCACCACTCCAAATGCAGACCGGGCCTATTCAGGCGCTAGTGACAACTCCTCCCACTACTCTGAATGCAGCCCAGGTCTATTCAGCCCATCCCTGACCCATCTAGACTATCCGGAGCCACTCCTGCTCCCCAGCCCCTGTCATCCAAAACCCGGACAGTCAATCCACAAATCCAGCAGAGGCCTGCTGGCTGGCTGAGCAATAAAATACCTTCTTTCTAAAAGTGGTATTTTCAAACCCAGAATGTAGAAATCACCTTCTCTAAAAGATGCATCTTTAGATTCTGAGTTCAGGCATACTAAACTTTTATTTTCCTACCTAGTTCCTAGGGTCAGTTATGTTTATAAGATGTTATAAACAAACTCCCCATTCTGTCCTATGGGGAACAGGTAGCCTTGCAATAGTAAAAAATGAAATTGGCAGTAATTCACTATCCGGGCATGCCACACACACCAGGGCATGTCCTACCTTCCGCATACACTGCACCCTGCCCACAGGGGTACCTTGGGCCTACCTTAGGGGTGACTCTCATGTAAGAAAAGGGAAGGTTAGGGCCTGACAAATTGACAGGGCAGTTACAAACTGCACGCAGACTCTGCAGTGGCAGGTCTGAGTTAACTTTGCCGGGCTTCTCATGTGGGTGGCACAATCAGTGCTGCAGACCCACTAGTAACATTCGATCTACAGGTCCCGGAACACTCAGTGCACTTTACTAGGGACTGTCCAGTAAATCAAATATGCCAATTATGGAAACACCAATCCATAACACAATTTACACAGAGAACATATGCACTGATCAGCGGTGGTAAAGTGCCCAGAGTCCTAAAGCATCAACAGCAGGTCATGAAAAAATAGGAGGAAGAAGCAAACAGTTTTAGGATAACCCTGCAGAAAGGGCCATTTCCCACACCCCCAAAAACATGTAATGTATGTGTGAGCTACATGGCACTTTTCAAAATTTAGAAAATGTTTGGTACCTGTGCTAAGGAAATCGCAAATTGCGGTTACCTATATTTAGTCACAATTTTAGGTAATCACTGTTTTTGCGATTACCTAAAATTGCGAGTAACAAGCCTTTCATACATCTTGAAAGGCTATTTTGCATTCACAAACGGACGGAAACCGATTTGCACTGTTTGCAAACGCAAACGTTTTGATACATGTGGTTCAATGTCTCTTATTTATTTATTTATTTGTTATTTGCCGCACGCTGTAATAATACTGTAGCTTCAAAGCACTTAACATGTCTACATACCACTAACATTTAATGCTTTAAAGAGACTTATGAAAAAGGCAATTTCTTATTTTTGCAACATGATCATTATCAGGAGAGACAAAGTAGTATAATGCAGATGGTGTAGGGACTCTCTGGGGTAATAAGTTTATACAAGCGGTAATGTGTTCATTTAACTTGTTTCTCTTTTTAAGCAAATATGTAATGCAACTGGTGCTTATGTAAAGCACTCCGATACCTGATACCTTCGGGTCAAGTTTGTGCTATATAAAACTCTGAAGCAAAAAATAAAATGAAAAAAAGCCAATATTTCTTTAAATGGATATAATGAAGTGATGAAATGTACACACGGATGTTGCTCTGATTTAAAAAACACACACACGTTTAAAATTATCCATAGTGGTTTACCAGTTACCCAGTTCAATAGTGCCATTCTGCATATCATTGAAGTGTACATCAAAAGGGCAAGAGAGAAGACAGTTTAACTAGGAGATCATATACTTAACCCAACAGACACTGCTGTCAGATAAATTGTCACGTCTTTGGTTTTGTCCTTTAGCCTGAAAAGTGTCACAGTAGATTGTTAAAAAGAAAGATTGGGTGATCCTCATCAAAATTACTTAAAATTTTAAATCGCTTTCCATCCCTGGCCACAAGATATCCTTTTTTGCTAAAAGTTGGGAATTGAGAGGCAAAACATATCTTTAAATTATGTTTTCACGAGCCTTCGAATTATTTTTTCACACAGCAGCAGCACCACCCCGTCCTGACACTCGGTTCAGGACGGGAGGATGAAAAACAGAATGCTAATAAATTACCGTTTTATTTTTCATCTTTGGGGTTAATTTAAGTGGTGCGACGCTCCTCCACTTCAACGTAGCTGCCGACCTTGTTTTCACTACCCTTTGAAAGCCTCAACCCCAAAATAAAAATATCAGATCGCACTCTCCAAATTTTGGCTTTTTACACTACGGCCAATTTAGAGGGTTTTTTTGCAAATCGTGAAATCCTGGGCTGTCAAAATTAATTTGCCTCCTCAGCATCAACATATTGTGAAGAGCTATTGCTTACCGTTTGGCATCGAGCTCATGCCTGTCCATAGTTACCTAGTTGTCAGGTCCAACATTTTCCCTGTTCAGCTTGTCTTTACCGCCTCCTCATATCATTCAACTTACAGCAAAGTCTACATCTTATGATATTGCTAACAGAGCAAGAAGTCTATATTTTGATATAGAAACGAACCTGCAAATATGTTAATCTGCTTAATTGCAGATATACTGGCACATCGAAAAGATCAGTAGATGTGAGGAAGAGGCACTCTCTTATCAAGTACTGATTGAAATCTGACTGACGCTTCCACAGGTCTAATGGTCTACCAGAGGTGAACAACAGATGATCTATTTGTATGTCTTCAAAGTTCTATATCAGCCATCCTACCTCTGATTATGTGAGTAGATTTATGTATCCCTCATATATAAATTCACCCATTAATCATGTTCTCTGTTTTTTTTTCAAGATTGCGTTGCAGTTTCCATCAGATGATGTGATTTTGGTAACACCATCTCCACTTATTAAAGCAGTAACACACTTCAAACAAGTAAGATATAATCTTTTTCACAACTGATCAATCTCAGAAAGTGGTTTCAAGTTTTATGATGTGCATTTGCAATATCTTGATTTGCCATAGCCCTTAAAGCGGTTTTGTTGTCCCAGACCTGCCTTCATTGCGTTCCCTTACTAATTTGCAGAGCTGTACATTATGTATTCTTAACTGGGTTTTCACGAATGTAACACTTCCATATTTTTTCATTTTCGTACAACACAGTGTTTTCTAAATTCTCAATTCATTTTTAGGTCGAGCCTTGGCAGCGTGCATGCACTGTCTACAAGACCTGCTGTAATCACTATACCGAGAGAACTTCAAACCGCCGCTTACCATTGGTTGACTCCTGCGTCAGGATTCTTTGATGGCTCCTTATTAGTTGTCACTCCTAATTCATCACTTCCGTTTTGTACTCGGGAGAACTTTCGAACTACAGTTCCCTTACGCTGTAGCTATTTGATTGTTCCTTTGAGGTGAGTTTAGAAAGGCCGTCGGGGGAGGGAGGGGGTTGGACAAGGCAGCGTTCCCAGCAGCTTTGCTGGGGACGCTGCCTTGTCCAGCCTCCTCCCCTCCCACCGCCTTTCCAAACTCACCCCATATCATTTAATTAAATTTTTACCAGTGCGCCATGCCACAATCTAACTTTTATAAACGCGGCACGCGCCTTGCTGTATAATCCAGCACGGAGAGTGTGCAGTCAGTGCGGGCGCACTGAACAATAGGGCTACCATGCATGTCTATGTATTGTGTTCCCAGGTAGAGGTAGCCATATCAGTATTCATTTCCTCCACTCGTGCTTTCGTCCGCTGCATTTGAATGTGTCCATGCCAGATAATAATGGTTGTAGTCTTCGTATTTTTCCCCTTCACCAAAGACATATTGTTTAGGAAGTCCTCTGCACCAGATCTTATGCCACTGGAGCGTTCTAAATAGCCTGCTTGCCTGGTCTAGAGGGGCGTCCCTGTGCTGCTGCCTGCCCTGCCGATTGCCTCCTAGATGGGGGCTGTGGGAGGTTGAATTATTATTGGGGATGTTGCCTCTTAGTGCTGACAATGATCAGTCCCACACTTCTGTTTGGTACGCCTCCCCAGTGCTGTTATTGCGTCCAGGTACTCGTGGCCCCAGAGCCTGCATCCTCCCTGCAAAAGGCTGGGGTATCACAGAACGCGGAACTCCTCCCACCTCGCACCACTTTGGATGGTATTTCCATGTCTCGGGGGCATTCCGCTTTCCACTCCAACCCCGCTGCTCCTCTCCCAGCAGCTCAGGCACCAGCATCCTCGTTGCTGTTTACCGGTCTCAATTGAGGCAGGTCGCCCTGTAAGATAAATGGTAATGCATGCTGTGTGGCCCTCTGTGGTAGGCAAAACATTGATGGTTGCAGTTTTATTTTTCTTTGTCACATGCATGTTCATAGGGTCACATGTACATTTTATGTGGGGCATTATGCATTTTGCTTTTTTCTGTTTTATTTGTGTTCTGCTTCTGTACCTGGTGGCTTTCTCAAATTTAATTTCCTCCCATTCATTTACACAAACGCAGCATTTAAACGTTGTGGAGTGAAACAGTTGTATCACATAACTGCTTAATACTGTCGTTAATATGTGGATGGACATTCTGAGTTCAATATGTTTTTTTCAGTATTAAATGTTACGCACAGTGTGATCTCATACAGCAGCTGGACTTAAATGCTACAAAAGTGCACTTGCAAGGTGCAGCTCCTTCCAAGCTGTCGCCGATGTCCCTACTCCGGCTACTCTGTCCCTGCCGTGGCAGAGTTCAAACACTTTTCTGCCAGCTGAGAGTGCGCTTGGAAAGAACCCACAGTAGTAAAATTTCCTCCACTAATGGCATTCAAAAGTGGCCAAGGAGATTCACTTCAGAAAAGCAGACTCAAGCGACTCAGGCTGACACCTGTTGCAATTATTTCTGTGCAGGTTTCTGGATTGTACTGAGTGATTTAGCACGGCAGCAAATCGCTCCAATGCCTTCAGTTCATGTCCATGCTATAGAACATTGCAAAATAATTAGGCATAATTAATAAAACCCTCAACAATTCTGCAGCACCTCCTTTCTGCAATCTTCGGGTACAATCGAAAAACTGCCAACCTGAGTAGCTGGGAAACTTCCTAAGGATGTACTATTTAGCACAACACTAGAGGCCTGAGGGTGCTTTGCTTTGCAAGTGGACCCTCAACGATGGTCTCCTCTACCCCCTCCTATGTAGTGACATCCTGAATCAAAAGAGTTATAGGTTTTACGTCATTTCCTCTGCGCTTCTAGGGGCAGGCTCTAAAACCAGAGCCAACTCACCTCTCACTTCCTGCAGCAGCTCCAGAGAGCAAACAAAAATGTCCCAGACATTGTGGTGCTACCTGTGATCCCAGAGCCCCAGGTAGTAAGAAGACATGGACTGTGCCTCCTCCTGTCAGAATTCTTTCTATGCACTTTGCTGCAGCAACTTATTATTCCAGTTGCATGCTGGCAAAGCCTTGCCCCGTAGTTCTGGGGTTCATATGGAAGTTGTTGCTGTGTACCTAAGCAGGAAGGAAAGATATGCCTGGGTCTGTTTTTAAATTTCTAAAAATCTATTTATTGCTTATACTGCGTGCCCCTCCAAGGCAGGCAAAACATTGCAGGTTGCTGTTTTATTTTAATTCCATGTATTTCTGCTTCTGTGCACCTGCATACTAGTGCCTAGCCTGCTTTGAATAAATAATACTTTGTTTATTCTTTGTCATGTACAGGTTCTTAGGCATTATGCATTTAGCTTTTTTCTGTTTTATTGGAGTTCTGCTTCTGTACCTGGTGATTTTGATCACATTTCTTTTCCTCCCATTTATTTCAATGTTTTGCGATTTATTTATCTCAAGCAAAACTAAACTGCAAGTCCCGCAATACAAAGTTTCTAACAACAAGACTTAGCGATCTACTTACTTATGAGATATTTCAGCATAGGTGTTTAACAATTGTTTTCAATGCCCTTTAATATAGAAGGAGTAAATTAATAGATACAAAAGTTATTACAGCTGTATACCGGTCAGGTCAGCAGGTGCCCAGTAGAGGATTGTAATGATATAGCTGATTGAAGACTGCAGCTGAACGTGATTTATTTGTGTATTAGCGTTATGTTAAATAGTACCAACATTCAACATTTTGGCTACTTCAGGGCACGTGGATATTCTGCACTTATACATAAACAATAGCAGGGTATAGCGAGTCAGCTGTTAATACAACTCGTGTCATGAAGGAGCCTTTCTTCCAGTTCTAGCTACTCTACCAAACAGCACTTCGCAGTCAGGAAATTATACGCCCTTGCTGTGTTATGTTATGTTATGTTAGTTACATTTTAATGCGCACAGCTGCTCCAGCGAAGGAGCGTCCTGGCGCTGTGCTGTGGATGGATGGTTACCGCAAACAAATGCAATTGTTTAATCTGCATATTAACAAAATGCTTTAAAGCCAATAATGGTTTAATTGATGGACTACCTTGAACCTTCTCATTTAAAAAAATGCATTCTATATGAGAGGTAATGTAATGGGGCTACCAGCTCAGTTCTGCAGCGCATGCTTTTAATGAACACTTATAAAAAAACAAAATGCCTGCTCTAGGTGCAGTTTGATTCCTTCTTTACACACCGCATGCATCCCATCAACAACACAAAGTTCCACATCATCCCACAAACCAGCACACCCCTCCACTACATACCACGCCACAACACAACATGCCAATCCACATAATTACACTCCATGGCACACAACCCCACTCTTCATAATTTTAGTACAACCAATACCACATAATTACTATCCACATAATTCCACTTCACAATTGTACTCTACACCACACAATTCCACAGCTAACAATTTCAGTCCAATCCACCTATTTCCACTGCACAACACATACATCCACTCTATAAACATAAGTAAAATACATTGTCATTTACAACGTCAATAGCTCTAACTTTCACAATTGCGAGACCTTTTGCATTGCAAATGCTTGTTGTATATTGTAAACAGTTTTATTTATTTTAGACTTGGAAGATGTGGCTCTCAGTTACACTTAAATTCAACTTGTTTTTGCTATAACTGTGGTGCAAAAGCTGCATGGCACATACAGCTCACACAGGTCAGTTGGCGCGTTTAAAAGAACAACAAAGTTTTAAGTTTGTATAGCTAAGCCGAAGCACCGACTGAGTGAATTGATATTCACTTTTTAATATTTTAACATACTTTTCCAAGGGAAGTGAAACATAACTTGTACTGCATGACACACTAAAATGGACATTTTGTAACATAATTGATTTGGGGCTTTGGGCACTGTGCTAGAAAGGCACGCTATTCTTGCTTATGTTGTATAATTCGATGTCAAGACCGGAGGCTCCGATTATGCTTCAATTACTGTACTGTAAAGTTTTCAGCAGACCATCACATTCGAATAAACCGAAACTGCATTACCCATGTACCCCAATACATCACATGCTGAAGGAAGTGACACGATTAGGGTCACTCGCGACCACCTCTCAGCCTTCCAAACAAATAAAGAGTCGGTCAGACAGTAGAGAATACAAACCAATATATATGTATTCCGATACACTCGAGCGGAGCCCAGTCTGCCCAGTCTCTTAAGATTGCTCCAGAGGGACTGACAGCAAACATGGAGATACATTATTTACAATTCAGAACCAATGAAGGAACGCCCATAATGGAATTTTCCAGGCAGATTCAGCTAAACAAAGAAGTACAGAAGGATAGGTTTCGATTCAGAGGCCAGGCACAAACTATCTCCTACCCAAGGTCACTCTGTCCTTGCCTGCCACTAGACTAGTGGGAGAAGGCCTCTATCTAGTGGGAAAGGTATGCGCTAATAAGTGCATTCATTTGCATTGCAAGGTCCAACCTTGGAGAAAGAAACTTACCACAGGCCGTTTCTCAGAAGAAAATAAGGATTAGTTTCAATCATGGTTCAAAATGGCAGCCAAACATAAAAGGGTGATGCGAGTGCTTACTTACATAGAATAATACACAGATAAAATAACGAAAACATTTTAATTCCAACAATGCCCCAATCACTATAAGGCAACCCATATAAGTACCCATGACTCCATTTTGTGTCCTCTGTCTTTGCTGCTTTGCAAAGCGAACACAAGGAGATGATGGACGGAGCTCTGAAACTTTTCAGACACTCACCCCCAGTCACAGATCTGGGTTGAATCCATCATCGTTCTTTAGCTCACTTCGCCACCTCAGTTCAGACCCAGCTATGTGCAAATCAGTCTTGACCCTGTGCCTCATGGGAACAGTCCAGCCCAATCTGCCAAGCTAGGTCCTCCCTGAACCGTAAACAAGCATCCTGGGACCGGTTTCAGAGTAACACCCACATCAGCCAGGCTAGCTTGAATCTAGTGTCAAAGTGAGCAAGGGACCCACGTCTGGGCATACCCTGCCAACTTAAGGCGAACAAAGCAAACAGAAGGAGAGGATGGACGGAGAGCTGAAACTTTTCAGACACACGCCCCCAGACTCGGATCTGGGTTGAATCCATTATTGTTCGCAGCCAGTTTAGTACATTCATACAATTTTTAATACATAGATATAACCTTATTGTTGTGGTATTTACATTGCTGATGTTGCCTGGTGCCACGCTGTTTTGTAGTGGCTTGCGGCTTGTTGAGCATTCACCGATATGGTGCCTTGCTTTGTTTCCACTTGCAGAATTTGCCGGCCGTGGTGTACTGATCGTGTTTGTTGCGATTCGTACAGTTTTTTCCTCTGGCCATATTTTGAGCACACTGTGGCATGATTCCTTTTTGTTGTTGGTCGGCTGTCCCTGATGCCTACTTTAACTCCGTGGAGCAGGAAGCCTACTGCAACTGTCTGTGTGATGGGCATAGTCCTTCTATTTACATACTCGGCCACGCTTCAAATGTTCTTGTGCAAGTCTTTCCCCGCGACGCTCGTAAAAGCCAACAGCGTTCGCTATCATCATGCCAGTAGCGATTACTGAGTCTACTTGTGTGGTGGCGCTGTATTGCTTCCCTTATGTAGTGTAAGCTAAAAATAGCGCAGGATTGTTTATAATTGATGCAGGCTTGGCGTAGAGCTTTTTCCAGGTGGCTCCCTCCACATTTTAAATTGAATTTTAATTCATAATTTTTCATTTTAAATTGAAAAGTTTAATTGACTGTATTTGCCTGGCTGAGGCCACACTCCCCCTTTCTCTCTTGAATTACCAATAGCCTCAGAAGTATATCAAGAGAATGGCACAGTGAAACCCTATCAGGAGGTTTACCCTGACGATAGGGCTGAGCAGTTGGAATTGGACTTGGTGCACATTGTTGACTGCAGGGTGCAGCAAACAGTTAATAAGGTCCTAGTCCGGGCCTTGCGTCCCTTTACTCATCATTTACATGACTATGTGCGGCAACAGGGCTGGCAGCTCTAGGCCCCTTCAACAGGAAGCTACGCCACCCCTACAAAACTTGGCAAGGCCAAAGCAAAGACCCAGATGGAAGTGCATGCAGAAGCATTTGAGAAACTGCAACTCAAATAGACACTTCATTCACATCATCTCCTTCATTCACATCAACTCCTTGATAGCATCCTTTGGGATAGCATCCTTTGTGATTTAAGTTACGTCATACGCAGCCGATACCCAAATTTATCCTATCCCTGGACAACAACTCCACAGACGCTGAACTTAACTTTAAACGTTGCCTATCTGAATTCATCCAGGGGATGAAGGACAACCACCTCAGATGCAACACTGACAAAACCGAGATCCTACCCATAGGCAAAGATGTTTCATTCCGGCCTTGTGAGTGGTAGCCAGAAGGGACGACACGTCTGCCTGATATGGTGAAGGTAGCCAAAGATTTAGGAGTACAGTTCGATACTGCTTTTTCCTTCCATCCACACGCTATGGCAGTAGCAGGTACCTGCTTTAGCCTCATCAAATCTCTGGAAAAAATCTTTGATTTAATTCCCCTCACCGCAAGGAAATCAGTGGCAGGGTCCCTGATTCTCTCGCGCCTGGACTACTGCAACAGCCTTCTGGCTGGAGCCAACAAATTAACACTAAAAACACTCTAAGTGGTCCAACACGCTGTGGCGCGTTTAGTACTCTCCCATGAAGGTCCTTGGCATCGGCAGCCTTGAAAGCCCTTCATTGGCTCCCACTGCATAAGAGAATACTTTAAAAAAAATCCTCCTAATCACCTTTAGAGCCATGCTTAAATTGGGACCAAAATACCTTTCAGCGAGGTTCACTCCTTACATCACAACCAGGAGACCTTAGGTCCTCGTCGGCCAACCTTCTTAAACCACCTATTTTCAGATGTAAAATAAAAGGAGGAAAAACAGTGGCCGTCTTGGGAACCAATGCCTGGAACCTGTTGCCAACTCATCTAAGATTGCTAAAAACAGAAACCCAATTTAGAAAGGCACTGAAAACCTGGATATTCAGCTCCTCGGACGAATCCTGTCTTTCACTCATTTAGGATTCCACGGGCCCCCTCTCACCCCCAACCAGTGCCAGGATGCTCCTTTCGGAGTGTCAGTCAGCGCTTTATAAATACCTCATTACATTACACTGAACATGACCATAGTGCCTCCCTTCAGGGAGAGACCTCCCATAAGTTCTCAAACTCTGCGCCTTTCCATTTGGAGGACAGTGAGGGGTATGATGCACCTGGGCTTAGCAAAAAAAACGCCTGTCTCAGTCCAAGAACCCTTCGGTACTTACCTTTGAACCCACACAAATAACACACCCCAGGGCTTTAAATGGGATTCCTCTGGAGGTTGCAGAGTATATCCAATCGCACCTTCGTCAGGACTTCGATAAGGAGGTTCATGCTCGTCAACCAAGTCTGGTAAGTAAGGTCACAGATACCCTGGAGGTGGACCCTACCATGGTCACCTTTGCAATGAATAATTGCCAGGACAAGCTCCTGGACATGCCTGGTCCATTGACAAAGATACTCTTGTTAGCTTTCCGTGCTAAGGAATCTAACTGCCCAGTGGATCTGGATGTCTTAGTGAGTTGGGCGCAAAAGGCCATTTGCTAACTGGGAAACACCAACTTTGCTATCTTCATGGAATGTCCGAGATCTATTCTCGGGTGAATAGACACCAAGCTTAACGATTTGGCCACCTTTAAAGCTAGCCCAGTCGCCGAGGTACTGTTGTTTGGGGGTCCATTTGTTAAAGAACTCGCAAGATTCTGCTTCACTTACTCCACACTGGTCAAGGCCCAAATGACACTTAGTGTTTCGAAGTAGTCTTTTTGGAAGGGCCGGGCACTTCAGAGGGCACGCATCAGGCCAGGGTTCCTATCAAGGATACAACCCCTGAGGCAGGGGTGGATGTCATGGAGAGCAAGTAGCACCCACCTTCTTTCCCACCCTCCCCGAAAAGGCCATCCACGATTCCACCACGGCAATTGCAGAGGGACACAAGGAAAATTGTCCTGTTTTCAGAGGTAACCTCATATGCAGAAAACCATTTATCAATATTGGCTCCCTCCACATCATTTTGCACCAGTTTCTGTGGTATGCGGACACTGACCTCTCCACTGGACACTGCTGGTATGCTGCTACCACTATTGCTGGACTCCACTTGGTTAGCTTTTAGGTCCAGCTCTCAGTCACTGAGCTCATGGACCATTCTCCTGTCCTTCATGGCTAGTCTCTCTCTTGCCATTTTCTCATCAGATTCTATCTTAGCTTGGTCAGCTGCATTTTGAGCCCCCCTTTGCCTTTCGGTGCCTGAGGTCCTCTGAGGTCAGGCCCCTGGCAAACACCCTGCTGCATCCTGGTTATCTACTGGAGTTGAACTGGACTCTCCTTGCAACTGAGAACCCAAGGTTAGGTACACCATCTCCTCATAGTTCTCCCCTCCTCATTATCACTACCATTATCGACTTCTGAGGTAGACTGCCACTTATGCACCTCCTCAAAGGCTCTGTGGGCTAAGTTGAGATTCAGTATGGTAGCCTTCATGCCTGCATTCATCCCCTTTTCTTTGCAGACTTTCAGCAGCTCAACTCTGCTGAGGGTGTTGAAGTTTCACACCTTCATCTCCATGGTGCAAAAAGGAAGGTAGGATTTAAAAACCGGTCAATTCTGGTGTCAAATTATTTATAAAGGATTTTTTTGTAACACAAGTCACTGTATGGTACTGCACAAACACAATTCCTGATCCACACCGCTGAAAACCAATGTGAGAAATTGTGTTGTTGGTTGACTGGAGTGTGAGCCTTGGTCAAGCAACAGCCACAGTCCCTGGCAGGGTGAACCCCAAAAGTCACTAAATTAACCTGTGTTAAACCTGGATAACTTGGCACAAAAAGCAGTCCGGCTAACTTGGAGTCAATGTGTAAAGTATTTATGCAGCAGACAAACAGTAATAAAGTGAAATACAACACAAGAAAAATCCAACACTAATTAAGAAAAATAAGGTAAACTTTAATAAATTATTTGACACCAAAATGTGAAAATTTCAATCGGTAGAACCAGAGTTATGAATTTTTAAACTTATGGTAAAAACTAGCACCTAAAAGATCAAAGCACCGACCAAAGACATCTAGTTGTGCGAGACCGGGTCAAATTCGTCATCCTTCATCTTAACATCACACTGAGCAAGATTCAATCCTGGTTTTACTCCAACTATCTGAAACTGACCCACAACAAAATGTAAATCATTCTATTCTCCCCCAAAAGTAACCACCTCCCAATCCAAGGGTGGATCGCGCTACACACTTAAAACACCTCAGAAAAATCTAATCTTTCATCCCATCAGATTATTTGATGGGTCGTTCAATCTCTGGTCCTCCCTAAACTAGACTACGGTAATGCTACACTCACCGGGACCACCAAACTTCCTCACCTCCCCCAGATCAGTACTCAACATGGCAGCCTGGCTTATAACAGACTGCAAACGGTCTGAACACATCACGCCTGCACTCAAGTCCCTAAACTGTCTTCCCATCGAAAAAAAGGTGCATCTGCTAGACCGCCTGCATCACACACAAATCACTTCACTCTCAGTCCCCTGTCTATTTAGACTACAAACTCACAAGAGCAGGAAGTGTCAGACCTTTGAGAAGCTCAACCGCTTGTCTCCTCATACCTTCGAAACTAAAAAGGAAACCCACTCTGACTCGCTCTTTTTCAGGTAAGGCTCCCAGCATCTGGAACTCCCTCCCGAGGGACATTCGCTGCAACCCCTCCTTCCCAGGCTTAAAAAAAAACTTGAAACGCTCTCTCCTCAAAAAATACTGGAGCCCATGAATTAAGCTGAACCTGATTTCTATTAGGCTCCTGTGATCTGTTGATACCTCGTTTAATCTGTTGGCCTTCCTTTATTGTTCGTGATGTCCTTCTCTTCAGGGTCCCTGAATGCTCATTTCACTAATTTTCAATCTGCCATAGCCTTAAATTTGTTTCCATGTATACAGTAAATGTGTGTTCCTCTGCAACTTTACTTCCCTTATCTTATTCAATCTTGAACCTATGTTTATAATTCGTGCTCCTGATTCTGTACAGAGCTTGGATACCTCAGGATCCAGCCCAACCAGTGCTTTATTGGTGCCTCAATTGTTAATTGTTATAACCTCATTTTAATAATTCCATCCTTCCGGTTCCTACAATTGTTTCTTTGTATATATTTTTGTGTGCTCCTCTGCTGACTTGAAAAATATGATCGACCGCGTGGACATGAAGTGGATTGGGCCCGGCCAGCGCTTACTTTCACATTTAGAAAGACTTCCCCAAAACATGTACTGAGAAGTTAAAGCTCAGTGGCCAAGGCTGCAGGCAGTGTCCGGGGAGGGAGCGTCATTGTCGGGTAGCCTCTAGACGAATTTGACATGAAGATTTCTCATTTCGGACATAGTCACTTTTTGAAAGTCGAACATCTCCAGCAGGACTAGGCAGAAGGCTGTAGGCGAAGACAGTTCCAGAAGTTCGGATACCCCTTTGGCGAAAGACAGCTGAACAGGTTTTGCTGCTGCGGGCATGAACATAGTGGTAGCAGCTGCAAATTCAGGCAATGTACTTTGGGTGAATCGACGAGCAGGTTGGTCTGGGTCTTCCCCTAGTTCTCAGAGCAGTTTTTTGCCAAAGTCCTCAGCTTGGGATTTTAGCTATCTAGGCAAATGTAGCACCACAACAAAGGGTCTATAACCGGTGGGACACCACTTTGGGGGTTCAGGACTCACTCATGTCGGGTCCAGGTGCGGGTTCAAGATGGAGGCAGCCTTTAATGTCCTGTGGCTTTGAACAAGAGGCCAGCAACCTAGCCCTTGGAATCACTCTGGTAGTCTGGGTTCAAACAGCAGGGCTGGCCTCTGAGGGTTCAAGGCAGGTTTCAGGCAGCATAGCAGGCCTTCCAGGTGCAGCAAAGTATTTATATGGAGTACACAGCAGCAGGCAGTCCTCTGAGAGTCCTTTCGCAAGTCCAAAAAGTGACCTGAAGAGTGGGCCTAAGGGCCCTATTTTTATACCTGGTGCTTCCCTTGAAGTTGGGAGAAGTTTCTAGAGGTTTCTCTTAGAATTTCGTGACTCCCCTGCCTGGTTCGAATCCGATTGCAGTGACAATGTAAATGTGACAAGCCTGTTGTGTGAAGGTAGAGCACAGCCTTTTCAGTTGCAAGTGGGGCTGTGTCCAGCTCCGCCCCTATCCTGCCAGCGGATGACCTATTTAGGCACACCTAATCCCTCTATTCTGTGACTCTCTGGGAGGAACTCACAAAGTCTCTCAGTTACACCCAGTCATGTGGCCCAGGAAAGGCGGCAGGCACCAAATGACTAAAGGCAGGAAAATGGCAACTTTCTAAATGTGGCCTTTTCGAAATTGTAATAAATAATCTGACTTTACCATTCAAAAGGAATTTTCATTACAATTTTGTTGGACTTAGCCCTTCTGGCCAGTTCACCCCTAGAACTTTTTGCATTATCTTAGCCTTTTTCCTATGTTGTACTAGTGGTTTTAGGCCTCTAGGCGCTTTCACACTGTGTCCGAGTGAAAGTGCGTGCACTCGGTGTATGTTTAGTGAGACTGACCTGCCCTCCCATAGGAATGCATGGGGGATCTGAGTGACCTTGTTAAGTCCTGATGTGAGAGGAGTGCAGGGTCGAGTTTGGTATGTGCGAACTCGTGAGAGTGAATGCTGCGCAATGATGTGTGCGGCGTTACGGTGTCTCGTATAGAAGTGCCACTTCTAGAAGCTGGCCTGTCTGTATAATAAATGTGCAGTGACTGTCTGGCTTGCGATTGGCTGGTGTCTGGCTCCAGGAGTCATGATGGGTCTGCCCCGGTGTTGAATGGAGAGAGCTGCATGTTGATGGCAGGGAGGAGTACACCTGGGACCTGAATAGGGCTGGGCTTTCCCCACACAATGCTGGCTCCACCCCCTGTGGCGCGTCTAATGTCCCTGGCCTGTCCTGTGAATAGGGAGAGGGGCTGAGCAAAACAAAGTGCTCAGGAACCAGTTCGCGCAGGTGCCCACCCTGCGTCTTCGTGGTGCTGGCGGGATTAAAAGCGGGTGCCCACCCCGCTGATGTGAGCCCTTGCGGGTGCCCACCCCGCTGGTTTCGTTGTTTCATGCGGGTGCCCACCCCACGTTTTGTGCCTTAGCGGGAGCCCACCCCGCATATTGTTGCTAAGATGCACCGCCGCGGCCCGAGCCGCATTCAGAAATCACCGCCGAGTCCGCGGCCCGCCTGGTTGTGGGCGGGGCCGCTGGACGGAAGCGGAAGTGCGGCCATTGTTTGGAAGAGGCTGCCTCCGCCGTGCACCGAGAGCGAGAGAGTCCCCGAGGAGCGGGGGCTCTCCAGTGCATGCCGCGAGGGGGAAGCCCGAGCCCCAGTGCCGGAAGAGAAGTCCTGTGAAGTCCCGGGTCCCCAGAGGGGGCCCGGGTGAAGAAAGGAGTGACGGAGCCTCCAGGCTCCATGGTGAAGTCCCGGTCCCAGGAGGGGGACCGGGCAAAGAGGAGCACATGCAAAGAGAGAGCCTCCCCCGACCAGAGCCGGTGAGTAGGGCTCTGGGGGGGGCGACGGCTCAATGGTATTGTGGTGCCCGTGGGGCACAGAGTCAGAGTGGCCCCGTCTAGCAGCGGGTCGCTCCAACGGGGGCCTGATTTGGTTAAGAGCCCTATGCGACTCCAACGTGGGGCCAGTTCTTGTTAGGACATGATTTCGTTTGGGAGCCAGCCTGCTCCACGGTGAATTGTTTCAAAGGGCCAGAGGCGCCCGTGTTTGCTCCGCCAGGTATACAGATGTTCACAGCGCCAGTGCGCTCCACAGTATTGGGGGCACCTTCCAGTTTAAAAGCGCCAGTGCGCTCCACAGTACTGGGGGACATGTTGTTTTAGAGCCTAGGTGGCTCCAACGTTTTGACATTATTTCAAGGGCCATTGAGAGCCCAGGCCTCCTTTGACTTCCCCAGCTGCGCAGCACTTAGTGCCAGCTGCAGCGTTTAGGCCCTGTTCTTGTCCCCAGCTGCCCAGCAAGTAGTGGGCAGCTGCTACGTTTAGGTTCTGGTGCGACCTGGACACTAATGTGATTTAGGTGTTATTGTGATTTATATACTAATGCGTTGGGTTTTAGGAAATGTACTGTGTGTGGTATGTTTTGCGCACCCTGTGTTTTATGCCTCTAGATATGATTTCTGCATAGGAGGTTGTTTTACCTGTTTAGGTTGGTGTTAGGGGGATTATACTTCCCTGTGTGATATACGCCCCTAGTGTACTTACATAGGAGGTAGGTTCTAATGCGTTAGACATGTGAGAGATTGCATAATGTGTTTATGCCCCCTGTGATGTATACAGGATAGGTTTTATACCTGATTCTATTATGATAATGCTGAGGTCATTATTGCGCCAGTAGTTACTGGTTGTGCTCTACAGTGATAATTTGTGTTACAGTTGGTATATGTTCTACATTTACAATTGGTGATTTGTGCTAATTCGGACAGTGGTCCATGTGGCCTTGTCTTGTGTAAATAGTCCCCTGTAAAATTCTGCCCAGTGCCTGTTGGCACAGTGTAAATTATGTGATTATCATTTAATGTGGTTATTATAATACAAAGGCTATTTTTCATATATAACCTTGTGTGGAGTTTTTTTTGTGGTGGGCCTAGGGTGTTGTTGCTGTGTGCGCGCGCAAACGCTTTACACATTGCCTCTGGGATAAGCCTGACTGCTCATGCCAAGCTACCAAGGGGGTGAGCAGGGGTTATCTTTGGCGTGTAACTCCCCAGCCCTGACTTAGAGTGGTGGTTTCTGCCTGGCTTTGGCGCAAGCCCTAGCCAATTAGAGATCCCATTTCTAACAAATTTCATAAATACCAAACATGAAATGCTTACCTGGTCCCAATCAAAAGTTAGCACTTATTAAATGTAATAAGGCAACCCAATGTTATCCTATTGGACACGTATGGGCCTATCTCTCCCATTCAATAACATTGATATTACCTTATTACATTTTATAAGTGTAATTACCAATTGGGTGGAGATAAACCCTTCAAGTCTGGTGTCGCTGGAATCACAATTTAAAATCCAAACTTATAGTGAAGTCAGAATTTAAATTGCAATTCTGAAATGCCGCTTTTAGAAAGTTGGCATTTTCTTACTTTAGCCATTTGGTGCCTACTGCCAATCTCTGACCACGTCTGGCGTGGGTGACATCTGGGCTTTGTGTATTCTCCCTAGACAGCCACACACAAAGGGAGCTTGAGTGTGACTTGGTGGGCCAGGATGGGAGAGAGGAGCTGGACCCAGCCTCAATTGCACCTGAATAGGCTGTGTCCTGTCCCCAACTCCCTGTAGTTAGTCTGGAGCCAGGGCAGAAAGGGAGGACCTCTGTACACTTCAAAGTCCTGTCTTTGAAGTCTCCCCCACTGCAAATGCACACTGGGTATAAGTACTGGACCTCGCACGCCGCAGTTCGCTTCTAGACCTGTGAAGACTCTGCCAGGAAGAAGGACTGCTGTACTGCTGAAGTACTGCCACTCTGCTGGACTGTTGCTTTGCTGGAGTCATGCCTTGCTGTGCTGCCTTGCTGTTTGCTGTTCCCCTGCCGGGGTGAGAAGAACTGGACCTGCACCACTTGAACACAGAGTGACTCCAAGACCTAGCTGGCTGGTCTCCTGATCTGAAGTCTCAGGGACATAAAAGACTTTCAACCACCCTGCTTCTGCACCTGGACTCTGCCAGTTTTCAGTCTGCCCTGCCAAGTAGTGCCACCCCAGGCCTGAACCCTTTGAAGTTATGGTATGTTATGTTAATATAACTTATTAAGCGCACGAATACCCGGAGATGTCTTGGCGCTAAACCTAAGCCCTGAGATATTAGAAAAAAATAGTTTTGAAATAGCCATGTTTTATGCCTTTTTCTAAATGAGGCAAGAGAGTTGGCAGCTCTAAGGTCCATAGGAAGCATATTCCATAGTTTCGCCGTACCATGGCCTATGCTTCGGCCTCCCCAACTAGAGGTGCGAATCCTTGGAACAATCATAAGCCTAGCGCTAGTAGACAGTAATTGTCTGCCAGGATGGTACCAGGAGAAGATGCTTTTCAGGAATACCGGCCCTGTGTTATTTATGGTCCTGTAGGCTAGAAATAGTGTCTTGAACTTGATACATTGTGCCACAGGAAGCCAGTGAAGTTTACGGATGTCTTTAGAAACTGATTTGTGCTTTAGCAGGTTTAATAGAAGCCTATCAGCTGCATTTTGCACCATCTGTAGTTTTTTCTGATGTTGCTTCTGCATATTCAGATAGAGAGCATTACAATAGTCTAACTTTGATAATACCAATGCAGTTACAACCGTGCTCCTAGAGTCTAAGGGAATATAGGAAAGAACCTTCTTCACTTTCATAATCAGATAGAAGGCGGACAAAACAGTAGCATTAGTTTGCTGAGAGAAAGTTAGTTTATTGTCAATCAGGACCCCACGGTTTTTTGCCTTCTCTACAGGTTTTGGCAACTCTCTGATCTCGACATGCCACCAAAATTTGTCCCATCTGGGTTGGAGATTACCAAAGATCACCACTTTGGTTTTGTCCGAATTAAGTTTGAGACAATGCTTGCCCATCCAGCAGCTAATTTCCCTCATGCAGTTTTGAAACTGCATTGCGGGGGGAACTTGATCTTTATGTGCAGCTATCACAATCTGTGTGTCGTCGGCATATGATGTTAAATTGAAACCGAAATGTTGGATTAGGGGAGCCAGTTCCAACACATAGATGTTTAACAGGGATGGGCTAAGCGACGAACCCTGAGAGACCCCACTAGGGAGCACGTATGGAATTGATTTAAACTGGTCCATGGTCACTGTCTGTCTTCTTTCCTTAAAAAAAGACGATAGTAGAGACAGAGCCAGACCCTTAACCCCTAGTTTTTCCAGATGCAGTAGCGGTATGTCATGGTCGACGGTATCAAAAGCCGCCGACAGATCAAGGAGGGTCAGTGCTGCAGCACCTCCTTTATCCATCACTGTCCTAATCTCCTCGGTGGCCTTGATCAATGCCGTTTCCGTACTATGCCCTGGGCGGAAACCAAATTGGGAAGAATTGCGTTAACTGGTTATTCATGATTTTCTCTACTGACTTTGCTGGAAGTGGCAGCCTGGCAATAGGACAATAATTGCTTGTGTTTGAAACGTCCAGATTCCAGTTTTTTTATTAATGGAAGGATAGCTGCATCTTTCCAAAAGGCAGGGAAAATACTAGAGGTTAACATATAGTTAAATATTTTAGTCAAGATGGGACTCACCTCCTTCGCTATATCTCTCAAAACTGCGGTAGGGAAAGGGCCCAAAGGGGATCCAGATTTAATTTCCTTAATTATTTTTTCCACAAGCTCACTAGACACCTGTGAGAAATTCTGAAAGATATTCATTCCGGTCTCAGTACTCGAGGACTCCTTGGCTGGCTCATGTGCAACGGCAGCTTCAAAGGAGCCATAGAGGTCATTGACTTTATTCCTAAAGGCGCTGGCGATGTTATCACAGAAATGTTGACTACTCTTTATGGTTTTATTTCTAGGTACGGAAGTGAGCTTCTCTACCACCCCGAAGAGTTCTTCGGTTGAGATTTTAGCTCTCTCAATCTGCCTGGTGAAAAAGATCCCTTTTTCAGTAATCAGCAGAGTTTTGTTTGGCCAATGCAGATTTGTAATTACTTTTATCTAGTATCTCGTATTTCATTCTCCAGCGTCTTTCCAGTCTGCGGCATTTTTGTTTTTCATGGGTGCTTGCTCCATCAAAACCCACACATCCTCTGTCGAACCGGCACATCGCTGCCATTGTGTGGAACAGACCTGTTGCATCGCCACTGTTGCGTGGATCAGAACTGACACATCGCTTCTGTTGCATGGATCAGGACCAGCATATCGCCTGTTGCGTGGACCAGAATTGGTGCATCACCTCTGCTGTGTGCATCGGCCCCACGCATCGCCTTCAGAAACACAACGGTGTGACGCTGTTCCCGGCGCAAGGTCTTCGCATCTCAGTCGATTGCATCTTCGACGATGACTTAGAATCTCCTCATCGCTGCTCTTCGCTCATCAGAGCCGACACATTGCAGCTGCTGCACATATCAGGACCGGCAGATTGCTTCAACTATATCCTGCATCTTTGACATTGATGCAGTTAGGATCAAGGTACTTTTGTTCAGTGGGCCTCACTCGCTCCCTGTGTCCGGCCCAGGCTTCATTGCGGTCGGGCTGAACTTTTGACTTTGTCCCGGTCCGACGCAAACAGATATCCAAAGAAAGCATTTATTGCTTCTAAGTGCCATTTTACAGTTTGTTCTTTAACAATTCGTAACTCAAGTTCTAATTATTGGCTTTTTGTCGTTTTGGTCTTGTTCTGTTTATTACATTAATTTATATTTATCTAACATGGTGTGGATTCTTTTTTTTTGTGGTGTTTTCACTCTTTTACTGTTTGACGTATTGCACAAATACTTTACACATTTCCTCTCAGTTAAGCCTGACTTTTCTTTGCCAAGCTACTAGAGGGTGAGCACGGGTTAATTTAGGGTTTGCCTGCCTCGTACCCTGACTAGGATTATTGTTGCTGATTGACGTGGGCTCATTCCCTAGTCAGCAAAAAAACAAATTTCTAGCAATACTGATCACGGTAGTTGTGAGTATAATTTTTTTATCTGATGCTAAAAGGACAATTACTTGTGGTGCTCATGGATGGAGTCGAAGAAAGCTTGATGTTTGTATTTGAAAAAGTGTATTCTGGAGGTAGTTCTTCTAGAGCATACAATGGCAAATGCTTGACAGAAATATATTGTAGGAATAAAATAAAGCTAAACTGTTTTCCTTCATTTTACTTCAGATCTCTAAAGCCTTAGAGGAGTTTGAAGTGGAAGAGCAACCAATCTCGATGCTTGAAAACAAATTTCCTAATATAAGGGTGATACAGTCGGCTGTGAAGAGGCTGGAGAGTGCGCAACACGTACGTAAACCGAGAGATCATTGTAGAACATAAGGATTGAACGTATTGATATTTGTGATGGGAGGTTTCACCCATAAAGTCTCTTTATACTATGAGACAAATATGTTAAAGGTACTACATCTGTCAATGGAAAGGATAAATCCAGAGATATGATTGAACCAGTTTGTCTTTGGTGCACTTTTCCGGGAACAGATAGGTCTTTAAATGTCTTTTAAATTCAAGAGAGGTTTTCAAGAAGGTAGATGCTGAAAACATTATCTTCCAGATTTGGAGAGCTTGGCCAGAAAAGACCTGCCACCTATACGTACTTTTGTAACCAAATTTACTTACAGAACGTTCCAATAGCCCAATTCCTTAACTTAGAGACTAATAGGAGATTTGCATCTGTGACACAGCGTTGTTGGGCATAGCTGCTTTAGCTTAGATTTCTCTATTGAGAGACGCAAGCAGTGTAAGCCTACACAGAGATCTCTGCAGCAATGGGGCATCTCCAAATTCATTAGCTTAGTATATTTTCAGAGCTGGATATATCAACAAAATAAGCCTTTTCTTTTTTTTAATTTTCTGTGTTATGTATTCAAAGTTATTGTAATTTTAACATTCTTCATTGCATAATTATTTTTTATTCCTAAAACGTTTCCCATAATCAATGTCACAATACTGAATGTCTGTCTTGGGGTAATAGGCTACTTCAAGTTCGTGTTCAAAGTGATTGCAAAAAGTCAGGTTATGATCGGCATTGCAATGCCTCTGCTCCCTGCCAACTCATTATTGTTTGGGTGCTTCACGTTGCTTGAAGATGAAGCTTAGAGGCATAAGTGTTTTCCAGCTCCAGGTTTTCAACAAAATTAATGAGAAGAGTCATTTTAAACCATCAGTGTAATCCGGCCTTTCAATGTTTGATGATGGGCCTAGGAAGAAATCTGTTGGACAGATGACTAAGAGGAATGAATGAATTAAACGACATTTGAATAGCACACGCATACTCCAAAGAGTGTCCTGGCGCTGAACATTGAGGAAAGCCTGCCCACTGTCAAAAGATTGCTAGTGTTAGTCATTTTTCCGGACAGCCAAGTTTTTAGTTTTTTCCTAAAAACTTGATGCTCTGGGATGGCTGGAGTTCTCGGGAGAGTTTATTCCATGTTTTTTGCACCCAGGAAGTAAAACAATCTTCCTGCTTTTCTTTCACAATGGATTTTTGGAATCCTGGCTAGGAAGCTATGGGAGGAACGCAGTTCTCTAAGGGGGGCATACGTGCATATCCTCCTCCTCAGATGATCAACTCCTTTCCCATAGAGAGCTTTATGTGCCAGGCTCAGTGTCTTAAAGAGTACCCTTTTTTTGTTGGGCAGCCAATGGAGAGTCCTCAAATGATGGTTCATGTGTGTTCTTGGAGTGAGATTAAGAATTAATCTGGCTGCCGCATTCTGAACTACCTGTAACTGGCTAATAAGTAGTATGGGAGTCCATGGGTGACTGTGTCGAATGCCGCAGATAGATCTAGTAACGTCAAGAGGGCCTTGCCCCTTTTGTCTAACGTGCCTTTAATATGATCAGTTATTTCTATAAGGGCCGTTTCAGTGCTACAGTTGGCTCTAAAGCCCGATTGACTCAGGTGTACGAGGTTATTATTCTCTAGCTAACTGGAAAACTGCGTATTAACGTACTTTTCTAACATTTTCGAGAATGCAGAGAGTAGTGAGATTGGGCTGAAATTTGCAAGTATTTTGAGATCTGCCATAGGCTTTTTAAGAAGAGGTAGAATTTTCGCATGTTTCCATCTGGCGGGCATTATACCTGTCCATAATGAGTCATTTAAGACTTTGTTAATTAGCAGGTTAATGGACAGGGCCTCTTCGGCTAGAAGACTGGTGGACATGGATCAGCTGGCCACCCTGATTTAAGTTGCTTAATGGCTCTCAAAGTTTCCTCCCTGCAAATATGCGGAAGAGTGGAGAGATCGTGGGCATCTCCTGAATATTGCTATGACTATGTGAGCCTATCCCTTCAGAGATTCTATTGCCTATCTAGGGCAAAATAAGCAAACTGGCTTGAAATGTAGTTATTTTCTCGTGGAAATAATCTGCCAGCTGTTTACAACATTTGTCCGAGGAGTGTAAACCAAAGGTTTTCACCTCTGGGTTCAGAAAGGGTTTTATGATCTTGAAAATGTATTTTGTGTTTTTACCTTATTGATCATTTTTCCTTCCAAAGAACAATTTTTTCCCTAGTCCTATCTGAAGATAATACTCCTTTAGTGATTCTAAATATATATTTGTACTTCAACGTATAGTTTTTTCACCAATTTCTTTCAAGGCGTTTGCAATGTTTTTTTCAGGACCGTAGTTTTCATTAAACTAGAGGTCCGATTGTTTGGCTCTAAAGGATAGCTTTACTTCTTAGAGTGATAGAAAATTGATTTTGTTGAGAATACAGTCCTCAGTGAGCTCTGCGTCTGATTCAGGCTCTGCAGTCAATTGTGGGAGATCTGCGCCTAGAGCACTGGAAAGATCAATCGGCTGGACTTTGTAAAAAGCTCTGTTCAGCGTTATAATTACTTCCCCATAGGGTTGGCTGTGCTTAGGTTTTGGCCAACTAAATCTGATCAGGTAGTGATCTGACCAAATGATTGGTAAGGGGGCATCAGTTGCTATCTTAATATAAGACCAGATTTGATCTATGGTATGGCCCGCCTGATGTGTAGGTTTAAACACTTGTTGCATGCAGCCAAGTGAGGTCATGGAAGCTATGAGGGAGGATACCTCTGGTACTGCCGGTTTATCTATGTGGAGGTTAAAGTCTCCTAATACCATAAAGTGAGTATATTTCAGGGACCATGAGGCTATTGCCTTATTCAAGGTACAGGAGAAAATGGCCCCAGTGGAAACCATGTTAATGAAATAACACTGGTGTATCACCCGTTGAATTAATGCCTAACAGTTTCCAGCAGATTAAACATATTTAATCATGTGAAGCACGGAGACTCATGTTCACAGAGATCACGAGTGTTATATACAATTTTATAGGCAAAAGGTGCCCTAAAGGGAAGGGAATGGTAAGTGCAGCAATATGCAAGTGTGGCGGTACCGGAGACAAGAAGGGCAGTAAACAATATATACATCAAAATAGTGAAAAAGCCAATCCGGCCTATGACAAAAGGCCAATCTATTTACAACACCATGATAATGGGACACATGAGAGACAAATCACTGTTGTCCACACTGGTAAACACAAAATAGTTGTCGACTTTTCGACCCTGGGTTTATGTGTAGATAATTGAAGTTCTTACATAAGGGTCTTCATCAGGACCAGGGGTGGGGACACCTGTGAATAATTAATGGGACCTTAGTTACGTACAGGTGAGGAAACATTAATGAAAAAATATTTTATACATTATGCATGGGCATAGACAATTACTTGAAGGCCACCAGTGTGTGGGGTGGCGAGTTGGAAAAGGATGGGCCCTCAGACTCCAGTGTCAGAAAGGGACGTGGTTTTGTGGCTGAAAATACAATTGAGCAGGAATCGGCAACAATAGTAAAAGGGGCAGCTGAAAAAGTGAATAAATATTAATCTACAATGGTCCTCATAACCAAGAAGCTTACACTTACTTCTTCAGTCGTTTCTATGTAAATTCAATATTTTCTTAATGGTGGGCTCGCAAAAGTCAAAAGCTCCAACAATCTAGAATGGGACATGAGAGGTCGGGTTGTTAATAAAGTCTCAACCACAACAAAGTGAACTACAACTAAACTCTGAAACTATCAAAACGGGTGACGCAAGACATACCTTCCGTTCTTTAGAGCGTCCGTTTCACAGGAGTGAGATCGGAACACTGAACTTGCCAGCGGTTAACTACTGGCTACATCGGCCGTTAAAAACATGCACGCGCTATGTTCGGGTCTGCAGCAGCTGATTGCTGCTCACCCAGGACCGAGCTCACCCAGGACCGAGCGGGAGAAAACCCTGCGTGTCATACGCGAGGGTCGTCAGCTGGTCTGGGGGAAAACCAACAAGGAAAAGAAACCCATCTAGGACATAATGCAGATGTGGGAAAACACCGTAAACCTTGCAAGATGGCATTAGAAGTTGGCAAATTACATAAGGACTCATGAACATAATAAAATGAGGTGGATAAGAAATTATTTTTCTTCGACACGTGGTGAAAAATGCCATGTCAACATGCATCCCATATTTGTCTCACCATGGTGGGTATCTGGGGTACAATGAATGATCCGACCATGCCACGGTCGGCAACACATGCCGCAGTTCACATTATACATTACATTTCAAAACAGTAAATAATAGCGAGTTCTGAGTGTTATATAGTGGTTAACATGCGGACACCTAATTTGTTTTACGAACCGTGGGGAAGAAAATGGGTTTTCCCATAATCACACAGTCGTTGCACCAAGGCATGTATTGAGGTACACATTTATAACACAACATGGTCGCGGTTGAACGCGGCAGTACATGTGACATTAGCAAAATGGAATCAAAGTATGATCGCTCGCTGAGGGCTCACAATTTGTAACATTGGATTACAATTCTTTACACGTTGGCAGTGACAGATGTGTACCATTAGCACATCCTCTTTGGGATACAAGTAAACGTGTGTAAAATGCAAATACAAACAGGGCACCCAGTGAGTCATCGAAAATATCTTTCTTCTTAAATGCTATGTACATCCATTGGCAATACATACAGTTCATGTACCACCCTCGTTAGGGATACAAAGATTAAGCAATGGCTAGGTACACAGTCAACGTAGGGAAAATGATCCGCCAAAAGATTGCTAACTCTCTTGTAACCAAGATGTGTCGTAATATACTTTAGGTAGATAAACTATTAAACCACAGCATGTGACTGCAATCACTGTTCATTCCCTGACCAAGCAAGAAAGCTGGGCCTTTTGTCATAGGCCGGATTGGCTTTTACACTATTTTGATGTCTATATTGTTCACTGCCCTCCATGTCTAAATTACCCCCACACTTGCACATTGCTGCACTTACCCTTCCCTTCCTGTTGGGGCACCTTTTGCTTATAAAATTTTATTTAACACATGTGATCTCTGTGAACATGAGTCTCCGTGCATCACATGATTAAATATGTTAAATCTACTGGAAACTGTTTGGAATTCATTCGACAGGTGATACTATAGTGTTCTTTCATTAGCATTGTTTCCACTGGCGTCAATTTCTCATGTACCGTGCATTACCCAGGTCCTAGTGATTTGTCTGGGTCAACCCCCTATCCTATAACTTTATTGCCTTATTCAAGGCACCCAGAAACTGGCCAGCATGGCCCAAGGGGTCTATAAATAAGGGCCCCTGCCACAGACTGCTGTGCAGACAGCAGAGGTCTAGGCTCTTGGTACCCTCCACTTCCTCGACGCGGATAGGCACGCATTCATAGTCACTTATATATAATGGCTACCCCATCCCCTTTCCCTTTGACCCTATCTTTCCTGAGGATTTAGTAACCCGTGGGCAAAGCATTAGCTATTGTGGATTGGATGACTCTGTTAGCTAAGTTTATGTAAGAAACAAAAGGTCTGGCTTGTCGTCCTCCAGTAACTCTGCAATATGAAGTTCGTGTTTCTGAAGTCAGCATACATAGAGAAGAGCTGCTGAGTACATATTCAAATTACTTCCCTCTCTGAGCATATTATTAGTTGGCTTAGTAGTGTCTGTACCTTTAGAGGACCAATTGCACCAAGTACAATAGTAGTTGTTGCATGGGGTGGGGGGTGGAAATTGTGGAGCGCAGAGTTGTTTAGGGACTAGGTTAAGCAAAAACGAGGTAGACTATGTAATTAGTGGTCTGTCCTCACCGCCGAAACGAGCACAGGAATATTGGCCTGCCTCTATCATTGTGAGTGTGGCCTCAACAACTTTGGATTCCAGGTAAAGCATCCAACTTCTCCCCGTATTCTACTAGAATGTCTTAGTCCGCCCTGATGTATATGTCTGTCATCAATGCATTCTCCACTATCTTCCGGCATTTAGGAAGGGCTCCTCAACACTATGGTTTTTATTGTGAGAGGCACTTCAAAGCATTTGGTGCTCGGTTCCTTGTGACATGGCAGCAACCGGCAGCCATAAAGTTCAAACACAAAAAAGATACAACTTTCATTAAAAGATGTAGACTTTGTTGGAAGAGAAGATGAATATGATGATGATGATAATGGTGAAGCCAATTGTAACATTTCTCGTTTCATGATAATGAACAGGACAACCTCAGTAGGCACAACTTTGAATTTACCACCAATCAGTTTCCTCCACATGATTGAAATTTTGTTTCCAACCTTTTGAACAGTTTTTTAATTTTCTATCCATCTTTCTTCACTGGCCCCAGCTTTTAAAAGTTTTTATTTTGATACCTTGAGACATCCTCTGCTCATAATGTTTTCATGCTCCTTGCAATATTTAAACTTTGCACTGTTGGCGTTCCTAACTCAAGTCTCAATTAAGATGGTGTCAACCAGTTAAAAAGAGATTTCTTTGCCCAAAAGAATAGCCACTCTAGTTCACAGAGAACTCAAGAAGTTGGTTTTATGCGTGAGTATTGATAGTCCAGTCCACAGAGAACAGTTGAACATGCTTTGATGCATACAGCATCGCTTCGTGTTTCTTAGCATGATGACATGAGTAGTAAGGCATTACTCAGAGGAAAGGCTTACTATTGTGCTTAAAAAGAACGATTACAACAATGCAGTGAGAAATATAGAATTCACTGTCCCCACATAGATCTATAAGAAATGTGGTACTGGACTGAAATTATTGCATTTTTTGTTTTCTTTGTCCATTATTTATCTTTACATTGATTTATTGACTTATTATCATTCAGACTTCAAAAGATTGGCATCAATAAACCACAGCAACTTTCTTTTTTATAAACAATTTTCTTAACATTTCTATTGTTATAATAGATCAGTAGCACATTGAAATGCATAAGTGTGGTCAACATATCTTGCAAATGGAGTGCAAATGCATTTCTGGGATGCATCAGGCACATCGTGCTGTTGCTATATTGAACAAAAATACAGTTGTAAAAAGAGCTCATCAGTGAATATTCGGCATACCAAAATTGCTTTTCCATGGACCCTAAATTTTACTATGCCTTCCTAGACAGCTTCACACCTCGGACATCATGGCTTTAAGGCCATTACATGTATCCAGATCTGTTAGACCTGGCACCATTGGCATAGGTCTCCCTTCTATTTTTTGTCACTTTTTGTCTCCTTCGTGGTTGCTGGCGTTAGACGCTCTGGGCGCTGTGCCACTGCCATTCATTGTCACAGCGCGGATGCTCCTTATTATAAATTAACTGTGTGAACTAGTATAGTCTTAGTAGTGCCAAGGAACATGTTAGGAAAGTCGAATTTGGTATGCTTGAGCTTCAAATATTAACGTGCATCTGGTAGTGGTGATTGTCTTTATATTCTGAGTGTGCAACTACCGCTTTTGGAAAGCAGGTATCTTTTTGTCTAAACCTTCCTGTGTGTTTTCTTGGTATGTGTATTGGCCATCTGGTTTAGAGGGCCAGGGCAGGCTGAGGCCGACCTGGGTCGAATGGAGGAATCTGCCGTTGAAGTATGGGGTGGGGTGACCCCTTTGATCTGAGCAGGGCTGTGCCTGGCAAGGTGAATGATGGCTCCACCTTCCACTGGGCGTCTGATGGTGGGCCCCCTCTCCCTGAAAGGGAGGATGCCGTCTCGTAAATAAAGTGACCCAAGTCGATACCAAACTGGTTCTGGCCGGGTCGAGTGATTTGTGACTTTCTCGAGAACAAAGACTTTTGGGGTATAAAGATCTGAGCTGAAACCCCTTCGAGGTGTGTAACTTCGGGATGCGAAGACGAACCTCTGTCCGCGTAACAAGAGGGAAAGGACTTTGAAACTTTCATCCATCTACTGAAGCAACTACCCAAGGGCCTGATTCGAGCTTGCCTCCTGCTGAAGTCTCAGGGACATTAGACTTCATTCGTCAGCAGCCCGGATTCCTCTTGAAGGGAATCCTACTTGCAGGTGAGGCCTCTGTCGAGAAATCCAGGGTCTCTAGTTCTACTGTGGGGAGTGCCCGCTGCAGCTGAGGAGCTGTGCCGCTGAGTGCCCGCCTTTGCCTTGCTACGGAATCCATTGTTGTCGCCGTTGTGGGCCACTGCAGCTGAGGAGCTGTGCCGCTGAGTACCCGCATCTGGCTTGCTACGAAAACCATTTCTACCGCCATTGTGGGCCACTGCAGCTGAAAAGCTGTGCCGCTGAGGGCCCGCCTTGGCCTTGCCACGAAATCTATTGCTGTCGCTAGTGTGGGTCGCTGCCGCTGAAGAGTCGTGCCGCCGAGTGCCCGCATTGGTCCTACCACGAGGATACTATGCGAATCAGTACTATCGCTATTTTGGGCCGCCGCTGCTGAGGAGCTGTGCCGCTGAGCGCCCACCCTTGTTTTACTACAGAAGCCATCGCTATTGTTATCGCGGGCCGCTGCAGCTGAAGAGCTGTGCCGCTGAGCGACCACGCTAGCCCCTACGTCACGAACCTCGCCATCTTATGTGTGTGCCGCTGGGCGCCACCTCTCAACCCGGTCCTAGGATTAGCGTGAGTGCACGCCGCGGACTGCTGCAGCCGAGAAGCTGTGGCTGCTGAGAGTCCGCCTGTTATCCCGCACCTTCCCCGTGAAGCTGTGCGCTGTGCCCCCCGTTTATATCATTGTGCATAACCAGGCCACCTAGGCCCCGATCTCGAACTAAGCCCGTTCCACCTGCACGCACGAGTGCTTCCATCACCCTGAATGAATCTGTAATTATGTGCATTGTGGTTCTTTGAGCATTTCTCCGTTTCGTGCTTAACCTATATAAAAATAACTATTTTTCTATACTTGCTACTAGAAAGTAGGCATAAATCGCTCACTGATTTGTGGTATTATAGGTCTAATGATAAGAGTTTCTGTTCGGAGTACAAAGTATAATACAATCAATGCGTGTAGTTAAATTGCATTAATCTGTAATGAGTTGAAATAGCTACTTCCCTGGGAGCCATGAGAGCTCACATCCATTCTTCTGAGGGTATGGTACCCAAGTAGACCTCTCAAGCAGCTCTATGTTTTGGAAATGTATCTAGTGTAATATTGCCTGGGGTCAGTCTAGACTGTAGTTAATTATTGCTTGTGAGTGTCCCGGTCATAAGCGTGGGCTTCAAAGGACTAAAGTCTGGTATAGCCTATACATCTCTGAGATACGTTGAAAAGGCGCATCACAACT
Source organism: Triturus cristatus (assembly GCF_964204655.1). NCBI lineage: Eukaryota > Metazoa > Chordata > Amphibia > Caudata > Salamandridae > Triturus > Triturus cristatus. The sequence continues at coordinate 494,776,334 of NC_140585.1, forward strand.
GTAGGCAACTGACTTTTGTGTAAAACAAGTTCAAGTTGCAAATCTCAGAAAGCCCTTAGTAAATGTGACAAATGGCATCCCTCAGTCTGGAGAGCCCAATAGTTTTCCATTCCCAAAGGCCCCCAAAGCAAAAACCAGTTTAAGAAGCATGGCAAATTTTTGGACACAAATGTCTTTTGCGTCACTCATGATCACCTGCCTTACGTGACTGAATGTGATTATCTGGTATCCTGGTTTTCAGGTTTTGGCCACGTCTCACACTAATCTAGTATGGATGCAAAGTTCTAGGTTTGCCCTTGACTTAGTACTTGTCCTGTATCTAGAGGGATTCACCAAGCACACCCTCTATAATAATAGGAGAACTACTGTGTCTTTTAAGGGTTCACACGTGCAGCACGGTGATGGCAGCATACCATGTTGTGTAATGCTCATGTAAATAGAAGCATTATGGCCATTCACCTAAAGTTGTTGACGGTGAACCTGGAATCCTAGCCCCGAAATCCTGTGTACCTGGTTGTGTGCATGTATGCTAGTAAAGTTTGGTATGCATTGCATAAGTGTCTAAGTGAACCAGTGTGACGCAGTTTTGTGGGTTTAATTTTGGAACTCTCTCACCTGTTCATGTGCCCAAGATGGAGATGTGGTTGCTTTCCCTGACAGTGGAAGTGTAGTCTGACATTTCTTAGGCTGGCCGTAGAAAAAACAAATGCTGAAGTAGGGAAAGAGGAGACAGGCTTCCCCATAGAAATTGGATTGTGGCCTTTCTGATATAGCGAGCTGCTGATTAGTCTTTCTGAGGCTGTCATTTGGAGGATGACAGGGGTGAAGGGTGGAACTGCAATACCTATTTGTGCTTCTCTTTTGGGTGCTCGAGCCTAGAGACGACCCTGGTTAGAAAAGCACCACTCAAGACAAAGGCTGAGCCTGGAAGATAGCCTGAGAAGGACTCCTAAAAAGGGAACCCACCCATACAGGTACTTCAAAGACAATCCATTTGGCCTGTCTGCCAACTTCATGAAAGTAGGAGCTGCTGAACCTCTTGGTGTTCAAATGCCAGGGTCTCTCTAACCACACGAGTGCTCTACAGAACACCCTGTTGACTACTGCACAACCAGGGTCGGTGGCTGTCCGACTACCAACTCTCTAGAGGTTAGAGGACATTGCCTGCAGTCCAATATGAAGGAATAACTGCCTGCATGTCCTGGGGACCTAGGGAATGCTGTCTGGGTGACAGGGAAGGAGCAAACCAACCATGCAGGTGGAGCTGACCGTTGGAAGGGGCTACAAATAGCTAACCATGGTGCAGGTGTCTGTCCACCAGAGACTCTCAAAGTATGTGACTAACCTGATTGAAGTTTCAGATCAGTCCCAGAAATGCTTGGTGGAACAGCATCACTCAAGGCACTATGTGACCAATTAGCACCTAGCACTGAAGATCCCAGCACATGATCGGACTATTGCCAACGTGCTCCAAGCAGCATCTAGAAGCACTCCATTTTATCCAGAGTCCCGGCTTCTGGAGAGGAAGGCTGATCCCCCACCTCTACCTAAGTGGGCCCCTACGCTGCTGACGGCATACTCGCTATAGGATTCGGACCCGCTGAGTCCACGAGACCCATCTGTGCTGAAAGACTACTGGAGCCCGAAAATGGCCAATGCCAGGATATACCACTCCTGCTACTGCCCTCTGAAGACTTGATACGAGGCCTGCAGCTACTGTCTCTCAAGCAGGACTGCCATGGGCATGGTCCTGTGTGTCTCCAGTAAACCCATCTATGACCGGCCCTTTGCAGCCCTATGCTGACAGAAGAGAACTAAGTGAGAACTGTATGGGCTACTTAGCTCTAAGTGATTGGCTAAGGAGGAGTGTGCTGGAGAAGCTCTGCACCTGATCTGGAGCCTAAGGGGTAGATGTAAGAAGTTAGGAATAGGGATTTCCTAATTGCTATTATTTGAAAATCGCAATTAAGAAATTGCTATTTTTAAATGTATGAAACTCCCTTGAGTTTCATTAGCGATTCGTAGTGGGTCACAAATAGACCTACCTCATGAATATTAATAAGGTAGGTTGCAATTTGTGACCCACTAAGTTTCGCTGCAATCACAGGGATGGTGGCCTGCTGGGGTCAGCAGACCACCACGTCTTTGAATATATTTTACAGCTATTCTCAAGGTGGAAGAGGCTTCTTGGGTACTCCTTCCCATTTGCGAATTGGTTACCACCAACTTTCAATTGGTGGTAAATTGCAAATGTTTTGTGACCGCATTTCAGTCGCAAAACATTTTTACATACCATCCCAATTCGGTATTAGGAAGGGACGCCCTAAACACGCCCCTTCCCCATACTGAATGGCAAAAACCTAAATTGTGTTTTGGTAACAAGTTACTGAATTGCAAATTAACTTTGTACATCACAAAAACATTTTTGCAGTCGCAGATGGGCTGATTCGGCCGTTTGCGAATGCAAAAATGTTTCGAACAAATGGCGCTAAGCCCCCTGAACCCCAAGTCATTACAGTAGAGGGAGAAGTGGGGGGTGAATGGCCTGGCAGGGAACACACCTTGAAGAACATGGGCTCACATCTGAGCATCAGGCATCTAACACATTGTTGTAATGTGTGTGCCTTTTGGTAAAGTAAAGATTTTTCCCTTTTTCAAAAGAGAAGCATCTGGTTAGAAATGGATATTATTGGTCTGCCATTTGCGGTGCTGAGCCTGTATACCCCCACACTAACTTACCTGAGAAGCCTGGAACTGCTCGCAATTGCTACCAATGAGAATCAAGTGGTGAAATGGCTATACTTGTCCCAGATTACAGAGCCATAATACTATGGACTGCAGGACAGTAGAGACTAACCTCCTCAGTCCTCACCACTGTGGCCCAGTAGACCCTCTCTGCCCCTCGGGCCCCCAAATTAGGTCTGACAGAGTCCACAGCAGAGTTCCGTTTGCTGGCTTTCTATTTCACTGAAGTACCTGTATTATTTTATATATTTTAGACAGACCATAAGATAACAAATGTGGCTGAGAGTATACTTTTAGAGGGCTGTCCTCTAAATTAAATCTTTTAGTGTTTCTCAGGGTCCACATTTCAGGCCAGAATGGATATTTGAAGCTTGGGCAAAAAATCCATTCATTTATAAGTATGAGGTGTAAGGCTCAATAGTACTTCAAAACATCGTTAATCCGCAGCCTTCATCAAATGTAGATTTACAAGGTTTGGCCATGGAAACCCCTGGATGTACCCACTGAAGAGACTGCAGCATTGTTGTTAGACAGTTAAAAGAATATAGAGGAATTCTGTACGCTTATACGTTTTTTTCTTTTATTTTCTGAAGAATCCTTTCTTTTTAGGTCGTGCCTAGCGTTGCAGTGCATGCGCTGCTCGCTCTGCGAGGCATGCTGTAGTAGGGTATGATGTTGAAGTGGTGTGCAAGCTTCGCCCACTCTCCATCCATATTTTTTATTGGCTGGTGGCATTGTCTTTGGTAAACGCTGGCTTCCGATTCAATATGAGGCTTCTTAGTCCTGCCTTGTTACGGCCCTGTATCCTTTTGTGACCGCCCATCAGGACTGGATCTTTTACTTGCGGTGTTACACGGTCTCCTTCATTAGTCCTTTCATTCGGCTTTGGCAAGGGCGTCCGCATGTTATTTTTGCATCGCGCTTTCACTTTAACAATAGCTGCTGCCCCACCCCGCGAGTGCTGTGTGGGGCGGCAGCTATTGGTAAAGTGAAAGCACAATGCAAATATAAACAAGCAGCTTCTTTTGCGCAATGGCGACAGCTTGGTTGTTTTATAATTGGTTTATCGTGGGTCGTGACCTTTGTTTCTGGTCTGTCAATTTGCAACTAGTCATGGCCAAGTTGAGCGTGTTTTCTGCTGAGCTGTGTTTGTCTCCCTGACCTCAGAGCCACCTTTGCAAAGATTAACAGTCAGCAGGACTGGTGATCTATGCGCCTCAGTCTAGACACTGCTCTCCTAACCAGGGCCACCGAGGGCAGCTGTTGTTTGCATTTTATGCTCCAATGTAGTTTTAGCTTGACCCCCTCTTCAGTGTGTGCACTTGATACATTTGAATTGCTTCAGCTCTAGTTTGTGTGTGTTTTCTGGTCACTATGAACCAGAAAGGGAGGCACGCGCTGAGTGTCGTCGTTGTCTCCTTGCCCCATTTTGGTGTTCTGCTCCATGTGTTTCACTTTTAGAGGTAAGGGGCTGCTGGTGGGCTCGGGAAAGCTCGGATTTTGATGTATGCGAGAGTGTCTGCGAAGTTTCTACGTGTTTATAATGAACCTGTTGGTGGAATTTATTCCCTATGCGTGAGACCTTATCCGACCTTCTCGCGTTTAGTTTAAGTAGTAACGGCACTTCAATAAGGTGAGCATCAAGCAGGTAAACTGCCCTTGTGCACGTTTGGTGATGAGCGGGAGGGCGATGCTTTTTTATAGACTATACATTCAGAAAGGATCTCCCCGAGACAATTTCTGAGTCGATCCTTAGATGGACCTCCATTATTAACCATGAACACCCACACCCTGTAGTAAAATAAATCACTTTCCTTTCACAGTTTGTTAGTGAATTATGCTTCGAGATTGGATAAGCTATAAAGGAGGAGGGAGGTGTGTGTGACTGTGTTCACTTTAACAACACTGGCATCGCTGCAAAAGTTTCTGCCTTAGGCGTGCGCTTGGACCACAACCTGTTCTTTAAAGAGACAAGCCAGCTGGATTCTCACATTGCTCCTAATATATCGCGTTTCTACTGAAACATGCAAAAAGGATTTTATTTCATTGAAATGTCTAAATAAAAGCGTTGGTTGTGTCATTTAACATGCAGACATACAATGAGCGTTTGTGTGCTTGTGAGAGAGAGCGTGTGCGTGTGTGTGTGCGCTTATGGATTACAAGGGGATTCCTACCACACTTTCATCTGCAGACATATCAGGCAGCTAAATCAGTGATCTTTGAGTTGGCTAAATCCTTCTGCAGCTTCAAATGTTTTTTAACCACCAATTGGTCTAATACACCTTGTTGTATATCAACGTTTTCCTTTGCACATCATCCAGCTCGGAGAGTTCTTATATTTGAATGCTTTACACCCTTAGATTCCACATACTTGTAGCATATTTAATGCTAAAATAACATGCATAAAAGAAAAATATACCATCCATTTCGCAATGGGATCACTGATTTATTAAAATTGATGCATTATCTTTAATACTTCAGACAGTCAACACGTGTTTTCCTTCTTCTGGCGTGCATGCCTGAGACTTCTTCAAGGCTGTTGAATTAATGGATCAGGTTACTCATTGTGAGTTCAGTCAATATGTGTAATCATCTCTAGGTCTCTTTGTTGTGAGGTCATGGTAACGCATCTGATATCAAGAAGATTAAATAACAAGCATTTGCAATGCATTAGGCCTCGCATTTACGCAAGTTTAAGCTATTGGCATTGTAAATGACAATGCATATTATTTATGTTTCGAAAACCAAAACATAAATAAAAGTCAGTCATTTACAATGCCAATAGCTCAAACTCTCGTAAATGCGAGACCTGTTGCATTGCAAATGCTTGTTTATTTATAATATTTTTAAATACCTCTGTGTTAACATTAACATTCTTCAGTGTATGTCTCAAAATGGCAGTATAGAAGCCTTGCTCTCCGACTTGAACTGGAGAGACAGTTGATATGGTGTAGTTTACATGAGTGCCGAACATTTCCAGAAAAGTTCAGGGGTACATATTGTCCGAGGGATGGCGCATTGTGGGCAGCCATGTGAAGGACTAACATAAAGCACACTGTCCTCCATTCCAGGCATTCAAATTAATTCAGTGAACTAGTGCTTGTAGCTGCAGCTAGCTAGTGGCGCGATAGCTTAATCCTGAACAGTAAAAGATCATTCCTCTTTAGAGCTACACGATTTGGGAAATGGATCGAGGAGCTTTCCATTTGCTTGCATTCTTGCTGTCGGCTTTCTTGTATAAGAGGTGAACATATTTTGTAAATGTAGACCCACCGTTAGTGTTACGTTTGACATTAAGTAAACAGCTACAGGCGAGAAAGTTGGATGCTTTTTCATGTCTATGATGAGAAGTGCTAGTGGCTCTACAATAGTTGCTTAGCGGAAAGAACACAAAAGTGTGTTCCTTAAAATATAACGTTCTAGCAAACACTTGAAAAAGTATTCAAATGAAAAGCAAACTACAGGAAGCAGACATTTCACCTCTGAGGCTAGAACAAGGAGTGACTGGTGATATAAGCCCAGTGGGGCTCCTTTCTCTTATTTGGGTTCTCTCCGTTCTCCGAAAACGACTTAATAGTATTGATGACAAAAGAATTCCAGTACATTGACAATGCGTTTAGAAAATGCCATTAAATACGTACGTTTTAAAAATATATTTTTAAGGGCGCTCTGGAATCATCCCTGGAATCGCCAAAGTTTCTAAAGCATGTTAATCTAGGAATGTTTCTGTGCTTGAGAGCACCCCTGAAGCCTGTTAACTATTTCATCTCTTCAATCTTATTACAGATCATTGTGACAGAAGATGATAAACTATATAAATATGAAAAGCTTTGTGTATGTGCCGGAGCCAAACCCAAGCTGATATTTGAAGGAAATCCACATGTATTGGGCATTCGTGATACAGACAGTGCCAAGGTAATATTTCCGTGCATGAGGTGAATTTATTTTGAAGGTGCCACATTAGTAATTGTTAAGTACACATTAGAACTGTTATTTACCGGTGCACATTTCTACTGAAAGAGTCTTGTTTCTCCAGTCTATGATAATATCGACCTGACTGATGTGCAGTAATACATTGAAGTTTTCACTGTTGTGCCAGGCCTCCTTTTTACTTTACAATATAAGGTGCAATCTCATCCTTTACCATGAGTACTTTAAGTGTGCTTCTTTAAAATATTTGGTCCTGTTCCACAGTCTCAATGATATAAGAGGTTTTTAGAACGTCCCAGCAAGCCTCCTGTAGCTAATCTAACAGCACAATTCAAAATGAACAGAAATCGGTGATAGGTGTAATGTTAAACCGAGGTTTTGAAAAGTGGGTGTCTTCACCTAACTATTTTTGTTTGTAACATTAAAGCATGATGAAAGAAAACCCCTCTTTTGGGGGATAATGACTCAAGCAATCCTGTAACACATATTTTGTAGTTCACACTTATTATACTGAACAGAGCTTTCAGTTAGCTTACTTTGATTGTTATGCATTAGATTTGCATTAAAAAAAAATTATAAGAAGAATTTTTCCAATGTGACCTACACTGCTGATATATGATGTGTGATGATATGATATAATCAGTGTTGTTCAACTAATTAGGAGTGGCCACACTAACGTTTTTGTCCCTTTGAATGCAGGAATTTCAGAAACAACTTAAACAAGCCAAAAGGATAGCAATTGTTGGAAATGGGGGGATAGCTCTTGAGTTGGCGTAAGTATGTTTATGTGTAAGATATTATGGAAAAGAACTGTGTTTCTGATTTTGGTAGTCATCTTACATGTTTTAGAAGTTCCTTCTCAATTGACCTAATTTAAGGTAGAATAATGCATACTTTACCAAAAATAACTTTTAATGGGGTCCACCTAACTTATGAAGATCTCACCAGGGGCGGCTAGTGACATTTGATATTGGTGAGGCGTAAAAGTTGAGCATAAGTGTTATGTCGATAGCGAGCGAGCCGACTATCATAAGAGGGACTCGAGGGGAGAGGGTCTTGCAAAGTGTGTGCAAATGGAGCATTTTAAAGCAAATTTGAGAGGGCAAGAATGTTTATAAAGCAATTCTGAAGGTGTAGACTTGAAATATGCCAAATACATTACAAAATACCCCATATCTTACAGCACTAAACGAGCCTCCTCTGCTCTACGTGCCTCTTCTGCCTTACATGTCTCCTCTGCCCTCCGCTCCTTCTCTGCCCTCCGCTCCTTCTCTGCCCTCCGCTCCTCCTCTGCCCTCCGCGACTCCTCTGCCTTACGTGCCTCTTCTACCCTCCGTGCTTCCTCTGCCCTCCGCACCTCCTCGGCCCTCCGCACCTCCTCTGCTTTCCGTGCCTCTTCTACCCTCTGTGCCTCCTCTGCCTTACGTACCTCCTCAGCCTTGCGTACCTCCTCAGCCCTCTGATCCTCCCTTGCCTTATGCTCCTCTTCTACACTCTGATGCACCCTGTCTACGCTCTGCCCCCCTTCTGCTCTGTGATCTTCTTCTGCCCTCTTCGCCTCTTTTACCCCTTACCCATCCTCCTCTCCCTGTGCCTCTCCCGTGGCTGCTTCGTCTGTCTTATTCTCCACCTCTTTACCTGACCTCATTTTCACGAACACCGAGGCCAGGATGACGGCCAGCACAGTGAACGGGAAGGGCACGGCAAAGTAAAAGTCCGCCACTGTTTCCATCTCTGCTCCGGTCCAAGCTGGACTCCATCAACACTTGGCTGCCTTACAGCCTGCGGCAGCGCCTCAGCTTCTGCCTACGAACTCTAGGTGCAGGCGGCTTCGAGCTTGCGAGCCTCTGACGTGTTCTCGATGCCTAGTAGTGCCTACAAGTGCGTGCTTGCAGCTTCTGCCGAGTCAACCAGAGTTCGAGGCTCAGTCCACTGCCTGTGAGCGCCCGGCCTTGATGTTTGCTTGTAAATAAATGGCAGGCTTTGATGAGGCCCCTGTGAGTCCCAGCAGGCTCTGTCAGCTACCAGTGAGCATAGACTCTGTTGTTCCCAGTCGCGGCTCGTGCGGGGGGGGGGGAGGGGAGGGGGCGGGGAATTAAATATAAAAAAATGGAAAACTTGCCTCACAGCCGGTTCGCGCCACCTCTGCTCCCCTTGGCGCCTTCACGAACGGCACTGACTGGAGTGGACTGTCATCCCCTCTCAGCCAAAGCGCCAGGATTGGCTTGGGGCACGGTTACTACACGCCCGTCTGCCCATTAGGAGACTGAGGTTTGAGCCTTTGCTCAACCCTCGCTCTCCTAATGGGCATGCGCCAGACAGAGCAGACACTAGTGCGCATGACTGGGCACGGCGGAAAATCTGCCCACCTTCCCCACTCATGCGCACTTGTGCTGCTGCCCGTTGCCCCTGGTCTGACAATCATGTCAGTCAACATGACGCCGGACCGCCCACCCCCTTCAGACTCTGAAGGGGGTGGGTGGTCCGATGTCATGCTGACTGACATGATTTTCAGTTCTCCCTCGGCGTCTTTGAACTTAAGTAAACTGATTACTTAAGTTCAAAGACGCAGAGGGAGCCGCGGGCGGGGGGGGGCTACGCCCCAATGGACGCACCGCGGCTGGATCTCACTGCTGCCAAGTTATCACGGGTGAATTCTTTCTACATGCTTAATATGCTGACCTGCACTAACACCATAACAGAGGAAATGTCACTGCTCACACCAGAACTGTAACTGGGAACCCTCATCATGTCCACAAGGAAACCTCCATTGAGCCTCCATAGGTTAAGAAATATTAAAACTACAAAAATACTGTGGACTATGTTGGTAATATAATTGTTGCTCAAGTGTTTGTCTATCATAATTTTGCTTTGTGGTAGTAACAACAAGATAGTGACGGCACTGGGCTATTCTACTGCAACCGCTGCTTCTTAAAATATATTTTATTTTGAAACATTATTGAAGTTGGAGCCTGTGAGGATTTGTGCATAGTTGGCAACAGAAGTTGACACTTTGGGAGGGAGGGGGGGAGGGGAGGGAAGCCTTCTAGCATGCCCGTGCACCACTAAACATATTCAAGGAATTGAAATCAAGGAATTCTTCAGACACCCTTGATTTACATCCTGATACTTTACCATGCACAATCTTTATCTTAATTACGCAGTATCATGTGCTAAACACCACAACCTAATCCTATATCTGTCCTTTTCATTGCTCTATTCTGTCATCACTGAATGACCATTGAGACATAATACAGTTTGAAGTAAAGCCAAGAAAAGAAGGCTAATTGTAGTTATGGGATAAAGAACCGGTACATCTTTGGGTCATTAGTGTGTGTGTGTCTGTCTCCTACAGGCAGGTGTGTGTGTGTGTGTGTGTGTGTGTGTGTCTGTCTGTCTGTCTGTCTGTCTGTCTGTCTGTCTGTCCACCCCCTAGTGTCAATAACTTTGGTACCATTTGATGAATCTTCGATAAATTTTCAGCACTCCACTGACTTCAGCTGCTGACTTGAAAGTTTTGGGGTGATGAGGGGGGCCGAGAAAAAAGGGGGGGGGGGCAAAATGCATTTTCCCCATGCAGTTTCCCATAGGGATTTTAAACACAACTACAGCCCGAACCGCTGGATGGAATTGCACCGAATTTGGCAGAAAGGTAGCTCTTGGGCCAGAAAGAGTCCTTTTTAGGTCTCGCCTGACCCAGCGCATGCGCTGGTCTGGCGAGGCTTTTTATGAGGGCTCAAAAAAATGCTACCATGGCAAGCCTAGAGCTACGGTGCGCAGACGCGCGCTTAGGAGCAGAGGCTGGCAAACCTCGTCATGCTCATTAAGCGCCCGCGATCACTTTCACTTTCGCCCGCGATCACTTTCGCGGCGCCCCTTTTATGTTCTAGTTCAAAGAACATCAAACATCAAAGAACATGTTGTGTTAATGCTTTGCTGCGCCCGTTTGACTTACAATGTGCTTTCTCTTTCCACAAACTCGATGTTTGTGTTCCTTTATTTTGAGATGCTTTTAGTATTACTGTTTTGTGACTTAACGAACATTAAGGAAATGTTACTGTGAAACTGGACAATGTTCACAGTGTTTATTTCTGATCGCAGCGGCTGCTTCATGTCCGTTGCACCATTCAGGGAGTCCTTTCGTTGGCGCTTTCATGAGGACATGATGAGGAAGCTGGAAACTTTTGGCACATTCTCATTAAAAGCACAGCATGTTGGCGACTGGCTAATCGATTAGACCTATGTAGCGCTTTAGATCTCAAAGCGCTATGGTGGGTGCAGCAGTTACAACTCATGAAATATGGGGTGCAACTCACAAGGAGGGGGCAGGTTTGAGTTCACATTGGCTGCAATCGAACTCTTAAGATGATGGGCTGTGTGTATCCATTATCAGCACTCAGTCTTCGCTAAGTGACCTTGTTTGTTTTGTTGTGTTAATGCTTTGCTGCGCCCGTTTGACTTACAACGTGCTTTCTCTTTCCACAAACTCGATGTTTGTGTTCCTTTATTTTGAGATGCTTTTAGTATTACTATCACACACACAACCACACACCCACACACACACAACCACACACACAACCACACATACAACCACACACATACAACCACACAAACACACAACCACACACATACACACAAACACACACAACCACACCCACAACAACACAACCACACACACAACCACACACAACCACACACCCACAACCACAACCACACCCTCACACCCACACACCCACAACCACACACCCACAACCACACACCCACAACCACACACCCACAACCACACACCCACAACCACACACACACAACCCCCCCCACACACACACACACACACAACCCCAGCCACACACAAAACCACACCCACACACAAAACCACAACCACACACACAACCACACAGACACAACCACACACACACCCACACACACAACCACACACACAACCACACACACAAACAACCGCACCCATACCCACAACCACAGAACCACACCCAACCACACCCACATACACACACAACCACAAAACCACAACCACACACACACACACACAACCACACACACAACCACACATACAACCACACACACAACCACACACACACAACCACACACACAACCACACACACAACCACACACAACCACACCCACACACACCCACACACACAACCCCACACACACACAACCACACACACAACCACCCACACACACACAACCACACCAAGCATTGGCATAGCCAATAGGTCCCGCCTTTGGGACCTTATAAGTGTTTAGCCCCGCAACAGTTGATGTGGTTGCACCAAGGATATTGTGCTGCATAACTAAATACTTAGAAGGTCCCACAAGCGAGACCTATTGGCTATGCCAATGCTTGTTGTTATTTGGTGTAAATCCATTACGTAGTTTTGGAAATATTAAAGGATTATCAAATTTGTATATCTAGAAGCGCAAACCCTCCCAATCTCGTGCAGAGATCTGATTGACTGCCAACACTTCAACCAGGAAGTGTTGGCAGCCATTTTGTGACTCATTTTTAGCCAAGTCCCAAACATAAAGCTTAAAAAAACCAGAAGGGAGCAGGGTAGGAATACAAGCATGTTCTTTTTTTCAGCCTCTGGTTGGGGCAGGTCCCAAGGGCATGCTTTAAATAATAAAAATTGGAGGGGCCGCATGCAGCCCCCACCAGAACTAGAGTTTTACCCTGGGGGACACCCACCGTTTTATTTTATTTTTAAATAGGAGAGGGGCATGCACCCCCCTGGCCTTTAAAGGCTCTGGAGACCACCACCTCCCTCTCAGGGCCATCAAAGACTTCTTCTGCAGCCCCCCTGAACTCCTCTGCTGGGAGTTCTGACCTGCCAAGTGGTCCCAAGTTCTGGGTCCTTCGAGGGGGTTTGGGTGTTTCAAAGACTCAAAATCCACTCATCATCTTTCCCCCCACTGCTCCCTCTCCGACGCAGGTCCTGCTGTGCAGCTGACGTCACTGAGGCATCACCTGCCCGCAGCTGGACGAATCAACGCAGTGCCTGTTTCGCAGTCGCCACATCGACTCCAGCGCATATGGATTTTCCACGCATTGCACCTGTGCACCAAGTCTACATCGGCGCTGGGCTTTGTAAGGAACCGAAGCCACGTGTCTGGGGAAACAACGCAACACCTTCCAGCGCAGTAAGAAACCAATGCTTCACCTCCTCTCACAAAAAGTAACCAACGCATTGCCTTCCCTGTGTGTAAGGAACCGATGCATCGCTTTGCTTTTTGGCACCTCACCTCCCCTGCGCCTGTTTTCGTCTTGTGATTCTGACGCATCCCTGGTACTTTGTGCTAAAAGTAATGCATCCATAGTTTTATATGGACTGAACTGCTTTAATCCTTTTTAAAGTCATATCTTGGGGAGCCAAGATGGCGGAGTGAGCAGTCGTCCTGCCCCGGAGCTCCCGCCAGGGTCGGATTCAACACCGGCTGCCAGGCCGTCAATAGCGCTGACGGTGCCCGGATTGCGTTCCCCAGAGACCCACGACCACAGGACATCGACGGCGGGGTGAAGCTCGGTGATCGAGGGCTGCATTGGCCGTGAGAAGATGGAGGCGGAGTGCGGCGCTGCTGGGGCCGCGCCGGAGAGGGCAGGGCTGGCGAGAGAATCGAGAGCCGGTGGAGGCAGCGTTGGAGACCCCTGAGCCTGAGACGGACGGTGAGCGGCAGGGGCCCCCGGGAGTGGTGTCTGGAGTGGAGCGGGAGCATGTGGAGCGGTGCCGCGACCGAGCTGGGTCCGGCCTGCCATTTTGAGCGGCAGGAGCAGCACCGGAGAGGGGGCGGGACTGCGGAGAGCTCCTTAAGGACTGTGAGGCCTGGACCTGGCTCCAGTGTACCAGCGGAGGACTACGGGGCAGGGAGACACTCGGCCCCCCCGTGCCAGGCCTGCAGGAGAGGCGGAGGGAAGCGCGGAAGGCGACGCAGCCAAGCACCCTGGGGAAGAGCCGCATATCTGGTGCGGGAGGCGCCAAAGCGGGGTCTACGGTGAGCGGGGGCTCGCTGTGCGATTCTCTCCCCGGCCCAGCAGCGGCGCCCCTATCCGGGGATAGTTGGCAGTCGGCGCGAGGATCATGGGGGCCTAGGGCTTAGGGCTTGCAGTCGGCGGACTGGGGCATAGAGGTTGGCCCTCACAGCTGGGGACAGTCACGATCGGCGGTGCAGGCCACGGAGGAGTGCGAAAGCAGGTGGCGCCGGTGGGGGCGCCACCGTTTCGGTGTCCCAGGCCGGGGTTGAGGCTTGCCGCGTGCTCTGCTCATCCTCCCTGGTAACCGTGTGAGCATCTCGGACAGGACCGAGGCCGGTGCAGGGCCTCTGGAGGTCAATGTCCCACGGCCCGGCGGGTTTCCTGGTTTGCGGTGCAGTGCTGAGCCCTCACCGCATAGCGGAGGGAGCGGACTGGAGAGCTGGGAGCATGAGCGGCAGGCACCGCACCTAGTGACTGTACAAAGGCGGAAGCTGCCCGCAGAGGGGGACACGAAGACAAACGCTAGCATTGGTGCAGTGGACGCGGCCTGGAAGCACAGGCTAGCCGAACAGGGGCAGAGGGCCTTTCAGCGACACAACATCTCTACAGGGACGGGGGGGCAGAAGCGCCGCAGGTGGCTGGACACATTGGAATTGCTTTGTGCGGATACAGAGACTTCAGGCCTTGAGCTTCCTTTCAGGCATCAACCGGGTCTTGTCCCCCCGACGGCGGACTGGTGGGAAAGAGACAGGAACTCTGCAAGACATACACGGGGTCTTGTGGGTCTCGCTATGTCCACTTCCAGGAAACGGCAGGACAAAAATATTAAGGATATGTTCTCCAAGTCCCCGGTTGGTCAGATGGCTGCGAATGCGGACTCCGGAGGACCCAGAAAGGGGAAGCCGGAAGCTGGGGGTTCTGAGCCCATCACCAAGGCCTTCCTGGAGTCGATGTTCGCCTCACTGCGGGACGATATCCAAACTTTAAAGCAAGAGTTCACGTCTGAGCTCAAAGAGGTCCGCCGCGACATGGACGGCATTGGTGAAAGGGTGGCGGACCTGGAGGGCAAGAGCGATGGAAGGGACGAGGAAATAGCGAATCTACAGCAAGAGATCATTAGACTGCATGATCAACAGGTGGATCTTCAGGTCCACCTTGAGGACCTCGAGAATCGCTCCCGTCGCCATAACATCCGAATAAGGGGCGTGAAAGCGGACGAAGACTCGAAGGATCTTTTCACCTATGTGAGGGAGCTATTCAACCACATCCTAGAACGACCTCTGGACACGAACTTGGAGTTAGATTGGGCGCTTTGAGTGGGTCCCCCCAGAGCGCCGTCGGCCCCTCCGTCGGACATCTTAGTGTGTACCGCACCAAGGAGTTGATAATGCAAACAGCACGCCGTCTGCACTCCTTACAATTTCGTGATCACAAACCGGTGCTGTACCAGGACCTGGCCGCTCTCACGCTACAAAAAAGGCGCCTTTTCAAACCCATCACGACGCACCTCCAACACAATAACATTTCCTACAGCTGGGGTCACCCCATCCGCTTGGTGTTTCGTAAAGATGACAAACTGTACCAATTGCGTTCTCTGTCTGAGGCCAGCAAGCTGCTGGGGGTGAGCCTCCTGGATGAAGAAGGAGGTGAGTGGGCCTCCGCGTCAGGTGCATGAAACACTGGGCCTCGATGGCTTCAACAAGGGTGCAGACGCCGTCTCAAGAAACCACCAGCTGCGGAGATTACGAAAGGCCGACTATCGGCGTTGGAAGCTGTGTCAACGGATCTTTCAGGTTCTAATAGTGGCTGAACTGGACACGCACGGTACCTGAGAGACTTCTTTTCTTACATCCAGACCTTCGGCGGGAGGGGGGGCTTCCTTCCACTGTTGGTGGACACATCCCAATGACTCTTTACCAGTCACAGACGAGTGATGGACTATATGTTTCCAGTTCTTATGGTATTTGTTTTTTTTTGATGGGGCTTGTTGGGGTGGGTGAGGGAGGGGACTTGGGGCTCCGCGTCCGTCTTCCCTTTAGGGCTAGGGCGACCACTTGCGCCCCCGTGTCCCTGATTCGCTTACAAATCGGAAATTCCGGAGCCGCGGTGCATGATGCTTTACAGCTGCAGCGTCCCCCATGTGATACACGTCATGCCACCCACCACGCTTAAGGTACTGACCCTGAATGTCCGGGGTCTTAACAACCCAGTTAAGCGTAGGGCTGTCCTATCATACTTAGAAAATTCCCACGCAGATATTTGCCTCCTGCAGGAAACCCACTTATTAGCGCGCGATTGCCATCGCCTTAGGTCTAGGAGGTTTCCCACCCAGTTCTTCTCTTCCGGGTCTATTAAAACAGCAGGGTTGGCGATTCTAGTGGCACAACAGTTTCGGGGGGAGGTCCTGCATAAGGTTGCCGAGATCAGGGGGCGGATCTTGACTTATCGCTTTGCCCTTGGTGGAATGCCGTTTACTATTAGTTCCATATACGCCCCGAATGAGGGACCGGAGCGATTTTTACACTCTGCACTCACAGAGGCCACGACTACACCTGACCGCCATATCATTCTTGGGGGGGATCTCAACTTGGTGTTCGATAATGCTCAGGATAGATCCAGTCAGCGTTCTCATCGAGCCGGGGCGGTTTCTGCGGAGGGGCTTGCGTGCTTGCAGGACCTGGGGCTATGCGACCTCTGGCGCACCATGCACCCCCGCAACAGGGAATACTTCTTCTATTCTAATGCGCATAAGACCTACGCCAGATTAGACCATCTCTTTGTATCTGCATCGGCGCGGGCGCTCTCGACAGCAGTTGACATAGGGGTGGCGTCTTTTTATCGGATCATGCTCCGGTGACTGCGACTTTCACCCTCCCGCCCACATCGCGTCCCTCCAGAGTGTGGCGTCTTAGAGACGCTCTCCTGCACCGAGACGAGGTGGTTCAACACATTAGGCGCAACATTCATGATTATCTCACACACAATGACAACACAGACACTACAATTGCCACGCAATGGGCGGCGCTGAAGGCGGTTCTTAGAGGGGAGTTCATCTCGATCTCGGCGGCGGACAATAGGGAGCGCGGTTGCAAACGGGAAGAGCTTACACAACAGGTGCGGGAATTGGAACGGATGCACCAGCGGACGGGAGCCCGGAGATTATGGCGACAACTCAAAGCGGTTCGCCAACAGTTGGCGGCGCTCGACCAAGACAAGGCAGAGTTTGCGGCATTGAGGCTGCGCCATGCCTACTATGCGGGTGGGGACAGGTGTGGGCGCCTTCTAACTCATAAGCTCAGAGAGGTACGTCAGAGACAGGGGGTTAAATTGATCTCTCGGGAAGATGGCACGGCAGCAACGGAGGATGGGATATTGCGGAGGCATTCTGCGATTTTTATGCGACTTTGTACGCGGAGGCCCCGCTGGCCCACCCTGAGGGGACGGCTCTCCTAGACTCTGTCACACTGCCGGCTCTGTCCCCGGCGCAGGCCGAACATCTAGAAAGAAGCATTCAAATGGAGGAAGTAGTGTCTGCCATTTCTCGGCTCAAACTGGGAAAGGCCCCTGGTCCAGACGGCTTTCCCGCTATTTTTTACAAGAAATTTTGTTCCCTGTTGGCCCCGATCCTTACCAGGCTGTTCAATTACTTTGCTGCTCAGGTAGCTATTCCAGGCGACCTCTTGGAGGCTTCGATAGCAGTAATTCCTAAACCAGGCAAGGATAGCTCGCAATGTGGCTCTTACCGCCTGATATCACTCCTTAACACAGACCTTAAACTATATACAGGAATACTGGCCGCCCACCTTGGCCCCCTTATGCCAGGACTCACGGACCCGGACCAGGCGGGCTTCATCCCTGAGCGGCAAACGACAGACAATACGAAGCGGATTTTGCATCTTATAGAAAAGGCTACTCGGGTCCCGGGGGAGTTCATGATGCTGGCCATTGACGCCGAAAAGGCGTTCGAGTACATTGGCCATTTTTGGAACAGGTACTGGAGAAGGCAGGAATAGGCGACCGATTTCGCACACATATCCTTAACTTTTATAGATTCCCCACAGCCACTGTCAGAGTGAACGGGTACACATCCTCTCGATTCCACATTGAGAGGGGCACGAGGCAGGGGTGTCTGTTATCCCCCCTCCTCTTTGCCCTTTATATGGAACCGCTGGCTCGGAGGGTGCGACAAAACCCGGAGATCACGGGAATACGGTTTGGGGGCTTCGTCCACACAATCAGTCTATACGCGGATGATGTATTAATATCCTTATCTGATCCGAGGTCCGCTCTCCCAGCGTGCTGGGCAGAATTGGAGGTTTTCGCGCAAACTGCCGGGTTCAAAGTGAATGCAGGGAAATCCTTAGCCCTAGACTTATCGCTGTCGCGGTCCACTCGAGATCATTTGCAAACCCGGCTTCCCATCCGTTGGGCGGCAGACACGATACCGTTTTTAGGGATTCAATTGGCCCGATCGCTCTCTAACGAACTACGCGCTGTTACGTGACAGGATTCGCCGGGAACTCGACAGATGGCGGCACTATCCTCTCTCGTGGTTGGGTAGGGTCGCAGCGGTTAAAATGACCGTCCTTCCACAGATTCTCTACCTCTTCCGCACTATACCTCTCCGTCCTCCAGTAGGATGGATTCGAACGATGCAGTCAGACCTGTCCCGGTTTATCCGGAACGAGAGGAAACCGCGAATGCGACGGGCGTTGGTGGTATTAGCACCGGAAGCGGGTGGACTTGGAGTCCCAGATCTGGGGCTCTACTTTCAAGCAGCCCAATTGAGATATCTAGTGGAGTGGAGCAGATGGGAATCCGAGAAACATTGGCTATTTCAAGATCAGGCGGTGGCTGCGCGACCTTTACAGGATATTCCTTTCTTACGCAAGGTGCACCGGCCTCCTAACCTATATGCCTCCTATATTACGCGGGTCCCTCTGGAGGTTTGGGACGCCACTAATCTCACACATGAACTCACATCGTTCCCGTCCCCGCTTACCCCGCTGAAAGGCAACCCCGACTTCACCCCAGGATTAGAGGATGCCGCCTTTGTGAGCTGGAGGGCTCCGGAGACAGAGAGGTTGCTCCAGCCACAGGTTCGCTCCGGGGCAGAAAGGCGCCTCTTCCCCTACGAGCGATGGCTTATTACACGCACATCAGACAAACACCTTGTTTCCGATCTCTATAAACAATTGCAGGTCAAACACAAATACACATATAATTCTAGCAGGAACCAGTGGGAACGAGAACTGGGAAGAACACTGAGTCATAAAGAATGGGAGGGCATCTATTACAGGGCACGGCACTCGGCATACCACATGGGGCTCACGGAGACTCTCACGAAGATTGTGACATACTGGTATTACACCCCGGACCGCTTACATGCGATGGACCACTCTCGGGAGGCGACATGTTGGAGGGGTTGTTGTCAAGTGGGTAGTCTAACGCACGTACTGTGGTACTGCACACATCTCCAATCTTACAGGAAGCAGGTGTTGGATTAAGTGGACAATCACTTCGAGACAGAGATACCGCGTTTCCCAGCTTATGTAATTTTAGGTCTACCCAACCCTCTGACCTATCCATTGCGTTCACGCAGAGGCAGGCTGATGGCCATCGCGCTGGGGTCTGCTATACAAAACATACTTACGCACTGGCGTACACCCCAATTACCGACCTTCACGGGATGGCTACACTGTTTGTGGTATGTCTTAGGTATGGAAAAGTTAGCACTAACCATGGCAGGGGAAGGGGATAGATATGGGGAGTTATGGAAGCCCTTTTTGTCGCTCTTAGCCTCTGAATTTAGGGAAGTCACGTGTCCCCGATATCTGATACTGTTACGTATCGCAGAGACTCCGGAGGGAGATGGGCATTAAAATTTGGCGGGGCCTCAGGGAAGACACAGAGCCAGGGAGGGGGGGGGGGGGATGGAGTTCGGGGGATTGGAAGGGGTCGTTTTTTTGGAGGGGCTTTTTATTTGGGGGGGGGATTGGAAGGGGTCGTTTTTTTGAAGGGGCTTTTTATTTGGGGGGGGTGTTTACATTGGATAGTTGTGTTTGATTAAATGATTATTCAGCTAAGCACACTTAGACTATAAGAAGCATGACAATGACTCAGATGGTAGTTATATCATAGCAATGTGTACTTGCGTCTCAATGCATGTCCTTTTGGCTGATATTCAATAAAAACATTTAAACCATAAAGTCATATCTTGAACTGTGTATGTTGGATTTTTGTTGTTTTAGTCTTGTTTGGTTTAAAGATTGGTTATTTTTCTAAACTGGTGTGGTGTTCATTTGTAGTGTTTTCACTATATTACTAAGTGTTATGTACAAATGATTTACATATTACCTCTGAGATAAGCATGACTGCCTGTCCAATGGGGGGAACAGGGGTTAGCTTGCGTGTGTAACTCCCTTACCATGACTAGAAGGAAGGGTCCCTACTTGGATAGTATGTGAGCCACTGCCAACTAGAAACCCCCATTTCTAACAACTATTTAATCTGGTCTGGATCTCAGTGAGTAGTCCTCTCTTGAGGATGTTGTAGAAGAATGCGATCTGGGGATCCATGTCGGTCCAGGGCTGACCTGTATCCTGCCCCCATCTTTCTCTCATTCTGTTTAAGAATTCAGTCACGGTCTCCCAGGCTGCATGCTTTCTGCCATCAGTTCCCCTACGTGTGGGCGGTTGGTGAATACCTCCCTTAGGGCCGCCCAGATCTGGTGTCTGAATTAGTTAAATGCAGCCCCAATATGCTCGGTGTTGATAAGCGTGACTGTGGTGATGCAGGCTTGGGAGAACACCATGTCCGTCTGCTCCCCAATGAGGCCGCAGATAACACCTGAAGCTAAATTCATACCCATGGTGTTCTTTTCAAAACATGAGATCCATTTCCCTTCCTCGTCCATCAATGAGGGTAGTTTATTCCTGAGCCCTTGTTTGTCCATATGTGCCCAAGGCATGTAGATGGTTCCTGCTGCACCTTTCTGCAGTAGCAGGCAAATCCTGGCTCGGGCAGCTCTGTTGGTTTCTCCCCGACTTAGCGCTCCCATCATCTCAAGCAGTCCTGCATGTAGGGGTAATTCCATTTTGGATTTCCCCCTCCAAGCCGAATGCAGTCCTCTGCAATGGCCATGTCTTCAGGATCGAAGGATCTCTCCTCTGGCCACAGACTATCATACTGGTGGCCCTTCCTTTTGGTCCAGCAGGCTAGCAGATGACAGAAAGGTCATGCAAAGGCCTCACCCTTTTCTCTGGATACCATTTCTCTAGGGGTTTGTCTCTCTGACCAGCTAATTTTGGAGGGAGTGGAAGACGTCCTCGTTGTCGCCCTCCTTGTGCATGCGTAAAAGGGCCATGCTGCTCCTTGTGTGTCTCAATTATGTCCCTATCAGGCTTTCCTGACAATAAATTATTCAGGGATTTGTGAAGCATGCTACTCACCCGTGGTGGTCTCATGGCGCCGGGGAGTGGAGGGGTCGTGCAGCTCCCAATCAGCTGAAGCGCCAGGTCTTGAGGCTCTTTTCTAAAGGTGTGCAGAGTGGGGGAACGTCTTATTTTGATCGAGAGCTTGTTCCAGGTCTTTGCCGCGATGTGGGTGAAGGCTCTTCCACCCGCTCTGGCTCTGCGGATGCGCAGGGTGTCGGCGAGGTGAGCGGAGGTCTCTCTTGGGTATGTGGAAGTAGACTCTTTCGTTGAGGTATTGGGGTCCGGTGTTGTAGAGGGATTTGTAGGCGTGAGCGAGCAGCTTGAAGGTTACTCTCTTCTCGACGTGGAGCCAGGTGAGGTCTCGAAGGTGCTGGATGATGTGTTCATGTACTGGGATGCCGAGGACGAGTCTGGCCGCGGTGTTCTGGAGTTGCAGAGCGGGGATTTTTTGATTCCGGTGCAGAGGGCGTTTCCGTAGTCCAGTCTGCTTGTTATGAGTGCATGGATGACTGTATTTCTGGATTCGGTGATATCCATTTGAAGGTCTTGCGAAGGCTGCACAGGGTGTTGAAGCACGTGGAGGAGACGGCGTTGATCTGTCGGGTCAAAAAGGGACTCTTGCGTCTAGTCAGGGTAAGGGGGTACACTCCTAAAATAACCCCTACTTCACCCCCTTGGTAGCTTGGCACGAGCAGGCAGGCTTATCTCGGCGGCAGTGTGTAAAGCATTTGTGAACACATACAGTAATACAGTGACAACACTACAGATGGACACCACACAGGTTGTATTATAAAAATAAGTATTTTTATATAGACTTAACAACAAAAATCCACGATACTGTACTCAAAAATAGACTTTAATATGGTAGGAAATAGCTCAGTTCTCTTAAGATTGTAAATGCGACACTTTACTCTCAAAGTACCTTGGATGCGTAACGCAAAGCAAACAAAAGGGTCACAGGGAAGGCGATGCGTCTGTTCCATACACTCAGGGGAGTGAATGCGTCGGGGTTACTTACTGCTGCGCATGGGAGTAATACTCGCTTCCTTACTGTGTGTGGAGGTGATGCGTCTGTTTCTTACTGCTCTGCGATACAATGCGACAAAATGGCATCTTGGTTACGATGCAACAACGTTAATGTGATACGTGCACGCCCAATGGCCGGCGACTCAATGATCTTCTGAGCCGCGACAGGCCCTGTGACACGCTTCTCCTGTGATGCGACAGTGACCTCTGCGGTGACGGCACTCTTCTCCGGTGATGCGACATGCTTCTGTGATGCGATGGCGGCAGGGGCGGCATGCTTCCTTGGCAATGCGACGGCAACTTCTGCGGCGGCGACCAGCTTCTCATCGTTGAGTCACGCTTCCAGCTCCCAGCGACACTCAGTCTCTCAGAAGGCCCAGCACAACAGCAGGCACTTCAATTCCCAGCAAGGGAATTCAGCGGGGCGCTGGTTGGTGAAGTCTTGTATACCTGAGACTTCAGGCAGTAGGCAAGCTCAAAGTTCAAGCCCTTGGAGATTCTTTTTCAAGTTGATGAAAAGAACACTCAGTCCTTTTCTCCTTTCTTTGGCAATGAAGCAACCACTGCAGGCTAACCCCCAAACACACAGCACAGGGTAGTCTCCTCCTTCAGCTTCCTAGTTCTTCTCCTCAGCAAAGGTTCGTCTTGATTCCCAGAAGTGATCTAAAATTTTGGGGTCTGGGTCCCCCTTTTTATACACACAACTCCTTTGTCTCTGAAGGCAGATAGTGTCTGTACCTAGTCCAAACCAGTTCTGGGTGCATTCTGCCAGTGTACACCTCCTTCCTTTGTCAGTGTGGGCCAGGGTCCTCAGACACACCACAGGAGGTGGAGCCAGCATTGTGGAAGGCAGGCACAGTCCTATTCAGGCCCAGGTGCTACTCCTCCCACCACTCCTCATGCAGATAGGTCAATTCAGCCTTGTGCTGACTCACCCTGTCTCCTGGAGCCCCCAAGCCCCTGTCACTCAGAAACCAGACATGGAATACACAACCTAGCAGAGGCAGACTTGGATAGTTAGGCAAGAAAATACCTACTTTCTAAAAGTGGTATTTTCAAACACAGAATGTTAAAACCAACTTCACTAAAAGATGTATTTTATCATTCTGAGCTAAGGCATACTAAATTCATTTTTTCTACCATGTTCCCTGTGTCAGTTATGGTTATAAGGTGTTATAATCAAACTACCCATTCTGGCCTATGGGAGCAGATAGCCTTGCAATAGTGAAAAACAAGAATGGCTGTAAGTCACTATTAGGACAAGCCACACACATTAGGGCATGCCCTACCTTTTACCTACAATGCACCCTGCCCTTGGGCCTACCTTAGGAGTGTCTGATATGTGGAAAAGGGAAGGTTTGGGGATGGGCAAGAGGGTGCACTTGCCAAGTCAACATGGCAGTACCAGACTGCACACAGGCTGTGAGAAACTTTACAAGCTGCTCCGGTGGGTGACCCCATCAGTGCTGCAAGCCCACCAGCAGCATTTGATTTACAAGCCCATGGCACACGCAGTGCACTGTACTAGGGTCTGACAAGTAAACCAAATAAGTCAATCATGGAGTCACTAATCCATACATCAATTTAACATAGGGAGCACTTGCACTGTGGCACTGAATAGCAGTGGCACAGTGCCCAAAGCAGCTAAAACCAGCAAAAAGCATAAGAGGCAGCAGCAAAAAATGGAAGGGAGACCCATGCCAATATTGCCAGGTCTAACAAGTGCGCGGGTGACAGTCTTTTTGGATTCGGTGGTATCCACTTGAAGGTCTTGCAAAGGATGCACAGGGTGTTGAAGCACGTGGATGATACGGCGTTGATCTGTCGGTTCATGGTCTGTCTTCTCCGAGTTGAGCTTTAGACTGCTGCTGCTCATCCAGGATGCTACGTCTTTCATTCCTTCCTGGAAGCGGAGTCTCGTGGCATGGGAATCCTTTGTGAGGGAGATGATGAGCCGGGTGTCATCAGCGTAGGAGACTATGCTGAGTCCATGCAGTCTGAGGATGGCGGCGAGGGGGGCCATGTAGATGTTGAAGAGCATGGGGCTGAGCGATGATCCTTTGGGTACTCCGCAGTAAATCTCTGTGAGTTCGGAGAGGAAAGGCGGGAGTCTGATTCTTTGGGTTCAGACAATGAGGAAAGAGCTGATCCAGTCGAGGGTGGCTCTCTGTCTGCTGGCATTGTGGTGTCTGGCGGTGAGAGTGCTGTGGGAGACTGTGTCGGTGAGGAGGGCAGCCTTAGTGCTGTGGTTGCTGTGGAATCTGGATTTGTAAGGGTCGAGGATGGAGTTGTCTTCGATGAAGTTAGTTTGCTGGTTGTTGACTATTTTCTTGGTGACTTTAGCTGCGAAGGGGAGGAGGTAGATGGGTATGTTGCTTTTGAGGTCTGTCTGGTCTGCAGAAGGCTTCTTGAGGAGAGGCTTGACTTCTGTGCATTTTCAGTCGAGAATGTGTCCGATTCGAAGGTGGCATTGATGGTGAGTCATAGCGACTACTTATTTCCTGGTCAGCACCTCTCCTACAACGGCGACCACATAATGTATTTGTCTTGGTGAGGGACATTCCTCCCGGCTCATCTCTATGTGGGGCCCGAGGCCTAGCTCCTGCTCCCTCTGGGCCAGGGAGAGTTATCCACCCCCCCCCCCCCTTGCTGATCTTCCCAGTCAAGAGCTCGCTCTCTCCATCCTTAACTCTCGCCTCATCGCTAACTCCCACCTGAGTTGCTTCCTTCTCTCAGTGGTATATGCTGTTCTTCTAGGCAATGTATGGCCTCAACCTCTCTTCCTCATGCATCCTCCAAGCCATAGGCCTGCCTGGGTGGAGTGTAGCCCATTGCTCCCCCTTCAGAGTCGGACTTTACGGAACTGGCGCTCCTTTCTTCCCCTCCTCTGGTTGAACCACCTTCCAGTAGGGCCATAAACCTCCCTCTGACCTTCTGGCACCTGGTGGGGCATTCAGAAGTGCGTGTTCCCTGTTCGACTAGGACCTGATGGGTCACAGCTGATAGGTAGGGGGTTGAGCCCCAAGGAGGCTTGCCACCAGACTGAGCCAAGGTTGACTGTGCCTTGGCTGGTGGGACCTGTGATCCTCTTCCTCAACTTGTGGCATGCTGCTCCGGGCAAGGTCCAGCAGCATCCTCGACCGGTATATGGGTGTAATCCAGCGCAGCAGCGACTGGGATGGCTGTCATCAGCGAGAGCACATCCCTGCCGGTGTATGGTGGGGTAGGTGCAGATGCCTTACTTACAGACTCTGGGACAGTCTTATAGGCTGGGGCAACCTGGAAGATGGCCCACAGTTCTAGAATAGCCTCCTGCTTAGCCTTCTTATGTCCAGTATACCTGGTCTGTATGTGAGTCTTTGTATGGTCTATGGTTTTCGAGTCGGACGTTCCTCCCTTAGGCCAGGGAAATGCATGGGCTTTGGTAAGAACATGCCACTCATGGCAGTGTTTCCCTAGTTTCCTTACCAGGGAGGGGAACCTCGCTTGCATGTGACTTAGTGGAGTGTCCATGATAAACTAGGGAACTTGTTTTAAGGATTTTGTAAATTTGGATTGTTTCAAGATTCTTTAAATAATTACAAATTCTACTTTTCTTTTGGGGAACACGGGGTGGTACTGGAAAAATCAACTGGTTACGAGCTCTAATATAAATCAATACATTTGAAAAAGGACATTTAACGCTAAACAAAAGATGAATGCAATGAAATAGTAACCACCTGAAACAGAACGTAATAGTTAGTTCAGAGCAGTACGAGTTGATTTGTAGAAATAAACTAGCAAAACTGATCTGGGAAAAATTGGTCATTATTTCATAAAGCAGAGACTTACTAACTTGACATAACATTTAAACATGCAGTACACTGCAAAATATGACAGCACCACAACATCAATAAATGCTCAAAAGAGAAGAAATCTAAAAGAGAAGAATCTTGGAAAGTCAGCTACAGTCTTCCACAGCACCTAGGTTTCCAGGATAGGTTCCAGGTCTCTCACCAACAAGGCTACCACAAGGTCTAGTGTAGTCCATGCCCAACTGCACAGTTAGTTCTCCCACATTAGATAAAGCCCTATTCCATCTCTTTGTGTAAATGGAGGCAGTACTAAAGGCCAACCAACTGACCTTTGGTGAGTGCCTTTAGATCTACAAGTGGATATCAGGATACACCTGCATCTTCTTTACAGGACGGTCAAATAAAATCTTCATCTTCTGAATCTTCACAAGGTCCAGTTCTGAAGAGCAGGTGGTTGGTTGCCATCCTCATCTTGTTCTTTAGTCAATGAGTTATGACATTCTGTGACCTAATCCCTGCAGAATTCCCATCAGCTAGTGTTGAATTGAAGAGGAGGCAATCCAATAAAATGTATAGTAGATTTAATGTGAGCAGCACAGCAACCAAGGAGATCTGATCAGTCGTATGAGCACAGTGCAACTGGCCACAGTACCTCACAGTATCCCCAAGGTTCCACAGGGAATAAGAATGTAATTCATAAGATGCCAGAGTGCAGGGACATTACATCAGTAAATTTAAACAAGCATAGCAAATGCAAATATAACAGCTAGCTATTGCACCTTTGCAGCATTTTCTGTTTGCCTGCCTTCAAATTATCCCAGGTGATTTATTAGAAAATGAAGGAGTCAGGCTGCACTGTCCATAGCTCCTATTCTTCTCCAAGATCCTGTGCTATGGAAATCAGGATCCTTGCCAGCTGGAAATTCAGAAACCGTTTTACCCTCTCTTGGAAGCAGAGACGAATGTCTGAGAGGAATCCCTGGTTCAAAGGCTTCTTCCTCATAATCCATTAGTGATATGTCCTTGTCAACATCCAAGACTCGCCGACTTTCACATTCCTAGATTATTGACCAGTGATCATTCTTTCCCAGTGATCCTTTTTCAGTAGCAGCCCTGTTAATTCATTTGCAGAGAACATCTTCACAATGTATCCATGCGTAATCACTGTCAAGAAGGCACCATGTAGGATCGAACTAATTACTACTAAAGCTGTCAGTCTCCACAGTGTATGATTTTATAAAGTCACCCTTTCAATATACTTGTCAGATATCTGGAACAAGAGCAGAGACAGGACTCGGCTAAACTGCCCGTCCCAGGCACAAAGGTAAAATAGTGTTGTTGCTGCCCAATTGAGATACCAGCCGCAGAAGTTGAAACAGCAGGCACATTAAGCATGCACGCTCGCTACTTGAATGCACAGCTCCTTGTTGTGAGGCACTTCACACGAGTCACAATTAATCAATCCATGCATCATTGAGTCTGTCCAGGCAGCCATCTGAGCTGCAGCTATATAACCAATATTACACTGACCGTCTGAATCAGCTGAGCCCAGCCTGCCGGTCCACCAGCTGAGGTGAACACAGCAGATGGTTACAGGATGAGGCTGTAAAATTAGGAATTATCAATATTAGGATCATGATTCACACAGACCTGTTCAGCCGCTGCCGCTACGAGTCCTGCAGCACGCACCAAAGGCAGTCAGATCCTTTTGTAATGATCATCTCATATGATCCTGACTCTATGACTGTGCAACCCGTCTCAATGGCCAGTGAACGCTGGTGTGCATGATCGATGAGGCACCAACATCAGTATTACGGCATGGTGGCAGTGGCAAACTAAAGAAACATAACTGCCAACCTCCCTGCCGCGCGCTCGGGGAGAGTACACTTCTAAATGGATACACCGTTTGTTGCAATCACATGATGCAACCATGTCACATGAATGCCGCCGCCGTTGGCCCTCAGTAGCTGGAATAGTCATGAATACTTATTGCTGCAGCAAGCGGAGCAGTGAGCCACTAGGTTGGTGCGACCCTTTCCTTACTTGGCATTCAAGAAAACTCTGCACACTTGAGAGTACAGTACTGCACTCACACACTCTACCAGAGCAGCACATGGTCCGCGCTGCTTGCGCATCATTAGTGTTTGGCCAGGGCAGAGTTTTCGGTCCCGCTTGTCTGTATGCCTCTGCACTGGCGGTGGTGTCAAGCAGGCGCTCTAAGTGCATGACGTTTCATTTTAGTTTGGTGATGCATACCACTGCACGAAAATGCTTTTGTATAACGCCTGATGTGGGGAACTTGGCAGGGCTATATGGTAAACGCAGTCATACTGTGCTGATACTTCTGTTGTTTCCACAAGCAGTATATGTGAAATAAGGCTGTGAGCTAGCCGTTAATTGCTCTTCACTTCTATCCATGACAAATAATTTGAGGATACGTAAGAACACAAAATACTGAATGTAGAATTGTAGACTGTGTGAGTGGTCCTTAGTGAAAATGTAAATATCATGCATGACGCACAAAGTTGAGCTATTAGACGGTGTTTATCATTTAATCATGCAATTGGTGTAGCTTTTAAGCATCTCTCCTATCTGTTTTAGGGCAAAGTACTGCTATAATTGCTTGCTTTGCAAAACAACTGTGCCTTCTTCACAAACATTTCTACACAGTGGTCTGAATCATTGTTATCATTCATTTATCCATCCATTTTCCCATAGATCCATCCATCAGCCGACACACACAGATCATTCTTTTAAAGAGCGACCTAGTCTAATTTGCAAATGATATGTCCATGTCTCGATGTAAATAGTGGGCACAAAAAAACAATGGACTGGAATGTGGCAATGCGTAGGTCCAGCGGCTAATATAAATTCAAAAATTCCACCCATCACTTTTTGCTTTTATACATTAGGTGATGGGTATGCCCAATCATGGGTCTAGCCTACTGTGCCATCAGACTCAAGCTATACCTCACTGATGATGCCTCATCAGGCTGAAATCACTGTTCCCATATTGCTGGCAGTGCACCTGGCCTGATAGCTTGGGCTGACTGTTCCATTTAGAGCAGAGCCAACTCTTATTTGCGTATGGTTGGTCTCTTCCTAAAATTAGTTACAAAAATTATGGACTAGAATATAGTCTGGAGTAATTTACCCGTGGCTTAATTTAATTCAAGTATTTATGTTAAAAAACAGAAATATCGAAACATTCTTACAGTATAACAAGTGTGATGTACCTTTCCTTTGTAACAGTGATAAACAACAAGACTGCTAATCATAGTCTGTAAGAAGCCTTGGCAAACTCTATTTTCCAACTTGGTATTCTATTAGAAGTCCCTAACAAGGCTAGTCTTATCCTAACTAGATGGCCAGCAAACTCTTCTGTATAGGGGTGTTCTTTAATATTTTTTGGATATTTCAAAGTTGACAATTGTAGCGTGGCTTTCTCGCATAGTAATCCGTTTTAAGGCAGGTAGCTTTATGAATATATTCTGTTGATTTTATTAAGTTTATGGATACCACACACATCGGGGTTTCCTTAAATAAACTAACTGCTGCAGCCCATCCCTGTTGAGTTTGTCATTTGAGTGGGAGCATGGATTTCTCGGGTCTTTGCTCATCTGAAAATGTGTGTTGTCTTGACGCATAGCTGCTTTGAATCTGGTCCTCCTCCTGTGGCTATCTGAATCGCGATGAGCATCCAGCTATGCTGAACTCCGTGTTTGTATGACCCCGATACTTCTCTTGCCATCTTCTTTTGGGTTCTGATAAATTGACATATTCCTGCTAGTTCCAAGTATGTCCTACCTTTAGAATTCTTAGTTATCCACATTATTCCACACACCAGGAGACTATACTGGATTTGCTATTGTTGCTGCACATGCCTGGGCATTCTCAGAAGCGTCCCGCGTTTAGCCTTGGCTCGTCAGAAATTTGGTTGTCCAAGTGAAAGCAGGTTTGCTTTTCTCCAATCATTTTCTATGCATGGCGATGGCACAGAAAACTGGTGTGTAGGCGCGTGGTGCACCAGCTCTTTTTTGGCATCGGTCCTATCTGTTGAGATTGTGTGATGGTGTTTCAGGAGACAAACAACAAACTATCCAGTGTAGTCTGAGAGAGGGCCTGAATTTCTCTCGTTCACATTCTTCTCTGCCCTCTTCTGACCTTTCCTTATTGTGGAGCAAAAAACATCTCTGATTTAGTCGCTTGTTCAGTGTGATCGACTCCTTTTATTCCACGATTCGCAGTGTTTATCCAGTTTACCTCCTGCTCATGTCTTTGTGGATTGACGCTTCAGTTGCCGCCTCCTCCTGGGCTCTGTTAAGCTCCAAAGGTTTGCCAACATAAGAAACTTCTATTTTTTGGACCTTTTTTTACTACATGCATGTTATATTTGATCAGTAAATGGTTATTTCCATTACATCAGAATCGTATCAGGTAATTGTCTTTTTTTTCTTTGTAGCTATGAAATTGAAGGGTGTGAAGTGATATGGGCCATAAAGGACAAAGCTATTGGCAATACCTTCTTTGATGCTGGGGCAGCTGAATTCCTTATTCCTCAGCTAAGGACGGAGAAGCCACAGGCTCCAAAGCCTTTGAAAAGAACCAAATATACAACTGAAGGTAATGCAGAGGATCCATTGTTCCTCTTTGTGTGCTTCTGATTAACTCCAATGTCTAATTGTTTTATATATAGTCACTTACTGCGAGAGGGAATCTTTGTTTCTTAACTGAATAAGCTTACAAACATGGTCCCCTCCTCGCAGTCTCCTTAGGCTGCCGAAAGGCTTTGAACTGCTGACAAGGGGGTCATGTCATGCCTCTTGGCCCACGCTGCCTGTCTGTATGGCCTTATATATAAATGTGTATACAGTCCTGTACAAGAGACTGAGGGGCCGATGTAGAGTTTGGCAAGGAGGGTACTGTCGCAAAGGCGACGGAGTACCCTCTCTGCCAAGCTGAAGCTCTGCCCGCCTGATTTACAGACCGGCACACCTTCACTATGTAGATAGCGGAGACAACTCCGTCTCAGCCACCTTCATACCGCTCTAATGTCCCGACAAAGTAAAGGCCATAAGGCCATTAGCGATTTGGCCATGTGTCCACTTGCCTGATTTACTGGACGGACAAATGGGCAGTTTATGCTTTGACTTATCGCCACCCAAAACATGTCCATAAATAAAAGTGAAAACTTTTCAATGACCCCCCCCCAATGTCGCGAAAGAATACTCCCATTGCTCTTAAAAAATATATATTTTCAATACAAAAATCCTGCTTTGTATTTTCTTTGTGGAATAAAAAATAAAAAAATGAAAATGTCCAGTGTGGCACCCTTATGTTGAAAGAGCCGCATGACACACTTTCAATGCATTTACAGAAACCGCAGTGGCGGCATAAATGCAAGAGATGTCTTCTGGGCATACAGACATCTCTAAATTCGGGTGGTGGAATCCCTTCGCTATGGACGGAGTGAAGGACTCCACCATGACAATGGTACTAACACCATCTGTCAAACTATAAATCAGCCCCTTAGTGTGTTACTTGTAGATTTCAAAGGGAAAAAGCATTTACAACGCAGACAGAACTATGCAGTGCCGTTACAAAGCAGGCACTACAACGAACGCACCGTTACGTTACACAAGTTGTTACAACGACTTGCTTTAGGGAACGCATTGTTGGATTTTAAATCCAACACCTTCCGTACTGTTGCACAGACTGAAATTGGAATAATAAAATATACTATTCCAAAGTCCAGTGCTTCATTAAGGCAAGTTGTAACTACTTGCGTTGTAATGGAACACTTGGTAACCACACGTTCGTTGTAATCCCGTGTTGTCAAGGCACGCGTTGTAAAGGCATGCGTGAATACGTCATGCATCCATTTCAACCCTAGAAACAGCAAATCTGTCTGTGTCATTGGCAGGATTAAATATGTTTTCAGGGTGAGATTGGAGACAGAACAAACCCATTTTTACTGATAATTTATGGGAATTGATTTCTCCACAGGGAAATAGTTTTGTGGGTGGGGAGTGTTGCATGTGCAAACGCTTATTTGCTTCACATTTCTGTTTGAGGAATTGTATATCCACAACGGTGTCTTCAGGCAGAAATGTGGCTTATTGGATTTCTAGAAGAGATCAATCTATATTTGCGCCAGCATACAAGTAACACTCTGGAAACGGATTTCCTACTTTCTCACAGTGTTCTTTGTGGATTTTGCCCTCAAAATCATTCAAGAACTTAAACCATGCAAACGGCTGGAGAGACTAGTGAAGGGTCTGCTATGCCCTATGCTTTGGAAACCAGGCCCTATATATTATAGGATAGCACTCCGACCCACAAACGGGTTCCAGAATCCGTGTTTTTGCATTGACCGCTGGCTGCAGTGAGCGAGGATGAGGAGGACGCCGGATTGCTACCTCGCGGCTCCCGCGGCTCTCGTCAATCCTGCCGCTCTTATACACACATTCTACCCACTGGGACCAGCTCTTTCCTTGACGAGCCCGGCAGGGAAGGAAAATCCCTGGGCATCATCACTGCGTTCATCACGCCAGCGATATGGAGACTGTATGCAGTGAAAGGGAAGTACTGTTTTAGCGAATATAAGGTCATGGGGTCTGATTGATAGTGCTGGGAGTGTCTCTTCACAACGGCAGCAAACAGGAAGAAACACTACGATTACAATACAATAATTAAAGAGAAAATCATCACGCTGATTGAATAACATTTAGAAGTATTTCATATTGCACAACGTGGTCTTTTGTGCCCTCCTGTGGTCAACAATGGTATACATTGAATACACAAAACTTCATTTAAAATAACCACTGAAAGCTCCAGTCTACCTGACGTGTTTTGCCTCTGTACTTCTGTGCGCTTCTCAAGACGCCAAGTTGTTGCCTTGCGACTTTTTAGCCCCACAGCCTCCTTGGCCCCGCAAAGAAACTTGCCTCTTTGCTCCTACACAGAGAACACCAACAAGTCGCCACTCGCCAACGGGCAGGGGTTAAGTGTGGCCAAGCGCGACCGAGTTTCGACCCTCCTACAGTGCTCCTGTCAGTTGGAAAAGAAGAAAGAAGAAAAGAGATGGCACTTGGGAAAGCAAAAGCTCGGAAAGCCCCAACAAATATAAAAAAGCCAGATAATAATGGATTAGGGGCAGAGAATATGGCTGAAACTCAGAAAGAAAGGGGGGAGGTGAAAGGTGATAAAGCAGTATCTTCTGGAAGTAAAAAACTTGTACAGAGAAACACTCAATCACTGAATTTAACTCCACAGTCAACTAAGATTGGGGGTGTAAAAGGAGGATCATCAGTCTCTAATTCAATTAAAGACTTTTTGGGGAAACATGTCAAAGGGAAGGATGTGACTGAAAAGGACTTGAGTGTTGTTGAGATTCATCCAACACCCGTAGAGCCGGTAGCCCTGGACTTGGACTCCACAAATCAAATCAATTTTAACATCTCTGGGGGGAGGAGCCTAGCGCGCAACCAAGATGGCCGCGTAGGTGCGAGGCTCCCGAGGACCTCCGTGACCTCCTACATAAATCCTGAAAATATCCTGTCCTAGATGAGGGGACTGTGTTGGTGAGCCCGAGCTGAGGTGTCACCCGTTTTCCGCTTCCAAATTGGACCTCGGACACCGGCGGGAGCACCGATTGAGGTTTGCGGCCTTCTCCACGCCGGCCCCCCGGATTGGAGTTGCGGGGCGATCCGGAGACAAAGTGATCAACAGCGGCGGGCAGGGCTGGGCGACTTGCGTACCCCGCACTTTCACTTTCGCTTTTGCACCCTCCTTGCTGCGTAGGCGAGGTTGGGGTGCGGGGCGGTGTGCGGTGGTGTCGCCTCGTTGGGGTGCCCTGCTGGCCCACCGGCTGTGATCCGTCCTGCGGACCTGTGGTTGCCCCCCCCCGGAGCCCGTGAACCGGTTTGTCGGCCCTTTCGAGGTGATTGGCACGATTTGGGGACTGAAACCATGTCCACAAAGCAAGATGGCGACCGGGCAAACGTGAAATCGACCCGCCGTGGTGCAGCCCATCAGTCCAACAGCATGGACCGCTACACCCTCCAGAGGGGATCTCCCGAGGTGCCGCGTAGGTCCCCTGAGGGCCCGACTGATGCTCCTGCTCTGCCCGCGGATCTGACCCTGCGAGATGTCATGGGCGCTATCGCCGAGATGAAGGCCTCGGTGGACCAGCGCTTTGACACACTGGCGCAAAAGATTGACTCGGTCCACGTGGATGTTGGCCTGGTGAGGGCCGATTTATCCAAAACCAATGACCGGGTCGATTCTTTGGCCCACACCACCTCGGGCCTCACAGCGGACGTGGCGGCCCTCCAAAAGGAGGTGCGCCGGCTTGGCCAGGCGAGCGCCCTGATGGATCGTCGACTGGAGGATTCCGAGGGTCGGGCCCGGAGGAACAATGTCCGCATTGTCGGGGTGCCGGAGGGACGTGAGGAGGCGGCGGCGGACCTGTTTGTGGAAGACCTGATTCTCACCCATCTCCAGCCCCGGGGGCTGAGTAAATTCTTTGCGGTGGAACGTGCCCACAGGGTCCCCGGAGGAAGACCTAAGGCCGGAGCCCCTCCGAGGCCTCTCATTGCCCGGATTTTCAACTTTCGGGACAGAGACGCTATCCTGCAGACTTCTAGGCAACAAGGACCGGTCAGACTGGACAATATGGACGTAAACTTCTATCCTGATTTCACCCCAGCGGTCCAGAAGCAGAGACTGAGCTTTCTCGGAGTCAAAC
Source organism: Triturus cristatus (assembly GCF_964204655.1). Classification (NCBI taxonomy): domain Eukaryota; kingdom Metazoa; phylum Chordata; class Amphibia; order Caudata; family Salamandridae; genus Triturus; species Triturus cristatus. The sequence continues at coordinate 494,811,002 of NC_140585.1, forward strand.
GTCGTCTACGGGACCTGAACCTCAAGTATGCGATGCTTTTTCCAGCTAAGCTGCGGGTGGAGGTGGATGGCCGCACGCACTTTTTTGATCGTCCCGAGGCGGCCGGGGACTGGTTGGACTCCTTGCCCGGGGATCGGGGCCAGGGGGGTGGGGGGGGCGCGGTTGGAGGGGAGGGCTCGCCGGATCAGGACTGAGGGACTAATAGTAGGCCTCGCTCTGGACAGCACTGTCGTCACTTTTGACTGTTCGTTAATGTCCCCCTCCTGTGGAGGTGGTACGGGGTCTCTTGGGGGCTCTCCCTCCTCTTCTGGGGGACTAGTTAGTTTAATCATTCATGGGGCGACAGGCACACTGCACTTTGGGGGGGCTGTTTGGGCTCATGCAGGGGTGCAGGGAGGGGGGAGTTCTGTTGGGATGGGTGGGTTGGGGTGGGGTGTTGTTTGTTTTTACCGCAAGGCAAACCCTTTATTGTATTGGTGTTTTTAAGGTGCTCTCCGGGGGACGAATGATGGCTTCTGTATGTGATGGGGGGTAGGGACCTGACTGTATTGTCCTGGAACGTTAACGGACTGGGGGATAGGATTAAGCGAGGTGTGGTCCTGCAGTATTTGAAACGACTTTCGCCAGATGTGGTCTTTCTGCAGGAGACACACCTTATTGGTAATTCCTTTTGTGCCATGAATCGGCGTGGTTATCGCTTGGTGGCCCATTCGGGCTTCACATCGGGCTCCCGGGGGGTGGGCATCATGGTGAAGAACTCGCTCCCGTTGGAAATAGACGAGGTGCGCCATGATGAGAGGGGACGCTACACTGTCTTAGTGGGGAGAATGGAGGGTAAAGTAGTTGTCTTTGTATCAGTGTACGTCCCACCGGGGTTACAGTCTACGACTTTTGCAGACCTAGGGCGCCTCCTCCTTGACCTTCCGGGGGGGCTTCTGGTGGTTGGGGGGGACTTCAATGCGGTGGTTTCTGGGACCGTGGATCGTCACCCCCCTAGGGACCTCCCCCGGGCGCAGGCGTGGCTGTCCGGCTTCTTAGATACACTGGGATTGGTGGACTGCTGGCGCTTAAAACATCCCACGCAGCTGCAGTACACTTTCCACTCGGGTGCCCATGGTAGCCTCTCACGGCTTGATTATGTCCTTGTCCCTGCGGCCTATGTTGGGAGGGTAGGAGAGGTGCGCCATTTGGCGCGGGGTATTTCAGATCACTCCCCGCTCCTGTTGCACGTTGATGTCTTCCCGAGGGGGGAGGGCAGGGTAGCTCCAATCAATGCCTGGTACCTGCGTGACCCCACCATTCGCGCTGATTTGATTAAATCCTTGCAGCGGTATTTCGATGAGAATGTGGGGTCCGTCCCTTCGGCTATCTCCCTGTGGGAAGCCTTCAAGACAGTTCTTAGAGGGGAGGCCCTCTCCTTTATCTCCCATGCCCGGAGGCGCGAGCAGGAGGAGGTGACCCGGGTGGAGGCCGAAATCGCTGAATTGGAGGGTGATCTAGAGGGTGGGGTGACGGATGCTACACTACATGTCCTACACCTTAAGCAGGCGGCCTACAGGGCCCTCGTCACGGAGGCGGCCAGGGGCCTCTATAGAGAGCAACAGGGGCGACTGTATGATGTGGGTGATAAGGCTGGTAAACTGCTTGCATGGTTGGATAAAAAGGAGAGAGCGAGTCGTGTGGTCCCGCTGATTGAGAGGATGGATGGTGTGCGTGTCACCGAGCCAGAAGACATTGTCTCCTGTTTCGCGGATTATTTCCGCGAGGTGTATTCCCCGGTTTCTCCCTGCTCGGAGGAGGATTCCCATGCCCTGCTTAGGGATATCGCGCTGCCTTCCCTTTCGGTGGAGGACAGGGTGTTGTTAGATGCCGCTCCTACCTCCGACGAAATTGCCCTCGCCATACGCTCGGTCGCATCCGGCAAGGCCATGGGCCCGAACGGCATCCCTATCGAGTTGTATAAGCTGCGACCGGATGTACTGGCACCCCACCTCCGTGCGATGTTCCTGGCGGCCCACTCGCTGGGCTCCCTCCCGCCGGACCAACGTCTGGCTACAATCGTGGTGATCCACAAGGAAGGGAGACCTCGAGACCGGGTTACATCCTATCGGCCTATCTCGCTCTTGAATGCGGAGCCCAAAATCCTCGCCAAGGTGCTAGCCAACCGGCTGGTCGGCGTGGTGGGCGATCTGGTCCACCAAGACCAGTCCGGCTTTATTCCCCATCGCAACACGGCCCTTAATTTGCGGCGCTTGCACGGGGTGCTCGCGCGTGTCCCGTTTGTGCGGGAGCCGGCCATATTGGCGTCCTTAGACGCCACCATGGCGTTTGACACGCTCGAGTGGCCATACATCTGGGCTATGCTGGCGAAGTTTGGATTTGGCCCGGGGTTCATCAGCTGGGTCAAATTGTTGTATTCGGGCCCATTGGCGCAGGTGGTGGTGAATGGAAGAGTATCGGTCCCATTCGAGCTGGGACGGGGCACGCGACAGGGCTGTCCCTTGTCGCCGCTCCTGTTCGCGCTGGCCTTGGAACCCCTGGCGGAGTGGCTGCGGTGGCACCCTTCCATCCGTGGTCTCCGTTGGACCCCCGAGTATGAGGACCGCGTGTCCCTATACGCTGACGATATCCTTTTGTACCTAGCCTCCCCGCGTAAATCACTGATTGTCCTGGTTGATGTTTTGCGCTCATTCGGCCGCAACTCAGGCCTTGTCATCAACTGGGCTAAATCATGTGTGTATGTGCTTTCCGGTGAGGCTCCCGTCCTCCCGCGGGGCTGTCCGATCCAGATTGCCTCCCAGGGGTTTCGGTACCTGGGGGTTTATATTACTCTGGACCCGGAGGCCCGCTACGAGCGGAATTTGCTTCCCCCCCTCCAGCGCTTGAAGGAGGACGTCGCGCGCTGGCGGCGCTTGCCGCTTTCGCCGCTCGGCCGGGCGGCATTGTTTAAGATGATGTCGTTGCCACGCTTCCTGTACGCTCTCCAGAATACTATGGATTTAGTCCCGGCGCGCTACTTCCGTGAGGTGGAGAGTCTACAGCGCCGCCTGTTCTGGGACGGGAGGCCGCGTATTGCCCTGGCGAAGTTGACGCTCCCATGGTACGACGGGGGGATTGCCCTCCCGGATATTAAACGGTATTACTGGGCCTCCCAGCTAGCTGCAATTAATCATGGCCTTTACGGGCCCGCCTTAAACGCGGCATTTGAACTGGACAAGATGCTCCTGCCTGGTGGCGACTATAATCGAGCGCTCTACTCTGGCGCGCCCGACCCCCGCCTGACGGGACCTACGCGTGTCATGGTGCGAGTATGGCACGCGGCTAACGCAGCTATGGGGTGGAAGGACCGTTTGACCCGGGCATCACCGTTGTACGCGTCTGAGAGATTGGGCTCCCTGTGGACCTCGAAGGGCTTCGAGAAGTGGGACACGATCGGCATCAGTAAAGTGGGGGACCTCTGGACGAGGGGGGGGATTTAAAACATTCGAGACGCTGCAGACGGAGTTTCAGCTGCAGGGCAGTGAATACTTTCGGTACTTGCAGGTCCGTCACGCACTGGGCTCCGTCTTCCCAGATGTCGCCTCCATCCCGGAGTCTTCCCCCCTGGAGGATAGAGTGCTGGATGGCCACGTTCCGGACAGCACGATCTCCCTTATTTACAAAAAATTGATTAATGACCGCTCGGGCTTGCTGACTGGCCTCCGCGAGGCTTGGGTTGCCGACGGGCTGGAGTTGGACGACGAAGACTGGATTTCCACGGTGGCCTCTCCGAAGGAGGTGGCCATACCGGCTCGCCTTCGCTTCGTCCAGCTTAAGATACTCCACCGGGTTTACATGACGGGGCCAAGACTTCTGCGTATGGGCTATGCTGAGGATGGGTTGTGTAAGCGTGGGTGTGGTGCTTTGGCGACTTTTTTGCATATTTTGTGGGAATGCCCGAAGGTGGAGCGATTCTGGCGTGGTGTGCATGAGGTCCTGCGAGTGGTTACGCATGTCGCGCTGCTGCCTGAAGCGAGGAGATGCCTGCTGAATGTGTGGGAACCAACTGACTACTCGGTTCCGCAGACGCGATGGGTGACTCTGGGATATATGATAGCTAAGCGTGACATTGCTCAACTGTGGGGATCCCAGAGGCCCCCGGCTGTGTCGGCCTGGAAAGAACACATGGATTGGTGCATGTTCCGAGAAAAGGTGGTGTATGTGGTGAGGGGTAAGCCTGGGGCATGGGTGAAAGTGTGGGGCCCCTGGAACGCCTACCGCGGGGGTATCTGCGCGCCACCACTGCTACCTGCGGCCTCACCAGCCCCGTCCCCTTAGTTGACTCCTTTCCCTAGCCCCGAGCACGGAGTTCCCCCAGTCCTCGATCTGTTCCCCTTCCCCTCTTTAGAACTCCTGTGGATGGCTGGGGTCCCCCATTCGGGGAGCACGTGCTGTTACTTTCGATTGCGGGTTGCCTTGCGGGTGTGGTTTTCGTGTTGTTTGTATAAAATGAAACCGTATTGTGGGGTCAGAGTGATGTGGCCCACGACGTTGATACCTCCTGATTTTGCTTTTCTGCAACGCCAAGTGTTTTTGAACGTATGTCATATGCTCCTGTCATTCTAGCGGCCGGCCGGAAGGTTGTAGGCCCATACTTGTATATTCTTGAGATTGCAATAAACGGTTTCAAAAAAATAAATAAATAAATAAATACATTTTAACATCTCTGGTATCTCCCTTGATCCACGATTGTCCTCTTCTCCAAGGCTCTTCCAGACCTCAATTGATCAGGAAACTGAGGCAGAGGAGGAAGAGGAGGTCTCAATTAGTAAGTCACAGAGCAAAGGAGACAATAATCATACTAAAGACCATCTTAATGAGAAAGAATGAACAGAAAGTTCCTGTGCCCTAGGTAATGATCTGTTGGACCCATCAATGCATAGTCTGGAGGTCACTGGAACCGCAAGTGCCTCCATGCTTGAAGTTATGTTGATTCTTCAAAAAACTTTGCAGGGTCTGTTAGAGGTGTCAGTGCTGAATAATGAAATTTTAAAAACCCAAAGTGCATAGTTTAAAACTATGATTGGGGAGCTGATACAAATTAAAGGCCTAATGCCCCTATAGTTAGGCCAGTTGGAGATCTTCAGGAAAAGGAAGTTGGTAGGGAGGAAGAAGTGGTAAGGGATATTCAATCATATAAGGAGGAGCCTAGCGTATACATATCTCACTACCAGATGATTGTAAAAAGATGAGGGGAAAGAAGGAGTTACAAGCAGTATATCCCACGGCCAAGAAGGTGGGAGGACTTCCCCAGTAAAGGCCAAACCTTAAAGTAGCAAGGGAGAGGGAAGGGAGTAGGGCAAGAACATGAGTTTATAGGAAAGAAAGTGCCCCGAGCACCAAAAAAGAAAAACATCCCTGAAAAAAGAATATCTACCAGTAACCTAGAAAAATGGAGGAAGCAGGAAAAAGACAAAGGAAATTCTAAGAGTAGTAAAGATAACTTCAGGAAAACCTTGGGGGAGGATAAATGGGGTGATGAGGGATGAGAAAGAATACAAACGCAGGACCTAGTAATCTTAGCAGTAGTAGGGGCCCTAGGAAGAGAGGTAAGGAGGAGGAATTCAGCGGAAGAAGGGAGGATGCTATGGGGGGGCCCACAGGGAGTAGGGTTAGAACGATATCAGGGCCTGTGGGTTTTCCTTGACCCTACAGGGCAGGGTAAAGATGGGGAAAAAGCTAGGAAACGAAATCCCCTAAACCGTTCCCAACTCCTTTTTAGGTCTCGCTGAGCCAGCGCATGCGCTGCTCTGCAAGAAATTTTGTAAACGGGCTTTTAAAAGTGCTACAATGGCCGGCCTACAAATTGCGTGCATGTGCGCGCTTGCGCGCTTACCGCACAGCCATCATCTGGCTTTCTTCTCTATTCCTTAAAGTCAATCGCGATCACTTTTGCCAATTTCATGCGCGTCTCTTCCTTAAAGCCAATTGCGATCACTTTCACTTTTGCCAATTTCATGCGTGTCTCTTCCTTAAAGCCAATCGCGATCACTTTCACTCTTGCCAATTTCATGCGCGGGCACCCTTCAAGCGCGATCGCGGTCACTTTCACCTACCGCATCACTAATGTGCGCGCGTCGAGTGGAAGTATCTCTGGGTTAACTTTGGATCTGTGGCGGCATAAATCAGCTTCACGAGAGCCTGTCGGCAGCTGCGCTGCAGCAGCAGCTATAGAGGGAAAAGCCTTCAAATGGCGACAGAAGCGCAAATATCCCTCTGTAGCATCTTCCCTCAGCGAAGCTCTCTCCTCTTCCGGAACCAAATCTATCTCCATGGGTCGCAACCAAGTGCAAAGAATACTCCTGCCGTCCCATGGTGGCTTCATGAATTGTTTCTTTTGGTCGTCCGCAGGCGTCTATCTCAACACGGTCCTGCTCCTTCACAGCGCACAATGGTCCCCTCTCCCGTCTGGGCATGCAGCCTGTCCTTTGGTTTTCCATCACATCGCAATGCACCGCTTCCTCATGACACAGAGCTCGATCCTCTACGTGTTCATGAAGGATTTTTGTTCAGCCCATTCTGTACTCTTCGCTAGTTCAACCATTTACTAATATGGCATTGTTTCATTACCTTTTTTGTTGTGATATTGTTTCATTTTATTGAGTATTTAATTTGTTATGATCAGGGAGGGGAGAACCGAAGTCGTTCCCAGTCCTAAAGTTGGCAGCTTTGTATGTTGTGCCACATTCAGCCCGTTTGTTGTGTGTGATGGCTAAATGCATATAAGGTTCCAAAGTATTCATTCCCACCAAAGCTCCGACTCAGCAGTTCCTCCTGCAGGTTTTTATTTTTAATATTTGCTGAAATCTGTGCAAATGACTCAGTCTGTCACTAATCTCGGCAAAGTCACTCAGGCGAATAAGTCCCTCCCTGCCACACACTACTGTGTAAACAAACATACTCACTGGACTTTAGTGTAGCACTGTCCTGCCCCCTTCTGAATTCGCTCCCTCCAAAGCTCTGACTCCCCAGCTCCTCCCGCTGGTTTGTATTTGAAACAAGGCTACAGTATAGGACTTCCAAAAAATCTACTGTGCAGTGCATATTATATGAAACTACTAGTTGTTTTGTAACTGGCATAATAAATACATGCAGTAAAAAATATTAATTTAAGCTGTGCCGAATGAGTGTAGTTTGCACTCGCCATAGGCAGCACAATGATAGACCTGCTCATGGGTTTCAATAACAAAGTACTTTGTCTTGCAGAAAATGTATTCACTGGCATAGGAGCTTGTCATAGGCAGAAGCGCATCCACACAATCTCAGAAGGCGGCAGAGAAGGAAAATGAACAACGCAGGAACTGACACAATGTTGTGACAGCCCACACGTCATGAGTGAATCACCAGGGCACTTTAGCTGAAAGTGGTCAGCTTTATTTAATAAATGGCCCTGGGCAAAATAACTACAGCAGCTGTTTTCTCTTTGGCAAGTACCTGCTTGTCTCGTTGACGTCACAGGCTATTGGCGTTTGACAACATCATTTCATTTCTTGAAAAAAATCCTCACTTGTGAGAAAGTCGATGGATCTACTGTGTGGGGGTTAGTATGCTGAGGTTCATCATCTAAATTGGTGGTGCAGCCTGACCTTTTCTAACCTGCCTCTTCCTGGTGTGTGAGTGCAGTCAGTCATTCATTCTGATTAACAGGTGTATGCTGTATGCCCCCTTTCGCCATCTGAAACGCTCCAAATGACAGATTGCCATCTCTCAGTCCTGCATAACGTGAGGAACACACACGCAGTTGTTGGCCAGGTACAGAGTGAACCATTTCTCAACTTTTATTTTCTTCCCCCAAATAAGACTTACCACACACAAAAATTAAATCCAAGTCCGCATTGCACCTCGTCCATTTGTGCTTTACTTCACCACCTGGAAAGTTCCTGCATAAGATTGGACCAATCAAATTCATTAAGTTCCCAGACCATGATGCTGTGTAAATAAACATACTCACCGGACGTTCGTGTAGCGCCGCCCTGCCCCTTCTGGGTCTCTGGGTACATAATGCATCTTCATTTGGGTTAGCCCGTATACATATTTTCTATTTCATCTTTTTTCCAGTGCCTCTTAATCTTTGACAGTTGTGATGCTTGGCATTTAATATTAACAATGGATTCAGAACACATTGACCTACATGCATAGTTTTAAGGCTTCCAGCTTAAGGACCCCATTTCTGTAAAAAAAAAAAAAATTAAATTAGACTCCCCTGGGAGTTGTAGCAACGCTGCTGCCGGCCACACACCTCGGCATTGGTAATGCATGTGCGCAGATTGTTATAGTGTCACTCGCATGGCTGGCAATCTGCCTACTGTCTTTACAAATACCCCACCGATCCTAGCAATGCTCCGAGGCCTTTACACCACCCCTCCCCCTTTTTATCTCTACTACCCCTGCGTCCTGTATGTTTATTCAGCAGCAGAAAAATCGGTGCTTGTTTAGCGCTGAAGTCACAAAGGGGCTGCACTTTTAAAGTTTCATTCCCAAACTGCATCTAAAACATAACAACTGATTACATCGCTGGCCTTTTCAATTTGAATATCAGTACGTGCCTACATTTATCTATAATGTGCATTGGCTTTATTGTTGCAATTCTCGTGTCAGAAACAGAGCGCCATCTTCAAAGCTCGATTTTGTTTGTCTTTTCAATTTAACCATGAACGGCAGATCCCATAAAGCTGCTTCTTGGCCCATGAAAAACTAACAATATAATAACTCTTCTGTGTGCATCATGCTGGAGCTTGGGCAGCACTTTTACTGCCTTTCTGTTGCTTCAACAATCCAAAGTGGCGCAGAAGAAGGGAAGGTACATGATTTTATAATATGTTACTTCATGATACTTTGCAGTCACACAGAGAATTTTATAGTGCTGTTCACATGCATGGAGGCATTTGTCTTTCTGTCGGCATATTAAAAAGCCTTGGAATGTGTCTATAGATCTTTCCTTAGGCAAGCATGTATTCCTGCATCAGAATGCATGACCCAGTGTGTAGTAATCGGATAGCTCTTCAATCCCTGATGGCACATCACCGATAATATTATGCTGCATAGCTAAACACTTATAAGGTCCCAAAGGCGAGACCTATTGGCTATGCCAATGCTTGTTTCCTTATCTAAATGTGCAAGCCTGCGTTATATTGGTTCTGAGGAACTTAGAGAAGTAGGGTTCATGGCAAATAACAAAGGGGGCGAAGTAACCAAGGTCCTCCTTTACTCGGCATTAGTAAAAGCAGCATTAGAAAACGCAGAATATGAGCTGCTAAAGGAGGGTATCAGATTAATAACAAGCATTGGCATAGCCAATAGGTCTCGCTTTTGGGACCTTATAAGTATATTTACTTTTGCTATAATCGCGGCATGTAAAACTCGGGTGCCGCGATTATAGCAAAAGTAAAGAAATAGAAAAAACATCTATTTCTTTACTTTTGCTATAATCGTGGCACCCGCGCTTTACGTGCCGCGATTATAGCAAAAGTAAACATAATAATAAGGTCCCAAAAGCGAGACCTATTGGCTATGCCAATGCTTGTTTACTTTTCACGCAGGGGAGGGGGCCTGCGAGATTCGCTTGCGGGAGCGTGCGACTATATGGCGCCACCATATGGTGCCGGGCGCTCCCGCAAGGAAATCGCCAGACGCGCACGCATTGCCATTGCAAGCAATGCAACGTGTGCACGTTTTTGTCCCCAAAGCTGTGCCGATGGCATTAGGTCCCTCTCCTATGCAGCGAGGCGAGACCTAAAAAGGGTGGAAATGCTGAATAATAAGCAGGGAAAGTTATTTCTCAGGAACCACGGCGGGCTGGGAGTATGTCAGATAAGATTGATCAATTCCTTCTGGGATAATAAGAAAGATTTTGAAATTACTATAGCTGCGAAGGAATTAGAGAGAGATGAAGAAGATCTGTTAGTTGGGAACAGATATAGAGTCCTTGCTTCCCCAGAGTATGAGGATGAGGGGTGCCTGAGTGAGATCGACTAGGAGCAAGGGAGGTCGCACAGCCTGTCCATACTATCTTGGAATATAAAGGGGTATAGGAGAATAGCGACCCAAGAAAGTTTTAATAAGATTTTTGTGAGCAATGACCTTGTGTGCCTGCAGGAGACTTGGCTGTGCGACGAAACCCTAGCTATTGAAGGGTATGCCCAATACTCGAAAGTAGCGAGAAAAAATTCTGTTGGCAGACCATCAGGAGGACAATTGACGCTGAGCTCCACAAAAATTGCCAGGAAAACAGAACCCCTCGAACTAAAATGTAAATGGGCGCTAGGTAGTAGGGTGTTGCCACTGAATGTCGATCCACGCTATGAAGATATATGTATTGTTAATGTGTATATTCAGTAGGGAAAAGAAGATGAATATAAGGTGGATCTGGGAAATTTAAAAAAGGATATGGAGACTGTATGTGACACCTGGCAGAAGGATGTGTTCATGTGTTTGGGTGATTTCAACCACAGATTAGACCCCCGTAGAATAGATCCATGATGTAAGGAACTGTTAAGTGCCTATAGTATAGAGACGGCGTTGTTTCCTAGGGGAGATATCTCGCCCCAAGATTTGGCTTTTGGACAATTGTTGGGCTCTATGGGTTTGCTATGTGTAAATGGAAGAATGGAAACTGATCGGCCAGCTAGACGCACCTTCACAATAAGCCAGCAACCGTGTCCTATAGATTATGTGTTTACACATGCCTGGAGCTTTGAACTAATTCAGTATTTCGAGGTAGTAAGAGTGGAAGGCAGTGATCACTATCCTTTGAGGACAAAATTATATGCAAAAGGGGGAAATCAGAGAGAGACGTTTCTCCAAGTACATGTGGACTACCCAAAGTGGCTCACAACCCGTATATCAGAGGAGCATGTTATAAAACCAAGTGCTGTCCAGCAGACTCTCTCATTCGAAAAATCCCCACTTGATGATGACAAAGCCTGGTATGAAAATACAATAAGACAACTGGTAGAATGCATAAGGGTAAAAATTAAATGTGTCAAACCCGAGGCAACCAGTAATAATAGATCCCACACTAAAAACCGACCATGGTATGTTGAGAAATGTCGCAAAGTAAAAGCAAGTATTGGACAAAAGGAAAGAAGACTTATAATACGGTATAACGCTGAACTGTTATCTACCCTTCAGAAACTAAGGATAAAATATAAAACGTCATTAGGAATAAAAAAAGAACCTATAAAGACAATTGCTGGACAAGTATGCTGGCTGTAATTGAGTCTAAAGATGTGAAAGGCTTCTGGAAGTTTGTCAAAGAAAGCTCCGGTAAAACATTAGGGTCTCTGCATTGTTCGGTTCCCGAAGATAATTGAGTGGGTTACTTGGGGGAAATCCATGGGAAATGGCCAATGTTAGAGAAAGTAAGTACAACAGCATGGTCGGGAGCGAGGGATGAGATAAAGGGACATTTTACCTCCAGCCATATTAGGAAAATATTATCTAGCCTAAACCGAACCCGTGCTGCAGGCCCAGATAATTTGCCGGCAGTGATTATAAAAACTAAGCCAGAGTGGTGGTCAGAGTTCTTTGCGAAAATGTTTCAGGTACTGTACCAGATAACTGGAGAGGAGCTATCATAAGACCAATCCTCAAAAAAGGAGATGTAAATGCCCCCAAAAACTATAGATTAATAAACCTCCTTGATATAGGAGAAAAAGTCTTTGCCAAAATAATATTGGGAATACTTAAGAACTGGGCAGAAGAAAATCGGATTGGGCCCCCGGAACAGGGAGGGTTCAAAGAAGGACACTCCACGGTAGACCACTGTTTTGCGCTGTGTTCCATTGCGCGGAAGTCAGTTGAGCAGAGGGAAAGGTTGTTCTGCTGCTTTGTTGACTTCCGCGCAGCATTTGATCTGGTGGACCGAGAGCAGCTATGGGACACTTTGATTGGGTATAACGTCCCAAGAGATTTATTAGGGCTGTTCCAAGCACTGCATACCGAAAACTGGGCCCAGATAATCTTGGATGTAGATGGGAGTTTATCTCAAATAATCCAGATTGGCAATGGGCTGAGGCAGTGGTGCATACTGGCCCTCCTGTTTTTTTCCTTGTTCATTGCAGACTTGCCTTTAACCCTGGGCAATGTAAGTGGGGCCGGTCCGAAGCAAGATGGGAAACATATTTCATGTCTACTTTATGCGTATGACCTTGTTATTATGGATCAGACGTAGATTGGTTTACAAAGAAAGTTAAACAGGTTCCATGAATACTGTCAAGTTAAAAACTGTCAATATGGATAAGACCAAGATCTTATGTTTTGGTCGAGGGAAAATAGGGTTCACTTGGTCCCTGGGTACCGAGAAGCTGGAAAAGGTAGCAGAATATAGGTACCTGGGGATGTGGTTTGAGAGGAACCTGCAGTGGCATACTCATCTCGACGCACTAAAGTTGAGGGCATCGGCATCGGTGAAGGGATTAAAAAGATTTAATTTTGCTTCTGGAGAAATGTCAGATAAACCGGTCCTAAATGCATACTCAGTAATAGTACCACCCCTATTTTTATATGGTGCAGAAGTGCTTTATCTGAGTGGCAAAATTGGATGGGAATTGGAGGAGGGCAACACTCTGAAAAATCTATTCTCACTGCCCAAATCTTCAATGGTCCAAGCAGTGAGACTAGAATTGGGAACCATCTCATGGGGTATAATAGCTTGTATGGCACTATTACGATTCTGGCAGCGCCTGGGAACGGGATAGGATTAGAAAATCTCTCTACGGTGCAGGAACGAGATTGTAAAGAGTGAGCTAACCTGGGCAAGGGGTCAGAGGCACAATCATTAAAGTGTGTCACATGTTAAAGCTTACGCTGTGCCCTCAGACCCTCCAAATTAAGATCGATAAGATGGAACTTAGGGCCTTGGGAAAAGAAATTTCCAGAGCACAGGACCAAGATTACCTCTCGAGGAAAAGTTCAGTTCTCTTCATGTCCTCAGCGTGGCAAAATGAACAACATTTTCCTTATATTGACAGGTTGCCTAGCTGTCGACTAAGGAGAGAAGTGTTAAGGTTAAGAATTGGGGTAAACCCATGCTACATGAATAACTGGGTAAAAAGATCTATGATAGATAGTAAGGGTAAATGCACTTGCACTTTAGGAACAACATGTGATATCTTACATATATTACTGGATTGTCAGAAGGTGTTAGAGTTACGAAGAGAGTTTTTATGCCCGATCTTTAAAAAGTACGATATTAAAAACCGGGCGCAAGCAGTAAACCTTCTAACAGAAATGATGAATTTAGATATAGCTTGTGCCATGGGGAAGTTCATACAAAAAGTTAAAGAGCTTTTTGTTTCTAAATGTGTTTAGAACCGAGGTGCCTATTTTATAGTTCTATGTGGCAAATGGGGTATGAAATATTAAAAGGAATGCGGAGTGTAATATATGAATTTTAATAAGGTTAAATAATAAATTGCGTTTTTAGAGGCTTTTAAGATAACTTTTAAAACATTCTTGAGGATCACTGGTCTAAATAAATTTGTATTGAATATGGAAATTTTACTTTCTACACAGTATACAATTTGCACATGCATTTTACTGAACCTATTGAACTGTATTCGAGACAGTTTGTGAATTATAGGTTTGGTTGTTATTTTATTATTTTTATTTCTTTATTTTAACGAACTGCATGTTGTCTATATTGTATACTTTTATGGTTGTAAAAGACCAAATAAAGTTTATTTGAATGAGGATAGCACACAGTCTGAGGCTAGGAATGAAATCAACATATCAGACACACTTTAAGAGCCATTTTTTGGGCGACCTCGGAGTGTCATCCCTAGGTACACTGCTCTAGCTGGAGTAGAGACACAAAGCATGAGGTTGTGAGTATTATTATTCATCTTCTAGTAGGTGTCTTGTTGGATAGCCAAGTGACAAAGACATTACATAAATAGCACCCTTATAAGAGGGCCAACTCAATAGAAGTATGAGAGAGTACATTGAGGAATCAAACGGGTGATTTATTTAGGGTTTTTGTGAAGGTTTCAAAATCACCAAGAGGCAGCCTGAGAGGCGTGATTTAGCAACACCGTTCTTAAAAGAAAAGAGGTTGCCAACATTAAGATGGTGACATATACGAGCTATTCTGCTAGAGGAGAACAGTAGGTTCTAGACATGAGACCTTTTCATGGTAGGAAAAGAAACTAAATTAATTGTTAAAACTGGAGTACATTATAATCACCAAGAGCGTGATTGTCACCATGTGGCCTGGGCTTGTAAGGCTCCACCTCATATTTCGGGGTTGCACTGAACCTCTGTGCTACAGTCGTGTACAAGAGCTGCACGTGCTGGTTTCATTGCTGGAATGTGAACCACGGCCACTGCGGGATGCATTGAAAACGGGTTTGCATGCTGCTTGTAATTACCATCCCAAAGATGCAGATGAGCACCCGCAGAGTGTGGGGCACATGAGCCGAAGACGAAACTTCACGACGAAGGGAAGTGTGGGACTTGGCATGAGAAGATGGGAGGTGATTATTTGCAGGATATGAGAGGGCACAGTAAGGGCCATGGTTCTTCAAGATGCCAGGGGGCTCTGGGTACCATATTGCGCCTCTCCTGTTCTGCAGGAGTGCATGTTTGAGCCCTGCCAGCCCACAGATCCAAACAGCTCTACTTCTAAGGTTAAAGCGCTGCCTCTGCAAAGCCACGTGTTACAAGAGAGGCCAATCAAGGGGCTGAAATTCTGTTGATTTGGAGCTACCTGGTTGGGTATAAATAGCGGCCAGATCTGGGCGCCCCACACTGTACTCTCTGCCCATTTCACACCTGCTAGTTTTGGATTGCTCCAAGGACTTCCACTCACTGCTTGTTCTTATCTTCTGAACAGCTGCTTAATCCCAAGCTTTATAGACTCAGAATGCCCCCTGCTTTTATACAAATTTTATGAATAAACACAAATGGGCTTCAACATCCTAGCCAGGTACAAGCACGTCGCTGACACACGGCACAGAGAGCCAGTGAGGCATGGGGAACAGTGAATTTTTGCAAGATACAGCGTATATAAGGAGGGATTCCCTGTACGCGCGGGTTCATTCTCATAATGAGCACAAAACTATTGCTCCACAGTCTGATGTAAATGTAATGCTAATTAGGAATAATTAAGGATCATACAAGGTTTCTTCCGCATCCTTTCTAAAATAGATGACCAATAGTATATGGAAATATGTCCCACGCTTGGAAGTGGTGTGCAGGAAGGGGATTCCAGTGCGGTGTCTGTGTGGGTCTAGTGTGCTCAGTGGTGTGCACAAAAGGGCGTCCGGTTCTGTGGTACTGTGGGGCTAGAGTGCTCAATGGTGTGCAGGAAGGGACATCCAGTGCTGTGGCAATTTAGGGCTAGTGTGCTCAATGGTGTGCAGGAAGAGGCTTCCAGTGTGGTGTGTGTGTGGGGCTGGTGTTCTCAATGGTGTGCAGGAAGGGGCGTCCGGTGCTGTGGCTGTGTGGGGCTAGTGTGCTCAATGGTATGCAGGAAGGGGCATCCGGTGCTGTGGCTGTGTGGGGCTGGTGTGCTCAATGGTGTGTAGGAAGAGGCTTCCAGTGCGGTGTCTGTGTGGGACTAGTGTGCACAAAGGGGCGTCCAGTTCTGTGGCACTGTGGGGCTAGAGTGCTCAATGGTGTGCAGGAAGAGGCTTCCAGTGCGGTGTGTGTGTGGGGCTAGTGTGCTCAATGGTGTGCACAAAGGGGCGTCCGGTGCTGTGGCTGTGTGGGGCTAGTGTGCTCAATGGTGTGCAGGAAGGGGCGTGGCTGTGTGGGGCTAGTGTGCTCAATGGTGTGCAGGAAGGGGCGTCTGGTGCTGTGGCTGTGTGGCGCTAGTGTGCTGTGGGAATGCAGCTAGTTGAATCAGGGAATTCCCACCTAAACTCTCTATGCAGATTGTGCTGCCTCGTGGCCGCTTTTAACTCTTTCCTGTCCAAATCAGAATATAGACTGCTGCCCTGATTATTAGTACACCCTTGTGTTGGAGGAACTGCCCTCATTAGTTACACGATGTGTTCCAGTCCCTGGACCTCCTCGAAACTTCAGGAAAACTCTGAATCATTCGATATTTCGCGTTCCTAATATTTTAATTAATTTTACAGAGTTTTATATAGCACGAACTTGACCCGAAGGTATCGGGTATCAGAGCGCTTTACATAGCATCAGTTGCGTTACATGAGGACACATTCATTTTTAGGTCTCGCTGAGCCCAGCGCATGCGCTGGCTTGGAGAGACATTTTGTAGTTGGGATTTTTAAAGTGCTGCCTGTGGCCTAAAGCTTGAGTGCACGTGAGCGTGCACGCGCGCAGCCGCCAATCACTGCTGCGCGCGCACCACTCGCGTGCTTGCCACACAGCGCTCCCGTCCAAGCGATCGCGATCACTTTCGCTTTGATCGCGATCGCTATTACTTTGATTTTCACGGCCGCGCGGCCGTTACTTTTATGGCCGCGCGGCCAAATGCTTGTTTCTTCTTGTTGTTCTTTCTTTGCATGGTGGCATGAGAAGGCTCTCCTCTTTAAATATTGTCACGCACCCGCCCAGCGATTGTGTTATGGCATGTATAGTAATGTTTTCACTTTTATGTTTCCCATATATCTTTTTATCGATGTAGCACCAGTTATTTTCACGCGGCAAACAGGAAGCCGCCATTTAGATATCTGGGTTAGTTTTGGTGAACAATTTACCTTTCCTTCTCGTCGAGCACAGTGCTCGCTGGCCCCTCCTCCTGGTCTCGGCTTCTCAGCATAGTCGTGGAATTTGCATCTCGCCAAAGCTCCACCTCCCCTGCAGGCTGCTTCAGGTAAACAACCCTCAGCTCTATTTACAATCACTTGACTGGGCAATATTTGTAATAGGGGCAGGAAGTGTTTTGCAGGAGTGCAGGCAAGTTCCCCTCTATATATACTGAGCCTCGAGCACAGAGCGCGCTGGCCCTCCTCCCGGTCTGGAATTAGAATCTGCCAAAGCCCCGCCTGCCTGGCCCCTCCCGCTGGCTGCTTCCAGTTTGATACACCTCGTTTGCTTTTACCATTTGTGACTTCAGCCATAAGTGGAATAGTTCCGTTTTCAAGCTTTTAGTGTGATTCTTTAATGCCCTGCTTCACTCCAGTCAGCCTTATGTCACCAGATCGAAGGTCCCAAAATGTGGAGTGAGGTATGAGCCGCAGCAAGCAAGTCACCCTTCGCTGCGAGTATGTTTATTTCTTTATGTCCATTTCACATCTTTAATGAGCAATCAGTGTAAAGGTTACTGTGGAACAGCCTTATATAAAAAGTAATTGTTGAAACTTTAATTAGACTTTCTCTTGAAAATGGTTAACATTCAGGGGGATGCGCAGAGAGAAGCACGGGCAAGAATGCTGCTCTTCAGTGGCTTTTGGGAGCTACACCAGATCTTAGTCATGTCTAGATTGATTTGACAGCTTGTGTACCCAAACTCGCCATCCACCAGCATCAATGTTATTAACAATAGCATGCGTCATCCAATATAATCTGTGTTGGAGCCAATTAAATGTTTGCGACAAGACAACCGAAAAGGAGCCAGCTCTTTTTTATTATTAAAATTCTGCATTCTTTTGTTATTTTTTTCTTTTCCACTTGAATTTTTGGTAAAATGTTTGAAATTCAAATGTGGCTGCCTCTTTTAATAATAGTTATTCAAAAACTTTCACCAAAAGGCAAAGTGTTGGTATCTCCATGAAAGCTGCCTCCAGGAAATCTGCTACCCGAACGAATGTGCCTCCTCCCCCTCTCCTCCCCAAAATCACTGATCCCACCCCCACTGTACTCAGGATCACAGTTCCTACACTTTTTTCATGCACTTTAACTGCTTCTCTCTATTAACGCATTAAACATCCAAAGCTAAAAGAGCAGGCTCTTACTCATCCACACGGAACTGCTTCGGAGTCTCCACACAACCTCGTGTCTGTTTCTTCTGACCCCATCCACCGGTGCCCGTTTCTTCTCCCCCTCCCAGCAGCCTGTGCTGTTTTATTTGTACACTTCCATTTCAGTGTTGTTACATAGGGACAAGTTCACTCGAGGACATGGTAGGATTAGCCAGAGCATCCATCACAGTGCAATCAAAGAAAAAGAATTGGAAGAAAAATAAACACCAGTGTTCAGACTGTAGCATAGTATCCCCCTTCTGGTCATGTCTTCTCTAGTGGACTGCTACTAAAAATGCTGAATTGTACTGTATTTTTGTTTACATTTCCTCACCTCTCGCAATCAACTTCTGATGAATGTCCTGCTGAAAACAATGTGAGCATGTGACTCTGACTAATTCTGTGTTTGCCTGCACGGCAGCTATTCCCCGTCACTTGGATGCCTACTTAGCTACTCCCAAGTGTGCTGTGCGAGCCACTGGTACCACGAGCCGTGGCTGAAGCCAACAGATAACTGGTGCTTCTGAGTTGTACCTAGCATTCTGCAGTCATGCTGATGCTCCAGCTGGTGAGTGAGTTCAACTACCTCCTTAATGAGCCCCCTTCAACTCCGAACCATCAGCTGTCATGCATCTCTGAACTGTGCTCAAGCCATGGCATGCGTCCGAGCTGCTACTAACATACTCGTAGATCCTGGCAGGCAAGACATTACTGTACATGCCAACATATTGCTTCTACTCCCAACAAAGACATCCATTTTTAACTGACAAGAGTTTATTCTATATGCAACACGTTCAGACAGCGCTAGCTTTTTAACAATACATTGCAATCAGGGACTTGTAGTACTGCTTTTAATATTGTATAAAAATCATAACGTGATAAATAGTGGTTGGTTAAACACTGGCTCATTGAAGATGTGGTGTGTGACATGGATCAACTTCACAATTAAGATACCATGCCTTCAAATCTGTATGAAGGTGTAGTAAAATGACTAAACAGCTACGCGAAGTGCTTGTCGAGCTGTTTGGCTCACGAGTTGCGTTCTTGTTATTTAAAATAATTTCAATAATCGGGCCAGCAGGGTGAGTTAAACTTGTTACTAGGTCCTGCACTTTACCAAAAGCTGGTTGCTTCTGTGATTAGTTCTGTGTAGTTAGCGTTGATTATCCACACAGTTTCTTCATTCCACACAATTCAACTCCTCACATTTCCAATTCACACCACAAAATTCGACACCAAACCACATAATTCAACTCTACAACACAATTACCCAACACACCACATATATCCAATCCACACCACAAAATTCCACATCATGCCACAAAATTAAACAGCACACCACATAATTAAACTCCACTACATACCACTCCACAACACAAAATACCATTCCACATAGTTACACTACATAACACACATCCCACTCCACATAATTCCAGTACACTCAATAGCACATAATTATTGTCCACATATTTCCACTGCTCAGCATACCACATAATTACACTACACAAATTCACTTCACACCACACAATTGCAAAACTAACAATTCCAATCCAACCCACGTAATTCCACTACACGCCACATACATACACTCCATAACATATAGTTAAAAAACATTCATTTACAATGCCAATAGCTCTAACTCAAGCAAATGCAAAACATTGTATTTCCAATCCTTGTTTAATAGGGTCGTTCAGTTGTACATACTGTCTTCTTGGTTATATATAAAGGTAACAAAAATGCTTATAACACTTTTTTATTATAACTTTTCAACATGCTGCACAGCAGCCATGCTTCTCTACAACATAGCTTAAAGACATTGGCAAAACCAATAGCTCTGACCAAACACTTATAAGGTCCCAGAGGCGAGACCTATTGGCTATGCCAATGCTTGTTTTGTTAGGTACGGAGAGATTAAGTGATATGCCCATAATCACAGGATGTTCAGCATCGTTGCCGAGTCTGGAACCCAGTTCCCCAGATTCGTGGTCGACCGCCCTAGCCGTTAGGCCAACTCCTCTCCCCAATAGACGTGGGTAGGTTCTTTGCCTTATATTTCTCCCTTTGCCTTATGTTTTCTCCCTTTTCCCTGTCACATTTTACCCTCTCCCCTTCTTCACCTTGGCCGTTGTGGCTTGCACGCCTCTTTCCCTTTCCCGGTGTTCCCACTATTAGTTCTAGGCACATGCTTTGTCTCCGAGACTGAGCTGCCGCAGTGAGTAGAGCAGTGCAATGGTGGAGCTACAAAACGAAGTAGTAATTGAACTGCAGGTTTGAGGTCTTGGTTGGGGAAGGGTGGCGTGAATCCTCAGAGCAGTCTAATTTGGAGTTGGGTCCCTTTTGCCAGGGCGTTGATGTGTGTTTGAAAATTCAAGTCCTGGTCCAGAATAGAACGGAAGATTGGGGGCTTCCAACAATGGCTGCTTGCACCCAAGTATATGTTGCATCCGCTTGGCTTACACCAGCAGCTTCTTAAGGTTGACATGATGGCGTGCCGTCCACGACTGAAGGAATCACGGGTCTTGGTATGGTCAGTTCTGCCCTCCCATCATCATAAACAGCTGGTTTGGGAGGAGATGCGATGTCAGGGGGTCCGTGTACAGGTGAAGGGGGGCTGGGGAAAGGATGCAACTTGAGGTACAGCTCATTGGAGAGCTTAGAGACTCGATGCCACCGTTCCAAGAGACCAATGCCGGCCTTTCGTTGTTGTTCTAGGGTCTGCAAAGGCCTAGGCATGATTGAAACCGTATGCATTGATTTGTATCACGACTCTTCTGTTTTGTTTACTTTCGTTATCTGTCCGGAGTTATTAACGCACCTGTAGGGCACGTTTATAAGTCTATTTATATTTGGTGTTTAACTCATTTAATCAGATCAAGGCTCAAAATACTGCCTTAAGGTGAGTGGGTCCCAGTCTGGACATCAAACACTGGCGGTGCCGGTCGAAAACCGGTCACGTGGCAATCCACCTCGCAGGCACAGTGCCTGTGCCAGGCAGGTCATCACACTGGTGTGCATACCTGCGAGTAAGTGAGTCCCAATCCGGCCGGCTGCGTCTCGAGCCGGTGCCCGGGATGGACATGCGTCCAAGTCCTGGCCTGTCACACTGGTGGGCATAGGCTTCACCTCGGTATCCATGGATTGTGTGTCACTGTGTGCAATGCGCACCCTCTCAATGTCTGCCTCTGATCCACAGCTGATGTCCCTAGGTTTTTAGAAGGAGGCCTGGTTAATCAATGAAAACAGCTGGCATGTCACGAGGACTGGGAGGTCTGGTTTGCCTTTGTCTAACATGCCCAGCACACCACCCACTGTGTGTAGCATTGCTGTCTTTGTGTTGCAGCAGTGCCTAAGGACCGAACGAAAAATATTAAAGAGTTGTTTTAATTTACTGCTTCAAAGCACAACTTTTGCCTTGAATATTAGGTTCAAAAACTGGGTGAAAATAGTTTCATCTGAATGTGGTTGTTTGAGAAGGGGGCGGGTTCTCCCTCCAGTTTTTCACCTATGCAGGTCTGCTCCCTGTGCCGGAGCAGTGTTTATCCCGCTCATTAATGAGGGAGTGCGGGACATGTTCACGCCTTTCACGGTTCTTTCCCGGATATGGCATGTCCTGCAAGCGTGTCCATCATGCGTTTATTCCGCATGATGTGTTTTTTCCAGGTTAGGGATTTTTGAGATGTCAGTTGTAGGGTGAAGAAAGAGAAAGAACTCGATTTGTTTGATATATTTTGGGTTCAACCGAAAGGCAAGCAGTGATGAGTGGTGATGACGTGTTCTTAACTGGTTTCAGAAGGCGATCCAGAGGAAGGCAGCAGCAGACGACCCGCGGAAGTGGGCAGCGCCCTGGGCCCGGACTGGCACGAAGGCTTGAACCTGAAAGCAACCAAAGATGTAGGTTACGCATGACCCGATCAATCTTATTTACCTTTGTATGAGATAGTTAATTTCAAAAAGCTGTCTGGATGACATATTGTAGTCAATGTACTGATATTACTTTGGACTTGTCCGACTTTTTTTTTTTTTTAAACAAAATTTTGCTTTTATTCCCTTTATTTTTGGTTTCGAACATTGCAAATCATAGCAGACTCATTGATTTAAGCTATGTTTTCCAAACTTCTTTCAGGTAAAAAAGAAAGGGTTGGGAGTGTAGTAAAGCGAGAGTGATTTCAGGTGGATTCCTTGTTTAAAGAAAATAAATAAACAACAATTAATCAACTCCCAGCTGACAGAAAATGTTCTTATTAAATTGTAAATAAAAATATTGACCAAAATTGGTTCTCTTTTCATTCTGGCATTGTAGTATAGATCCGATCAGAGCTGCAAAATATATTTGTGGTGTGACAGGGAATATAGGAGCGAATCAAGCTTTAGGGAGTTGGTGCATAAGTCTGTTGTGACATTTGCAGTGATGTGCTTCTAAATCCTGGGCTCTTCGTGCTAAGCTGCGCCTAATCATTTACAGCGCCGCCTCTTAAGGCCTTACCCTTAACACTTTCCACTTTTGCCCTGAGTGGCTTTGCGTCTATTCTTAGACGGTTGGATTTGATGGCCAGGAGTGCATACGTTTGGTGGTAAACAGATTTAAGAGCATTCTGCTGTTAAGGTAAAACACAGGATTACCAAGGGGCTTAATGTCCTGTTTTTCTGGCGGACTGACGATGGTAGTGCCTGCCTTGCTGCAGGTGCTAATAATTGCTTTCATATAGGTGGTACATGATTAATGCATGTATTTAAGATATCTGGGGAGGCAGACGTACGAGCTGGGTGTCCCTAAAATTTTATTTTTTGTGAACTCGCTTTATAGAAAGTCTGTCCTAATATTGGCTGGAACGAAGGGCAATGCTGAGCTGCTTTTCATTCTTGGTTGTGGTCAGTGGTTGCAGCAGGTGCCTGGCTCATTCATTCAGTTTTTTGTCTACTTACCTGGCTAAGTTTTACTTTCAAAATATTATCAAAATTATAAAATACGTACTTTTGGCCTAAATCTCTGTGTTTAAGAAAGAGAATTAGACTGCTGTTAAGTATCAAGACAGTCTCTATAGAAGACGGTCTCCTTTGTTTGATTATCCAGGTTACAGTCTATGATCTGCTTCCTGTGTGAAGTGCGGAAATAGATTTTTAAGAGCAGGCATTGATCACCTAGACACTATCCTGTTTCTGTCCTGCATCGTGCTGAAGTGTGCCCAGAATTCTATCTCATATGTATAACGTTTATTTCGGAAAATGGATTCCTCAAAACTTACAGACAATAGGACAATCATTTAAGGACAGAGTTTCGAGATTGTGAAGACCATTTAAAATCACTTAAACTCTGTCATAAAAAGCATTTAAAAAAAATATATAAAACAATTCTCGTAACACAGCAAGGAGTAACCAACACATTCATGTGCAAGAGAAGCAGCCAGTGCTAGAAACCAATTTCTACAGATCTAAAATGTAAGACTTTTAGCTTTCCTTACAAGCCCAGCCATGAATAAAAACTTACTTGGAGTAAAAACAGTGTAGATGGATGTATTTCCCTTCAAGATACTCATTTCCTCCAGGTATCTCCGAAAGCTGTATTGCTTGCACAGTGGGCGTATCCATTTCCCTCTAGGCTTTGCATATGCTGGACAGGAAAATAGCACATGGTGTATAATTTAATGTGCAGATAGCGGACATAAGGTACATACAGGTGAATAAACAGCGCTCCTATTAGAGATCCATAGTGCTGTGAATGACCGCAGTTCCAATGTGTCAAAACGAAATTTAAAATATAAGGTTTTTGCTAATTGCTGAAGCTGGAGGTCAAGAAAAGATTCATAAGAGGAACGATCCTTAGTAGACAAGAATTGATCTGTCAGCCTACCAAGAGAGGAACTACAAAAAAGACTGGTGTGGATATACTCCCAATAACGTTTTAGGTCGCGCTTGGGCAGTGCATGCGCTGCTCTGCGAGGCATGCTGTATTAGAGTATGCACTTGAAGCCCCGCCCACTCTGCGCCCATATTTTTCATTGGCTTGTGTCTTTCTCCTTTGTAACTGCTGGCTTCTAATTTGGTATTCGGCTTCTTAGCCCCTCCTTAGTAGCGCCTTTAACTGTGGGCGTAGTGCTCCGCTCCGCCTGCGGAGTGTGCGTAGTGGTGCCTACTTCGCGGTCCGCGAAGTAGGCGTAGCAGGCAGGCTACGCACATGCCACAGCGGAGCGGATTTGCCCGCCACCCGCCTCCCTCCCGCCCTCTTTTAAATGCCCTTACAATCTATAAAAGCATGTTAAAAGTAATTAAAATTACTTACCTGAGCTGCGGGCACCTGCGCCTACGCATTTGTGAGGAAGAAGTCGGCGATAGAGCAGGAAGAGGGAGCCCCGGGACGCCACAGCTCAGGTAAGTCATTTTAATTACTTTTAACATGCTTTTATAGATTGTAAGGGTATTTAAAAGAGGGCGGGAGGGAGGCGGGCGGCTCGTAGTGGGGCTACGCGGAGTGTGCGTAGATTTGCCCCCACTCCGTGATGCTCCGCATAGCCCCACTACGCCCAGGGTTAACCGCCTTTTCTTCATTTGTAACCTCCCATGAGGACTGGCCCTTTTACTTTGGTTGTTACACCGTCTGTGTTATTTACTCTGTAAGCACTATTTTCTTTAATGGGTTTTGCCCTACTGCAGACACGATGTGCTTTCCTTATATTCAGCGCGCCATGCACGCTTTCACTTTCCAAGCAGCCAGGATAATGGCGGGCACTTGTTAGCAATGCCATAGGTCTCGCATTTAGGAGAGTTTGAGCTATTGACATTGCAAATGCGACACCTATAGCTTTCCAAATATTTTTTTGGTGGGTTGTTTCCAAGCACCCCATGTCGTGCTTGCTCTTAATAGAGGGCACGCCCCTTTCTTTAGACACGGCTCGTCTAAAGAAAGTGGTTTGGCCTCTTTTAAGTGCAAGTGCAGCATGGGGCCCTTGGAAACAAACAATATTTGCAATTCAATAGGTTTTGCATTTGTGAGAATTTAAGCTATCGACATTTACTGTGCGAATCGCTCAAAATCTCTCAAATGAGAGACCTATTGCATTGCAAATGCTTGTTTTAGCTGCAGTTTGGAAGTAGCCACCAGCGAGGCAGGTTCTGCTCAGAAGGATCAGAGGTCTCGTCTTTCAAACCATTGGCTGGCCTGTTTGAGCCACAGGAAGGTGAGACCTTTGGTGAGGGCTGGTAGTTCCTCGACTGCCGTCCGATACAGCCTCAAGTCTTCAGTGGTCCGAATCCTCACCCAGTATAGATGGGGCCTCAGTCTAGCTGAGTTAGCATCATAAAAGATCGGTAATAGGGGAGTGCTCGAGGGGAGGTGGGGTAGTGAGCAAACAAACTTGTTTTCGCTTATGGTAAGAGCCTCTAGGTTAACGTATCCCCAAATTTCTGCCCAGTACCAGGCAGCCGATTGGGCCTTCAGTTTGTAAAGTTCATGTGCCGGGAGTAAGACTCTCGAAGCAGCTCCCTGGAACCTCCTATAAATCGCTGAGACTTGATGTTGAGACACATCAGAATTTTATCTGTGCCCCTTAACTTTTAGTGTGAGACCTTCATTCTAAATTGTGAGGTAAATCCGGATTCAGAGTCTTCTGTGCGCAGATTGCTGTAGGTGTAACTGGAAGGAATTTGTTCTGGAAGGAGAGTGTCTCGAGGGGGAAAATATGCGGAAATGAGGCGCAGTAACACTGACGATTCCTCGTGTTATGCCTCATTCTGTCCTCTAAAATCTGGAATCAGGGTTAATATTGTCCCAGTGAAAGATTACAAAGGATGGAATTGAAACTTCTCCAGACTTTATTTCGACAATGTAATTCTGACTATCATAGGACAAGGTTCTTTAGCACCTTTACAAATCCATGGAATGGGCGTTGGGATTCCGCGTTGCATTCTGTTACCATTTGTCAGCACCATTTTCCCAAGTGCATGTAACCTGCAAAGGCTAAATAATTGCGTCCTTTCTTTTCTTTGCTCTAGATGTATTTGTGCACTGGTGAGGGGGACATTTGAGTGCATGGAAACTAGGCAAGAGGCTTCAGCACTAAAATTGTTTCAGCCCTAGGTCTCCCATTGAATTCAAGACACACAAACATAATCTGGATGGACACAATATTGTGCTGTGTGAGGCTTGGTAAATCCATTCTAATATTAATGTTCTGTCTCTTAGTATTGTATTCACTTTTATTGCATATTTTGTAATTATTATATAGATACTATTTTTGTTTTGTTTCAGTTCTCTCATCGAGTACACATTGAGCACTCTTGTGAAATAAAGAATGTGTATATTCAGGATGATTTTAAGAAGCTGCAGATGTTATCACTGGAATTTCCAAAACTTCAGCAGGATGACCAAGATGCCAAATCGGATACAAGTAAGCTTAAAAAAAACTTTAAAAACAACTTCTTTAGTTCTCAAATTAAACAACATATTTAAAAAGTGAATTGGTTTGTCCCTGGCTCAATAGGCCGGGCATTTGGGACAAAAATGAAACCCATCCTGCAGGTATGTGTAAAAGAAAGGGAAGAGCTCTGTCCTGCTAGAACAGAGGTTCCCAACCTGGGGTGTCCGCACCTCCAGGGGGTACAAGATGGCATTTCAGGGGCTGACAAAACGGGAAATTATGTACTGTGTGCATAATAGGAATTCGGGGAGACTCTTGTGGGGGTGCGAACATAGATCAAACATTTCCTAGGAGTGCTAGGCATAGAAAAGGTTGGGAACCCGGTAGTACATTTATAAACCTTTGCTGTGTCAGAGAAGACCTGTAGTTAATGTACGACAAATCTGTTCTCCTGTCCATTCAGTAGCAGCAAACTGGCAGAAAGAGTAGTTTTCAAATTAACTATCTATTATTTGTCTAGATCTCACTACATTGGATCAACCGTTTAAATATTACTTTCCCTGCTGAGTCCTCGCTTCGTTTAGAGAGCTAAATTGACCATTGCTTGTAAAGAATAAACGTTTATGGGAGCCTCGTTTGACTGAAGGGAGTGGCATCCGAATAACGCGGCTGTGGACATCTAAACAGAAGGCAGGGCCCCTGGCATCCTGGACTAGCCGCTATCGGGGTAGAGCTCAGAAGCCCTTGGCCGTGGAGTACTGCATCAAAGCCTCCATGGCTTTAGATCATTTAATGGGACGCTTTCGCGGTGCGCTCCTCCTTTTTGCGGCACCAGGGGAAGGTGATGGACCTTGTTCACCACAGGACACCTACCGCTGGTCCCGGGACTCTGCCAAGGTCAGCTAGGAGGCATGAGTAGAGATGAAAGAAAGGGGTCCTATGGGCTGACTGGGCATCTCCCTGCCTGTCGCCAAGCACCTTTGCACAGGTATTCTAAGACTAGAGTATAAGAGAATGCAAGAAGTTCCCGGGTATTATTAGACAGAGGTATTGCATCATTTTATCTGTTTGTCGAATACATGTCTCTTTGGCGCAGGCACCAGGATAGAGGTCGATACAGGCTTCCCTGTCTCCTGAAGCAACCGTAGAACCAAGACGAAATCTCAGGCTCTGCCGAGGATTTTTACACGGTGTGTGCGGTTTGCACATGGAGATAAACATTAACGGCACAAAGTTTTCCATTTATTCTATTGCAGTATTTGCCGTTTTACATACAACTTGGGGCCGGCCATATTATCAAGGACGGAGTAAAAATTTTTACCACTTTTCCGCTAAAGTGGCGATAATGGGCTTGGTAATATGCCCTTGTGAATTCCCATAGAAGCCCATGTTCCGGTGTAAAGCTAAAGCGGCGATAATTTTAACGCCATCCTTGATAATATGGCCCAAAGTCTCTTCTCGGCACGCGGTCTTCTGCTTAACGCCACATTTACACTCCTTTCCTCTGTGAACGGCAGGGGGGCAGTCACTTCTCCAGCCCTGCCAAGTATCACGCATCACGCGTGATACTAACGCATTTCAGTGTGGTGGTCCGCATCACCGCACTGAAATGCCAAGTCACGCATAATAGGCTTAGCGCCTCCTGGGCTGTGAATTCCTAGCGCTACTAATCATGGGCCATTAATGCTGATTGAAACTAAAGCTGAAGTCGGCAGCGCGCAGGGCCGGCAGACTTGGGGACTGGCTGAGAACTGCTACAATGTAACAATAGGATTCAGGCGGCATTCCTGATTGATTACATCATGAGAGTACTGCTGCGCAAGCGGGTAGCTGCAGTTCGTGAAGTTAGGTTGTGGGAGGCTGCAGCCAGTGGCAATGCCAGCATAGCTTGCATGCAGTAAAATTTGTTTAAAACAATGGGAACGATCTCTGCGACCGTACCGAACCCCAACCCCATGGACCGCTTCACTGTGCAGCTGCTGCTGATGAGCTTAAGAGTCATGGCACCGAGGAGCAGGCGAGGCTTCGTAGGTGCTCTTGGACACCTCCTTTCCTCGTGCTTGCTGCCGCTATCACTTGCCATGCTTCGCAGCTCCTGGGGGACGGTCTGGCCAATGGGCCCCTGCTGCCGGCCGCGCTGGATCTCCTGTTACAGTGAGTGCGCACCCGCCTGTCCCCCACGCCTCCCTTATTCGGTGCTGGTTCTCTGCTACAGGGTCAGGCGGCCTTTCTATCTACTTGCAGCCCTTCCCGATATGTCTCCCTGGTGCACGGATCATTCCAGTCGGCCTGACTCCTGTTCTCGCTATGTTCCGAGGCCCCCCTTAATGCCTTTGCTATTACTGCGCGATGCTATTCCACATCTCGATGGGCGCCTGAGACTCGGCCTTCATCTTTATGAGACCTGCTGCCAGCTCTCCCCCCGCCCCTCTAACCCCCCCCCTATGAGAGGGCTGATGTCTTGCTGGCAGTGGCCCGACTGCAGCAACTATAGTACTGGCCCTAGTGGTGGCAGTTGAGAGATTTGGGCGTCCTGGCTGGCTGTGACCTTTGGGGGTCAGCTGGGGAGTTCTCAGAAGTGACGATTTTCTTTTATGTTTGTTTATTCGAGAACTGCATGAAACATGCTAAAGTGGTGAAAGGGGTGACACAAAAATGAAGACCCATACATTATGTTTAGTAGTCACGACTGATCTGGCTTTGCGGTGGCAATGTACCCACCTGCGTTTGCACATTTACTGGCCTTGGTGAGGTGCACTAACCTCATGTCAGCCACTATCACACGCCCGCCGATGTATCTGGCACGCACATTCCAGTGGCCCCATTTATAGACTACAACAGGACTAACAGACACGTGCTCTCAAAGTGCCCACGTGTTATTAGTCTGGGTGATCTCAGATCCTCTTTGGGCCTTCGTGTTTCTAGCTCACGGGCCTATTTGAATCCTGCTGGGACACGGGAGGGCGTAAGCAGCAGTGCAGCGCTATTCAGAGCCCCGGAACTGCCAGGCTTTCATTGGAACAAACACTAACCCATGTCTCTGTAGGATGATGGCACCTGATTGACTTCATTATAAACCCAGTCCTCCTTTTTCAGGGGTTTTGTAGCTATTTCAAGTAGTTTTCAGAGCTTCTTATTGCTCAAATGGGTGTAATTTCTGATATTTTTCTCTTTCCGTGCATTTCATTGCTTGGTTGTACTTGTGAAAAAATGTCACTCATAGGCCTTGAAATATCACTCATAATTACAGTGTAATTATGAAGATGTCACACATAGCAGTCTGAAACCTTGGCAGCTATGCTTCTCCCCACCGATATCTTCTTTTCTTCGGCCCAGCACCTCTTTGCATGTTTTGTGTTATATTCTTTTGTTCGTATATGTTTTACTTCATAAACACTCTTGCCTTAGTCACCATATTTCTCCCGTTCACACCACATTTTTCCAGAAATTCATTCTACCTTCAGCTGCAAAAAAGCTGATCGGGCGTTGCTAAAACGAATCATAAGGAACTGTTATTCGGGATACATTGTAATTACTGTTCGACTTCTTTGGGCCGCCTGAAGTTGAGCACAGTGCGACCCAGGAGAGGTAGTTAGCTTCTTTTGTAGATCTCTGGTGACATCTAGTGGTGTTTTTTTAATGCTTCCGTTGTTTTCTACATTTCCTTACAAGATGCTGAAACCGAAATAAAGCAACAAATGCGAAAAGAAATAAGGCGGAGCAATCCGGTTTTTGGTGCGTTTCATCAGTAAAACATTCTTGCCCTCTGACACTGAGGTAGCCCAAAAGAGCAGCATTTGATCATGGTCATGTATTGTGAGTTTGTGGAGAAAAAGCTGGGGACCCCCTTGCTTCAATTGTGAAGAGATCGCTTGAGAGGACAAATTGATTTATGCCAAAGAGGCTGGTTTATAGGTAGGTCGTCGCAATTTCTGTAAGGGCTGTGCTTGTTATTCTGGAAACATCCTGTGGGTTTTATGAAAAAGGCATTCCAGTTTTCTGTCCTGCCGTTCCCCATAGCTTACCTTTATTTGCGATCTAACTTTAATTTTACTTGCTGAGCTATATAAATGGAGAAATGCAGAAGAAGGAACCATGTTTAAGGTGAATTTGTATTTGGGTTATTTGCTTCTTCACCCATGTGGAACTGTCAAATGGCGCCTTCATTGTCTAGAAGCTTGAGTGTGGGGTGTGGCCTTATATTGTTACACGGAATTCTCAATTCTTTATACACTGAAAACCCTTTACATATATTTGATTTATAAATCACTTCCAAACTGTGTGTGAGCATGTGAAAGTCAGTGCAGTGCTATCTCGTCAAGCATGCTATTTAAACACACATGTTCCATCTAACCTCCTTTGTGAATGCTGCACCTGTTGTCCTGCTCCAGATTCCTCATTTTACATTTTAAATGTTATTTTTATTACTATTATTATAATTAATAATAGCACCAGTACCAACTGCTGTAGACCTGTCAATTGTGAAAATATTCTCACCAATAGTATTATTAATAAAGTAATAATATTTGTTTTTACTATTGCCCGGTAATAGCAAAGTGTTACCTGGCTGCTCACTTCCCTTTTTGGCACTGGCATGCACTTTGTTTTTCAATCTCTAACTTAATTTACTTTCTAAAATGACCGTCCACTATATTTGTGCGGTAAATCATGTAAGACGGCAGCCGTGCATCATGACATACATGTGTGACATGTTGGTATGGGTTTTTTGTGACATCAATCCATTGCAAGATTCCCGGCCATTCATGATATATGCGTTTGTTTGCAAATGTTGTTGAAAAAAGCATGGGAAAAGCCACTAGTTCAGTCTTTTAGAGATGTGACCTAATGACCTTTTCAATGTTTGTTCCCTGTTAAATTCTGTGGCTAGGTTATGTTTGTTACCTGGAAGACTGTTGTATGTTTTTTAAGGTCTACTCGTGTGCTTAGCGAGTTACAGCCTTTTTTAGGTCTCGCCTAGCATTGCAGCGCATGCGTTGCTCGCTCTGCAAGATCTATTGTAATCGAGGCGATTTCAGAAGTGGAGTGGAAGCTCCACCCATGCTTTTTATTGGCGCGCGTCACACTTTATGCTAAACGCTCGCTTTCTATTTGAAGTGAGGCTCATTTGTTCCCTTCCTGTCTCCTTTTCGACTCGCCTATCCGGGTTTGATTTTGCACTCGCGGCGTAACATGGTGGGCTTTTTCTTGTCAATGAGCACTATTTTTTATTACAATGGACACTGATGGGGACAATGGCGGCTGCAGACCTATGCGATCAAAATTGTAAGTTTTTTCTTACTTTAATGAGCGCGGCGTCGCTAGGGACACCGCGCTCATTTCTTTTATTTTTATTTTCAGCGCGGTCCGCTTCGGCTGTGCTTGTTTATTTTTTTGATTATATTTTCGCAACGGGTCTCTGCGAGCGAGCGAGCGGGATTACAGGGCTTTGTGTTCCGCGTCTGACAAGTCCGGTGATCCACTCCACTGTTCTGCTGTGGTGTCGACATTGCCTCTGGTTTCCTCCGCCACTCGGGGGTGCTACCTCTCGCAGGAGGTTGGTTGTTGCAAGTTAGCCAAGAGGAGTTTGGAAAACAGCTACTGAGGAAGTTAACTGTGGGAGAGAAACAGAAGCTGTATATTTTTGGGCGGAGATTTGGTAACCGGTTTCTAAAAAGGATTTTTTTAAGTCCAGGCTCTGGCGAAGTGCGAGGACGCAATAAATGCAAAACTGGATAAAGGTATGCGTTTCTGTAAACTCAAGCTGTGTCACTGAGGGCGCTTGCTGCCGTTATAGCGTATATCATTTCTTGCTTCAGGTATTAGTATTTCTGACTATTTGCATGTTACGCACGGCGTGTCCTGGACATTTTCCCGGAAGTGCCCCCTTCCAAGGGTGTCGTGACCTGGACATGCTTCTGGAGGGGCAGGAAGTCCTTGTGTGCGGCTCCACTGGTCATACTCTGTTTTCGCATGGCTTGCACATGTTGACTGACTGTAGGGGAAGTTTTAGCGCAATAGGACTGTACCATTTGAATAAGGGCGAGCATACCCAAAAAAATGACCCTTTCTTTCTATATTGCGTACTGGTGCATTGTTTGTGATCTCCAGTGGTTGTTATTTAATTATTCATGTTTTTCAAAGCCAAGTGTAGTCGACAGCTCATTTCTAAGACGGTGTGTACCAGATAGTGTCATAAAAATCGCTCGTGTGAGTGGCATCCACACGTTTTTTTATATAAAAGAGATTTGGAAGTAGTTGGTGTCATTGTTTCAAAGGTATTGGTGCCTTAGTAATTTAGAATGTGCCTACATCTTCACGTCCTGCTTTGCACTATAATACCGACTATTGTCAAATAAATACAGTTGTGTCAAGTATTTATTTGTAAATGATTTACACTATCCCTGGGACTTTGCTGGGCCTTCTCTGTGAAAAGCAGGCATTTGTAAATGCCCATTGAACGCCAGGGTATGCATTCAAAATTGTTTTGGTGTGGATTTTGGCACACAGACGGCATTAGCAGAATCACACGGAATGTTTGTACCTCAAGAAACCCAAAAGCCAGACTAGATACTGCCATGGTATATTGTATAGGGCTCAATTCCTTTTCATTCTCACTTGAATCATGGCAAATTTATTAATATTAAGATTCACCGATACCAAAGCTGCCGGAACACAAGCTGTGGAAAGGATGGTCTTATAGGAAGAGGTTGGGCAGCATACAGGCCATTGCCAAATTGCCTAATTGCAACTTCTGCTGCTCTACTTGTCCTTGATGCAGCCCGATATGTTTAAAACTTGTGCTCATTGTTGTGCATGTCTGCGTGGAGTTACTCACTCCTTGCAAAGCTAAATGAACGTATCCCTCCTGTGAAGAAACAAACCATTGCCAGATTTGCATGCCATGAGCATAATTAACCAGCTGCTCTTCAGTGATTGCAATGCTATAGGTCTCGCATTTGCGAGAGTTTAAGCATTGGCATTGTAAATGGCAATACCTTTTATTTATGTTTTAAAAACCAACACGTAAATAAAAGGCATTGTCATTTATAATGCCAACAGCTCAAACTCTCGCAAATGCGAGACCTATTGCATTGCAAATGCTTGTTTGTCTTGTCAGCCCCATGCAGTTCTCCAGAGTTCCCTCTTGTTTGACCCCAAGATTCTGAACGCTCTGTCAGGATTCCATGTCAATTAGGAGCTGGTGCTCCCTCGGTTCTTCCCAAAATCTGTGTGTTCCTCTAGTCAGCTGTTGCATTTCTTCTCCTGGGCTAGATATATATCCCATGCATGTTTATTCTTAAAACTCCAAATTTTTCATTTAATTTTTCTTTGATACTTGATAAGTGGCAAAGCTACAACTTTATTTTCCATTTTATTTCTATACGACCAGATATCTTTTTTAATTGTGACCTAGGACGAGTTTGTGATGCCCCACACCAGTATTTCCATTACTATCTCAGATATCTGATTACAATCTGAATACTTTAAGAATTTCCTTGCATGAGCATGCTGCAAGTTCTAAGGTGTCTTTCACTTCCCTCTGCCTTTTCTACTTATCGTGTTAGTAAATACCATTGAGACTCATTTCTAGCATAAGGTTCAGAGTATCAAAATGATTCTTTCTTAAAATAGGTGTGAATTGCATAGAAAATACCTTATAGGACCCATACCCCCCAGGTGGCTCCCGGCCCACCCCCCTCTGAACCCACAAATCAATACTTGACGACCAGAGCTGTGGGTAAAAGAGGCCATGTTTATTACAAACCATCACACAAACATGACAATATATAATTAATACAATTCCATACGATATGGATTTATTTAATTCAATCTCTAAACGATATTTACATTTAAATTGATCATAAATTCATAATTCATCAGCAAGTCTGACAGAACTCAATTTATATACACAAATAATGTTGTCTATTTCTCCAGCTCTAAGGGGCCTTCTGGCTCGCGTTCCCCAACCAACTGAGAATCACGCAAGGCGCAACCCACCTGTGTCCTTGAGAGGTGAGCCCTTGCCATCGGGTCCTTGTACGCCACCTGAGGGGCCCACCCCTCCACCACCGGGCTGCTCATCGGGGCTCGTAGGGAATAACCAGGGGCGGATGCCCCATGCCCTAGTTTGTAAACTGGCACCCTTGCCCCCAGCCGGTGTCTCCATTCTCTCTGGGGTGAGCTTACCATCTCTCCCACCTCAGTGCTGGCCTAGGGAGTATGCAGGAGGACTCCCCTTAGCAATGTAAAGCAATTTATGTGGCCTCCTTGCTGCCACTCTCCATTCAACTTCCAATACCTTCCCAAGCTCTACCTCTAGGGATGGGTGGGTGGGAGATTCACGGAGTCCCCTGCTCACGGGGCTGGCGCCGTCAGGAAAAGAGGACGAGAACCTGGGCTAATTGCCCTAAATAGGCCCAGCCCTCTCCTCCCCCCCTCGTTGCCTGCCCCGACCGGAAGTGACGTCACGACGTTGCCCCGGAAGTAATTCTTGCTTAGTCACGCCCAATCCCCCGATGAGGAGTCGTGGGGGCGTGGCCAGGTTCACGGGGGACCGTGTCTTAATGGCGCGCTTCCTTATAGTACGCGCTTTTCCTGACACTGTTGAGGCTCTTTCTTCTTCTCAGAGAGATGGACACATTTCACCTTTCACGGTTTGCATCTTCTTGGTCCCTTCTGCATGCTGTGCTTTTCCACACTCATTCTGAGACTGAGAGGCCGTTACTATGTCAGATCCTGTTCACCTTCTTGGTAGTTACTCCTCTTTCAATCCATAGGAAAAGTTGTTCCCAATGTCTAGCATTCCTTCAGCATCCAACTCTGTTGTCACTAACCAGCATGAGGTTTAAAACATTGATTAGGCAATTGTGAAATGTCAGTGTTCAAGGCTTATATAGTATTGTATGTCATCGATGCACACTTCAGAGCATGTGTTGGAGCGAAGGAATACAGCCTTAAAAAGTCACTTGCAAGGGGGCTGGTTCGAGGCAAAAATTTATCTTGCAACACATTTTGTGTGCTAACCTTTCACTCGTGAGACATTTTCTGCTCAAACCAGTGCCCTGGACCATCTAGTGTGCAACATTTCATTCTTGGTTAATTGCAGATATTTTCTTTAATTTGTCTATCATAAAATGGCACAAGTGGCACAAATTACGCAAACGAAATGAAAACTGTTACGTGGGTGTGCTTAGAAGGAGCTGCCGCAGACCTTCCAATTTAGAAAATATTTTCACCATGCGAGGGGAGGCCATAGGGCCTTGGACGGACAGTATCTAGAGAGGGTGAGGGGCTTTGAGCCGTCAACAGTTAAGAGGCGTGGCTTGGAGCCCGTCAGTGCCTGATCAGACCCTCACAAAAAACAATAACAAAGGCCTTTCTGGCTGCTGATGACGTCCTGTCGACGTTACAAAGCCCCTGATGGACATTGTACAGAGCCTCCAGAAATGGGCTGGAAGACTACTCCCAGCTCACCTTGTGTTGCACTATGTGATTTTGGCTCTTCACCGGGAGACCATGCATAGAGAACTGATATCATGTGGCACACAGGGTGGTCCTGTCTGATTTGGTAGATCTGCAGCTGTTATGTGGATTACTGTTATGTGTGACGAGTCCGTGCATTTCTGAGTAGTAAAAAAGTCAGTCATGGATTGCATTGCACTCACTCATCAGGAGGCAGAATGAACACCTTTGGGTGGAGCCAAAGCCCACTCTGTGGCCCTCATTACAAACTGGGTGGGATAGTGTGAGCTTTTTACCACATGTAGTTAGTACTCCTACTCCAGGGTGAGTGATTAACCTAGTGTGGAAATTGCTTCCTATTCCCAGTTTTCAGGAAAATATGGCTTAATATAAAGAATTATTTCTTTAACACAGTGAATACCTCACATTTTGCGATTTTCCATGCCTTTTACCCTATTGAATTGTAGCAGGTTTGACCTGCCAGAGTGTATCAAGGGGAAACTGCGAGGGCGTCAAAATGATCACACATCTCCCAATTCTGATTCCTAATTTAGCACTTAACTTGTAATGGGGTCTGTCAAATGTATTTATTAAAGAATTATTAACAGTAGGTCTTGCTGTTACAGATGGCTGTGCTGTCAAGCTGGAACTAAAAAGAGGAAAACGACATACTGCTGCCTGTCCAGATCTTTGCCATTGTGCAAAGCAGTCCCTTTACAGAGACTTTGACACTAGCTGCTCTCCAGCGCATACCCTGACATGTCGCGAAAAGAGAAAAAGACTTGAAGAAATAAGAAAAACACGGTTCCCACTGGAGCAGAGTCAGGACTAATTTGCATAGAGCTGGTTCCAAACTGAGGATCCATGGTGTGCAAAATTACGATGTATTGAAATGCGGCCACGATTAATTAATTACCAGTGGCTGAGATTAATTCAAGTATTTCATCCGTCTCTTTTTGGTGTACTTTTCCTGCAGATGGCTCGACCAGGAAGGTGCGACCAGGATGGTGCTCTGAAACTTTAACATTAGTAGACTGACAGCCTTTATAATTTTCTGTAGAAACGCAAGAGCGCCCTCTGCAGGTCAATAGACTGGAAGGCAATAGAGCGAACCATTGTGATTTTTTCCCAGGTGAATGAATGCAAGAGATTTTATGTCAGGCTTAAGAGAGTGAAATTTACTTGTTTACTTGTGACTTGGGCACTGTTATTTATTTGCAGTGACATTTTTTTATAATTTTCAAGAAACAGCACATTCTGATATTTCGTACATCATATATAATACACAGATCTCACGTTGCAGCATCTCAGGTGAGATTATTTCATTGAATGTATGACTGGTAGATTGCTCGTTTCAAGGCACAGCTCCGTCTGGTAGCTGCTGCTGCTGACTCCTTGGTCAGGAGTTCGAGGCCCTCCTCCACCCGCAGGCTCATGCCTGCTCCTCATCCCTGGTGGTCTAGTAGTAGAGCGTCACTGCTCTGCTGCTTGCCTGCCATTTTTCTTTCTGCTTTTCTCTCTATATTTTTTCCTGCCACTGTCTTTTGTGCTTTTGCTTCTCTTTCCTTTTGTCCTGTTTTTCCTCTGTCGCCCCTGGGACCCCCGCGGCCTGCCACCCTCTAGTGATCCTTCCCTTGTTTTCCTGCCTCCCAGCTGTCCAGCGCCCACAGAACTACTTAATGGCAGCCACTACACGGTGAAAGTGCAGTCCACTAAACTTTTGGTGGACTTGCACCTTTCACGGCGCAGCCCCGTCTGGTAGCTGCTGCTGTTTCCATTGCTGCTGCTTACTCCTTGGTCAGGAGTTTGAGGCCCTCCTCCACCCGCAGGCTCCTGCCTGTGCCTCATCCCTGGTGGTCTAGTGGTAGGGTGTCACTGCTCTGCTGCTTGACTGCCCTTCTGTCTCTCTCTCTCTCTTTTTATTTTTTCCTGCCTCTATCTTTTGTGCTTTTGCTTTTCTTTTCCTTTTTCCTTTTTTTCCTCCTTCATCGACCCTGCCGCTGCAATACCTTGTGGCCCCGTCCCCCTCCAGTGACCCTTACCACATTTTCCTGCTGACCAACTGTCCAGCCCCTGCAGCACTACTTAATGGCGGCTGCTGTGCGGCCGCGTTGCAGGCGCACCGAAGGCAAGCACATTACGCCCATCCGCACCTGGACTGCACCAAGGACCCTGGTTCTCGGACCTTCCACCACTACGATGCAAGCACCCTCCTCGCCCTCAACTCAGGACGCCACGTCGCCTGTCACCTAGCGTCGCCGAAGGAGACCCATGGACCCTTCACCTGCCAGAACAGCAACCACACCATTAAACATGCCAACACCTCTCACCGCCCAGCCGACCAGCAGCGCACCTGACCAGCTCAACTGCATCATTCTCAACGTGCTATCCCTCCACAAACACGCCACAGAAATCTGGGACCTCCTTGATGCCGCTTCTCCCAACATCGCCTTCTTCACGGAAACCTGGACCAAACCCAGTTCTGGATCGGACATTGCCATCACCATTCCTGACGGCTACAAAATCTACCCAGAGGACCGTGCTGACTGACCAGGGGGAGGCATCCCTATTGTCCACAAGAACACCCTCCAATGGACCACATATTCAAACGACTCAACGACAACCATGGAACATCTCCACTTCCAGATTAAGACCAGCTCCAAAACCTCCCTCCACTGCACCCTCATCTACAGGCCTCCATGCCTCTGCCCGCCACCATCGACACCATCGTAGACCTCTTCGCACCCCAGGCTCTCACACCCACCGAGTACATCCGACCTCAACTTCCACCTAGATAACCCTAGTGACCAGAACAGCACCTCCCGACTGGAGAACCTCGCAACATTTGGACTCAAGCAGCTAGTGACCGCACCGACCCAATCAGAAGCCGGGCACATGCTCAACCTTGATTTCTCCGCAAGCCGGAACATCACCTACAGCCACACCACGAAGTCTTCTGGACCGACGACCACTGCGTACATCTCGCCTTCGCCACTCCCACCATACACCACCGTTCTCATCACCCGGCCCCCTGTCGCAGCTGGAACAAGGCTATCAAAGAACATCTCATGGATCTCCTTGGCACAACTATCCTGCAAACACCAACAGACGCCCACACCGCAGCTCGCAACCTTCCCCAATAGTTCTCCTACTGCGCTGACACTCTGGCACCCCACAAGAAGACACCGGGCAAGCAACACCCCAAGAAAGCCAGCTGGTTCAGTCCCGCCCTCCACGAGTCCAGACGCACCTGCTGATGACTCAAGAAGAGATGGAGGAACAACAAAAATCCCGGAAACCCACACAAGCTTCAAATTCACCATTGACGCACTCCACCTTCTCCTCAAAACCACAAAGGAAACATCCTTCCAAGACACAATAAACACGCATGCACAGAACTCTTTGCCATTGTCAAGAAGTTTGCCAGGCTCAACAGCGAGACCACAGACATCCCACCCTCCCAAGACCTCTGCAACAAAGTTGGCGCCTTTTTCCACCATAAGATCAGGGTGATCTAAGACAGCTTTGACACCCAAGAGCCTGCCACTACGCCCGCCAGCACCGCATGGAACCACGGCGCAACCCAACAGACTGTGCTCAACCGGACTCTACCCACCACAGATGACACACTCAAGACCATGAAGAGCATCCACTCAGGAGCCCCATCAGATCCTTGCCCATACCACATCTTCCACAGAGCAGCCGCCTCCATTGCCCCTCAGCTTCGCTGCACATCAACTGCTCCATCGAAACAGCCACCTTTCCCGATGACTGGAAACTCGCAGAGATCAACCCGCTGCTGAAGAAACCGTCCACCAACTCTAAAGACGTCAAGAACTTCAGACCTATCTCCCTCCCCTGTCCAGCCATGGTCATCGAGAAGGCCATCAACGCCCAACTTTCCGAGTTCATCGAAGAAAACTTGTCCTGGACACTTCCCAATCCGATTTCCCAAGCAACCACAGCACTGAGATCGCACTCCTCACCGCCACGACAACATCCGATCCCTCGACAACCGAGGCGTAACCACAACCCTCATCCTACTGGACCTCTCGGTCACCTTCAACACCGTCTCCCACCACACCCTAATCACAAGACTCCACGACACCGGCATCCGCGAGAAAGCACTGGACTGGTTCCACTCCTACCTGACCAGCCAAACACAGCGAGTCAGACTACCCCCATTCCTCTCAGAACCTTCAGAGATGAGCTGCGGAGTGCCCCAGTGCTCTTCCCTGAGCCCCACCCTCTTCAACATCTACATGGCTCCCCTTGCAGCCATTGTCAGAAGCCACGGATTCAACATTGTCTCCTATGCCGATGACACCCAGCTGATTATCTCCCTCACCAACGAAACCACAGCCGCCAGAATCAACTTTCACAACTGAATGAAGGCAGTCGCTACCTGGATGCAAGATAGCTGACTCAAGCTCAACTCAGATAAAACCGAAGTACTCCTCCTGGGACCATGGTGGAACCACTTGGAACCCCTCTTACCCCTACGGACCATGCATGCAACCTTGGCATCGTACTGGACTCCTCGCTCTCAATGAACCATCAAATCAATGTAGTATCCTCATCCTGCTTCCACACGTTCCGCCTGCTTCGAACGACATTCAGATAGCTCCCTACAAAATCCAGAAAGACGGTCACCACACTCTCATCACCAGTAGACTGGACTATGGCAACGCACTCTACGCCGGCGTCGCCCCGAAACAGCTCCAAAATGTCGCTGCCAGACTGGTCCTCAACACCCCCCGCCGCAGCCACATGACACAACACCTCCAACAACTCCACTGGCTCCAGGGCACAAGTCCTAAAAAAAGAAGTGGGGGGACACTCCAAGTTAGGTGGCATCACGGCAGGAAGTGACATCACGGCAGGAAGTTACATCACATGTGCAGCAGATCTATAATTTGCACATATTGCAAGATTCAACAATTGAAGCTGCTCAGTACTTAAGCCTGTGACTTAAGGTCCCTGTATGGAGGAATTAACAGGCCAAATGTGGATGAAGTTTGGCGTACAACTACATTAGTCAAGCCATTAAGTGCTGTAAGCGAGGGATACTAAAACCTGGCACCATGCACAAAAGCAGAGTTTGTGCGTTGGAAAAAAAAACTAAGAAAACCACAAAGAAAACCACATTCTAGAAACGACAATAGTGATTATCAAAACTATAAAATTTATTAAGCTCCCTAGAACAACTCTTTTTATATACACTGACAAATTTAATACACTGTGACCATGATCAAAAAAATCCACGCATACAGAAAACTAGATCCGGCAGTCAAGCCTTCTCCCACATCTCTTCTAAAGTGTGGAATGACCTCCTGCTACACATAACAGCTTCCTCCTCACCTCTTGAATTATGAAGTTCTTGCTTTTGGAGTAGTTCCACTAGGCGCTAGGACTAGCTAGACTCACACCTGCTCAGCACCAGGATACCCTCCTGGGTGATAGTGCGCTCTACAAATCTGCATAACATAACAATTCCTCTCTCTAGCACTTCTGTTTATTGTTTTATGTGGTTTTGTTTTATGTTATTCTATGTGGTACTGCTTTATGCAAAAATATGGCCTGAGATTCTTTCTAAAACCTCAAGCTCTCTGCATCTCTGGTCAGTTATTGAGTGGTACTTTGTCCATGGGGGCCCTACTCATCTCGGGGAGTTCCCTCATATTCAGCCCACCCTCCTTGAAAGCAGCGCCTGGTCCTGCACATCACAGTGAGGTTTCCCTGGCTCCCACGTGGCCAGTCCATTTTGGATGGAAATTGTCTCTGCTTCAGTTTATAATAAAACGTGTTGATACGTAGTGATTTATACCACACATCAGCCGTTTATAAGAGCAGTAAAAATGTGTGGCACTAATATTCAATTTATTGAAACTATCTACTGACCTCGGAAGGATGGGACGCTGAGTTGGCATTACAGGTATTTATAATTATGGTCTGCATAGTACTGCATATTTCAGCAGACCACGCTTAACTCACTGAGCCATCGTACTGGCAGGTCATTGGCTGAGAGACACAACTCAACCACCCGTGGTGGAGGGGGGTGTCGGGTTCTGGGGTTGCCAAAGGTCCTGGATAAACGAGGCACCCCCTTATAGTTCATAGGGCTAAGACTCCCTCTCCCCACCCCCAAGTGTAACGAGGCCTCTGTGCAACTGAAGAGTCATGTCACTCAACATTGCCGTCATTGCATGGGTGGTAACCATAGATACGCACCACGCACGCTTCCAAAGCATTGATTTGTGACCAGCTGGGTGACTGTAAAACCAGGGCATGGGTAAGGGGTGGAGGAAGCATCGCCTTTCGTTCGCTAGATTTTAAGTGGGTTTATGCAAAAAATATGTGGGTAAACTGTTGGAGCGATGAAGCTGAGCCCATTAGCGCCTAACAGATGCACAGGGCGCTTAGAAATGGTTATAATAACAAGAGAATACATTTAGAAACCATTTCTAAACCAAACTTCCCTCTTGAAAGCCTGTGACTGTCCAATAACATATGATCTCTCATTTCTGACGCTGACAGTGGGGGCTGAGGGTCGAGTGGGGGGACACAGGGTTCAAGCACTGCAGGGGGACATGGTGTTCAATGGGGCCATGTACTGGAAGGCTGGGTTACTATAACAACTCTAAAATTTTAGCGGCATTGGAATGTAACTGTCACAGTCATTATGTTTTGAGTTCATAATGCAATGTTTAAGCTTAAATAAAGACTTAAAAAAAAGACTGTGCAGATTGAAGAGGCGTGAACATTGGTAAACAAAGCAGTCTGCATTCAGCTAAATTACAAAACATTGTGAACTGAGGCACACATAAGCCTGACAATAGCAAATTATCCCCGCTCCGTCCCGGCCTCCCAGTCATGGACATTGAGGAGCCCAGGTGCCATCAGCTGCTCCCTTACCTTGTGATCGACTTCAACTGACCGTCGACCAAGCCGAAAATAATGTTCCCTCTCTGGATGGCAGCAGCAAATTACTCCTTCACTCTTGGGCAGTTCAGGCAGCAGGTGAGACCAGGAAAGGAAGTGGAGTCTCGTCGAGTGGGTGGGCGAGACACGACGACATCCGGATCAGGTGACTGACTCGCAAAAAAGGGAAAGTAGCATTCGCGCTACACAAGATTGACTGACAGCCAGCCCTGTAGTTGGGCGATGGACGGGTAAGTATCTAATAAAGTTAGTAGCAGTCGTGCGGGCAAGTAACTCACCATCTTAGATAGTCCTGCAGATAGTCCAGCTTTTGAGCAGGAGGGGCAGCGTCCACCCTGTAAAATAAGTGGGGGACGCCGTTCACCCGCGTGGTCCTCCGACGCGTGCACTGACTGGCTCCCTATCCACAGGAGAATGACTTTCAAGCTCCTCATACATGCCTTCAAGGCCCTCCACGACATGGGACCAGAATATCTGAACCAATGCCTCGCTTTCCGCACACCTGCCGGTCAACTCCGCTCTGCCCAACTCGCCCTGGCCTCCGTCCCACGGATCCACAAGACCAGAACCGGAGGAAGATCCTTCTCCTACCTCGCCGCCTCAGGCAATCCGCGTCGTTGACCCAGTTCAGGAAGGACCTCAAGACTTGGCTCTTCCACTGAACCTCCACACCCAGATGCATCAGCAGCAACTCCCCTCAGCACCTTGAGACGCTCACGGGTAAGTAGCCACTCTTTAATAATCCCTGATTGAGTGATTGATTGAATGTGCATGGAATCAGATTATCTTTCGTGAACTCTACCTTCCGGTTTGGGAGATCGCTCACTGCGTATGCCCCATTGTACACGGGCTGCATCTTAGAGAATGCCCCACATGCTCAGAGGAGTGAGGGGCTGGTTGAGAGTGCATGCACTCGCGACGGAGCATGCCTATTTTACCTTCTTCCCGAAACTCAGCACAAAACAGTCTTTCCTATGCAGAAGTTTTGGAGAAAGGTACGGGCAAGTCAAACCTAATGCCCCCGCAAGAGCCTGTTTGTATAACCTCGGGACACTTTCAATGAGGCTACATGACACAGCAGCAAAACTAAGCTTTGCTTATTTGTCGGATGAGGAACGAAATAAATATGAAAAATGACGCTGATGATGCACTTGAGTTTACGATGTATGGTTTTATATTTAAATGAGATGACCTTCATGTAATTGGATGCTATATGGATGACATGGCAAACGCCTCTTATGTTGTTTTGCTATAGAGCACGAAACTACAATTATGTTTTGTTTCATGTAACAAAAGTTTTTCGTTCCTCTAAAAGCGGATTCCTGCATTATTTAACTTGCCCATAAAGACTGAAATCTAACTTTTTTCCCAGAGTCGTGGCCGGTGTACATCGAGTTGACCAATGGAAAGATCTATGGCTGTGATTTTATTGTCAGTGCAACTGGAGTTGTGCCAAATGTTGAGCCTTTTCTAAGTGGTAATAATGTAAGTACCCATTTTGGTGAATGAAGCTCTAAAACACTAAAAGAA
This sequence comes from Triturus cristatus, assembly GCF_964204655.1. NCBI lineage: Eukaryota > Metazoa > Chordata > Amphibia > Caudata > Salamandridae > Triturus > Triturus cristatus. The sequence goes on from NC_140585.1 coordinate 494,855,196, forward strand.
CTGATAACACATTTTCTGCAAACTAACATAAAATTAAATGACTCGGTCTTGTAAAAACCTATTTGACAATGAATTAAGTGATAAGAGAAGGGCATCAATGAAGAACAAAGTAAAACGGGTAGTGACAAAATTCAATAGGTCTGTTGAAAATGTGTTTACAGTGATATATTTGCTTCTGGGGGTAGTTTGTATGGAAGAATGGGTGTATGTGCAAATTAGCGAAAGAATGGGTGAATGAAAGGATGGATGAGTGACTGACTGAATACATGCATTAATGAACCTGTGAATGCATTGACATATCAGTGCGAAGATATTTGAACGGTGGAGACAGTGAATGGTTTGGAGATTACTTGACTTGTATGGATAGATGAATGGGTACATTGATGTGCGAGTTTTCAAATGGATGTATAGGAAAAATGTTTATGTAGTGTGAGGTTTGTGACGGACCATCAGGAGAGTAAAATGCAATTCGTTTCTGGTTCATTGATCCATCAAATATTGTTTATACTTACCATTCCCATTTATGCGTGCATGTGACAAGTGATGTAAGCAAATGGATGCCCACAGTATGGCAAGATTTGTGACCATTATGCTAGTGCCAACAGTGTGCCCGAGTGTGCCTGAGTGTGCTATCATGCAGTGGAATCGAGCATTATGATAGGAATGGGACCTGTAATAGTTGCAATAACCAAAGTTTTGAAAGAATGTGCCAGCACCGGCATTAGTTAGAAGTGTGTGCCATCATGTTTTGGATGCCCTAATTATACCAGGATTATACAATGATTTCGGCAGCAAATTGTAGCACTGGAATTAGGTTGGCCATTTTAGGCAGCGAATAACTTGCATAGGCAAAAAGATAGTCCGCTTTTCCCCGAATTAAAGGCTAAGACACAACATATTCCCTCCCCTCCCCCCCTTAATACTTTTACGCCCTGCCAGCCTCTTCCCAATATGTGCTCCGCAGTGAATGTGGGACACCTGCTGAGTGACCGTGGTGATAGCGGTGCTCTCCGGACAAAAACCCGATTTCCACACATTATCATTCGTGTGTTATCAGTAAAACTGTATGTTTGTGCACATTCAGCTGCCACTTCAAAGAAAAATGTGCTGTATGTTAATGATAATGCGCTACCACGCAATGTTTTAGTTCCATAAAAAAATCGCCCTCCTTATCTCCTTGGGCAGGTGGATTGCGAAAGTTTGTCGTTCTTAAAAATTTGTCGTAGTTCTAAAACGATTGAGAATCACTGACTTGGAAAGTATGCAACATTATAGTTGAAATAAGCTGGTGCTGTCTTTAGTCAAGTATGTACTATGGAACTAGAATAATTTATTGATTTGTGTGTGCTATAGATGTATGCATCTGTACCCACAGGGGGAAAGTATTGTGTTACAAAAGCTTCCTTTAATAATATATAGTGAAAAAGGAAGTACAACCTCTTATCACTCTGCTGTTCTACAGATTAATTTATATCAGCCCTTCATATACTCTCAACAAGTCCTAACAGCAGATAAATCTAAGCTCGTGAAAGCACCCACAAATTTCACTTTTCCATTCTTTATTAAACAAATTAGTCTGCCAACATTCTCTAGCCTTGTGTGAAAAAGGAAGTGGACTTCATGATTCAGTAACATTTTGAACACCCTAAAGGAGCAAACTTATGATGCAAGGGTTTCCTGTAAGAGTTTCGCGCACTGGTATCGCCTGTGAGGATTTCGGCCACTCCTTCAGTGAACTGTAATAAGTCACGTTTTTTTTCTTTAAAGTAGCTTATGCAACCTTGTTTGGTGGCAGGCCAGTCGGTGGATTGGTCGAAAAATCTAAACTGTTATTTCCTTAAACACATCTTTAGATCATATCTTACTGTTTGAACTACAGGTTACCAGGTTCTTTTTATCTTTGTCCTATTTTAGTTCGATGTCGCTGTAGATGGTGGTCTGAAGGTGGATGATCACATGCGGACCTCGCTGCCTGATGTCTATGCAGCAGGAGATATCTGCACTGCATCTTGGGAACATAGTTCACTATGGCAACAGGTAATCTGCATGCTCATTTTACTCATTACACCAGCCTTTTCCAAATATATCTAGTAGTCACACTTTGAAAAGATGTGTGTGTCATTCTTTCTCTGTTGTTTTATTGTTATTGTCTGTAGGTGAATGTATTGACTGCCTAATCTAGAGTATAGTGGAAGAATAGGTTGTTAATAATATTGAGGTTCTTTTTCTGTGGAATCTTTATACATCGATCTATATCTTTTTCAAGGAAGCAATAGAACGTCTCGGGTGAGTCTTGAAAACCCTCATAAGATAAGGTGTAGTTCAACAGAGCAACCACCCTTTCTATAGTATCAAATTGCGCAGGAAAGCAAAAATAGGAATACCTCCCGTGTAGCTTCCTTTCTAGATTTGCCAAAAACGTTCTTAATGCCTGTTCCACAAATTAGATGGTATTCAAATGTGTTTGTAAATAGTTGCAGGATTTACTTCTTTTTATAGGGGTGGGCGGAATTTGCGTAGTCGAGCTACATAAAGCTACGCAAAACGGTAAAAAATCTCTGCGAGCACGCAGAAATTCCGCGAACATGCGGAATTGCTTGTTAGCGTGCTCCGGGTGGGGTCTATCTGGCGAACACGCATTTTGAGAACGCGAACAAGCAAAAAATTCCGCGGAACGCAGAATTATCCACTATTAGGGTATCTTTCATAGATTCACATGCCTGGATCATTCCCCGTCGTCGGGATGGGTGTCCCCGGTACATAAATAAAGTAATGTCCCATTAGACATATAGAGTAATAGGCCAAAGGCCTCACATTAGTAATATATCCAGGTTCTTTTGTAATAAGGACCAAACTCTAGAGCGCAACCAATCAGCTGCCACCACCCTCTGGAACCTTCCTGGAAGGAGCTCTAGTCCCTCAGATTTTCTACCGCACGTCGTGCTAAGGGAGTCTCCACTGAGCTCTGCTCAGGTTTTTCCTTATCTCTTGGATTTAAGGTATTTTCTTCGGATATTTCTCGATCTGAGTGAAGTCTTGCTGTCTTCATGTCGGATACTCCTAAGAAAGGCCTTTTTAGGCCATGTGATACTTGCAAAAAGAAGAGATTGCATGTCGACGACCAACATAAGACTGCCTCTACTGTCTTTATCCAGACCATACTCCTAAAGACTGCAAGGTATGTCGTAATTTTTCTACGAAGACTTTAAAAGATCGTGAGGGAAGGCTTTTAACTTGGCTGCAGAGACTTAAGGACACAGAAGACCCCTTGTCCTTGGAGGAGAGTGAGAGCTCATCGAAATCCTCCACAAAGACTCCTCAGAAAAGGCCCAGAGATGCTTCTCCAGGTCCTTCTACGCAGCAACCTCAAAAGAAGACGCACAAAAAGTCTTCAGAGGCTCCAAAACGTAGGATTTACCTGACAGGGAGTCTTCTCTTCAGGGGTCGAAAAAACCAGCTTCATACCTTCTAACTCCTCCTCCGAGGGCGAAAGACACTTTTAAAACGCCTTCCTCAGCCCCGTCGACTACCACCTCGTCGACGATGGCCTTGACGACGACAAAATCTCCTCATACAACCATTGGAGTGACTTCATCGACGACGACCATTTCTACTCTTTCAGTCTCGTCGGCATCCCTTTTGTCGACGACATCTTCGTCGACGGCACGTACACCTTTGTCGTCGACGATAAAGATGAAGAAATCCTTGTCGAAGGCGACAACAGCGTCGACGACTCGTTCGACGACGACCTCGACGACAAGTGCCTCGTCGATGATACGCATGTCGACGAAGAGTTTACCGTCGACGACCATCCCGTCGACGAGAGGTCCCTCATCGACGGTGGTGTCTATCGTAACCATCGAGGATTTCTCGTCGACGACGCCTATACCGTTGACGGCCTCGTCGACGACGCCTAAATCAAGGGCAGAAAATACATATTTGCAACAAAAATTAGCAAAACAGAGGCTAACGCCCTCCCTTATTTCACCTAGTAGGGTTCAACCATTACTTCCCTCTCACCTTTTGGATGAGGATGATGATTCGGATGAGGACAGTATGTTTAGAGCTGCAAGAAGTCCCTCTGAACTTAATGTGAAGTATCAGGAAGACTCTGATTATGATGATCAAGACCTGGATGAGCAGGAGTACTATCATGACGACAGTCATCATCAACAGCCACAGATGGTTTGTCTTCCTTCAGCCTTGGTCTCTGACCTGCAATTTATGATATCTGACTACAAAAAGAGGTTCCCTACCTCTGCGTTGTCTCTTGTTCCAGTTCTGTCTCCGCCACGGGGAACGCAAGTTCAACCGCCGCCTCCCATTGAGGTGCCTGTACCGCCTCTTCCATCTACAGGCGATGACGATGATGAACAACAAGAAGAAGGGGAGATTCAGGATACACAGTCACACCACAACGAATGGGACAACTATGTTATCCCTCTTCCAGCATCGCCATTGCCTCCTCAGGCGGACTTGCCTCCCGAAGATATAGGAGGTTTCCATAACCTTCTGGAAAGGGCAGCACAACGGTTCCAATTGCCAATGCCTTCTTACCAACAGGACTGTTTCCTTTACGATTTCAAGGAACCATACAAAAAATCTGTTAGATCTATGCCTATCATAAATTACATTTGGGATCAAGGTATCAAGATAATGCAAAATCCCTCTACAGTTCCTCCAGTCTTGCCAAGATTGGACACGAAATACAGGGCTCCAGACACCGCTCCAGCCTGCCTCATTGGACATCCCAAGCCTGATTCAGTCATTACTCAAACAACTTAACGCAGATCGAAAAACCCTTCTGCCCCACTTTCAGCACCCCTTGATAAAGAGGGGAGACGCCTGCACAATATTGGAAAGCGTTTTTCCTCCATGTCAGCGCTAACAGTACGAGCGTCTAACTCTTTAGCGCTATTGGGACGCTACAACAGGCAGATGTGGTCAGATATTGCACCGTACTTGGAGTCCTTGTCGCAAGAATCTAAGGAAGAAGCAAGAAAGGTGCTTCTGGAAGCTCGGCTTCTGAAATTATAGACTGTGCGATGGACATCGCATCCACTGGTTTCTGCCAGCTGGCTGGGGCGGCAGTCCTTTGGCGCCAAGGGTGGCTTAAGTCAACGACATTCCCACCTAAAATTCAAACCAAGATCCTTGACATGCCCTATGATGGACAACTCCTTTTTGGTGCCCATATTGACGAGGCCCTCCAGGGTATCAAAAAGGATACAGATACGGCCAGAGCTCTACCCAGGGGTAGGGGACAATATTCTAACAGAGGAGGCTTTCAGCAATATAGGTCTTCATACTCCTCCTCTAACCAACAATACAGACCACAATTTCAGCAGAGACAACAGGCGCAGACTTCATACAACAAGTCTTCTTTTCGCGGAAGAGCCGGACGACAGAAGGATTCCGCCCGTCGCCAATGACTTCTCTATACCACCAGTCTCCGTTTCTTTTCCACCTTCCAAAGTTGGAGGAAAAATATCCCAATATCTTCAAAATTGGAATCGGATCACAACGGATTGTTGGGTTCTCCAGCTGGTGCAGTTTGGACATTCTCTGGAATTTGTGCAAACTCCACCGCCAACACCTCCTCAACATATGAATCACAAACATTTACACCTCTTACTAGTGGAAATATCATCAATGCTCCAGAAGGGTGCTATAGAACGGGTTCCTGTTCGTCAACGAGGACAAGGTTTTTACTCCCGATTCTTCTTGGTGCGCGAAAAGGAAAAGAAATGGAGACCGAGCCTAGATTTAAAAAGTCTAAACAAGTACTTGAAAAAGCAATCATTTTGCATGGTCACTATCCAGGAAGTCCTGCAACTTCTCAATGCGAACGACTACATGTTATCCTTGGACCTCCAAGATGCCTACTTCCATATCCCTATCCACAGAAGGCAAAAAAAGTTTCTGAGTTTTGCTGTGGCAGGCAGACATTTCCAATTTCGAGTCATGCCTTTCGGGCTCAAATCAGCCCCACGCATTATCACAAAATGCCTTTCTCCAGTGGCTGCATACCTCAGACAACAACATCACTAGGTCTTTCCTTATCTCGACGACTGGCTAGTCAAGGCACCCTCTCTCAACAGCGCGAGAAAGTCTTCGAAAGCCTGTCTGCGGCTTTTCAAAAGATTAGATCTTACCCTCAACCCAGACAAGTCAGTCCTCCAGCCTTCTCCGCGGATAACGTTTCTGGGAGCTGTCCTGGATACGGACCTGAAAAAAGCTTACCCATCACAGGAGCGACAACAAAAACTCCTGCGTTTGGCAGAACGCGTACGCAAAAGAAAATCTCTTTCAGTGCGCCTATTCAAATCCCTCCTCGGAATGATGTCTTCCTGCATTCTTCTTGTTCCTTACTGTCGCCTCCGCATGCGTCCTCTTCAGGAGGCTCTCTCCGCTCAGTGGATTCAAATCAGTGGATCCTTCGACGACATCATACAGGTGACTCCTCAGATGGTCGCTGCTCTAAACTGGTGGACTCAGCCACAAGATCTGACTCGAGGCCTATCCTTCCTAACTCAAGCCTTCCCTCAAGTTATAACCACAAATGCATCTCTAGAAGGTTGGGGAGCCTTCCTTCAGGAGCTTCTGATCAGCGGGAAGTGGTCGTCTTCCGAGCGGAAGCTACACATAAACCTACTGGAACTAAGAGCTGTCTATCTAGCCCTCCTGGCTTTCCTTCCCAGGATAAAAGGTTCACAAGTGCTTGTCAGAACAGACAATACTACGACAATGCACTACCTGAACAAGCAAGGAGGGACTCGTTCACTCTCACTCTCTCAAGAATCTCAGAAAATTTGGAACTGGTCTCTTCAGCACAAAGTTTCCCTGTGAGCGGAGTATGTTCCAGGAAAAGACAATGCATTGGCAGACTCGCTAAGCAGGAGGCAAACAACCTGCCATGAGTGGGAGTTACACCAAGATACTCTCAACAGCATCTTCTCTCTGTGGGGCGAAGCACTCTTAGATCTGTTTGCCACGCAACAGAACTCCAAATGCCAACACTTCACAAGCTGGCATCCCCAACGGGGATCTCTGGGGAATGCATTTTCAATAGCATGGTTCGGCATATTCGCCTACGCCTTTCCTCCAATTCCCCTGATCCCCAGGCTCCTCAGGAAGATGAAGGCAGAGCCTTGCACGCTGATTCCAATAGCCCCAGCATGACCTCGCCAACATTGGTTCACGGAACTTCATCTCCTCTCCCCACAAACTCCAATTCCGTTGACACAGTTTCCATCCCTCCTCACAATGAACCAGGGACAAATCCAACACCCGGATCCAGCATCTCTCACATTATCGGCCTGGCTCCTGAGTTCCACAAATTTCAGGACTTAAACATTCCTTCGGACTGCAGAGCCGTTCTATCACGCGCCTGAGCGGATAGTACAAACAGGACTTAATCCTTGAAATGGAAAAGATTTTGGATCTGGTGCAGGTCGGCTAAGGTGCATCCCTTCACATCCTCTCCAGAAGAGATATTGCCATACCTCCTTCATTTAGCTACTTCGGGTTTCGCTCACGCTTCCATCAAAGTTCACCTGGCAGCAATATCCCGTTTCAGGAGATCTTCTACAGGACCTTCTCTTTGGTCACACAGATTGATAAAGCAATTGCTCAAAGGTCTGTTTTGGACTTTCCCTCCCGTAAAGTCTCCACCTCCAACATTTCAACTAAACACAGTCCATGCTCAGCTCATGAAGCATACTTTTGAGCCAACACACAGGCCTTTGGCCTATTACTCTATATGTCCAATGGGACATTACTTTATTTATGTACCGGGAACTTCCATCCCGACGACGGGGAATGATTCAGGCGTGTGAATCTATGAAAGATACCAATACTGGATAACTGCAGTTACAGGTAAGTAACGCATTGCTATTGGGCAATTCCGTGTTCTCCGTGGAACGCGAAATTACCCAAGTTCTGCAAATTCCACGAGTGGAACGGAAGTTACCGCCCATGCCTACTTTTTAGTTTCTACATTCATAGATCACTAATCCCTCTGCACTGAATCTTTGGAACACTAACTCATCCAACTGCACTGAATTCTAAGGACCCTAACCCCCACTACACTACACTAAACTACCGTACACTAAATATATCCAGTGGATTCCAACCTTCCATGCTACACTGAATCCTAAAGACAGTAACCCAATAACTGGCACTGTATCATTGGGACATGAACCCTTCTACCCTGCATCCTAGTGACAGTATCGCAACGATATTTCATTGCTCCCTGAATACAGTAACAAACCACTCTGCAGAGCATATCTGATGGATACTTCTACCTACAGATTCTTCACCATTTAAATCTCCCCAAGCGCCAGATTGAATCCAGAAACTCTTGCAATAACCCCTGTGTGTCTGTAGGTGCACCGTCAGACTCCATCGTCAGTCCTTCCACATGACATAATACAGAGCCACATGTAGGCACCACCCCTGAAGTTTGAAGTTCAGTTTTTCTGTACCCTTGGCACAGATATGGATCTCCTTTCGGACCAATTTCAACCATTTCTTTGAAGACATTTTTATATTTCATATAAATTAATCAGGCATTGTAAAATATGGATATCTCCACGAAGACCACAGGCTTCAAACTGTACTATGCATATAAGAAACAGATTTTGGTCACAGACCTGCACAGCATTTGTCTGTGGTCCCTGTGATCAAAACAAATCCTGCGACCAGTGCTCTCTAATGCAATTAAAGGCAATGGATTTGGAGGTCAAAGTATTGTTGTCTGAATACAAGAAATACAGTCCAATCTGATCGCACTCTTCAAGTAAATCAAAGTGTATGTAAAAGCACAAGAACCATAAGCAAAACCTTTGACTACCAGACACTCCCATTTGCAGGGTATGCCACCTATTTGGTATTCATGGTACCCAGCTCCATCTCAGTCTTCCTCTTCGGAGTTCATTCTAAATCTGGAGCCGATACGCCCTAAGTTCACCAGAGTCGGAAAAAAAGGGATGTATGGAATGCTTGAATTAATGTAAGTCACTGATAATTACATCCCAGTCCTTGTTTTCTTTTCTGTCGCCCACCATGCTACCACGTATTAAACCTAGCCATAAGCAAATCGGCCTTTGTCCTACTCCAATAGGTACAGTCCAGCCTGAAAAATTAAGCCAGACCCTCTCTGTATACCAGAACACAAGCAATCCAAACTGTTTTGGCCCTATTTGGGGCTTTTCAGTCGTGTAAATCTTCACTCCTGTAGCACAATGGGCAAGGGACGCACATCTGGCCATACCTGCCGCACTTAGGGCATCGCATTGAAGTAAACAAAAAAGTGATGAGTAAAATGCTTGAAATAATATAAGCCATTGGTAATTACTAGGGACCACATCCCAGTCTATAATTTGTTTTGCCCACCATGCCACCTCATATCAGACCAAACCATATGAAAATCGGCCTTCGTCTCCATCTATAGGAACAGTCCAGCCCAAACTGCCAAGCAGGTCTCTCTCTGAACTAGAACACAAGCAATCCAAGACCTGTTTTGCCCTAACAGGGGCAGTTCAATCATGTGCAGCAGCACAGTGAGCATGGTCCCCACGTTTGGCCATACCTATTGAACGTAGGCCATTACACTGAGGTAAAGATAGGGCCTATGTCAATTCCAGCACAAAGAGCAGTCTTTAAAGAGGTCATGCTACAAATCTTCAACTTTGCTCCAGTTCCTTCTGGGGTGCCTTCTGGCCTGACTGAACTGTCAGGACATCCAGTCATGCTTCCACCAGTAGGCTGATCCTGACCCCTACTGACCCTGCTCAGCATCTGACCACACCATCACTGAGCCGGCCTGCTTACTGTCCTTTGCCAATGGCCTCGTCGGATGCTGTACCATCGATGAGCAACTGTTTCCAGTAACAGCTGGCACGGGTCTCTGATTCGGATCCTTTGTCGTTGAGAGTTCACCTCAGGTCCCATTACATTATCATTATTGTGAATCCCTGTCTCCAAGATGTCCTCTACATCTTCACTTCCTCAACACCAGTATTTCCAGAGAATGGATGCCATTTTTAGAAAAGAGTGCTTATTTTGTGGGTTGGAAATGCTGCTGATGCTTTTACTGTTAACCGCATCCAACAGTACATCTATGTGTGAAATTCAATAGGGGGGTAGTTGCTACTGGTCTGGTATCAATGACTTTTGGAGTAATTTAGTCCCAGGGACCTTCCCCAGCCACTGTTATCAACAGCTAAGGTGGATGTCCTCAGTCCTTCAGTCTCTGCACTACTGCTTCCTCCTCATGGCAATAACAGCTGTACCCTTTTTGCTTTGCGTGAGCTTTAGGTCAGCCACCTTCAGTCTTTGCTCAGGATAAAGTGTCATTCGAATTCTGGTTTAGCCCACAGTTAGCATACAAGGAGTGAAGACTGGGACAAACCCTTTAAGCCTTTGACTTTGTTTTCAGTGTCATTTACCTCTTTGTTTAGCCCACAGACTTATCATTGGGTGTTTGAAGCATCATGCAATGACATTAACGGCATTTTACTTGTGAGTTCACTTTGGGAAGGAGCCAGCACCCAAGATTTTTTTAAGCATCTCATTTTATACATGATTTATTTTACACACGAATGGCAATTCTGTAGATGCTTTTTTTCTTTTAAACAACCTATCAACAGTACATATTTGTGAGGAATCTGGTTTGAGGGGGTCTCAAGTGGACCAATTTCAGACCTTTTTGGAGTATTTTGCTGCCGGGACTTCTTCCAGGAACCAGTACAAGGAGGGTAGGGAGGATGTCTTCAGCCCCTTACAGTCTCTGCCCTATTGCTGCTTTCTCCTGGCAACATCAGCTCCACTATGTGGGCTCTGGGCCTTTCCTCATATACACTCTGGTTTTCTGTTCTGAGGCATCTCAGCATCGCCCAATAGAGCAACACAATGTCTCTGCATTCTCTAGCCCCAAGGCTTCAAAATTCTTGTAGGGTGACTGAGGCAACAAACCGAGTTCACAGTGCCGCCTTCTTCAGGAAGTACATCATTTGCACTCCCTGTTAGGTGTGAGGGAGTATCAAGTAGCTAGTGAAACCATTACTGAAGGGAGTCCAAAATAATCCAGGAGTAAAGGTCAGGAGTGGCTTCACATTGAGGTCGACAGCTGTAATGGTATTTGGTTAAACTTAGATCTTTATTTCTATAGGTGAGTTTTTGAAGAGAAGTGGAGAGTTCTGTAATTATTGTGGCGTACAACCATCTAGAGATGCCACATAATTCCTCTACTTCTCTAAAATCCACAGCACATAATCTCTCTCAGCCTGTCTCTGCTCATGCAGGCCTACCCTTTTCTTCCTCCAAAGCTGCAAAGGGTTTTACTGATGGGTACCAGAGGCAAAATCGGTCTTCTCCCTGTTGTTTAGGCTAGGAGATTCTCCTGCCTTAAGTAACATGGGGCTGATGGCAACAGTTCAGGAATGCACAACCCTTCCAGCAGGAGAAACATATTTTTCCTGGAATTGGCCAATTGGTCAATTGAGGCATTTGTTCCACCAGCTAGTAGGAACAGTAATTAACTTCACTGAGCCATCCAACTAAAATGGTAAATTTAATTACTGGCTGGCACAGAGAAGAATGCTTTAAAGAATCCAGCTGTGGTAAACAAACGAACTTAGTTCTGGACTCAGGAAAATACAATATATATAAGGACACAATTCCGGTCCTTGTAATGTGACAATTAAAAGTCAAATTTTAATATGCTTAAACAAAGTGCATAAAGTGTAACACTTCTGAAATAGCCTGTACCAAAAAGAATGGTATTGTTCATTTTCATATCCAGTTACGTTTTAGCATAATAGATTGGGCCACAGCTGCAAGAGAACACATCAGGCTGAGTCAGACAACAGTCTTCCTTGTTCTCCTCTCATGTGTACACACGTTAACACTTGTCACACGCAACCTGCTCATAGTCCCGTACCTCAGCTGTCCAAAGACCACTCTCCTTCTGTTAAAAGGTGGGTATTGGAGGTTAAAGCTCATAGTTAATTTTTACTTACCTTTATTATACTGAGTGAGACTCCACTGTCAGAGAAGTCATCTTTAATCAGCAGTCTAAAAAGTGAAAATACTGATAGGTTTTGCCGGTAGAACCCACATCCCTTACAGTTTGGAAATTATCAATTCTAGAAAGTTATGTTACCTTAAAGGTAGGAGCACTTTACCGATGCACTTCTAAGATCCCAAGTGAAGGTAAACCTATTTTGCGGTCTGCATTCATGTCTGAAGTGTATTAGTGACAACTGAATGTCTTGGTGCCTTTTTTCTTGTGGGTCTTATAGTGGAAAGGATGTGCTCCAATTTATAGTTGCCTGTAGGTATTTAGCAGTTTATTCTTTCTCTATGCACCCGCTGAAGGAATTTCAGTTGCACTACTACATTTTTTGTCTAGCAACTTGTTGCTGCAGAGTGTAATTTGATGAATACTTCATGATATTATGTGGCCTTTTGCCTTAATTACAGGGTGATTGTGACTTGAATGCTACTGTCCACAGGTTGAATGCTATTGTATTTGTCTGAACAGTGAAACAATAATTACGTCCGGGCATGTACACAGTAATTTGGTTAGTTCTACTCTTACTCTGAGTTACGGCTACTCCAATTCACATCTTATCCTACTTATTTTCCTACTCCTTACTGTTAGTCCTAAACACACTTACTCCTGTTCTTTCTCGTATTCCATCTCTTACTCGTATATTCAGTACTACATGTACTCCTACTCTTCCTTCTGCCCATTCTTCTATGTACTTTTATCTACTGCTATGTCTATTTACACCTTAGAGATACTGTTACTTATTAGAAACTATTTTGAGAGGGACAACGTATATGCTTTCTGGAGAATGTATACATATAGTGCTTTCCGAAGCAGACAGACTCTGAGCCTTCAATTGCAGAGTGCTTGGTAGCTGTGGCACTACCTGAAAGAGAAATCTTTGATTTGGACGAATTAACACTCTTCACTATTTGAGATCCAGAAATTGTGTTTTAGTTTTCTGAGAAAATGAAGGACACTATCCCACTGATGAAGGATTAGCCTTTGTTCAAGTTCAAATATTTTCTGTAGTGGCGCCCCTCCCATTTCCCTTACTTATCAAAATATTTTGATGCATTCTGTTTTACTGTATCCTTTTTCCAAAAATAGAAAACAAGGTGAATCTTCCCTATGTTGTTACGGTGGGTGATTACTTGCACAGGGAAAATTGCCAACATTGTACCTTTATTTAGCTATGCTAGAACTGACCCTTAATTATCAGAGGCAGTCTGCAGTGTTGTCTTCTGAATTCCATTACATTACACAACCCATAAGAAAGACCTGCCTCCTTAGGAAAACTACAGAAATGTGATTCTTGCTGATGTTAGTAGTTAGTTCAAGATTAGTGGAAATTTTCATTTTCTGGCATAGATCTGTGAAGCTCTACTGCACTATGGATTAAGAGGAGGCCACCCTCAGTAGCATGAACTTGTTTAAGGATTTCCTTTTAGCCATTGCCTTTAGCTTAAGAGACTGTACCTCAGCAGGTCTTCCAGCCTCAGTACACCACCTGTGTCAGAAGGGCTAACAATGCCTGTTTGTGCTGGTATGTTTTCGTTCTCCAGGAGAAATCCAGATGAATTTCCTAGGGGTTTCTTATTCATTTTCATAAAACGTGGAAGTGAGCTTTCTCAAGGTTTGTATTGATTTGTGCACTATAGTTATTAGTCCCACTGGACCAGTCCCTGATGAATTTAGTGTGTCACTCTTGAGGAGGCTACTTCACAGGAGAGTCAGACAGAGCAACACTTTTTACTGATGCTTTCTGGCACTCTTCTCTAGAATCATGAAATATCCTGGACACACACAGTGGACTAGAACAACTCTTGCACAACTACGTTTTAGACCTGACATCCTTGATGTGGTATTCCACCAAACTCTTTACCTTCATTCCCTTGCTTCACTGAATTAGTTTTTATTCGCTTTAGTACTCTGTGCACTTTACTACTTCTAACTAGTGCCGAATTGTCTCTCCCTAAAACTTGTTAAAGTTGGCCTACACCCAAGTGGCATATTTAATGTACTTATAAGTCCCTAGTTACATGCACAGAGGGCCTGTAAATTAAATACCAACTGTTGGCCTGTAGTACTCATTGTGCCACCTACTGAAGTAGCTCTGTAAAACATGTCTCAAGCATGCTGTTGCAGCCTGGCAAAATTAACCTTTGGTAAGCCTAAACCTTCCATTGTAGTACTTATCCGTCACCCCTAAGGTAGGTCCTAACAGCTTCTAGGGCACGGTGCTTAGTATCTTATAACATTTTTGGCATGTTGATTTACGTTGTACATGGCCTGGCAGTGAAAAATTCCTAAAGTAGTTTTTCACTGTTGCAATGCCTAGCTCTCCTGTAGACTAATTCTGGGTTGCCTTATTACATTTAGTAAGTGCTAATTTCAGTTTGGTAGCTTGTAGAGAAGTACTGTTTGCACTCAAGAATTGAGATTTAAAATCACTATTCTTAAATGCCACTTTTTTTAAAATTGGCATTTTTTGCCCAAACCAAATGTGCCTTTCCTCTGATGTTCATAGTCAAATGACTGTAAACAGCTCTCCTGTGGAGTTTTGTGTATTCTTCTCAGACATAGAAACAAAAGAGCCTTGTGTGTGGGCCACCATGTTGCTTCCCCGAGCAGGACATCCTTGGGGGTTGTACCCAGCATTCCTGAGCTTCAAATGTGCTTGCTAACCCCCTTCTTGGCTTCCAAGGTCCACCTGCCCTGCCACTGACAATGCATCTCACTACTAGACCTGCCTGTGTTTTGTTGTCTTGGCCAGATTGGTGCCAAACCCAGGAAAGGGGAAAGATTAGACAACAGGGGCATCCCTCGCCCACAGGCTGGCACTAGGAATGAAAAAGGGCACTCTTAGAACCTGAAATCAGATCATTCCTGGACATGGAGAAGAATCAGAAGGACTGCCCTGTTGTTTGAAGGAGCGCCTTGCTGCCCTGCTGCCTGAGGAAGGGAGACTAGACCTGCTTCTTTGAACCCAGGACCACCAGAGTTGACTCCAATGCCTAGCTGGCTAGCTTCCTGTGTAAGTTACAGGGACACAGCTAGCTTCCTGATGCTTCCCTGCAATACAACATCCCAGCTGACCAGCAGTAACTGGACCTGTCTGAGCCCTGCTGCTGGCTTCTGCTAGAGTGTTTTTCCTGATCCCCAATAGGTGCCTCCCAAGTCCTGGACCCTTGGCTGGCATCTGTAAGAGCTTTTCCTGATAAGAAAAGTGAAAATCCTAAAATTTGGGCTCCTTGTGAACTGGCCAGTTTGCACCAAGATTCTGGTATCCACGATGGCTGCCAACACGAAGCTCTGGTGAGTCCTGCTCTGACCCCCAGCGACAACCAGCAACACGAGAGCTGCACTGCGCACTACAGCAACGACAGTCTGCAGTACCCACTAAAGCAATGCTCCAGCAATGACCGTCTGTGACATCGGACCTGCTCTTCGTAATACAGTAACTACTGCCCGCGACGCTCGACCGGCTCTTTGCTCTACAGCGACAGCTATCCGCAACAGATGACTTGCTCCTGGTGGTCCCCTCCAATGCAAAGGAAACTCTTTGCACCAGATTTGAGAAGGTAACTCCTCAGTGGGACTAACCTATTCCCTGTATCCGACCCGCACTCCATCGTGGTTGGCAACCAGATAACTACAAATGAGACTTTGCGCTTTTTGGGCTACTTTTATTAAAAATGTAAATAATCATATCTCTAGTTCTACTGATTAGATTTTGTTTATTTTGTTGTAATTTATTTGGATGTGTATTGTATCTCTTATTACTATTTGTGTGCTTCTTAAATGCTTTACACTTTGCCGCTAAGTTAAGCCTGACTGCTTTGTACCAAGCTACCAGGTTAATTTAGTTGCTGTTTTTGGTTCACCCTTATGAGGGTTGTAGTCATTTTTTGAGTGGGCTTCTACCCTCTCCCCTAATAACCCAATTTCTTACACTAAGGCTTACACGATTTGAGTGGACTTGGACTTTACCTCCAGTGTGACCCACTACTCCACACGCCACAGTCCTATTCTTATAGTCCTAGCGAAGGCATGTCTTTTTCAAATTGTGTAGTTCTCTTTACTTTTCTTCTATCCCACTCCAGATGTCATCCATGCTCTGCGTCCTCCTCTACCTATGTCTATTACACCCAGCTTCAATCATGCTTCTCGTACCCATCATTTTCTAAAACTGGACTACACTAGCTGCCTATGATGCCTGGAGTCTGAGCACATTGACTGGGTCTCAGCAACTTTCCATTTGTGCCTTAAACGATTAGCTTTCAATTTTCATATTTGCTAACTTGCTGACTCTATTGGTGTTCGTTATATAGACGGCGAAGAGACCGCACCAGCATCAGACACGTTTATCTTAGTTTGGGAACTTTTTTTCACAGGATCCCTAAGGTAGTAATTTAACTAATTTCAGACAGCCCTGTATAATTTACTGATTCCTAACAATGCCTAGCGATAGCAGAGTCTGGTCAAAGATATGTCTTAGTTCTAAAACCAGCTCAGTGCACACTTAGGTGGCACCTATACCTACATCACTGGAGATTTGTCTCCGGTAGGGCTAGACCTGAGGTATTAGTTGGCTCAAATGCCTCGGGGCCCTGGCCTAAGGTGCTCAAAGAACACTTACCGTATGGGTCACTAAATTGGCCAAGATTTAGCTGATGGGCCACCATGATCTAATTGTAAATGAGTACTCTCAAAAGACAGCTAATTGGTTAATTCCCAACACTCACTAGAGTCACGGTCCAAAAAACCAAATAATTAATTTTTCATTTTTTTCAGCTCGTCTTAGGACTCTGTGTGCTATGTCACTCCTAAACAGTGTCACATTGTATGCTTTCTTCCTAAATCATTTACGCATTTTACATTTTAGAGTAAGGCCATGGTAGGTAACTCAGAAAATATGTCAATTGCATGAAATCATAAATGTATGTGACAAAAGTGTATGGCTTCAGTGAGCACCATTGTGTTGGACTGCCAATTATAAAAAGGGCACAGTTACATGGCAAAGTAAAATGCTTTGCCACGTAGAAATAACTTTTGTATGTTAGCTCGGTCACACTCCTAAAGTGTCCCTTTTAAGCTCACTGGTCTGGGTACTTAATATATAACAGATGGATATTAAGGAAAACTATGCTCCCCTCAGTGAAGATTTGCCAAGAAAGTTGTTTGTCCCTGTCTAGGTAAAGCCTCTTATATTTAAGTTGGCCTTAAAAAATGCTAGAATAGTCAATCAAATGTAATCTCCACTTGTCAATAAAAATCATATTCAGGGGTGAAAGACAGTTTTTGGATGAAAAGGTGAAGACTTTGTGCTGCCTTAGAGTAAACCAGTTTGCCTCACAGCCCTGCTCCCAAGACTTAATACAAAATCCTGACTGGCTAATAGTAACCACTTTTCTGAAAAATGGTGGTCAGGGTGGGACTGGCTATACTGGGCATCAGGTGTGTCCCCCTGGGCTGGCAGACAGGGAGCTGATTGTCAACTAAGGGGGACAATTTTTACCTATAGGACCGCCCTCATTAAAGGCTTGGATTCAACACAGTAATTCCAGCAGCAAAATGCAATGAAAACATAAGCCTCCACACAGCCGAACGGAGCTGTCGGAGACTGACCATGCAGTGAGGGGGCTGGTCCAACAGAATTTGCCAGGGCTGCTTTTGACTCTTAGTCCGGCCGTCATGGTGGTTTAGCCCTTTGTAGAATGAAGGCTATAGTGTTGTTAACATTGGTCACCCAGCTGGAATTATTAATCTAGAAGGGTGGAGTCTCGAATACTCTCAAAGGACAGATTTCACAGCACTTTCTCTTGATGTTAAATGTCCAAATACGTATCTCAGGAACTGAAACCATTCATGTCCAGTGCCAGCCTTGATATTCTGTCTTTGCTCAAAGCAGTAATTGAAATTAAGTTGCAGCATTGGCTAAGGGGAGGAAACCTCTTATCCATTGGGAAGTGGTAAGAAGGAGATACAGCCCTCCGGCTGATGGAAGTATGATAGGGCCTTCTTAGATGAGGGATTCACAGACGAGCAGTAAACTGAGAAGGAATTCTGAAAAAGGAACTGTGATTCTTTTTAAATTGGCAGGATTAGATATAGGTATTTTTCAATGAAGGGCTACTGCACAGGAGAAAACTTGCTTCTCACCGCCGCCTCCTCAGAACATCTCTGGACCCGAGACAAAACATTTGAAGAAAAGAAGCCAGACGACCCAAGGAATCCTGAATCCTGCTGTCACAGTGGCCCTGGAAGTACTCTCTCAGGGTTTTGTTCTTTACCTCTGTTACTGCTACAGGGACCCAAGAATTATAAAGGCTCCATTGACCCCAACTAAGCACAGCTGATCATTGTGGACTAGAAACTTTGATTTGCATATTTGCACACAATTAGTCCTTCTGTAGAGTCCATCGTTATTCATGGGGTTAAGGACACATGCTACCTGTGCCCATTGGAGACACATTTACAAAGCTAATGATGGAACTTATTTATCTTTAAAGCTCTCGGCTTTAACGAGAACTGCATCATGAAGTTGAGTAAAAGAAAAGGTATCAGTTTGATTGGGACACTCAAGGAGGGATATAAGAAGGTAGGTCAAAGAGAGCATGCATGTGCTCCTGGACCAGTGTTCCTGGTGGTAAAGGGGGCTGTCATGCTTGTTGAGTACTTAGTCTCACAGGAACAAGGAATTGGTGGGAGAGTTGAAGAATTTAGAGGGTTGTGGCCTAGAAGAGATGTGTTGCTTTAGGTCAATTGAAACCAGGAATACTCTAGCATTCCCTTAATATTTGGTATTTGTCCACCATCTGTCCCCACACAATGGCTTAACTCTCGAGCCCAAGTTCATACAAGTCTTTGCCCAGTATAGGATGCACCACATCACCCTGGGCCCATCTGCTTCTGAAAGTGACTCCAGTGTCATTCTCACTGCTAGGAATACCCCTCCTTTCACCACTACTCTGATCCTTGGCAAGCCATCTTACCTACTGTTTTCAATACTCTTTTAAGTCTCAGTAAAGGGGGTGGCATCAGCCTTAACTCACTCTTGGAATCCTCAATATCGTTTCTACTATTTCTACTACTGTTTCTACTATTTTTTCTTCCATTTTATGGCGCAATCTACTTGATTGCCATACACACAATGGGATCCTGTGGTGTAGAAAGCCAGGACTCTCTGTAGTAGGAATCAATACTTAATTCGTTGAAGCCTAAAGAAGCATCATCCTCCTCTCGCCATTCGCAGCTCAACGGACGAGAGTAGAATCTCTACACAATACATGTGCTCTACAGAACCCTTCGGGATAAAGATTCTAACCCACATTAAAGAAACAATGCCTAAAGCAGCTAACCACATTACTACACATCCCATTCCCTTCTAACCTTAAAACAGAAATGGAAGAAAAGGAAACTTACCACTAACAACAGGAAAAACATAAAACGTACTGGGAACAGAGAGACATTCCCACCAAAAGAACAATAAACACCATGCACAGGACATTAAGAAATCCGCATGCTGGGTTCCAGAATTGGCCATAATCCTCCAAGTAACTTGGCTGTGTGCGAATTCTGGGTTGGCGTACTTCACCTGCATTATAATAATCAAACTGGAGGGAGAAGGAAGAGCTGCTGATCCACTCAGCTTCCTTGTCACAAGTATATACTAAATCAAAAGGGAGTGGATCACTAGTCCCAAAGAACCAGGGTGTGCAAAAGGCAGTAAAGGTACTGTTTAAAAAACCCTCAATCACGTTATAAACGTTTCGGATGTTAGCGGTATATTTTCGTTCTCCGCTTCGTTATTGGTAACGTGACAGCATCATCATTGGGTTAGTTGTAATGCTTTCTCCACCTGAATGCACAGGGTCCTAACTCACCCCTGAGTGCACACTGAGGAATCTACAATAATTCTCCAACATCTAGTACAATTAAAGATTTTTTACTAGCTCTGTTGGATTTTAAATACTTTCATTTTTTCACCATTGAACACTTCACCAAACTCACTCTTTTTCATTTACGATCACTACCAACAAAACCAGTGGTACGATCTCCAGGTGGAGACAGCATTACAACAAACCCAATGATGATGCTGTCACGTTACCAATAACGAAGCGGAGAACGAAAATATACCGCTAACATCCGAAACGTTTATAACGTGATTGAGGGTTTTTTAAACAGTACCTTTACTGCCTTTTGCACACCCTGGTTCTTTGGGACTAGTGATCCACTCCCTTTTGATTTAGTATATACTTGTGACAAGGAAGCTGAGTGGATCAGCAGCTCTTCCTTCTCCCTCCAGTTTGATTATTATAATACTTAGCAGCGTGCAGCTGTGGGAGTTCTCTTTCTCCTCTCTCTCCCCCCCCCCCCCCCAAGACATTGCCTGTGGTAGGCCATCATGTCCGAGAATCTAGGCTTGAGCTACTCCACGGAAGAAATTAATGCGATTCTGTCCCTTCCCTCGCTACTACATGACAGAGACATTACACAGACCCTAGCCCAGACTACCGACTGGGATGAGCTATCAGAAACAAAGAAAGAACAAGTGCGCACAGCCATCCATGGCGTAATTATGACTGAGTACCTACGCGCCAACGCAGCACCAAGAGGACTCTGGGTAAACAATGCCCCACGTATCTTCCTTCAAGACCTAGTCTTTCGTAAGGACTGGTCTTCCATCTCTTGGAAGTGCACCCGAGACTTCCTAGTCTTCATAATAAAAACCGCCACACGCCTCACAGAAGAACTGACGATCAAAATACAAATACTAGAAACGAAAATTAAGAGCATGGTACAATTAACTGTATACAAAAAAAGGTTGGAAGAAATCAATAAAGAAATGAACGAAACAAAAGACTACATCACACAGAACAAGATTCAGAAATTGGGGAAGGATCTGAAAAGATTCTCTATGGAAAAGATGCACCCCTACAGTGCAGAGGATTATAAAGTCCCGGATGACACTTTCGACAATTCAAGCAATTCGAGCACAGGCTCGACAAATAATGGCTCTGACTGGAGCGGAGAGGAATCCTATACACCGAGGAGGAACAGAGGTCAATACAGACGCCAAAACAGAAGAAGACCAAACACCTGGTTTAATCCTTATTTTGGCACACAGACACCCCAAATGCCCTTTACACCATTTAACCCCAACCTTCCAGGCTGGGCTAACCCTTTCTATCCAGGTCCTCCACCTATGGGCCCTCCAATAATGTCTGACATGGGATCCAACTACACGCATAGACCGCCTTTTTTAGGGAGAGGCCAGACAACCAACAGATCAAGACGCAAAGGGGTCACCTGGTCAGACCAGCAACACCAAGTCCACACGAGGAGCATGACGGGCGCAAAACCAGGGACAAGCACAGCAACCTGATCTTCAACCTCACTAATGTAACACTCACCAAAGAACAAGAGGATGTTCTTAATAAAGGTCTTAGTTACGTACCCACACCACCCGTAGACATCTTCAGACTCCAGTGTGAAATGGCGGAATTCTGCAGGAAGATCAAGCTGAAAGCCTTCTTCAATGGAAAAGAAGAAATAACAAAGGACGGTGACACGACGCTCCGCCGGAAATCCAACTTCTGTCCACTTAACCACCAAGTTCCAGTAGAAGTACTAGCCTTTGAACAGGCTATAATGAAAGAAGTTGGAGATCTAAAAGACCAAACTAGAAGACCTTTCATGAACATATCTAACGCTGAACAAAGAGCACTAGACACATTACGACAAGATGAAGAACTAATAATCAAACCAGCGGATAAGGGAGGTGGTATTGTGCTTCTCAGCAAAGAAGGGTACCATCAACAGTGCATTGAATTACTTTCTGATGAAAAGTTCTACGAGGTCATCAGGATAGACCCAACCCAACGCTTACAGAACACCATTGCCATCATGGTTGATGAAGCAGAAACCAACAATTGGGTCTCCAAGACTGAAGCAGAATTTTTGATAACCAAGACACCAAGAATGCCTTACTTTTATTCTTTACCCAAAATCCATAAAGAACGACGCCCGCCACCCGGACGTCCGATTGTTTCTGGAATTGGTTCTATTTTAGAACCGTTGTCACAATTCGCTGACCACTACTTGAGACCATTGGTGCAAAAAACTCCAACCTATTTAAAAGACACGAAAGACCTCCTGAACCTGCTACAGAATCTACAATACTCACAGAACAGTATGTTACTAGTGGGACTTGATATCGAAAGTTTGTACACGAGCCTCCCACAACAGAAAACTCTCGAAACCTTAGAGACACTTCTCTTCGACCAACAATGGGAACACAAGACACCGAGACATTTCGTACTTGAGTGCTGTAGGTTAGCACTTACAGAAAACCATTTTGAATACAATAAGATCATGTATAAACAGCGCCATGGTACTTCAATGGGCAGTTCCTTCGCGCCGAGTGTAGCGGGGCTCTATGTCAGCAATTTTGAAACCACCTACATCCATGACCCCTCCAATCCCTTCCTGAGTCACATCGTCTTCTGGAAGCGTTATATAAGATGACGTCCTCCTGATATGGGAAGGAGCTAATGAAGATCTGTATGAATTCCACCAATGGCTCAATACCAGGGATGACTGCTTGAAGTTTACGTACACAGCAGATCCAAATAAATTGGACTTCCTAGATGTCACTATTTTCATCGAAGGGGACAAATTACAAACAAAGACCTATTTCAAACCCACAGCCAAAAACAGCCTGTTATCATACAAAAGCTTCCATCCACGTCCGTTGAGGGAAAACCTCCCGTATGGACAGTTCCTTCGACTCAGAAGAAATTGAAGTAACATCAGAGACTACAAGAGTCAAGCAAGGGAACTAAGTGATAAACTACAAACCAGGGATTACCCCATACACATTATTAAAAAATGCCAGAAAAGGGCAAGGAACCAGCAAAGGGAGACCCTCCTAGACATCACAACGAAAGAACCCACTATGGACCTGCTGACATGCGTGAGCACTTACAGTACTGTGACAAACGATATCAAGAAAATCGTCAACAAGAACTGGCGAACTCTCACTTCTGGAAACCTGAAATGGCCAAAACCCAGATTCTCAAATAAAAGGACAAGGAACCTGAAAGACATACTCGTACACACGAGACCTTTGGATAAACCAGCCACAAAGACCCAACAGGGCCTTTGGCACAACACACCGGTTACAGGACATTTTCCATGTGGGTCATGCTCAGTCTGCCACCTGACAACGGTAACCAAAAACCTACAATTATCACCCAATCTGAATTGGACCATAAGAACGCACACTAACTGCAACACCACCCACGCTATCTACATGATCACATGCCCATGCGGCTTGCGCTACATCGGAATGACCTGTAGGAAGGTGAAACAGAGACTCTGCGAACATCGCAGCAACATCAAGTGCGAGAGAAGCACTACAAAGATGAGTAATCACTTCCTAGAACAAGGACATACTGTCAACGATCTACGTTGGGTAATCTTGGAAACCCTTACTATCAAGAACAACCACGCTGAGAAGGTATTGTTCGAAAAAGAACAAAGATGGGTCCATCGACTTTGTACGAATACCCAAGGTCTGAATGACAATATACCATGGTTGAGCGTACTGAGAAAATGATGATCCGATTTTTTGTCTAAAACTTTATTGACAAAAAATAGACACACCTTATATACAAAACCATGCCAAACATATACCACCCTCATTAATACTCAGGGGATGGTACACCTAATCATGGCACTACCTATGCATTCTGAGATTTTATGCTATATACTATCCTGTCAGAGGATACCTCCTGCTGACAATGATGTACAGGTGTGGACGTGTGGGAAGGGCGGACCGGAATAACAGGCAGGGAGGCCGAATATAGTGAGCAATGTCTGAGTTTTTAATCGACAGATAAACAGATACAGAGTCCCAATGCCGGAAGAGACGGTAGACTTGGCTGGTGACCCGGGTCGGCGTGGTGGAGTCGGGATCAAGTCTTGCTTCCCCTTTTCAGCTGGCGATCCCCTCGGTATGGTACTGGGCTCCACGGAGGCTTGAGAAAAGGAGAGAAGCGTAAGGGCTTTTAGTCTGAGCGACACCGTCGCAGTACTTCCACCGACACCGGAGAGTGAGGGTTTACGAAAGACTGATGTGAGGGCGGGAAGGATAGGGGAGGTAGAAGAGGCAAGTAAAGCGGGGGGGGAATAGAGGTGCCAGGTGCTGGGCAGTGATTGGGGATTTATACAGTGCTCGTGAGAAGGGGGATAAGTATACTGTGTCTGAGTGCGCGTGTCTCCTATGCTATTTACAGTTCTTATATTTACAAGTCTAAGTACAAGAGGAGCACGGAGAAAGGTGACGGGTACTCACGTGCCCCGCCGCAACTCTCGTCCGAGTTGCGGCCGCTCTCCAGCCTCCTCCTGAGGATGCCACCAGTCCTCCGTCCAGACGTCCTCGTCCTCTTCCTTGCTTCGGTCCAGTCGTGCTGCGCCGCTCTCGGTCGGGGGTTCGTCGCTCTCCGTTGTCTCCTGCCACGAGTCGGTTGCTCCGAACGCCGCTCCGTCGTCCTCGGGTCCTTTTCTAGCTCCCTGCTTGTTGTCGGATCGCCCACTTCCGGGGTCAGGGCCGGGTGCTTCCGGGTCGATCGAGGTCGTCCAGTTTCTGCTTCCGGGATGGTTGGCGAGTGTTTCCGGTTCACCAAGTCCAGGGGCCGGTACCTGCAGGGGACGAGAAAGAGAGGGTGTCCTGGGTGACCGGGACGTTAATCGACCGAGCGCGGGGGACAGGATCCCCGCGCCCGGACACCGCTGTAACGAGGTAGTTGTCGCCTCCGTTCCACATCCCCTTTCCCTAGCTGTCTTTCTGGTAGGGGGGCTGGGAGGTGGATACCGGGACAGATAATCAGCGTTGCCCTGTTGTAATCCTTTCCTGTGTAAGGTTGTGAACCTAAAGGGCTGTAGGGAGAGAAACCACCGAAGGACTCGGTCATTGTGGCCCCTATTACGAGCCATCCATTCTAGAGGGGCATGATCGGTGTATAATATAAATTCACGCCCCTCCAGGTAGTACCTAAGGCTTTCCACCGCCCACTTAATGGCTAGGGCCTCTTTCTCTATCACCGCATAATTTACTTCTCGGGGAAAAAGCTTCCTACTAAGATATAAGATTGGTCGTTCGATCCCTGTCGAGTCCTTCTGTGAAAGAACAGCCCCTAGGCCCTGATCAGAGGCATCGGTCTGCAAGATGAAAGTCTGGGTATAGTCTGGGCTGACTAACACCGGCTCTGAGATTAGGGACTGTTTCAGTCGTTCAAAGGCGTGTACCAGCAGGGTTGAGGGATGTCTGAGTAGTTCTTCAGTTCTCGTGGTTTTCTTCAACAAATCAGTTAAAGGGGCCGCGGTTTGGGAGAAATTCGGGATAAACCTCCTATAGTATCCTAATAAACCCAGAAAGGCATGAAGTTGCTTTCGGGTTTGAGGGAAGGGGATGGCCTGAATGGTTTTGATCTTATTGTTCTGAGGTCGTATGAGCCCTTCCCCCAACAGGTATCCAAGGTATTTCACACTCTGGGCAGCTAGGGTGGTCTTGGAAGGGTTGATGGTAAAGCCACTGTTCCCCAGAGAGGCCACTACCGAACGTAAGTGTTGTAAGTGTTGCTCCCAACCGTCACTATAAATGACGATGTCGTCCAGGTATGCCCCGGCATACCTTAGGTGTGGCTGTAGTACCAAGTTCATGGCTCTTTGAAACGTAGCCGGGGCCCCGTGAAGCCCAAAAGGCATCACCTTAAACTGAAACAAACCCTCAGGGGTGGAAAAGGCGGTCTTGGGTTTATCTGTTTCTTTGAGGGGGATTTGCCAGTAACCCTTGCAGAGATCCAGGGTGCTTATATACTTGGCCTTGCCTATGCGTTCCACCATTTCGTCTACTCGGGGTAAGGGATAGGTGTCGAAGGCGGATATTTTGTTTACTTCTCGAAAGTCTATACAGAATCTGGTGGAGCCATCTGGTTTGGGTACTAGCACTATAGGGGAATTCCAGCTGCTATTGGAGGGCTCTATGATGCCCATTTTCAACATTTGATTTGTCTCCTCTCTGATGATGGCTCTTCGAGCTTCAGGGATGCGGTAGGGCCGTTGTCTCACGGTTTTTCCTGGTTCCGTGTGGATGGCATGTTCAACCACGTTGGAGTGTCCCGGAAGGGAGGAAAAGACTGTTTGTACCGAGGACAGGGCTCGCCTGAGATCCTGTTTGTTAGGTTCGGGGAGGTCAGGGTCAATGCACCCTTCAAAGGGAGGGGGTATTGTATTGGAAAGGACAGGACGGGGTCCCTCCCACTTCTTCAAGAGGTTCACGTGATATATCTGCGTGATACCTCGGGTGTGTTCTGTTTCGACTTCATAGGTAACAGGGGTCACGGCTCTTAGAACAGAAAAGGGGCCCTGCCACTGCCCTAGTAGCTTGTGATCGGAAGAAGGCAAGAGCAACAGTACTAGATCGCCAGGATTGAACTGCCGGGCTTTGGTTCCCTTATCGTACTGGTGTTTTTGGGTGTCTTGAGCGGCTATCAGGTTTTGCCTCACAATGACCCTTATCTGTTCCAAGTGGGTCTTTAGGTTGTCTACGTATTCAGGTAAGGGCCGGGTTCTGTCGGGATCGGCTTCCCACGCTTCTTTAGCCATATCGAATAGCGTCCGTGGGGCTCTTCCATACAATAATTCGTATGGTGAGTATCCTGTGCTGCTTTGAGGTTTACACCTGATGGCAAACAGCGCCAGGGGAAGCATCTCCTCCCATCTTTTACTTTCGAGGCCCAAAAGCTTTTTCAGGGTCGTCTTAAGGGTGGCATTGTATCGCTCTACTAGTCCATCTGTCTGGGGGTGGTAGGCTGCTGTTCGTATTTGTTTGATTCCTAGCTGGGAGCAGACTTGACGCATCAGGGAGGATACAAAGGGCGTCCCCTGGTCAGTCAGTATCTCGCGGGGAAAACCCACCCTCGAAAAAATGGATATGAGGGCTTTGGCAATGTTTTGAGTGGTGGGGTGGCGTAAGGGTACCGCTTCCGGGAAGCGGGTGGCATAGTCCACCAGTACGAGAGCATATCTACATCCGGATCTCGAGGGAAGCAATGGTCCTATAATGTCCATGCCGACTCTTGTGAAAGGGACGTCAATGATGGGGAGGGGCTGAAGAGGAACCCTGGGGGGCCGATATCGACTGTTCCGTTGGCAGACCGGGCACTCCCGACAATACTGTTTGATCTGTGCGTGGACCCCTGGCCAGTAAAATTTATCTAAGATGGTGTGACCGGTTTTTTCATCACTGAAGTGCCCTCCCAGCAAGTGGCTGTGTGCTAGGAACAGTACTTTATCACGAAACAACCCGGGTATAACCAGCTGGGGAGGCTGTTGGGGTCCTCCCTTTCTGTAGAGGAGTCCGTTTTTCCGGAAGAAATAAGGACCTACATGTAGGGGATCTTCAGCGTCCAGCGCACGCGACCATGCCTCCTGTAACACCGGGTCTTCCTGTTGCGTGGCGCGGAATTCCCTGTCGGTTTCCCATGGGTGGATATCGACTTGGGCAGGAAAGGCCACAGCAAAGTCCTTCCTTTCGTTCCTCTTCTGTCGTTTGGTCTTGGTTGGTTTGACCGCTGGACGCCCCGGAGGGGATTCACGGAAAAACGGAGCTTCGGCCCACCACTTCCTTAGAGATTCGGTGGTGTCTTGAAGGAGAGGGGGTAGACCACTATAATCACTTCCCAATATCGCTTGTTCGGGGAGGGTAGGTATAAGGCCCACCGTCAACATACTACCCGTATCCGTGGGGTTTTGGACATGGACCTGGGTGGTTGGATAGTGCTTGGTGTCGCCATGGACACATTTGATAGCCACGGTTCCTGTCACTGGACCGACAGGGTGAGGTAGTTCTTGGGGTCTTAGGACACTTTGTCTGCAGCCGGTGTCGGCCAGTGCCATCATTCTGTGTCCTTCAATCCGCACCGGGCATCGAAACGGAGGGGGGGTGGTGTCAGCGGTGAGACATACATAGTTTTTAGCGATCCCTATGTCCATGGGCTCCTCCTTTTGAGGACAGACGCGAGCAATATGTCCGTACCCACCACAATGAAAACACTGGGGTCCAGGTGGATGGGGGCGAGGCAAGACAGGATAGGGCATGAGGGCAGCAGGCTCGGGTTTCCTGACCACCTGAGGGGGTCGGGTGACCCGGGGATGGTTCCCCGGAGGTATACGGGAATGATGTTCCTCCTTGGGTCGCTGAGACTCCTGGGCTCTGCTGTAGGCGCTGGCTATTTCCACTGCACTGTCGAGCGTTAGACGTGAATGTTGGCGTACCCACTTCTGAGTGGCAGGATATAGGGACGCCAGAAATTGCTCCAAATATATTTTGGACAGAATGTCTTCCTTAGTGGCTGTAGCCGATTTTAACCACCGATTGGCCAGATCCTGAATACGGAAAGCTAGAGCCCTAGGAGTTTCTTGGGGTCCTTCCCTAGCTTGACGGAGTCGGACCCTATATGTCTCGTCGTCTATCCCCAGGCGTTCCAGGATGCAGGTCTTGATGTCGGCGTATGGTGTCTGTCCCTGGATATTGGCCTGCTGGTAGGCGGCCTGCAGTTCTCCGGTCAATAGGGGACCTAAGTAGTGGCCCCACCGGTTTTCGGGCCAGGCAGCTGCCTGAGCTAGGCGCTCAAAATTCGTGAAGAAGTAATCGGGGTCCTCTCCTGGTACATACTTCTGTACCACGACTGAGGGCAGGGAGGTGACAGGTCTTTGTTGTCCCATGACAGTGGTGAGTTTCTCGAGGGCTTGGTCCTGCGCGGTACCCTGGCCTTTCAACACATCATGCAGCTGCCCCCTATCATCTTCCGCTGTTTTGAGGAATCTCTCCATCATCTTCCCCAGTTGCTCCTGGCATTCTGCCAATTGTTTGACTGCGGCCTCCATGCCTCCGGATGATCCCACTTCTGACACCACTTGTGGACGTGTGGGAAGGGCGGACCGGAATAACAGGCAGGGAGGCCGAATATAGTGAGCAATGTCTGAGTTTTTAATCGACAGATAAACAGAGATACAGAGTCCCAATGCCGGAAGAGACGGTAGACTTGGCTGGTGACCCGGGTCGGCGTGGTGGAGTCGGGATCAAGTCTTGCTTCCCCTTTTCAGCTGGCGATCCCCTCGGTATGGTACTGGGCTCCACGGAGGCTTGAGAAAAGGAGAGAAGCGTAAGGGCTTTTAGTCTGAGCGACACCGTCGCAGTACTTCCACTGACACCGGAGAGTGAGGGTTTACGAAAGACTGATGTGAGGGCGGGAAGGATAGGGGAGGTAGAAGAGGCAAGTAAAGCGGGGGGGGAATAGAGGTGCCAGGTGCTGGGCAGTGATTGGGGATTTATACAGTGCTCGTGAGAAGGGGGATAAGTATACTGTGTCTGAGTGCGCGTGTCTCCTATGCTATTTACAGTTCTTATATTTACAAGTCTAAGTACAAGAGGAGCACGGTGAAAGGTGACGGGTACTCACGTGCCCCGCCGCAACTCTCGTCCGAGTTGCGGCCGCTCTCCAGCCTCCTCCTGAGGATGCCACCAGTCCTCCGTCCAGACGTCCTCGTCCTCTTCCTTGCTTCGGTCCAGTCGTGCTGCGCCGCTCTCGGTCGGGGGTTCGTCGCTCTCCGTTGTCTCCTGCCACGAGTCGGTTGCTCCGAACGCCGCTCCGTCGTCCTCGGGTCCTTTTCTAGCTCCCTGCTTGTTGTCGGATCGCCCACTTCCGGGGTCAGGGCCGGGTGCTTCCGGGTCGATCGAGGTCGTCCAGTTTCTGCTTCCGGGATGGTTGGCGAGTGTTTCCGGTTCACCAAGTCCAGGGGCCGGTACCTGCAGGGGACGAGAAAGAGAGGGTGTCCTGGGTGACCGGGACGTTAATCGACCGAGCGCGGGGGACAGGATCCCCGCGCCCGGACACCGCTGTAACGAGGTAGTTGTCGCCTCCGTTCCACATCAGGTTACTATCAGGCGTGATTATAGTCTTTTTCGATAACTGTTTTTTTCGATAACTATTTTTTTCGTGAACTACGTTTTTGCATACATTTAATAGCAACCTGCCTTTATGTCACCATTTTCACCTTTTTGTCTCTACTGAATCGCTGAAGACGACTACATACCGTAAAGGTATTTTTTCAACGTTGATCATCTCGTAGTGGTCCTTCCACTATTTCCATGCGCTTTACATCACATATAACGCGAGCTCCCAGGCCCTACCGGCAGTACCGGGTCAACTAGGGCAGAGTCAGCACAGAAGCCTCGTTCAGCGCCGAAGAGGTTAGCAAGATGGTGGACTCAACCTCACGACAGAACCGTAATGTATTATTTGGTCAAAACTTTGACAGTTCCCTTTCCCTCTGTTTTCTATTATTTCTGAAGAGCGCGAGCGACCGCCCTACTTTGCACCCGCTGTTGCCCACAGAAACGGGAAACAGATATGGAAGCCCCTTTTACATCGCATTTGGTGCCAGTAACTATTTTTTACTTTGGGCTTCAGCTTTTAACATCTCCACTTGTGTATCCTTTGTATTTAGATCCTCACAATATGACGCTTATGTAAATGGAACATATTATGCCGCGCTCCTTGATTTAAGAGCCTATCTAAGTTTCTGAATCACTCATAGACACATAAGCTCAACTGCTCTGCGTAAGAATATAACTGCTGTCATAGTTACGAATAATATTGTGCCGCTCCCTTTGTTTCAAAAGCTTATCTGCTAAAAAATACGATGCGTTTCTAAGCCACTCGTAAGCTCTACTGTTTCGAATAAGTACAGAACTACTGCTATTATTACGCGCTCTTTGCATCTCCTTATGCTAAGTCGTATTCACGCGCGTAAGTTATTTTTGGACTTCACAGGCTATCCATTCCATTTTATTGTTGACACCATTAACGTATAAAAACCAGCCTGTTCCAATAATGATTATTTTTGATGCGTTCAGATGCATTTTTGCCATTATAAATGATACTATTGCATATGAGCGTTTAACACACCATATATGACAAGATGGAATGTGGATTCTCTTACTAGTATTTGAAGGAGGGACGAATTTTGCCATATGAGAGACGGGAAGCTTCTTAGTGTCTTGACTCCAAACAAATAGAAATTGCCATTTTCCAGTTGCTGCAGACATTCTTATGGTCGAAAAAATCAATATTTTCGGACTGTTTGCTGTCTGTTTTTAAGAAAATTGTCAATCTAAATTGTTTTTTATTACTCTAACAAGGTCTGTTTTTTCTTCCCCTTATTTTCCTTCCCCACCTTACTATTTGGAACTACAACTATAGGTTCAAATGAACAGTTACTTTTGGGATTAATTAACCCAAAATCCTTTCACCCTAAAGATCCTGTGAATTTTCAGGTCTTTATTTCACCTTCTAGGTCCTGAAGAAAGCCCGTGTGACCCTTCGGGGCACAACAAGGGCTGAAACATGTCGACCTTTTTTAATGACACTCCTTTAGAATGCACAGGGTCCTAACTCACCCCTGAGTGCACACTGAGGAATCTACAATAATTCTCCAACATCTAGTACAATTAAAGATTTTTTACTAGCTCTGTTGGATTTTAAATACTTTCATTTTTTCACCACTGAACACTTCACCAAACTCACTCTTTTTCATTTACGATCACTACCAACAAAACCAGTGGTAGTTCACCTGCACCCATGTTGCTTGGATATGAATTTACCTTGAAAAAATGAAAAGACAAGAAGTGTTTGGCAAAACAGGAATAAGTTGGTTTAAATGCAGCATCTGGGAGAGCATCAGCAGAGTCGTGTCTGAAGACAGTCTCAATGTACAGAAGTTTTGGCTGGTGATATAAAGTTTGTGCGATACAACAAAACGATTACACATTATTGTAAAGCATGTAGATCCGGGCTTAGTCATGAATAATAAATACAACCATCTGTAATGGGGGACACAGGTGGCTCTCAACCTCGTGGAGAGCTAGTGTAGGCCAGTGTGTATGTGTCCAGATGTCTGGCATGGGGAGTGCATGATCACTGCATGTGGTGTGCATGCTGTGTTCTGATTGCCTGAGTGTGCCTAACTACATGTGGCATCTGATATTGTGGTATTTTGGGAATGCACGCCTTTGGCCAAAATTGTTTTATTGGGGCCAATCTTCTCGGACCTGTTTGTGGTGTAATTGCCTATCCGTGGGATCGATCAGGGTTTTTCCTGTTTGCAAGTTTGCCTTTCACCTAAGTGTAAACCCACCTGTGACCCATCAATCAATAGGCTTGGGTTTGGGTCACCGGGCTTTTCTGACCATGTATCTCTGACTCTGGGTTGAGGGGGAGGTCATCTTGGTTGAATTCGACGACAATGATACAAGTTCATTATTACGTACACATATAACATGGCGGTCATTGATATCATATTTACAGACATTCTCATTATTATGCGTACATTTGTCATAGTGTGCATCAATATCGTTTTTACTGGTCTTGATGTGATTATGCGTACATAGATTATGGTGTACATTTACATTGCATATACTGGTATTGATGTTGTTATACGTGTACATATATCATGGCGTACATCGGCATCACATTGACCGATAATAACACCAACAGAAATGGCACCATGACTGCATTCTTGAGTTGTACTTTCTACCCCTCTCCCCTCATTCTCATCACTCTCGCCACTCAAAACCTGTCGTTTCTCATCACTCACAGAATTCCTCCTCCCCTTACATCTCCACCACCATTCTCAACAGCACTTCTCAATTTACGAGTAGAGTTCCTGAGTAACTCCTCATCATCGGCCAACATAAAACTGCTGATTTCTTCCTGACTCTGATGGCCCTTGACCAAGACACTGTCACCCTTCTGGTACAGCACTACCATGCAATGATTCAATTTATTGCTATTCTTCAACACAACATAACCCTCATGTACCTCCTTAACTTCAAAAGGCCCCCAAGCTTGAACAATCCACAAGTCACTCTCCCATGGTTTACCTTAACCCAATCAGCAGCTCTCACTGGAGTCCTAATCATTTCCCCCTGCTTTCTGTCTCTGCTTTACTGCCATTTTGAGCCAGCCATGCAGGTGTCAACTTCGTACCTGCCTTTCTCCCCCTCACCCTCTCAAAAGGGGAAATGTTGGTTACACTGTTCACAGTTGTGCAATGAGCCCCAATCATGTCATTCACCTCATCATCCACATCTCTGCCACACTGATTTGCCATCAAGATAGCACCCTTGACCACACAGTTGACCCTTTCCACTATTCTATTGGCTTGAGGGTTGTAAAGAGCTGTGCAATGCTGCTCTACTCCACAATTTTCCAAACCTGCCCTCATCTCATGTGCAGTCAGTTGTGTCCCATTGTACATGATCAAGAGACAAGGTTAATACTTCTCTATAAAAACTTACTGCAAGGTTCAGATGGTATTTTTTATAGTCACTTCTGAAACAAACTTCACAATCAACCACTTGGCATGGATGCCCACCCTCACTACAGCATTTGTGACCCTCCTCTCTGAGCACACATGGGTCCAATAAAATCAAAAGAAATGGTGCTCAATAGTTTCCCTGGATCAACTGTATGTACCTGCACTGCCCGAACTCCAGTTATGAATCTCTTCTCACTCTCCATGCAAATCTGACACTGTTCTACCCTTTTCGTCATTTGATCATCCATACCTGCCCACCAAAAGTTCTCACTTTTCATTTTTTGTAGTCAAGATTTGCCCCCAATGCCCCTCATGGGCCAAGCTGATAATCCTCTCCTTCAAACCCCCTGGCAGCACAAATTTATCATTCAATACAATCACATGCTCGCTGTACAATGTCAACTTATCTAACACCTCCAAGAATGGTCTCAAGGAAGAAGCAATAGTACTCTCCCTCCTACTACCAATGTCTTCATATGTCTCCTATAGGAAGGTCCTAAAATCTTCTACAGCAGCCAAAGCTTTGCGCTCGATCATATAGTAATTCTGTTCACTATCAGTCAACGAGCATGAAGTGAGGGCCACAGTTCTTTTTCCTCCCGTGTACAATTGAGACAAGACCGCTCCTACTCCACAAGCACTGGCAGCTACAGTCAAAATAGAACTCCAAAAGGAACCAGGATTCCCGCCTCACAGACATCCTTCCTCACCAAATCAATTACCTCCTGTTGATCCACTTCCCATTTGAACATGCACCTATTCCTCAAAAATGTCCGCAAATCTTCAGTCTTTGCGGCAAAAGTGCTAACAAACTTTGAATAATATTCGATCAGCCCTATAAAGGAGCGCAACTGGTTCTTGTCCCGGGGAATATGTGCTGACCCTATGGCCTTGAGAAGATCACTTTGGGTTTGACTCGCTTCCCCAATATTGTGTGACCTAGATACTCGTTTTTCTTGACCAAAAACTTACACTTTCTCTTCCTGAGAGTAAGCCCTGACATACACAGTCTTCCTAAGACAGCCCTCAATGCGTCATTATGATCCTGCCTTGACCCTCCGAACACCAATGTGTCATCATGAAAAAAATGACATGCTCTAGTCCCTTTAAAACTTTTAACATCATACCCTGGAATATGCTCGCAGCAGAGAAGAACGTGAAATTGGAACGTGCCTTCCATTGTGACAAAAGCTGTAAACGCGTTGAATTCCTCATGGAAAATAGTTCGATGGTATGTACTTTTGTGGAAGTGTGATTGAGCAGTTAGGCTTATCAGGAGGGTGTGTTAAGCATTTATTCTATTCACTCAATCAAGGCTAATGGCACACATCCAGAGACAAAATCCAGACCAATTAGGTAAGTATAAAAATGTATAATTATATTTTATTTTGTAGAACCAATTAGGATTTGACACTGACAAGCAAGAAATACTTTCAAATTCAAGGCTATACACAGAAATGTAATTGTGGATTGTATTGGAATTGATTTCAGGTTGGTATTACTTTTAGAACAGGCCAAAATACAGTAAGGTTACTTCTGATTACTTTTGGATTACTGTTCAGTTACTTTAAGTACTTGAGGTGGTATGCCAATATATCATACACTGCAGTTTGTCACTTACAGGAAAGTACGGCAATTCTTAAGTTTAAGCATAGTTACTTTCTTTTCATACAAAACAGTAGGTCAATGCATTTTTAGGAGCAAAAATCATATCATTGGTTCCTATAGGGAAAAGAGTGTTAACGATTTACCGGTAAGTAAACGGCTTACAAGTATAGGTTTTGGGAGTTAGGACCTAGGTTCCCCAAGGTCGAGGTTGGCATTCAAATTGCACCACCAGCGGCACTGGACAGCCGGGTGAAGAGTACAGGGGCCCAATGTTAGCCAATTGGGCTAAGGGGGCCTTCGGTCAGGGACTGCTTTCGAGCAGGGTGCAAAGCTTCTGGGGTAGGCACTGTAGGAGCCAAGAATCAGCAGAGGAGCTGCACCACAAGCTGCACGGAGGCATCCGGATGCAATGTGCCAAGGAGACGTCGGGTGTCCTGTGGGTTCCAATGGCTATTTCTGGTTTGGTAAAGATGTTGCAGGCTCGGTCAGGGAGGCTTCCTGGAGGCGACCACCGACTAGAGAGGTAAGTTGGATTTTTTTTTTTGTCCTCATTCACCTCAAACAATGTCCATTCCTTCCGCCCTTATATCGAGAGAGATACCATCCACTGGCGGTCATACCACAATGAACATTATCCTTGCTGTGGCTGTCTCTCTCTCAAGGTGTAAACTTACACCGGCAGCTGCTTTAATGATCGAAGTACGGAGGGGCCCTTTAGCAGTCCAGAGCATTTGCTGGTGTAATCATTGAACAGATTTGTGATCCTATGTCAACATTACCCCCAGGATTTTACAACAACCCTTCCTGGCTCTCCCTCCGTACTAGTAAGGGATTCCAAAAGTCTTTCCTCTTAGGCTTTTTCCCTAGCAGGTCCATCCTAGACATATATATGAAGGACTCCAACCAGTCAGAATGCTGCGGTGGTACGCCATGCACCCATTTACGACAAATTTCTCTTCTGGCGAGTAGGATTGCATAAAACAGTAGATCTCTAAGAGCTCCCATAAGGCCATCCACCACTCCAAAGCTAACCAATGATAGGCTTACCTTCATTTGCCGGCCCAAAATACCTGACCTAATTGTTTCCACTTTGTCCCAAAACACTATGATCACGGGGCATTGATAGAACATATGAACATCTGTTGCTTTTTCCAGACCACATTTTGCACAGCTGGTTCGGCTTCCTTTTCCCATCTTAGTTAGTTTTTCAGGTGATATACATGTCCTGTGAAGTGAAAAGAAGTGGTTACTCCTTAAAAAAGCAGGTTTGACAATGAGGTAAAGTGTGCGCATTGATACTTGCCAAATATTCTGCAGCGCTCCCTAGGCAAGTATCTTCCCCACAATTCCTCTGCCAGTGTAAACTCTCCTTCCATGGTGTCGTGAATTTGCCAGTATAAGAATGCAACGTCCTTATTCCCTGGTGATTTTGTGACCAATTGTTCTCCTAAAATATTGACTACACCCATTGTCGATTTCCTACTTTGCTCCCAGCTTTCTAGTTGTAAAAATTTAAACTTTGAAAGGCTACCCTTCATTAACCCATTTAGATCTCAATGCCAGGGTAACAAATTTCCCTCCCGAGTCAGGTCTCCCCAGATCCTTAGATCAGCGTTTTTAATGGGTACTGCCAGTTTATCATTGAGGCACTCCGGAGTCCCTGGTGAGTCCCAAATCGGGGCAAAATAAGAATAGTAGTCCAATTTCAAAAGACTTCTAATGTGATACAAAATTTTTGCCATCAACTGTAATACCTTTAATTTGATTTTTTTTAAAAATATTTTGCGTCTCTGAATTTAAAGAGGAAGCCATCTGCGTCTACTTTACATTCTTTTAACATTACCGAGAACATTAAGCCTATTATAGATCCGTCTGGTGTCTTTGATAGCATTCTTTAGAGTTTGTCAGTTGGAAGGCCCTACATAATATTGTATATCTGGGAGGGTTAATCCTCCCTTCTCGCTCCTCCTCTGCAGTTTTTTCCAGGAGATCCTGATCCCCTCATATGCCCAAATAAACAAATGTATTGCCTGCTGAATTTTGTGTATGATATCTTTTTTGAAATGCAGTGGTATGGAGTTAAATATGGCAGTATAGTCATCTTGACCAAGCTCACTCTCCCAAGAATCGTTAACGGAAGGTGTGCCCAACCCTTCATTAGTTGGACAATTTCTTTAAACACTCTCCTCAGGTTGATTTCTGCAATTGCGTTTATGTCTTGTACTATCTTTAAACCAAGATTTCGCAGTTCCCTCTTGATCAGCGGACTATTGCTTCTCTAATTCCATACCATTACCTCTGTTTTGTGTTCATTCACTGAGTACCCCGACACCTCTCCGAATTCTGATGCTATACGTAGGATGGTGGGTAAGGCTGCGTCCAGATCAGATACATATACCATGAGGTCATCTACGTATAGCACAACCTTCTTGACCCACTCTCCCTGATAGAAGGGGGGAATATCGATTGTGTTTCTTAGTCTAAAAGCCAAGGGCTCATATAAAAGTTAAACAGGAGGGGGGAGAGAGGGCAGCCCTGTCTTGTACCCCTGAGTATTTTGAAAGATGAATATAATTTCCCATTCACCAAGACCCTTGCTACAGTTTCCTGATATATTAGCTGTATGGCTCTACAGAATTTGTCCCCTAGATTGTATCTTTCCAACACTAAAAATAGGTAAGACCACCTCACCTTGTCAAATACTTTAGAGGCATCTAGTGTTGTTATTGCTAGAGGGGTGTCAAAAGTTGTTGCAAAATCATTAGCCCCGATTAGCTCATAGGTGAGCTCATGCAGATACCTCCCTTTCACAAAGCCTCTCTGATCTTTGTGAATCGCTTGAGCCGCAATCTTAGTTAGTCTGCTAGCCACATTTTTAAAAAACATTTTATAATCTGAATTCAGGAGAGATATCGGTCTATATGACTCACATATAGCTGGATCTTTACCCGATTTCAGAATAAGGGTAACAGTGGCCTCATTCCACGATTTTGGTATCTGCATTCCTTGACCTAGTATCTCACCCATCACTGATGTCAAGAGAGGGGATAACACCTCCACCAAGATTTTATAAAGCTCCATTGGGATGCCATCTGGCCCAGCCGCCTTGCCCCTTTTACAAGACTAAATGGCCCTAACCACTTCTTCTTGAGTGATCCCTTGATTTTTTTTTTTTTTTTTGCTGATTAGCGTCTATGAGTTGGATAGAGTCAGCTAACCAGCCTTCAATCTCTGCATCTACAAGCTTCTCCTCCTCCAAATATAGGATTCAAAATAACTCCTTAAAGGCCTCTTTGATCTCAATCTCACTATTCAATTCAATTCACTATTCAGAATATTACCGGACTGATCCTCCTTAATCCGATTTCTATTCTGATCCATCTTAACCTTCCAGGCTAGGAGTTTTCCTGCCCCCTCTCCGTACTCAAAACGTCCTAGCATACTGGCGTCCCACCTCTTTCTAATCCTTATTTGGAGGATTTCTGATATTCGATTCTTCAACAGGAGCTGCTTCTTTTCTAACTCTACTCTGATCCCCTCTAGTCCTGATCTTTTTATCTCCATATCGGTTCGCTCCATTTCATTATCTAGCTGAGAGATTTCACTCCTATAGGACTTGTTCCTATGGCAGGCTACACTATTAATCTTGCCTCTAATAAATGCTTTTAGGGTATCCCAAACAATTCCATTGGTAGCTGAGCTGCTATTGATCTCCATACATTCTCTAACCTCTTCCTTCAGGTTACCCATTACTTCACTGTCTGCCAGTATGGTGCAGTCTAATGTCCATCTTTTTTCTACACACCTAATGCTGTTTTTAAGTATTAATGTAATTGCCGAGCGATCTGAAAGGTGGGCTGCCTAATATCCAATATCTAAGATATCCTCTCTGAGGCTCCAGTCTACTAGGAAGTAATCTATTCTTGATCTATTCCAATATTTATTATTATGAAAAGATGTACCCTGTAAATTTCCTGCTCTCTCTCTCCAAAGGTCACACAAAGTGTGCTGAGTCATCATGGCTTTTAAGAGTGCTCGTGAATTAGGCGTCGGTATCGCTCTGGTTTTGTTTGATTTGTCTAATTTTAGATCCAATACCACATTGAAATCTCCGGAATATTGGATCAGAGAATTCTAAGAGATTTGCAAACAGATTTTTAAGTGGTTCACAATCCTCGTGATTTGGGCCATAATAGCCTACTAATGTTAATGACATATCCTCTACTCTGGCGCCTACTAGAATCCACCTACCCCCTTTATCCACCCTCGTCTGTGACACCCATATTTTTGCTTGCTTTTTCACTATTATTGCAGCCCCTCTTACATTCCCGCTATGGTCAGTGCATAAAACTTGTTGTACCCATCTTTGTTTTCCAAAAAGATCGACACATTCCTTTTTTAGTAAATGCTCTATCCCTATGCCCCTTCACACGTAGCCCATTAACATTCCAAGTTAAGATCTGAATGGACATGTCCTTATTCTGCTAAGATTACTTAATTTTTCTGCGGTATTTGAGGAATCTTTTATCATTTTTTCCCCTATGCTCCCCACCCCGTGAACCCCTTCAATCTTCCCCCCCCCCCCACCCTGGATAACCCTCCCCTACTTCTTCTTCTTGTACCAGATGTTAGTCCAAATTTTTCTTTTGCACCGCTAGCACCCAGCCCCAATAAAAAAAACTATAAGTCTGTGTATATGTATAGTGAATACCCAAGCATTACCTTACAACATTTACCACCCACTCAACTGCCCCCTCCACCTCCCTTGGTGTTTTCTAACAGCTCATCTCCTTACCTTGTACTTCTTATCGTATGTATTTTATTGTTGTACATTATTCGTAGTGAAGCAGGGAATTTGAGTTGTTCAGTGGCCCCCGTTTTTTCAAAGTCATCCATACATTTACCCAACTCCCACTGTCTGTCTAGAGTGTCCCGCGATAGGTCTGATCTAATTTCAAATGAAAAATCAGGGCCTTTCAAGGATTTTAGTTTTAGCGTAGACAAGAGGATTTTTTCCTTTAGGGCTTATGTCTGGAAGTTAATAAGAATCTTCCTTGGCTTCACTCTACCTGGATTTCTCCTGAAGGGGTCTCTATGTATTCTTTGAATATCCTTTGCGATATCCACCTCACTCTCATCCACCTGAACTGAAGCTTTTATGAGAGCTACCACATAGGTTTTTAGATCGTCCCCCTCTTTTCCTTGGGGTATATTCAGAATCCTCAGATTATTCCTTCTGGAATTATTTTCTAACTGCTCCAATTTTTCCTGAAGACCCTGCTCATCCCTGCGCAGTGCCTGGAGCTCCGTTTTACTACTGCACTGTGTTCTCAAG
The DNA here is from genome assembly GCF_964204655.1 of Triturus cristatus. Lineage (NCBI taxonomy): Eukaryota > Metazoa > Chordata > Amphibia > Caudata > Salamandridae > Triturus > Triturus cristatus. Next base: position 494,895,647 of record NC_140585.1, read on the forward strand.
TGTTTGTGTCCTCTCAGATAGAGTGTCCATCTTTTTTTCTAATGCCTCACAGAAGCCGCGTATTTTGTGCTGATTCGCTTCCGATAATGCAAATTCATTCTTGATGTCTGCAGTGGGCGACCCCAGCATCGCTTCCAGAGAGCTAACCAAAGATTCCATCCGATTCATATCAGGGTTTTAGGGCTTATACCTGGTATATGCCCTCCATGGTCTTCGTACTCTTTATCCTGAGTGCTACCGCCCTTGAAGTTCTTTACTCCGTGCTTTCCTGGGGTTTACCCTGGCCGAGCTGCTCTCTCATCTCCATAGCTTTGGCTATAGTGCCTCAATTATCTCAAACCTCTCTGCCTCAGCTTGTGGTGGTCTTTTTGGTGTTAATATTGATGGTTGTACTTTGAAAAAGGATAGCAGAGAAGGTGTAATCTTCAGTTTGGGGTCTGGAATCTCAAACTTTTTTTTTTCTTTTTTCTTCACTTCCTGCCTAGGTTTCTCTCTGCAAAAACCAAAGGAAATGATGGACGGAGGGTTGAACATTGCAAGCACTCACCCCCAGTCAACTGATCTGGGTTTAATCCATCACCGTTCTTTAGCCCACTCTGCCACCCCAGTTCAGACATGGCCATATGCAAATCAGTCTGACCCTGTGCCTCATGGGAACAGTCCAGCCCGAACTGCCAATCCATGTCTTCCCTGGACCGGAAACAAGCTTCCTAGGACCGGTTTCTGGCATTTCAGCCGTCTTCAGCCAGGCTTGCTTGAATCCAGTGGCAAAGTGAGCAAGGGACTCACGTCTGAGCATACCCTGCCAACTTATGGCGAACAAAGCAAAAACCAAAGGAAATGATGGACGGAGTGTTGAACATTGCAAGCACTCACCCGCAGTCAACTGATCTGGGTTTAATCCATCACCGTTCTTTAGCCCACTCTGCCACCCCAGTTCAGACATGGCCATATGCGGCCACCCCCTGATAATTCAAGTTTGTGAGCGAGATAGATGGGGGTCTTGAAGTGCAGTGCTTTGTGAGTCAAGCAAGTGATCTTAAGTTGTATTCTATCTTCATACGGTAACCACTTTAGGGATTTTAAGGCTGGGGATATGTGATCATTTCTTTTTGTACCAGTAATCAATCTGGCTGCGGCATTAATGGAAGCCGTAAGTGGAAACAAGCTTTGTTCGGGGAGACCCCAAAGAGTGTAACTGCCTTAGTCAAGCCTTAACAATACTAGAGCTTGAACCGCCCATTTGAAGTCTTCCTGTGGGAGGAATGGTTTCAGATTCCTTAGTAGCCTCATCTGGTGTTTAGCACCCTTTGTTGTATTGCTAATATGTTTCTGCATGTTCAGGTGCCTGTCTAGGGTGATTCCCAGAGATTTAGCAGACTCTATAATGTGGGGGAGCAGTTGAAGTCTGAAAGATGATGCATCCACAGATCAATCTTGGGGGCATGGTTAGGGGGAGCAATGAGGAGGAATTCTGTTTTAGAGGTGTTGAGCATGAGGTAGTTTTCAGTGAGCCAGTTTTGGGTGTTCATCAAGATGGAGTTGAGTGAGATGAAGACTTCTGGGGAAGAGACTTTGAAATAAAATTGGGTTTCCTCTGTGTACATGTGAAAGAGAATGTTCGCTGGGTTCAGGGCATTAGCTAAAGGTTCCATGAATAGATCGAAGAGTATAGGAGAAAGGGCGGACCCTTGAGGAACCCCCATCACGATTGTAGACTGCTGAGATAGGGAGTGATTCACTTTGACATCTGTTGTGGAGAAAGGAAGAGAACCATTGCAAAACCACACCTGATAGACCCATCCGGTGTTCTAGCATGGAAAGTAATTTGCTGTGGTTAACAGTGTCAAAGGCAGAAGATAGGTCAAGGAGAATGCGGAGGCAGGATTCATTTTGGTCTAGCAACTTTAAAATGTCATCCAAGATGTGAGTGCTGATTCTGTGCTGTAGCCTCTCCTCAAGCTTGCCTATCTCACTCCATTCCTGTTCCTCAAAAATGAACGGGGTTCCCACCTTGATCGCTGATAGCTGTCCCTTGTGATTCACACATAGCAGGTCCTGACCACTCTTCAGGCTTCACCACAGCTGTGATTGACGCTGTTCAACAAAAAGTGTGGTGAAAAAAGCCAGGACTCTCTGTAGTAGTAACCAATACTTTATTCAGGGAATCCTAAGAAACATGATCCTCCTCTCACCAGTCGCACCTCAACCTACGAGAGAAGAATTTGTACACAATACAGGTATTCCACCGAACCTTCCTTAATAAAGATTGAAACCCATGTTAAAGAAACAATGTTTAAAGCACCTAACCACATTACTCCAGAACCCTTACAGAACACATAATGACTCAATGAATGGGTCAACTCAGCCCTTGATAAAATAGCTCCCATTAAGACTATTAAATTGTCCAGGAATAAATCCTTGGCTCCCTGGTTTACCATGGAGCTTCGTACGGAGAAATGCCTATGCAAGAGGCTGGAGCGTGTCTGGAGAAAAAACTATGAACTTTCAGCCAAACCTGAATATAAGGCAGCGCGGAGGAAATTTCATAGTCTGAAGCGTAAACTCATTAGGGATTACGTTGCAAAGCAGATTAAGGTCTCAGACAATTCCCCAAAAGAAATCTTTAAGATAGTCCAAGGCTTTATGAAACCACAAGCCTTGAAGAGCACTATCCCCACATCGTTGGCTCTCTGTGAAGAATTAGCTACTTTCTTCCAGAGTAATTTATTCCAGTCTCACCAGACTCTTGCCCATTTTTGAGGACATCCCCGATGCACATATACCACCCTTTCCGCTACCATAGCTTCATCCATGTCCCTACACCATTCCTGCAGCGTAGGAGACTCGCCCGATCCCCACCTCCCTGCAATATTCCTTTTAGCAACCATGATTCCCAGTGTTACCCAGTCCTGCGCTGGGTGGGTTAGGTCAGTCGGCTCCCACATGTTTAGGCTTAATGACATTTTGAATCCGATTTGGAACTCCTCACTGGAGACTGGGGTTTTTCCAACTAGCTGGAAAAAAGTCTATGTTCAGCCTATCCTCAAGAAAAAGGATGCTGATTAGGCCTATTTCTCTTCTCCTGGCCCCATCCAAAATTCTAGAAAAAGAAGTCCAGAGACAACTCTCAGACTTCCTAGAATCAAATAGCCATCTTCATGATTCTCAGTCTGGATTTAGGTCAGGTTACAGTATGGAGACAGCCTTACTTGAGGTGGCCGAATCGATCCGTGAAACCTTAGACCAGGGAAGCTGTGCAATGCTGGTGCTGCTGGATTTGTCCGCAGCCTTTGACACGGTTTCCCACAGGATCCTTCTGAATAGACTCCACTATTTAGGAGTAACAGGAACTGTCTTGGCATGGTTTCGTTCATTTCTTGAGGGTCGTTCGCAACAAGTCTTTCTTCATCCCCATGTCTCCAGCTCTTGCCCCATGTTATGTGGTGTTCCTCAGGGCTCTGCTCTAAGCCCCACACTTTTTAATGTTTACCTGACTCCCCTTGCGGCAATTGCTGCAAAATGCGGGGTGAAGTTTGTCTCGTATGCGGATGATACACAACTGGTGTTCTCTTTTAAAGAACACAACGAGACAGCCTTCGTCAATTTTAGACAGTGTCTCTTAAATATCTCATCATGGATGACGGACAGCTGCCTAAAATTGAATACTGATAAGACGGAGGTCTTATTTTTCAACCAGCCTACTGCACCCTGCTCTTCGCTGTGGTGGCCAACCGAGTTAAACCCACCTCCACTACCAGTTTCCCAGGAATTTGGGTTTCAAGTTTGACTCCCAACTCACTGGCAAGGCACCAATTGCTCATGTCTCTTCTCGGTGCTTTTGGAAACTTAATGCCTTGCGCAGATTTCTCCACTTCCTGCCGATGGATTGCAGGAAGTCAATAGTGCATGCTCTAGTCACTTCACAACTTGACTATGCCAATAGCCTTTATATTGGTCTTCCTGAGTACTTGATGAGGAGACTATAGCTTATACAAAATATGGCAGCCAGGCTGATCAGGAATGTGCCACTGCGACATCACATTACCCCCCCATTTACGCAGCCTACATTGGCTCCCAGTTAGGAGAAGAGTGCAGTTTAAAGCTCTGGTACTCGCACATAGAGCAATCAGAGGGACCGGACCTCAATATCTGAAGCGGAGACTTCAGAAATATAACCAAACTAGGGCACTTGGATCTAACAGTCGGAATGTTTTGGTAATTCCTCGTTTTGGGAAGGCAATGACCGGTGGCTGTGCTTTTTCTGTAAAATCTGCTACCCTGTGGAATACTATGCCTAACCATCTGAGAAAAATAGACGCGGAAATCCTGTTCAGGAGAGCATTTAAGACATGGCTTTTCGGCCTGCCCTAGAGGCGATGGTCTATTCTGGTCTCTTCTCCCCTTAGGTAGGATGCTAGCGCCGGGACACTTCCGTCGGAGGTAGCCATGCGCTCTACAAGCTTCAATAATAATAATAATAACACATATGTCATGTTTGCCACCCAGGTACACCCCTTCACTCCACTTTCTTGTAGTTTGGACAGTGTCTTGTCTTTTATTTCAGATACAATAGGGAATTCCTAAAGGTCCTGTAAATCCACTGGCAGGTGTTGTGCTATTTTCTTAGGCGGAACAGATTAATATATAGATATTAACAATTTTAATACTGAGGAACAATGCGACATGTTATGTTTATCAGAGATTAGGAAGGCAATAGCCCTTCTGTTTTTTAATGTTCATAGTAACTGTTAATGGCCTATTTTCTTTCAGTTGGCTGTAAATGGGGCATCCTTTACCACAATTTTTGACGTTAACATGATATTACTCCCTAGAGCATGAAATATGTAACTATGATTTTCAGATGAGGCTCTGGACCCAAGCTAGACAGATGGGATGGTATGCAGGCAAGTGCATAGCAGCTGATATACTTGGAGAATCTATTGAAATGGACTTCTGCTTTGAACTTTTTGCGCATGTCACTCGATTTTTTAACTACAAGGTAAGTTAATCAATTCCAAAAAATATGGCTATGCATACTGTAGTTAATAACGGTATGTTTAGAAAAACTGCAGTATCAGTTTAAACGTTGATGTTATTGTAAATGAGGGTGTCTATTGCAGTTCAACCTTCAGTGTTTGAGTTTTCATACAACTGACGATCTAAACGGTGAGACCATTCCAATGAAATGCTTTTGACTATTCAAATTCAGTTTGAGTATGGGTGGCATACTCAATGTTGTTATTTGAGTCATTTACAAGTATGAAGTGCCTCTGGTGATGCAAGAGAAGTAGTTCAGTCTTACTGCCCCTAATTTCTAACTACCCTGTGTAACTAAAGCACTGTAGGTAAATTGTAGGGGACAATGTAACAAATTGCCTCTCCCCGCACGCCTCCTGTTGTACCGCCATAGAAACATAATGTGGATAGGGGTTGTGCTGAATCAATGAGCAACTGTACTTAGGAATGGTTTCCACAGGAAGCCTCTATAGTGTACCACCCAATGTAAATAGTGTATAGAAAATATACTTGTCTAATTTCCAAATGTATTTTTATATAATTTGTAATTACTTTACTGCTTATGTTCCTACATCTGTGGCAAGTGCTGTCAGCAAATGAAACGGATACTTCCAAAGGATTAGTGTGCAAGCTTCTTCTTAGTATGAGGGTAGTGTTTATATATATATTCAGTGAAAAAACCATAGGTTTCACACATGTTATAGTTAGCTGGACATTTTACTCGTAAAAAACCAATGAAATTCCCCCGTTATAGTTAGTTCAGCTAACTATAACTCGCGCGCCCGCAATGCACTGCTGATGACGTCACATATTACATCACTCATGACATGGTCAGTGACATCACTCATGACATCACTGATGACATCTCAAATGACATCACTGATGACCTCACTGATGACATCATCCAGTGAATGTGTGTTTTTCTGAAAATTAAATATGTTTTATATATGTATATCTCAAGGTTGATGGAAGAATAAATGGGTATATTACTGTCTAAATGGATGATTTCTTTTTGAAAAATTGATTGTGTAACTGACTGATTAAGTGTATCATAGTGAATACATGGCTTAGTGAGTAATGTTTAAATATATAAATATCTGTATCATTTTTTCACTTTGTGTATAAGTGGCTGCATGGGTTGGTGAGTAGCTACATGGGTGTCTATATAGGTTATTAGTTGGTTTTTGAGTATCAGTCTGAGTGTCTGCATGGTTCGGTGGGGGGTATGACGTAGTGCATAGGTGCATGAATGAGTGACTCACTGTTTGTATGTGTTGAACAGAGCATGTGTGCAGGACTGCATGGGTGGATGAGTGTGTGTATGGGTGTGTTAGTGAGTGAATGACTGTCTCAATAGTGTCTTTATGAGTAACTACATATGTTTAAAACTAGTATATGTGACTATTGGTTTATATATGTGAGTATATGTGAGAGTGAGAGATTGAAAGAGTTCCTGTATGAATAAGTATGTATTTCTATAAGTGATTGTTTAAAAGACTAAGTATGTGTAAGTTTCCGTAGAAGTAAGTGTGGTGGTGTGTGTATAACTGTATATGCAAGTAAATGTATGTTTGATTCTTTATTAGCATGAGTGACTATGTGTGTGAGTAGCTCTATGGATGAGTGGCATTGTGTAACAGGATGTATAGGTGTATGAGTACATATGATAAGTGAGTACATGTATGAGTGACTGTATTGGACTGTTGGTGAATGAGTGGATGTGTATGTGGATCTTAGAATTACTGAAGAGGTTGTTGTAACTGTTATTGGTATGTCCATTGTTTTGAAAATTTTAGTCTCTATTTTTGAATGTGTGTATCAAAGGTTTTATTAGGGGAAGAGGAGGTCTGCCACTCTATCACAAGGATGATGTCATCAGTGAGGTCATCAGTGATGTCATTTGAGATGTCATCAGTGATGTCATGAGTGATGTCACTGACCATGTCATGAGTGATGTAATATGTGACGTCATCAGCAGTGCATTGCGGGCGCGCGAGTTATAGTTAGCTGAACTAACTATAACGGGGGAATTTCATTGGTTTTTTATGAGTAAAATGTCCAGCTAACTATAACATGTGTGAAACCTATGGTTTTTTCACTGAATTTCTAAGGTTTTTTAAATGCTAATTCCTAACTATAACGTGTGTGAAACCTATGGTTTTTTCACTGAATTTCTAAGGTTTTTTAAATGCTAATTCCTAACTATAACGTGTGTGAAACCCATGGTTTTTTCAGTGAATTTGCAAGGTTTTTTAAATGCTAATTCCTAACTATAACGTGTGTGAAACCCATGGTTTTTTCAGTGAATTTGCAAGGTTTTTTAAATGCAAATTTTTTTTTTTTCTTCTATTTTTTCTAACATATTTTTATTTTAATTTTCTTACCTTTTATAAAGACTATGATTAAATTTTTAAAATTCTTTAATATGTTTTTTTTTATATATTTTTTAAAATAAACATGTAAAATTTATTTGCAGTACTTTTTTTCTATTTTTTTTTTTTATTTTTTTAGTACGCGTACCGTAAGCTCACGGTAAGCGTACGGTTTACGCAACGTCCGTAATTTTCCTACGCTGCTTGCGTATAGTTACGCAATTTGCGTAGCCGCGCGTACTCCGCGTGGGACGCGTACGCGTGTACGCTACACGCGCACGTTACGCGGAAGTGCCGGGAGTGACTGTTATGCGCAAGCGCGTGTCTTTTTTACGCGCATGCGCACTTTTGCCGTAAGCGTACCGTAAGCGTACCGTAAGCGTACGGTAGGTCATGTGATCATGAAACACAACTTTTGATTGGTTGAAACTACTTTCAGTTCTAGAACTCTCCTACACCACACCCATTCCCCTCATTTCTGCTTGTGATCCCTTGGGAGAAGGAGCTGGTTTGTCTTTGGGATACGATGGCAGAACAGCAGAGCTCTTCTGAGAGTGAGGCTAGCACTAGCAGCACTGTCTTGAGGCAGAGATCGAGGAAACAAAAGCCCTCTTATGTATGGGATTATTTTACTTTTCCTGAAGGCCAGCAAAAGGTAAATGCACCCTTAGTGACTTGTAAGCTGTGTAAGCGTGTACTTTCTAGAGGTAATCCTAACAGGAAGTATTCCTTTGGGAATCACACCATGAAGAGACACCTCCAGGATGTACACAGAAGGACACATGGTCATCTTTTTGGAGGTAACTCTTCAGAAAGACAAGCCAGTACATCCACAGCAGCTCAGCCTGAACCATCATCTGCAGGGCTGACTCCTTCTTCTGCAGGTCAGGTGAGCCCTTCATCTGTGGGGGGAGAATCTCCTTTTGCTGGCCCTCTGGAAATCAACCCTCGATTTCGGAAGGTTGATATTCGATGCACATTTTGTCAAGATCTAATTTGCTATAGGGAGACCAGTGTTTCCCTAGTGAACAACAAAATAGATCAGCACATTTGTCGCTTTGAATAATTTTCCCATGCTTCCTTTCCTCTGTCCCTGCATGAACACAACGGTTCTTTTAAGAGCCAACCTTATCTTTCATCTTTTTTCTACATATGTTTTTTAAAACTTTTTTTTATTTTTTTTTACCGTACGCGTACGGTGCGCGTACTTTTTTTTTTTTTTTTTTTTTAAAACACTAAAAATCAATAAACACATTACAAGGTCCTTGAGAGACTACAATTATTATTATTGACTTACCATACTCACTGAAAAAATATTTATTCATTTGTTTTTTTTAAAAATAGTTTTAAAAATGTTTGTAGTTTTCGAAAATTTTCTATATCTATCTGGAAAAAAAGAAAAAAGTATTAATATTTTTAAAACATTTTATAATACAGTACACATATTTACATTTTTTTCCATAAAATATTTTTGCCTTATTTTTGCTGTTTTCAGAATATATTGCATTTCACTATAAATTGTGAAAGCAATTGCATTCATCATTTTACAGCGGGCAAAAAAAAATAACAATCACAAAGATTGTATTAAAAAAGCCCTGATTCTTTTTTTACTTAAACTTAACATTATAGAAATGCATAATATTCTAAAAAAATATCATCTAATACCAATACTTATTTCTTTAAAATACCGTCTGATATGTTTGTTTCAGAAGTATAATCACAATATTATATCTCAAATAACTCCAAAATACATCTGATTTCATTTCCTTTAGACCAAATAGTAATTTTAAATTTTTTTTTGGAATAAATTTCCAACGGTAATCCAATAAAATTCTAAAGTTTAATTTGTCCAGATCTCACCGATTCTCTGTAACATTTTGGTTCACGAAAATTTTTTGAATAATTTATTAAGTCCACAATAGAATTGGTTACTTTTCCGCATGGCCAAATAGTAATTTTTTAAATCATTTTTGAAAAAATTTCCAATGGCAGTCCAATAACATTCCAAAATTTAAAATGTGCAGAAGTTACCGATAATCTCTAAATTATTGGTTTTTCAAAGTTTCATTAAAAATTTAAAAAGTCCACATTACAATTGGTTATCTTTCCATTAGGCCAAATGATAATTTAAAAAATCTTTTTTCTACAAAATTGCAGTGGTAATCCAGTAAAATGGTAAAATTATTTTGTCGACATCTTGCCAAATCTGTCTAAAATTTAGGTTTCAGGAAGATTAGATAGGAATTTGCTAAATCAAAAGGCAAACGTTGTTTGAAAATCAATTGGGAATCATTACACAGTGTCCAGCCTTTTTCACATTTAAGATAAACTGTGTAATGTCCAGAAGTAACAGTAGGTCCATCATGGAAAATTATTGCAACAGTTACAAAAGTTTTTCCTGAAATTGATAATTGCTGTCCTGTAAACTTCTTTATTAAAGTATCCAATTTTGAACCATCAGCTCTACATCGTTGCATCATTAAAATTACATACTGTCCGTATTCCTTTAAAATTAATGTTGAAAACATGTCAGAATTACACTCACTACATTTCATGCTATGATTAGCATCTTTAACTAATTTTGCAAAAGTGACTGTTTTACTCTCTGGCAATGTCAAATAAATAAATCTTTCATTATCAACAATAGAGCCACATATATTATAACAATTATCACAACTATGTTCCCATTTATAAGAGAGACCAAAAAAAATGTCAATGGGAACTCCTTCTTCTTCCACTACCTGAAGAAAATACATCAAAAATTCATGTGCATCTTGCTGTTCATTTTGAGAAAACTGTGTTCGTCCTGAACATACATCTAAAAGTTTTCTAATTTCAGTAGCACTTTCTATTTGAGTTTTATCTTTACTCAGCTTTTGAAAAAGGAGACTCAGCTCTGAACAGAATCTTTTTCCCTGATTTACTATTATCTGCTCTTGCAAACTTTTCAGATAAAATGCAACATTCAGCACTACATTTGCGTAGCAGTTGACACCAGAGCTATTTTCAAAATGACATCCTACAACCTGTTCTTCATTTTCCTTTTTCTTTTTGCTTGCAATTACATCACTCCTCTTTTTTTTCCTCTTCTCTACATCTTCATTACAGATATTCTCATTTTTTCTTTTACGAGAAACTACACGTTTCTCCAACACAGGATACTGACCTAAATGAGGAGCATAGCTTCTTCTTAATCTATTATACTCCTTTACACAGTTTGTATCAGCACTAACTTTTGAGTCATCAAAGTCTATCATGAATAAACCTGATAATGTTTTCACTCGTGACAAAGCTACATATGCCATACCTTCTTTGAACACAGTTGAACCAATGTTCACAAATGCACAATCTACAGTCAATCCTTGAGACTTGTGAATAGTTACAGCATATGCTAGAGAAAACGGAAACTGCTTCCTACGTACATATAAGTCTTTCACAAGCATAAAACGTACTGTACAACGACAAATATCTTTAACTTCTTCTATCTGATCAAATTTTATTTTTAAACATTCAACTCCTTCTTTTTTCTGGTAATTAATAAAACCCACAACTCTTCCCATCGCTCCATTAACTAAACCTTTTTCAACATCCAAATTTCTCCTTAAAAATACTCTACAGTTCATGCAAACATATAGATTTTTTTCTAATCCAGCTGTTTTGGAGATGTTCTTCTCTAGTGAGTCCAATTTATTTTTCAGTTTGCCTGTTACTGTGACACTAATTCTTCCATCCTCAATTTTGTCCACTGCTTCCAATTTCCTGATCTCTTCCTTTTCCAATTTCAAAAGCTCCTCATTGAATATTGAGCATTCACGTAGAGTTGGCATTAAGCAGATGACACTTTTGTTTTCTGCAATGTTCTTGTATATCTTCTCTGCAACTATTTCTTCCTTTGGAAATAAATTATGTAGCAGCCGACTCTGTAATGTTTTTTTGCCAACTTCTGTGAGTAGTCCAATCCTGATATCTTTCAGAATACTTCCATATTCTTCATCGTTTGCTTGCCTCATATTAGTAGTAAGTTCCTTGTACTCAAAGAAGGACCAAATATTTGTATTTCCGATGCTTCCCAATGACTTCTTCGTGTCTTCATGTGTGACAGTATTAAACACTGGTTGTCCTTTAACTGGAGTAAGTTGCAAAAGATCTCCAAAAACTATGACGTGTTTTCCACCAAATAACATGTCATAGTCTGTCTTCAAAATTTGCTGCATTCTTAAATGCACAAAGGCAAGCATTAAGTTTGATACCATGCTCACCTCATCAATAATGAGAACTTGCATCTTCTTCAATACTCTTGAAACTTCCAAGGATGCTTCTCCAGTTAGCTTGTTGAATTGTATTTTGTTCTCATGCTCCACTGGTAACATTAGCAAACGATGTAAAGTGATTCCTTTTATGTTATATGCTGCTAACCCAGTTCGAGCAGTAACCACACAAGACAAAGTAGAATCCGTTTTTTGCTTTAGGTAGCTTCTGATGACTTTTATTAGGAAACTTTTTCCAGTTCCAGCTTGTCCGCTTACATACATCCTGATTGGATGAAATGATGTGCATGAGCACTCTTTTTTTTCATGTAGAAATCCGTGATCAATTTTGTTTTTGATCTCTTCATAAATTTGTTGCTGCTCTTGATTCAGTTGTCTTTCCAAATTTTCTAAGTCTATAAATTCTTCTTGAGCTTGATTCATAGCCGTTTCCACTTCATTCATGGCTATTGATGCTTCATTTTCAATGATTGGTTGTCCTAGGGGATCTTGACTGAGTGTTCCTGAACTTTGGCTGTCCTGAGAACTATCTCTAGCGATTTCTGCTGCAATTGTAGTTTCCTGATCAATTTCTTCATTTAACATTTGCAGATAAGTTGAGAATGTACTGCATTGTATGCTGTCTTTGCTAGCATTAAAAGAATCTTCATAGCTCTGGAATTCTCCCAGTAGTTCATCCTCTGTACGCCATGGTTTAAACAACTGTAAAAGAGCCAAGTAGTAAAATTCCTTCTTGTCAGTAGTGTCGCAACTCAGCTTCCGGTGATTTATCAAACTTCCTTTTGTTTGCTTCACCAAACATCCTTCCTCACCAACGACTTTATATTTTCCATTATTGATGTCTTCTGTGGCTTTCCGTGAATAAATGTAGTTCTGCAGCACTTCATAGAGACACATGTTCTCCAGATGTTGACTTCTCTTGGGATAATATGTGTCCAACATGTTTGTTTTCAAAATATCTGTACTTTCTGGGTCATTCTCGGCCAAATATTCAATTTCTCCTACAGATTTCAGTACCCGATTTCTCATTGCTGCAAAGCCTAAACTTGCCCAAATTATTCTTCTTGACTTCGAGTAGAGACTTGCAGAAGATAACCTATCTGAACATTCGTAGGATCCAATTTCTCGATGCGATAACATCTTCAAACTGAAACTGTACAGCTTCTTACTGACAGTCTTCTCGTGAGAAATCTCTTCCCACATTTCCTTCAATTCTGTTTTTTCTGATTTCGTAATGTAAGACGTTACATATCGAGCAACAGCAATGGAATTGTCAGCTACATACTGTATATCCATGTTAGCGTTCCACATGGATAAAATGACTGGGTTGTAGTCATTTATATTTTTTGATTCTTCTTTTCTTTTTAGGTTGTAGGTATTCTTAGGTGATTTTCTTGTGATAGTATGTCTCACAGCTGACATAAAACTGTTGACTCTTCCATTTGAAAGAACAGGTCTAGGAAATCCAAATCGACATTTAGGTGCCGATCACGATCCGGTAAAAAATTCCCCCGTGCGACTCGTATCGGGTCTTTTTACCGTACGAATCGTACAAGTGCCGTACGAACTGGCAATCACGATTCGCATGGTAAAAAGTCCATACGAACCGCACTGGGAATCATTCCCCACACGTCCCCGGGTCGGAAAATGTGTCCGACACGTCCTCGGACGATTTACCTTACAAACGTGAAAAACCAAGTCCGACCTAGGAATCACGATCCATCCCGTGCGTCCGAGGTTACAACCGTATGGAAAAAACACCGTCCGCACCGAACTCCTACAGCAACCATGGAGACATGTGCCCGCATACGCGCCCAACACTCCCCCCAGCCCCCGTACGTCCGACACGTACCCCCCGTATATGTATACCCCCACCCGTCTAGGTACACCCCAGTACGTTCCAGTCGAACCCCCACCCCAGGACGTGTCATAGCCCCGTCTACCCACACCCCAGTACGTACCAGTCGTACCCCCACCCCAGTACGTGTCGTACCACCGTCAATGTACACCCCCCCACCCCAGTACGTGTCGTACCACCGTCCATGTACACCCCCCCACCCCTGTACGTGTCGTACCCCCCGTGTACCTACACCCCAGTACGTGCGAGCCACACCCCCACCCCAGGACGTGTCATAGCCCCGTCTACCCACACCCCAGTACGTACCAGTCGTACCCCCACCCCAGTACGTGTCGTACCACCGTCAATGTACACCCCCCCACCCCAGTACGTGTCGTACCACCGTCCATGTACACCCCCCCCACCCCTGTACGTGTCGTACCCCCCGTGTACCTTCACCCCAGTACGTGCGAGCCACACCCCCACCCCAGGACGTGTCATAGCCCCGTCTACCCACACCCCAGTACGTACCAGTCGTACCCCCACCCCAGTACGTGTCGTACCACCGTCAATGTACACCCCCCCACCCCAGTACGTGTCGTACCACCGTCCATGTACACCCCCCCACCCCAGTACGTGTCGTACCACCGTCCATGTACACCCCCCCCACCCCTGTACGTGTCGTACCCCCCGTGTACCTACACCCCAGTACGTGCGAGCCACACCCCCACCCCAGGACGTGTCATAGCCCCGTCTACCCACACCCCAGTACGTACCAGTCGTACCCCCACCCCAGTACGTGTCGTACCACCGTCAATGTACACCCCCCCACCCCAGTACGTGTCGTACCACCGTCCATGTACACCCCCCCACCCCTGTACGTGTCGTACCCCCCGTGTACCTACACCCCAGTACGTGCGAGCCACACCCCCACCCCAGGACGTGTCATAGCCCCGTCTACCCACACCCCAGTACGTACCAGTCGTACCCCCACCCCAGTACGTGTCGTACCACCGTCAATGTACACCCCCCCACCCCAGTACGTGTCGTACCACCGTCCATGTACACCCCCCCCACCCCTGTACGTGTCGTACCCCCGTGTACCTACACCCCAGTACGTGCGAGCCACACCCCCACCCCAGGACGTGTCATAGCCCCGTCTACCCACACCCCAGTACGTTCCAGTCGTACCCCCACCCCAGTACGTGTCGTACCACCTTCAATGTACACCCCCCCACCCCAGTACGTGCCGTACCACCGTCAATGTACACCCCCCCACCCCAGTACGTGTCGTACCACCGTCAATGTACACCCCCCCACCCCAGTACGTGTCGTACCACCGTCCATGTACACCCCCCCACCCCTGTACGTGTCGTACCCCCCGTGTACCTACACCCCAGTACGTGCGAGCCACACCCCCACCCCAGGACGTGTCATAGCCCCGTCTACCCACACCCCAGTACGTTCCAATCGTACCCCCACCCCAGTACGTGTCGTACCACCGTCAATGTACACCCCCCCACCCCAGTACGCGCCGTACCACCGTCAATGTACACCCCCCCACCCCAGTACGTGTGGTACCACCGTCCATGTACACCCCCCCACCCCTGTACGTGTCGTACCCCCCGTGTACCTACACCCCAGTACGTGCGAGCCACACCCCCACCCCAGGACGTGTCATAGCCCCGTCTACCCACACCCCAGTACGTTCCAGTCGTACCCCCACCCCAGTACGTGTCGTACCACCGTCAATGTACACCCCCCCACCCCAGTACGTGTCGTACCACCGTCCATGTACACCCCCCACCCCTGTACGTGTCGTACCCCCCGTGTACCTACACCCCAGTACGTGCGAGCCACACCCCCACCCCAGGACGTGTCATAGCCCCGTCTACCCACACCCCAGTACGTTCCAGTCGTACCCCCACCCCAGTACGTGTCGTACCACCGTCAATGTACACCCCCCCACCCCAGTACGTGTCGTACCACCGTCAATGTACACCCCCCCACCCCAGTACGTGTCGTACCACCGTCAATGTACACCCCCCCACCCCAGTACGTGTCGTACCACCGTCCATGTACACCCCCCCACCCCTGTACGTGTCGTACCCCCCGTGTACCTACACCCCAGTACGTGCGAGCCACACCCCCACCCCAGGACGTGTCATAGCCCCGTCTACCCACACCCCAGTACGTACCAGTCGTACCCCCACCCCAGTACGTGTCGTACCACCGTCAATGTACACCCCCCCACCCCAGTACGCGCCGTACCACCGTCAATGTACACCCCCCCACCCCAGTACGTGTGGTACCACCGTCCATGTACACCCCCCCACCCCTGTACGTGTCGTACCCCCCGTGTACCTACACCCCAGTACGTGCGAGCCACACCCCCACCCCAGGACGTGTCATAGCCCCGTCTACCCACACCCCAGTACGTTCCAGTCGTACCCCCACCCCAGTACGTGTCGTACCACTGTCAATGTACACCCCCCCACCCCAGTACGTGCCGTACCACCGTCAATGTACACCCCCCCCACCCCAGTACGTGTCGTACCACCGTCAATGTACACCCCCCCACCCCAGTACGTGTCGTACCACCGTCAATGTACACCCCCCCACCCCAGTACGTGTCGTACCACCGTCAATGTACACCCCCCCACCCCAGTACGTGTCGTACCACCGTCCATGTACACCCCCCCACCCCTGTACGTGTCGTACCCCCCGTGTACCTACACCCCAGTACGTGCGAGCCACACCCCCACCCCAGGACGTGTCATAGCCCCGTCTACCCACACCCCAGTACGTTCCAGTCATACCCCCACCCCAGTACGTGTCGTACCCCCCGTGTACCTACACCCCAGTACGTGCGAGCCACACCCCCACCCCAGGACGTGTCATAGCCCCGTCTACCCACACCCCAGTACGTTCCAGTCGTACCCCCACCCCAGTACGTTCCTGGCGCACCCCCAACACAACCTCCTAAGTACGGAGCGCACCCCATGCCCCAACATCACAACCGCATGTACGAGTCTCACAAAGCCACACACAAGGACAAAATCGTACAACCAAATGGCCCATGTACACACCGTACACACGCTCAAAACGCACGTACACAACAAGGACAAAACAAACAACTCAACAATACACCATTCGAAAGGCACACAGCCACTAAACATGGCCAACAACCACTAAAATAACACAATCACTGACCTGCAACTGTCAAAAACAAACAGAGGCCCAATACACCACCACTCCTTATAACACACCCACCCAAAATTCAAACACTGCCACACCCACCCATGGACCAATGAAAAGGGCCCACACACACAAACCATGAGCCTTTGCAACAGACCCACTGCTGCCAGACACCACAGAACCAGACTACAAGCGACACCACATCTTACACTTGCACACCTTCACACGACCACCCTCACAAACACCCTCTCATCACATTCACACACACACACAACCATCCACACCCCCCCCCAACATCCACACCCCCCCCACACCCACACCATCCCCACCCATACCCCTCACCATGCCCACTACCAAGAATCCAAAGTTCAGTCACCGAGAGTTGGAGGTCCTTGTTGATCAAATCCTCAGAGTCGAGCCACAGATCTTTGGAACATTGGTCAGAAGCACCAGCCAGGCAGCCAAAACAGCCATGTGGCAGACCATCGTCGATGCTGTGAATGCTGTTGCGGACACCAGGAGGACCAAGCAGGATTGCCAGAACAGGTGGTACGATCTGCGGAGGAGGGTCAGAGCCAAGAGACAGGAGGAACACGACCAGGCCAACGCCACCGGAGGAGGGCCCTCCCGCAGAGCCGTACAGTACCATCCCTGGGAGGAGAGGGTGATGGCCATACTGCCGGTGGAGGCAGTTGAAGGAGTAGAAGGACTCCGAGACCCGGGTGAGTACACAAACAACGCACCTCACATGGGGGGAACTGCAACCACAACCAAAATTAATAACAGGCACGCAACCACCACAAGCCATCGCATTACTCAACCACACTCCATGAGCAGGCACATGCCACTGCTGCCACCATGCCCCATGCACCCAGCTGGACAATGTCAAGTCACAGGCCACAGAAGACAACAACACATGACACGGTAACCCGGATGGCGGGAGGCTGGGCACCAAGAATCACATAGTGCGACTCCAAAGCAGACAACAATGCCCTCTGCCCATATGGCCTAGGTCACAGCCAGACAAACACTGTGTCCCAACACAGGAATGACTTGCCAGCAAATGGCGGACGCCTTGCATCAACACATGAGGGTGAAGGCACTGTTTTGCACATGCCAGCAGCTAATGAACAGCCAACAGTGTGAAAGAGTGGCAGCACACACCACCACAGCAGCAGCGCACAGACACACAGCAGACAAAATGGGTGCCTGGAGATCAGAAACAAACTCACATCAACAGGCCAAGGGCCACTCAAAGATCTGCTAACAGTGTGTGCCCAGGAAGCTGGGCCAAGGTGACAGAGGGTGACACACGGAGGGAGGGAGAGGGGGACAGAGAGGGAGGGAGAGGGGGACTGAGAGGGAGGGAGAGGGGGACTGAGAGGGAGGGAGACGGACAGAGGGAGGAGGCTGACACACAGAGGGAGGGAGAGGGGGACACAGAGGGAGGGAGAGTGGGACTGAGAGGGAGGGAGACGGACAGAGGGAGGAGGCTGACACACGGAGGGAGGGAGAGGGGGACACAGAGGGTGGGAGAGGGGGACAGAGAGGGAGGGAGAGGGGGACTGAGAGGGAGGGAGACGGACAGAGGGAGGAGGCTGACACACAGAGGGAGGGAGAGGGGGACACAGAGGGAGGGAGAGTGGGACTGAGAGGGAGGGAGACGGACAGAGGGAGGAGGCTGACACACGGAGGGAGGGAGAGGGGGACACAGAGGGTGGGAGAGGGGGACAGAGAGGGAGGGAGAGGGGGACTGAGAGGGAGGGAGACGGACAGAGGGAGGAGGCTGACACACAGAGGGAGGGAGAGGGGGACACAGAGGGAGGGAGAGTGGGACTGAGAGGGAGGGAGACGGACAGAGGGAGGAGGCTGACACACGGAGGGTGGGAGAGGGGGACACAGAGGGTGGGAGAGGGGGACAGAGAGGGAGGGAGAGGGGGACTGAGAGGGAGGGAGACGGACAGAGGGAGGAGGCTGACACACGGAGGGAGGGAGAGGGGGACACAGAGGGTGGGAGAGGGGGACAGAGAGGGAGGGAGAGGGGGACTGAGAGGGAGGGAGACGGACAGAGGGAGGAGGCTGACACACAGAGGGAGGGAGAGGGGGACACAGAGGGAGGGAGAGTGGGACTGAGAGGGAGGGAGACGGACAGAGGGAGGAGGCTGACACACGGAGGGAGGGAGAGGGGGACACAGAGGGTGGGAGAGGGGGACAGAGAGGGAGGGAGAGGGGGACTGAGAGGGAGGGAGACGGACAGAGGGAGGAGGCTGACACACAGAGGGAGGGAGAGGGGGACACAGAGGGAGGGAGAGTGGGACTGAGAGGGAGGGAGACGGACAAAGGGAGGAGGCTGACACACGGAGGGAGGGAGAGGGGGACACAGAGGGTGGGAGAGGGGGACAGAGAGGGAGGGAGAGGGGGACAGAGAGGGAGGGAGAGGGGGACTGAGAGGGAGGGAGACGGACAGAGGGAGGAGGCTGACACACAGAGGGAGGGAGAGGGGGACACAGAGGGAGGGAGAGTGGGACTGAGAGGGAGGGAGACGGACAGAGGGAGGAGGCTGACACACGGAGGGAGGGAGAGGGGGACACAGAGGGTGGGAGAGGGGGACAGAGAGGGAGGGAGAGGGGGACTGAGAGGGAGGGAGACGGACAGAGGGAGGAGGCTGACACACGGAGGGAGGGAGAGGGGGACACAGAGGGTGGGAGAGGGGACAGAGAGGGAGGGAGAGGGGGACTGAGAGGGAGGGAGACGGACAGAGGGAGGAGGCTGACACACAGAGGGAGGGAGAGGGGGACAGAGAGGGAGGGAGAGGGGGACAGAGAGGGAGGGAGACACAGGAAGATGGACAGAGGGAGGAGGCTGACACACAGAGGGAGGGAGAGGGGGACAGAGAGGGAGGGAGACACAGGAAGATGGACACAGGGAGGAGGCTGACACACAGAGGGAGGGAGAGGGGGACAGAGAGGGAGGGAGAGGGGGACAGAGAGGGAGGGAGACACAGGAAGATGGACACAGGGAGGAGGCTGACACACAGAGGGAGGGAGAGGGGGACAGAGAGGGAGGGAGAGGGGGACAGAGAAGGAGGGAGACACAGGGAGAGCAAATCAGTCCTTTGGTGTGTGGGAATGTCTGCTCGTCAGCAGGTGGACTGCGTGCATGTAGACAAGGGTGGCCAGTGCCAGAACCCCCCCTCTTCATCATGGCAAAACGCAGGGCCATGTTACAACCTGTACACGAGCACAAGGACAGCCACCTGCATCATATAAGTGTGTGGATCCACTCCATGTGCACATGTACAGTGCTACAAGGAAGGCGCAAATGCATAGCTCGGCACACATGCACACTCCACTGCTGACTGCAGTCACACTTGACGCAGCAAGTAAGACTGTGCCACACATAGTTAAAGGGGCCAAAGTGGTGCCCAAGGGACACACACATGCACAAGTGCACTGTGAGTGGAATGCAAGACAGATCCTAATTCCAAGAGGAAATGTGCCAACTTTGTAACGGATGAAACATGGATGTTGCATGGATCCAAATTAACATTGTCTCTCTCACACACAGGTCAACGTCGTGCTGCACCCCCCAACACTGGGGGGGAACACTCACAGGACCCGGATCTGCAGGAGACCGATCCCACCGGCAGCGACCACTCTCACCACTCTGCGGACGACCCCGACCGACCTGGCCCCTCTGGTGTCCAACCACCTGCAGCACCTGCGTCAGGTACAACCGTGCCAACCACCACCCCCACTCCTGCCACATCCCAGGAGACACCCAGGATCCCTGCCCCAACACCACAATGCAGCCAGGCTCGCCAGGAGGGACACGGTGTCCCGGGCACCCAGGAGGAGGCAGGCGACAACGCCAATGCCACCCCTCAGGGGTCCCGGAGACCCGATGTGCCCACAAGTGCAGGCCAGACGCAAGTGGGCAGGGGTGGTGGGAGTGGAGGACGGCGGAGGCGCGAGCCTGACCAGTTGGCTGGGGATCCGGTATTTTCCCATGTCCGTAACATCCTGGACTCATACCGGCAGGACACCACGGGCATGGCCCAGGTTGTGTCCGTCCTCGAGGGGATCAAGGTCCAGCAGGCCCAGCAACATGCGGAGCTAATAGCCTGTCTACAGCTACACCAACGGAGGATGGAGGACAGACAGGCTGAGCAAGTGACGGCGTCCCAGGGGATTCACGCTGAACTCCGTCGGATGGCCGACACCATGGCCGACCCTCCCTGTGCCAGAAGGCGGAGAACATCACCACCCACAGGGAGGGATCATGAGGAGGAGGAGGAAACATCCGACGGAGCATCCCAGACGTCGTCACGGCCTGCTGCTGAGGTTCCCCGCAGGAAGCCGGGTCGTCCACGGAAAGGACCGTGAGGGTGGCTGCTACATCACCATCTCCCAGGACACCTGGCCTGGCACCTGGCCCACTGGAGCAACAGCATCACAGCATCAAGAGACATTCTCTGCCACATGGCCCTGCTGGTCACTGGCTGACCAATGTTGACAAAGACTGTGGCATGGACTCTGAGGATTTCCAATGGCAAGGACACCAACTCCCCTACTGAACTTTGGATTCCCTAATCCCGGAAAGCCCCTCACTTTGCCCCCCCCCCCCCCAATAATAAATCACACTATTAAGAGTAGATGCCTGCTGGTAGCATTATTACCTAACATGTGTCTTGTACAGTCTAAACATGCCTGAGTCATCTGTTCACTTCAACCATCCACACCCTGGGGCCTGAGTCTGGCACAGGACACATGGGTCACAGTTTTTTAGGCAAGACAGACATGGAGCACCATACACACCCGTGATGGTCAGAACCAGCTGAGGGGGTGGCCGAACAACCGTGCTGACAGACACATTGAGTACAGCAACAGTCATGCGCAGAGGTCAGTGATCCTGGCCCGTGTCCTGGGGGGCACCCAGGTACGTGTAGACAGGTGGCAGAACCATGTCCTGCAAGCTTGAGTCCGGTGGATGCAGAGAATGGGGTCATGGACAACGTTGGATGCATGGGGATGGCACATGTCACAATACCCACACAGTCATGGACATCATGCCCAATACACAGTCTCAGCACACACACACAGCTTGCATCTTGCCACTCGACACATTGACACATAGCCACAATCAGGGAATACCATGCCAGACATGCAGGATGCACCGTGCCAACACACCAGCATTGACTGAGAAGAGGCACCTTGGAGGCATAGGGACACCTTTAATAGTCATGTTTTTGGGATTGCAGAGGCAACTTGAAGTACACATGAACACATCATGTGGAGTAACATGTGGCTCCAACACTGGCACCCCCCTTCTGCAGCACAAATGCGTGATAGCCATGGAACTGGCACACAAGTGTCGGCTAACAGCTAAATACCCACAGCTGCTCACGGAGAGACTGCCATACACCATACATCCGCTGATGTGGAAGTCCCACGCCATGTCAAGACAATGTTAACCGTATGTGTCCGAGGGCAGTGTCACACACATTGATGCCTTCATCACAATCCACTATCCCATCACTGATGACTGACAACCAGGCAGCCCATCTATTCAGGTGTACCCAGCTGCATGTCGTGTCCCATGGGGATGCCACATGTCTGCTGAGGAACCAAACCCCGACCGGGGCAGTGTGCACACATCGTGAACAACTGCCACACCCAATACACCCCAGATGCATCCCTTACCCCATGGAGACTTCCAAACGTGTCCGTGCCTGTAACGCTGAGTCAGCCCACGATGCCATGTCCATGAGGAATAGCAGTGCCACAACAATGCAACCAGAAGACGGCATGCGCAGGTACCTGGGGAAGAGAGACACACAAGAAGTCAGCCACAAAAAGCACAGCCACTTGCATGTGCATTGACTCGACACATGTATGGATGACAACATGCTAGGTCACAATTATGAGTGGGGAAATACTACCATCACTGCCACCATCACTCCAGTGACACACCCACACACACCTCTGACTCACGTGCCATACATGCAGGTGGAGACACGCATCACAACACATGCCACACGGGGACCAAGGCGTGCACACTCAGACACTGGTACTCACCACTAAGCAAAGAAGTCGCGTATGAGCCGAGTCCGGATGTCCTCTTGCGGCTCCACATCCTCCACATCACTAGCCCCATTGCCAAGCCCTTCGTCCTCCACGGGTGGATGGTCCTCGTCATGTTGATTCAGGATGAGTGGCACAGCTCTTTCAACTGCCATGTTGTGCAGCATGCAGCAGACCATGAAGATCTTGCAGACCTTCGCCGGGGCATATGGGAGTGCGCCGCCGGTCTTGTGGAGGCACCTGAATCGGCTCTTCAGCATGCCAAACGTCCTCTCTATCACTCGCCTTGTCCGGCCATGGGCGGTGTTGTAGCGGAGCTGGGCCGGCGTGATGGGGTTGCGGAGAGGTGTCAGCAGCCAAGGCATGTTGGGATAGCCAGCGTCCCCTAAATGGAAAGCACATGGATATCGTTAGAACTGGCGAAGCGGTAGTGCTGCTCGGCCAAACAGAATACAGGACAGACAGACTGTACCCACCAACAACACATGCCCGTTCGTTGCGCAGCTGCATCATCATATCAGGCATCCCGCTACGCCTCATGATGTAGGCATCGTGTGCTGATCCTGGGAAACGAGCACAGACATGTGAAATCACCATGTTGGACAGACACACCACAAGGGCATTGATGGAGTGGTAGTGCTTCCGATTGCGGTACGCCACCTCCCGTGCGTGTGGTGGTACCAAACCTACATGTGTCCCATCTATGGACCCAATGACATGGGGCATCCCTCCCAGGGCATAGAAACCACGCTTGACCTCAGTCATCTGTTCAGGGGTTGGGAACTTGATGAAGTCATCCAGGTGAATCAACATGGCCTCCAAGAAATCATGCAGCACACCGCTGAACATGCTCTGGGACATGCCACCAACATGAGCTATGGTATTTTGGAAGGTACCCGTGGCAAGGAAATGTAGGGCAGCCATTACCTTCAGCTGGGGTGTCAGTGCCGTAGGATACCTGTGCTGCGGTTGCAGGTGTGGTGCCAGTCTCGCCGTCAGCTCCAGAATCAACGGTTGGGTGAAGCGGTAGAGCCGGATCCTGTCATTCTCCTGCATGGTGGCCAAGTCTGGAATTCTTCGGGCAACAGGAGGCGCTCTGCAGTAATTTGGAAGTGACAAGGAAGAGTGAGTGCACTACGAGAACAACTCATGTCTACTGAGCACATGTAAATCTGGCAATACACACATGCCACATAGGGAGTCAGGCATGTGCTACATGCCCAGGACACGTATGGATGCAAGGTGACACTCCTTCCAAGACCCAGCTACACACGGTGATTGAGAACCTCCCCATGCCACGCCATGGAAATAGCTGTGTCCCAGTGCAAGTGCACTGCCCGACGCAAGACAGGAGTGACATACACCCACACATCAGCAGAAGTGTGATGCCGATTGCAGAGACTGGCAGCGGAACACTTGAGCCACAGGTCACATGACATTACA
Source organism: Triturus cristatus (assembly GCF_964204655.1). Classification (NCBI taxonomy): domain Eukaryota; kingdom Metazoa; phylum Chordata; class Amphibia; order Caudata; family Salamandridae; genus Triturus; species Triturus cristatus. The sequence continues at coordinate 494,919,867 of NC_140585.1, forward strand.
CTAGTCCAGCCCACACACCTTGCCATGAAGGTGCACATGTCATGACTCCCCACACATTCCTTGTGAGTTTGCTGACATGGCCTTGTCACGCTACTCCGTGTCCCTTGCATACATGTGCACCTCACATCCGATAACACATGTGGCATGGTGTTGGGAACAGTGTGCAATGACAATCTACACACAGCCACATGTTGGTTGCTGCAACGGCTGCAGCTTTTGAGGGTGCTACAACATCAACCTGATGTAAATCCCGGACACGTATATGGCATAGTCACATTGTGCACTGTGGGTAGTGATAAGTCATGTGTCATGACCCCTGTACCGGGCATCATGGGACACTTCCGTGTGTTGGTGTCCGTGCCATGCCAGTGACGCTCACCCCAAGTGCGCAGTCCCACATGCACACATGTCAAAGGAGTCAAGGGCATGCCTGGCACACATTGCACCCTCACACAGTACACATGTACACATCTCATCATACATCTGGTGCCTTCTCCACTCAGGAGGCATGTTCCACATCACAGCCTGTGACACCTGTGCCCCACACATGTGGTAATGCACAGACGATGCCTTGATGTCCATTCCTGGACAAGTATGTCCATCCATGGACAAGTATGTCCGCCCTATTCCTACATGTGTGTCGCCTATCACCACAGTGATGTGTAAAATCCGCCGTACTGCTGCTGAGAGGGCCTGTGCATGTTCCCAAATCACTGTGGGAGTGCTGCCGTATGTGTACCCATCGTGATGGCGAGCGTAGATGCGAGTGTACGGTCCGTACCACTACGAGTACGCATACGCGTGCAGACCCATAGTGATAGAGAGCGTAGATGCGAGTGTACGGCCCTATCACTATGGGTCTGCACGCGTATGCGTACCCGTAGTGGTACGGACCGAACACTCGCATCTACGCTCACTATCACTATGGGTCTGCACGCGTATGCGTACCCGTAGTGGTACGGACCGAACACTCGCATCTACGCTCACTATCACTATGGGTCTGCACGCGTATGCGTACCCGTAGTGGTACGGACCGTACACTCGCATCTACGCTCTCTATCACTATGGGTCTGCACGCGTATGCGTACCCGTAGTGGTACGGACCGTACACTCGCATCTACGCTCTCCATCACTATGGGTCTGCACGCGTATGCGTACCCGTAGTGGTACGGACCGTACACTCGCATCTACGCTCTCCATCACTATGGGTCTGCACGCGTATGCGTACTCGTAGTGATAGTGAGCGTAGATGTGAGTGTACGGTCCGTACCACTACGGGTACGCATACGCGTGCAGACCCATAGTGATAGAGAGCGTAGATGTGAGTGTACGGTCCGTACCACTACGGGTACGCATACGCGTGCAGACCCATAGTGATAGTGAGCGTAGATGTGAGTGTATGGTCCGTACCACTACGGGTACGCATACGCGTGCAGACCCATAGTGATAGTGAGCGTAGATGCGAGTGTACGGTCCGTACCACTACGGGTACGCATACGCGTGCAGACCCATAGTGATGGTGAGCGTAGATGCGAGTGTTCGGTCCGTACCACTACGGGTACGCATACGCGTGCAGACCCATAGTGATGGTGAGCGTAGATGCGAGTGTTCGGTCCGTACCACTACGGGTACGCATACGCGTGCAGACCCATAGTGATAGGGCCGTACACTCGCATCTACGCTCTCCATCACTATGGGTCTGCACGCGTATGCGTACCCGTAGTGGTACGGACCGTACACTCGCATCTACGCTCACTATCACTATGGGTCTGCACGCGTATGCGTACCCGTAGTGGTACGGACCGTACACTCACATCTACGCTCACTATCACTACGAGTACGCATACGCGTGCAGACCAAAAGTGATGGAGAGCGTAGGCATGCATGTACGGGCCGTTGCCATGCATTTGGGGTGCCCTAGGGCCCCCACACGCACCGTACCTGTGTGTGATGCTCCAAATTACATAGGGGACAAGTATTAAGGCCTACATGCATGCTGGTTGTCATGGAGACCAAGTTCAAAATTCGAAATTGTTCTGGAAGGTGCACAGCAGAAGTCAGTTGGGATTTGTCTACTTTGTTGCAATGTGTTTGTGGGGCTGACATCATGCAGGAGAATGAAACCGATAGAGAACCCACAGACTGCTAGGTTTGAAGGGATTGGTGGAAACATAGGATGCAAATGTGAGTGACCAATCTCTCTGTACTCCTGTGCATGAGACTGGGCAGAAGGGCACATATAAGGCAGCCAGGTCCCATGAGGGAGCACTTGCCTGCACATCTTTGCATTCGTCGACCCAGCTGCTGCTACTGATTCCCTGGAACCATGTCAAGGGCTGTGGAGAGGACACAGCCATTCACCCTGGAGGAGAACATGGCTCTGCTGGATGTGATCCTCCCACAGTACTCCATGCTGTATGGGCGACCAGGTTATCAGGTGAGTGCATAGGCCACTGCCACAGACTGTCCCTATGTGGTGACTGTGACTTCTGCCATTGCGTCCAGGTGTAACACACATGCCATGTACTGTCGGGGGGGTCCCAGGGGGGGGGTGCCTGATGTCTCCCAGCAGTGCCCTGAGACAGGAGGGGTGGGGGCCTATCACTCACAGCAGTGCCCTGAGACAGGAGGGGTGGGGGCCTATCACTCACAGCAGTGCCCTGAGCCAGGAGGGGTGTGTGCAGAGTCCTCCCAGCAGTGCCCTGACACAGGAGGGGTGGGTGCCTATCACTCCCAGCAGTGCCCTGAGACAGGAGGGGTGGGTGTGGAGTCCTCCCAGCAGTGCCCTGACACAGGAGGGGTGGGTGCAGAGTCCTCCCAGCAGTGCCCTGAGACAGGAGGGGTGGGTGTGATGCACAGTGTGAGCCTTGATCATTGATTGTGACATTGCCATCATTCCACCTGTGTACCCACTGTGGCACGTAGTGCTTTTTCCCTCACCAGGGGATGATGTCCCTATGACAAAGGTGCAATGCGTTGGCTGCATGACATGCCTTGTTGTAACCAGCTAATTTGTACCCATATGTCTCTCTGTGACATGTGGCTGGTGTATTGATGTGGTGTCACTTGTTCCTCCTCACAGGTAGGCGCCACTGCCAAGGAGCAGATCTGGCTGACCGCCGTCAGTGCCGTGAGGGGTGTGGATGGTCGGAGGCGGAGCCTGCCCCAGGTGAGGAAACGCTGGCAGGATATCCGGTGCTGGACGCGGAGGATTGCACGGCTCCTGCTGGGGGACTCACCTGAGAGCCACAAGAACCGCGGCCGCCGCCGTCTGAGCCACCTCCACAGGCGTGTGCTGCCGGTGGTCTTTCCAGACCTGGAGAGGCGCTTACAGGCGATGCAGCAGCCGGAAGGGGGTAGGTACATGTGTGTTTGTTGTGTGTCACCGGCATTTGTAAGGGCACAGTAGCATGAATCCACTGGCAGGGTTTAAAGGTGCTGTGCAGATCCTGTTTGCCCCAGTATAGCGCTGTGCCCCTGCCACCCTTCCCCTCCTTGCAATGTGTTCCCTGGTCTGTGTGTAGTCACTCCTTCACAGGGTAATGTAGGCTGGCGCTTTGTCCACGGGAACAATGTCTGTAGCATCATGTGTGGGGGTGGTGTGTAACAGGTTGTGGGACCTTGCCTGTGCACTGTCAAGTTCACTGCATGTGGGTTCCATGTCAGTTGGCACTGATGCTGACTCCAGACATGGGAGTTGGTCTCTCATGTGTCATGCCTTACAGCGCGCATGTCCTATGTAGTGGCCTGTGACATGATGTGCATGAGTGTGCGATACACATAGTGCAGGGATGGTGACGTGTGTTGCAGTCATTACCATTCAGTAGCATGTAGTTGCGTGCCCACTGCTGTCCCCTGGGGCACCTTTTCCTCAGTGGTGTATGTGTCATCATAAACGTGGCCACTGTCAGTGTCTACAGCGTAAGTTGTGCTCTGTGCCATTGTCCCCTGTCACCATGTATATAGACGTGCTAATTTGTACAGGTGTCCACTGTGCAGCCTGACCTGATTGTCCTTCTTCATACTCACAGTTGCCAGTGCCTGTGTGTCTTGTTATACTCATCTGAGGATGGGCACTGGTACCTCATTATTTGTACAGGCGCACCTTGGCTGTTTGGCGTCCAATCTTGCTTTTTGCCTGCCCCTGTGTGTATCACCCAGACTATGAGATGTTGGTGCCACCTGTGTCTCAACAATTTGCCTCGTGTAGGGTCTTGTTGGGGCGGGCAATGCCTATGTGTTAAATCCTGATTACCACTTGCTGGGTCTGGGCAGTGTGTGATGTGCCTGGACACACACGCAATGTGCAGTGACCGAGTCATGTTGTGCATGTTTTCAGCATTACCTATGCAGCATGTGTCTCAAGTTCATGGATATGGTCCCTGGTCATCGGTATTTTCGCCAACGCTGTGTGGTGCAGATGCAGTGCTGGATTGTCCCCAGGGCCTGGGTGCTATGTCAGACTCCTTTTCCTGTGTTTAGCTATTGTCTCATGCTCGCCATGGTATTTCAGTGGCATGGTGGCTCAACCAACTGTGTGTTTCATGCCCTACATCGGTACCCTGTTCAGTAGATGTTAGGGATCTTCCTTTTCAGGCCATGCAATGTTACCTATGTAGATTGGACTCATGTGACAGATGTGTACAGGTGTCTGAATAATTTCTGTCTCTCCACCCTGCCCACAGCATCGTCGGGGGACACAGAGGGAGACATGGACACAGACCAGGCGGAGGGACCGAGCACCAGTGCCAGCCGTGACATCGGGTCTGGCACATCGAGTGGGACAGAGGCGGAGGAGAGTGTGGCCGAGGACCTGTCGACTGGCACATCAGACTACGAAGCTGACAGGTCCGGGGACGATGTCTCCGAGTGGGCGGAGGCTGCACCAGCAGCTGACAGCGGAACAACACCTCGCACCGCCCCCTCAGTTTCCACCAGCCGCCTCCCACTTGCTCGTGTCCCTTCCCAGCGTGCCCGGTCACAGCATGTCTCCTTCCTGCCAGGCACCGCACCCCCTGCCCCTGTCTCCACTGCTGCCGCCAATGCAGAGTCTGTGGACATCCAGCGGCAACTGCAGGTTGGTCAGGCTGCGATCCTTAATGTCCTCCATGCCCACGGCAAAACCCTCACCAACATCGAGGCTTTCTTGGAGGGCATTCATTCATCGCAGGCTGACCAACGCAACTTGCTGAGGTCCATCGACTCCACACTGACTGCAGCAGTGGGTCTCCTGCAGCGCGACCTCCCCCCACCTACCCCTGCCCCATCCACACTTCCCACTCCCATGCCTGTCACACGTACACCCAGACGTCGGCATGCACCCACATCAACGGACACGGGCACCACACCAGCAGGGAAGGTCCACCGCACTCCTCCTGACACGCACACACAGGGTGAGGTAGGCACACCCACTGGGTCGGGGGGCAAACGTGTGACACGCAGCCATAGTGGGAGTCCGCATTCCACCCAGTCCACTCCCTCCAAATCCCCTCCCCTCAGCTCTCCTGGCCACATCTCCCCCAAGGACTCCTTCATGGCCGCTCTGTCCCTGAGCCCCACAGTTACACCACCACGCAAGCGGTCAAGGAGGTCCCCGGTCAGGGTGGTTGAGTCTCCCCCCCTGTCTCCACCCTCCCCCGGTGGCGCTGCGACCCATCCCTCTGACCCCCCCCCCCTCCTTGGGGCCTGAGGTCCCTTCGGGTGCAGGGGACTCCCTGGAGGACCTTGCAAAGGTGTGTAGTGCCATCCTGGCCTCCGCCTTTGGCACTGACCCACCCCCTGTGGTGGAGTCCTCCATCCCTGCACCCACAACGCCGCCCCTTTGCCCTGATGTCCCTGCGGTGCCTGTTGCTTCCCCCCCCCCTGATGCCCTCACCAGTGTGGAAGACGATGCCATTTGACTGTGCAGGCAAGGTAGGGGACACGCATCCCACTGTGTCCCCCATCCAGCTGAGAATCATTGACTGCCCTATGGGCTTTGTGAAGATTGAACTGCCTGCGATCCACGGACATTGTGCTCATGCTGAATAAAGCTTAATTTTGTTTTCATTATCACACTACTGCTATGCTGGTATTGGTGTTGGTGGGGCTGCTACATGGTTTTGGGTGGTGTGTAAGGGTTTGGGTGTGTGGGATATGTAGTAGTGTACTGCTCATTGGTGGGACCCTGTGATCTGTGTGCCATCACAAGGTGTTGGCTAACTTTCTTTGTTCATGTAAGCAGTTACTGCATGGTGCACTTGTCCCAGGGTGTATTCCTTCCTCTGTGTACCCAGCTTTCTTCCCTGCAGGGTGTTCCCAATGTTTAGCGCAGAGCTGTGTCTACATGAGCTGTGTGTGTGACGGAGCCCTTCTACTTTGCCCATGCATGCAGGGCCATGTCTCCACCTGCGACAATCGTGGCATCCTTGGTGATCACTGTACTTGTGTGTGGAGTCTGTTGACATGAGTTCATGGGGACATGTTCCCTTGTAGCCAGTATGCATGTGGATAATTCTGGCCTCACACACATGTGTTACACCCCTCCAGTCTCAGGGCACTGCTGGGAGTGATGGGCACCCACCCCTCCTGTCTCAGGGCACTGCTGGGAGGACTCTGCACACACCCCTCCTGTCTCTGGGCACTGCTGGGAGTGATAGGCACACACCCCTCCTGTCTCTGGGCACTGCTGGGAGGACTCTGCACCCACCCCTCCTGTCTCAGGGCACTGCTGGGAGGACTCCACACCCACCCCTCCTGTGTCAGGGCACTGCTGGGAGGGCTCCACACCCACCCCTCCTGTCTCAGGGCACTGCTGGGAGGACTCTGCACCCACCCCTCCTGTCTCAGGGCACTGCTGGGAGGGCTCCACACCCACCCCTCCTGTGTCAGGGCACTGCTGGGAGGACTCCACACCCACCCCTCCTGTCTCAGGGCACTGCTGGGAGGGCTCTGCACCCACCCCTCCTGTGTCAGGGCACTGCTGGGAGGACTCCACACCCACCCCTCTTGTCTCAGGGCACTGCTGGGAGGACTCTGCACCCACCCCTCCTGTCTCAGGGCACTGCTGGGAGGACTCTGCACCCACCCCTCCTGTGTCAGGGCACTGCTGGGAGGACTCCGCACCCACCCCTCCTGTCTCAGGGCACTGCTGGGAGTGATAGGCACCCACCCCTCCTGTCTCAGGGCACTGCTGGGAGGACTCTGCACCCACCCCTCCTGTGTCAGGGCACTGCTGGGAGGACTCCACACCCACCCCTCCTGTCTCAGGGCACTGCTGGGAGTGATAGGCACCCACCCCTCCTGTCTCAGGGCACTGCTGGGAGGACTCTGCACCCACCCCTCCTGTCTCAGGGCACTGCTGGGAGTGATAGGCACCCACCCCTCCTGTCTCAGGGCACTGCTGGGAGGACTCTGCACCCACCCCTCCTGTGTCAGGGCACTGCTGGGAGGACTCCACACCCACCCCTCCTGTCTCAGGGCACTGCTGGGAGGACTCTGCACCCACCCCTCCTGTGTCAGGGCACTGCTGGGAGGACTCCACACCCACCCCTCCTGTCTCAGGGCACTGCTGGGAGGACTCTGCACCCACCCCTCCTGTCTCAGGGCACTGCTGGGAGGACTCTGCACCCACCCCTCCTGTGTCAGGGCACTGCTGGGAGGACTCCACACCCACCCCTCCTGTCTCAGGGCACTGCTGGGAGTGATAGGCACCCACCCCTCCTGTCTCAGGGCACTGCTGTGAGTGATAGGCCCCCACCCCTCCTGTCTCAGGGCACTGCTGGGAGGACTCCACACCCACCCCTCCTGTCTCAGGGCACTGCTGGGAGGACTCCACACCCACCCCTCCTGTGTCAGGGCACTGCTGGGAGGACTCCACACCCACCCCTCCTGTCTCAGGGCACTGCTGGGAGGACTCCACACCCACCCCTCCTGTCTCAGTGCACTGCTGGGAGGACTCTGCACCCACCCCTCCTGTGTCAGGGCACTGCTGGGAGGACTCCACACCCACCCCTCCTGTCTCAGGGCACTGCTGGGAGTGATAGGCACCCACCCCTCCTGTCTCAGGGCACTGCTGGGAGGACTCCACACCCACCCCTCCTGTCTCAGGGCACTGCTGGGAGTGATAGGCACCCACCCCTCCTGTCTCAGGGCACTGCTGGGAGGACTCTGCACCCACCCCTCCTGTGTCAGGGCACTGCTGGGAGGACTCCACACCCACCCCTCCTGTCTCAGGGCACTGCTGGGAGGACTCTGCACCCACCCCTCCTGTGTCAGGGCACTGCTGGGAGGACTCCACACCCACCCCTCCTGTCTCAGGGCACTGCTGGGAGTGATAGGCACCCACCCCTCCTGTCTCAGGGCACTGCTGGGAGGACTCTGCACCCACCCCTCCTGTGTCAGGGCACTGCTGGGAGGACTCCACACCCACCCCTCCTGTGTCAGGGCACTGCTGGGAGGACTCCACACCCACCCCTCCTGTCTCAGGGCACTGCTGGGAGGACTCTGCACCCACCCCTCCTGTGTCAGGGCACTGCTGGGAGGACTCCACACCCACCCCTCCTGTCTCAGGGCACTGCTGGGAGTGATAGGCACCCACCCCTCCTGTCTCAGGGCACTGCTGGGAGGACTCTGCACCCACCCCTCCTGTCTCAGGGCACTGCTGGGAGGACTCCACACCCACCCCTCCTGTGTCAGGGCACTGCTGGGTGGACTCTGCACACACACCTCCGATTTCTGGATATGTGCGCTTGGCACATACACGGTGGGGGTACGCACAATGCATTCGAGGTGAGGGTACGAGTCTACTGACACTGGTGTGGTGGGGGTACGCTCCGTACGTCCGCGGGTGTGGGTACGGGTCGTACTTACACTGTTGGCATGGGGGGTACGCTCCTTGCATTCGCAGGTGGGGGTACGGGTCGTACTTACACTGTTGGGCTGGGGGGTACGCTCCTTGCATTCGTGGGTGGGGGTTCGAGTCGTACTTACACTGTTGGCATGGGGGGTACGCTCCATGCATACGCGGGTGAGGGTACGGGTCGAACTTACACTGTTGGGGTGGGGGTACGCTCCGTACGTCCGCGGGTGGGGGTACGGGTCGTACTGACACTGTTGGCATGGGGGGTACGCTCCTTGCATACGCGGGTGAGGGTACGGGTCGTACTGACACTGTTGGGGTGGGGGTACGCTCCGTACGTCCGCGGGTGGGGGTACGGGTCGTTCTTACACTGTTGGCATGGGGGGTACGCTCCTTGCATACGCGGGTGGGGGTACGGGTCGTACTTGCACTGTTGGCATGGGGGGTACGCTCCTTGCATACGCGGGTGGGGGTACGGGTCGTACTTGCACTGTTGGGCTGGGGGGTACGCTCCTTGCATTTGCGGGTGGGGGTACGGGTCGTACTTACACTGTTGGCTGGGGGGTACGCTCCTTGCATTTGCGGGTGGGGGTACGGGTCGTACTTACACTGTTGGGGTGGGGGGTACGCTCCTTGCATACGGGGTGGGGGTAGGGTCCGTACATATCCGTCCCCACGCTATGTGATGTTTGTGCGGCCCGTACCCAGGCCTTTGCCACGTGGGTGCGATCCGTCCCGCCATTGTTGGGGTGACGTGTGTGGGCGTGGTCCGACTCGTACCCACGCTCTTCAGGCGTGGGTACGGGACGTACCTGTCTGGTTGTGTTGCCGGTTCGCGTGGTGATGGACTTCCGTTGTGGCGGTCGCTGGCTTATCAGGACACGCCCCCACCCCCTCGTGGTGACCAGGGCATGGGAGTCAGGTATGTCCAGGCCATGTGTGGTGTGTGACTTATGTGGTTGTTTTGTGGCCTGCCCTGGTCGTGCCACCCCCACCCCACCCCACTTTCCCCCCTCCCTTAGTTATTCTGACCTTCTGCGGCGTCTGCGTCGTAACCTGTAGAGGAGGTGTACTGCTATGAGGGCAGGGATGACTCGTAGGTTCGGGTCCATGTCTGTCCGTCGCGTACTGGTCCTCCTTGTTCGCGTCGTCCTGATTTCCCGGCAGTTTTTGGCTGCCGCAAAATATTCACCGTGCGGGGTGACGTCGGTGCGAATCGTGATTCCTGGGTCGTGAATGGCTGGCTGCGTGCGTCCCGACGTCAGGTCGGCGCTTTCCCGGATCGCATTGGTAGGTGTTTTTTGTTCGGTCGGGCTTTTTTACGAATCGTACGGTAATGGTGTACCCGTGCGAATCGTAATTCCTTGTTTGTAAAAATTGACGACCGGGTACGCGTCGGGCGGAGATTATGCTCCGTCCGACGGTTCGTACCCGGTTTTTGCAGGATCGTGATCGGCACCTAAGTGTAGTATTTTTCTTTGCTCTTGTATTTCCGTCGACAGTATTTTCCACACCGATGACTTTGGAAGCGTAAAACTTGCTCCTTTAACTTGTTCTCTTCTGTGCTTTTTGGTATAGCACATGTTGCATATTCTTCAATGTAAGATAACACTGCTTCATCAGCATCTGTTCCAAACTTTGGGGCATCCTTGATCCACAACAGCATATGAATATGAGGAGCACCTCTTGCCTGGTACTCTTTTCTCCAAAAGAAATCCACTACTTCTCCAAGGGGTGGATTTTTTTTATTGCAGATGAAGGACATCATAGCCTCAAATCTATGATTGAAATATCTGCAAACATTAACCGGATCCAATGAGCACAGTTCTCCTGCTGTCTTGTATTCGATGTTTTTAATGTTTGAATTGGCCTCTCGTAGAAAATCCAGTAAATCATCCCAAGCGTACTCGGCACAGCTTAGGGTAAGGAACCATGTTGGTGTTCCTAAATTCCGTAACATGCATTTTAGTTCACCATGGCGTCGGTACCAATATTCATTTGTCCCACGCTGACAAGCCATCAGATTGATCAGTTGTGTTTCCAAATGATCATCTCGGTGCTGCACTTTCTCCATAAAATCCTTAGCAGACACATTTTGTAAATGTACTCCACTTTTTAAAATGTGATTTACTGCATAAGACAGTGCAGACAAGTCGCTTTCAAATAAAAGATGGAACAAATAAGGAATACTTTGTCGAAATCTGGGATCTTCAGCATATAGTCTTGTAGTCCGATACTCAGAAGCTGGAATCTGTTCTGGACGTTCATCGTATCGTCCTCCTTTTCCTTTAGGAAACAGCTGGGGAAAACATCGAGCTTCCAAGCTCTCCTCCCATACACTCACGGGAGTTCCTTTTGCTTTCTTCATCTGAAAGAGATCAATATTGTCTCCCATAACTTCTTTCGAATGAAGAGGATGTATGCTAAAATGTTCATAAATTTCTTCTTCCTTTGACTTGTCCACTTTTTCAATTTGTCCAGTTGGTATTTCTGTGTCTTCTTGTAAATCTTCTTCTTCTTCTTCTTCTTCTATATAAATTGATTCATACCATTTGTTATTTTTTTTCAAATACAAATTTGCTCTTTGTACTTTCCGCACATCTACCAGCTCCTGCCAAATCTTCTTATTCTTTGTAGGTACACCATTAACCAGAATAATTAATGGTTCAGTTTCCAAAGTATCCGCATCAATAGTTTCCATATTTTTTTTCAAATTCAAGGGCAAATACACCACTCTACCTTTTAAACCTCTCAGTAAATCTGAAGGAGGTAATTTACCAGTTTTGGGCTCCATACGTACTATGGTCTGGAACGGATGAACACATTGAATGAGTATAGACTCATATGTATTTAATTCAGAAAGTTCAGCAGGAATAGCATCCAATTCTAAATTATTATGTACAGCTCTGGTCGGCATTCTATTTTCCTCTAACTTGTTGTAACAGTATTTACAAATACGCTGATCTTCACCCAATTCAAAACAATTTTCTAGAAATATATATGTGGCAAAATCCTTCCACTTATAATTATCTTCATTTTCACTCTTTCTGTAGAGATCAACATTCCTAGTTTGTTTTCTATAATGAGTTCTGCGGCAACAAATACAAGTAAAATTTGGTCTTTCATTAGAGACTATTGCAAATTTTGTTATGTGATCATTAAATGTGTTACTTACAGAGGGTTCTACATTCTCTTCCACTTCTTCCTCATTTACTGTGTCCTTCTCTGCACTGTTTTGTTCAGGACCAAAGTAACAAAACTGAATTTCATCAACAACCTTCTCTACATCTGATACTGTTCCTCGGAACAGAGCCCTATTCAATTCATTTAACTTTATTGCTGGACTTTTGGCAAAATACAACCGTCTCACAAACTTTCTCATTTCAGTGTGATGAACAGCCAGCATCCTAAAATGATGGAAAACACTATTGCACACTTTTCTAGATAGACAAGCCAGAGAATGACCCTGCAAACCAGTATTCTCTCTCACTCTGCATGGATCCAGACTTTGAAGCACCTTAATCTTCTGTTTTACACTTTTTTTACTATATTCTCTTAGAAACTCTCGAAATTTGTCAATAGATTCCTGACGCACAGTGCAAATACTACTACAATTCTAAGTGTACACTGGGGCTTTAGGACGTCTCCCCATTGCCTCATCTGCCATCACTTGTACCTCATCTCTTGGAACCATTATCTCCTTCTCCATTATGCAACCATTTGTTACTTCGTATGAACGACCTCTGGTGTCAACTGCATGCAGCAAACTATTACTTTGAAAATAGCTCTCTTCATTAAAAAAAGGTTCACTACTTGAACTATGCATCCACTTTCCTAAAAACACTTTACAAAAGTTTGTTCTGTTCACTACTCTTTTCCTTTTGCTATGTGATTTCAGTACATTAACCATTTTGTCTAATGTACGCATCCTATTCAAAATTAATATGAATAGTTTCCTTTTTAATTCTAATGCCTTTGCTGCAATGGCTTCAATTTCTTTTTTTCTCTTGTAATATTTTGCCTTTTGCTTATATTTCTTCACATCCTTTATCAAATTGGACATAACTCTTCTCTGAAACATTTTTCTACGTATCTCTTTAAACGCTGTTTTTCTGTTTATGTTAATCTTTATTGTTGCAGAAGGTATATTTGCATTAACTAAATTCTCAATTTTTTCCTGTTCTGTTCGTTTCGTAACATTCTTTCCAGTACAGACATTTTGTACATTTTTCCTTGTTTTGAATATATTTTTAAGAAATTGTTTTTTCTGCTTACCAGAAGATTTTTTCTTTTTCCCAACATGAGCATCTTCTACTAACTTTGGTCCTCCAGTTGTCTTCAAATATAGTTTTTTTTTTTAGCGTTTTTTGAACTCTGGATTTTGTAGGCATCTTAAATTTTGTTCACTGCTCTTCAGCAATACCTGAAAAAAACTAAAAAAAAATTCCTTTATTGTATTTAAATATATTACTACATTTCTTTTCACAATAGTCACAAAACGAAATTTCTATGCCAATTTGAATGCACACTAACTGCTCTTTTTTTTGGGCAAGTGAAAATCACTTTTACAAACTGTCACATTATGAAACCACTTTTCAGATTTTTTAAAAAGCCCATGTCCAGACTGCTACACTACAGCAAGGGCAACCAGCCTTAGTGATGCTGAATGTATTTGCATTACAGACTGAAACCTGAAAACCCCACTCGCTTGTAAATACTGTGCATGATTATACATGGCAAGCACATGGGTGTGTGCTAAGAGTCTGCTTCTTCCCCCAAAAATTCGCTCCCCCTTTCCATCTAATGCAACTGTGAAATCACCAGAGCAATACGCAATAAATCTCTGCCTATAATTCCTCTCTGCACACAGAGTCATGTTTTCACATTAGTCCCAAAACGAAATTTCTTTGCCAATTTGAAAGCACACTTACTGCTCTTTTTTTTTCGGGGCAAGTGAAAATCACTTTTACAGACTGACACATTATGAAACCACTTTTTTTGATTTATTTAAATGCACATGTCCAAACTGTTTTTTCAGACCACCACCATGTGTATTCTCGGTGACTGCCTACACTCCAGCAAGGGCAACCAGCCTTAGTGATGCTGAATGTATTTGCATTACAGACTGTAACCTGAAAACCCCACTCGCTTGTAAATACTGTGCATGATTATACATGGCAAGCACATGGGTGTGTGCTAAGAGTCTGCTTCTTCCCCCAAAAATTCGCTCCCCCTTTCCATCTAATGCAACTGTGAAATCACCAGAGCAATACGCAATAAATCTCTGCCTATAATTCCTCTCTGCACACAGAGTCATGTTTCCACATTAGTCCCAAAACGAAATTTCTTTGCCAATTTGAAAGCACACTTACTGCTCTTTTTTTTTCCGGGGCAAGTGAAAATCACTTTTACAGACTCACACATTATGAAACCACTTTTTTTGATTTATTTAAATGCACATGTCCAAACTGTTTTTTCAGACCACCACCATGTGTATTCTCGGTGACTGCCTACACTCCAGCAAGGGCAACCAGCCTTAGTGATGCTGAATGTATTTGCATTACAGACTGAAACCTGAAAACCCCACTCGCTTGTAAATACTGTGCATGATTATACATGGCAAGCACATGGGTGTGTGCTAAGAGTCTGCTTCTTCCCCCAAAAATTCGCTCCCCCTTTCCATCTAATGCAACTGTGAAATCACCAGAGCAATACGCAATAAATCTCTGCCTATAATTCCTCTCTGCACACAGAGTCATGTTTTCACATTAGTCCCAAAACGAATTTTCTTTGCCAATTTGAAAGCACACTTACTGCTCTTTTTTTTTTCGGGGCAAGTGAAAATCACTTTTACAGACTGACACATTATGAAACCACTTTTTTTGATTTATTTAAATGCACATGTCCAAACTGTTTTTTCAGACCACCACCATGTGTATTCTCGGTGACTGCCTACACTCCAGCAAGGGCAACCAGCCTTAGTGATGCTGAATGTATTTGCATTACAGACTGAAACCTGAAAACCCCACTCGCTTGTAAATACTGTGCATGATTATACATGGCAAGCACATGGGTGTGTGCTAAGAGTCTGCCTCTTCCCCCAAAAATTCGCTCCCCCTTTCCATCTAATGCAACTGTGAAATCACCAGAGCAATACGCAATAAATCTCTGCGCACATGGGTGTGTGCTAAGAGTCTGCTTCTTCCCCCCAAAATTCGCTCCCCCTTTCCATCTAATGCAACTGTGAAATCACCAGAGCAATACGCAATAAATCTCTGTTTTTTCAGACCACCACCATGTGTATTCTCGGTGACTGCCTACACTCCAGCAAGGGCAACCAGCCTTAGTGATGCTGAATGTATTTGCATTACAGACTGAAACCTGAAAACCCCACTCGCTTGTAAATACTGTGCATGATTATACATGGCAAGCACATGGGTGTGTGCTAAGAGTCTGCTTCTTCCCCCAAAAATTCGCTCCCCCTTTCCATCTAATGCAACTGTGAAATCACCAGAGCAATACGCAATAAATCTCTGCCTATAATTCCTCTCTGCACACAGAGTCATGTTTTCACATTAGTCCCAAAACGAAATTTCTTTGCCAATTTGAAAGCACACTTACTGCTCTTTTTTTTTTCGGGGCAAGTGAAAATCACTTTTACAGACTGACACATTATGAAACCACTTTTTTTGATTTATTTAAATGCACATGTCCAAACTGTTTTTTCAGACCACCACCATGTGTATTCTCGGTGACTGCCTACACTCCAGCAAGGGCAACCAGCCTTAGTGATGCTGAATGTATTTGCATTACTGAGTCCAACCTCAAACCCTTAAACTATTATTTTTTTTTCCAGTACACCTTAATTTATTGTGAAAACATACTCCATATTATTTTACATGTTCCTCACATTTAAATTTCTCCCAAAACAGAAAATGATAAACGCAACTACAACAAAAACAATTTCCATTTCTATTATTCATTTCTTAAGTTACCACATACATCCCCTTTCAAACTGTAAACTCACCTTTAAAATTAGTTAGTTGTGAAAGAAATGTGACACTCAAACAGCAGATTATCAGAGCCAGGATCTCTGTTGTGTTCACCTCTCTCCTCTCAGCAGAACCAGATAATGGCAAACTTTCCCTCTATTTTTCCACACATATACATGTAAGTTTCAAATCTCAGTGCTTCCCCCTTTTTTTCAAATGTAATCACACATTTCTATTGGTTGAAAACCAACCCTTTTCCAAAAGTACCCTTCCCCCAACTTGACTTCTGCCTAGTACCCTTCCCCCAACTTGACTTCTGCCTGCTACCATAGCAACAGCTCATGGAACACTGCTGTGTTGAGTTAGGTCAGAAGTTCGCCAAACAATGTTTCAATTCCACAGAGCAAGAGTGCTTGTCTTTTCAAACCTAACAGCAAATCCATAGTACTATTCTTTGGTTACACATTTTTTTGTACCAATACAAAACATGCTTCTATTAATTTACACATACAGCCTAGTTTTTATTCTAGAATGGTATGAAACAGCCAATCAGTTCTTTTTGTTTTGAAAAAAATATGTATGCCTCCATTTCCAAACTGTCTTTCTTTTCATATTGCCATTCTACTGAAAGACACCTCCTGAGTGCATCCAGTTCTCCTTTGAAGATGTTCACAGTGTGGATTGTAGGGCACAGCAATGTCTTCTGGAGTGAAAAGTTTGCAGAGAAAACAGATATGGTGAGAGACCTTGCTTTGCCAAATGTAGACATTAAATGGATTGGTCAGAGAGGGTTAAAGTGGCACCAATTGATGCCATTGGTGAAATCCTTCATGCAAATCCAACACCCTGACCTCATAATAGTGCACTGTGGTGGCAATGACCTAGGCACTTTGACTGGGGTAGGTCTGGAAATGCTTATGAAGGACACCTTTGCACAACTGTTTTCACTTTTCCCTAAAACTGCCTTTGTGTTTTCCAACATATGCCAAAGGCAAAAATGGAACTGGTCCAATCATTTCTGTCCACAGATTGACAAAGCAAGAAAGCACGTCAACAAATCTGTTTCTGCTTTCCTCCGTGACTATGGTATGGGTGCCATTTACCACAACAACTTGCGTTATGACATGCAAGACATTTATAGAGGAGATGGTGTGCACTTCAATGATGAAGGGAACAGAGTCTTCCTTTTGAACCTTAGACTCTGCATCGGTACTTACTTGTAGGTACCACTAAAAAAATGACTTCATAAACACAACAGCTTTTTAGAGCTCCCTAATATCTAAACTCTTAAATCTGCTTTTCATTTTTTTTTTTTTATTTTTTTACCGTACGCTTACCGTAAGCTTACCGTACGCGTACCCCGGGTTTTTTTTTAAAAATCAATAAATGTTTTTTTTGTACTTTTCTATCCTTCTTTGACCCCCTTACAAATGTTAGGGGGTCTGTAACTCTCCTCAATGCCCCCTTTTCTTGTTTTCACTCTTTTTTTTCAGAGTGAAATACACAAAATGGCGGCCGCCGCTTCCTGGTTTCGGCCGATTCGAATGTTTACTAAGATCTAAGAGCCAATCAGAATCGCGCTCGCGCACGCCACCGTACGCTTACGGTAAGCGTACGGTAAGCGTACCGTAAGCGGGCTCAGATATATATATTGATTTAAAGGCTATTTTCTCAGAATCTACTGAACAGATTTACACCAAACCTACAAAGGGCACTTCCTTGACCTAGGGACTACCTCTCTGCCAAATTTCGAGTAATTCTGTTCAGCCGTTCGGGCTGTAGCTCGTTCTAAAGGTCCTATGGAAAAATGCATGGGAAAAACGCGTTTTGGGACCCCCCTTTTATCTCAGCCCCCGCTTGACGGATCCCCCCGAGACTTTCAGGGAAGGAGCGGAGCGTAGCGCCCCACCTATTTTGAGAAATTCGCGAGGATTCATCGACCGGCGCCAAAGTTATTCAAAATAGAATGTTGAGGTTTTCCTATGGAAAAGGGGTCCTAACTATAACTACCTACTGGCGACCGCCAGTAGGTAATATATATATATATATATATATATATATATATATATATATATATATATATATATATATATATATTTTTTTTTCCACACTCCTCAGCAACCAAGGACTGACGACGCCGTGTTTTGACAACTATAAGGTTTTATTTATCGGTTGATCAGACACGTTTTGCCTGTACCAGTAGGCTTGCTCCCCAATCAAGCTTTTGTCAAAATCAACCATTTTTAAATGGCGTGCATTGGTTGATTTTGACAAAAGCTTGGTTGGTGAGGAGTGTGAATTTTATAAATGCAGATCGAACTTGGGTGGTCTGCTGTGACGACGTGCCCTCTGGTTAGGAGTTTGCGGCGGCTGCTACACAAGCAATTCAAAGAAAAAAAATATATATATATCTCCTTTCCACCTCCTCGAGTTATGCCGGGACACTTACGCGGTGGTGCACATCAGGATCCGAGGCAGCCCTGTAGTCGATCCCGATCACCGCACAAACTGCGCGCATACACTCCTTCCGTAACAAATGCACAAATCCAAAGTGCCTGCGAAAAGTTTTATTTCTTGGTACCAAGCCGGAACAAACCCAACGCGTGTCGCCGTTAACGCCTTGATCACGGGTAAATCCATTATTTTTTGTTTGATACATATATACAACGCTAATTACGCACAACGTGCCAAAGGTGAAAACAATATAGAAAGTGGACTAAATAGTGAAAACAAAGTTTTACATGTTTTAAAATGTCGGCCATTTTGTAATGGGAGTACGAGCATATACCACCAGCTATTTGTATTAATTTCCAGTACATTTCTTTTCAATAACTAGAAAAACCAACCACATCACCGTTTTTCTCACTCAATCCTCTTGACAAAAATCTGTAATCAATCTTAACATAACTTTCTTTTAGTTCCAACGTAATTCTGGTTGTTCCATAATTTATCACGGGTTACCTCAGTAAAAGTTACACCCTCAAAACAACAAATACGTTTATAGCTCGTAACCTTCCATTGCATTTATTTCATCCCCCGATGTCATACTGAAATAACAATTCATAACGCTATAATGCCCTATATTGGCAGCACTTAGACAGCTGCATTTATCAAGCATTTAAGTAATCGAATATTGGTAACACACAAAAGGAAATTTTGCAAATTGAACTACTTTGTTTAGCTCATACTTCAACAAAGATATAGTGAGATATCTATCCCGATAGATCTCTCACATATCCTAATATTCTATTTTTATAATTCATGTACATCAATCCCAAGTGGGTTGGTAAACAAAATTTAATTAATGAAATATTCCCTCTCAATCGCCCAAGTGAGCATTAATTATTACTTCATAACGTGTGTTACAGCAACAATGGTGAATTAAATCTTCAACATATACTTGCATCCACATTGTCCCTCCACCTAGAAAAGGGGAACAAATTTACATATCATGGCATGATCATAGACTCCAATGTTACACAAAGCAACATAACCAGTGCAATAGTGAAATGTGAAAGTGCAATTTAAAATCATTATTTAAAATATTCGGATACAGACTTCACAAGGCATTAAAAAGATTGTTCTTAATTCCTCAGGATGTCATCCAGAAGAAATGTTATGAAGATCATAATGAGTGCCACCAGGAATAAACTGTTAACACCATAGATAAGGATAAACAGAATGACTAAAATATTCAGAATCACTAAATTGCTCAATCACCCAAAAACCAGGACAATTCTTCTTCAGAATTAAGGCCACCTGGGATTTTGATATCTAGCTTACAAAATGTTGTTTGATTCTAACTGGCGCAGTCTACGAATCCTATCTCCACCTCTGATAGTTGGAGAGACCCGATCAATAACATAAAAGCGCAACAAATTGCGATTACTTTTGTGGAATTCCTCAAAGTGTCAAGCCACTGGGGACATCGTATCTTTGTTTTGCATCGCCCGCATATGTTCCAAAATACGCTTCTTTGCAGCAAACATAGTACTGCCCACATACTTCTTAGAACATGGGCAGTATAGAACATATACACAGAAGTCAGAGAGACAAGTTAGATGTTTTTCTACTATTCTCTCTGAGTCTGTCACTGGATAAAAAAGCTTTTTTACGTTGGAGCTAAACCCGCATGCTTTGCAGGACTTGCAAGTATTGGATGTCCGAGTTTATGGGTTTGGTTAGTGAAACTTCATTTGTGCACAACCTAGCTTTTAGAGAATTCGCCTTTCTAAATGTAATATTTGGAGAGTCCTTCAACACTCCTTCCAGGTTCCGTTTTTAACATTCTCCAATGTTTCTTCAAACATTTTCTCAGATCTTGTGAGCTCGAGTTATAGGTTGTTATATACCTGATGGTGTTATCATCTTCCTTGCTGGCATTATCCTTAGGAGCTAGTATCTCATCCCATTTGAGATTAGCTGCTTTGGCACGTGCATTGTTAATGGATTTGGCGTTATAACCCCTGTCTAGGAATCTGTCAGTCATACAGTCACATTCTTTTTCAAAGTCGCTATCTGAACTGCAGTTCCTGCAAGCCCAGAGGAACTCTCCATAAGAGATACTCTGAATCAGCACTTGAGAATGACCGGCTTGGTCACGAGAAATAAAACTTTTCCCAAGCACTTTGAATTTGTGCATTTGTTACAGAAGGAGTGTACGCGCGCAGTTTGTGCGGTGGTCTGTATATATATATATATATATATATATATATATATATATATATATATTTATTTCTACCAATCCCGCGATAGCAGCATTTTTTGCTGTTTTTGTTTTGGCCACCTACCCTTTCACCATATATCTTTATTTTTTCACAAATTGAGCACAGGGGAGTAAGTTCCAGGAGTCCTGTAATGGCTGGCAACCAATCAGAGTGCTCCCTCTCACAGGAGTCTGACTCCGAATGGAGTGAGAGCCCAAGGGACATAAAGCCCCCTGGGCCAATCAGAGCAGTCTATTTTTAAATTGGGGTTCCCACAAGAGTCTCGGAGACTCTTGCGAGCCCAACTGTCAAGATATACAGTTATTTTTTAACCTTAATTTCTCAAAAACTACTGAATGAATTTACCCCAAATCACAAAAAGCTAAATTTGCAGACCAACATCTCAGTTCTTGTGAATTGGGTGTAATTCCTTTCTGCAGTTTTTGCTGTAGCCCTGCCTAAAGAAGTCAATGGAAAATGCATGGATATTTTATGTTTTTGGACTCCACCTTCTTTTCTTAGCCCCCGCTTGACGCATCACCCTAAAACTTCCTAGGAAAGAGCTGAGGTGAATGATGTTTTTTGGGAAAGTTTTGGGAATATTCGTCAAACGGGGCAAAAGTTATTATATGTATAAATGTTCTCCCCCACTGCAACGGGGATCACCACCTCCCCTGGGGTTATTTCTTATTAAATAGGAGGGGCCTCTTAAACCCCCCAGCCAACTCCCAGGGGCTTTATGCTAAAACAATGTGGGGGACCTGATGGACACCCCCGCAGCCCCAGGGGCCACCACCTCCCCAGGACTTTAATTAGAAAAATGCGGGGGCCCCCCTTCCTTTATAATTTTAAAAAAGAAGAAAAAAAGCTACCGCACGAATCCAGAGGCCCAGCCCCTTTCTGCACTCCTCTGCATTTGCACCTGCTGGTTGGGGGCTGAGGGTCCTTCTGTTAACTCCAGTAAGTCCCACACAGCAGAATTGATGAGAGGAACCCCCTTTCTTCACCACTTGCAAACGCACCTCTTGACACACTTCTGGTGGGGGTATGAAGTCCCCTTTGATGCTGAGGGTCCTTGGGGGGCCAACATCCCCTCCTGTTACCTCCAGTAAGTCCCACAGAGCGTGATTGCTGAGAGGACTTTGGAGACCACGCCCCTTTCTCCACCACTCAGTACATGCGCCTCCTGGTGCACTGCTGGTTGGGGGGGTGAAGTTCTCTTGGATGCTGAGGGTTCTTGGAGGCCCATAAGCCCTCCTGTTACCTCCAGTAAGTCCGACACAGCAGGATTCAGAGGCCCCGCCCCTTTTGTCCACCACTCTGCAAACGAGACCACTATTTAAAAAAAACATAGAAATTCACTTTAAAAACCAAAGGTTACAGGGTCATTATAGTTATCAAATAGAATTTAAAAAACCTTAGAAAGTCATAAAAAAAGCAAAAGTTACAGGGACGTTATAGTTAGGCTCAGGTTTCACTCGTACAAAACCAGTGAAGTTCAGCAGTTCTAGTTAGTTGAGCTAACTATAACTTGCTCCGCATCAATGCACTGCTTATGACCTTACATATTGCATCACTCGTGACCTGGTCAGTGACATCACTCATGACATCTCAAATTTCAACACTGATGACATCATCCATAGAATTACTCACACCCCCATAGAACCTTTCATATACCCCCTCCCACACAATCATTCACAAACCCATTCACAGACCCGTACCAGTACTTACACACCCACTCACTGATTCAGTCAGTGATAACTTTATTTCGGCCATTAGACCATAAAAGTGCACATAAGTACATCAGCAGGTACAATAAAACAATAAATAATTTTACAATTTAAAAAAGAATTAAACAAGACGTTATCATGTGAAAAGTAAATACAGAGATTAATTTAAAAAGATTCGTCTCCTACGCCACATGCCATATAAATAACGAGATACGGCAAATACAATAGGGGGGTGGGTATCATAAGTTAGGGACCTAAGAGCCTGCTTAAAATGACGAAAACCCAAATTCCTACAAATGGGAATTAACCAACATTTTCTAATTGCAGAGTATTCAGGACAGAAGAACAACACATGTGAAACAGTCTCCAATTTGTAATTACATGCGGGACAACTTTCCTGATTCTGCGTCTGCCACTTAGCTGAAAAGGACCTGACTGGTAAAGTGCCGTGTCTAAGCTGAATGTATAATTTTCGAGCAAGCGGGGGTTCGATTTGATCCATGAATTCCTCAAATTTTAAGTCAGGTTTAACTGTGAGGAACTCAGAAGTCAATCTACCCACTGTTATAGAGCTCGAAAGTGTTTGGAGATTCCGTGTACATATCAGTGAAGCTAGTTC
Source organism: Triturus cristatus (assembly GCF_964204655.1). Classification (NCBI taxonomy): domain Eukaryota; kingdom Metazoa; phylum Chordata; class Amphibia; order Caudata; family Salamandridae; genus Triturus; species Triturus cristatus. The sequence continues at coordinate 494,942,753 of NC_140585.1, forward strand.
TTTCTTTGTTAATCCGGTACAAAAAGTTTCTGGGGAATCCCAGAATTCCGGGAGTCCTAGACAGGCACTGGCAGCTTTGATATGTTGGAGCCAGGGAATCTTTTTAGATTTAAGGAGAGGCCAGATCGCAATGAATTCAGCTCTGTATGAGGCCAGTTCAGGAACCGACCACAACCTTTTCCAATACAAGATTGGTCTGGCACTTGCAATCTCATCTATTGAGACTAGGCCAAAATCAAATTTCAAGGGAGTCAGAGGCGTACTAGAGGGGAGCCCTACAAGTGTTCTTAAAAAGGACTGCTCAACCTTAATAAGGGTCTCTGTTTGCTTATGTCCCCACAAATCAGCCCCATAAGTTACGGCCGCTCTGGCCTGTCGACAAAAAATCTCCAAAACGGGTGACACTGGTTTATAGGTCGATTTTTTAAAAACTTTAGTGAGACCCCCCACCAACTGGGAAAGCTTAAGCGTCGACTTGGCTATCTGCTTATCCCAGTTAAATTTCTCAGTCAGAGTGAGGCCTAGGTAGACAAAAGTTTTAACCCTCTCAAGGGGAGTGCCGTATAGAATTGGGTTTGGACGCACCCGGTTAGGGGGGTTGAAAATCATAAATTTTGTTTTCCCCAGGTTGATTTCCAATCCCCGCTGCTCACAGAACTTTACAAAACCATCGAGTGTGTTTTGAATGCCCGATGATGTTCTAGACAACAACAGAGTGTCGTCTGCGAACATCAGAGCGGGCACTCGTCCTGTTACCAGTTTTGGGGCATCGTTGTTTACCACACAATTCAGATGGTCAACAAGACCATTGATGTAAAGGCTAAATAGTGTGGGAGCCAACACACACCCTTGGCGGACACCTTTGTGAACAGGAAATCGATCAGTAAGGTCACCATGCTTGCCGCATCTCACCTGGGCAAAATTATTTTCATGGAGCCTAAATAAGACTGCTAACAAATAGGGCGGGAGGCCCAAATCAGCTAGAACCTGCCACAATTTAGCTCGTGGAACTAAGTCGAAAGCTGCCCGCAGGTCCACAAACACAAGGTAGAGGCTGCCACCCTCCACCTTGGCTGTTTTCCAATACAGGACCTGCAGGCGAAAAATCTGATCGACAGTAGAAATGCCAGCCCTAAAACCTGCCTGGAAGGTAGAAAGGATCCCTTTCTCTTCAATCCACTCAAGGACCCTATCCAGCAGAATCCTCCCCATTAATTTTTGGGAAGTATCAATTAGGCTAATGGGCCTGTAGTTGGAAGGGGTCAATGGACAACCCTTTTTTAGGATAGGGACAATTTCAGCTCCAAGCCACGTTGGAGGCACATTGTCCCCCTGTAGAATGCAGTTAAATAGGGTGACCAGATAAGGGGCCCATATCTTTGGTTGTGCCCTGAACAAATCTCCAGGCAATTTATCAAGGCCGGGAGCCTTATTGGGGAGCATCTTTCCTATTGCAGTTTCCACTTCAGTCAAAGTAAAACAATCAGCTAAATCACAGCAACCGGGTAATGGTAAGAATTCGGAGGTACAGGTAGATAAACTGTCCTGATCGGGCATACCATATAAGTCACCAAAATGACTTTCCCATATTGAGGAGGCAATATTAGGTGTAGGAGCATGGTGTTGCCCACCAACTCCAGTTGCTACAATGGACCAAAAAGATTTGGCATCATTTCGGCTAAGTGCCAAGCCCAGTTCTTCCCACATTACAACCTCCCTTTCCTTCTTCGCGTCACTAATTGCTTTTTTGTACAGGGAGCGATTTACCCTGATGACTTCTCTGTCGTTGGTTTTAATGGCCAGCAACAGAGCCTTTTTGGCCATGCGGCAAGTCGTATCAAACCAGCGGGCAGTTGTGGTCTGAAACTGGGTTACCTTCATTACCGGAAACAATGTATCTTTTAGAGCCGTAACCAGTTGGCCATGAATATCAATTGGACTGGTCGATGGGCCAATTTTCCCCATTTCTTCAAGAAAAGGTATGATAATCTCGTAAAGTTCCGCAAGTTTACTGTCGGACGTTAGGAATGTAGGCCATTTGACCCTCCTTCTGCAATTTGCGATAATCAGTGGACTAGTAACTTTGTTTACATTCGGTGAGGGATTTTTTAGGCCAAAGCTCCCTGGTTTAAGGGTCAATGCTAAGGCATTGTGGTCACTATCAAACCTCTCGATGACCTCAAATTTATAAATCCTGTCCCAAAACCTAACTTCCAGAAAGATATAATCAATTATTGAGGTATGATTTGGTCGGTTAAATGTTACCTTCCCAGGTCTGTCTGGATTCACCCTGCCATTGCATGCTCGTAATGATGCCGCTAGGGCCAGCGACTGCAATTGCAAAACAGGGGGAGTCCAGACTTTAACCAACGGCATCAACGGATCAGGGATATTCCATAATAGATCTACTTCGTCTGCATCTCCTAAATTTGGGTCCCAAAGAGGCTCGAAGTGACAATTAAAGTCCCCACCCAGTATTATCACAGTGGAGGGGTCGAGTGACTGCATAAGTTTGGACAGTTCGACAATGGTCTCGGATTCATGGCCCCGCTTGTTTGGCCTTGCATAAACATTTATCAATGCAATTTTGGGGCCATTTATTGGATCCAATAAAACGAGTTGTACATCCCGAGAGTTGGTTTGAATTTCCACTGCCTTTACTCCTAGGCATGTACCAACCCATATGGACAGGCCACCCGAAGGTCTACCCCTAATGCCCATACTTGCCAGAATATCATATGTTGCAAAGCCCAAAACCACACTCTCGTTAAGCAGCCAAGTTTCCTGGAACAGACAGATATCAAAAGTGGCAATAAACGCACCCCACTCAGCCATAGGAAGTTTATTTTTAAGACCCGCCACATTCCACGAAAGGATTCTGACATGGTCAGCAGCCATAGCATTCTTAGATAATACCAGGTCCAGAGAACCATTAGAATTGCTCAACGTAGGTAAACCAACACCAGCCCCTTTGACAGGTATAGAGTTTATGGGGAGGCAAAGAGTAGAAAAAGGGATAGGAGGGGATTCCACGAAGGGTTCTAGAATCTGGGTCCCCGTACACTGCACAGGTCGTTCAATTGGGTCAAGTTTGTCAATATCCAATGGGCTAAAGATGTTATTCGGATTAGATTGGGCAAGAACAGGGGGTGAGTTGGTCAGTGACCACGTATGTCAGTCACATCCGTCGAGGCCAGAAAGAGCTTCATATCTATTAGCAGCCTCGAACGGCGTGAATGGCATCAGGTGGTCCATCCTCCTGCTTCTATTCCCATAATTCCTAGGCGGTATGATATCCCACCTTGGGGCATTATCCAAGGCTTTTGGAATATAGTTTGGCTCTAGTGATGTATAGCCACCGTCAGAAGGTGCACGTAGATTAATCTGGGGAAAATCACAAACTACAGGGTACCCAACTCTGGTCCCTTGAGTTCTGGGATAGAAATATGTAAGTTCGAGGGGGAAAATAGAGTTGCCATAGTTCCCTGCTGGCCAATTTAGGATGTGTCTAACAGCCTTGGGATCTCTAAAATTTATAACGATTAAGTCCCCCTTGATATCCTTCACCCTACTTCCTAGCCAAGAGAGTCGGCGTACATGGAGGATCTCACCATTGATGTTATAGGGAAGGGGACGATTCTGACTTAACCAGTATACTGTTTTATTTTTAAGTTGATAGAACCCTTCCCTCTTGCCTTCTGGTAGTTTAGGAACGCCCGCAAGTACAACTACGTAAGGGACAGATTCTGGAGGTAGGTCCACTTGGGGCTCCTTACATTTTATATCCTTAACAGTACTAGAACTCCTCTCGACACCCATATTTCCCACACCCTGATTTTTTTCAGCCCTAGATGTCATGCTGAGAGCAGGTGGAACTGATTGCCTTACAGGTTTGGGAGATATAGGCCTCTGTTGCCTGGGATCTGAAGTCGTGCTACCTACAGTTGGGCATTCACTTAAGACAGGAATAGACGAAGGCGTGATAGCTACAGGAGGATGGGCTAGAACCAATCGGTCCTTAGCCTGCCCTACTTTACTACAAGTTGCCAACTCTAGATTCCGTAGCCTATCCTCAACCCTCTTTAACCTCTCAATGATTGGTAAAATAAATGACCTTATAAGCTGTTCAATATTTGCCAACTGGTCAGTATGCTCTGTTTCCTTATGCAAGGTAGTGACCAATTCCACTGATATTGGAACTGTGTTAGAGGCAACCTTTGTGGAAGGTGTATTTACCATATTGGCCTTAGGAGTAGGTGCATCCAAATTAATGGCATTATTTTATTTTTTTTTTTTTTCCCAAAGTCACTATGGCTAATCCTAAGTCTGCTTGAATCTCCCCCCTTTTTCCTCCTTTTAATTGGAGGAGGACCAGGAACTTTAGAAGACACTAATTTCCTAGTCTTCTTTTTAGCTATCACCTCATTTGGCAAAGGAGAGTTTACTATCTCTTCTACGCCCACTAGAGAATTAGCGTGAGTAGAGATAGAGTTCGTATAGACAATATCGTGCGGGTTGGGTGGAAGACTTCGGGGGGATAACTCCCGCAAGAGTACAGGAACGCTATCTGTAGACAACAAGTCATCACTTTCATTAAGAGGGCTGGCATCAGGCAAGGTAACTTGTTGAATTAAATCTATGAAGGGCCTATTCTTCATGTATTCCACTGACTGGCGACGCTCAGCCCGTCGCTCAGCTAAAGTGTCTTCCTTCCCTCCATCTATGGGAACCTTGCTGAAATAGCGATCTAATGTACCTTTCATGGGACCCCCTGCCTTACTCAATGCCACAATATCGTGGCTCTCGGCCATAATTGATAAGTGATATGGTGTACAGTATATGACCCTCACGCCGGACAGAGTATGACCCCCGCCCGGCCTCCTCTGGCCTCCAAGGGCCTCAAAGGGTCCACCCTTTGCCCGGGCTATGCCCCGCCCGCGTTCCGCTCACGCAAAAGAGGAAGGGAGTAAAATAGGGAAGATAATTGATAGGGGAGGTCGGGAAGAGGTCCAGGTACAGCAAATCAGTCAAACAACAAAGCACAACAAAGCGCCCTGGTCCTCGCAGTCCCACGATAACAAATGATACAAGTCTATCCCTTTAGCGGCGCAGACGAGAGGAAAGTTCACCACATCTGCCCCAAACAGAAAGGGACACGGTCCAGAACCTCAAGTTGGAATAGCAGTACGGCAGTACTGCAAGGGGGTAACAATGTCAGTTACAGTTAAAGATGGAAAGTGAGAGGTGCTCACCTGGCGAGTGACCTCTAGCTGTCCTCAGTTGTCAGGGGTATGGCCCAGACCAGACTCCTCCGGGCTCTGACGGGCAAGGACGGGCCCGCCCTTGGCCCGGGCTTCGCCCGGGCGCGGCCCGCGCGCGTCCCGCGCAGCGGCTCGTCCTCCGAGCCCTTAACCCTCCCCGGCGCAGCCTGATGACGCTGTAGGCAGGCGCCCGGGGGAGGGAATGCTGGGGGTGGTAGTTTTTTGGAAGAACCGCCGTTCCCCTCACGGCACTGTCGCAGGCTGGGCAGAAGTTCCGGATTGAAGAGCCGTTCCCCTCACGGCTGGCAAGGTATGTCCTGGAAAGTCAGGTTTAGCGCGTCCCGCGCAGCGGCTCGTCCTCCGAGCCCTTAACCCTCCCCGGCGCAGCCTGATGACGCTGTAGGCAGGCGCCCGGGGGAGGGAATGCTGGGGGTGGTAGTTTTTTGGAAGAACCGCCGTTCCCCTCACGGCACTGTCGCAGGCTGGGCAGAAGTTCCGGATTGAAGAGCCGTTCCCCTCACGGCTGGCAAGGTATGTCCTGGAAAGTCAGGTTTAGCGCGTCCCGCGCAGCGGCTCGTCCTCCGAGCCCTTAACCCTCCCCGGCGCAGCCTGATGACGCTGTAGGCAGGCGCCCGGGGGAGGGAATGCTGGGGGTGGTAGTTTTTTGGAAGAACCGCCGTTCCCCTCACGGCACTGTCGCAGGCTGGGCAGAAGTTCCGGATTGAAGAGCCGTTCCCCTCACGGCTGGCAAGGTATGTCCTGGAAAGTCAGGGTTAGCGCGTACTGATTCATAGATCTACACACACACCCACTCACTCACCCATACAGCCACTTATACACTCACTCAGTCACTAATACAGCCACTGACCTATCCACTCATACAGCCACTTACAGTCACCCATAGAGCTACTCACACACCTAGTCACTCACCCATACAGTCTATCACATAGCCACTTACCCATACAGATACTCACACACCCACTCACTCATACACATACTGACGTGTACTCATTCACCTATAGTCACTCACATTCACTCTCATCCATACAGTCACTCATATACCCCATCACTCATGTATACTGCCTTTCACATACTCACTCACCCATATACCACTGACACATCCACTTACCCACACAGCCATGCACACTCACTCACCCTAACAGCCCCTCACCCATGCACTCACTAACCCATGCAGCCACTGACTCGCCCGCTTATTCATCCATACAGGCAGTCACATGCACCCTCATCCACCCACACAGACACTCAGACAACCATATAGGTACTCAGACAACCAATCACTCACCAATACAGCTACTCACATCCCCATACAGCCTCTTAGACGCTAACTGACAGACTGATACAGACATTCACACAACACGTCACTCACCCATACATTCACTGTAACACTCATAATAACACACTTATATAGTCACTCACACACCATCTGAATCATCCATACAAGCACTTATACACCCACTGATTCAATACTCTTACTAACTCCATTCCCACCCTCTGCGGGAAAACAATCTAACAATGGAGTCGATGCCCATGCGCACTATCACCGAAAGGAGAAGTCACCTACTTCGTGACTGGAAAAGACTTCTTCGAAGAAAAGAAAAGCGTAAACATCCTGACCCAACACTAGATGTTATGTTATGTTATATGGCAGACTTATGCAAAGCATGTGAATCTTCAGGTCTACATGCCAAGAACAGATGCATACTAGGTAAGTAGCATTTTCCTTAGCACTCATAAACTTTTTTAAAACACTCAGTCACTAGATGATGCATCAGTGATGTTATTGAGATTGTCATCAGTGATTTCACTGACCATGTCATGAGTAATATGTGAGGTTATAAGCAGTGCATTGCGGTAGGGTGCGAGTTAGCTCAGCTAACTATAGCTGCTGAATTTCTCTGGTTTTGTATGAGTGAAACCGGAGCCTGACTATAACGTCCCTGTAACCTTTGGTTTTTTTCAATGAAAAGCCACCAGGTATGCACAACAAAGTTTGGTTTTGTTTTTCCCAATCTGTAAGAGTGGTTCTAACAATTTATTAGTCAAATGTAATCACAACCCACTAGGGTATAGATTTATATCTAAATGCTGTTCTCTATTTAGTTAACGGCGAGTTAATTCATGACAACATTGATGTTTGAATTTCCAGTTTAAATATATGAGGAAACATTAATAGTATTTGATTTTGTTTTTTCCTATTCTTTCATGTGTACAATGTGACCCTTTCTATCTCCATGAAAAAATGATTGGGTAGTCATGACAACGCTGTATTTAAACATGGCAATGGCTTCTTACCTGTGTTCAGTGACCAAGGCGGCAAGACCGTCGAAACGCGTTTGGCCTTTAAGTTGTGAATAAATATTTTTCTTTGACGGAATCTCCCACGGCGTCAGCGCCTCTTCAATCATTGTTTGAACTGGATTGTCGAAAAAAAAAATATATATATATATATATATATATATATATTCACTGAAAAAACCATAGGTTTCAGACATGTTATAGTTAGCGGAAATTTTACTGATAAAAAACCAATGAAATTCCCCCGTTATAGTTAGTGCAGGCAACTATAACTCACGCGACCGCAATCCTCTGCTGATGCTAATACTGTATTTAGACACTTATTTGCCCATGTCTTCTTCCATAAATTTTTAGCTATACATATATTACAAATATTTTTTTTTCATAAAGACACATATGTCATCAGCAGAAGATTGCGGTCGCGTGAGTTATAGTTGCCTGCACTAACTATAACGGGGGAATTTCATTGGTTTTTTATCAGTAAAATTTCCGCTAACTATAACATGTCTGAAACCTATGGTTTTTTCAGTGAATTAGCAAGGTTTTTTAAATGCTAATTCCTAACTATAACGTGTGTGAAACCTATGGTTTTTTCAGTGAATTTGTACGGTTTTTTAAATGCTAAGTTACTTTACGCCATTCGTGGCGTGCACGCCCACTTAACGCAGTTCGTTCCGTGCGCGCACGGTGCGCTTCGCGCACCGTGCGCGCACAGTGAGCACGCGGTGCACTTCGCGCACCGCGCGCCCACTTTACGCAGTTAGTGCCGTACACGCAAGGTGGGCACGCAGTGCGCTACGCGCACCGCGTGCCCACGTTACGCACCGTGCGCACATGGAGAACATATTATGCGCTTCCTTGTGATAGGTAATCTGTTAAATTTAATTTGTAAGTGATGACAATAATATGCCATGCACAGAGAGTGTTTTTTTTTTTTATTAAAAATTTTAGCGTAAGCGCACCGTACGCGTACGGTAAGCGTAATCGGCGAAATTTTCAAAAAATAAAAATTTACCGTTTTTGGCCTTGGGGGATCTTTGAGGACTCAACTAACATGGCTATGTGCATGGGCGCTGTCTAAACAGCCCCTTTATATGTTTTTTGCCTTTGTTTACAGCCCCCCCCCCTCAGAGTGCGAGAGAGAAAATGGCGGCCGCCGCTTCCTGGTTTCGACCGATTCGAATGTTTACTTAGATGTAACAGCCAATCAGAATCGCGCTCGCGCACGCCACCGTACGCGTACGGTAAGCTTACGGTAAGCGTACCGTAAGCTGGCTCAGATATATATATTGATTTAAAGGCTATTTTCTAAGAATCTACTGAACAGATTTACACCAAACCTACAAAAGGCACTTCCTTGACCTGAGGACTACCTCTCTGCCAAATTTCTAGTAATTCTGTTCAGCCGTTCGGGCTGTAGCCCTGTCTAAAGGTCCTATGGAAAAATGCATGGGAAAAACGCGTTTTGGCACCCCCCTTTTATCTCAGCCCCCGCTTGACGAATCCCCCCGAGACTTTCAGGGTAGGAGCGGAGCGTAGCGCCCCACCTATTTTGAGAAATTCGCGAGGATTCGTCGACCGGCGCCAAAGTTATTCAAAATAGAATGTTGCGGATTTCCTATGGAAACAGGGTCCTAACTATAACTACCTACTGGCGACCGCCAGTAGGTAATATATATATATATATATATATATATATATATATATATATATATATATATATATATATATATATATATATATATATATATATGTGTTTGCAAGGAATCGTTGCGAAATCACCGCTCTCCCTCCTCTCGACGCCGGTGCCAGCAGCGGTCGCAACTCCGCTAAAAACGTTTTCTATTAGGGATGAAATCCGAGAATTCCCAGACAATAATCCAGCGGCACACCAGAGGACGATACAATAAAGATTTTATTGTGTTATACAAACAGAACTACGCGTTTCGGCGAAGCCTTTGTCAAGTTGATGACCTGTGCCCAAGTTCCCATAGAAATACAGGTCATTGTTCATAGACAGTGAAGAAACATTGTATGGATGGTAGGACATCAGCGATATTATCTCATGAGGAAAAATAAATGTTTTTTACCTTAAAAACGATTACAATTCAATCATTTTCAATTTTCAAAAATATAAGCCTGAATACATATATATAAATAAATATAAATTCGATGATACATTTCATTTTCTTTCCCTATCCTTCATTGAATTAATTGAAGGATATTTACTTTTATGCTGGTATCCTTCATAGATTGAAGGATATATTTACTTTTATATCATCGATATTACGGGCAAGTGCCCAATCATTATATGATCACCTATTACATATACATGTGCTTTTATCGGTAAATACCGGGAAACATATCATTAAGGGCAAATGCCAAATCATAATCAGATCATATTTTTATTTTTATTTATTTTTTTAATGTAATTTTTTTTATTGTTTTCAGACAAAAGAACATGAACAAGTCACACAAGACAGGTTTCTTTCAGGCAATGCATCTAAGGTGGCGCAGCACCAGAAACTTATGAAGACAGCCCAGAGACCAAGCTAGTAGCCCGAGCCGGCCTGCATCCTATGTTACGTCCACACTTTCCAGGCCGGATAGGCGGGCCCGCGGCGGCTCAACTATATATCCTCGGTATGCGTTCCAAAGCGACCACACCTCCTCCCATTTCCTGGGACACCCTCGTGCCATGTATACCGTCTTTTCCTGTAGCATACACCAGTCCATATCGTTCTGCCAGTCCCCCAATTTCGGCAGGGTCGAAGCCCCCCATAGACGGGCTATATTCCTTTTAGCGACCATTTGTCCCAGTGTGACCCATAGTCTCCCCCGTTGGGACAAGTCCGTGGGTTCCCAAATGTTCAGCAAACATCTCTTAGCCTCGGTGCATATCTCAGTTTCCCACACCTCCCCCATACATGACACCACTCGCCTCCAGTACCGCTGCACCCCTGGGCACTCCCATAAAATATGAAAGAAGGACCCTCTCTCTCCGCACCCCCGACGGCACAATCCCTCCCCTCCCCTACCCATCGCCTGTAGCCTGGTGCAGGAGACATACACTCTGTGCAAAATTTTTAGCTGCACCAGTCGGAGTCTAGCTGATATCGCTACTTCCCTAGGAGACCCCAGAGCGATAATCCACTCCTCATCGTCAATCTCCAGCCCGTCTGCCACCCATTTTGCTTTCAGGGAGTCTAGAGGGTCGGGGGGGTTGTTAATCAGTTTTTTGTATGTGAGGGAAATGGCATGTTCCGGCATGTGGCCGTCCAACAGCCTGTCCTCAAGCGGGGAGGCCTGCGGAAGTCGGGTCCTCGGAGGGATGTTAGCTCGAAGGGAGTGACGGACCTGTAGGTACCTGAAATATTCTGTCCGCGCCATGTCATAGGTGTCCTGGAGGTAGGCAAAGGGTCTGACCCCCTCCGGCCCCCAAAGGTCCCCCACCCGGGAGATCCCAATGAGGTCCCAGTTACGGAACCTCTTCGTATGCCTCAGGCTGCCTAATCTCTCTGATGCCCACAGGGGGGTGGCCAGTGTAAGCGTGTTAGCCCACCCCAGCGCCCGGTGCGCGGTGTGCCATATTTGAACTGAGTGCTTCGTCGGCCCCGTGAGGTGGAGCTTGCCCGGTCTAGAGTATAACGCAACGTCATAGTTTCCCCCCGGGAGCAACCATCTGTCCATCCCGCAACCCGGGTCGTTGCCGTCGCAGTATGTCCCCTGGTTTATTGCCGATAGGTGGTACTTTCGGATATCCGGGAGAGCGATCCCCCCATCATACCACCCCAGTGTGAGCTTCCGCAGCGCTATTCTGGGTACTCCCAACCATAGGAGAGCCCTCTGCGCCGCCTCCACCGCCGCAAATCCGGATGGTTTTGGAGCGCATACAGAAACCTAGGGAGGGGCCATCATTTTAAAGAGGGCCGCGCGACCCAGCAGCGACAGCGGCAGCCGTTGCCACGAGGCTGAGTCACGCTGGAACCGTTGCAGCGGCGGCATAAGATTGCTTTCAAACCGGAGGGCTTTATCCAGCGTGACAAACACACCGAGGTATCTAAAGCCCTCCTCCGCGATTGCTAGCGGACAGGTGTCAGGCAGCCTGGGGGGGTCGCCGTGCAGAACATAAAGGACGGATTTCGCCCAATTGATGCAAAACCCAGAATTCTTCCCGAAGCTTACATAAATATCCATCACCGCCAGTATAGATCTCCGCGGGTGGGAAAGATAAAGGAGGATATCATCAGCGTAGAGGGATATTCTGCCTTCCCATCCGTCCGCCCACCGTAGCCCCGTGAGGCATCTGTCCTGTCGGATCCACGACGCCAGCGGCTCGAGAGAAAGCGCGAAGAGGAGAGGGGAGAGCGGGCACCCCTGCCTGGTGCCCCTCTCCAGACCAAACACCTCAGACACCCTGCCGTTAACCACTACCTGCGCCAGTGGCTCCGTGTATAGAAGGCGAACCCAGGCCATAAAGCGCGGCCCAAAGCCCATCTTTCGGAGTACTGCCATCATATAGGGCCATTCGAGTGTGTCGAATGCCATTGTGGCATCCAGCGATACCACCACCGCGTCCTCCCGAATCGTATGGCACCTTCCCAGTACCCCGTGCAGGCGGCAGAGATTGAGCGCCGTATTACGGTGGGGCATGAAGCCAGATTGGTCCGGGTGGACCAGCGTGGGGAGGACTGAGTGGAGCCTGTTCGCAAGAGTCTTGGCCAGTATTTTCGGCTCTGCGTTCAGCAGAGAGATCGGCCTATACGAGGAGCAGGCATCCCTGGGCCTCCCCTCCTTAGGTATGGCCACTATAGTGGAAACGCGCTGGTCACGCGGCAGTATCCCCGCCTCCGCACTCTCCTCGAACATTCGTAGGAGATGCATGCCGAGGACGTCCGGCTTCAACTTGTAGAGCTCGATAGGCAGACCATTGGGGCCCAGCGCTTTCCCCAGGCGGAGGTCCAAAATCGAGCGCTCCAGTTTGGTCGCGGTGAGACGGGCTTCCAGAGCCTCGCGGTCAGCATCTGACAGGCTGGGCATACGAATATCCGCCAGCAAGTCGTCTGAGTCTTCCTCCGGACGGTCCGACCCCCTACTGTATACCCGCCGGAAGTGCTCCGCGAATTCCGCGACAATCTCTCTGGGCTCCGTCACCGTATCCCCCGCCCGCGTCCTGAATCAGATCATATATTAAACGATATACAGTATATACAGATTTAAGGCGAAAACAATTCTTCAACTCATCATTGCAATTTTACTTTTTGTCAGAAGTGTCTATATATTAATATGCATCAATAGTAGGGAACATATCCAGGGGCATAAGTCAGAAACTGTTTGTGAGATGTGAATACAACCATATAAATCCAATGAATAATAATGAATAATGAATACACCAAGTGAATATAGATAAGAAAATTAATAATAGGAATGTTAGATAGCAGTATATACGGGTATCGATAGTGTGCCTCCATATGTCAAATAATCTAAATCACTGCGCTAAGCCTAGCTTTGTAGTGAAGACTTCATTAGTTATTAGATTGTAATGAACCATTTAGTCAATACAATGAAGTAATTCTAAACTATAAAAAGTGAGTTGTTAAAAACTACATTCAGAAAGGGAGAACAAAGGAGAAATAAGGCTCTGGGGATAGGATTTTTAACCTATGTGAGTAGCAAGTTCTTCTCCATAATTCATCCCATTAGGGATTTTTGTATTGAGTTCAATGATATACTTGGACTCTGTAATTCTTAGAAGTTTCTCACGATCTCCCCCTCTGGGAAATGGTAGAATTCTGTCAATTCCGAAAAATTTAATCAGATCGGCATTACTTTGATGTTTGTCTTAGTAATGCCTCGCTACCGGGTAGTTAAGGTCAATATTGGTCACTGTACTCATATGTTATAATATGCGGGTCTTTAGCTGTAATTTAGTACTGCCCACGTAGTTTAAACCACATGGGCATTCCAGGACATAGATGGTATAGTCACTGGTGCAGGTTATGAATTTACTGATGATCTTTCTCGTTTTTCTGTTCTGTCCCACAAGGTAACTATCACAATTGTTACAGTGTCTACATGCTTTACAAGAGACACATTTTTTGAAGCCCTTTGCTGTTCCCAACCATGTGATGTTATCTGGTGTATTTTGGTAACTATGTACAAGTTGGTCTTTAAGAGACTTAGATTTTTTGTATGTTATTAGGGGTGTTTTACCTATGTCTTGGCCAATTATGGGGTCAGATTCTAATAATCCCCAATGTTTTTTCATCATGTATCTCAGAGTGTTTGACCTGCTATTGTAGGTGGTGATTAATCTAGGTATGACTGTGTCTTTCTTCTTTTTATTACGTGATGAGAAGAGTGCTTCATTTCTTGAGATACTTTTAGCTTTTTGACTTGCCGTTGAGATTAACTTGGGCATATGCCTCTTTGTTTGAATCTTGTCTCCATGATTTGTTTCTCTTTGGAGAAACCACCTTCAGTATTGCAGTTCCTTCGCGCCCGAAGGAACTCTCAAACTCGAAGGAACTGTTTCGTAGTGGTACAGGATGATTGCTATTTGCATGAAGTAAAGTATTTCCTGAAGTCTCTTTACGGAAAAGAGTGGTCACTATTCGATTATCCTCTATGTTGATGTCTTACCGTCCATACAATGTTTCTTCACTGTCTATGAACAATGACCTGTATTTCTATGGGCACTTGGGCACAGGTCATCAACTTGACAAAGGCTTCGCCGAAACGCGTAGTTCTGTTTGTATAACACACTAAAATCTTTATTGTGTCGTCCTTTGGTGTGCCACTGGATTATTGTCTGGGGATTCTCGGATTTCATCCCTAATAGAAAACGCATATATATATATATTTATTTATATACAGAGTTCACAGTTACCCAAAGGTGCGGGGCGCACTCTCCCATCAGCGCGTTCAAATTAAAGCAAGGGACAGGAGCATCCAGCGTCAGCAGCGCCTGACGCGTTTCGGGCTACGCCCTTCTTCTGAGGCTTGCTGCTACTCAATGACTGCCAACAAAAGGACTCCAGAGAATACTCCCATATTTATTCAAATATTGCACTTAGGTGAGTATTGAAATCACAAAGCTTTCTGGGACTGGTAGTCCTTAACATAAAACCCCAGTGGGCTGCAGGCAGGCATTAAGTAAAAATAGTTACAAATCACGGGTGCTTCTGCTCAGTCCTCACCCTTTCAAGTAAACGCCAGATGTATCTGCAATGCTGATCTGAAGACCAGCGGCGGAGCCGTTAGAATCCACGGCGGTGCACCCCTCGGCCGGGTCGGCCGCAATTTATACAGAGTTCACAGTTACCCAAAGGTGCGGGGCGCACTCTCCCATCAGCGCGTTCAAATTAAAGCAAGGGACAGGAGCATCCAGCGTCCGCAGCCCCTGACGCGTTTCGGGCTACGCCCTTCTTCTGAGGCTTGCTGCTACTCAATGACTGCCAACAAAAGGACTCCAGAAAATACTCCCATATTTATTCAAATATTGCACTCAGGTGAGTATTGAAATCACAAAGCTTTCTGGGACTGGTAGTCCTTAACATAAAACCCCAGTGGGCTGCAGGCAGGCATTAAGTAAAAATAGTTCCAAATCACGGGTGCTTCTGCTCAGTCCTCACCCTTTCAAGTAAACGCCAGATGTATCTGCAATGCTGATCTGAAGACCAGCGGCGGAGCCGTTAGAATCCACGGCGGTGCACCCCTCGGCCGGGTCGGCCGCAATTTATACAGAGTTCACAGTTACCCAAAGGTGCGGGGCGCACTCTCCCATCAGCGCGTTCAAATTAAAGCAAGGGACAGGAGCATCCAGCGTCAGCAGCGCCTGACGCGTTTCGGGCTACGCCCTTCTTCTGAGGCTTGCTGCTACTCAATGACTGCCAACAAAAGGACTCCAGAGAATACTCCCATATTTATTCAAATATTGCACTCAGGTGAGTATTGAAATCACAAAGCTTTCTGGGACTGGTAGTCCTTAACATAAAACCCCAGTGGGCTGCAGGCAGGCATTAAGTAAAAATAGTTCCAAATCACGGGTGCTTCTGCTCAGTTCTCACCCTTTCAAGTAAACGCCAGATGTATCTGCAATGCTGATCTGAAGACCAGCGGCGGAGCCGTTAGAATCCACGGCGGTGCACCCCTCGGCCGGGTCGGCCGCAATTTATACAGAGTTCACAGTTACCCATCAGCGCGTTCAAATTAAAGCAAGGGACAGGCGCATCCAGCGTCAGCAGCGCCTGACGCGTTTCGGGCTACGCAAGAGTGGTCACTATTCGATTATCCTCTATGTTGATGTCTTACCGTCCATACAATGTTTCTTCACTGTCTATGAACAATGACCTGTATTTCTATGGGAACTTGGGCACAGGTCATCAACTTGACAAAGGCTTCGCCGAAATGCGTAGTTCTGTTTGTATAACACACTAAAATCTTTATTGTGTCGTCCTTTGGTGTGCCACTGGATTATTGTCTGGGGATTCTCGGATTTCATCCCTAATAGAAAACGCATATATATATATATTTATTTATATATATATATATATATATATATATATATATATATTTATTCACTGAAAAAAACCATAGGTTTCAGGGGCGTTATAGTTAGCTGGACTTTTCACTCGTACAAAACCATAGAAATTCCCCCGTTATAGTTAGTTCATAATGACGTCACATATTACATCACTCATGACATGGTCAGTGACATCACTGATGACATCACTCATTACATCTCAAATGACATCACTGATGACATCACTGATGACATCATCCAGTGAATGTGTGTTTTTCTGAAAATTACATATGTTTTATATATGTATATCTCAAGGTCGATGGAAGAATAAATGGGTATATAAGTGTCTAAATGGATGATTTGTTTTTGAAAAATTGATTGTATAACTGACTGATTAAGTGTATCTTAGTGAATACATGGCTTAGTGAGTAATCTTTAAATATGTAAATATCTATCAGTCTCTCACTTTGTGTATAAGTGGCTGCATGGGTTGGTGAGTAGCTACATGAGTGTCTATATAGGTTATTAGTTGGTTTTTGAGTATCAGTATAAGTGTTTGATGTCTGTATGGTTCGGTGGGGGGTATTACGTAGTGCATAGGTGCATGAATGAGTGACTCACTGTTTGTATGTGTTGAAGACAGCATGTGTGCAGGACTGTATGGGTGGATGAGTGTGTGCATGGGTGTGTTAGTGAGTGAATGACTGTCTCAATAGTGTCTATGAGTAACTACATATGTTTTAAACTAGTATATGTGACTATTGGTGTATATAAGTGAGTATATGTGAGAGTGAGAGATTGAAAGAGTTCCTGTATGAATAAGTATGTGTTTCTATAAGTGATTGTTAAAAAGACTAAGTATGTGTAAGTTTCTGTAGAAGTAAGTGTGGTGGTGTGTGTATAACTGTATCTGCAGGTAAACAGATGTTTGATTCTTTATTAGCATGAGTGACTATGTGTGTGAGTAACTTTATGGATGAGTGGCGTGTAGCAGGAAGTATAGGTGTATGAGTACATATGATGAGTGAGTACATGTATGAGTGACTGTATAGGACTGTTGGTGAATGAGTGGATGTGGATGTGGATCTTACAATTACTGAATAGGTTGTTGTAACTGGTATTGGTATGTCCATTGCTTTGAAAATTTTAATTTCTATTTTTGAATGTGTGTATCAAAGGTTATATTAGGGGGAGAGGAGGTCTGCCACTCTATCACAAGGATGATGTCATCAGTGATGTCATCAGTGATGTCATGAGTGATGTCATGAGTGATGTCACTGACCATGTCATGAGTGATGTAATATGTGACGTCATCAGCAGTGCATTGCGGGCGCGCGAGTTATAGTTAGCTGAACTAACTATAACGGGGGAATTTCTATGGTTCTGTACGAGTGAAAAGTCCAGCTAACTATAACGCCCCTGAAACGTATGGTTTTTTCAGTGAATTTCGAAGGTTTTTTAAATGCTAATTCCTAGCTATAACGTGCCTGAAACCTATGTTTTTTTGAGTGAATTTCAAAGGTTTTTTAAATTCTAATTTCTAGCTATGCCTACAGAGATAGGACATGTGAAGAAAGAAGGGAAAACGCACAGAAAGAAAAAAAAGAAATGCAGAAAGAAGCAACAGAAGTCCTCAAAGACGAAGAAAAGTGCAGGAAGAAGTATAACGTGCAGAAAGAACAAACAGAAGAGCAGAAACAAGCCTTGTTGCAAAATCATCCTGTACCCTCAACTTTTTCAGACGGATACTGGTGGTAACTGAGTCTGACTAACCAGTCCTAGAGCCAGTGCTATGTTAAAAGACACTCAGAATACAATGAAAACACCTACATACACTATGGCACACTATGTTTTGGGGTCCCCCTGTGATTAGCATGACCTCCTCTGTAAGCCCCTAGTATATAATAGGGCAGGGGATTAAAACTACCTCTTAAAACGCACCACAGGGCGTGTTTGAACACGTCACCTCATGCCCCGTCCCCTCCCTTCCCCACTGTGTAAACATGCCCTGTAGCCGTTTTAAGTTGGGAGATTAAGTCCCCTTAAATCCTGAGGGTCCCTAGGGTCCAACTAGACCACTAGGTACCTCCAGTAAGCGCCACAGAGCTGCGTTGCAGAGAGGTGTAAAAAGTGGCACGGCCTGCACCACCTCTCTGCAACGCAGAGCAGTGGTGCTTACTGGAAGCACCTGGTGGGCTAGTTGGACCCCAGGGTCCCTCAGGATTGAAAGGGAATTATTTCCCCAACTTAAAAACGCGCCACAGGGCCTGTGGGCGTTCTGAGTTGAGAGATTAAGTCCCCTTGAATCCTAAGGGTCCCTAGGGTCAAACTAGCCCACTAGGTACCTCCAGTAAGCACCACAGAGCTGCGTTGCATGGAGGTGTAAAAAGGGGCGTGGCCTCAGAACACCTGTCTGCAACGCAGCTCCCTGGCGCATACTGGAGATACCTGTTGGGCTAGTTGGCCCTCAGGGACCCTCAGTATTGAAGGGGAATTAATTCCGCAACTTACAACTGGCCAGGGGGCGCATTTGCAGAGTGCTGCAAGGAGGGGGCGTGGCCTCCGGCGCGATGCCGGTCTTTTATTTATTTATTTTTAAGAAGGAGGGCTGTGTGGCCCCCTTTCTTTTTCTAATTTATTAGCCTTGGGGACCCCATCCCCCAGGGCCTGCACCCTAATTTTTTTTGTTGAAAAAAATTAATTTGGCCCTCCCAAGGCCTTAATCGGCCCCGGGGACCCCAACCCCCAGGTCATGGCCTTTTTTAAAAAAATTTATTCTGTAGGAGGGGGGCTGTGTTGCCCCCCTCCTCAGGCCACTTATGGCCCCGGGGACCCCATCCCCCGGGGCCGGCCTTTGTTTTTTATTTAAAAAAAATATATATATATTTATAGAAACACCTAGGACATGCTGGACAAACCGTATGTACCTATCACCATGACGATTTGCGTGATATTCATTAAAAGGCGACTATGCATACAATGAATCCACGTAGAATGTATTCACACCACTAGTAAAGCTCTGACATGTCTGACACCCTACCGTGCCTAATCCCGGCGCCCCCGCTGGTGGGTACTCTCCAAGTAGACACCCTTGTTGTTTATTTATACAAACATGGGTAGCTATTGACGGGCACATTTAATACACATGCACACCAAGCCATTCAAAGGGGATTCGACAAAAATTCGACCAAACTATGCAAGAAACCCCCTCACGGTTAATAAAACACACATCCACCGCTGGATGTATAATACTTTTTATTTTACTCTCTGGAAAGGAGACAAACCTCACTTGAGAGTCACAGCGTGCTCCTGGCTGAGCCCAATGCTGTGTTACACCCACCAGTGCCCGCCGAGTGCCACACACCTCTGTGTTGTATTCCACCAGCTAGTGCGTATGCTATGACACTCTCTAGCCCATGTGCACTGTAACACCACCCCGTGAATATGTCATGCCACACTTGCCTTCGCACGGGTTATATTGCCCCATCTAACGTGCCTTCCTCGATGCCGATGTTATAAAGCACAGCGCTATGCCATACATATTACAATCTGGGATCCATATCTTTGTCACAGTGAATATGCAATGTTACACTACCCAGCACATATTTTATATTACAACTTTAGAGACTACTTAGGTTACACAACACTGCCCTGTGCATATTACACTCCAAGGCGCATATCACATAGCAAGCGCTAGTGCCTGTGCTATCTCGCGCTCTCCAATGAATCTGTCATTGCGCACAATGTATTGCATATTATATTTCACGCCCCGGTTCATCTTATATCACACTTTTTGGTGCATAGTTTATACCATATACTATATCTAGTTTTCATTTTCAATCGTGCTCTCAGGACTATGTTCTATATAACACTGCGTCCACCTACCCTTTTCACGGGCATTACATTTTGCGATGGGGGGTGGAGGGTCAGGGGATGTTTCTGCCAAGTGAGCCCGGAGTCACAGTCCCAAACGTCCTCTTCTTCCTGAATAAAAGTGAGATTATGCTGCATACTTGTTCATATTTTAAGTAGTTCGCACAGACACACATTTTAAAAACAATAAAGTTCCTAATACCCACCTTCTCTGAACAGTTAGCTTGCTGCCCCATGCACCTCCTCCCTATCCTCTGTTGTCTGAATCCATGGACTAGCCTCCTCCCTCCTGCCATGCATGGTCTGATGTGCTGCCACTGCCCTGCATTTAGCATGATGTACCAGTCCACTCATCCTGCCCTCCATTGCCCAATTCTATGGCCCATCATTGACCTCCTGCTTAGCCTCTGTGCTTTGCTTGCTGCCCCTATTCTCCTTCCCCCTGCCCTCCGATGTCTTTGTGCATGCCCCTGCTCCATCCTTTTTGACCACCATGTTCCATGGACCTGCCACTCCTATCTACTCTGAGTGTTCTGTTGAGCTCCCCTCCCACCTGCCTAGCATTGTCAGATGACTGTAACCTGTCCCTGCCACCTCCACCCTGCCTGTCCACATGCCATGCCCCTATCCCCTTCCTCCTGTCCTCCATGGTCCATTTTACTGCCACACCCTTCTGCCCTCCCTGGTCTGTTGTGCTGCAACTGCTCCTCCTGCCTGCCCCGCGCGGTCTGTTGTGAGGCCCCTTCCCCTGAACTCTCTTGTCTGTGCCCAGGTCCTGACCCTCCCTTCTATCCTCCATGGTCCTTTGTGCATGCCCCTGCACCCTCCTTCTTGCCATCATAGCCATTGTGCTGCCACTAACCCTCCCGCTTGCCATGCATGGTATTCTGTGCTGCCATGGCCCCTCCCACCTTCCCTGTGTGGTCAGCTAGCTGCTCCTGACCCCCTCCCACCTTCCCTCCATGGTCTGTGTGTATGCCATCATAGTCTCACTGTTGCTCTCCATGGTGTGTCTTGTTTCTAGTGCCCATCCTGCCTGACCTCCATGGTCATCTTGCTGCTCCTGCCCTGCCCCCTTGCCCCCAGCCCTCTGTTTCCATGTGCAGACCCCTATTCCCTCCCGGCTTGTCGGTTCCATTGTAATGCCCCTGATCCGTCCCTCCTGCCCTTTATGGTCTGTTATGCTGCAGCTTTCTCTCCTGTCTGTCCATTATGGTCAGCTAGCTACCATTGCCTCTTTACCCTCTGTTGTCTGTTGTCCATGTGCATGGTCCTGTCCCCTCCCTATTGCTTTCTATGGATTGTTGTGCTGCACTCCCGTCCCGCATGCCCTGTGTGGTGTATTGTGCTGCTGCAAACCCTGATGCCTGCCCTGTAGGGTCAGTTTGGTGCACCTCTCAATGTCCCTCCTGTCCTCTGTTATCCGAGTCCATGTCCCTACCCCAATTCCTCCTGCCTACCATGATCCAATGTACCATACTTGCGAACATTTTGAACTTGGTAAGAGGGAGATTTTGAAATAAAACTGGGGTATTGATTTTCTCCTTTGAGTTACACTGAAAAAGAGAAGATTGTAGACAGGAAACAGATCAAGTAAAGCCCATTTGAGCTTAAAAACATTGGACGTTTCCTGGCTGAAACGGGTCTGTTGGCATGTATGGTTGTACGACCACTGCCTCTTCCTTCTGCCCACAATGGTCTATTATATTGCCACAGCCTCTCTTGCCAGTCCTGTATTGTTGGTTTGTTGCCCCTGCCCCCCTTTCCACTGCCCTCCATAGTCTGTTGTGCTGCCACTGCCCTTCCTGCCTGCCTAGTGTGGTCAAATTGTTGCCTCTGCACTTTCCTACCTGCCTTCAATTTTCAGAGTCCGTGCCCCTGGCCTCTGCCTCTCAACAGTATCCCAACGAACAACTAGATTGCTAACATTCTATATTTATTACAAAAGTGTGGAATGCCTGACGTCATCTTGATGTAATCAAAACTGTAATGCCTAGAGCATTTCCTTTAGAAATTACATATATGAGAGGGTCTTATTTGCATCAAAATTATGGTTAGTGCTCTAAAAAACTAAAATGAGGACATATTTTCTGAGTTTTCAAATAGCGATAAAGAACTTTTAAATTATTTGTAATCTTAGTTTTTTTATCCAGTTGACCACTTGATTAAATGTTGCATCCAAGGGGAGAGGGTGTGGTGTTACTTCCAGAGCTGCAGACTTTGCAACTGGGGAACCAGGTTGGAGTTTCTGCTTCAGCTCAACATTCTGTGATTCTGGTCAAATCACTTAATCTCCCCATGTCTACAACCAAAATGAATTTGATCTTGTGTGATGTAACCAATGTTCATGTAAAGCACTCCAATACCTGACAAGTCTGCACTATATAAAACTGCAAATACACAAAAAATAAGTGTTTTGCACACTTCTGTCATTGGGCTACATTTGGGCTACATCTGGGTGATATTTGGGCTACATTAGGGCTCTTTTGTCTCCGGAGGCCATCTTGGGAGATTTATTTGTTATGAAGTTTCCTAATTTCCTCATTTACTGCAGTCTCCTCAGTAGGAAATGCTTTCAGTTTTTTACTTTGATTCAATCAAGAAGGTATTCAGATATGTCACACATTTGCCATAAATTCTGAATGTTAGCACTCTAGTTGCTCATTAGATCACTGTAGTAAAGCTACTGCTCACCACGGAAGTCTGCTGCTAGTATTAGAAGTGCATGTTTCAGTCTGCATATCAGAATTTTTTAATGAAATAGAAGAGGATTTGAGAAGTCACTCAAAATGTGCCCTCATTTTTCTTTCTTCAGCACTAATCATAATTTCTATGGCAAAATGAACCCCCTCATTGTGTTCCTTTTTAAATTAAATGTTTTAAGTGTTACCAGTTTATTCCAATCAAGATGGCTTCAGGTGTGCCATACTTTTGTCATAAGTAAGACAGTAAGCGCTCTAGTTGTTCTTAAGAACACTCTGGGACATTCTGTCATTGGGCTATACTTGGGCTACATCTGGGTGATATTTGGGCTACATTTGGGCTCTTTTGTCTCTGGTGGCCATCTTGGGAGATTTATTTGTTATGAAGTTTCCTAATTTCCTCATTTACTGCAGTCTCCTCAGTAGGAAATACTTTCAGTTTTTTACTTTGATTCCATCAAGAAGGCATTCAGATGTGTCACACATTTTCCATAAATTCTGAATGTTAGCACTCTAGTTGCTCATTAGACCACTGTAGTAAAGCTACTGCTCACCAGGCAAGTCTGCTGCTGGTATTCAAAGTGCATGTTTCGGTCTGCATGTCAGAATGTTTTTATGAAATAAAAGAGGATTTCAGAAGTCAAAATGTGCCCTAGTTTTTCTTTCTGCAGCACTAATCATAATTTATATGGCAAAATGAACCCCCTCATTTTGTTCCTTTGTAAATTAAATGTTTTAAGTGTTACCACTTAATTCCAATCAAGATGGCTTCAGGTGTGCCATACTTTTGTCATAAGTAAGACTGTTAGCGCTCTAGTTGTTCTTTAGAGCACTCTGGGAAGCTGCAGTAGAACACAAAGGAATCAACTGACAGTCTCTGCCCTTGTTGGATGTACATGTTTTACTGAGAATGTCAGACTTCATTCTTACATGACTGAGAAAGATAATGTGAATTTACAGAAAATATGCTCTCAGTTTAGCTTATAGATCACCTTCCAAACCTCTGTGGGAAAAGTATGAGAAAATAGTTTTCTCTCAAACATGGTTAGTGATATCACAGCAGAAGGCTTTTTCACGTGGTAAAATCACCTTAGAACACACCACAATTCCTAAAATGAGTATGGTACCATCAACAAATGATTTATAATGTAACTTAAGTCTTAAAACCTTCTATTAACTGCAATGCTTTTTAATGAGGTGCTATCATGTATATTGGTCCCAAGATGGCTGCCAACACTTCTTGGATGAAGTACTGACAGCCAATCAGATCTCACGATGAGATGTGTGGCTAGGCTCCGCCCAGATATGTATGTGATTTTACTTTTGATTTTCTCAGGAACTACTGAACAGATTGACACCATATATGCAAAAGGCACATGCCTGACCTGAGGACTACCTCTTTGCCAAATTTCAAGTAATTCTGTTCAGCCGTTCGGGCTGTACCTTGGACTAAAGGTCCCTATGGAAAATTGCATGGGGAAAACGTGTTTTGGGACCCCTTCTTTTTTCTCAGCCCCCGCTTGACTAATTCCCCCGAGACTTTCAGGGTAGGAGCGGAGCGGAGCGCCTCACCTATTTTGAAAATTTCGCGAGGATTCGTCAACCGGCGCCAAAGTTATTCCAAATAGAATGTTGCGGATTTCCTATGGAAACACGGTCCTAACTATAACTATCTACTGGCGACCGCCAGTAGATAATATATTTCTGAGAATTTTAGTCGCTAATAACTTTGCCCCCGTTTGTCAAATCTCCAGAAAACTGTCCTGACCATATCGATTTTTCTACATTAGAGGAGGATGGAAACCTTTGCGATGATAGGTCATGGGGGTCCCAAGACACGTTTTTCCACCAATGCAGACATTTATATCGCATGTAGTGTGAAAACACCTGAACAGATTTCTACTCTACGCCACTCCACTCTATGCTTCTCCACTTTATGCTATTGCACTTTACTACTCTCCATGCCAGTCCACAGTTCTCTATTCCATGCTACGCAACTTCACTCTATGCTATTCTAATGTATGCCACTCCACTCAATGCTATTCTGCTATACGCAACTCCACTCTGCACCACTCAACTCTATGCTATTAGACTATATGCCACTCCCCTGTACACTGCTCTATGCTTTTCCAGTCTTAAAGGAGTGCATGGAGAAGGTGTGAGTTATAGTTAATGCAGTGTGGCTACCGAGTTCAAAGCACTGTGTCTAGAGGTCTGCGAGTTATATTAATTTGAAGATGTTGTGTGACTTATAAATTGAAGATATAAGTATAAGTTTAGACTTTTAAATATGTGTGTGGCTTAAGTTTGTAGAGACAAAATTAATAGTTATATTAGCTTAAGGGTGGTGCGTAAATTATACATTTAAGGTATAACTTTTGAATTTGTAATGATTGTGTGTGTGTGTGTGTGTATATATATATATATATATATATATGTCCACGCTGCAAAAACAAAATGTCGACATGAAAGTAATGGGTTCCATTTTACTTGCAGGATGTTGTGCTTGAAACATAGCAGCAATGCAGTTCATAAACTAAATTTTAAAGCTAATTTTACAATTTTACAATTTCTATGGAGAGCAAGATAAACGGAAAGTACTTATTTTATACTTGTATATCACGTGCACTACCTCAGTGTATAAAAGGTGTGGTTTTTAATGGTGCTCACCGAGTCACTTGGGAAACCGTTTGAGTCCATAAATAAGTGCTGTGCTCTTAAAAATCATTTTTGCTGCCAGTCACAAACGCGAAGGGGTCCCATGGAGACTCCTTCACGTTTACGACTGACTAATCACCTACTTGACGTAGGCAGTAAACTGCGATTGTTTTGCGACCACATTCCTGTTGCAAAACAACATACCCTTGCAACTCGCTATTAGGAAGGGACGCCTTTGGCAGGCCCCTTCTAATAACAACTCGCAAACCCTATTTTGCAAGTCTGTAATAGGCTACCGACTCACAAAATAGGGTTGTTACATTGCACAAGTGCAGAATTCTCCATTTGCAACCACTAAAAACAGTCGTACATCTTGCCCAGAATGCTTTGTTAGGCAAAATGTCCTAAGTTGCATGGCGGCATAATATTATTTAGTAAATATTTAGCATTCTGGTATTCAAATGGTGATCTTACTATTAGGCCCTTTTAGATGGTGCAGAACAACCTTTTGTTAATTATGTCCTAGTTTCACTGTGCTTTACATTACCTAATAATGGAACTGTGTTTGCAGGTTTACTCAGCTTTTTTCTTCTTTTTTCAGGTCGTGTTATTAGGAAAATACAATGCACAGGGACTTGGTTCAGACTATGAGTTATTGTTGCGTTGCACCAAAGGACACGAGTATGTGAAAACGGTGATGCAAAATGGACGAATGATGGGCGCTGTACTCATTGGTGAAACAGATTTAGATGAAACCTTTGAAAACTTGATATTAAATCAAATGGACCTCTCAATGTATGGAGAAAATCTTTTGGATCCAAATGTAGATATTGAAGACTATTTTGATTAAAATGACTGAAATACATGGATTCTGGTAACTTCCCTGGCAAGTAGAAATTGTAAGCATGGTCACAGAAAAAAACATAAGTGAAAATGTTTCTGAAGTTGAGAAACTAACGGTGTGCTGAGCAGTGATTAACTTGCGTATACAGTGTAGTACCACTGTGGTAAATTCAAACTTGTATAATCTACTTAGACCCACAGTTTGTGTTTTAGTAGTAGGTTTCACCACACATGGCTGGTGGAGATTCATTGTAGCCATTAGTGTTACCTGCATTTCATAGAAAGAGCCGCTTCCAAGCAGGTACCAAAGTGGATTTTCAATTCTTGAGCAACATAAAAAGACCACGGTGCCGATTACGATCCGGTAAAAAAATTCCCCGTACGACTCGTATCCGGTCTTTTTACTGTACGAATCGTACAAGTGCCGTACAAACAGCCAATTACGATTCGCATGGGAAAAAGTCCATACGAATCGCATTGGGAATTATTCCCTACACGTCCTCGGGTCGGAGAATGTGTCCGACACGTCCTCGGACGATTTACCGTACAAGTGTGAAAAGTGAAGTCCGACCGCGGAATTACGATCCATCCCGTGCGTCCGATGTTACAACCGTATGGAAAAAACACCGTCCGCACCGAACTCCCATAGCAACCATGGAGACATGTGCCCGCATACGCGCCCAACACTCCCCCCAGACCTCCTATGTACGAGTCGAATCCCCCCCTCCCGGCCCCCGTACGTTTGAGTCGACCCCCCAGCCCCCGTACATTCGAGTCGACCCCCCCAGCCCCCGTACGTTCGAGTCGACCCCCCCAGCCCCCGTATGTTTGAGTCGACACCCCCCCAGCCCCCATACGTTCGAGTCGTCCCCCCGTGTA
The DNA here is from genome assembly GCF_964204655.1 of Triturus cristatus. Classification (NCBI taxonomy): domain Eukaryota; kingdom Metazoa; phylum Chordata; class Amphibia; order Caudata; family Salamandridae; genus Triturus; species Triturus cristatus. The sequence goes on from NC_140585.1 coordinate 494,969,809, forward strand.
TGTACACCCGTGTACGTGTCGTACCCCCCGTGTATGTACACCCGTGTACGTGTCGTACCCCCGTGTATGTACAACCGTGTATGTATCGTACCCCCCGTGTATGTACACCCGTGTACGTGTCGTACCCCCGTGTATGTACACCCGTGTACGTGTCGTACCCCCCGTGTATGTACACCCGTGTACGTGTCGAACCCCCCGTGTATGTACACCCGTGTACGTGTCGTACCCCCCCGTGTATGTACACCCGTGTACGTGTCGAACCCCCCGTGTATGTACACCCGTGTACGTGTCGAACCCCCCGTGTATGTACACACTTTTTGGGTGCCGTGAAAATATTGCCGTCCGGACTGCTGTCGGTTCTAATCGTACTTCCTGGGTCGTGAAACGCTGCCTGACAGCGTCCCGACGTCACGTCGTAGCATTCCCGGATCACATTCGTATGTATATTTTCGTCGGTCGATGTTTTTTACGATTCGTACGGAAATGGTGTTTCCGTGCGAATCGTAATTCCATGTTTGTAAAGTTTTACTACCGGGTACGAGTCGGACGGAGAAAACGCTCCGACCGACGGTTCGTACCCGGTTTTTACCGGATCGTAATCGGCACCCATGTCTTTTTGTGGTTAGTAGGGAAAGACAATCACAGGGATAGGAAGAAGGCTGTGTTTTACATCTTATGAAGAGGCCAACTAACTGAGAAGATGGATGAATAAGTGATTAGTTTTATTTATCATTGCTCCCTAAGAGTATTTGCTGTCTAGGTTAGAGGATTCCTGTGTATAAAATGTAAAGATTAGTTATCAATATTTTATTAATTGAAGAAAGTACAGCAGGAGGCTTTATGGCACTATTATTTGAGAATTAAATGTTACATACTTCTAAATACAGAATTTAATACTTTATTATACCTGTACCAGGAGCACTTTGTTTTGTAATTATGGATGTGGATTTACCGGACTATTCACTGTTTTCTCCTGAGGAACGTTTTCTTCTGTGGAAATCATGATGATTTCCATATATAATCCTGACGCTCCAGGTAGTTTTCCACATACATATTCCACCATGTTTTACTTGGCAAAGAGGTCTACAGAAGAAAACCTGCCTTATTACCGCTCATTCCATTTCTGCCCAAATCAAGATGTCCGTGAGTCCGATGATGACAGTATACGTGACTAGGCACATGAGGTAGCACTCAGCATCCATGGAGTCTCCAGGGAAAATGTATTCTTAGATTTATAAATAAGATGAAACCACAGTCCAAAACTCCCCTTCCCTGAGGCCTTCACCATTCTAACAATATTTTAATTTCTTGTGGCTAGCCAGAAACCTTAACCACATATCTTTCCCAGCAAGATAAGGTTGTTAGTGGAATATTAGTTTTCATAATTGGAGGGTAGGGACCACGGTGGCTGCTGGAAAATATAGAACATTGGCTTTTTTTTTGTATCTTCAAGGTCTTGAGTTAGGGCATGATTGATTATTATACATCATAGCATAATTTTTCACAAGCAATATCAGTAGCATGGTAAACCTTATACTGACTAAGAACCTTACATGACTTTCCAGAATGTCACTAGTAGCTGAATATTCAAAACATTGCATAGACAAAGAATGACAAGCTTTTCCAGTAGTTTTCCAGTTATGTAGGCTTTAAAATGGATTTTGACTTTCTACTATGGATATCAAAACCAGTGAGCTATCTAAGCTCAAACCACAGCTGTCACAGTGGAAGTGCAAAAAATAACAATAGTCCACGCACTACAGGCGGTTTTACCCTCAGGCACCAACCTACCAGAAGCTACTCCTCTAGAAGATAGATTGTTGACCGAATATATGCAAAAAAGGGCCACCTCCTTCACCTATCGTAAGTTAGTAAACAACTTGCCTGACCCCATGTTGACACTTAGACAGAAATTGTCCATGGATTTAGGGGAAATTGATGACTTGGAGTGGCAGGAGGCACTATCGTCTCCACGAGAGGTTGCAATACCTGCGCGACTGAGGTTGATACAACTCAAAGTACTTCACCGTACATATTACACTAGAGTGACCCTCTGCAAAATAGTGACGGCTTCACATCAATTCTGTCTGCGAGATTGTGGGGAAGAGGGTACTTTCTATCATACTATATGGGAATGCCCGAAGATTATGGCGTACTGGGTCAAGATAATGAGGACTGTATCACAAACTGTGGAGGTGTCACTGATTCCAGAACCAATACGAAGTTTTCTAAATATGTGGGAACCAAATGACCCGAGTCATCCAGCACAGGATTGGGTAACACTGGGACTTTGTTTGCTAAACGGAATATTGCGAGGAGGTGGGGGTCAGGAGAGTCACCTACATTGCAAGAATGGTGTAAAGACATGGATGAAGCTATGGTGGCGGAGAGGGCGGCGTATGTGCATTGGGGGTGTCCTCAAAAATGGGGAAGAGTCTGGGGAGACTGGAATAAATTCAGGGGGTATATCTATGAACCACCAAGAATGGAAACTGATCAAATGTCCGATTAAAGGGGGAAGGGAGAGAACAAAGTTATTGTATTGTACTGTCACTGGGGCCGTCCCTGATGTAATGGATAATTATTTCATAAGTAATGTTAAAAGGTAAATGTGCAACTGGATGCTAAACAATGTGTATACCATGTGATTTTGTGATGCCCTACGTTTCCAATAAAAGTAGTTAAAAAATAAAAATTTAAAAATAACAATAGGCAAAATGAGACCACCCTGAGGGTCTGGAATTGGGCATCATCATGCAGTTGGAGAAAACGGATGTGTTGCGTTTGGTAGACACTGGAAACCTCAACACTGTCATACCTGCGCATGCACGGTGCTTCTAAAATAAAAGCTTGACACGACCATAGCAGGTACGACAGTTTTGAGGGCAGTCTCATCTTGATGCATAGAATCTCCATTTGTGTTGTACTGATTTATTCAGCTTGAGTCTTTCCATCTATACTTGTTGCTAACAGTCTTTGTTGTCCTGATGATGACCCCGTCCATTATGTCAACAAAAAGAAACTAGTGGACTCTTGTGATTTATCAGGATTCACACACTGTACTCCTACTTTGAGTCATGTTGAAGAATCAGCATTCAGTCAGCACCTAGTTATATCTGTATATATGTTGTGTATAACCCAATATGTTGTAGATATTTTTGTACAGCACCCACACACTACTTTTCACTATTGTCACTACTCACGTTCAATGCATCTTATTTGGAGCACCTGCCATGTTATACGATATGTTGAATTAAACATACTTGGCGACTTTATCCAAATGGTTTGGATGACTATATTTTGCCTAGGAGGTTTAGGCTTCTATCCTCCCCCAAGGGGACCATTGTTACATTTTTGAATTTGAGTAGCCCTAGTTCCCAGGGTTACTGGGTTGCCCCATAGTAGTTTAGTATGTTACATTGGAAGTGGCATGTGATCATAGTATTACATTTCAAAGGCTCAGTGTGTATCATCACTTTTTCTTTTAATTTGCAGTTTCCTGGGTCTGTATTACACAAAGCGTACATTGAGCCACTCTGCACTGTAGGGCATCCTTGACTGAGTGTGCTGTTTGCAGACTGGGACACTATGCCCTGTTACTCTGTGTGCTTTTCACATTGCAGGCGCAACATGCTCCAGAATTGTGAACAGCGCATTAGTGATAGGCGGAGCAGCTCCTTAAAGCTGTCTGTCTCCCTTTCACATCACGCTGAGAGCAGTCTTCATATTTAAGGTGTGGCAGGTACCCATGCAGGCGGGGGCAGTGAGTTATTGCAACTGCCTGCAAGAAGCTGCCTGGTAATGGGCATGGGACCCCTGTGGCCCGCACCCAGTGGATTCCTTCTGGGGAACACTGACTGTGCATCCCTTTGTGATGTACAGAGAGTGTGCCTGCTGAGAATCTGTAGTGAGAGGTAGGCAGGACAAAGTTATTCCTAATTTGCATGAGGCCACAACCCCATGTGAATGAGGGAAAACTCACTTTAGATCACGCCGATGCATATTTAGTGCTGACACAATGTAAATTACTGTGAGAAAGTGGATTATTATTTGGGATGGATGGTAGTCCACCGCAAGTAATAATGTTACTCTCCATGTTGGGTCCAGTTAAAGTTTGAGTAATTTAAACCGGAGCTCAGTCCTTAGTAGTTATGGCACAGAGTGGACAAGCTTAACTTAGGAGAACGTGTAAGGCATTTAAAAGTTCAAAAACAGTTAAAAAGTTAAAAAAAACAACACAACAAAAATCCCACTCCAATCATAAAAATAGAGATTACTTAATGAACAGTGAGGCACCAAAACGACATAAATCCATAAGGGGAACAGTAGATATGAATTTCTAAAGTTTTACATGAAAATATTGCCAAAAACTGTTATGCTCCCGTCACGGCCATCTGGTTGCTCTTTATCGATACTGAGGTCCGACTTTAGACTGACTGCAATGGAGCACGGTTGGATACAGAAGTTTACGTTCTGACTTAGTCAAGATCCTCAGCAGGGCAAAGCAGCAGGCTATGACTGAGGTGGGCTCCACAAGGATAGACAGCCATTGTGAGAAGTCCTGGTGTAGCTATTGACATTTAGTTGGAAAGCTCAGAGCGGGAGTGTTTGATCCAGCGGTTTCTAGCTGGCTAGAATGCATCAAAGCCAGGCAGAATCCACCGTCCTAGATAGGATAAGTACAATACACTTGTCTGATAACCTGTGCTCACCCTTGAGTAGCTAGGCACAGAACAGTCAGGCTTATCCTCAGGGTCAAAGTGTAAAGTATTAGCACAACACCATCCTCGCAACACCCTGAGCACACTACAAAAAGACTCCACACGTAGATATAAAACTGGTCTTTTTATTGCACACACATTAGATGTATACTTTACAGTTATATGCAATTGTCAAACTCTACCATTAGCAGCAGAATGGCATGAACATATAAGTACTAGTCATAGGTATTCACTGGTCCCATTAACCCCTTTGCCTCGTAATCAAAATAAACCCATGTACGTACTTCCCCGATGGTGTTCATGATCCAAGCGATTCCTCCCACATCAGTAACGACAGAAACATGAAAGCTGTTCAGAAGTATTCCTCTTTCCTGCTATCACATTGGCATAAAATAGGACATTCCCAATATCGCCTACCCCATACAGTTGTAATGGCCAAGAAATCACAGGTTTTTACTACACCTCAGCCACTCAAATTACATCAGCCATGGATACACATTGCCCCAGCTGACAACACTTTGATCAGATGGTCGGAACCACCTAAGGGGAAGGAAATAGTTACTTGGTTTTGTTCATCCACATTAGGTCTTTAGGCACCCAGCAGTACCTTCACGAGTGCATGCTCATCATCCCAACTGTAAGCAAAAGACTGACACCGGAAGCTAGTGTACTTCCAATTTGGATAACTCTTTTCCCTCACGCAGAGGTGCGAGCTGCAGTTGCTCCAGGCAACCAGCCGTTTGGGCACACAAAGCACAACGAGACCCCTCTGGTCCAGTCACGATATTCACAACAATAGAGTACCTTGTGGCTTCAGCCAGGGAGAGGGAGCCGGTGACTTCAGACTAATGCAGGTATGTCGGGCACTGTCGTCTTCCCAATCTGGAGGTCGGAGACAGTCTAGGCTTCCAGCTCGGGTCCCGCAGACTCAGCAGCCCTCTGACACCACACGATACAGAATACAAGCTACCACAGGTTTCCGGTTGTAAGCTCCTGATCCTCTGACTCAGCAAACCTCCCCTGGACTCCTCGTACTCCTCACACTACGGCACACCTAGGTGGGTCACTGATTATTACGAGTACACCCCTCGCCACACTGTGATTACTGCATACGTTGGGACAGTCCTTGTCCCATCCGATAATCACTTCTGCCTGTTTCTGCCGCACTCTGCACGGTCCCTACGATCTCATGGAAACAGGGAGATCCTTTTTGTCCCTGGGATCTCGTGGACAGGAGACCAGCCAACCAGCCCTTGGAGAGTGCTTAGGGACCCTGGCCACAACAGTTTGCAATTAGCAGAAGGCCAGCAACATCCAGGCAAAATCCACCAAATGATAGTCCCCTTCATAGAGCAAAACAAAGCCCCAGGCCATCACAAGTCTGCGGATAATCCAGTTGCAGTCCCTCCTGCCTCAAATGGTAAACTCTTGTCTTTATCCTAGTGTCAAACCAGCATAGTATGTTTCCAATCCCCAAAGCGTCTCGAACTCCTGAGGACTGAGCCCCAGTAGTAATACCACAGTAGCCTTTGAAATGAGATCACTTCAAATGGTCACCTTTGAAATATACAGGCCCTTTCCAAATTGTGTCCTGTCTGCCATGCTACCCTGGGAATCTTGAGCAATATCTTTAGTGGGGCTAAGACCCTGCCCCTTGGAATGCAGGTGCCAATTCCACCCCCCTCTTATCCATCACAGAAAGCCCCCGTCAGAGTCGGCAGTTTCCCTTGAGCCCCTAGCTTATGGCTATCTTATCAGGAATGCACAGATGTAGCTGTCCGCCAGCACCCAGATGTGGATTGGAGATAAGCTGACAGGCACACGGAGCCTCGAGCACAGGAATGCCCACTTTCCCAAAGTGGTATTTCCACATTAGTAATGTTGAATCCACTCGCACTACCGGAGAGGATTTGCCACTACTAACTCATCGATATCCAACATTATACTGCCACTCATCTGCACATAGGAGATACAGCTCAATAGCCTTTCCACAGATCCCTCATGTCAATCAAATGTGAGAAGCTGGCCCTACCATACCAAACACACCATCCAGCGCATTCACTACCAGTGCATTTAGTGCACATGCCCTACCTCTTCCCAACACCTCAATCTGCACCCAGGGAGTACTCCGTTGTAGCGCGACATGCAGAACCGTGGTAAGTGGCTTTTTAAATGCGAAGCCAAGTAACAGTAACCTGCACATACAGGACCCTCCAGGGCATACCCGTGGCACGTTTGAAGAGCTACCTCTGCGGGTTGCATAACCAGTACTGCAGACCTGCAGAGGAGCATTTCAGTTACATGCCCTCGGTATATGTCTTACCCCTAGACAAGGGACTTACATCCAACTCAAATCAGCCAGTAATGTATACACCAATCATCAGTATGTGTATGACAATCATAGTTCCTTGATACTGAATCGCAGTGTCAAAATTGCTCAAATTCTTAAGGTTCGAACATAGATTAAAAGCAAAAAGTCGAGGAAAAGCACCCTACAAAGTGCCCTTTTCAACAGGAGCAACCTGAATATTTGGCCCAGTGGCCTCGCACTTTTGTTGGATTGGTTTTACAGGTTTGTCCTGATCCTCCGGAGGTGTTTGAAGCCAAACATTTCTAAGTGCCAGGTTTTTCTGGATGTTTTGGACGAGTACACTTTGACACAACCAAGCGTCTCAGGACCTTAGGAATATCACTTGGGGGTTAAGACTAACTCCAGCTGAAGCCAGGGCAGGCCCAATTAAAACTGGTCAGCTGTGCTGTTCAAGAAAAGGACTTCTAGCAGCTTGTCATGTCCTTGTAGCTTAACAGAAGTTTAGTCAACTGACCCTTGTAGCCCACTTCTTTGTTCTGGGTACAAGTGGGCACATGTTTGGAATTTTAGGTATCCACACAGGTCTTACCAGGAGGTGTAGTCTTTCTTCTGTCTTCCACAGGTCAAGTAATGTTCTGAAGAGGGTGCCACGGTCGGTGCATTTATGCCTGGTACTAGCCTGTGGCTGAGGGTGACTCCAGACCCTCCCCTAACCAATGGAGAAAAGGTTCCCATGGTAAGCCTAACCAACTTTTTCAGTATTTCCTGTGTGCCACTGGGATTGATGATGGACATATGAGGGGCAGGCTTTAATGTTAGCTCCATCTGCCTGTAACATGGTAGGGCTCTTTGAAGTTAATTAAATGTGTGGGCACTGCCCAGATGGTCGTCCTGTCAGAGGAACAGAACACCACCCTACACCCAAGGCCTTTGTCTCAGCTCTGGAAGAAAATTCACACCACATCAGGGTGACTATTCAGCTCCTGGTTGGCAGTTGGCAGCTAATGCAGATAGGCTTCTAGATGCTTTAGACAAGCAAAAGGTAACTTTTTAAAAAGTACTGTTATGTCTTATGAGTTAGAGATGGTGGGACCCTTTTGGTCCCTGATAGACTCCATAGAACAATCACGTAAGTGTTTGGGGGTGGGTTACAGAATTCATGATGTAGAATATTCAGTGAACGGTTACACACTGATGAATAAAGACGTGTAATACCAATCAGCGTGTGTGGAATGATCATTTGCATGTACCCAGGCTAGGTAGAAAACATTAACTGGTGACGATATAGGGATTACATAAACCCCCAACCTGAAGAACTGAGCGTGCTCTCCCAGAGAGTTTGCTGTGGTCCAGCAAAGTGGTTGTTTGTGCCACATGTGCCTCAGTTGTATTGAAAATCAATGTTTCTCGTAAGTGGAGTCCAAGCACCACTCCAGCCCGTGCAAGCCCTGTGAAGAAAGTGAAGTCTTTACAGAAAGTTTGTTATCGACTAGAAACTTGCTGGTAAAGCCGAGACAAAAAATACTGCACCACAGCCTAAATCCGTCGTCATTCATACAGTGCAACAACACCAAAGGCAGCAACAACCAGATACAATACAAAGAGGTGAGAAGGGTGAAGAACCCGTCCAAGAAACAAAGCTGCTACTCACCGCAAAAAAAAAAGACCACGCCTCACAACCAGGGAGCGGGTGCGACGACCCAAATGTTAGCACATTGCTAGTGCTTGATGAAGGTTCTGCTCCAATCGGGCAACAGACACTGCCGGCGTGAGCTCTTCAACTGACCACAGATATTTTAATTGATTATGATGCTGCTGCACTCATAAAACTACCGCCTCCTAAAACGAAGAATATTGGTGATCGCTAGACTGCTTGGGTTGAACCTTTCAATGATTTAATTGATGCGCTGGAAGAAATAAATCACAAAAAGGTCATCAAAAATCTGAAGAATTTTGCGGGTGAAGGAGTAAAATAACTGATAAAGAAAATACCACCCGTGGTGAAGTAACAAACCGCCAAATCAAAGATGTGCTGAACACCAAGTTAAATCCAATGCCAAATCTCAACTACTAATGGTACATTTTCAACCAAGAAAATCAGAAAGCTGGCGCAACAATGGATGAGTTTATAGAAAGACTTGATTCGCTCATCAAGCATTGCAATTCAATTAGTTCAATGATAAAGAGGCCATGGGTCTCAGAGTAATAGATGGTTGATTCTCCGATTCCTACAGACGACGAATGCTGAAAGAGACACTCACCTTTGAGCAAGTATTCATGTCTGCCAGAGCGGAGGAAAGAGCTGACAGACAAGCAGCTAACATGGAGACCAGAACGGCCCAAAATGAATCCGCGCTGAATGTGAAAAGCAAGTCAAAACATAAGAGAGAAGGCCATAAAGTTATGTCTCCAAAGTACAAGAGGTTAAGTTTCAGTGTGGATTTTCCTTTCCACATGAAGGTAAGTATCCCACCATTGGACAGATATGTAAAGACTTGGGGAAAGAGAACCATTTTGTAATAGTTTGGAAAGCGAGCGAAAGATTACGTGTGTCACGTTGAGAAAACAAAATGGAGAAAAGATCTAGTGCATCATGCCAAGAAAACAAAATGGATGCCAAAATATTCCAAAGACCTTCCAACCATGCCCACAAGGCCAAGCTGCAATATAAATTGAGCCAAGTAGAAGCTGTACGACGTCGATGGTTGTCAAATTCCTCGTCCAAACGTTTGTCACCGTCATTGTCAGGCGACAATGAGGATGATGGTTGTGTGATGTCAATTTTGACTGCCGGATGACATTTGCATTAGGATTAGCTTCTTGCAAGTAAGTATGCCGGTCGAAGCTAGGTTGACAAGTAAAAGTGGAAAATTAATTTGGACACTGTCCATAAATCACACTGACAGTGAATGAGTGCTCAAAACATTTTTATCATGGACAGTGGTGCGTTGATCAGCATTATGCCAGCGGAAAAGTACAATGAACTGTCTCCAGTGCCCCATTTAACCCAGTCAAAAGCCAAAGTGAATATGTGGGCTGCTTTGAAGCCACTGCAAAGTCAAGCTTCATTCATAGCAACTGTGAAACATAAACAGACGAAAGTACAAGCACCTATTCATGTCCTGCAAGGCACTTCGAGTGCATGTTTACTCACTTTTAGTACTGCTGCTTACATGAGGTTGTTTTTTGTAAAACTACAATGTCAATGACTATCGTGAGATAGTTAATCAGTTACCATCCGTGTTTCATGGACAAGGAAGACTCAGAACATAAAAGTGCAATTTTACATAGATGAGGACGTCCGTCCTGTTGCTCGACGATATCGTCAAATTGCATTTCATTTGCAAGAGGCTGTTGAGAATGAGCTTGACACTAATAAGGCACGACATTATTAAGTGACCCACTGGTCCGACGTCATGAGTATAACCCATGGTGGTAGTGCCGAAGGAGGACAGGGAAGGAGCCATGCACATATATGTTGATATGGACCAGGCGAACAAGGCAATTGAAAGAGAGTGACATCCAGGTCCGCACATTGCTGAATGGAGATAACGTCTTTTTCCGCCTTGATTTGAACAAAGGTTATCACCAACTGGAAGAAAATTGCAAGTACATTACTACCTTTTCGACTTGTGTTGGTTTATTTAGATATTAAAGGCTACAATTCAGAGTGTCATCAGCTGTAGAAATCTTTCAGAAGTTTCATTTGATGCATAATACAGCCAGTTATGAATGCTTTCAATTACGGTGATGACTTAATAGTTTTTGGGGCCACGCGAAAGGAACATATTAAAGCCCCACAAGTGTGTTGTATACTTGCTGATGCTGGTCTCACTTAAAATGTGGCAAAGTGTGAGTTTCAATAAACCAAACTCAAGTTCTTTTGTCATATATTTTCTGATGGGGGAATGTTTCTGGTTCCAAATAAAGTACAAGCCTTGTCATCCACTTTTACCCCACAAGATGAAACTGTGCTGTAATTCTTTCTTGGTATGGCCAGTTATTGTTCAAGGTATATACGTGACTTTGCCAGTGTAAGTGCCCAATTAAGAGACTTAACAAAACATAATGTTCCATCTTGAGTGTCACACGAATTTGTACAAAGCTTCAAGAAAATCAAGTGTACAGTTGAGAACACCACGGGAATGGCATACTTTGATCCGAAATTGCAGACGGAGGTTGTTTATGCAAGCCAGGTGGGGTTGGGTGCCATCTTTGCCCAGCACACTGGACATACCAATGCCCCAAGACACATTGTAAAAGACACACAATTGATGGACGAAATGCAGAACAAATCAAAACATTCACCCCCAGTCAAAAGATCTGGGTTAAATCCATCATTCTTTTGCCCACTACGCCACCCCAGTTCAGACATGGCCATATGCAAATCAGTCTTGACCCTGTGCCTCATGGGAACAGTCCAGCCCGAACTGCCAAGCCCTCCCTGGACCGGAAACAAGCATCATAGGACCGGTTTCGGGGTTTCACCCCTCTTCAGCCAGGATAGCTTGATTCCAGTGGCACAGTGAGCCCAGGACCCACGTCTGCGCATACCTGGCGCACTTAGGGCAAGAAAGCAAAAGACACACAATTGATGGACGAAATGCAGAACAAATCGAAAGATTCATCTCCAGTCAAAAGATCTGGGTTAAGTCCATCATTCTTTTGCTCACCATGCCACCCCAGTTTAGACCTGGCCATATGCAAATCAGTCTTGACCCTGTGCCTCATGAGAACAGTCCAGCCCGAACTGCCAAGCCAGATCCTCCCTGGACCGGAAATAAGCATCCTAGGACCGGTTTCGGGGTTTCACCCCTCTTCAGCCAGAATAGCTTGATTCCAGTGGTACAGTGAGCCCAGGACACACGTCTGGGCATACCTGGCACACTTAGGGCGAGAAAGCAAAATACACACAATTGATGGACGGAATGCAGAACAAATCAAAACGTTCACCCCCAGTCAAAAGATCTCGGTTAAATCCATCATTCTTTTGCTCACCATGCCACCCCAGTTTAGACTTGGCCATATGCAAATCATTCTTGACCCTGTGCCTCATGGGAACAGTCCAGCCGAACTGCCAAGCCAGGTCCTCCCTGGACCGGAAACAATCATCCTAGGACCGGTTTCAGGGTTTCACCCCTCTTCAGCCAGAATAGCTTGATTCCAGTGGCACAGTGGGCCCAGGACACACGTCTGGGCATACCTGGCATACTTAGGGCAAGAAAGCAACAGCAACAGAAATCAACAGTTCTTTTTGCATTTATCACCCCGAGTGGGATGGGTATGCTCAGACGTGAGTCCCGTGCTCTCCATGCCACTGTAATCAAGCTATCCTGGCTGAAGAGGGGGGAAACCCTGAAACCGGTCCTAGGATGCTTGTTTCCAGTCCAGGGAGGACCTGGCCTGGCAGTTCGGGCTGGACTGTTCCCATAGGGCACAGGGTCAAGACTGATTTGCATATGGCTGCGTCCAAACTGGAATGGCATGGTGAGCAGAAAAACGATGGATTTAGGCCCAGATCTCTGTACTGGGGTGAATGTATGACATTGTTCTACATTCTGTCCATCAACAGTTCTTTTTGCATTTATCACCCTGAGTGGGACGTGTATGCTCAGACGTGAGTCCCGAACTCTCCATGCCACTGGAATCAAGCTATCCTGGCTGAAGAGGGGTGAAACCCCGAAACCGGTAGTAGGATGCTTGTTTCCTGTCCAGGGAGAACCTGGCCTGGCAGTTCGGGCAGGACTGTTCCCATAGGGCACAGGGTCAAGGCTGATTTGCACATGGCTGGGTCCAAACTGGAATGTCATGGTGAGCAAAAAAAAACGATGGATTTAGGCCCAGATCTCTGTACTGTGGTGAATGTATGACATTGTTCTGCATTCTGTCCATCAACAGTTCTTTTTGCATTTATCACCCCAAGACACATTGTGGCTTATGTTAGCCAAAGTTTGTCATTGACTGAATGTTTCTTTTTAAAACCTGAAAAGAAAACCTAGCTGTGGTGTGGGCTTGTGAGCATTTTCATGTGTTCCTCTATGGAAAGTATTTCACTGTTGTCACTGATCACCAAGCATTGCTCACCATTTTTGTCAATCCTAAAGCCATAATGCCCCCTTGCATTGAGAGTTGGGAGAGGTGATTCGAGGAGTATGATTATACAATTGTGTATTGTGCACCAAAAAAGCAAAATCATCCTGACTACTTCTCACATGTGCCAGTACAGTGTCATGGCAATACTTCTAAAGCGGCTGCTACACATGTTTACTTCATCGTGAAATCTAGTACCACTGCTACCATATCAGTGGAATAAATAATTGCTGCCACGTGCACGGACAGAGATCGTGGCAAAAACCTACTTTACCTCTAGGCTTCATCCTACGAGGATCCAGAATTGTCAAACCAGAGTCTGAGACAACAAGTTATTGAATTTACCCATGAAGGACATTGTGAAGTTGTTGCTTCTAAACAAGCTCTAAGGGACCGAGTGTGCTTCCCTCAACTTGATGAAAGATTTGAAAAATATTTAAGGCATGTCATTTGTGCAACTGCTTGTCATCTAAAACAACCCTGCATCCGTTACGTACGTCTGATCTTTCAAAGCATGCATGGGAGAAGATTGCAATTGATTTCCTTTGACACTTTGAAATTAAACAGCATCTACTAGTAATTTTTGATGAATATTCCTGTTTTCCTCTCGTGTAATATCTGTCATCATCTACTCATGACATAGTCATTGAGCGATTAGAAAGTATTTTTGCAACATAGGGCGTTCCTTCGATTTTGAAATCTGACAATGGCCAGCCCTTCAATAGTCGAGAAGTTTTAAGATTTCCTCACTCATCTAAATGTCAAGTATCAGAAAAGTATACCGCTCTGGCCACAAGCAAATGGTGTTGCTGAAAGATTTATACATACCCTCAAGAAGACCGGACAGCGCTGGAAAAGCTTGAACTCAAATCAGTTATGAGGCCTACGTTTTGTGCATACTGGTCAACTCCCCATTCCATTACCTGTGAAAGCCCTGTCACCTTAATGTTTGTGAAACTCACAGGAACCAAGTTGTCACAATGGACCACTGAGAGATCTATTGATATTGATAAGCATCACACTACCGATTTGTCTCAAAAACGCAAAATGAAGACCTAGGCGGACAGACACCGCTATGCTCCGAGCACCGTGTTCAAAAAAGGAAACCAAGTCATTGTCAGGCAGAAACAGAAATGCAGGTCTGTTGATCCTTTTGATGCTGACCCGCTGAGTGTTGTGAAGATTAAATGACACATGGTGACTGCTCACCATCGCAGAAAGTTCATTACGCAAGATGCTTTGAATTTCAAGCACCTGCATCAACATTCGCGAGCTGCAGATATCAGAAGTGAGACTTACCTTCCTGAGAGCCCGGAGATCCCAGCAACTTTACCAATGTCTCTTTCACCAGTGCCAGTCATGGGCATTTCTCCTATATGTCCCCAACGTCACATGACAAGATCTGGGTGATTAATTCAAGCTCCAAAACGGCATATTGAAGAGTTCTGATGTATATGTGTATTATTTGTACTACTTATTTAGCAAAGGGTGAGATGTAGTGTCTTGTGAGTTATAGATGACGGACCCTTTTGATCCCTGATGGACTCCGTAGAACAGTGGGTGGTAGAATTTATGATGTAAAATGTTCAGTGAACGGTTACACACTGATGAATAAACAATTGTAAAACCAAGCTCTGTGTGTGGTGTGATCATTTGCATGAACCCGGGCTGGGGAGCTCACTACAAGTACCTGTTTTTAAATATTTCATACAAATCTGAATTTACCAGTCGGCTTGTAATAAATATTTTAAAAAGGTCAAGAATGAACTTTTATAGCTGGTTTGTAGGCAGAGATAGCATTATTAATTTCAATATATTATCCCAATTCCTTCCTGTGCAATCACTAACCCTACTACAGTGAAAGGGCAGTGATAATGTTGAATACATTCAGGTTGTGGCAGCTGACATATGGAGGATTTAAATTTTAATATGTTGTGCATCTTTGTTGTATGGTTAGTAGCTGGTGATTAGTTAGACCTGGCTTCAAGATTTAATTAAAATGTATGGTCTCCTGCTGTACACAGTAGTCTCTGGGCTTATATCCTGGTTAAGCCATTGTATGAAAATGTGTTTTTTGCAGTATAGTGAGGACATTAGATAACTTTGCACCAGTACTAGATTGTGTTACACATTTTTTTAAATGACTGGACATTAAGGGCCTTATTACGTTGGCAGTCGGACGAGCGTCTGACTAACATCATTTCGGGCATGAGACCTTCCGACAAGGAGTCAGTGGTCCCGACAGCCCAATTATGATATGACCGCCATGCAGGCGGTCGTAAAATGATTTTTACTATTGCAGCTTGCGCAGCAGCCCAGGGAAAGGGTTGCTGCACAAGCCCTAAAAGTAAAAAGCATTTTTCAAAAATCTGTGCACTGTGTACCATGCACCATGTTGTGCCTGGCATACAGTGCATAGATGTTTGGGAGGCACCAAATGTGGCTCCCAGGCCACTTTTCAGAGGCCTATGGGAGCCCTGCCAGGAGCCCCCAAAGTCTGTTCGAACCGCCATGAAAAGGCTGTCGGAAACTGACATCCTAATCCCTATGGCAGTGCCTCCTCAGGCCCCGCCTCCATTGTAGGGATTAGGCCCTGAACACTGCCCAACCGGGCTCCTTGAGCTTGTCGGAGGCAGTGGTCTTTCCCCTGCCCAAATTGCTCTAACCGCCGGTATTGTAATCCGGCCGTCTGACCACTGTGCTAGATGTCGGGTGGAGTGCCACCCACGGCCTGTCAGTGGCTGTCTGCCCGACATCATAATTGGGCCCTAAGTGATTTTTTTGTTTTTTTGTTTTTAAAACATGTTTTTATTAATTTTCAAAACGTACCAGCATGAGACTCACATTACATCATAAACATAATAATACTGTGTTGCCATCGTATACTTCTGCACTATACATTCCGTAAGTAAACATTGTGTGCTGCACATTTCACTTAGGTGTCTGACCATCATCCATCATTGACATTTACATAATCCCTGTTATTAGGAGCTAGAGACACATGCACCTCAGAAATAAACATTTGTACCATCCTTTCAACTACGTCTGACAGTGTCTTGGCGGGGAGCTTGTTCCCTCCTTGTTTACAGTGCTACCTTCATTATCATCCTTGTTTTCCACGTAGGTTTTATACAATGCCCAAAAGTTCTTTGGTGTATTTCTTGGTGATAGTAGTTCACTATAAACCTCAGTTTGCGTGCTGCAATAGAGCATCTCCCTAGACCATTGAGCAATTGTGGGGGTAGGCCCTCTCATCCAGCCTATTGCTACACATCGTTTGGCTAGTAGCAAACCCATATCTATTAATCTCCTTGCGTTCTTAGGGATCACCTTGGAATAACCCAACAAGGCAAGGGCTGGTTCTGGCAGCAGTGTCAGTTTCACCATTTGGGTTAGTTCAGCAAAAACCGACCCCCAGAATTGTGCTATGCCCAGACAAGTCCAGGCTAGGTGAAAAAAAATCTGCTGCCTGCGCATTACACCTATCACAGGTCGACTCCTCTCAGAGCCCATATCTATGAAGACGTTCCGGGGTATAATATGTCCTATTAAGGAATTGAAAGTGAATTAGTCTTTGTCTCCCGTTCAGGGATATACGCTTTGTGCTAAGACAATACAATCACATATCGTCGGTGATGTCCCTCTGTAAATCCTGCTGCCAGACCAGCCTCACCTTCGTGTAATCTCCCTGTCTAGCAGCCACTGAGATATGGTAAATTCTGGATACTATTTTGGCGGTCGCCTGTGTTGAGATAATGTTAGTTAAGGCTTTCATTTCAGGAGGCTCCGCCATATCAACACCCAGCTGTTCAGTGAGTGCGTGACGTACTCTGTGGAATTGGAATCGGGTAAACAGGGTCGGTATCTCATCTTCTGTACCCAAATCCCCCCAGTTTTTTGCTACTCCATCTGAGAAGAGGTCCCCTATTGTGTGTATCCCCAGTGTGCTTAGTGCTGCCACAACTCCATTATCTGTGCACGGGGATAACCGTCGACACCAGTCAAGTCTTGCGACTGGAGAATATAGGATAGCCCCAGCTTGGAGTTGTAGCAGATAGTGCCAAGCGTGAACTACATGAGGGAGTCCATAATCCCCGTACGTCTGTCAGGGGGTTTAAACAGCAAGGCCGGGAGCGGAGTGGGGTTTGCAACCACTGATTCTATACGAATGTAAGGTATCTCAGGTGGTCCATGAATCCAAGCATGAGCCTGCGCACTCTGAGCAGCTCAGTAATATAGATCTAAGTCAGGGGCACCAAGTCCTCCCATAGAGTACGGAAGAGTAATGGTTCGCCAATTAACATGTGCTGTTTACCGGCCCAAGCCAGATGAATCATCAGAGCTTGGAGATGTTGAAAGAAAACCTTTGGTAGCACCATAGGAATATTTTTGAAGAGGAACAGAAATCGAGGCAGGATAACCATCTTCATAATGGACACCCTGCCCATTAGAGACATTGGCAACCGAATCCACCGCTCTATATCATCTTCAAGCTTACTAATCGCTACCCCATAGTTCTCCCGAAAGACCACCTCCGAATCTGTGTGAAGTTTAATACCTAAATACCGCACCGCCTCCGTGGACCATTTCAGTGGGTACTCTGGCTCAAAGGCCTTAGTGGAGGGAGTTAAAGGCATTATTATAGACTTGTTCCAGTTAACTCGTAAACCAGACAAGGCTCCAAAATGCACAACCTCCCGTAGCACTGTGGAGAGGTTGTCTTCAGGTTGACAGGGCCCTAAGTGATTTAACCAAAATTCAAGTACCAAATTTGTTAGGCCGCATCTCCTCTACTTGTTGTTTTATGGGTTTTGGGGATTTAATTGTTGTGAAAAGCTACGCATACACAAAGCAAAATACAGTGGTGCACACAGTAAGATCCATAATGAACATGTTAGTATCAGTAAGCATTTGAGATTGTTTTAGATAGTTGCACCAGTCAAGGAATTCTAGTTACATTTCAGGGAACGTTAGATTTAATTTTTCACTTCTATAGTAGCCTTTTTTCAACCCAAAAGTGCAAAATAAAAATCAAAGAGCATGAATGAAAAAATGAAACTCGAGGTGGAGTCTGTGTTAGTCAAATGGTCTCATTACATATCTATTCGATAGAGCTGCAAAACCAACCCTAATGAATCTAACTACCTATTCCATATCGCATTTGAAGTATTTTTTCTCTTCTAAGCTTTTTTGGCAGGTTAGTTTTTACTACAAACAACTGAGGGACATTATAGTTAGAAATTAGGATATTAAAAACCTTAGAAATTCACAGAAAAAAACATAGGTTTCAGGGACGTTATAGTTAGAAATCAGCATTTAAAAAACCTCAGAAATTCACTGAAAAAACCATAGGTTTCAGGGACGTTATAGTTAGTTGGACATTTCACTCGTACAAAACCAGAGAAATTCGGGTGTTCTAGTTAGTTGACTAACTATAACTTGCTCCTCCATAATGCACTGCTGATTACGTCACATATTATGTCACTCATGACTTGGTCAGTGACATCACTGATGACATCTAAAATGACATCACTGATGACATCATCCATGTGATCATCTGATACACCTCCTTACACCATAATATACACCCACTCTAAAATACAGATTACAATTCTCAAAACCATACACACACCAATACCAGTTACTACATACCCACTCACTGATTCATAGGTCTACACACATCCACTCACTCACCCATACAGTCACTCATCAATACAGCCTCTGATATATGCACTCATACACCCATACAGACATTCACACACCGCCACTCACCCATAGAGTTACTTACACACCTAGTCAGTCATGCAAAGAATCAATCAAACTCCCATTTACTCACCTATACCGTTATACACACACACCACCTCACTTATTCATACAGAAACTAACACATACTTAATCTTATACAATCACTGATACAAGCACACACTCATTCCTAAAGCTACTCTCACAAGCACTCACTCTCACATATAGTCAGTTATATACTCCAGCACTAACATTTTACTGCCTTTCACATATGGAGTTACTCACACATATACCTCTGAGACATCCATTCAGTCACCAACACAGCCCTACTCACACTCACTCACCCATAAAGCCCCTCGCAGATGCACTCATGAACCCATACACCCACTGAATCACCCACTAACATATCATGCGGGGAGTTACACCGCCCACCCACGCTCACAGACACTCAGGCACCCATACAGGTACTCAGACAACCAATCATTAACCCATATAGACACTCGTGTATTGCTGCATTAATTGGTGAGTAGATACATAACAACTGACAGACTGATACAGACATTCATGCAGATTAGTCATTCACCCATGTATTCACCAAGACACGTTTAATAACTTACTTATACAGTCAGTCACTCATCCACTAAATCATCCATTCAGACACTCCTACACCCACTCATTCTTCAATACACCTGGAGTATATATATATAAAATATACCTAAACTTTTCAGAAACACAGTCACTGGATGATGTCATCAGTTACCTAAACTTTTCAGAAACACAGTCACTGGATGATGTCATCAGTGATGTCACTGACCATGTCATGCGTGATGTAATATGTGACTTCATCAGCAGTGCATTGCGGGGACGCGAGTTATAGTTAGTCAACTAACTATAACGGCTGAATTTCTCTGGTTTTGTACGAGTGAAATGTCCAACCAACTATAACGTCCCTGAAACCTATGTTTTTTCCAGTGAATTTCTTTCTTTTTATATATGTTTTTTATTTTTCATAAAAAGCACAGCAATTAATCATATATTTCATTTTACATTGGGTAAAAGAGAAAGAAAAAAAAAGAAAAGATGCGATTCATCATAGGTTTGGAGGTACATTACAAAAAAGAAAAAAAAAAGAAATACATTCCTTTTTCTTTGGGAGAAAGTGCTATATCTCACAAATCATTTCATCTATATATGTATAACAGTTCTATCTTGTAACTCTTTCTTCCATCTCTGTACTGGACCCCATATACATTCCCCTATTATCCTCCCCTTCATCCCCTTCCGCTCATAAATTCCTCTTTCAAGGTTAAAAATCGAAAGAAGCCTGGAAATCCATTGCTGAAAAGTTGGTGGGTTAGGGTCTAACAACGCCGTGCAGATGCAGATTCGTAAGACCGCCATAGACAGGAATATGAAATATTCGGAGGTCTTTAATGCTACATCCTCTTCCCCAGTTCCCAACAAAATTATTGCTGAATTAAGATGTAGCTTAATTTTTAAAGAGTGTATAAAAAATTTCTCGATTTCTCCTTTTAAATTCAGCAGGTTGGGCCAAGTTGACATCATATGAATCAAATCTGCATCAATACTCTCGCATCTGGGGCACGTAGTTCCCTCCTGCCCGCCGCATTGGGCGATTTTTGCTGGGGTATAGTATCATGAAAAAATAGTTTTATAATGTTGGGCCTGTAATCCTGCTAAACAAAGGACAGTTTGTCCCAGTTCTAAAGACCTTTCAAAAACCTCCTGTTTTATACCAAGTTTATCTCCCCATTTTTTACCATGTTTTTCAATATCATCAGCCTTTAATAAAGCCAGATCAGAGTATATTTTCTTAATAGTACATTCTTGACCCTTTTATAATGTATCCATAATTTTTATTGGGGAGAACCCAATCACCCCACCTGTTTTTTCCTTTAAAAAACTACGGATCTGTAAATATTTAAAGAAGTGAGTTTTATCCACCCCGTACGAAGCCTGAACTTCCGCAAAAGAAAAAATTCCCCTTACCCCATAATGTCTCCAATCTTTTGGATTCCCAATCACCCCCAATCTGCCATAACTCTATCGGAGAAAGTTTCCGGAAAATTTGGGTTTTTATATAGCTGTGTATAGTAGTGTATCCTACCCATACCTATTTTCTTCCCAAATGCCCTCCAAATTTTATAAGCTGCCAATATTGTCTTAAATCTAGTCCGCTTAAAGTAGCTAGGTTCTGTAAACTGTAGAAAACAATGAGTTGCTTCTTCTCCTAAAAATAGTTTGTATATCTCTGGAAGACCGTTTAATAGTTCCCTATCCTGGGCACCAACTAAAATCCTCATATATTGTAAAGCTGCAGCCCAGTAATACATCCTGAAATCAGGAACTGACCAGCCTCCTCTTTCCCTCGGGAGTGACATAAATCGCATAGCTCTTCTTGTTTTACCATGGGCCCAGATAAATCTGTTAACCAGATGTTCTAAAGTTACAAACCATCTTTTCTCAAATTCCAGAGGGATTGTCCTGAAAAGATATAATATTTTGGGCAAAATTATCATCTTGACAACATTAGTACATACAACTATTCATAAATGGAGATTGTTCATTCTGTCTAAATCTTTTGAAGCTTGTTGTATAATTGGTTTAGTATTTCTATCTACTAAAGTATCCAAATCTGCAGTTATACTATACCAAGATATGTTGCCGAATCTACCACCCTAGGATCATTGATCATAGTCAGTTTATTTTTCACAATTTGCTTTTTAGTTTGGTTAAGTGCATATCCAGAAACCGACCCAAAAACTAAAGCTTCACTTTCAATTGCCGCTAATGCTTCCCCAGGATTAGAAGTTATCACCGCGATATCATCCGCGTAGGCCAGTATCTTGGTCTCCAGCCCATGTCATATAATTGGATGTATTCCTTCATTTGCCTCTAATCTTCGGATAAGTGGATCGATATATAAAGCGAAAAGCAAGGGTGAAGATGGGCAGCCTTGCCGTGTACCACGCTTGATCGCCAAGGGTACCGTATATCCGCCATTTATTTTTAAGTGAGCCATTGGATCTCCATATACAGCCTGTATCGCATTTATATATCCATCTCCGATCCCAAACCACATTAAAACAGCCCATAGATAACCCCATGAGACCCGGTCAAAGGCTTTTTCAGCATCCATTAAAATTAAAGCCATAGGGTCTCCCGAGACTATTGTGGAATCGAATAATGTTATAACCCTACGTATATGTTGAGTAGTCCCTCTCCCTGATATAAATCCATGTTGACAGGGATGTACCATTTTGCCAATAATTAAATTAAGCCGCATTGCTAAAACCTTTGAATAGATCGTTGCATCGCTATTCATTAATGTGATAGGCCTATAGGAGCCAGGATCTCTCGGTGGCTTACCTTTTTTGAGAAAAACTATTATCTCGGCCTTTGACCAAGAATCGGGCACAGCATGGCCTAACTGAGCCATCTTGATAATATTTATCAGGTCTGGGCCAATAGCCTCCTTAAATGTTTTATAAACTTTGAGAGGAATTCTATCAGGCCCAGCAGCTTTACCCGAGGGTAGGTCACTAAGTGCTGCGTAGATTTCGTCCTGCGTAATTTCTCCTTCCAGGCTATCCCTTTCTACTCCTGGAATAGTTTCCCTAGAGATTTTCCAAAATATTCTTGTATCCCATTCTCCTCCATCAGCTTCTCCTCACTGTATAATTTTAAGTAATAGTTACGGAACACATTACGGATCTCAGGTATATTTGTTACAAGGAAGCCATTGCTATCGTTAATCTCAGAAATTTCTCCAACAGCACTCATTTGACTTATTCTAACGGCTAATGTTTGCCCCACCTTTTCACTGTATTCATGGCATATTTCTCTTTTTGCTAAATATCGTGCAGCTATCTTTGTTATTGAGATATCCCCTATCTCTGATCGTATGGCTGCAATTCTAAGCATAATGTTCTCAGCAATTCCTCTTCTGCCAATGCTAATACCATACAGAGTTTATCCAAAAGTACCGTTTCCTTTTTTTGGCGTAGCAGACTATAGCTTAGAGTTTCGCCTCTCACTCCGGCCTTAAAGGCGTCCCAGACAATTCCTGCCCCTGTGCTACCACGGTTAACCCTCCAAAAAAGCGGTATCTATTGATTCATATGAGTTAGATATTCTGGATCCACCAAGAGCCCTCTTTCAAATGTCCATTCTCGTTTCGACTGAGAACACCCTGTTAAAATAACAGTAAGTGTTAAAGGGTTGTGGTCGGAAACGACCCGGGGTGGTTTTTCTATACTACACCTAGCTAGCATTGTACTTGAAACAAAAAAGTAATCTAATCTAAAAATTGATTTATGAGGTGCAGAAAAAAAAGTGCTACCCGTATCATTAGGTCTGAGTCGCCCCCATACATCTACCAGAGCATTGTTCTGCAAAAGATTGGTAAGGGCGAAATAAACTTTTTGTTTCCGGCCACAGTAAGCCCCTTCAGTGCTCCCCCAAGGTCTACCAATACCATCAATATTAAAATCCCCACACATTATCACTGGGGTAGACCTTGAGGCTAATTCTACTTCTAAAAATTCAAAAAGTTCTGGGTCATCAGCCGTTGATCCGTATACAGTACAAATAGTAAATGTCTCCTCCTGGAGCATACATTCTACCAAGGCCCAGCGTCCCCATTTATCAGCAGCCTTTCTTTTAATCATTAGTTTCTGGCGGCGAGCTAGAACGGCTACCCCCCTTGTCCTTACCCCTTGTTTAGTGGCTGCAAGCAGCTTAAATCCCAACTGCTCCAAAAGGTACCCTCTTGTTTCTTCAATGTGAGTCTCTTGCAAGCACAGAATATCTAAACGCAGTGTCTGAAGGTATGCAGCTACTCTAAACCTCTTTTGTTGATTATTAAGACCACAAACATTAATAGTTGCCACTCTGATACTCATTTTTGTAATTTTGATAAAGCTTAGTACTATACCGTGGGCTTGTTAGTCCAAAGATCTGACATCTCCCTAGTACCCACCAAAGTGTTCTGTGCTGTGCTGTGCTCTTTCGTCCCCTCCCACTCCCTTCCCCCCTCCGTCTTACCCCACCCAGACCTACTCTCCAGGCCTCACTCATAGCATCACCCACCCCACCCACCCACCCCTCCCCCCAATCCCTTCACAGGCAAATAGGTCAAGCATGAACTATGTGTGGCAGCCTAACTGATCATCTCTAGTCAGCGCTGCTACGTCTCCCCCCTGGGTTTCCCCCCACCACCTACTACCTCGAGACTGAGCTTAAACTCTTAGATCCTTGTTATTTACCCCCCGTCTTTTTTTTTTTTAAACTCCACTCCTTGGCCTTATTCCACCTCACTTAGTGCATTTCACTTCTTCCAGATATTCTTGTGCTTTGATCTCTGAAGTAAACATTCGGACCCGACAATTAAGCACCACCTTAAGCCTAGCTGGGTATAACAAATATGCCTCGGTACCCCTTTCCTGAAAAGATGCAATCATCTGCTGCATTCTCCACCTTCTCTCTACTGTACTATGACAGAAATCGGGCTTAGCGAAAAAGGTATGTCCGTTAAAGAAGCGTTTAGTATGAGGTTTTGCCTTATCTAATATAGCTTGCCTTAGTAGAAAATTCCCAATATAGACAAGGATTGCTCTAGGGTGCATCGTCTGACCTGGATTCTGGCCCTTTCTAGCTGAGAGAGGATACCGATGTGCCCTCTGCACCTCGGTGGACCAGTCCCAATGAGAGAGATCCGGAAAGGCGCTCTTCAATAAGGACACCACAAAGGCCAAGATATCACCACCCTCAATATTTTCCTCAAGGCCCAGGAGTCTAACATTATTCCGTCTCTGTTGGTTCTCAAAGTCTTCAATTTTCCACATAAAATCTTCCGTCTGCTTCTCCTCTTCCTTCTTGGATACCTGAATCTTCCCTACTTCTTCCTCTAGTCTCTCAGTTCTTAACTCGACCTGGTCCACCCTTTCAACCATATCCGTGTACAGCTTGTTTACTTTTTGTAGTGATATTTGAAAAAATGTTGTCGCCTGGCTTGCTCTACGGCTCTCCTGTCTGGCCTCCCCTTGCATCTGCTTGAGAGTGGAGTATAGCAGATCAAGCGAGGCCGGAGGGGCAGATTCTCCAAGAGCTTCTGGTGCTACTGGTGTGTCCCCATACACTTGACTAGTAGCTGAGTAGTCCCAGTTTAGCTCCTTGACTGCAGTTGCTTCCAATCTTGCATTCAGCAGTTGTTTTGACCTCCGCTTCAGGGTCATACATCTACGCGCTGCTGCCCCCTGGGAGGCAGAAGATGCCGCTGAGTCTAGTTCTCCTGATGATTTTTCTTCACTGCTGGAAAAATTGTCTGAGTCCTCACTTACCGAATAGAACTTATCGACGTCCGGTGGGCTGAGTGGTAACCTGCTCTTAATAGTTGCGTTACTCCTTCGCTCTTGTATATTCTTCACACTTTCCTTGTCCAGGGCATTAAAATCTGCACCACTGTTGTTTTTGGAATTATTTATGGGAGAGTTTAGAGCAGCCTGTGTTTTTTTTTCCTGGCACACCATGGTTAGCTCCCTCTTTGTAGCAACTCCCTGTTGGATTTTATTTAATCCGCCTTCTCCATTATCTTCATTTTGTGGATTTTCACCATGGCTTTCGCTATCATAGATTAAACCTTCAGGTGAAGCATCTGTAACGCACAGTGCCCGCTTAGCCCCTGCAGGGGGAGCCCCAGGCTCAGCTATACTCCTTGTTCGGTTTCCTTGATCGTCTCCATCGTCTCCAACTACTGTCTGCCCTCTGGTGTCCAGACTCGCTGCCAAATTTTCACCTGCAAACGCAGCCTGCACAGGGGAGCATGTTGTTGTCCTGAACGCTTCTAACACTGTAGATTGCCGCAGGGAGAATTCTTTTACATCCCCTTGTTTTCCACGAACGGCAGAAACATCCGGGGCACTCATAGAAATCGGAGCCGGTCCCACAGCGTTGAAGCCAGCTTTCTTTGTCGATTTCCCCTTGACTGACACGGCTCGACCCCGGCCAGAAGGTCCAGTGAGTAATTGTGGCATTTGAGCCCCTTGGAGAGCAGGAGGTTCCACAGATCTCGATGGTGCGCCGGATCTATCCCCCGCAATTCTCGCCGTTTTCGGATCAGTTCTCTTCCCGCCAACCATCGGATCCCTATCAGCGGAGCTTGGAGACAGCCAAGCAAGCAGCAACCTACTTGCAGCGATACTCACTACAGCAGCTCTCCTCAAACACCCTTTAAAAATCAGCCAGGTACATGAGTGTGAAATAATCACCATCCTTTCTTATTCCAGCTTAATCGCAGCATTTCAATTAAATCCAGTATCCAGTATAAACCCCAGGGGGGAAGGTGCTATTTGCAGCGGCTTCCACTGAGATCAGTCAGCGGCCATCTTGCCCCCGTACTAAGTTAACTTGTGAACCTTTTTTCCTGTGAATTTCTGAGGTTTTTTAAATGCTAATTTCTAACTATAACGTCCCTGAAACCTATGGTTTTTTCAGTGAATACTTTTAACAACTCTATTTAAAACAACTTCACAAAATACAACACTACCTTCCACATTATGTTCTATTTAGTTATTTATTTATGATGAATTCTCGATTCCATCGCGATTACACGGGGCTGGAGTCAGGACTCCAAACTCGAAACAAAAACAACAATGCCCCATTAGTTTTAAAAATTTCGTGAAGATTCGTTGAACGGCGCCAAAGTTATTGGCAAATCAAAAAACGCTTTTCCTATGGAAACTAGGCGACCGCCAGTAGGTAATATATATATATATATATATATATATATATATATATATATATATATATATAAAATCAGATAATGTTTATTTTCAAATCGACACATTTGTTGCTTTCCAGGTCTGTGAACCAATCTATATGCTGTATTCACACAAAAAAATATACAAATCTCTGCTCATTGATTCTAGCCAAGAGCTCAGAACGTAATCTCCAAGTAAGATCATCTGTACTCTTTTGTCCAGTAAAAAGGACGGCCTAGTTCCCATCAAGTGAAACATGCATCCTTTACTTCCTTGTACACAAACATTATGTGTAGAATACCATTTGTCACCTGACTGTTTACATGGCTTTGTTGGAACAAATCATACACGATTGCAAGATTCATTACCATTTTAAGGCTGCTGAGATCCAGTATGACATCGAGTGAGACAAAGGAGTAGTGCCTGTGTTTTCTGCTATCGCTGAATATGAACCACTTTTGCCAAAACACAACAAGCACTTCCGGCCATGGGAGATCACCCGACACTGCTATTCATGCACAACAGTGTAGAGTAGAGGAATCGTCAGGATTCTCAAGGCGCACAGTAATCATTAATCTCACCTTGTTCAAGGTGCACAAACACTGTAACAAAGTAAGAGGATTCCCTTCTTTGTACCACCAAAAGGGGTGTGTGCAGAACCACAAGATGCTCCCCAAGATGCTCCATAAGCAACAGGTGACTTACACTCTGCAGGGAATCTTATCCCAAGGATTACTGGACTGCTCCAATGTGCAAGAAAGAAGGGGGGCGGTTAACAGGTAACTGCTGACAAACCACATTATCCCATTTCCCATTCTACATTTCCTTGCTTTCTGGCCATGCCAGACTCTTAAAGTAAGGAAAGACATTCTATTGTGACATGGTATGTGTTGTACAGGCTCCTGGTTAATGTGGGGATTTCACCACCTGTTTGGTGGTATCCTGCCTCTCTCTCTCTC
The DNA here is from genome assembly GCF_964204655.1 of Triturus cristatus. Taxonomy (NCBI): domain Eukaryota; kingdom Metazoa; phylum Chordata; class Amphibia; order Caudata; family Salamandridae; genus Triturus; species Triturus cristatus. The sequence goes on from NC_140585.1 coordinate 494,997,413, forward strand.
TCCATCTTGTAATGGGCAGCTCTTGTTAGAGTAAAGAAACCGCTGTTATTGGATGCTGTTATTAAAAACAGAGCTCTGCATGACTTTGGGTAGTATCAAGTTCTCTGCCAAGTAGTGATTTAGGATCGATTTAGACCTCTGTGTGATGCATATCAGAATTTGCTAGGAAAAATAAAGGTTGCAGGGATGTTATAGACCCATACAGCCATTCACTCACCCATACAGCCTCTCAACAGAGCCACTGACTCACCATACCACCACTCATACACCCCACAACCACCTGTATATCATACAAGCAGTCACACATCCACTCACTCACCGTACATGCTACTCGTACAGATACTCACTCTCCAATACTGCCACTTACACACCCACTCAGTTAACCAAATATGCATGCAAACAGTCACTCACTCAACCATACAGCCACTTACACACCCAGTTACTCACCCATACACCCAGGTACACAGCCACTCAGTTACCCACACAGCCACTCATACACCTACCCATATAGCCACTCATTCAACCATACAGCTACTCATACACCCACTTATTCACCCATACAGGCTCTAACATACACACATCATACAGCCACTCACAGACCCACTGATGTTCACAGCCACTCACATAATATGTGTTAGAAATGGTTATCGCTCATTAGTAGTACAAAGTATACTAATTTACCTTTTGTAGTACCTTAGTATATATGTTTAACACTCATAAATGTCTAAAAAACACTCACAAACACTGGATGATGTCATCACATATGTCATTTGAGATGCCATCAGTGATGTCACTAACAATGTCATGAGTTATTTAATATGTGAGGTCATAAGCTGTGCATTGAGGGGGCATAATTTATAGTTAGCCCTGATAACTTTAACTTCTGAATTTCTATGGTTTTGTTTAAGCCTAACTAGAACTTTCAACACAGGGTCCCCAATTCTGGAACTCTCAGCCCCCTCCATTAAGATTAGAAACTGACCTCTTGCGCTTCTGGAAAAAAACTGAAAACCTGGTTGTTCACCCAAGCCTACAGCTAGATATGGACTTGTCCAAAACGGTGCCTCCAAAAGGAAAATAAACTACCCAGCTCCAAGAGACCTGTTGGTAAACGTGCGATCTATAAATCCCCATTTGCATAACATAACAACATCCCTTTAACCTTTGTTTTTTTCAGTGAATTTATATATATTTCCTAACTTTAATGTCCCTGTAAACATTGTTTTTTCAGTGAATTTCTATGTTTTTTAAATGTTTGTCCTAATTGTAATGTCCGGATCAGTTCTCTTCCCGCCAACCATCGGATCCCTATCAGCGGAGCTTGGAGACAGCCAAGCAAGCAGCAACCTACTTGCAGCGATACTCACTACAGCAGCTCTCCTCAAACACCCTTTAAAAATCAGCCAGGTACATGAGTGTGAAATAATCACCATCCTTTCTTATTCCAGCTTAATCGCAGCATTTCAATTAAATCCAGTATCCAGTATAAACCCCAGGGGGGAAGGTGCTATTTGCAGCGGCTTCCACTGAGATCAGTCAGCGGCCATCTTGCCCCCGTACTAAGTTAACTTGTGAACCTTTTTTCCTGTGAATTTCTGAGGTTTTTTAAATGCTAATTTCTAACTATAACGTCCCTGAAACCTATGGTTTTTTCAGTGAATACTTTTAACAACTCTATTTAAAACAACTTCACAAAATACAACACTACCTTCCACATTATGTTCTATTTAATTATTTATTTATGATGAATTCTCGATTCCATCGCGATTACACGGGGCTGGAGTCAGGACTCCAAACTCGAAACAAAAACAACAATGCCCCATTAGTTTTAAAAATTTCGTGAAGATTCGTTGAACGGCGCCAAAGTTATTGGCAAATCAAAAAACGCTTTTCCTATGGAAACTAGGCGACCGCCAGTAGGTAATATATATATATATATATATATATATATATATATAAAATCAGATAATGTTTATTTTCAAATTGACACATTTGTTGCTTTCCAGGTCTGTGAACCAATCTATATGCTGTATTCACACAAAAAAATATGCAAATCTCTGCTCATTGATTCTAGCCAAGAGCTCAGAACGTAATCTCCAAGTAAGATCATCTGTACTCTTTTGTCCAGTAAAAAGGACGGCCTAGTTCCCATCAAGTGAAACATGCATCCTTTACTTCCTTGTACACAAACATTATGTGTAGAATACCATTTGTCACCTGACTGTTTACATGGCTTTGTTGGAACAAATCATACACGATTGCAAGATTCATTACCATTTTAAGGCTGCTGAGATCCAGTATGACATCGAGTGAGACAAAGGAGTAGTGCCTGTGTTTTCTGCTATCGCTGAATATGAACCACTTTTGCCAAAACACAACAAGCACTTCCGGCCATGGGAGATCACCCGACACTGCTATTCATGCACAACAGTGTAGAGTAGAGGAATCGTCAGGATTCTCAAGGCGCACAGTAATCATTAATCTCACCTTGTTCAAGGTGCACAAACACTGTAACAAAGTAAGAGGATTCCCTTCTTTGTACCACCAAAAGGGGTGTGTGCAGAACCACAAGATGCTCCCCAAGATGCTCCATAAGCAACAGGTGACTTACACTCTGCAGGGAATCTTATCGCAAGGATTACTGGACTGCTCCAATGTGCAAGAAAGAAGGGGGGCGGTTAACAGGTAACTGCTGACAAACCACATTATCCCATTTCCCATTCTACATTTCCTTGCTTTCTGGCCATGCCAGACTCTTAAAGTAAGGAAAGACATTCTATTGTGACATGGTATGTGTTGTACAGGCTCCTGGTTAATGTGGGGATTTCACCACCTGTTTGGTGGTATCCTGCCTCTCTCTCTCTCTCCATCTTGTAATGGGCAGCTCTTGTTAGAGTAAAGAAACCGCTGTTATTGGATGCTGTTATTAAAAACAGAGCTCTGCATGACTTTGGGTAGTATCAAGTTCTCTGCCAAGTAGTGATTTAGGATCGATTTAGACCTCTGTGTGATGCATATCAGAATTTGCTAGGAAAAATAAAGGTTGCAGGGATGTTATAGACCCATACAGCCATTCACTCACCCATACAGCCTCTCAACAGAGCCACTGACTCACCATATCACCACTCATACACCCCACAACCACCTGTATATCATACAAGCAGTCACACATCCACTCACTCACCGTACACGCTACTCGTACAGATACTCACTCTCCAATACAGCCACTTACACACCCACTCAGTTAACCAAATATGCATGCAAACAGTCACTCACTCAACCATACAGCCACTTACACACCCAGTTACTCACCCATACACCCAGGTACACAGCCACTCAGTTACCCACACAGCCACTCATACACCTACCCATATAGCCACTCATTCAACCATACAGCTACTCATACACCCACTTATTCACCCATACAGGCTCTAACATACACACATCATACAGCCACTCACAGACCCACTGATGTTCACAGCCACTCACATAATATGTGTTAGAAATGGTTATCGCTCATTAGTAGTACAAAGTATACTAATTTACCTTTTGTAGTACCTTAGTATATATGTTTAACACTCATAAATGTCTAAAAAACACTCACAAACACTGGATGATGTCATCACATATGTCATTTGAGATGCCATCAGTGATGTCACTAACAATGTCATGAGTTATTTAATATGTGAGGTCATAAGCTGTGCATTGAGGGGGCATAATTTATAGTTAGCCCTGATAACTTTAACTTCTGAATTTCTATGGTTTTGTTTAAGCCTAACTAGAACTTTCAACACAGGGTCCCCAATTCTGGAACTCTCAGCCCCCTCCAACAAGATTAGAAACTGACCTCTTGCGCTTCTGGAAAAAAACTGAAAACCTGGTTGTTCACCCAAGCCTACAGCTAGATATGGACTTGTCCAAAACGGTGCCTCCAAAAGGAAAATAAACTACCCAGCTCCAAGAGACCTGTTGGTAAACGTGCGATCTATAAATCCCCATTTGCATAACATAACAACATCCCTTTAACCTTTGTTTTTTTCAGTGAATTTATATATATTTCCTAACTTTAATGTCCCTGTAAACATTGTTTTTTCAGTGAATTTCTATGTTTTTTAAATGTTTGTCCTAATTGTAATGTCCCTGTAACCTTTGGGTGTTTTTGTGACTTTCTAAGTTTTTTAAAAATAGTTTTCAAAATCTGTAACCTTTAACCTCTGAGAGTTGGTGTGTGATTGGCTGTATAGATCAGTGAGTGGGTGTATGAGTGGCTGAATTGGTCTGTGAGTAGGTGTGTGAGTGTCTGTGTGGGTCTGTGAGTGACTTTTTTGGTGTGTGAGTGGGTCTGTAGGTACCTGTGTGGGCCTGTATGTGGATGTGGGCATGCCCAAATGAGTCTGTGTGTGAGTGGGTGTGCAAGTGCCTGTGAAAGTCTGCAAGTGGATGCACGAGTGCCTGCATAGGGTCACTAGCGGGTGTGTGAGTACCTGCATGGATCTATCAGTGGGTCTCCGAGTGCCTTTGTGGGTCTGTGAATGGCTTTGTTAGTGCTTGCATGGATATATGAGTGGATGTATGAATGCCTGCATGGCTCTCAAAGAGTCTGTGACTGCCTGTGTGACTCTGTGAGTGGGTGTGAGAGTGCCTGTGTGGGTCTATGAGTGAGTATGTGAGTGTCTGAGTGTGTCTGTGAGTGGACGTATAAGAGTCTTGGCCTTAACCCTACTGCTCCTCCTCTTGGGAGGCACCTGGTCCATTATTCCAGAATCCAGGGCCTGTTCAGTTTTAGACATTTTGGCCTGTGACCTAGTCACAGTAAATACATGAGCAGGAAACCCTAACATTTCTACAAGTGTCCTGAGCTCCACTTCAGCCCAAGCTGAAGTCTCTAGATCATTGCCAAGCAAGCAGTGTACTGGTAGGTCTGCACTTACCACAACCTTCTTAAGGCCAGTTACCCCTCCGCAGGAGAAGTTAACAACTGCCAGAGAATGGTCTGTTCTGACATTGCAAGCATTGGTCACTTGGTACATTTCACCAAGTATAATCTGCCCAGGATCCACAAGATCTTTTGTCACCATTGTGACACTTGCTCCTGTGTCCCTGAATGCCAAAGCTTCTATTCCATTTATTAAAGGCTGTTGTCTGTATTTGCTCAGATTACTGGGACTCACAAAGGGGGGAAGGACATATCCATGCCCATATCACAGACTAGAACAGCCTGAGTTGGAACTCTGACTAGGCCAGAGTCCATCTCAGAACCCAGGGTTAACCATACTACACCCTTATTCTGAACATTACCACCACCAATTGTAGCTGTACTAGGGGGAACAGTTGCCTTAGGGGCAATGGTGGCTGGAGTAGATTCTTTGGACTTGGTGCAATCACTGGTCCATTGAGTTTACTGTTTACAATTTTTGCACCATGGTTTCTTTTGGCCTTTTCCCTTTGTAGACTGTGAATCCTCACCTGAAGAAGATTTTTGGGGCCCTTGTGAAGACTTCTGGTCTTTACCTTTCTCCCCACCCTTGTAAGAGTTTTTAGGGTCTTGCTTCTTGGGTTCACCACCTTGGTTCTGTACCTTCTGCCTCACCCTGGTTCTGACCCACGTGTCTGCCTTCTTTCCCAATTCGTGGGGAGAGGTCAGATCTGAGTCCACCAGGTACTGGTGCAACAGCTGATTCTGACAATTATTAAGGATCTGATCCCTCATAATTAAATTGTACAATCCTTGATAGTCATGCACTTTACTTTCAAGTAACCAACCTTCCAGAGCCTTAGTAGCACAATCTACAAAGTCTACCCAGTCCTGAGTCTGTGCCTTTTGGGTATCCCTGAATTGTAACCTGTATTGCTCAGTGGTTAGGCCACTCTTCAGACTGTTGTAATCATCTGCCTCCTCCTCTCTAACAGTGAGGAGCTTATCTCTACCTTTATCTGCAAAGGAGAGCCATAAGATTTCTGCCCACTGCTCCTGGGGGACTCTTTGTACTTTACAGGACCTTTCCAGTGCAGTTATCCATTTAGGGATGTCATCACCACTCTGGTAGGGAGGGACAATCTTATTCAGGTTTCTATGGTCATAAGACCTCTCCCTATCTTGAGGGATGTTGCTGCCTCCATGGGACTCTAGTCCCACCTTTTTTCTAGCTCTGTAGAGCTCTAGGGCCTCCCAATCTAGGGCTACCTGCTTTCTTCTGATTTCAAGCTGAGCTTCCTCATACTTAAGCAGTCTCTCCTTTCTCTCCTGAGAGGTTTCCCTCCTATGAGAGGAGATTGAGGTCCCTACAGATGAGTTAGAATGGTTAGACTCCCTGGAGGAAGATCTTGACCTTCTAGGCCCACCACCAACTCTCCCAGGAGGGACAAAGAGGGGTCCATTGTGGTCCTCTCCATCACTGTCTAGGGGAATTGGATTTTCCAGGTCCAGATCATGGTTATTTGTCTGGCCAGCCTCAGAGGTCAGGTCATGGGGAGTTACACCCCTAGGCCTTTCCTTGGGTGCTGTCCCACCCACTCCGTCTAACCCTTCGTATCCTAAAGATCTGCTAAGGTCATCCAGCCTGAATACCTCTATGAGATGCTGGGTGGTTGGACTTTTGCCTGTCTTCAGTTTCCTAGTTGTACATAATGCTCTCAGTTCCATGAATGGGAGGCTATCATACTGGGAATCTTGAAGCCCATTGGCTTCTGGCAAAGACCTACTAGTTCCTGGCCACGAAGACATTACTAGTGTGGTGTGGTGTATTGCACTACCTACTCTAGTGTGGCCTACTAAACTCTCTTGAGTTGTAGTAAGGGTGTGCTAGCCCTTAACACACATCTCTAAGTTCAGTAGAACTTACTGTATTCTAAAGCTTGTATTATATGTACCTAGGGTACCTTTAGTGGTTTTCAGTTAGTTACTCAATTGAGATTATCTGGTAAAACAATAGCAAGCTGGAATCCCACACGCTGCACACCAATGTGAGAAGTTGGCCTGATATATGCTGTCCACTAGTTATAGTGGGCACCCTGTATCAGTCCAAACAACTCCTTATTGGTTATAGGTTAAAGACAACCTTTATTGAAAGCTATCCTAGTGGTAGCTATGGAGAGCAGCCTTCAGGCTAAATCTTGAAGGAATGTAAAGCAGCTTGCTTTACCAGTCTATAATCTCTTGAGTCACTAAATGAAAGATATCCACACCAGGTATATATATAAAATATATGTATTTATTACTAAACACCCCCTCCTAGTCTCTTTATGAGACTAGAGGTCAAAACACATAAGTTACACTTCAACAATCACAGTAAAATAGCACAATTACACATCAGGCCATAGAGGCGAGCCAAACCATACACTAAAATAGTGGTATAAGAACCATGACTTTAGACACAAGGCCTAGAGCCTGTAGAATCGCTGAGACCCCAAGGAACCACCCAAGGTAGTGACACAATGGACCACCGGGGGCCGTGTGCAGTGTGTGAACACAGCCGCGAGCTCCCATTAGCTTCTATGGGGAAAGTCGCAGTTAGATTTTTAAAGATTAGGGACACTTAGAAATGAGTCAGGACCAAACCCTTTTGGACTTAGGAAGTTCTAGGGCTAGCACCCACGGGAGCACCAGAGTACTCGTGTTACCTCACCCAGGGAAGACGGGTTCATAGGTGTCTTTTGGTGTCGGGTCCGGTCGCGTCGTCGATTTCAATTTGAGCTGGTGAAGAAGTACTGCTGCCGTGAAGATGCGAAGTGTCCGAAGAGATCCAAGCCTGGATCAAAGATGAGAAGAACCTGAAAGCAGAGGGGACAGAGTCTGGGTCACTAGCCAGTGACCAGGAAGGCGATGGACAGATGTCCACCGATGTCGGGTGATTTCAGGTGAAGAAGGTGAAGCTTGACTCTTCAGCCATGAGGACTAGGAGGCGTCGAGGATGACCAGGAGCTGGATTCGGACTGTCCCCCAAAGGATGGCGATTGCTACGGTATCAGGGTCCAGATTGGACTCACCAAGCCTTGGCAACAGCAACCCATGCAGAAACGAGAAAGATGCTTCGGTGCAGACCCGCAAGGTCTGTGGGACTCACCACTTGGTAGGGAGTTTGGGCACGTCTGGAGCAAACCGGGAAGCCCACGGAAATTCAAAGTTACCCCCTCAGGGACCCACCAGTCAATGGACCAAGGATCGTGAAGGGACCTCAAGACAAAACACAAAATGGCGGTCCATGGGTCACTCAGAATGACCAGGCTGACAATCTTCGGTGGATTCAGTACTCGAGGTTGGGGCTATAAGTCAGCCCAAGCACAACTTCAGGAGACGTTGAGAAGTCAATGCACTTGCAAAAGTGCACAGTGACCAGGAGTTCCCGTTCCACGCTTCTCACGAGGGCTGTGGGTCTCAGCTTTGCTGGGGACTCGGGTCGGCCTCTGAGATGTTTGAAAATCCTCTTCCTGGGCTGCAAATCCTTCGGAGTCCCACGGGAGCTTAGATAATGCAGACTGGAAAATTACTTTGTTGGTGCCTGCCAAGCAGGGGAGTCACTCCTTGACCCCAAGAGAGATTTCTTCAGTCCTCTTGTCTTTAGCAGAGCGTCGAAGGTCCAGGATTTGGCTTCATAGTTTCGTCCACGGTAATCTAAAGTTCTGTTTACAGAGGTTCCTTACTTTTACCTAAGGAAGGGGTTGGACTAGTTCCTGGGACCCACCTATGGGAGGGTTTGGAAAGAGGGGTGCCTACAGCCATTTCCTTTGTCCAGTTTCGCATCAGAGCATGGGCTAGAAGCCCCTGAACCGGTCTGAGCTGGAATATGCACAGGGACACCAAATGTGCCCTCAGTGCAGGACTTCAAAGCACTCAGAGAGTGCTCCCACACAGCCCCAATACACATAATCGTGTCTGGGAGGTGGTTACACCTCCCTGTGACAGGAAACCTATTGTCCAGGTCTCCCCTGCCAGAGTTTCTGTCATGAGTAGGAGGCCAGACTTGTGTCTGTAGCTGCAGCATCCATTTTGTGATGCCAGGGCTCTATTAAGTTTCTACCGGGTATACCAGTGCTTTCATGTCTCTCCCTCTAGAAGGGCGGGATCATATTATATACAATCCGCACATCGACCAAATAAAATTATGGAAAAGATACATTGATGATGTGTTTTTGATTTGGGAAGGTGACGAGGCTGGTTTTGAGTGTTTCCTACTTTGGCTCAATCAACAAGACCCATTTCTGAAATTTACCTTCACTTTGAGTAGGTCACATTTGGTTTTTCTTGACCTCAATATAATAGTGCACGAAGGTCGTCTGATTACTACTACACACTTCAAGCCCACGGCAAGAAACTGCCTCTTAGTATATGACAGTTTCCATCCGAGAAGTCTGAAAGACAATCTCCCTTTTGGACAATTTTTGCGCCTAAGACGCAATTGTACCACACAGTATGATTACAACATCCAAGCAAAGGATCTTTCACAGAAACTTGTGCAACGACAATACCCACAACATCTAGTGTCTAAGGCACAAAAAAGAGCCTCCAACAATAACCGCAAAGCGCTCATAGAACAAAAACCTGAGGATACAGAAAAGAACCACAAAAGACAAATCTGTATCACTACCTTCAACATTGCATCTGACCAAGTAACAAAAATAATAAAAAAACACTGGCGTATCCTGAATAGTGGAGGTCTTGACTTACAAAAACCCATGTTCAGTCACAGAAAAGCTAAAAACTTGAGAAACTATCTGGTACACACCAGACCTAACCCCAGGAAGACTGTCGGACCTGTACGCTTGCTCCATCCATTACCTGAGGGCCATTACCCATGCGGTAACTGTAGTGTGTGCCACCTAACTAGTGCAACCAAAACTGTCACCTGTAACAATGGCGTAACATGGAATCTGCGAACATTCACCAATTGTAACACGACAGGTGTGATAAACCTTATGACCTGCGTGTGAAACCTTCATTATGTGGGGATGACCACAAGAAAGGTGAATACAAGAATGACAGAACACCGAAGCAACTTCAGGTGCAAACGTGACAATACAAAAATGACCACACATTTCCTTGAACAAAAACACACACCTAATGACTTCAGTTGGGTCATCATTGAACATGTGGACAACCACCCCAATACTGAAAGAAAACTACACGAAAAGGAGCAACGTTGGGTCTTTAAGTTACGGTCTGACATCAATGGTCTCAACGATGACATACCATGGGGTCATTTCATTTCAAACTAGGGTCGAAAGATACACACTCTTTAATGTACACCAACCTTGCTGTTCTGTATTTTATTTGTATTTTTCTCATTTTTTTCATCATTTTTTCATTCCTGGAATCACGTAACTTTATTGAAAGATTTTTGCACCGAGTGTAATGCCCAAATTCCTGATATATATATTTATATATCTCTCTGAACCACAACGTAATAAAACGATGGGTATATCCTTCAACCCATTTCTCCCTTTCCGTCCTCAACACTGGAGTTATATTATAGGATTGTCTCCCCAGATAACCATACTCCAGTGTAAGTATTTACATCAGTCCGAAATTACCCCGATCCATCATGGCCGCACCGTGTTTTAATATTATTTGCCATTAACTGTGCATGGCCATTACATTTTTCCTTTATCATCAGCGCTTTCACATCCCGATTTTTTGACTAACTATGATGGCTCCGCAAATACTAATTTTGTTCACCGAACGTATCTGATTTTAAGTGCACACTCTGAACCCATCCCCTTTCCAATATGGCCACCACGGAAAGGACCTCCACCAGGCAGTCCTTTCTTGCTTCCCATGCGGAAATGCTCGTAGATAACTGACACCTCGCCCGTGACCACGCAGTATGCAGTCCGTGAGGCTTGGGCTCGAGTAGGTGTACCCGAGTGTGGTTTTCAACGTACAAGTAAGTCAATAACCTCGTGGGGAAATCCAGCACGCCCTCCTGTACAACGGAGATCGTCTTCTTTTTTTACCTTTTTTCCGTTCTCCTTCCCACCTAAGGTCTGCTAAGGATACGGAGCCCCTTTTGATTAACGACCTCATGTATCATCTTTCTAGGTGTACGAGATCTCCACACCCCCTCCGTTGACCATGAGGCATATTGTTGCTTCCAAAAATGTATGTAATGTTGTACACATGTCAGTCTTGTATGTGTTTCATGTTGTGTCAGACGCATGTTTGTGTTTTGTGTGCCATGTGTGCACTTTAGACTTTTTACTCACCTTGTAGCACAGCGCCTGCATGGAGAACTTATTTAACGCTTCCTTGGAAATCCACATAGCGGCACATTAGTAAATAAGAGTGTACCTACACTGGTGTATAGTGTGATCACTATTGATTCTATTTACATTGCATATAGACTGTTTTTTATCCTTTAATATATTTGTTCTTATACCCTACAGATATTATCAGACGTATATTTACGTATGTATTAATTTTAACGCATGCCTATTAGCTACAGCGTCTCACTTTTTTCACCGTATTTACTTCTACTAGGAGTGGTTTCTTGCACTGGGCTGGTCCCAGTGTTGTCCTGAAGAAGAGCTGGGGAAGCTCGAAACTAGTTGACCATATGCTAGGTACACCTATCCATTATAGTTAGGACCTTTTAGCATATTACCCCGTTTTTAACCAATTAGCTAGGAGCAAGAATAAAATATATTTGGCCCACTAGTTGATTATTTTAACTCACTTTGTCCCACTCCATTTTACGACACTTGCACTACACATAATTTGTCTTAAGTGCTCCTACGTAATCCGCAAGTCGCAGCACGCCTCAGTCCATAGAGGACTGAGAGGACCCCAATGATGAAGCATGTCACCAAGGGGAAACCCTGGTGAGTGAGGGGACTCAAGAAAGGCAAAGTTTTGCCCCTTTCTTCCTTGTTTGGGTGACCTTCGGAATCCAATTGTTGTTCTGACACCCCCAGGTTAGGTTCTTTTTACCTGACCATTCAGGTTATTTTTGATCTATGTACAAGATGGAGGGTGAACCTAACCTTTAAACCTCTAATTCCCCCCCTTCTTTTGTAAGCATACAGAACATAACATCACAATAAGGCCCACTCGAACTTATGCTCAATTAAAGCCAGAATTAATAAAAGTGAACAAACTAAATTCAAAATGGTTAAAAACAAGACCAATTGAGCAGAGGTACAGTGCTTAAATCTTCACAATACATATTACAGTTTATCTCATCTCATGCAAGATAACGTACATACAGCGTTACTAACAATTTCAAGGGAAAAGAGAAAAGGGGGAAAGGGGACAATTACAAGTAAAGTTTAGTAAGGGAAATCCTATCCACTAAGTAGAATTGCTATAGATGAAAGACTTAGATATTAGCTGCTTTCAAGGCATTAAAGAGTTCATTACGGCTTGAATACCTATCAAAAGAATACCAACATTTACTTTCCCAAAAACCAAGATAATTTTTCTTCTGAGTTCAAACCCTAAGGAACTCTGGTCTCTAACTTCAGTATATACCTAGATTTAAGGTGCCTTAGTTTGCGAATCCTGTCGCCCCCTCGAATATTCTGTGGGGCACGATCTATGACCAAAAAACGCAAAAGGTTGCGATTGTTGTTATGTTCCTCTTCAAAGTGGCGTGCCACCAGGTAAGCTTTATCTTTATTCTGGATTGCACGCATGTGCTCCAGAATCCGTTTTTTAGCAGGGAACATCGTGCTCCCCACATAATTTTTGGAGCAGGGGCATGCAAGTACATAAACACAGAAGTCTGAAATACAGGCCAGATGTTTATCAATAACTCTTTCTGTATTGGTAATAGACCTTCTTAATATTTGTACTATACTTGCATGCTTTGCAAGACATGCAGGAATAGAGCCCTTGTGCAATGCTGCCAGATTGTTTGGCCAATGAGATCTCATTTACACATAATTTGTCACGTAGCGAGCTCCCTTTCCTGTAAGTGATATTGGGGTGCTCTCCTAACACCTCATTTAATGTAGGCTCAGTTTTCAAAATTTTCCAATGTTTCATGAGACTTATTTTCAAGTCTTGAGAGTTCGTATTGTAGGTGGAAATGTATCTGATTACATTAGTACTAGGACTGACAACCTCCAACTTAGGAGCCAACATAATGTCGCGTGACGTGTTGGCAGCCTTATTATACGCTGTTTGAATGGCATTCTCAGTGTAGTCCCAATCACTAAATCTGACTGCCATACATTCACGCTCCTTTAAGTAATCCATATCAGAGCCCGGAGGAACTCGCCCTATGGTATGCTTTAAATTAAATTCTTAGGATGACTACTGTTAGCATGAAGCAGTGTATTCCCTGCCATTTTTTTACGGAACAATCGAGATTTTTTTTTATTGTTCTCAACATTTACCTGTAACTCCAACAATTCAATACTCATTTTGTTGATGTTACCCTTCAAATTTCAAATTGTCGTCATTTACAGTGAGTAAAGAAATGAAACTGGATGCCTGTTCTTGGGAACTCTGCCATACAATAAAAAGGTCATCAATATAACGTACCCAGATTTTAATATGGTTGCTATATTGTTTGAAAACCTTGGGCACCTGCTGCACCCACCACCCCATACAGAGGTTGGCATAACTGGGAGCAAAGCAGGTGCCCATGGCAGTTCCTTGTTTCTGTCTATAAAAGATGTCATTGAAATCCCAAAAATTATTTTCTAGACAGAACTCAATAATGGCCAATAGAACTTCTGTATGTTGTAAAAAGTAAATGGAGCGTGATTTAAGGAAATGTCTACATGCTTGAATTCAATCCGCATGTTTAATCGATGTGTACAAACTGCACAAATCCAAAGTCATTAGAAGAAAGTCATCTTGCCAGGTCACATCTTTAATTTTGTTAAGAAATTCTTTGCTGTCCCGTACGTAGGACGATAGCGTCTCTATATATGGACCCAAAAAAATCAATGTATTTAGACGTATGCTCTAATAATGATTCTATAGATGACACAATTGGTCTCTCTGGTGGTCGCAATGGATCTTTATGCAATTTAGGCAGTAAATACTTTAATGCTATTTTAGGTGAACGGATTAATAGATAGGCATACTTGTCCCACTCTAAAATGCCCTGCTGGTGCCATGCTTTTAACATTTCCAAATACAATGTGTTGGAGATTCCAATATTCTCTTTAAGAATCCTCTCATAACATGTATGATCACTTAGCTGGCGCAAACCCTTTTGTATATAATCATCCACATCCTGTACAACCACGTTGCCCCCCTTGTCTGATTGGCGAATAACTATGCTCTTATCTCCTTGCAACGCTTTTATAGCCAATCTTTCATTTTTGGTCAAGTAATCTGTTCTCCATTTTGTTTTCTTGGCCAGTTTTAAAAAATCCTTGATTACCAATGATTCAAAAATATCAATCGCACATGAGGGAAGTGAAAGATTTAAAGTTGATTTTGATTTAAAATCATTTGGGCAACTGATGTCGACTTTAAATCCCAAGGAGCATGCATCAATTGCTGTACAGTCAGGGGTATCCATGTCAAGCTCTGTCAGGGCAATTAGGGTATCAACTTCCCTGATGGTTAGGCTATTTGGACTTGGTCGGGTCGAGGTACTGGGAGTAATAGCAGATTTAGCTTTTAATTCATGACATTTACGTAACTTAAGTTTTCTCACAAAATGAAAAAGGTCGATCCTGCCCTGAAGATAGGCAAAGGGCGTGGTGGGACCAAAGGACAAACCATATTGCAACACTTTCAGTTCCATATTATTCAAAGGGCATTTAGAGAGATTTACCACATTGTTGTTGCTCTTCATTTTCTCCGATTCTTTTGACCCCTCTTTCAGAGGAAGAATTATCTTGGTTTTTGGGAGAGTAAATGTTGGTATTCTTTTGATAGGTATTTAGGCCATAATTAACTGTTTATTGCCTAGAAAGCAGCTAAAATCTAAGTCTCTCACCTATAGCAATTCTACTTAGTCGATAGGATTTCCCTGACTGAACCTTACTTGCAATCTTTCCCTTTCCCCCTTTTCTCTTTACATTTTTAGTAAAGTTGTATGTACGTTATCTTGCTTGAGATGGGGTACACTGTAATATGTATTGTGAAGATTTAGGCGCTGTACCTCTGCTCAATTGGTCTTGTTTTTAACCATTTTGAATTTAGTTTGTTCACTTTTATTAATTCTGGTTTTAATTGAGCATAAGTTTGAGTGGGCCTTATTGTGATGTTAGGTTCTGTATGCTCACTTACAGATTAGATCCTGATGGGAGAGAAAAAAATGGTTTAGCACTAGCCTTAACGTGGAACTGCAAGGAATGTGGTATTGGAGTATTATTCAGTATATAATATTAGCATTTGGACGTAGTCTATAATCGGATATAGGCATGTGAAAAACATGATTGTGTCACCCACTGAGGTAGTAATGTTGAGTTTATAATGAAAGTATAAATGCTTTGAAAAGTATCATAGATATCTAGGTATTATCAATTTTGAATTAATTGCCCACCGGGGTTTAGTCTATGAAAATATAAAAGTTTTGAAGATAATTCGTATAGAGAGCGCTGAATAACATCACTTCAAAATGGTCGAAATAGTATCTGTAAAAAGTATGCTAATGAATTGTCTGTCATTTATGTTTATTATTTGTATCACATGCACTGTGTTGACGTTGCACGTAACCTTTAGTTTTGTTTAAGAAAGGTCGTAAACTTTATTGTTCCACCCGTGATCAAGGCGTGTAGACGCCGAATCACGTAGGGTTTGTTGTCGGCTTGGAATCTGTAAATGGAATAAATCACCCCTGGCACTTTCTGGATTGGCCGTTTATTTGGAAAGGAGTGTGTGCAACATGCAGCTGTTGTTGCAAACTGAGCTCTGATATATATATATATATATATATATATATAATTTTTTTCACAAAAAAAAAGGTTACAGGGACGTTCTAGTTAGGGTAAGATTTTACTCCTTCAAAACCAGAGAAATTCAGCACTTGTGCCCCCGCAATGCACTGCTTATAACCTCACATATTACATCACTCATGACATGGTAAGTGACATCACTGATGACATCTATATATTATATATATATATATATATATATATATATATATATATATATATATATATATACACACATATACCTATATATATATATTACCTACTGGCGGTCGCCAGTAGGTAGTTATAGTTAGGACCCTGTTTCCATAGGAAAACCGCAACATTCTATTTTGAATAACTTTGGCGCCGGTCGACGAATCCTCGCAAAATTTTCAAAATAGGTGGGGCGCTAAGCTCCGCTCCTACCCTGAAAGTCTCGGGGGGATTCGTCAAGCGGGGGCTGAGATAAAAGGGGGGTCCCAAAACGCGTTTTTCCCATGCATTTTTCCATAGGACCTTTAGACACAGCTACAGCCCGAACGGCTGAACAGAGTTCCTTGAAATTTGGCAGAGAGGTAGTCTACAGGTCAAGGAAGTGCCTTTTGTAGGTTTGGTGTAAATCTGTTCAGTAGATTCTGAGAAAATAGCCTTTAAATCAAGATATATATCTGAGCCAGCTTACGGTGCGCTTACCGTGCGCTTACCGTACGCGTACGGTGACATGCGCGAGCGCGATTCTGATTGGCTGTTCGATCTAAGTAAACATTCGAATCGGTCGAAACCAGGAAGCGGCGGCCGCCATTTTCTCTCTCGCACTCTGAGGGGGGCAGCAAAAACAAAGACAAAAAACATCTAAAGGGGAAGTATATTCAGTTCTTAACCACCCAGCATTGATATAGGTGTCCCCAAACAACCCCCAAGGCCAAAAAATGTTTTTTTTTTTTTTTCGAAAAATCGCCGATTACGCTTACCGTACGCGTACGGTTAAAATTATTTAAAAAAAAAAAATTATCCACACTATCCCCACCCCGTGTGCAAATGGTGCCCGAACGGCACCATTAGTGCATGGCATATCACTCACTGAAAAGTACAAATGAATACCTTTCAGAACGATGCGCATAATATGTCCCCCATGTGCGCACGGTGCGCGAAGCGCATCGTGCGTACATGGCCCATCCCGCGTAACGTGGGCACGCGGTGCGCGCAGCGCACCGCGTTACCACCGTGCGTGCACGGCACTAACTGCGTAAAGTGGGCGCGCGGTGCGCGAAGCGCACCGCGTGCTCACTGTGTGCGCACGGTGCGCGAAGCTGTACATTTCACTCGTAAAAAACCAATGAAATTCCCCCATTATAGTTAGTGCAGGCAACTATAACTCACGCGACCGCAATCCTCTGCTGATGACATATGTGTCTTTATGAAAAAAAAATATTTGTAATATATGTATAGCTAAAATTTAAAGGAAGAAGACATGGGCAAATAAGTGTCTAAATACAGTATTAGCATCAGCAGAGGATTGCGGTCGCGTGAGTTATAGTTGCCTGCACTAACTATAACGGGGGAATTTCATTGGTTTTTTACGAGTGAAATGTACAGCTAACTATAACTTGTGTGAAACCTATGGTTTTTTCAGTGAATTTATATATATACACATATACCTAGGTGTATTGGTGATTTAATGGGTGTATGAGTGACTGTATGGATGACTGAGTGGGCGCACGACTGACTGTATAACAGTGTGATTAGGTGTCTCAGCGAATATATGGGTGAGTGGCTGGTTGTGTGAATGTGTTTATCTGTCTGTCAGTGGATGTCTAAGTGGGTGTATGAGTGTGTTAGTAGTGGGTAAGTGAATGGCTATATGGGCGATTGATTGGTTATCTGACTATCTCTGTTTGTCTGAGTGTCTGTGTGTGTGGGTGAATCAGTGGCTGTATGAGGCAGTGAGTGCATGTGTGAGAAGCTGCATTGGTGAGTGAGTGTCTCTATGGCTGTGTTGGTGATTGAGTGCTTGTGTGAATATGGGTGAGTAACTGGGTATGTGAAAGGCAGAATAGGTGAGTGACTGGCAATATGAGTGACTGTATGCGTGAGTGAGTGAATGTGAGAGCAGCTATATGGGTGAGTGCATGCTTCTGACAGTGACTGTGTAGGTGAGTGACTACATGTTACTATTTGTATGAGTAAGTAAGTGGGTGAGTGTAACTGTTCGGGTGAGTAAGTGGCTGTGTGATTGTATGGGTGAGTGTCTAGGTGTGTGAATAGTTCTATGGGTGACTCACTGTGTGAGTATGTGTATGGGTGTATGAGTTTATATGTCAATGGCTGTGTGAGTGAGATGCACTGATGGGTGAGCGAGTGGATGTGTGTGTATATCTATGAATCAGTGAATGGTTGTCTTCTTAGGGAGCAAAAGAGATCCATCACCAAACATGTGCACCCAGCGCTAAAAATTTATGACACAAAGATTAATGCCGCTATTTTATACGGTGCGGATCTCTGGGGGTACATGGATCTTTCTAGCCTGTTTAAAGCACAGTGTAAGTTCTTGCGGAGTTTAGTGGGGCTACCGCAATCCACTCCATCCATACCTCTTTGTTTGGATTTAGGATGTAACCCAATAAATGAGATGGCAAGGTTCAGATTGGTAGCCCTCTGGAGGCGGATTTGGACTTCTCCCGACCTTGTCCTTTTTGCTAATGAACTTGCTGAAGTTAGGTCTATTGAGGGCTCCGGGAGAATTCCATGGCTACGTACGGTAAAAAACATTTTGGTCGAAATGGGAATGGAACAGCTGTGGGTGTCTCCAGGAACCAATGTGTTTCCCACCAAACAAGAATTTAAAGCGCTGTATTGGGCCTCAGTTCGACAAACCTTAGTGATTGCCTCTAGCTCTACCAGTCTAACAGGAAGGTTCCTGATTAATAAGCTGGATCTCTCTCGCGAGAATTACTGGGATATTATTACCAGGCCTCTCGACAAGAAACGTTATCACCAGTTTCGGGTGGGATCCCTGCCTTTGAATTCATTCACAAAAAATTGGGCTTCTGGAGTAACCGAATTTTGTCAATGGTGCCCAGGCCATAAGGAGACTGAGGGTCATCTTTTATTTGCCTGTCCCATGTATCAAGACCCACGTAGAAAATGGATAAAACCTCTGTTCCACCGCCTTACCTGCAGTAGGTCTGCGGAGGCCATTCGGGTATTAAAGACCAATACCTCAGAGTTGTTTGTGGTGAGCATAGCGAAATTTCTTGGTTGGGTTTGGATTATTAGAGCTAAAAAACAGGCAGAAAAGATTTCTCCTCTGAATTGTATTTAAAACATTATTGTTCTGATCTAACGTTGGACATTGTATAGTGTATTAAGACTGTTTTAGTTACTGTTTTTATACTCTTAAAATTATTTAGATGGGCTGTCTTTGTATTATTAGGATGTTAATAAGGGTTTTAATGTACTGATCTTATTGTGTGTAAAAATATTCGTAACTTGGACAGTTTATTGTGTATGTAAAGTATGAGTAGATTGATAATTTGTCCAAACTATCTGTGTTGATCTTGCTGTCTTTTATGATTTTATTATCGAAATAAAGACTTTAAAACCTGAACCTGAATGGGTGTATAAGCACTGATATGGCTCTGTGAATGGGTATGTGAATGGTTGTGTGGGAATGGCAGTGGGTGTATAAAAGATTCTATAGGGGTGTGAGTGGGTTCGTCAGAAATGCTGTGGATGATGTCATTATTTAACTTGAGAAGCCATCAGTGATGTCATCAGTGATATTACTGACCATGTCATGAGTGATTTATTATGTAAGGTCATAAGCAGTGCATTGCAGGGGCGCGAGTAATAGTTAACTCAGGTAACTATAACGGCTACATTTCTCAGGTTTCAGGTTTTGTATCAGGAAAATCAGACCCTAACTATTACGTCCATCCAACCTTTGTTTTTTTCAGTGAATTTCTACGTTTTTTAAAATGCTAATCACAACCTGTAACATCCCTGTAATATTTGATTGTTTTTTAACTAGCAGTCACATTTGCAGAGTGGTGGAGAAAGGGGGCACGGCCTCTGGCAACTTCCCAGCAATCCTGCTGTGTGGGACTTTCTGGAGCTAACAGGAGGGGTAGCTGCCCCCCCTGTATTGAAGTATAGTAGCCCCAGGGAGTTGGCGTCCCGTGGGCTGCATGGGGGGGCTGGAGCCCCCCCACACATTATAATTGAAAATAGCCCTGGGGAGGTAGAGGTCCACGGGTGCATTTTTTTAATTGCCCCTGGCACCTGCCCCACCAACACTTCAAACAATTAGTCCAGGGAAGGTGGCAGTCCCCGGAGCTACAATGAGGGGAGATAAAGGGATTTCTCCTTAGTGTGCCTCCGTCAGGAAGGCATTGCATTTTGATGCACTCCCAGGTTTACTATTAGTAAATCTGGGAATGTGGCACAAGCATGGGTGGATGCATGGTAATACCCACTATCCACCCATGTAGCGCCTTTCCAGCATAGAGATTTACAAAAGGATTGAGTAGGCGTTGTGTCATTCAAGGTGATGCAAGGGCAACGCAATCTTTAAGTCAGATTTACCAAGTCACAAAGAGCCACCATGTGTGGCTCGGTAAATCCGGAATAATGCAAGGCAGCGCACATCAATTGTTGTAGTCGGGGGAAGGGGGGATTTGTTTCAGATGAACTGGATTTCTATCTCCACATTCCTGTCAATTCCCGATTCCCCATAATAGGAGGACGTTGATGTTAGGTACCAGTAAAAGATTTGTTGATGAAGTCCAACTGTTATCCCAAACATCCAACATAAAGGCCTTGTCAGTACTTAAACGACTCAACATGGAATATCACATAGAAAAAAAGAGGGGAATAATTGTTGTAGGAGAAATAATAGAGAGTCTGGTACACTGTGTGAGTAGCCACATCAAGGATTTTGGAAACTATGCAATCTTAAGGAATTTGGACAGGAGTGCACAGAATCATATCAAAGAACAAGTTACTTATCTTTGGTAACGCTGTTACCTTTGGTAATGCTCTTTCTGGTGATACTCTATAGAACCACAGATTCTTCACTTTTAGAACATTCCTGGGCCTTAGACTGGCTCTGAAGATTTTTCCAGCAATGCTCTCTGCAATCAGTAGGTGGAACCATATGACTCCGCTGTCACTTCATGCTGTCCCCAGTAGTGATGAGATGAAGCAGCATTTAGGCATTACTCCTGCACACTGACATTGGTTTCTTTATCTCTGTCCTACTGTGTTCTCAAGTGCAGAAAAAATGCAGGTGACTGTTACAAAATCAAACTTGGATGGAACTGTATTATGATTTTCAGGAGTTCACTGCAGAGACAGGTGAGTTGGGAGGGCAGTGAGGAGCCTTTGGTTAAATAGAGTATCCATGATGAAGAGCATTAACAAAAATAGGGTCTGAGGCGTAGACTCATATTAGGAAGTTTTGCAGGACCAAATGGAAAATTGGCCTCCCATTGGACCTGGCTATCAATGCATATGACTATTTAACAAGATAGGGTCCTCTTTTGAATCACATTGCCTTTATTGGCCTCAGTGATCCCCATAAAGAGCTGATCCATAACACAATGGTCTCTGGTAAGATCAATGAAGAAACACAAAGCAGAGCAAAAAATGTCAACAGGGTAATCGCTTGCCTAATGTTGAAGGGTGGTACCACCTTTGTCAGGAACACAGCCTTAGTCCGCTGTACCAATTTGTCCAGGAAGAAAGTGGTAGGCAGATGGAACAGAGACTGCCTGTAGTTCACTCATGTGGCATGTAGAATTGATGGAGAGAAGAAAAACTGCCATGATTGGCTGAAGCAGTTGCAAGCAACTGCGCATAGGCTTGAATAGCGTGCACTTAAGTATTATCAGGGCTATATGTAGATTCCACTGAGGCATGATAAATGGCTTTAAAAGGAACATATGCATCACACACTTCAAAAAACACATCACAACCAGTGATTTAAAGGGAGAGGGTTGGACAGGCAAACATAAAAAGACAGAAAGTGCTGACAAGTAAACCTTAACTGTGCTCACTGCAAGATCTTGCTGGGCCAATGACAGAACAAACAACACTACGGCAGAGAGTTTAGCCTGCATAGGGTTTAAATGACATAAAACACAAACTCTTTCCAGCGTCCAGCATAAATGGACTTCGTTGATGGGTGTCTGATCACAAGAATGACATCTACCACTTCGTGTGGCAATTGTGGCTGCTGCTCACTCTCCATCCAAGGATTTGTAAGTGTCAGAGATTTCGGTGACACCTGATGCTGAGACAGGAGGTCCCCCGGTAGGGGTTGCCAGCATAGCGGGTAAATGCTCAGACTTAGGAGCCTTAGGTACCACATTCTCCTGGTCTAGTCCAGGGCTATTAAGACAATGTTTACCCAGTCCGTCCTGACCTTTGTCAGAATTCAAAGCAGGAGAGGGAGTGTAGGAATGCGTGTATGTGACCTCTGCTCCATCTCAGACCTTTCTGAAAGAATTTTCAGTGCACAGAAGCTGTAACACTGCGTATTCTTGACAGCACAGACTATTGAGCCAGGACATACCCCAATGTTCGAAGATGCCCAGTGCCACTTCAGGATTGAATTGCCACTTGTCTGCCAGTTGACACATGTTCAGCTCATCCACTCTGGCTTTTTGGGACCCCACTAGTCAGTTAGTTACCAGAATGGTCTTTTGCTGGCCCAACCACCTCCAGAGACAGAGCCTTCTGACACAGGACCAAACACCGGCCTTCTTGATGCAGTGCCACATGGCAGTTTTGTTGTATATTCAGACCTGTAGCAGCCTTCCAATGATGCTCAGTAAAAAGACCTTCAGGGCCAAACTGATCTGCTGGAGCTCCAAAAATGTTGATTTCAAGCTGGTTCTCCACTGGAGACGAGAGGCCTCTGATCTCACTCCCTCCCAGATGACCATCCACCCCATCAGTGACATGTCATTCACAAGTGCCCAGTCTAGATGGGAAAGGTGGCACCAGTCGAGGCCCTGAGTTGTCTCTAGTGAGATCTAGACAACATCAAATAGGTAATCCCGGCACTTGACCCATTGAACCCATAAGTTCCATTGCAGAGTCTGCATGTGCCATCTGGCATGCGGGACAAGGAGGATGAACAAGGGCAGGAGTGCAAGCAGCCTCCCAATCATCCTTTTTGAGACCCAGGAATGAGACTGAAATGTCAGGGTCATATCCTGAATGCCTCGGACTTGTTGTAGAGGTGGAAAGGCCTTGATCACTAGTGTGTCCAGGATAGTCCTTCTGAAATGAATATGCTGCATACGGCTCAGGCAACACATCAACTCATTGTTGAAGATCAAGAGCCTAGTCATCATCCAGAATGTTCTGAGATTGACAGAAGCCCACCTTGGAGCAGCCTGTCATTGAGATATGAGAATAAATATATTCCCAACCTCCATAAATGAGCTGCGACCACACCCATCACTTTTGTGAACACCCACAGGGCTGAGGTAAGACCAAAGGACAGCATAGCAAATTGGACATATTTTGACCCCCACCGTAAACTACAGTTTACATGTGTGGGACTGCAGGATGAGCAAGTGAAAATACGTGGCCTGAAAATCCAGGGACACCATCAAGTCCATGGATCCAGAGGCGAGAGGATCTAAGCCAGAGTGATCATTTTCCATTTGTCCTGCTTTAGACTGGCAGTCAATGGCCAGAGGTCCATTATAGGCCTAAGGTCTCTGTTCTTTTTCAGCATGAAGAAGTAGCACGAGTAGCACTCCTCTCAGTCTGGCACCCATTGAATGGCACCTTTGACCAGCAGCAGTTTAACTTCTTGCATCAAGATAGCAGCGTCTTCCACCAAACATTGCTCTAGGGTGGTAGGAATAAGAGATGGAGAAGAAATTAAATGCTGGGCCTAGCCCCTTTGAACAATTAGTAAGACCTATTTGTTTGATGTGATGGATCTCCGACAGTGGAGAAAATATCATATCATGTCCCCTTACTGGCTGGTCATGGGACTGGGAGGGAAATCAAATCGGCTTGAGAGCCGCTGCAGCAGGGGAGGAAAGGTTGGTGGATAAATGTCTGTGGTGGTGTGGAAAGTCTCAGCTGTCAGCATGTCTTCTTCCCCAAAAGTGTTGTGTTTAGCACTGCCAGAATCCAAGCCTCTGGAATATCCCATAAACTCTCTGTACAGTGGTGGAATTATTTGGCTTGGGACAACGACCGCAAAGATCAAGCTGTGATAAGGCTGTCTTTGAATTACTTGTGCACCGATTCAGCCTTTTCTCTGAATAGTCTAGATCCAGCAAAGCGAATTTCCATAAGGACCTTTTGGGCATCACATAAAAACTTAGTTGATCGCTTCCAGGCATGCCTTTGCTGGTGTCCGTAGCGTGGCCTTTGCAGTCAGTGGTGTCCATGCCTGCATGCAACACGTACTTTGCTGCGTCCTGAATACATTTGACCAGTGAATTCCTGAGGGCTGGAAAGATTTCACTGGCCACGTCCCTTAAGGCATGGGTATACCTCCCCAGAAGACATACCACATTCAAAGAGGGTGAAGCATTGTCTTGCCAAATGCATGGATACATTTTGAACCCTAATCTGGGGATGGGGTGGTGGGGGGAGTTTAAAACAAAAGCAGTTACTTTACTTGTGGATGCGTGCCCCACAAGTCTTTAATGGATTGTGCTTCATGTCCAATTATTAGGTTTAACAAGGAGCTGGCCTGTGCCATGTCACCACAGATTGGGTGACCAGTGGGGTTAAACATAGTTTATAGCAGGTGGCCATGAGATTGTAATAAGGGCCTTGATAAATGGTATCAGTGGTCCAGATGAACTCGGACCTGATTAAAGAATTTACTCTACTACAGCTAAAGAAGCCCTTTCTTCCCTTGGCAGACCAGGTGATGAGTCGAGCTCTGTCTCTTGTGAGGTATTTAGCCCACTGGCATTTTGCAAATCTAAATTCAGCTTTTCATTATTGTAATGAGGATGGAACAGAATGTTCACAGCTTTGTCATTGTCAGTGTCATGAGAAACTTTGGGTATGCCCTGGACCGCATTGGATGCACAGCTAAAGAGATCCTGTTTCTTCTGGTAGTACGGGCGTTGAAGATGGGGCCAAGACAGAAGGTGTGGCTGCCTAAACCCTGATTGCACCTTAGTTATTTCATAAAGCGATGTAGACCTGTCATGACCCAACTTCGGTTACAAGTCAGGCACCAACATTGTTACTGGATTCAGCGGTACCAGCCCAGAGGGGACATCTGGACCAGCTTTGGTACAGGCTGAGGAGAAGGTCCCAATAGGCCAGTCTGCAGAGGACCACCTGAAAGCTCACAGTGTTCTATAGGGCACGAAGACCCCCCAGAAAGAGCTGGTAACACCTGGAAAACTTGCATCATGGCCTTCTTGAAGGACACTATCTACTGCAGGATTGACAATGGCCTTGAGAATTCAGGGCAATGTGGGACCAGACAACAGATACTTCGAGTGAGACCCTAGGGGCTTCTTGCCAGACGTCCAGTGGGGGGATGGGTATGTCCCGCTTGGCTTTCTTGTGCTTAAGGCACATTTTCAACTTTTACTTACCAAAAGACTTTGAGTAGGACTCAGACTTCACTGCGGGACTGACCTTGTAATCACATTTAAGAACGGCCCTATGATTTTGAGTGGAAAATCAACTGTGTTTCAAACGGAACATATTCTTATACTCGACGATGTAAAGCTTCCCCTCCCGCTCTCTGGTTGCCCTCAGGTGGATCAGGGCGCCCTTATCACACAGCTAAGAGTCATGACTGGAGCCCAAGCATAACCTGAATCATGTAGTTTTCAGGGGAGACGTCTTCCCTGTTGCACTATCTTCGAAACAAAGTTTGGAGTAGTTGCCAAACCAACACACTTGGGAAGGGCTCTGGATGTGTGTCGAAGGGTGTAAAAAGAAAAACACCCATGTCAGAACACAGGGGTGGCGCTTATTTGTGGCTCCGCTGTGTCACGTCTGGGGCAGTATAAAGTCACTGCTGATTCATATTGCATGCAGGAGGCATCTCTAGCTTCAGTCTGGTACCTGAGAATATACTACTGGTGAGGAATCTGAAGTTAAAGTATCCACCAGACAAGGACCTTTAGTGTACCAAAAGAGGAACGACTTAAGATGTAAAACAAATTGCTACATTACAGGCTCACCATTTTACCCAGAAAGATGGCTTTAATGAGTATCAGAACTGCCTAGATGCAGTTTTGCAGCCATTGAGGAAATGGAGATGTTCTGCCTATAAACTATAAAGAGCAAGAAACAGAGTAAAGGGAACAAGCTTTAAGCAATTGCATACTATAACAGAATCCTGAAATTAATAAACTCTAAAGTAAAACAAAAAAGGGGAAAGATATGCAGAATAGAGAGAGATCCTTTAATGCCAAGACTTACGAAGAGCTAACATTGTTATGATGTTGTCTTTTCCAACTGATGCCTTTTCTTGTTACCCAGAAACACTCACACAAGTACGATCCCAGCGTACAGGCAATCCTAGTAATGGTATACGGTTCCTACGAATTAAGTAGGACCATGTAT
Organism: Triturus cristatus; assembly: GCF_964204655.1. Lineage (NCBI taxonomy): Eukaryota > Metazoa > Chordata > Amphibia > Caudata > Salamandridae > Triturus > Triturus cristatus. The sequence goes on from NC_140585.1 coordinate 495,023,807, forward strand.
CTGGACAACATAAACGTCAGAATATGGGAACTCAGGTCATACACATCATCAGGAAATATTGGCCTAATTCCTAGCTAGCACACAGAGTCCTACTTGAACTCCTAAACTTACCAGGGTACCAGATGGTATCATCAATCCCAAACATGACCACTCTTTATTCCTCAAGGAACTCATTGAAACAGATCTACCCTTTCATGGTTTACTTTTGCTTGCCCAAGGTGAAAACACGAGTAAGATACAAATTGGCTTTTCAAACATTTATTTAAACAATCCCATTCCTTTATAAAAAAAAAAGAGTGTGCTGCAATTATTAGGCAGAAGAAGCAAAGTACTGTAATTAACATTACAAAAATGGTGAAAAAGATAAATAGTTCAACCGCTATAACATTACTTTGTGATGATATGATTATACTAGTGTACTTCTACCTAACACTACCTATACTATTGAGTACCCTCTGCCAGATCCCTTGGGATGGCCTAAGCCCTCATACCGGAGTTTGATGTATCAAGAAGCCGTGCTGTGTAGAACAAGCTATCATCCTTTGCGGAATAGATGTCAAAGTCAGCAGTACTGCATCTCAGCCAGAGTGCGTCACGTTTCAGGACAATCCCAGCAGAAGGGCTCCTCTGCCAAATGTAACGCAGAGGATGTTTGTATAATAATGCAAATGACACACAATTAATGGACGGAATGCAGAACAAATCAAAACATTCACACCCAGTCAAAAGATCTGGGTTAAATCCATCATTCTTTTGCTCACCATGCCACCCCAGTTTAGACCTGGCCATATGCTAATCAGTCTTGACCTTGTGCCTCATGGGAACAGTCCAGCCCGAACTGCCAAGCCAGGTCCTTCCTGGACCGGAAACAAGCATCCTAGGACCGGTTTCGGGGTTTCACCCCTCTTCAGCCACGATAGCTTGATTCCAGTGGCACAGTGAGCCCAGGACCCACGTCTGGGCATACCTGACGCACTTAGGGCGAGAAAGCAAAAGACACAATTGATGGATGGAATGCAGAGCAAATCAAAACATTCACCTCAGTCAAAAATTCTGGGTTAAATCCATCATTCTTTTGCTCACCATGCCACCCCAGTTTAGACCTGGCCATATGCAAATCAGTCTTGACCCTGTGCCTCATGGGAACAGTCCAGCCCGAACTGCCAAGCCAGGTCCTCCCTGGACCGGAAACAGGCATCCTAGGACCGGTTTCGGAATAAAGCTCTCCTGGCTTAAGAGGGGTGAAACCCCGAAACCGGTCCTAGGATGCTTGTTTCTGGTCCAGGGAGGACGTAGCTTGGCAGTTCGGGCTGGACTGTTCCCAGGAGCCACAGGGTCAAGACTGATTTGCATATGGCTGGGTTCAAACTGGAATGGCATGATGAGCAAAAAAATGATGGATTTAGGCCCAGATCTCTGTACTGAGGTGAATGTATGACATTTTTCTGCATTCTGTCCATCAACTGTTGTTTTTGCGTTTGTATAATAAAAGCACTGTTCCAGTCGCCACTGTGTCAAAGGTGCAGAGGTGATTCAATTGTGTGTCTAGAGCCTTAGAGCTATCTCCGACCAGACAATCCACATGATAATAATGCTTACTAAGAAATAAGCAGCATGAAGAAAAGCTTCTCAGTACATTATTATGTAAGTGTAAAACATGAAATGTAAAATGTCACCATTAGAAAAAGATGTCAAGTGAAAACAGGAAGCTAAAACGTGAAGCTAAAATGGGGACTAAGAGCGGGCCTTGTTGTACCGCACGACAGTAACTCCACTCCAAGCCCCAGCCTTCAATCAGTGCTATAACAAGCAAGCTGGATGTAGAAAAAAATCTTATGGACTTATTTCCCCTGAGAAGGAAAGCCTTTCCTGACAGATGAGGGAGAACTGTCTCAGATGATTCAGATTACACTGGGCTGGGCCAGAAGGGTTTGGTATTCTGCTTCACCTCAGTGTTTGTCCTACACTTCTTCCTCCTAGGGATGACCACCAGTCATAGCGGGGAGGCAAGGTTGCTCTAATCAAACCTTCCAGGCCTCAGTCAACATACTTGAAAACTGAGCAGAGTAATTTGAGTGCTTGCACTCTGTCCCTAGAGGATGTGGACATCAACTTTACTGCACACCATTGGTTTACCAAATCAGTTTATTCCACCCACTGGTCATTCCTTGTGATGCCTGTGCTAAACAGACGCTGACCTGCTTAAGACAGTTACCTGATATGTTTCAGTTTGTACTTTCTTTGACCCAGCAAGTCTTTCCCCCCCGAGTATGGTGAAAGGTTACTGTAATCCCGCGACGTCCTCCGGCGGGATTTACAATATGGCGGCGAGGCTAGGATACTCAGAGCAGGAAGTCAGCGCTCCAGCTTCACGGGCGGACGTGATGCGGAGGGCAGAAATGGCTGGCGAGGAGAGGGGAGAAAAGGAGAGGTGGAAGAGGGACGCAGGAGACCACGAGGATGTCAGGACAGAGACGGATGCGGAAGGAGGGACACAGTCACCACAACGGGAAAAAGGAGACTGCGGGGACCAGAGGGGGAGCTCCAAAGTGGACAGGTTGGCGGAGAGCAGCAGGATACCGCCAAGAGGCACTGCGCTCGGGTCAAACCGGCCAGAAGGAGAGCAGGGCGGTGGGACTCCCCGAGCCACGGCCCCAGAGGGTCGTGGCTTAAGGCAAGTACCGTTTTTAGGCCTCTTTTCCCTAGGAAAGTGGAGGAAGGGCTACCCATGTGGTATTGGGCACTCAGTGCATTTGCATGTACACACAAGTCACGAGGAAGGTGTTGGTGGCACGAGGCACAAGGCACAAGAAAGTGTTTGCTGCTCCTGGTATAGAGCATGAAACACTGAAGGAAGTTGAGAACACCCTGGGTGACGGTGAACAGTTAACCTCTATGTTAAATCCAACCATACAAATGCCTGACCTTGTTTCCTGTCTGTTTATTTCGAGGGCTTTAGACCACCTCTCCTCTTCTTCTGCGACGTCAAGGAACAGGAACCTAAGGACCAGGAACCTGAGAGAAAGGAGTTATCCCGGGCCCAGTGAGAGAACTGACCCGGCTTAGAGTTTCTCTCCCCCTTTCCTGTTTAAGACTCGATCACTCAAGTGCTAAAACTGACCTCTGTTGCTTTACTCCTATAAATAATAATTGTACCTACCGTCTGAGAGTCCTATATGAACTGAGAGACCATAAGTGGTGTCAGAAGTGGGATCATCGGTCATTAAAGACTCATCATGACCCAACTCATTACCATGGAAGCTATGGTCATTTAACTGGCAGAAGGGCAAAGACATTTACAACTAGTTCTAGAGCAGAAGAATCAGACCACCCAGAAAGAAAGAGAGGCTTTTCAGACCGCTCTGAAAGAACAAGCTACTCTACTAACAACCAATCAACAAGTGCAAGACACCACCATTTTACGTTTGACGGACGCCATCACAACAGCCAGGGTGCACCCAAATGTCCCTCGCTCAATGTTACAGAAATTCCAGGAAGGAGATGACCCTGACTATTTTTTCGTTAATTTTGAAAAAGTAGCGACAACCGCTACTTGGCCCCCTCCTGTCAGGTGAATTACAGGCAGTGTATCAAGCTGCCAACCCAGCAGGACTCACCCCTTATCCAGAAATCAAGAAAACAATCCTGGAAAGACTAGGACATGACACAGAGCATTACAGAGCTAAGTTTCGTAAAGAGAAATGGGCAGCAGGAGATAATCCTAGGGCTCTTTACTATCGCATAAGGGATCTAGGTGAGAGGTGGGCACCTCCCCCATAGAAGAGGTCATTGCTAAGGTCTACTTAGAGCAATACCTGGATGACTTACCCAGTAACACCTGGTCCTGGATAAAACAACATCTCCATCTAACGTTACAGACCCCTGTAGAGTTAGCTAGTACAACCTCCAAAAACACCCATAACAGCACCAAGACCTTACCCTAAAACAGTAGAACAGAGAAACGCAGGAGGGAATAGGAGTACGAATAGACCTCCTTTGCATTCCCCACTGACCCAAACAGGTCCCCAGAGTTTCCATTGTTCAGAGTGGGGACACATTGCCAGGAATTGCCCAATCAAGGGGGACGGAGTGGAACCCATGGAGGTAGGATGGTCCCGAGGTCAGGTGTTAGCTACAGGAGAAACACCAGGGCGATATAAGACCACAATCCGTCTTAACGGTAGGTCCATAGATGCACTGTTAGACACAGGTTGTCAACACACTATTGTTTCCCGAGAATTGATACCTCTCAATCAGATTTCTGGCGAGGCACAGATACAGGTCTCCTGCGTACATGGAGACGTCCGGGTGTATCCTCTGGCTGAGGTATTACTTGACGTAGAAGGAGACCCACAGGTACGACAAGTAGGAGTAGTACCAGCATTAGCGGAAAAGGTTCGCTTAGGCACTGATTTAGCTCGTTTTGACGAGTACTTACTCAACATAACCAAAAGACGTACTGATACCGAATGACTACAGGAAGCCCCTTTCGTCACTGCAGACATAGTCGGTGCGGAGATAAAAACCCCTAAAACCCGAGCAGAGAAAAAAAAAGACAGAGCAGATTATAGAGCAACAGGTCTCGTACCTGTCTCCTTTCCTCCCCAGATAACCCACAGACACCAATGAGGAATTTTAGAGCAGCTCAGAGGGACGACAGCACAAGGCCCAGGCATGGACTCAGGCTCAAGAGGAAGACCCCGACAGGGTATGGCTATACTTTTGTATAAGGAAAGGACTCTTTTATAGACTTAGCGGGGCATCTAACCACCGGGTCAAACAACTGCTGATACCCTTAGATTTTTGAGAACAGGCACTGCACATAGCACACAGTCAGTCTGGGGGTGGTCACTATGGTGAGGAACATACTCTTAAGTATTTGTTAGAAAGATTCTATTGGCCAGGCATATATAAGGAGGTTGCCAAATGTCAATTGATAAACCCCTCCACCGAAAGATGAGCACCTTTGCAAACGTTACCCATAATTGATGTTCCCTTTAAGCGAGTAGGGATGGATTTGGTAGGACCCTTACTTCCCTCCATCCGATTTCATCAATATATTCTGGTGCTAGTGTACTATGCCACTTGCTACCCTGAGGCAGTACCTCTGACAAGTATGACCACCACCTCAGTAGCACAGGCAATGATCTCTTTTTTTTCAAGAGTTGGTTTCCCAACTGAAATATTAACTGACCAGGAAACTGCCTTTATGTCCAGATTAATGTAGGAAATCTGCACTCTGCTAGGGGTTAGACAGATCTGAACGGCAGTTTATCATCCACAAACCGACGGGTTGGTAGAAAGATACAACCGGACCATAAAAACGATCTTGAGGAAATTTATAAATGATTCCGGAAAAGATTGGGACCGCAAACTGCCCCTAGTATTGTTGCAATCAGAACACATGAACAAAAGTCTACGGGGTTCAGTCCTTTTGAGTTACTGTTTGGACAACGACCACGTACACTTTTGGACATGGTAGCAGAGCAATGGACCGAGCAAGAGGATGAAGGAAAACCATTGTTAGGGTACACTACTTTCTTAAAAACCACCCTACATAACCTGTGGGATGAAGTCCATCAGAACCTGGTAAAAGCACAGCAAAAACAGAAAGCCTTTTATGACAAAGGTACAAGTATGAGGGAATTGACCAAAGGGGACAAAGTAGTGATACTTCTGCCGTCCTCAGATAAGAAATTACTAGCGACCTGGCAAGGTCCTTATCCGGTGCTGGAAAAAGTTACACCTGTCACTTACATAATAGGGTGTTCCATGAGCAGGGTCTAGGGTCCAAATAGCATATATCAACCTCTGAAAGAAATGGGAAGATCCCGTTACACTGAGGGGAGACACACCAGTGGGTGTTAACCATGCTACTCTCAATAAGCGTATGGAGATCCCAATTCAACCTTTTCGAGAGACAAGAGCAGAAAGACCCAACACGGGGAGTCTTCTCACTGTAGACCAGAAATCTCAGTTGTATGGCCTACTAGACCGTTTCCCAGAGCTGAATTCTAGTACACCAGGGTGCACCTCACTGGTAATGGATGATATTAAGACAGAACCTGGAACGGTGGTCAAGCTGAGACCTTATCGCATACCAGCAGCCAGAAGGCAGGCCATAGAGCAGGAAGAGGAAGCCATGTTACAAGCGGGGATTATTGAACCATCCCAGAGTCATTGGTGCTCACCAGTGCTTTTGGTACCCAAACCAGATGGAAGCCTTAGATTCTGCATTGACTTTCACCAGTTAAATGCCCATTTGAAATCTGACAATTATCCCATGCCCAGAGTTGACGAGTTAATAGAAATATTGGGAGGAGCACAGGAGCTCCAGAGTGAGGAAATGTGAATTTTGTGATCAGTTATGTCCCCTATCGTAGACCCCAACGGCTCCATGTGCATGCTATAAGTACATGTATGTTCCCTCCTGCTCCAGTTTTGAAGACGCAAATATATGTGCGTCCACCGTCAACATGTCCTCTTTCAGACCCGCCATGAATGGGTCAGATATTCCATTCCTAAGTATGAAAGGCCACCGACTTTATATGGTTCACTTTCCACATTCTACAGATTCAGGCGAGTAGGCCCGAATTCTGTCATCAAGCCTTTTCCTGCCTTCTGCTTCTGAAAGCTCCAGTCTGAGCCTGCATCTGTGACCATGAACTTTGTCCTACTCCCTGCGCGGCTAACGGTGCCTGATCCAGCATATCGCCTGCCAAAAACTGTATTTCACCTTCAAGATTATCTCCTCCGCTCCTCATCCGATGCATTCCTGTCTAGTAGTTTAGGTAAACATTCCTCCAGCTACCGTGCAAAGGGGCCAGGCCTCGCTGTCCTCATGCAAGTAATTCATAGCCCCGTTACCATGGAATATTCCTACCCCCTCGCATCTAGTGTAGACACTTAGACGCTTGCACACGCACTAACAGTCAGTATAGAATAGATTCTATCCTAGAGACCTCTCCTTTTGGATAACACAGTTCTTTAAACATAGGATATTAGATATGATTTGGGATTAGGTTGACATAACCCCAGACTTCTGTCTCCACATGTAGAGCTAAATGTCAAGTCCCCTTCACCTTCTAGTTGCACGTCAATCACACGTCATGCGGCTGCGCGCGCATCTCTGCCAAACATTTCTGCTGACATTGCAGGATTCTTTTATGGATGCACCCACTTGTGACATCATGTTTAATGACGTATTTTAGTTACACCCATGTATACGCCTCTATTAGTTACGTATGCACAGTTTATCTGTATTATCAGCTGTCACGCCTCTTGCATCTGTTTCACTGTAATGTATTTTCTATAAAACTGCTTATCTGTCAATAATGTATGCCCTTCCTTCCTGAACTTTCGTGGTGATGGAATAGAATGCCTACAATTCGAATTGTATTCCTTTGTATAGGAATAAAGCCTTTTAAAACCTCCAATACCACGGATTCTGCCTCTTATATTTACTGAGTTATTCTTAATAGACTTTACCGCATAAAAAATAGTACCGGTAACGAAATATTTACCACATAGATTGGCGCCCGAACAGGGACACTTTCTCATCTCACGCGCCGGCGGTGCGTTGCAGGCCCGGTCTCCTGCCACAGCTGAACGGACAAAAACGCGTACCTGCAGGATTTCCTGTATCTCCCTCCGGCCAAGCGGGGACGACTGAGGCTGCGATCAACACCCAGACGAGGCGGTGAGACGTGCGAAGTATCCCGACCAGAGCCTAGCTGAGAGAGCAAGATCCGAGGTATACAGAGTCCCACCAAGTTCCGAAGTTCCGAGTCCAGTCGAGTCGAGTCCAGTCCGGTCCAGTTTCAGTTCCGTTCCGAGGCCTTCCGTTCCGAGCTACCCGGTGAGTACCATTACCGGGGAGGCATTTAACGTGCACATAGTCTGTGCCGGTCAAGACGGGTTTGGGTACACAAATCCGGTCTGCACTGTTTTAGCAGTGTATCTGTACTGTTTAGCAGTATATATAGTATGTCTTGCATATAAATAAGTACTATCTAGTGTCAGTATTATGTCAGTAACTAGTTTTCTATTAGTTATCATTGTTCGTAAAACTGTTAAGCGTTAAATGTTTTAAATACGTTCTATATATTGTGGTGTGAATGACTGTTCATTATTGTGTTTTCTTGTATAAAGTGTGTTCTAGTAATAAGGTCTAAAAATGCCGCTCTTTTCGAAACTAAGACAGATCAAAACCAGAAAAGGGGTACTCGAAGAAGCTGTTCCCATCCCACCTAGGGACACTCCAGGATACTTTATGTATCATAAGCATGGCCTAGATGCCGTATTATTTCTTGATTTATGGGTGGACTACACCAAAGAATTACCAGAGAGTCAGAGATGGCCCGCAGCGGGGACCTGGGATGCAGATTGCATCATGAGAGTAGTAGAAGAATTATGGAAAAAGAAAGCCAGACAGTCACAGAAAGATGCCATTGAATTATGGCGTAAAGAATCATATAGACGTACCGAAAAAGCACTCAGACAGGAAGAGAAAGGTAGAGAGAATTCAAATAAAACCCGAGAAAATCTATTACTTGAGGAAGGTACCCGAGTAAAATCAGAACAAGTAGATAGACAAAGAAACACTCTTATGAATGGTATGTATCCTCTTCTGGCCGAAGGGTTACCTAAGGCTACCCCGGAAATACCAAAAGACTTAACTCCTCCATTGCTCCCGATAAAAGCACATCCCAAAACACATCCCAAAACAGCAAAAGACGTTTTCCTTTCCTCCTATTTAGATGACGCAGCTCCCGAGTATGCTAATGCCATACCACCCACACCGCTTGCCGATGGTGTTCAACACCAAGAGCATTCGTCTGTACCCCCGCAACCACAACCTCCTACGCAAGTCCCAACAGGTCCGTCCGTTTCTACAGTTTTTCCCGCATCTACGATCTCTATCCTACGCCCAACGAATCCTTTCGTGCCTAGCACCTCAGATGGTGCTACAGGAGGTACGACAGACATGTTTGCCACACCGCCGCGAAATAAACAGACCCTTAGAGATTTAGCACTCCAACGTACACCCCAACTAGCGACATCCGACATGTTTAAAGAACAGCTTGTGGATTGTAGATACGACCCAGTACCAGGTAGACAGGATAAATTGCTCATATCATCACTACGTATAAGACGAGCTACATTATATTTAATGACGATACCAGGAATGGGTGAACATCTAGACGAAATATATCGCTTTGTCCAAACAGGGCGAGGTCCAGAAAGTATTAACGAAGCTATGGAATACCAGAAAGTAGATGTCCAAAGACAACTACTACGTTTTTTCATAAATTGTGTAATTAGGAATCAAGACAGGCCAGGGGCAGATCACGATACCATGCAAAAACTTACCAAATGGGGTCAGAATATATCAGAAGAGAAACATGATAGACAGGCGTGTATAATCGCCATGTGTCGAAAGATCCGCAAAGAAGTAGAACGAATACATAAAGAAAGACGAGAAACAGACAGAGTAGAATCAGAACAAGAGGAGGAGCAAGAGTCAGAGCAAGTAGAAACGATAGCTTATGTAGGTAGAGGAAGACCCCATAATAATACCAGAGGTTTTAACGATCCGATACGTCCAATACGTCCAGAATATAATAGACATTTTCCAAACCCTATGTTAAATACAAAATCCCCTGAACACCTATTCCAAGCCGCTGATAAATTACTCCGAGATCGAAGGGGGTACCATATGCTCGATTCCATGGACGAACAAGAATTAGCCAGGTCAGCAGTACAATGGGCTGACAGTCCCAGCGAATACAATGATGATGTACTTGCACACACGTTTCTGAATCTTGACCCATACGAACAGCGTTTAGCTAGTATATACATGATTCAACACCTCCTTATATTATATAAAAGCCAACACTCCGATCCAGGACCCTTACCTGACATATTGACAGAACTGCTCACGAATACATGGAGAGGGTCAGGTACTGATTTAATTAGGGAAATTCTAGAATCCCGAAACCAATATTTAAATTTCGTATGCCCAGAACACGTTCCAGTTCCCATTATGGGAAGAAAAATGTATCACATAGATAGACAGAACCCGTTACGCGAAGTGCACCCAATCAGAGGTGACGGTGATAATTTTACACGCGTATTTGTGTACACGCCTATAACTAAATTGGAATTATTAGAAATGAAGAAAGTAGTACCCAGCCATGACAAGGACCCAGCAGGTTTCCACCGTGAAATAAAGGACATGTTACTCATGGGAGAGTATACCTACCCCGACATTATGAAAATATTAAAAGTCCTATTACCCGCCGGTGTTTATGAGAAACTCAAAGAAAAAGAATGGGAGGTGGGAGACCAAAAGATAGATTGGACAGCGTTGGAAAACGAAGAAAAAGCCCGAGCTGCAGGAGCAGGGCTTGGGGAAAAGACTACAGCACTAGCAGGATTACTAATACAGGTATTGCCACGTTTATTAACTACGAAAAAGGAAGACTGGGGTGCAATCTCAGCCTGTAAACAAAAGCCAGACGAAGACACTAGTGATTTCTATTCCCGATTTGAAAAATGTTTTGGTATAAATAGTGGCATAAAAGCAAGCAGTGAGTCATATCCACATCTGTTTGTGACAAAATTAGTTGAGAATTCTCTGCTGCAAGTCAAGAATAGAGTATTGAAATTCGAAAGTACCTGGCAAGGTAATACCCCATCACAGATGTTACAGATGTTACAATATCACCACAATAGAATTAGAGAAGAACAAGAACACGAACAAAGACGTATGAAAGATACAAAAATGAAAATGCTTGTTGCACAGTCAGTTCCAGCCGATGGTCATCAAAAGGGTGATTCCGCAGGTCCAACGAAAGGGACATGCAACTATTGTAAACAACAAGGTCATTATATACACGATTGTCCAGTCCTGAAACATAATATTGCTACAGGTAGAACTCAGGAGAGACCACGTCCACCTAGACAGGATCAGAATCAACAACAAATCCCTCAGCATGCACAACCTAGGTTAGCTCCGCAACAACTAGCTCCGCAACAGGCAGCTCCACAACGGATCGTAGCATCACCACAAGCGCAGCCTATTGCTGCAACACAAGCGACAACACAACAGATGTATCAGTATGCACAAGCAGATTATCCCGATTATCAGCGATACTCATGAGATAGCCTAGAGAGGGAAGTTGGCTTACCCATTATTGAGGTTCCTGTAGACCAAGAGGGACCTTATGTACATAGTGAACTATTAGGGGAAGACAGAAAGTTTTTACTTGATACAGGGGCAAGCAGAACTATAAGACGCAGTGAAGTTCCAGGGGCACCCCTCTCAGGCTCACAGAATATTTCCCTTGGATTCTCAGGAAAACCTATAATCAATGACGTAACACAACCTCTTCCACTTACGGTAGGTCCATTGACATGTACTACAGATTTATTGCTTACTAAATCATGTCCAGAAAATTTGTTAGGTATAAAAACATTGAAAGCTCTAGGAGCTATAATATGTTGTTCTCCGGAAGGAGTACGATTATTTTTACGTGACTTTAAAGGTCACTACGTGTCCAGAGACATGGATCACCGACTGCAGAATTTACCTACGCATTTATGGGCACAAGGCCCCACTGATGTTGGTTGCATGAACATTACACCATATCGAGTTACCCTGAAAACAGGAATAGTACTACCACGAATGCGACAATACAAGTTACCACCAGATGCTGTAGTGGCTTTACTGCAAATCATTGACGAGCTCATTGCACAAGGAGTGGTTGTCGAAACCGACTCCAATGTATGTAATTCTCCGATAATTCCGATTCTTAAAAGAACGGATCCAAAAGCACCACCAGTATATCGATTAGTTATTGATCTGCGCGAATTAAATAAATGTATTGTACCACAATACCCTGTGGTCCCAGATATCTCTTCATTACTCACAGCTATTGACTCAGAAGCAACGTTCTTCACTGTAATTGATCTCAAGAATGCTTTCTTTAGTGTCCCAATCGATCCGGAAAGTCAATATCTGTTCGGATTCAGTTTAAATGGACGAAGTTTTAAATTCACACGCGCACCTCAAGGATTTACAGAAAGCCCCAGCATCTATAGCCAAGCACTGAAACGAGAACTTGACAGTATCCACATGCCAGTTAACACTGCCTTGCTTCAATATGTCGATGATCTGCTGATCACCGCCCGAAGCGAACTTGAATGTGAAAAAGCGTCACTGACGGTTTTGAAATTTCTGGCCGACAAGGGGCACAAGGTGTCCCCTTCTAAGCTGCAATTCTGTGTCCAGCGAGTTGTTTACCTTGGGCACTCGCTGTCCAAGGAGGGAAGGCAGCTTACACCCGACCGCATCCAGTTAATTGCTAACATGCCACCACCCAAGACACAAAAGGAGGTGCGGGCTTTTATAGGCCTCACTTCATACTGTAGGCAGTGGATCCCTCAATATGCATTTCTAGCAAAACCACTCATCCAGTTGACAACACAGGAGGCAGCCACATCGACTGTCCTCCCTTGGACTCAAGAACATACACACGCCTTTGAAAGCTTAAAGAAAGCTTTATGCCAAGCACCTGTCTTAGCAACACCATGTTACAATAAACAGTTTACACTCTTTGTTACAGAACGCGAAGGTACTGCCTTGTCAGTACTCACTCAGGAACAAGCAGGATCACACAAACCATGTGCTTATTTCTCTAGTACATTAGATCCAGTAGCCCAGGCTCTTCCTGCGTGCCTGAAATCGGTGGCAGCAACAGCTTTAGCTATCAGACAAAGCGATGCCATAGTGTTAGGACACCAATTGACAGTACAAGTACCACACGCAGTAGAGGTTCTTTTGAACCGCACACAAACACAACACTTGACTATAGCGAGACTCACCGGTTACGAACTGACATTGTTTCAGCCACATATAGAAATCAGACGTTGTAATACGTTAAATCCTGCCACACTGTTACCAGTGGGCGGAACAGATCCATTGGCACATGATTGTGTCGAAGTCATTACTATCACGACGAAACCCAGACAAGACTTGACAGATATCCCTTTGTCAGATCCAGACTTGACATTGTATGTAGATGGGTCATGTATGAGAACAAGTACAGGAGAGTTAGTGGCCGCTTACGCAGTCACAACAGACACTGAAGTCATTGAAACAAATTGTATTAACACTTTGTCAGCTCAAGCAGCAGAGCTCATCGCTCTGACACAAGCCTGTATTCAAGCCGAAAATAAGAAAGTCAACATATACACGGATTCACGTTATGCATTCGGAGTCGTCCATGACTTCGGCGTACTGTGGCGAGAGAGAGGTTATTTAACTTCTCACGGTGCCCACATCCAACACGGACCCCTCATTCAAGCCCTATTAGACGCGATTCATCTACCTACTGCAATATCGATTATGAAATGCAAAGCCCACACAAAAGTTACCGACATCATTTCTCAGGGTAATGACCTAGCTGACAGAACAGCTAAACAGACTGCTCAGAATCAGACTCGCATAACTGACATGACAAAGACAATAGTTCCGACGCCAACACATTGCATGACAGTTAAAGATCCCGCCCTTGATGTAATTGACATACAGACACATGCTACACCAGAAGAAATAAAGAAATGGACTGAATTAGGAGGGATCCAAACGGATCAAGGATGGATGACGAAGGAAAAATCTATATGGTTTCTTCCCGACTCAATGGTCCAAGTTATCATTAACACAATACATAGTCCAGCGCACCTAGGAGAAAAAGCTATGCTAGACAGCATTCAACACATTTGGTTCAACAAACACTTGCGAGCAGCAGCTAAACAAAAAGTCCGTACCTGTATGATATGTTGTCAGTTTAATCCAGGTAAAAGCATCCCCGTAGAGCAGGGTGGATTTCAAACTCCCGATCATGCTTTTGAAGTCCTCCAGATGGATTATATCCAGATGGAACGATGTCGAGGATTCAAATATGTTCTCGTAGTTGTCTGTGCTCTTTCCCGTTGGACAGAAGCATACCCGGTTTCAGATTACACTGCCCCGACTACTGCCAAACAGTTAGTTCGAGAATTCTTCCCACGGTACGGTTTACCACGTGTTGTCTACTCAGATAACGGCCAGCCGTTCTCATCCGAACTAATGAAACACGTTTCCCTTTTATTAGGCTACCAATGGAAATTCCACTGTGTCCGACATCCCGAGGCAGCAGGTCTCGTGGAACGCCATAATCAAACTCTGAAAATTAGATTGTCCAAAATATGTAGGGAAAAAGGTGTTGATTGGATAGTAGCCTTACCAGTTGCACTCTTTTACATGAGAATGGTAGCACATTCTCGAACAGGGCTATCCCCGTACGAGGTGATCTTCGGTAGACCACCAAATATGTGGGGGACGCCTATACCGCGCAAAATCACTGATGTTGACTGTAATATGCTGACAGATTACCTGGCTTCCTTGATGTCTGCACTACAATCTTTCCGTTCACAGGTAACCGCAGCTTTTCCCGATAATACTGAGGTGAAGCCCCATGACGTGGTTCCTGGGGACCTGGTTCTGGTCAGGAATTTTGACCGGAAGACCCAACTGGATCCTAGGTGGAAGTCGCCTAAGTTAGTTCTACTGACTACAAGGACAGCCGTGAAGATCGAAGGACGGAAAGGGTGGTTGCACTCGAGTCATATCAAGAAATTTTATGGACTACCATCCAGTGTGAATACTCAACCCTGTATTCCCTCACAGACAGACTCAAAGCTCCCCTTGGCTGAATTAACAAAACCAGAACTTTACAAACTAAAATTAAGGTCTAGTAAGTCAGACAATTTGATTGTTTAAGTCCTCTCCAAGGTGAATCGGTTGAATTTGTCTCTGACATGTATCCTCTAGACCGGAATAGAGAAAGAAATCATCAGATGCAGCTCAAAAAGCATGCGTATTGTAAATCACTTCGTAGTCACTGCACAGTAACATTATTAATTTTGTTTTCTCTAAGTCTTCTGATTATTTTTTTCAGCATACTACTGCACATGTATTACCCTATTCTTAAACATGCTTACAATATAACTGCAGAACATTCTTTTAGCGAATTTCCTCCACATGAGTTGTCCTATAGATTTGCGCTGCGCAACAACACATTCATTAGTATGTTACATCATTCCCATCAGACCAGCAATGCCACAAATTGTTGGATATGTGGCCGACTCCCTCCCTATCAGAACTATAAGGGAGTTTTGCCCCTCTTTCCCTATCCGTTCACACACAATGGCTCCTGTGGAGCATGGTTTAGTTTGATTAATTCCCTAGATTCAAATTCCGCAGTTTATCAAGACAACTGGGTATGGGGAAACCTGAACCTAGTTTTGCTTAAAGTCTGCTACCCTAACAAGGAGGGACTTCCCAGAAGAACAGGAACTGATCTAGAAAATGAAGTATATGGATTAGGTAATTTTACACTTAACCTCATGATCCTGAACGTTGAATCTGAAGCTACACCAATCTTGCCCGCCATGTCAGTATTCCCAGTAAAAGGGGAATTATGTATCAGAAAGAATGGTTCCATACACATGGGCCATAGTAAATGCACCACTGTAATAAAATTCAGTGATCAAGGCAAGTCTACATTTAGAGCTTCCCATCATTCCTACTTCATATGTGGCCAGACCGCATATATATGTCTACCTCTAGATTGGGATGGTACCTGTTACATAGCATTCCTTCTGCCACCTGTTTTCCTAGCTCCTCCTGATTATCATAGAAATACCCATTTAGTACACAATAGACAGCAGAGAGATCTCCCAATTGTCGATTACACTGAAACAGCATGGGAGAAATACACAGATTTCAATAAAGGTTTCTTTCCCTATATAGGTACAGTCACTAATAGTAAGCTGATACGTAGATTAACCAGAACCCTTGAAGCAGTAGTGAACGAAACTATTTCCGCCTTAGGCAATTTAACAGAAGAGCAGTCTGCTATGCGGATTGTTGTGCTTCAAAATCGTCTTGTCCTTGACGTCATCCTGGCCGATAGGGGCGGAGCTTGTAGGGTCATCGGATCAAGTTGCTGCATTTTCATACCAGAAAATTCGCCGTCAGTATATAAAGCCATAACCCGCCTTCATAAGATTGTAAGCCAGATACACCAGAGTCCAGGCACCTGGACTTGGTCCGGTTGGTTCTGGGGCGTGTTGTCAGCCTGGGGATGGAGAATCCTATCCTTCCTTGGTATTGGCTTTCTCATACTATTCAGTTGCTGCTTATGTCTACAATGTGGGCCAGCGATTTGTGGTCTGTGTGCCACCTCGTGTATCCCACATCCAAGTTTTCGTTCAAGATCCCGGAAGAAGAAAGAAGAACAAATGATGCTATATGAACAGATCAATGGATTGATGAAGATCGATATCTCCTGAGGGTCCGTAGGGGACAAGGAGGGAATGAGGAAATGTGAATTTTGTGATCAGTTATGTCCCCTATCGTAGACCCCAATGGCTCCATGTGCATGCTATAAGTACATGTATGTTCCCTCCTGCTCCAGTTTTGAAGACGCAAATATATGTGCGTCCACCGTCAACATGTCCTCTTTCAGACCCGCCATGAATGGGTCAGATATTCCATTCCTAAGTATGAAAGGCCATGTTACAAGCGGGGATTATTGAACCATCCCAGAGTCATTGGTGCTCACCAGTGCTTTTGGTACCCAAACCAGATGGAAGCCTTAGATTCTGCATTGACTTTCACCAGTTAAATGCCCATTTGAAATCTGACAATTATCCCATGCCCAGAGTTGACGAGTTAATAGAAATATTGGGAGGAGCACAGGAGCTCCAGAGTGAGGAAATGTGAATTTTGTGATCAGTTATGTCCCCTATCGTAGACCCCAACGGCTCCATGTGCATGCTATAAGTACATGTATGTTCCCTCCTGCTCCAGTTTTGAAGACGCAAATATATGTGCGTCCACCGTCAACATGTCCTCTTTCAGACCCGCCATGAATGGGTCAGATATTCCATTCCTAAGTATGAAAGGCCACCGACTTTATATGGTTCACTTTCCACATTCTACAGATTCAGGCGAGTAGGCCCGAATTCTGTCATCAAGCCTTTTCCTGCCTTCTGCTTCTGAAAGCTCCAGTCTGAGCCTGCATCTGTGACCATGAACTTTGTCCTACTCCCTGCGCGGCTAACGGTGCCTGATCCAGCATATCGCCTGCCAAAAACTGTATTTCACCTTCAAGATTATCTCCTCCGCTCCTCATCCGATGCATTCCTGTCTAGTAGTTTAGGTAAACATTCCTCCAGCTACCGTGCAAAGGGGCCAGGCCTCGCTGTCCTCATGCAAGTAATTCATAGCCCCGTTACCATGGAATATTCCTACCCCCTCGCATCTAGTGTAGACACTTAGACGCTTGCACACGCACTAACAGTCAGTATAGAATAGATTCTATCCTAGAGACCTCTCCTTTTGGATAACACAGTTCTTTAAACATAGGATATTAGATATGATTTGGGATTAGGTTGACATAACCCCAGACTTCTGTCTCCACATGTAGAGCTAAATGTCAAGTCCCCTTCACCTTCTAGTTGCACGTCAATCACACGTCATGCGGCTGCGCGCGCATCTCTGCCAAACATTTCTGCTGACATTGCAGGATTCTTTTATGGATCCACCCACTTGTGACATCATGTTTAATGACGTATTTTAGTTACACCCATGTATACGCCTCTATTAGTTACGTATGCACAGTTTATCTGTATTATCAGCTGTCACGCCTCTTGCATCTGTTTCACTGTAATGTATTTTCTATAAAACTGCTTATCTGTCAATAATGTATGCCCTTCCTTCCTGAACTTTCGTGGTGATGGAATAGAATGCCTACAATTCGAATTGTATTCCTTTGTATAGGAATAAAGCCTTTTAAAACCTCTAATACCACGGATTCTGCCTCTTATATTTACTGAGTTATTCTTAATAGACTTTACCGCATAAAAAATAGTACCGGTAACGAAATATTTACCACAGGAGGCAGCTCAGTTCAGCACCATGTGACTCTGGGCAATAGCTCACTTAATTTCCACAATGGCCCCCAGTGCCTTGAGACCCGTAAGGGTGAGTAGTTTGCGCTTTACAAACACAGATTTACATTTTACATTTACATTTTTACAGGTGATATCCACTATCGATCTCACAAAAGGGTATTGGCAGATACCACTTAACCCTACAGACAGGGTGAAAACAGCCTTCTCCACTCCCTCTGGGTTGTATCATTTTAGAGTAATGCCGTTCGGTCTCCATGGTGCCTCGGCAACCTTACAAAGATTAATGAATGTGATATTGCGGCCTCATCAACAATATGCGGTGGCATATCTTGATGATATTGTTGTGTATAGCTCGGACTGGGAGACACACAAACAACATTTGCAGAATATCTTCTCCTCCCTTCATAAGGCCTGCTTAACCCTGAACCCCAAGAAAACAACCCTAGGCACGGATCATATAGAGTACTTAGGATATTCCATCCAGGCGGGAACACTACAACCCCAACACAACAAGCTAGAAGCTATTCAGGGAATACCCCGACCCACAAACAAAAAAGATGTACGAGCATTCCTAGGTCTAGTGGGCTACTATCGACGATTCATTCCCCAATTTTTAGAGTTAGCCTGTCCTCTCACAGATTTACTAACAAATAAACAACCCAATCAGAGAGTAAAATGGACTGATTCTCAAGAGAAGAGTTTCCAGCAGTTGAAGTCCTTGTTGTGTAGAGCCCCTGTCCTGACACGTTCCAATTTTGAGAAACCTTTTGTGTTACAAACGAACGCGTCCGATCGTGGGTTAGGGGCCGTGTTGTCACAACCAGATAAACAGGGAGAATTTCAACCAGTTGAAAACTATTCCCTCGGGAGGTACACTATGCAACCGTGGAGAAAGAATGTCTGGCCTTTAAATGGGCCATGGAAGCCTTGCAATGCTACTTGTTAGGACGGACATTTTTTTTGGTATCGGACCATGTTCCCTTGACCTGGCTTGCCACCTATTGAGACACAAATCCAAAGGTGCTTCGCTGGTTCCTATCTCTACAGCCTTTCTCTTTTCAGGCCCTGCATGCCCCCAGAAAATGCCAAGGGAATGTGGACTTTTTGTCTCGATGCCCAGTGTCAGTATGGCCCAATTGTCCATACACAGGGGAAAGGCAGTGTAATCCTGCGACGTCCTCTGGCAGGATTTACAATATGGCGGCAGGGCCCGAACACTCAGAGGAGGAAGTCAGCGTTCCAGATTCACGGGCGGACGTGACGTGGAGTGCAGAAACAGCCGGTAAGTAGAGGAGAGAAAAGGAGAGGAGGAAACGGGACATGGGAGACCACGAGGACGTCAGGGCAGAGACAGAGGCGGAAGGAGAGACACAGTTACCACAACTAGAGAAAGGAGACTGCGAGGACAAGAGCGGGAGCTCCATGGTGGACAGGTCGGCGGAGAGAAGCAGGATACCGCCAAGAGGCACTGCGATAGAGTCAAACCGGCCAGAAGGAGAGCAGGGCGTCGGGACTCCCCCCAGCCACGGCCCGGAGGGTAGTGGCTTAAGGTAAGTACCTTTTTTAAGCCTCTTTTCCCTAGGAAGGTGGAGGAAGGGGCACCCATAGGGTTTTGGGCACTCAGTGCATGTGCACACAAGTCACGAGGAAGGTGTTGGTGGCACGATGCACAAGAAAGTGTTTGTTGCTCCTGGTAAAGAGCCTGCAACACTGAAGGAAGTTAAGAACACCCTGGGTGATGGTGAAGGGTTAACCTCTATGTTAAATCCAACCATGCAGACGCCAGACCTTGTTTCCACTTTATTTCAAGGGATTTAGACCGCCTCTCCACTTCTTCTGGGACGGCAAGGAACAGGAACCTAAGGACCAGGAACCTGAGAGAAAGGAGTTGTCCCGTGCCCAGTGAGGGAACTGACCCGACTAACAGTTTCTTCTCCCCTTTCCTGTTTAAGACTATATCACTCAAGTGCTAAAACTGACTTTTGTTAATTTACTCCAATAAATAATAATTGTACCTACCGTCTGAGAGTCCTATATGACCTGAGAGACCACAGTTTCGTATAATTTTCCCTATTCCCCACTCATCATGCCTTTTTTGAGGGGATCGCTCTAAAATCCCATTCATAGTTGCCTTTTAGACTCCTTAAGTTGAAGGTTTTCCTTAATTGTATCACATTTGGTCTTGCGGAGTGTGAACGGCTTGCTATTTCAGCCCATCCTCCGTCCTCCTCTTTCCTTCAAGATAAGTTGATGTTTTACATATGGGCAATCTTTGTCTAAGGTGATTTTTCTTTTTCATGTTGGTCAGTACTCTGTCAATGTTTTTCCCTCCTACGCAACCCACCAAGTAAGTGGAAAGATTGCATCTCTTGGAGCCATGTCAGAACTAGGCAACATGGCAATGCTGATTAGCTTTAACTTGGTTTTGCAAGGCTATCGATGGGAAAAAACTGTCCAGAAGAGGAATTGCCTTCCGCATTAGGTTGAACTCTGCCTTGGCTAAGAAGGAGCCACCTGCAAGCATGAGGGCAGAGTCCATTAGGGTGAAGGCTACTTATACTTTAATGTTATTGGGTGCTCCTGTTTTGACCTTTGTCGGTTGCAAAATGGGATTCATCTTGCCTTCACTAGACACTACTGCCTTGATTCCCAGGTCTTGTGCTGCAAGATATTTTGGTGTGATCCGCTCATCAAACCCACCTTTTTCAGATGCTATTAGGGTATTTATTCATGAGGTGATAAATCTGTGGATAGCGGCACTCATCAAAAGAAGAAATAGAGTATTCACCAGAAAGATCATTACCAAAAATAACTGGTTCCTATTGCCTTGTGTAGGCATGGTAATGGGAGGACAGACTCTGTGACACAGGGATGTGTGGGAAATAGGACTGTGTGTCAAGACAAATGTGTGCACTTTGTGGACAGAGTGATATGAGTAGAGAGTCAGGGAATAGGTGAATTCTGAAGGGCTGTTGGTCTTACATAGCCTGACGTTGTTCCCTGCAGCAGGGTTGTATGGTGGAGGGGATAAGGTTGTTGAAAGAAGAGATAGAAGCATGATCACGCACAGCCTTTGCCTATTACACATCGGTCACCCCTAAGGTAGGCCCTATGTAGCCTATCGGCAAGTGCTGTGTATCGAACAGGTAGGACATGTACTTTTGAGTTTTACATGTCCCGGTAGTGACAAACAGCTTACTTTGTGTTTTACTGCTGTGAGGCCTATTCTTCTCATAGGTTAGCATTGAGAATTCCTTAAATCACTCTAAATTCCTGATTAAAATGAGTAGCTAAATCATGTTTCGTATCTTTGGAATGGTAATGATAAATTCACTTTAGTGGTAAAGTTGAATTTGACATTACTGTTTTAGAAATGCCACTTTTAGAAAGAGCTGTAGGTTTACCCATGCACTCCCAGTTAATCTTGTGGGGGAAAAAATGTATCAAGTCGGGTGCTGACGGACTATTGCCCACTGACCTAGGACGTCATCAAAATGTTATATGGTATAGTGTCTGCCCTCACACTCCCTTTAGTTCTTCAATTTTAATCAGGCCTATGTGATTCACTTTTCAAAAAAATTAAACAAATGTTCAATACCACCATAAAATAGTTGAATTTTTAGGTCTCGTTAGAGCCAGCGCATGTGCTGGTCTGGCGAGACCTTTAGTAACTGGCTTTTGGAAGTGCTACCTAAAGGCTTTCTCCAGCGAGCGGTTACGTGCGCGGGCGCGCGCTTACGAGCACAGGCGCCATCTCGCGGGCACCCTTACAGCCGCGATTACTTTCACTTTTGCAGCACCGCCATCTGCCTTTCCTCGCTCCACTTCTCCCACACCACAGAACGCGTCCACTTTCACGGCCGCACGGCCCATTACTTTTATGGCTGCGCGGCCAATGCTTGTCCTTATTGCCATATGTGGTTCGATCTATTTAACACTGGAAAGCTGCATATATGTTTTAATCAAACTTCTCTGCCTCTTCTTTGTTTCTTTTAACTGGCTTCTTTCTGCCTGTACCTTGTTTTTCCTTTCCTCTCCCTGCCTTTACTCTTTCTGCCTTTCCTCCTCTCTCCCTTCCACTTATTGCCATTCCCTTTCTTCGCTTCTCACATTCTGTAACGCCTCCTTCTTCTGTACACGGTCACTTTGCATTAACACACAAGATTAGACCGTCACATTGCATGGCAATACACCCCACCCCCACCACAGCCCCCCACGTGGACAGAGCAAGCAAATATTGCACGGCCACTGACATTTAGTACCTGCTGTATTTGTTTTCTGTATGTTTATCTTTTCTGTCTGTTTGCTGTAACTTTCAACTGCTGCCGCCACCTTCCCTATACTTGTTATATATGATTGGGAAGCTTTTTTTGCTTTTGGCCATTCAGTATAAGTTGTGTATAAGTGAAAGTTCTGTAAATATTTTCTCAAACAAGAGCCAAAACGATTTGCAGTGCGTTGCGTGGAGAGCGTACATGTGCTCTCACCTTGGTGTCATCTGTGACGTGTTTTTTCACATCCTTCTCTGATTAAACAATCGCATTTGTGTCACTTTTGAATCATTAGTTTGTTTTTACCCCAGTCGCTTTTTTTGAGCCTTTAGTTTGTTTACCCCACGCACTTTCTTTTGGGGTGATTGGTTCATTTACCCCCGGCGCTTTATTAATACTGAACATTGTGTTTGTCTTGTGTGAACTAGGTGTTTAAACGATGCCTTAAAGCACTCGCACTCCCGCACCAGGCAGATCTCTTGCCCAATACAACACATCTTAACAAACGCCAACGAGTCATTACTCAAAATAAGTGGTTTACGATTAACAGCAATTAATAAAAAACAAAATCACTTGACAGAAACACAACTTAGTGACACGTTGGTTTACGCACTAAGAGACAGATGGAGTGGTTTTGCCACAATCACAAGAATATATTTTAGGAGCCGCAAGCGGGAGGAATGTTCTAGTGCAAACTAACTCCTAAGAAGAGGACATGCATTTTTAAATTATCTAATTAAGCACTGCCATCACCAACTCTCTATCACAAAACAAGTATTGCACACACTATGTCTCACCCACTCATTCTGCCACACAGTCTCACGCACTAACTCTACCAACCTCTATATCACTATATCAAGTACATTAGTCTAACACTCGCAAAAAATAAATACAGATTCCACTCTCTCTCACAATCACTTTGCCTAACTGACTAACTCACACACTCAGTCAAACGCAATTACTCTAACAAACTATATCAATAAATAACACCCTGCAACTCTCACAAAAAATAATACGACAACTCTCTATCGCTACATTAAACAAGCATTGGCATAGCCAATAGGTCTCGCTTTTGGAACCTTATAAGTGTTTAGCCATGCAATAGTTAGTGTTGTTGCACCAAGGATATTGTGCTGCATAACTAAATACTTATAAGGTCCCAAAAGCGAGACCTATTGACTATGCCAATGCTTGTTTGTTTATTTGCTTCTTCTCATTGTAACAAAGAAAATTATATGCATTCTTCTGGTTTCATCCCACAGATGTTCAACAAATCATAAGTGCTTAAAAATGACAATCCTCAATGCGTTTGGGACTTTGGGTCTTTCATCCCAAAGTTATTAAATACTGTGAAACAAAGAAAAACATATATGTTTAAATTGACATATTTTCACCCAATGCAAGATAACCAAATTAATACTGCAAAGTTCATCATCATTTTTAGCATTATAAAACACAGCGTTGCAATATCTATTTCATAGTATTTAATAATCTCCTGTGGCTGTATGAGAGTGGTTTTGTGGGTGTGTGGGTAGCTGTATGGGTCTGTAAGTAGCTGTGTTAGTGGCTATATGGGTGAGTGAGTGACTGTGTGAGTGGCTGTATGAGTGAGTGAGTATATGTGTCAGTAGTTGTATGGGTCTGTGAATGGGTATGTTAGTGGGTATGTGAGTAGGTGTATGAGAGGTTGTAAGGGGTGTGTGAGGGGGTCTGTGGATGATGTCATCAGTGATATAATTTGAGATGTCATCAATGATGCCATCGGTAATATCACTGACGATGTCATCTGTGAGGTCACAAGTTGTGCAATATGGCGGAATGAGCTGTAGTTAGCTGAAGTAACTATAACTGCTAAATTTGAATGGTTTTGCATGAGTGAAATCTGATCCTAACTATAACGTCCTTGTAACCTTTCAATGAATTTCGATGTTTTTACAATTTTATTTCCTAACTGTAACATGTAACCTTTGAGAGTTTCTTTGTGAGTGGCTGTATAGGTAGGTGAGTGGGTGCATGCGTGTGTGAGTCTCTGAGGGGTTTTGGAAGTGGGTGTGTGAGTCTCCGGGTAGATCTGTGAGTGGGTGCATGAGTGTCTGAGTGGTTCTGTGAATGGGTGGATAAGTCTCTGAGTGGGTCTATGAGAGTGTGCAAGAGTCTCTGATTGAATCTGTAACTGGGTATGTGAGTGTCTGAGTGGGTCTGTGAGTGTGTGTGAGCTTCTCAGTGGGTGGATGAGTTCTTGAATGAATCTGTAAGTAGGTAGGTGAGTGTCTGGGTGGGTCTATGAGTGGGTGTGTGAGTGGGTCTGTGAATGGGTACGTGAGTGTATGAGTGGGTCTGCCAGTGGCTGCACAGTAAAAAAAAAAGTAGGGGGGCACACAGGAGCAGATCCTCATGCCAGCTCCCCCTGTGAAGGTCCTCCTGTGCAGCTTGGCTGCAGTCCGCTACTCTCTGCTGCCTTCAGTTTTATGCCCCCTCTGCTCGTTTTCTGCTTCTTCTCTGCTCACTCCTGCCCTCTATGTTGTCTCTTTCTGCCTGTTATTTTGCCTCTTTCTGCTCGCTCCGGACCTTTATCTTGCCACTTTCTGCTACTTTGACCTCCATTCTGCCTCTTTCTGCTTGTGTCTGACCTTTATCCTGCCTCTTTTTGCTCCCTTTTGACTTTTATTCTGCCGTCTCCTGCTTGTTTCTGACCTTTTTTCCAAAAATTATTTTTATTTTTTTATTTTTAGTCCTCATTTATCATAAGCAGATTAGGGGTTGGAGAAAAGAGAAGACAGGAATTAGTTTTTTCGGCTTTTTGTTCGGGCACGCAATATGTGAGAAGTTCGATCTCTCCTTTACGGAGGGGATGTGTAACATCGCGAACCCTCTATTGGCCTAGCCGCTTTCCCATTTCCTTCTTACTACATTGCCACAGGAATTGCGAAATGACTGCACCAGGGCTGCCAATCCGTCCTGGACAATCCCTGTCCACCTGTGTAACTGCTTCTTAATCATAGATCTGAAAAAGAATCACAGAAAGAAAAAGGGACTACTAAAGAAAAAATATAGTAAGAAAATTTATAGCAGGTTCCACTACGAATGCCTACTCTTACACCATTCATCCCAAATATTCCAAAATTTTGTTTTTTTCGAACTATAAATTGCCCTGTCTAATTTTGCTATTCTATGTACAGAGTTAAGCCATTCTCACTCTAAAGGTGAAACAGGTCAAATCTATTTAATGCACAATTCTCTACGCGCCAATAGAATTAACAAAAAAAATAAAAGTTTTATATTGTTTAGGTATATTAGTTATAGTGTCTTGGTCTGGGATTACTCCGAAAATAGTCAGCAGAAGACTCACCTTAATCTCATGACCCACATACTGGAAATTGTTGCACCTACTTTTTCCCAAAACAGTTGGATGGAAGGACACCGCCTGAACATATGTGCTTCGTCTGCTTTTATCTCTCCGCATTTTGGACACTTCTTCGCAGCTTGTGTACCCATCTTGGATAGCCTACGCGGAGTCCAGTATGCCTTGTGGATAGTAAACATGTGATTTTTCCTTAGAGATGCAGACTTAACACTGTGCCATAGAGAAGATAGAGATTCTTGCCATAAGGTGTCAAGATCGTAGTTCGGCAGTTCCTTCCTCCAAGTTGTTTTGAACCAAGACTGTGGATCTTCTTGAGACTGTACTAACATCCTGTACCAAGTAGCAATTTCCTTTCGACCCAGTGAAGACAAAACTATTTTAGACTCAAAAAAGTAATTTCCCTTTCCACATTTTCTCAATGATTTAGCCCAGCTTAATAACTGGTAATACTTAAATTTGTAGAGCAAGCCTTATGTAGTATCCTGTAAATTCTGCCACGAAATTAACTCCGACCCTTCTAATAGTTGACCCCATCTCTCAGTTCCCTTTGATTTGATTGGAGCCGCCAAAGCATCTTGAAAACAGGCTGGTGTTCCGGGTGAGTTCCAGATTGGGGCATATTTGCTATAATACGGAATTTTTAATATCGCCCTCGTTTGAGCCCATACCTTACAGGCTGCTACAAGGATTTTAAGTCTCACCTTTTAAAAAAAATTTGGATCTCCAAATTTAAAGAGAAAAAAACTGGCTTGGGCTGGAGGGCCAAAAGTAAGTGCTTGAAAAAATGGTGAAAGGGCAGCAGTGTCTCCTAATAGTTGTCTGAAGATTTTTAAATGGAATGCTCTCTGATATTGGAGGAGATCTGGACTGGCAACTCCACCATTTTCCTTTTTTCCCCTGAACTTCCGCTAGGCTATTCGCGGTCTCTTTTTGCCCCAAATAAAGCTGGGAAACAAGCCTTGTACATTAGTTCTCCAGTCCTTCTTAAACTCCAATGGAATTGAATTAAATAAAAAGTGTATTTAGATATGATTGCCATTTTCAGGAGGTTTGACTTGCCTAAAAAGGATAGAGGTAGAGAGTCCCACTGTTGTAGTTGTATCCTGACCTTGGATGTAACTCTATCAAAAATATTTTTAGTTAATAAGTCGATCTTCTGGACCAACTCAATCCCCAAATACCTTATGTTTTGATGGACTTGGTCACACCTATAGCTTGTGTTCCATTGCATAATCTCGGTTTTGTCAGGATTAACAGCATATCCAGAGATTTCCCCAAAACTTTTTAGTGTTTCCCAAATGGCTTCTATTGAATCTGCTAAGTGACCAGTAAATATCATTAAGTCATCCGCATAAAGACAGATTTTTCTTACCCCACCCATTGCAAGAAAATGGTTTAATGCTCTTACATTCCCTTAATTTGATGGCCAGTGGCTCTATATACAGAATAAACAATAGTGGTGAAAGTGGACACCCCTGCGTGGTGCCCCTACCTATTGTAACCTGCTTAGAGAGTGTACCATTAACTAAAACATGAGCTAAGGGATTTTTATAAAGGGACAAAATTATGACCCAAGTTTAAGCGCTGAATTACCTCTTGAAGGAAAGGCCAATTGACCCTATCGAACACTTTAGCTGCGTCACATGTCATTACCGTTAGGGGCATGGCACTTTCCGTTGCTAGATCAATTGTGCCTATTAACTCGTGGGTTAAGTCATGCAAATGCCTTCCTTTTATGAATCCCTTCTGGTCATTGTGAATCAAGAGGCCGACCATCCGATCTAGCCTCTTAGTGATTATTTGTGTATATAGTTTGTAATCGCTGTTAAGAAGGGAGATTGGCCTGTATGATTCACATAACCTTGGGTCTTTGTTAGGTTTTAACAATATAACTATTGTGGGCAAATCCCAAGACGTGGGGGGGGTTCTAGTTTTGAGATGTACCCTGAATTAAAAAGATCAAGCAAAATGGGAGCCAATTCCTCTTACAGATGGGAATAAATTTCATTTGGGAGAGCGTCAGGTCCTTGCCTTTCTTTAGATTTTTGATTACGCTGTAGATTACTTCTATTGTAAAGGGGGCAGATAGCTCTTCTCTGAGTTCCTCACTGAGAATCGGAAGGTTGATATCTTGAAAAAAAGCTGCTATTTGGTCCCTATTTGGGTTCGTATCCTCTGTATAAAGATCTTGAAAAACTTTTACAAAAGCCTGTTCAATCTCCCCATCTTCGGTAATTCTGTTCCCAGTAATTTGACATTTTACTTCTTTTATCATGTTCCTGGCTTGGTCTGCTCTTGCCTTCCATGCCAGAAGTTTTACGCATCCTTCCCCGTACTCATAATTAGCAAGTTTACTTGCCTCCAATTTTTGCTGTACCTCAATCTCCAAATATTCAGCTAAATTATTTTTCGCTTTTGTTAATTCAGTTTCCAGATCCAAGGCATTAGTTACGTTTGGAGTATGCCCTATATTCTCCTGTACTACTTTAATTGCATTCTCCAATACTTGGATCTCCTTCATCACCGTTTTATTGTGTGATGCGTTGATACTAATTAATGTGCCTCTAGTAAACGCTTTATATGCGTCCCAGACCTTATTTAAAGGGTCTGTATTCTGATTAAAAGGAAAAATTCAATCGTAGAGTATTTTAACTTATCTATTACAGTAGTGTCTAAGAGTAATGATCGATTCAATGTTCAGCGCCTTTCGACTATTTTTTCTTCCAGCAAAAATTGTAGTGTGACTGCCGAATGGTCAGATAGGTGCTCTGGAATATGTACCACATTTTTAATATGGTCAGTAATTGCGGCTGATACCAAAAAATAATCTATCCTTGACCGGTGGCCATGCTTTTTGTTATGGAAGGTATATCTTCCTGTTTCTGCCCCTACCTTTAAGTTTTTCATCGACCAAATATCCACAAGGCCTAGGTCTTGGATTATTTGCCTTAGGGTGACTCATTTTTAGTACAGTTGCACCTGCCCTTTTGGACGTTGTATCCTGTGCAACCCTGAGGGGAACATTAAAATCACCCCTCCATAATGATGGGCTCATTTAATTCAATTAAACGTAAAAAGTATGTTTTTAAAGGAGACGGGTCATCCAAATTTGGACCGTAATAAGCTACAAGTGCAAGCCAAATACCTTGAATTTTAACTTTTGCTATTACCCATCTGCTTAATGAGTCAGCCCAAGTTTTCCCTAATATACATTGGGAAAGTGTTTTAACCACAATTGCTACCCCTTTTACCGTTACCGTTTGAGTGGTACATATACAGTGTTCAATCCATGGATGGCTTTTAAGGATTTCTACCCATTCTTCTTTTAAAAGATGGGGCTCTTGGATAAAGAAAATATCCAAATCACTTAGCTATAAGTACTCTAAAATCCTTCGCCTTCTAGGTACCACTCTCAGACCATTGACATTCCATGTCATGATTTTCAAAGATGTAGGTTTAGATTGATCTGCCATTCCCAAAAATCATGTTCCTGTAAATCTTTGAGTACCTCCAAATCAAGAAATACAGCCAAAACATATAAAAACTTTTTGTTTTTCTCCCACATGCTCCCCCACCCTTTGTGAGATTTTTGTGTGTGCTTTTTTGTACTGCTTAGCTTAAAACCCGTGACCCACCCCACCCTCCCGGGGGAGCCCTCCCTAACTTCTTGAGGTATACTAATAACACCTAAATTTGAGCTCTCCTACCTCTTGATGGACTTTATCATATTTTATTATATCGCTTGTGCTCTAATCTGTTCAATAAAGGTTCTCACATCATTTGGGTCCTGGAACTTATGCATCTAATTATTCCTCATTACTCTTAGGGATGCAGGAAACCAAATATTTGCGGTAGCGCCAAGGTCTCTCAACTCCTGGATATACTTGCCAAGCTCCCATTGTCTGTCCACTGTCGTTCTAGATACATTGGACCTTATGCAAAACGACCAGTCATTTTTCTTGTAGGACCCTGCTTTTAATGCTCCTGTAAGAATATTTTCCTTCAGTGAGTGTGTTTTAAAGTTCACCAGAATCCTTCTTGCTGCCTTTCTACCTGCACGCATTACAAAGGGGTCCCGATGGATTCTCTATGTATCCTCCTCCAATAATGCTCGATCGGGATCCTTATTGTGCTTCATTATTAAGGACACTACGAAGGCTTTGCTATCCTCACCTTCTGATCCCTCAGGAACATTTAAAATTCTGAGGTTATTACGTCTCGCATTATTTTCGAGAATTTTTTGCTTATCTCTCAGTTCTTGTTCATTTTTCTTTCATTTCAGAATCTTTTTTTGATGATCTGTCACAGACATTGAGAGCTGCTCATGCGCTAGTTCCATAGCTCCAACTCGTTCTACTTATCATCTCCTTTCACAGTGTCCCTGAATTTTGTGTTGATTATTTTCAGAAATAACAAACCTCTGCCTTATTTCTGCTAACATTGTTGTCATTAGGTTCTCTAAGTTGGGGTTGCTCGACTGATCTGGCTATAATTCTGTTTCTCCTAACATACCCGGGCACTCTAATGAGGGTTGTACAGCACCCAGACTCTGCTTAGTCCTAGGAATTATACTGTCTGAACACAGGTCTGGGGCAGCCTCAAGGTCTACTAGTGGGTCAAAGCTATTTTTTGTTGCGATTTGGAATATAGAAGTTTCCTTGGCAGTTGCGGTTATGGTATTCATGCTCTCCTCCTCCAATATCCGTTTTTTTAAGTTAACCTCAGAAGGTTTACTTGGTTCTGGAGCAGGATTAGGGTTATCTTTTGTTTTGGTTATAGGCTCCAGTGTTTTTACCTTAAAGTATGAGCGTAAAGAGGGGGTGATTTTTATTTTTTTTGGTTTCCCCTTCTTTAGGGATTTTATGCCCTACAGCCCCTTTACACACCACGCAAGTAGTTAGGTTATCTAGAGAAGACGAACTTTGCGTGGTTGGAGAGATGAATTTTTGACTTTAAGGTTACAGCACTTGATGGAAGATCCTCCTCACCCCAAACGCCTCCACTCATTAGAGTATATCAATTTATTATACTGTTAGTTATTACTGCCTTGGGCTTCACACTCTTGTCCTTAACCTCCTTTTTCCCCTTGCTCCCTGTATTTACAGATTTTTTTTTCTGGGAATTCCTCCCCCTTTTCAAGAGCACCCACCTCCGGTGAAGCCTGCCCGGTCTCCTTACGGGGGTCATCGGCGTTATTTCTCCGCTTATATCTCCCGGCTTCTGCGCATTTGTGGTGAGGTCCCACTCAGGACTTTCATTGGTATCTTTCTTGGTATACTTTTTGAGGGTATTCGAAAAATGTTGTTTTTATAATCGGAATGCAATTAAAAATCCCCAACACGTCGATGTTCCTGGACGGGAATCCAGACCTTGCTGCAGCACGGCGACTCCTCCCGAGCCGCGCTGCTGCTTCCGCCCACACTCCTCCCAGCGTCCTTGCAGCAGTTCTCCACCACCGCGCAACGCCCTGAAGGTTGAGACCAACGCAGGAAGGGAAGCACGAAGCTGCCAAAGCCGCCAAAGCGTCCGAAAAAAACGCCGCAAACAAAGAGATTCATGACCCCTCAAACTCTTTGCTATTGCGCTCCAGGAAATCCTCTGCGGTGAGCTCAAAGCTGTTGCTCCTAACTGTGCACGTCCACCATCCGGGCGGGAGAGCTCGCGAGCATTGCTAGTTAGCGTCCGCCATGTTCCCCCTACTTTCTGCTCATGTGTCCTTTATTCTGCCTCTTTCTGCACCCTTCTGACTTTTATTCTTCCTTTTTCTGCTCAATTATTACCTTTCTTTACCCATCTTTCTGCTCACTGCTGACCTTTTTTCTACTTCTGTCTGCTTATTTCTGAGCTTTATTTTACCTCTTTTTGCTCGTTGCTGACCTTTATTCTGCCTCCTTGCTCTTTTCTGAACTTTATTTTGCCTCTTTATGCTCATTTCTGACCTTTATCTTGCCTTATTCTGATAGTTTCTGCTCTCTATTTTTCCTCTTACCGCTTGTTTCTGACCTTTATTCTACCTCTTTCTCCTCATTGATGACCTTTATTCTGCCTCTTTCTGCTCGTTTCTCACCTTTATCCTGCCTCTTTCTGCTCGTTGCTGACCTTTATTCTGCCTCCTTCTGCTAATTTCGGACCTTTATCTTGCCTCTTTCTGCTCCTTGCTGACCTTTATTCTGCCTCCTTCTGCTTGTTTCTCACCTCTATCTTACCTTTTCTGCTCATTTCTGACCCCAATTCTGCAATTTCCTGGGACTGCAGAGGGAGCCTCAAGGCCCCCGCGGTCCCAGCTGGCTCCCCGCCTCCTGTTGGAGCAGGCATTGATGCTGCATGCAGGGTGCTGCTGGAAATGCAGTTCACTGTGTACAGGAGCAATACTTTCATCTCTTTCCCTGCCCGCATGTCCGAGAAGGGTCCTAGACTTTGATTAAGTAAGTGGGAACATCCTAAGGGGGTATGGTTTAACATTGCCTCTCCACCCCGCTGTTGGCTTGCTCTCACAGCCAAACATGCGGGTACATTTTAAATCGCTTTTGTCTCCTCTTTTAAATTTTGTCACATAGAGTGTGACTACAGGTCGGGGCCCCACATTGAACTCATGGGGCACTTTCTGGATATTGCCCAAGTAAGATACTTTCCTTTTTTTGCTTTTCGTTTTTAAGTTACACGATGCACCACGTTATGCGCATCTTGATTACCACTCGGTCCCGCATAAATTACCAGGCGTCTATTATAACTAATTATGCCACACCCCGTCCTCACTGTGCCTTTGACCGCATAAGAGCACAGACACTCCGCTCCTGAAACAACTATACCAGTATGTTAAATGTTTCTCTGTATGTTTGTTTGACTTTTTCCTTCCACACAGGAAAGCGCCACTAGAGGAAATTCTCCTCTACCACATATCACACCTTAGCGCATGTGTCACATATATGGTTTTTTAAGAACACGTTTTTAGACCACTCACTTTGCACTACACATAGGTCCTGAAGAAACCCATACCACTAAGAGAGCATGGCTGAAATATGTTGACCGACTAGGATATTGGAGTTACCTTAAATATCCGACTCTCGTTTTTATTAACTGCCAAGGGCACACTCATTAAAATAGTCATTTTTTTATCCCAGGGACCCTCAGGACCGCCTTTTTAAAATTCATTCACTTCCTTTCACTGCACTCTCACAGCACAATACCAGCTCCGCTGTATCCAGGCGTCGTAGCACACCCGAGGTGCACTCGGTGCCTTGGGTGGGGCCCGATGATGAAGCATGTCACCAACTAGGTTGGTGAGTGAGGGCCTTACTATAAACATAATGTGTTTCCTTTCTAAAACAAACATACGCTAGGAGCACCCACTCCAGGGCTAGTTCTCTGTGATAAAACATATATACCAGGGAAAGTGAACTGGCTCCAGTACCTTTCCTCCCTCTCCTTTTGATTCTTATTATTTGCAAAACTATTGCCATTTACCACATACTTCCCCTTTGTGACTACCAGTGAAAACGTTTTTTAAGAGCTGGCATCGGTCCCATGGACCTCTGCCTACGTTTTTTAAAGGCATCCCGTTTTCCTGTAAGGAAAAGGGGCTGCATTTTAAAAAAATGCATTATCTAAAAAGCAGGTAATGATGCATTCAAGGGATTCTTTTTGGAATCAATATCAAAGCAAAATTAGAAGAAAAAAAAATTATCCTCTAGCCCCAATTGGTGGCTTAATAGAAACAAATGTTTAGAAATGAATTAGTTCACTAAGCAACAAATCAATCATGGAACTAAAATACATTTAGTCAAGTTGATTTGTAAGTAAGGATGACTGGCAAGCCATAGACACCTCTCCGATTAAGTGGACGACTGAGACCTCAGTAAGCACAGGCGTCTCTACTGGATAACTAAATTATCTGTGGCAAGCGGTTGCCCCGCTAGTGATCATATTTCAAGTAATTCTAATTTATTGAGGTGCGTTTCAAATTGTTTTTTTGCTGCCATAAAACACGATTTTGGATCTCACAATTAGGCTCTCCTATAAGCAGGGTCATCAGTACACAAAATAACTTTTGTCCTGAAGATGGTCTTCACTATAAAGACTGAAACGTCGACAATCTGAACCATTTTCATTTGTCATTAGTGTCTCAGGAAAAATTCATTGTATA
Organism: Triturus cristatus; assembly: GCF_964204655.1. Classification (NCBI taxonomy): domain Eukaryota; kingdom Metazoa; phylum Chordata; class Amphibia; order Caudata; family Salamandridae; genus Triturus; species Triturus cristatus. The sequence continues at coordinate 495,057,612 of NC_140585.1, forward strand.
GTCAATGATGTTGTTCCTATGTAATATGTGAAATGGGTTTTGGCAAAAGTATTCATGCCAGAAAAATGTTAATTTCAGTTATTTTTGCCATTGTGTGAATTGTATTAGTACCCTTTTATATAATATAATTTTCTATATAAAGTCTATCTTCTTGAAGTATACACCAGTGTATTATCGTTTCTTTGACTAAATGTATTTTAGTTCCATGATTGATTTGTTGCTTGATGAACTAATTCATTTGTAAACATTGGTTTGTATTAAGACACCAATTGGGGCTTCGGGATAATTTATTTTGTTAAATTTTGCTTTTATATTGATTCCAGAAAGAATCCCTTGAAGGCATAATTACCTGATTATTTAGATTACCCAAGCATCCAAGGGTCTATTGGGTTGCCCATTATTGTACATTATTTAAAAAAAGTCACAGACGTGAGTGCAGGCCATTTCCAATGGGTCGCAAATTGCGACCTGCCTCATGAATATTTATGAGGCAGATCTCTTGTGACCCATTTGGGAATCGCAAACTGTGTGTGAGACACTGTTGCACATTTCATTTTGCGAGTCGCAAAATGAAATGATCGTTCCCCTGGTGCCTGCAGCCGGATCATGGTTGAAATGTATATGTGTGGTTGGCAGTTGTTTTTTGTGTATTATTCTCAGACACCGATACAAAGGGAAGACAGGCGTTGATAGGATGAGCTCTGGATGGACTCTGAGTTAATGAGGGAAGGAGCTGTCACCTACCACACTTCTTCAAATGGCTTTGACTGAGCACTCTGACAAAGGGTTTGTCATATGTCTTTTGTGACCCCAGGCAAGCTGGGGCAAGGACAAGGAGGAAGGGGATGCCTGACATCTCAGGGGGGTGAAAACCTCTAGAAGCTTCCTCTACTTCAGGGTGGGTTCCAGGTATAAATATTGGACCCTTAGACCCAACTCTTCAGTACACGTCTGGACCTGTGACGCTGCCAGGAAGAAAGACTTCTGTGCTGCTGAAAGGACTGTCGCTTTACTGGACTGTTGCCCTGATGTGCTGACCTGCTGCCCTGCTTGGGTGAGAAGGACTGGACCTGTACCCAGGACCACCAGAGTGACTCTGAGGGCTAGTCTCTTGTAACCAGCACATGGACTCTGCAACTGCGAGTCCTACCCTGCCAAGTGGTGCCACCCCAGTCCTGATTCCTTGGAAGTGGGCCTTAAGGTGCTCTGCCAACCCGTCTTTGGACCCAGCAGAACTGACTCATCTCCACTGTTGCAAGGCAACCTCGAGCAGACGAACGAATTGCCCCTGTGGAGTGAACTTTCCCAGCGTAAGGACTTCGCATCGCCCTTACAGCCTGCGCACGCATTGGAATCACCACTGTAGGATGGATCCCCTAGCATTGCAAGCTCCTCACTGATGGCAACCTTGACGTCGACGCAGGACTTTGCATCGCAAGCCCAGCAACTTCTTTAGAACCAGTCAGTGAGTGACGTATCCTTGATGCAGAACTTTACATCACAAGCCCCCCTCAGCCACAATACAGTACCTCGCAATGCAGCTCCTTGGAACTGACACAGCAATACGCATCTCCAGCCATGACCTCGCATATTCTCGGCTGCGCAATGCATCTGTGACTTTACTATGGCAAGGATTGTGGTTGCTGCTTGAATAGGGTTTCACCCCCTCTCAACTAGTAGCCAAATTTCTTTCAAGGTTGGTCTAGGGCCTCCTCATTTAACTGCGCTAAGACAGCCCCAATGCCATGCTCTAAAAACATCAGTGAACTCCTTGGAGAAGTCAGAAGCCCTGAGTACAGGTGCTGTACACATGGCTTCCTTTAGGGTGTGATAGGCTTTCTGGCAGGCCTCTGTCCAGGTCTCCTTTTTTGGCTACTTCTTCGAAGTCAGCTCAGTTAAGGGGGCAGCCTTGGTACCATAACCCTTAAGAAACCTCATGTAATATCCAGTGAGACCCAGGCAGGCCATCATCTCAGTCTGTGTTTGGGGGGATTGCTAGGCCATGACAGTCTCAATCTTGGCCTGGAGAGGCTGCTCCTTGACCTCGCCCACAGTGTCTCCCAGATACACCACAGTACCTCACCCTATTTGGCACTTACTGACCTTGATAGTCAGGCCTGCCTGTTGCAGGGCCTAATGCAACTCCTGGAGGTGGTAGAGGTGTTCCCAGTAGGTGGCACAGAATGCCTCCTTCCCAGCAAGGTCCCTGTTCACTTGCAAGGTGGCAGAGGCATTCTTTAAGCTAAAGGGCATCGCCCTTAACTGTAAGTTGCCCTCTGGGGTAGAGAATGTGGACCTCTCTTTTGCCCCTTTAGTCAGAGCAATCTGCCAGTACTTTGATGTAAGATCAAAAGTACTGAGGAATTCCAGTAGGCTCGGGGGCAGCTACCTCAGGCGTCCCATCAATCTGGACTGTAGGAACTGCAGGGGCTTGCTTCCCATGCCCCTTCCCTTCTTCTTGGGCCATTCTTCCGAATTCCAAGCTTTCTTGACTTCCTACTTGGGCTGGCATGGACCTTGCGGTCATACAGACCCATTCAGGCACACCTAACATCTCCAGATGGGACCTGAGCTCCACTTCTTTCCAGACAGTGTGCTCTAGCTCACTGCCCAATTCAAAATCTACTGGCATGACAGGGTACACAGCAACTTTCAGAGAATCTGAGACACTCCCCCCTTTCCGCCAATCAAATGGAAACAGAATCCCTGGGTTGTTTGCTACTATGAACTGGTGGAAGGTATTTGGGATGACCTGCTCTGAGGGCACTAGATGACACTTCACAATAGTCATACTGGCTCCTGTGTCTCTCAGAGGATCCACCCTGTGCCCACTGATGGTGACACACTTTCTATATTTCTAAGTATTGGAAGGCACATGGGCTTTTGGCACCAACTCTTTATCCCTCTGAGACACATGGGTAACCTCTGTTCTCTCCTCCAAGCTAACTGGGATCACCTCCTCCCAACCATCACAATTGCCAACCCCGGTGTCTGCCCAACTATGGGGGACTGTGCCGTCTTGGGACATCTGGTGTCTCCCTTGGAGTGCCCATTTTTGTAACACGGAGTAAACTGGAGAACGAACTTCCCTTTCTGTTTATCAAAAAACACTTTCTTTTAGGTTCAGAATAGGACTGGTCTTTAGTGAACACCTTATATTTAAGTCTCCCCCCCCCCCTCTTTCTTTTGGTGGGACCCCTGACCACCCTTCTGGTGTTCCATCTCCCCCACCCGATACCTTTTTCGGTCACTGGTGCAGACCCAGAAGTCCACATCCTTAGCAAGCTCCTGGGGGTCAGTGAGCTTAATTTCAACTAGGTGCTTGCGCAGCTCTATAAAACAGATATTGAACATGTGCTCAATTAGTATCAGATTAAACAACCAAGGAAAGCCCCACACCAAACCATTAAGTATCTTGCTGGCATTATCAAGAAAAGGCACCTATGCATGGTTATGTATGTAATGGCTATCTCTGAACCTGATGCAGTACTTCTCTGGGTGAGTCAAAGTTTGGTGAAACGGATGGCTTTTATTCGGTTGCACTTCATCTGGTCTCGCCCCTACCTCAGCTAAGACTCTCTTTGTCTCAGCCTTCTCTACTTCACACTTGAGCTTGGCCATTTGCAATTGGAAACTCCTGCAAGGAAATGGGGAGTATTATATAGTGTGGTTGTGCGACCTCACTGTGTGATACTCTTACCAACCTCTTTAGGACCCTGAGGCTTTGTTTGTCAAATCTTCAGTTCAACCCTGGGTAGCTGAGGCTCTGAGCAGCACGGCTTAAAAAAAGGAACTAGTGTAAAGCATTTAAACAGCACCAAAACGATTGGAGAAATTGACAGGACACCAAAGAAATCCAATTTATAAACATCCTGCAAATGTATGTATTTTGACACCACATAGAAAAAGATACACCATAGGGTTCTGGGGCTATAGAATTTAAAAGTTATAGTGAATCAAAACATTTCACTTAACTGTGAACAAGCACTGGCAAATTCAACCAATCTAACACTTAGAAACTAGTTGAACAAGTTGTAATGTGGTCAGAGTTACTTGGGGCAACCAATTCCTGCAGGGAGACAGTCAGCAAGGCCATCAGAAACAGTTAACTCCACAGGAAAAAAATTCTTCAAGCAGTTCCAGGCAGATTATCCTCTTTGCAACAGATTCCTATGGTAGTTGTCCTGATGCAAGGGATGAAGGATGCTGAAGATGCTCAAGGATGCTGTGGATGCAATGTGGTCGACGAGGGTCTTCCAGCGGCCACTTATTGGCTCATAAAGAGAGTGAGGCGGTGCTGGTCACAGGATCAAAGTCCTCTTGGTGCTGGTATACGTCCAGTTGCCAGATATTGTGGTCAAAGCCAAATCCTTCCCTAGGCAGTAACACGCGTTTTGGGTGACCAAGCGGCACTCCGATGACTCTCACGGGCTCAGCGAACTGGGGTGCAAGTTTGAGCATTGGGTTTTGGTCTCTTGTGCTGTACGGTAGAAGTTGGTGGTGGCGGCTTGATGATTCTGGGCTACCAACTTGCCCCAGCAGGCTGCTAAGCTGTTGTGTCCTTGTGCTGTGAACAGGAGGCCAACTAACTGACCCTTGGAGTCTCTTGGCTTTGGCTGGTCTCTAGAGGAGACTTCTCCTTGAGCAGGAAACAGCAGGCACAGTCCCACTCTTTTGCTAGCCCCCAGGTTCTGAAGGTGCAGTGCATACCGGTGCAGCCTATCTTTGCTGGTTCCATTGGGCAGTCCTTCAGTCATTCTTCCCTTCCAGACGAGATCTGAGTTGTGGGTGCCAGGGGTGCCCCATTTATGTACAGAAAATGCCCTCAGGGTAAGATTCAGTTGGTAACCAATGGGCTACCAGGTTCGCTCCCTCCTGATGACTTCTTCCTAGGAAGTGTGGCATTGGCTATCCCAACATGCACCAATTCTGTCCACTCCCAACATGGCAGAACCACTCCTGGCATCCAGAGTTCCCTAGCCCAAAGCAGAGGTGTGGCTACTAAGGGGGCAACAAACCCTAGAAAAAAACGGTTTGACAACTGGCCCTAGTGCCAGCCTTTCTACCTAAACAATAGAGCAGCTCCTCTCCTAATAGTCCATTTGCCTTGAAGGTCGCCTTTTGGGCTAACGCCCGTTTGGTTTCCTGTTCCTGTTGTCCTTCCTAGGATTCATTAGCACGTCTCCCCAGGAAGCTGTCTGCAGGGTAGACCCTAAGTACAACAGTACACGGGCAATGGAATTCTTGGGCAACTAAAGTGGCAACTTCTAAAGTTGTACTTTGCCCACCAGTGAAATTCGAGTTAACCATTAAACCGGATGTAATGCACCGATTCCTTTAATACCTTACAGTACCACCTTTAGTATTCCCATTCAGAAGTTAGCAGGGCTAAGGTGTCAGCATGCAACTTTGTACTTGCCAAGGGTGCTACTGTCCTTCCACACTAAAAACTACAATTTAGGGTTTTTAGTACCGGAACATGTAAAAGTATGTTCCACTTTTTAACATACAGCGCCCTGCTTTATGGGTGACTTACATATATTAAAAAGGGAGGTTTGTGCTTTACCATTACCTTAAATAGCATAGTTGGGTTAGCAGTTTAAAACTGCTCCTCCAGTCTGCAGTGGCATCATGGGAGGCATGTTTTATCTTGTTCCACTCAGGGTGGCACAAGTGCTGCAGTCCCTGGTGGAAACTCTAACTTACAGGCCCGTGTACCCCTGGTACCATATATTAGGGATTCACAAGCAAGTTAGGCAATCATATTGTGGACAGCTAATTAAACATGCACAATTTTAAGGGTCAGAGCATATGCATTTAGCACGGCTCAGGGCATGTCAGAGTTGTCACACTAGTCCCATGTAGTCAAAATGGGGGCAAAATGTGGGAGTAAAGCTGCAAAAAGCCTGTTTCCTTACAATGCCCTTTCGGCCTTCCTGTCTCCCAGTTCCAGTGGGGACAGGCCTTGTGAAGACACACTGCTCTCATCTCTGGCAGGGAGTTCCAAATCAGGAGACAAGTCAATCCCCTCCCCGGAGTGCTACATCTCCGGGCTTGCATCCAGGTCCTGCTCCTACACATCATCCTCACATGCCCATCCTCCGTTGTTGCCAGTACTTGGTGATTCTCCACCCAGGCAATCATGGCCTTCTTGAGTTCCAGTTTCCTCTCGACTAATAGCTCCTTGAGCTCAGCCACAGTGTAGACATCCATTTTGGCCAGCTCAAACTCCATCCTTTTAGGAATATTCATAGGGCCAGAGGTAGCCATGAGAGTAGATTTGAAAAAGAAAGGGAGTCAATCAAGGAGAATTTAAAAGACTCAAAGTGGTATCAAATTATATATCTACGATTTTAGTGTAAAACAAAATTGCTGTATGGCACTGCACACATGGCGTTCAAACCTACATTAATGGGGAATTTGCCTTCTGAGTCTTTATCGCAGACATAAGTAGTATAAAGCCACCTCCCGTTTCTTAGATTTGGGGTTTCTAGTAGCCAAAAGCCTTATCACCCATAGGTGGAAGTCATCTGAAACCCCTCCCCTTGATAGCATGGACACATTATTTAACTGGGCGCAGGCAGAGAGTGTTGCCCTGCATAGGGAAGATAACCTGGCCTACAAAACTACCCCCTTCCCACTCATTGGGATACCATTCTGACTGAGTTTCAATCCAGCATCATGATGCTGATAGCACTGCAGACTTACCTTAGGAGGGTGTAGATAACGCACTAACAAATATGGCCTATTCATTGTTCGACGGCATTGGCTAACATACACCACCCGCGTGTACGCTCCTCCAGGTTCATGATTCTGTACAACCAAGGGTGGAATCATGTACATCCTTGTGTTTTTATGCTGGTGTGGGAGACAGTCTGGGTCTTTAGTAGTAGGGTTTAGTGGTTGGTCGTTTTTTTTCTCGTTCTACATTTCCTTTTTGGAGAAAAATAAAACTGTTGTTCCATCTATAATGTCGGACCTATTAGCCCCTCAGAGTGGGTGAAGGTACAGATCCTTTATTATTTCTTGCAGAGCAATAATAGATTCATGTGGGATAAACAGAAATTGCTGCTTAGGCATATTTATTTCATTTATTATTTTATAGTGGTTCCTACACTTCTATTATCCCACACTGTTGCCTATATCTTTTGTTACTAATGGAACTCAGTATCAGTTATGTGATGCCATATGTGCAACCGTCAATTACCTTATCTGTTATGTGCATGTATTGCAAAAACTAAAAACCAATAAACAGATTCGAACAAAAAAATCACTGTATGGCATGGAACAAATACAAGTCCAAATCCTCACTGATGAACACAAAGTCAGGAAATTGGATTAATGGTTGAGTGGAGTGAAACCCTACTCAAGCAGCAACCACAATTTCTGTCAGGGCGAAGTACCAAGCAAACCCAAAATTAACCGGTGCTTAACCCTCTGGTAGTTTGGCACAAAGCAGTCAGGCTTAACTTAGAGGTACTTTGAAAAGTATTTATGCAGCACTTAAAACAGTAAAAACATGAAAACACAAGAAAAATCTTCCATCAAGTTAGAAAAATAGATTATTGTTCCTGTTAGTTTCAGAGAAAGATTGTTTGCTTCTGAAATTGCGACCTGTTTTCTCCCATCACTCGTTAACACCGCCACTGAATTGTATTCATTAGATACGTAATCATTGACCCCCCGAAGTAAGAATGCGTACACATAGCTTCCTGTTTTCACCAAGCATTATTTGTGGTCTGTATCCACTAGTATTTTGTACTCTCGCTTGTAATGAAGTGACACAATGCGATTTCTTGATGCTTGTAAAATGCAGTGAAAATTTTAAAGCATTAAACAGATTTAAACAAAACCAATTAAGTAAAATAGTGAAATATAATACATTATTTGAGTCTAAAACAACAAAAATCCAATCTGTGAAACAAGAGTTATGTATTGTTAAGGTTTTAAGTACAAATTGTGCCTTGAAACAAGAGGTTATATGCACGAACTGTGGTTATTTGTTCATGCTGGACTGGGACAAAGTCACAAGTTCAGGCTGACCACAATGGAGTGTGGGCCAGATACAGGAACCAAGGCCCACTCAAAAAAGTACCTTAAAGCCTGGTTGTGGAACATTGTGAGATCCTGCAATGAGGAAGCGGTGCATAGCAGTAGGTCTGAGGAGCTGCGCGACTGCTAAGTGGAGGTCTGCATCGTTGTCAAGGATGTCATTGAAAAGGGGCTTGCAATGTGAAATCCTGCACTGAGGAAACCATACGCAGCAGTTGTGGTTCTGAAGAAGCTATGAGATTGCGATGCGTAATCCTGTGTCATCATTGAGGATGCCATCAAAAAGGGTCTTGCAACGCAAAGGCCTGTGTCAAGGATGCGTAGCGCAGCCGCAGTTTCAAGGCGTCTGCGGGCTGTGATGCAAGGTCTGGCGTCAGGGATGCGTTGTGCTACCGCAGTTCCGCTTACAAGATAGCAGCTGAACTGGGAGAAAACTTTCAGGCCCACTTCCAAAGGTCCAGGACTGGGGTGGCCCTGTTGGTGGTTTGGGCTCGCATTAGACAGAGTACATGTGCTTGGTTCAAGCTGGTTGGAGCCCTTTCAGTCTCTGAGGCTCTGATCTGGAGGCCAGCCAACAAGCCCTTGGAGTCACTCTGGTGATCCTGGGTTTCAAATGCAGATCCAGTCCTTTTCACTCAGGCAGCAGGGCAACAGAGTAGCAGTCCTTCTTGCAGAGAAGCACCTCCAACTTTTTAAATGCACTGCACCCACCCTATGGTCTGTTTAGGGCCTACCATAGGGGTGACATATGTATTAAAAAGAAAGGTTATGCCTGGCAAAAGGTTTTCCAGGTCAAAATGGCACTTTACAACTACACATACAGGCTGCAATGGCAGGCCTGAGGCATATTTTAAAGGTTACTTGAGTGGTTGGCACAATCAGTGCTGCAGGCACATGATTTACAGGTGCTGGGTACATGTAGTACCACTTTACTAGGGACTTACAAGTAAATTAAATGTGCCAATTGGGGGTAAGCCAATTTCACCATGTTTAAAAGAGAAAGTGCACACACACTCCAGCACTGGTAAAATGCACAGAGTCCTAAGGCCAATAAAAATGACAACAACAAAAATGGAGGAGTAAGGAAAAAAGGTTTGGGTGCAGACCACCCTAAAGCTGACAGGTCGAACAATGGCTAATTGCTCACACCTTGCTCTTGGCTTGTCCAGGTACTCCTCCCCTAAGCTGCTAGCTACATACTATCTGTTTTTCCCTCCTAATTTTTCCCTCGCTCTGTGCTCAGACCTGTGTGTTAAGCAATCCACCCCCAGCTCCCATTTTGTGTTAGCAAGTGAGTGAAACCAGATTAATCCCCCTTCCCCTTAGAAACAGGGATAATATACATCAGAGTAAACCGAGGGTGGTCTGAGACAGCAGTGATCTACTGTTAGCTGTTTAAGCTGTGTTGTTTAGAGATTGTGCACTTGATTTTGGCTAGGAGAGGGAGTAAAGTTTTGTACAAATAGTATTGTAAGAGGTCAAAGTTTGGTAGACCCTTACATGCAGAACTCCAAAGTGTGGATTGAGCCTGTCTGTCTCATAGAAGATTCTGAATTGAGGAGCAGCTTCCAACTCCCTGGCCAGCAAACATTGCCTGTGGTCGCAGAGATATTATATAGGATGCTACTTGTGTGCACTGATTTGTGATTGCATCTGGAGTTTCTATTGGATAGGGGTTAGTATTGTTATTGGTTGGGTATTTGAGGGTACCGACTGGTTCCTGGTTCAGTGATTCTATTGATGTAGGGCTAAGGGCTAGTGATCTGATTGGTGGATAGGTTTAGGGTTTCGGAGTGGTTCCTGAGGCTGGGCCTTGTAATGGGCGTAGGGTTTAGGGGTTCTTGTATGATTGGCTGCTGGGGTTAGGCTTTCTATTGGACGTAGAGCTTAGGGTTTCCTGTGTGATTGGCTGCTGGGAAAAGGGTTAGGCTTTCTAATGGACATAGGGTTTAGGGTTCTGCGCCTGATTCGGTGCTTGGACTAGGGCTGTGATTGGTTGTAAGGGCTTGGTCTCCTATTGGTCCTAGGGTTTAGGGCTAGTGTGATTGGTTAGAGTTCCCATTGGCCGAAGGGGTTCCCTGATTACTAGGGCTATATAAGGCCAGAGCTTAGGGCATCTTAGCCCAGGCGAAGAGGCTAAGGGCAGAGAGGACAAGGGCAAGTGCCTGTTTGAGCCTGTTCGAGGCTGGTCAAGACTAGGGCCAGAAATGCTGCCCAATTTCATATACACCTGTCACCACCCTACACCACCCAGATCCACAACCAGAGTAACACAATCACAGCAAATGTAAATTCTGACTTGGCACCCACTATAAAAACCCCACAAACCACACCTATACACCCTTCAATCCAAGCTACCCACATTTGTACCATCACTTACAAACAGTACACAACTCGATCATATACTACTAACATATCCACTCATGACTAACACAACCCAATTCCACGCCATAATTAACTATACCCCATCCAGACACTCCCTGCTCTAATTATTCCAAACAGACACCCTTTTGACACTAACAAGCCTATAGTCAGCCTTCCATCATTTCTCTAACCAAGATCCTCTTCTTTCTACCACAATACCACAACCGCACAACACTTACACCCTACCACACATATTAACTCTTACAGCAAACAAGTCGAAGACACTCTTGACTCTACTTCATCCCCTCTTACACACAACATACACTCTACTCACAAACGCATCATCACCCCCTTTACCTTACAACCAATACTAATACTATACTAACAACTCCATCTCATAAAACAAATACATAAGCACCTCCTTTCACTACTTCTCAAAAACAAAAATCAAACACCAGTACAGCAAAATCTCTCAAAGCGCAACACAAAACATACCATCACAAACTACAAACATACACCCACCTTTCAAACTACACAATAAACTCCAATGCCAAGTTTTATCTCTTCCACCACATCGAACACATATACAGCAACTCTCTTAACAGCCTCTCATCTATTGGACAATTTAGAACCTTACTACATGACCCACATGCTGCACCACAACCCCTAACTCATAATCCTTCCGCCCTAAACAAACGCAAACAAAATAAGCAATGTACCACACCTCACAACTTCGCTTCTCCATGTCTACTGCGCAGCAAGGTTACACCAAAAAAAAAAACCACAACAGCGCACCAATGCACTCTCAAACACCATCTCCATCACCTACAAAAGAACACCCATCAAAATGCCCTCCTAGCCTGCTAGAAGCTGAAGATGATACAGAAAAACTACATGATTTCTATCGTCAGATACCTAATACCAACACTAAGGACACACCTGCTGCAAGCTCACAAAATGCTGCTCACTCCTCCACAAAACAAAGTCACACTAACACCAAAGCACAGTCTCTAAACTGTCTGCTAATAAATGCTCGATCACACTCTAAGAACAAACATCACATCTTCTCACTGACGCAAAACCAGACACTATTTATAAATGAATCGTGGTTGGGAGAGGATATGACCCCAGTCCAACATAAATCTGATTCTCTAGATCACCCAAAATCATATGGGCAAAAAAGGAGGTGGCCTAGTTGTGTTCAGGCACACATTAAATATCACTGAAGTTGACAACATCTCCATAAAACATTGTGAGGCCCTCTTCACCAGATGCAATCCTACACCATCTTCCTCCTGTAACTTCCTGCTTCTTTACAGGCCTCCACCTAGCAATGCGACATTTCCAGACACACTTCTAGACACGGTTTCAAACCTGATAACACTACACTCCAACCTATGCGTTGTGGGTGAGCTAAACATTTGGTTAGACAATCCCAATATGCCCCATCCCAAAACAATTACCGCTGGCCTAGATTCCCGAACCTGCATCAGATCATCGACGAACCCACACACATCACTGGACACATCCTAGATGTAATTTGTGCTAATACAGAACTAGTTACCTTTCAAACGATGACTTTAGTCACATGGTCAGACGCCCATTTGCTTGCCTTCCAACATAAAACAACACTAAGCGACGCACCTAAAACCACCTTGCATGCATCCACCTATCGGCCACGGAACAAACTTAATCTCGAACACTTAGAAACACAACTAACATCCAGTACAGTACAGATCTAGAAACAACAAATTCTGTTCAAAACCTGTAGGAGTGGCTACAGGAAGCTTTTGATATCCTGCTATCTCTAAAAACCACACAACAGAATACAAGAAAACAAGCAACTTGGAGAAATACAGAGGTAAAAGAGATAAAACACATTAGAAAACTGCAATGTGCCTGGCTCAAAACAAACGCCAAGCAAGAAACTTCGCCTACAGAAAATTAACAATTTTTAAGAGTCAGCCATCAAAAAGTGAAGAAAAGATACTATTCAGACAGAATTCAAAATGCTAAATGTGCAATTAAGAATTCTAAAAAATTTGCAATGAATTTCGTAAACCAAATTCCCGTTACTCAAGATTACAGAGACAACCTGGCAAATCATTACACGGACAAAGCAGACACATTGGACAATTAAAACTGAGACAATGCATCAGCACTAACCCTTTTATGAAACAACAATCCAAAAATACTCTAACCCAGCCGCTCCGTTCCTTCCAACACATTTTAAACAATGAATTTATTGACCTGGTCAAAGCAAGCAGGCCTTCTGGCAGCCCTTCTGACCAGTGATCACCGTAAACCTTCAAGACAATGCTTCTAACAACCTCTGCTGCCACTGCAGTAAGGAGAATCATCAACAACTCCTTAACTACCGGAATATTTCCAGAAGAACTCAAAAAGTCATACATATGCCCATTACTGACAACTATAGACCGATTACAAATTGACCTTTCCTGGGCAAACTGATAGAAAGAGCAGCATTCGCCCAGATGTTGCAATTCATTGAAGAGAATGCCATAGTTTTAGACTTCCAAACGGGATTCCGTCCAGGAAGAGGCACAGAATCTGCCCTCCTTGCCATCTGGAATGACCTGATTCACACAGTTGACCACAACAGGGTTGTTGTGCTACTTCTTTTGGACTGCTCGGCTGCCTTTGACACAGTTGGCCATGGCATAGAAGGGACTGCACTAGAGCGGATCGCATCCTACCTTCGCAACAGAAATAATGTCATCCATACCTCACCTTTCTCGTCAAAACCGTACTTCACAAAAGCAGGAGTCCCTCAAGGCTGTATTATCTCGCCCATGCTTTTGAACATCTACATGAAGTCATTACTGGCACTGATCAATCAATTTCACCTCGTGTGCTATAGCTATTAAGAGGACACGCAAATACTTTAACCGGAATGCCACTAAGGCATTGGAAACTCGCTAATTTCCAGTTGTCTCAGAACCGTGGATCAATGGATGACATGGAGCCATCTGAAATTGAATGCTTCCAAAACGGAAATACTCACTAGTGGCGATTGGAAACATCATGACCCACTTGCCACATGGTCTGATGATCTGGGAACACCGCCTCAAGTATCGAAGGAAGGAAGGAAGGAAGGAAGGAAGGAAGGAAGGAAGGAAGGAAGAAACCTCGGAATGACCATGGACTCCAAGCTATTAATGAATGCCCAAGTAGACAAACTAGCAAGATCAAACTTTGTTATTATAAAAACCCTGCGACTAATCTTCCCCCATTTAGCATTTCCATACAAGGTCCAGGCTACCATCTCCTTTGTTCTGTCCAAACTCGATTACGCTAATAGCCTCTACCACGGATCACCTTTAACGACCATGAAAAGACTACAACAGATTCAGAACTCGGCTGCCAGACTACTCTTACATATAAAACCGCAAGACCACATCTCCCCTGCCTTGAAAGCCCTATATTGGTTACTAGTAGATCCACGTTCAAGAAGCTTTGTATCACCTACAAAGCGATACATGGAAGAGGACCGCTCTTCATCATTCTCTGTTCAAACAGCCAAACAATGGAACTCTTTCTTTACCCCCCCAACATCAGATCCACAAAAAACACCTTCTCTTCAGAAAAATACTCAAGAATTGGCTCTTCCCCACATAACCACCATAGGCAAACAGAACTATACAGCATCTCTCTCTGTATATAAGCATTTATTTGTACTATAGATATGTACCTGTGTGTGTCTATTCCTTTGTATTAACCTGTAGAATAATTATGTTTAAAGATATATATTCATTAGTTCTGCTTAACAAATGTACATACATTATCTATGTTTTCAACATGTATATAAGTGACTGAATAAATAAGTACATCTTTCATAACTATTTATCTACAATTGCATCCTTATTGATTTACAATATATATATATGTATGTATATATATAATATATATAAATATACATATATATATATAAATATATATGTATATATACATTACTTTTCTTCTAATTCAGCATTTCCAATGCACTAGCCTATTTTTCACCCTACACCGATCTCAATATATCCTCTACCTCAACTCTCCGACTCATCTCAAACCTCTACTACTCTTTCCAATGCACTACCCCATTTCTCACTCTACACCTCTATAGATATATCCTCTACCTCCACACTCTCATTCATCCCAAACCCCATACCACCATGAGCCCCAAAATAACCCTTTCTAGGCTCTTCCCTACTCTAACTCTCCTTGCATCATACCTCTTTTACTATTCTGATGCCCCAAAACAAGTCTTTCTAAACCCTTCCCTCTGACTCTTACCCCTTCATCTCCCTTTTACTCATCCCAAGCCTCCTCCTACTTAAGGGCTCCAAAACAAACAAAAATTAATATTTCTAAATCCGTCCCTCTTCTATCCCTCCACTATAATTTTTAGTCCAAATAACAGACTAACATATCGCCGAAAAAATGCACTTCAACTCCCCATCAAGGGTAGCAAGTGCTATATAAATGCAAACGTTTTTCCCTCTTATATCCCCCCACTATCTTTCTCAATCCAAATATCTAACATATCCACCACACAAATCACTTTCATATTTTACCATACTAATTTACCACTAATCCTGTATGGATTCAGGAGTTGCGTGCGACTGGCCAAAAAAGAGTTTTGATGCCTCATCAGGGGTAGTAAGCGCTATATAAATACAATAATTCCTGTGACCATACTACTCTGTTATCCCATCTATCCAACTGAGGTTCTGTTCGAACTTGGTCTTGCTCTTTCCTATGCTTTATGACCAATTATTTTGTTTCATTGTGCATTGCAGATTTCGGATTCCTGTTTACTGTGTTGCTGCTATAGCTGCCTCTGTTCCTGGATCGTGATGCAGTTATATAGCCCCAGCTGTTCCAGGATCCTGTTCTGATGATAAACACTAATTCGGTCCACGAATCCTCTGCATGTCTAGCTCAAGGTTATCTTATTCTTGTTTATGTTCACGTTTTTTGTCATGCACTATAAATCTATTTGTTGTATCCGATAGAGACAACTAGCCACAGATTCCTTACCTTAGAATTTCCCAAGCATCAGGCTGGAAACAGAAGACTTTTACTCAAGCAATACCCTTGCACGCTAGCTGGATGGCGTCAGTCAGCTCTGCGTGATGTGGCCGGCATCATTCACATCAGAAGTGCCATCTGCGTAGCCCATATAGGCGCCACCTTGGCACGCGGACATCAATTCTTTTCTTTCTGTGCCTGCTAACGCAGATCCGTGAAGAGAGCTACCCTTGGTCACTGTCTGACAGGCTTTTTTTCGACGTTTTGTCGACGATTTTTGGTGTGTAAGTTTTTCCACGTCAAAGAAGCCTAGTGAATTCAAACTGTGCGGTGAATGCCATGTCGGTGACGGGTCCATACTTCGCTTATCTTTGGTGCCTGGAGCATGACCACGACTCAAAGTCATGCTTCGACTGCCAGGCCATGGCTCCGAAGACTTGAATGGAGAGGTCCCTAATGCTGCTTGCGGAGCAGAGCTCGGGTCCATGCCGTTCGTCCATAGCTCTTGTTTTTGGTCAAGAGGAAGGTTCAGGCACTGCTCTGGGAGTCCCAAGTTCTCGTCCTCCTGCTCGAAGTCTTCGGGTTAGTCAGGTAAGAGGCATAAGAAACACAAGAAGTCGAAGCATGCTTTAACTTTCCCCATCTATTGGCCGACATGATGGAGGAGTTTTGACACTTTAGGCCTAGTTCTGTGGAATCCGTACCTGGGTCAGCTCTGCGCTTCCATGCTTTTCCAGGAGCCGGAGTGACCCCCGCCCAGTTTAAAGAATTCTATGATGCCCATCCTGGCATGCCCTCGGGCCCGGAAGGCTCAGAGGGGGCCTCCATCGGGATCCATGCCTGCAGCTCCAGGGCCGATGCCCCCCCCCCATGGATCCGGTGATGGATCCGGACCAGCACCGGTCATGCCACTGTGACCTTCTCCACATGGGCCCCCACATGGAGACTCCCAATACCGCCAGCATCCCCAACCGCTCCGGCCCCATTCTGATCACCAGAGACCTATGTCGGCGCCTACCAATGCCAATTTCGGGGCCACCATTGGGTCCTCGGTCAGTTCCTTAGCCTTATTTTGAAGGGCTAGGAACGGAGAAAGATTGGGCGGGGTCACAGGATCCTTTATAAGAGCAGCCTGAGCATGAAATGGACTGGTATGAGGAATTGGGTGAGACCAGTGGACCGGAAACCTCACCAGATTCTGGCATGCTTTCCCTACCATGGCTACAGAGAAGGGAGCTTCATATGCTATGGTTGTGAGAAGGGAAGCTCAAGTCCTGGATCTTCAGCTCCCTTCTGTGGAAGTCAAGACGAACATCTTGACAGTGGCACTTCAGCTAGATGTCTCCTCCTCAGAACCCCTCATGCCTTATGAGGCCTTGATGTCCTTCTGGGAACCTGGTCCAAGCCCAGCACAGAGGCTCCTGTGAATAGGACAATCGCCTGCTGCCATAACTCTGCACCAGCGGACCTGAAATTCCACACCAACCAGCATACCCCCGGGAGCTTGGTGGTCCAAGCCTCTACCTCACAAGTCGCATCCCTTGGGCACCCCCGGACAGGGAACCCAAGAGGCTGGATAGCTGGGGCAAGAAAATGTTTCTTCTGCCAGCCTTGCATTTAAGTTGTTGACCACTGCATATGTTTTGGGCTGGGACGCCCATTCTTTGTGGGAAACAGCTGCGCAAGTGTGGTCACAGGTCTGGAGGAGGCCTGGGCCATTATCTCCCAAGAAGTATCCGACGGGAGAGATGCAGCAACATTCACAATTTGTTGTGGGTCTGAAACCACCAACTCGCTGGGCATACCAGTCAACGACAGTGACTGTTTGACATCACGCCTGGCTGAGAACTTCTGGCTTTTCTGGGGATGTCCAGGCTTATCTTATAGACATGCCCTTTGATGACACCCATCTCCTTGTAGACTTTGTTCACAGTGCTCCCCTTTGGTCTCGGATGTTCACCAAAGTGATGACGGTGGTCGCACCTCATCTGCGCAGATCAGTTGTCTTCCCCTATCTTGACTGGCTGTTCACCCTAGACTGTCTTCCCCCACCTCCAGCCTCCGGCAAACATCCTGCTTTCGCTAGAGTTCACTAACAACGTGAAAAAGTCACACCTGACTCCCTCTCAGATGCTTCCTTTCATCAGAACTTTTCTGGACACACTACAGCTTTGGGCTTATCCTCCAGTGTGGCGAATCCAGAATAGTCAAGCTATGGTACCGAAGCATGTCTTCAGTGATGCTTTTCGTCTCGAGGGGAGCTCAGGTCTCCTGTACACCTTTCGTCCAATACTAGCACTCCTGTCCAGAGTGCTCAATGAGACCAGGAGCGACCGGGCCCACATAATTCTTGTGGCTTCGTACTGGGCATGGACAGTCCGGTATCCCAAGCTTCTCCAACTGAGCATTGATCCTCCAATCAGGCTGCCCCTTCGGGAGGATCGTCTGTTCACCCAAACCTCTAAACTTTACGCCTTCTTGCATGAAGATTGAGCAGTGGCAGTTGATAGCAATTGACCTTCTTCCCCAAGTCTGCAATGTTATTTTGGCAGCCATGCGTTCCTCTACCAAGACCGTGTACACCTGCCGGTGGCAAAAATGTGTAACATATTGTACAGAAAGGTCTATTGAGCCTCTTTCTGCTTCTCTAACTCATGACCTCTATTTTGACCCTTGCCCAGCAGGGCTCTGTTCTGGGCACTCTTAAAGGGTATCTTTCAGCCCTGTCTGCCTTCTTGAGGCTGCCAGCCAACCCTCTTTATTTAATTCCCCTATTGCAAATATATTTCTTAAAGGGCTGAGCAAATTAAAGGCTCTGTCATCCAGGCCTCCTCACCTTCCCATCTTCCCTGATAAGTTGTGCTTCACACTAGGGCCTCTTTCTTACTGAAAGTAGTAACACTATTCAACGTGGGACACTCCGCCACCTTGCCCACTTTCTATGCTCCTCCACACCCTTCCAAAGAGGAGGAGCGACTACACCATCTGGACCCAAAAAGACCATTGTTGTTCTACCTTAACAGCACTAAAGCATTCTGGGTGGACGACTAACTCTTTGGGGGGTAGTTTGGACCAAAGAAAGGTCATGTGGTGCAGAAGAGGACTATCTACGATGGGTCGTCCTCTGCATCAAAATTTGCTACGCTCTGGCCAAGAAACAGCCTCCTGAAGGCTTAAGAGCTCATTCAACCAGAGCTAAGGCTGCGACCACAGCATTGCAATGTGGTGTTCCAGTCCTTCACATTTGTCAGGCACCAACGTGGGCATCATTGCATACGTTCACTAAGCACCACTGCCAGGACAGTCAAATCCGCAGGTATAGCCTTTTTGGCTGCTCTGTCCTGTAGGACTTCCTGCTCAAAACTTGTCCGTAGTCCCTCCTCCAGGTATGGTATTGCTAGGGTATCGTTTCTAAGGTAAGGAAATTGCGGCTAGATGTCTTTATCAGATGGACAAGTTACCTTCCATAATGCCTTATCTGGTAGAGAAATGATCTAGCTGCAGATTCCTTACCCACCCACCCGCCCATCCTCCATGCACTGCGGAGAGGTTTTTAGGGTCAGGGCTGATCCCTTTCAGGACCCAGCTGTTCTAAACACATCACTGTCAGTGCACTTCCTGGCTCTGCGCTACTGCCATGGAAGGTCGTGAAAAGTAACTGACGTCAGTCTGCCGAGGTGGTGCCTATATAGGTGATGCAAACATCACTTCTGGCACGGATGA
This sequence comes from Triturus cristatus, assembly GCF_964204655.1. NCBI lineage: Eukaryota > Metazoa > Chordata > Amphibia > Caudata > Salamandridae > Triturus > Triturus cristatus. The sequence continues at coordinate 495,076,785 of NC_140585.1, forward strand.
CGTCACGCGTAGCTGACCAACGCCACCTACCGGCGCGCAACGGTATTGCTCAAGCAAAAGTCCTTTGGATCCAGCCTGATGCCTGGGAAATTCTAAGGTAAGTAATTGGCGGCTAGATCATGTCTCTACCAGATAAGGCGTTACTGCAGGTAACTCGTCCTTCCGTGTACTTTCAATCATTGCTCCAATTTCATGTCTGCCTTTCCTAGTTTCCTTTGCAAGTCATGCTATCCCAGTTAGGTCTTGGGTGTGGCCTCTGTGCTTTCTGTATTATGCCACTCTTGCTTGTTAGAATTCAGTCCTGCTTTTCCTTTGCAGTTTGTGTATTGTTTCTTTTGCTCATTTTCATGTTTTTTTTTATTTTTTATAATCCATTCCTGTTTTGCCCTGCTCTGATCACTAGTTTCATATTTAGTTTCACTTGCTGGAGTGAACTTGACCCCTCTTAAGTTTGTGGTATAAAGGGGTTGCAGAGCATTCTAGGGCTTGGTGCTTCATGCACCGAGACTAATTTTAGCATTCTTACTTCATACAAGGAGCTCTGTATTTTCTAAGTCTTCATACTGATAACAAGCATGTCTCTTAGTGTAATCTATCATTATTTAAATATTTGTTTACGGCGCATCCAAACTATGGCTTCTAGTAGGTAGGCTACTATTCCTCTGCATTATACATCCCTACCATGTCTACCGTTCTCCTTGTCATTGGATGTTGTATAATAAATACATATCCTCTCCTAGTTTTCCTCTGTGCAGCAGTGTCTAGCTCCTGTACTGCCTTCAGATTCTAGTTCACTCCAGGCTTTAGGTGTCATCTAGTTCCTGCCCAGCCTAATTCAGTCTTCAGCATCATTCCAGTTGTTCCTTTTTCAAGGAACAAGCACTCCCTAACACATACTACTATCACTCGTACCAGAATTCCCTTGTCTGTACAGTGAGAAAGCTCTAGTCTTGGACTCAGCAGGTTTTTGGACAACATGTAAGCCGTTAATAGATTCACAAAGTCCATGTAGGGGTATTTTATATACACTTGATTTTCATTTGGTGGGTTTACTCTGACCCAGTGTGAAACATTTGCTGGCTACACACTTCAGTAGTGACTTCACACTAAACAGAAGCTCCAAGCCATATAAATGTATAGTTACATTGAATATTGTATGATCATCTGTTTCTAAATACTTCGAGATAAAGTATCCCAACATAAAAATGAAGATAAAATAGCATTTGAATGTTAGTGTGTAATGATGCAATATTTCAATCTGTTCAAACTCAGCAACCAGCTGTAGGAGCAACCACAAAAAAGAAAAATCCCCCTAAAAAATCATCAACTAATTTTATTAGTGGTTAAGTATTTGATAAATATAACATTCATACATTAGAGTGTTTGCTTCACATTCTACCAATTGTTTTCCTAATAATGTTTTATAGGTTAAGCCTTCTGTGGTATCAACTCTAGGACAGTGTCATTTAATCAATCCAATGATAAGCATGTGCCCAGGCACCACTGATGGTACATGATTACCCGGTCACTTGTTTCTGGGCTAATTATCAGGCTTTAAACTATGTTCCAGCGCTCTGTTTGGAATTATTCCTGACGCTTCCTGAAAATACACATCACTATCCAATGGGCTATTTTCTTGGTAACCTAGTAAAAGAATGAATCACTTCTGCACGGCGTTTGTCCTGTTAAAAGCCTGTATTGTTGATACATCAGCCCCCCCTTGCAACGCTTTTGTTTGTAATCTCCTTACCATTAATTGTGCTTCCCCTGATACTCTCAGTTTAATGGCTTCCATTTTCTTTTTTTCTACATGTCAATCTTTCAAGTAATAAAGTTTTGAGCTGCAAACAATCCAAACCTTACTGTGATCACTACTTTGTTAAGTCTCTAACTTTTTAGAGACTGATGCAGTAGCACTTGCCCAATCGTTCTAGTTTTTTAAAACCCTTATTTCATGACTATGGCATTGTTTCAAGCAAAGTCATTTATGGTGAGGTTTGTAAAAAAACAAACTATGTAGTAAACAGGGTTGGGGAAAACAACACTAAAATTTCAGAGTTTAAAAATCTACAAAATGCAAATGTTTTTGGAGTAGTGGACAATACCCATTATCCACATTGTCTCACAGGAAACCCACATAGCCGCACCCTACGGTGGCATAATGTTACCTGAACCTGTCATTTTGAAAAAATGGACACACTTTGTTTCTCCAATTTCAATATCTGCAAGATAATACTCACCGGACAGAAAAAAAAGGAGTAATATCACACAGAACTTCTTATAGCAATCTTTATTCAACTTTGGTACAAAATCTATTCAATATCGATATGGACTACAGTGCGAAACTGAAAAAAACATTTGATAGCTAATGAAAGCATACTCAAGACTTGGCATTGGGTCTGTTATGTGAAGCTTGTAATATCTTAATCGCTTGATGTCATATATGAAAGACATTATTAACAAACATTTATTGTTTGATATAGCTCAGAAAGCACATGGTAGCAGCATACTTCACATGGGCTTAGTGCAAAAACTAAACAACTAAACAAAACATGAATTTCAATAATAAAAAGCAATGATAAACAAAAACACATCAACAGAATGAATTCCATACTATAGTGATTATATTTGTATACATACATGCATGTGACATAGTCCGGGAGATCTTGCACCTTATGGAGGCAGGGATCTCTTTCGACAGACATGCAAGTCAAATTACCTTTTGCTTTTAAGTGCTCAAGAATACAAAAGGATATTGTTTCACAAAAAGGGATCAAGTGAAACCATTATTTATTTTAATTAACAAAAAGTAACAAGAAGTAAAGACAGGAGTCCCAAACCAGACACTTGATTGTGATTCTTCTGGTTTAAGAAAGAAGCATCAAAAACAACAGGCATCTGTTTTGTCTGTGAAATAATTTCTCATGGATATCTTGCAGTAGTTGTAGATCAAATAATTTGAAAAGTGCTCCTATGTATGTTCTCTAGGGAGTGCTTCTTTAAGTTAGACTAATCGATCTGAGACTAGAGGAGTCTTGATAAAGTAATCCACAGTCGAGACGTACGCCAAGCTGTGTGTGATGCTTCTTACTTGGAACTGAAGGCTCACACTTGATAAAAAGACAAAGATTAAGTAAATGTTACATTTATTTCCCACTTGACTCGAAGTTACATATTAACTTGTACATGTTGTGCGCATTATTCCAAATAGTAGCATTTATTGATTCAAGCAACTAAGCTCTTTAATCACCTAGTAGCAACAGGGTTTTTAGTTGATCACACCCAAATGGTTTGATTCTTGATCTCCTGAGGTAATTATTCAGTAGACAGATGGCTGTTTGCAATACTGTACCACTGCTGCCTTGCTCTGGCGTGTTAGATTTAAGAATGCAGTGTTTTTTTGGGCGGATAAGGTACATTAGGGTAGAGTAAATAGACACTGCAGAGAACTATAGCATATAAGAAAACTGACAAACCTCTTACTTGCTGTTAATGTGGATATTCAACCTATTTTTTCGAAAGTCTATTAGGCTAATAATTCTGGCAGAGTAATCTTGTGAATTATATCCGAGTTAGGCATGACTAAAAACCAAGAATTGGTAAATCCAAGAGACTGTGCTCATAATGTTAAACAATATGCTTGGTTCACAGGCAAAAAGGTTTACAGACCACCTTGATCAAGTCATGACTTTATGATGTCATCAGTCAAAAGATGTGAAAGCCTCAAAAGGATGCTATGATACCATGCTGTAGCTAACATTCCTTTACAGGAGGTAGCATGTAAATCACATCCATCCATAAACCAGCACTCAAAAGCAAGGAGCAGCACTGAAAAATTCTAATTTGGAGAAACCTGTCGGCAGGAAACAGAACCTAGAATGAGTGCGCTAGACACACTTACTAAATGGAAAACAACATTTTCCGTATAACATAATATTTGCTTACTGTTTACTGACACCAGTGTGCAGCTACAAATTGCAGTATGCAACAGTTGTTTTAGTACCTTGATTTAATGGCACTCTATGTATTAAACTCAGTGGAAAGAGTCTGAGAGGAGTCTTCAGGATTAGAACCTGCACCTAACAGACTGAACACAGATCTGATTATCAAATACCTAACACCTTCACATATTTCACCAAACCAGTTCCTTTTGAAATGAGATTACAAACTATCAAGGACTAGGGCCTGCCACCAGAACGCTTCATCAAGTGCTAAATATCAATTATTTCTAAAAACCAAATTGTTTACTTTAAGGAATGTATTTTTTTTTCAGAAGGAAGGCGTATTTTTTTTTTGGTCCATGTTCAATAACCAACTCGTTTGAGGGTAATTTATTGTAATGAAAATGTATGATTGAAAAACTCGAGAGGTGGCTCTAAAGGGCAGCACATTTGGAAGGAAGGGGAACATTTTCATGTACTCCTTTTTTTAGGGCAGTCAAACTCGATCGCAGTGAGAACTGTATGTTATCTTGCCAGGACCTTCTGGTCCACCGTCCATTGCCATTCTGTTTCTTGAAGAATCCGGATCCGAATCCTCAGATGACGTGGTGATTCAAATGATGTTCTAGCAGTAGAGGTGACAGGAGAGTACAGTAGAAATATAATTAAAGTGCAACTGATAGAAACCTATTGTGAGCATGAAAAGGTGTGAAAAAAATAATTATTACAGGGTATTTTTAAAAATAAGAGAAGCCAAGTGCAGTAGCTAATAGTGCATATATTGAGAGCTAACAGTTATCTCAAAGTATACTGAACTGATTGAGCAGCGACGTCTGTTTCTAAAAAGGCTTACTCAATTAACATAGCAGTTTCAGCACCCTTGTTTTCAACCTTGTTCTTCTTTGCATGAAAGTTGCATTTTTTTGCAGGCCGTTTTAGCTCCCCTTCCACTTTCTTCACAGACTTTTCTGAAGCTTCGAGGATTTCTTGAACGCCACTGTCCGACTTCTCACCGTCTGACGCCTCAGGAGATATCTGTTGTGAAACAAAGTCCGGCACATTAATACCACGCTAAGATCGCTGTCCTAAAGCTCATTCAGAACTGTGATTAGGGTCACAGAGAAGAAATGCAGCATTTACTCAGACAAATACTTTGGGTTCAGTTTTAATAATGGTTTAGTGCTTCGTAATCTATGTAGCCACGGGTAATACATTCTTCTAAAGAGTTGCGGCCTGCAAACTGTGTGGACCGTTAAGCAACCCTCGTGATTTAAAGAATCTGGCAACTGATATTTTAAATTGAATTATTATTTTACCTTTTGTTTAGTTACTGGCTGGGTGTTTGTGCCTCTATTATTCATGCTTTAGTAACGCTGCGGTTTTATAATAGCTAAATAAGACGTTACAGTAGGCCAGGAAGTCAACTGCTTTTTAATATCACTTCCTGTATTGTCTGGGAGAGGACCGTAGGTTATTGGGAGACTGGATTTGTTGTCAGGCCGCCATAGGTCAAGGCATATTGGCAGACAGTGTGGGAGGGCTTACTCTACCATAGTTTGTGATGTAAAAGATCTGCAGATAAACGAAGGAACTGATTTTCCACTACAATGTTCAGGTACATGAACAGGATATTAAAGGCAGAGAATAAGACGTGCACTTAGACATAATGGACAGGTACACACTTGTAAAGCTTTAAAATCCATTTTTTGTGTGCCTCATCCTATGTCACTCCTCCTCCAGCAACCTACCAGAGCAATATAGATGCCTCTTTTACATGGATCCACTATCAATACCCTTTAGCATCAGAACCACCCAATAATTTAAAAAAATTTATTAAAATACAAAAACTAGGGCTGGGCGGCAAACCCTTAGCGGGATTTGTGAAGTTTTGCCACTGGTGGAGCGAAGTTTACTGACGCCTACCCCTATTGCCAGGTATCAGCACTGCGCATATAACCCGACAGGTTCTCTTACTCCCGTTTCCAGCCTTTCCTCGATGTGGGAAGGTCCTTGGGCATTTGGCCCGATTATCTTTCTATACGGATAGGATAAGGGAGCACCTTGACCTAAACTGCCACGATGACTCCTGCAACGTAGTATGCCCCTCTCCAGTAGTTTGTCTCATAATTTTGTTTCAGATATGGGGGATGCTGTTTGCTCAACTGCATTATCCGTCTCAATGCGCTGCGTTCACGTCATTACCTGAGCTGAACTCTGAAGTTCCACTAGTCTTCAGACAAGGTCTGTCCTGATTGTCAGACAAGAAAGTTACGGAAGCAAAGGACGGAGCGGGAATCAGTTTGCAGCTGCTTGCTGCTTCTGTGAGGAGCAGTGGGAAGAGAGAAAGTTTGGAGCCGGTGGACAAGGGGAGCCTGCGCGTGAACGAGAGCGCGAGTCCCGGCAGACAGAGGGCAGCGTCATAAGATTCAGACAGCAACAGGGAAACGGCGCCGTGCACTGATGCATAGGCTGTGGTGCTAGCTGCAGACTGAGGCGCAACAACATACATCAGGAAAAATCACGGGTGCTTTATATGAGCAATAGTAAGCACAGATACTTAGAGCACAAAAATTACAGCTTAAGTCCAAAGAATCATATCACTGCAAATCTGAAGAACTTTGTTTCAAAATGATATATAAAATACCATATAAAATACCATACATGTGATCACTGCTCCAGAAGAGCTGTAGTCTTACTTCTACACTCCAAGATGGCCCCTGCTCGAGTCTGATTCTCTTGTCTTTTCCGTTTTCTGCTGTATGGTTTAGCTATAGAGCCTACCAAAGGTTGATCATTGGCCAACAGCGGACTGAGGGTTGATGCTTAGCTAGTGAGCGTGGAAACACCAAAGGGCGCTCTCTCATGATTCTACAAACCAGACAAGTATCTTGTAGGAGAGCAGTGCAACGGGCTGACTGTCCATCAGTCTGTCAGCTGCTTTAGCTCCGTGGTGTACTGGTTCCATGGCCAGCTCCCTGTTGCACTCCAGGGCTCGGGAGCCAGACTCCTGCCTCCGCAATCTGCTGCTCTCTCTGAAAGTGGGGTGGAACCTGGCTGTACGAAAACTAAGGACAGGGAGGTGCAGATGAGCCCCAGCATCAGTAAGAGTAGAGGAAGTACGTTTTAAAACTGGTCCCTCCTGAACCTAGCATTCTTTTGCATTTAGGCAAATTTTGTTTGACTTTTATAGGTTTAATTTCACAACTAGAAAGACTACTGTGCAAAATAAAAGCACAACATGCAATACTCCACCTGAATTCTGAGGAGTTTTTTGGTCACTCCGTGGAATTCCGCGAAGTGAAACTCTGCAAGCTCCGTCCAGGTCTAACAAAAACCCTTCAATGACCCTCCCAAAAAGAGGTTATTCTACTGGGTACTGCTATGCCTCACTTTCCATAATTTCACAACAAAACAACATTGAACAGTAAAGGCCAGAGGAATGTTAATGGGACATTTATTGCGACTTAAAATAGATTACATGAAGAGGACTGCTATTTCGCAGTCCTTTATGGAGGGAATATTATCTCTGAAGTTAAGGATGTATTTGGAGCACTGGTACTTAGACAGGATAAACCTTGTTCACATAATATCCCTTTCGTAAGGCCAAAAAAAGTATTTGTGTGCTTATCCTAAGCACATTGACCCATTGCAACAGTCTAGTAGTTGGTCTCGCTAAAAAGTGTTCTTCCCTGTATTAAAAGTTCTAAATGTTGCAATAGGAACCCTCTATAACATTCCTAAGACTACCCCTTCATCGTATTTGTATCATCAAATTGGTTGGCTATGTGCAAAAAATACAAATATCTTACCCTTATCACCAAAATTGCAGGTGATCATTTGTACAGTGGTCCCACTGTTATGTACAGCACTTTTTGTCTAAAAGCTATATTATACTGGTAAAATAAATAAAACAACAAAAAGACTTAATGGGTCTCGAAGACTGAGTATCCAATTTAAAATAATATATTTGAAAAGGAGATAGTTATCATATTTAGCTAATAGGATTGGGCATTGGCGATCTTCTACTTTAGGAGTTTTTGTGATGAACAAAGTACAGCAACCCATAAGCACTTCCTATTTGGGAGCCTATATTACCTTGTTCTAGAGGTCATTGGTTAGAGGTTATCTTTAATGTATATGAATAAGATCAATTTTTGTAGATTTATAACTTAAGCCATGTAATGAGGATCCCACCATAAAGTTCGGTAATAAATATCTGTGAAGAGCGTGGTCTCAGAACTATAGAAATATGGGACTTAATATGCTCAAAGTAACATACATGTGAAACAAGTGCCTCTAAAGGACTTATGACTTCTATGGTGTATACTATGATTGTCATGTTATTTGTTAACCAGTCTAATTTGATCTGCTCTTTTGACCTTTAACATAACTGTAAAGAACATTAAGAGGGTGCTTTAATTGTACTGAAGATTTTATTGCAATAATCTTTTTAAGTGTTTTGTAACTACATAGGCGTCTGAATTTCAAAATAAATAACAAATAGAATTATTTAAAGGGGAACTGAGTTTGTGTCTTTTGACTCCAATCATCGGACGTCAGCAGAACTGAAATTCTTCTGTGGAGAAACTATCAACATCCATTACCGAGGCACTGTGTAGACTGGTATTGTCTGCACACTTTGGAAACAAATATTTCTTTACTGGACATGTTGGACGTGCCAAGACCTGCTCTATGGTCCACTGAGAGGATCTCCAAACTACCCAATGAAGTGGTCTTTAAATAACCTTTTCAACAATGTTATTGGCCTTCGCATGCTTCAACATGAACCATTGGTCAGTAATGGTCTCCATGTGGTCTTAAGAAGAGCCTCAATTTCCCCGTAAAATGGTCCTTGGATCCCATAAACATATACACAATGTTTCTGTCACAATGTACATTTAAGAATAATAGAAACTCATATCAAACACAATTACATGTTTGGAAGCTCAATGTTATTAAAATTTGCGTATTCTGGGGGATGCTTGCTTGTTATACCTCAATTAAACTTATCTTGGCGACCCCACAACATATTTTGCTGGGGGTCCTTGTCAATGTGTGTTCCACCTGAGGCTCGAACCATAAAGTCTTCATGTGGCCTCTTGTCCCTGTTCACTACTAGTCTTTTTGAACTTCCATTATTCTGCGAACACCATGAACAGATTCAAAAAGTGCAAAACCATCAAAGCACAGTGTAGACTAAATTAGCATTTTAGTGTTATCACAGCTTTGAAAAGTTGAGCACGTGATATGTTATCTTTCACACTGAAACAGTATATTGAACATACCGAGTCTGTGGAGTGACTTGATTTACGTTTTTTCATTTCCACGCGGATCGCATGCTTCTCATTCTTGAGAAGATCAACTTTTGGCCCCTTTTTCAGGTAGGAAATGGTGGCATAAGCAGTAAAACTGAAGTCTTCCCTGCAGAAATAAAACCAAAAGCTGTGTTTGTAAATAGGTCATAATAAAATGACAATAGAAAACCAAAGGCAGATTATTCATATCGTAGCAGTACTATCTAACTCAAAGCTGGCAACACAATATGCAAGGATCCGAGAACCATGCTTATATCTCAAAACACATTTAGGAAAGTAAAGTCTCTGTTGTTCTACAAAGGCTGTACCTCGTATAATTAATGAACACAGAGTGTTAGGTTTCCCATTACAGCAAACGGTCATTTCCCAAACCACATTGTATGCAGAAAATATACATATTTAAGATAAAACCAAATATTGCCAAACTTCAAATGTAATTTTTGGAAACACCCCTGTTGAAGTGATAAACGGTCCACACAAAAGATGGAGCTGGAAACCGAGATTTAATGGTATACACCTTGCACAAGAATGGTCTTTTCCATGCGACACAAAAATAACTTTCTAATACTAAAAACAAACTTAGGGTTCTAACTTCTATATCCTATAAATAAGATTCCTAACAGATTACAACACATTTCTCTCCCCACAGAAATTAAATTAATTATTATTTTTACATTTATCTGCAGTGTTGAAAAGACACTAAAAACACACCACACCCCCATTCACACAACGACACAGTATATACAAACACCTCAGTAATGCACAGACACCATTCAGGCCAACAAATAACAGAAAACAAAACACCTGAAAAAGATACATTTTACACCTTCACCAACTTGTCCTTACGCCCTGTGTTCAGCTTCAACCACCACACGATTCTTACAAATCTTCAAAATCCACCAATTTAAACTTCAACTTGCTGAGAAACCAGTCTTCCTCATCCTCACAAAATAACCAACATTTTCCACAAACATTCTTCTTACCTTCTTCCTTTCATGTCAATCCCTGTACTTTCTCTCTCTAACAAGTAGACTTTCCTTAACTTTCCCCATATTCACTTGGGTTTCATCATGAATAAACCAAGCTAGAGACAATTTTTGGCACTCTTGCCCCATCACCAATAAAAATAGTGTACTTCTGTTCACAGCATGCAATGTGGTCTGATAACCACCTTTTCTAAATGTAACTTTTCCAGGGCAAACCATTCTTAAAAGCTAATTGCAAGGTTTCCACCATCACTAGAGTAACAGTCTCCACTAAACCATTGGCTCTCAGATTGTACAAAGCTATATGCCTCCGTTTTGCTCCTTGATCGGCTAATAACTCATTGCTATCTCTAGAACACAACTGAACACTATTATCTGTTATCAAAACTTGGTGAAACACTCAATTTCGACCAACTTAGACTACCACCGCAAATCCGTGCTGTCTACCTAAACTCTTCATTGGGCCAACCGTATCCAGTGCAACTTGCTGCCACACTTTATGAGGAACCTTAACAGGGTCGGGAGGTACATTTACTCTTTGCCTCCTGCTACCAGCAGCACACCAGTATTTTTCTCTCACATGCCACTTATTCATGCTGTTATCCACATGCCCTTCATGGTGCATATCGAATATTTTCTACCAATGACCAACCAGAAGAATGATTCTCGTATTCTTCCAAACACCAACTGAAAAAACCTAAACATTTTACTGCAACTCATTTTTTTTTTACCGTGAACACCAGTCTAAACTTCAATCACTAAATTTCTGATATCTTTCATATCATCAATGGCATCAAACCACTTCATCTCAGAGATTGCTACACCAATACTCATTTCATTTTCAATACTATCAATCTCACACATCAGTTCTTCCTTCTCTTCCTCTACATTCCTTGACAAATAATACACCACAGCTTTCTCCCAAACTAAAACACGCTCCGCTTACAATTATATTCCTGTAACAAAATAATCCATTTTGAAATTTGGGGTGTTGCTCCTACAGAGTCCCAAATAAATTACAGTTATAGCCATAGTTTGTGATTTTACCAAATTATGTATGTGGTACCCCACGCATAAAACGTGAAATGATTTGACCCCCACAGAGATGCCAATACCTCTTGGTCCACAACGGTTTCTTTCAGAACACATAACCTCCTTTCCACTCTGCAATTGCGTCAGAAGGGCGCCAAGACTGTTTCCACATGCACTGACAGTCAAACAGGTTTTCCATTTCATATGAAAAGTACCTAAAACTGGTGCATTACTGATTATTCTTTTGACCTGATTCAGCCTTCCCTGACACTCCATACTGCAATAGCAGCCTGCACCCTTCTTTAATACCACCCTCTGTGCATTAGTTTTATCTGAAAAATGTGGTATAAACTTTGCATAGTACTATAGTTGTCTAAACGAATAAGTTACTTGCCTTCGGTAACGCATTATTTGGTAGAGACTATTTAGCTGCAGAATCCTTACCTTTGAATTCCCAGGTGTCAGGCTGGATTCGGTAACTTTTGCTGAGCAATACCCCTTGTGTCCAGCGTCGGGTGGCTATGCATGACGTCGTCTGTGTCAGCAGCATCGGTAAGGTTCCTATATAGGTGCCTCCCACGCACGAGCGAACATCAGTACTTTTAGTTTTTTCCACGCCAGTAGCACAGAGCCTCGAAGTAACTGACGTTCTAATGTGCAAAACTAGGGCCTTGAAAAGGAGGGACTAACCGTAGGCCTAGAACAATAGTCCTCAAAGCAGGGAGGCATGAGTGGAGCTGTAAGGAGTCTGCAGCCAGATAGAGTCTCTACCAGATCATAAGTTACAGAAGGTAAGTAACTTGTTCATCTGATAGAAACTTCTAGCTGCAGATTCCTTACCTTACAATTAGATACCCAAGCCATACCATCCTGGCGGTGGATTGCGGACCAAATTTAGTAAACTAGGAAGTCCTGCAGGACTGAGTGAGCAAAGTGCCCGTCCCTCCGGACCTGACCGTCCAAACAATAATGTTTCGCAAACGTGTGCAAAGACGCCCACATTGCAGCTTGACATGTATCTTACACAGGGACACACCTAGCCAAGGCCACAGTCGCAGCCTTTTAACCTAGTGAAATGGGCCCTTAATCCTTCAGGGAGCTGCTTCTTCGCCAGGCTGTAGCAGATCTTGATGCAACCCAGCGAGAAATGGTCCTTTTCTGCACTGCGCTTCTTCGCTCCCACGTAACCCTACAAATAGTTGGTTGTCCAACTAGAACTCTTTAGTGTGGTCAAGGTAGAATAACAATGCTCTTTTTGAGTACAGATAATGGAGATGCTCCTCTTCTTTAGAGGTATGCGGGGGGAGCAAAGAAGTTGGCAAAGTAATAGACTGACCCAGATGGAATGGGGTCACAACTTTTGGCAAAAAAGAAGTCCTGGTGCAAAGCATCATCTTGTCTGGAAAGGACATAAGATAAGAAGGTGAACAAGATAACGCCCGCACTCACTCACTGTAATCACCACTAAGAAGGCTGTTTTGATGGTCAACAGCAGGAGGGGACAATTGTGCAAAGGCTAAAATGGAGCACACATCAGGTAGGTGAGGACCAAATTAAGGTCCCACTGTGGCATCACAAAGGGCATAGGTCGAAACAGGTGCGGAATCACTTTCAGAAATCTATGCACAATGGGAGATTTGAAAATAGACGGTTGGTATGGCAGCCGCAAAAAAGAAGACAGAGCAGAAAGGTAACCCTTAAGAGTGCCCAAAGCAGAGCGCTGCTGGGCAAGGATCAGAATGAATAAGAGGACAGTAGAAAGAGAAGCAGATAGAGGATCAAAAGAGCTCGCTGTGGAGTACCATAGACATTTCAGCCGCCTGGCCGCCAGAAAAATGTTAGAGACTTCGGGGGAAGGTTAAAAGCTATCAACTGCCGCCACTCAATCTCCACGCATGGAGGCGCAGAGATGACCGGTTCAGGTGGCGAACCCTCCTCTGCTGCTGCAACAGAAGTTCCTCCAGAAGGGGCAGCCTGATCAGAGGATCAAGGCTCATTCTCAGAAGCTCTGGATACGAGACTCTCCTCGCCCAGTCCGGAGCCACAAGGATGACTTGGGCCTGGTCATTCCTGATTTTCTTCAGAATGTCGGCAGGAGTGATATGGGTGGAAAGGAGTTCAGCAGGCCTGAGCTCCACTCGCGACAAAATGCACCGCCGAGCGATAGCTGTCTTGGAAACTCCAGCACACAGTACTGCTGACACTGCACGTTCTCTTTGGAGGCGAACAAATCTAACCAAGGTTGTCCCCACTGCTGAGAGACCTTGTGCCACCTCAGACTGGAGACACCATTCATGATCCGCTAGGCATCGACGGATGAGTTAGTCCTCCCTGGCGTTCAGAGAACCTGCCAGGTTTTGAACCACCAGGGTTACGCCCTGCTGTTCCAGCATGTCCAGAGATGCAGAGCCTCTCGAAAAAGGATCCACAACCCCACCCTGCCTTGCTTGTTGCAGTACCACATGGTGGTGGTGTTGTCCGTGAATACCTGCACCAGCTTCCCCTTGACAGAGGGAAGAAATGCCTTCAATGCAAATCGAATCGCCAGGAGCTCCAACAAATAATGTGGAGCCTCGCCTCTGCTGGAGACCCGTGTCCCCAAATCTCCACCTCTCCCAGATGGCCACCCCATTCCAGAAGTGACGCATCTGTCACAACTGTGGGATCTGGTTGGGAAAAGGAGAGGGAAATGCCATTGACCCAATCGCGGCTCGTCAACCACCACTACAGATCTCTTGCAGTTCCTTCCGAGATCTGGACCATGTCGGCGAGATTTCCTCGATGCTGTGCCCACTGGAACTTAAGGTTCCACTGCAGAGCCCACATATGCCACATGGCATGCTTCACCAACAGGATACAGGAGGCCATGAGGCCCAACAACCTCAGAGTCAGTCTCACCGAAATCCAGGATAGAGGCTGAAACATCTGAATTATAGCCTGAATATCCTTGACTCGCTGCTCAGGAGGATAGGCCTGAAACTGCCCTGTGTCCAGAACTGCGCCAATGAAAGGTAGCGTCTGAGAAGGAGTCAGGTGTGACTTCAGCATGTTTAGAGAGAACCCCAGAGAATGCTGGAGGTTTGCCGTAGTCTGAAGGAGGGAGGCAACTGCCTGGGGCGAGGATGCATTCAACAGCCAGTCGTCGAGGTGGGGGGTTACTGACACACATAACCTGCGCAGATGAGCTGCGACCCCCGCCATCACCTTGGTGAACACTGAGGGGAATAGTTAAGGCCGAAGGGGAGCACGGTAAACAGAAAGTGTTAGCAGCCTACCTTGAACCACAGGTAACACCTGTGGCCCGGCAGGCTAGGGATATGAAAATATGCATCCTGCAGGTCTCAAGCTACCATCCAGTCTTCTTGGTCTAAGGTAGACCAGACCTGAGCCAGAGCAAGCATTCTAAATTTCTCCTTTTTGAGGAAGAGATGGACTATTAGAAAATCTAGAATGGGCTGTAGCCCCTTGTTCTCCTTTGGAATCAGAAAGTAGCAGGAATAACAGCCACTGCCTAATTCTGAAACATCCTCTAGGAGCAACTTCAAATGATCTTTGGTCAGCCATTGCCATTTGGTCAGAATGAGAGGAGGAAAAGACAGAAAATGTAGAGATTAGCCCTCCTGGACGACCTGCAAAACCCACTTGTATAAAAGGTTAGGAGTCTCCAGTAGGGGAGATGATGATGAATTCTACCACGTGGGGGAGATGATGATGAATTATCCCACCAACTGGAGTGGTATGTTCATCCAGATTCAGCCTAGCAGTGCTTGGAGACTGCGGCTGCCGAGGGGAGTGTGGTTGCAAACTTCAGGCCTCCATTCTGGATCCAAATGCACTGCGTCCACGTCCTCGCACGGCTTGGGCAATCTGTGCGGGACAGTGGCTGGGATAAGGTTAATGTGGCTGGAAACCCCTTCCGCTGCCACGAAAGGTTCAAAAGGAAGACTGGGTGGAGGAGAGGCCCAAGGATCAGGCCATAGCTTAAGAGTCCTTGAACCTGAACAGGGCTGAGTCTGCCTTCTCCTCAAAAAAGCTGGTTCCATCAAAGGGCATGTCCATCAGATTAGCTTTGGCATCCCCTGAGAAGCCAGGTGTATGGAGCCAGGTGTGGCGTTTCAATGCCACCATATTTGAAATTAATCTACCCAAAGCATTGTGTCTAAACCACACCGTATGGTGAATTTTGCTGCATCTCTCCCATCTTTTCCATGTTCAGGAGTGCACAGCCCTGGACCTGTGGCAGCACTTGCACAACCGACTCCCAAAGGGAATGGGAGAAATGGCCCAATAAGCATGCAGTATTCACCGACCGCAACGCCAGGCTGGAAGAAGAAAACATCTTCTTTCCAAATGCATCACACTTCTTGGATTCCTTATCCGGAGGGGCGGAAGGGAACGCGCCTTGGGACGTTGAGGCCTGCACCACTAAGCTTTCTGGGCTGGGGTGTTGGCTAAAGAACTTTGGATCGCCCAGAGCTGGGCGATGGTGGCGCGCAATCGTCCTATTCAAGGGAGCCCCTGTGCTAGGCTTGGACCATGTGCCTAGAAGGACGTCTGTAAATTCTTAGTTGAAGGGCAAGAGGGGTTCGGATGTAGAAGCCCCTGGTTGAAGCACCTCAGTCAGGAGATTAGTCCTGACCTGCACTGAGGGCAGCTCCAGTCCAAGGACCTTAGCTGCCCTCCTTACCACCATGGCATAGGATGTCGCCTCCTCTGTAGCACAGCGAAGAGAGCATGCCAGCATCTGGGGAGGAGTCCAGTCCACTGGCCTCCCCAAGTTCCCCATAACAGTCCAAGTTCTCCTCCGAGACTTCCCGGTGTTCCCGAGGTTCCACAGACCCTCCCATTCCTCTCCTGAGTCTAGCACCTCTTCAAAGTGCTCAGGCGATAACATAGAATCTCTGGGTTCATTCGGCATCTGAATCGGCGTCGAGCGACGTTGTTCCGGCTCTGTGCTATAGCAGATGAGGATGAGGCTAGCGCAGGCCAATGAGCACCAGCGGCGTCGCAGGCACCGACTTCGTGTCCGACACTGGGGAGGTTGAGATGGCATGATGGGCGTCGACCCGGATCAACCCCTGAGGCCCAACCGGCGCCGTGGCAGATGCCATCGAACCAGATGGGGCCCCTTCCAACCTCGAGGGTGGGGTCGTTTCGCTCAAATACATGACGCATGGCCTTGTAAAACTCTTTAATTTGAGCGAGAGTCACTACGGCTCCCGAAAAGGGTTGGAGGCGTTAAGTCTACTCAGGCTCCGGATCCGTGGAACTGTGCCTAGAGTGTTGGTGCTCTTTACCTCTCTCGACGACAAAAGCCAGTCGAGGTGTAGAGTAAGTTGGCTTCTACGACTCCTTATGCCTCTTCCCGGAGTTTCCTGAGGACCTCGAGTGAGAGGAAGAGGATTTGGGACTCCGAGAGCCGCGATCTCCTCTTCTTCGATCATGACCTCCATGGAGTCTCGCTTGATGGTGTTGAATGCTGTGCCACGAGAAGCTTCAAAGCCTGCTCCCTCAAAGTCTTAGGAGCCATGGCCAGGCAGTCCGTGCACGACTTTGTGTCATGGTCACGCTGAGACACCCAAGACAAATCAGAAGGGGATCGGTTACCGACATCATGCGGTGACAAGCACCGCACGGCTTGAACCCGGTCTTCCTCAAAGACATCCCTAGCACAGAAAGTGAAAAGACTTTCACAAAAAGCCTGCCGAAAAGTGGCAGAGGGGAATCTCTTTCCGTATCGGCGCTTAACTGGCGCAGAAAGAAAAGAACTGATGTCTGCGCGCCTGGGTGGGGCCAATATAGTCGCCGAGACGCATAACCGACGCTGCCGATACAGATGACGCAAAGCGGAGCCGAATAGAGCCACACGACTCCGTGCGCAAGGGGTATTGCTCAGCAAAAGTGTCCGGATCCAGCCTGACACCTAGGAATTCAAAGGTAAGGAATCTGCTGCAAGAAGTCTCTTTGTGGTAGACAGGGACTTGACAATAGCAAAACCAATCTGTTGGTTGAATTCCATCCTTGGATATGATATGCTTCAAATATGTGACTGACCTTACATCAATCGTGCACTTTGAGCTTTTAACTGTTAAACCACTTTCCTTTAGAGTAACTAAACCATGATGTAACAAATCATCAATCTCATATTTAGATTTGGAGCTCACTGCAATATAGCCTTGGAAACATGGACCTACTTCAACTCCATTGAACAACTTATACATCACCCATTGAAAGACAGCCTGCGCAGATGCAAGACTGAATGGCATCTGCATAAAATGGAATGCATCCAACTGTGTGCGGTATCGAGAATCCTCCTCCAACTCCATTTGGTGATATGCCGATGACAAATATAATTTATGGTTCCTTATCCAGCATCATCAGCATATCAATATTGTGGAGAAGAAACCTGCCCATCCAGATAGCAGACTTCACATCTCAGAGATCCACATACTTTCATAATGAATAATTTACATTTTGGGAAATTATAATTGGACTCAACCATTCCGAAGCTTACACATGTTTGACCACGCCACATTCTAACAATTTCTCTACTTACTCCATCAGTTGTGCCACAGCAACCATAAGCACTCTACACACTTTATGCACCACTGGTTTTGTACCTATGCACAAAATGAATCTGTACTCTTTAACACAGCTTTCCCAAACTATCTGAAAAAACTTCAGGATACAGTTCACATACATTCTGTGTAGAACTATTTTCTAATATTTGCAATACTAGTTCTAAACTACCCTGCCTCAACACTATCACTATCTTAAATTGGTGTTTTCACTCGAAATGTGTACGGTGTTCCTGAATCCACCATAGTTTGCACTACATTATTAATAGATCGGGCATAATTTGGTGGAGGACCTACATCTTTAATGCCCTCAAATTATTTCTCAGAATGCTCCACATCCACATCAGAAACTGACAAAATATATCCACACACATCCCTACAACTCACAAAACGCTCTCCAGTAACGGTAATGGCATCACTGCCTAGATCCCCAACAGTTAAAACCACAGTGCAAATCATATTCACATCCAAATGAATTTGCATAGAGTATATACATTCTCAATCCACAGATCTAACCTCTGCTCTAAATCTACCACTGAAGCATACTTTCACAAAATGCCCTTTGCATTTACTTGCTATGTGCCACACATTACCACATCTAAAATATACTCCTTTGAAACACCCTGGTGGTACACCATCTCTGGAATCCGTATCAACCCATACTTTATGTTCCTCCGCCCTCTAGCATGCTATCTGTCCTTGACTGGGGTGAATGTTTGCATTGTTCAGCATTCCATCCATCATTTGTTCCTTTTGTCCCCCTGAGTAGCAAGGGTATGCCCAGACGTGGGTCCCGTGCTTACTGCGCCACTGGATTCAAGCTAATCTGGTTGATGAGGGGTTTTACACCGAAACCGGTCCCAGAAAGATTGTTTCTTGTCCAGGGAGGACCTGGCTTGGTACCCCAATATAGGCCTGAGTAGTATCCTGACCCTTCACCTACATTTACCATACCATTACACTACATTAAAGGGTTTTGATATTGACCTTTTACCTAGTTAGGCACAGCATAATACGTCGTGTGGTTTTCCACGAAAACTAGCCTAATTAATTATGCATGAAGATTCTCAGAGTCGCAGCAGGATTAACATCTTCGGCATAATAACTATGTATATGGGTCATGCCTTCCATCATCCTTGGCTATAATGACACAGCAAGGTAGAATCCCCTGTGTGTACCTTTTGGGTACATATACACCATATATTTGCCAGGGCAGGCAGAGGAGAAAGACTTCTATGCTGACACACTGACGCGAGACGCTGAGGTTCCTGCATGCAGACACTCTAGCTCGCAGTGGTCTGACATCCCTCGCGGGGTGTCCATCTTGAGACCAAGACGGGGTCTCACAATCTCCCACTTCAGGTAATGGGGTTTGCTTCAGCCTAGGGGGATTCTTGACTCTAAACTTACGTACATGCTAGGTAAACTTGGGTACATATAGTTAGGGTTGCATCGTAGGAGTACGCATTGTTACTGTCATGTATTTATATGCTTATATATATTCGTTGTTTTTAGCACTATACTAGAAATCTACCATCCATTTACTCTGTTGGTGCTTATAAACATTTACATCTGTTTCAATCTTATGGTTGTTTCAGCACACCTATTTTACACTAGAATGACGCTGGTTCAATAAATGCTTATTGAAAAAGGCCCCACCGTTTATATCTGTGCATCTCTCTGAGACAAAGTGAGCACGAGTGACTGAGCGAAAAATACAGTACTGTTTACCCGAGTGAACCTAACCCTCGGGTAGGTCACTTCCCCACCGCTGCTGCTCCGCCTGCCAGTCTTCTTGCCTCCTACTCCTCCCCCAGATCGGCGCTCTCCTACCCTGCTCGAGCGCCGCCTGGACTGCCTGCGCCTGGACTGAGTGCCCCCGTGTGCCTGCCTGCCCCATTTTCTTTTTTCTGTACCCCCGCCTGGACTGCCTGAGTGCCCGCCCGCCCCATTCTCTCTCCTGTACCCCCGAGTGAGTGGTTCGTCCGCCGGGCTCCTCAGCCCCGTTTTTCCCGACGCTGCCTCCCGTGCGGCCCGCCCCCCCCACACCCATTGGATTCTTCCCTCCCGCCTCCCAGCTGACCCCTCCTACACCCTCCTCCCCTCTTAAGGTGTCCGCAGCGCGGCAGAGACAGTGACCCTAACCCTCGGGTAGGTCACTTCCCCACCGCTGCTGCTCCGCCTGCCAGTCTTCTTGCCTCCTGCTCCTCCCTCCAGATCGGCGCTCTCCTACCCTGCTCGAGCGCTGCCTGGACTGCCTGCACCTGGACTGAGTGCCCCCGTGTGCCTGCCTGTCCCATTTTCTTTTTTCTGTACCCCCGCCTGAACTGCCCGAGTGCCTGTGTGCCTGCCCGCCCCATTCTCTCTCCTGTACCCCCGAGTGAGTGGTTCGTCCGCCGGGCTCCTCAGCCCCGTTTTTCCCGCCGCTGCCTCCTGTGCGGTCCCGCCCCCCACACCCATTGGATTCTTCCCTCCCGCCTCCCAGCTGACCCCTCCTCCCCTCTTAAGGTGTCCGCAGGGCGGCAGAGTGACCCTAACCCTCGGGTAGGTCACTTCCCCACCGCTGCTGCTCCGCCTGCCAGTCTTCTTGCCTCCTGCTCCTCCCTCCAGATCGGCGCTCTCCTACCCTGCTCGAGCGCCGCCTGGACTGCCTGCGCCTGGACTGAGTGCCCCCGTGTGCCTGCCTGCCCCATGTTCTTTTTTCTGTACCCCGGCCTGGACTGCCTGAGTGCCCGTGTGCCTGCCCGCCCCATTCTCTCTCCTGTACCCCCGAGTGAGTGGTTCGTCCGCCGGGCTCCTCAGCCCCGTTTTTCCCGCCGCTGCCTCCCGTGCGGCCCCGCCCCCCCACACCCATTGGATTCTTCCCTCCCGCCTCCCAGCTAACCCCTCCTCCCCTCTTATGACGCACCCGGAGCGACCGCGCAGCGGACGCACGCAGTGGGCACGCCGATTGTGCGCCGAAGTCGCGCCAAATGCAAGCCTGTCTGCGCCCGTCCACACCTGGACCGCGCCCAGCGCCAGAACCCCCGGCCCCCGCAGAAGCCACCCCACCCGCCGGACTTACGACGCCGCCACCCTCAACGCACTCCACACCGGCCGGACCCCCGGCTGCTACCGAGCCACCCCGAGACGCACCCACGGACCCTTCACCTGCCAATCCTGCAAGTTCTCCTGCATCCGGAACCGCACCGCACCCACACCTGCCAAGCCGAGCACCAGCAGCAACCACCTGAACTGCATCCTGCTCAACACCCGCTCTGTCCACAGGCACGCCGTGGAACTCTGGAACCTCCTCGACACCACATCTCCAGACGTCGCCTTCCTCACGGAAACCTGGATGAACGCCTCCTCTGCGCCCAACATCGCCATCCCGGACGGATACAAGATCACCCGGAGGGACCGCGTCAACCAGACAGGAGGAGGCATCGCCATCGTCCACAAGAACACCATCCGCATCACGACCAGCTCCGAGGACACCCTCACAGCCGCCGAACATCTTCACTTCCAGATCCACACCGACCCCAAAACCACCCTCAGAGGCACCCTCATCTACAGACCCCCAGGACCTCGCACGCAATTCAGCGAAGACATCGCAGACTTCATTAGCCCACACGCCCTCTCCTCCGCTGACTACATCCTCCGAGGGGACCTCAACTTCCACCTGGAGAACAACGACGACAACACCACCACCCCCCTGCTGGACAACCTCGGACTCAAGCAACTGGTGAACACCCCCACCCACTACGCCGGCCACACGCTTGACCCAGTCTTCTCCTCCAGCAAGTACGTCTCCTTCGGCTACTCCACCGTACTCCACTGGACAGACCACAGCTGCGTCCACTTCAGCTTCAGAAGGACCACGACTCACCACCACCTGCAACAGGTTCCCCGCAGGAGCTGGAACAAGATCACCACCGACCAGCTCACCACATCCCTGAACCAGAATCCTCCCGCCAGCTCAACGAACCCCAACCAGGCAGCCAACAACCTCACACAGTGGATCACCAACTGCGCCAACGACCTGGCACCCCTGAAAAACCATCCCAGCAGACCCGGCAGCAAGAAAGTCTCCTGGTTCAATGATGATCTCAAGAACTCCAAAAAGAACTGCCGTACCCTCGAGAAAGCCTGGCGCAAAGACCCGACTACAGACAACATGACTGCCCTCAAGCACGCCACCCGCAAACACCACCAGCTGATCCACACCACCAAGAAGACAGCATTCAAGGAACGACTAGACAACAACGCACACAACAGCAAGGAACTCTTCAGCATCGTCAAAGAGCTCTCCAACCCCAGCGCCGGAACCAACGACATCACCCCCTCGCAAGAACTCTGCGACTCGCTCGCCTCGTTCTTCCACAGCAAGATCGCCGACATACACAACAGCTTCGGCGCACAGACCACGCACCCAACCACCGAAACAACGCCCCCAACACCACCCTCCGCGCCTGGACCCCAGTCAGCACCGAAGACACCATCCACACGATGAACACCATCCACTCCGGATCACCAACCGACCAATGCCCCCACCACGTCTTCAACAAGGCAGACTCCGTCATCGCACCCCAACTCTGGGACATCATCAACTGCTCCTTCAACACCGCCAACTTCCCGGAGAGCTAGAAGCATGCCGAACTCAGCGCCCTCCTGAAGAAGCCATCAGCAGACCCCACCGACCTCAAGAACTACCGCCCCATCTCGCTCCTCCCGTTTCCTGCCAAAGTCATTGAGAAGACCGTCAACAGACAGCTCGCCGCCTTCCTCGAGATGAACGGATCCCTCGACCACTCGCAGTCCGGCTTCCGAGCCAACCACAGCACCGAGACCGCCCTCATCGCAGCCACTGACGACATCCGAGCCCTGCTCGACAACGGGGAAACAGCGGCCCTCATCCTCCTGGACCTCTCCGCAGCGTTCGACACTGTCTGCCACCGCACCCTAGTGCAGCGCCTCAGCAACATCGGAATCCAAGAGAAGGCTCTAGAATGGATCACCTCGTTCCTCGCAGGAAGAACCCAGAGAGTCCGCCTCCCCCGTTCAGATCCGAGGCCACCGAAGTCATCTGCGGCGTACCACAAGGATCATCACTCAGCCCCACCCTCTTCAACGTCTACATGAGCCCCCTCGCGGCCATCGCACGCCAACACAACCTCAACATCATCTTCTACGCCGACGACACCCAGCTGATCCTCTCCCTCACCAACGACCCAGCCACCGCCAGAACCAACCTACACGAAGGGATGAAAGACGTAGCCGAATGGATGATGAACAGCCGCCTGAAACTGAACTCAGACAAGACTCATCCTCGGATCTTCACCCTCTGCATGGGACGACTCATGGTGGCACCCGGCCCTTGGCAGCGCACCCAAACCAACGGACCACGCACGCAACCTGGGATTCATCCTGGACTCCTCACTCTCGATGACCAGACAAGTCAACGCCGTCTCATCATCATGTTTCAACATCCTACGCATGCTCCGTAAGATCTTCCGTTGGATCCCCACCGAAACCAGGAAGACGGTCACCCAGGCCCTCGTCACCAGCCGACTGGACTACGGGAACACCCTCTACACCGGAACCACAACCAAACTTCAGAAAAGACTCCAACGAATCCAGAACGCCTCCGCACGACTCATCCTGGACATCCCCCGACACAGCCACATCTCCGGACACCTGAGAGACCTCCACTGGCTTCCCGTCAGCAAGAGAATCACGTTCCGACTCCTCACACACGCACACAAGGCCCTCCACGACCTGGGCCCCAGGTACCTCAACAACCGCCTGACCTTCTACACTCCCACCCGTCAGCTACGATCGACCAGCCACGCCCTCGCCGCCGTTCCACGCATCCGAAAAGCCACCATGGGAGGAAGATCCTTCTCCTACCTGGCAGCCAAGACGTGGAACTCCCTCCCCATCCACCTTCGTCTGACCCAAGACCACCTCTCCTTCAGGAAGCAACTCAAGACCTGGCTGTTCGAGCAGTAGCAGACCTCTCCCCCCCCCCCCCCCCCCCCCAGCGCCTTGAGACCCTTCGGGTGAGTAGCGCGCTGTACAAATTTCTTGATTGATTGATTGATTTACATGATCCCTGATAGGACAGGGTTGTCCTGTTCGATAGGTGCCAGGAACTATTCTCTCCTTGGTAAGAGGAGTTTACAGTAGCACTGTGAGCTAGCTAGGTATACAGGTGACAATACCCAGTGGGGGTGTCTGGAATCAGTCTCAACACCAATCTCACAGTCTATGTTGTCTAAAGGCGCAGATCTCATATAGGTTTATAGGAACTACATGACTGAGTCCAAACTGGGGTGGCGTGGTGAGCAAAAGAATGATGGATGAAACCCAGATCTCCGTGACTGGGGGTGAATGCTTGAATTGTTCAGCATTCTATCCATCATTTGTTCCTTTTGCATCTGTCCTCTCATCAGCTGTGTTCATCACACTGGCCGCCTCATGTTCTTTAGGGTAATTCATCTTTTCACATACTTCACCCGCAGCTCTATACCTTCAGCTGTAGTAATGGCTATCTTTAACTCAGGGTCTCTGTAGGAAAATGGCCCTTTTCGCGTTGTCAGATCAATTTTTGCTAGATTTTATTGCTGGTGTTTTGACTCTGTACACTGGGGCACTGCTGTCCAGTGCATTTGCTCTGACCTCTAAAACATGCAAAAACAGGCTGCAGTTCAAATTGGTATATTTAACCTACCAGTAAGTCCTTAGCTTACGGTACAAAGTATACCCACTGCTGCAAATTAAATGTGACTAGCGGACTGCAGCACACATTGTGCCACCACTAGAGTGACAATGCAAAAGATGACTGCAGGCCTTCTACTGTAGCCTATCTGAGCAGTTTTAAAACTGTAAATTAGACCTGTCAAAATAACTCCTTTCGGCAAGTCGAACCCTCCTTTTAAATATGTCACCCCCTAAGTAGGCCTAAATGCATGTTATATAAAAGTAGGACATGTAAAACATGTTTATACAGTGACATGGTGCCAAAAACTATGTTCACTGTAGCAGTTAGATGTTCCATAGAATAAAACTTTGGGATATAATATTAAAATTAAATGTTATCTCGGCTTAGGAAACAGCTACAAAGTTCCTTATTGAACTTCTATACACTAATTTCCATTAGCTTCTAGGAGTCACCCAGGAGCTGAATAGCCCCTTTGACAAGGCCTAAACTTGCTCCCAGAGCTGAGATAAAGACCTTGGGTGTTGGCAGGTGTTCTGTTCCTCGGCTAGGATGACCATCTGGGCAGTGCCCAGGAATCAAATTGACTTAAAAAAGGCCTAGCTTGCCACATGCAGATGTAGCTAGTATCAGGGACTGCCTCCTCCTTTGTCCCCTCCTAGTCAGCCAGGCACCAACTCCAGTGGGTGAGGCCCTGGCCCCAGAACGGGTTTTGAGTGACCACAGGCTCATTTGCCTGGCCACACATCTATGGTGGGCACAGGAGCTCTGCATAGGGAGGAAAAGTTCTGGAAGTTGGAATTAGGGAGAGAGGGGCTCTGTGGGATTGTTTGCAGTAGGGCACACAGGAACTTCTGCTAAAGTGAGTAGGTTTACCCCTGGAAGCTTTCTCCTTATTGATTAGGGATGGCCAGGAGTCGCTCCCACCCACAGGCTAGTGCCAGGCATAAATATGGCACTCCTGGCCACCTTCTTCAGAACACCACTGGACCTGTGGTAAACAGAAGGACTGCCCCTGCTCTTATGACCTGTATGGAGACCGGAGAGGCTAGACCTGCTCCTGCTTGTACCGAGGGCAAAGAAGTGGATTCCAAGGGTCAGTTGGGTGACCAGCAGCCAGAAGCCCTTTTCCTGAAGAGCCCAACTGAACAGTTCCAACTGGACCTGTCCTGGATCCTGTTGGGAGACTTCTGCTTGAGTTCTTCATGACCTCCAAGAGCTGTTCCTGAGGTCCTTGGATCCTTAGCTGTGTCGAAGTGTACTCCTCCTAACATCCTAAGAAACCTGGAACGTGGAACCTTTTTTGCTCTAAAGACCTCTGGAAGACAGGGACAATCCAAAAAAGATGCACTGCCACTGGGACAAAGGTTCAGGTTGCTCCCACTTGGAGCTTTTCTACAGCGGCAAATTCATTTCAGCTGGATGTTGTCAAGAGGCTTGTGGAGTCCTGTTTAGCTACAGCTTTTAGCCATGCCCCCTGTAGGAATCAGAGCTCCAAAAAAGTGACGGACTCCGAAGGTAGAAGTCTTCTCTGGGCAAAGGCGGCAAAAGTATCCGAATAGTAACGGACATGTCGGGGGTGCAAATTATGAATTTCTAACGCTCTGATCTTTTCTGCCAAAAGTCAATGGCTTCATCGGAAACTTGTCCAAAGACTATCTGGCTTTGTGGAGCCCTTCTCAGCTACAGACTGCTGTCTTGTCCAGCTGAAAATTTGTGACTTTCATTTCAAAGACTAAGTGAGGAGCAAAAAAGTCCGACCAGGGTGACCCGTACTCTATCATGTTGGACTGTAAAATCGTGCCTAGGCAGCTGTCAAGCACAACCAGATGTCCTCTGCTGGCGCTTAACACTTTGAAAAATCATATTTACGGTTCCCTTTATTGGATTTAGACCCTCGCGATCTGAATTTAAAGCGTCTACAGATTGTTCTGTCCTGCTGGACACAGTCTAGTGTTTTTGCCAGCCACTCCCTCGAGGGCTGGCCCATACACCCACCCCACACCCATCCAACACAGGCGTCACCAGTCAGGTGACCCTGCGAATAAAAGAGCCCAAGTGCACGTGCTCGTGGCTAGTTTCCAGTACCATACCCAAGTGTCCTTGTTGTCCTTCAAACAGTATGTGGGCCTAGGGCCCACGACAGAACATTGGCGACGAGCGGGACTTGCCCACGTTTGCAGCCATTGTTTTGAAGGTGGTCTGAAGGGGGAATGTGTGCTGCCCGTGTTAAGGGCACTCCCTGCAGATGGTGAGAACATCGTCGGAAGACCCACGGGGCATGTGAAGAGCCCCAGGGTGAAGATGAGTGGGAGACCACCCGTATGTAAGCTGCCTGCAAAACCCCTCGGGCATGAGGTGAGCTTGTGGGTCAAGGGGAGTGCAGTGAGAGGATACCCCTACCGGCAGAAAGAAGAGTGACCCAAATTGTATGTGGTCAGCGGGAGACCACGGCATGTCATGTCAATAAGAATTTGTAAAGCGCACGTACACCGGGGAGGTTTCATGGCGCTGGTTTAGCCGAGAAAGCAGGTTCAAAAAGAAAAGTTAGAAAGCCAGTCGGAAAAGCCAGGTTTTTAAAAGACGTCTGAAAATAAGAAGAGTGGAGGAGAGACGGATTTCAGAGGGGTGGGAGTTCCAGAACTGGGGGGCCAGGACAGAGAACCTGGCTCCACCGGTGCGTTTGAGTTTGAAAGTAGGGGTCGAGAGAAGATTTTTGTGAGCAGATGGCGCGCGGGGGTGTATTTTGTGATCATGTTGTTGACAAATTTCGGGCTGGGTCCGTTAAGTGATTTGAAAATGAGGCAGCCAATTTTGAAAGCGCTGCGCTGAGCAACAGGCAACCAGTGAAGATGCTTCAAGACGGGGGTAATATGGTGATGCCTGCGTAGGTGAGTGATGAGACGTGCTGCCTGATTTTGTATGAGCTGAAGCTTTTTAGATAGATGCAGGGGAATGCCAAAGTACAGTGAGTTGGCGTAGTCGATATGTGACATAACCATAGCAATGATGACTTGAATGCGGGCGTCATAGGTGAGGTATTTACAGATTTTCTTAATTTTCCGAAGTTGGAAAGAACAGGTGGATACCACCGCACTAATCTGGGGTTTCAGAGTTAGGTCTGGACTGATGTGCACTCCCAGGCTTTTGGCTGTACTAGAGGGGGTGGGAGGCTGACCCATTTCTCCGGGCCAGAAGTGGGGTCCCCAGGGATTTTTAGCAATACCGCCAGTTAGAACGACTTCCGTCTTGTCTGGATTAAGTTTTAAGTGATTCTTGTTCATCCAGGTGCTGGTGAACAGCATAGTGGATTGGAAAGCGTGAACCGATTCAGGGGTGTCATTGATAGAGAAGATAAGTTGGAAATCATCGGCGTAGTTGAAGGTGCAGACTTTCCGATTCTGCAAGGAGCAGACAAGGGGACGGAGGTAAAGATTAAATAGTAGAGGGGAAAGAGAAGAGCCCTGGGGAACACCACAAGAGGTATGCACACTGGGAGCAGTGAACTGAGCTGTTCGAACTGCCTGGGAGCGATTTCCCAAGAAGGAGTTGATCCAACTTAGGGCCAGGCCCGAGATACCTGCTTCCCTGACACGGTCGACCAAGAGATGGTGGTCGACCGTGTCGAAAGCTGCCGATAGGTCAAGTAGGACCAAAGCCTGTGGGGAGCCTTTGTCAACCTCACCGCAGAGAGTGTCCAAAACAGTGAGGATGACCGCCTCGGTGGAGTGGGCAGGGGGGAAGCCAGCTTGCTGGGGGTCAAGAAATTCAGATTTCTCCAGGAAATCGACAAGGCAGCTGGTGACATGGGCTTCCAAGAGCGTGGCCAGAAAGGGATGAAGAGAAATGGGCCGATAGTTGGCGAGAATGGCGGGGTCTGAGCCAGTCTTTTTCAGAAGAGGAATAACAATGGCCTTTTTAAAGGAGGTCGGGACGGTACCTTGAAGTAGGGATCTGTTAAGAAGATTGAGAGCAGGATGTGGGAGCGTAGTGAATATTTCTTTCAGAACGCTGGGGGGGCAGCAGTCAGTGGGCAAGCCAGATTTGACTTTGGAAAGGAGTTTAGCGAAGGTGTGATCTGTAAGTAAGGGAAAGTGAGATAACAAACTGGGGTTGGTGCTAAGTGGAGGAGTAGAGGACGAATCTGGGATAGCAGAAATGCTGGACTGAATTTTCTTAACTTTGTCAATGAAAAAGGTGTTGAGGGAATTGTAGAAAATTTGAGAGGGTGGGGAGCTGCAAAGGGTTCTGTCAGGGTTAGAGAGCTCGTTAACAATACGGAAAATCTCCTTAGAACGATTGGTAGCAGACAAAATTTTGGATGAGAAATAGGTAGATTTTACCGTTGCGATGGATTTTTTGTAGGAATTCCGAAAGTTAAGATATAGCAGTTTATCTTCTAGTTTATAATCGCAGCGCCATTTTCTTTCTAGTTGCCTGAGGGTGAGTTTGAGGAGTTTAAGTTCATTGGAGAACCATTTTTGAGAGTCATGAGGACGGAGGGTGGAAGGCTTTTTGATGGGCGCAAACTTATCAGAGGCAGTCAGAAGCCAGCTAGTGAGCTGATCGTTGGCTGAGTCAAGGATAGGATTGTCCAGAGGGGCGGTATTCATCAGATAGTCGATGAAGGGTAATTTCTCCAGTTTGTTCCAGTTTCTACGGGCGCAAGTGGCTAGGCTGGGATTTTTAATCATGGCCTCAATAGAGAAGGAGAAATGAATGAAATGATGATCGGATCAGGGGCAAGGATCTACGGAAACCGTGGGCACAGGAATATTCGTGGTCCAAACCTGGTAAAGAATGTGGCCTTTGATATGAGTGGGTGTGGATATGTGTTGAGTGAAGTTGAGCTCGGAAAGTAACTCGGTGAGCTCAGCCGATTTTGGTCCGCCGAGAGTGTCATTGCCCCAGTAGTTGAGATCGCCAATGAGTAAGGCCCTCCCATGGTTAGTAGCCAAATGGGCTATCTGTTCAGCCAAGGAGTGAGGGAAATGGGGCATGCCTTGAGGGGGCCTATAAAGCAGGACACATACAAATGAGGGAGCCCCAGGTTCAAGCTCTATTTTTATAACCAGGTTGTCAACCAGGGGGAGGTCGAGTGGGGGAAGAGTTTTGTATCTGAAGTTGTGGCGAGATGATGGCTACGCCACCACCAGCTTTCCCCTGGGGGCGATTAGCCTGAGTGATGCAATAGTCCGAGGGCAGTGCCGCTAGGATATCAGGAGAGGAGTCTTGGGACAGCCAGGTTTCAGTGAGCAAAAGGAAATCAGGCTGTTCACATTTGAGTAAGAGAAAAATGTCAGATTGATGTTTCACCATAGAGCGAGTGTTGAGATAAATGGCTGAAAGTTTGCGGCCCTTGTGGTCCTGTCTCAGTAGCAGACTGGGTGGTTTAATTGTGTGAACCCTATGTATTTCAGGAAGGTGGTCCTGTGTACCAGGATTCCCTGTTTGGAGATGCTAGAACGTGTGTGGGGACTAAGAGCAAGATTAGCAGGAGTAAAATGAAGATCCAGCAGCTCAGCAAATGTGTAGAAGGCACGTTGGGCAGGACGACATGCCCCAGGGCCCGGAAGGGCGCAGACGGGCTTGCCTTTGGCGCGCCCGCTGCGCCTCCGTGCTACTGCCGACATGAAATAGCCATTGGTAGCCTTGGCTTCGCCCCCCTGCGCGCTGATAGGCTGAAGGAAGAATGAGTCAGCCAGCAGCTGCGGACCGGGCGAGAGCGAGCGAGTGAGCAAGGCAAGTCAAATTTCAAGAAGGATTTTAAAAGTCACAGTATTGACCACGTTTTTTTAAAAAGAATAAAAATTACACTTTTTCTTTAGCAGCTAGTAACAGTTCTTTTAAACAAGCAGCGTTTCAGCAAAGATGCTTTCACCGCGCTACGATCGGCTGAAATAGCCGGTGGTAGCCTTGGCTCCGCCCCCCTGCGCGCTGATAGGCTGAAGGAAGAATGAGTCAGCCAGCAGCTGCAGACCGGGGGAGAGCGAGCGAGTGAGCAAGGCAAGTCAAATTTCAAGAAGGATTTTAAAAGTCACAGTCACAGTATTGACCACGTTTTTTTAAAAGAATAAAAATTACACTTTTTCTGTAGCAGCTAGTAACAGTTCTTTTAAACAAGCAGTGTTTCAGCATTGAAGAGACAGACCGGAGGAGCGCAGTGTGGCAACCTCTCTCCCCTGCACCGGTGAAGGTCTGTAACGAGAGTGAAGCGGGGAGAGTCGGCGCGTCTGATGTGAAGTGTGCCAGTGAGCGCTGCAAGTGCCGAGCATGGGGCATACAAATCGACCCCCACCAATGAAGTAACCACACCGGGGGTGACAGCTGCAGAGCGAGAGTGAGCAGACATCCTCGTCACCGCCGTGAAGGAGAAGCTGCAGATCACCCGAGGCCGCATGGAGACAGTGCGCAGTGTCGTTAGGAAGGTGACAACGTGACCGAAGCAGTGCTGGCCCGTTGTTTCGCACCGCCTGAAAAGGAAGGAGGCACGGCGTGTGAAAGGCCCTACACTCGGAGCACTAGTGCAACTACCGAGCCCGACTCTGGCACTGCAATGTGATGCTAGCCCAGACGGCCTTCACTACAAAGTACAGAAGACTGAGAAGGACCCCGACCGAGAAAACTGAAGTTCGAGGGAGGGCAGCATCAGAAGTCCCCACCCCAATATGCTGCTAATAGAGAAAACTAAATGAGACCAGAGAGACTTACCCGGCATGAGAGGAAGCGTGGTGAGTCCCTCGCTGTGCCCGCATGGATCTCCTGACTACAGGCAGCCGGCTGTAGAGGTTTCGCTGGGGCAAAGGAATCTCCGGGACGGTGAGAGAAAGGAGCCCCGCCGCGTTGAGAAGCTGCCTGGGGAATTAAACTTAAAGCGCCAATGCCTGGGCATTGGAACTTAAAGCGGCAATGCCACGGGACCGCGCTTAGGAAAGAGGATGTTTCTTAGGGACAGGCCTCAATCAATCAACCAGGTGTTTGTTAAGCACGACTACTCACCCGTAAGGGTCTCAAGGCACAGGGGGGGTTAGCAGGCTCCAGTCCATAAGGCGGGGGGGTCTGTCGAAGAGCCAGGTTTTGAGGTTTCTTGCGAAGCGGGGGAGCGATGTTGTCTGTCTGAGGTGGAGCGACAGGGCGTTCCAGGCTTGGGCTGCGAAGAAGGAGAAGGAGCAGCCTTCCGATCTGGTCTTTCTGGTGCGGGGGACAACAGCGTAGGAGAGCTCGGCAGATCGTAGGGTCCTCTGGGGTGTGTGGAATTTGAGTCGGCTGTTCAGGTATGCTGATCCGGTGTCGTGGAGGGCGTTGTGGGCGGGGGTGAGCATCTTGAAGGTGACTATCTTTGATGGGGAGCCAGTGGAGTTTGCGCAGGTGCTGGGAGATGTGGCAGTGTCCCAGCACCTGGACAGAGCAAATGTGAGTAAATGGAAAACTGCTGTAGCCCGTGATCAAGGCAAGAACAGAGGCAGCCACATCCCTGCCGTTACAAAGAAAAGAATACAGTAAGAAAGAAAGCGGCACCACAGCTACCATGAGCCACGCAGTAGAGGTGGCCGCCCAATTACCTAAATGACCTGTGGGCAACAGGCCCCGATGTTCACCAGGACAATCAGCATGCGAGAGCTGCCAGGCTCAAACAAAAAGTGAAATCGCAGGCTGGCCATTATGAAGCAATTTTGGAGTTAGACCAGCAGTGTGTCCTTACCTGCCAGCTGGTAAGTTTTTCCCCTTCACACTACAAGCTCTGTCCATCAACGCTCTGGATGAGGCCCTCTTTCTGCTCGCAACATTACGAGTTTTTCTTGAAGCAGCTCGCCTGGTGAGTGCACCAGCAGTGACATCTAGTGGCCAAAGGCAATACTGCACCCAACAATAAACTCAGACTCGAGGCACAGTGTATGTATGCCCAGTAATGTCATCCCCATGCAAAACCAGTCACCCTGCAGACAGACCTGAACAGGAGCTGTAAGGCCGGTAACGAGAATTGTTGTTCTTCTCCCACATCTGAATCAGGGGCACAGAGCCAATGCACAGCTGCACCAGAGTGGAGCAAGAGGAACACTATGCCCAGCTGCACCACGGATGCCTTTATTCCAGCACAAGAAAGGAAGATGTGCATGAGAACCAGCACCTTCATGGACAGTGCAAAGCTGCATAAGCAGGGAACCCAAGAGAGGAGCAGCCACTACGTTCATTGCACGCGACAGACTGAGCGTCTACTCACTGGTGCGCATGGACAGTGAATGGCTATATGGAGGAATGTGTGCCAGCCAGCTGCCCCAGTACTGTCTGGAAGCATTTCACATGGAGTAACCAACCCTGCCAAGCATCCAGAGAACAAGGCAGGATCCAACGTCATGACGGCGCAGCCTCAAGTGCGAGAGCAGTGCCCTCGTGCGAAGATTAGGCGGAAGGGAGATTACCAACCATCTGCAAAGCACCAAGGAGATCCCAGAGGAGAGAGGGGCCCCTGTGTGGCCCAAACGCAGGAAGGAGAGAGATCGTGGTCATCCTACCTGCACCAACATCGCCCAGCAGTGGGCCAGAGACCATGCCTCCAACACTGCCTTAAGACTGTGGTGTGCATCGGTCTATTACAGGTATGAGGAGATTCCCACACTCCTAATGGCAGGCTGCCACAACTGCAAAAAGAGAAGGGAGACCTGTCCCTCACACAGCGATCCAGAGTTGCTGCCGGAATACTTTATCAAAGAGAAGAAGGGTATGGAAGGCACTACAGAATGGATCCATCCAAGTACACCTACCTCCACTGCCGTCCCTGATATGGCTGCTGCACCTGAGAAGTCACCCAGTCCTATTGACAGGACCGGACCGTTGAGTGGTCCATGACGGGAGAAGATGCATAGTTCAAAGAACACGACGGAGTGAGCAGGAAGTCCCTGTGAGAATGTGTTGCCTTTCGCCACTCTTCAGAGCAGATATAGAAATGATTTGCATCGCGTGGCCTTTCGCCACTCTTCAGAGCATGTGTAGAAATGACATGCATTTGCGTGGCCTGTCGCCACTTTGCAACAGTTACACCGAAGACATGTGGTCAGACGCCACTTTACACATGAAGCAAGGACCAAGGAGAAGAAAGCGTGATAAGTTGCCACGTTTGCAGAGAAGATAAGGAGTGGAGAGATATAGGACGGTGACAGTCCTATCCCAGGAAAGCAGAAGACAACAGGTGCTCAGGAGAAGTCAACAAAAGGGGACCAGAACGAGTACTCGTACCATCACCTAAATGCACCTTCTAATATACGCCAGCCACGGGGTGCGGTGACGTCACAGGTGGTCTTTCAGTGAGAGTACCAAACGTAAGCCGCCTACATGCGCGAACTGCGTTTCCGCCAGATTCTTCAAATTGACCATCCAGCCACCTGTCACCGGCTGCTTAAAGGAAAGGGCATTCCTGTTTGCTTACACACATGCCAAATAAGAAGAGCTGCACCAAGTGTCCGACAAGTACCATGACTGCAGAGATTCCCCAGTCACCCCTACTCACTGCCAGTCATTACCACCTGTTGTACAAGTCGTCTCATAGCAGCCACTCCATCATTTGCCATGTGCATCACCACCATCCTTGGAGCATCAAGTACCAGAACTGGAGTCCTGCACTATTGCCATACAGAGCGACGATCTGAAGACACAGTGACCATTTATTTAACTGCCATACATCCTGATAGCGAGAACAGGACACATCCACCCCTGAAGTTGCACGAGTGACTAGGGGGTGGCTCGGAGGTGGTCTTGCGGCTATCTAGATGCAGACACAGGCAGACCCAATGCAGCCCATAGGCAGTCCCGTGCAACTCATCCAAGGGGCCTCCCCCAAGCGTGAGAGATGGACTTTACTTTGCCCCACCAATGGATTCCAGGAAGAAGCCAGGCCATACAACTGAGACGTCAACAGGTCACAGAATGCTTAGACTGTCGTCAAGGGATCAAGCGACATCACCGTCAGGTGTTTACAATGGACTCCACCTACGCTCCTGATGCACCTATGTTTTGAACTATAAGACACTAATTGCCTCACAGCAAGAGTACGCTGGACCGACGGACATCACATAGGTGGACTGTCGCTCAACTGACGCACAGCTGAAAGGTCCTGATTTCATCAGAACTGTGTTTGTGTCCAGATATACCTGGTTAAAGTATGAACATGTGCTAAGATGTCCGGGTGCTCCCAGCTGCACCTGGCCACTGCTGTCCTGCGAACTGCCTCTCAGATCTGTGAGACTTCAGGTATTTTTAGTTTGTTTTCTAATTCCTTGCCACAGGTTGGACTCTTGTTTGTTGTTTTAATTTTAATAAAATTTGAGAGGAATGTTGTGTCCTGCTGGACACAGTATAGTGTTTTTGCCAGCCATTCACTCGAGGGCTGGCGCATACAACCACCCCACACCCATCCAACACAGGCGTCACCAGTCAGGTGACCCTGCGGATAAAAGAGCCCGAGTGCAAGTGCTCGTGAGTAGTTTCCAGTACCATACCTAAGTGTCCGTGTTGTCCTTCATACAGTATATGGGCCTAGGGCCCAGGACATAATATACATCATTCTTCAGTTGAGTTAAGAGAAAATGATTCCCATCCTCATTTAACTTTTCACTTGTCAGTCACTGTGGGGACATGTTGATTGTGAACCCCTTAAACAGATGTCATTTAATTTGCAAGTTAGAACCAGACACAAAACTTTACCTTTTATTTACACGTGGATTATGTAAAAATAAGTTGTTCCACACTTCCCCCCTCCACAAAAATGTCTGAAACTTGGCTGTAAAATATGTATTTGATATTAAATTCATAGTTACACAGACCATTTCAAAATCTGCTTGTATGTTCCCAAAATATGCAAATTTACCTGAGATAAGATTCGAGCAAAAGGTGAACAATAACTCTTTCCATTTCCTGTCTTTTCAATTTTGGGGGAGCAACACTAGCTACACGCAGCTTTGAAGGTCCTTTTCCCAGCCAGGCATCAATTAATTTCAAAGGGGTGAGTTTTTCCTCCATCTTCTCTGCATGGTCAAGAATTTTAATAAGATCTTTGCAGTAGCTGGTTATATCAACTTTCTCAAACACTGGAATAAAGAAAAGAAATGTATAAATGAAACTTAACACTTCTGAGCCAAAACAGAGAATATTCTACGTGTAAAAATAATTGAAAATTTAGGTCTCCATTGCAGCACAGGTTATGTAAAGCAAAACAGCAACAGCATTTTTATATGGGACAGGGGATGAGGCATGGTCGGTTAGTCTTTATTTAATAACAGTTTTGATTTGTTGCCCATTTAATGCCGTTTCACTCCAGCTTCAAACCTTAATAAAAGCAATAACAAAAAAAGACACCTAGTCCACTTGGCTTTTACATAAATTTTCCCCAGTTTAGATATGCACACTTTGGTTAATAAACAAAGAATTGGAAACCATCACCCCCTAAATTACAGATTAGACCATTATGGTTAGTCCTAAAACCAAATAAAGACTCAATAGCCTGTGGTGCTTAGAAACCAAAGTCAGATTGAACAAATTGAATTTCATAGAGACAACTCTTCTTCCAGTGGTATTAAGTATTTAGGTATTAAAATATTGTCTAATCCCATTATGGTTGTGTTACATAATTATGAAAATATCTGGCTTCAAAGGAGTATGATTATGAGAGGTGGCATAATCAAAAAGTTTACGTTTGTGATTAAAGTAACTATTAAAACCAATGCATTGCCCAGGGTATTATACCTTATTAGTTGTATCCCACACACCCTATTTCAGAAAGAATTTTGTTCAATCTATAAAAACAGAAGCGTCTGGAATGTCCTACCTCCCTGCCCTGGTCTGTCTGTCGGTAGGCAGGATAGACAAGTGTGAGGTTCTTTGTGTGCGAGCTGAGGTAGTGGTAGGGCTGTGCAAAGCTCTACCCTCCGCCCCCTAATCCTGCCAATTCCATGTCTCGCTATTGTATACTGTCTGGGAGGAATGCACCAAGGTCAACTGCCAACTATACCTAGTCATGTGACCCATGAAAAAGGCAGCAGGCACCAAATGGATAGAAGAAACTGCCAACTTTCTAAAAGTGGCATTTTCAGAATTGTGACTTAAAATCAGCCTTGACCATTAAAGAGGATTTTAAATTACAATTTACTAGTCACCAAACATGATATTTCTAACTCTTTCCCCTATTTGATGTAATAAAGTAACCCGATGTTCCATTATGGGAGGGGTACGCATTTGTGAGTTTTTCACAAGAAGGCCATGTAAAACTTTAAAGTACATGTCTAACTTTTTCATTACAATGCACTCTGCCCTGTGGGCTGTCTGGGGCCAACTTTAAGAATGACTTCTACGTCATAAGAAGGGAGATTTAGGCTTGGCAATGGAATTATTTTGCCAAGTCGAATCAGCAAGTTTAAAAATGCTCACAGGCCGCAATGGCAGGCTTGGTACATGTTTTAGGGGGCTACTTAAGTCGATGGTACAATTAGTGCTGCAGGCCCACTATTAGCATTTAATTTACCAGCCCAGAGTATACGGTTTACCACTTTACTAGGGACTTGCATGTAAATTAAATAGACCAATCAGATGTAAGCCAATTATACCATATTTTAGTGAGTGGGCACAAGCACTTTAGCAATAGTAAAGTGCACAGAGTCCTAAGGCCAATAAATACAAATTCAGCAAAAAAGGAGGTGAGAAGGCAAAATGTTTGGGGTGACCCTGCAGAGAGGGTAAAGTCCAACAGTCTTGCCAAACCTACTGCCTAGTGGGACTATGCAAGATGCAGGTCTTCAGCTTTTTGCACCTAGAGAATCTGCCTACAGCCTTTCACCTCCGAAACCAAGAGCATCATCTGCGGCATCCCCAAAGATCATCTCTCAGTCCCACCTTGTTCAACACCTGCATGACACCAATGGCTGACATCATTCGATCACATAAACTCAACATCATCTCCTACGGGGACGACACCCAACTCATCCTCTCACTCACTGAAGACCCCACCACCACCACCATCACAAGAACAAACTTCAGAAACGCCATAACGAGCATCACCTGCTGGATGATGACCAACTGCCTAAAGATCAACATGGACAAGACGGAAGTGTGGCTTTTTGGGAAGAATACCTCACCGTGGGACAACAACTGGTGTCCCCATAAACTCGGACCCATACCAGCAACCTCGGTATGAAACTCCAGGTCAACACAATTTCCTTCACCTGCTTCCACACCCTCCGCATACCTCAAAATATCTTTAGATGTATCCCCATCAACACCGGAAAACACTCACACAAGCCCTCGTCACCAGCCAGATGGACTACAGAAACACACTCTATGCAGGTACCACCACCCAACTCATCAAGAAACTTCAGATCATACAGAATGCAGCTGCCAGACTCATCCTCAGCCTCCCCAAACTGACCCAGATCAACTCAGGAACCTCCAGTGCCTCCCCGTCCAAAAGAGATGCCAGTTCAAGACGATGATCCATGCCTACAAAGCCCTTCACGGCCAGGGTCTAGCCTACATCAACCACCTCCTGAATCTCCACAACCCTGCCAGACAACTGCGCTCCGCCTTACTCACCCTTGTTCCCCGTATTCCCCCGAAACCACAACGAAGGTCGTTCCTTCTCCTACCTCGCCACCACGTCCTGAAACAACCTCCACCTATGAACATCATCCTCACTGGCCGATTTCAGAAAAGGACCAAAACTTGGCTCTTTGACCCGAGACCTCAGTGCTTGGATACCCCAGGGATGATTTGCCGTTCTCTATAAATACTGTTTGATTGATGGATTGATTTGCAGAATTTAGTTAGTGAGGAGGAAGCTCTTGTGTAGCGAGATTAGGAGAGATGTAGGAGAAGCCTCGACCGCCGGATCTGGTTTTCTGTATGCATGGAATGTGAGCAAGTAGGAGTCTTGATCAGTGATGGTGTTTGAAAGGTTCGCGAAAGCAGAAGCGACTGTTGAGGTATGCTCAGCTAGTGTTATGCAGTGTCTTGAAAGTGTGGATGAGTGTTGGACAATGGAAATCTCTGAAGGGTAACCCCAAACATTCTGCCCACCTCCTCCTTTTTCTTACCTAGTTTTTGTTGGCTTTAGGACTCAGAGAATGTTTCTACTTCTAGCCAATACTAAAGTGCAATGTTAGAAATGGGGGTCTCTAGTTGGCAATAGGTATGCACCCTGGCCAACTAGGGACCCTTCCTTGTAATGAGGATAAGGGAGTTTACACACCCAGATAACCCCTGATCACCCCCTTGGAAGCTTGGCACAAGCGGTCAGGCTAATCTCAGAGGCAATGTGTAAAGTATTTCAACATAACACACAGTGACAGAGTGAAAACACTACAAATGGACACCACACTAGTTTAGAAAAATAAAGTATCTTTATCTAAACCACAGAAGACCAAAACGACAAAAATCCAACATACACAACTCAAAATATTAATGTTAGAATGTTTTAGCAACTGTCCATAGAACTCTATGGATGTGGTGATTTTACACAAAATACCTTTAGATGAGTCAAAATTCACAAGGAAAACAGCAGCAGAGGATGGAAGCGTCGGAAAAAACAGCGATTCCTGAGTCCCTGGGGAGGCGATGCGTCAGTTCTCCTGCACTCAGGAGAAGTATTGCGTCCAAATCCAAGACGGTTCTGGTCTGCGGGTGATAGGTCGGAAAACTTGGCGCACAGGTGCGATGCATAAAAATCCAGGTGCCCAAAGGTCAATGCAGTGGCAACAGATAGGTACTGCATCAATTTCTTCTGCTGAGGTCCAACGATACATCAATTCTTTAAGCCGCACAGCAGGGCCTGCGTCAGTTTGAGAGTCTTGGATTTCGTAGACACTGTGCTCTGAACTCGGCTGCAACTTTTTTTTGGGCTGTGGGCAGGCGCTGTGACGATTTCTTCAGCATCACGGCGGCGGTACATGGAATCCTTTCCCGCACGGCAGAGCTGCATCGGAAAAAAGGGCACTGGAAGGGTGACTCGTCACTTTTGATGGCTTCAGGCAGGAGAACAAACTCCAAGTGCCCAGAACTGGAGTTAGCACCACAAAGCAAGTCAGAACTCCCAGCAGTGGAGTTCAGTGATGCTGCATATGACGTCTTTGATGGACCTGAGACTTCTTAACAGGAGGTAAGCACATACAAGTCCTTGGAGAAACTTCTCAAGCAGGATACACAGCAAAGTAAAGTCCTTTTCCTCTCCAAAGCAGAAGCAGAAACTGCAGGCCAACCCAGCAAGCAACACACAGCAAAGGGGCAGTACTCCTCCTCACAGCTCTTCTCCTTGGCAGAGTCCCCTCTTGATCCAGAAGTGTTCTAACAGTCTAGCGTTTTAGGTACAATACTTATACCCCTTTTGGCCTTTGAAGAAGGCATACTTCAAAGAAAAGTCTTTGTAGCTCACATTTTCTTGCTTGCCTTGGCTCCAGACACACTCCAGGGGTGTGTAGAGCACCGTGAGATGACAGGCACAGCCCTATTCAGGTGTCAGTGATAACTCCTCCCACCAATCTAGCTCAGCCTGGTAATGGGCCATCAGGATAGCAGGGCACACCTCAGTTCCCTTTGCGTATCTGTCCAGAGTGAATGCACAAACAGGCCCCTGTCAGACTAAACAAGACGTTGATTCCACTGGCAGGCAGAGACACGGAAAGGTAAAGCAAGAAAATGCCAACTTTCTAAAAGGGGTATTTTTAAACACACAATTTAAAAAGTAACTCCAGTAAAAGATGTATTATTAAATTCTGAGTTCAGGTTGCCCAAACTCCAAATCTCTTTCCAATTGAAAATTACACTTGAACAATGTCACAAGGCAGCTCCACTGATCACTTATGGGAGAGACAGGCTTTGTAATAGTGAAAAATGAAATTATCAGTATTTCACCATCAGGAAAAGTTAAACACACCAGTACATGTCCTAACTTACACATAAATTGCACCCTGACCATGGGGCTACCTTGGGCCTACCTTAGGAGTGCCTTACATGTAGAAAAAGGGAAGTTAGCATCCGGCAAGTGGGTGCACTTGCCAGGTCGACTTGGCAGTTTAAAACTGCACTCACAGACACTGCAATGGGCGGTCAGAGACAAGTTTACAGGGCTACTCATCTGGGTGGCACAACCAGTGCTGCAGGCTCACTAGTAGCATTTGATTTTCAAGCCATGGGCACACACAATGCACTTTGCTAGGTACTTACCAGTAAATCATATATGCCAATAATAGATAAACCAATCACCAATACAATATATATGGGCAGCATGTACACTTTAGTACTGATCAGCAGTGGTAAAGTGCCCAGAGTCATAAAACCAACAAAAAGAGGGTCAGAAAAATAGGAGGCAAAAGGCAAAATGTCCGGGGATAAACCTGCAAAAAGAGCCAGGTCCAACACTTATCTATCACTGGCAAATTTAATGTATCTATAAGTTCCTAGTAGATTGCACTACCTGTATCGAGAGCCTGTAAATGAAAAGCTACTCGTCGGCCAGCAGCACTGATTGTGAAACCCACACAAGTAGAACTTTAATCATGTCTCAGGCCTGAAATTGCAGAGCCAGTGAGTGCAGTCTACCATGTTGACTTGGTATTTGAAACCCCATGCCAAGCCTTAAACTCCCATTTCCTTACATTTAAGTCACCCCTTAGGTAGGGCCTAGGTAGCCCATAGGGCAGGGTGATGTTTAATCTAAAGATAGGGCAGGTACTTTTAAGTTTTGCATGTCCTGGTAGTGAAAAACACCCAAATTCGTTTTTCACTACTTGGAGGCCTACATCTCTCATAAATTAACATTGGGAATTCCTTATTACACTTTTAAGCTGTAATTCCGGATTGAGAAGTTGTAGATTTGTCATGCTTCATATCGTTGGAATGGTAATGATAAATTCTCTTTAATGGTAAAGTCGAATTTATCATTATCCTTTTAAAAAAAGGCACTTTGAGAGATGGCATGTAACTGCTCTTAGCCTTGTGTGCCTATAGCCCGTCTCAAATACACGTCTGGGGTGGCTAATAGCTGGACTTTGTGCATTCCCTCTAGACAAACACTAAGGTAGCATAGGTGTGACTGAGTGGCCACCCATATCCTGATCAGGCCTCTAAACATCTACTTGTCCATTAGCTATGGCAGATCAGACCTACTTGCCTGTTCTGGTGAGTTGACAAAGAACAGCTGTTCTGTTCAGTCAGAAAGTTAAGGAGCAATAAAGATGCCTTTAAATCTTGATTTTATCTCATCACATTTGCCCAGTTTTCAGAGACAGAGGTCAGAAGTCAGTTTACAATTACTTCTAGGATTTTGTAAAATTAACTGTCTGACCTGCTGTACAAACGAAAGGTTATAGGGTATCAGGTTTCCCCTAACACACATTTAAGTAGCTAATAAGTCAACTGTACAAACATTTCAAATTTCAGTAGTTGTGCAAGCCCATTTTTTTGTACTTCTGCGTTATGAAATTATATTTTAATAGGATAAAAAACAAATCAGAACACTTTACTTTGTGATATGACAATGATATATATGTTTTGTGAAACCTAATTTTTACAGATTATGGTTAATACACTACATAGTTTTATCAGTAAAGCTGCAAGGTAGGGGAAGGTTTTTGGCCATTTCTTAGAAATGTACTGTCTGTATATGACAGTGTGCTAAAACAGCATGCTTTAGTAATATATTTATTAAAAAGTGAGTGTATAAAATTGAACTGAGAAACACTACTGCCCCTGCAGTGATGGCAATACTATTAGTAAACTGATTGGCTAGTCAGGAAGCATGTGTACCCAATATGTGGGATAGATTATTATTACACATGGAGCAAACGATTAGTCTACTTAATCAAACAAAGAGTTTAGTTTTGTACAGCATAAATGCTGAACTCACATATTTGAAGGTGCACTCGTATGAGAATGAATAAAAAGGCAACTGTAAAATAAAATATTTGCCAATGATCACACAATCTGAGACAAGTTTATGGGTCAAAGTTAGGTTGAGTAGATTATAGAAGTTACTCGACCTGCAGGTCTAGTAACATTTTTATGATTATTCAAAGTCAGCTGATGGGTCATCCTAAGCAGGATGGGAGGGAGGAGTTGGCACACCTAAATAGGTGTGCCCTGTATCCACACAAAGGGCTGCATATCCCCCCTGGAGTGAGTCTGGAGCCAGAGCTGGGAGGGAGGACGTCTGTCCACTTCAAAGCCCCTCATTTTAGTCATCCCGACTTCAAAGGCACAACTGGGTATAAGTACTGAACCTCTGACACCACTTCAGACAGTACTGGACCTGTAAAAACCTCTGCTAGAAGCAAAGACTGCTGTGCTGCTACAAGGACTGCCACTCTGCTGGACTGCTGCACTGGAAGAACTGCTTTTCTGCTGTGCTGCCTGCTACCCTCTGCCATGCCGAGGAAGAACTGGACACTTTGACGTGAACCCAGAGTGATCTTCAAGGGCATGGTGGCTTGTCTGCTGTTTTAACACTCAGAGATATCAAAGTCTTACACCCTTGCTCCAGTGCCTGGTCTATTGGAAGTGGATCCAGGTGCTTGCTCTAGTGGAACTGACACATCCTCTGCTGCTTGAAGCAGAATTGATGCAACGCCGCTGTTGTGGGAACAGATCCGGCATTCCGCACTTGGAACCAGTGCATTGCCATCTGAATTGCCGCATCAGAACTAAAGCATCACTGCCCCTGCAATGAGAGGCAATCAACGCATCCCCTCCACTGCGTGGAGAAATCCAGGGCATCCCACTCTGAACCAACGCATCTCAGTATTGGCACTTCGTCTTTGAAACTGACGGATTAGCACTGTTGCGTGGAAAAAAAAATCTATAAATCACCGCGATTGCGGGATCAACACCGACGCATCGCTCGGCTGCATCCTGCTCTCGCTGTTGCGACCAGGATCAAGGTACTTTTGTCCAGCGGACCATGCATGGGTCCTGTATCCGGCCCACACTCCACGGTGGTCGGCCTAAACTCTTTACTTTGCCCCAGTGCTGTGCGACCAGGTAACCGGAAGGTACTTATTGCTTCTCATCACTTTTTTTCACTTTTAATCTTAAAAAATTCATATTTTGACTTCTACTGATTGGATTTTTGTCGTTTGGGTCTTGTTTTATTTATAAAATCATAATCTATTCTTCTAAACTGGTGTGGAGTCTTTTTGTGGTGTTTTTATTGTGTTGCTGTTTGAAGTGTTGCACAAATACTTTACACATTGTCTCTTAAGTTAAACCTGCCTGCTTTGTGCCAGGCTACCAGAGGGTGAGCACAGGTATATTTATGGTGTGTATCTGACTTAACCTGACTAGGATTGTGGTGCCTGCTTGGACGGGGTGCATATCTCTCAACCAGAAACCCAGTTTCTAATAGTGAGGAGTTTGAATTGTCCTTGTTTGTATATGGGGAGTCAGTGGAGCTCAGTCACGTGTGGTGTGATGAGTGTGTAGTGTGGGAGGTTGAGAGTGATTCTGTATGCCAAGTTCTGAATGGCCTGCGGCCTTTAGGCGAGTTTCTTCTTGATCCTTACATACAGGGTGTTCCAGTAGTCCAGTTTGCTTGTAACAAGGGTGTGTGTGATGGTTTTCCAGGTGCTGGTTTGGAGCTATTTGAAAAATTATTCTCAGCATCTTCAGGGTGTGGAAGCATTAGGCGGAGACTGGGTTCAATTGGGTGGTCATGTCGAGTTTCCTTTCCCACCCATGCAGAGGTTCTTTGCGTAGGTTGTGGGTATGGGTATTGGTCCTAGCTCTGTTGACCACCAGGTGGAGTCCCACGTTGAAGTGCTCTTCCCAGAGACCCCAATTTTGGTCTTGTTGTTTTCCAGCTTCTGACAGTTCGTCATCATCCGGTGGGCAATTTCAGTCAGGCAGGCATTGAACTTGATCCGGGTACTGGGCT
Source organism: Triturus cristatus (assembly GCF_964204655.1). Classification (NCBI taxonomy): domain Eukaryota; kingdom Metazoa; phylum Chordata; class Amphibia; order Caudata; family Salamandridae; genus Triturus; species Triturus cristatus. The sequence continues at coordinate 495,121,240 of NC_140585.1, forward strand.
TGCTGTCCATGAGGGAGATAACTAGCAGTGTGCTGTAGGCGAAGGAGAGGACGGTGATGTTGTGACAACGGATGATACTGGCTAGAGGGATCATGTATGCGTTAAAGGGGGTCAGGCTCAGGGAGGATCCTTGCGGAACTCCGCAGATTAGGTCAAGAGCGACCGAGGTGTATGGTGTCAGGCTAACTGACTGGGCCCTTCCAGTCAGGAAGCAGCATATCGATCAGAGTGCATGTTCTTGGATTCCAATCTCATGTAGGCATTGGATGAGGATATGGAAGGAGACTGTGTCAAACGATGCAGAGAAGTCCACAGGATTAGGCCGCCGGGTCTCCTCTGTCCAGAGTCATGTGGTTGTCATCCTTGGTGGCGATAAGTGCAGTTTCCGTGGTGTGTATGGGTCTGAAACCAGACAGTGTTATCGGGGAGTTGGTGATCATTAAGGCATTCAGTGAGATGTCTGTTTACGATTTTCTCCAAGACCTTGGCCAGGAATGGGGGCAGGGAGATCAGTCTGTAGTTTTTAAGCATTGAAGGGTACGCGGAGGGTTTCTTCTGCAATAGGAGGACAGGTGCATGTTTACAAATGTCTTGAAATGTCACGGAAGATGGGGAGACATTCAGAATGGGTGTGAGCATGGCCCTGATGGGTTGCAGTCCTCTGGAATTTGCGTTGAGGGAGCAGGGATATGATAGGGCCCCTGAGTGGATGGACTTTATGGTGATGGCAGTTTCTTCCGGGGTGTTGATGGGTCATGTGTTTAGCACTGTTTCTCTGAATACGATTGGAACATGTTTGGCGAGGTCTGTCCGGTCTGGTTGCGATTTGAAGATGCTGTAAATGGCAGCGATTTTATGACTGAAGAATTGAGAGAGATTGTTGCAGAGATCCAGCGAGGGGGTGATCAAGTTGGAGGCGGATGCTGATGAAGTGAAATCTTTCACAATGTCAAAGATGTATTTGCTTCTGTTGGTGATGGCATTGATTGGGTCATCAGAGCAGCACGTTTCGTGTTCCCGATCATTGGGTGGTAGCATCTCAAGACAGATTTGTAAGTGCTCCTATGTGACTTTTCCTGGCTCTTTCTCCATTTGTGCTCCAGTTATTTGCAGTGGCGTTTCATCAGTCTGAGTTCCTCGTCTACCCACTGCCATGGGGTCTAGATATTGTTGTAATGCTGTGTTTGAGGGGCAGGGAGTTGGTGCAGGAGGTGATCCAATTACAAATAGAAACAAGGAAACAACAATTTTTTTTAAGCTTAATGGCATGCTACAAGCTTTGTGTCGGGGGGGAGGGGGGGGGGGGGGGGGAGGGGAAGGTGATCCAAGATAGTACTTGCCCTTCTTAACCAAATATTGCTTACAAAATGCGTTCAGTTATATATGATATTCTTCCTGCTCCATTAATGTAAAAAACGTTAAACAATGTCAAAAGACATAATCAGGCTACATTAAAAACAGAAAATGCACATTGTGGTGAGATATTGAGTAAAGTTTAACTTTACTGCTGTAGGAAAAAGGAGAAATGCCAAATGATACTTTACATTTGTTGGACATTACAACTTTACTTCGTTGCGCTTTTTGTTTGCTTTTTTTTTTAACTGTGCATGATTTTAATATCACTGTAAGTACTTTAGTTTGACAGGCATACTTGCATACAACGACCAAAGAGTTCAGTACACTCACGCTTCTCTCTGCAGCAGTTGTCACACATTTTGTTGCAGTTTGCAGAGTCCCACACCTCATCAAAATGTTGGGCTATTAGTACACGCCGACACCTGAAAGAATAAAGATGCACACGTTCAGGAGCAGTGAATGCATGGACCTCTTGAACAAGAACTCTTACTAAGGTAAGTTGGGGTTTTCAAACACATTGTGATCTCAGCACATGTTAAGACAACCGCCAAAATTCATTCATTTTGATTCTTTGAAAATCAAAAAAATGTGTGATATTACTGATATCAAAAGACTATTTGAGTTTGCTTGCAACTAATTGAGCTAAGAATTGAATATGCTACTTACCAGTATGCATCTGTTCTTGGCAAATAGGGCTGCTGACATTCATATCTGTGCATAGATCGCCGCCTAGTGTTGGGTCCGGATGATTGCACATTGTTGTCCTGGAAGAGTCTTCGAAGTATCACGAGATGGGTGACTCCTCCCCTGGACCACAGTGCGCATGGGCATCCTCTCCATCCTAAGATTGTTTTTCGCCATTGTGGCAGTGATGGAGTAGATACAGTAAGTGATGACCATGCTATAAAGTAATTCTGAGTGCTGCAGCCGCTACAGTCGCCGGGGAGGAGGGTGGGCGAAATGAATGTCAGCAGCCCTACATGCCAAGAACAGATGCATACTGGTAAGCAGCATATTCAGTTCGAGGCATGTAGGCTGCTGAATTCATATCTGTGCATAGAATACATAGCAGTACCTCCATTAGCGGCGGCTACCCGTGCCAGCTGCAGCAGTCTGAAAAAGAGTTTTGAGAACAGCCTGTCCTACAGCTGCCTGCTGTTTTGAGTGTACATCTACACAGTAGTGTTTGGTAAATGTATGTATAGTGGACCATGTGGCTGCTCTACATATTTCCTGTAAAGGAATGTTTCCTAGGAAAGCCATGGACGCCCCTAACTTTCGTGTTGAGTGGGCTCGCGGGGGAATCGTTAATGTGCGTTTAGCTTTTTGATAGCAAATTTGAATACATTTAACGATCCATCTGGCTATACCTGCTTTGGAAATGGCGTTGCCCTTGTGTTGTGGAGAAAAGGCAACGAAAAGTTGTTTTGTTTTCCTAAAGTCCTTAGTTCTGTCTATATAGTACATGAGGGCCCTCTTTACATCTAGTGTATGGAGCATTCTCTCTGCGACATTCTGTGGATTTTGAAAGAAAACAGGCAGTTCAATAGTTTGATTCATGTGGAACTGCGATATCACTTTGGGCATGAATTTGGGGTTGGTACGTAGTACAACCCTGTTTGCGTGAACCTGTATGAATGGCTCTTGAATGGTTAGTGCCTGGAGTTCACTAACTCTTCTTAACGAAGTGATTGCCACTAGGAAGGCTACTTTCCAGGTGAGGAATTGAATCTCACATGAATGGAGAGGTTCAAAGGGTGGACCCATTAATCTGGTGAGGTCCAAATTGAGGTTCCACACCGGTGCCGGTGGGTGTCTTGGGGGATTACTCGTTTGAGTCCCTCCAAGAAGGCTTTGATGGCAGGCACTCTGAATAAAGAGAGGTGCTGCCTGTATTGGAGATAGGCTGCTATCGCGGTTAAATGGATACGTATTGAGTTGTATGCCAGATTGCATCGGTATAGGTGTAGGAGGTAACAGATGATGTTTTGAATGGATGCGTCCAGCGAGTTAATGTCATTGTTGTTGCAGTAAATGACAAACCTTTTCCATTTAGCCGCATAGCAAGCTCTGGTAGTGGGTCTCCAGGCCTCCTTGATGATCTCCATACAGTCAGGTGGCAGGTTTAGGTAGCCAAACTCTAAGACTTCAAGAGCCAGATTGCCAGGTTCAGCTGTTGCGGATCTGGGTGCTGAATTTCGCCATGGTTCTGCGTTAAAAGTGCGGGTTTGATCCGCAGCCTTTGATGCGGCACCACGGAAAGTTCTAGAAAGGTGGTGTACCACGGTTGGCGCGCCCATGTGGGAGCAACTAGGATGAGTGTCAGTGAGTGTTGTCGCAGTTTGCGTGCCACCAGCGGTATTAATAGCGCTGGGGGAAAAGCGTACGCAAATCTGCCGGACCAGTTCATCCATATCGCATTGCCCTGTGACTGTGGATGTGGGAACCTGGCGGCAAAGCTTTGGCATTTTGCGTTTTCGTTTGTGGCGAATAGGTCTATCTCTGGATGACCCCACTGTTGGAAGTACGGTTGGAGAACTGACGGATGTAGCTCCCACTGGTTAGGAAGATTGCCATCAGTTCCAGAACGTTGATGTGCATCTTCTTTTGTTGCGTTGTCCATAGTCCCTGCACTGTGTAAGTGAGTACATGAGCTCCCCAACCCTGGAGAGAGGAGTCCGCTGTCAGTATTATTTGTGGAACAGGCTCTTGGAACGGTCGGCCCTTGCAAAGGTTTTGTGGATTCCACCAATGCAGAGAGTTGTATGCCCGACCGCTCACCAACACTAGATCTTTCAATTGCCCGTGAGCCTGATTCCATTGACGTGCCAAGCACTCCTGAAGCGGGCGCATATGTAGTCTCGCGTGCGGGACTATGAAAATGCAGGAGGCCATCATGCCTATCAACTGCATGAACACTCGCGCAGGAAGGGAGTGTTGAGGTTTGAACTTTGAGATCAGCAGTTGCATGCTGTTGATCCTCACTAAATTTGATTGAGCTGTGGCTGCCAGAGTGTTTATGGTCGCGCCCAGGTACTGTCGTACGTGTGCGGGTTGGAGATGTGATTTTGGGTAATTTAGTGAGAATCCCAGACTGTGAAGAAGGTGAATGGTGAGGGACATGTGGCTGGCACATTGCTGGGCTGACTTTGCCTGAACAAGCCAGTCGTCCAGGTAAGGGAAGACGTGAATGTGTTGTCTCCATAGATGTGCAGCCGCTGTTGCTAGGCACTTGGTAAAGACCCTGGGTGCTGTTGTTACTCCGAAGAGGAGAACTTTGAATTGATAGTGATGTCCCTGAATAGTGAACCTGAGATATTTCCTGTGTGACGGGTGTATGGGTATGTGGAAATACGCATCTTTTAGGTCCAGTGTGGCTAGGAAGTCTCCATGACTGAGTAGCGGGAGAACCTGCTGTAGGGTGAGCATATGGAAATGCTCTGAGAGAATGTATTGGTTGAGGGGTCTCAGGTCTAGTATAGGTCTGAGCGACCCGTCCTTTTTTGGGATTAAGAAGTACAGAGAGTACACCCCTGTCCCCTGCTGGTTGACGGGCACGACCTCTATTGCACCTTTTTGCAGCATACTTAGCACTTCCTGCTGCAATAATGCCAAGTGCTCTACGGACATAGGACGGTGCTTTGGCGGTATGTTGGGTGGAGTGGACGTTAATTCGAGACAGTAACCGTGCTGGATAATGTCCCTGACTCACCTGTCTGTGGTGATGGTTTTCCACGCTGACAGGAACCGTTGGAGTCTCCGCCCCGACAGGTGTTATGTGGTCGGGGGGAAGGGAGAGGGCGTCACTGTTTGTTTTTGGGGGAGGACCTGGTGTTGCCGTAACCACGTCCTCTGCCCTTGGTGCTGGAGCCACGATATCCACCTCTGTTGGTTTTATCATAGGTACTTTGTGTGCCCCCTTTAGTGTACTGCTGCTGTGACCCCTGACCTCTAGCTGCTCCTCTATTCCCGGGGCGACGAAAAGGAGCCACTACGAAACTGCTGCGTCTGCAGAGCCCCCATTGATTTCGCAGTGTCAGGGTCTTTTTTAATTTTCTCGAGGGTAGTGTCAACTTCAGGGCCAAATAAATAGTCTGGGTTGACCGGTTGATTTAAGATATTGTTCTGAATCTCCGGCTTGAAGCCTGAGATTCTCAACCATGCATGCCTTCTCAACATGACGCTTGTGTTGATTGCCCTTGCCGCTGTGTCAGCTGCATCCAGTGCGCACTTGATGGATGCATTGGTAAGGAGTTGTCCCTCTCTGATGAGGAGCTCCGCAGCCTCTTTATATTCATCTGGCAAATGTTGGAGTAGTGATTCTAGTGTGCCGTAGTGGGACCTATCATAACGGGCCAGGAGTGCCTGTGTGTTGGCAATGCGCCAGATGTTTGCTGCTAGCGCTGCAATCCGTTTGCCTGATGTCTCCAGCACTTTGGACTCCTTGTCTTGGGGAGGAGCATCACCTGTTGTTTGTGAGTGGGCTCTTTTGCGAGCATTAGCAACCACCATGGAGTCCAAAGGTAACTGACCCCTAATGTACATAGGGTCTCCGGGTGCAGGCTTGTATTTTTTTTCAATCCTGGGGTTTAGCATCCGTGCCCTGGTTGTTTCTTTAAAAATGTCTTTTGCAGGTTTGAGAACTCCTTTTAACATGGGCAGAGTTTTGACAGTTCTTTCGGAAGAGGCGAAAGTGTCCACCAAGAAGTCTTCTTCGACAGTGTCAGAATGGAGTTCTACTCCATGATTGGCAGCAGCCCGTTCTATGAGGGCATTAAAGGCAGCAGTGTCCTCTGTGGGAGATGTCTTTATGTTATAAAGCTGCGTGTCATGGGTATCTGGTGCGGTACCCTGGTCTGTGGGGTCATCCCATGCCTGATCTGGGTCTTGCAGGTGATCATCAGGATCGACATCCCCAGAGTAGGTGGTATCATCCCCTACATAGTCCTCTACTGCGTCTGCCTCTGAAGGCGTAGGAGAAAAGGACGGTGGATCCTGATGGAAGGGTTGAAAGTGTTCATGAAGCACTGGCTCTGACCCTGCTGGCAATTTGTGTTTGAGAGGAATTTTGTAGGAGTCCAATCCCATCTCTGGTGTGATTTTCCGCTTGCGGAGCATCAACCTACCAGTGTTGGCGTCGATAAATTGTGGCTGTGAAGGCTCGAAATCTGTTTGTCCAGTGGATGGGGACTGTGTCTGGCGGACACGTGTCCGAATCTCGAACAGTTTCGGCGCCGTGGGCGGCGGCAACCCAAACGTGATGTTGGTCGGCGCCGAGGGTGCTTTAGAAGCCTTGTGCGTGTCGGGACCCGACGTAGAGTGGAGGTCTGCCCGTTCTCTGATGCGTTGCAACGATGCCGAGACCTGTTGCACGGTGAACGCAGATGGCTCTTTGGAGCTGGTCGGCACCTTGGAGGTAGGCGTCGAAGCGGCACCCGACTTCTTTGCAGCCATGGGGTCATCGATCCGAAGGGAGGTATCGACGCTCGTGGAGTCGATGACTTGGCAGGCGCCGCCGTCTTCGACGTCGACGCAGACGGGGTGGCCACCTTGACTTTGGTGGTTGGGGCCGATGTCTTCGGTGCCAGAGGCCGAGGCGCCTTGTGGGGACCGAGGGCCTTTTTCTTTGGCTTGGCAACCGTATCCGCTGCAGTGAGCTCGGCACCGAAATCCCTTTTTGCGCGGTCGGAGCCGATGACCTTTGCCGGCGTCGAAGGAGTGGAGGGCTTCGAGGCCTTCGAGCCGATCACAACCAGTTTCACTTTCGGTTTCGATGGAACTGGTGCGATGGATGGTTTCGGTTTCGCCGAAGGGAATCCAGTCGTCTTCGATAATAATGGCTCTTGCGAAATGTTCGAGGCCGGGCCTGAAGGCGGGGCCGAAGAACCGTGCGATTGATCTTGGGTAAGGCCCGAAGGTGATCCCTCGACCTGAGCCTCATGACGACGTATGTTTTCGGCCTCCGTATCGACGGGTTGGCCTAGCTCCTCGCTGGAGCTATCTTCCTCGGCCCCAAAGGCCTCATCATAGTCTCCTACCTCTTCGACGACTTCTTCTCTCTGAAAGATCACCTCATCGTCGTCTTCCGATCGGGAGTCGTGTTCGGAAGCGGGGCTGGAGTCTACGTCTTCCACGCTCTCGGCGTTCTCGTCTTCGGTGCTAAAGATGTTGGCCGGGGCAGGCGCCGATTGCTGCGCCTCCAATCTCGCCGGCCGTCGATTCCGGAGAGTCTTCTTCGATCGGAATCGGGCACAGGCCATACATTTCGACTCATCGTGATCCGGTGAGAGCCATTTGTTGCATACCGGGTGGACGTCGATGTGTGGGTATTTCGCGTGGCATAAAGGACACCGTTTGAATGGAGTCCTCGATTCCATCGTCGATCGAAGTTTGATGTTCGGACCAAGCGGATCCGAAAAGCTGGAAGAAGGTGCTAAAGCACTAAAGAAACTAGTCGATACCGAACGGGAACAGTACCGACGATAACTAAAGGCCTTTTGGCCTTAAACTGAATTTTCCTAACTTGAGCCAAGATAAGCACATCCGAACCCAATGGCGGAAAAAAACAATCTAAGGATGGAGAGGATGCCCATGCGCACTGTGGTCCAGGGGAGGAGTCACCTATCTCGTGATACTTCGAAGACTCTTCCAGGACAACAATGTGCAATCATCCGGACCCAACACTAGGCGGCGATCTATGCACAGATATGAATTCAGCAGCCCACATGCCTCGAACTAATTTAAACACCTACATGACAAAATGATTACAACATTTAAATACCAAAGACAACAGCATGTCAGTCTTGCGGTAAAGGTAGAAAGTAAACATCCCACCACAATGAAAGTAAGCAATAAAAAGGGACTATCTAGTTTTACTAACTGCATAATGGTGAATGGATTTAGCTGAGAACGTCTTCTAAAAGAACTGCCGTTGGCCACGCTGTGTGGTAAAACTGCCATCACCAAACATGTGCACCAGAAAGTAAATCCAAAGTAGGTGTATATTGTCAGCGCCCGCATATCTAGACTCTCTAATATGATAGACAATGTTTTCCCCCAGGTATGGGGGACTAAGTTGACATTTATAAGGAACTTTGCCACCACTATTAGCACACCCTTCTTACATAGAGCTAACTCCGTTGGACATGTGGCAGACATGTCACTCTCAATCAGTCAACTGAACCGCCACTGATGGAGCAGGGGAAATACAAAAAAATGTTGTACCCCCTTCGAAGTTAATGACCTCATAACTTTAAAAATACTAACTGTTTGAATGCATGAAATAATCAATAAATGCACCTTTAATTAGACACTACACGCGGGAAACTAACGCATTATTTACCAATGTGAATTTAAATTAACATAGGTTTGTGATTTGTGTAGAATAACAGGAGTAAATTGCTTGCATTTCGTTTGTAGTAAATATCTTGCTGCAAAGAATGCAGATGGTAAGTAAAATGGCTTTAAATGTCGCTTATGCTATGTAATAACTAACACAGGTCATTAGAATGGTGGGTGGTAAACAGAAGGGCTTATTTTCTAGGTCTAATTTCTGCTATGTTGTTTTCATATTAGTTCCGTTCTGCTAGGCCTCGCTGGGAAAATGGCTGCTGCCGAAGAGATGCGACTGTACGCAACTACAAAAATGGCCCCCGCGCATGAGCAGAGTGGAAGTTTCAGTCACAAGTGTGTGGCCTATGCCCGGAGTGAGAGATGTCAAGGACGAAGTGACCTAAGACAAGAGCTGTGCCAACAGTCCCTGCATGAATGCTTGGAACGGATGAGAGACTCGAACTGCAGAAGATGATCCAGTGCATGACTGATGGAAAATTGTTGCAAAGCATTAACAAAGTTAAAATATCGGAACTTGATAAGTCATGAGAACAGAACATTAATGTATTATTTACAGAACCGGTTTAGGCAAGGAGGTCAATGAGGGGACCATCACCACCCCTCAAATGGACCAATCAGAATGAATGTAGCCAGAATGAAGGTTTCAATTTTAAGTATAGCAAGCTAGTGAAAGGGTATAAAAGAGTTGTGCATGTAATGACGTGCGGCACTTGCTTATTCTACTATTCAACACGACACGCTGTCTGTTGAGACAATTTCCTACTTGATGCTGAAAAGACTGACAAATTTGAACTTTGAACATTGATGGGGAAAAGGAACAAGATCGTCCCGGGATTCTATCCTGGGAGGAAATACGTCCAAGGAGGCTAGAGGGACAGTCAGTCAGTTTGGGAACCTAACCTGTGATCTGCGGTTCATGCTCTGGTGAACCATTCTCGTCATCGCCCTAAGGCCAAGGGTAATAAGCATTTTCCGTTTCTATTTCAATCTTTACTGGAATGCTTATGAAATTAATGCCTATAATTTTGTCTAATAAAACTTAATCAATTTATTCAATGAATCTAGATAAAGAAATGTCATGCTAACTCAAACTGAATCTGTGGTTACTAGAATTAAAGTTATGATCCAATAAATGTTAAAGGTTTTATTGTGATTGAGCTGGACTTAATCGCCATCAACTGATTCCTACTAGTTGGTCCATCGACCCAAATTAGCGGTTTAAAACTGACAATTCTAGAGTCAAATGTATATAATGTATATAGTTATTATTTAGGCAAAGAAATAGTATCTAGGTACCCCGTATGTCTTGCAGCTCGCTAGTTTTTATCACTGACCCAGAAAACTAAGTGAATGTGTGTTTTCAGTGTTATGGGCCCCGCCTATGAACAAGTGGTGTAAGGGTTTTCCTGGGTTGGTGTCGTTTGTTAAGGTTTTACTATAGCCGCGCTGCATCACCACCATTTCAGGCACACTTAGTTTTGTATACTGGAGGGCAGATAATGGAACTGGTAGAGTTTCTCCCAGAGGAATAATTATCAAAAAAAGTACCCCAGGTCATACATTATGAGGATACTGCATGTTACTTAGGAGTTCCATGACAGCATAGAGGGCCAAGGCCAAGTTCCTTTGTAAGGTCACGGAACATCAAGGTGACCTGCAATATCCTTTTAGTGTACATCTGGGGTTACTTATTCCTTATCACGCATTCCATCATCATTCCAAGAAACAGCTGAAATCCTTGGTGTGTGGCTCTTTAATTTGAAAGAAATCGAATGTTTGGAAACCTGAAGAATAAAAGCACAACCTCTAGTGCAAAATAAACACACCAAAAAAGCAGTGCGATATTTGTTGCACAAAGATATTAGAATCAGTTTGTTACAAATTAGATCTAAAAGAATTATGTGGCTCAAACTGTGTAGAAACATGCAGAGAGACAGTCTTTCCTATAACTACTGAAAGAGTGCAAAAAATAAACATGTTGCTAGAAATAGCTATTTTTTGCTTATCATTGGTCAACTAGAAAAACAGAGCAGAAGAAGGAAAAGACAGATTTCGTTTTTCTTTTATAAACTGGATCTTTAATTATGCTCCGTTTTGCCTTTTGCCTTGACTGCTGGCTCTGGCACCAGTTATTGTGACATCAGAAGTCATCTGTAATAAGATACTACAGTTGAGCAGCTACGTCATTTCTTTATTACAAGCAACTAAGAATATTACAAATCCGTCTGTATAAAGGAAATCAGAGACGGGCTTTCATAGAGGGCTCCTATGTATTTTTGGACAGATACAGTATTATGTGACTGAATTCCTAAGGTTTCTTTGTTGATTCTGCATTACCCTCTCTATTAAATCAGGGTGTAGCAGCCTATGTCTTCAGTCCCTGTTTGTCTGAGCTAGTGTCTGGAATGCTGAGAGAGAAAGATGTAATGGAATGTTGGTGTTTGGTGTGGAGCGGGAGATTTAAAAAAGTTACAATTAGAGGGAGAATAACTGAAGGGCCTATCAAGACTAAGAACAGACCCCCTACCCAGGTAACTCTAAACTATTGTATGGAGACTCTGCCCTCTCACCTCAACACAAGTCCTTAGTTGTATGATAAGCTGGACTAGCCAAAAACGCTTTTGCATGTGTTCAGGTGTATTGGAGGAACCATGCAAATACTCCAAATATCTATATATTCCTCCCACTACTGCTCTGTGAAAAAGAGATTTGTTTTGGTCGGATCAGTGGGTATGCAAGAAGACACCACAGAAAGGAAAATATGGTACAGAATTATTTTAGATAGAGTAAGTACTACAAAGCTATAGCGAAAAGTGTACAGAATCTTCTCAAAAGAAATTAAGACTCATCAGTCTTGAAAGAGATTGGCACACAATGGGACAATGCAGGTAAAAAAACACACAAGACAAATTCAAGATAAATAATCAAATCGAAACACTGTAGGTGTTTCGTTTTCAAATGACCTAGTCAGGCACTGTTCTAGAAATTAACAATATAAAAATAAACGTTATATTATTTACAAAATACGGACCGTATAATATTATTTAAGGTAAAACATAATTTACGATTAGGGTTGTATGAGTGAGTGCACAGAAAAGCTAGAACAACTCACCTGCTCCAATTCAGGCAGTACGACACCATCTCATACAGCTTCTTCTGTCCAACATTCTCCATCACTACCATTGAGCTAACTCTATAGATGTCTCCAAAACCATAGTATAATATACAGTCTGCTTTCTTGTCATCTCGACCTGGAACACAAGGACAATATGAATAGAAATTAACCTACATTTCAAATAGAACAAGAATTACCAACAATAACATCCCAATATTGAACGAGACCGCTACATTACATACCCCAGGAAAACTGGTACTCTATGGCCCTTATGTAAAGAGCCAGAGGATTCTGCGAAATATTTGTTAATCGGATTACAGCACACTGCTACTGTTCTACAGATCTAGTTTAATATTCAGCATGACTGGATTCCAGAAACACCCATAACACCACAGTAATAACATTGGATGCTACTGCCAACTTAAGCCTGGTAACAACTACATGTCCATTAATGCCCTAAAGCTTGTACTAATATTACTGCAACTAATTCCCACTTTTATGAGACACAAACCGTACATACAGGGTAATAGTGCACCTCCTGCTTACTAATAACTCACACAATCCAGGTTATATAGAACTATCTTGCCGCAGAAGCGAAACTCTAAAAGAAAGCAGGGAAACACATATTTTGGTTTGAAAGAAAGTCTGATAAGAGCTTTGGGGGAAACAAAGGATGGCCTACAATCACCAACTTATCCTTGTGGAAAACCACATTAAGTCGCTTGGCAACAAGATCCAGGACATACTTCCCATCCAGGATGATATATTCGCTCTGAAGACGACAGTGGTCCATGTTCGGTTTTATTTTAATTCTCACTGCAAGGTGAGCAAACGTTTTGAAAAAAGGCTTCAATCCCAGATGGGATAAGTTTGTCAGGCTGGAAAAAGATATGATAAAGAACACTAAAACATTGGTGAAAAATTAATTCAACAAATAGGACTCATGTAGAGAATATTCCTGTACACTAACGTTACAAAGTAGAAATGCCCAAACGTTCCAACCGGGAAAACAAGAAAAGGACACCACTGACAGTGCAAGGTAGGGTATTTTCTCTTGAGTCAAATTACATAAACAGAGTAATTTCTGCCAATACCGATTCGTGAAGCACTGCTAAGGTTAAAGGTCAAACATTCGCTATTACTCTTAGGAAAGAAGGAAGCAAAGTGATCAGTTTCCCAAGGACCATATATTAAAGAATCAGATCCTGCTAGGAGGCCAAGACAGAACAAAAGTATGATCTAAGAAGAAGGGTTTCTCTGACGCTGGCAAAGTACCTTGGCCAAAAAGGGAGCTGTATAAGAACCACATGAAATCACTCGACCAAGACGGGCGAAGAGCATGAACACTTGGCGAGGAAAAAAGAAAAAAACGACATCTTCTGAAACACAATATCTTTAAAAAAAAACAGCAGTGATATAAGGAATGCTTGAATTCTATGTCAGGACTGGAGGCGAGGATTATGCCTTCTTTTCTTCACTTTATTATCACAGTAGCCAAACAACAGACGACATTTCCCATCAACCTAGGGGAAATAAGTAGTCAAAACAAAATGTCCAATCAGGAGTCCTGGGTCCACCAATCAGGATCCTGCAGCTCCTAGATAGTCTGCCTTCACTGACCCTTCCTCCTCCTTCTTCGCTGCTCAGCAGCCGAGATAAGTGTTTCTCTTGTTCTTTGCTTACTACGCTATGTACTTGCTATGATGCGATGTTCTTAATGTGATTATTGCCTACGGCGCGATTGTACCGCTTAACTGCTATGGCGAGTTTGTGATAATCGCTGTCAGCTTGATGCGTTGGTGCTAATTGCTGTTATGTGCTCGGTGTTATTTCGATTCTCCTCACGGAGTTAAGCGCGTCGGGCTTCTCAGGCCCATTTCGCCGTATAGTTTAATTGATTCTGGTGAATTCACGGAGTGTTGTCTTTGTGCTTTCTTTGCTCAACTGTGTTTCTCGGTGAACCGGACAAGTGCCGTCCGGCTTGTCAGCTACGGGAGCCTACGAAGCTTGTCTGGTGTGCCCGCACTCCTCCGCCCGTCAGGGGGCGCGGGAGGAGTTTGCACTCAGAGCACGCATTTTGAGCTCTGAAGATCCTGTGCGCGCTCCGTGGTCGGGCTTCTCGGGGCTGAGGTTATGACCCCGAGCGGGCCGTGCGTGATTTCAAACGGACAATCGGCGGTATTTCTCTTCACACTCCACTTGGCACTGTACTGTGGAGTCTGTATCATTGTTATACGCCCTTTGGGTCCTGTATTCCTGATTTTCGGCACCGCCCAGGCCAGCTGAGTTTATATATATATTTTGTTCAACAGACACCGGTGCTTGGGGATTTCATTTCCCTTTGGTTAGATAGAATAGCGAGCTTCTTGCCCGTACTAGCGGCTGACACCCAGCCATTTCCAAAGTTAGGGGTTGTTCTCCCCTCACGGTCTGCCACCCAGACTCCCTTTATTATAAATACACATTTATATATATATTTTTGGTCCTCCCTCAGCCCCTGGTTTTTTGTGGACGGCCCGTCATCATGGAATTTGAATACGATGACGATACCCATGGAGAAGAAAATGCCCTGACCTCTCTCCAGTGGGACGAAGACTTCTATGAGGCAGTGGACGACTCGATTTATCGAGCTGTTGGAGAGGCAATGGCGCCTCTGGAGGAACGCCTTACACAGAGGATTGACCAAAGGCTGGCGCGCTTTGCTAATATCCCGGTGGCCCCCCCCCCACGGTAATACCAGCTACTGCACCCCTGCCAGACCCCTCGCCTCTGCCAGCTAAGCACCCACGCGACACCGGAATGGATTCCACAGCCTTTGACAAGCTAAAACAGGCCTTTCTTGCTACTCAACCGACCCTACCACCTCTGCCGCAACGCCCGAGTCCGGCAACTCCTAAACCAGGCCCATCCTGTCCTAACACTCAGTCAAAAGTCCCAGATCTCTCCGACATGTTTGATCCGGAGGAAATAGTCCATCCTAGATCATACAACTGGGCTCCAGCGGATAAAGTGGCGGATTACGTGGCACTGCGTATTAGAAAACCCTTGGACAAGGACGCCCGCAATTGTCTTCGGGCTGAGTGCCCTCGCCCCTCGTTGGAAGGCAAAGTGGCTTTGACCCCAGAGATAGATGCACGCATGGCTACCTTCCTTCAGAAGTTCATGCGGGACCCCAGGAAAGGAATCAACAGATCCTGGCGGGCTTGCCAGGACAAGCGTCTCGATGTCCTCGGCCCTCTGACAAATATTTGGATATGGCCAAACAGGCCAAGTCATCAGGTTCCCTCATCTTTCCGGAGACGTTGTCGGGCTGGGCCCAAAGGGCTGTCGTTTATCTTGGTAACGCCAATTGTACAATATCAACAGAGCGCAGGCGTTCTCTTCTGATCAAAGTGGGTCCCAAGCTTGGAGATCTTGCAGACGCAGAAGCTGGAGCGGTGGCTCTAGGTGGTTTGTTTGGAGAACCGTTCGTGAAAGAGTTGGGGAAGTTCGTCAATACGTTCACCTCACTTGACAAGGCCCGATCCACCATCAAGTGGGTTTTCCGTGGAGCCGGCCGAGGCAGGGGCCGCTCGACCGGCCTTGGGGCTAACAACCAGCCAAGAGGGTAAGGCTCCAACAGAGGTCAATACCAGGACCAGTCCCGTTTCAGAAACTTCTATCCGACGAGCAGAAGAAGAGGCAAAGGTCGAGGCTTCCAAAGAGCTGCATCTTCTTCCAGCGGTGAGTCTACTCCCTTCTTCCCAACTAAAAATAGGGGGGAGGCTGGGGAATTTTTCCATGCATGGACTTCGGTCACAGGGGACCCATGGGTGTTACAGACCATTCAGGGATTTCACATAGAATACTTGGGACTCCCTCTCAAAGCTCAAGACCCCCTCCTCTCCACTTCTCCCACCACGACTCCACTTTGGTAGACGAATAGGTCTCTTCCGTCCTCGCCAAAGAAGAGATAGTCCGCTCAACCCAGCACCCGCATGTCTTTCCAAGCAATCTGTTCCTTGTGGACAAAGTAGATGGGGGAAAAAGACCGGTCATCAATTTGAGCGGTTTCAACGAGTGGCGTGTCTACCGCCACTTCAAGATGGAGGGCATTCACCTCCTTCGGGAAATGCTGTGCCCAAATGACTGGCTCGCCCGTTTATATATGAAGGACGCGTATTTGGTGATTCCCATCTTCCCACCCCATCGAGGTTTCCTGCAATTTCTTTGGCGACACCAAGTGTTTGAGTTCGCCTCCCTCCCGTTCGGCCTTTCTTCGGCCCCTTGGTGCTTTACCAAGGTCCTCAAACCGGTAGTGGAATGGTTGAGAGCTCGGGTGTTTGGATGATAGTCTATCTCAACGATCTCCTTCTTATGGACTCTTGTCCTCTACGTCTTCATCGACATCTTCAGAGGACGGTCAATCTGCTCAAAGGCCTGGGGTTTGTCATCAACAAAGCCAAATCAATGCTCTCCCCCTCTCAGAGTCTGACATTTCTGGGCTTCGTGATCGACTCGAAATCCTCCACTCTCAGCCTCCCGTCCAGAAAGATTTCGAAGATCTGGCACAAGCTGAGACATACCCTGGCCAAGTCTCATGTGTCTCTCAGGGACCTTGCTCAGATAGTCGGCCTGCTTTCCGGCGATCTTCCGGGGGGCCCTTCATTATTGGGCGTTGCAACGCCTCAATGCTTTCTAACTGCAGAAAGGGTGCCCTTACTCTCACAAGGTGACTCTGTCGACAGAAGCGAGAGAGGAAGTTCATTGGTGGCTCCAGCACATGGAAGCCTGGAACGGTTGCGTGATTTTCGGGTCCGCGCCAGATTTAGTCATGGAGTCTGACGCCAGCAACCTGGGATGGGGTGCCAGGTACGGCGATTTTTCTACAGGAGGATTGTGGTCTCCAGACAAACGCAGTTTACATATCAACTGCCTAGAGCTTCTGGCAGGATCCTTTGCGGTTCGATGTTGAACGAGAGGTCGCATTCAATCATCAGTTCTCCTCAAAATGGACAACATATCAGCGGTCCGCTACATCAATCACCTGGGAGGTACCAGGTCCAAGGCACTTTCCAATCTTGCGGCGAGCTTCTGGCAATACTGCCTGGATCACCACGTCTCCGTGTCGGCGGAATATCTTCCGGGCCGCGAGAACCTGGTGGCGGATTTCCAGTCTCGCAATTTTCGGGATTCCAGTCTTTGGAAACTGGACCCTGGGGTATTTTTCTCTTCTTTGCCTCGAGACTAGACCATCAGTTATCCCGGTACTTCAGCTGGCGGCCGGATCACCTGGCGGTAGCCACGGATGCTTTCCTCCAGGATTGGACTCAGGAGCTGGTGTGCGCCTTTACCCCGTTTGCGATGTTAATTCGCCTCACAGCTCAGGACCGCCGCCAGGAAGCGGGTGGGTGGTCCTCTCTCCTCTGTGGAGGTCTCAAGTGTGGTTTCCGGTTCTACTGGAACTTTCCTGGGATTCTCCAATCCTACTCCACCTGTTTCCTCCTCTTCTCCTCAATCCCGATGGGGAGCCTCATCCTCTGATTCTGCAGAGTTCGCTGCGTCTGGTCGCATGGAGGATTTCAGGAGACGTTGGGAAGTCCAGGGCCTTTCGGCACAAGCTGAGGAGCTCATGGTCAAGGCATGGGCAGACAGTACCGTCAAGCGATATAGATCCGCTTGGGGTAGATGGTCCAGTTGGTGTCTGCGACGGGGTTCTGATCCCTTGGACGCAGATGTGGTCTACATCCTGAACTTCCTAGCCCACCTGGTTTACGAGGGCCTAGCCTATCGGTCCATAAACATCTTTTGTTCGGCCATTTCGGCAGGTCACATGCCTATTGGCGGTTCTTCTGTGGGGGGAGCACCCCCTTGTTTGTAAGTTGCTTAGAGGTATTCGTCTCTCTCTACCCCCAGAGCCTCGTTACTCTGCACTATGGGATGTAAACCAGGTACTGAACCTGTTTTTATCCTGGCAACCTAATCGTTTCCTTTCCAGGAAATAATTGTCTGCCAAGTTGGCAATGTTGCTTTGCCTGGTTTCTTGCAGGCGTGACTCCGATGTCAGAGCTTTGGATGTTTCTTCTAGGATGTTTACACCCTCGGGTGTATCTTTTACTCTTCACCGTAGGACGAAATGTCTCACTAGAGTAATTTCATACCCTGAGTTCACCAACTGTCCTAAGCTGTGCGTGGTTCGTTGCCTAAAGGCTTACGAGGAGATGACAGAGGAGTTCCAGCCTCCGGGCGAACGCCAACTCCTCATTGCTCTCCGCAAGCCCTTTAAAGCGGTTTCCTCCCCTACCATTAACAGATGGGTTAGGTGGGTTATGCAGGAAGCAGGCATCAACCTTCGGATTTTCGGCACCCACTCGGTTGGAGGAGCAATGGCTTCAAAGGCATTTGGCTTGGGTGCCAGTTAGGAAGATATTCTCAACGCGGCTTATTGGTCTTCAGACTCCACCTTTAAGAGGTTTTATTTCAAGCCTGTGCTAGATATGGCTCACCTCATGGTGAGCAAGCTTTAAACTAGCATAACGAAAAGTTTCAATTCTATTAAGGATTCGGAGGCGAGGATTATCCCACCCTAGGGATCATTGGAAGAGTCCCGCCCCGTATGTCAGTAAGTAAAACGCTTTGGGATTATGTGCATGTGGTGGGTTTGCAAATGTTCTGTCTGTGATTATCAATGCTGGATTTTCAATTTATTTTCAGTTGGACTTTCCAGCCTTTATCTGGATGTGTTTCATGCAAGACAATGTTCATAAGATTCGATTTGTATTCTGCTGCATCATATTCCCTTTCATGAATTGATGGCTCCCTTTACTCCCGTAGGTTCGGACTCTGTGAAACAAGACGCATGAGGATTGGTTCCTGGCTGTCTTCGCGCTCAGAAAGAGGAGGAAGGGACAGTGAAGGCAGACTATCTAGGAGCTGCAGGATCCTGATTGGTGGACCTAGGACTCCTGATTGGACATTTTGTTTTGACTACTTATTTCCCCTAGGTTGATGGGAAATGCAGTCTGTTGTTGTTTGGCTGTTGTGACAATAAAGTGAAGAAAAGAAGGCAAAATACTCACCTCCGAGTCCTTAATATAATTGAAACTTTGTTACGTTAGCTAGGAAATTTTTCATTCATCTCTAACAACGATGATCGCTAAGCAAGCATTCTAGCCCATTATTCTTTTGCTCACAATGCCGCTCTAGACAGTACCCAGCCATATGCAAATAACCCTGGGTCCAGCAAAGGCTGCCAGACCTGTTTCCCGCCAGATGGTAACACAAGCAACTCCAGGCCAGTTTTGGTCTACTTAGACATCGTCTGTAAGCTATAGCTTGAGTCCTATGACAGAGTGAAAACAAAACCTAATTCTGGGCATTGCTGCTGCATTTCAGACATCTACTGAAACAAACAAGAAAATGATGGAAGGAATGCAATGCCTAAATTAGTCTGAGCCACTGATGATAACCGGTGGTAACTAACTGTGACTGTCCCAGGGCTCTGCCTAACCAGGACAGGGCCGGTGCTATGCTGAAAAAAACACTTAGAATACAGTGAAACCACCTACCTACACTAGGGTACACTATGGGAGAGGGTACCCCTATGATTTCCAAGACCTCTCCTAGAAGGCCCTAGTACAGCAGGGGGATTAAAACTACCTTTAAGTAGTCCCTAGCATTTAATAGGGCATGGCAGTTTAGATGCCAGCCACCCTTTTTCTGCACTTGCATGTGTACACTGCTGAAGCCCGAGGTTAGTTCAAAAGCAGCCCAGTGTTGCAGGACTACTTTCAAAATGTAAATTGAGCCCAAACTTGACTTTGGTGTTTGAGGCACTTACAAATTATTACACTACAATATTTTGGCATATTGGGTACCCCCAGGGTCTTCCCTAGGTGTGCCAGGGTTAAGGGGTCAGGTATTTATAAGGAGGACCCCAATAAAATAGGTTTTATATGCCCTGGGGATAGTAAACTTGCACATTTTACTTCCCCCATTGTAATAAAGTGCTTCCCAAAATCGACGTTTGTGCTAGGAGCACTGTGGAGTGAGGATCTACAATATTTTTACACATTCAGAACCCTCTAAAGTCTCCCCTAGGTGTTACGTGGGTGGGTCCAGTAGATAGGCAGGGTGCTTTTAAAAGATGTTTTATAAGCCCTGGTGTTAGAGAAACTGCCCAGTTCATTTTACCCACGTAGGTTAACATGGCAAACCGTTATATATTAATAACCCCCGTTAGGGATTACAAAAAATATCATTCAAAGACACAGGAGAATGGCATTGATAAATCCAACAACATGCTGTTGTTGAATTTATCCTAAAATGTACAGAAAAGAAGTCATAAGACTTTGTCTGCAAGCCAAAATTCAACCGTATAGTGGTCTGCTTTGATTGGTCAGAGTTACGTGGATTAGCCAGGCTGCTTTGATGAAATTATAAGTGGCACCTAGGGTGAAGAGCCATTCTGGGAGGAGTGGGTTCTGTTGCATAGGAATGCCAGCGCAAGGGGGAGGGGTTGTAAAGCGTGATCTACGAAGTAAGAAGGGGAAAGGCAGAAGAAGCCAGGCCCACCTACCCCCTATGATCCCGGCCAGATGGCGGGCTTAAGGAAGGAATGTGCATATGCCAGAGAGAGGGAGACTATGGAGATGAGCCATCCTGGAGGATGGTTTAGCCAGCTCTTGCCTCTCTGATGAGACTCCAGCCATACTGAATTTTTGAAGACTAGTGCTTTCTGGGAGACCATAGGGCCACACTCTGGAGGAAACAGCCAAGCTCTGGGGTGCTGCCCTGCACCTCATTGGACAGGAGTGCTCTCCTGCTTGACTCAGAGAACACTGACTAAGTATCTGAGAGGGGCAGAGCCTCTGAGATCTGTTGCTTGAATCAAGATGGAGAAGTAGGGTCCATGTTGAGAAATTTGATTTGAATCAAACAGGCCTTGCACTCTGACTGACTGCGCCTGCTGCACAATCTGGACCTACAGCCCTGTGGATCAAACCTGCTTCATAAGGACTAAAGAGTGGACACCCCACAAGCTACACCTGGACCATCACCAGAGAGAAAAAGATCCATAAAGGTTTCTAAGTCGTAACATAGGAGAGAGGGACCGGGACCAACCACAAGAGTCAAGCTGCCCACTTTTAACTGGGGTGGCAGAGTGGGCTAAAGAACGGTGATGGATCAAACCCAGATCTGTTGACTGGGTGTGAGTGTTTGATTGGTTCTGATGCTCCGTCCATCACCACCCCCTTTTGTACCGCTTTGTTCGCCATAAGTTGGCAGGGTATGCTCAGACGTGAGTCCCTTGCTCACTTTGCCACTGGATTCAAGCAAGCCTGGCTGAAGACGGCTGAAATGCCAGAAACCGGTCCTAGGAAGCTTGTTTCCGGTCCAGGGAAGACATAGCTTGGCAGTTCGGGCTGGACTCTTCCCATGAGGCACAGGGTCAGACTGATTTGTATATGGCCATGTCTGAACTGGGGTGGCAGAGTGGGCTAAAGAACGGTGATGGATCTGTTGACTGGGTGTGAGTGTTTGATTGGTTCTGATGCTCCGTCCATCACCACCCCCTTTTGTACCACTTTTAACCATGAGCAGGCCTAGATCTCAGATTCATCCCTCTGGAAGGCTTCGGAGGTCTGACTTCCATACGTTTGACCGTGAGCTCTTCAAAAGGCAAGCCAGCAAACCCTCACTGAATCCACACTGGTCAAGAGATTCGAGGGACCTTGGGATAAAAAGCTCCGGAAATTTTTCCAAGTCAGAAGCAAAAACTTTGACCGAGGCCTACCACGACGGACAGCCGTGCAGGGTCCATTGCGGTCGGCGTGAAACTTTGCCTTTGCCCTGGTCAAACGTGACCAGATGTCTCAATAGGTGCTATAGGTTTCTGTGCACTATATGCGCTAAATCTTTAAAAAAATCTTATCTCCAGTTCTTTTCATTGGATTTGTTTAGTTTTGGTCATTTTAAAGATAAAAATATTTCTCATTTTTATAAATTGGTGCTGGAATTTTATTGTGTGTTGTGTTTTAATTATTTACTGAATTGGTGTTTTTAATGCCTTACATACCAGTCTCTGAAGTTGAGCCTGCCTGCTCGCAGCCAAGTTACCAAGGGTTGAGCATGGGAATAATTTCCTGAGACCTATTCTGCGCCCTAGACGGTGTTATGGCCTTATTACCAGTGGTATATATTTACCACTACTAATAATCCAACTTCCAACAGGGTGCCACAGGTGTTGATAATGAGAACACATGCTGAATTGGTCTTCTTCCAAATTTTGCTTGCAAGCTTGGTTGATGGCAGGTAGAAAGATTTTTCTCCAAAGCACAGAATCACAAGTCCATATGCCAGCAACACATGACTCTTGATCAATTGTTTCATTTCAAGTACAACACGGTATCTGTGTACATGGCATTTAATTATTTTTGTGGCAGTGAAGAAAGCTTTTAAAACCACAAAAATGATCCTGAGCATCAAGACAATGGTGGAGATTTTTTTCTTCAGAAGCCCCCAGATTGTGTACTTTGATGGCACACCGGGCTATTCTCAGCTGTCTTCTCATGAGCCGTATTAAAGAGACCACTAGACCTGGAGGACAAAAGAGGGCACCATGGATCAGAATAAACTGCTGAGAAAATGTCTGCGTCTCCTAGAACCAAGATGCTGAAGAGGAGCAGTTATGCAGTCATTTAGCATGGAAATCACAGGAGTTTACCCTGATTCACAGAAAAACAAAGATCAAATAGCTTCCTAGTAAACCAATTTAATATTAAATGCATCCCTTTTGAGAGGATGCAAATTAGAGCCAACTGTCTAAACGGGTTTGAAGGTATAACTCCCCATTTTCGAAGATTTTCTAAAACCAATGCCATTTTTCAGTGAATGACTGGATGAAAAAGTTCATACCAAAAAAGAACACTTGGCACTGATAGCGAGTGTCTTAAGCTGATAAACATACAAGACAGTATTCAAACTGGAGAAGGTGGGGTATCTGAACCCTGAAGTGATAGATAATAACCAGGTCACATAGGCTTCTAGCATTACCAAAACCCTCAGGTTCTAACAGGAATTGTATACCACTCCGACGAGGAGTTGGTTTAATGTTTTGGTTCCTGATTATTATTATTATTATTATTATATGTACAGAGGGACTGGGGAATTCAGGCAGGGAAACATAGGATAATACCGCATGAAAAGTAGTGCCACCTTCAAGAGCGGTCTGGAGAAGAAGGAAATAGATCAAAAAATGCACTTACCATTCGGGCTCACTAGTTAATATAGTTTGCTTAAATGTACAGGACTGAATGCACCAGCCAAGCGGCTTGCAGTCCTCAATAACTTGACAGCCAGCAAATGTGACATATCTTCTTCAAGAAACTCCTCCTTGTATATTAATACAGGATGAAATCATAATAGTTCCTCGTGTAGCACTTTGCATCTGGGCAGTTCAAAAAAAGCAGGACTGTCGACATTCTGAACAGCAAATACACAGTGTACCATCAAGAAGGTAATCGGGGATAAACAAGAGTGCTTATTAGGGCACAGGAGGGAGTACACAGCCATGTGGTTATACTTCGCTAATGAAAACAAAGAATGCTTCGTAAAGGAGGTCATCACAAACATCTTAAATATATAAGGGGAGGGCGGCGTGGCCAACCATCATGGCCGCAAGGATGTGATCTCTCAGGGCCTATGGCTCGGATGGAGGCCTCCCTTCATGCTGGGTGGGAGGTTGAGTCTCCTCCCTCCTCCTCAAGGCCTTGCAGCCATCAGTTCCTCCGGTGAGGTCGTTCCTGAGCAGCCGCCGCTCATTGCCACTGGTAGATGCTAGCTGCTTGATTCTGGTCTGCCCACAGTCTTGAGCCCAGCCGCCCCGTGGGAGTTCCATTGGGGAGGGATTGAAGGCTAAATATCTACATCCTACCATACAGCTGGAGGGTACCTGGTGATCCCCTCTTGACGCACATCTCCAAGGAGTGGCAATCCTTCTCTACAAGGCACCCAAACAGACACAATTGAATAGAGTCTTGAGTAACTTTCAACCCACGGAAACTCTGAACCCAACCACACCCGCGGCCTCCAATAACGAAATGGCTCTCACAAAGGAGGATCTTCGTGCCTCGCTTATAGTCTTCAATAAGGAATTACATTCAGAGCTCAAGTCCGACCTTGTCAGAAACACTCTATGCTGACCTTACATCAAGGTTAACTCTACAGCAAGAAGTGGACTCCACATGAGCACGTACACTGAACCTGGACACCAACTGCCAAACGCTAACACACCAAGTGGATGATCTGTCAAAATCCTCCACCCACCTCAAAGAACTGCACGCTGCAATCCTTAAATGTGAAAACCTAGAAAACAGGTCCCAACAGGACAACCTACGACTTTGCAACTTGGAAGAAGGCGCAGAATTTGTGATGGGGATGTTTTTGGAACTGCTAGGTGGGCCAGATACTAAAGTTAAATTGGAACGAGTCCACAGAGTTGGTCCCCCAAACCAGGGCAAGAGAAACTCCCCAGTGATGGGCTAGCGAAGCTCCACTTTTTCAAAATGAAAGAAGCTATTCTGCAGGCTGCATGCAAGGTGGAACAAGTGTCTTTTCAGGGTGCATAATTTCTTGTATTTCAGGATATTGCCCCGGCCAACTTAGCCAGGCGACTTCAATTCAGTCCAATCACGGACAAATTAAACCAAGCCAATATTAAATACAGAAGGACATACCTGTTTGGCTTGGCCTTTACGTCTCAGAATACACATCATTTTACTGACCTGGCTGACGTCGCCTCCCTGCTGAGACTTAAGCTTTTTGACTCGGACGCCACTGTGAACAGACGGGAAAGGCCGACCACTAGCTCTGTTGCCACTACAAACACCGGTATATGGCTCTCACAGTGACGTTCCTGAAAGCAAGGGAAGCGAGGGACACCTGAATGACTGTTCCACTTACCTGTGCTGTGACTATGGCTGTAGCCCTTTTTCTGCTATGCCCTTTGGCTCTGCATAGGCCTTTCCCTGCAGAATGTATGTCAGTACGTTAGGCCCCAATCTGGGAACTATTACTTATGATTCTGTTCTACAAAAGAAACTGCTGTAAGATGCATTATATCTGTAACACTTGGCAAAATCCCAGCATGTCTGTGCTTCTTTATATTGCCTCGTTATTACTACATTAAGCAGTAATGTAATGTGTGATTTGTAACCATGTTCAAGCCAATTATCGCAATTTATCTGCCAACTTAAAGTTGGGGAACCAGGTTCCCAATTGTTATTCTTTGTATAGTTATTTTTATTCCATGTGTGGGGTTTCAACACTTCGGGGAAGGGTGGAGCAGGGTCAAAGCTTATTTGCATAAGATCGAGTAGAATCCGAGGACTGCATTTAAAATAAAAAACAGATTGCTTTATTTAAAAGCAATCACAGATAAGATGGTGTAGTAGTCTCCTCCATCTCCTTAGTGGCATTTGTGATGTAATTGTCATGACAATGGAATGTACTTGTTTGAACCTGCCAGTTCCTGGGAGCTGTGGAGGCAAACGGTCAATAAACATGAAGTCTCCTCACCTACCTGCCTCAGCGTGATCACTTCAATTTGGCAACGAGTTGGCTGACCATTGAGTGCCTCCACCCACGTGTGTTGCTCAAGCTACCATTTTCTTGATTTGCCAACCCGGCATTCCTGCAGCTCCATCTGCACTTTTCTGAGAGGTGCCTATCTCCTCCTATCTCCTTTCGTCTAGATTTACCCCTGTGCGTTATACACTGATGGGATGTCGGATATCGGTGTTTTCTGAGGGTAATTAGTGGAGTGTGGGCGCATCACCCAGCAGGCCATCATCCCTGTGAACGCAGCGAATCGTAGCAGCTCACAAGTTGCAACCTATCTCATTAATATTCAGGAGGTAGGTCGAATTACGGCTCACTGCGACTCAATATTTTGTGAGCCAACCGAGTAGTGCATAGGTTGACTCGCATAAACTCAGTGCTCAGATTTTGATCAATTTTTGTGAATCCTATTTTATTACACCTAGCCCAAAATCCTAAAACTATTGATCTAAAGGACTCCTTCCCAGCAGTACAATGAAGGTCAAAGAACCTCATCTGAATTAGAAGCAAAAAAGCTGCATGTTCGGATCAAATAACCTCTACTTAAGAATCGCAGAAAGTGTGTGTGGTGGAGAGAAGTAGGATACTGAACCTTACAGTCTTTAAAACCAAACTTTTTGTTGACTTTTTGTTAACTTTTTTGTTAACTGTTTTGTGTCACAGAAGATTCTGCAAATCTTGTAAAAAGAATTCAAAAGGATAACACCAAATGAATGTTCTCAAAATGAAAAGGTGCTGAAGCAGAGACTGAATGGTTAGTAACCTTGGCACAAGTGGAACTATTAGACCTCTATTCTTTATTGCTGTGGTACGTTTTCTGGCACTGATCTAAAAGAGTAATTATGCATCATATGCAGGAATGAAAGAGGGCCAGGAAGCAAACATAACTACCAAAATGCACTCTGGGGTTGGCTGTAAGAATGCAGGCATCATGCACTAGTCAGTCGAACAGAGAAAAAAGGTTTGGAGTAGGGAGGTTCAGCAGTGTCCTAAAAGATAGAGCCTAGTATAGCGCAAAGCGTCAGAATTCATTTGGGGTTTCATTTAACTTGTGTTTCAGTGCTATAATTCAAAGGATTAGACATCCTATGTGCTGGGAAAGAAAGAGTTCTGCCCTTAGTTATGACCTTAAAGTTAATTAAATTACTTTTCAAAATGTTATTAAAAGGATAAATCTAACGGAGCTAATTATGTATTAACCAGTAAATCACATACCAGTAAATTACTTAGGTAGTCTCTTTGCCTCATGGAGGTTAACATGCAGATGTTGAAGTAAAATGAGAAAACACTGGCAAAGCCAATAGGTCTCTCCTACACGAGTTTTATTGGCTTAGTCAATTTGTTTTAGTTATGTTGTACAGCAGCGCGGCTGCTGTGCAGCATTGTTGAAAGTAAAAAAAAAACAAGCAGCAAAAGTTGATTGAGTCATGGTGTTTTTCTTTTTCTTTTCTTTTTACATTTTCTGTCAGATTACATGAATATTCTGAGACAACAGTGTGATGAACTTTGATCTGACCCAAAAAAGGCAGGTCAGTGGATTCAGAGAGCATGAAATACACTGAAAATAACATGCAAGATTTGTTGATCATATCATGAGATATGGGGCAATTTCAGGTGCGCTCTTCACTGGAAAATGTGGAAATCATTTTCCAGTCTGTATCAGAGAGGGCATTAAACAAGGTGTCACTTCTTGTGCAAAAGGACAAACAGAATGCATGACCTGGCCTTCTTGCACAGCCAGGGAAGCCGCTGGGACTGAAAGACAACAGTAATGTGCAGCACCCGAACAAAGAAGGCGCAGACACCCAAACAAAAGAAACCTTTGCTGCGTTGGCCCAGCCATGGTGAAGGGGGAAATTTGCCATGCGAGAGCGCAGCAGACAGGGAGGAGAGCTAGAAAATGTGCACTCTGATGGGCAGCTGCAACAAAAATAAACAAGCAACAACGGGGAGGCAACAATAAACACAAAAGTACCTCAATCTGAGCGCGGCCAGTATAAGGACACCAATAAAGCCATTAATCTTTACTTGGTACATGCTCCATCGATGGGACAAACACACTTAGAGAAGAAGAAACCGTCACGTGGTGACCAATGAGAAGCAGGGAAATGAGAGTGATGACGTCAACAAATGTTAAGTAATAGACAGCCTTTAAACCCCATTTTAAGTTAATGAGAGATTTCGTAAGTCGACAGTGCATGCGCTGTCTCAGGCGAGATGCAAAAAAGAGGGAAGCTGTGTGTCCTCTATATGTTCAATGCTGACACAAGTCATAAAGTATCTTAAAAGGCCTGATCTGACTACTCAACTACATGACTTGTTGTCTGTACACCAACAAGGAGCCTGGCATTAGGAGTAGCTATAATCCCATGGTGGATCCCGATCACCCCAGTGAAATGTATTCATTTAATGTTCCTGCTGGATTCTGTGCAATCCCCGATTCAACAAAAAATAATCCTGAAGACTTGTAAACAGAATTTTAGAGACGAATGAGATCTCAATAAATACTCTAGGAGATAATGACCTTAATTAGTTCACCTTAAAGCTGCAATTAAGATTGTCCTAAAATGTTTAGCTCTTTTATGTCTTCATTTTTAGGGCTTAAAAATGTAATATACACCTACCAGCGCGCCCACTTTCTTGGTAATAATTCTCCATTGATTTGCTCATTGAATGATGAATTACAAATCGAACATCAGCTTTGTCAATTCCCATGCCAAATGCAACTGTTGCTACCACAACCTACAAGAAATACAAAACAGAAACCCATTACAAATCACATCTATAAATGTAATGCCTAGGTTTTTGTGTACACAGATATAAAATCATAACCTGAATATCATTGGTTGTCCAACGTTTGTGAACTTTGCTCTTATCTGTAGGTTCCATATTTGCATGGTAAGCACCTGCTTTGATTCCCAGCTTCTGTAAACTCATGGTTATTTGTTCAGAGTCTTTCTGGGAAAAACAGTAGATGATGCCTGTAAGAGAGTGTAAATAGACCGAAAGCTTAATATATTTAAGAACACTTTAAATATAGTAGAATCTCAATTACATTTCAAGATCTGAAAATAGTCTCAGAGTGTAAGTAAAAGCATTAACAACCAGAATATCAAACAAGACTGTTTTACACATATGCAAGTCACTCTTGTTTACCCAGAAGGCAAGGCAAAAACAATAGCTGTAGTGCCCCCTTTTAACATTGCTGAGTCTTTAACTGTGATTTGACCCGTAATAAGGGGGAAGGTTAGCTTTAGGGAGCATATAGTCTGACTAATCTCGCATTTGTGAATAAGGAACGAATTTGCATGAGAAGTTCTTAAACTTTTACAGGTTAGACTTCATAGGTTTAAAGTGGAAAACTCCAGCCTCAACACTCGATTCAGAATCTGAAAGGCAGGAAATGTGGCAAGTCATTCAGTAGAAATGACGCTGTAGTCTTCTGGAGGTTGTATGATAAGTTTATTATCATAGCATAGGTAAAGCATGCACCGCTCTCGCTGACCAGACACCAACTGTCAGGTCTCGAATCTCAACCACATTCGAGGCAGATGCTTTGGAATACATTAAGCATTCTAATACAAGAATCGGAACGGACACAAAGGAAGGGCTAAATCAAGAGGGGACGATTCGTGAATACATAAAGGAACATAACTATTTACAACACATCTTCTTCCGTTACAATTACACAAATGAACTCGCCATAGACCCATTTGGACCTTTTATACATTAACATAAATAATCACTCAAATACACAGGAGGTCTACGAGATCTCACACTCCTAGTACTTTCAAATTGACAAGAAGAAGGACTGATACCTCCTTGAGATTGCAAATCACAAATGTTAGGAGCATCACCACCACTAGCATCACCACCACCATCCTCCCTCTGACGAACTGCAACAGGAACAGGGTTACTAACCTCTGAGTTAGATAGCAAGTAACCACTACTGTGTTGCTCAACTTGCTTGTTGGACACACTAGAAGATGTGGATTTACTATACAGTGCTACTCTGCGAAGATTCCACTTCTCACCATTGTCAAGTACAACATAATGTGGAAATATCTTTTTAACCACACGCGGCCCTCTAAATTTCGAAAGACCTTTTGTTATTCTGCCTGATTTAACCTTAACTAAATCACCTGCAGGAATTCTTTTAGAAACATAACTACTTGTTTCACCATTTACTTTTTCCCCTTGACAATCTTTAATCCAAGAGGGTGCAAGTTTAGTGCCTGGACGTCTACCCCGCATTAATTCAAACGGAGATTTACCATCTTCTTTATGGACAGTGGTCCGGTAGGCCCATACCATATCCTTGACCAAATCACTGGCAAACCCTCCCGAGGCACAAGACATATGAATGATCCCTTTAACAACCCTATTAGCCCTCTCACATACACCATTGGCTTGTGGGTTGTTACGAGAAGTACGATGGTGACTCACTCCACACCCAGATAAAAACACTCATTTTCTGAGAAGTAAGTTGAGTCCCATTATCTGTGATTAGTAATGAAGGATAACCCTCATTAAGAAATATACTTTTAAGGAATTGAATTGTGCAATCTGTGGTGATGTCTTTGACAAATTCCACTGCCAACCATTTTGAATACAAATCAACAACCACTATGGCAAAGCGTTGACACACTGGTAATTCATCCATTGGACCAATTAAATCAAGACATACACTATGCCATGGTAAATCTGGAGTGACAATATGACTCTGAGGCATACTAGAACCAACTTTAAGTCTCTTCTCACTATCTCGACAAACGGAGCAATTTTCCACCCAAGATGCTACTTGAGCATCCATGGCTGGCCACCAAAAATCTACATTCAGTCTCCGTTGTGTGAGGGTCTGTCCTAAATGCCCTTCATGAGCTATTTGCATAAGTTTCTTCCTCAAATTACATGGTGGGATGTATCTGTCACCCCTCATTAAAATACTATCTCCACATGTTGAAAGTTCATCTAACACTTTAAGATATGGACGTACTAAAGGTTGGACACAGCTTTCTCGCCTTGATCCCAATTTGACTAACTGAATGACGTTATTGAGGATTACATCTTTCCCCATTGCATCTAACCATTCATCCTTAGTAAAAGTTCCATCACTTAGAGCAACTACATCATTGATGATGGCAACAGCACCCTCAGAATCTACATCTGTTACCTCATTTGTGGTGTTCTCCACACTGACTGAAAGTCTTGAAAGACAATCAGCCTGTATGTTACGCCACCCTTGAATGTAAGAGATGTCATACTGATATTCCTGAAGTCTAGACGCTAATCTTGCTAGTCTTGGTGAACCTTTCCCAGCGCCACCTGGCAACAATACTCAGTTTTCAGTTCAAATTTTGTACCCCACAAATAGGTTCTAAAGTACTGCACCCTCCACGCAGCAGCCAATGCCTCTTTCTCTATAACTGAGTAGTTCAACTCAGAAGATGAAAGGGTGCGTGAGGCAAAAGCAATAGTCTTCTCACCTTCATGATGTTTTTGCAATAACACAACTCCAATGCCTGTGGCACTAGCATCAACCATCAACACTGAGGTGCGCCTGATATCAAAAGGAGTTAGAAATTTAGCATCACACAATTCCTTTTTTATCAAATTAAAACATTCCGTGTGGTTGTCTTCCCAACAAAATGTTACCCCTTTTTTAAGCAACAACCTCAACATCAACATTTTATCTGAGAAGTTCTTCACAAATTTCGAGAATAAGTCCCATGAATGACCGAAGCTGTTCTTTGTCGATGGGACATGGAGCTAAATTTATCGCTTGTAAGAGATTTCTCTTTGGTTTGACTCCTTGAGCAGAGATCTCATAGCCCGAATACTCTATTTGCTGAACCAGAAAACAACATTTCTCTTTGCGTAGAGTCAAACCAGCTTCATCTATTCTTCGTAACACATTCTTTAGGATAAGATTGTGTTCTAATACAGTATCTCCAAATACCAATATATCATCTTGAAAGAATACTACTTTCTTGATACCTCTAAAGATTTCTGTGACCATGTGTTGAAAAACACTTGCAGCAGAAATCAACCCAAAAGGAAGTCTTGTAAACTGAAACGTTCCTTCTGAGGTAATAAATGCTGTCAAATTCTTCGAATCATCATGAAGACGAATTTGATGGTATGCACTCTTCAAATCTAATTTTGTGAAGAACTTCGCTCCTTGTAACGTGGAGACTAGCTCTCCTATGTTGGGAAGAGGAAAAGTGTCTGCTACTACATATTTATTTAACGATCTCAAGTCCACACAGAATCTAATTTTGCCATCCGCCTTCTGCGTGATAACAACCGGAGACACCCATGAAGAAACCTCAACAGGTTCAATGAAACCACCCTGTAACATTTCTTCTATTACCTTTTTAACCTCCTCCTTGACTGATAGTGGAATTCTTCTTGCCTTTTGTTGTACTGGGATGGTGCCTGTCTTTATGAGAATCTTATGGACATACCCTTTCAATTCTCCTAATTCCTCTCTGAATACATTTCTGGCATCATACAATATGTCATTAAGATCGTGATCATCTAAAACCATTACTTGGTCAGGTGCCCTTGGATTGACTATTATATATAGGTCATACTGATGAATCCAGCCCAGAATTGGTGGTCCATCTATGGCAACATATATTTTACCTTTGATTGACCTATCTGTGAAGTGGATATCCGCATAAAAATACCCTAGTAAATCTATTCTTTCACCTTGGTACCCAGTTGGAGAAATGTCACTCTCCTTCAATACTGTGTGACCCTACTTATCCTTGAATAATGATTCCGGAATGATAGTGTGTCTCGAACCAGTGTCTACCATCAAAGCTACTGTGCGGTCATTGACCAAAAATTCTGCCTTGGGTCTTATTTCTCTTTTTCCGTTGCAATACATTATGTCACATTCATTAACCATCAAAATCTTGCCTTTTTTACGTTTTATATCTATGGGTTTTTCATCAACCACTGACACATTAGTAGTACCACCTTTACTCCTGCACATTCTCGAGAAGTGACCTAGCCTCCCACATTTGAGACATTCCTTATTGTTTGCGAAGCAAAACTTTTCATCTGAACTATGGGTATTGCTACCACATCTTGAGCAAATCCTGGTGTTGGGATATTTCTGAAAATTACGTTTCTTAAAAATGTTCTTCCCCTTAGACCTTACTATACCTACAGTTTCTTCACTGCCAGACTCACTCTCATTCTTTGTCTTTTCAGACACAACCAAAACAGAAACTTGTTGGGAACTATACTTCTCTAACTCTTTCATACATTTTTCTGACACTTCTACCACCTTGGTTAAGTCAATTGCTAATTTCAATGAAGGGTTCTTAGCCGCCCATAATCGCTCTTGAATTTTCCTATTATTGCACTGTACTATTAGTTGATCACGTATCAACTCATGACTCATTGACCCAAACTTGCATCTTATTGATAGCTCTCTGAGACGTGCCACAAAGTCATCAATTGATTCTTCCACTCGCTGTTTATGTGTGTAGAATTTGTATCTATTCATGACAAGATTCTCCTCTTTACCGAACCTTACTTCCAATCTTGTTATTGCTTCCTTGTACTCATTGGGTATGGGTTGACCACTGGCTTGCAGTGCCTGTGGAAGATACTGAAATTCACGCTGACCTTCTTTTCCCAAGGCACTTAACAGTAGCGCTTTTTTTCGTTTAGCAGAAAACTCTTGACCATCCAAGGCGTCTAAATAAGTATCAAACATAAGTATCCAGTCTTCCCAAGTAATTGATGGTGTACCAGGTTCACTCAAAAATTGTGGAGGTAAGGACACCGTAACTTGTTGATTAGATTGTTGAGCCATGTTGTGACTTAAAATAGATCAAAGTGTCCTGAAAAACTGAATTTAGTACACCAATCAATGTGAGTGAATTGTATTTAAACACACAAAAGAACACAACAAACCAGTGCTTATATTAGAACTTAACCCGAGTACTGTACTACCAAACCACCTTGTTGTAACTAGTTTGTCTCTTTTTTTTTTAACGGTGAAATTCTCACTGTGTGCAGTCAATTTCTCTAATATGACAAGCTGTGAAGCTATCTCCACTCAACAGTAAACTGTTTATTATTGTTATTCTTTTTTTTTCCTTGTTCTTCTCTCTCTTCTTTTCCTTAATGCTCCATACTCACATGAGGAAACAATTCCTATGTTCCCCTTGTGCGCACCACTCTATTACTTGTGTGGACGTTAACACACCGATTCCAAGGCTCGATGCTGAAACGGACGTTTCATTTATTTCACAGCCATTACCATGGCTGTTTCGCTTCACTACGTAGGCAAGGAGCGTCTATGCGGGTTCACACGCTGGCTTTAACTGTTGCCAGGCAACGCGCAACAATGAGGAAGTTCTCCGTACCTCGGCTAATGACGTTGCTTAGTCACGGTGCCGCGTTAGAGGAATGCGCATGCACAGCATAGAACACGCTGACTTTGACTGCTGCCAGGCAACGCGCAACAATGAGGAAGTCTACCGTACCTTGACCAATGACGTTGCTTGGTAACGATGCAGCGTTAAAGTAATGCGCATGCACAGTGCTGGACTGCCTCACGATTTGAGTGACGTCAGCGCTGCTCGCAAAATCTCGTAGTCTCTTCTCACGCCTTCTTAAAATATCGTAATCACGAACTGGCTCGGTAACATCGATGTGGGAGCATTTCCGCGTGGATTCTTGTGGAGGGTGCCGCTTTACCCAAGATTGACTCGGTTGGTTCTGCGGGAGATGCACTCCCGTCCGGTCAGCACTGAAGATCGTCGCCAAAATGTGGTAAGTTATTCAGTAGAAATGACGTTGTAGTCTTCTGGAGGTTGTATGATAAGTTTATTATCATAGCATAGGTATAGCATGCACCACTCTCGCTGACCAGACACCAACTGTCAGGTCTAGAATCTCAACCACATTCGAGGCAGATGCTTTGGAATACATTAAGCATTCTAATACAAGAATCGGAACGGACACAAAGGAAGGGCTAAATCAAATTATGAGTGTGGAAATTTCCAAGTGCGCAGGGTCCTTCACAGCTGTGACACCCAGCTGAGCTAAGTGTTCTTAGCTAAGCTGTCTATAAAAATGAGTTGAGCACTCAGAGTCAAAACACAGTGAGTATTCATAAATATTTGTAATGTCTTTCGCAATGTTTATGTACCTCTAAATGCACATGACATGGATCAGTATTAGGCCTGGGCGAAAATTTTGTTACGTTCGCGGAAATTGCGATAATTTGACATTTTCACGTTCCGCGGA
The DNA here is from genome assembly GCF_964204655.1 of Triturus cristatus. NCBI lineage: Eukaryota > Metazoa > Chordata > Amphibia > Caudata > Salamandridae > Triturus > Triturus cristatus. Next base: position 495,155,939 of record NC_140585.1, read on the forward strand.
GAGCGCGAAAATGTCAAAATTTCCGGTTTCCGCAGCTTGGCGATAATTTGTTTCTTGCTCGCGCTGTAAAATAATACATTCTCGCGCGATCGCCTTACCTGAATCCCTGCGTTCACCGACAAGTTTTCTTGATCCGGTCACGTTCTCCATGAGATGTTGTATTGTTTTTAGCCAATTGCGCTGTCTCGCGACAGTTCGCGCCCGCAGTGACGTCATGCGTCGCGCGATCACGTCTTTCTTCTTGCGATCATGCACCGCGAGACAACTCAAAACAAGATGGCCGCGCCCGCAAGCAACCACATGGGTAAGTTGGCGACCCGCAACCATGCAGAAAATCTCGCGAACATGCGGGAAAAAAACGTCCGCATCTTCGCGATATTTCCGCTTGTTTGCGATAATTTTAAACATTTTCGCGATAATTTGCGAAAGTTAATTTCGCAAATTCCGCCCACCCCTAATCAGTATCCCGCTTTTACTGGGGCTTGAGGGAAAGGACGACTTACATACAAAAAAAGTTTCCATGTACAGATAAGTTTGATACAACATTTTGATGAAACATCAGTAATTTCCTACATATAGAATTTTTTCTAAATGTTTAAATTCTGCATCAGTACAGTTAAGAACTAAAGGCTTATGCCTGACAAATATCTGAATACCCGGATCATGAACGTAATTTTTAAGTGTTACAGGTAATGCACACATTAACCGGGAAATATGTAAATTGTCATAAATGTTCACAATAAACATGAGTGCCCTTAAAACATCTAGAGAGATCTTACTTTTTTTCTGACTCAAGCCCTTACCATTGAGCAGCTTGCCACTAACCTTATGGTTAAGGGACGGGTAGGATGGAGAGGGCTAGAAGAAACCTGCAATAGACTCCTCAGGAGTGTGCCATCTCAGAATCCTCAAAGAAAATATTCCATTGGGAGAAGAGCAGTGAGTAGGTCTGGTCACATGAAAGTTTAAATCGTATCTTTTCAAGAACAAAATATAAACTAATAGGAGGGCCTTATTAGAATGGGCAACTGCAGCAACAATGCTAGAAAGACTGATATATATATATATATATATATATTCCAAGCTGTCTCTCACACACAGGGCACATTGCTCCAGGATACAAACAGGAGCTTTATTGATTTATCTTGCACGTGATGGTAGTAGTCCATGAAACGCTTTCGGCAGATGCGTTTCAGCCTTAATTGGCTTTCCTCAGTGCCGGTTCCACGGGGTCTGCTTTCTCCCTGGGGGTCGTACAGAATGAAGATGTAGTGATGACCGCTCCCAACCAGGTGGTTTCTCGCCCCTCCTCCATCTTAAGGGTGCACTTACATCTTGCGCTGACCCAAACTAGGCAACTGCATGCTGGTAGTTGGAGTCCACAAACGTTGCCTATTCAGTAATTAGGACAATGAAACACCAAATGATGACCCAATATAATATTGGTTGTTGTTCCCCACTCCAGCTCAGGTGCCCAGAGGGTACAAAGCGACTTGTAGACCCCTTTCTCAGGCAAAACGATTTGCCTCCTTTCTCCCCAACACTGCAGAATGAAATCCTCAATGGAACTCGAAACTTCTGGGGGGGGGGAGGGGAGGGGGGTGGGAGGGGAGGGGGGGGTGGGCGGGGCGGAGGGGTGGGCGGGGGGGGGGGGCAGCGTGTGGCAGTTTTGATGCAATGCCCATAGTGCAGTCTCTCTACACTGCTCCTGAACGAAGGGGCGTGTTGGAGGACAGCGACTGCTTGCTGGCAAATATAGACTCCGAGCTCTCTCTCACACACAGGACAGAAAGCACGACACTGCTCCGGGATACAAACAGGCCGGTTTTATTGATTTCTCTTGCGCGTGATGGCAGTAGTCCATGAAACGCTTTCGGCAGACACGTTTCAGCCTTAATTGGCTTTCCTCAGTGCCGGTTCCATGGGGTCTGCTTTCTCCCTGGGGGTCGTACAGAATGAAGATGTAGTGATGACCGCTCCCAACCAGGTGTTTTCTCACCCCTCCTCCATCTTAAGAGTGCACTCACATCTTGCTCTGACCCAAACCAGACAACTGCATGCTGGTAGTTGGAGTCCACAAACGTTGCCTATTCAGTAATTAGGACAACGAAACACCAAAAGATGTCCCAATATAATATCGGTTGTTGTTCCCCACTCCAGCTCAGAGGGTACAAAGCCACTTGTAAACCCCTTTCTCAGGCAAAACGATTTCCCTCCTTTCTCTCCAACACTGCAGAATGAAATTCTCAATGGAACTTGAAACTGCTGGGGGGGGCAGCGTGTGGCAGTTTTGATGCAATGTCCACAGTGCAGTCTCTCCACATTGCTCCTGAACGAAAGGGTGTGTCGCAGGCCAGCGACTGCTTGCTGGCAAATATAGACTCCGAGCTCTCTCTCGCACACAGGACAGAAAGCGCAACACTGCTCCGGGATACAAAAATATAAATATATAGGCATCTACGAAAGAAACACGCAATTTGCACCAGGAATGTGGTCCGTGTGTGGCTAATTAAGGCTTGCGGATTCATTATATATATATATATATACTTAAAAAACCATAGGTTTCACACAGGTTACAGTTAGGTGGACATTTCACTCGTAAAAAAACAATGAAATTCCCCCGTTATAGTTAGTTCAGATAACTATAACTCGCGCGCCCGCAATCCACTGCTCATGACGTCACATATTACATTACTCATGACATGGTCAGTGGCATCACTCATGACATCACTGATGACATCATCCTTGTGATAGAGTGGCGGTCGCGCGAGTTATAGTTATCTGAACTAACTATAACGGGGGAATTTCATTGGTTTTTTACGAGTGAAATGTCCACCTAACTATAACCTGTGTGAAACCTATGGTTTAAGTGAATTTGTACGGTTTTTTAAATGCTAAGTTATGTATTTATTAATATATATATATTTTTAAGGTTTTTCACCGTGCGCGTGCGTTGGGCGCACGGTGCGCTGCGAGCACCGTGCGCGCGCCCCGCGATTTTTTTTAAAAAGAAAATAAAATGTTTTTTTCACCATTGGGGGTCCTTCTGTGACCCCCTGACTAAGGCTAGGGGGTCAGAAACTCTCTTCCCTGCCCCCTTTTCATGTTTTCCACCTTTTTTCCACCATCAGTGCGACAGACAAAATGGCAGACGACACTTCCTGATTTCGACCGATTCGAATGTTGACTGACATCTAACAACCAATCAGAATTATGCTCGCGCACGTTAGGGTGCGCGCACCGTGCGCACATATAGATATGTATATGCTTTTAAATGCAATTTTCTCAGGAAATACTGAACAGATTGACTCCAGATATGCAAAAGGCACTTCTCTGACCTGAGGACTACCCCTTTGCCATATTTCAAGTAATTCTGTTCAGCCGTTCGGGCTGTACCTTCGACTAAAGGTCCTATGGGAAAATGCATGGGGAAAACGCTTTTTGGGACCCCCCTCTTTTCTCGGCCCCCGCTTGACGAATCACCCCGAGACTTTCAGGGTAGGAGCTGAGCAGAGCGCCCCGTTAGTTTCGCGAGGATTCGTCAACCGGCGCCAAAGTTATTCAAAATAGAATTTTCAGATTTCCCATGGAAACACGGTCCTAACTATAACTATCTATTGGCGACCGCCAGTAGATAATATATATATATATATATATATATATATATTCACTGAAAAAACCATAGGTTTCACACACGTTATAGTTAGGAATTAGCATTTAAAAAACCTTGCAAATTCACTGAAAAAACCATAGGTTTCACACATGTTATAGTTAGCGGAAATTTTACTGATAAAAAACCAGTGAAATTCCCCCGTTATAGTTAGTGCTGGCAACTATAACTCACGCGACCGCAATCCTCTGCTGATGCTAATACTGTATTTAGACACTTATTTGCCCATGTCTTCTTCCATACATTTTTAGCTATACATATATTACAAATATTTTTTTTTCATAAAGACACATATGTCATCAGCAGAAGATTGCGGTCGCGTGAGTTATAGTTGCCAGCACTAACTATAACGGGGGAATTTCACTGTTTTTTTATCAGTAAAATTTCCGCTAACTATAACATGTGTGAAACCTATGGTTTTTTCAGTGAATTTGCAAGGTTTTTTAAATGCTAATTCCTAACTATAACGTGTGTGAAACCTATGGTTTTTTCAGTGAATTTGTACGTTTTTTTAAATGCTAAGTTACTTTACGCCATTCGTGGCGTGCGCGCCCAGTTAACGCAGTTCGTTCCGTGCACGGTAATATTTTAATTTTTCGTAATTTTTATAAGCCATGCACAAATGGTGCCCTTCGGGCACCATTTGCACACGGGGTGGAGAGAGTGTGGATAATTTTTTCTTTTATTATTTTTGTTTAAAATATTTAGTTTTTGTCACCTCTAATAAGCCCTGTACATTTGGTGGCCTACGGCCACCGAAAGCACAGGGGGTGGGGTGGGTGTGGATAGTGTTTTTTTTATTTCCATTTTTTTACCGTACGCGTACGGTAAGCGTAATCGGCGAAATTAGCGAAAAAATAAAAATTGCATTTTTGCCCTTGGGGGGTCTTTGGGGACTCCCTCAACATGGCTATGTGTGTGGGAGTTGTCTAAACAGCCCCTTTATATGATTTTTCACTTTATTTTACAATCTAACTCTCAGTGCGAGAGAGAAAATGGCGGCCGCCGCTTCCGGGTTTCGGCCGATTCGTATGTTTACTAAGATCGAAGAGCCAATCAGAATCGCGCTCGCGCACGGCACCGTACGCGTACGGTAAGCGTACCGTAAGCGCACCGTAAGCTGGCTCAGATATATATATTGATTTAAAGGCTATTTTCTCAGAATCTACCGAACAGATTTACACCAAACCTACAAAAGGCACTTCCTTGACCTGAGGACTACCTCTCTGCCAAATTTCCTGTCTAAAGGTCCTATGGAAAAATGCATGGGAAAAACGCGTTTTGGGACCCCCCTTTTATCTCAGCCCCCGCTTGACGAATCCCCCCGAGACTTTCAGGGTAGGAGCGGAGCGTAGCGCCCCACCTATTTTGAAAAATTCGCGAGGATTCGTCGACCGGCGCCAAAGTTAGTCAAAATAGAATGTTGCGGATTTCCTATGGAAAAGGGGTCCTAACTATAACTACCTACTGGCGACCGCCAGTAGGTAATATACATATATGTATGTATATCGCTAATAAAAGACTTACTGTCCCAAACTGAAGATTTTGATTTGGTCTTTCACACGACATTGTTCTCCTAAGGCTACTTGTAATGGATACAACTTAAATACAATTACTCAAATTTCATATTTGTCTCGTCAGATAATACTTGTCATATAGTGCACGAAGCCATTATTATTGCACACATTACTTATACTGGCTATTAACATACTGTTCCTGTGCTTAAGAGCCACCCAAGTTCTGAAAGACTATGGCTTCTAGGAAGCAAATCTAAATCGAAGACAACAAAGATAAAAATGCTATATGAGACACAGTCACAGTACTTTCAGTCCTTGCAAAGTGAAACCGAGCTACACATCAAGCCCATCAGCCAGAATCTGCCAAAAGCGCCACTTTTCCCAATACAAGTACATGAGAGACCAAGTACATAGTGTAATATTGCTTTCTAATGAACAAGCCAACCTAGGCAACAAACACTCCAATTGAGCTAAAACGTGACTAAATAACAAAACTGGTCCAAAATGCTATCTGCAAGGCACAGTTCCATTTAGAATCCTTGGTTCATATAGGTGGTGTTGAAGATTCCCAGCCTGAAACAATGAGCGTGGATTCAGTGAGCTGTCTGCTGGTTTGGCCGTCGGGGGTATTTGACTTCTCGGAATACTGCGTCCAGGACGTGTTTTGCGCATCTATCTTGTTTTCCAATGTGATTACATATAAGTTGAGGGCAGGACGATGTCCAGCAGATGTAGATTAGCAGACCAAGCAGGTGCTCAACAACAATTCCCGGCCCTGGTGTCATGACCCTCCTGACACCCTGTCAGAGGCAGTAGGATACACTGGCCCACAGTCTGTCAGCCAGAGATGCTTGTTTCAGAACAAGAAGTGACGCGGGTGCTGCTGCGATGGGGATGGCAAGGACGGCAAGGGCTAAGGATCCCCTGATGGCAGAACTTGTCCGCCCGAGGTAGCAGAATCCTTTGGAAGTGATCCCTCCTATTTCAGAGTATAAATTACTTTTAACTATTTACATTTTCCAATTCTTGGCTTGGTTTTGTCGCTAGTCTTTACAGATGTTTTTAACAAACAATTGATTGTGAATTTAGGATCAATAAATGGTATTCTTTTGATATTTGTATGTCAAACAAGCTACCATTCACCATAGGATACTGAAGGCACATGACCTTTTAAATGCGAACTCAACATGGTGATAATGAATACTAAAATTATCTTGTTAATGGTTTTAACTCCTTGACTAAAATACACATTTTAAAACATTAACTTGTACAAAAACTATTTAGGGTAATCATGCACTTCTTTTGTAACAGAGACGTGTCAAACATGTCATGGTAAATCAAACATTACCAAAGAAAACTCAACAAAATAATGACAATCTTAAGAAAAAGCTCTTCAGTATAATTGTACATAACATCTTTTTGAGATGTCCCTTAGAAAAGGCAATTTACACCATCTCTAAACTCAAGCCTATACACTTTCCAAACGTATGCAAAACCTCATCCGTTTGGCAGGGTAAATAGAATATTTAAAAAATGTTTTGTCGGTATACACGTCTGGCTAGGTACTAGCACGCAGGAAGATGTGACTCATTTCCTTTAACAATTTTCATTCTATGCTTATTAGCGGAAGTGTGGTCAAAGCAATATCTTTAATGTGTTAGTTTAAATGAATTTAACATTTTATAGAATAACTGCAACCACATGCTTGAAATGAGAAGCAAAGTACATTGCTTAAGACCCAGTGAGTATTGATACATACATTCACACAGGTGGCAGGCATGGCTGATTCGCGGTCTGTTCCTTCAATATTGTGTATTCTATTGACAACAAGATCCTCTAAGTATTTTGAAGAGGTCGTTGTCTCCTCTAGAACATTTTGGGCCCATTCACCGACAGACACACTGGCCACAAAAATGCCTATGGGTACCCACTCTATAATGAAAGAATGAACAATGGCTAGGAAAAGGTTCAGTACTTTTCTTTGGGTGGGGGTTGGGGGGGAGGGCGTACCCACTAAATTGAATAATGTATTTAGCAAGCTACCTCTCCAGAATGATTGGCTGTTTGGACCAGTTAGAAAAGACCTCTTTAAATTAGTGTGGGATCAAAAACGCTCTAGATTGGTCGACGTTTTTATGGATACACACTAGAGAGGAGAAAGGTTGTTAATGGGTATAGCAACATACTTGTATGCCACAAAAAAATTCGAAATATTCTCCATGGTTTCAGAAACCTTGCTGTGAACTAGATAAGGGCAAACTCAATTTTGACTCCCCAAGAATGCCGTCAGGACCTAGAATGACCTATGGGTTGCTGTTATGAGCTTTTCATCCTAATGCTCTATCACAGGTATTTTGTATCTGATTAAAAAACACTGAATATATATGCTGATGTGTTAGATACCAGCACATTACTCTACTTCCCTCTAGCCTTTTTAGACCACCAACAGGATTTTCTTATAAATAATCAATGTAGAATTAGAAATTAGCATGGCAGCTCTAGACTAACCCTTTTATATTTACTGTCTTAGCCATGAAAAGAAATCCAGGACGTATGGACCAGATATGTAGCAGGCTCTTCGGAAGGGGAAGTACACACTGACAGTTTAAAAAAGCAGCTAGGTCCATCCCATAATGCAAAGCATATCTGACCAGGGGTTTATTGATTTCTGCCATGGCTTTTGGGCACCTCTAAAACCTAGAGTTGTTTAGGATAAAGGAAGTTGACCCACACCATTAATGTCCCTGATGATGTTAAGGTTGATATTATGAGGTGTAATTGTTATGTAATTTCTGTTTCCATCTCTCTTATCATGCATAAGGTCACGAGCACCACAGTGGGGGACGTTACGGTTGCACAGCTACTCTTGATGAAGCAATAAACGATGTGTAGTACTGTCTTCTTTTACCGAACACAAATGATATAATTCCTACTTTAATATCACTTTAATCATGATTCAAATATGCAGTGCGAGGTCCTTGCATCTTACAGTTGTATCACTTACCTGACTGGCCTTTGTATCTGCCATTAATGACTTTTACAATGTCTTCAATGAAGTCCTCGTTATTTGAAGGTTTTGCCCGAACCTGAAACAGCAAATTGGTTAATTTTACGAATTTCGGAAGCAGAAATGCAAATGTAAAGTGCCTTTTGAATCTTATTACGATACATTTATATAATTCCTATAGGGGCATAATATTTAAATTCTAGTTATTGGTATTTCATGAGGTTTGGAAACTGATTTGGCATGACGTTGTCAATGTGCTTCTTAAGTTTAAACATGATCTGAACAAGTTGTCATGAATCATGATCTGTCTTTAACGGGTAAACTCAGAAAAAAAAGTAGAACTGACATGTACCGCTTTATACGTTAACAATAAAAAATAAGGAGGAACGATGCGAAGTCATGTCATATTAAAGAAACTGAAATCAACAGCAAATATGTTTGATACAAATTAGCCGGGATGGCATCTGAAATGAATGCAATCTCGAAATAAAATATGGAGATACTTTGTAGGTCGTTTCTCATTTTGTCTCACAGGAAGTTAATAGTCAACATGGAATTGATACAGCACCACAAACGAAAAGTAACTATTTAAATGGCGAGGTGCCTTATAATACATGGAATTTTCATACACTTTTTCAAAACAATTTTCAAACATGTTGTATTCAGTGTACCCAGAAAGCTGTAAACAATACTTTCAGGAACACAATATCATTGATGTGATCTTCAAAAGCATATCTGGTCAAAAAGCCAAGACAGCATCAGGAATTAGAAGATTTTTTGCATCTTGTCTAATTGCACAGTTTTGTTTCCTTTTTATAAATGAGATTAAGGGGAGAAACGTGGAATTAAATCAAGGTTATTTTGCCCTTAATCTACCTTTAGTGTGACAATATATGGTTCCGAACGTTGACTGGCTCCACTAGCGCAAATGTCCTATCGCAAATCCTTGTTGTGCTCAAGTACTGTTATCAAAGACCGGAAAACTGTAATTTTGATAAGGCACAACACTACAAATCACTAAACCCAGGGCAATCCTTTTCCTCTTGTGGGTGAATAGGGTCTTATTCAGGCAAGAGAAACCAAAGTCTTATGGAGAGAGTGGGACCATAAACACTGCCAGAAATCATACATAAATGTTTGTGTCTATAGAGATTCACTGCGTATCACTGAAACAGTTTAAGCCTGTGGGAGATCACACAGTATTTGCTCAGTGACCAAAACTTGGATTGGCACGAAGGTCTCAAAGTTTGAATCACAGCAAATGAGAAACTACGCACATTTGCAGCTAATGTATACATTTGCCTTGTGGCTCAATTCTCATTCTGGGCACAACTGGACCCACCACTCAAAATAACTTAGATCTGTATGCTTGGAATAATAATGTCAACATCCTAACCAAACTATGCAATATATGTCGTTTTGGATATTAAATATCATAATCAATTCAAACATAACTGAGGTTTTCATCCTTTTACCTAAAAAGCTCTGAATCCCCTCTCAAGCAAGACTTTTGATTTTTGGTACATCATTCTGCAAATATTTACATTTCTGAAGCTAAAAATCTCTCTAAAAAGTTAAGATGTATACTGGTGTGCAAAAGAACTGTGACCTACAGTCACAAATGAAGGTAGATTATTTAGCATAATGACTGGCCAGATAGCCGATAAGATGCTCTACTGTGAAGCTCCTACACCTGCTTAATAAGAAACGGTAAAATCCTGAGACAACACGCTGCATTTATACTGAATTTGAGAGACCGAATACTTTGCTGATATCTGGAAGCAACATTGCTTTGCCGCTTACAAGAAGGTTATTGGAGTGGGTGCAATCCCCATGTGACTACTGCGCCCAACAAGGCAACTGTATGGGCCCACACTGCAATCAGGCAGACCAGCCAGGTTGTGGAGAATCAGATGAGCCCAGGCTCCTCAAAATGGAGCAACCTTGTGCCAAGTGGAGGGAGGTAGGTATTGTGCCGACAGTCTCAGGTGGCTGGAATTGTATACAGTAACTGTATATCTTCTTGTTGTAGGGTGGCCCTATAGTAGGGGCAACACCAGACTGGGTGTTCCTGCGTAGGAGAAGCACCAATCTGCAATGGAAGGCTGAGACATTGTACTAAAATAAATCTGAATGTATGGATGAGCGGTGGTAGTGATATATGTTACTGGCCCAGGACTATGCCTGGGGTAACGGTGGGATCCCTGACTCAATATTTTGGCATATTGTCCCTATATACACCGTGACTGGCTGGTTTTTCCTTTCTGGATAGTGAGGTGGGTGGGACGCTCAGAGGGCACACGTTTTGGCTACTGAGTACTTAACTTATCACGTACCACAGAACACAAGCTCTGAACTGCTGTCTCCAGCTGGGCTGCAATAACCTTTACTGCACAGTTAGAAACTCTCACACTTTGATGAACTCCTTATTTATTAAACAGACAAAGAGAAAACATTGAAGCTTACGCAGTGGTCACTTAATACACAACTCTACATGGTTCAGCGCAGACAGACAGACAGGTGCCCCAATGGCTACAGAAGAGAATGGACAGCACCAGCAATAGCTGACATAGTGTCAGCAATTCAGTTTCAGTGGAGCAATGCATAAAGGAAAAAAAGACGTAACATCATAACTGAAGTCAACTCGTTGAGGCCGGATCCGTGGAAAATAGCAAACAGTGCACACAACAGAAGAAATCGTTGTAATGCTTAAGACAGAAGTTTACACATTGGAAGATGTGATGGATAAAACCACCAAGCTGACCAAAGTCCTAGAGGACAGAGCAACTGCCGCTGAGGAGAGTCTAGATGTAATAAACTCTGGTCCCTAGGACTCCCAGAATGGTGTGAAGGAACATCAGCAGCAAAACGGCTAGAGAATTGGACTCTTCAAACTCTCAAACCACAAGCACTGTTAGCGAAGTTCATCATTGAGTGATTACACAGCTGGAGCCACTCCGCATGCATTAATTACTATGTTCCTAATTTATGGGTATAAAGACTGCATACTGCAAGTGGTACATACAACCAAAGCACCCCACTATGAGAATCATAAAATCACCATATTTCAAGACTACACAGAGAAAGTACAGACATAAAGGAAAACATTTGTTAAAATCAAACAAAAGCTTATTGTTCTGAATATACTTGTTGCTCTACCTAACGTTTGTGGGTGGTTGCTGGTGGGAAGGGCCACTTCTTCAATAGCCCGGATGAGATGCGATCCTGGCTTATAGATGTGGGATAAACTGTCCTAAAGGGGGGGCAGACCGACTCGTCATCGCTCAGGAAGATGCATACTGCGGGGTCAACATAAATCAAGTTTCTGTAGTAGAAGCAGCTCCCCCTCGTCAGAGCAAAGTCTGCCATAGACACTGGTACAGACGGACAGCACAATGGAAGAGGAAGCGCTCAGCTATCCTGGATATTCCCAAACTTCAAGGGATGGTAAGGGCAATGATATAGGCACGAACACAGGACGGTAACAAACTTGTGACAGAATTTGCCCTATGACGTGATACATGCACTACCACATAAGAGAGATCTCAGCCTCATTGTCAGATCCAAAACATGTACCCATTGAAGTATTATGTGTGAGCTGTAATACTTGAGGAAGAGCAAAGGCGTATACCACACTCTGACCCACTCCATTAAATCATTAGGAATTATCCTAGGCTCAAAACTCGACATGGTCAATCACATCAAGAACTCCGCAAAGACTGCCTTAGTCAACCTGAAGATACTTAACAAAATAAAACCATGCATCCCAACAAACGACCTCAAACAAGCCACCCAATCACTGGTGCTATCCAGACTTGACTATGGGAATGCCACCCTCACTGGTACAACAAAATCTCACCTAGCCCCTCCTCAAAACTACTCTCAACGCAGCAGCTAGAATGGTCACTGGAATCAGGAAATACGATCACATCTCACAAGCACTCAGAGAACTAAAATGGCTCCCAATCGAACTGCGAGCCAGATACAGACCTGCCTGCCTCAAACATAAAGCCCTGCACACAGGAAACCCTGAGTATTTGGCTGCCAAACTCAAGAGGGCTGGTCAGACAAGGAACCTCAGGAGCTCCAGCACCCTACTACTCATCCCCATCAAAACAGGCAAACAAAAAACTGCGGCATGGTCCTTCGCCGGAAACGCACCCAAAATCTGGAACACCATCCCAGTCGGTATCAGGACTATTCCGTCCTTCACAAAATAAAAAAAAACATCTTAAAGTCCTTTTCCTCAACCGCTCCCTCACGAATGGATAGCCGCCATCAAAACGCTATACCCTGCTTGTCGTCTCTTCCTGACATTGTAGCTCTAAAACTTACCTCCTGCCTGCTATTCGACCCCCAGCGGCTCCTCCCACCCCTTAATTGGTTCAACCCCAAGACAACGTGCACTCTACGAGGTTATCTCAGGACTCACGGACTACCTCAATGATGCTCAGCACACTTTGTCTTCGGAACCTATTATGTAGAATCCTGCTTTATTGTACCAACCCCAAGACAACGTGCACTCTATGAGGTTATCTCAGGTCTCACGTACTACCTCAATGCTGCTTAGCACACTTGGACTGCCGAACTTATATGTTGAATACTGCTTATTGTATGAATCTTGCTCAAAAACTGTTGTGAAGCGCTCCGATACCCTCGGGTCAGGCTAGCGCCATATAAAACTTCTTAATAAATAAATAAATAGTTATAAAGGCCAACCCAATAAGCCCACAGGGACCTGGGTCTACTTCTAATCACAATGGTCCATTAGGTCATGGCTAGCTCTCAATACCTCTAATAGCTAAAACCAGAATTATTAAGAAGGCCACAGCGGGGGGTCACTCCTTCTCTTATCTGGCGGCCGCTCATCGGAACAAACTGCCTTTAGACCGTCGCCTCACTGAGGACTATATGAAACTTTGAAAGAAGCTGAAAACTCAGCTATTCTCTAAGATTTAATTGCTGACGCCTCACAGTCTATCGCTCAGGTTCCATCTACTGATGTCTCCGGCAGCTCATCATCTTTAGTACAGGTTTTAGCTCTCCTAACGCCATAATATCTCTTGGGATGATTGCTGCGCTCTATAAAAAAACACAAAAAATACACTACAAATCAGGCCCATTATCATTAGTAGTGCCCCAAATGCGCCTCCTCTCTCCACTGCGTGTTCCAGAACCCGACCAGATGGATTGCCATCTAGTTGGATACAGAATTAACTTGATGTGTTCACACTAAGATCCGTTACATGGTGTACTTTTTTCGGACAACAAGTCTTGATGAAATCCTGCAAATAACCTAAGGATCAAAACTACTAGTGGGCCTGCTGGACTCATTGTGCCACAAAATGGAGTAGCACTTGAAAAACATCTCTCAGACCAGCAGGTGTAGTCTGTAGTGAAGTGAAAACTGCCATTTTGACCTGGCAAAATGAACCGATTCCCAGGTCCACACCTTCCTTTTTAATACTTATACGTCACCCCCAAGGTAGGCCCTACTAGCTCATAGGGCAGTGTGCATGGTGTTCAAAAGTTAGGGCATGTGTATTTACGTTTTACATGCTCTGGCAGTGAGAAACCCCTGAATGTTTCCCTATTGTAGGTCCTATCTCTCCCATTTACTAACACTGGGGTACCTTATTACATTTAATAAGAGGTAACTTTAGATTGGGAGCATATAGAGATTTGCAGTTACACTCAAATGAGTTGTAATTTAAAATCCTCTTTAATGGTAAAGTCGGATTTTAAGTCACAATTCTGAAAGTGCCACTTTTAGAATATTGGCATTTTCTTTCCCATCCATCTTTGCCTTCTGCCAGTGTCCTGGGTCACATGACTGTGAACAGCCTGCTGTTAAGGTTTGTGTATTACTTCCAGACAGTGATATAAAGGAGACTTGGGTGTGGACAGGCTGGGCCAACTCGACAGGATAACTAGGTAGGAGTTGTATTCACCCCCACTTATACTTCAAAGGGGATTTGCCTCTAGCGTGCACAAAAGATCCTGACAGGTCTGCCCTACCTTTTGTCACCTCCCCCCTAAACAGTTTGGAGCCTGGGAAGGGGAAGAACTTTCCAGAATTAGATGTGGGGGTAGGACAGTAAATCTCCCCCAATAGAGGCTGGCACCAGGTATAAATATTAGACCAACCGCAGGACCTCACATCACAGCACCTCATAGCATCATCGGAACAGACGCAGCGTGATACAAACAGACTTTGGACCTCGCATTGCAGCACCTCATCGGCGGCTTCTTCAAAACCAATGCAGCTCAACACAACAAGATGCAGAAACTCACATCGCAGCACCTTGAAACTCCTGATCGGCAGCTTCATCGGAAACAACACAGAGTGGTGTAGACGGATGCAGGACCTCGCATATCGGAAATAAAGGGTATAACTACCAGTGGACCGACCTCTGTCCTGTACCCAGCGCACACTTTATTTCAGACGGCCTGAACCTATGATTAGACTGAGTCCAGCATGGCCAGATAACTGCAGTTGACCTTTTCTGCTTCATTGTGCTATTTTCACTGCAGACTTGCAAATTAAATATCTCAGTTTCCAATGATTGGATTTTTATCCTTCTAGTATCATTATTTAGTAAAAGATAAAATTCAAATCTAAAGTTTTCTAAATTGGTTTGGGATTGTCTTGTGTTGCGTTGCGTTTTGAGTTGACTACTGTTTGAATATTGCATAAATACTTTACACGTTGCCTTTAAGTTCATTCTGACTGCTTTGTGTCAAGCTGCCAGAGGGTTAAGTACAGGTTAATTCAGTGGCGTTTTGTGGTTCACCCTGACAAGGATTTTGGATGTTGCCTGAGTGAGGCTTCCACCCCATAACCAATAAACCATTTTCTTACAGAGGTGTAAGGATTCAATAGGATATTATCAGTTGGCTTCATGTGAAGCCCACTTGTAGCATGCGTTGAGACATGGCTATTGGAACACTACAATGGGGTTATTGACTGATTAATTGCATCCAGCAGATGACAACAAAGTTAGTTTCCGGGAAAGAACAAGGGTTGATAATATATATCCAAAATGATGTACAATATATTTTTATTTGAAACAGCAGGGATTTCAGAAAACCATGATTCAAGAAAACCATTTGTTGGCCACCGAGATTGTAAAACAAAGGTAAATTTGGAAAGAACATGTTTTTGCATCCTCTTATTCGAATTACTCTAACAGTGTATTGGTGAGGAAAGAGGTGGGTATTCCCTTGCAAAAACATGAAGTGGTGTCAGGCCCCCATGGAAGAAATGATGTTGCAGTCCATATGGACAGCATTGAAACTTGTTTGGTAAACATTTATACACCTGATACTGATGGCAATTATTTTTGGGTGTGTGAAATAATGCAGTTAACATCTACCTACTTGGGTAACTGATTTATATGGGCAAGAGATCTAAGTTGAGTTAGAAATGGGTACCTTGACAGACAGATCTGCTCCCTACAAGGCAGGTACGAAACCGGAAAAGGAGGCTGAACTGCTGAGACTGATTTGATGGACCTGTGAAGGGCCCGACATCCAATGGACAAATTCTATTTCTATTACTCCCTGTACACATTATTGTAAACTTGGTTCTGTTCAGTGAAGAACAGAGGATCCAGCCAGGTTTGCAAATATACTGTGTATTGATAGATTTTTTGTCCAATAATTCACCTCTGGCCTTTAAGGACTAATATAGGCCAAACATTTCCACATGGCGAATTGGAGTTCAAACAATGCCAGATCAAATCTTTGTTACACATGCTTAAGAATTCACTTATCAGTTATTTCACCTTAATTTGGAGACAGCAGGAAGTACAGCATCAGAATGGGAAGCCTACAGGGTAGAGGTTAGTGGCAAGTGTACATCAAATTATTACGATATAAACACAGCTGGAAAATATACTCAGAGATAGAGAAAAAGCATTGTAAAAGGTGGTACATAGGTTTGACATACTAACATACGATATAGACAAAGATGGGATAGAGAAGTAGATAAGTCAGGTTGAATGTCAGCCTGGTTGCTAAAAGGGAAAAACATTCCCGCACACACAGATTACAGCAAGAAGGTTTTTCCGTTAAGATCCATAGGATAGGAATAGATGAGAAAGGTGGGAAGTGCCTGGCTATTGGATCTAGGCAAATTAACACTATCATTAAGATTAACATATGACCTAAATAGCAGAGATTAGAATACCCACAGAGCTCAGATGGAGGTCTATATCACAAAACAAGGAACTCAAGGAAGCACTCGACAGGTCCAACTTTGGATGGTATTAGAGACCCTATTGAGTCTCTTAAAAAAGACCATCCAACTCGAAAGACAACCACCTCCCCAACAATATTCTTTAATTACTTTGATCCGAAAATAATATTGACTGTTTTAACTACCATGTACAATCAGAGGCGACTAATGTTTATGGTCTGACTACATTGTTAAATTCAGAAGAGGGGTATGCCCTACTGTCACTGAATAATGTACTTTTGATACTATGAGCTGGGAATGGCAATGGGGTTTGGGACGGTTTTCCTCAGGTCGGTCTTACTGCTTTATACCAAACCCATGGTGAGGGTGTAAACTGAGAGGTGGATCTCGAGCTGCTGGAAACTTGAGGTAACACGAAGGGGTTTCCGTTGTCACTCATGCAATTTGCTATTTCTGTAGAGCCCATGTGATGTAGATTGCAACAGATTACGACACAACGAAGAGCTCGGATGGGTTTAATGTATCATATTATGTTGCTCCATGCAGATATGTTGGTCTATTTGAAGGACCCTGCATAGTCGGTTCCCCGCCCTCTCTTAGAACTTTAAAGACTTTTTTATAAAACTTTCTTTATTTGGGTTTAACTAGATAATGAAGTACAAATGAACACACAGTGTTGCCTAATTGCAATCACGTTACAAGTAATCTGTGAAGCATTGCATGTAGGGAGCAACAGGCAAAATTATACACCAGCCTTCGCAGTGTCCAACAATGCAATCATTTATTAGTCCATACGCAGAGCCAGCATTACCTATATTAACATACTACACCCGTAGCAATGTGCAGCCTCTTTCCTCTGGAACTTTAAACGCTTGTGAACATTTCTGCCCTAAAAATAAATTGGAGTAAACCCAAACCTTTCCTCATTGGTGGGCTTATACATACAGAAATACACTTCCTCTGAATCTGGTTTAACCTGGGCAATCAAGAAATCTTAATAGCTGCAGATAAAGGTAACAAATGATGACAATAGTAAATGCTCAATATTGGCAAAATGTTGGCAGGGCTTGGAAACTGAGAAGAATTCTGGAAGGCATTGTCAGTGATAGAAAGATTATCTCTGTTAAAAAATGGTCTTCCTGAGATGCATTTATATCCTGCAGACCTCTATGCTCCTCCTACCATTCAGTATGATTCTGCAACTAGGCTGACTGATTAGCTATCTGGTTTGGGCAAGAAAACACAGTAGAGTTAAATTGGCAGTACTGAAACTCCTTGGCTGAAAGGTAGGATAGCTCTGCTGTATCTGTTTCATTGTCTATGCTGCATCACAGTTACAGCATGCAGTACATTCGTTGGACAATAACAATAAATGGGTAAGTAACTTATTCACTGGAATAATCCTTCATGGTGCTTTGCCAGAAGCATTTATGCTTGGTAAAACACATCAAAGCACCATCGGTTTTTAGTTAGATTAGTGGTAGAATCTGGGAAAGAGTGTTCACTTCAGTACTGAAGAAACTTCCACTAGCCCTGATATGCCACTATGGGCAAATTAACCGTTTAAGGATAGTGATGCAGACATGTCTATAGCTAGATGGCAGGTGCCAAATAGTGGGAGCCGTTTTCCCTAATAATACATTCTTAACATTTGATGAGACGCACAAGAGCTTTGTGATAGGCTATCGCAAATGACACAAACTACAAGGGAGATCCGGAACACATTTCAGCGACACCTGCGGAAATGCCTATAATAACAGCCATATTTAGATTGTTAGGAGATAAAGATTGATCATAAATCTTTAGTGATCTAGGACGGGGAGATACGATTCAAGGCAGAGAACAAAGTTAGAGCGAGCAATTAGCAATGAATTACCCGAATAAAACATCCAAATGTGTAAGATGCAATGAAAATGGGCTGGACGTCTAACATATGATGTGGAAATTCCACTGGGCTTGCTTTTGGGACGGGGTGGAAGACAAATTATAGGAGTTACTCTGCCTTCAAAAGTATGAAGCAATGCCTGTTGGGTATATTCCCCACGGAGGAAAACTATAAAAATGAAAATAAAGGTGGCATCTTTGTATACACTCTTGGCCAAGCGACGCATTGCTTTTCACTGACCACACCCAAGACCCCCTGCATTTTAAAAAAGATAAAGGGGATTGACAGTATGGAACACTGCAGACAAGATAGACCTGAAACACACAAGAAGGTATGAGAAACTGGTGGGGGTGGGGGCGTAGCAGATTGAGTTAAGATGTTTCAAAAATTAATACACCCTGCTAATAATAGAACACCTTAAAGAAAAAAAGCTGATAAGAGGAAAAAGACTGGGTATGTAAAAGGTTTTGTTGACTTGCATTAAGATACTACAAAACGTGTTTGTGTTATTGTCAGCTGATTTAAAAGACAATGGATTACAAAATGTAACTTGATGCACGATTATAGATGTCATTAATTGGGTTGTGCCTGTACTTATCTAAGCTAAAGTTGAAAACGTAATAAAAAGAACTTAAAATAAAAATTATTCAGCAGAATGGCAAATGTAATGGCACACGTATGTGTGGAATAAAAACAACCTCACTGGTGTATCTAAGCATAGCAAAACAAATGTTTTCCTATTGCAAAAAAGAAGTAGATAGACATAACATGTCAGGGTAAAATCACTGGGAAATACTCAATTTATCATTAAGAAATAATCTACTTCACTGCATTGAAGCCTATGTAGCAGAGGGCAGAACTGTTTTTAGCATCATTTATTTGTACATTATATTACTGACTAAAATAAAAATAGAATGTGCTGTTGAAGCAGGATCATATCAAAAAGACCGGGATTTATTTCACTCAAAAACATCAAATTGTATCAATTCTGTAAATATCATAATGGTTTACAGGATCCCCCTTGACTGTCCATTAATTGAAGAAGCAAACCAATAAAACAGCCTCTGGGAAAGCATATGAACACATTGCGTCCACTCATTTCAAGAAAGCCTCTACTTAATTAGAGATCACGCCGATTTATTAACTAATTTGGAAAAGACTGCAAAAGAAGATTAATTGGAACTGTACACAATCGATACATCAGCCCTACATACTATATAGTTAATTTTCTCACTGAAAGGGGCAACATGGAATTGAAAAATCCAATTGAAGGGAATAATGTTTCATTTTATAATATAACTGACCACATGCTGATTTTTCCGATAGGTCCAAGGTACAGCAGTGAGGTCTTCAGCGAACCAGTTGTATTAAAGAAACTGACTGATAAAAGAATCCTTTATAACCCTTCTACTGGCCAGAAAGTAAGGATGCTTCTGCTGTGTAATGACCTCTACGTTCTAGAATAAACGGCCTACTCATCTAAGGAAGTTAACCAATCACTCCAGTTCCCGGAAGCATTTTAAGACCTGGCTGTTCTCAGCTTAGGATGGTTTTCATGTTGTGAGCTGGGAAGACCCAGCTGTAGCAGCCATGTGCAGCATAAATTATCTTAACATAACTTAAATGAGAAGTGCCTCATCTACCGTTACTAGTGCACCATTTACCATATTCATAGATAATTAAGGGTGAAAACAGTGCTTTCTCGACATAATGTATATACAACCACAACAAGAGACATGCGTTCGAATAAGACATACAAGTATCCTTGATTGCTTTTGACAGAAGCCACATAATGGCTGGTAAGTGGATTGAACGGAATAATTATCAGCCCAACAGGAAAAAAGAATAAAAACTGTATTTGTGTCAAGATTTACATTGTAATGTTTTGCCACCAAAAATCTGAAGAACAATTTCATTTTTAATGAATACTAATAAGGCTTTAAAAATATATATTTGAATAAGAGATTACATGTGCCTATACAAGCGAAACGTAAAGGAGATGGTATGCGTATTGAAAATGAATTTGAAAAAAGTATTAAGAACACAAAAAGGTACCTTTAAGTGTATCAACTGCATACATTGTTCCAATATCATAAAACAGGATACTGTCCCTAATCCTAGAAAATAGCGCTCAAATATGACACCATATGTGGCATGGCATTTTGCAGTTATTCGATAAAAGCCCAAACAGTTAAAATCAGACGACGAAAAAGAAGATTAGCAATCATCTAAAAAACATGAATGCACTTCGGGAAGCTCATTTTATGGAGGTGAATCATATTAGCCAAATACAGATTAGAGTTCGATTAAACGAAAAACAGCAAATAAGGATTGTATTTTTTCTGGCTCAATCAATTAAGTACCCATGTAATGTATTTTATAGATTGGTAATGCTGCGAAAGATACCCCATCAATTATCATTCCATTTGACTTGCAAAATATGCAGATAACGTTTGACTGGGGGATGCTATTACCTTTGTATTTTTATAATTAAAAATTCAATAGTTGTTCATATTTTTTTTAAAGAAAAATACAAAGCATTTATACAACATTTTAGAAAAAGCTATATTTTTTACTAGATATCAAAAAACAATATTTTCGAATGAAAAATGAAATTTAAAGAAGAGTATTCAACCGCCATGCCTGAAAATCTGTGCTTATGTAAGAAAGAAAAGGCAAAATGTCCCAAAACGAATGATCATTCAAATGATTAAAGCACAAATGAATACAAGTCCTTTGTATTCAAAGGAGCTCAGGTCAACTCATTAGGAGTTAGTATTGGGGTGCTCGTTGTCTAAACATAACAAAAGCCTGAGGCTGCAGTATCCTGTTACGAATTCCTTGCAATGAATTTCCATCCCGTGCATGCATTGTCGCACCTCTGAAATTGTTTATGTGTTTTGATCAATGTGTATTTATTGATCACCGCAGGACTAAGGCCTGGTGTAGAACGAAAAAAGAGAGAGTGATAGTCAATTATAGGTTTGGGAAATAATTCTTATTAAAAAATGACCGAGTAGTGCTCGTTAAAAATCCACACCACTGTGAAGGGAAAAAGTACCTAAGTGGTGATTAAAATTATGTTGAAGTTTAAGTGAGCTGACCAAGCAAAAATACAAATAAACTTACTGAATCCACTTGGTTGCTGAGCAATGACTTTGTGGTAAGAAAGGTCATCTAGAGATATCTTAATTGTGTGGTGTTATTCTTATAATGCAGTCCTCGTCCCATACTTGTGCTTGCACTATTTCAAAGTGAAATGGAATATTGAATATGAGCTTATTAATTTTGGGCTACCGTACTGGCTATTCATTATTGGGGTTATGTTTTCTATTATTTCAAAGCAATTACTGTTTTTTTTATATATTGATGTCACCTATTGCTCCATTTTGTTTAGCAGTTTGGGTGATTTGTAGGAATGTGACTTTACCTCTTTTGCCTGTTTTGTTCAGAGTTAGTAAATTTTGCATAGTGCATTACACAAATATAATCACTCCTTCAAAACAAAAAGCGAGCACTAGGGAGGTAGGCGGAACTGCATCTTTTCCACGCATCAGGAAAGACATACATTTGTTTTGTTCATGTGTTGGTGTTATTTTCATTCTAAATCATATTTGCTTTATAACATGAACATTTTGCAGTTGGACAGAACTATATTTTCTTGGAACAGGCCCAACTAGGCCTCAATTTGGCCTCGATTCTATCTTGGATTTAAAAATAAATAGGTTTTTATTTCTCATTGACATGGCATGCAGTAAAACATGCACTAATACTCTATGTTGACGAGGTTCTAGGAGAGCCTTGGAGGAAGTTCTTTAGGTAAATTGTTGCTCTCCAAGGTCTCTTCTTCCTTTCTCACTGTAGGCCTATTCATTCATAAGGCTGCTATTGCTTATGTAATCAGATTTGTGCGAACATGTCCAATCTCTTATGGTCAGAGGATAGTTATTATTATTCATTTAGAGGGATAGTTCTAGGATGTTTTATATGACATTTTTGTAATTCTGTCTTCTGATTTGATGATGTTTTGATATATTTGCTCACCCTATTTTGACCGTGTGATTTCTATTGCTTTATATGATTAATTTCTCTATAATAAAAAGATATGTTTTAAGTGGAGCCAAAAGATCTTTGGTTTCTTCCCCAAACTTCTATTGATGCTGTACGATTTTCAATTGATGTACTACTACTATTGATCTGAACCATATTCTGGCCTTTGACTATTTCCATGCTGCATCTATTTTAATTGTTTACTAAGCTTTATATGTATGACTAAAATATTATGCATCTTGATTGACTTGATATACTTTTGCTTTCTATATTGCACTTCAATATTTTAATAAACCTTCATAGTTTCTAAATTACTGATCTCGATCCTCTTTGAGCCATGGCTGATTCTTATTGATTGCCATTTAAAATTCTATTTTGAATATTATCTTCATATATTCTTAGGACACCATTCCTGACCTCGAATTAGATACTTTATTTCTAATATGTCAGATTACCAGAAATAGCGCTAGCACATACAACACAAGCCACTGTGTTTTCGAATGCATTAAAGAAAAGTAGTAATACTAACCTCATAAAAAAGGTTGGGACGATTAAAAGATGCAGTGAAAGTAATGCTTTTCTTCACATACAAAATATTTTGAACATCCTTCAGAATGCTACTTGTAGCAGTTGCAGTCAGGCCAATCAGAGATGCTGAAGGAAACAGGCGCTTCAGTATGCCGAGCAATTTATAGTCTAAAGGATACAAACAAAACTCCTATTACTTTGCTGTGTCAGAGAATGTTCCACTTTTAAGTCAAATATGCATGTTAATCATATAAAAATAAAAAGAAATACCAGGCCTGAAGTCATGTCCCCACTGGCTGCAGCAATGCACCTCATCTACGGCGACACGAGTGAGCCTACCGGCTTCGTGAGCCTTCTCCAGTTTAGACATAAACATTTTACTTTTGGCAATTTTTTCTGGGGTAACGTAGATGAGCTTCAGCTTGGAACTTTTATCTATCATTTCATTGTGAACCCATTTCACATGCTCCTATGAAAAAAGCAAAATAAAAATTGTCAAACGATTTAAAACAAATCTGTTTTCAAATCCAAATGGGGTTCATTTGTTAAATTCCAGTTTTTCAAGTGAGAACAGAAAGAGATTAGGATTGACATACAGTAAAAACGTTTAAAAATGCAGTGGCAGATCAGAAAAACGCATGGTGTCCAGCTGCACCAACTTGACGAAAGAAGAACATCAGGTTTTCCTTTAGGAGTATAAAACAATGAGGTTTGGGGAGTCATCCTTATGGACATGGAAGGTACTTCTAAAACAATGTTTCCTATTTTATAAAAAAAGGGAAGCACTACGCAAGTAGTAGCCTCAAAGCAACTACTAAATAAAGCAACCCACATGGGCAGTCATGTCCTTGTCTGGTTACCAGCAATATTTAGGATTCTACTGGATTCTTGTAAGGCCCAACCATTATCGGGCCACTGGTGAGATCTTAAACTTGAGGGATTCTAATCCACAGCCATTTTCTCTTTCTGAAACAAACTCACCAACTGAATAAATGATTTAGACCTACTATTAAAACGCCCAAGGTTTTAAAATGGCATGCTGTTGGAGATCTGCCAAACTCACACAATTCTAGAAGAGCATACTATTGGAGATCTTTGACAAACTAGTATATGTGTGTAAGTACAAGAACATACCAGAACAAAATAATCATTTTATATTTTAGAGGATGACAAAATCTCCATAAGGAATGGAATAGGCGACCGAAAAAATGTATAGACATTTAGGAATAATTTACTTCAAAATTAATCCAAAGATCAATATAGTTTAGCAGCTGCAGATGTGCATGACCCATAAGATACATTGATTTAGTCAAGAAGTGATACAGTACGCATGGATCTCTTGCTAGTCTCACGGTCCAACTGGAAAGATAAAGCACCTAAAACAAATGCCAGGAAATGTCTAGGAAACCAATGCCTGGCTAAAGTTGTTGCAAAGTGTACCTCTCTAACCAATATATCCCTTACAGAGACCAAACCCCCTACAGAGCTATCAGCCCCAGTCTGCTATAATTGAATTATGCCTTAGGATAAAAGGGCTGGAAAATACTCAAGCTGCCCAAATCAAATATCACTTTGAATAACACGTTTTATTTGGAGTCTATCAGTCATGTTTCATGTTGTGAAACGGGACAGAGACGCCCATATACATGCAATGGAAAAATGGACAAAAACAGCCATCATGGGCAAATCATGAGTTTTATAGCAGCTCGACCTCAGGCCTAGTATGGCGATGTGGGCATATACACTAAACAAATGCTTTGCACTAATTAAAAAATGAATGATTAAAAACTGTCTCTGGTCGAAGGAAAATAAAAAGTGCTATTGCTGATTTACGGCTAACAAATACGTTACACGCTCAACTCCAACTACCCATGAAAGTGGGAAAGCATCGGAGAAAAGTTTACAAAAAAGGGTTTAGCCATCGAGTCAAGTTAACCAAGAGATATTTTACATTTATGTATTTTTAGCAAAGCTTGAGCCATTGATGCTGTATAATAATGGCTCAAGGGGCATTGCAACCACTGCCAGTTCTTTGCCAGATTACACTGGTTGTCAATTGCTGCCACGGTTACATTCAAAGTACCAATACTTTTAAAAGTATGTTTAGTCAGCCTCTCACTCATGGTATTGTCAGGGAACTTTGGAAATGACATTTTCACAAGACCACCCAAATGAACTTTTCAAAATGAGTTAACAGTTCAATCATTTAAAAAGAGTAACGTTAGACCCCGATCTTTTGTTTCTTTTGCCTCTCAAAAAAGCAACGTGGACATGAGAAGACGCAAATTACTTTATGCTGACATGAAATGGAAAAACCTGCAATTAGAAAACGGTAAACAATAAAATAAAAATAAGAAGAAATATATTTTCCTTTTGTAATTACAAAATGTAAAGGTGTTTGAATCCTGTTTCTGGAGAGAACAAATAATGTAATTTAATCTCTTTCAGAGCTCCTACAACCTTATATTAAGCAAAAACAGCATTCCTTTACAAACTAAGCAACAGTACATAAAGCCGTTGACAACAACCTAATAAACCAGCTCTGGGAACATAAAAATAGGTGGAAAAGCACTTTCATTCGCAGCAGCTGTAAAATCTAATGGTTATTATAACAGGACTAGCGCAGGGATGCAAGAGTGGGTTGCAAAAAAAGAACAAGCAGTGGCAGACCAATAGGTTTGGCTTTTTGATAGGTCAACAGTAGGAATAGTAATACTTAGGCAACTTTGTGTTGCTCCAAGCTTTAGAAGAAAGAAAATATCCCAATAAGCAGACTCTTGGGTACAACAATAAAGAAGCAAAGAAGGGCAAATTTGTTGAACAAGCTGTATTAGCAGAGCTAAGCTGCAGCCTCATAGAACAGTGGCATAAAAGGAACTAGAAGATGGTTTTAGTCATGTAAGCGATGAACTTACAAGGCTGTAACTGGCAAAATATTACATATTAGATACTTTTGACAAAGGACTTGTATTTTCATTTCTGCTGCCAGAACACTTATGTGCATGTGTGTCTTTACTTTGTGAACACAAAATGGTAAATCCAATAACATGCTCTCAAGAAAGCAAAGAAACGTAGAAGGACGATTAGTGAATAGCCTTTACCTGTCATAAAGATAATTAATACTGTGCTTCTTAAACCAAAAAAGCCATAAACCAGCAATTAAAATGTAATCTTGTCAGTAAACAAATATATCAAAGAATTTCTACAGGGTCTGAACTAAAGGCTACACATCATCACATGATGTTTTTGAAGTCTAAGGAAAGAACTACTTGAGTACTATCACTAATGGGAAAACAAAAGGGACAATGTAACAATATACCAAAAGGCATGGCCTTCATAGACAGCCCATTCAAGCAATGGAAAACCATGAAATCCCATGAATACCAATAGCAGAATTGGGCTGACTCGAGCTAACTTTCTCTGTACTACATGAACTTTTTTAAAGTGTGGGGAACATACAGTTGCCCAGATTTCTGAAGTGGTATGTAGAGGGAACAAAAAAAGGGGGACAATGTACAGCAAGGAATGAGGGAGTGTTGGTCTACAGAAAGGCAATATTACCAGATCAGTCTACAGAAAGGCAAGATTACTAGATCATGGGACTGGACTGACATTAAAGCAAAGTTACATGCAACAAAAAGGACAAGTTTTTATTATGTGGCAACTACCATTGTCACTGCTATTTCAGAGGTGTATTTAGTGAAAAGATGAACCTGCAAGTTTTAGACCGTTGGTTTTCAAAGCAAATTAAACCATTTTTAACCTACGGCTTACGAGCATCTTCATTTAATATGCCATATTGTCTTCTTTGACTGGCTGCAAAGGCATATCAATTCTTCCACGTTCTTACACATCATTAACACCCACAGCAGTTTATGCTGCCCACCTCTTCTGTACAGAACTCACTTTGAATAGTTGATATAATCTTCTAAACTACTGTCCTGCAA
The DNA here is from genome assembly GCF_964204655.1 of Triturus cristatus. Lineage (NCBI taxonomy): Eukaryota > Metazoa > Chordata > Amphibia > Caudata > Salamandridae > Triturus > Triturus cristatus. Next base: position 495,182,743 of record NC_140585.1, read on the forward strand.
GTATAAGCTTATTTAGCTGAGAACATACAAGTAATAATGAATTTTATCACCATTAGCAGTTCTCTATTACTCTAAGCTAGAAGTTAACAATCTTTACCTCTTTCCTCAAGGAACCTTCACACATCTGCCTGCCCCTTTTGTTTGCATAGGAGTTGTGGCAATAGCAGAGGCATGACAAAGGGCACGATATGGAGCAAATGCTGAAATAATGACTGCTTCTCTATGTGGTCACAGATTTTACACCATTGTTTAGCAGGCAGGTATAAATCAAAAGAGACCGCTAAGGAGGAAACGACCGAAAGACCCACTAACCTTACTGCTGGAAGCATTCAATGAGGTAGCAGAAACTCCCAGCTGCTCCAGGACCATCAGCTGATCTTCCATCAGCGACACCAGAGGACAGATCACAAGAGTGAAACCTGGAAAACAAGGAATTGTTTGATTTAAAATGTTCTACAATTTTAGTGGTCATAATGAAGATTTCATTAGATTTATCAAAGGTATTCTTGAATCTATAACTATTAAAGAACTTGAAAAATAAACTTTAGTCAATTTACCTCCCTTGTGCTGAACTGGATGATACAGCAATCGATTTTTGGATGATTCTCGGAAGTATCATGATTCTGAGCACCTTACAATAATTCATACCAAACTAAACCACGGGTCTAGATTTACTTGCACCGCTGACTAAGTAGTGAAAAAACAGCTATCTGAGAAAAAATACAACTGCGGCCATGTTCAGATGTTCTCAATAGTCGGTTTTGTTTCAATACAGGCAAATACTCCCAGATTAACAGAAAAGTAGAAACATATTCCTGATTCACCTCAGCTTTGTAAGAACAATCACTGGCAAAGCCAGCAGGTCTTTCTATATTTAAAAGCACATTTGCATGTCACTGAAAAGCTGCAATCACACTTTCTGGATAAAGAACTTAAGGCTGTTACTAGATGCCCGACTCAGAAGTGCTTGTGTTAAAAGAAGATGGAGTCTCAGTTCCCCAACTTCTTTATTCAATCCAGTAACACCACCAACAGGAGAACTGCAAGAATGATCTCAGTCTCCAACGGACTACAATAGGACATCACTCCATGGAGACTGTGAGCATTCTTGAAACGAGCTGTGCAGGTGCACTTAAAGGGGCTGTGCAATAACCACAACAGCTTACTGTAGTAGGTTACAGTACTTAGGCTATTAATATAGGTCACTTGATAATGCCAAATGCTTGTTTAGTCGTTTATTTTTTCAAAGTGAAAGCTTTCACTGCTTTCCAATTACCCTGCAAAAAAGGTTTATTTGAGGGGAACATCTTCCAAAATTGCAGCATTTCATATAGACGTGTAGTTTCTTAACTATGTTTTGCACCTTAGCAAACATGTTATGCTAAAACAAAAAAGAAAAGAAAAACAACAGGTGTAGTGGGCAAGTGTATTGGTTTGCAGATGTGAAGATTTTGAACCAGATGGCCTTATGTGCAGTCTCAAGCTATTCACTTCTGTAAATGATATGACATAAATCAATGTATTTTCTTATGGGGCAGATATAAGACTCTTCGCAAGAACCTTCAGCTAGTGTTGGCCACAGGGTCTTGCCTCTGGCCCTGCCTTCCCTCAGCTCTCTACTGGGGTTGACCAAATGGTCTGTGCCCAGCCTACCGCAGGCAGCCAACTCCTGCTATGCACAGTCTTTAGTTGCACCAAACCCAGTACGGGTGGCCTACTCCAGCTCCACCTGGGAATTGCCTGAAGAGCATGGCCTTAGGCTAAGCTTTGTCCTTTATTTTTCAGGACTTGTGCTTCCCATCCCTTTGAGACGTGCACCCTGTGTTAAAATGAAGGATGCCACATAGACAAGTCATGTAGTTAAAGTTTATGGTTATATTCTTCAGGTTACAGTTTCAGTTACAAGTTACTGGACGATGGTAAGATCCCCATTATGCCCCACCAGGAGCAGCCTCCTTGCTGCTCAGTCCATCCACTCCAACTGATCCTTCTTCAAGCACAAACACCCACAGCATTCCAATGACCTCACCATTGGCTGAACAAGTAGATTACAACACCCGGTTTGCGGTCTCCAACTGGGACTTGTGCACCTCAAACCAGATGCTGGGGACCAAACATTTTTCTCTCTCTCTTTTTTTTTTTTAACAACTACAAAAAAATCAGAGGAATCCTTTGGAGCCAGTCCCACATACACCTGGGGATCAGGATGTACTCACCATGCCCATTTTTCACGAGGTGGGACTGAGTATCCTATATCCTGTAATTGTGGGCGCAACATTTTTGTCTAAGTCAAGGGCAGCCAATATTGATGTTTCAGTTTTGTGGATCCAGCTGCATAGCCATTCAAATGGGAGTATTTTTTTTTCCATTTTGGATTCGCAGAGGTCCAAAAAAAAAAAACGGTTTTACGGAACTCTATGAAATGGTCATGATAGCTTTAAAATGTAAACTCTTCATACCCAACTCGGGCCATTTTATAAAAGGTAATTTCTTAAAGACTATTGAACCACTGAATACATTTAATCAAATAAGTTAAGGCAAATCCTTGAGTATACTTTTAAAGACTTCTGGCATAATTTCAATCAGCATTTTTTTAGGTATCAAGGAATCCTAGGGAAGGTAAAATGGGAAATGTCACTATCGGTAATTCACCCTCCCAACCCATGGCCCCCTACCCCCGTTATGCACCCCCGATGGATCTTGACAAAACTTGCCATTAACATCACAAAAGAGTTATATATTTTTCATGTTTCATGCAGATTTGTTGATGGCACCAAAGTTATTAGCAAAACAAAATATGCTTTTCAAATGAAAAGTATGACCTAACCATTACTACACAGGCGCTGCCAGAGTATGATGAAACTTAAAGTCCTGCAAAGTCCACGCTCAGGGGCTGCATGTCATCTTCCTCAGGCGAGTAGCCATCGTGCTGCAACAAAAATGTTTTTCCAAAACTTGTGGCTGCATTCGTGTGAGTTGTTGAATTTTAGAAATGTTAATGTTTGTTTGCCATGACATCAATCAATCGGCCACAGTGATTGCACAGTCCCCTCTTCAAACGTTTTCACTAGTTTCAGTACCTCAGGAAGAAATGGGTGTCAGCCATCAGAACAGGTGCAAGGCAATATATCTGCTGCAGCAGGAAGGACAATGATTTTATCAAGACAAAGCGCATTGCAAGTTGATCAAGCAAGCGAAGGTGAGGCGCTAGTTTAATTTGCATGGCTCATGTTTTCAGGAGCAGGTGGGCAACTTTTAAAAACATTCTCTTCCTGATCAAACAGCAAAATAGTACGAAATTCAATAGCAGTGTCTTTAATATGTAAGGAATATGCTACTTACCAGTATGCATCTGTTCTTGGCATGTAGAGCTGCAGAGTTGTACACTTAGCATAGATCGCCATCTGGTGTTGGGCCCGGATGTTTGCAGTTTGTTTTTCTTCTTGGACAGTCTTTGGAAGTCACGAGTTTGGTGACTCCTCCTTCGGTCCGTACTGCGCATGGGCTTCGGCTCCATCCTCAGATTGTTTTTCGCCAACAGGGAAATGATGGAGCTTGGTAATCACAGTGAGAAACCCATGTGTGTAGTATCTAAATAAGATGTACTGGAACAGATACAGGTAGCCGGGGAGGCGGGTGGGCGTGTACAACTCTGCAGCTCTACATGCCAAGAACAGATGCATACTGGTAAGTAGCATATTCCGTTCGAGGCATATGAGCTGCAGATTGTACACTTAGCATAGATTATATAGCAGTACCCAACCCTAGCGGCGACCACCGGTATCCGTTGCAGTGGTTTGAAATAGTGTCTTTAGTACAGCCTGGCCCACTCTAGCTTGCTGCTTGGAATGCACATCTACACAGTAATGTTTTGTGAAGGTGTGCGGTGTAGACCATGTGGCTGCTTTGCAGATGTCATCTAAGGGTATATTCCCTAGAAAGGCCATAGAAGCCCCTAACTTTCTTGTAGAATGGGCTTTAGGCGGAAGAGATAATGTTCTTTTAGCCTTTTGGTAGCAAATCTGTATGCATTTTACAATCCACCTAGCTATCCCTGATTTAGAAATGGGGTTGCCTTTATGTGATGGAGAGAAGGAGACGAACAATTGTTTAGTCTTCCTGAAGGGTTGCGTTGTTTGTATGTAGTATAGCAAGGCCCTTTTTACATCGAGTGTATGTAAGGCTCTTTCTGCAACAGATTGAGGTTGCGAGAAGAAGACAGGTAATTCCACCGATTGATTGAGATGGAAGGGGGAAATGACCTTGGGCAGGAACTTCGGATTTGTGCGAAGTATGACCTTGCTGTGATGTATTTGTATGAAGGGTTCCTGTATAGTGAACGCTTGTATTTCACCAACCCTTCTAAGGGAAGTGATAGCTACGAGAAAAGCTGTTTTCCAGGTGAGAAACTGTAGCTCGCATTTATGCATTGGTTCGAAGGGCGGACCCATTAGTCGTGTAAGAACTAAATTTAGATTCCATACAGGGGAAGGTGGTGCCCTGGGAGGAATTACTCGTTTAAGGCCTTCCATGAAGACTTTAATAGCGGGCACTCTGAAGAGAGATAAATGCTGTCTGTTTTGTAGATAAGCAGCGATCGCTGCTAGGTGTAGGCGTATGGATGAATATGCCAGGTTACACCTGTGAAGATGGAGCAGATAGCATATGATGTGCTGTATGGATGCATCTAAAGGGTTGATTGTATTGTTACGGCAGTAAATAACAAATCTTTTCCACTTTGCGGCATAACATGCTCTAGTGGTAGGGCGTCTGGCTTCCATGATGATGTTCATGCAATCAGGGGGAAGGTTAAGGTATCCGAATTCTAGGATTTCAGGAGCCAGATCGCCAGGTTGAGCTGAGCTGGGTCCGGGTGCCTGATTTCTCCATGGTTCTGGGTTAGGAGGCATGGGGATAGGTGCAGTTTTTGATGTGGTACCACTGATAGTTGTAGTAGCGTGGTGTACCACGGCTGCCTGGCCCACGTCGGAGCTACCAGAATGAGTGTGAGGGAGTGCTGTTGTAGCTTCCTGACCACTAATGGAATTAGTGGGAGAGGTGGAAAGGCGTATGCAAATCTGCCTGACCAGTTCATCCATATCGCATTGCCCTTGGATAATGGGTGTGGGTATCTGGCGGCGAAGCTTGGGCATTTTTTGTTTTCGTGGGTGGCGAAGAGGTCTATCTGAGGGTGCCCCCACTGTTGGAAGAATGGGTGAAGAACTTGTGGATGCAGTTCCCATTCGTGTAGTTGTTACGTTTGTCTGCTGAGCAGATCTGCCATGGTGTTTTGTACGCCTGGAACGTGTTGTGCCAGGAGAAAGATGTTTTGGGGAATTGCCCATCTCCATATGCTCTGGGCTAAGCGGGAGAGCTGGGGAGAGTGTGTCCCCCCCTGTTTTTGGATATAATACATTGCAGTCATGTTGTCTGTGCGAATGAGGACTGCTTTGCCCGAAATCTGTTTTTGGAAAGATTTTAGGGCTAGAAAGATCGCCAAGAGCTCCAGATGGTTGATGTGGAGCAATTTTTGCTGTGGCGTCCATAGACCTTGCATTGTGAGGTGTAGGAGGTGCGCTCCCCAGCCGGAGAGCGATGCGTCCGCTGTTAGAATCACCTGAGGAACCGGGTCCAGGAACGGCCGCCCTTTGGAAAGGTTTGTGGTGTTCCACCACTGCAGAGAGTGATGTGTGCGGCCGTCCACCAACACCAGATCCGTCAGCTGACCCTGGGCCTGGTTCCACTGTTGTGCTAGGCACTCTTGAAGTGGACGCATGTGTAGTCTTGCATGGGGCACTATAAAGATGCAAGACGCCATCATTCCTATGAGCTTCATGAACACTCTTGCTGGAAGAGAGTGTTGGGGAAGGAATGTTTTGCGTAAGGCTTGAATGCTTGTGATTCTGGCTGTGTTTGGATAGGCAATACCTTTGGAGGTGTCTATAGTGGCCCCGAGATATTGCTTTGTGTGAGATGGTATGAGGTGGGACTTTTGGTAGTTCACCGTGAAGCCTAGCTGGTGGAGCAGTTGGATGGTGCTGTTTGTATGCTGCACGCATTGGTGGTAAGACGCGGCTTTTATCAGCCAGTCGTCTAAGTAAGGGAAGACGTGAATGTGTTGACGTCTGAGGTGTGCTGCTACTACCGCTAGGCATTTGGTAAACACCCGTGGTGCGGTGGTGACCCCGAAGGGGAGAACCGTGAATTGGTAATGTTGCCCGTCCACCACGAACCTGAGGTATTTCCTGTGAGAGGGGTGTATTGGAATGTGAAAGTATGCGTCTTTCAGATCCAAGGTTGTGAGAAAGTCTCCCTGACAGAGGAGCGGGAGGACTTGTTGTAGGGTGACCATATGGAAATGGTCTGAATGTATGTAGGCATTTAGAGGCCGGAGGTCCAGAATGGGCCTGAGGGTACCGTCTTTCTTTGGTATTAGGAAATATAGGGAGTAAACCCCTAGACTTTGCTGATTGATGGGGACCTGCTCTATAGCGTGTTTTTGGAGGAGGGAGAGTACCTCCTGTTTGAGCAGTGTGGAATGTTCTTGAGACATTGGACGGTGCCTTGGTGGGATATTGGGCGGGGTAGATGTTAGCTCGAGACAGTACCCTGACCGAATGATTTGGGTCACCCATTTGTCCGATGTTATGGACTCCCATGCGTGGATAAAGTTTTGTAGTCTGCCCCCGACCGGAGTGGAATGGTCTGGGGGGAGCGGAGGGAAGTCATTGTGTGGGCGGGGTGGCAGAACGGGTGTTGTTAGTTTTGCCCCTGCCCTTATTGTTGTTGCCTCTGTAACCACCTCTTTGGTTGCCCTTTGAAAAGGTATTTTGAGGGGGGGATTTGTAGGAGGTAAAGGTGCTATCGGTGGAGAAGCCTCTGCCTGTGCCACGAAAGGAGGAGCGTCGAAAGGAACGTTTAGAGGCTTGTGTTTGGAGTGCCCCCATAGACTTTGCTGTGTCTGTGTCCTTTTTCATCTTTTCCAACGCTTCGTCTACCTTGGGCCCAAAGAGAGTTTGTTGGTCAAAGGGGTGATTGAGTATGGACGCCTGGACTTCAGGCTTAAACCCTGAGATCCTGAGCCAGGCATGGCGACGAAGCAGGACACTGGTATTTATGGCTCTAGAAGCAGTGTCGGCTGCATCGAGGGCACATTTAATGAAGGTGTTTGTAATGAGTTTACCCTCCTGTATTAGCTCATGAGCCCTATGCTTGTGTTTCTCGGGGAGGTGCTGCATAAGAGCCTCAAGTTCGTCGTAGTGTGCTCTGTCATAGCACGCAAGTAGCGCTTGTGTGTTTGCAATGCGCCACATGTTTGCAGCTTGAGAGGCGGTGCGCTTGCCAGACGCGTCTAGGAGTTTGGATTCCTTGTCTGGCAGTGGGGCTTCTCCTGAGGACTGGGAGTTAGCCCGCTTTCTAGCTGTAGAGACAACTAGGGAATCTAAGGGAGCAGGGCCCTTAATGTATGCAGGGTCTGTGGGTGCCGCCTTATACTTTTTCTCTATTCTAGGGTTTAGTACCCTGGCCCTGACAGGGTCTTTGAACACCTCTGCGGCATGCTTGGTGACACCCTTAAGCATGGGTAAGATAGAGGTGGATTTGTCCTGTATGTCGAATGTATCCAGTAAGAAGTCGTCTTCCACTGGTTCAGTGTGCATGTCCACCCCATGGTAGTGTGCTGCTCTCTGCACTAAATGATGGAACCCTAAGGAGTCCTCTGGAGGAGACGGCCTGGATGGGTATAGGTCGTCCTGAGGAATATCGGGTACATCAGGGTTATTGTAATCCTCCCACGGGTCTGGGGTCCCTGGTGGAGTGGGATCCATTGGGGCGTCCGCCGGATAATTGTCCGGGTCCCCATCATCCGGATCTGGGGACGGGGCCGGAGAGTAGTGAGGTAAAGGTGGCGGAGACCTGGGAGGGGGAGGGGGTGGAGGAGGTGGAGGAGGTAGGGGAGGTGGTAGTGGGGAGGGCACTCTGAGGGGAGAAGTAGCAGAGTCCTTCCGTTTGGGTGGTGGAGGAGGAGCCGGAGTATCAAGGCGTCTTTTCTTGATAATTAAAGTCAATAGTCCAGTCTTTGGATCTTTGGACAGAGTCTTTTGTAAAGGGTCTGGTGTAAACAGAGCCAATGGCGCCGAATCGTCCGTCGGCACCGGTGATTTCGGAACCGAGGACTTCGGTGGTTTGTGTGCGCCATGCTTTTTTGGGGCCTCCGGTTTTTTCGGCGTCGAAGGAGTTTTCGGCGCCGGAGCGTCGGTGCCGACAGATTTGTGTTTGGTCGGCACCGAGAGTCCAGGCTTCGGCACCGGTGGCTTCGGAGTCGAGCTGGATATTGCTTTCTTCGGTGCCGGATGCTGTTTTTCGGCACCGGGCGTCGGCTGGCTCGATCCCGAGCTGCGGTGAGACTTTGGAGGCTTCGACACCGGGCCCGAAGGTGGGGTGATCGAAGCTTTGGTCTTGGTTTTGCCCAGGCCGGCAGGCGAGGGAGTAACCTGAGTCTCTTTGGTTTTGGGCGCGGGGGTGGGAGGGGGCACAGTACTCACGGCCCGCTGCGCCGGTGTGATGTCCTCCACGTCGGAGTCGTCGGCCTCGGCAGCGCTGACGACGTCTTCTTCCTGCTCGGTGTGTGTTTGCCCCGAAGCTTCGGCGCCGTCTCCGAAGATGTCCGGTGGAGCTGCAGACGATGAGTGCGCCATGGTGCGTCGAGCTTTTCGATCCCGGATGGTTTTCTTCGATCGAAAAGACTTACAGGCGGGGCAGTCTCTGGCCTCGTGTTCTGGAGAGAGGCAAAGATTACACACCTGATGGAGGTCGGTGTGGGGAAATTTAGACCCACATTTTGGGCACTTTTTGAACGGAGTCCTTTCCATCGGCCGGGACCGGAGTCGAGGAGGGCCCGAAGGCCGGTGCCGATGTACGGGATGGAGAAAAGTGCCGCTTCGAGAGATGAAGATGATGTTGAAGAAACTCGAAGAAACGAGGATTTTCCGTCTAGGCTGGAACCGTAGAAGTTCGAAGCCGGAGCACGAAGTATCACATCCGAGCCCGATGGCGGAAAAAAAACAATCTGAGGATGGAGCCGAAGCCCATGCGCAGTACGGACCGAAGGAGGAGTCACCAAACTCGTGACTTCCAAAGACTGTCCAAGAAGAAAAACAAACTGCAAACATCCGGGCCCAACACCAGATGGCGATCTATGCTAAGTGTACAATCTGCAGCTCATATGCCTCGAACATAGCTTTACTCAGGCCTAATATGGCGTCTCCTTATTGCGCTAGGATTTTAGTTATTCCTTTTCACAAACAGAAACACAATATGGAAAACAAAAAGACAGTCAGGACTGAATGAACTTCAAGACATGATTCGAACAGAAGGAGGAGTCTGAGGTTTTAAATGCTAGCAATGGCTCTTTATGGTACTGCCATAGGGATGGGTTAGTGCTCTTCTGGTCAGAGAAGCGGTTTCTCTCCAGGAAGGCCTGCATCTGCCTCTCACTGAGGCGGCCTTGCCAATCAGTGGGTGTAGTCACCCACAATCATAATGAGAAAGGGTATTAGCTAATTTCTGAAAGTCAGAATCGTATTGGTGCAAAACACAGCACTTTACACATATGGAAACAACAATATCAACGAGCTCATTAGGACAACATATGCCTGGCGAGCCCAGAGCAACGAGGCACAGTCACAAAAGAGAGGGCAGAAAGAAGAGGTTCGAGAGGGCAATAAGACACGCACTGGGGGAGACAAGAAAGGTCAGGACGTGTGTTCCCATCCACTGATAAAACAATAATGCGGTATGAAACTGCAAACAGAGAAAGAGTTCCCTGCTGTCAGCGATGGCAGGATACAACTCGCCCAATAAAAGACGAACTTTCTGGAAAAGCTTGCAGATCAACTGCGGACGTAAAGCATGGATTCCCCCCAGGGGCAGAAAACATGACAGGAGTTAGGTTACTGGTGACTTCCTACATGTGAAATCCTTGAATATTTGATTGGACTTTGAACCCTTAACTAAACATGACATTCCAAAGGATGGTGCATCGTTCTATAGTGACCCTATGTGTGAGGTAATATGTCATGTGTCACTTATTATTTGTCTTCAATCGAGCAGGCGATAAGTATGAAGAGGGAAATGTTGAGGGAAAATGAGGCTAAGAGTGATGAAAAGGTGGACAATAAGAGTGGGACGGAGGATTATAAGAAGGGTAAGATGGAATAAGAGGAGGGTAACTATATAAAGAACAAGGCCAAGGAGGTTAATGATATGGAGGAACAGTGGGATACAGAGATAGAGGATGAGGATCGATCATCAGGAGGCTGAGAAAGAAGATGAGGAACAGTACAAGAGAGACTGGAAAATGTGTGCTAGTACAACATGAACTTCATCATACTGCAGAGTTGCCAACACGGTGCTACGGTGTGTCACACAATATCAGCTATCTTTGCTATCGGCTCCAGGTGAGGAGCCAATATCACACCGTGTGCCCTCATTGAACTGAGAACCTGTGCAGAGAGGAGGCCTCCAGCTCGCTGTGCTGGAGGCTCCGCACAGCAGGTGCCCAAAAGGGGGTTTAAAACCACTCCAGCATGTCGGCAGCAGCCTCACAAGCCTCGGGGGGATGTGCTCCAAGCCCCGCCCCCTCTCCTTGTCCCCCCACCCGTTCCATATTTTTGGGATCAAAGCCCACTCCCTGTCCCTTCAAGGCCCAAATTCTTATTCACACTAAATAACGAATTTCAAAGTTGGCATGTCTGGACTATTGGTGATCGGGAATGAAGAGGAGTTAGGTTCAACCAATTCTTTTAGGAACCTGAAAAATTGATTCTGAAGCGGGACTAAATATTGTGTCAGACAGCATCTCCATAATGAGAAGACTGTTTCACAGCCTAGCACAATTAACTACATTGAGCAGTATGTTGGAAGCAAATTACTTGACACAGTCAAGATTGAGCGAGCTGAAATGTGCATGAAAAGATTAAGAAACGTATTAGGAATTGTAAATTAACCCACAAAACAGTTAGGTTTACTGTTTTACTTACCATCTGAACACACTGCAGGTAACTGGTAACACAAGCTCTTTCCCCCTCCAGTAGGCATCACTAGAAATATATCTTTCCCAGACATCGTGACATTGATTGTTTCAAGTTGCAGTGATCGAAACTTGTCAAGTTTAAACACATTGTTCAAGGCATCTTTGACCTTCTGGGACCATGGAAAGTCTGTAATAAAATGTTAATCCAAATGTTAAAAATGTGCTCTGCTGCTGTATTTGCAATATAAGTCCTGTGTATAGAGCATTCATTGTTAACACTAATGATGCAGGGCTGTGAAATCAAACAAATAAGTTTGTCATGGGGTACAGAATCTCTTGGCATCATCAACTCACTGAATTGAGGATCAGTGACAATTGAAATAAAATCTCATATTAGAATGATGAAAAATAAACTTCCAAATTGGACAGCTAATAATTGAACGACCATGAACAGATAGAAGCACTCTTTTATTGTACATTAATTTCCGATATAACAAGTTAGCTATAAGGACTTTACACCCACTTGTATGAGTATAACGGTAAATGTACAGAGTTTTCAGAATCGAAAGGGCAGTGCTGCAAAATCTCACACCTGGAAGGCTACTCTAATCTTCCAAAGATCCTCTTTGGGTCTCTAATGCTAGTATCATAAACACCTATCTTAAGTGCCCAATCACAAATATTCCAAACTTTGAACAAGGAAATTCGAGCATGCGGAGAAGGAATAAGTCGTTTCCTAATGCTGTCCCACTAGGACTCAAAGGAAAACGCACAGTCTTCAAATTAACACACTGAACTCGGAAAATGATACGTGGGCATTTGAAGGGTGTTAAAGTGGTTTTTACAGAACAAACAGAACTACAACCCACAGCCGGCTACCCCTTGCACACCCTTTGCGAGTGGGCATGTATGTCCGTATGTTTATTTAGTGGTACTTATATGGCACAATCCTTTCTTGGGCACGACCGTTAGTAGGTCAATCCTCCTCACCAATGACCTACTTCCCAACAATGCAAAGTGCAGAATCTGACAACATATGAAGAGACTGCATGGATAGGGCATTGACAGTGATGTAGGAGAAACTGAGCCAGCGATAACATGACAGCCGGCTCAGCATGCCGTTTTGAAGTGCCTTTAGATCAGGACAGTCACACCGTCATCGAGAACTAAAAGCCAGAAATTCCAAGGAAGGGATTTTAAAGATGGAGTTTCTTTTTTTTAAAGTATGCTTCCATGGGCGTGGCCTGAGGCGTAAAGATGGCGGTCGCACTCTAAGAGTGCTCCTGGACCACTCCGTCATCCGCCTTTCATCCAGCGTTGTTGGCCCCCGCCCGGATCTCCTACCTGTTTGCCGAGTCTCCTTGACCGGGGGCTCCTCTGGCGTTTTGTTGGCGAACTGGTGGCGTTAGGGGCCCCATCTAGCCCCGGGCCTGCTGCGGCCTGTGGATCCCGCCGCCACGGCCTCCTGGGACCTGGACGCGGTGGGTGCGGTGACGTGGCCGGGCCTGTATTCCTGCACCCGTGTGGAGCGACTGCCGCCGGCTCCTCCTGTCGCGCGGCGGCTCCTGGGCATCGGGGCCGCCTCCTCGGACGTTCCGCGGTGTGGCTGAAGGCTGTCCCGGGTGGGGCAGCGTGGCGCCCAAGGCCTTCGATTCGCCCTGGGGCCCCTCCTTCACAGCATCTGAAGCCTCTCAGTGCATCGCGGTGCGCCCGGCCTCGGCTCGGCCAGCACATCGGCTGGCGCCGGGAAGGCGTGGTGTGGTGACTTCTGGGACCGGCGATCATCCGCGTGGCGGACCTTGAGGAGGTGAGCGGCGGTCAGGCGTGGAGGTGGGGTGCCGCCGCCGCCCCCCGTTCCCTGCACATAACTTTGAGGCCTCTGGTGGGCCTGCATGTCGTCTGTGCCGCCTAGGTGTGGTGTGTAGCGGCGCCGGGGGGGGCCTGTACGGTGGCCGCCGCCCCCGCTTCGAGGTGGCTGGCGGATCCGGAGTGGCAGGGTCCAGTGGGCTCTGGTTCGGCCAGTATATCGGCTGGTGTGGGGAGCTCTGAAAAAGCGTGGCGGCGCCCTCCGAGGTGTGCGGGGGGGAATCGGCTGCAGAGTCGGGCAGCGGCACTAGTGGAGGCTCCGTGCGCCGCCCTCCTGCGCATCCTAGGGCGTCCTGGGGCCTGTGAGTGGGCACGGCCCTTGTGGTCAACACTGCAGGCTCTTTGACTGTGGGGCGGAGGCTCGGAGGGGGCAACGGCTTTTGTGGAGGCGGCACGACGCTTGTTGCTCCTGACCCAGGAGGGGTCTGTCCTCCCGTGTTGCGGCTGGCCGGAAGGGAGTCCTGGGTGGCCCGATGAGTCCTGAGCGGGGGGGACTGGCTGTCTACCTTATCCTGGAGGCAAGACTCTTCCAGTAGCTGGCCGCCTGACCGGATTCCCACAGACTTCCACGTCCTCGGTGACAGGGCAGACTCTCTCGAGTATGGGGAGGGATAGGGGGCCCAAGTTTACACCGGCCCCAACGCAGACTAGAATGGACAGGTTCACCACCTCCGGGCAGGAGCCGTCCCGGGGAGGTGGGGGGGGAGCGTCCCCACCCCCGGAGAAGGACCTAGACACCATCCTCCAGGCCATCAAGACCTCACAGGCGTCGGTGGAGGGGAAAATTGGGGAAATTAAAGTGGATGTATCCCTCCTCCGCCAGGACCTTCGCAACGCCACCGCACGGCTGTCCGAAGCTGAATCCCGCATATCCACAGCCGAGGAGGACATTGCGCAGCTCCAGGATCAGGTGGCTCACCTCCGTACCCACACCAGGGAGCTCCATAGGCGGGCCGAGGATGCGGAAAACCGGGCTCGTCGGAGCAATCTCCGCCTGGTAGGGTTTCCCGAGGGGGTGGAGGCGTGCCAAACCGCCACCTTCGTCGAAAACTGGTTCAAGGCATGGATGCCGGGAAGAACCCTTTCGCCTTGGTTCGTGGTTGAAAGGGCACATAGGGCCTTGGTATCCAGGCCCCCTCCCGGGGCTGCTCCCCGCCCTATTATTCTCAAAGTTCTCAACTTTTTGGGACAGGGACGCCATTTTGCGGCAGGCTCGTGCGATTTTTCCAGATTACACCAGGGAGGTCCAGGACCTCCGGCGTTCGTATGTGGATGTCAAGAAGAAGTTGCGATCCTTGGGCCTCCAATACCAACTTCAGTTTCCGGCACGCCTTCTAGTCATCTTCCAGGGTGCGACCCACTTCTTTGGCTCACCACAGGCGGCCTGGACATGGCTGACTGAGGAGCGCCCGCTACGCCAGCAGCCCGATGCCTCAAGGAGGAGGCGCGAGTCGCGGCTCGAGGGCCACGGAGCACCGGGATGCCAGCGCAGGCATCTGACGCGGTCCCGCAAGCGGCGCAAATCAGGTTCTTCGGTGCTCCGGTCCTCGGGTGCGGAGGGTCTGGGCCCTGGGGGGTCCTCCAGCCAGTCGGGCTGTCCGCCCCGCAGCGGACATCGTTCCTCCGAGCCATCACCGGGCGGGTCACCATCAAGGGCCAAGGTGGACTCCGACCTTTCCCGCACGCCTACTCTTTAATCGCGCCACTGTTCGCACCTAGCGCATCTCCACCGGGAGGGGGATAGTGGTCCCTAGATCCCTGGGGGGTCTCGGTGGGTGTCCACACTGTTAACGATGATGTATTGCTTATCTGTTCTTCTGGAGGGGTCCACTACGCACCCTATACGAGCGTTCAAGTTTGGTTTGTGTTCCAAAGGGGTCAACAGATGCTTCCGTTTCCGAAGTGTAGGGTGGCGGGTTGGGTTGGGCGGCGGGGTTTTCTTTGTTGTTGCGGGGAGTCAGTACACTCCCACGGTTTCACGTTGTTTTCTGCTGTTTACTGCACCACGCTCATTCGTCATTTGGTCTCCTTGGCACATGCGTTCACGGCTCAGGGTCCGTCCCACCAGCGCGCCCTCAGGTCTGCTCCCGGCCTTGCCCCGGCCACTGGCCTTCCCCGGCCCCAAGAGCTTTTGTAGCCGTCTTCGGCCCGCATGAGTGATCTACATTCCCCGAAAGCAGCCCTTCCTATTTTATCCTGGAACGTTAATGGCCTGTTAGATCGTCACAAGCGAGCGACAGTATTACGTTAAGTGCAGCGCCTTAGCGTAATCGCGCTGCTGCTTCAAGAAACTCACCTTATGGGGAATCATTGCCCATTTCTGGCGTGTTACGGTTATGACAGGGTGTGGCATTCGGGCTTTGCCCGCGGGTCGAGAGGCGTGGCTATATTGAAGCGTACCCTTCCCTTCGTGCTGCCGCGAGTCCTTCAAGACCCGCAAGGCACGTATGTTATAGTATGCGGTACCTATGGGGGCACCCCCCTTAATCTTGTTTCTCTGCACTTACCCCCTTCGATGCTGGCCGTGACTCTACGACAATCCTCCACCCTGCTACCTACCCCCCCCTGGGGCCCACAGTCATTGGGGGGGATTTTAATGCGGTTTCTGCCCCGCTTATTGACACGACGGGGACCCCGTCCATGTACAGAATGGCCCAGGCGAGACACCTCCCGAGCTGGGCTGAAGCTCATGGACTCTGCGATGCATGGCGGATCTGGCACCCGCGCGCTAAGCAGTTCACGCACACTTCCGCGGCACATCACACGCAAGCGCGCATAGATTCCATCTTTATCCCGCCCACGGATTGCTCCAAGATCCAGGACATCCGTATACTTCCGAGAGGTATCTCTGACCACTCCCTGGTGCTTCTCCTTACAGGGACTCCTCCCCCCCACTCTCGTCCCATGTGGCGGTTGAATGCCTGGTTTCTTCAGGACAGGGACTTCCAAAAGGCGGTGGGAGTGGAGCTGCAGGGATACTTTGTTACTAACGAGGGTTCTGTTCCATCTCCGGGTACACTGTGGGAGGCGGGTAAGGCCACTATTGGGGGCTTCGCCAAAGGTCATGTCCAGCGGCAGCGTCGGGAGAAACTGTCGACGATTACTTCATTGGAGGCACAGGCCTTGCGCCTATAATGCTCCCCCTCCACAGTGGGTGACGCGACTCTGGAGCGGCGCCTCGTGAGTGTTCGAAGCGAAATCAAACATCTCTCGTTGGAGGCGGCAAAGCTCCTGTGGAGGTAGTCTGTGGCCAGGGTATACGATGGGGCGATTAAAATTGCACGATCCTACATAGGCTCGCCACATACCCCAGAGCGAGCCGTATAGTTCCTGAGATACTGGACCAAAGGGGGTCGACGCAGCAGTCCCCGATGGCTATGGCTAATGCGTTCGCTGCCTTTTACCGCCAGCTTTACGCTAAAAGGATCCCGAGTCTGAAGCTGCACGACCTGATGAAGCAGACAATTGCCACTCTCCCTCAATTAGACTCTAACGCCTGCGTTGATCTTGACCGCTCTATCTCCCATGATGAGATTAGCAAAGCCATCACGTCCACATCACCGAGCAAGACCCCCGGTCCTGACGGTCTTCCTCAGGAATACTATGCAGTGTACCGTGAAGTCCTTGTGCCCCGCCTCGCAGACCTATATGCCGAGGCCCTGGAGAGAGGTTCCTTTCCACCCGAAACCGATATGGCAACTATTGTGGTCCTTCCAAAGTCCCAAACACCATCTGCACACTGCTCTGACTACCGCCCTATCTCCCTTATCAACACGGACGTCAAAGTGTTTGCTGCGATCCTCACTCAACAGCTGAAGCCCTACCTCACCACGTTGGTACAATCGGACCAATGCGGTTTTATGCCCCAGCGCGGCACCAGACATTGCCTTCGATGCCTGCACTTGGCCCTGGCCCATCGACACGTCCTTTCTCCGTATTTGGCACTCCTTATTGACTTCGAGAAGGCATTTGATTCGGTGGATTGGACATACCTCGATGACGTGTTGGACGCGATGGGCTTCGGCCCGCGCTTCCGTCAGCTGGTTGGGGTACTGTTTCCCCAGCCTCGGGCACGTGTCCTGGTTAACGGGGTTCTCTCCGACACCTTCCCCATCCAACGGGGGACGCGGCAGGGTTGCCCGCTTTCGCCCCTTCTCTTCGCTCTGGCGATGGAGCCCCTAGCAGCTCTGATTCGGTCTGAAAGACTTGTTCGGGGGTGGGAGTGGCCCGACTCCACAGTGGATAAGATCGCTCTTTACGCGGACGATGTCTTGCTTTTCTTAACCGACCCTACACAAATCGGGTCCTCGCTGTCTCCAGATTCTGCAGTCCTTTGGGCAAACCTCTGGCCTCCGCATGAAGGCCAATAAGTCGCTTCTTGTCCCGCTCCATCTTTCTAGAGAATGTTTCGACTGGCAATCCACAATACCGCTACGGCGTCAGTCCTTCAAATATCTCGGGATATGGGTCACGCTCCTCCCGGAATTGGGATGGTCTCTTAACATCACCCCGCTTGTGAAGAAGGCTAAAGCAGATCTCTGCAAGTGGCAGACATTACCGCTGAACCCTCTGGGGAGGGTCGCCTTGTTTAAAATGCTGATTCTCCCCAGATTTCTTTATGTACTGCAGAACACCCCCTTTTGCTTTCCGAGGGTGTGGTTTCGGGAGATTGACACTTTGGCGGTTAAATTCCTATGGGGGGTGGGAGGGCCGGATAGCGTTGCGTACTTGTCAGATTCCAACCTTTGATGGGGGTATGGGGATGACGCATTTAAATCTCCATTACCTGTCTACCGCCCTCAGTAACCCCCGAACCCCATGGACCACAGCCGGAACCTTGGCATCAAACTAGACTCCTCCCTCACCATGACCTGGCAGATCAATGACGTCGCCTCCATCTGCTTCCACACTCTCTGCATCCTTTGGAAGACTTTTAAGTGGATCCCCCCCCCCTCCGAAGCCAGAAAGACCATCACCCACACCATCATAACTAGCATGCTGGACTAGGGGAACGCCCTCTACACGGGAATCAACAAGTCCCTGCTACGCAAACTCCAGACCATCCAAAACACCGTGGCCAGACCCGTCCTCGGCATCCCACGACAAGAGCACATCACCCAGCACCTACAAAACCTCCACTGGCTCCCCGTCGAGAGGAGCGTAACCTTCCAATCTCTCCACAACACCGGACCCAGATACCTGAACAAAAGAGTCTCCTTCCACGTACCCAAAAGAAACCTCTGCTCCGTCGACCTTGCCAAAGCAAAAAGCCCGCGCATATGCAGAACCAGGGTGGGTGGAAGAGCTTTCTCCTACGTCGCAGCCAAGGCCTGGAACAAGCTCCCGGTCAACATCAGACGCTCTCCTACTCTGCACATCTTCAGGAAAAGCCTCAAGACCTGTTTTTTTGCCTAACTCGGAGCTGCACCCCCACCCCCAGCGCCTTGAGACCCTCACGGGTGAGTAGGGCGCTTCACAATTCCCCGATTGATTGATTGATTTAAACCTAGTCCACTTATAAACCTTAGAAATATATTGAAGTTTCAGCTAATTCAATTGTGTGTAAACACAATAGTGTCTCGCATGAAATTTAAGCTAAATTACTATGGTCTTTAGGCATATATGTACATCTGAGCCCCTTTTGTTTTACAAATCATAGGAGCATTTGCAATAGAATTCAAATGGGAGTGGAGTTGCCACACCACTCAGTTCAGGCAGGGTGCCATGTTTCCAGTCCTGGGCTATCATTTAATGCATTCTGGGAATTGAAGTCTAGTTTTGCTTCAAATGGACTAATTCACCTGGGTCCGGATTACAGACGTGACCCTGGGAGCAGGTGAAATAAAAAGGGCCTTTATGATACATATTGAACAGGCACACAATACATAAGGTGAACACTAATGTGCATTTTGATGCTATATTGCCACATTTGAATTTCAGAGAGTTCTGCCTCATCTGGGGGAACAGAACACTTTGTGTCACTAAGGCTTTGAGATATCGCCTCTTGTCTTAGGCTCTTCAATAAACATGGCCTTGATGTGACTAACAATGGTCGTTAGTCCCAGTTTTATCTCACTTGGGCAATTTATTTCTCCTCAACCCTTTACCACCAAATGCCTCCTTTCCAATGCCATCATAGGCTAAGAGCTGTTCACCCAGCAGCTAGATCTAGTCAATCTTATACATTGAACTTTGTTTAACGTCTCCTCTTATAGCATCAAGGTAAAGGGAGTGAGTTTAAGGGTGCTTAATTATAGTATCTTCCCTGATTTAGCCAATCATTGCCAGATAGGGCCTTGGCCCAGGCGTCCCTCCATTTATCTTCCCTTTCCATTCTTTGTTACCCATTTCTGACTCACCTCTTATTTTCTTCCACAAGACTACATTTTAAACCCTGCTCTTATTGGTTCGCAGTTACACCTGACAACCTTAGGGTGGTCTTAACCCCAACCTTTTGCCTTCCTCCTCTACCTTTCTGACAAAGTTTTTGCTAGTATTAGAACTCTGCACACTTTACCAATGCTGACAAGTGCTAAAGTGCGTGTGTTCTCTCCCCTTAACATAGCAATATTGGTTCATGCCAAATCGGCATATTTGATTTCCTTATAAGTCCCTAGTGAAGTGTTACTCCCTGTACCCAGGGCCGATAAATTAAATGCTACTAGTGGGCCTGCAGCACAGATTGTACCACCCACTTAAGTAGCCCTTTAACCAAGTCACAGGCCTGCCATTGCAGAGCCTGTGTGCGCAATTCACACAGCCATGTTGACCTAGCAAAATAAACTTTTTGCCAGGCCCAAACTGTATAGATGTATTCACTTTGTAATGGAATGTGGAACCATCTGCATGGGTGGAATATTATGCTTTGAATGTGAAGGGTGGTTAAAGCTGTGAAGCTGTAGTTCAAGCTGGAGGTGTTTTTCCCTGATCTTACTGAATAAAGACGATTCCTGAACATAACGGTCTTGGATCTTATCTTTACACAAACCTTCCCTTTATTCTACATACAAGTCACCCCTAAGGTAGGCCCTGGACAGCCCAGAGGGCAGGGTGCAGTGTATTTAAAAGACAGGACATGTAGTTTTAAGTTTTGCATACCCTGGTAGTGAAAAACAATTAAGTTCATTTTTCACTACAGCAAGGCTTATATCTCCCATAGTATAACATTGGGATTTTCTTATTACATGTTATTAGTGTAATCCCCAAATGGGAATATATAACTGATACAAGTTTGGTATCTCTGGAATCCTAATTTAAAATCCTAACTAATGGTTTAGTCTGACTTTAAATTACAATTCTGAAAACTACACTTTTAGAAAGTTGGCATTTTCTTGCTTTAGCCATTTGGTGCCTGTAGCCTGTCTCTGATCACATGACTTGTAGTTGGAAGTTGGGCTTTGTGCATTCCTCTTAGACAACCACACATAATGGGAGCTTAGGTTTGACTTGACGGGTCATCCTAGCAGGATGAGAGGGAGGAGCTGGGCACAGCCTCACTAATCTCTGAATAGGATGTATCCTGATCACACACAAAGGCCTCATACCCCTCCGTAGTGAGTCTGGAGCCAAGACAGGAAGGGAGAACCTCTGTGCACCTCAAACGCATGTCTTTGAAGTCTCCCTCACTTTAAAGGTACCACTGGGTATAAGCACTGGATGTCAGACACCACCACTTCAGTACACTTCTGTACCTGAGGATACTCTCCCAGGAAGAAGGACTGCTGTGCTGCTGAAGGAAGGCCACTCTGTTGGAATGCACTTTGCTGAATTCCTGCTTTGCTGATTTGCTGCCTGTTGCCCTCTTGCCTGTGTGAGAAGGACTGGACCTGCATCACTTGACCCCCGAGTGACTCCAAGGGCCAGCAGGTGGGCCTCCTGATCTGAAGCCTCACGGACATAACAGGCTTTCAGCCCATGCACTTAGACTCTGCACAGTAGACTCACAGATGGCAATGTACAATCACTATGAGATAAGTATCACATTGGGTCATTAGCTTAGAACGTCACTGGAAAATTACATGAGAGAATAGGTGTTTAAAATAGATAAAAAGACATACTTTCTTATACATTCTGGACGCAGCTGATCTGGTAAATTAGCCCAGGGGGAATTCATCGCGGTCAATCAATTTAAATTATGTTCACAGAACTAACACCTGCAAACTGGTTCACAAATGTAATCATACAGATATACCTCATTTTGATGGATCAGCATTTTAAATTGCTTCAATTATTCAAAACTTCTTAAATAAACTGACACCAAACAACTAAATAAACCTATTTGATGGTACCTCTGATTACAAGCAAAATGTATGTGTGTGTGTGTGTGTGTGTGTGTGTGTGTGTGTGTGTGTGTGTGTGTGTGTGTGTGTGTGTGTGTGTGTGTGTGTGTGTGTGTGTGTGTGTGTGTGTGTGTGTGTGTGTGTGAGAGAGAGAGAGAGAGAGAGAGAGAGAGAGAGAGAGAGAGAGAGAGAGAGAGAGAGAGAGAGAGAGAGAGAGAGAGAGAGAGAGAGAGAGAGAGAGAGAGAGAGAGAGAGAGAGAGAGAGAGAGAGAGAGAGAGAGAGAGAGAGAGAGAGAGAGAGAGAGAGAGAGAGAGAGAGAGAGAGAGAGAGAGAGAGAGAGAGAGAGAGAGAGAGAGGTGTGTGTGTGTACTTATACAGCAGCTTTTGTTCGGTCTAAGAGCAAATATTAACATTGCAATTTTTAGTTGCACACATCTGAAAGTCATTCAGCCTATTATCTTGTGATGCTATTCACCAATCTGAGCCCAATTTTAAGCAAAGAAATGGATAAGACATGCCAAGCATCTACCAATTTTGGTGGACATTTTTCAAATGTCTAAATTTTGATTTCCTAGAGTATTAACAATGGCTATAAATCATCAATTGTCCCACTGTGATATAAATGCTGTGTTTTGTTAACTGCTTTCGCTTACATCCTACTTAAAATATACTAAATGCCTGCCAATTCCAGTTGCTATTATGCAAATCTTTCGGATGGTCAGTGTCTCTCCTCTACATGTTATGTGAGGTTGTGCTGTTGGTACTTATAAAGAACACAACTAATCATTAGTTTGATCCTATGCTATGGGCTGGTTGCATTCTGGGAGAAGCCCAGCGCCCAATGCCAGGAGTTCCTTCTGAGTCACTCAGAGGTGGTATGTTCTTACTGTTTTTTCCTGGTTCATACCTGGTTAAGTCATAATGTCCTGCTCAAAGATTTCTGGTTTGGTGAATTGGGTTTTGAACAGTTCTGCAAAAACAACAGTTGATGGACAGAATGTAGAACAATGTCATACATTCACCCCAGTACAGAGATCTGGGCCTAAATCCAAAGACATTTTACCAACTCATTTCTTAGGGTGTAACCGCCAAATGATTGGAGATGGTCAAGGCCTAGTATTCTGAAACGTAGACACACACTGCATTGAGGTTATGCCTGATGTTCTGTCTGACCTGTGTATAGAGCATCTTGGCGGCAAGCCTGGCAAGAAGGATCATGCTCGCTATGCATGCTTACTTAAAAACAGCATAAAGATCTTGGGCCAAGTGATTTAGATGTTGCAATGAGCAAAATCTTGTAAGCCTTCCAATCGCTGGGCCTATTACTGTATTTTATCGTTACAAAATACAAAGAATTGAAACTACATTGTGAAACACACTGCCAATTAGATAGGAAACTTTGTCTGCTTGTATGCGTGTATGCTATTATGGAGG
Organism: Triturus cristatus; assembly: GCF_964204655.1. NCBI lineage: Eukaryota > Metazoa > Chordata > Amphibia > Caudata > Salamandridae > Triturus > Triturus cristatus. The sequence continues at coordinate 495,205,355 of NC_140585.1, forward strand.
AAATTATTGTTGGTGCTTTCGATCAGGAGGAGGCATATGTGTTTTTCGAAGTCCTACAATCTGAAGTTGAAATAGAGCAATACCTGCAGAGATGAGTTTTACCAACAACGAAGCTAGGCATGAGCAACAGGAACAGCTAAAGTCCAAAGTCATAACATAAGCATGGTGCAAACGAATTTTCCTAAATGTATCCACACCAGAAGCTTACTTCTTTCAGTCAGAAGCTCAGAACAGTTCATCAAGAATGAACGTATTATCTCGCATACCTTCCTTGTTCCAGGTTTCTGCCAAGTCATTCCCCATACTCGCTCCTTCCTCTGCATCTTCAGAAAGCTGCTTTAATTTCTTCTTCAGCACAGACTTATTCTGAAGAAGCACCTGCTGTCTTTCAAGGAGTTCTTGAACTTGGATTTCGACAGCCTGCAGCTCACTATTAATGGATTTGAGCTCCTGTTCCATCTCTGCAAACAGTCAATAATTTAGCAATTAGTTCTGTAAGAGGCAGTACACTAAACATGTTCTGCAAAGTATTATTCCCACTGACCTGATACATCTGCCATCCTTGAAAGTTGAAAGTAGCAGTCGTTTTCAAGACGGAGTAATTCTACCTAAAAGTACAAAATATATGCTTTAGCCAGTACTTTAAAAAAAGTTCACTTATTGTTGACTGATATATCCCTATAGTAAATCGTTTCAACAACCATATTTATGGAATAATTTGTCATTAATAACACATGAAAGACGGAAGCATACAAGGCCACAAATGTATGAAAGGTAGTGCCTTCTTAATTGGTCCACGTCAGTGGATAATCAATATCAGAGACATTGCTCGAATGAAGATCATTTGTGTTGTTTTTATTTATCTTTTTATCAAAGGAGCGCAAAAATTTCAAATTGTGAAGAGAAAAACAAAAGCCGACACGTGTTTCGCCCTAGTGGCCCATTGGCCGTGGGCTTTTTCAAGGCTAAAGTGGTATGAATACAAAGAATAAGGTAGAATAAGTTAAGTTTAAAGGGTGCAGAGTTGTCAGTAGAGTGAATTGTGGGAAAGTGGAGAACAAAATATTAGCCAGAAAGAAAAAGATGGTGATAGGAGAAGGGGGAACCAAAGAGGGGATAGAAAGAGGGCAAGAAAGAAAAGAAAAGTGCAAAAGAGAAAGGAAAAGACGGTAGGGAAGAGATAGTGAACCAAAGGGAAGAGGAAAAATATAAATCATAAAAGCTTGTAAGCAACGGCATTCAAATATTAATTGCAACAGTACATGAGCGACGAATATGGAAAAGGTAAGTCTAATAGTTAAAGGTCATGCATTGAAACAAAGTGTAGAGGGCAACAAATACAAATGTAAGTGTTATGTTCAACGCAATTGTGACATAGGTGATATCGTGATCACATGAGAATTAAGAAAACACATATTAGGCTCAGGATTAACAAAAACACATAATGGGCGCAAGATTATCAAAACACATGTTAGACGCGCCATCATATACAGCACAGAACAACATTAAGCATGAGGTTATGCAGCCAGTGTAGTAATACTTTAAAACACGGACTAATGATGTCGTCAAAAAGAAAGAAAAAGATTATGCATCATAGTTCATAGAAAAGCAAAAGTAAAACACAGTGAGGCAAACGTAGTCGAAACATAACATTAAAGCCTCAAAAGAACTGAGCGTAGCAAAAAGGCTGCTTACCGGTGAATATTAATCAACACAGTCTTCCTATAAGGGAAACAAAGGATTTGCAATAAATCACTGTAGGGATTTCATTGTTTTACGTAGCCTCTTAACTACACGACCAATGTTTAATACAAATCCCACACTAATCCCTTTTCTTTGCATTTGTACCTCATCGCTTCATGCAGCTTTTAACCAGGCGTCTATCCTCCGATTATTTCACTGGCAACTCATGGGTATTATAACGCTTAGAATTCATTGCCAAGCGCGCCATTTTCCCCTATTTCAAACCGGCTTCTCAGCCTTTTCTTTCTTATTAAGCTCCCAAATATGCCCGTTTTGCCACCTACTATTTAGACTACAGTGATTTATTGCAAATCCTTTGTTTCCCTTATAGGAAGACTGTGTTGATTAATATTCACCGGTAAGCAGCCTTTTTGCTACGCTCAGTTCTTTTGAGGCTTTAATGTTATGTTTCGACTAAAGTTTGCCTCACTGTGTTTTACTTTTGCTTTTCTATGAACTATGATGCATAATCTTTTTCTTTCTTTTTGACGACATCATTAGTCCGTGTTTTAAAGTATTACTACACTGGCTGCATAACCTCATGCTTAATGTTGTTCTGTGCTGTATATGATGGCGCGTCTAACATGTGTTTTGATAATCTTGCGCCCATTATGTGTTTTTGTTAATCCTGAGCCTAATATGTGTTTTCTTAATTCTCATGTGATCACGATATCACCTATGTCACAATTGCGATGAACATAACACTTACATTTGTATTTGTTGCCCTCTACACTTTGTTTCAATGCATGACCTTTAACTATTAGACTTACCTTTTCCATATTCGTCGCTCATGTACTGTTGCAATTAATATTTGAATGCCGTTGCTTACAAGCTTTTATGATTTATATTTTTCCTCTTCCCTTTGGTTCACTATCTCTTCCCTACCGTCTTTTCCTTTCTCTTTTGCACTTTTCTTTTCTTTCTTGCCCTCTTTCTATCCCCTCTTTGGTTCCCCCTTCTCCTATCACCATCTTTTTCTTTCTGGCTAATATTTTGTTCTCCACTTTCCCACAATTCACTCTACTGACAACTCTGCACCCTTTAAACTTAACTTATTCTACCTTATTCTTTGTATTCATACCACTTTAGCCTTGAAAAAGCCCACGGCCAATGGGCCACTAGGGCGAAACACGTGTCGGCTTTTGTTTTTCTCTTCACAATTTGAAATTTTTGCGCTCCTTTGATAAAAAGATAAATAAAAACAACACAAATGATCTTCATTCGAGCAATGTCTCTGATATTGATTATCCACTGACGTGGACCAATTAAGAAGGCACTACCCTCCATCGTTTTCTTAACCTAAACTTTTCAATGGCTCTTGGGTGTAGCCATTTACAAGGACTGTGCCACATATAAAATTGGGCCCTAACAACTGCAGCGTCGCAAGTCCAGAACTTTCCACCCATACAGCAACCTACACAAATGTATGAAAGAAGTCAAATACATATAAACATAGTACAGATCATAAAGAAGATTTTAAAAACAAAAACGGGTAGCCAAAGACGGTTCAACAATTCAGATGTACAACATAAGTTTTATTTAATTGGTGCTGATCCTTCTTCAAACGGTTTGCCACTTTTCTTAAAGAATGGGGTACGCCAAACTTTTCTTAAAATGCTGTACAATTGTGAGAAAAAAAAGTGTTCTGATATTTCCAACACACCATCCTTACATATATATTATCACTCTTTCGAAGGTAATTTCCACCTGCATTTTGTCACTACCAGCAGTCGGATTGGATTCAATCTTCTTGCCGTTGGGGAGGTGAGGAGATGGATCTACTCTTTAAACCCCAAGTACATGTTTTGCTTCAAAATATGTTCTAACAGTTTAGCTGGTGTCAGGCTTCTGCTTAGCTAATGAGAGGCTTTGGTCCTTAGAACTTTCTTTCATTGACAATACATGTTCAAGAGCCCGAAAAGACATGCTCTAGCCAACCCTCCTTCCACGCCCTCAAATCTCAGTAGGTCTCCGACTACCTTCTTATAAAGCAAGGTCTTTGGATACATCCATAACCTGACCAGATGATCAGCACCATAATTTGGCCCTTACTTATTTATCTGATGCTTTTTATACTACGCTTAGGCGCCGATATGATGTCAGAATGTGGGTACATCAGGTTTACTGGGTGAGAGACAAATAGTGGGGAAATCATTCAGAAGCAACTACCAGGTGGGGATAACTGAAGGTGGGAGAAATCATTCAGGATCCAAATGCTTGGAGGAAGCGATGGTCTCCAGTTGTGTTCGGAAATATCTGATATCAGTAATTTCTTGCAGGTGCAGTGGGAGAGACTTAAAAGTAGTAATCTAAGTGGCGCAGAGACCTTCCCATAAATCATTTTATCTTGTGGAGAAGGAAGGGCTTCGCTGCAAATAAGGGCCCGATTACAATGACGGTGGACTGCTACCAACAACCCATTGGTGGCGGTCCCACCCCCATCGCAATCATGTTTTCCACCCGCCACATTTGGATGGCGCCACAGATCCGTCAGTGGAGGAGTAATGCCTACAATGGTGGCGATGCCCGCTAGGCACCGCCATAGGCATTACGATGTTCCTTTCCACCGGCCCTTTCATTATGGAGAACTCACCATGAAAAGGCAGACGGAAAGGGATATTGGGGGCCCGTAGTGGGCACTCATTTCCCCCCTGGGCCTCAGTTATTGGTTATGAGGGCACCTATGGTGCCCCCTACATATCTCTGCACCATATGGCAGGCACTGCATGTTGCCTGCCACGTACTGCAGCCAGCAGCACCTGCCACAATACATAAAATAGACATTGCGACCGCCGTGGTGGCGGTCGCATCCTTTTTTAGATTGCGGAACCACCGACCTGTAGTTGGGCGGTCCCTTTTCTGAATGGATGAATGAGGCCCTAAGATGGTAGCTTCCATTGGGGCTCTTCCCCCACCCTGCTGACCCAATAAGGAAAATACGTGGATTCAGGACACTGAATGGCAACACTGTACTCCAAATAAAAGTTTGATACTTTCTGGTGTGCCTTACAATCCAGCAATGGTGATGAGAGGAGCTGATTGCTCGGACAACTGAGGAAGGGTCTGTGCTCCATTATGCAAATGCATGTTCCACAGACCGCAGCATGACTGATTCCTCAAGTGTGCTGACAAATTGCAGAGATCACTGTACCCAATCCCATACCTTCGACCTCACAAAATCAGGCTGATTTCTTACATCAAATCCTAAGAATGGGGGCTACCAGTGTGGACTGGCAAGGCTGGAGGATTCATGCAGGGATAAACAGCGAGACTCCCTTCCCTTACAAGGGCAGGCTGGCCTGCTGGCAGAGTGTTGTGTTGCTGCTCCTCTAAATGCAGAGATGGAGCTGCTTCTCTACCAGTCATATCGATAAGAGATCAATGCCAGCCAGTGTGTACTGAATTCAGCGGACATCCAGAGCTGCCAAACTGTGGACCTTATCAGTTGGAATGGAATGACACTGCATTGGGTGTTAGGCTTCCTACCGGTTAATATTGTCCCAGCATGCTGCTTCTCCTCATCTCAGGATTTCATCGAGGTCTGGTGCTACTACGCTGCAGCCAATCAAACTCCAAACCACAGACACACTGCCAATGATCGCTCATAGTTCTTATACCTTCCAGATACTCTGTGGAAAACACACAGTGATGGCCTGCCAGCATGTGGTTGGGTTGATGGCACCCTCATTGCAGTGCACCCCTTGACTGACATGCCCTGGTGAATTCATTCTCTTCTGGGAACATTGTGAGGAGGATTATCCTATTCCCAGGAAGTATCATCATTGGTTGCATTGGAGCTGTCCAGGCACTACCATGATCTATGCTAGGGAGTGTTGCACAGAGGACTGAAGTCAACTCGAGAGGACAGTATACACATCTGGTTTACCTGTAGAGGCAAGATTAACACAGCTGTAGGATTGCCCTGCAATCCCTAGAGCAGTCCAATCACCTGTCAAAGCCTACACCACTGCAGCACATCCTATTAACAGAGGCATCTGCAGGAAAATATGACATGGCTGCTCCAACCACCTCATCAGATAGACTGTCAGTCATCACCCTAAAAACACTGATGAGGTAACTTACATCAATAAAAACAACTACAGGGTTTATCAGAGATGACACTGCTACAACACCTACTGGCACGCTTTCAGACTAGGCAAGACTCCGCAGACAGATTGATAGCAGAAGTAGAGAACCCCATAGACCGGATGAGCAGAGGACACAAGAACTGCAGACTTTACAAAGAAAGAAAATCAACTTGGAAGACATAAGCCGCCGGACCAATATAACATTTTTGGGGATATCGGAAGGACTATACGCAGAAGACATGTATTCTGGTGACATTTCACTGGAGCTCACCAAGCATTGAAAATTTAAATGGCTCACAAAATCGTCTCAGAGCCTTTGTAAAACAGGATGCCTTGAGGTCCATAATAGCCTGCTTTCACCATCATCAACATGCTAGGTAGGCTATCTCCTTAGCCAGGAAACATAATTTGTCTGCACCTTAACGAAAACCAAAGAATACTTGCCTCGGCTGACTTCTACCAAAAGACCAATGATACAAGGAAGAAGTTCCTTGCACTATGCCCTTTGCTGTGCCAAGTGGGACATGAGATACAGAGTGCTAGAACCAGCAACTATGATCAATACTACTGATGGGAGAAACAAAAAATGATATGAACTAAAAGACCCGGAAGCATTTCCGGAAACACTGGAATCCTCTGCTATGGATACATCACAGGCATAGCTGCAGGTAGCAGACGCAGAACTGCTCCCTTGTAAAAGGGAGAATGGTGCAACCCCCACTGCAAATATCACACTTTCCTAAAGACAGACTAGAACTAGGGATATTCAAGGCGCGGCAGAGAAAAATCTAGATGTTCCCTTACACTTTAGGAGACTGGGTGAGAACCAAAGGCCGTAATACACATGTGCCTCAGGGGCTCAACAGGCCTTTGCGCCCGCATTGCATGCCCTTGGGGTACTTTGGTATTACAGAAAGGGCCGCAAATGCTTGGGAGGCCAATTAGCACTACAGATATGGTTGGTGCACATATAGCGCCAGCGTTATCAATAGAGGGCATTCCTTCATTTGAATGGGGGCGTGCCCACATGCAAATGAGGGAACATGCAAATGAGGAAATCTCTTTGCCTTTGCATCCGCGCCGTATTACTGATGTGCAACCAAACATACGGGTTGAGCTCATTAAAGTCAGTCAGGCTGAGCCACCTAAACAGTAACCAACAACAACTATGCCAAACTGACTACTCCTTTACAGCTAAATTAATGTGTGACCTCTTTAAACAATAAAGACTGTCACCATTTATTTTCAATTTTTTATATATAAAAAAAGTCATCATCTTCAATGTTGTGCACAAAAAACACATACAAAAATTGGATCAAACACACTAATATTACTTAACCTACCCACCAACAAAAAATCAAATTACTACAGTGGATACAAAAAAGAATTCACAAACACAATTGGCAAATCATGTAAAACAGAAAGAACATTACAAAAAATACAACAAACAATGCCAGTTCTTATTTTTCAAAGGTCCAGAACCGGAGCAAACAGCGATTAACAAAGATAATCAAAAGCACAATAGTTTATATGGATACCTATTGCTCCGCTTGTAAATGGACAATGCACCTCAAGAAAAACATAACTTCTGAAGCCAGGTTACTAGTTTAAGTAGAAGAAAATGACTTTTAATAGTTCCCTGGTGCACAGTATTACTCCTTCAGATGAAAAACATTATTTTGAAAACAAAGTAGGTGCACAAATGATGGTCAACGCGTTTTGAACCCACTACATCATCTTTTCAGGGGTTCTCCTCAGGACAAAGAACTGATATCCACTCTCATTTGATTTGAGTTTATTAGCACCACTATGGTAACATTGACTTGAATCGGGCAATAGGGTCTGACAACCCACTTGTGTCACACGATGAATGCTGGCCCGTCACAGATGACCGAAGAACAATTTTGATTGTGTTCTTCGTAACCCTGCACAACATTGAAGATGATTACTTTTTTATATCAAAAAATTGAAAATAAATGGTGACTGTCTTTATTGGTTAAAGAGGCCACGAATGAATTTAACTGTAAAGGAGTAGTACGTTTTGGCATAGTTGTTGTTGGTTAGTATTACTGATGTGGGCACAGAGGAAAACATGCCTTTAGAAAGCGCATTGAAAGTGCACCACAAAACGGTGGCACACTTTCAGCGTGCCTTCTAAATGCAGCCCTCTAAAGGTATGATAAGGGCTGCCCATGGACCCCTCCAGACATCGTCTTTCAGGCGGGTGAAGTCACTCACTGCACCAGCCAGCAAGGGGATCTCTAATTACTTTTAAAAGGGCAGGCAGGTTGCCGCCTGCACAGAGAAAAACAGTGCGGCCTTAAAACAGATGCTCTGTATTTCTCTTGAACGCGCTGCTCAGGGCAGGGCAAGTTTGCTGCTGCCCCGAGGGCAGTGTTTTCTTTCCGATAGGGTGCACTTTCCATGTTTGCACACAGTGCACCTGCATTAATGTGTACCGTAGCAAAAAAAACACATGGAAAGTGTGCCCAGTCTGTAAAATGGGCCCACTGTTTTCATCCACCTTTCTCACCCTACTTCTCCAACCGAACCTCCACGTAAAGACTAAACTGAACTGCACTTTGTAACTTAGAATGTTGGGAAAGTGGGATACACCCCCCAACCACAACATGAAAGTATTGAATTATTATCTTTACATATGTGTAACTTTATGCTTATATCATAACACAACCTACTCTCCTAGCCATACTCGTTTTATGCCCTAATGCTGAGGAATAGACTGTGACTATGAGAGATATCTTGAGGTCTTGCTAGGTTAATGTATGAAATATTACGTTTAACTGCCACTCACCTTCATATACCTTTTAATAGATGCTTTGATTTTTGCACTTGCACCTGGAAAAGTCTGGCTAGAAGACTTGGTTGAAAAATTTGGTTTAGGACTTACTTCACATGTTACTGTCAATTGTCAGTTAATGCCATTCTTGCAGTTTCGATTTACCCAACTGAATTTGCTAGCATCTTCACCCTCATCTAGCTGCCCCCTCTTAAAGTACTGTGATTACATAAGTATACACTTGTCACCTCCACATCTTCCAAAAGGTATGAGTAGTCCTCAACAACCAGGGTTGCGAGGAAAGCATGCTTAGAGTGACGTACGCTTTGGCTCATGTTGATTGTATCCCGAGTGCTTAATTATTGATCATTGCTTCCTATTGTACTGGTGAGTATGCTACTGCCAACTAGACAGTCACTGCTTCAATTACTCTCACTTAATGTGAACGGATTAACACATTATGGGAAATATAAGAAAGTATTATCCTATCTAGCCAGGAATGCTCCGACATTGACCTAACACAGAAAACTCAATTGTCATAGAGTTAAAATAATCTTAAGAGGTTAGGTTTGTTGAGTGATTCGGATAAGTAAACTGTCCAAACAAGTCCACTGTGCATCCTACAACAGACAATGCACTGTTCACTCTGCACTCAGAACAAAGCATTAGTAAGAGCATTAGACCATTAGTAACAGGCAGACCATATCTGTGAAGTCACTGGTCCGCCTTTCACTTCAAGCAGAGACCCCGCCTCATGTTTAAAGCTTGCCGGGTGCCGTGAGTGACTGGGGGAGCCAAGAGGTTGCTGGGACTCCTTCCTTCCCTTTCCAAGGCAAACCTCAGAAACGCACAGACTGTGCTCCACTTATCATTGTGCCTCCTTACAGAGTATTTGTCCTTGTGCGGTAGCAAAAGGGTTACCTTATCTCCAAATAGACTGTAAGAAATGGCATTCATGGTTGGCAGAGGTATGCACCCAAGCAGGAACCACCCCTCTTGTCAGGTAATCTAGATACTTAATAAGATAGACTGTGCTCAACCTCTGGTAGCTTGGCACAGAGCAGTCAGGCTTATCTACAAAGGCAATGTGTAAAGTATTTGTGCAACACACACATTGTAACACAATGAATATACCACAGAAATGCTCCACACAGATTTAAAAATATAGGTTATATAATTTTATGAATAAGATAAGACCACAATGACAAAAATCCAATAAATAGAACCGGGGTTATGAATTTTTAAAGAATTAACCAAAAACAGTGCTTAGAAGTCAATAGTGCTAACAGGTTACGTTAGGTTGCCCTAGACTGGGGTAAATCCAAAGTTCAGGCGGACCGCAATGGAGGGCGGGTAGGATACAGTTCCAAATAGGTCCAGCTGAAGTTTTACCTTCTCAAGCTGAACCAAGCGCCCCATTTGCGGTCCCGAGGAGTCGACCGGGCGTCGTGGACCGCAGACGGGACCTTGCGGTCACGGGCAGCGAGACAATCTTGCTGTGGATCCTACTGATCCATTGAGCGAGCAGCACAGTCCCAGTGCAAACAAGCCCATACGCGGTCGAGAAGAGCCCAAAAGCTTGATTTAAGGGGCTGTAAGTAATGGAAGCAGCTGCAGAACCCACTTCTGAGGCCCAGAGCTTGGAGGGGGCACCTCAGGCAAGGATAGGACTCGCAGAAGGCAGAGTCCAGCAGCACCAGCAGCATTGTAGTAAGTATTTTGTGTCCCTGAGACTTCAGAAAACAGGAGGCAAGCCACCAAGCCCTTGAAGGTTACTTGGAGTCCAGCTCTCCTTCCAACAGAGTCAGGAAGCAGCGGGGCAACACGCAGAAAAGCAGTCCTGTAGAGTCCTTTAGGCAGCTCAACTGTCCTTCTGAGAAAGGTTCAGTTCAAGATCCAGAAGTGTCTGATTTCAGGGTGTCAGAGAGCCAGTATTTATACCCAAAAGTACCTTTGATGTATGAAGTGTCTCCAAAGAAACTCTCTGAAGTGCACAAGGATCCTTTTCAACCCAGCCTGTCTATCAGATTAACCCTGGGGGGTAAATCAGTACTTTGTGTGAGGACAGGACACAGCCTATTCAGATATAAGTGTAAGACACTCTCTCCCCCTACCTGCATAGGAAGGCTATCAGAATGCAGATGAATGAATATGAGTGCTCAGTCACAACCAGCCCTTCCTGAGTTTGTGCATTCCCTTTGTGCTAGAGGGAATGCACAAAGTGTAGTTGTCACCCAGTCCATACGTGTACAGGAGACAGGGTGTTGGGCACAAAGAGCAATAAGTGCAGAAAAATGTCCACTTTCTAAAAGTGGCATTTCTAAAACCGTAATGTTAAATCCAACTTCACCAGTAAGGAGGATTTATCATTATCATTTCAAACATATCAAGCATGAAAAAGCTATTGCTCTCTGATCAGGAATTACAGCTTAAAATTATATTGAGGAATTCGCAATGCTGACCTATGAGAGGGGTAGACCTTATAGTAGTGAAAAACGAAATAGGCTGTTTGTCACTACCAGGCCGTGCAAAACAAAGGTACATGCCAACCTTTTACTTACAAAGCACACTGCCCTTAGGATTACTAAGGGCCTACCTAGGGGTGACTTATATGTAATAAAAGGGGAGTTTAAAGCTTGGCAAGCAGTTTTAACTGTCGAGTCGAAGTGGCAGTAAACGGCTCACACAGGTCATGTAATGATAGGTATGAGACAGGTTTAAAAGGATACTTCTGTAGGTGGAACAATCAGTGCAACAGCCCACTAGTAGCATTTGAAGTCAGGCCCTGGGTACATGGTATACCACTTAAGGGACTTCTCTGTACAACAAATATGCCAATCAGGTATACACCAATGTCATCATGTTTAGAGGAGAAGCACATGTACTTCAGCACTGGTTAGCAGTGGTAGAATGCTAAGAGTCCTAAGGCCAACAAAACGAATCAGCACAAATGGGAGGTAAAAGGCAAACAATTGGGGGGGGTGAACCACCCTAAGAACGACAGGTCTAACGAGGCACAACATTCCCATGTGATTACACTGGCGCAACATCTGCACTGGCGCAGTCCATATAGCAGAAAAGGGTTGCACAAGTGTCTGCATCCCCCTTCTGTAATACTTAAGTGATACGGGGCACAAACAACAGGTGCACACGCCTGTTCTCTCCCATGGGCCACTTTGTATATATACTGACCCAAATATTTCATTTTTTTATTCAAATTTGAAGAGATCTCGCTGTTTGCAGGTAGCAGTACTAGCTGCAGATGCGGCTTTGCCAGAGGAATGGGCCTTAAGTGTAATGCTTGAGGTGGGGAAACATCCCTTACTAAAGTCATGTCTTGTTGATCCCTAACAATAAATATCGCTTCCGCAACTGTGAAAGGTAGCTGGCGTAGACAGAGATTCATATCCAGGAACTTTCTTTCCACCCACAACTCGCTAAAAGCATTAACTTCTTCAAGCACAGCACAACAGCGGATGCCAGGGAAGAACTTTTCAAAATTCTACTTACACGCTATCCACTGAACTTTCACTTACAGCCCCAGGCCTACCTGCAGGATTATGTATGGGATGAATAGTGAAAAGAACAAAATGGACAAGTCCTTTTATTTGAGGTTGTTTGTGGTCAAAGGTACTGGTCACAACCTTCAAAAGAAAGGAGTGCAAACAACTGAAGGTAGTTTTAGGAAACCCCTCACCCACCTACCTAGTAGGTGGCATGCTTCATCATCGGGGCCCAGCTGGATCACCTAATGCAATCCAGCTGTGCTTCAAAGCCTGAGTTACAGCGGAGCAGGTTGTTTGTGTAGGAATGTGAAGTGATATGTGAAGTGCAGTTATGGGTTAAAAATGTCTCTAGGAATAACCCTTGTAAAAGGTTTAATGAAAGGGTCCTAGGACATAGGTAAAAACATAATCGGGATCTGCATGAGGTTTTATATGTACCTCGGTATCCCTTTACGGTTTAGGTCTACTAGTTTCAGCCTTTAGGTTAGATCACAAGGCTTTCTTCAGGACCAAATTAAAAGTGAGTGACCAAAAAAGGGAAAAAAATGGCATGCATACCAGCGGGACCCGATCATCTGCGTAGGTCAAACCGCCTTTTATTACCCTGACAAACGGTCAGCATGGGAAACAGCAGAGACCGATCGGATCCATGAGGCATAAAACACTCAGAGTTTAAGTACTCCGAACAGAGGATTTGTAAGTAACTACAATCCACTACACTCACAGCACACTTTAGGGTGTGTGCTGATATCTTCACCCACGTGACCATTTTTCTCCCTTTTTTGGTCACTCACTTTAATTTGGTCCTGAAGAAAGCCTCGTGATCTAACCTAAATGCTGAAACTAGTAGACCTAAACCTTAAAGGGATAACGAGGTACATATAAAACATAAAACCTCATGCAGATTACTATGATGTTTTTACCTATGTCCTAGGACCCTTTCATTAAAACTTTTACAAGGGTTATTCCTAGAGACATTTTTCACCCATAACTGCACTTCACATATCACTTCACTTTCCTACACAAACAACCTGCTCCGCTGTAACTCGGGCGTTGAAGCACAGCTGGATTTTATTAGGTGATCCAGCTGGGCCCAGATGATGAAGCATGCCACCTACTAGGTAGGTGGGTGAGGGGTTTCCTAAAACTACCTTCAGTTGTTTGCACTCCTTTCTTTTGAAGGTTGTGGCCAGTACCTTTGACCACAAACAACCTCATAAAAGGACTTGTCCATTTTGCTTATTCATATGCTACGCAGGGAAAAGGACAAGTTAACTTTTTCCTTACTCTCTAGTTGTTTCTACATAGTGAAAAGAACAATCAGTAAAGCTCATCAAGCAGACCAATGTGGGTAAAACTATCCACGGACTCTCAGAGCTGCCAAATAACCTTAGCAAATCTTTATTGTATTGTTCGTACAAACTTTACAATTACACCTGAAATCTCTCCTTCTCAATTATTAAAGTACATGCTAAAGTTTTACTTATGTCCTAACATGCACCCATCCCCTGGACTTGGGGCATCAAGAAGAGCTTGTAGGCGTCAAACCATCAGAGACTCTTGGTAGTTTTTACAAATCCCTGAACCTCACAGACCGCTGCACTTTCTAGATGCTTCATTGTGTTAGTCAAAGAAAGTGAACAGTTTCACAATGGTTTGGTCATTGCAATTTTCTAATTAAATTGTTGCATTTCCTAGGTCAATGGTTTCAGTGGGTTATCATGGTGTGCTGTACTTAGTTAATTGCCAGTGGTGGTTCTCTCTGAATGTTAAAGAAGGGTTACTGAAAAAAATGAGTTACTATTGTTCAGCTCTTTTAGGGTTCAGCAGAGCGGGTGCCTCGTCACAAATTGACGGAACTCCTGCCCAGCCTAATCTGTATATCCCCTATCCTGTTACAAGTAGGTAAAGTGTCACCTATCTGATGTCAGAGTCTCTGCTTATCCATCTGACACAGAGCCACCCTGTAATAGTAGCAGATGCCCCGCACCATTTAGGGTAGGGCTTCCACCAGTGCTATTTCCTGCTCTGTACCACCAAGGCATGGCGGTCCCGGGCAGGAAAAGAGAAAAAGTGTTCTTCACCTACAACAAAGAAAAATCCAAGCATGTAACTTTGGATCAGATAACGAGAAAAAAATCTGAATGGGTTGCAACAAAATGGTACCGTGCTCATACTAATGAGGTTTGCAGTAAACTGATGACGGACTGCAATGAGAGATCTGGATGCCAGGTTGGAAGCCTGCCCCACACTAAGCTGATACAGGCTGGGATGGATTCTTTAAGATTTTAAAATCTTTTTACGCATGTCGCTGCTTGTAGCATAAGTATCAAACCAGAATGTGAAATTTCTCTCCACCAGCTCTAGAACGTCTCTGCTTATATTAAGTAGGAGATGGTAAATGCATTAGCCTAAACCTAAAAAGAACCACACCGTGGGTCACTGGAATAATTAATATTGAAACAGAGACAACCGTTTCTTAACAAATGGAAAGGAAAACAATATTTTGATGTGTATATTTTCATTTGTATACAAGCAATTTTGCAGTCTGTTTCAATATACCACCATATGCAAAAAAGCCAAAGCGGGGCCAGCGGATCTATTTTCAGACCAAGAAATTGAAAATTCCTCATGCATGGCACCATCTACCCTACTATCAACAAAAACATTGCTCAGTCTGTTCTGGTCTAACTCAACTAAATAGTTCAGGACGACAGCCTGTAGAGTGAGGGAGGCAAACGATGCAGCATGGAGGCAGTCAAAGATATATAGAGGAGGGGCAACATCAACTCTTGAAAGCTCTACAGAAAAGCAGTGTGTGATGTATGTGGAAATACACCAAAAATTGGAAGTGTTAGGTTATGTTGTGGTATGGGGGAACGGAGCTAGCCACCATGCCAAGTGCAACTGGCAGCGCAAACTCCCCATAGGCCTACGCATCACAGTTGCAGAGAAAAAGGGATGTCAAACACCCCTGGCCACCACAACCAGAAACTTCAGCCAACCTGAACACTCCCTGACTACCGTCACCTTGGTGGAGGCGCCAAGCGCTGGACCGAGCACGTTGGGCTGACGAGGGGCAGAGGGAGCCAGCTCATAGCGACTCCCATGTAAAGAGAAGATGGCGGCTCTGCAATGGAACAGAGGCAGGGCAGAGGGGGCATGAGGCAGGATCGTCGCTCTCTGCAAGGGTGGTATCCCCCACCCCCGCTGGTGATTTGACTGCTGACAGGGGCCCGGACATCCACTTTTGGCCCTCTATCCCCGGAAGTGGGGCTGTCCTGCAAACTGGTATCAGCAGCAGCCTGCGGGAGATGTGAGAGTGCTGCCACTCCTTTTTGAATGAGGAAGTAAGAGGCCTTGGGGATATTGGCGCTGGGTCCACTACTGCATTACTTCTCACTGTTGGGTGAACTGTGGACCCCCGTTATGGGTCACTGCTTACTTCATTGTCTGGTGCATGGAGGGCTCAAGGTCCTGAGGTGTGATATTTTGCCCTGCCTGCGAAGTGAACTTAGGCCTGCTTTGCCCCTACTACTTTTGTGTCCAATTAGACCAGTTCAATGCACACCACCCTCCCCCTGATATTTTGGACTTTGGTGAAGCCTTTGGTGAGGCCTGGAAGGCTTGTAGGCTAGGTGTAGTCCTACTGGGCCCTCCTTGACTGGTGTGACCTTTGATGTGTGGAGGTGCACAGTCAGCTATGCTTGACGCTGACTGTGCAATGCCTCCTGTCCATGTTGCCGGTGCCTTTCGCCACTGCACTTGGTTGAGCCTTCATATCCCCTCTCTACTTTGATCATGGGTTGCACCCAGAGGCCCAAGGATGATGTCCTCCCACATCAACATCTACTTGCTGCAATTGATGCCACAGAAGAACAGCTGGAGGATAAGATTGACTCTATTGCGGTTGAACTGGGCCTCATTTGAGAGGACTCTTAACAAAATGTCAGAGGGTGTTTGCCTTGGAGGCATCTTTCCAAACCTTAGCGCCCGAGGCCCAGTATATGGACCGTCGCCTTGCAGAACTAGATGCACACACCCAGCTACTAGCTGCCAGGGTGAATGATCAGGAAGGGAGGGCCTGCCTTAATAACATTAGGGTTGTTGAGTTACCAGAAAGAGTAGAGAGCAACTCCATGCTTGGTTTTCTAGAGGACTGGCTTCAGGAGGTCGTGGACCTCTCTACGTTTTACGCCTTGGAACGGGGGCACACAGGATTCCTGCCTACCCACTTAGGCAAGGGCCACTCCCGGCATTTCCACAACAGGGATTTCCTTCTCCAGCAGGCCTGATACAATGACCCCTTCGTGGTGAAGAATGCTAAGCTTTACCCTACAGGTTCAAAATTGAAGGACTTCGTTCACTGCGGCCAATTAGAGGCTTCGAAAGCTTTGCTTGCTTGCTTTTCCTGGCCCGTCTGAGAATGCAGACAGAGGACAAGTTTAATTACTGTGGACTCAGCATTTCTGACAAAGAGACGAACCGGCCTACCAAACAGCAGGCAGGCAGCTGAGGCGCGGATGAGAGCAGTAGAGACGGAGGACTTCCTGAGATCTAGCTGGAGATCTAGTGAGAGCTCACCTCATCCCGAGACACTAACCCGCAGGGGGTCCACTTCAAGCTAGGCAGGCTCATCGGTGCCAGGACTGGAGGTCACCCTATAGGGGTACAGCAGATGTTATCTGAGCACTGTCTGGAAGGCAGCTATGACTTGAGAGACATATGCCTCCTTTGTGTTGCTGTGGTGTGGTGGCTGCATTACATCGTTGTGTGTTTCATTGTGCTTATTTATTTTGGCTTGGGGAGGGGGGAGCTGGATGAGTGCAGGGTACCGGTGCTATGTGTAACCTTTTCACTGTTTTGGACTCTGAATATCAGGTTGGCTGGTCTATTTCCCCTACTGAGCTCTCCAATACAGACCTATTCGGCCCTTGCAGATGGGCCTTCTTTTGGAGGCCACTTGCCTTATTTTGTTGGGACAGGATGTATCCCTATCACAATCTGGGGTAGGGGATGTTGAGGGAGTTTTACTGTTCTTGGTTGATTGTTTTGTTCTTATCGGTAGTGGGTGTACAGCGGGTGTGACTGCATTGTGTGGCTGACGGTTGGCGCTTCTACTTTGTGGCTGGCATGGGGAGCTGTGGTACACTGGGCTGCGGGAGGGCTTGTCTAGATGGCTGACTAGATCTGTTTGATCACCTAGAACGTGCTGGCCTGTCAACACCCTCCAAGTATCATAAATATACTGGCCTACTTAAAGCAAAGCGTGGTCCAGATTGCATTTCTTCAGGAGACACGTCTGTCGGATTCTGAGGGCAGGGCACTCCGCTAAAGGTGAAGGGGGCAATTGTACTGCACCGATTACTCCATGTTTGCAAAGGGGGCTCTCAATTGGATTAGACCAGGGGTGCCCTTCCAGTTGCATAGGTCGGTCATTGAACCAAGAGAGTAGATATGTACTAGTGCTGAGCCAGTTAGAAGGCAAGTATGTCAAAATGCTCAAGGTTTATGCTCCAAATACAGACCAACCATCATTTCTGAATGCCTTTCTGAAAGCATTTCTGAATGCCTCCTGCCTGCGATGCCTTTTTGAGGCTAGTGAGAGGTACTTTAACTGCGTGGCAGATCTTGTTTTGGACAGATACCATAACCCCCTGCTGCGCTGGGCACCTGCACACAAATTGGCAGGGCCTTTCCCCATTGGGCACTGCAGTGGAGCCTCATTGACTGCTGGAAAGCGCAGAATCCTGGAATATAGGCTTACTCCTTTCAATCTGGCTTACATGATTTGGAGGTGCGGTTGGATGGGGTGCTCTGTTATGATACAGTATACGAGAAGGTCGTGAATACGAAGTACCTGGCTAGAACTTATTCTGACCACTGCCCTTTACTATGCTCATTTCGGTAGTTGCCTCGCAGATCTAGCATCCCAACTTGGCGATTAGATCCAGCCCTACTGAATGATCCTGTTTTTGGGTCTCCTGTGGTGAGCAGATTACTCATTATTGGCTTGACAATGCAGAGTCGGTGTCATCAGTGGGGCTCGATTGGGAGGCCCTGAAGGTGGTCATGCGAGGTTATTGTATCTCCAATAAGATAAGAGTGAGCAGACAGCTGCACTCCGATATTAAACAGCAAGAGACAGTCCTTAATGGGCTGCCTCGGAAGCTGGGGGAAACAGAAGGCAGGGGGGTGGATCCTTGCTGAGCAGAATAAACTGTTTGCACTGGTACACCACTTGCGGCAACATGACTACAGGGTGTATACAACAAAAGTCCATGTGGATAGGCAAGAATCGGGGAGCATGTTAGCCTGGCTCCTCCAGCAGGAGACGAGGGACACATTGTCCTTCAGGTTCAGGGGGCCAAGATGTGTTCATGCAGGAGTAAATTAATAATGTGTTACAGCACCTCTACCACAAACTTACATAGAGGTTAGCAAGTCGAATGTTCTACATTACCGTGCGGATTCCTCCCAACGGGTGTTAGATCAATCACACTGTGGCAAACCAACTGGGTGCTGATATTGCCATGCAGGAGGGGTGAGGTGCAATTAAGGAGATGGCACAGGGCAAGGCCCCGGGTCAGACAGCTTGCCCACTGAACTCTACTCCGCTTACTGTGTGAGGCCACAATTGTCGCTCTCCTCAAACAGGATAATGACCTGGTGTTAATCGATTCCTACTGCCCCCTCTCTATGCCTAACGTAGATTACATCATCCTGAGCAAGATTCTGGCAACCAAGATTCTGTCACATTTAGGTAATTTGATTCACCCCAACCAGACAGGTTTCACACCCAACCATAGTACCTTGCTTAACATCCACCAGCTGAGTCAAATTCTGAACATGCAGGAGAGCCTCCCACCAGACTTGCTAGCTTTATCTGTTGACATTCAGAAAGCGTTTGATTCTCTTTTCGGTAGGAGTTCTTGTATGCTACTTTACTTGAGATGGGGTTTGGGCTAGATTTCGTTAAGTGGGCAAAGCTGTTGCATATCCAACCAGTGGCAAGGATTAGAAATGGGTCAGTAATGTTTGATACGTGTGCTGGAGAGCCGAGAACCCGGCAGGGATGCCCTTGTCCCCTTTGTTATTTGCTCTAGATTTAGAGCCCTTGCGCTGACCATATGGTAGGGTGGATAATATCGGGGACTGCCATTATCGGAGGTAGTCTATACATTTCTTTATATGCATATGAAATGCTGCTGTATATGTGTGGTAAGCCTTTGGACTTGGAGAGGGTGGTGGAAGCTCTGTCAGTGTTTGTCTAGCTGTCCAACCTAGAGGTTAACTGGTATAAGTCCTGCACCTACCCATTGCGACCCGGTTCGAAGGAGATTCAGCACCCCACTGCCGTGCCTGACCTGCATGGGGAACATATTACCATCCGTTACTTGAGGGAAGCAGTCTATAGATCTGCAGAGCTGCTCTTGGGAAACTTTAACCAGGCTAGATCTTCCTTGCAATAGGTCGGTGGCCTTTTGGAGTACCCTACCTAGCTCGATAGTTCTCCTACCGCGGTTCCTTTATTTGTTCGCATGCCTGACGATGGAATTCCCTGGAGCGTTCCTTTGAGCGTTATGTTGTATTGGGGTCCTCGAGATGCAGGGTGGGCCTGCGGAAATGACAGTTGCCGGGGGATGAGGAGGGAATGGCTGCTATAGATTGGGAACTGTACTATGTGGCTGCCCTGTAACAATGGGTGGCTCAGTGGTGGTCGGTGCTCTGGGATACGGTAGACCACCGGAAGTTCGGGACGCCATCCAAAGCTCTTTTGACACAGTTTCTGCTGAAACCTGCCCCTGCCACAATGGTGCACGCTGAGAATGTGTTGGTTAGGACAGCGCAATATGTGTGGGCGAGAGCGTTACAGAGAACGCATACTAGGGTTCTGTATACCTGTGAACCCCCCTTGATGATTGCTCAGTACTGGCAGCATCTGGGAGGCATTTGTGGGCCGAGCCAGCACTCAAAATATCGGGTGACTTTTTGCAGGAGGTGAAACTAGCTCCTTCCTGGACCTGAGAGAAAATACGACATCCTGGTGGGGCACCTGTAACTGCATGAGGCTCTGCTGGGTAGATTCAGAGCGTGGTGTGGAAAGGGACCCACAGAACCTCCTGGGCATGAATGCGTACGCTATCTATTCCTCATAAAGGGGAAAACAAAGGTGATCACACTTCTCTATATGGGTCTGCTAGAAGGGGCACAGGCGGATCGGTATCAGCTGCATCAATGCTGGGCAGTGTATTTGGGACACGTGTTCCATGGCTCGGCCTGGAGAAAAACTATGGTGCTCACGCCCCAAGGTGTCTCGGAATGCAAGATTTAAGCTCATCCAGTTTTACTTTTTGCACCGGGCATACCTCCCCACTCGGTGTGTTCACACCATGTTTCCTGGAGTTTCGCAGGCGTGCCCCTGATGCCATACGCACGATGAGGGGTTCTATTACATGGTATGGGCCTGCACAGTGCTGGCTCCCTACCGGGCTGCGATGTTGCAAGATATCTGTTGGTCCACTGTCAGACGCTTTGATTGTTCCCCACAGTTATGCTTGTTGGGCCTCCATAGTTGAAGCATTGCCCTTATTCTTGCTCAGAGGCAATTGATGACGAGGTGGAAATCTGCCAGTGGCCCGACCCGTATAGATGGGGAAAGGAGTTGTCTAAATGGGCGGATCGCAAGAGGGAGGCGATTCAAAGAGAGGAGTCACACGGTGTTCGTAATGTCCCAATTTTCCCTTTCTGGGATGCAATCTTAGTATCTTGCTCCAGTACAAGTGCCCAGGGACAGATATTAGATGCGCAAGAGGTTTTCGCGGACACCTCACCAGATACTGGTGCGCCCTGGTTGTCCCCTGAGCCTTTTCATGTTACCTCTAGTGGTGCAGACCTGGATGAGAAAGCAATATCTGCCCAATTGCTGGAGGTATGAGAGTTTAGTGTGGCGAAGAATGCCTGCTCATTGCCTGGGCTTGAGTCTCCAGTACCACACCTCTGTCTTGAATTGCTACTTGGGCCTGTTGTGTCAGCAAAGGCCCACTTGCTTTCCGTTTTTACTTATGTTTGATACATAGGTCAGTAATACATCTCCACAGCCGCGCACACCTAACATTTTATGTCTGATGATGTAGAGTTGTTAATCCGAAAACTGAAATAAAATATTTATACAGAAAAAAAGGTTATGTTATGATATTACCTCAACTTGTGAATTTTTTAGGTCTGGCGTTAGCTAAGACCTTTTGGTTTTATTAAAATAATATGTATAATATACTTACTTAAAGGGGCTTTCAGCTACCTCTTTTCACCTACTGGTCCGTGGCTGTGTCATTCCCATTTTGGTTCTGCCCACTACAGCATACTATAACTCGAGCCCCCGCCATGCACAATTTTCTCATCAATAATTTCACTGCAAGTGTTGTAGTGATATCAATGATGTCATAGAAGATTTCATGAGTAATGTAATATGGGGGGTAATTAGCAGTGCATGGCGAGGCAGTGAGTTATAGTTATCTTAGGACACATGCTACAGTTACTTAAGATAACTATAACTGCTGAATTTCTATGGCTTTGTGTGTGTAAAATCTCAACCGAACTATAACGTCCCTGTAAGTTTTTATAGTTAATATCTACATTTTTTAAAGCTTTTTCCTAACTATTTTGTCCCTGTAACCTTTGATTTTTTCAGTAAATTTCTATGTTTTTTTTATGCCATTTCCTAACTTTAACGTCCCTGTAACCTGGGTGTGTGAGAGTGTGGTGGGTGTGTGTGGCTGGCTGTACGAGTCTGTCAGTGGGTGTGTGAATGGCTTTCTTTTTTTTAATTTTTTTTTTAAAAAACCTTTATTTACACATCGAATATTCACAGTCACGGGCCTACAACCGCCCGGGCCGGCCGCTTATGTAGAGAAAACAACAATACAGCAGTTAGAAGAGCCGAAGCGAACCGCACACCTAACGGCTGCAGCCGCCCACAACTGAACATAGTATTTCAGAAAGGTTTCTTATTAACTTTTTACAAATAAAACAACAAAAAGAAACTTACACCAGGCAAAAGAACTCCATTAACAGGGACTTGCTCTCTCATGGGCGGGGGACAACAGCGACAACGCAGCCAATTACACATTTATTTGCGTGAAAAAGGGCATGGGGGGCAGGGAGAGGCTCGGTCATCCCTCCCGCAAAGCGACCAGGAACATCAAAGTCAAGGGGACATCGTTACGTCTGGTGCGACCACCAAGGGGGGGGCGCAGATATCCCCCCGATAGGAATTCCAGGGACCCCACATCTTACTCCATGCCCTAGGCTTGCCTCTGGCCACATAAACCGTCTTCTCTCGGAACATGCACCAATCCATGTTTTCTTTCCATTTCGTAACTGTGGGGGGGGGGGCGGCCGGACCCCCAGAGCTGCGCAATGTCCCTTTTAGCGATCATGTTGCCCAAAGTCACCCAACGTTCTTGTGCCACATCGCAGTCAGTCGGTTCCCACACATTCAACACACATCGCCGAGCCTCAGGGAGCAGCGCCACACCCGTAACCTCCTCCATCACTGCATGTACACCAGTCCAGAAACGTATCACCTTCGGGCACTCCCACAGGATATGAAGAAAAGTACCAAGCAAGCCACAACCGCGCCGACATAAACCATCACTTGTGTAACCCATGTGAAGCAAGCGGGGACCGGTGACATAGACCCTATGTAGTATCTTCAACTGCACAAATCGAAGGCGAGCCGGTATAGCAACTTCCCTCGGTGAGGCCACGGCCGCGACCCAGTCCTAGTCATCCAACTCTAGGCCATCAGCGACCCAGACCTCTCGCAAATGTGTGAGAAGGTCCGCTCGAGTATTAATCAGTTTTTTGTAGATCAGGGAAATAGTACTATCTGGCAGGTAACCATCAAGCAGACGATCTTCCAACGGGGAGGCCTCGGGGATAACTGCAGGATTCGGGAAAGCTGAGAGTAGCGCATGGCGCATAACGAAAGAACTCCCTATCGCTCAGCTTATATTCCGTCTGAAGAGCTTCAAACGATTTAAAAGCGCCCTTCGTCCAAAGATCCCCCAAACGACTAATTCCGATCAAGTCCCACTTCTCAAAGCCTTTCGAACGCCATAAACCTCCCAACGCGTCCGACGCATACAGTGGAGTCGCACGAGACAGACGTCCCGTCCATCCCGTAGCAGCAGTGGCACAACGCCAGGCGCGCACCGCATTTTTCGTAGGACCGGTCAATTTAGTACTTCCCTTCGTAGAATAAAGCGCCCTATTGAAATCTCTGCCCGGCAACAGTAGCTTATCCATCTTGTACGCGGGGTTCACCGCCGGGCCGTATGTCCCATGATTCACCGCCACCAACTGGGACGCCCAATAATATCGTCTAATATCAGGGAGAGCTATGCCACCGTCGTACCACGGTAGGGTCAATTTAGCGAGAGCAATGCGCGGTCTCCCATCCCAAACTGCCTCTGTAAGCTCTCTACCTCACTAAAATATCGGGCGGGCACCACGTCCAGCGTATTCTGCAATGCATACAGAAAGCGTGGAAGAGACATCATTTTGAATAAGGCTGCCCGGCCAAGCGGCGATAGCGGGAGCTTACGCCAACGAGCTACATCGGCCCGCAGCCGCTGGAGCGGGGGCAACAGATTCAGAGCATAACGGACCGCCGGATCGAGGGATACGTGGATACCTAGATATTTGAATCCAGAATGTGAAATCTGAATTTGACAGCCACGCGGGAGAAGAGGGGGGTCGCCAACCAGCACATAGACACAGGATTTCACCCAATTAATGACAAGCCCTGAATTGCGACCAAAGGAGTTCAATACATCAAATAAGACTATCAACGATTTCCGCTGAGAGGTGAGATAGAGCAAAATATCATCTGCGTAGAGTGACACGCGATCCTCAAACGTCGGTGTCCACCGAATACCCGTCATGGAGGGTTCCCACCGGAGCCACGCCGCCAGGGGCTCCAACGCAAGAGCAAAAAGAAGCGGGGACAGGGGGCAACCCTGCCGCGTGCCCCTGCCAAGCAAAAAGGGGGCAGAAACTCTACCATTCACCACCACCTGCGCCAGTGGTTCCACGTATAACAACTTCACCCATCCAATGAATTCAGGTCCAAAACCAAACCTAGCCAGCGCCGCCCAGAGATATGACCATTCCAGCGTGTCAAACGCCATCGTGGCGTCAAGAGACGCCAAAATGGCAGGCTCCCGAATAGAGTCAACTCTCGCGAGGACTCCATGGAGGCGCCGCAGGTTCAGCGCGGTGTTGCGGTGCGGAATAAAACCAGACTGGTCCGGGTGTACCAGGTCACCGATGACTTTAATCAGACGATTAGCGAGCACTTTAGCGAGAATCTTGGGTTCAGCGTTTAGGAGGGAGATGGGCCTATAAGACGCACAGCAATCACGCGGTTTGCCCTCTTTATGGAACACCACAATGGTCGCTAGACGTTGATCACGCGGTAGGGCGCCGGCCTCTCGGGATGCAATAAACATCTCGCGGAGATGAGGTGCCAACCTATCTGGACGAAGCTTGTAGAGCTCGATCGGAAGGCCGTTGGGGCCGAGAGCCTTTCCTGAACGGACCGAGCGAATCGCCGATGCTATCTCATCGTTTGTAAGCTCCGCGTCCAGCAGTTCTGTATCATCGACCGAAAGGCACGGCAATGCAATATCTCGCAGCAATTGACGAGAGTCGTCTTCGGGCCTCTCCGAAACCGGAGAGTAGACGTCCCGCAAATGGTCCGCAAAGCAGCTCACAATCTCCCCCGGATCCGTAACACTCACACCATCAGCACGCACAATCACCGGGACCACACGACTCGCTCGCTCTCTCTTCTCCAGCCATGCAATCAACCTTCCAGCCTTGTCACCAACATCATACAAGCGCCCCTGTTGCTCCCTACTAGCGAGCTTGGCAGCATCCGTAACCAACGCCCTGTAATCCGCTTGTTTCAGGCAAAGGGCATGGAGTTTGTCCCGTGTGACCCCTCGCCCGAGATCTTCTTCCAAGTCAGTTATGTCCGACTCCAGGCGTACCACCTCCTCAGTTTTACGCCTCTTAGCATGGGAGATCAAGGACAGGGCCTGCCCACGGATGACCACCTTGAAAGCCTCCCACAACGTTACGGCCGATGAGACTGAACCCTGATTTTCCTCAAAATAACGGTCCAGAGACTTAACCAAAAGGGCACGAGTCGTGGGGTCATGCAAATACCAGGGATTAATCGGGGCCACCATCCCCTCTACCCCCATGGCCACATCTAAGTGGAGCAGGACCGGGGAATGATCAGAGATGCCACAGGCCAGATGTCTGACCTCCCCGATCATTTGGGCTTGGGCGGCCGGCATCAGCATATAGTCCAATCTAGATAAGGATCCGTGGACGCCAGAGTGAAACGTAAATTGGGCGAGCCCCGGATGCATTGATCTCCAACAGTCCACAAGCCCCATAGTGTCGATAAAGCCACCCAGCCAGGAGTGCGCCCCGGGGAGGTCTCTGGGAGGGTGCCGATCCTCTCTACCCGACACCACAGAATTGAAGTCACCACCCACCAGCAAGAGGCCCTCCGGGAGCCCAAGCAGCAACCCTCCCAAGTCCGCAAAGGTAGTGGTTTGCAACCCCGGGGGGACATAAACTGAAACCAAACACAAAGTCCGTCCTTCCCACCGGCCCACCAACACCACGTAGCGCCCCAGGTCGTCGTGTATCACCTCATCAATTTCCAGCGGGAGAGAGGATCGAACCAAAATGCCCACCCCTCTGGAGCCGGTAGTAAAACCAGAGTGGGCCACCAAACGGTAGCCCTTTCTATTCATAGCATGGCATGAGTGTCCCACCAAATGCGTCTCCTGCAACAGAACCACATCAGGAGAGAGACGTTTCAGATACTGTAGCACCACCCCTCGCTTCAATCGGTCCCCCAAACCATTGACATTCCATGTTAAAATGCGCAACCCCCTACCCCCCATTTCCACAGCAACGGACACCCCACCCACGTTGAGAGCTAAAAACAGCACACAGATTGCCTGGTATAAAACGAACACCACACAAAAACAACACCCCTACCGCCACCCCCCCAACTCCCGCTACACACCCCCCCCCACCCTGCACCCCTGCACAGGACCATTAAGCCACCCCAACTCGCAGTGTGCCTGTCGCCCCCCCATAAACCTACTCTACGGAAAGAAAGAAGGAAACCCCCCCCCCCCCCCCCCCGAGGAGGAAGAATCTCACCAGATACCCCGCGGCCTCCCAATGATGAAGGAAGGGTAATGCAGTCCTAGAAAAGTAAAACCCCAGTACATCAAACCCAAGTCGGGGGTGAACACAAGATTGTCAAGGAACCACAAGTCATTCGTTCACCCTTGTTCCGCTGATCCACCCCCCTCATCCGCAGCTCGATCCTCTCCGCCGTGCCGACGGTGCAAAGTGTCAAGCCAATCCTCAACCGCCTCGGGCCGGTCGAAAAAATGAGTCCGTTCTTCCAGTTCAATACGTAGCTTGGCCGGGAAAAGCATAGAGTACTTCAAGCCCATGTCCCTCAGCCGCCGCTTGACGGTCATAAAGCCCATTTGCTGTTTCTGCGTGAATGGCTTTCTTGGTGTGTGAGTGGGTGTGTGATTGGGTGTGTAAATGTGTGAATGGATATGAGTGCCTGTGTGGGTGTGTGACTCGCTGTAAGAGTGGTTTTCTGGGTCTTTGATGGGGTAGGTAAGTGTGTGAGTGGATGTGAGTGCCTGTGTGGGTGTGTGAGTGGCTGTACAGATGTGTGAATAGGTGTGCGAGTGGTTGTGAGATTGTGGGTTAGTGGGTCAGTGAGGGCGTGTATTTAAAAAAGATTAAGATCTGGACTTGCTGCAGGTTCACACGGGGGCCACGAGAAGTGCAGCAATGGATCCATGTATCCTTGAGCGCCCCAAAAAATATGTTTTCGGACAATTTCTTGCCCATGAGGGTTCCCTTATAGACCCCTACATCAGTCCCTGGGTTCAGGATACCTCTATACTAATATACTAACCCCTTATATCCTATTTACACTTTATTCCTTGCACCCCTCATTCCCCCCCCCCAGCCACCCCCCCCCCCACCCCACCCCCCCCGGAACCGTGCCCCGATTGACAACATGGTGGCTGTATCTTTTCTGCACACACAAAAGAAGCTACCCAAAATAAATCTCTGATTCTATACACAAAGGCAAACACTCTACACTTGGTTTAGTGGGGTTCTGGGAATCTCAAAAATGTGAAGGACTGTCCTCACACACCACCAGGTTTCATGCTTCATCATTGGCAGTCCTCGCTCACTAGAAACTGCGTTTGGTAGAGAGCGTGCCTACACCTGGAGACAGACACCTGGAGACAGGGAGGGACTTATAAAAGCTAAGTGGGGGCCCATGATAAAGTGAAAGGTTAAAAACCTATGTAAACAGCAAAATACATTTATTTGTTAGGTATTTACTTCATACTTAAAATCAAGAGTGGGGATTTGGGGAGCTAGTACCCCATCACCACCAGTGTCATCATCTTTTCTCTCGGGGTTGCAGCCTGCCAGTCTAGGCATTGCTTTTGGTGCGTGGATCTGCGTCTCTAGATATACCTAATTCATTCTTCTTTTACAACTCCAAAACTACTAAATAGTTGTCCACCAAATTACAAAAAGCACTCTTTCTGGAGCAAGATCTAGCTTTCTGCCACATGTGGTGTGATTATGTTCAGTGTTTCAGGCTGTAGTTGTCTCTAAAATCCCTATGGGTAATTGCACGGGGGAAAACAAGTTTTGGGAACCCCCTCCTTTTTCTCAGTACTTGCTTGATGAATCACCTCAAAACCTTTGACAGCAGCACAAGTGAGTGGCAAACTAGTTTTGAAAAATTCATGAAGATATGTCCAATGGCACCCAAGTTATTAGGAAAACAAAAAACTTTTCCCATGGAAACTAGCTCTGAACTCTAAATACCTACTTGCAACCACAAGTAGATGATAATTATATATTCCATCCCCCGGCCGGGATTTAAAAGGGGGTGGGGCAGCTTACACACTTTCGGGCCAGGGGCCCCTCAGGCTGTGCTTTAAAGCGGGACCTCCTGGAGCCATTAATGGCCGTGGGGACCCCATTCCCCAGGAACAGCCCTTGCTATGTCCCGGTGTGCCCACCCACGGAACATCAGGGGTATTCATCAAGCAAGAACAGAGAGAAAGGAGGGGGTCTCAAAACATGTTTTCTCAATTCATTTCTCCATAGAAAAATTAGACAAAGCTACAGCTAAAACGGCTAAACAGAATTTCACCAAATTCAGAGAAAGCAAGATCTTGGTCCAGTAAGCGTACTTTTTGCGATTTGGCATCATTCAATTTAGAAATGTTAGAGAAAAAAAGGTTCAAAAAACGTTTTGTATTTAGAAAAAAGCCAAATGTTAGCAGCTCCTGCATGCCTTATGTGGCCGGTAGCAGCGGGCCGCAGGACCCCTTGGGCTCCCCCTACACTCTCCCCCCCCCCTGAAAAAAAAAATGCTGTGGGGTGCCCCAGGTGGGCATCTAGTTTTTAACAATAAAAAGAAGCCAAAATGGTTATTTCTATGGCTGCATTTTGTGGCCTGAATTTCTTTTTAAAGAAAGACAGATTTTTTTTTAGCAAGAATTTGTTAAAACAATGTTATTACACATCACAATGTGTACATTTATGAAATATACAATTGATTATAGTTATTGGTGATTTTTTGTCAAAGATACCAGTTCTGCTTTATAGATCATGATATGCTGACCCCTTGATAAAGCTAATTGGACCACTTTTTATATTTTGGTATTGTGACCCTTTGACAATCCCAGTGAACCTGCTTTACTTAAAATAACACCTTTCATATTGTGGCGTCACAAAGTCAGCTGTGCACGACTGTAAGGGTTGGGCACAAGGCCTGGCTATTGGGCAGGCCCTGCCTGCGCCCAACCCAACCTCATGACATGCACGGACTTCAGCAGGGTTATTGTCCACCAACAAGGGGTCAAGCCTAGGCCCTGCACCCAATCACACTCTGCGCACGTCCAAAGGCCGTGTGCTGCGGGGGGTGGGCCCAACACCACGCACTACAATTGACATCTTACTATCTGTTAAAAAAACAGCGAGCCACTAAAAAAAACACAGTTTAAAGTGACGTTATAGTTAGGAATTGTAATATGTTCCATTACACACAAAAAAACCTTTGGATTTCACTGAAAAACAAAATCAAAGGTTGAAAGGACATTATGATTAGGAGAAAATATCAGTTCAAATATAGTTTTAAACAAACAGAAACACTGAAATTCATGAGTTATAATTTTCTCAAGCAACTATAACTTGTGCCCTAAAGTTATTGTAACTTGTGCTAATGGCATGCACAGTAATTACCGCCCATAATACCATCACTTAAGATATGTTCTATGATAGAAGTGATATCACTGCAACATCTGAAATTACATCATTGATGAAACACTGCATGGTGGGAGCGCAGACTGCAGCATCTGGACCTTTCCCCAGACCCTGAGGGCTATCTGGTACTCCAGCTTCTTGGAGTCCTTTGTCAGCTTCAGCCCTCTCCTTTGCATAACCTCTTCAGCTCTGCTATGGTGAACCCCACAATCTTGCTAAGGTTCATCTCCATTCTTGTGAAAATTACAGGTGAAAAACATGGGGCATAGGGTGGATTTTATGAAAAATCAAAAAATGGCCAATTAAAAATAAGAGGAAAATGTAAAAATCCATTTTGATGTCAGATTATAAAAATGGATTTTTGGTTGAAGGCTACTGCAAAACACAAGTACTGGATCCCACCACTATCAACAATGTAAAAAACTGGGTAATTGGGAATTTGAGGGGGTAAGTACCCACCTAAAGTAGTATTCACAATCCTTGTCAGGGTGAACCACTAAAGTCACTAAATAAACACAAGCTCAACCCCCTGATAGCAATGGCACAGAGCAGACAAGCTTAACTTAGCAGCACTGTGTAATGTATTTATGCACTACTAGAGCAGAGTAAAACTTAGTAAACAAAATGAAATAAAAGAATCCAAAATGGGGAACCGGAAATCAAATCTTTTTACGTTTTAAGTTGAAATAGTGCCAAGAAGCACAAAGTGCCAATAATAGTCAATGCTCACAGTAGAACAGGCCCTATGCACAGTTTGATGCTGAACATGATGGACCACAGGCCGGATAAATTATCCAGGTTCGTCCTGGTCAAATATTTTAACTTCTGACTTTAGTCCTTTTAAGTCCCAATCTGCCACAGAAGAAGCATTCACCACACTAAGCTAGGGCTTTGGGGGCTGGGTGTGTGTATGGGGAGTGTACTATGGTAACCCTAGTGCCCTTCTACGTCTAAAACCAAGGTCTAGTTTGAATGAGTTCCTGTACCCACAAAATCCTAGAGACGGAAGTCTGGTAGAAT
Organism: Triturus cristatus; assembly: GCF_964204655.1. NCBI lineage: Eukaryota > Metazoa > Chordata > Amphibia > Caudata > Salamandridae > Triturus > Triturus cristatus. The sequence goes on from NC_140585.1 coordinate 495,235,933, forward strand.
AAATCTATGTTTTCAGCAACCAGACGGTGGATACATACAAATTGTTTTGGAATTCATTTTTTCTCTTTTGACGTGTCCCACAAATGGTAGATGTAAACCCAGAATACCTGTCAAAGAGACTTTGACACTCCTGCAGGATCAGACTCTGATATCAACAAGAGGCCTACTGTGATGGAGGCCAGTCTGGCAAGGGAAAAAAGAAGGGTGCAGGCCTAGGTGCTTGGGACATGGCAGCCTCTTTGAAGTTACTTATGTCCTTGGGCCCAGCCCACAAAACATCTTTTCAAGGGCACAACACCTGCTCACATCCAAGGCCTTTTGTCCCTGTCCTGGGAGCAAGTTCACACCTCATTCACGGACTGAAATGCTAATAGTGGCTGGCTGAGGAGGGACAGCAAAATGCAGATTTTGCTTCCAGGGACTTCAGGCAGGGCAAAGGTAACTTTTCTAAAAGTCCCTTTCCAAAATATGTATTACAAATACGACTTCACCAGTAAATTAGACGTGTGATAAACTTGAAGTTAAAAAAAAAAAATCTGTGGCAGATTACTAGCTGATAATAAAATGTATTAAACTTTATAAAGTGTCACAAAGCTTTCCTATGGAACAGCCAACACTGCTACAGTGAAAATAGCTTTTAGAGCATATAGCTTTTGTAACATTAACCTTTTACATGTACTGCTTTAAAATACCATGCACTCTAACTTATGGGCACAAAGGCCTACTTTGGCGTAGCTTGTTGATATTTAGAAGGAAGGTTTAGGTCTGTCAGCTAGAAGCTATGTAAGCAGGTGGAATTTGCAGTTTAAAACTGTTCAGCCAGTCTACAATGGTAGACCTACTTCACAAGCTTTACAGTTCAATTCCAGTGGATCGCACAATGTGTGCTACAATCCACCAGTAGCATTGAATTTGCAGGCCCTGGGTACACTTGGTACCATATACTAGGAACTTGCAGACAAATTAAACAAAAGTAGCAGGTGTATGTCAATTTTACCATGTTAAAACGAGGAGGGAGCACAAGTAATGTATTGCTTCTTAGCAGGGGTAAAGCGCACAGAGTTCTAAAGCCAGAAGAAATATGGTTCAGCAAAAAACCTAGAGTGACCCTTCAGAAGGGGCAAATTTCTAACAGCCTCTCAGAGAATCTAGCAGCAGAGCTTGTTGTGTCTGTCCTGAAAATATCGCACACAAGAACTCTTACTATTTCTCATTCAAGAGAGAAAATGAGACCAGAACCCACCCTATATTTAGAGCTGTGATTGCACAGTTCCAAGATTCATTGTAATCTTTGTTTCATTAGTTTAGTTATTACTGGGCCAGAATACTTTAATTGTGAATATTGAAGTAATTGTACCTGCTGCTTCTTGTTTTATCCATCTACGAAATGCCAATCAAGTTGGTTATAAAAAAAAACCAAAAAAACAACAGTACTTGGGTTGAGCACATTGAGGATTCATTTCCTAAAAACAAATGGAGTTGAAATCTGAGGGTGCCTTACTTTTAAGTACAAGAGAGAATGTGGTAAGTCAGGTGTTTTTGCTTTGTTCGTACAGAAAATTGCCCTTTTGGTATACGTTATTATAAACTTTATACATTACATTCGGCACGCATCGCTATAATTTTCAAATACCAAACATGAATCTAGCATGATATGCATGACTTTTTTGTGACCAACGCCTTTAACCAATTCCGGATTAGTTAAGAATGCTTTCAGTTAAATGTGTATATCAAACATACACATCCATTAGTATGTAACGCGCCGTCCATTTACATGTAAAGCTCGAAAGTGCACAGCTTTCTGTGTACATAAAACGTGCTCTGCTGAGCTACTGGAGAGGGGAGCGGATTTGTTACAACAGCCTTTGTTTACACTATATAAACATCCTGCAAGAAGCGCAAAGTCTTGAAGCCCGCCCTGCGGCAAGGGAGGTGTCGCTTTGCCTTTAATACATTGCATCCTCTGTGCTTTCGAGCGCATCGCTGCATGGAAAAAACTATCTCAAACTCAAGAAAGCTACTGTTGGGAAAGTACCTTTTCAACTAGAGTGAAGTGAATGGGTTTGCTGCCCTGTGATTACAGCGACAGTCATGGAGTGTTTGAAACGAGAGTGTGTGACAGAAGGAGCGGCAGGCAGGTGCCGAATGTGGGTGCAAGGTCAGTCTCAGAAGGCAGAGTACATATGCACAGCAGGCACACGTTTAGAGGGAAGCATGGGCATGGCGCGCCTCTATGAGAGTTAACGTGGCACATTTTACGCGGCTGGTTTACTTTAAACTTGATGATAAAATGCACGGCACCGACAGAGTATTTTCTATTGTTACAGCAAGGCAGTGGTGGTTTCTGTTAACTCAAGAGACTGCAGTAAAGTCGCGCATTCCGAATGAGGGTCGCTAGTGTTCGGGTGTCACGGGGCGCACTGACCTGCGAAGGAGTTCAGCCCTGCCGCGATGCAGCCTCGGAGTCCGCTGATGGTCGAAGAGAGCGCGGAGCAGGATGCAGAGCCTCCTTGCAGAGTCCGGGGCCAGTGAGTCACCGCCGGGGACCGCATCTCACTCCCGCCAGAACAGCTGCAGCCCCTCCTGGAGACAAGTGTGTATAGCAACCAGAGGCTAAACACGGCCGGCGGTGACTCACTGCATGGGCAAAGCGCGGGACTTTGGTGCCAGGGAGTCCCGTCTGAGGGGCAGGGGGGCACCCAGCCAACGGGTAGAGAGAGCATAAGGGAAGCACGATCCCCTTTGCTTTTAGAACATATCACATACTGTGCTTCAGCACCTCGCAGTAGGATATGAATCGCTATATAAATGCTATAATACAATCAGTGCACAAGCCATAAAAAAAAGAAGTGGGAGGACTAACAAATTTAGGCAGTATGCAAGTGACATCACAGCACAATAGGATAGCAAGGCCTCACAGGAAGTGACATCACAACCAATGACCTCACAGACAGTGACAACCCAAGAAGTGACATCAGATCTTAACACCTCACACATGTTTCGCAGGGCTATCATGCGTGTTGGACTTGGCCCTTTTTGCAGGGTCATCTCAGGACTTTTTGCCTTCCTCCTGTATTTTTTTTGACCTGTTGGTGGTTTTAAGACTCTGCACACTGGTGGTAAAGTGTAATGTAAATGTAAATTGATACTTGTATAGCGCACTACTCACGCGCAAGGGTCTCAAGGCGCTTGTACGAATACCGCTGTGGAACCCATCCTGGCTTTCCCTGTGAGGCGTCCACTCCTGGGCACCCCCAAGGTGGAGGCCAGGCATCCTTAGCGTTGTGGGGGCCGTTGTGGAGATTAAGCAAGCTATTGCCCAGAGTTGCAGAGTGGGACTCCATGATTGGAATGGCAACGAGGCGAGAATTATCAGGTCCGTGGAATTTTTGAGCCCAAGACCCGCCGAGGCGGGGAATTGAACCCTGGTCCCGGGCTAGACCTCTGCATCAGGGTCTGCCGCTCTAATCATTGAGCCACACTTCTCCACAGTGCATATGCTCTCCCTGTAAATTGTTGTTATGGATTGGTGTTTCCATGATTGATATATTTGATTTACTAGTCAGTCCTTTAGTACAGTGCACTGTGTGCACCCAGGGCATGTAAATCAAATGCTACTAGTGGGTCTGCAGCACTGATTGCGTCATCCACGAGTAGCCCTGAAAAGGTCTGCAGTGCACTGCAGTGTCTGCGTGCAGTTTGTAACTTCCATGTCGACTTGGCAAGTGCACCCACTTGCCAGTTCCTAAACCTTCCCTTTTCTACTTATTAGTCACCTGTAAGGTAGGCTCAAGGTACACCTGTGGGCAGGTTGCATTGTATGTGAAAGGCAGGATATGTCCTTGTGTGTGTGGCATGTCCTGATAGTGAATTACTGCCAATTTCGTTTTTTACAATTGCAAGGCTGCCTGTTCCCACAGGAGAGAATGGGGAATTTGTTTATAACATCTTACAAACATAACTACCCCTAGGAACGAGGTAGATAAAGTTAGTATGCCTGAACTCAGAATGTTAAAATGCATCTTTTAGTGAGGGTTTTTTTTTTACATTCTGTGTTTGAAAATACCACTTTTAGAAAGTAGGTATTTTCTTGCTTAACCATCCAGTGTGCCTCTGCTAGGTTTTTGTATTGCATGTCTGGCTTTTGGATGACAGGGGCTGGAGAGGGGCAGTGGCTCCAGAGAGCCTAATGAGTCAGGGCTGGACTGAATAGGCCTGGTCTGCATTTGAAGAGGTGGGAGGAGTAGCACCTCCACCTGAATACAGCTGTGCCTGCCTTCCACAATGATGGCTCCGCCCCTGTGGTGTGTCTGAAGGGCTCACACTGACAATGGAGGTTGTTGTGCACTTGCAAAGTGCCCCACAGAACTGGTTTTGGCTGGGTACAGACACTCTCTGCCTTCAGAAAACAAAGGATGTATGTGTATAAAAAGAGGAGCCCAAACTTCTAGATCACCACTGGGAAATCAAGAGGAACCTTTGCCAAAGAGAAGAGCAGGAGAAGCTGAGGAGGAATACTGCCCCTGTGCTGTTTGCTGTCTGGGGTTGGCCTGCAGTGACTACTTGCTGCCAAGGAAAGGAGAAACAGACTTTGCTGTTTGCTGTGTCCCCTGCTTGAGGAAGGTCTCCAAGGGTTTGAAACTGAGCTTGCCTCCTGTTCTGAAGTCTCAGGGACACAATGACTTCACCACCAGCTTCCCTGAACTTCCTTGCTGGGAGTTTTGACCTGCAAAGACGTGCCTGCTGTTGTTTTGGAACTCTAGAGACCGTTTCCCGCTGGTAGCTGGAAGAATCCACGCATCGTCCCGGATCATTGCATCGAGGGGCCAAGTTTGTGACATCGTTGGGGGATGCAGTAAGAAACCGACACATCACCTCCCCACGCAGTAAGAAACTGACGCATCACCTCCTCTCCGGTAAGGAACAGACGCATCACCTCCCCTGCGCAGCAGTAAGGAACCAACACATCAGCTACCCCAGAGCAAGGAACCAACCCATCACCTTCCCTGAGTGTAAGGAACCAACGCATCGCCTTCCCTGTGGCCAGTTTTGTTTGCTTGCATGACGCATCCAAGGTACTTTGTGTGAAAAGTGTTGCATCTGCAATATGCTTTGAACTGAACTATTTCTACCATCTGTCATATTTTTATTACTTTATTGTGGATGTTTTTCGTTTGGTCTTGTTTTGGTTTAGATAAAGATTACTTATTTTTCTGAACTGGTGTGGTGTCCATTTGTAGAACAAGTTACTTACCTTCGGTAACGATGTATCTGTAAGAAACATTAGTTAGTTAGATTCCTCACCTTAGAATATCCCCAGGCGTCAGACTGGATCCGGAAGATTTTTCGTCAGCAATACTCCTTGCGCCTCGCTAGGCGTCGTCTGCGGCTCCGCGTCCGTCGTCGGTGTCGTGCGCCGGAATGACGTCGTCGGAGTACTTAGATGCCGCCCTCGCACGCTGACGTCAGTTCTTGTACATATCTTTCCGCGCCAGGAACGCAGAGCCATGCAAAGACCGACACTGGTGCCAAAAATAAAATCTAGGGGCCTGAAAAGGATAACCTTAACCCTAGATGTCAGTTCGCAGAACGGGGAGGATGGGTGGGTCGGTGAGGAATCTAACTAACTAATGTTTCTTACAGATACATCGTTACCGAAGGTAAGTAACTTGTTCATCTGAAAGAAACACGTTAGTTAGATTCCTCACCTTAGAATAGATACCCAAGCAATACCGTCCCAGGTGGTGGGTCTGCGAACCAAGTTCACACCAGAAAGTCCTGGAGGACAGAACGGCCAAAGAAGCCATCCCTCCGGACTTGGCTGTCAAGGCAATAATGCCTGGCAAACGTGTGTAGCGAAGCCCACGTTGCCGCCTGACAGATGTCCTGCAAAGGGACACCCCGTCCCAAAGCAGTAGTAGCCGCTGTGGCCCGAGTAGAATGGGCGCGCAGCCCAACAGGAGGGTCCTTTTTTGCCAAGGAATAACAAATTTTGATGCACAAAACGACCCACCGAGAGATGGTCAGTTTGTGCACGGCTTTCCCCTTCTTAGCACCCACGTATCCAACAAAAAGTTGGTCGTCCACCCAGAACTGCTTTGTGCGGTCCAGATAAAAGGAGATCGCACGTTTTGGGTCCAGACGGTGGAGCCTCTCTTCCTCTTTGGAAGGATGCGGAGGCGGAAAGAAGGTGGGCAAGGTGACAGACTGCCCAAGATGAAAGGGGGTCACCACTTTCGGAAGAAAGGAGGGACGAGGCCGAAGGACAACCTTGTCCGGATGAACAGAGAGAAAAGGAGGCTTTGATGATAAAGCCTGGAGCTCACTCACCCGTCTAGCCGAGGTGATGGCTACCAGAAAAGCAGTCTTAAGCGTCAGCAGACGAAGAGGACAATTATGAAGAGGCTCAAAGGGAGCGCACATTAGAAATGTGAGAACAAGATTCAAGTCCCACTGAGGCATTACAAAAGGGACAGGAGGGAACGTGTGAGTAATGCCTTTTAGAAAGCGTGTAACTACAGGGGACTTGAAAAGAGAAGGCTGATCAGGAAGCCGCAAGAAGGCAGAGATGGCAGCAAGATAACCTTTCAGGGTGCCCAGGGCAGAGCCCTGCCGGGCCAAAGAAAGAAGAAACAGTAGAACCTCAGAAAGAGTGGCGGAAAGGGGATCCACAGCCTTTGCTGTGCACCATGCCACAAATTTGTTCCACCGGCAGGCGTATACCGTCTTTGTGGAGGGACGCCTGGCGGCCAGAATGATATCACAGACTTCAGGAGGCAAGTCAAATGGCATCAACTGCCGCCGCTCAATCTCCACGCATGGAGGTGGAGGCTGGACAGGTTCGGGTGGAGGACCGTCCCCTGCTGCTGCGACAGAAGATCCTCCCGACGGGGCAGACGTATCGGAGGATCGGTCAACCTACTGAGTAGCTCGGGATACCAGTACCTTCGTGCCCAATCCGGAGCCACCAAGAGGACTTGGGCCCGGTCGTGCCTGATCTTCTTCAGCACTCTGGGCAGAAGTGGTATAGGCGGAAAGGCGTACAACAGACCGCAACTCCACTCGTGACGAAAAGCGTCGCCGAGCGAGTGCCGCCTTGGAAATTCCAACGCGCAGAACTGCTGACATTGCGCGTTCTCTTCGGTGGCGAATAGATCTAACCAAGGCTCTCCCCACTGCTGAAAGAGACCTTGCGCCACTTCGGAGTTCAGACGCCATTCGTGATCCATCATGCACCGGCGGCTGACTTCGTCTGCTCTGGCGTTCAGAGAGCCCGCCAGATGTTGAACCACTAGGGTGACGCCCTGGTGTTCCAGCCACGTCCAGAGGCGCAGAGCCTCCTGACAAAGGGTCCACGACCCCACCCCGCCCTGTTTGTTGCAATACCACATGGCGGTGGTGTTGTCCGTGAACACCTGCACGACACTTCCCCTGACAGAGGGAAGGAAGGCTTTCAGTGCAAGTCGGATCGCTCTCAACTCCAACAGGTTGATGTGGAGACGAGACTCCGCCGGAGACCAGAGGTCTCTGATCTCCGCCTCTCCCATATGGCCACCACATCCCAGGAGGGACGCATCCGTCACTACGACATGCTCCAGTTGGGGAAGGGAGAGGCTCTTGCCCTTGACCCAATCGCGGTCCGTGAGCCACCACTGCAACTGCTGTGCAGTGCCCTCCGAGATCAAGACATGGTCGGACAGGTTGCCGTGATGCTGGGCCCACTGAAACTTCAGGTCCCACTGCAGAGCCCGCATGCGCCGCCTGGCGTGATGCACTAGTAGGATGCAGGAGGCCATCAGCCCTAGAAGCCGCAACACTAGCCTGACCGAAACCCAGGATAGAGGCCGAAAGATGGGAATCAGGGCCTGAATATCCCGGACCCGCTGTTCCGGCGGATAGACCCGGAACTGCGCCGAATCGAGAACCGCTCCGATGAAGAGGAGCTTCTGAGAGGGACTCAGGTGTGACTTCGGCACGTTGATGGAAAATCCCAGCAAATGCAGGAGATCCGCCGTAGTCTGGAGGTGGGAGACGACTGTCTGGGGCGAGCCCGCCTTCAACAACCAGTCGTCGAGATAGGGGAAGACTGGAACCCCTGATCTGCGCAGATGAGCTGCGACCACCGCCATCACTTTCGTGAACACCCGAGGGGCACTGGTGAGGCCGAAGGGGAGCACGGTAAACTGAAAGTGCTCTTGGCCCACCGTGAACCGCAGGGAACGCCGGTGGGCCGGCAGGACGGGAATGTGGAAATATGGGTCCTGCAAGTCCAACGCTACCATCCAGTCTCCAGGGTCTAGGGCAGCTAGAACCTGAGCCAAAGTTAACATCTTGAACCTTTCCTTCCGGAGGAAGGCATTGACGTTCCGGAGGTCCAAGATAGGGCGTAGGCCCCCATTGCCCTTCTTGGGAACCAGAAAGTAGTGGGAATAACAACCACGACCTACTTCCGGGCTCGGAACGCGCTCGACGGCCCCCTTGGCCAAGAGGGCCGAAACTTCCTCGTGGAGAAGATTCAAATGATCCCCCGAGATACGGTGGTGCTGCGGTGGCATGGCTGGAGGGGTCGTCTCGAAGGGGAGGGAGTAGCCCCTTCGGACGATTTGCAGCACCCACCTGTCCGATGTGATGGACTGCCAGTGGAGCAGGTGATGGCGAACTCTGCCGCCACTGGCGTGGAATGGGCCTGAAAGCTCGGACTAGGAAGGCTTTGAGGCGGATGCTGCCGGGGTGGATGTGGGCTGACCGCGTCGTCCTCCAGAACCGCCTCGGCGGAAACCACGTCCGCGACCGCGCGCAGGTTGGTTCTGCGGCTGGTGGCTAGGCGTACGTGAGGAGGCACCCCTTCCTTGGCCACGAAAGGGGCGAAAGGCGGAAGTTTGCGACCGAGGGGCCGAGAGGCCCAAGGACTTGGCCGTAGCCCGGGAGTCCTTAAAGCGATTCAGCGCACTGTCCGCTTTCTCGCCGAAAAGGCGAGTGCCATCAAAGGGCATGTCCATGAGGGTGCTCTGGACATCGCCCAAAAAGGACGTGGACCGCAGCCAGGCGTGACGTCTAAGCGCCACTGAGGTAGAAATCGCCCTACCCAGCGAGTCCGTAGTGTCAAGCCCACATCGGATAGCATGTGGCGCTGCATCCCTCCCATCGGCCAGAGCCTGGGTAAGTCGTGTCTGGACCTCCTTCGGACACAGGGGCAGCACGTCCTCCACCGTATCCCACAGAGAGTGGGAATAACGGTCCAAGAGACAGGCGGTGTTTAAAGACCGCAGGCCCAAACTAAGGGAGGAGAACAGCTTTTTGCCAAACTGTTCCAGTCTCTTGGAATCCCGGTCCGGCGGAGCGGTCGGGAAGGAGGATTGGGAGGTAGAGGCCTGGATAACCAGGCTCTCGGGGGTAGGGTGTTGGGACAGAAAACTGGGGTCGCCCGGAGCAGCGCGGTGGCGCCTGGCGACGTTCCGGTCCACAGGAGGAACTGTGGAGGGCTTGGACCAGTTGCCCTGCAGAACGTCAGTGAGGGCCTCATTGAATGGCAGCAGAGGCTCAGTGGAGCTTGCTGCAGACTGAAGCACCTCAGTGAGGACGTTAGTCCTCACAGCCACGGCAGGTAGCTCAAGCCCAAGGGCTGCGGCCGCCTTGCGCAGCACCACAGAGAAAGCAGCACCCTCCTCCGAAGCCACAGTCGGAGGAGAGATGAATCCAGTGTCTGGAGAGGTATCCAGACCACTGGCCTCCCCCAGTTCATCTGCCCAGTCCTGTGACAGTTGAGCCTGAACGGCCATAGGATCCTCGGATCCCTCCCATTCGCCCCCATCATCCGATTCCTGGTATGCAGGAGGAAGGATCGGAGCCGGGCGATAAACAAAATGTGTCTCCAGCGGCGCCGAACGCGGCGTCCATCGACGCCGTAACGGCGCCGGGCCCGGAGCTGAACTGGGGCTCGACGCCGAGCGGAGTCGGCGTCGGAGGTGGTACCGGTGTCGACGCCGGCGGAGGAGGCGTGACGAGGTCGACCGGCGTCGGCGGGGACTCGGGAACGGGTCCCTCGGGCACTTGCGGCGTCGAGGCCGGAGCCGTCGACGGCGCCGGAGCCGCCGGCAGGCAAGGTTGCCCAGTTGGGTCTGCGGGGCCCGAAGGCGCGCCAGCGGGCGTCGACGGCGGAGCCAGGTTCCTCATGGCCGAGAGGAAGGCACTGACTTCCGCCGGCGTCGCGTCAGTCCCAGGGACCGGCGGTTATGGGGACTTGCGCGGCGCCTGCGGCTCCGCTGGAGCCGCGGGGGTGGAACCACCCTGACCCTCGGCCGAGTCGCGCGACCGGCGAGGGGAGTCCGAAGAGCGGTGTCGCCTCTTGGACTTCTTGGAGTGCTTCGACTTACCCGAAAACTTGGAGCCAGACGATCGATGATGACGTCGGCTGCGGCTCCGCGACCGATCCTTGGACCTCCTCCTGGACCGGGATCGAGAGGGGCGCGGAGCCGAGTGGCGAAGCTCGAGAAGCTTACGGGACCGCTCCCGTCTAGCCTTCGAGGTAAGGGCCTTGCAGTCCGAACACGACGCCGCGTTGTGGTCGAGGCCCAAGCAGTAAAGGCACCGGCGGTGATGGTCCGTAACCGACATCAAGCGGTTGCAGTCAGCACAGGCTTTACAACCAGGCATCCTACCGGCACCGGAGTCGAGACAAGATCAAAAAGGATCGAAAAAAGTTAGTCAAAAAGTGACTAAAGGGGTAGCTCTCCCGGATCTGCGCTTACTGGCGCGGAAAAAAGAAGAACTGACGTCAGCGCGCGAGGGCGGCGTCTAAGTACTCCGACGACGTCATTCCGGCGCACGACGCCGACGACGGACGCGGAGCCGCAGACGACGCCTAGCGACGCGCAAGGGGTATTGCTGAAGAAAAATCTTCCGGATCCAGTCTGACGCCTGGGGATATTCTAAGGTGAGGAATCTAACTAACGTGTTTCTTTCAGATGTGTTTTTACTGTTTTACTGTATGTGTTCACAAATGCTTTACACACTGCCTCTGCCAAGCTACCACAGGGGTGAGCAAGGGTTACTTTAGAAGTGTATCCCCCTTACCCTGACTAGAAGCAAGGATCACTATTTGGACAAAGGTACCTCTGCCAACTAGAGACCAGCATTTCTGGCAATGCGTATTACGAGATTTAACAAATGAGATTTTGCTTCGGGTTGTGCCGAAAAACGGACGCATCACCGATGCAAAATGTAGTAGTCCTCAACTTGTACATTTATTTTGCAAAAACTCTGCCACAAAAAAATTGGCAGCAAGGATAAACGTGCCACTAAATCTATTCTGCATAATTGGTTGAAGTCTGCATTTTAAAATATTTTAAGGGGTTAAGGCACCTGTTGCAGGGATCTTGGTGTGCCCAGTAAATCCCAGGGAACACTAATAATGGTACGGTAACTTTGGAAGGTGACGCATTTGCAGAAGAGATCTATGTTTTCTCTAGTCCCAGTTTTGAATCAAAGTAGCATTGCAGGTTAATGTGCATCTTGCAAAGCACGTCATCTAACATGCAGATGACAGATTTTTATGTAGCTAGGTAAGTGGGTTACTGCTTTTAACGCATAGATCATTTTGTTACTAGCAGTTCATTAACTGTAATCCACAGCACAGCAAGCTATGAAGGACAAGTGACTCCTACACCTTGTAATCCGCACTGTCTTATGTAACACATCCTGTACATTGATTTACACATTTATAGGATTTATTATCAATGCATAATGAGTATGTGTGCTGTAAAGCGCTCCGACACCCTGCATTGGGATGATTACCACTATTAAAAATGTAAAAAATGGAATTTAAAATGTTATTTGTATAAATACTGGGACAGACCAGCACATCTGACATTCTTACAGTGCATGTACATATATCTCCTATACAGGGATTGAACAAAGTAAAAAGTATGACTCTTAAGTATTTGTGAAGTGATAAGCTGTGTGCCTTTCTTTCTCCTCCCTTGCATACTGGTGCAACGCTCAGATAGCTACCAGACAGGATAGTAGAACCAAAAGAGGCCCAATGGCCCCTTAAATTCGGCCTTTGTTTTGGGCCCAGCTGGAGTCTGAAATACGAAAGCCCTCTCGCCGCCTGAAAGTTTGCTGCTCTAAATGAAAGCAGACAACGTGCAGGCGATGCTGAATGTGTCCCGATGCCTGAAAATTACACGGGGACAAGTTCAGCATATTTCAGAGGGACCCACTGCTTGCAGGGTGGACAGCATCCAACCTGTGAAAAGAGAGCTTGGACGCTGTCTACCCACGTTACCCTGACTTGTACCCTGAATAAAAAAAACTATATATAAAACGGTATTCGTGGGCACCCCTTTCACTCTCAGCAAAGCACATGACAGAAATACATTGATCTCAAAGCACGCCTAAATAAATGTTAACAGGCGGTACCAAAATATCCAGACCCACGGTGATACCTAATATGATGTTATTCAACACCTCATCATAAGCACTAAGCACTGCATAAATGCAAATTCAACTACAATCCTGATACAATTGCGGGTGAATTGCATGGTCTACTTTCCTGCAACCCCTGAGTCAGGGGCTTAGCTTGGTCAGCAAGATTGGGGGGGGGGGGGGGGGGGGGGTATGACTGTCAGATTTTCCAACATTCTAGTTGGCATATCATGTTGGAATACAATACACGACCAGCAAGGTGCATGAGGGAAGCTTAAGGGACAGTAAAAGGGGAGAGAAACACAGAGTGGTAGGGGTGCTAAGCGAGAGAAAACACAACTTTTGGAAAATAACCACCTTTGAAGGCTTTTAAAACAAAGAAAGGGAGAGTGTGTGCATTTTTGTCTCTGAAAATGAAAAAATTCCTAGTGAATTTTGACAGACACGTCACCATACCCAACTGAAAGCAGCTGTACTCAACTATTTACCAGAAAAATATGTATTAGAGTGGTGTAACACCCCAAACACCTCCTGCCCCAAAGTTATACCCGGACCCTTCCAGTTGCCCCATTTCCTACACATGCATTTCAATGGGGCTGCATAAGAGTTTCAAATAAACCCCTGGAACATACAGGGAAGAGGGAGGTAAAGACATCAGTTGAGATGTTCAGGTGGCAAATGTAGGGTGACAACCAGACTGTAATTTCTACGGACTGTCCGTTAATTGACCCTAAAATCCATTGTCCCTTATTAATGTTGCAACGTACAATAGTTGTCTATAATTTTAGACTTTGACAGCAGTGTGCTTCACTAGCAGTCCCTTTTGGAGACTGTTCTAGCTTGACATTATGTGAATGAGTTTCGGCTGTGCTACTGCAATAAAAACGGCGGGCTGACCTGGCCGTGACAGACTGCGACAGCAGGGCTGTTAGACATGACATCCTTAGAGCGTTCTTTCCCCAGATGTTTTGCCTTTTACTTCCTTTTTTACTGATTCTTTTTGTTGACCTTAGGACTCTGAGCACTTTACCACTGCTGACCAGTGATAAAGTGCAGTGCTTCACCCATAAACACTGACTTTGGTGTATGCCCGATTGGCCCTTTTTCATTTACTAGTAAGTCCCTCATAAAGTGGTATAACACATACCCAGAGCCTGTAGGGCAAGTGCTACTATTGGACCTGCAGCACAGATTGTACTACCGACATAAGTAGCCATTCAAACCTGTCTCAGGCCTGCCATTGAAGTGCCAATGTGTGCAGTTTGCTGTCACTTTGAGTTTCTATTTAAAACTACTTAACATGGCCTGTTTATGCCAGGGGAAATCTGTCTGAAGGATGTTAAAAAGACAACCATTTTCATCCTATGTTGAAACACTTTAATATTCAGAAATAAATATTTCAGATACTGTCTAAAGTTATCTGCAACTGCCCTAGCTACTCCCATTCAGTACTAGGGATAGGCTTTCTCCATATTATTTGAAATTCAACAAAATGATGACACAAAGTCACTAGATATTATGGTATGATAAAAATAGTGACTCCATAAATATATGTAGTAAATAGACTGCCGGATTAACGTGACTGAGCGGTGTCTATGTAGAGTACATTCATGTATAGATAAATATTGAGCAGGGTGCCTCATGAAACACATATCAGTGTTTGAGCTAACTTGTATGTTGGGCAACACCAGGTGTTTCCTTCCCTGAATTTATTGCACAGTTGGTAAAGGTCATTCTTAAGCGATAGAAGTAAAAAATGTTATTAGAAAATAGGGCCTAATATTTGTTGTGCACAAGCTGTACACATTCATATGTTTCATTTGTTTTCATATAATTATTCTCTTGGGTGCTCTTGGAAAACGTACCTTGTCCTGCCACAAGCTGCCACAAGCTCTACCAGTAACCGGGGACGCTGGGACACGCTGCTGCCACGCCGCCGCCAATGCTGACTACCGGCGGGCCAAAACTACAATTCACAGTATCCTGAGCAGCGCGCAGGCTGCTGACGGGTGTCCCAAGCGCCAGGAGGCCCATAAGAAGCGGCAAGAGCTCCCGTGGCACGGGTGCTCTTGGAAAACGTACCTTGTCCTGCCACAAGCTCTACCAGTAACCGGGGACGCTGGGACACGCTGCTGCCACGCCGCTGCCGGTGCTTACTACCGGCAGGCCAAAACTACAATTCCCAGTATCCTGAGCAGTACGCAGGCTGCTGACGGGGGTCCCAAGCACCAGGAGGCACATAAGAAGAGGCGAGAGCTCCCGCGGCGCGGGTGCTCTTGGAAAATGTACCTTGTTCTGCCACAAGCTGCCACAAGCTCTACCAGTAACCGGGGACGCTGGGAAACGCTGCTGCCACGCCGCCGCTGGTGCTGACTACCGGCGGGCCAAAACTACAATTCCCAGTATCTTGAGCAGTGCGCAGGCTGCTGACAGGGTCCCAAGCGCCAGGAGGCGCATAAGAAGCGGTGAGAGCTCCAGTGGCGCGGAACACGCGGGCGAAGCCCGGGCCCGTCCGCGCCCGTCAAAGACCGGAGGAGACTGGGCTGGGCCATCCCTCTTTCATCGGAGTTCTGCTGAATTCATTGAGGTGAGCTCACTTAATCCTGCCCTATTCCTCACCTAACCTGTTTAACTATGGGTAAGCGAGGGGCCCAGTTGGCTCTAAGGCGTGCCACGACTTGTATTGA
The DNA here is from genome assembly GCF_964204655.1 of Triturus cristatus. Lineage (NCBI taxonomy): Eukaryota > Metazoa > Chordata > Amphibia > Caudata > Salamandridae > Triturus > Triturus cristatus. The sequence continues at coordinate 495,251,046 of NC_140585.1, forward strand.
CAGCATGTTGGAAAGAGCTGTCAGTATTGTGACTAATGAGATAGAACTGACCGAGAGGCGCCTCGCTCTCGGCCTGGGGGCACCTCCTCTTCTTCTACCTCCCACTGTGGCGGGCGCCAACTTGAATGTTAGTGCACCAAATGGTTCTATCACCAACTGTGCGGTTTCCCATGACGATATCAGATCTCACGCTCCCATACCAGATGTTATCTCGTTGGATATCCCGACGAGCTCTGAGGCAACCACCTGGGCGAAATGCAAAAGGAAGCCTACCAAAGTTACCAGTGCCGAGAGGAAGCAACCCATTCATCCTTGCTCATCTCGCTCAGCCTTGAGCTCATGGATACATGCGTCTCCTAAACCCATGACAGTTGTCGCCCACGTGCATACCCTAGCTATCGATCCTTGTCGTTCTATCGGAACTCAGACTGAGACTGGTCTGTTTCCTTTTGAGAGTTACGGCTACAGTGAAGCCATCATTAGTTACATTGTGGATACAGTCTCTGAGCGTGTTAAAAGCGCACTCGACAGTCACTTTGCCACTCTGAGGGAACATCCACCCATGCCTCAGCTTGAGTCTCTCAATACAATCTCCTCCGCCCAAGTTAGCCTCACCTACTACATCTGGATGGACATATACATCTGCACCACCTAACAATGTGTCAATCTACACCTCAAATACTTTGACTGGTGCGCCCAATTCGAACTCAGACTAATTCATGTGATATGTGTAACAAAATTAAGATGTGTTTTGTACCGGAGGGCAACGGCGCAGAAAATAGTATCCCTGATAATGGAAGGGTAAACCACCCACCTGCTAAGAATGTATCTCGTCTTCTGACCACTGCTAGTATTCCTACTGTGGCTCAAACTAATACGAATGCTGCAGGCAGCATATCACAGGAGGGTGGCACTGACATAACATGCTTGTCAGACCCTATGGGTAGCAGGGAGGTGTTAAATCTACCACCGGCGGCTTGCCCTTATGTTGTGGTCTTGGCGGGTGTGCCCCCTCTAAGGCCAAATCAAACTGAATCATGGGAGCAACTACGCCATAAGAGCTCAGATTGGCTATCTAAACACAAAGGGTTTAGGGCGTCATTTATCGACAACATTATTATGGTACGGAGAGTTGGTTGGGTGGGGCAGTCCCTAAAATGCATCAAGGGAGACTGCATAGTTATTAACTTTCGCAAACCGCCAGTGGCTAAATCAATACTACGGTCACAGGAGGCCCAGTCTAATTTAACTACTAGTATTTGGGCTTTACCATTGGGGTATTTTTATAAACCTTCCCATGGGACATCATTCCCTGACATGCCTCTCACTACCCGCGCCCCTCTCTCTATACAACAGATTTCTGCCCTTATCGGGTCTGGATAGCCAGGATTGACTGCCCCCTCCCCTCTTAACATCAGTTTTAGCAGAGCTAGCCCCTCCTTTAATTGTATCCCCACCATGCGAACCTGAGATCCCAACCGCACTTAATGTAGAACCCACCCTTAATATACTGAGTTGGAATGTTGCAGGCCTTGCGTCCCAAATGAACTTGCCCGACTGGCTGGAGTTAGTTCATAAACAGGACATCGTAATGTTTCAGAAGACTTGGGCCACCCGGGAGTTATTTTTGGAGGGGTTTGAATTTTTTAACATCGTAGCTCCTATCCCAGACTCTGGACGGCCGGCAGGAGGCCTTTCAATTTGGATTAGCATCACGACAGGTGGTCGTGCCAGGGTCCTCGCCACCAATAACGATAAATTTCAGGCCATAATCTATAAACGGGGGATCTCGTTTTACTTAATCAATTTTTATAATAATGATTTTAAAAATGTCCCTCATATGAATTTCACCGATTTGTTTAATTTCATTTCTAACTTACAGACAACCAAACATGTTGTTAAACCTGTGGGAATTTATTTAGGGGGTGATTTTAATGTTAAGCTAACAAGGGGTATTCATTTTGCCAACCAAACCACAAACGCGGCACCATAATGTAATAGGGGGTCCAAATTATTAGACCTCATCAGTACTAACAATTTTTCAGATGTGATGGAACTTGCCGCTGTCCCAGCCACATAGAACCTACCTATAGAGGCAGGGGCTCGTCCTCTACTATCGATTAGATTTTTATCACAACCCCGTTAGAGAATTGTGTGCTAAAAGCTGATGTAGTCTCTACACTACTCTGAGTCTCGCATCAAGACCGACCTACGGTAAAGAGTGTGGCGCAAGTGATTTGACCCCCCTCTATCGACAACCTCAGATTGGTCTGGCGTGGTATAGACAATAAAGCCATATTTGGTAGGATGGTAAGAAGACACTCTGACTTAAATCGACACTTGTCTGTCCTTTAAGGAACATAATTCTGAGGCAGTTGACGCTTTCACGCAGCTCTGTGCGGTCGTCAAAATGTTGTCGTCTAGGCCTATTAAGAAAATGTATCCGGACCCAGGTTGGTTTAATGCTGACTGTTCTGCAGCTAATAGAGCTCTCCGAAGGGCGCTCGTCAACAAACCTAGAGACAGTTCCCTTATTAAATCACTTAGATTACGCTACAAACTAGCCATAGCAACTAGAAAGGAGGAAATTACAAGAGAACACTGGGAAAATGTTGCCCGGGCTACCTCGCTAATAATGGTAAGGATTTTTAGTTAGCCATCAAAGGCATGAGGTGTTTGGGACATCCTACGTCCACAATTAGCACCAATATTTATTGTGAGTCCTGAGAAGCACACTTTACGATGATCTACTCTGCCCCAGCCTCACTTATAGCTACTAACGAGTACGCAATAACCACTAGGACTCGGATTGACTTATCGGAAGTAGAGAAGGCTATCGATCAGAGGCTGGGATGCAAAGCCCCCGGCCCTGATGGTTTGCCCATTGATCTTATTAAAAGTTATCCGGACTTTTGGGTTCCCCTACTGCTGAATGTTTTTAATAATCTAACAAATTCCACCATACCCAATACCTGGCCCTCCAGCATTATCATGCCGATTTTTAAAAAGTGGGACCGTTCCAACCCAAGTTGTTACAGGCCGATTTCCCGGATTGATAATACGCTGAAAATTCTGGGGAGGGTCCTGTACAATAGGATCAGGTCATTGGCCGAGGAAGCTCAGATCCTACACCCTTGTCAGTTGGGGTTCAGAAGCAACATTGGCACTGTTGAACAATGCCTTAACCTCAACTTGATTATCGGCAAATACAAAGTCGCTAAGAAAACACCTATATATCTAGCATTTATGTATCTCACCTCGGCCTTTGACTTTGTTAACAGGTCACAGCTTTGGACTACTCTTCTAAACTATGGCCTGGAGAAGTCCCTCGTACATCTTTTAGCTCACTTGCATAAAGACCTACACGCCCGGGTGCGTATTAGCAGGGATGGTGAGGTATCCAAAGTCATTGAAGTTGGTAGAGGGGTCAGGCAGGGCTGTGTCCTGGCCCCTATCATTTATTTTGTATATCAACGATTTGAATAAGTCCTTGGTAACACTAACCCACGATGTTCCCTGCATCAATGGTAACAAACTTCCTGCCCTGTTATACGCCGACGATGCGGTGCTGATGGGCCGCACCCAAAAGCTCTCCACATTTTGGTGCGGGGCTTTGTAGACTTTATGGCCGCCCTGGATTTATGTACTAATTTAAAAAAAATATTTTTTAATGGCGTGCGGGTCGAAGAAGTATTTTAACACATCAATTGTTTTAGACTCAAATAGTTTACAAAGCACTCGCACTTTCCTATATCTTGGGCTGGTATTCGCTTCAAATGGATTGTGGGCTGACCATGTGGCTCACTGTAGGAGAAAGTTTACAAACTCTACTAATATGATACTTGGTTTGCCAAAGCCGAGGAACACAAAGGTTGTATCTGCCACGGTTAAAATCTTCAAACTCCAATGTATACCAATTGCCACTTACGGTGCAGAAGTTTGGGGCCATACAAATTGCGGCAGCATCCAGGATGAAGAGAATACATTTTGCCGTAAAATTCTGGGCGTACCCATTTCTTCTTCTAAATATGCTAGTCACTGTGAACTTAACTTGCCATATATTGAAGATTACATCAAGGCTCGCCCAGCATTATTTTGGCTGAGAGTTTGGAGAAACATCGCGGCCCAACTTACTAGGGAGATAAATGTTTAAAATGTGATAAGGGGATGGAAATACCCTGGCTGGCTGCTGTACATAAAAGTCTAATCAGTGTGAATCATGAATATTTATTCTCAAACCCTTTAGACCTTGGCACCATTAATAAGAAATCCCTTCAGATGGCTCTTTTTGCATCTGATAGGAATGCTAGATTTGACAAAGAGAGTAAGAAAACATCAGTCGCTAGATACATACGTATTGAGAACATCTCATGCGCACCCTCTAGCTATCTATTTAAACCCATTGGTCGTTGGGAGAGGGGCCTGCTTTTCCGGTTGAGGACTGACACTATGAAATTCATGCTCTCATTCCCTGCGGGGTATATTTCCAACCTCGATCATTTGCTATGTCCATGCAATAGCCAACACAAACAATCTATGCTGCACTTTTTATTTTTTTGTAGTTACTATTCAATACTTACCAAAAGGTTTTAGATTCCAAAATTTTAAGGCTTTACCTGAGATTGACTACAAAGCAGCATATGGGAAGGTCATTGCTTTGAAAGACGATGAGCTAACCTTTCGGTTGGTTCTTTTCTGAAAGCGGCGGTACGCACTCGTAACTCTATGTGCCCCTGCTGAATCATATTATTTTACCCCGTTCTTCTTAAACCTTAAGCTGTATGTAATTTTTGCTATATAAATATTCTAATGAATTTCGTTTTCTTTTTATCATTTTGTGCATTGTATTACTGGAGGACCAGTCTTAATTGGATATTTTAAGTGCCCCTTTGTTGCCGGAATTTTTATTGCATATGTTGCTGTCTGTCTGTCTGTACTTTTATGGATATGTATCTGAATAAAGATGATATTGATTGATTGATAATTATTGTAATTCAGCTGCAAACTATGGTCTCAGTCCTTGTGTACAAATGTAACTAATCTCCAACTTCCTCAGAGCGGGATGAAGTACTTGTATTGCAAGGCTATGAGCTAAACCTCCTCTGATGTTATGCAAGTGAAAAGCAGTTCTTTGTTTTCTTGTATTTTTGCATTAAGAATACGTATGATTTCTGTTTGTGGACCTCTAAGCAGCTTATGCGAGACTTCGCTTAAATTACCACACCTTAAAAGATGCATGTTCTGTTTAATACTTGTAAGATCTTTTTGCATGGAGTCTGTGCTAGTTTTATTGGAAATAAGCGAGGATAAGCCGAGCATCCAGATTCTGCATAATGAGTTCCAGAGTAGGGCTAGCATCTAGTTTAGATTTGATCGTGACTCCGGGGTGGGAGGAGGATCCTGTGGGGCTCTCTTTTGCACAGGTTTTGTGTTCCTGAAGCAGTGAGCGCTCTTGTCAGACATCATTATGATGGGGTGTGGGCAAAGCTGGTAACTCAGAGTGGACCGTGGATCGTAGGTGGGTATGAGCTGGATCATGGGTGTGGGGATGTGGCCAAGTTATTGTGTGGAGGAGCCCTTCCCATTTGAAGGTGATGACTGTAAGCTCACCGGTATCGTGGGAACTTGCGAGGAGGAGAGAGTACCTCTCAATGTAGGGTTACCTGGGGACTTTTAGAAATAATTGATGCACGTAGCAATCGTTAGGAGTTTGATTTCTGGGTGGGGAAGTGAATAGTCACAAAGTGTGTTTGGTGGCCTTCTTGGAGTCAGGCCGGTGACTCATGCAGGAGCATTATGGTGGAGGTATTGCTGCCTTGGGAGCAATTAAATATGGAACAGGTGAGAGACCTCTACCCCCATATGGCTATTGACCAGAGTAGTGGCCACGGGGGACGTCAGAACTGCTCTGGCATGACTCACTTCAATCACTTGAGTGGAGATGTCCCAATGGCGGCCATTTAATATGAAGTCCTTCATTGTCTAGGAGGGTGCCATGCGGTTATGGAGGAGCTTCATGCATGCCCCACACCAAGGGCTGGAATTAGAGATCCGAGCGGTGCAATTAGAGGCCCCCCACTTCCCAGCATCAGCAGCTGTATGAGAACGAGTCGGCAACCCCTTTGTATGAAGGAAAAGTAGGGGGGTAGCGGGCACAGTGAAGTTCCTCTCTCTCCTCCCCCAAACCATAATACTAATTTGGGGTATTCCACAACATAATACTCCTATTAACACCCCATAGCTCCTCAATTACCTCTGGTGCCCAAGACACTATAAATCTATGCTTCATTGACATCATGATATGGTAAGACATTATGCTTCCTTGACACCATATCTCTTTTTACAAATTGTAATGTATCCATTGTCATTCATTATACCCCCCCATGCGATGTTTTATCTCTTCCTTCTGTACTGTTTATGTACGGTTTGTTTTATAAAACCTCAATAAAAAAATAAACGTACGATTTCTTCTTTTACACAAAGTATGCATTTAAAAGCCAATGAAAATAAACAGCAAGTACTTGTTGTTTTATAATTGATAATGTGACTGGTGGTTTGCTAGTAAAGTATTTAATGCTTCCATTTAAGTAAAATCACGCTAGGAATCTGTGTTTTTTTTCCCAGAACATTATAAAAAGGCAGATGTTTTAGGAAAGAGACAGATTCTAATCTAATTCTAAGGTTGGACCTTCTGTTAGATTGTTCCTACTAGATTTTTCAGACTTTAATGGCAGACTTTCTGGCTAGACTATTCTGCTTGTTACTTAAGAAAGGACCATGAGCATTTAGCCCTTTCTAATGTAGGTTTATATACTTTTAATTAGATCATTTACTGGATGTGCATTGGCTGGTTTAATTTCCTTAAGGAAAATGGAATTATGCATTATGAAGATTTTGGTTTCATAGTAATTCCTTTGACTCTAATGAGGTTTGATTTCTGAAATGATACTATTATTTGAACAAATCTAAAAATACTAAGAGATGGAAATGCCTTGTGCGGGTTCTCTTAATGGTCTTGACTTAGCATTATAGATCAAGATTCTCCCTTTTCTGCCCTTCGATCCTCTTTAGACAATTAGGAGTGGAGTGCTGACAGTTTTTGGTGGAGCAACGGCGAATTACTGCTAATTAGGAGGCTAATTAGTGGATACTTGGACTCAAGCTGGAGACTACTGGAGTGGTGGTTCGTAGACAGTTCATATTGTTGTGAGATAAAGCAGTGGCTCAGATACGGAGTCTAACAAAGGAGAACTACCAGTGTAGTTCAGAAGTTTGTATTGTTGAGTATTAGTAAGGTTGAATGTTTTGCGCAGTGTGATTTGCGATGGGTGTTTGTGTGTTTTGGTGACTGCGTCATGTGTTATATGTCATATGATGGTCTGTTGATGGAGGTGTATTATTTAAGACTGCTGTGGATTGGTCTTGACATGGTGTATTTTATGTAAAGATATTAGACTATTTGGACTATTGAGAGAACTCAAGTTAGATAAAGGTGTCTGTGGAAGTTCAAAGGTTTGGTGTCAGTTAAAATAGAAGTTGGATATATGAATTCCTTAATAGTCGAATTGTGAATGAGGACTAATCAAGAGAAGAATAGTGGTGGTTTATTCTGTGCATGAGGGTAAATTATAATTACTTCAGATTAGGTCATTGTAACCTAGCTCAGTGAATATGTTGTTGCATTCAGCTCTTCTGGTGAGTTTGATTTCCTTCTCGACTCCCAGTATATATGCAGAGGTTTTATTGTGTATTGCGGTTGGTTTTTGTATTATTGTGTTTGAAGATATTGTTTTGTGATTGTATTGGTGTATGATCATATGGTGTAGTGTGGAGTTTGTTTGAAATTACAATGGGTGCAAATCTAGGTACATCTAAAAGAAATTCACTGACAGAAGCGCAAACACCCCCATAAGTTGGAATTCCTGCTCATAAATTGCTTGTAAATTCTGCCATGCATACTTGCTTATGGATTAAAGAGTGGCACACACGGGAAATTTCGCCAAATGTGGGGGAAGTGGGTGGGAGTGATAGAGTTTTAAGGTGGGTCGGCTGGATCTACGGAAGGCCTTTGGGGATGTGGGCCTTTGATTTGCATGTATCACTTCTTTTATCAGTGTGGAACGTGCTTACCCTGGACTATTTCCATGCAATGTAATTCTGAATGGTGCTGTTTGGTTACATTGAAAACTCAATAAAATGGATTATCAAAAAAAAAAAAAAAGTGGCACAAACTTTCCAGAGAATGGTACGTTTGAATTAAAGAAACTTGCTTGAAACGTAGATTATTTGAAACTAAAGCTCAACCGAGATGTGTGCAGTTTGAAGCACTGAAAGAATGGAATTTGATAGGCAATACGAAAGTGCTATAATAGATGTTTAGAGGTCAGGTTAGTACGGCTGTGCATGATTGGATGGATACTAGGTTGTGTTCGCAGAAAAAGGCACTTCCACACAACCCCCCCTCCGCCCCCAGCAGGCCATAAAAGCCCATAGGGTGGGGTGAGTGGTGTTTAAAAAGTAGGACATGTATATTTAATGTTTTACGTGCCCTGGCAGTGAAAAATCTCAAATGTTTTTCACTGTGGCTAGGCTTGCTCTTGCGTAGGTCAACACTGACTTACACTATTACATTTAATAAGTGCTAAATTCAGTTTGGGGTAGTTAGAAAAATGGTTCAAGGACTTATTTTAATAGTAATTTAGAATCCAACTTAACAGTCAAGTCTGAATTTGCATTACTACTTTGGAAATTACCGTTTTATAAAGTTGCCATTTTTGCCGAGTAAAACCAAAAGGAAAGTAAGTCTGCAAATTAAACAAAGAACATATGTGGAGATTACTTCATCAGGGTTTTTTTTGCCAGATTTACTGCTCCTGCAGATTGCCAGACTGATGCATGGGCCTACACATGTGGGATGTGAAGGGATGGTAAAGCTTTTAAAAAAGAACTGGCTTAATCCTCATTTCTGAAATACAGGATTTGTGTCAGAGATGCATAGTAGGCCGACAAAAGAATATGGGAGAGAAAGGTTGTGTAACAATGAGTAGTTTAGGAAAAACAGCAGATCCCTTCACAAAATCATGGATTGAGATGCCACCATGTAATTGCCTAAGGTACATTTATTGGATTATTATCTGTTTTCAAAGTGGACTGAGGCCTACCCACCAAGCAGGTGTGATGACTGAGGTATTATTGAGTGAATTGTCCCTAGGTTTTGAATGTCAACTTCAAAGGAGAAAGATGTGGGAAACATTTTAAGGCTGACATGATAAAGATATTGTGTGCTGCACTAAGCACTGACCAGAAGTTTCATTGTGGTTATCATCCCGAAGCATCACGTGCTTGAGGGGTACAAAGGGGTTTTGAAAGGCAAGCTGGTGAAACTACATGCTTCGCCTTCTCTGAAATGGTGTTACTGAGTATGAGATGTACTCCAACCAAATGCACAGGTTAATGGTAAGGACCACACAAGTTCCTGGAATACCGTCTGCAGCTCTTGTGCATATTACTGATTTGAACTAGGATTACTGCAAGCACTTAGGTAATGCAGTATGCTCTCTCACTTGCTACACCTTCTAGAAGTGCAGAATTGAAACATGATCTATAGTCAGGCGAATGGGACCTCATCACAAGGCATGTGAGAAAATCCATACTTGAGTCAACGTTGAAAGGGCCCTATCAGTTGATTTTGTTGAGGAATATGGCTGGGAATTGTGGAGGTATTGTTCTAACACGAAAAAAAACTGGTTGCAGTGTGCACTGTTCCTATTGAACACATTTTTAACCTATGTAAACATTTTATCTATTTATACAATAAAGGCAAATGTGCATCTTCTTTTTTTCAAAGTATTATTAATAGACAAAAACTTGAAAATTCAAATCATTAAATATTTCAGTGCAATACATTGATTATTTGTTGTATTTTATCACAACACTTTGCCTAAACATGACAAGTCTTTCTTTTGTAAAATACAAATGTCTTTTAACAGAAAATATCTTAAATTCTATGTCAGGACCGGAGGCGAGGATTATGCTTTATCTTTCTTTACTTAAAAGACAGCAGTCTTTTTAAAGTCATCAATACCAGCAACTATTCCCATGATACATCGGGAATATCACATAAAACAATAGAGTGTTCATGTCCAGAGTGTCCCCTGCTCTCTGCTCCAATCACAGGTCCCCCGAGGCACTGATAGTCCTCTTTCGCTGTCCAATCTCCCTCTTTCGTTGCTGCTGCAGCCAGAGAAGTCACGTTTATTTCTTCTCAGGGTTTTATATCCTGTCATTTGCCCCTTTACTTGTTCTGGATAGATCGTTTTGCTAGGCTTATTTGCCATTAATGTACAATTGACTTGTGCATGTTGCGGCAGTTTTGCCAGTTTCTGAGGGTTTTTCAAGTTTCCCTCAGGCGCTTCTGGAGCCTTCGCGCTCTGTTCTCCTGTGTTTGCGGCGGGTGGCCGTCACGCGACATTTCTTTTATTGTTTTGCAGTGTTTTTGTGCACATTTTGGTGCAAGTCAGCCGCTACTCGGCGGACTCGCTCTTCGACCGCGGGAGTGTTCCTCCCTAGCGGCTGCGTGTTTGGTGCGGCTCGCGGTGTGAATTTTCACCGCTAGCGGGCGCTTTCTCTGCGTTCCTGGGATTCCGCACGTTTGAATCTCGGAACGCACAGTAGCGAACAAGCCTCTGCCAGTCCGGATACTGGTTTTTACGGTCTGTGCTCCGCCATTAGGCATATATTCATTGCTACGGCCCCTGAACGCCTTCACAAGGTCTGTACTTTTTTGTGAGGCTGTGGTGGGATTCTTGCACCCAGTCCCGGGAGTCCGTATTCTTAGGCCGATTTATCACGCTCCTGGGAGTCTGTATCTGCAGGTTAAGTCCTGCTGGGGCCCATTGATTGGACAGGCTGCCCTTCTATTGTTGCACCAGGGCTGTTGGGTCCCAGGGCTTGACGCCCGAACGCAAGCTTTGCTTGCTCTTAACTTGGCTGACCGCCAGCCTCCATATTACGGAGTTCCCCTCCACCAGTCACTCCCACTAATCTAAGTGGTGTTTCTCCCAGTTACTTACTTACGTAGCGGTCTTTTTCATCTATCCAAATGGAATCTTATGACGAGAATACTTACCTGGATAACCAGGATGATCAGTGGGAGGAGGATCCGCTCACAACGTTGCAGTGGGACGAAGATTTCTACGACACTGTAGACTATTCTATTCATAAGGCGGTGAAGCAGGCTATGGCACCATTAGAAGATTGCCTCTCCCGAAAAATTGAGCTGGCCTGCGACAAGTTGGCCAGAGCAGCCCAAACCATTCCGGCTTCTCTCCCTTCCAGCGCGTCCACTGCTGACCTTCAACCGCCCCCTGCTAAGCGGGCCAAAGATGCAGGGGTTGACGCCGACGCCTTTGCCCGTCTCAAGCAGGCGTTCCTAGCCAACAGACCCCGTCCTGCGGCTGCCATTCCTGGTGTCTCGGCTCACGGAGCGATGACGGGGCTGGGCCTTCGCGCCCTTTCGGGCTTCCCCAGCCAGCACCCGCCGCTTCCGACCCTGGCACGGATGACCAGAATCTCTGCGCCGATATGCTCCATCCAGACATCTTGCACCCTAGATCCTCAGACTGGGCGCCCTGTGACAAGGTCGACCAATACGTCGCCAGCCGAATCCGCCGACCGCTGGAGGCCTCAGTGCGTAAGTGCCGTAGGGCAGAGTGTCCGCTCCCATCTTTAGAAGGTAAGGTGGCGGCAACCCCCGAAATTGACCCATGCATGGCGACGTTTCTACAAAAATTTGTCAAGGACCCCAAAAAGGGAAATCGACAGGTCGTGGCGGCCTTGCCAAGACAAGCTACTGGATATTCTCAGACCCATAACAAAAATTCTTAATATGGCTGAAGAGGCCAAATCATCGGGGGTCCTGATCTCTCCATGAAACCTCTCCTCTTGGGCCCAACGCGTAGTGGTCTTTTTAGGGAATGCCAATTGCGCATTGTCGACGGAGCGACGAAGATCCCTGCTAATAAAGGTGAACCCCAAACTGGGGGATTTGGCAGATTCAGAGGCGGGCCCCGTTGCCCAGGGAGGCCTCTTTGGTGAGCCCTTTTTTAAAGAACTAGGGCGCTTCATGAATACATTCACGTCTTTAAACAGGGCACAATGCTCTATTCGTAAAGTCTTTCGCCTGCAGGTTTTCCAAGGGGCCGGTCGAGGCAGGGGCCGCTCGTCCGGCCGTCCCAACCAGCAGAGAGGAGGCTCCAACGAACCATCTTATCAAGATCAAGCCAGATTCGGGAACTTCTACCCGACAAGGGGACAGCGAGGGAAGAACCGTGGTGGAAGAGGCGGTGGTGTCTCCAGTTGTTACGGTGAGTGTTCTCCCTTCTTCCCAACTAAAAGTGGGGGGCCGGTTGGCGCATTTTTTTCCAGGCTTGGACTTCTGTCACAGGCTTGGGTATTCCAAACTGTCCAAGGCTTTCATATAGAGTTCCGCGGGGAGCCTTTCCAGCAGGCTCCTCCGCGTCCTCTAGTGTTCTCAGAGGTGGATGCCACCTTGGTCGATCAGGAGGTCCTGTCTCTTTTACTCAAGGGGGCGGTGGTACAGTCCACTTTCCATGCTCGCGGCTTCATCAGCAATATTTTTGTGGTAGACAAGGCGGACGGGGGCCAGAGGCCCGTGATCAATTTACGCGAATTCAACAAGTGGCTGGTTTACCGCCACTTCAAGATGGAGGAAATCCATCTTCTCCGCGATCTTCTCAGACCAAACGACTGGATGGCGTGCCTAGATCTAAAAGACGCGTATTTGACCATACCAATCTTTCCTCCACATCGGAGGTTCCTGCAGTTTCTTTGGCGGGACAAGGTCTACGAATTCACCACCATTCTTTTTGGTCTATCCTCTGCTCCTTGGTGCTTCACCAAGGTTTTGCGTCCGGTGATCGAACGTATGCGCGCGTCCGGTATGTGCCTCATAGTTTATCTGGATGACATTTTGCTTATGGGACAATGACCCATGGCTCTGTCTCATCAGCTGCAGACGGCGGTCAAGTTACTCCAGAGCCTGGGCTTCATAATCAACAAAGCTAAATCAATGCTCGCCCCATCCCAAAAGGTGGTTTTCCTGGGATTTTCCATCGAGTCGGTGGCCGCTACACTCAGCCTTCCATCTCGGAAGATGACGAAAATCCGTCACGAGTTGTCGAGAGCGCTTAACCAGCACCAGCTCTCCCTCAGACAGATAGCCCACATAGTGGGCCTTCTATCAGCGTCCATCCAGGCCATTTTTCCAGGCCCACTCCAGTACAGGGCCTTGCAGCGTCTCAAGGCACTGCATCTTCGCAGAGGCCTATCCTATTCTCAGAAGGTATCTCTCTCTGAGGAGGCCAGAGAGGAGATTCAATGGTGGCTTTCCAACATGGAGGCCTGAAATGGACGTGTGCTTTTCGGTTCTGCGGCAGATATCGTTATCTAGTCCGACGCCAGCAGATCAGGCTAGGGCGCGCGGTGTGGCGAGTTCACAACAGGCGGTGTGTGGTCGCCTATTGAGCAGCAGTTGCACATCAACTGTCTGGAACTTCTGGTGGGGTCGTTTGCGATCTAATGCTGGACCAAAGACTCGGTCCGTTCTTGCGTTCTAATCAAGATGGACAACATATTAGCCGTCCGATATATAAACTATCTTGGGGGCACGTGCTCAAGGGCGCTCTCCGACATGGCAGCGAATTTTTGGAAGTATTGTCTGTACCATCATGTGTCGGTGACGGCGGAGTACCTCCCGTGCCAGGACAACCACATAGCGGATTTTCAGTCCCGCCATCTCCATGACGGCAGTCTTTGGAGATCGCACCCGGGTTTTTTGCAGATCTACAGTCTCTGTGGGGTCCGTTTTCAGTGGACCTCTTTGCCTCTCGCTTGGACTACCAGCTGCCCCGGTTCTTCAGTTGGAGACCGGATACCCTAGCAGCCCAAACGGATGCGTTTCTGCAAGATTAGCAAGCCGAGCAAGATTATGCCTTTCCCCCGTTTGCCATGATCACAAGAGTCTCGGCCCAGGTGTGTCGCCAGACTGCGGACGTGGTTCTTGTCTCCCCAATTTGGAGGTCTCAAGCATGGTTTCCGGTTCTTCTGGAACTTTCTTGAGATTCTCTAATCCCACTCCCCCTCTTTCTAACGCTTCTGCTCAGTCTGGACAGAGTTCCTCATTCATTGATACAGCAGGGCTGTCTCGCCCTCATTGCATGGAGGATTACAGGGGCCGCTGGGCGGTCCCAGGCCTTTCGGGAGCAGCTGAGAAGTTCAAGTCAAAGGCCTGGGCCGACAGCACGATCAAACGCTACTGTTCCACCTGGAGAAGGTGGTGTAGTCGGTGTGTGCGACGGGGTCTCAATCCCGTGGCAACAGCTGTGACCTCCATTTTTAATTTTCGGGCCTCTCTGGCGGAAGAAGGCTTGGCTTATAGAACTATCAATACCTTCCGTTCTGCCATCTCGGCAGGTCACACCATGCTTGACGGCTCCCCGGTGGGTGAACACCCTTTGGTCTGTCGACTTCTTCGGGGTATCCACCTCTCGCTGCCACTTGAGCCGCGGCACTCTCAACTTTGAGATGTTAACCAGGTGTTAAATTTGTTTCTGTCGTGGCAGCCGAATAGGTTCCTCTCTGTGACGTAACTATCGTTTAAACTGGCGATGCTTCTCTGCCTTATTTCATGCAGAAGGGTTTCTGATCTTCAGGCCCTTGATATTACCAGTCGGATTTTTTCCCCCACGGGGGTCACTTTTACGATCGGTAGACGGACAAAGTGTGGAACGTGATCTATATCTTACCCGGTGTTGCCGGATTCCCCGAAGCTGTGCGTGGTGGCTTGCCTCAAGGCATATGAGGAGATGTCGGAGGAATTTTGTCCTCCGGGGGAAAAGCAATTGCTCATTGCACTTAGGAAACCTCATAAGGTGATTTCTTCCCCCACCATTGCCCGATGGCTGAGGCGGGTCATTCAAGAGGCTGGCATTGATCTTCGGCGCTCACTTGACCAGAGGAGCGATGGCCTCTAAGGCATTTACCCTGAGAGCTCGTCTGGAAGACATTCTGAATGCGGCGGATTGGTCTTCCGACTCCACCTTTAATCGGTTTTATTTTAAGCCGATTATCGATATGTCTCACTTGGTGGTGAGCAAGCTTTAAACGAGCATAATCCTCGCCTCCGGTCCTGACATAGAATGAAAAATTTCCTAGCTATCGTAACGGAAAGTTTCAATTCTATTAAGGACTCGGAGGCGAGGATTATCCCACCCAGGGTACAAAGTCTCTTGGAATCCTTCCCTCCCACGTACTGGAGTTAAGTAAAGTGTTTTTACCGTTTCTGACATCACCAATGATATCGTATATCTTGTTGATCTGTTTGCCTTGCAGGTTAAACCTTAGATTTTCGCTTATATTCTGTTTTGCGTTTCAGGCGATTCTGGAAAACAAGATTTGTGAAGCCTCTGGGCTGGCTGTCTGACCTACAGCAACGAAAGAGGGAGATTGAACAGCGAAAGAGGACTATCAGTGCCTCGGGGGACCTGTGATTGGAGCAGAGAGCAGGGGACACTCTGGACATGGACACTATTGTTTTTTATGATACTCCCGATGTATCAGTGGAATAGTTGTTGGTTGATGACTTTAAAATGCCTGCTGTCTTTGAAGTAAAGAAAGATAAAGCATAATCCTCGCCTCTGAGTCCGTAATAGAAATGAAACTTTCCGTTACGATAGCTAGGAAATTTTTCATTCTCATTTTATTCATGAGTCATCATATTGATTTCACATGGCTCAATCCATTTCGGGACTCTGGGGTCCCTTCTTCAGGGGCGTGATTCTGTGAACAGAAAATGTTTTGATACATCTTACTAGGAGGTCAAGCTATCAATTGTATTTAATTATTGAGGAAAGTCCCAGAATGTCCAACCGGGGAAAAGTAATTTGTTTTGATGAGGACTTTGTGTAGATCATAATACCACTCAACATACTTTATTCAATGGTGAGGAAGATCCCTTGTGCAGAATCCGTGATTTATGCAAGGGTATTTTTGAATTAATGTTACATATACCGAGAGTTTACAACATACATCACGAATTTACTTTCTTTAGGTCTCTAATGGTGAATTATGGTTGAGGAATCTTTCAGTTAGCACCTTTTTGAACAATTTTTTTCCTTTCTTTCCTCCTACATTAGGCCACTATTACATTGGAGCAGGGCCTCAGTACAACAGTCGACGGACATCGTTTTCTATTCCACCACCACTTAGCGTGTCGATTTTCACTTTATTTTATATGGGCACAGCACTGACTTCCTATATTCTCAGATATTTTTGTATCTATGCGCTTCATTCTTGGTTCGGTTGGCACAGAAAGGATTTTGCACTATGAGTTTATGTTGTGCGTTGCTTTCATCGTCCAGTAAGCGAGCTTTGATGACACAGACACTATTAGTTTTCAATCAAAACAACAAGAGAGTCTGCCTGAGGATTAGCTGAAGAGCACTACTGTAGAAACCTTTTTGGTTTCTTTAGAAAGCCCTCACTCACCAACCTGGTTGGTGACATGCTTCATCATCGGGCCCCACCGGGAGAGGCCGAATGCCACCCCGGTGTGCTACGACGCCAGAACTACTGCGGAGTTGGGTTTTTTTGATGCGTGGTGTGTAGTGATTTAAAAATGTACTGTTTGTATCTACAAAAATAATTTTAATGGGAGTCAAACAGACATATATAATTATAACAGGCATTCGTCAGGACCTTAAGTGTGTGTGTAACCCCGGCAGTGTGGGCGCGCTAAGGTCCACCATAACCTGGGGTTATAGATTTGAAAACAATTTCGTGAAAAATCAAAATTGTGAGAAAAAATATGAAAAGAGAGGTTTTCTGGTGACTCCCGCAATGGAGAGGAACCGAGTTTATTCTGGGTAATAAACAAAGAGACGAGGACAAACGAAAAAGAAAGACATGCATGCAAGGATTAGACATGGCCTTGCCGGTTTGTCGACGAAACATGTACAGTAGAATGTGCTCTGCGTGGTGCACTTAAAAGCCTTAGCACTGAACTATTGTGCTATTTATGAGATCAGAGAGTGCTCACACGCTGTAGATAAATTGTGTCAATAACCGTAAAACATACACGAATATAAATGGCCCAAGACAGAGAGTAACATTATGGTAAATTCCATGTGACAAAAGCACTATGCGTAGAGAAATAAACACAAAGTGTTGATGGGCACTAGGCATACATAGTTTAAATAATATCTCACTTTAGGTGTAGAAAGTCACTACACCATGGGTCTTGGGAGGGGGGTGGAAGCTACAATGGCACACCCTAGAAAGAAAACGACGGGGAGAGAGCAAGGGGGTGGGGGGGGGAGGTAAATAAATTATAAGCAAAAAGGCAGGCCCGCGTTACTTAGCTAAGATCCTGGGGTCGTTGGAACTCACGCCCGCTAAGCTTGGCACCCGCATGGCACCTAAGCGGAACCTCTGAAACCGGACCCCAGGGTCTCTTTCGTTAAAAGCTTACCGGCCCCCGCTCTCATTCACCATCGGGGTCCGTTTTCAGAGGTTCCGCTTAGGTGCCAAGCTTAGCGGGCGTGAGTTCCAACGACCCCAGGATCTTAGCTAAGTAACGCGCGCCTACCTTTTTGCTTATGATTTACTTACCTTCCCCCCCCTTTGCTCTCTCCCTGTCGTTTTCTTTCTAGGGTGTGCCATTGTAGCTTCCACCCCCCTCCCGAGACCCATGATGTAGTGACTTTCTACACCTAAAGTGAGATATTATTTAAACTATGTATGCCTAGTGCCCATCAACACTTTGTGTTTATTTCTCTACGCATAGTGCTTTTGTCACATGGTATTTACCATAATGTTACTCTCTGTCTTGGGCCATTTATATTGGTGTATGTTTTACGGTTATTGACACAATTTATCTACAGCGTGTGAGCACTCTCTGATCTCATAAATAGCACAATAGTTCAGCGCTAAGGCTTAAGTGCACCACGCAGAGCACATTCTACTGTACATGTTTGGTCGACAAACTGGCAAGGCCATGTCTAATCCTTGCATGTATGTCTTTCTTTTTCGTTTGTCCTCGTCTCTTTGTTTATTACCCAGAATAAACTAGGTTCCTCTCTGGGGCATACTCGAAACACCTTTCCTGAGCTCAACGCTTTGACACATCTTACCTCTCCTCAATCTATTTCTCACCCTTCCCCTTGGTCCGTACCCCCCTGCTTTGAGCTCAAAGTGTGTTATCTCAACACCCGCTCACTAGTTAAACATCAGATTTAAATTTTTCATCTTCTAGACACCGATAGCCCAGATATACTATTTCTAACTGAAACCTGGCTGCATGACGGATCTTCTCCTGATATCTTGGCTGCCATCCCACCTGGTTACTACATTCTTCAAAACAACAGGACCTCCGGTAAACCCGGTGGTGGTGTAGCAGCCATTATCAAGCTTTCCATCAGATTTTCCTCCCTCACCGTATCATGTATTTCTCAGGTTGATTGTCTGGCACTTAGACTGGACTCTCCAGCTTCACCCTTGATTTGTGTTTTGGTTTACCGCCCTCCTCAGTCTATGCCGGACTTTCCATCTATGTTTGGAGATCTTTTATCTCAGGTTGTTATTAATCATTCTAACATCCTAGTCCTTGGAGATTTTAATTACTGGCCCCAGGATGAGAAGGAAAGTCTCTGTTCGCTGTCCTTTTCTGATCTACTTCGCACTTTGAATTGTTGCCAACATATAAACACCGCCACGCATATCAAAGGGCATTTACTGGATCAGGTCTGGACCTCTAATTTAGTGATCTCGGCCCCTCTTATATTGCCGTGTGCCTGGTCTGATCACTCACTCATTTCCTTCTCCCTTAAAATCTCCACTTGTCCTAGTAGGCCCCTCGACACTAATCTTTCTGCCCGAAATTGGAATAAGGCCGACATTATCCAGTTCATTGGCCTACTCAGCTCTTCCCCTCCCTTGGAGTCTCGTTCATTAGACACTCACGCCTCTAACCTTTGCTATTGGCTTGAGTCCGCTAGTAATGTGGTTGCTCCCTACAAATTGATTAAAACTAGACGTCTCCATGACGCACAGAAGTGGTTTTCAGAGGACCTTAACATTTTAAAGCTTGGTCTCAGGCAAGCCGAGCGCCGGTGGCGCAAACATTATGCTCCTGAAGCCAGGGTGGAGTTCGTATCCTTACTCAAAGGATACAAATCCTCTATTGTATTAGCTAAAACCACGCACTTCTCCAACAAAATCATGGAGTCAGCCAATAAATCGAAAAGCATCTTCTCGATTGTGGAGGAGTTATCCCACCCAGATAGAGTTTCCATCAAACCCCTCCCTTCCCAGGAGCTCTGCAATTCCCTTAATCTTTTCTTTATCGACAAGATTGTAAAAATCAAAAACAGCATTTTAGTACCGCCTGTATCGGATTCCCCCGTGTCCTCAGACACCCCCCATGCCGACCCCCTTTATCCCCAGTCTCTTACCCAGATCCCTCTCATCACGGAGGCGGAATTCCCCGTCCTCCTTAGTAAAGTTACCTCTGGATCCCCTATTGACTGCTGTCCCCCTAAGATCTTATGCAAGGTCTTTACTGCTTGTCCTATTCCTCCCTTGGCTCTGCTGAATAATTCCCTTTCCTCCAGCCTAGTCCCTAGTATCTTCAAGATAGCTGAGGTAGTACCTATTCTAAAAAAAACGACAGCTGACCCTAAAATCATGAGCAACTTCCGTCCCATTTCCCTCCTCCCTTACCTTGGAAAGGTGCTGGAGACCCATGTCACCAATATCTTGAGCTCGTTTATTGAGCAGTCTCATTTCCTTGACTCCCAACAGGCCGGGTTCAGGCCCGCCCACTCCACTGAGATGGTCATACTCTCCGTTATGGAAGAACTGCGCAGGGGAGCTGACTCTAACACCTGTCAGGCCCTGGTGCCTCTGGATCTGTCGGCCGCGTTTGACACGGTCGACCATAACATCTTGGTCGACCGTGCCAGGCAGGCTGGGATAGGAGGCACCGCCCTGGACTGGATCCGCTTGTTTCTTACCAACCGCCAACAAGCGGTCCGGTTATCCCGGTTCTCCGTGGACAGGGGGGGGCTAACCTGCGGCGTGCTTCAGGGATCATCTTTGTCCCCTCTCCTCTTTAACCTTTACCTTACCCCCCTGATCAGTTCTCTTCGAGATAAAAATGTCTCCGCTTTCAACTATGCGGACGACATCCAGCTGGTCTTCAACATCGATTCCTCGGATCAGTCATTTTCCAATTTCCAAACCATCTTTGGCCATATCAGTAATTGGATGGGGGCAAACCATCTGAAGCTTAACCCCGACAAGACCGAATTGGTTCTTGTAGGGGGCCCATCTAACCCTTGGAATTCTAACTTTTGGCCCCCTAGCTTGGGCCATCCCCCCTGCCCCTCTGACTCAGTAAAAAGTCTGGGGGTTATCATTACTAAAGATCTTTCAATGAAGCCCCAGATAAACGCCACTGTTTCTTCTTGCTTCTTTCAACTTCGTAAAATCCGGAAAATTTTGCGTTTTCTTACCACCAAAGCTCTCACTGTAGCCCTTTTGGCATTAGTCATTTCCAGAATCGACTACGCCAATTCTTTGTATGCTGGCATTCCTGGCTATCAGCTTAAACGCCTGCAGCTTGTTCAGAATCAGGCGGTACGCCTCATCTTCCATCAACCGAGACACCACCACATCCGTCCCCTGCTTAAATCTTTGCACTGGCTCCCCGTCTCTGAACGCTGCATCTTCAAGCTAGGATGCCTCATCTTCAAATCTCTTGCTGGCCTCGGTCCCGCATTCATTTCCTCTCTCATCCACCCATATGTCCCTTCCCGTAATCTGCGCTCGGCTCACTTGGCTCTCCTCACAGTCCCCAAAGTCAAGCGTAAGAAATGGGGCGGTCTTAGATTCTCGTTCCTAGCTCCTTCCTTTTGGAACTCCCTTCCCCTAGACATAAGATTGGCTTCCTCTTACACTCACTTCAGATCCCTCCTTAAGACCTACCTTTTCCGTTCTGCTTACAATTAGACTAAAATACCTTCTGTCCTTTCCCTTCCTCCCCATCTCCCCTCAGGCAGTTGCTCTCCGTCCTCAATCTCCAGCGCCAAGAAACTGTATAGTGTACGCCGCGCTTTAAAAATGTCTTTCACATCACATCACATCACATCACATCACAACACACATCACATTGCGGGAGTCACCAGAAAACACTCTTTTCATATTTTTTCTCACAATTTTGATTTTTCACGAAATTGTTTTCACATCTATAACCCCAGGTTAGGGTGGACCTTAGCGCGCCCACACCGCCGGGGTTACACACACACTTAAGGTCCTGACGAATGCCTGTTATAATTAACACATAGGCTGAAACATGTTGACCACACTGAAGTGACCTGGCTGAACAATGTATTCAGTCCATATGTCCATCTACTTGTTTTTATATATGTCTGTTTGACTCCCATTAAAATTATTTTTGTAGATACAAACAGTACATTTTTAAATCACTACACACCACGCACAAAAAACCCAGCTCCGCAGTAATTCTGGCGTCGTAGCACACCGGGGTGGCATTCGGCCTCTCCCGGTGGGGCCCGATGATGAAGCAAGTCACCAACCAGGTTGGTGAGTGAGGGCTTTCTAAAGAAACCAAAAAGGTTTCTACAGAAGTGCTCTTCAGCTAATCCAAAGGCACACTCTCTTGCTGTTTTGATTGTACTTACCTGGGGGATTGAGAGTGGCCAGCGACTCCTGTCCTTTCCCTCACTCTCTTTTTGTTTATAGCACTATTAGTTTTCATTCACACACTATAGGCACGTATTCATAGGATAGTTCAGTACATATAGTTATGATATTGAATTATTATTCAGCACCAGTCAACTTCTTGAGACCTCCTTAGTCATTCATTCTGGTATGTGTGACCATTTGCTGGGTCACAATCAGCACGCCAAAAATGTCAATTAACTTTATTTGTTTCGTCTTTGTGAACACTATTTCGTCGTTTTAAACACATTTTTGTTATATTACGGTTTCACGCCCATTCAGGTTCTATCATTTTCGCAGGTTATTTACATCCTGCGTGAAAACATACTTCCTCCATCACCGGGAGAATTATTGTATGGATTTTATAGCAGCGCGTTTTTTTTATTTCTAGTACGTCATTCTTGAGTCTATATTTTGCCTACCATTCGCCTTTATGTATATAATTGCAGGCTCAACACGAGTAGTTGATCGTATCTGTTCGTTACCTGGCATATGCTCTGGTTTCTAGTGCATACATATAATCTTATGTTTTCATCACGTTATTCCTCGATACACACGGAGGTTCGTCCTCTTTCTATGTTCACGGATTCGCAGCGTCGACAGGAAGAATATTCAAAGAGGCCATCAGTTCACCTTAGCGTATTCTTCTTTTGGAATGCCGATGCAACAGACGTAACGGGGAACTTTTGATAAAGCGAACGAGTAGTCCAATACAATGGGTTCACCTTTTCACTACTTGGCTATATGGCATATAGCAATAATTCTTCCCGTGTTCTAGCGTATTTTAGGTCTACGTTATGTGAGTTTAAACAGCAAAGTTCTACGGAAGCCAGATTTCCCTCCTTGGTAGGCACCGTGACCAGAGGTTGTCATACGATGTTTTATTTAGTTTAAGGATCCATTAGTGGTAGTTATTTTCATCAATACCATGTTTAATGTTTTGTAGAGTAAGGCATACCATTTCCTTCATCGAGACGCGAGATATTACAGTTTTAGGTGAGTGCTTTTAGTTGTATGAACGTTAGTATAGTATATTAACGTAAATTGGTACACCTTAAGGGTGCTGTTTGTTGTATAATAATTCAAGCTTCTTCGTATTCTTGGGGTCTGCAAAGGTTAATATACAGTTACAACAGTTCACTTAGCTAGTTGCCAGAAGCCATCACTTTTAGAATATTGCGGCGCGTCATTGGTATACAGTTATCGTTTTATTCTAGTGATCGTAGGATTAAGTAATTTGACATGATGCCTCATTTTATAGATTTTCCGCTACATTATTTGGATTATCGCCATCAGCATAATATCATACGGAAAGAGTCGCTCTCGCTCAGGTAGGATGAGATCAGAGTACGCATTTCTGATTTTCTAATACATCCACCGGTGATAAACATAGGTTCTCTTGTTTTTTTTTTTTGAGAGCACAGGATTCTATTTAACCTTCTATATCTCTCTACTTTATTATGTATATAAATCACGGAATCTGCACAAGGGATCTTCCACACCATTAAATACTGTATGTTGAGTGGTATTATGATCTACACAATGTCCTCATCAAAACAAATCACTTTTCCCTGGTTGGACATTCTGGGACTTTCCTCAATAATTAAATACAATTGATAGCTTGACCTCCTAGTAAAATGTATCAAAAACTTTTCTGTTCACAGAATCACGCCCCTGAAGAAGGGACCCCGGATTCCCGAAATGCATTGGGCCATGTGAAATCAATTTGATGACTCATGTATAAAATTTAAGATATTTTCTGTTTAAAGACATTTGTATTTTACAAAAGAAAGACTTGTCATGTTTAGGCAGTCGGATTACAAAGTGTTGTGATATAATACAACAAATAATCAATGTATTACATTGAAATATTTAATGATTTGGATTTTCAAGTATTTGTCTATTAATAATACTTTGAAAAAAAGAAGATGCACATTTGCCTTTATTGTATAAATTGATAAAATGTTTACGTAGGTTAAAAAATTTGAACAAGTGTTCAATAGGAACAGTGCGCACTGCAACAAGGTTCTCTTGCTGTTAGACCAATATCTTAATCTTAGCGTGTGATGCCAGCACATTGCAGCGGTGCAGCACCCTTTGTTTTATCATTTACTATCCACAAGAAGAAATTAATGCTTCTCCATCCCCCAGATTTACAAATTGTGGAGGTATGCCATGCTGGACCCACACATCTCCCACCCGGAAAGCATGTGCAGCTGATGAAACAGTGAGACAAACTGCTGACTCACATGAGTCACAAAGTCAAATATTAAGTTAAATATATGGATCAGGGGAGGGACCAAATCAAGCTCAAGTTAATGAAAATCAAGCAAATTAAACTCTAGCAGATAAAAGAAATGAAGAAGATGGAAGTTTAATTTTAGATGAACTGCCTGGAAATGTGAGCGAGAAGCAGAATGGTGCAAAGCAGTTCTAAGCAAAGTACTGCAAAATCAGCTATAACAGTAAATGAAAGTTTGTACCAGGTGGTGCAACAAGAACAACATTGAGAGAGGGAGTGTGCAGGAGCGTGGCCAAGCCAGCCAAGATGGTGACCATGTCTTGTTAGTGTTGTGAAAAAATAGCCTGCCACACTGATTGCAATTCACGTGGCTGATCGCAATTCATGTGGCTAGCCGGCATCACAGTGGCATCTCAGCGCTAATGACCCTCTGAATGCAACAAGACCGCGGTGGGCAGGGGATTCTCGCCTGAGCTGCCAGCGCAGGTGAAGAAGCCTGCCCACACAACAACTGGCCAATCAGCAGAAGACCGCAGGGGCATCCTCAGAGGCAAGGCTGCTGAGGGGGTGATGAGCCACAGCCCCCTAGTCCCTGCCTCTGTCATGTGCTAGGAGCGGAGTAGCAGCAGTAAATCCTGATGATCCCCGGCAGCCACCGCGATAGACCATCTGGCAGTCCCAAATTGCTGGGCCAGTGAACGGGGAACAGTGTCGAATCCTGGGCCTGTCAGAGGCCTCATCTTTATACTACCCACTTGGGTGCCATTAATGAGGCGCGCAGGGGAGGACCCGGCCCTGTGATTTTGACGGAGCAGCGGAGGGGTAGCACCATGAACTCACAGTACCGCGAGCGGCCTGCGCTGAGAGGGTGGGCTAGCCTGAAGAACCTCTCTAGATCCACGTGGCAGATAGTGGGCCTCCATCAGGCCACCCAGGGACTGGAATACTTCGACCAAGGCCCACACCTGAGACCGCTGTGCATGGCTCCACAATCACTGGGCAACGTGGAGTTTGCAGTAACCCAGAGCTGAAACATCTGGGCCCCGGCGGAGGGCTCCCAGACCGCAAGCCTCTTGGTGAGTCAAACAACATTTTAGTACCGTACTGCCCACTGGCTTAAGACTCGACCCCCCCGCTGCAGTCCCCTAGTACCGGACACATACAGAAGAGGAAAGTTCACTCCTGAATCTCCTTACACGACATGCAGTCAGCCCAGTGGGGGAAGAGGTCCGCACGGACAGCCTGTAGAGTTGGGGTGAATCATCACTAATTGGATTGGGCCTACAGAAGAGGGGACCTCTGGCAATACCCCTCAGCTCTCCACCCACAATGCAGCACACAAAAGGCATGGCATTACCACCTCAGTGCCAAGTTTGGGGCACATGGTAGGGGTCCAGAAGTAGCTGCCATTGCAGAAGAGCCCTGAATCCAGTAGCAAACTGCTACCATTGCACTGTACTGTGACATTCTCCATGCTCATAAATCCTGAGGGACCTCCCAAAGACCCGCCACAATGGAGGACATCCCTTACCCCATTCACCTTGGCCTCTTTGCATCAGCATTAACACGGGGCGCACACGGAGGAGCCGCTGAACACTGACTCAGAAGCAGCAAAGGGACCCACATATTATCGCCCCCCATCTTTCCTCTCCCGCATCTCAACACTGGCCCCTCCTTTTCCTCTACACGGAGCGCCCACTTGATTCACCTCTATGGGGCCATTGCCAGCCAGTAACTAACACTAGCTATGGGCAGACAATCCACTGCCACGGCCCCACCATCGGCAACCTTGCCCTCCTTGATACCAGACACCCCGCAGTTGGACAGTGCACCACCCCTCTCCCCATTGGATATGCTTGACAGGCTCCTGGCGGCCATGGAGCACTCCTGAATCTCCATGGGGGGATAGATTTAGCTCCCTGACCATGGAAATTGGTTTCTTGCATGATTATCAATGTAAGCTCGCAAACATCTCTGAAGCAAATGCCGTCCTCCAACCATAAGCGACAAAAAACCAGGTCACAATTCGGGCCTCCAAGATCAGGTGCAACAGGTTGAGTACAGAGCAGAGGACTTGGAAGGCCGCTCCCACAGGAGCAACATCTGCATCCTAGGGCTCAGGGAGGGGGTTGAGGGCTGTGAACCCCTAACCTATCTAGACACATAGTTTAAGTCTTTCACCCAGCAGTCCGATATTACTCCCTTCTTTTCCCTGGAAAGGACTCATTGAGTCCCAGCCAAGGATCCATTTCCAGGAGGTCCTCCACGTCCCATGCTGTCAAAGCCCTCCATTTCAAGGACTGCAATACTGATCTTTAAGCGGCTAGGCAGGCGGGCCCACTTAGATAGGAAGACAAAATAAAACATGCTCTTCCCAGACTATACCAGAACAGTCCAACACGAACGCTCATTCTTTTTAGAGGTGAATCGGTGCCTTCGCCAACTGGGAATACAGTACTCACTCCTGTTTCCAGCCTGCCTCAAGATAATAGCGGACAGCTCCACCATCTTCTTTACAGACCCTAAAGATACCTGGGACAGGGCCTATTAACATCATGGGGGAGTCAATTCACCTTCGCACTGGACCCACATCAGGCCCTCCCAGGCAACGTGGCCGGAGACGGGGCAAGCCCTGGGCAAATACCACATCACGAGGATCCTCAACTGGATTCCCCAACTTAGAGCAGATCATTGCAGACTGAAGGCGAGCTTGGCAGGCTGCAGCAGATCTGAAAGCCACAACAACTGTAACTGATGATGAGAAAGGCCTGCACATCTTCACGTCAGATGATGTCTCCCCCAGTACGATGACTCATAAAGAGACTCACAGCCCCCCCCCCCTTTGGTAACACTACAGACGGCGGACAACAATTTGTACAATGGGGTCCCACCATCTTCAAAGCAAACTGAACCCAGAGTGTGGTTGTATGAACTAAAATGGACTTGATGAATGCATAGTAATTGCCATGGCACACACCATTACTTGCCACTAGCATTCAAACTCAGTGCAACATCATTCCACCCTTTACCTCCCTGACTCACCCATCAACACGTGCGCAGCAGGCCTCCCTTGCACCAGAACCCAGCAACTGATATCCACAATCTATGTGTGCCCCGTGTCATAGCTAGCACAACTAGTTATGCATCCTCACAGGGACCTATGGCTATTTCACCCCCCCCCCCTCCCCCCCCAGCTAGTAGTCATGCCCCCACATGCCACTAGAGCTTACAGAATATGCTCAGTTTGGGCGTACCATCCATTATTGTAGGCTCTAAGGATTGGAACTTTAAATACCCTAGACTGACACGACACCCAAGTTCACCCTCTCTCAGTTCATGCTCCATACAGGCGGGTGGGCCCTCCAACAACGATTGATATTAGATTCTTACCCTGAATGTACAGGCAATGCATACAGCTAGAAAGCGCTATGCAGTTTATTAATATGTCAGGTGTCAGCAGGCACAAATAATCCTATTGCGGGAGACCCACATTATAGCGGGGGAGCTAGATTGTCTGCGCCAGCGTTGGAGGAGCTCCATCTATGCCACCACATAATTTATCCCTGAGGCGCTATGGTATGGATTCATCTGGGAGTCCCTTTTCACGAAACAAGTGTGACACTAGACACTGAAGGCCACTTTGTACTCCTATAGGGCCATCTCAAGAGCTGACCTATCCTCATAGGGAGCATTGATGCCCCAATACAGAGCAGGGACACCCTTTCCACTACCCTGGCCCACAGCACTGTCATACAGTGGTTACTGGGAAGCGACCACAACTGCATCCTCGACCTCACACTAGATAGGTTCCACCCCACACTGCCTCAATAACCCCCGCATGTGCAGGTGAGCCGATTTTGGAATTGGTTGTGCCACTGGACCATTACCAGTGCCTGCCTATCTCAAAATCCTGCAAACCAGCTCTAGTCATTACATTACATTACATTCCTCAAAACGTGTGAGTACGCCTAGACCGATTGCTCTGTTCCTCCCCCCTTGTGCCTCTCATCTGACACTGAATACCTAGGCCGTGTTAACCATGATGCACATGTCCTGGACCTTGGATGGGTGCCCTGCGTCCACCAACTCACACTTGGAAACTTCCACTGGAGTGACTGAAGGACCCGGTGTTCCGCGACGAACAGAGGGAATACATTAGGCAGTACTTCTCTGAAAATCAATGAACAACCTCCACCAGAGCGCTGGAGTGGGACGCCTGTGAGGTTGTGACAAGAAGCATCTGCATCCAAACCATAGTGGGAAACCTCAGATCCCTAGAAAGGGACATTACAGCCGCTGAGAACGACCTAGCCACTCAAGGTAAAGCAGCTGACAGCACTCCAGCGCTCAACCTGCAATTAGCTGAAGCGAAGACCACATACACAACCCTAGTGGAAAGCCTGCACCGTTACAATTTTGCAGCAAACGCAGCCAAAGTCCACAGGGAGGGAGGCAAATCTGGCAGACTCCTAGCCTGGCTGGTCTGTCAGGAATCCTTGACACAGCCCATCACAGAAGTAGCTACTCTCACGGGCCTCACTGCTTGCACACAGAACCACCGGGTACTATGACGGGCCAGTCCGACGTGTTGATTGTGGATATCACCCTTCCACGTATATCAACCTCCACTCCTCTTTAAATGCCCCAATAGCACCCACCGATGTGAAACCGGAGATCCGCGATCTTTTACCACACCTTCTCGTCCGAGCTGGCACCCCATTTAGCAGAAATGTATGAGGCTGCTTTAGAATCCAGTGAGCTCCGTTACTCTCTCCAGGAATCTCAAAGTATCCCTCCCAAAACTGGACAGAGACCCTAAGCAATTGACATTGTATGGACCCATCGTCTTCCTTGGTGCAGATTATAAAATCTTAGGCAAGATCTTAGCAAATGGGTATAACCAGATACTCCCGGAGCTCGTACATACTGACCAAAATGGCTTTGTCCTGGGCCACTGCACCTCCCAGAACCTCCGTTGTCTTTTCCATGTACAGGATCAGGTCAACCGGTTTCCATGAGCAGCCTGCCTTATCCTGGACCTGGACAAGGCATTTGACACCCCAAACTGGCACTATTTCTTCACAGTCATCAATTGCATAGAACACTCAGCTCATATATTTTAAGGCCATCTCCCAGATCCACCTTGGTGTGTGTCATCTCTGCCACTTTCTCAGTAGTCCGCGGGACAAGACAGGGATGCCCACGCTCCCCACTTCTATTCATGCTTGCAATGGAGCCACTAGCAATACGACTACTCAAGGAGGACAAAACACGGGCATTCCACTCGCAGCTAGGACACATGGCATTTCACTCTACAAGGATGATGTGCTCCAGTACCTACATGATGTGACAACAGACCCATTGCTTCCTCCAGGACACCCTGACTGTTTATGCCTCAGCAGCTGGGTTCCGAGTCAACTGGTCAAAGTCGGCCGTCTACCCCCTTTACCCGAACATGCAACAGCGAGAGGTACACGTAGGAATGTTAGCATGCAATGGTGCGCTCAGGCGAACCAATACCTAGGGTTCAACCTCTATCACACTCCTGCAGACCTTTATGAGGGGAATCTTTCCAAAATCCTGGTGGTAATCCAGGCACAAATGCACTTCTGGCAGTCTATGCGTTTGATCCCCATAGGCAAGACTGCCCTGGCGAAAATTATAATCCTGCCTTGCTTTCTGTACTACTTAACGAATATGCCAGTAGTTCCACTGTGCTCTTTCTTTAAAGAGCTGGACAAACTTCTTTGCACCCTTATCTGGGGCATCAAACTATGCTGGTTGTCCTCGTAAAGTTGCAGCTCACCCTGGACGGGGAGGTTTAGTTACCCCCTCATTTGAGGTATATTATCCAGAAGCCCAACTCCCAATAGCTGTACCGGTGGAGCACCGGGTGCTATCTACGAGAGACCTACACCGAACGGGGACTTCTAGCTGTATCAACAATTTGCAGATTCTTTCTCCCAAGAGCACTATCTCCCTCGCCATGGCCTTTGCAAGTGGCAGTAGCTCGAAGTGCATGGCCAGGATACATCGCCTCTCCCAAGGTTCCCCAATATATACCCCAACCTTACCTCTAGTCTGACTACCTCGAGCCCCAGTATTCTATACCACCAGTGAACTGATAGCCTGGACGCAATGCTCAATACTCACATCTGGCGATCTTTTCTCTGACTGACATCTCCCATTTGACCAGCAAGTGGAAGATCACAGCCTCCCTCCAGGTCAATTTTTGTTACGCAAGCAGCTCCACCATACTAGGGACACCTTTTGAGATATAGTGAAGAAGAACCCAATACACACCCCGTTTTACAATCCATCCTTACCATGGGTGACAGACGCCACCTCACTACCTGGCTCTATAAAGCCATCCACGAACAGGCAGTCGACCCTCTAGCCGCGCTACGTCAGAAATGGGACGCAGGGCCTACCTGACCCCGTCACAATTAAATGGCTATTTCCCCAAGGAGCGCTATGGCTGCCCATGTTGCTGTCCTCCTGACGCAGACCTCAGGCACATGTTGCGATCCTGCCCAAGGCTACAAAGCTATTGGTACCAAGGACACATCGTCCTGCGCAAGGTCATAGAACTGCCGGACATCTACTCGTGGGAGGCATGCTCCTTAGGTTTGTTTAGACACAAAAAGTACACGCCTAATTTGCAGAACTGTCACTCCTCACCAAGCGCACACTTACACTGGCATCCTCCTACCTCCACTAATAGCCTCGTGGCATGGGGCAAGGCGCAAATGGTGGGCAGCGGAGGAAAACAACCTTCGCTCTAAGGAGGTACATGGCTTGCGCAGACACTCCATTTCCCTTCCAATGGGCCACCCTTCTTATGCATTCCAACAAGAGCCAAGGAACGATGATCTTCCCCATGATTCCACTCTGAGCCCTTTCTGTCTCCTGATGTCCAGTCCATATCACCCCAATTGGGAGCCTACGAATTAGCCTCAGTACACACCCTACACCCACCCATTTCCAAGCCGCCCCACTGAACCACAGGATAGTCCAGTCTCCCCCAGCAGCTGTCCTGGCCTAGCCCTTCAACCTCTGCTAGTACTTCTGGAACCGTTCGCCCATCCCCGCCCATCCCCACCCCCCGCTTATCCCCCCCCCCACCCTCGACTTACCTCCCCAGTTTAGCCCTAGTTTATGCATTGAGGCACTGCACGTTTGATGACACTCGCTTTATAACATGAACATTCTCCAACGTTCTCCATTATAAAGGTCAATCAACAACTGTTGAATGCTATTGCTGTTTATAGTGTAAAATCCACAAAAAATTAAAAAAATAAAATTAAAATAAAAAGAGGGAGAGTGCCAAACACAAAGCACATAGGGCCAGATGCATCAAGCATTTTTCTCCTCGCAAACACGCAGACTAGCAGGATCGGCCCATTTGAGATCACAAAAAATGCTTTTGCAATGCATCAAATCCAATTTTGCAATTTGGTAACATGTTACCAAATCGCAAAATGGGTTTGCGATTCGCTATTTAGAAGGGGCATGTTTAGGGCGTCCCTTCCAAATAGCAAATGCTAACAGTATGCATGAATGTTTTGTGACCGTGAATACAGTCGCAAAACATTCGCATTTTACCACCTACTTCCAGTAGGTGGTAAGATATTCCCCTTTGTGAATGTTTGTAAAAGCTTTTTTAAGAGAAGGCAGTGGTCCCACGAACCACTGCCTGCTCTTAAAAAATTAAAAGAAAACTTTTCATTTTTCTTTTTGTAAAGCAACTCGTTTTCCTTTAAGGAAAACAGGCTGCTTCACAAAAAAAACACAATTGCTTTATTTAAAAGCAATCACAGACATGGTGGTCTGCTGATCTCTGCACGTCACCATCCCTGTGATTTTTGCGATTCCTAGGGGGTCGCAAATTGCGACCTACCACATTAATATTTATGAGGTAGGTCATCTGTGACCCCTTAGGAATCACAGAAAGTGTACTGCACACTTTCATGCAAGCTGTTTTGCGATTCCCTAATTAAGAATCGCAAAGATTCGCAATTAGGGAATCGCTAAACATTTTTTTGAGGCAGCTGGCTCTTCAATGAGTATCTGATGAAGATCGAACTGGATAAAAGGAAGATTTTTTTTCTCTTTAGAATTTGTGTTTTTGATAGATTGTTAATCTTGAAAGCTATAGATTACTTAGATTATTGGTTACTTTTTGAACTTTGCAATATTTCTTCATTTTGAAGAGAACATTTTTCGAATAACATGGATTAAAAGGACTGAAGGAAATGTCTTCAAGGAGGAGAGGATTTGCATGACTTTTCAACTAATGCTTATAGTGTTCATTTCGGCTGCATATTTTGGTGCATTAGTAGATACATATCCTTCTGGTGGGAATACCACAAACACTACCAACAGCTCAAAAATTCTGAATGTTACTAAATAATATAGGTAACAATTAACATAGGCATGATGAAGAATTTGAATAAAACTCAGATTAGTTGAAGACTTGGAGATATAATGAATTTGTCTGATTGTTATATTTGCATTCACCTACTTCCGTTTCTGAAGAGACTTTTATACAATTTCCTTTAAGCTACAGTCTGTCCAGTTCCATATACTATTCACTTATAATGTACCATAATTATTTAGAAGGTAGCGTAGATTATGATGCTCTAACTGAGCATTTACCTGCTATTATGTCATTTTTTAGAAGTCCTTTAAAGTTTCATAGTACTAACACTGAGAGCACTAATATATAGAGTGTGTGTGTAGACTGAATGAAGTTGTGTGGTTTTTATAAGGAAACAACAGGGAAAGATCCAAGAAATAAATTGAGAAATTCAGAATCAATTAGATTTGAGGGAAGAAACTGTAATTAAAAAGTGACAAGTACATACTAGCCTTAAAAATTGTAAACCGAAGAAAGGGAGTATGTGTTTGACGCAAAGCAAAATTAATATAGGGCATAACTCAGTTATGATAGGGAACAGTGTGAGTTTATTATTATATTGTAGCTTGGTTCTATATGCTATGTAGTGTTGATATTATGTTTGAAGGTATTTATCCCATTTTTATCAAAATGTTTATATTTACTCATCCACAAGGCTGGGCAGGTATGTGTTATTTAGCTTTAGTTTTTCCCAAAAATCTATCATGTGTATAGTTTAAATGATGTGCATCATGGGAGAGTGAAAAGAGAAACAGTAGATCAACAAGCATTAGAACGGTTTATGTTGCTTTGAATGATGCGAAGGTTAGAGAATTGTCCACTTTAGGAGACAGTTTAGTAGATAACACGCAAGGAGCTTTTGCGAAGATTAATGAAGAAATGCTTGCAATTAGATCGATGATGATTGTTAGAAATGGGATTTCAGGTTGGCTATGGCGTGCGCCTAAGCCAGGTAGAAACCACTGCTCTAGTCAGGGCAGGGGAGTTACACGCTGAAGATAACCCCTGCTAACCCCCTTGGTAGCTTGGCAGAGCAGTCAGGCTTATCCCAGAGGTAATGTGTAAAGGAGGAGGAGGTGCCTGCCGGCGACGGAAATGGCCGCTTGGAGCGAAGCTCCGTGAAGACTCCGCGCACTGCAGCGCAAAACAGCAACTTTATCAAATCAAACTCCTTTTAAATACGAAAATTCTGCGAACGGAAGACCAACGGCTGCGATGGAGCCGAAAACCGTCATTTAAACCTGATATTGGCCCCTGTAAACTCCGGGACCTGATGTGTAAAATGGCGCCCGCAGATAATCAGCTCGATGCCAGCTGGGCTGAGAGCAATTACTGACTCGCCTGGTTAGACCTGTGATTGGAACTGGCCCCCAAAACGACCGGACAGTACAATCCCGCCAAGCTTCCAGAGCGATCTGCCCCTGACTGCGCGTCCGAAGCCAGAGAATATCGTCCACGCCCTGAGCAACACCAAAACTGACCCGACACATCGAGGCGGGCATGGTGAGTGCGTGCGGGGCCCTGGGGGGGGGGGGGGGGAACAGACAGCTGCGGCCAGGGAGATTGCAAAGTTTTGTGCACACTCTTTGGGCCCCACATGAGCCTCAGATGTGGTGATTGCCCCGATGCCGATCGCTGCACCTTCCTGGATGCAGGACCTTGCGCCATACCATCTTGACTGCACAGGCGCCCTTTCATCAGAGCAGGGAGGGCATAGGACAAACTCTAGAGTCCCCGGCTCCCTGTCGCATAGCATTGGGATTAGAGATTACCTGGGAACCGCTGGCAACACTCAGGACAGGCTGGTGCACACAATACCCCTACAGCAATGAGGGACATTCATGGATGACCGCCACGAGTGCCCTTCCACATAAGCACCCTTTTCTTCCCTTGTTGGCGAGGGATCCAGCATTCGTTCTCCAGGGCTACTCGGACCTCTCCGTGAGTGGCCACTGCGCGCGGCAAGGGAGGGAGAGACACCCAGTAGAGGATTGGGAATGGTCCCCCTACCTGTGGGATCCTGCACAAATGCCCAGCACTCACTACTACTGCTGAGAATGGGGTAGATCTGCAGACTGCGGAACTGTCCTTTCCATCTCTCCTCTCACCACTTCTTGACCTGTGAGCGAGCTGGAGGATGAGGCGGATGGCGCCTCCTAGTAACCGGTGCTCTCTATGGAACTTTTGACGATGCCCCCTGTGCGGAAACCTAAACTGTCTGTACTTAACTCGGTGCACGAACAACCTTGGCTGATGCCCGGTGGAGCTGTCCTATGCAGCTATAGAGGAGTTTGGCTCTGGTTCACCCTTCAGCCGTCACCTACCCAGCTGGACAATCGGACATTGTTTTCCTCATCTCCCCATTGTATTTCTTTTTCCCTCCCCCGCTTCCTCCCTCCGTGATTCTTTGACTGCCTCCCCTTTCCCAGTCTGACTTTTCTGTGCCCCCATGAAGTACTTTCCCCCTTGCCGGTTTCATTTTTCTATGTCAGGGATGTGGAATTCCTATAGCCCGATGCCCGAGACATATTGTTTGGGGTCAAGGGAAACAAGTTTAAATGTCTATTTTGTCCTTGGGACAAGTAGGCCCAACCCCCTACAGCACAAACCCTTTAGCTGCCAGTTTACAGTACCACATTATAGATCAAGGAAGGGCATTGTCTACAGTTAAGGTAATATGTGTTCCCATGTGTTAACACTGTTCAAACATGTATTTATGGTTCATTATTGCAAAGCCTTTATTATTAGGGTGAGCACTAAAAGTAAATGTTGTCAGCTCTGCCTGCACTACTGACGATGGTTTCAGTATAAACATGTACACAAGTTTTCAAAGTTTAGTAATATGAGGCTATGTATAATGCTCCCAGAATGCTCTCTGATATATGCAAATATTTGCAGAAGCTTGAAAGCAACAGTGAGGATTCTTTGCTTTCAAAACAAAATGTTCACAAAAAAATGCAAGTAGGAAAAAAATATTTTGCTAAACTACTGTAAGATTTTAGGTACCGTATCTTTGCAGCATCATTTACTAACATGTTGATGTATGCTTGTATTTCCCAAAAATATTCATAATGGAAAATCGGTGTAACCAGTTAAAATACGATTGTGGGAAACAAAAATAAACAAGCATTGGCAAAGCCAGTAGGTCTGAAATTGGTGGTCAGTCTTTTGGTTTTTTCAATGCGTTACTTGTTTAGGCATGGTTTTTGTAAAACGTTATCTGTGTGGGAGCTGCAGGGCCTTCGCCATTCTAACAAGCATTGGCAAAAGCAAAAAACTGTTGATCTCAAAAAGCACACATTGCCACAGCAGTTCCAGGAATTGAACAAAACTATTTTATGTGCCAGCATTCTCCTTGTAATAGAGCAGAATACTGTCACTCACAGTGAAGCCAGCTGATTGACCGAGCGAAGGAGAGAGAGAGACATAATTTTACTAAACACAAACCCCAGGCCTAATTTTTAAAGAAAGTCTCCAAAGTGCATCCATGGTTTATATCCTTGCATTAAGTGCATATATACAGCCTCCGAAAATATTTGTGAACTGCATTTTAGCATGAGCAAATGTGCATGTGTAGATTTGCTCATGTGAAAATCTGAATGTTTCAAGTTCACTTTTCCTCCCACCACTTTTTTCCCAACCCTGAAGAAGTTTTACGTCTGCCACTGCCAGGAGTAAATTTCCAACCTTTTTCAGTATGGGAAAAGATTAGAAAAGAGTTGGTGAAAACCCTTAAAACCCTTAAAACATGCAAGTTAGTAGGTTTTCACAGACTCAAAAGGGCATTCAAACCCTTGAACTATTGCTTACCACTACCTTCTGCCCCAGTATGTAGACCTGCAGAAACATAGCAACATAAGGGAATTGCTAGTATTCAAACCCTACTATGGTACAAGCCCTAGCATAATTAGAGAGGCTTTATCAGAACTCTTGCATAATGAGATTGTTGCCGTAATTTATCGCCACATTACATGGCACAAAAGGGACAAGTGGATTTTGTTACAGGACAAGTAGATATATGAAGCAACCTGCCCAATGGACAAGTAGATATTTTATTAAATTCCACACCCCTGTATGTTATGCTATACTTTATTAACTTATGTAACAATGGTATACTGTTTCCTTTTCTATGTTACCCGACGCTCCAGCAACTGATGTAATCTATGTAAGAATGTTCTGAAACAATGTCCTACCTCATGTAAAGCGCTCCGATACCTCCGGGTCTAGCCAGCGCTATATAAAACTTTTCAAATAAATAAATCAAATAATGAGTTAAGCGTTTGCGCAACACACTCACTAAGCAGCGACACACTAAGCACACCACAAAAGAAACTCCACACAAGTTTATATAAAAATAGCCTTTGTAATATCCATAAAAACACATTGGAACATAATCACATATTACACTGTGCCACTGGCACTCGTCATAAGGATGCATAAACCGAAACCATCACCACTTTGCCATAGGGAATTCGCCATAACACATGTATTGTGCTGAAGCAAGGCTTCTCAGTTGCACTAGTCATCAGGACACCTCACATTAGCCATAGTGTCATAACATCTAATGAATCACAATTACTCTGCCACCATTAGGCAAAATATACTCCCAAAATATCCTTTCTTTATAGCCTTTAGGCCATGCCTCTGGTTGGGGTGAAGATGTAATCCTACGAGTTTCAGCGCGCTTGTGGCCAGTTCCAGATCGGGGGGCCGTCCTCGGCTGGCCCCGCAATGGCCAAAAGTGTCAGGATGATGTGCCCCTCCACCCCCACACCCTACTCGTGAGGTGATCCCCAGGCCGCTGCCTGCGTGTGCAGTGCAGTTGCTTCCTAATGCACATAAATGACGGAGGCTGCCCGCAACCATGTGGTGCAGCCCTCGTTACCAGATGACTATGGCCCGCAGAGCCTGCCACCTCTGGCGAGGTCGAAGACCACCTCGTGACCCGCCACGGCCTCAAGACTCCTCACTGGTCTTCTCCAGTGGGAGCAGATTCTGGCAAGCTCCCAGGGACTCCTCAACTTGGGGCAGCCTCGCAGACAGCGGCAGACTCCTCTGCCAGAGGCAGCACGATCCTACTTGGGGTCTCCGGACATGGGCGCTGGTTGCTACGGCAACCTGCTGAGCTCCTTAAAGTTTCTTGTGCGGCTTTAGCCACCATGACTAGTACACTGCAGCACTTTCTGTAGTGAAGGTCAGCAACCTTAACTCTCTGCGCAGCAGCTGCTGGTGGGAGCCCCTGAGGCCCTGTCCACAAACCGGGCTAGGTCAGGTGGCCCGTCCTCTCTGCAGCCGCCTCTTTGTCGTGACGTGCAGTCCTCAGGTCGACGCCTGAACTCTGGCGGACGCAAAGTTTGCCCTGGTAACCCAGGAGCGGGGTCAACTCCTTCATGGCTCCCTTGTTGCTGCGGCGACCTGCTGGGGCCACGCTACTATCTATACCCACACTCTTACACTCAGCTCTGAATTAAAATGAAGTAAGTGTTCCTCCCACTCTTCGCGGGGGCAGCACCAAGCAAGTGGCTCTATGCAGCACAAGCCCATGCCAGGGGCTCAAATGCACACGGCACAGCGCGCCCCACACAGGTTTCGGGGCCCACCAGTAGTAGAGCGCTCACCACATGCTGCCCTTTTTAGAGGGAGCATAAAAAGAAAATCCAGCACTCAGCTTGTCTCCCACCTGAAACAAACAGGGAGCAGGCAGCGCTCTTCTCCAGGCTAGGTCCGGTGGCCCGTCCTATCTGCAGCCAAGGCAGAGCTGGGCACAGGCAAGCCAGCACACAGGGTCCCTCAGAAGAGCAGCAGTCCCTTCCACTGCCCAGCGAGCAGCAGGTTAGTCCCCAGTGGGGGTTCCTTCTGACACACTGCAGTCAATACAGTGTGCTCTCCTCAGTTCCAGAAGTTACAAAGTAAGCTCAGTTCACAATGGGCCACAGCCCCAATATTTATAGTACTAACAGTCTTTGTTCTCTACTGGAAAAGGGCTCGGAGACCAGTCCAACCCTGTTCTGGGGGCACTTTGACAATCTCATTACAGTGCACAACACTCCCCATTGTAAGTGTAAGCCCTGGCCCCAGACACACCACAGGGGGGCAGAGCCATCATTGTGGAAGGCAGGTACAGCCCTAATTAGGTGCAGGTGCTACTCCTCCCACCACTCCCAAATACAGACCAGGCCTATTCAGCCTAGCACTGACTCATACAGACTGTCTGGAGCCACTGCACATCTCCAGCCCCGGTCACTCCAAAGCCAGGCAGTCAATACACATCCTAGCAGAGGACCAAAGAGACATAGCACACAGAAATGCCTACTTCTAAAAGTGGCATTTCTAAAATAGTAATAATAAATCAGCGACCACCAATATGCAGCATTTCTAAAATAGTAATAATAAATCAGCGACCACCAATATGCAGCATTTATCACCACTATTCCAAACATACCAAACTTGATCACGCTACCTCTCTCATATCAGGAATTCCCACTGAGGCACATATCAGGGCATCCCCAATGCATTTCTATGAGAGGGTAGCCTCACAGCCGTGAGAAACCAAAATGGCTGTTTGTCACTACCAGGACATGCCACACAGTTATGGCACATGTCCTACCTTTTACCTACACTGCACCCTGACCATAGGGCTAGCTAAGGCCTACCTTCACGGTCCATGAGCTGGCCTTCTTTGGGCTCATGATCTTCTCCCTCAGCATCATGATTCTGAACTATCTTCCCTGCATGTTGACTGGGTTAAACATGGTTTGTTCTGAGCATCATACTCTGCACCCAAGAACTTAATATGAATACATCTGGATTGCTGATGTGCAGCATACTATAAACTTCTGGGAATAGAGAAAAATAATTTGAATTACAAACTGTGTGCTTCTTGTCTTGGATGGCAAAGCTTCTGGAATGGCCTGTGCTAGACTTTTACCTTAGAGATGGGGCAAACTCATGGCCAGAGAGAGAAAACACTCTGTTCCCCAAACTGATGCTGTTTGTTCCCATTTAGTACTCTTTCTTTCTTTTTCTACTTCCTTTGCTCCTATCCCCTCTCCCCTGAATCTCTCCCCTTGCCTGCTTCACCGCCTAGCTCCCTGTCCTTTGTGCCCTTTGACTAAGCACTCCTTCTCCCCTTGTTGGGGAAAGATCCAATATTTATACTCTGGAGTCTCAGTGAACCCGCTGAGAGAGTCCACAGCGCCAAGGGAGCCACTCACAGCTGAGGTATGGTGTGGCACCCCTGGCCAAAGCACTCCCTCTCCCCATTTTGGGGAAAAGATCCCATATGTAGGCCTTGGAGTCTCAGAGACCCTGCTGAGAGAGTCCACTGCGTAAAGGGAGCCTCCTGCAACTGAGATGGGGAAAGGATACCACTTCCCCTAGGATCACAGCTTACTGGACGTTGGACGCAGCTTTGACTCGTCTACCGGTTTGTGTCCCCTTCGCCCTCCCACTCCTCTTTCCATGCTGTCTCTCACCCTCCCCTCCTCTTTCCCTCCTTCATTCTCGGTCTAATTCCCCTGCTCCTACCCCCTCCCCTGAATCTCTCCCCTTGCCTGCTCTTTCCCTTACGTATTTGTCCTTATTGTCGGTCTCGACCTTACATGTAACTACGTTGCCATGCTCTAATAACTGTATAACCTTTGTAACGATGTATCCTGCAACTATGATCTGATACTCATTTAAAGCGCTGTGATAACTCCGGGTCTAGCCAGCGCTATATAAAACTTTTAAAATAAATAAATTACATTAAATACCTTGGGGGTGACTGATATGTAGTAAAAGGGGAGTCACAGGCGTGGCAACCACTTTATGTGCCACGTCACAGCAGCAGTAAACTGCCCACGCAGACAGTGCAGTGGCAGAGGCCTGAGACGGGTTTGAAAGGCTACTTTGGTGGGTGGCGCAAGCAGCGCTGCAAGCCACCAGTAGCATTTAATCTACTGGCCCTGGGTATATGGGATACTACTGTACAAGGGACCGACCGGTAAATTACCTATGCCAAACAGGTGTAGACCAATCTTAAGAAGTTTATTATAGAGAGCACATGCACTTTAGCACAGATCAGCAGTGATAAAGTGCCCGTAGTCATAAAAAACCACCAACAACAGGTCAGAAATATACAGGAGGAAAGCAAAAAGTTCTGGGATGACCCTGCAAAAAGGGCCAAGTCAAACAACGATTCAGAACAGAATGGGTTCAGATATGCTTTTGGCTTAAGAGGGAGGTGCCTGTCATGCTGAGAAAATTCAGTGTATAAAGTATATTAGAAATAATAGGGAGTATTAACAAATATATTGATAATCTAACTAACAATGTAAAGGATATTCACCCATTGGAAGAACCTGGCATCAGAGAAAAGATATGCTCATGGTTTAGTGAAATAGGTAAAGATATACTAATAAACATTACTGTTCCAATACCAACAATAGTCAGTCATAATGAGTGTTGTTCTAATGTTTACGTTTTGTGAATTATCTCTTGATAGGGATTTTAGATATAATTGCAAGAACTACAAGAACCACACGATGAGATGCTTGACGAAGGAAGAAATTGCTCTTGAGGAAAAAAGGCTGTAATGAATTAAAACTTTTTTGTTTGTTTAAATCTGTTTACTGGGTATATAACACAAAAATTCAAGGTCAATACAGGTTGGCAAATCAAAGCATAAAATACATACATCAACAGTGGACCAGGTTGCGCAACATAACAGCCCCGTAGCAATGCATATCAAGTACATCTGACATAAAACACTGATGGCTGTGCAGTAATAAAACCATCTAAGGAAGGAATAACAATTGTAAAAGGATAGACCAAAAAGAAAGGAAAGAGAAAAAAGAAGGCCGACATGATAACCTTTAGGCATCTGCCAATCTCATCCTGGGAGGGTCAGGCAGCAGTACTTCAGCACAGCAACAGGGGAGTTGTCTCAACTCCAAAAG
The DNA here is from genome assembly GCF_964204655.1 of Triturus cristatus. Classification (NCBI taxonomy): domain Eukaryota; kingdom Metazoa; phylum Chordata; class Amphibia; order Caudata; family Salamandridae; genus Triturus; species Triturus cristatus. The sequence continues at coordinate 495,292,465 of NC_140585.1, forward strand.
CAGTCCTCAAAATTTGCCAGCCATCGTACACCCACATTTCAGATCTAATCAGCAGTGGTTTAGTGTGGCTCCCGTGAGCGCATTTATTCGTGGAAAGGTTCCCAAACATCCCTGGGACGGGATTGAGGAGGCATTAAATCCTAGTAAGCCGCTAGTTGACTCTGACAGAACGCATCATCTTTTAGCCACTCATCCATGCGAGGACTAGGGCAGCGACCCAAACACATTGCAACAAGCCGCTTACCTAGAAGCAACTACACAGCTAGCTTACAGTTCTCCGGGGGACTTCCCTAACATACCCCAATAGCGCTGTAAGCGGAGTTCGTTCTAGATGCAGCTCCATCATCTCGTCTATAGCGTCCATAATGGCCTCCCAATGTCGCTTAACGCCTGGGTATTCCCATGCTAGATGGAGAAAATGTGCGCAGGGAGCCAGGAACTGGACACAGCATGCCTCCTCCATAAGCCCTCGCATGTACAGCCACTCCGGCGTACGATACAACCTATGCAAAAATTTACAATGAATCAATCTAAGTCTGAAATTGGGTGATAGTGCCCTTGCCTGGGAGCAACAGTAATCCCACCTATCCTTTGGGATGGGCTTCCCGAATGAGACCTCCCAACCAAGATGAGCGGTGGCAACCAGCGCAGAAGCCGTGCACTGCATATCAGAATACAGTCTAGTGATTAGCCTGCATGGAGAAGGATTCCCAATAAAAAAAAAATCAAGCACATGCAATGTGGAGGGCGCCACGGGGAATAAGGGGTAAAGGTTGCACATGGAAGCCCTGAGCTGGTAATATGCGAGTTGATCGAGTAAGGTTGTCTCCCCCTCCGGGCCTCTTGTGGGGATATGAATACCCCATCGGGGAACGCTGCCCATAGTGGTAAGCTGAAGTTTCCTCAGACGATCACATGCATCTGCATCCTGGGAGAAGGGAAGGGTTGGGCGTCTGGCCAACGGCATCGAGGGATGCATACATGACATCCAAGCGAGTGCGTCGGCGCAGTTCATGCCAAGCCCATACAGTACAATCATTTGTGGCAAAACAAAAGTCGCTCGCAGCAGAGTCTGCATTCTCTATAAGACCATGTGAAGTGGATGGGGCGCTGCATGGTCAGACTTCGGCACGGTATGCACCATGAACAGTGTGGGATACAACCATTATGAGAATGCAAATTGTGCCTGTGCGCAGCTGTAGGAAATGAATTAAAACTTATGAGAAGTACATAAGGATGATCTGAAAATCATGAACGATGACAGATATTATAGTGTAATTATGTGAGAATTTAAAAATTATCGGGGAGGAACTGTAGAAGTAAAATATTTTATTACAAAATAGTGCCTTATAAAAGTGTGGTTCCGTTAGCATAACTAGGTCACATTAACAAGATAGCCTGTCACATTGCGGAACAATCTATGTTTATTTGCTGCTCATCCACTGCACACCTTCGTGTATTTTATTTGTTTTCATGAAATTATTGAAATTTTATTGCAAACCAGTCTGTCTGTGTGTGCAAATTTAACTTATCTCTAGCGTCCTCTGTTTTCTCATATTTCTGCATTAATAAAAACGCACAATTCTTCTGTGACACAAATGTTTTATTTAACAGGCAATGAAAATGTTCAACTTTTTTTTTGTGTAATTGTTAACATGATTGGTACTGTGCCAGTAGCATCTTTAGTGCTGTCATTTATGTAAAATCATGCTATGAATTTGAGTGGTTTTTGTTGTTGTCCAGAACATTACAAAAGTTTTGCTTTTTGAGAAAGAGCCAGAGTCTATCCTGATTCTAATTCCCGACTTTCTAGCTTGACTTTTCTGCTTCTTGCTTACAGTGGGCTAGATGCTAGTGGTCCTTTCTGTATTTAGGTTTATTTACTGATAATTTGATTGTTTGCCAGATGTGTAGCTTGTTGAATTCTTAAAAGGCACATGGCATTTTGAGTTTTTCAGATTTGAGGTTTATGCGTATTCCCTGGACTATAATGACTTTCTTCTGTAACGATATTATTTGAATACATCTACAAATACTGATGAATGGAAAAGCCCATGTTGTGAAAGTTTTCTTAAAAGTCTTCACAATTCTCTTTTTCCTGCGCATCGACCCTCCTTAATTATGGGTGGACTGACGACAAGCTAGTGCCCTGTAGTTGAGGACAGTCACTGTTACGCCCCGTCTTGTCTTACTCCAGTATGACCTTTGGATTTTGTGCTTCTGTATAAACTGTGTGACTTCCTGTAGTAGCTATTCATGCCACCTTTACAAAATTGCAAATAACCCCTAAAGTATGAATCCGTACACTTACAGCAAATGTTTCTGAAACATTACTACCAACTATAATGTCACTTCAAAATCTGTGGCAATAATGTGCCGACACAGACCTACTTCAACTGTTCAAACAACATGCAATGGAATCAGAATACAGCAAATAATAAATGGAACACATTGTGAACAACGGCCTAAGCTGGGAAGCAGCAGGCAGCCCTCAAATATCAAAATGCTGTAGTGAGTTACCTATCATGGAGATGCAAGAGGCCACTTGTGAACAGCAGGTTGTTAAGGATTCCTTCAGAAGTATTCCTCTGAGCTCTAGTGTATCCAGTCAAGCATGTAAGTCTGTGTGTCCTGGCGGTAGGTTATGGGAGGAGCAATGGAAATATACCTGATCTGTCAGTGGTTCCTTACCAGTGTCACACAAGCAACCACCAACCAAAATGGGCAAATTAGTTGTAGCAAGCTCCTTGTTACACAGATTCCAATCAAGCGTCGGGATAAATCCAAAGTAGATCCATTGTAATACATCCAGTATATCAGCAATACAGAGAAACAGATGATGTCCAAATCCTCGTCAGACGATAACTGCCTTCCCAGAACCCCACCAACCATGACCTAGACATGGTTCTAACATAGAATCATACAATTAAAGAGACAACACATAATACCATGTAATACAGGATACTACATACCACCCCCCCATAAAACAACAGAAAACCCAACAATAATAAAAATCAATACAGTACATAGTCATTGAACTTTTGTGGTATCTTACAAACACGATGATCACGTGTAGATACCTCATCCATGGAAGTAGTGGATTGATCTGAAGGGTCTATTGTAATATCCAAACTAGGATTGGTAGTGGTGTTATCCGGATTAAAATTGTCATTCAAATCAGGACCAAAATTAAACCCATCATCATCTTCATTACATGCATTTGAATAAACTTTGTTAAAAATTTTAACTTGATCATCAGAGACCTTCACCACACTGTTTTTATTCCACCACCCTCTGTTCTCTAAGAACACAGAGGATTCAGTAACTTTCACTACCTTAACCGGCAAAGTAAACTTAGATTGGCCTTTGCAAATTTTAAAAGGTTTTTTAATAATAACCCAATCATTTACTTTAATAAAAGGAACATGATGAGTGGAGGTGCTATCATAGTTTTTCTTTTGTAGAAATTGCTTATGATCAACCCTAGATTTCACCTCTTTATAATTCGTCATGATGTTCCTTTTGTTAAACAACGAGGAGCCAGCTTCCAGATCCGTGAACCATTGTGGCATCAGTTTAGATCTAGCTTCCCTTCCCCTGAGTGCTTTGAAAGGTGTGATTCCAGTTGTGGAATGAGGCGTCGTTAAATAGGCCCATACTTTCTTTTGTAAGAAAGCACCTACCTCAACATTTGTTGCAATAGCTGTTTGTACCCCTTCCTTGATGAACCTATTAGCCCTCTCAACTAATCCATTGGATGAAGGGCTATAAAGAGCGACACGACAGTGTTTTATGTCAGCCCTCTCAAGAAAATTGGTAAACTGCTGTGAGGTGAAATGTTGGCCATTGTCAGTAATGACATAACTGGGAGTGCCTTCAATTTTAAAAATGTTTTGAAGAAATGAGACAGCATTGATAGAATTGGCTGCTTCAACAAATGAATAATATACCCATTTAGAATGGTAATCTATAGCCACTATACAGTATATTTTGTCAGTGGGTAGAATGTTAAATGGTCCTGAGAAATCTAATGCAATTTTATCCCAAGGGAATTCTGGAAAAGGAACAGTGATCAAAGGTTTTGTGTGAACTTTCCAATGTTTATCTGATACGACACAACTTGGACAATTGTCTACAAACAATGCTACTTTATTGTCCATACATGGCCACCAGAATATGTTTTTAAGAATCTTGCATGTTGCAGAAATCCCTAAATGGCCTTCGTGTGCAATATCTATAATCTTGTCTCTTAACGATATAGGAGGAACAAACAACCCGTTTCTTACACAAATCCCGTTTTCAAACAAAATTTGTTCACTGATTTGAGCAAAACTTTTTAACTCATTACTCAACCCCTTACTAGCTGGCCATTTACTCTTGTTGAAAATTTCCACTTTCTTAAGCGTTTCGTCAAGCTCCATTGCAGCGGCCCACTCTTCTTGAGAAATGTTTCCATTACATTTATCAACAGCATCTATCAGACCAACTATGCAATCTTTGTGGAAATCATCCTCCCCTTCACTACAATCAGGCAGGGGTATACGAGACAAACAGTAGGCACGAATATTTTTACCTCCTTGAATATACATAATGTTAAGATTATATTCCTGCAGTTTGGATAGTAATCTAACTAGTCTTGCCGAAGATTTCCCCAAACCATTGCCACATAGTAAAGAGACTAGAGGTTTATGATCTGTGAAAATCTCACAACGAATACCCCAAATGTACGTTTTAAATTTCTGTACCGCCCAAACAATAGCGAGTGCCTCACGCTCGATTGTGCTAAAGTTGCACTCGGTTGGAGTTAAAGTGCGAGAAGCAAACGCAATGGTTTGTTCTTTTCCATTTATCCATTGGCCAAAAACTGCACCGAGGCCTTTCTGACTGGCATCCATTGAAATGAAGGAATTCACATCTGAGACAAATGGGTGTAATGCTGGGGCATTAATAACTAACAATTTCACTTTCTCAAAAACTTCATGTAAAGTGTCACTCCATTCAAATCTTACCCCTTTTTTAAGGAGATGCCTTAATGGTTGAATCATTTGTGCATACCCTGGTACAAATCTAGTGTAATACTCACACAGGCCCAGAAATGAGCGCAGAGCATCTTTATCTGTGGGAGGTGGTGCATCACGTATTGCTTCCACATTGCAAAATTTAGGTTTTATGCCTTCTCGTGAAATGTTGTGGCCTAAATATTCAACATCATTGACTAAGAATTTGCATTTATTGGCCTTGACTGTCATGCCTCTGTCTTGTAAAATGGACAAAACTTTCTTTAAAATCAGAATGTGTTCCTCTTCAGTTTCAGTATGTATTAATGCATCATCCTGATATGCCTGTACTTGTGGGATGTCACCAAATAACCCATCCATCAGTTTTTGGAAAACGCTTGCCGCCGATGCGAATCCAAATGGCAACCTTAAATACTTGTAGGCTCCAAAGGGAGTCACAAACGCAGTAAGGGCTTGACAATCTGGGGTGAGTTTAATTTGATGGTAAGCAGAGTGTAAATCAATAGTGGAAAAAACCCTTGATTTACCTATCTTTGCTAACATCTCATGTATAAGGGGTAGTGGATGACAGTCTACTAAAATATTTTGATTCAAAGACCTTAAGTCTACACATAACCTAAGGTCCCCACTCCTTTTTTTCCGTAAAACCACCGGAGAAATCCATTCTGAGGAGTCAATTGGCGATATTATTCCTTCAGTTTCAAAATTATTCAGTAGAGCTTTTAGCTCCTTCCTGATGGTAATGGGTACCGGGCTGACCTTGTGTATTATTTGTACAGGGCTCTTTTTAAGCTTTATGTTATGTTCATACCCTCTTACCTCACCTACTGTGTTTTTGAACACATTAGGGAAAGACGTTATGATGTTTTCAACCTCCATATCAGATTGAATACTTGCCACAATGCTTGAAGGAAGATCACCAAGGACAATTTGAGGGTCTTGACCAGGCCGTGATATAATAACTAGTAAAGCAAGATCTTTCCAACCTATAATGTCTCTTCCCTTAACAGCCACATAGATTTTTGTCCTAACAGCTCTTCCTAGACACTCTAGTTTATCCAGAAAATAACCCAAAAGCTCTATATCTTGTTCTCCAAAAGCTTTGGGGTTGATATCAGGAGCAGTAAGTGACATATTGTTAGGCCAAAACTGATAGAATGTGCAATCCGCAAGAATAGTAATAGGGGCTCCAGAATCAGCCATTGCTGGAATTGTTTTCCCACCTACACTCATATCAACTAATGGCCCTTTGATAGGTTTCCCAAGTGACTCTGGTACTTCAATAGTGACTACCATATTTTCAAATTTTGTCATACACTCTTGAACTTCTTGTTCCTCCAATGAAATATTGGATACTCTGACTCTATTTAAATTAGGGTTTGTGTTACTCCTGCAAGATCCTTGGAAATGACCAATCTTTTGGCATTTAGTGCACCTTTTACCCAAAGCAGGGCAACTGGGGTTGTTCCCAATGTGGCTTCTTGAACCACATTGAAAGCAAACCAATTGACCTCTTGGAGGTTGGTTCTTATAAATTCTATTTTTGTTATATGACTGTCTGTTAGTGATAGCACACACAGCATTCTCATCAGAAACTAGACTTACATTAGAGGCACACACCGGTTGTACAGATGTTTGTAAATTAGTACCTAACGTTTGATTTGACTGGCCAGACAACACTTTAGATGTAACAAATCGACCTCTCGATGCTTTTCGCTATGTCAATTTTTTCAGCTAAATTAGGATTACGTGAAGTAAGTAATCATTCTTGAATTTTCTTTGTAAAACAATGGAACACAAATTGATCCCTAATGTAAGTATCAATCTCAGGTCCAAATTCACACTTTTCAGCTAGTACTCTCAAGGTCGCTATGTAATCTTCTACTGATTCTTCACTGGATTGTTTGCTCATTGCGAAATTAAACCTTTCAAGAAGGACGCTTGAAGTGTCAGAATATTGTTTAGCCATGCGTAGTTTCCCTTCTGTGCAGACATTCCAAACTGTGTCTTCAGCCGTAGGAGCAGGATGCCTTGGTAAATTATCAAAGACTCTGCGACCTGCTGTTTCTAGATGGTTGACCAAAAGAGCTAATTTCCTTTTTGGCGAGTAATTGTCTGCATCAATGGCTGTGAGGTAATTCTCAAAATCTCTGAGCCATTCTGCCCATTTTAGATCAGGCTTGCCTACTTTCTGTAGAAATGACGCTGGTTGAATGACCCCCTGACTGGATGCCATTAAAAAAAAAAAAATTAATTAGTTTTATTGACGACAGTAGAGTTGGTTATATGTGGGGAGGCACTTTAAAAAATAAAAGTCAATAAATACTCTTGACTCACTGTACTCAATTCTTTGGGTTGTGGTGTGTGATTCACCGTGTCACACTGGCAGGGCGTGTTCCTCCGTGTAATTTCTCTCGCTTTCCCTTGAACGGAGTCGCTCTCGTTAAACAAATGCTGAAAATGAAGTCGCTCTCGTTGACTTGCCTGCTAAAACGAAGAAATTTCTCCCAATTCAAGATGGCCGCCAACGTGCGTATGACGTCAGCGCGTCTCCCAGAATGCACCGCAGTGACGGAGGAAAAGAGAGCGCTGGAACATGGAGCGCTGCTTAGAATCACCTCGTACCGAACAGTGTCGCAAGGTAAGCAGTGGTGTATTTTTGAAATTACTTAGCTTCAACAGTTCCTCGTGAAACAATGCGACTGGAGCAAGATAAAGTTTTAAAATTTGCATAAAATAACACTTACTTAGTGTATTTCGCTGACACAGCATTTAACCCTCCATCAAGTGGGTTGTAGCGGCTGCCGGCATTAAAGTTTAAATCCTTCCCCGTTTGGGTTGTAGCAGCAGTCGATAGTTCCTTTAAGTAGGGTCACATCCAGTAAATATCGAATCAAATCTTCGCAACTCCGTCCCCGAAAATTTAAAAAAACTGCTATATCACAAAGTGGGTAGATCAATGTAGTTTTGAAGATGAGTTCGCTGTGCAGTGTCTACCCCACTCCTGGTACCAAATTGTAGCAAGCTCCTTGTTACACAGATTCCAATCAAGCGTCGGGATAAATCCAAAGTAGATTTATTGTAATACATCCAGTATATCAGCAATACAGAGAAACAGATGATGACAGAGAAACGTCCTGTCCAAATCCTCGTCAGACGATAACTGCCTTCCCAGAACCCCACCAACCATGACCTAAACATGGTTCTAACATAGAATCATACAATTAAAAAGACAACACATAATACCATGTAATACAGGATACTACATTAGTGTCCTCATCACTTTTGTAACTCATATAACTATCAGGTGGCATAAGTATTGTGCGAGTCAAACGTCTTACTGCACAGGTGAATGAAAGTCAGGCTCTCCGTTTTCTTGGCCTTATAACTTCTCTCACATGCGTTATGCTGGTGAAAAACCCATCTGAGGGTTGGCAAATTTATGTATTTAACAGATTTTCCAGATGCTAGTAATCGAAAGATAACTAAAAAAAGTTGTGACCTCATCCGTCCATCCATCTGCTTCATCAGCGCAAATAACTCCAATCAGCTTTCCTATTCAAGTGACTTTTTAATACATCAAATACTTCAGTCTCCAGAATGACAAGACTCTGAAGGGCATCCTTTGGCGTAGTGATTATATATGGATTCCTTATATAAGAGAACAAGGGTTCACTCTCATTCGTTTGATTAGGATGTAAAAAAGTATATCTTATAAAACAGAGTATAGTTTCTAGGTAATCATCCGAAAGGCCACACCAGTATTTTAAGTGAATTCTCGAGACAACAACATACTCACACCAAGGGCACTGCAGTAGCTGTAAAACCCTGTGGATTTCTCATTATTATTTAATGGGCCTGATGTACAAAGCTCGCAATACAGTCTGCCTTCTTCTTTTGGACACTGACTTGTGGCATCCTGACCTTCACTTTGAGCTGTGACTGATGTAAAAATCAGTTGCAACATATAATGCCCATTCACAGAAGGTTACAAAAACTCCTGCCTTATTATTATGGACATTAATATTAATGACACAGGAGTTTTTACAACCTCATATGAATGTCTGCATGTGCAGGGGTGCAGCGATGGAGGCCTGCGAGTGCCAGCAGACCTCCAGCTCTGCATTCACATTCTCTAAATGGTGTCATGTTATTTTTAGGTTGAGCCTGGGCAGCGTATGTGCTGCTCTGCGAGGCATGCTGTATTCAGGTAGGGACTTGAAGCTCTGCCTATATTTTTCATTGAATTGTATCATTGTCCTTTGTAAAAGCTGCCTTCTGATTCATTAATAGTCTTGTTAGTCCCTTCTTGGTACCGCCTTGTCTGCATTTGTAACCTCCCATGAGGAATGGCTATTTTACATCTGTTACACGTATGTCTTATTTAGTCTGTAAGCACTATTTTCTTTAATGAGTTTTGTCCTACTGCAGGCATGAACTTCCAAGCAGCCTGGGACAAAGGCGGCCACTTTTTTGCAAGGAAATAGATCTCACATTTGCAAGAGTATGAGCTACTGGCATTCTAAATGGTAGTAGCTTAAACTCTTGCAATAAGTCTTGCATTGCAAATATATTTTTTTTGTCAAAGCATCCCATGCCGTGCATTAATGTTAATGTCCGGCGCGCCCCTCTCTTTAGACACGGCTCATCTTAAGAAAGGGGCGCAGTCGCTATTAAAGTGAAACCGAGGCATGGGGAGTGTTTACAAAAAAAAGCATTTGTTTGTCAACTTGACAAACAGATGCTTTTTTTAGTAAAGGTCCCCATGCCGCGATTTCAGGTTAATGGAAGCCACGCCTCTTTCTTTAGATGCGACTTGTCTAATGAATGGGCACGAGACCAAATGCTCATTTAAAGCGGGGACATGGATTCTTTAGAAAACAAAAAATTGGCATTCACTGAATGGTAACAGACTGAGCATGATGAGGTCGCTGCTCCTTCCAATGTCCGCAGCAATAATGCATAAGGGGGAAACTGTAAACTGTAGACAGCTTTCACTTTACAAGTCTGTTACCTTTTGGGTCTCTCTAACTGATCAATGATTTGCAACCATTTGAAATACCAATTGCAAACACAAAAAATTGATATATTGCATACCGGCTTGCACAAGAGAAGGAGACACAAATTGCAGCTATCTTTATTTTCAAGTCGGTCTGCGTCACAAAAGGTATTTTATATTTTGGAAGTCAGAAGGACTTTTGAAACTTTTACTGGACTCTTATGCATTGCAGAGTTTTTCAGTTGCAACCTGTAATTTTGCAAATTGTAGGCTTTACAACTGCAAAGCAGTTTCACACATCAGGCTCACGGTTCCCAATATAATCAATTCAATACTCTTTATTTCGGTGTATCGCCATAAAAGACAGTCAAATAATTATTTAAGACATAAAACAATACAAAAGATAAATAGATGCACTCATTGATTAATAGTCATAAAAAAAAGAGGTGATTAAAATGGCTTAAGGCCATTTAAAAAAATACTCAATTTAAAGGAATGCATGACTCAATATCAACCATAGGTACACACTCTACAAAATGGGATGTATTGTAAATCTTGTTCGACAGCATAATGCAGAGCGAAGCAGATTCCATACTAAATTATACTATCTGTAGCAGATGGGGGAAAATAATTACACTTGCAACACCACAATGCAAATAAATACTTTGAGACTGCAAATACTATGTTTTGACTTGTGTCTGATTTAAGGATTCTGTAAACCTCCACATGCTAAGCGATCCCAGAATTCCTACAGACAATTAACAATTTTGCCTTTGACACCCTATACTCGGGCAAAAGAAGAGAACATTCACCATGGTTTCGCCAAGCCAAAACACAGGACGGGCAAGCTTGGTCCTCTGTATTATCAGGTCGAGCCCATTTGTGGGTGAATGTATGAAGAGGGAGGGACCATGTCTGAAATGGACATAGAGCTTTCTGGCTAGACTTGGTTCAATTTCATCTAGAAACTCTTTGGCTTTATAGTGATCCGGGAGCTGTAAAAGCCATTAGCCAGTGCACCCAGGGTTGATCTCATTAGAAGGGAGCCTAGTTTAAAGTTCTAATAACTCGCTTTGAGTTCCAGTTTAGAGGTTTGGCTGCAAGCCTCCTCAGGGTCATCCCTAACCTATCTTTCACTATGCTTTGCAACAGAGGAACAGAACTAACAGTAAAGGGAGAGAAAGACTCCATCTGTGACTACCTGCGCCGTCTCTTTGCATCCTTGTAGGGACTGAGGACTACGCAGATTGGTAATTTTGTCTGTGTGGGATCCCTCCCTTTTTGCCAGAGACAATCCATGTGCGACAGTCTAGTCTACTCTCTGGAAGACTACAATTTAGTCAGTTACTTCTTGCCTCCATCGGATACTGCCGGAGTCTTTCCTTAAAGATTCCTAGTCATTAGTGTTCGAATAAGAGAAAAGGTGCTAGATCTGTAGTTTCTCCTTTTCTCCATTCATGAATGCAGAGCTACTCGGCCTCTGTTCATCAATTAATGACAATGCCTGCCCTTGCCCATCTCTCCCACAAGGACAGGCTCTGCACTACCCCTCATTTCACAGCACCGCCTTCATGCAGAAAGTTTAAACACCCAACCTTCCCATCTGCCTAATGTCTTCTTCTCTCCTCCCTATTATCATCCCCTGAAGGTATGCATCTGTTGTAGTATGTGTTAGGAGGTTGTGGACCTATAGAAACTGTGTGTGTCTTTGCAGCATGCATGGGTGTGTTTGCATGGTGGATTTATTTTGTCAGCGTGGGGGGTGTTTTTCATTAGGGAATTACATTTAAAGGGTCAGTGCACGTCTTTCAAGGAGGGCATGTGTTTGTGATGGTTCAATTGGTGTAGCTATCACTAGTGTGAAAATGCAGCAGCATCAGGGCCTAGGGAAGGAAGGGATACACTGGCCCTAAAAGGAACCGTCTTTTAATAAACCACTGAGTTACATTAGGGTACAGTTACTTTGCTTAGGGTCTCTTGCACCATTGCTATGCCACTGGGTGGCTGTATGTGTATGAATATGCATGGTATGTATGCGTGGGTGTCGGGCAAAAAGACTGTCATGCTGTGGAACGTGTGTGTGAGTGAGTGTATCATGGAGGACGGATTTGTGCCTATGTTGGGTATTGAGTGTGTCTACCTGAGGTACCTCTACAATATGTAGATTTGAGGTGTCTGTGAGGCTCTTGGGTGGTTTCTTGGCCTCTGTCTTCAGTAGAGTCCTTCCATTAGGGGGAAAGGAAAGGATAGAAAAAGATCGGAAGAATTGGGCAGAGTGAAGAAAATAAGATATGAGCAGGAAAACAATGGAGGCGGCAAACAAAACTGCACGAAATTAGGGCTAGAAAGGGGAAAAGAAGGATAGTTATTAAAAAATAAATATCTTGTTATAGTTAAAATGTGAATTAGAGATCACCAATCCTTGAGAGAGAGAGTTCAGTGAGGTGTTAACAGGCTGCAGAGCTTATAGGTCACAGGTTCGAACCACAATTCACAAATTTATGGTTAAATGCACCCAATACGAAGATGAGTTTTGTTACCCCGCAAGTTAAATATTCTCTACCCAGTGAGAAATCTCAGTGATTAGTGTTCCCAGTGCATTGATTTTGCTTAACTGGTCACAGGTTTCAATCATCGTCCTAGATAAGTGGATTAATGCGCCTACAACATAGATCTGCATGTAACCTATAATTCATAACTTTCACTTTTAATGATGTAGCCACCTCCCATTAGTGACTTACAGTGGGTTCACTTTATCAGGTCAGAGGCCTATGATTAAAATGAGTATCATTAAAAATTGCTCATAAAATGTACCTACATTGCATCCAAGAGTCCATTAAAGGTCCCATTCCTGTGAACATAGTTTTTGCAGCAAACAAGAAAATTCTGTTTACTTTTAGTATAAAGCTTTCATCTTGCATTTTGTTAAGCACATTCACTACGGCAAAATTAAAAAAAGAAGTAGTGTATTCAGTTCTGGCTATGTAGTTGATTTAGGACAAGTGGATTTCAGGAGCATTTTGCCCGCAGGGCAAGTAGATTATTTTTTTTAGAAGTCCACACCTCTGTCCATTCATGCACATTTATGAATTTACGCTGTGGCTAGGCAGAAGCGGATGCAGCTGCTGAGCTGTGTTTTTAATGTATCATTATCAACCACAAGGGCAGCCCTGCACACCTGAACCAGGGGCAATCAATATTTAGTCCTAACAGCGGTTCAAGAAACTATTTACATAGACATACAATTTTTTACAAACAATGATCAGAAAAAATGGAGGAAAAAAGATATAGAATAATAGAAAAATCCATATAAAAAGGAAATATAAAATTATATCAATTTTATTCAATTTATAAACGGTAAAACAATTAAGACAAACGGTTTGGCCATACTGTAGTCAAGATTTGATCTGACAAATTAAAAACAGAAAAGGATAGGTCAAAAGAATATGTACACCACAATTCTTATGTGCAAAATAGGGTGCAGGCAGACATGAAATCTTGAGATAAAAAAAAAGGATGGCAAATTGGTTACTTATAGAGGTACACAACACAACGTCATGGACTGTGGAATTTACACTGTGAGGACAGAAGTGTGAAATACCACACTGTGATGAATGGTACTCTGGACACAGCACCCACACTGTGGAAAAGTGTACATTCTAGGTTAGCATAAGCGGCAGCCATTTTGACGCATGTATTTAGTTTCTGCTGTGCTCATTTTACTCTCTGCTGTTCGCCTTTTCACCCAGCCAGTGTCCTCAAATTTAGCTGACCTCTCTGACATGGTCAATCTGATGTACGTGCTGGGGGGCTGCAGCGGCCGGTGCACCTGGTCTCAGATGTTATCAATTGATTGCTTATTGCCGCCATAAACATTCCTTACTCCCCCTCCTCATCTCCTGACCACCTGGTCACCCATCTGCTCTTGTATGCCTGTAGCTATTTCCGTGCTTAAACCTGTTTCCTCCAGTTTTCCTTCCCATGCAATTACACTGCAACAAACTGTATATAAAGGTGATGGTTTCTGTGTTCAATGTACTTCCTCCCACAACACTTTAGAGTGTTGTCCAGACGCAGTCCCATTCATGAGTGTTTAATAAACTTGGTTTGTTTTACTTCAAATCCAGTGCCGATCTCTCTTTGTTAGTCTTCGGACCCGTGGACGAGTGGGTGACCCTGCACCAGTGTGCCCTCACAAGGGTACATTTTCACAATCGGCGCCCAGAACGTGGGGCCCCATCGGAGACGCGGCCGTCTGAAGGAGTGGTCTCGACAGAAGATCAAAATTATCACTGAGGAAGCACACTGCATGCAGCCGACATGAACTTTCCGGTTTTCCTGACTTGACCCTCTGGGTGGTGGCCGGTCTCGACTGGGGCTTCTTTAGCAAATTTTCAAGTGACCATTAGTCGACCAGAGATCGGCAGGAAGACTTCTGATTGGTAAGTTCGCTGATGCGGCACTCTTGATTGTTTGGTTTGGTTTTGGTATTCATTCTTTGCAACGACTGAAGGCAGGTATTGTGGGGATTTTTCTCCTTCTGAAACTTGTTTGGATAAGTAATATTTTACATATACTTGTAAAAGCGTGCCTGCTTTGAGTACACTTCGTAAGTGGTGCTGCTGTAGTAGTACTAGGACTGTTTTGGAACAAAGTCAGCCGGCTCCCCCAGAGGGGACCACGAATAGAATGGCTCATTGTGGGACAAATACACAAAGAAAGAACGCGACCTGCAGTGGCCAGTAAACGGGTCATTTGATTCTAAAAAGGTTCAGAAAGTGGAACAGTGTTTGTTCAAAGGAAGAGTGTTGAATTAAGAGACAAGGAAATGCAGGAAGGAATAGTAAAGAAAGATAGAGAATGCCAATTGCAGGTAAATGGCCAGTACCCTATTAGACGTCCTGTCTATCCAATACTTGATGCATTTCCGGATGATTGGATCATACTAGAGCGACCCCCCGCCCCCGTATAAATCCCCCGTTCCGAGTGCCCCTGAGGGTGGTGCTTCTGATGAGGAGATCTCCCGCTCAGAAGAGATGGATAAAGATCAGCGATGCATGCGACAGACTCGCTCTACTCTGTCTAGCGCAGATAAAGATAAATTAAAGAGCAGTGGTCCAGGCTTGGGAAGACGCAAAACAGTTATATTTTTTAGAAAAATTATGTTGGGATGTATTATATAAATGGCAACGAATCTCTGGTGAACCAGGCCCAAAAGACTTGAATGCAGATTATAAGCAGTTAGGAGATGGGACTTACCCTTTCAAAAACATACCGGATACAATTAGACGGGAGGTTAAATTACGGGATGACACATCAAAAATGCAAAAGGAGAGGGGCGTGGCTAGCAACTTAAGAGAATGGCCGCACGTTAGTGCGGCTCTGAAACCCCAACCATCTATCCTGTACTTAATCCGACTACAATCCTCTTAAATCTTTTCCTAAGCAGGGGGAATCCCCACCCGGAGTCCTGTGGCGCCAGCAGGCAGCGAAAATCCACGCATGGGGGTGAAAAAGGTGCCGGTAACCTCGAGCGCGATCGGCATCCGAACCCAAGATGGCTGTGCTCCCCTGCATCAATGAGAGATCCGAGAGATGCGCAAGGGAGCGAATTGCATCGGCCCTCCGTTGGGCTCAACGACGTGCCGGAGAACGTCGAGCATGGACCGCTGAGTAACCGAAGGGTGGAGTGGCCTAGGCAGCATCGTCCCCGGCAGTAAGAGACGACTCCAACCTCTGCATTCATCGGAACGAAGACTCGATACACACCGGCGGTGAGTGTTGCGCCACAGAGGGGGCACACCGACAATGAGGACTGGTGTGCGGTGCAGAGCGCGAGCCCACTGAGGGACTAATCGAGGTCCCGGCTCCTGGGGGTGCAGCAGGCCCCGCATCATTACCGATTAGGCCCCGCATCATTACCGGCATTGGAGAGTGGCGCGACTGAGACGTACGCACAAAAGATCAGCTCTGGGAAGAAGCTGACCTCTGCGGGTACCGGAGCCTAGTCCCGGCACATATCGGCGGTGAGAGTCGCACTGCGGTGAAGGCCCGCCGGAGAACGGGGTTGGGGGGTGGCGAAGTGGGGCAAGCCAGATAAGTGACTAATCGAGGCCCCAATGCAATACCAGCCTAAGGGAGAGACGCGAAAGAATTTGAGCACATCAGCTCAGCTTTGCACGTCGCACATTGGTATATAGGTCTTCACGTGATTCCCTGACCGACTACATGTCGTAGTGGGTGATTGCTCAGAGTCTGTATTGGAGTACACAATATCCACAAGACGAACCCACCAGGCCAGGTCGTGGTGTTGTCTGTTTGGATCAACACCCTGTTTCCGTACAGCTCCTTCTGGACAGCTTTTAAGGCTAGGAACACGGTCTTTAGTTCCAGGTAGTTGATGTGCTTGACAGCATTCTGCTGCAGCCATAGCCCCCTCACCCTCAGTTTGTTCATGTGCGCGCCCCACCCCAGCTGCAAGGCGTCCGTTGTGATGGTCACTGTTGGAGTTGGTTGTGTGATATGTTTTCTTTGTTCCACCACGCTATTTCTTGAAGCACTGCGTGTGTGACAACCACTAGATCTTCCCAACTCCCCGTTGCCTGTGACCACTGCTGCTGTATCAATTCCTGGAATGGTCTCATGTGTAGTCGAATATTTTGCACCAGGTGAATGCATGACGCCATCATTCCCATCAGCTTGCTCACTGTCCTCACCGTCAGAACTTGCCCCTTGCGGTAATGACGTGTTTCCTTCAGAATTGCTAATGTTCTCTTCCTGCTGGGGAACACTTTGGCCTGAATGGTGTTGATCTCCGCCCCTAAGAATATCTTGATTTGCTCACGGTACCGTTGACGATTTTTCCCAATGGATTGAGAAACCCAGTTGCGTCAGTGTTAGTATGACATGCTGGATGTGTTGGTTGCATTGGCTGTACGAACTTGCCGTTATGAGCCAGTCATCGAGGTAGGTGTATATGTGTATTCCTTGCCTTCGTATGTGCGCTGCGACAGCTGCTAGGCATTTTGTAGACACCCTTAGTGCGGATTTGAGTCCGAATGCCAGTACTGTGAACTGGTAGTGACTTTCGTTGATCACAAACCTTAGTAGACGTTTGTGTTTGTGGTTGATGGGGATGTGTAAGTACGCGTCCTTTAAACCAATAGTTGCCATGTAATCTCCTCGTTGCATTTGTGGTATTAATTCTTGTAGGGAAGTCATTTTAAATCTTTGAGTTTTTATGAATTTGTTCAAGAACCTCAGATCTAGAATAGATCTTAGTGTTTCGTCCACCTTTGGCACGAGGAAGTAAGTTGAGTAGACCCCTTTGTTCCTCTGGTTGGCCGGCACCATCTCCATTGCCTCCTTGCTGAGAAGTTCTTGCGCCTCTAGTCGCAAGAGCGAGAGTTCCTTTGCTGAGTGTGCCTTGCTTTTTGGTTTTCTGTTTGGAGGTGGTTTCTCTAGCTCTATACAGTATACGTATTGTATGATGTTTTGTATCCATTTGTCTGTTGTGACCTTCCTCCACTCCTGGATGAAGTTTTTTATTCTGCCCCCTACTGGTGTTGTGTGTTCGAGGTACTGTTTGTCGTGAAACGTCCGTTTGTTGCTTTTCCTTATGTCTTTGTGCCCACCCCATAGTATTGCTAGGGTGGGGGTCGGCTTCATGGCGAAGTCACTTGGAGGGGGGCTGTTGGCCTCCTCTTCGTGTCTGTCCTCGCCATTATGCGCGCCCTCGACACGACTGGCCCCGGGGCTGGTACTCTCAGTTCTGCTGCTGCTGTCCCTTTTGCTGCTGGCCTTGACTGTTCCCTTGGTAGCCTTGTTGAAACGTTTGGTGCGATGTGGTAGGCATGTTGCCGCCCCTACCACCTGGTCTTCCTGTGGGTGTACCCCATCTTATCCCCCTGAACTGCAGCGCTCCAATGGACCTTGCTGTCTCGTTGTCCTTCTTTAGCAGCGTTAACTTGTCGTCAACTGGTGCACCAAACAGTTGCTCTCCGTTAAAAGGCGTGTTCAGGATGTTGCTTTGCACCTCTGGCTTGAATCCAGAAATTCTGAGCCATGCGTGTCTTCTCTCGGTCACTCCTATCATCATTAGTCTGCTGGACGTCTCTGCACCATCCAAGGCCGATTTTAAGCATGTGTTCGCCATGCTTTTGCCCTCTTCTACCAGGTGAGCCGCTCTTTGTTGGTACTGGTCTGGTAGATGCTTTAGGAGTTGCCCCACTTCCTCCCAGTGCTGGTATGCGTGCCTGTTGATCAGGGTGTTGGAGTTTGTGATGCGCCAACGGATTGCCGCATTTCTCTCCACCTTTCTCCCTGTGAGATCCATCCTTCTACTCTCCTTGTCTGGAGGTGGTCTGGCATTAGTGGACACATTGGCCCTCTTCCTAGCCATCGCTGCAATTATGAAGTCGGCTGGTACTGACCCTTGGAGGGATGCAGGGCCCTTACATGAATGTTTATACTTTTCCGTTCTTGAAGTCACAGCCTTGCATACTGCTGGTTCCTTAAAGGCCTCTCATCCTTGATCCAGCACACTAGGGAGCATAGGCAGGAACTGGCTCCTAGTTTGTTGAGGCAGTAGAGTTTCCAGGAGAAAACATGCCTTGGGCTTCTATTCTTTTATTTTAATTCCATACGTCTGTGCAGCCTTTTGGACGACCATTTTGTAGATCCCTAAGTTGTCTGGCGGTGAGGGCCTCCAAGGGTAAGTGTCTACCACTTCTTCCGGCGATTCGGCATCGCGCTCCTGCCATTCGAAGTCTTGTGCCCCCCGAGGACGTAGAGTCCCGGTAGCATTGCTGATCCTCGTCGCCATCGCCCTTGAAATAACCGACTTCGTCGTCCTGTTCCTCCACCGGTTCGCGCTTTTTCGGTGGTTCTGCGTCGTCGTCTCTTTTGACATCGAGCGCGGGTTTCAGCTGGATGGTGTATTGGCTCATCTTTTCGTTGAAGTCCCTTTTTCGTTGCAGGTTGCTTGCCATTTTAGCCTCGAGCCTCCTCTTCTTCCTCTCCATCTCGGCGGCATGTTCGGCATCGAGGGTTGGAGCGCCTCGCTTCGATGCCGTCGACGCAGGCCCTTCTTTTCTCGGCGTCGAGGTGTCCTTTTAGGGGTCAACCTTTGACGATCTAGGTTTTTCGAGGGCTTTTGCCGATTGGGAGTCCTTTTCAAAGGGTCCGCTCGGCTGACTATCCTTGGTCACTGTTGCCTTCGTCGAGTGCTTCAGCGGCAATGTTCCCTTCGAGGGCTTGGGTTCACTCCCACGAGTGTCGCTCGGGGCTTTAGCTTCACCCTTTCGAGTGTCGCTCGAGTGTCAAGGGAGTCGTCGACCTCTAACCTCCTTCGACGGCTTCTTATGGACCTAGACGACCGTGCAGTCCTCTGGTCCTTCGGTGATGTTGTCTTCCTCTCCACTGGAGAGGCCCAAGTCCCGGAGCAATGGAGGTGGCCCCTGCATGGTGTGGTCCGCCCTTCTCTGCCTCTCCCTTACTCTGAGTGTCTTGGGTGTGAACGCCGAGCACGCGTTGCAGTCCTCGCTGTTGTTGGCGAGCGGCATGCAGAGGTTGCAGACTGGATGCTGGGCGTACTTGTGGTGGCAATTGGTGGCAAACTTGAAAGGTGTTTTGTCCATTCAAGCGCTCAGGGAGCCCCCTGCGAGTGCATTCTCTGTTGAACGTCGAGATCTCGGTCAAAACCTTCTCCCTCGTTGTCCCGGTTACCTGACCTAAGGTCTGGTGTAGCTGAAACTTTGATTTTCATCGATTTTCTTCTCTTTTCTTTGATTCTTCTGCCAAAACTCTGG
The DNA here is from genome assembly GCF_964204655.1 of Triturus cristatus. Classification (NCBI taxonomy): domain Eukaryota; kingdom Metazoa; phylum Chordata; class Amphibia; order Caudata; family Salamandridae; genus Triturus; species Triturus cristatus. Next base: position 495,312,291 of record NC_140585.1, read on the forward strand.
AACTCTTCCGTAACCATCCAGACCCAACAGCGGAAAAAAGAATCTGAAGATGGCGGCCAAAGGTTGCAGCTTCCAGAGGAAGCACGTCGACGTCGCATAGGAAACCAAATGGTGGTATGTCGACGCCCACCTGGACCACGAAAAAAAATAAATGTTTTGTTAAAAAGGCTACAATTCCGGACCCAACCACTAGATGGTGGAATAATGCACAGCATAGTGAATCCGGAAAGATTCACGCTGCAAAAACCATGGATACATCCTTACACAATGGCGGGGGGACACAGCTGCGAACCAAGTTCCTCTCACACAATCGGGAGGGCGACAGGCACTCTGCCTTGTTGAAGAGTGGGTAGTTCAAAATCCACTGGCAGGTGGGCAAGGAGGGGGGAGTTTGGGAGGGACATAGGAGGGCAGGGTATCACAGGGAGGGGGGAGAGAGGGGATGTGTGGGGTTGGGGGTCCACAATTTTTGAACGTTATGAGTGTTACATTGACGAACTATGCCGACATCTATACAGAGGAACCTAAGACTTACTTTGGACTTAATGAGTACACAATGGGACAAATGTGCTAAAATATTAAGCTGGAATATCAACGGGCTTTGAGATAAAGTCAAACGTAGTGTCATCCTGTATTATATCAAATGGCTGGCCCCTGACGTTATTATGCTTCAAGAAACACACTTGGTGGGAAGCTCCGGTAAGGCGTTGAACAGGTGGGGTTACATGCCACCTGGCCTCCAGAGAGCCACATTTAGAGACCTGGGTACTCTTTTACTTTCATTACCAGAAGGTCTCCTGGTGATTGGTGGGGGGGGGGGGGGGGGGGGGGGGGGGGAGGACTTCAACTCAGTGACCTCGGGCACATTGGTCCGACACCCACCACGTGAGCTTGGATCATCTAATAGATGGCTACCTGACTTCCTTGAGGCACTAGAGCTGGTGGATACGTGGTGGACATACAACCCGGAAAGAATCCAACACGCTTTCCACTCCGGGGTCCATCATAGCCTTTCCCGCAATGACTATATCCTAGTTCCTGCTTCACAAGCTGCTCACATCCACGACATCAGACATTTAGCTAGAGGGATCTCCGACCACTTCCCGATATAGGTGCAAATACTCCTCAGCCAGGCAAAAGTGGGGAAAATTGCCCCCATCAAACCGTGGCATCTCTGAGGTCCTGGGGTCCGTAAAGCACTACACACAGCTATTGACAATTACTTCCAAGAAAACGAGGGGTCGGTAGACTCCTCTCAGACCCTGTGGGAGGCATTTAAATAAGTAATACGGGGACAGGCACTGTCACTGATTGCTGGGATGAAGAAGGACGGGCAGAAAGTTATGGTAGAAGCCGAGGCAGAAATCAGCAGACTAGAAGAAGAATTAGAAACCGAGGTTACACACAAAGAGCTCCACTCACTGCACCTTATACAAGACGAATACAAAGTCTTGGGAGGGAAAAGTTGGGCAGAATATACGACATGGGAGACAAAGCGGGGAAACTTATCACCTGGCTTGATAAAAAGAAAATGGCGAGTCGACTGGTATTGGAGCTAATAAAAACAGATAGCAAACTTATAACCAACGCACAGGACATTGCAAATCAATTTGCGACGATATACATGGCCAGTACACCATACAAGGAAGATGACTCACACGGTCTACTGCGTGATATAGCACTCCCCACCTTATCAGAGGAAGACTGTCACTTCTTAGACTGCGCATTGACAAATGACGAAATAGCACAGGCCGTTAAAACACTGCGTTCTGGGAAGGCCCTTGGCCCCAATGGCATACCCATTGAACTGTATAAACTTAAGCCGGACAAATTAGCCCCGTACCTGAAAGCCATGTTTGAAGAGAGCAAGGAGCTAGGGACACTGCCAATAGATCAGAGGGTGGCCATGTTGGTCACTATACATAAGGAGGGTAAACCCTAAAACCAACTGCGTCTCGAATAGGCCGATTTCCCTTCTAAATGCAGAGCCCAAAATTCTGGCCAAGCTCCTAGCAAACTGTCTAGTCAAAGTAATCGGCGATCTAGTCCACCCGGATCAGACGGGCTTCATGCCGCACCGCAACACAGCACTGAACCTGCATAGAGTACATGGGGTACTTGGAAGAGCAGCTATGATCCAAGAAGAGGCCATAACAGTATCATTAGACGCGTCTGTGGCGTTTGACACCATTGAATGGCCCTATTTAATGGCAGTACTTGCAAAAATGGGATTTGGTCCATAATTCATCCAGTGGGTATGGACCTTTTATTCGGAGCACCTTGCGCAGATCGTGGTCAATAACAAACAGTCGGATAAATTCACATTGAGTCGGGGGACCCGTCAGGGATGCCCTCTCTCACCTCTCCTATTCGCCCTTGCCCTGGAACCACTGGCGGCATGGAGTCGTCAGGACCCAGTAATACGAGGTCTGCGCTGTACAATCGGGGGTACAGGGAGGATCGCAGCTCTCTCTATGCCGATGACATTCTTTTATTCCTGGCCTCCCCGAGAAAATCATTGGTATGTGTATTGGACATCTTGGCAATCTTTGGGAGATACTCTGGATTCTCCATCAACTGGAGTAAATCCCTCCTGTACGTCCTCAATGGAGACCCACCCATTCCATCACAGGGCTGCCCAATTCAAATTACCACAGTAGGCGTCAAATACTTAGGTATTTTTATCTCCTTAGATCCAACACTCCGTTCGAATTACAATCTTCTCCCGCCGCTGCAGAGGCTTAAACGCGATATAGTAAGTTGGAAAACTCTTCCGCTCTCGATGTTGGGCAAAGCAGCCCTCTTCAAAATGATGTCGCTGCCCTACTTTCTGTATGCATTACAGAACTCACTGGATCCTATTCCAGCGACATACTTTAAAGAGATTGAGAGCTTACAGAGAGACTTGTTATGGGACGGTAAACCCCGCATAGCACTGACTAAGCTCAATTTGAACTGGTACGACGTGGGGGATTAGCCTCCCAGACATTAAAAAAATACTACTGGGCAGCACACCCTGCTGCCATCAACCTTGGCACCTATGGTCAACCTGACGATCCGAGCTATGACATGGACACATGGCTACTGCCGGGAGGGAATTACAGTAGGGCACTCTATTCTAAACCCAAACACTACTCCTTAACTGGTCCAACTGACCACTCAGTCCAAATACGGCACACCGTTAACAAAACTATAGGATGGGAGCAAACACTCACTATGGCAACCCCCTTATGGGACTCCGAAAAACTAGGTTGCTTGTGGCGATCTAATCAATTCTATAGATGGGACCTCATTGGGATCTCACAGATCAAGGGTATGGGGTAGAAAGGAAAAGTGAAAACATTTGCCTCTCTGCAACAACAATAAGAGTTAGCTGACTCAGAGCACTTTAGATCCGCCACGCATTACAGTCCCACTTTCTGAAAGGCTCCTCCCCCCCCAGCGCCCTCCCCACTGGAGGATCGACTGTTCGATGGTCACCTACCCGAGAAAACCATATTGTTAACCTATAAGAAATTGATCAATAATACGGCAGACCCCCTCGGCCCATTACGCGAGAAATGTGTGCGGGATGGCGTTGAGTTAGATGATGAAGATTGGCAGGAAGCAGTGTCCTGCCCGAGAGTAGAAGCAATATCAGCTAGACTCAGACTAGTACAACTCAAAATTCTCCACAGAGTATATATTACAGGGCCCTGTCTGGTGCGCATGGGTAGGTCTGAAAGGGGGGGGGGGGGGGGGGGGGGATTGTCAGCGACAATGCAGTCAAGAAGGCACATTTCTATATATAATATGGGAATGTGAACGTATACAGACATTATTGGCGCAAAATCCAGTACATTCTAAGCAAAGTGCTCACACCCGTCCTCCGCCCAGAAACCCGTAGATGCCTCTTGAACATATGCGAACCTACTGACCTAAATAGTCACCAAACGCAGTGGGTAACATTGGGATACTTGCTGGCAAAAAGGAACATTGCACGATTGTGGGGAGCGTCACACCCACCTACAGAAGAGGCCTGGAAAGAAGACCTAGACTGGTGTATGTATAGAGAAAAGACTTTATACAGCTGCCCTAAAAAGTGGTCCAAAGTATGGGACCCCTGGAACTCACACCGAGGAAACATTTGTAACCCGCCACACAGCATTGATTCGGATGATCCCCCCAACCCCATAACCTGTTCCTACAGTACTCTAACGCAGAAACTGTCTATTATTGCATTCGCTGATTGAAATGTACTTAATTCCTCTGTATTGTATAACAAATGTCGATGACTGTTTAATAAAGAGAATTATTTTTTTTAAACTGCAAAAGGAAAAAGAATTAGCTAGAAAGAGTAAAGTCATACAAACAGAAAAGTCTCAGACAGAGAAAACAGATGTTCCGGTAGAGGGGGACAATCCCAGTAGTAGTAAAGTTGCTATGAAACCAATGCGTGAAGCAGCACCCCTGTATGTTCACCCGAAGGGTGCGGGAACAAATGACAATAAGACTTCGGATGATGAAAAGGGATATTTTATATATAATTGGGTGTTCACTCCTTGGAGTAGAGCAGATGTTATGGCCCTTAAGACTGCCTTGCCAGACCCGCGGAAAAATCCTGCTGCCTTCTAGGAGGAGGTGGAGGGAACCATTAGCTCTTGCACTATGACCGTAGCGGATATAGATATGTTCTTTGGGCTTATCTTGCCCCTGATATGTGGAGAACGATACGTAAAATTGATGACAATGTGGCATTTGGCGATACCTGGGTGAAATTAGAAGAAATAGATGGGGACAGGGAACCTGCCCAGAAACCCCAACAGGAGATATTAGATCTCCCTAAAGCTATTGTGACTAAATTAAAGACTCTCATACACCCTAAGAAAATAGATTGGACTACGTTAGCATCCTGTAAACGGAAAAAGGATGAGTCAGTTTCTGACTTCTTTTCCAGATTTGAGAAGACATTTCATGATTTTAGTGGCCAGTCCCTAGCCGACGAAACGGGTAAACACCTGATTGTCAACACATTTGTCGCTAATATGTTACCTGAAATATCTAGTCACCTCAAGGCCAGTGAAAGTTCGTGGACCATGTCTTCCCCAGTTTCCCTTTGGACAATGGCACAATATTATGAACAACAGGAACAAGAAGCGAAAGGAAGGGAGGATAAAAAGGTTAAAGATTTGAAAACAAAGGTTATGATGGCTCAAGCGTATAGTTCACCCTTTAGAGGAGGTGGAAGAGGCGGACGTGCAATGCATACACCCGGAGCACTCGCTCTTTTTCGGGCAAATTTGTATCCTGATTAGTGTGCCTATTGTAAAGATACTGGGCACTGGCGTTCTGCGTGCCCCCTTTTGCAGGGCCAACAGCGCCAGCAGGGAAGGGGAAGTATGAGAGGGCGTCCAGGGAACGTGGGAAGCAGGTGAGGTGCAAGTACTCGCCCCCAGTTTGAGGCAGTTGTGCAAGGACAGAACTACCCTAATACCTTTGATAAGCGACATCAGTACCAAATGACTGATTACTCTGTTGATGCGCCTACAGATTCAGATTATGCATAGGAATGCCTAGGACAGGGTGTGGGACCAGTAGATCAAATGGGATCCTATATTGACGCAAACGTCTTGGGATCTACTGATCAATATCTGGTTGATACAGGGGCTACCCGTAGTGCCCTGTCGAAAAGACTGGTTCCTAAGGCTCCCCTGTCTGGCACATTGATAACACCGATAGGGTTCGATGGAACGCCTACACCCAGCCCACTATCACAGCCACTTAAATTCGGATTAGATGAATTCACTGCAACATGTCCATTCTTGCTCTCCCCTACCACTCCAGATAACATTGTAGGTATCGATATGCTAAAATATTTTCGTGCTACAATACGCTGTTCCCCAGAAGGTGTATGTGTTATCCTTAATGACAACTATCCAATAGTTGATAGATCTTGCCTGATCAGTAAGGACGCCGCTCTGGCGTCCCTACCTTGCACTTTGTGGGCTAGATCAGACACTGATGTGGGTCAAATGGTTATTCCACCTGTACAAATTCAAGTGAGAGAAGGTGCCTCGTTGCCCCAATATAAGATATCTCGAGAGGGCGAGGAAGCACTAGCAGGTATTGTCCAGAATTTGATTAAAGTGGGTGTAGTGGAAGAGGTTCCCTATAATACTTGCAATAGCCCTATCCTTCCTATTTTGAAAAAGGACACTGATACCAAGATTTGAGGGAGGTTAATTAAATAGTGGTGCCCCAATATCCAGTAGTTTCTGATATAACAACCCTCCTCACTATGGTTCTTCCCACTGCCACCACATTTTCAGTGATCGATTTGAAAAATGCATTATTTTCAATACCCATTCACCCGGACAGCCGTTATCTATTTGGATTCACACTGAAAAACAGATCCTTCCGGTTCTGTAGAGCTCCACAGGGCTATACAGAAAGTCCCAGTATTTACAGTCAAGCATTAAAGTGAAAAATTGATTCCTTCCCTGTACCGAAAGGTGTGGCCCTCAATCAGTACGTCGATGACATTCTGCTAGCTGAAGATACTCCTGAACAATGTGAAGAATGTACATTATTGTTATCATTTCTTGCATCACATAATCACAAAGTCTCTAGAAAGAAATTGCAATATTGTAGACAGCAGGTTACCTATTTAGGTCCCCTCCTGTCTAAGGAGGGATGTGAGCTCACACCAGATCGCATTCTGACCATTCTAGACACTCATGTACCCCGTACTCAAAAAGAGGTCCGTGCACTGATTGGCCTTACTTCCTTTTGTAGGCAGTGGATCCCCTGTTTTTCGCATATCATCAAACCTCTGTTAGCCCTTTTGACCAAAGACACCCCGATGCCCCTCCCATGGACTGCTGAATGCTGAATGCCCGAGTGCCTTCCAACAGTTATGTCAAGCCCTTTGCTCTGCACCAGTATTAGGTACCCCAGATTACACTAAATCTTTCACACTCTATGTACATGAAAGGGAAGGTTGTGCCCTCTCGGTCTTAGCACAGGTACACTGTGATAAGCAACGCCCGTGTGCATATTTCTCAGCTGTCCTCGACCCAGTTGCTTGCGCGCTGCCTGGATGTTTCCCGAGCAGTGGCAGCAACGGCTGTATCCATACGCCAGAGTGAAGGAATAGTTTTGGCCCACAAACTGCTTGTGTTAGTACCCTATTCAGTTGATGCCTTGCTAAACCAAACAAAGACGCAGCATTTGACTAGTGCTCGCTTGACAGGATATGAATTGACACTTTTGGCCCCCACATCACGCTAAAAAGATGCTCAACATTACATTCAGCCACATTATTGCCATTTCCATCTACTCAGTCGCAAGAATCACATGATTGTATATTTCTCACTGAAGAGCAAACAAAAGGTTGTGTTGACCTACAAGATACTCCCTTCTTCATTACAGACGGCGAGTTAAGGGTTGATGGGTCATGTTTGAAATTGCCCGATGGCACTACATCTGCTGCCTATGCTATACGACACTCCAGACAATAGTTGAGACAGCATGTATCCCACAGAAATCAGTTCAAGCAGCTGAATTGATTGCTCTAACCAGAGCATGTGAGGTTAGTACAGACCTGATTGTCAATGTCTATACTGAAAGTCAGTATGCATTCGGGGCAGCGCACAATTTTGGCCGCCTGTGGAAAGAAGGATGTTTTCTCACTTCACATGGAACATAGATAGTGCATGGAGAACTAGTGCACAATCTTCTTACTGCTCTAACCTATCCAAAGAAAATAGCTATTGTCAAGTGCAGCGCACACAAAAAGGTGACAGACAAAATAGGAGCAGGTAATGCCTTGCAGGTGAGACGGCAACGCAGCGAAGCACCACATCTATGTATGTGGTTAAGTCGCGAGCTGAAAGTTGGCATGATGCCAGACAGGAAGTGTTGGACATGCAACAATCTGCCTCCTGTGATGAATTAGACCGATGGTCTAAGGAGGGAGCATTGGATGATGAGGGCTGTTGGAGAAGCAAAGATATGACTAAATGGAAGTTACCCACTGCATACCTATACTCTCTGATCCATATGGCACATGGTCCAGCTCATGTTGACGCATCTTCAGTAGCAAAGCAGCTTATGCAAGTTTGGGACCATCCTGACATTGCTGCTGCCGCTAAAAAGATAGTTCAGTCTTGCCTGGTTTGTCTCCAGTACAACCCTGGGAAGGGAACGCAAACTCCAGAAGGAGGGTTTGCGACACCAACTGCACCCTTTGAGGTCCTTCAGATGGAATACATCCAGTTTGAGCGTTCCAATAACCTTAAATATGTCTTAGTAGTAGTCTGCGCCTTCAGCAAATGGGTGGAGGCATATGCTACGAAAGACAATACAGCCCTCACGACTGCGAAAATACTCCTGAAGCAATTCTTGCCTCGATTTGGTGTTTGCCGAGTTTTATGGAGTGATAATGGGCCTCATTTCATTGGGCAGGTTGTAGAGTATGTTATGAAAGGGCTAGGGGTCAAGCAGAAGTTCCATACTGCTTTTTACCCACAGTCAGAAGGCTTGGTGGAACATTAACACTCTACATTGAAGATAACATTGGCAAAAATACAGGCTTGCACTTCTCTGAAAAGGCCTGATGCATTGCCCTTAGCACTGCGTTCCATCAGATCAATATCTCATACACGCTCTGGGCTTACCCTTTATGAGGTAGTGTCCGGCAGTCCCATGAATATTTGGGGGGTTCCTAAGCCTCGCCCTATAGACGATGTGCCACACACATTAATGAGTGATTATCTGTCTCAGTTGACTGACAGTTTACTTTCTATTCATCAGCAGGTTCAAGACGCTGTCCCGGACAGACCGCAAGGTGACGGACATGGCCTGCGTCCGGGGGACTTTGTCATGGTGAAGGCCTTCCAGCGGACGAATTGCCTGGAACCCCGCTGGAGAGGCACCAAGGAAGTCCTCCTCACCACCCGAACTGCAGTCCGAGTGACCAACAGGAAGAATTGGACCCACGCCAGTCACTGCAAGAAAGTTCCGCTCGCCTTGGTGGATCCTACTGCGTTAAAAGATTACAGCGACATCCTGGTCACAGAAACGGGACGAGCTGCATCACCTGAAAGAACTGAAGAAGTTTTTCCGGATTACACTATCCCCGGCACATCCAGGTACCTACTTCGATCCAGGAAGAAAGGCACTCAGGGCAAAACAAGGCAGGTGAAGCCATTGTCCTGAGTGGTTAAGCCTGACTACAAAGGGGGGTCAGCCTATTAGTGGCTGCTCGTCTCAACCTAAGTGAAGAAACCAACGTCCACTCAGGAGTCTTAGTGTCCTACCTTTCTTGTTGTTTGCCGAAAAATGATCCCCTGTAAGGAGAAGAAGGGGATTGCTTCGACCATGTGTAATGGCTGTACACTTTGCATCCTTGGTTTGACTTTGACTGCTGCCCTTATCGCTACTGTAATGTGGGTAGTGGAGGAAGTGATGCTACCTTGCTCAACATTACTGCTACAAAGGAACACCATTATTTCGATTTGCCGCAACATGAACAGGGGTATCGGCAAAATCTGAGCAACAATTAATTTCTTCAAATGTTGCATCAGCTAAGCAATGCTACTAACTGTTGGGTTTGTGGCAAGATTCCTCCTCATCAGAACATAAAAGGAATCCCATAGCCACCACTGCCATTTTCTCACAATGGCTCATGCCGAGCTTGGTTTGCGCTTCTTTATGCTTCCTACAAATGTAACGTCTCAGAAACATGGGATGTGGGCGACCTCAACGCCAAACTGAATAAAGTATGCTATCCCAACGAAGATGGGTACCCACAAGCAAAGGGGACCGTCTTGGAGATGGAGGAATATAGTAGAGGAAATGCAGCAACAAAATATGTGTATCTGAACTCTAGATCGGCTAACGGAAATGGGCCACCTGTTATCTCTGTTTTTCTGGCTACCTCTGTGTACAGAGTACAGGCAATGTGCTAGTGAGTCATAGTAACTGTACTACAGTGTTGCAAATGTCCACGAAGGGCCAAAGCAGCTTCCTTGCATCACGTCATACTTAATTCGTTTGTGGAGCGAAGTCATACTACTTCCTACCTTCAGGTTGGTCTGGTACCTGTTACATAGCTTTCCTTTTACCACCGGTGTTTCTAGCTCTCCCAACATACCACCAAGATTTGCACTTCTTCAATCACCACGTTGGTAGTAGAAGAAAACGTGCCATTGATGTCTCTGTGGTAGATCAGACAGAGACCACATGGGAACAATATACAGATTTTAATAAAGGATTTTTCTTCTTCGTTGGCCCAGTGCAAAACAGTAAGCTGGTTTGTCGCCTCACTCGTACAATAGAGGCAGTGATTAACCAGACAACTGCGGCCTTAGGAAACTTGATGGACGAACAAGCATCAATTCGCATAGTCACTTTATAGAATAGACTTGTTTTAGATGTTGTTCCAGCTGACCGTGGTGGAGCATGCTGGGTCATCGGATCCAGCTGCTGTGTTTTCATACCGGACAATTCACCATCTGTCTATGCGGCCATATCCAAACTACACAAGATAGCTACTGAAATAAATCAAGACCCAGGAACATGGACATGGACATGGACTGGGTGGTTTTGGAACTTGCTTTCAGTTTGGGGATTGAAAGTATTATCAGTTCTGTTCATATTAGTAGCTATTATCTTCTCTTGCTTTTGTGTTCATTGTGGACCAATGCTCTGTTCACTCATCACGTCTGCTTGTACTGCCTCCATACTGTCTAAAACGAATGTCCAAAATGTAAATGGCCGTTTAGCAGTGGAACAAGAAATACATAGACTGATAATAGATGTTGAGGATGTACGCTATGCCCGAATTAGAAGGGACAAAAACTGTCTTAGCTTATGCTAAAAGGGTTGTCTGTGGAAAAGTGTAAATTCTATGTTAGCATAAGCGGCAGCCATTTTGACTGTCGCGTCCATTTAGTTTCGGTCATGCTCATTTTACTCTCTGCTGTTCACCTTTTCACCCAGCCTGTGTCCTCAACTTTAGCAGACCTCTCTGATATGGTCAATCTGATGTACGTGATGGGGGGCTGCAGCTGCCGGTGCACCTGGTCTCAGATGTTATCAATTGATTGCTTATTGCCGCCATATTCATTCCTTACTCCCCCTCATCTCCTGACCACCTGGTCACCCATCTTGTTTGCCTGTAGCGATTTCTGTGCTTAAACCGGTTTCCTCCAGTTTTCCTTCCCATGCGATTACACTGCAACAAACTATATAAGGGTGATGATTTCTGTGTTCAATGTACTTCCTCCCTCAACACTTTAGAGTGTTGTCCAGACACAGTTCCACTCATGAGTGTTTAATAAACTTGGTTTGTTTTACTTCAACTCCTGTTCCGATCTCTCTTTGTTAGTCTTCGGACCCGTGGATGAGAGGGTGACCCTGCACCAGCGTGCCCTCACGGGGGTACATTTCCACAACACTATAATGGGTACAAACGTCACAGTCCTCAGACTAGGAGTGGGGGCTGGGCACGGCACTTTAGCTATGTGTGGTACTGGACTGAGAAACCAAAGTTACAAGTAAAAACACAGATTCTTTGAGGTTCACAGTTTTTAAGTGGAAACACTAATAAAGGCGGACAGAATGATGTAGTTTTCTTCAGTGAGGCACACGTGTTTTTTTTTTTTTAGAATATTTATGTGGCGATGGTACAAATGGCATCTATTGTTTTAAACGTAGAAACGTTTCAAAATCAATTCAACTTGACGGTCCCTGCACAGGAATCACACATGCATATTTCTTAGATATGGAAAAACGTGTGTACTAAGTTGCAGGCTACAAAGTACGAATGAAAGATCACTCCCATACTCAAATAACAGGCTAAGATAGTCAGAGGCCGTTGTCCATTTTACTCTATTGGCCTCATTACGATGGCGGTCGGACAAGCATCCGATTACCATCGCTTCAGGCCCGAGACGTCTGACAAGGAATCGGCGGTCCCAACAGCCCAATTATGATATGATTGTTGTGCAGACGGTCATAAACATCCCTTTTTCTATTGCAGCTTGTGCAGAGGCCCGGAAAAGGGCCACAGCACAAGCCGCAATAGGAAAAGGGATGCTTTCAAACATCCCTGCACCGTGTACCAGGCACCATGTGGTGCATGGATGTTTGGGCAGACACCACATGTCCTCCAGGCCACATCCTTGAGGCCTATGGGCTGACGGGGGCCTAGCTAGGGGCACCCAAAGTCACGTCAGACCGCCATGAAAAGGTTGACGGAAACAGACATCCTAATCCCTACGGCAGTGTCTCCGTGGTCACAGTCTCCAATGTAGGGATTAGGCTCCGACCGCCACCCCGATGGGCTTCTTGACCTTGTCGGAGGAGGCGGCGGTCCCCCCCCCCCCGAATCGCTCTGACCACTGGCATCATAATCCGGCAGTCGGACTGATTCCTAATAAGGCTCTATGAGACACAGTGTTTAGACAATCAAGTCTAAACGTCCGGTACATAGACACATCGCTCAAACACCTGGTTACATATTCAAAGAATCTTGGAGGATCCACTATGAAATCTGAACCACAGTCTTAGTGCACCCCAGGTAGTCACCAAAAATGAGAGCAGTTTAATTTGTCACAAAAATTGACAAAGGGTGATCTTGATGACACAGGTAACTGAGAAATAACACTGTTTCTCTAGGACGCCAGGACAGGAAGGGAGAGGGGCTTTTTTGTCTACAATCTTCCAAGTTGACCAGCTGGCTGTTGCTACCAATCAGCAGAGCTAATCTGCTGAGTTGGTCTAGATGTTGGGGCTGGTAAGCCTTTGGTATTCCTCACCGAAGTTAGGCTCCCTGCTTCTGAAAGCCGTGAAACCTTGCCACTCTTGCACCTTTCCTGTCTAGGCATCCTCTTTTTCGATCTAAATTATACATTTTAATAGAATTAGAAATAATGATAGATTGTCTAACAGCAGATTTCTGCATTTTATTTTAAGATACTACAATTATCATTTGGATTATTAGCAGTGTGGCAAGTAAAGTGACAAGGTGCTGCCCTTCCTGAAGACACTGGATAACTGCGGCACTGACTTTTTGAAACACTTTTTACCCAGGATGTTTACCCAATTCTTAACATCCCCACTAATCCAATGGTGTCCTTTAAAAATAGAGCAACTAGTTAGATTTCCAAACAGGTTTCCACACACTAGAAAAGTATACAATCTAGATGTAACCTATTAAGTCACTCATTTGGTTGCAAAGCAGGAGACAAAAAATGGGCTGAAATTATCAGCTTTCATCATGAAGACTGCATTCCAACATGTTCGAACATGCATGGGTGTGCATATGTGCAGTATCCTTGAGTATGTCCTCTGAAGTTTGGAAGCTCTGGGAGAGCCCAGAGGAAGGATTTCAGCACAGAAAGTTTTGGGGCTGGAGAAGAATAGCAAAGTGCCAGGCCCATCTGTCCATGACACAATCACAAGTGGCAAGATTTCCTAATTTGTCCAGCATAGAGATTTCAACAGCAAAATATGAAGGTTCAGTCGAATCGCCAAATCTAGGAATATGATCTCCTGAAGCCTTCTCTGGCTATAATTCTCAGCCTTGTTCATTTGAAGAATGTCACGCTCCAAAAAAGTAATAACTTCCAAATGGAGATAGAATGAGAGAGAGAAGGCAGCTAAGTTACCCTGGCGTCGAGTGGAGTTTGATGGCTAGGATTTTCAATTTCGTCCCTCTCTAGCTTTTGGTATCAAATTTCAAGTGAGACTTAAAAAATAAAAAAAAGACATACTGCCTCATGGAGGCCCCCCCCAGCTACTACAGCATTATGTCTTGCTCCACTCAGGGAGTCGGAATTCCAGGAAAAACACTTAGTCACAACATAAAAGAAGCCAGAAGAAATGGCGAGAAGGTGATTCATGTGCCAAAGAAACTTCCACGTCCTCAGATTGCCCTGCTCAGAGAATTTGGCACCTAACTGAAAGGTGTCAGTTGGACCTCAACATCCTTGTATCTGGCCTAGTGGAACCCTCATTTGCCTCAAGGCCCAGCCTCGTCCAATGGAGGATTTCAACTTCTACCTAGGTGTGAAGGTAAAAGGTTAACACAAGGCATATTTGGGTTAGCTAAGTGTATATTGCATTATAGTCAGCCTAAAAAGAAAACCTAGGATGGTCACCTGCACCCATAAACTATCACTGGTGATTTTTATTTTATTTTTTGTTGGTGCTTTTTCACATTTGAACTTCAACCATTATAATTTCTGATTTTCATACCCAATTTCTATCATTTTAATATTGCATTGCTTACTACATTATTCCCCTTTTTACAAAACTGATTTGGTGATTTTATTGTCTGAATACATAACTGTAATATGGCTTGGTGATTCTCTAAATAATTCACACAAGTTTTGGGCCAGAGCACCCAGGGAGAAGCACAGACCTCTTGCTGAAACCTGCAATACAAGAACCAGATTTATAACTGGGTGTGATTTTAAACCCTATTCTCCACTTTTCCACATGTCTTGCATCACTTCATTTTTCCCCACCTCTCCGCTGATTCTGTAGTCTAATGTTTTTCTTATTTTTTCCACGACTGCCCAATAACTTGGCTTTGTTTTTGATTCTCGACAATTTTTCTAGCCAGATCTTGTCGGTGGTTAAATCATGCCGTTTTGGTTACATCATGCCAAATTTGCAGAAATAGATTGTTTCTTTATTTTGCTTATGCAAAACCTTTGGTTCAACCCCTGTTCTGTCTCAAATATTGTTTCTCTATCAAAGTTGGCCTAAATAAGTAAATTATTTCTCTTCTACACAGTATTCAAAATGTGTATGCTTATCTATCTTTCTGTCCTACCATGACCACACCCCCTTCTTTGTCAGCTTTGCTGGATTACTATTCATACTCAACTTAGATTTAGCTTTTTTTGTCTCGTTTTTAAATGTAATTATTTTTTGCCCTCCTTCTTATATATATGTTAATTTTATTCTCTATATATTGCCTCAAGATCACTTTATTTTTTTATAACTGTTCCATGTCAATCCTGTGATACGTTCAGCAATTCTAAAGTTGAGAATAAATATTGTAAAGGATTGCCAGTAGAAAGTAGGGCTAATTCTCAGGGTGCTCTTCTAATACAAGGTATGGTCAGTTTTATGTACGGTAAAGCTGAAAAAGTGTAGGGGGTAGATTTAAGGAAGGTACCTGTATTAAGAGTACTAATGTTGCATAGGCAGTGAGGAAAAGATGGGACTGATAAAAACAAAGATATGAAAGTCTTGCGGACTGGTTATAAATTGTCCCCAAGACATCATTAACTTGAGTAATCACAACATGACAAATGGAATGAATCTGGCTATTGGGGATGTGCTAAATTCTCACAAAACAATTGCTACAACTGAAAATGTGGCATACACAAATCAGAATCTGGTGCTGGTTAAGAAATTACTGATACCTGTATCTTATTAGAATGACTGTAAAGGAGATAGTCACTTTTACCAACGATGGGTGCTAGACTCGACACCCTTGGGTGGTAGTCCCTCAAACTTTTTGCCTTCATCCCTTCTGTTTTGGTGAATTCGTTTTTTTGTTGGCTTTAGGACACAGTGCACTTCACAACTGCTAACCAGTGCTCAAGGGCTTGTGCTCTCTCCCTAAAACATGGTTCAATAGGCCTACACACAATTGACACATTTAATTTACTTATAAGTTCCTTAGTAAATGGAACTCCATTTACTCAGGGCTGGTAAGTTAAATGCTACTAGTGGGCCTGTAGCACTCATTCTACAAGCACTAAAGTAGCACGTCAAAACTTGTCTCAAGCTTGCCACTGCAGCCTGTAGTGCAGTTTTAAACTGCCATTTCGAACTGGTGAAAAAAAAAAACCTTTTGCCAGGCCTAAGCCTTCCTTTTTAATGCATATAAGTCACCACTAAGGCAGGCCCCAAAGGCTCATAGGTCATGGTGCACTGTATTCAAAAAGTTGGACTTGTACTTTAAAGTTTTACATGTCCTGGTAACAAAAAACATCTGAAGTTGTTTTTCATCGCTGCAAAGACTATCTCTACTAAAGGATAACATTGGGTTACCCTATTACAATTATTAAGGGATAACTTAAGTTTGGGAGCAGACAGGAAAATGATGTTTGCACTCACATGAATTTTAATTTTAAATCCTCTTACATGGTAAAGTCCGATTTTAAGGCACAATTCTGAAAATGCCACTTACAGAAAGCGGGCATTTTTTTGTCTTAACCATTTGGTGCCTACTGCCTGTGTCACATGATTGTGAATAGCTTAGCAGTTGGCCTTTGTGAATTTCTCCCATGCAGTGAGACAAAGGGGGACTAGGTATTAGCAGGATGGTTGGGGCGGAACTGCTCCCTGGGGTTACCATTGTAACTCAAGACTACTTGGAGCCTTAGCAGGGGAAGGGAAGAACTTTCTATAACCTGATGTGGTGGTAGTACAAGGAGTCCCCCTCACTTCAAAAACTGGCAGCAATACTGGAACTCCTGAGCCACCCATCAGATCACTTCTGGACATGTGGAAGACTCAGAAGGACTGCGCTTCTACTGGAAGGCCTGCCTTCTGCCCTGCTGCCTGAGGAAGGGAGCCTGGACCTACTGCTTGCGGCCAAGACCACCAGAGTGACTTAAAGGGCCAGAAGGCTGTCCTCCTGTGAGCTACAGGAACATAACAAGCTAAAAAAAAGGTCCTGCATCTGCCAAGCTGACCAAACCAGCAACTGGACCTGCCTAAGCCCAGCTGGTCTCCGTCCCTGACCCTCAGAGGTGCTTCCCCAGATCCTGGAGACTTGGCTGGCATCAGAGTTCACTCCTCTGTAAAGAAAGGTGAAATCCTGATGTTTTGGGCTCTTCACGACCACGCACAGGCCCTTTCGTTCCGAGAGTAATACAAAGCTCCGGTGAACCAGATTCTTCGAACTAGAACAACCACCAATGATGACCAGCAACGCTGATCTGAACTTTGTGCTATAGCAACGGCAAATCATGGTGACTGCCAACATGAAGCTCCAGCCACAATAGTCCGCGATGCCCAACAGGATCTTGGCACCACAGCAATGACGTGTGTGATGTGGGCCTGCTCTCCATGCTACAGTGACGGCTATCAGTGATGCTCTCCCTGCTACTCACGGCCTCCTCCACCACAAACGGGACCCTTTGCGCCGGACCTTTAGAAGCTAACCTATCCCTTTTATCTGCCCAGCGCTCTATCGCAGTCAGCTTGAACCTGTGAATTTCCCCTGGTCTAGCACAGCTAAATGACTGAGAGTGGCGCTTTGTGTTTTTACGCACTATACTTACCTAAAATCTTTTAAAATGCATATCTCTGGTTATACTGATTGGATTTGTGTTGTTCTGATATCATCTTATTTATTAAAACTTACTCTCTTTTTCTAAAGTGGTGTGAGATATCTCTGGTGTTTTCACTTTATTACTGTTTGTGCGCTGCATAAATACTTTATACATTGCCTCTAAGTTAAGCCGGACTGCTTTGTGCCAAGCTACCATAGGGTTAAGCACAAGTTAATTTAGTGACTTTTGTGGTTCACCCTGGCAAGGATTGTAAGTGTTGCTTGAGTTTGGTTATCACCCCTCCTCAATTAATAACCCAATTTCTCACAATGAGCTTATGGTAAAAATGGAATGCGGGTATCCGTGTTTGTGCTGCAGAACTGTTGTTTTGTCGACTATGATGTGGACAGCCAACTGTTGTTAAGAATATCTTTCTGTCTTTTGACCGGTTATCTGAAAAGCCCTGAGGGTTCTTGGGCATATAAGTTCTCTATAGTCTTCAGAGATAGTCAAGCGATTGACACCAGAGTGATAGAAACAATCTCTTAGTCCCCTAAGTGAAGGAAATATTTACTTTAATTTCCCCAGAATGTATTATAATTTTTGGTACCAGTTTGTTAAGTGTGGGATAGAAGTGTCCCCCATTTAGAAAAATATCCCTGTTTGACTGAGAGAGGAAATAGGGTTCTTAGCTTATCCGTTCCTTTCCTAGGGCCTCTCCTCGGGCATCAAACCTACAAGAATGCTGCTCTGAGTCACTAGTATATCAATCACTTTGACAGAGTCGATAACTTCTAGGATCACTTTCCATTACACTTTAATCAGGGGACAGTCCCTAATAATGTGAGTGATTTCTTTCTTTTTGGTTGCACCCTGTCCAGCAACTAACTGTTCTGTTTCTAACACATGCAGGCACTGTGGGGGTCCAGTACAATCACTAAACACATTGATTCTGCCTTTCCCAATCACAGGAGTGAAAACCTTCCCACTGAGACTCTGTGGACTGTTGACCCAAGTCACTTTGCAAACTCTTCAGCTGAACTCCTTTCCGAGAGCCCTCTTCTTCTAGCACACGTTTGTAAACCCTAGATATGAGGTGTGTATCATTCGAAGTGCTTTCAGGAGCTTTCAAAAAAGGTGAGGGGTTTGTGTAGCAGTTATAATGATTCAGGGACAGTACTCAGTGCTGCTCCTGTTTACACATATCTCTCTTGTTCTCCTAGCCTATAAACTTTTAGGTCACCTGCTCAAATTATATATTAGGCTCTTTTATAAAAAAAAAAAGTCACACATTATGATTTACCTTGCTTCCCACCAAAATTTAAACACCTCCCTGTAGCAACCTGGTGCTACGACTGGCATGCCCACAAAAGTGTGCATTTGAAACAAAGATTGGTGATGCCTGCTTCACCCCTATTTGGGTCTAAATAGCTAATTTTGCCACTGGAATTGGGAAATGCTTCCTACATACAGGCCTGTCTTTAGGGTCCAGCCCAGCCAAGGGCCCTTACATAGGAGTCTGCCTTCTAATGTATGATCTACAAAAAAAAAAAAAACACTAATTGTTTTAGTCTTTCAGGGGTGTGGAATTTAATTTTTGTTAAACTACTTGACCTTGGGACATGTTGCTTCATAAATCTACTTGTCCTGTTAAAAAATTCACTTATCCCTTTGGTGCCACGTAGTGCAGCGGTACATTATGGTAGCAATTTAATTATATAAAAGCTCTGATTGTAGCCCGATTATGCCAGGATTCATACTATAGTAGGGGTTTGTTAGAAATGGGGGTCTCTAGTTGGCAGAGGTAGGTACCTTTGTCCAAATAGCGGCCCTTGCTTCTAGTCAGGGTAAAGAGGATACACTCCTAAAAAAAAAAAAAAAACTGCTCACCCCCTTGGTAGCTTGGCACGAGCAGACAGGCTGATCTCAGAGGCAGTGTGTAAAGCATTTGTGAACACATAAAGTAACACAGTGAAAACACTACAAATGGACACCAGACCAGTTTAGAAAAATAAGTAATCTTTATCTAAACCAAAACAAGACCAAACGACACATATCCACAATACAGTATAAAAAATAAGGCTTTCAAATGAAATAGTTCAGATCAACGCAAGTTGTAAATGCGACACTTTTATCAAAAGTACCTTAGATGCGACACGCAAAGCAAAAAAAATGGCCGCAGGGAAGGCGATGTGTCTGTTCCTTACACTTAGGGGAGGGGATGCGTCTGTTCATTACTGCAGCGCTGGGGAGGTGATGCGTCAGTTCCTTACTGTGTAGGGAGCTGATGCGTCTGTTTCCGACTGCGGAACCCAAGCGATGCAACAGTCTTTGGCGCCTCATAGCGATGCGTCGATCCGGTACGATGCGTGTCTTCGTGCAGCCGCACAGAAGGCTTGCCTCGAGATCGGTGAGGTGGCGGCGATTTCTTGAGCCACAGCAGGCACTGCGATGGTTTCTTCAGCGATGCATCGGGAAACCACTGCGGATGCGACACGCTTCTTCGGTGTTGCGTTGATTTCCCAGCTCCCAGCGACAAACAGTCTCCAGAGGTCCTAAACAGCAGCAGGCACCTCTTTGCAGGTTGGAATTCTCAGCAAGAAAATTCAAGGGAGCTGGTGGTGAAGTCTTTGTGTCCCTGAGACTTCAGAACAGGAGGCAAGCTCAGCTTCAAGCCCTTGGAAATCTTACTCAAGATAACAAAGCAAGCAGCAAAGTCCTTTTCTCCTTTCCTTGGCAGAAAGCAGCCACTGCAGGCCAACCCCAGAAAGCAAACAGCACAGGGGCAGTATTCCTCCTCAGCTTCTCCAGCTCTTCTCCTTGGGAAAGGTTTCTATTGATTCCCAGAAGTGATCTAAAAGTCTGGGGTCTGGTCCCCTCTTTTTATACACCAAAATACACCAAAATCCTTCGTTCTCTGGAGGCAGAGTGTGTCTGGACCCAGGCAAAAACCAGTTCTGTGGGCACTTTGCAAGTGCACAACATCCTCCTTTGTCAGTGTGAGCCCTGGCGTCAGGCACACAACAGGGGGGTAGAGCCGTCATTGTGGAAGGCAGGCACAGCCCTATTCAATTGAAGATGCTACTCCTCCCACCACTCCAAATGCAGACCCAGCCGATTAAGCCCAGCCCTGACTCATCAGACTTCTGGATCCTCTGCCCTGCTTCAGCTACTGTCATTCAAAAGCCAGACATGCAATCAACAAACCCAGCAGAGGCACACTGGATGGTTAAACAAGAAAATACCCACTTTCTAAAAGTGTTATTTTCAAACACAGAATGTAAAAATCACCCGTACTAAAAGATGCATCTTAACTAAGGCTCCCTGTTTTCTGTTTTTACTGATTTTTACAGATAAATACAGATAGAAAAACATTTGTTTTCTTGTCTGTATTTATTTTTAAATGTGGATAAGAACGGAAATGGGTGCTTTTTGAGTGATTCTAAATACTCTTTGCCATGACTGCCAGTCCAATAACTGTGTGGATTGATAGGTAAGGGAGTTAAAAATGAAAGGAATTTTAGTAAAGATGCTTACACAGCAGCAGATAGGCACAAGGCTGATACTGAAATGTGCATATTTTCATACAAGTGCATTGATTTATCTTCTGTGGGTGTTCATATCACTGAAGCCTGGCAGGCATTCAAGCATGACTGCATATTTATTGGTTTAAATATATGTGGAAATACACCAGGTTCAGTTTTATCTTTTTCACAGTACCCATAATAAATATTGCTAAATACAGCTAAAGTTGACAAAAATAAATATGGATAAATACAGACAGAAATAACAAAACAAAAAAATACCATAAAACCGGGAGCCCTAATCTTAACATTCTGAGTTCAGGCATGCTAAACTTTATTTTCGTTTCTTGTTCCTAGAGTCAGTTATGTTTATAAGATGTTATAAACAAACTGCCCATTCCGGCCTACGGAAACAGATAAGCCTTGCAATTGTGAAAAAACGAAATTGGCAGTATTTCACTATCAGGACATGCCACACACATCTGGGCATGTCCTACATTTCACATACAATGCACCCGGCCCATAGGGGTACCTTGGGCCTACCTTCAGGGGGACTAACACGTAGAAAAGGGAAGGTTTAGGGACTGGCAAGTGTGTGCACTTGCCAAGTCGACATGGTAGTCCCAGTCTGCAAACAGGCTCTGTAATGGCAGGCCCGAGTCACATTTTACAACCTGCTTCTGTGGGTGGCACAATCCGTGCTGCAAGCCCACCAGCAGCATTTGACTTACAGGCCCTTGGCACACACAGTGCACTGTACTAGTGTCTGACAAGTAAATCATGGACTCACTAATCCGTAACATCACTTTACAAAGAGAGCATATGCACTTTAGCACTGATCAGCAGTGGTAAAGTGCCCAGAGCCATAAAACCAACAACAGGTCAGAAAAAATACAGGAGGAAGGAAAAAAGTTCTGGGATGACCCTGCAAAAAGGGCCAAGTCCAACAGGGTTGAATTCTAGCAATTTCCTTATTTTACCACCACCTTTCTGCAGATCTGCAAGCTGGAGGTAGTGTTAAGAAATGTTCGGGGTTGGAATGCCTTTTTGAGTCTTTGCAAACCTACTGAATTGCATGTTTTAGGGGTTTTCACCATATCTTCTCCAAACTTTTCTCATACTGAGAAAGGTTGGAAATTTACTCCTGACAATGGCAGAAGGAAAACTTCTTCCAAGGTTGGGGAAAAAGTGGTCGGAGGGAAAGTGAAAATCTACACCTGCATATTTGCTCGTGCTAAAAAGCAGTTCACAAATATTTTCTTGGAGTACAATTTCCTGACCTACTTATGCAAATTCTTGTAAATTAATGAAAGCCGTAAACCTGCACTAATGCAAGGACATATACCATGGGTGCAATTTTGTGACTTTCTGTAAATATTGGGCCCATAACTAGGTCTGTAGTTAACCAAGAACTTTTTTTCAATTACAATTTTATCTCCCTATCTATCTATCTTCTGACTTCCACTCTTCCACAAGGAGCATATCGGCAAACAAAGTAGTTTTGTTCAGTGCTAAGGACTGCTGTGGCAACGTTTGCTTTTTGAGACCAAAAAATAATATTGCTTTTTGCCAATCTTTATTATAATGGTTAGGACCTGGCAGCTAATACAAAGTTTTACAAAAACCATATCAAAACAAGAGACGCATTGACAAAACCAAATACCTGTCCACCAATATCAGACCTATTGGCTTTGCCAGTGTTTGTTTATTTTCATGTTTCCCATTATCTTGTTGAAATTGGTTGCAATGTTTGTCCATTATGAATATTTTTAAAAAATACTTGCATGCATTAACACATTTTACTAAATGATGCTCTGTACAATTTCACAGTATTAGCAAAACATTTTTTTTCCTAGTTGCGTTTTTTGTGTGAAAATGTTATTTTGAAAGCAAAGTGTTAGAAATGGGATTTCTGGTTGGTCGGGGCAAGTGCCTAAGCCAGGCAGAAATCACCACTCTAGTCAGGGCAAAGGAGTTACACACCTAAGATAACCCCAGCTCACCCCCCCTTGGTAGCTTGGCAGAGCGGTGAGGTTCATCCTAGAGGCAATGTGTAACGTGTTTGCGCAACACACTCACACAGCAGCGACACACTAGGCACATCACAAAAGAAACTCCACGCAAGGTTATATATAAAAAAATAGCCTTTGTATTACTCATAAAACACATCAGAGCATAATCACATATGTACACTGTGCCACCTGGCACCAGGTATCACTTTACAGGGATTATATACACGACAGGGCCAATAGGGACACTGTCATAACAGCACATATCACAGTTCGTGAAAACAACCAGTAACTACTGGTAACTTTTTCTTAGCATAAACACATTATGCATAAATCATGAGGCCTGAACATCATAGCACTTCCTAGTCCAGCATGTTATGCAAAACATAATCAGCTGTAGTGCAGCATATCAGACCCATAACTCATCATGCCCTTCTTAGGCCTAAACATACGGCCCAGTATGCCACATATTATAGCCACATCAGCGACGCTATAACCATGTCAATATGGTATAAACATTATTGCTGCACATAACCCTGGCAGAGTGCACCCATCATGGAAATCACCAAACATAGTAGACCATAGTACATTTATAAGGTGCCCACAGTACGTAAACACCTTATCCACAGCTTAGTTCCATCAGGGCACCCGTCCGAATGCCACCCCCTAGTAGGCTCTTTGGGGCCACGTGCCTGCCTACACCCTAAAGGGCAGTAATCTCCTCAGGCCCCCGTCCTGGGCTCGCCCCAAAATGCCCTCTCTGGCGTGAGGCCTACAAATGGGCCCTCTAGCTGCGCGTGTCCTGTCTGCAGCTGCCAGAGATCCGCCGATGCAGCTGCGGACACTTATCTCGCTCCGGACTTAGGGCAAACTACAGGCTATCCCGGTCTCCTCGCCGTGACCGACTATCACTGGTGATCCGCCTCTGCCTCGACCAGGTTGGGGGGGAGGGAGGGGGAGGGGGGGGGGAAGGTGTTGAGTCGCAGAGTGGAGCACGCTAGGCTCCGGTTCTTCTCCTCCTGTCCGCTCTGCCCCCGAGGCTCCGTCTCCTCTTCAATACCGGTCTTGCCCCCACAACAGAATCGGCCGCATGCGGGCCTCTCCTCGACCACGGAAACACAGTCTACAACCAGGCACTAACTCTGCCTGACTTCTGGCAGCCTCTCCTGGACCGCTCCTATTGGTTTGCAGCACACAGCAACGGCACCGCCCACGACCAGCTAAGACGGCTGACTTTCTGTTGGTGGTCTGCTTTTCGCAGGGCACAGCGCTCATGAGCATAATTGAAAAAGAACAAACGGCTCCCCACGCTCCCTCATGAAATCCAGGAGCAGTATTCACAACGGTGGGGGCGCCCCAAGTACACGGACCAGCAGAGTGCTCATCCTGCGCTTGCCGTCTCAGCAAGGGAGGCTCTCCACGCTCCGGGTCTCTCACAGCGAGACACCACCAGGGGCAGACAGCGCCCCTCTCTTGCAATTCGCAAAGGCCAGGCTGGGCAATCAAATGAAAGTGCTTCACCCGTAGGTCACAGCACTGGCAAGGGAGCACCCTTGAGCGCTCCAGACACTTTCCTCCAAGATAGCAGGAAGGATAACAGACCATTCCAGACAGGAGCAGCACCTCGGGTAGAGCTGGGCCCAGGCATGCCAGCTCACAGGGCCATCTGGCAGCGGGGGAAGTCCTTTGTGGCGGTGCCACCTGGCGCCCAGCAGCCCTTCAGTGACACAGCTCCAAGCAGGTACCAAGCAGCACTTTTCATGGGGGTCACAGCCCCAATACTCATAACATGCACTGTCTTTGTTCTCCCCCTGGCCCAGGGCCATGTCCAAACCAGTTCTGGGGGCACTTACACATTTCTTTAGAGTGCACAAACACCCTCCTTTGTCAGTGTAGGCTCTGGCCCCAGACACACCACAGGGGGGGCGGAGCCAACATTGTGTGAGGCATGCCCTGTCCTATTCAGACCCTCCTCCCAACACTCCAAATGCAGATGGGCCTATTCAGCCTAGCGCTGACTCACCCAGCCCCTCTGGAGCCACTGCACCTCCCCAGCCCCTGTCACTCCAGAGCCAGACATGCAATACACATCAGGCAGGCACAAAGACACATGGACTTCTAAAAGTGGCATTTCTAAAATAGTGATAAAAAATCTGCGAACACCATTACGCAGCATTTATTACCACTATTCCAAACATACCAAACTTGATCACGCTTGTAAGAAGTTGGCCTGGTATATGCTGGTCACTAGTTAAAGTGGCCACCTTGCACCAGTACAATTCGACTCT
The DNA here is from genome assembly GCF_964204655.1 of Triturus cristatus. Taxonomy (NCBI): domain Eukaryota; kingdom Metazoa; phylum Chordata; class Amphibia; order Caudata; family Salamandridae; genus Triturus; species Triturus cristatus. The sequence goes on from NC_140585.1 coordinate 495,337,400, forward strand.
TATGGTAGATAGATTAGAAGTCAGGAACATATGTACAAATCAACGTTTCACAACAAGTGAAGCACGAATATGGCTGGGACCCTAGGGGCGTACCACTTAAGGGTAAGTAGTTCTAGAGCCAACACACACAGGAGCACCGGAGTGCACGAGTTACCTCACCCAGGGAAGCCGGGTGCATAGGTTTCTTTTGGTGTCGGATTGCGGCATCGTTTTTAATGGGAGCCAAAGAATACTTGCTGCTTGTGAAGACAGATGAAGTGTCTGGTGGAATCCAAGGCTGGATTCAGAAGAAAGAAGGCTTAAATGCAGAGGAGACAGTGTTCAAAGTCACTTGCCAGTGACCTGGGCCCAGGAAGTTGGATGCCCACAGTCGTCGGGTGATTTCAGGTGATCACGGGTGTCTTGACTCTTCAGTCACGAGGTCCAGTAGGCGTCGACGACGACCAGGAGCTGGATTCGGCTGGAGTCGGCGTGACCCACGAAGTCTGCAGCTTATTGCGGTGTCGGCACTCTGATTGGAGCCAACAAGCCTTGGTAACAGCAAGTCTCGTGGAAAGTGTAAAAAGTCAGCGGTGCAGACCAGCAAGGTCTGAGGGACTCACCCAGCAAGGGTAAGTCAGGGCAGGCCTGGAGCAACCATGGGAGCCCTTTGGTTCTGTTCTGTAAAATAGTCTTCAGGGGACCCACAAGCCAGCCGGCAAGGGATTGCGAAGACACCTCGGGAGGATTCTTTTTCAGAGCGTCGTCCAGGGATATCTAGTTTGCAATGGCAAGGGTTCCCTAACTTATACTAAAAGAAAGGGAGGGACTAGCTCTATGACCTCTCCTATGGGAGGGTCAGGGGAGTGGGTGGTTACAGCCACTTCTCTTTGTCCAGTTTCGCGCTAGAGCAGGGGCAGGTAGCCCCTGAACCGGTTTGAGCTGGCATATGCACAGAGGAGCCTAATGCTCCCCCAGTGCAGGACTTCAAAGCACTCTAGGAGTGCACCCACCCAGCCCCAATACACTAAACCCTGTCTGGGAGGTGGTGACACCCCCCTGTGACAGGATGCCTATTGTTGGGCCTCCTCCACTGCGAGTTTCGGTCAGCAGCAGGAGGGCAGCCCAGTGTCTGTGCTGGTGGCATCCATTTTGTGATGCCAGGGCTCTTCAGGATTCTACCGTGTTTCCACAGTAGGTACATACCTATCCCTCTAGGAGGGTGGGATCATACTCCCACACCAGTTACTGGTGTGGGGGTATGATTCCAAAGCGTTTGACATCAAACACAACATGTTTTGATGCAGCCATCCCAGAGTTAGCATTAACCCCCTCACATGGAAACCAAGCACCCTGCCCTCAGGATTGATAGGGCCTGCCTTAGGGGTGACAGATAGGTTTATATGTGTGTGCAGGTAGAGATATAGGGAACCTATATCTCAGTGAGGAGTGCTAACACTACCTCACCCAGGCTGCAGTAGCAGGCCTGTGGTGTCAGATTTAGTCTGCTTCCCAGGGGTGGCATAATACATGCTTCAGCCCCTGGTATGCCTGTGAAGTACCTATGCCCTTGGTACCCGAGGTACCATATAAAAGGGGCTCATAAGGTACCACAGTATCCAATCACTAGTGCATCTACTATGCACTCCAAGTTGTTAAGAGAGAACAGAGAGGCTGGGGCCCAGATTAGCAGGGTCCAAGCCAGACTATAGCCAGAAACCAGTGTAAACATCAGAAAAAACGTGGGGGCAACATAAGTGCAGATCCTACTCTCCTACACCCCCCCCCCCCCAAACGCAAGGACACTAAACTAACCTTGACCAGTTGAGTCTCCGTGTTCTAAGTGGAAATACCTTGATATTCCATCTGCATTGGTATGTTGGGTCCCAGGTCTATGTTCCACTGTATAGTCCATCCCCTGTAGGGAAATGGAAAACCTTAAAAGTTTTGGGTTTTCACCTTTCATCTGTTTGAGCCATAGGAGGGGCTTGTGGTCAGTCTGAACTATGAAGTGCGTGCCAAACAAGTATGGTCTCAGCTTCTTCAGGGCCCACACCACAGCAAAGGCCTCCCTCTCTATAGCTGACAAATGTTCTCTCTAGGGGTGAGCCTTCTGCTTATAAAAGCTACTGGCTGGTCTTGACCTTCATCATTCAGTTGAGACAGTAAAGCTCCCACACCCATCTCAGAAGCATCTGTTTGGACTATGAACTTATTGGTGTAGTCTGGACTCTGTAAGATGGGGGCAGTGCACATGTCTGCTTTAGGTCTTCAAATGCCTTTTGACAGCTAGCTGTCCACTGAAACTGTTTTGGCATTTTTTTGAGGTAAGATCATTTAAGGGGGTCACTATAGATCCATATCCCTTAACAAACATCCTATAGTACCCAGTCAGGCCTAAAAAGGCTCTCACCTGTGTCTGGGTGGTTGGAGCAACCCATTCCATGATGGTTTGGATTTTGCTCTGTAAAGGTTGAACCTGGCCTCCACCTACAAGGTGGCCCAGGTACGCAATCTGACTCTACCCTATCTGGCACTTAGTGGCCTTGATAGGAAGGCCTGCTTTTGCAGGGCCTCCAAAACATTTCTGAGATGGACCAGGAGGAACTAAAGACAGCAATATCATCTAGATAAGCTGAGCAATAAGTTTCCATCCCTGTCAGAACTTTGTTCACCATCCTCTGAAAAGTGGCAGGTGCATTTTTCAATCCAAAGGGCATCACAACAAAGTGATAGTGCCCACCAGGGGTTGAAAATGCTGTTTTGGCCTTGGCATCCTCAGCTAACCTGATCTGCCAGTAGCCAGCTGTTAGGTCTAATGTACTAAGCTACTTGGCTGAGGCCAAAGTATCAATCAGCTCATCTGCCCTTGGTATGGGATAGGCATCAGTCCTGGTGACTGCATTGAGGCCTCTGTGGTCTACACAAAACCTCATTTCTTTCTTACCACCCTGGGTATGAGGTTTGGGTACTAGGACTACTGGACTAGCCCAAGGGCTATCTGAAGGCTCAGTTACACCGAACTCCAACATTTTCTGGACTTCAGTCCTGATACAGTCCCTGACATGGTCAGGTTGCCTATAGATTTTTCTCTTGACAGGCAGACTGTCTCCAGTGTCCACCTCATGGGTGCACCAGGAAGTAAGTCTGACTAGGGGTCAGGCTAAACATATGTCTAAACTGTTGCAAAACTTGTCTGCACTCAGTTTGCTGATGATCAGTGAGGCTGCTTGCCAAAGCAACACCATCTACTGACCCATCATCAGGGTTCTGCGAGAGCAGGTCAGGGAGAGGGTCACTCTCCTCCTCCTGTTCCTCATCAGTTGCCATGAGCAAGCCCATGTCAGCCCTGTCCACATATGGTTTCAATCTGTTGACATGGAGCACCCTAAGGGGGCTCCTGGCAGTTCCAAGATTCACCAGGTAGGTGACTTCTCCCTTTTGCTCAACAATTGTATGGGGGCCACACCATTTGTCTTGGAGGGCTGCTGGGGCCACAGGCTCCAACACCCACACTTTCTGTCCTGGCTGGTATACAGTCAGCACAGCCTTTTGGTCATGCCAAGTTTTTTGTAGTTCTTGGCTGGACTCCAGGTTTTTAGTTGCCTTCTTCAAGTATTTGGCCATCCTGGAGCGGAGACAAAAGTACATAGTCCATCACATCCTGTTTGGGAGGTTTGAGAGGTAACTCCCAGCCCTCCTTCACCAAACATGATGGACCTCTTACAGGATGCCCAAACATAAGTTCAAATGGGCTGTAGCCAACCCTCTTCTGTGAAACCTCTGTATGCAAACAGAAGGCAGGGAAGTAA